>NC_136073.1:844032490-846432490 GCF_964261635.1 Lissotriton helveticus | reverse complement strand
GGATCTGGGTACTCTGGGATAGGGTTACGCCCACTTCCAACAGGAATAGTTATATAGGGAGGGCAGTGACCCCAGAGGTAAGTAGCCTATTGGCTACTACCCTCCACTCCCCTAAATTTAGTATTTAGGTGGCCCCTGACATCAAGAACTCAGATTTGTCTGCCTGAAAAAACAAAAAAAAACGTGAGAACTGTGGACCAGCATCAACTTTGGCACAGAACCCTGCCTGACTTCTGCTCTCTCAATAATCACAGACACAGAAGCGGAACAGCCTCCACAAATCCTAGGAAGTTTGTCCAGCACTTTCGCAACACAGCAACATCTCCCTTCCAGTGGAGGAGCCATTCCCCTGCACCAGCAGGCACAGACTGCAGATGCTGGATTCTCCGATCTGTCAACCTCCAGGACCACACAGGTACAAGTACCCCAGCAAGAGGTCCCTGTGCTCCAGAACGTCAAGGTCAGATCTGTCCCCTTGTCAAGTTTGGAGATGCCAGGACCCGCCCTGCACCAATACCCTAGGTACCGGAGCCAGTTGTAAGGCTTAATTGTTTTCAGTCAGAAAACTACTGCCACCAAACCATACCTGCACATCAAGGGACTTGGGGAGAGGCCAGCTCCACACGAGAGTGGCCCAGCTGTATTTATTTTCCCTCTTCTGCAGGAACACTGAAAAATGTGAATGCTAACTCACTGACACTTTGGACAAAACATCTCTGCGCCCGAGCTCCCCAGCCCGGGGTTACATAAAGCAAATGAGTCTCTGTGGTCCCGAGACCCTCAAGAGCACAGCCCTCCTTGGGTTCTGCTGGACAGGTTACCCAGTACCACCTTGCAGCCTTTTCTTACAGGTATTTTTCCCCTGGTGACTTCAGCATGTAGTATTCAAGGCTACCACCGCTGAAAGTACACCTGCACCCAGACACCTGAGGGCAGGTAAACTTGAACTCTTGGTGCTTTCTTGGCCCCTGGCCCCTACTTACCTTAAGTCCAGAAGAACAGTCCTGTAAATCTACCTATGCTGTATATGTTCCTCGCATAGGATAACATTGCATTCAAGGCTCATGCCTCAAATCTGACAGCTATTTCTACTGTATAATTAAATATAACGTCTAAAGTATTTACCTGAGTCCTATAATTTTGGTGTCTAAAATTATATAAAAAGATATTCTTTTTCTAAATTTACCTCAAATGTCTTCTTGAGTGTGTGTTTCGTGTTCGGCAAATGCTTAACACCACCCTCTGATAAACCTAAACTGCTCACTTCCACAAAGAGTGCATTTGGGATTATTAATTTAAGCCCTGTAAACAAATAAGGGTAATCTGGACTTTCTACAAAGTGTACCTCATTTTGGTACACTACACAAAAATTCAGCTTCCAACACAAATCAATAAGTAAAACAATCTGGTTTATCAACAGTCTAAAGATTAATGTAGCAAACAAATATTGCGAGACTCACAGATAGAAATAAGCCAAATGGTATGTATGCCCGAAAGGTAACACAACTACTATTGGATTATCTATTGGCCGCCCCATATTAATCAGTCACAGCGCAAACAAGAACACTGAATTCAACAGGGAATGAGTTCATCCCCAGTCGTGTCACTCATGCAATCTCACGTTGTATGCATACAATAATGGTAAAAATGCCAAAACTTTCAGAGTGGCCCGACTGATCCCTTTTATACACTTACTGATAGAATTCATTAATATGCCCCATCCATCTGATGTTCTGATCAATACATACTGACCATGGTTTGTAGCTTTTATAGCATAGGCCGAGATTTTTAGTGGTGTAAAAACAGGTGTTGCTACTGCTCCAAAGAGTGATCTGGGATTTTCTCCCAAGATGGGGAGAGGGCAAGGGCAGCCACTTGGTGTCATCAATATCGCAAGATCCATGTAAAGCGCTCCAAGTGCATCATTCCACTCTGCTTACCATCACAAATCCTCCTGTAAAGCATAATGTATAAAGGCAAAATATTAAAAGTGTCCAGGAGTGGATTGAAATGGCTCCACATCTTACCAGTAGCCCCAGTTTCAATGAGAGATATAACCAACCAAAGAAACAGTTTGCCTTCAACACTTCCAGTGTCTACAGCTTTCCTGAAATTACAGGTCGTCTGATCAGAGATACTGCAAGCAACAAATGCAGCATCTCAGCACTTTCTGTTCTCAGGTTAAAGATGCCACACCTACAATACCGCTAAGTCTGTTAAGACCTGCAATCTATACACTGACCACACATTAAAATTCATCAACTCAAGTCCTAGAACTGGCCTTATGGCACGGTCTACTCCAAGTGTTTCTTCTCATTAACACAGCTGTAAGCAGCCAGGGATGTGAAATCCCTATAGCCAGGCACCCAGGACATATTGTTTGGGGTCAAGGGCAACAAGTTTTCATGTGTATTTTGTCTTTGGGAAAAGTAGGCCGAACCTCTTGCAGCACCAACCCTTTGGCTGTCATTGTACAGTACCACATTATGGTTTGGGGAAGGTAATTGTCTGCAATTAAGGTAATATTTTGTGCCCATATTTTTATGCTGTTCGAACTCAGATTTATACTTCATTAATGCAAAGCCTTTATTATAGGGCGAGTGCTGGTAGTAAATGTTGTAAGCTCGGACTGCACTACTGACAGCGGTTCCAGTATAAAAATGTAAACATATGTTTTCAAAGTATAGCTATAGGAGGATGTGTATAATGCGCTCAGAATGCTCTCAGATTAGATGCAAATATTTGCAGAAACTTGAAAACAAGATTGATGATGCTTTGCTTTCAAAATAAAAATGTTCACAAAAAAAGGCAAGTGGAAAAGAAAACATTTAGCTAAGCTACTGTAACATTTTAGGTACCATTTCTATACAGCATAATTTAGCAAAATGTGTTGATTTATACTAATATTTCCCAAAAATATTCATAATGGTAAAATCAGTGTAACCAGTTTCAAAAGGCTTAGAAACCAGGATTGAGAAAGCCAGTAAGTCTGAAATTGGTAGTCAGCCTTTTGGTTTTGTCAATGAGTTTCTTGTTTTGGCATGGTTTTTGTAAAACTTTATTGGTGTGGAAGCTGCTTGGCCCTCACCATTATAACAAACATTGTCAAAGGCAAAAAACACATTGCCACAGCAGTTCCTACCACTGAACAAAACTACTTTGTGTGCCGATCTACATCTTGTGAAAGAGCAGAATACTGTGACTCACAGTGAAGCCAGCCAATAGATGGAGGGACAGAATCTTAAACACAAAGGTCATGGTTAATGACAGACCTAATTAGGGACCAATTACTAAAGAAAGTCTTCAAAAGTGCACCCATGGTATATGTCCTTTCATTATGTGCAGATTTACAGCTTTCATGAATTAACAAGAACTTGCAGAAGTAGGCAAAGAAATAGTACTTCTAGAAAATATCTGAACCACCTTTTAGCATGTGCAAGTCTTATGCATGTGTAGATTTGCTCGTGAAAATCAATTGTATTTGCAAGTTCTTTCCCTCCAACCACTTTTTGCCCAGCCCTGGAAGACGTTTTACATCACCATTGTCAGGAGTAAATTTCCAACCTCTCTCAGTATGGGAAAAAGATTATAAAAGAGTTGGCGAAAACACTTAAAATATGCAAGTTAATAGGATTGCACAGACTCAAAAGAGGATACCAATCCTTAAACTATTGCTTACCACTACCTTCCGCCCCTGTATGTAGATCTACAGAAATGTGGCAAAATAAGGGAATTGCTAGTATTCAAACCCAACTATGGTACGAGCCCTGGCATATTCAGAGATGCTATATCAGAGCTCTATATAATGAGATTATTGCCTTAATTTGTCGCCCATTACATGGCACAAAAGGGGCAAGTGGATTTTGTTACAGGACAAGTAACCTTCCCCATGGACAAGTAGATATTTTAATAAATTCCAACCCTTGTGCAGCAGCAGACGGCCACGTTCCCGGATCTAAAAACAGAACTGCAAAATACAGCCTAAAGAAAGGCAAGTGGGTGTCCTACAAGCGGCGAGCAATTTTCTGTGCCCTAAAGCACAAGAATGGTGCAGCCCTCCTCCCACTCATGACGCCAACAGCAGGTAGCTTGCCTATTTCATTCCTGAATTGGTTTACCCAGTTTGCCTTGTAACAGATACGATTAGTTGGTTCTTAACTTGTTAATGTGTCAAGCTATAGCATTTACAATGATTGAAAGAACAACTAAATTTACATTTGGACAGTACTAATACATTATTTCAAGGTGTTGTACCGTTTACTCCAAGTCTAAAACCTCTCTTAACCTAACTAGAAATACCCGGAAGCTTGATTTTACCCAAGAAGACAACTGCACTCTCCCTCCACAGTCCCATGAAGTTGCAAGGTTTACAAAATATCATGCCTTGAATTTTACATGCTGATTATCAGGACCATACCAACACATCTTCAACTCCTCCAATAAATACTAAAGAAAGATTGCAGTTAAGATTCTAATTGCATCCACAAGCACTACAGAAAAAATATGCCCCAAAATGAGTCAGATTCCATCTTGGCTACTACCCTGCAAAAGCTTCACTCTACCAACAAGCATGTGTTTGATCCTGCACACTTTAGGTTGCTTTGTACATTGGGAAACAATTCAAAGTGAGGTAAACAGTAGACTACAAAGTCTACGAAGCAATGACCATCTTGTCTAACTCCATACTAAACTGAAAATGTCAGTATTCGCGATATTTTTATAGCCATCAAAAACAAAGTTCGAGGGAATTTTCGCCACGTCGGACCAGAAACTCTGATACGACCGTAACCTGCTCCCACTATTGCAAAGGCTAAAGCGGAATACAATAAGCTGCAAGGCGCTCCCTCTCTCACTGCTGGGCAGGGTGGCACTTTTTAAAATGATGTCCCTGCCTCGCTTTCTCTATGCATTGCAAAAATACCCCGACCCTGTACCTGCACGTTATTTCAGGGAAATAGAGGGATTTGCTGTGGAACGGGAAACCTCGTATAGCACTGACCAAACTCACCCTCAACAGGTATGACGGAGGGATCAGTCTTACCGATCTCAAGAAATAATATTGGGCGGCCCACCTCGCGGCCATCAATCATGGCACCTACGCCCGTGCATATGACCCGGGATATGCCATGGACAGGTGGCTCCTATCTGGAGGGGACTACGACAGGGCCCTGTGTTCTAAAGCCAAGCGGTACCTCCTAACTGGGCCAACTAGACATTTGGTCCAGGTCTGGCACACAGCAAATAGAAGTCTGGGGTGTGAACAAAAACGGATACTGGCAGCACCCCTCTGGGATTCCGAGAAACTAGGGAACCTGTGGACATCGAAAGGGTTCGACAAATGGGATCTCGAAAGTAGGGGACATGTGGGTGAAGGGAGACGTTGTGACATATGCCTCCCTGCAACAGGAATATGAACTTGCTAACCCAGAATACTTTAGATACCTCCAAGTTCCCCATGCACTACAGACACACCTGCCAAAAGGTTCCTCCCCTCCAGAATCTTCACCCCCTCAAAGATAGGCTATCTCCCTGACCTATAAGAAATTTATAAATAACACGGCGGACCCTCTCCAGCACACCAGAATGAAGTGGGAAAGGGATGGCCTAGTTGGATGATGAAGAGTGGCAGGAGGCAGTGACCCCCCCCTAAGGGAAGTGGCAATCTCGGCCAGACTGAGGCTCGTCCAGCTCAAAATACTGCACAGAGTGTACATCACTGGACTCTGCCTGGTCCGCATGGGGAGAGTGGAAGGGGGGATTGCAGACGTCAATGTGGCCGAGAGGGCACATTCATGCACATATTGTGGGAATGCGATCACATTTAGGTGTACTGGCACAAAATACATGATGTCCTTAGTGAAGTGCTAGAATTGGTCGCCTGCCCTGAGGCGAAGAGATGCCTTTTGAATGTATGGGAACCCACAGACCTGAACAGTAAGGGCAAGATCTGGGCCACCCTAGGCCTCATGATAGCAAAGAGAAACATTGTGCAGTTGTGGGGAGTTGTGCTATAGAAGAATAGATGAAAAACATGGACTGGTGTATGTTCCGGAAAAAAAGACAGTACATCTAGCGCGGGCTGCCCCAAAAAGTGGTCCTTAATCTGGGGTGCCTGGAACGCCTACCAGGAAAATATATGTTGCCCTCCACATAATCCCTTCCTGATGATTACCCTCACCGTAAATTATGTAACCCAGACCACTCCATTGCCCTGTTCCTGTTGCTAATGTGATTAACACTACTATTGAATTAATTCCTCTTATCTGTAAAATGCTATGTCGATTCATGATGTTTAATAAAAAGAATTATTAAAAAAACATAACATTTGAAATTTGCCATGAGTACGTGTGGACAAATTAACACTGGATATTTGCAGCCAACATGAGCACTTTTAGGTCAAAATGTTGACTCAAATTGAACAACGTGGACTTCACAAGAACGCATGTTACACTGGAAAAAAAATGTGAGTGTAAATATGAAAGAAGACAATGGCTCACAAAATCAACAAAATAAAGCAGCATTTATTTAAACAAAGCTTCAAATAAAATTAGTCAACAGTTATCCATGAAAATATTTAACGGGGAAACAAATATTTGTTTTATGCCAAGTAGTAATGAATCGAACGGGTTTTAGCATCATCGAGCTTGCCCTTCTTGTTCTGCTGTGCAGTGAACCTTGATGACAAAGTTGACGCAAAAAGGAGTCATCTGAAATGAAGACGAAAAAAAAGCATGTCAACTGTTAAGCAGTACAAAGGAAGCCCACCACAATACTTTTGTTTATTGTGCAGCATTCCACACAGATTTGCATGACCATGCGCTATTAAGCTCCCTGTGGTCAATGCAGTTCTTTATCTATGGCTATTCGCAAATTTGAGTACATCTTAATTATTGGTCTCTAACAACTTAAACAAGGACTTTGCATATTAGAAATGCTGTTTGCTGCCATCCTGAGCAAATCTGGGCCAAATATTTCATAATCAAGAAAAATATCTACATAGGAACCTAAAGAACAAGTTACTTACCTTCGGTAATGCTTTTTCTGGTAGATACAGTATCTGCCTGTGGATTCCTCACCTTGTGAATATCCCCCTGGTGTCAGCAACGTTCGGAAAATTCTTTGTAGCACGCCGGCGTGGACGACGTCATAGGAGCATGGCATCGCGCGCGACTCCGTCTGACGTCACCGACTCCTTATTAGACCCACGTCGGCGTGATAACGTCAGTTCCGCCCTTTTTTCCGTGCCATCGAGGCACCCGGACGGACCAACGACAGTAAATATACATATATACAGTGTACACAGTACATACAAATCAAAACTGCACACAAAGTGCGTAGCAAAGGTATCAAAAACCAGAAATATAAATACATAAACCCCCAGGTATAGCAGAGCGGACAACGGGGAGGCGGGTGGGTCAGTGAGGAATCCACAGGCAGATACTGTATCTACCAGAAAAAGCGTTACCGAAGGTAAGTAACTTGTTCTTCTGATAGATACATCTGCCTTGTGGATTCCTCACCTTGTGAATAGAGTCCCACAGCAGTCCCCACTCCCGGAGAAGGGTGTCCACTCTGCTATACCAGGAAATCTTGGAGGACAGAGCGCGCGAAGTGGCCGTCCCTCCTCACTTCTGTATCCAAGCAGTAGTGCTTCGCGAAAGTGTGGAGGGAGACCCAAGTCGCGGCTCTGCAAATGTCCTCAACAGGAACACCTCTAGACAAAGCGGATGTTGCAGACTTTGCTCTAGTAGAATGTGCTCTAATACCCTCAGGAGGGTCATTACCAGCCAGAGAGTAGCAAATCTTGATGCACAGGATTATCCATCTGGAAAGAGTGCACTTGTGCACCGCTCTGCCTTTTTTGCAGCCAGCAAAACCCACGAAGAGCTGATCATCAACACTATAGTCTCTAGTCCTATCGAGATAGAAACTGACTGCTCTATTTGGGTCCAAGCGATGAAGTCTCTCCTCCTCCTTGGAAGGGTGAGGGGGAGGATAAAAGGTAGGGAGGGTAATGGATTGTCCTAGATGGAAGGGAGTTACCACCTTAGGAAGAAAAGCAGCCCTGGTCCTGAGAACCATTATTTCAGCATGAATGGTCAAGAATGGGGGCTTGGAACTAAGAGCCTGAAGCTCACTTACCCTCCTTGCCGAGGTAATTGCAACCAAGAAGACTGTTTTAAAAGAAAGAAGCCTCATGGGACACTTGTGCAAGGGTTCGAAGGGAGAACCCATCAAATAGGTTAACACAAGATTCAAATCCCAATGAGGAACAACAAAAGGAGTAGGAGGGAACTTATTAGTGAGACCCTTCAAAACTCTTAAAACCACAGGAGACTTAAAAAGAGAAGGCTGATCCGGCAAACAGAGAAATGCCGATAAGGCCGAAAGATACCCTTGACTGTGGCAACAGCAAATCCTTGCTGCGCCAGAGAAAGAGCAAACTGTAAAATGAGCCTTCAAGGGGTCAACAACCCTCTCCCCACACCAAGAGACAAATTTAGACCACCTATAAGAATAGATGGACTTAGTGGAGTCACGCCTGGCAGAAAGAATGACATCCACCACATCGTGAGGGAAAAAAAAGGAATTCAAGTTGCCCCGTTCAATCTCCAGGCATGAAGGTGTCATGTCTGGAGGTGGGGGTGTAGAACTTGCCCCTCCATCTAAGAGAGGAGGTCTGCCCTGAGAGGGAGATGGAGCGGCGGGTGAGAGGAGAGGTGGAGAAGGTCCGTGTACCGCACCCTCCTTGGCCAATCCGGGGCAACCAATATGACTTGGGCCCGGTCCTGGCGAATCTTCCTCAGAACCCGAGGAATCAAGGGTATGGGAGGAAACGCGTAAAGGAGAGGATTTGCCCAACTCAACTGAAACGCGTCCCCCAAGGCTCCTTGCATCGGATACTGGAGACTGCAGAATGACGGGCAATGAGCATTCTCACGAGTGGCGAACAGGTCCACCCGAGGAGTCCCCCACATCTGAAAGATGTCGTGAACAACCCCCGGATGGAGCCTCCACTCGTGATCGGCAGAGAACTGCCGACTGAGAACGTCTGCACGAACGTTCAGAACTCCGGCCAGATGATTTGCCATCAGACAAATCTGATGGTCCTGAACCCAGGACCAGAGGCGCAGAGCCTCTCTGCAGAGACACTGCGACCTCACTTCTCCCTGCTTGTTGATATACCACATCGCGGTCGTGTTATCCGTCAGGACTTGAACCGACCGACCGCGAAGGGAAGGGAGGAAGGCCTTGAGCGCCAGACGTATCGCCCGCAATTTCAGAAGGTTTATGTGAAGCAACCTTTCCTCTGGAGACCAAAGACCTTTGACCTCCAGATCCCCCAGATGAGCACCCCACCCGAGAGTGGATGCATCCGTTATCACTGTGGCAACCGAAGGAGGCAGTTGGAAAGGCTTCCCTTGAGACAGATTGCCTTCCACGCCCCACCAAGACAGATCCGCTGCAGTTTCTCTGGAGATCCTCACAGACTCCCCGAGATCTCCGTTGTGTTGATACCACTGCCTGCGGAGGCACCACTGGAGCGCCCTCATGTGCCAGCGTGTATGGTTGACCAACAGAATGCAGGAAGCCATCAGACCGAGCAGACGAAGGACCTTCAGGACTGGAACAACCGCTCCATTGTAGAATAAAGGAATCATTTCCTGTATGTCGCGAATCCTTTGAGGTGGAGGGAATGCACGACATACAGTAGTGTCCAGTACCGCACCTATGAACAGGTTGCGCTGGGAGGGCACCAGGTGAGACTTTGGTACATTTATCGAAAAACCCAACCTGTGCAACAACTGAGTTGTCTCTTGCAGATGATGGAGCACCTTCTCTGGCGACTCCACCTTGATCAGCCAGTCGTCCAGATACGGGAATACAGGTATTCCCGACCTCCTGAGATGCGCAGCCACCACTGCCATCACCTTGGTGAAAACTCGAGGCGCAGTAGTAAGCCCAAACGGAAGGACCGCAAACTGGTAGTGCTGCGATCCCACCGTAAAACGGAGATACTTTCTGTGCGACTTCAGAATGGGGATGTGAAAATAGGCATCCTGCAAGTCGATCGACACCATCTAGTCTTCTTCCATCAGCGCCTGAAGAACCTGTGCAAGTGTGAGCATTTTGAACTTCTCCTGCTTGAGATAGAGGTTTAAAATCCTGAGGTCCAGGATAGGACGTAACCTGCCATTTTTCTTGGGAATCAGGAAATACCGGGAGTAGCACCCCTGACCCCTTTCCTGCTCTGGAACCACCTCTATCACACCTTTTCGGAACAGTGCAAGGACTTCTTCCTGCAGGAGAAGCAGGTGGTCCTCCGAACAATAACCTTGGCAAGGAGGGTAATTGGGAGGGAACTCCTGAAAAGGAAATGCATACCCATTTTCTACGAGATTGAGAACCCAAAGATCCGATGTAACCGATTCCCAATCCCGTAGAAAATTAGTAAGCCGACCCTTTACCGGACCTGCATGATCCAGAATGGCGGATCTAGGGCTGCTTTGCTGCTGCGGGTGGGGGTTGATTGTTAGAGGAGGAGGAGGCTTGGCGTCCACGAGCACGACCTCTTTGTTTACCTCTGTATGATCTATACAAAGGGTTCGGCTTGCTGGCCTTGCTTATAGGAACGAAAAGTGGATCTACCAAATCCCCTAAACTTCCTAGTGGCAGATCCTCTAGCCTGCAGGCCCAAAGATCTTGCCGTTGCACGGCTATCTTTGAACCTCTACAAGGCTACATCCGCTTTTTCCCCAAAGAGGCCTGTCCCGTCAAATGGCAAGTCCATTAAAGTGGATTGTACATCTGCAGAAAATTCTGAAGATTTCAGCCATGCGGCCCTTCTCGTGGCAACATTAGAGTCCATTATCCTGGCCACAGAGTCCGCCGTGTCCATGCCACTCTGAATTACTAAGCGGGCTGCAGCTTGAGTATCAGAGACTACCTCATTGAAGTTCTTTCTATCTTCCTCTGGAAGCTTAGTTGACAACTGTTTCACAGAGTCCATCAATGCATGAACATCTCCCGAGCAGGCAAGTAGCATTGGTAGATTTTAAAGCCATGCTACCCGAGGAGAAAATCTTTTTTGCAGACTGGTCCAATTTTTTAGAGTCTTTATCTGCCGAGACCTGAGGAAAAGAACCTGCAGACCTGTTGGAACAAGCGGCCTGCACAACCAGACTTTCCGGAGAAGGATGTGAAGAGAGAAACTCAGGGTCACCAGGTGCCACCCTATAACGTCTTGCCACCGACCTGGAAACCGCAGGAGCAGTCAAAGGTCTCTTCCAGACCTCCATTATCGGCTCAGTCAAAGCCTCAGTGAATGGGAGTGTAGGCTCTATAACAGAAGAAGGCGAATGCAAAACCTCCGTGAGGATGTTAGGCTTGTACTCAACAGTAGGTAAAGACAGTTTGAGCAGATCCGCAGCCTTCCTAATTACAACATGGTAGGGTGCCACGTCCTTAGATGGTGCATCTGAAACTGAAGGCAAACCCCACTCAGGAGAGTTCCAGACCACTAGCACTATGCAGGTCCTCAAAACAGTCCCATTGATCCAGAAGTTCTCCATCCTGCACTTCAGGATCTTCATATTCCTTTTCCTCCAAGAGGCGCTGAGCTCTGCGCCTCGACCACTCCATACGAACCGAATTCGACGGATTCGGTAATGACTCCAACGGAGCCGGAACCAGCGTTGAACAAGGAGCCGGGACATCCGAAGGTAGAGATTCTCGAACGGGCGTGGTACCTCGATCCAAATCACGAGGTCGTTCCGGAGCCGGCGAAGCCGTGTGCGGAGTCGACTACCTCGGAGGCGCCGTACCGAGACAAGGTGTAAAAGGCATCGGCATAAACGGCATAAAAGGTGCCGGAGCGTAAGCTTGAGGGACGCCCAAGTTATAAGACAATGGACCCATGGAACCAGCCGGTACACCAGCGGGGTACATTGCCCTCGCATAAACGCCAAACATAGCATTAAGGAAATGAGAGGGGTCCTGTCCAGGACCAGGAAAGGGAGGGTACGAACACATCGGCTGCTCCAAAGGAGGCTGCTCCGGCATCGGTTCATCTTGGCCCTCCTGATTCTCGGGGTCTTCCACCGGAGTCGGAGCCCGAGGAATCTCCCCATCTCCTTCATGCTCCGAAGAATGGCGTGACTCCGGATCCGGTTCTTGCTCCGGAACCGGGGAACCTTCACGAGATTGCAAAGGAGAAGGAGACACGAAGTCTTTGTGATGTTTGAGGCTTCCTCTTCGAATCCGAAGACTCTTTACCAGAGTGATGTCTTGAGCTATGCTTCCTCCTCTTATGCTTTTTCTTCGAGGAGCCCGAAGCGTGACCCAAAGCAGACTTCGATCCAAACCTCGACCTCTCTCTGGACCTCGACCTCACTCTGAATCCCGACCTCGAAGCTGATCTGGACCTCGACTTCGATCGCGACTTCTGCCTCGACCGTCTAGACGTCGACCTCGAAGACCTTCCAGCCTCTCTTCCTTTCACCTTCGCAAGCAGAAGCTTAGCCTCCCGCTCTCGTAAAGCCTTAGGGTTCATCTTGAAGCAGGATCGACAGTTCTTTACATCATGGTCCGATCCAAGACACCACAAACAATCGTCATGCGGGTCGGTAATAGACATCATTCGGGCACACGATCCGCACTGCTTGAACCCCGTCTTCCTCGACAACATCCTTGACTAAGAAGAGACACTCGACAGAGAAACAGTAACACAAAATAGCAACAAGTTACTATCAATTCAATTCAATTAATCTTTATTTCGATCATAAAAGATTATAAAAGATAGAAGTTACTATCTGAATCACAGAAGATCCCACAAACCGTTAGCGTCGACAACGCGGAAAAAAGGGAACTGACGTCATCACGCCGACGTGGGTCTAATAAGGAGTCTGTGACGTCAGACGGAGTCGCGCGTGATGCCATGCTCCTATGACGTCGTCCACGCCGGTGTGCTACAAAGAATTTTCTGAACGTTGCTGACGCAAGGGGGATATTCACAAGGTGAGGAATCCACAAGGCAGATGTATCGATCAGAAGTCTCGTTTAAAAACAAGTTTACCTTAAGTGAACATTTATGTATGTTCTTGAGCCTCCCTAAACCAGTCACTTACATTTTTGGTGTGAAATCATTTATTTTGTTAACAAAATCCACTTACAGTAAGGGCCCCTCTCCACAGATCTATAAATTCAGTAAGTCAGAATTTTACATGCAAACATTAAAAAATAAAGAGCATGAAGTCGACATTGGTAGACCTTCAATGAGAGCAGACGAACCACCTAAAAAACGATTTCTATAAAAATGTACCTTCTGTGCCAAATAATTATTTAAATTGTATCCAAGTTTTTATCTGACCACATTCCAAAGTTCGGGATGCTCAAGTGCACCAGGCTGCCACTTCAGGACTTACATAGCTTAAAGAACAGGGAAGTGGTTGTCCTCTTTCTTGTGCTAAAGGAGTTAAAAGTTTGGAACAGGTCAATGATTAACTATTTTATCCATCACCAGCAGGCACCTCTCATCTCAGACCCAATAAGGACGTGCCTGATTGGAACGAGAAGTTGATCAGCTTTGGTGTGGTCAATGGCACCTGAAACAACTTTCTTTGTCTCGCAAAGACTAAATGCTCTAAATTCGTTCTTGAGCAACTGAAGCCTCAAATCAAGAGGACCAACTGGAGGACAGAAATACATGTTATTTCATCATAAACTTACCAAAATAGGTGAGCAAGAACTAATCATCTGTCTTAAATTTGCCATTGATGTAAGGGACATAATCCAAAATAAGCCTCCAGTCTGTGGACCACACAAGACCCACTCCACCAACAGCGCTCCATGTTCCTAGTATTGGAGCCCTACAAAACAAAGGACATTAATTCAATATTTCAGCTACTACAATGTACCCCACTACACAGCTCATTACCTGGACTTCTACTCATTCAGAAACCATAATGTAAGCCTAACTCTGAACTCCATACCAATCATCATCATCCATATTGCTGATTTATATTCAAAGAATAACTAAGTTTTCAAGTAATTTGAAGCTTTTTTGGCACCATCTGTAGACGTAGTCATGGCTGACTGAATAATGTTCAGTGGTTCCACAATCTCAGTACAGTTTAAGGGACAATATTTTAGGCAGTGGCTGAACGGTTTAAAAATAAATGTAATAAAACATGGTTTCAAAGTTTTCTTTGAGGCCTTACTGCTGAATACCACAGTTGACTAATACCAATGCTGACTAGTCGTGATTACACCTAATGCTCTACATTCCATCACCCAACACTTCCTGGGTATCTCGCTCTTGCAGGTTCTTTTTCATCCCCGCTTTCTCTTCCTCCTTTCTCCCTTTTGCACCTTCCATCCTTGCCTCGGGTAAAATAAGACTGGGCATCTTAAAATGAACACAAGCACCAAATTCTAATAATGGCACACATTTAGCACAGATTCAAGGAATCAACATTTAGAATCACTGTAGTGCTTTCTACATGCCTTTTAAAAATTAAACACTATGATGAAACAGTGGGTTTAGAGGTCCCTTAAAAGGACGGATATCTATGCATATAAACAAACATTTATTGGATTTATGGGTTTAACCACTCTTTCACCATCCCTCTACCCAAATTAACCACCCAAAATAATCAGACATAAGACCTAAATAGACTCTCCAAAAACGGTTTGTGACAGAGACATCTGAGTAGTTTTGTTTATGAATGAAGCTCATGTACCTGAAAAAAGTATGGCTTAGAGAAAGGATACTCAAGCGCTGGCAAAAACCTGACATCAGCAAGCAAGCATCAGAACCGTCTAATAGCACAGTCGTTCTAGTGAGGTTTCCAGGGTACCTTTCGATTAATTAAACACAGGGATGGTCTGTAAAGAACACCATGTTACCACTGAATATCCCTGATGTAAAGGGCACTTTGGACAAATTTAAAGTTCCTTCTAAGGCATTATCACCCATTGACAAGCTATCCTGCTGAAGCGAGAACATACAAATGTTTTCATTACTACGCTGCAACCCAATGATGCCCTTAAAAAGTTCATTCCTACCCCTAGAATCCAAGCGAAGCCTTGCCTGCATAGTCTAAGCAGATGCCAACCCAGGCAGTCATCTGCTCCAGATTTCTGCTTCTGGGTTGCAGCCTTCATCTCCCTTTGCTGTAGTGGATATCCCTCCATACCCATGTCAGCAGCCGCCTTCCTTTTAGATTGAGAGTATGAGACAGTGCAGCTGTCTGGTTGCCAGAGACAAAGTGGCCTTACCTAGAACGTAGAGTTGCTCGCAGCACACCAATTGCTTACCATGTTATGTTATGTTATGTTATAGGTATTTGTTTTGCGCACAGCTGCTCCAGCAAAGGAGCGTCCTGGCGCCACCAACAAGGCGAGACAACACAACAAGCAGCCGGAAACGAAAAGCTAAACGGGAGTACTAAAACAAAAATGTTTTAATAGCTTTCCGAAAAGGCATCAGATCCTCCAACAGACTAATTTCCACCGGGAGGGAGTTCCAAAGAGTTGCAGCTTTGACACAGAAAGAGCGTCCACCAGCACGACAGAGCTTGAAACGTGGAACCACGGCAAGAGCCTGGCCAGCGGAAGGCAGAGCACGAGTTGGAACATAGAGGGACAAAAAATTGGACAAGATCTGGGGCCCCATGCCCTTAAAATTTTTTAACGTCAAACAGGGGACCTTAAAATCAATTCTCTTCCTCACAGGAAGCCAATGCAGAGATCGAAGGACATTGGAAACAGGACAAAATCTGGGCAGACCGACTATCGCTCTTGCTGCGGCATTTTGTACCCGCTGCAAGCGGGAGATCTCTGCCTGATTAGCTCCCACCAGGAGAGAGCTGGCATAATCCAGGCGAGAGATAACCGTAGCCTGAATCACCAGCTGCCTAGTTGGGGCATCAAAGAATCTAAGCATGGGTCTCAGGCCTCGAAGAACGCCAAAACAACAAGCTGCTGTTTTCTTAGTATGGCCGACAAAAGTAAGGCCAGCATCCAGCCAGACTCCCAGGTTTCTCAGTTCCAGGACCGGCGACGGAACTGGACCCAATTCTGAGGGCCACCACCTGTCGCCCCAAAGCTCCACTCTCTTCCCGACAATCATAATCTCTGTCTTAGTGGCAATAAGCTGAAGGCAGTTCGCCGTCAGCCTGTTGGCCACCGCCTTCAGTCCTTTCTGAAACCTGGGGGCATCTAGTTCCGCATCCCCGCTGAGGGTAACCGCCAGCTGAGTGTCATCGGCATATGAGACCAGAGTCAGGCCCCATTGCCTGGCGACCTCAGCCAGCGGTCTCACGTACAGGTTGAATAACGTGGGGCTCAGCGAGGATCCCTGCGGAACCCCCATGGCCAGAGGATGATATTTGGACTTGAAGGGAGGAATAGCCACACAGAATGAGCGATTGTCAAGGAAGGAGTGAAACCACCGTAGGGCCTGTCCCCCAACACCAATCTCCCTTAGCCGATGTAACAAGATGCTATGGGAGACAGTGTCGAAGGCGGCGCTGAGATCTAATAGTATCAGCGCCGCCGTCTGACCAGCATCCAGCACCATTCGTAGGTGCTCTACCATGGCCAGGAGAGCCGTCTCCGTGCTGTGCCCAGCACGGAAGCCATGCTGCGTAGGATCTAAGGCTTTAGTCCGGGCCAGATGTTCTGACAGGGCCAGGTTAACATGGGCTTCCGCAATCTTTGCCGGCCAGGGTAAGAGTGATATGGGGCGATAGCTTTCAGGTTTCGAAGGGTCCAGTGCAGGCTTCTTAATAATTGGGGAAACCACCGCCTGCTTCCATCTGGTTGGAACCACCCCTGATTCCAATGAAAGATTAACTAGGGTACAAACTGCAGAGCGCCCCCGAAAAGACTGTTCTCTGAAAAGAGCAGATCTAACTGGATCCGACGGAGAGCCCGATTTAATCTGCGAGGCAAGTTTAGTAAACCCCTCCAGAAGCAGTGGGGGAAAGGAGTGCAGGACAGAAAGACTTTGAACCCCTTCTTGATCTTCCAAGACGGGCCCCGAACTGGGGAAGGCCCGGTAAATAACCTGGACCTTCTCCAAAAAAAAGGCAGCCAAGGCCTCGCAGTGGGAGGTGGACCCCACTGCCACAGAGGAAGTCCTTTTCGCCAAGAGATCTTTGACGGCCTTAAAAATGGTCTTGGACGGGTTCGAGCTATTGCGGAACTCCAAGGCATAAAATGTCGCACGAGCTCTACAAATAGCACGATGGTAAGTCCTGACGGAGGCAACATAAGCAGCTTTCAAATCAGCCCCATACGTCTTCCGCCACGCCCTCTCCGCCCGTCTACAAGCACCCTTCAGGGCACGCAACGCACTGTCATACCAGGGGCTCGACTGTCGAAGACACTCACTTTACTAGACACAATGGGAATCAGAGAATCCAGCGCCCTAGAGATCCACTCACAAAACTGGTCATAGCCTGTTTCCACGTTATTCAGTGGGCCCAGCGGCTCTTCCGCTAGAAGCCGATGCAGATCGTCCAACTTAAGTTTATTCCAGCGCCGCCTGGGCACCCTTCTAACCAGTGGAGTGGGAGGGATCTCAGGTAAGGAGAACCGACAGGTCACCAGAAAGTGGTCAGTCCAATCTAAAGGGGAGATAGCCATATCCCTAACCTCACCCAAGTTGGTAAAGAGGGGGTCCAAAACATGGCCTCCTACGTGGGTGGGCTGAGATACCTGTTGGGAGAGCTGCAGAGCCTCTAAGTCAGCTAAAATACTGCTCACCGTCGGGTTGGTCTGAGTGTCAAAAAGCAGGTTCAGATCACCCAAGATGGAAAGGTTAGCACAACCCAAAATTAGTGTACTAACAGCATCTGGGAAGGCATTTCTGAACACTACATCGCTACCTGGTGGACGGTAGACAACCATCCCCGAGAGCGTAAATTGAGGACTGATTAGGATCTTAAAAGAGGCGCTTTCGCAGCCAGCGATGTTAAGGCCACTCCACTTACAATTGAAGCAAGACCTAACTATGAGGGCTATGCCACCCCCTCTCGTAGGTCGATTCAATGTGTACATAGAGTACTCAGGGGGACAGGCTAAGTTGATGATAGCCGTGTCTGCATCCTGAAGCCATGTTTCAGTAATGGCAAAAACATCTGGCGACTCTTCCTCAATGATGTCATATATGGCTTGATGGTGTTTAGCCACCGATCTGACATTCAGGTTCAAACACCCGTAGGGTGGGGACCAAACCAGTGGTCCCAGGGGCGGATGAAATGTCCCTCTGACGGACGGATACCGGAGAATCAAGCATCCACTCATCACAGGGACAACTATAGGGACCACAGAGAGGATAAACCGGTGGCAGCTGACATCTATGGGCTGACAGACCAATAGACCATAGACTCTCTCTAGAGTAGGTGAGCATGGCGACTAACAAGTAAAAGCCTGTCCAGCACAGTCCTCCTACCCGCAGCGCCCCGCATGGCCTTAGCGCGGACGGGCGCAGACGGGCGCAGACGGGCAGGTCTCTGGCACGACTCCGGCTAAGTGACGGCGCCCCCGCTGCGTGATCCCGCTGCGCTAGGGGAAGAGCTTTAAGTAGCTGTCTCTCAATGGCGCCTGCGCAGTAGAGCGCACGCCGATCCTATCACCTGCCAAGCACCCACACCACTACAATATGGCGGCGAAAAGAAGAAGCGACCCGCCCCAAGTACCGGACCCGCTCAAATGGCGGTGTTCCACCTATTACAGTGCAAGTATAGGGCCCATTAAAAACAAGGGGAAAGTAACAAAGTTTAAAGCAAATAAGTAACAGGAAGTTTTAAAATACAATTTCAGCGGTGGAATGAGCTGGCTTTACTGACATTCATTTGCCTGCTTCTTTCCGGTGACTTACCTCGTGCATGGAGCATTTCCAATTTAATGGTGTCATTCTACTGCTCAATTTTACAGGCCTACCTTTTTCTTTTCTTGTAAGCACTCCACAAGAGTTCATGTGTTCTCCCTTGTGTGCTTCTCATCAATTGGTTTGCTTAAGTTCTTGAGATGGAATTTTTGAAAAAATACAAATGATAGGTTTTTAGATCAAAGGATGAGCAAGACCTTTTTGGTGGCCAGGGTGGGTATTGCTGAGCTTTGTAGTTGCAAGGACAACATTTTCAATAATCATTAGCTTCAGAAGAAAAACTTAATTTTTATAATTCACTGGAGCAAGAAAGTTGGGGTGGAATTTAGACAGGTGGGTCCACTGTGCTTCTTGGAAGAGGGTCTGCAATATTTCTTCAACTTAGCTTAAGGCAGGGAGGATTCCATTTGAAAACATTGGTGGTAATGGTTCAATAAATGTGCTTTTCCCACATCTTTTGGAGATATTCTGAACCAGTCTTCTATTATTAATTTAGAGAAATCCTCCATTCAAGCATGTTACTTGTGCTGCAGCTTTTAGTAAGTGCGATGTATTCAAGTGCTCCAGATAAGGTATCTTGCTCCACAGAATTGGCCTCCGTTTACAAGCTGATCCAAGATTGGTGAATTTTGTGAATTCGGATCACCACTTCAGAAAAGATTTGGGTGGCTAGGCAAAAGGAAAAACAGCAGGATTGTAGGGTGCCCATCAAAGATGAGGTTAGTTGAGCCACTCTCTGGAATAAGAGCAGTTAGATCTTTGGATCTGTTTTTACATTCTCCTGAGACTATTCAAAATAAGAAAGGCAGCTAAGTAGTGGGGGGAATAACATGTTTAAAATGCACAGGTTGGGCGAACAATGTACATGTCAGGGAGGTATGAAGCAACACAGACCAGAAGGTGGGGGGGGGGGGGGGAGGCAGCTGATGAAGGAGGGCAAGAAAACATATGCACTCCCATAGAAGAAAAACAAGGTTGACAGAATGAAAGTAGTGGAAGGATACTAGTCATCAAGTCAAAAGGATGGAGGAGGAGAAGAACCAAGCAAAAGTGAATGCAGATCTGCCAACTCGCACAGTGTCAACCTGTTCTGCACGATATCCACTCCCTTCACAGCATCACCCAGTGGGGGATGCGTTCTCACACGTTGGAAGGGAAAAAGGGGTGGAAACCAGTGGACTTCCAGCAAGTCTTTGGAGGCTTTTCAAAGCAGACTTCCATTAACAAGTGTGAAAACACCTTAGGACACCGGAACGTCTAGCTTTATTTTTTTTTGAGTAGGAGGTTTGGGGGAGGAAAGGAGCAATAGAGTCTCTATCGTAGGTATCAGCACGAGGCCGCTCCAAAGTCACGTCCTCTCCTAGTACTGTGATTTTTTTAAGTTTGCAAGCCTGCGAGTGGCAATAAGGCGAACCAGTGGTAAGTAGGGACTCTATACGCGCACTTATTTTCTGGTATGGTCTCCAAGGGGGTGGGGGGTGCTTTAAAAAAAAAAGCAGCTAAACTTTGTCTGCATGCGGATAATTTTTTTTAAATTAGGTGCAATGGGCCTCTCACATCCCTGTGCCCAGGTGTTACCACTGCACTAATGATACGTATTCTCCAGAATATTGTATAGGTGTTGATATTTTGATGTTCTGTTTGAAAGTGAAGCGCCTCAGGAACTCTTATTACAGCCCTAAAACACACAGTGTCATCAGTGTAGCCCCGTGGTCATTCATGGTCACTGTAATCCCTCATCCACGTTTGTGACTTGTCCTCGATTTAAATTTTGGATTATATGTCCCTCACGCAAACGACTGGAGGCTTACAAATGATAAGCTCTTTGTAAATTAACCATTTTGGTGCTACTGCCCCACTTGTCAATCGGCGAAGGGTACCACCATAGTGAAATACTGAATGTTACTAGGGCATATTCTAAAAATGCCAGACAGATCTCTGAATTCATAGCTGACCACACAACCTCTAGCAGCCCGCGTGATAAATGCTGTGGGGCTGCCCGAGATTGTTCTCAAATGGAATATGGGGGCGGCTGTCATAGAAAATATACAGGATGCATCAGACGAGAGGCTGTACACCACCCAGCATCAAAAAAACACAAAGGGGGGTACTCAAACCGAATACCCAAATTAATTGGCGGGGGGTGGGGAGTTTCTCACAAAATAAACAATAAGAAAAATGATTCCCCAAATAACTGAGCGACAGTCCATAAAGCAAAGCGTGTCTGTCAACAGTAACCTACACGGTCCAGGTTAGGCTCTTGAACCTAGGGAATCAATGCTTTAAAAAAAATAGTAAACAGGCGACCCCAGTGCCCTGACAGCCGCGACCCTCACCAGTTCTTGGCCAGCTGCAGGTAGCGCGGCCCCAGCAGTTTGCTGATCATCGTCCCTGTAAACGCGACCCCGCGGCTCAAAGTGACTCTGGCGGTCAGTCAGCCCAGACCCAGCGGACAAAGATGGCTGCCGGGGACCTCCGATCTACGGGCTGCCCGCGGCGCGCCTGACCTGAAACTCAAAAACGATTGGTCAGAGGAGACAAAGACTGCTAGCAGGCACGTGTACAACACCCCCTATAGAGGGCCCTCGTGTGGGATCATGGATAAAGAAAAGGGACAGATCCGTCAAAGTCGTTTACACCACTCTGTATGCAAAGGAAATTCAACCGTTAATACTTCAATGGCAGAACTGTACGCTGGTGAAGTTATTATCTTATTCGCAGACTGAAATCAGCCATTTGTTCCCAGTGGAACAAAAGCAGGACATGCGGTGAAAAGGCGACGCGAAAAATAACAAGTACATAGCTGTCAAGGTTTCAGATTGCTTTTGGGTGACATTTTCATAATTTCAATGTAATTATGAATGACGTTCAACAACTATGCGTGTCACTTTTCCTTGAGCAAAAATCAAGCAATGAAGACGTGGGAAACAAAAAAAAGAGAAATGACACCCATTTGAGCAGCGAGAAACATTGAGAAGACCTTAAAACTGCTGCAATGCACCAGAAAAAATGGAAGAGCACTATGCGATATATGTATTCAAACGATTTGTGATGTATATGTTCAAACCAAATATAATATATAAAATAAAAAACTGGAAGAGCACTAAGTAACATGACACAGATATTGCACTCATCTTCGGTGAGTGGTCTGCTGCTGGGCTCACCTGTGTCATGATCAGTGAATCAGCCTCTCTGCAGCGCCAGGCTGAGAGAAGCCAGGGAGTGTGTCTTTGGCCTGTCTTATGCGGGGGGTCGGGGGCAGTGAGCTCACAATGGGAGTGCTGCTGTAGAACGAGCTGCTGTTAGGGGCTACCCGTAGTCTCACAATGGGTTGGTGCTGAGTGAGACTTGTTTTCACTTCGTTGCCTAGTTGTTGTTTTTTTGTTGTTGCAGTTCTTATATAGTGTGAACTTGACCTGCAGGTAACAGAGCACTTTACATGAGCACCCGTTACATTTCACATGGAAACAATCATATTTTTCAGGCACAGGTGGGCCGCAGTCATTTAAGCTGATCTCTGCCACTGCAGTAGAGCTGTGTGGTTATAAGAGGGCCAGTGTGAGGTGTGTCTCACTTTGGGCATCCTCCGTGTATTGCAGTGGCTTGTGATTGCCATCCATCAGAGCTGGCAGACCACTGGTGCTTGGCACTTTTAAGTTTGCACCTGTTCCAGGAGTACAGACACCCCAGTCACAAATGTACACATTCCCTGAGGTGTTGCCAAGTTATCTTGAAAATTGTTGACACACTGCAGTTTAAATAACATCATTTATAAATCAGTGGGCAAGTTTGATGTGTCTCGGGTGACGGGGTACTGGGGCCCAGGAATGAGGGGACATCACGCTATGTGAGATAGTGCTCCGACTCCTCTGTAACCCCAAAATATCCTTTGTTGTGCACTCACTGCAGGGCCCCTCCACTAGCACCTACAGAGTTTATTGTGGCACCAGTCTATTTCAAACAGCGGACAGAGGGAATGAGGATAAACAATCTGAGTGTTGTCACAAGCACATTGAAAAAGGCATTGGATCCACAGGAGGTTGGGTCTGGCGATGTTGTCGCTTTATTTTATTTTCTGAGACTGTACCTCTCACGTGACCCAGAGAGGCTCAGCATGAGACCACAGTACCCCATCCTAGCTAAGGATTCTACACAGCGCGCTCTATTAAAAAGAAAATTTTATTAGAAAAGCCGAGACTATCTCACTCCACCAGGCACTTATTCTTGGTAAATTAGGCAAGTGCAGCAATTCGGTACGGCGGGCCGCCTCGTGGCCGAGGAGAATGACTTGATTCTATAACAGGACCGGAGGCTTCAGATTATGCTTCTCTTTCTATTTTTATTGCCACTCACAGCAGCCAATCAAAACTTTTTTGTATGCAGAAAATACTACACATCCCATGATGCTTTGGTCTACATCACTTCCTGTATGACCCTATAAGAGCCACCATAACCATTACGTGAGCCTTTTTCTTTGCTGCTAACGCAGGAAGTTAAGTGTCCAAAATTATTCATGATTATTTTGCTTGACTGCTTATTTAAAATAGTCTGTTTATACTGAAAATGACAATGTATGTTGCTCTTGTACACGTACATCGCGCTGCTCTGCATGTTTGCCTTTGACGTATTGGTGCATACTAAAGTCGTATTTTAATGTGACATGATTTCCCTAATTGCCGGTGCGTTATATGAGAGTTTTTTTACCCGATTTGTCGTGCGTAGCCCAATTGGGCTATTTTTGGGTAGGGTTGAGCTACACACAACATTTTTCGTCCCTGAAGTCCTACAGAGCTCATTTTGCTCGGAGTTCCTTTGGAAAAGAGACCCTGCCTACGCCTGATATGGCTGTAAGAGTTATCTGGCCGTGGAGTGTGCACAAACTTCTTGAAATCTTTGTTCTCTGGCTCTCCCTACGCTCTGTGGGCTGTAAGAATATTTATACAGATTTTGCTGAGGAGCTAGGTGCTTATTTGGTATGTGCTGTGGGTTGGCTCCGCGCTTACTCCTCTTCCTGTCCAATACATTTTATTCTACCCTGAAAATGGAGGATTGGGTCAGTTATGAGGATGATAACCTATATGAAGAGGAAGTAACTACCCCTTCCTTGGAAGATAATATTGTGGAGGCCCTGGGCGCTACTGTCCAGGAGTCCGTGAACAAGGCCGTGGAGAAGGCAGTCCCTGAGACTGTGCAGCAAGCATTGGCTGCTGCGTTGAACCCGATTACAAAACAGTTAGTGCGATTGCCAAACGTCACAGCTTTACTACTTCTGTTGAACCGTCTAAGGATACCACAGTCAGTGGCCCCCAGTCCAATTCTTGGCCCCATGCTGACGCTCTCTCTTCATTGCCCCCTTCTGGTAAGGCCAAGCGTCCGGACACTGATACCACAGGGACTGATACCCCTGATGAGGCTCCCCCAAAGAAGAAAACTAGGAAGACAAAGCACGTGGAGCAAGACCTATCCCAAAATATGTCTACCCCGTTCACTTTTAACCCTGCCGACATAGTCCATCCTAGGTCTTCGGACTGGACTCCTGCGCCCGAAGTTGCGGCGTATCTGCATGTTAATCTCTGATGGAGTTTTGATAAGGCGGTGTGTAATAGATTACGTTCAGAATGCCCCAGGCCAGACATCCCGAACAAGGTTGCGGAAACCCTGGAAATAGATGCAAGCCTACCCACCTTCCTCAAGAAGTTCGCGAAGGACCCAAAGAAAGGTATTGATCGGGCCTGGCGAGGCTGTCAGGACACAACTCCTGGACATGACAGGCCCTCTTGCCAAGATCCTAGAAATGGCCCTGCAAGCGCAAGAGTCGGGCACTGCAGTTGATCCAGATGTACTGGCAGGGTGGACCCAACGGGCCATATGCCTTTTGGGCAACGTGAATTGCGCTCTATCTACTGAACGTTGCAAGTCGCTTCTCATGCGGATGGACTCCAACCTCACTGAATTGGCCGCAACGGAACCGGGCCCCCTAGCGGAGGGCAATCTCTTCGGAGAATGCTTTGTCAAAGACGTTTCCAAGTACTTGGGCACATTCACGGCGCTGGACAAGGCCCAGTCTGGCATCAAGCGAGTCTTTCAAGCTGGCCTTTTCGACGGGCGAGGCAGAGGATGCTCGCCAGGTCGCCAGTTCTCCCGAGGTCCTCAACGAGGGGACTACGGAAGGGGCCGCGGAGAGTGGGATTCCACTCACAGAGGAACCTTCTACTCCACCTGACAACGCTTCAACCAGAGGCGTTTCCACAGAGGAGGCCACCGAGGGGGCTTCCAAGCCCCAGACTCTGCAGGTAAGTGCTCCCGACAACTTTCTAATACCCTTGGGGGTGGCCCTCAGTTTTTCTATCACAATTGGTTTCGAATTTCTCAGGATGCATGGATTTTGCAGACAATTCAGGGGTTTCATTTAAATTTCCATCAGACTACCTATCAGGACAAATGACCCAGACAGCTTTCTTTTTCCAAACTAGAATACGATTCGATCGATTCCGAACTAGACTAATTGTTGCAGAAACACGCAATAGCTCGTTGCGACTAGGGCCCTCACGGTTTTTGCAGCAATATTTTCTTATTGCAGAAAAAGGGCGGAGGTCACAGGTTAGTATTGATTTTGAAGCAATTCAACCAGTTCATGAATTACAAGCACTTCAAGATGGAGGGCATCCACCTTTTGGCAGATCTTCTAAAAAGAAGGAGACTGTGGTCCGTCTGGACCTGAAAGACGCCTACCTATCAGTACCTATTTGTCCGGCTTATTGACGTTTCCTTCAATTACAATGGTGGAACAAGTGGTTCAAGTACTTGGTCCTTCCTTTAGGTCTCTCCTCAGCACCATGGTGTTTCACCAAGGTGATGAAACCAGTTATAGTTCACCTACGAGAGCAAGGTATTTGCATGATAGTGTATCTAGACGACATGCTCATCATGGCACAATCCCCACTGGTAGCTGCTCAGCATCTTCAAATGACCATAACTACTTTGCAAAACCTGGAGTTTGTGATCAAGGACCCCAAATCAGCCCATTCACCCTTGCAAACTGTGGATTTTCTGGGGTTTGTCATAGATTCTCGGACGACCCAGTTGAGTCTTCCCCGCTCCAAACTGAAAATCATCAGAAAGGAGCTCTCCACACTGTTATCCAAGCAAACAGTCTCACTCAGGGTAATAGCCGGGATCGTGGGTCTTCTGGCATCCTCCATACAAGCAATCCTCCCGGATCCTCTTCATTATCGGGCCCTTCAGAGGTTAAAGATACAGCACCTTCAGAAAGGTCTCTCTTACACGGACATGGTACCTCTCTCTCTGGAAGTGCGGGAAGAAATACAGTGGTGGCTGAGCCACGTGGAGGCATGGAACGGCAGAGCGATTTTTGGGTCTCAGCCAGAGGTAGTTATAGAATCCGACGCCAGCCGTTGGGGCAGGGATGCGCGTTGCGGAGATATTTCCACAGGCGGGCGATGGTCCTTACGCAAACTCGATCTACACATCAACTGCCTGGAGCTCTTAGCGGGATCGTTTTCGATCCGGACACTGTCACCCAAACGACTCTCATGTTGCATCCTCCTTCAGATGTACAACATCTCGGCGGTGAGGTACATCAACAAATTGGGAGGCACAAGGTCCTCTCTGCTTGCAGAAATAGCGAAGGACTTCTGGCATTACTACCTAAGCCATCAGATATCAGTGATTGCCGAATACATCCCGGGGCAGTCGAACACAGTAGCAGATTGGAACTCCCGGCACCTCAAGGACTACAGCGATTGGCAACTCCAACCCCAGACAGTCAGGTGGTTACAAGCAATCTGGGGCGGTTGCGAGATCTACCTATTTGCGTCCAGACTGAATAGTCAGTTGGAGAAGTTCTTCAGATGGAGACCGGATCCGTTAGCACTGGCAACGGATGCGTTTTCTCATGACTGGTCCAAGGGCCTGAATTATGCCTTCTCCCCATATATATTGATTCCCAGGGTGACTACCCAGGTGTCTCGCCATCTGGCGGAAGTGATTTTAGTAACACCCATGTGAAAGTCACAGCTTTGGTTCCCAATATTATTGGAGATGAGCTGCGACTCCCCCAGAATGATTCCGTCATCCCCGACGACGCTCCAGGGCCCTCATGGAGAAATGCACTCGATGATGTTAACGGGGCAGTTGTCCCTGATGGCCTGGAGACTTTCAGGCAAAGGTGGCAAATGCCAGGACTATCAGACGCAGCTGCGTCTTTCATCAACCAAGCCTGGGCTCCCTCCACCAGGAAACGATATTCTTCGGCCTGGAAAGGTTGGGTTGGTTGGTGTGTGGAACAACACGTGGATCCTGTGGGGACTGAACTACCCCATGTTGTAAATTTTCTGTCTGAAAAAGCATCGGAAGGTCTGGCGTACCGTTCGGTTAACAATTTTCGTTCGGCCATTTCAGCTGGTCACTCAGATAGATGGCAAACTGGTAGGTATGCATCCGGTAATTTGCAAGTTATTAAAAGGTATTAGGATTGAGAATCCACCTAAACTAAAGTACTCCTCTGTGGGATATATCTCTAGTTCTTTCCTTATTTGACAAATGGCCACATAATGACATGTTGACGCGAAAACAACTATTGTGTAAGTTAGCTATGTTGTTATGCTTATCTGCCTGTCGGCGGTCCTCAGATATGAAAGCCCTGGATCTTACAGGTAGAGTATTTACTCCTGAAGGAGTTTCCTTTAATATTACAGCCAGAACTAAGACTTTGTCAAGAAGTGTTGATTATCATGCCTTTCCTGGTAATGCAAAGCTATGTGTAGTTCAATGCCCGAAAGCCTATGAAGAATGTACAAGATCTATACGACCTGATGTTGTGGTTCAATTGTTAATTGCACTGCCGAAACCTTATAAACCAGTGTCTGCGGTTACTATAGCCAGATGGTTAAAATCTGTCATGCAAGAAGCGGGTATTGATATCCAAGTGTACGGTGCGCATTCTGTGCATGGAGCTATGGCCTCCGAAACCTGCATGTTGGGTTCTACTGTTCAGGATATCATGTGATCTGCTGACTGGTCTTCTGAATCAACTTTTAAACAGTTTTATTATAAACCGGTGGGTGATATAGCCTCAGTTGTATTTGGTAAGCATTAAACTAGCATAATCTGAAGCCTCTGGTCCTGTAATAGAATACAAAATTAGCTAGCATTCGCGCCAAGAATTTTCAATTCTATTAAGGACACGGAGGTGAGGATTATCCCACCCGGTTGTATTACAATACTGTAATGTTTACCCACCCGTGTGTATTGATTATTCTGTTTAAGCAGAAATTAGGGGTTTCTTGTATCTCCGTCCTTCCAGGTTCTGAGAAGAAGATGGAGTAGCAGTACTTCTCGTTAAGAAGATGTTAATGTTCCAGTTTGGTTTCTTCCATGTTGGAGGATGTTGTTTGGACTTGTATTATCCTAGGGACTAAAAAACCTTTGAGCAAAGAAAGAGGCTCACGTAATGGTTATGTTGGTTCTTATAGGGTCATACAGAATGTGATTTAGACCAAAGCATCATGAGATGTATACTGTTTTCTGCATACAAAAAAGTTTTGATTGGCAGTTGTGAGTGGCAATAAAAATAGAAAGAGAAGCATAATCCTTGCCTCCGTGTCCTTAATAGAATTGAAAATTCTTGCCGCAAATGCTAGCTAATTTTTTATTCTCCCACAGCAACTCCGGGCATGAGTCAGGGTGGCTCAGCAGCACAGATTACACTATGGTGTGCTCAGGTGGGCCACTGGGTGAGGAACCACTCCAACCAGTGGCTACTGCGGTCCGTGGTTCACTCTCAGCAGGCCAACAGGTTGGGCCAGTCGTAGGATGATAATTTTTAAAGAAAGATTGCTGAGCTGCAGCACCCAAACAAACTTTATTGAACTGCTTCTTGTTCGTCTCGTACCGCTGGCTGCAGGAAGTCCAGCCTACCCAAAACTTCCCCAATGATTGATCTCACCCTGACTGACTGTCTAGATAGTAGCCATTGGGCGCAAGGCTCCTTAGTCAGTCGCAGTGTCACAGATGTTGAATCCTGTATAGTTACATTGGTATAGAGCAGCTACAACAGCCTGCAAGCAGCTGAGTCAGACCCAAAGTCTGCTGGGAGCAGCGTGCATGGCGCGCTACCACTCCAGGCTTTCAGTAATGGTGCACTAGCAGCGCTCCAACTTGACAGCTGAGGAGCCGCTATAATGCATGACTTTGCATTTCAGTGCAGTGATGTGGACCACCACACTGAAATGCGTTAGTCTAACACCTGATGGGTGGTACTTGGCAGGGCTTTACATGAAAAGTGGATACTTATAATGGGGCTCCCAGTTTTATGGTATTTATTTTTGCAACATTTACGTATATATCTTTATTTATATTTTTCTTTATCTGGTTGGTGTTTATCCATATTTATTTAGTGTTTTATGAATAAATTAAATCAGAACTTAAACATTTTTCCACATTTATTTAGTCAATAAATGCACTCATAATTTGATGCCGGTCAGGTTTTAGCATATTAAGCAGCCAAGTATAACAAAACAGCCCACCCCATTACATTATTAGCTTTATACCACAAGCATATGTTGAGATATGCACTTATTTAAGCAGATCTCATTCCGTTCTTTAAACTCCCCATGCAGTCAATATGCAAAGCCATTGGCCTGGAATTCATTAACGACAGCACAGACTGTAACTTAAAAGAAATCCAATTTTTTTTATTTTTCCTTTAAAAAAACAAATACACAGGAAACACATTGTTGTCTGACTGTATTTATCTGTAAAAAAAACTTACATCTGGCAGCCTTAGTTAGAAATTGGTTGACTACATTGATGAATTCTTTGTATCTGTAATGTGGTGACACCAATGCATAAGTGGAAGTAATTTATCTATATTCATTAATAGATGGTCATGTTGAATCATTATATATATTAATTGACATCTACGGTGGAACACCAATATGACATGTGGCCTTTGCTGTTTTCTCCCCACTACAGCAGAGTCAAATGGTCATGAACACCAACCAAAGTTGCAGAGAAACAAAGCGAATTGTGGCTTAATTTTCACTAAATTTCTGGACATAAAAATGTGTTCTGGAAACCAGGTTAAACCCTTACCATCTAGGTTCTATCTGTGTATAGCATTCAAGAATGGTTTACTGTGACTGGTTATGAAAGGACAGCTACCTACAGATACTGAAATCATGCTGTTTGGTGGGGCTCAACAGCTGTGGTCCTCTGATTAATGGCCTTTGGAACTGGGCATAGCTCCAAATCCTAAACCAGTAGTAACAAATCTGGGTATCCAATTGGACCAAACTCTCTCCATGAAGGGGCAGGTTTCAAATACGATTGGCATATGCGTTAACACAATGCGCTTCTTGAGGAGTTTTTACCCTCCTTCTCTCGGTAAGGCATTGGTCAACAGCCGTTTGGACTATGGCAATGCATTGCTGGCCTCTGTAAATGAGACGTTGCTTTCTAAACTCCACGTGGTGCAAAACACCGTTGCACGTCTCATCTGCAATTTTCCAACTGGAACTGCTTCTTACCCTCTTCTGTGCTCCCTGTATTGGCTACCAGTTTGTAAAAGGATTAGCTTTAAAGTCTGTTGTCTGCTGCATAATTCCTATTAGAAAAGGTCCCAGCTATCTATTCTCCAAACTTGTTCAATACTGCCCTCCTAGACTGCTGAAATCTACTGACAAAGCGCTGTAGTCTGTCCCGCATATCAGAAGGACCCGTACAGGAGGCCGAGCCTTTTCGTATCTTGCCCCTCTGTATTGGAATAAATTACCTCTGCACATTCGTATGTGCATGAATCATCTCCAGTTTAGAAAACAATTGAAGACAGGGCTCTTTTAGAACAGTAATTCCCTGCTTGGCTTGTGCTTCTGGCTAGGTGCAGAGATACCCCACTTGGGGTGATTTGCGCGCTGTATAAATTATATTAACATAACCTTGGTTGGCCAACAATCTTGCATACTTAGGGGGTCTCGGTTCAGAATTGTGTCCCTCGCTTGCTTTTGAAAGGTGAGGTCTGGTTCACTATTAACCGCATGCGTGCGGCGGCTTTTGTCGTGCTGCGTGGCTTTTTTTTAAAAGCCGCGTTACATGACGAGCTCAGCTCGTCATCAGCGTGCGAGCGGCACAAGTCATGACGAGCTGAGCTCGTCATGAGCGGGGAAGGGGTTAAAGATGCATGAGTATTGGACACCCTAACGAGCATTGGTTTGTCTCCGTCATTCTGGCATAAAGGAGGACTGCACGCAATTGTAGAGAAGACATTGGAGAAGGGTTAGAGTCTCTACAACCTAGCTACCCACTCTCATGACTGGGCCTAAATCTGGGAAAACTGGGGAATTTACTTGCTGCTGTCACTTGGGGATAAAAGGAGCAATGCATTGCATTCCTGTAGAGCATCTGGAGTGCTCATGTCAGGAGGAATGACCACCTGATCCCTGGGAAGGCCTGCATAAGGCTCTGCTGATTGAAAGGACTGGCGCAAGGACAGCTGGAAGGACTGAGTCTATCAAGGAGGTGCAACGTCGCCAGAGCCAAACTGCCTAGAAGAAATGTTTAATAAAAAAAAAAAAGAAGCACCGGGATGGTGCAGCTACTGGTTTGCCATGACGGTGAACATATTACCCATGCATTTCATGCATTGTAGGATGCCTGTATCCACCCTCGTCCTCAGGGCCAGACTAGTAGCACATGACCTTCACACATGTAACATGAAGTCTGGTTTCTTAGGCTTGAGGGGTGTTGGGGAGGGCACACTGATGGTTACACTGTTGAAACATCTTTCTAACCCTTTCGGTTCTAAATATTTTGCCATTTGAAACCAGTTAGATCAAATTACTGACTCTTATTTGGGACATGTGCCTCCAGTGACTGCAGTCAGTGGCCTTGGTCCCATGGACAGATCTCCACGGGACAGTCTTGACCTTGACGGGTAGATTCTAAGATACAGGCACCTAAAGACAAAGGCACTTTTTAGACACCTACAATTTCTTTTAATCCTATTAAAAAGCACACAGATCTTATAGATACTTAAGTGGTGCCTGCACTTTAGGTAAATGTGGCAGTGTTCTGTGCCTTTTGGTGAGCTTTAGTATTTCCTAAGTTAAGACATATGTTGGGACCCCTGTTCGGTAGACAGGATCTAGCGAATGTCTGTTTTTGGCAGTGATATCATGGCTCTGTAACAGCGTTCCTACAATTTGATAATCTTTATACTACTGCAAATTTAGTTTGACATGACAAACAATATGTGGAAACACAGTTTCTTCATTATTTTGCATTAATTTATTTTATTTGTAGATCACTTGCTCAGGTGTAGCTTAATGATGCTGGGACACAAGTTCTCTTTACTGAGGAGAAATCTGCCAGTCTGTATAAGTTAAAAAAAGTTTAGCGACAGCATTGGAAGTAAAGTTGATTTTAGTATCAGCTGATATCTATACCGCTTAGAAGAGTCTGAAGTGTCGTATGCAGCATTATATAAAAACAAGTTATTATTACATATTGCATTACCCTGCTCATCTGTACAGGGATTCTTTGCATTTAATAAACCTAATTGTGATTTATCTTTAGGAACACAGAACAACAACCTGTCATAAGTGAATATTTAGTGTTATTTCCAGCATCACACTGAATCTGAGTTACAAACCCCTTTCACATACTGAAGTAAGCCTGGACTGCTCGTCCTCACTATCCTTTGTAAGTCACGTGCATAAAAGGCGTTACTTGGCCGTCCACTTGTAGGGCGCTAGTATTACGGTCTTGAAACACCAGTGGTGAATTACAATACCCCATAGGATACTGCCCAAGAACGACTAAGAGCCCCACCAACCTGTGAATATGCCTCAAATAGGAGAGTTTAAACCACTGAATTCAGGCTGTTGTCTCCAGGTACTTATCTAAAAGGGCAGCCTGCCACTCCTTGTCCAGGGGCATGGGTCCTGCAGCATCCAGCATGGGCTTTATCTGCCTAAGCACCTACTCCGACAAACCTCACCTCCTGGGGGGCGTCACTTAACTGCAGAACTAGATAGTCCGCATTGCTCAAGCAAAGTGTTGGTCTGTGCCACACTGCTGACCTCTTCTCTTCTGTACAAAAGCGACGTCCATCGAGTTTCAGCTTCCGGGTCATGGGAAGCATCTCTGCTCTCACTGTCTCCAAGTTGTTATCACCTAGGCACCGGGAAAGCCAGAGTTGGATGTTTTCACAACAAATACTCACTGGTCCAATTGCAAGAGAATCCCCTGGATCTCCATCAGTTCCGCTTACTGGATTTCACATTCGCCTAATTCACTGAGGACCTCAGACATCTTTATAGGCATCAAAGTGGAGCCCCAAGCGAAAGCAAGGATAAAGAGGCCACTCTAAGATCCATCTGGTTCCACCCCTATTCACCATGTTTTTCTGTCTCTAGTTGGCCAACACTAAACTGGTCTGTGATATGTATAAACCAGTGGCTCAAGTCTGATGAGTTTCTCTGTATTAGCTGTAAATGGTCCTGCTCACATAGCTCTAAGTAAAGGTCCAAGGGCAAAACTCCCTGGATGAGCAGGTTCTTCCTGATGTGCTTCAGCTCATTGGCAACTGCCTGCAAATTTATTTATTTATTTATTTATTTTGAAAGTTTTATATAGCGCGAACAAGATCTTTGCAGATATCAGAGCGCTTTACAGACTTAAGGTACAACGTGTGAGTAAATAACAATTGGGGGGGGGGGAGGGTACATGAGGGAGCATAGTCATACAGTTACATCAATAATGTTACAAGTACAAATAAGTGGTAGCGTAGACACTCAGGTAGGTCCATAACACGAGTCATACAAAAATGCAAAAAAAAAAAAAAGATCAGTAGAACTGAATGGTACAGCGTCTGTAAATATCATCCCCAGTAATAATTCAAGTGTATTTAGCCATGAGGATAGCTTTTACTTCTTTCTTAAAGAGTATGGTAGAGGAGATGAGCCTGATTTCAGGGGGGAGTGAGTTCCAGATCCTGGGTGCCATTCCTGAGAAGGAGCGTTTATAGGTTTTTTCCTTGCGGAATCTTTGGGGCTTTAGCAAGAGATTGTTTGTGCCTCTGGTGTTTCTGGAGCCTCCAGAAATCGTCAGCTTCTGGGCGAGGTATCCGGGTGAGCTCAGGTGGACAGCCTTGTGCGTCATGCAGGCGATTTTCAGATGTATTCTGGCTTCAAAAGGCAGCCAATTCAGGGCTTTCAGGTCAGGGGAAATGTGTGAGTGTTTTTTTGATCCAGTGATGAGTCTCGCTGCGGCGTTTAGAGAAGCTCTTATGGGTGCCGTAGTAGTTAGGGGGAGACCGCAGAGGGCGATGCTGCCGTAATCTATTCGAGGGATGACTAGAGCTTGTACCGCAGTTTGAAAATCTTTGGCTGGAAGGAAGGGTTCGAGTTTCCTTAAGGTATTGATCTGGTAGTTCGCACCCTTAGTTGCTTTGTTGATGTGTTCCTGCATGTTGAGGTTGGTGTCAAGTGTTATGCCTAGAGATTTTGCTGAGTCCACGATGGTGGGATGAACATTGAGTGCGGTTAGGTGTTTAAGCCAGATTTGAGTGGTAGTGATCTTCGCGGGATGTGAGATCAAGAGGAACTCTGTTTTAAGAGCATTGAGTTTGAGATGATTAGCGGCCAGCCATGTTTGGGTGCTTCTGATCGTTGAATTCAAGTGCATAATGTCTTTAGGTGATTGTAATTTGAGATAAAGTTGGGTGTCATCGGCGTACATGTGGAAGTGAACATTGGATGCTTGTAGCAAGGTGGTGAGCAGTTCCATAACTAGGTTAAACAAAGTTGGGGATAGGGAGGATCCTTGTGGGACGCCTAGCGATACCGGAATTGGCGAAGAAATCAAGTTGTTACTCTTGAATTTCTGCGATCTGTTGTGTAGAAAGGACGTGAACCACTTGAGCACAGTTCCAGATATACCCATTCATGTGTTTAATAGATCGAGTAAGTTCTCATGTTTGACGGTGTCGAATGCAGAAGAGAGATCAAGAAGGATAAGGAGGCAGGTATCGTTTTGATCTAGGATTTGCAGGGCGTCGTCAATTATGTGAGTCATAGCAGTTTCTGTACTGTGGTCTGCTCTGAAGCCTGATTGATGAGGGTTGAGTAGATCAAACTGATTAATGTGTTTAGTCAATTGAGTTTGTGCGCATTGTTCCAACAATTTGGCAAGAGTCGGAATATTGGTAATGGGACGGTAATTATTTAGATCAGAGGGGTCGGCTGTAGGTTTCTTTAGTAGAGGTGTGACTTGTCCAACTTTGAGGGAGTCGGGGATGGTCCCTTGTTGAAGTGAGCTGCTGATAATTTTAGTCCAGAGTGGGAGGAGCGACGGGGTAAGGTCTTTGACAGCGTTGGCAGGAAGGGGGTCCGTGAGATGATTGGCTGGTTTCACAGTGCTGAGCAGTCTACCAATTTCTTCTTCCGAATAGGTGACAAAGGATGACCATGTAGCATTGTTTTTTGGTTCAGTGGGTGCTGTGCAGTGGGGTTTGGGGTAGAGACTTACGTCAATGAGGAGATCGTTCTTTATGTTGTCGGTTTTTTGGATAAAGAAAGAGGCGAAGTCTTCACATGAGGGCGCTTCGCCCAAAGTGCTGAGTGGTTGGGGTTGTTCCTTGGATTGTGTTCTGATTAGCTCAAACAGATTTCTCGGACGATTTTTGGCTTGGTCGAGCTGACGGCTGAAGAAATCTGATTTTGAGCGTTTTATTTTCCTGAAGTAGGCATTTCTCTTTTTCTTCAGCGTTTTTAAGTGCAGTGCGGAAGGAGCTGATCTCCAGGTGCGCTCTGCCATTCGCATGGACCGTCTATCGTCATTGAGACTCCCGTCGTACCAAGGATTGGACATTTTTGTGGAGGCTCTTTTTAGCTGCATAGGTGCAGCTTCATTAACTATAGAGGTCATAGCGTTGAGATAGTGATCCGTCAAGGATTGGACATCCGTAACGCCAATAGGAGGAAGTAAGAGATTGCAGCTGTTGGGGGATAGAGAGTTTGGGTTGAGTTTTTTCAGGTCTCTTTTCCAGACTTTGGGCTTGAAGGATTGAACCGGGTTAAATTTGACTTTTTCGTTGATGAAGAATGTGACAATATTATGATCTGACCAGTCACAGGGTTGGATAGATTCGAGTTGGATAGCGTCCTCTTTGGAGATGATAAGGTCGATGATAGAGCCTTTCTCGTGGGTCGGGCTGTTGCATATTTGGGTGAGGTCAAGGGCGTCGAGGAAGTTTTTAAGACTATTTACCACCGCGTCATTATGATCGTTCCAGTGGAGGTTGAAGTCACCAAGGTATATTTGTGTGAGTTGTCGCCCTGAATTGGTTGCGATCAGATCCATGATTTGTTGCGAGAAGGTAAGGTTGTCCCCTGGTGGGTGGTAAATGCCGTGAAGAGAGCATATCGGTTTGCCCTTACTGATAATATCGAGGCAGATGTATTCACAGGAGGTTGGGGAGGGTAGGGAGGGAGAGGTTACTTTCAAGACAGAGAGGTTACTCCTGTGTATACATGCGATTCCACCACCTTTTTGACCAACCCTGTCTAGTCTAGTGATGTGGTAGTTGGGGGGAACCAGTATGTCCATTATAGTTGTAGAAGATTCAGTTAGCCAGGTTTCAGTCATGAAAAATAGGTCAAGGTCCAGTGCTAAGATGAGATCAGCGATTGCAGAGGAGTGCCTAGAGGCCGATCTGCAGTTGAGGAGGGTGCATTTGAGACGGGGTGTGTCGAGGGTGGAAGGGGGTTCTAGAGAGAGGGGGACTTTTCTCAGATTACTAAGGATGGAAATTCTGTTGTTTTGTGTGGGGGGTCTAAGGGGATTTGGCTGAATCGTTGGAATGGCGCAGAGGGTGGAGGGTATGTTGTTAAGTGGAGCTGGGTCGTAGGAGCGGAGGAGGGTGACTGTGTCGAGGTCCGATAGTGAGTTGCAGGAGCGATGGGGACGGTTTTCACGATTGCGAGCAGGGATTGAGGTCCAGTGCGGGGGGCGTTGAGTGCGAGAGTCAGCCGACCGGGTGGAGGTCCTGTTAGGAAGGGTGGTGCTGGTGAAGGCGGGTGAGGGGTGTCTGGGGTGTGTGCAGAGTAGTTGTTTGATGATGTGAATGTCTTGTTTGAGCTTGAGGAGGGTGGTGGGTGAGGAGTGACTGGAATGCGTGCAGAGTAGTTGTTTGATGATGTGAATGTCTTCTTTGAGCTGGAGGAGGGAGGCCATAACGTAGTCTAGTGTGGGATGTGTGTTGGTGGTGGGGATTGGAGGGTTGGGGGAGGATGACATTGGGGGGACGTTGGTGGTATGGAGGAGGGTATTGGTGGTAGGTGGAGAGTGCATGGTGGAGGATGGGCGTATGTTAGTGATGATGGGTAGTGGGGGGAGAAAATGGGGGGGAAGTGGGATTATATGTTGTTCTTTTTTAAGGCGGCGGAGTTGAGTTGATAGAGGCGTGATCTGGGTGGTTAGTTAATGGGTGGAAGTGGGGGCTGAGAATGGGGGGGGATAAAGGGTGGGGTTTGTCTGTGTGCGTGTCGGTCTGGTGCTGAACTCGGTTAGGCGGATTGTGGGTGGGAGCTGTGGTGTCATGGGTGAAAAGAATGGGAATGTGAGGCTGGTGAAAGGGGGGAGGGGGTACGGTTGGTGTAAGTGGGGGAAAGATCTATGTCTGTTATTGAGGGGTGTGGGGTAGCAACAGTAGGTGGGTGCATGACTAAGGTGCCGGTGGTAGAGGGGAGGTGCGTGTCGTTTTGGGGCTGAGGTAGGTTAGAGGCGTTGTGGTTGGGGGCTGTGGTGTCAGGGGTGGAAGGAATGGGAGTGGTATGAATGGAGGTCAAGGTGTTGGTGGAGGGGGAGGGGGAGTGGCTAGTGTATGTGGGGGAGAGATCTAAGTCTGTGATTGAGGGGTGTGAGGTGGCTGCGGTAGGTGGGTGGATGACGAATGTGCCGGTGGTAGAGGAGAGGTGCGTGTCGTTTAGGGACTGAGCTAGGTTAGCATCGTTATGGTTGGGGGCTGTGAGGTCAAGGGTGATCGGACTGAGAGTGCTATGAGTGGGGGTCCGCGGATTGGAGAGGTGCTGTAAGAAAGAGGGGAACAGGTTGTCTAGTAGTTCCAGGTTCCTGTCTGTGGATTGGATTAGGACAATCCCATTGTTATAGATGGTGATGGTGGTTCTGCCTGGGAAGAGTTGGGATGGTGTGATGGAGAGTGTTCGGCCATGAGCGGATTTCCTGGAGTTGGAGACGGTGAGTAAAGAGAGGAACGTTTTTGTCCATTGAGCTCTGTGTGCGGTGTGGAAGATGATATCAATGTTTACGGCACCATTGACCGGTGAGAAGTAGGTGTCTGCAAAGGGAGTTTCAGAGTGGGACCTCAGTGTGCTTAAAGCGTTTAGCGGCTTTTTTGGTGAGTATGGGTGGGTAGTTGATTCTGTATGTGTGCTTGCCGATGAGCTCCATGTTGGGATGACGGAGTCGGTAGGTGTGGGAGGGTGCCCAGTAATCGCCGGTTGCATGGGATGAAAGTGACACTAGTGAGCAACCAACGTGTATGCGGTAGTAGTCAGTGCAAACAGGGATAAGAATTGTAGTGGGTGCGGGTTGCGCAGATGTAGGTTGCACAATAATGAAATACGGGACCTAAATGGCTTTCATACTCTGACATGCGCCATACCATAATGGTGCCCAAGTCATTGTGAGGGCGGGGGACCCACTTGGGGCTCCCCAGTTATTTGAGGAGTTTGAGAATGGCGTCTGCATTTCATTCTTGACCTTCTGGTATCCCTTGGATGCATTAAACAGGCTGGACAGGAGCATCAGCTAGTAAATATGTAAACTGTTCACTGATAGGTATTTGTCTGAACCCACAAAAACATTAGGCAGATACTTCAATGCATCTCTTTACAACTTTGGGGCATGCTCTCAGTGGCAGGAGAAGGTGAAAAAGAGCTATTAATGCTAGTGAAAAACAATGAGGAGAATTACTCGGCTGTATTCAAGTCCATCACTTGCTTGCTCTGTTTGCCACTTCTGTCAAGAACCACCCCTTAGTCCAGCAGAAACAATCCAGCCCGATTTGCCAGGCCAGTTCCCTACTAAATGGGAAACAAGTAACTCAGAACCAGTTTCAACCTATGTGGGCTTTAGCAGCAAGGTGCAGATTAAATCCTAGGGTTGAGTGCTTGCCCTCACAGTGCTTAGACGAGGCTTCGCTTTCTACAAATTTAGGATGGGGACAACCATGAAGAGGTCTTGTGCAGCTTAGAATTTATTGTTGGTAAACCCCAGATTTGCTACTTTACAGTGAGCACCCAGATCTTAACTATCTGGCTGCTTCGTAAGGTCTTCGAGTGGATCCCCACCAAGTCCAGGAAAAATGTCACCCATGCACTCATCAGCAGTAGACTCGACTACAGCAATGCACTCTATGCCGGCACCACCCAGAAACAAAAACAAAACAAAACTGCAGAACGCAGAACTGCAGCCACATCTCCAGCCCCCAGAGAGACCATGACAGGCTACCTGTCAACAAAAGAATCACCTTTAAGCTCCTCACACATGCCTACAAAGCCCTCCACAACACCTGACCTGCATACCTCAACTACCGCCTCTCCTTCTAAGCTCCCACCAAACATGTCCACCCAACTGGCCCTGGCTACCACCACACGGATCTGCAAGGCCACTGCTGGAGGAAGATCCTTCTCCTATCTCGCTGCAAAGACCTTGAACTCCCTGGCTCTGCACCTCAGGCAATCCCCATCGCTGCCGCAATTCAGGAAGGACCTCAAGACCTGGCTCTCCGACTGAACCACAGATCCATGCCCTCCTCAACCCCCCCCCCCGCGCCTTGAGGAACTCATAGGCGAGTAGTTGTGCTTTAGAAGATAACGGATTGCTTGATTAACTAGATGCTGGTGATCTCTCATATCCACAAGAACTTACATTTGTATGTTTTCCAGGAGGGAAACATAACAGGACACCTGGTGGTCACAAAAGCCAGAGAATGACTGTACCCTCTAATTTAGACACTGAGGGGCTTTTCCAGACCTGCTTGGCTTGAAAGTGAAGTTTAAATTCAGGAAGGAAGAAAATGCCTCCTTTGTATTGTCAATAGCTGGGGATATGATTAGAGAGCACAACCTCAGGCAAGAAGTATGTGGTTCTTGTAGAGGACTACGCCACAAGGTACCCTGAGGCAGATCCTCAAAGAAGCACTACTATTGCTCTGTGTGCATCTTTTCTTGTGTTGACGCCCCAGAATGTTTTCTTCTACTACAGGAAAAACACAGTGCTTAATTTGAGCTGGTGGCTGCAGGTGGGGCCCACCAGCACTCATGTTCGCAACTGCATTCATTTTTCCGCATCAAGCTTCGATTCAGAACAGGAGAGAGAAAAACACACTAGGTGAAAAGAAGCAAGAAGATCGAAAAAACACACAGACAAAGTAAGAAAGCAGGGTTGAAAAAGAACCCAAAAGAGTGAAATAAAGGGACAGGGGGCGTCTGGTTATGGATGAAAGAGGGATGATGGACAATCAAGATCAGGCAGCCTTGGTTTTTGGCATCCCTGACACTCAATAGCACTGGCCATGGACTTCTGAGCAAATGTTTGAGACTGACACTTATTCTTTTATAAACTATTCACTGGAACAAACTCTCTACCTACATTAGGGCATTGTGGGTTGCATTTCAAGATAACACTGAAGAGTACCAGGGGTGCCTTAGAAGAGACTTACATGAGGAAACTAGAACCATGTTAAGCATGCTTACATTTTGTCTGTGTGGAGGTGCCACGAGTGGCCTGTCCAATTAGGCTTTTGTTTGGTCTTCCGTGGCGATCTCACTTTGATAAAATGGCGCTGGATAGACACCTGAGGTTGTCCACCCTATTCTGTGGAAGAATTACGCTCTGACAGCCATGTTTTTTGCAGTCTACCGCACCCGCTGCAGCAACAGAGGAAGCCGCTTTCGTAGCAAAGGTGGCACATAATTGGCAGAGTCTGTTAGTGCTAAACAGGGCATTAGCATGAGTAGCTGGGCCACCACCAGTGGTGGCTCCTCCACTAAGGGGGAGGAGCATCGCCCCACTGTCTTGATGCAGCAAAATAAAATAAAAAAATAAAATGATAATAACGTAATGTTATCATTTTATTTTGTCCTCCTGCTGCTGAGGTATCAGCCGCGACTGGCCACCAGCCTTTAGGGTGGTACAGGAGCAGCCTGCAGCTGTCTCCCATCCAACCTGGCTCTAAAGAAGAGTTCAGTTACCATTGTCATGAACTCAGTTTTACTCCTTTCTCTTACACCCCACGTTGCCCCCCACCCCTCCCATTTTTCCAATTCACAAATAAAGATGATGAGTGGGGTGCCAAGTGTTGTTTCGCCCGGGGCGCTCTCTGAGCATAGGCCAGCTCTCCTGGGGAGAAGGAGATTAGTAAAATAGCTTCACAGCAAGCATTCCCAGCGCTTGGAGTAGTGGCTTTAGAGAGCTCGTCAGCGGCTAAAAGCATATTCTGTGACACCACTTGGCTGTTAGACTGGGCTGTGGGGTAATGAGTCACAAACCTAGTCTGCCCTCTACAGTAACTCTCCCATATTTGTTTGGAGTTGGGTGTTACGCTGGGGTATTACATGTATGTGATAAAAGCATCTTGAAGTCATGTGGTGCCGAATTACCTCTAGGTTTAGGCTTGTCCACCTAATAATCGGCAGCAATCACAGTACTGCAGGTTTAGCCACATTTATACACAAAGAATTGCCATTTTTTTTGCTGGCGGTATTTTTGCCACATTTGTACTGCGTTGTAATGCGATAGTACCAAATACAGGCAGGTATTACTGTAAATCTGGCAGTATTGCTAAAGTTTGCAATGACATTAGCACAATCGCGCCCCGAAGCCGAAGTGGTCTGCTTTTATTAGTTTGAGTCAGTTGTCAATTGGAAAAAAGAATTCTTTTGAGTCACAGGTTCTGCGATGCTTCCGTCTTGAAGGACCCTATTAACAGGTGTTCTAACACAGTACCTATTATACCCTGAAGGTGATCCTATCTCATTCCTATCTGTTTTTGGGAGACATAAAGTCAAACCCAAAGATTTACCTTTAGCTTAGTACCAATGTAATTTTCCCAAAGGAGAAAACAACACCAGTAGCCACCATACCTGCTGCTATCTGCGAGGAGGGAAAAGCTGTGGAGAAGGAGACAAGCACTGCTGGGCGACTACATTCCCTGTCTACCCCTGCTGTGAGCTCACACACTCAAAAGCGCATTGTGGTCCCGAGGACTGTGTAGCCACCATACCTGCTGCTATCTCCGAGGATCTTGAGGTGGCACAGACAAGAGCTATGGGGAAGAAAAAGGACAAATGGCCAGACAGAGGAGGTGAAATAATAACCACCATCGACTACATTTTGGTTATAGCAGCAAATGTATTAATCAAGGAGATTGGGCTCACGGAACAACAGCTCTCTACTGAGGAGGTAAGAACCGACTGTAGGCAGCTGAGTCTCTGTTGCACTAACCCTCCCATTTTTTGCCAGATTTCTGATGCACTTTGACTTGATGTGCCCTGGGTTCCTGCCAATCAGGTTTCCAGGGCCTGTGTTCTTTCCCAAAACTGTACCTTTTGCTGCCAATTGGCAATTCTCTGGCCACATGTCTGTCCCTTGTAAAGGGTACCATGGATATCAAGGGCACTGTGACCAGGGAAGGCCTCCAAGGGCTGCAGCACATATTGTGCCAACCTTAGAGGTCCTGTACCTTAACACACAACCACTGCAATTGCAAGCTACATGTTTTGGTGAAGAGAAAAGTGAAGAGTCGACATGGTACACATACCTGTGTGCCATGCCTGAAACCCACTGCCTATGGTATAAGTAAGACACTCCTCTAGCCCGGTGCACTATTCCACTGGTTAGGGTACAGTTACATGAGCACTATAACCCTACAGTATCGAAGTCCATTCTTAGACATTTTAAGTGCAGTAAAGCCATAAAAGAGTATATGGCGCTGGGAGTTTGTCATTACAAACTCTTCAGCACCATAATGGCTTTACTGAATTCTGAGAAGTTTGGTATCGAAATTTTCAGCATAATAAACCCACACTGATGCCAGTGTGGGATTTATTATACAATGCCCCACAGAGGGCATCTTAGAGATGCCCCCCTGAAACACGACCAGCCTCTGGTGGGTTCCCTGACTGGTAAACACCAGCCTGCCACCACAAGACAAGTTTCTGGAACCCTGGAGTGGGAGCCATCACAGCCTGAGCCCAGAAACAACGCCTTTTCTGGGTGGAGGTGTTCACACCTCCACCAGGTCAGGAAGAGCCATCTGTGGCAGGGCAGCTTCAAAGGCCTTGCTGCCTTTGTAACCTGCCCCGAGCCTCTCCTGCTATCATGAGCAGGCCCCCTTCCTGTCTCCCCTCCATTTCGGCGAGCTAAATTAGAACAGCTCAGAAGGTGCACCCACCTCTGCCAACCCCACCCATCAGGTGGGGGAGGCGAGGTGAAGCACACTCTTCATTGCCCGCCATGTTGCAGATGGCAGGCACTCTCCAATCAGGATTAGGGATTGTGCCAACTCCCCCACGTTGGGTGAGCACACCAAGGGTGTAGTCACCATAAGGTCAGTTGGCTACTGACCTCGAGACCCCTAAACACCCCCCAAATACAGTATTTAGGGGGCAGCCCCGAACCAAGAAGTCAGATTCCCTTAACCTAAGAAGAAGAAGGACGAAAGAAGATGCCCAGCACAGGAGACTGCAGAGAACTGACTTGGCTCCAGCCCTGCCAGCCCGTATGCAGTTTCCAGAGATCCTGCGCCAAAAGTAGCCTTGTGCTGCAGCCAGCAACCTCCAGAACCCTGGGAGGACTGACTGCCTTCAACAAAGACTAGATCTGCTGTGAACAACAGCTCTGTTCAAAAGAAACTCCCAAGAAAGACTCTGAGCCTGCTGAGGACAAAGAAAACAGATGCTTGGAACCACCACTGCACCAGATGCCTACGGCAGGAATCCAAGCGGACCACTGGTCCCAGCGAGGCCCCCAGCACTCTAGAGTCAGAGTCCACCGTGGGTTGACCTCTCCAAGACTCCCTAACGTCGCCTGCAGCCTCTGCACGGAGTCCCTCCCAACCGCGAGTGGCCCGGTAAAGGGAAATCCGACCTCAAAAGACACCCCTGTATCTAGCCAACCTGCAGATGAGGACCTGAGGTGCATCTACGTCCCTGAGCCCTCTTGGAACACTTCCTAGACCAAGCCTACAGCTACAAAACAAAACTGGCAATCCCTATTGAAAACAACAGGGCACCCAACGCCAAAACAGCACCCTGCACCAGCCGCCCCAGCGCCGCTGTGGGTACACCTTGTGTGCTAACTTAGATCCCCGTTTGCCCTGAGCCTAAGTCCAGGAGCTTTGCTCCTACAACCTTGTGGGCTGTTTGTGTCCAGCCACCAACCTGATGCCCCCTATCAACTATTGGATAATATTGGGCCTCCGCACTCTGCACCTGACCGCCATAGAGCCACGGAGGGTGCTTTGAGAGTGCATCCTTGACCCTGAGGGAACCCTGCTTCTAACCCCAGGAAACCAAACTCCCAAGACTGAATACTTATCTGTAAACCAATAACACTGTTTTCTCCCATAGGACTGCAATGACTGCTTTCTTGTGAACAATCGTACGAGTGTGGAGTTGCTTTATATGAAAACCTTAAGAAACCGCAAATGTACCAAAACTGATTTACTTACTTTTTCACTAGGAAATGTCACAGCTTGATATCTAGGCATATATCACACTGAGTAGAAAAAGTAACTTAAAATGTAATCTGCAAAGTAATCGAACAGTAATTTCAACTGTATTGAAAGTATTTGCAAACCTGTAACAAAGTCATTTTCATTCAGCTTGCTAGTATTGTTCAACCTGCCTTGTAAAGTACCATTTACACTTACCTGTGCCAGGCTTGGCTTGGTTCTAGGAAATAAATATAACTAAATAATATTTTTTACAAACAAATTGGTCTGAGTTCAGTCTTTGAGTGTGTGACATCACTTCTTGCCTGAGTGTGTACAACAGACGCTTAACACTACCCTCTGATACAGCCTTACTGCTCGACCACACTACCACAAATAGAGAGTAAGGTGCTATCTACTTTAACCTCTGCCTACCTTTTGGGTTCTACTGGACTCTGTGCACACTATACCTTACTTTAGTATAGTACAGACAGAGCCAGCTTCCTACACTGGCCGCCTCATTGTTGACATCAGCCACTGCCGGTTTGTGATATGGTTCCAGGCCCAGATACGATGAAGGAACTGCCTCTCAGTCTGATTGATAATTGATTGGTTTCATTAGCCGAGATATCTGTGACCCTACTGGACCCCGTTAAAGAGAAAAAGGGGTGCGATTAGGCAAAATACTGCACGTAAAGCTAAGAAACCGAAGAAGCTGATTGGACCAGAACTCCTATCCCAGTACCCTCTATCTGTAAATATGGAACGTATTTTGTTGCTACACGTACAGCATTCATTGTGTAGTTTGGACACAATTGAGCAACATTTATCAAAAACTCTTAATCAGTGTGCCTCCCCAGAATATGTAAGATAGTAATCCTCCCAGTCCTCTGAATCTGCAATCAAAATCCTTTGTTCCAACCCCAGAGCACAGTAATGTAGTCAGTCGCGGGAGTGGAACTATGCTTCCACAGCAATATAGTTACTAGTAGCTTCCTGAGAGCGCTTTACATCCAGTTGATGGCCAAGGGGTAGCTTTAAATCAAGCAAACCAAAATAGAGGTAACCCTTGCACAATAGAGCAAACTGGCCATAGTACAGACGCACAAGTTGCTTACCTTCGGTAACGATATATCTGTAAGAAACAGTAGTTAGTGTTAGATTCCTTACCTTAGAATATCCCCAGGCGTCAGACTGGATCCGGAAAGTTTTGCGTAGCAGTACCCCTGTGCGTCGGTAGGCGTCGTCTGTGGCTCCGCGTCCGTCGTTGGTGCCGGGATGAAGTCGTCGGAGTACTTAGACTCCGCCCTCGCGCGCTGACATCAGTTCTTATACTCAGCTTTTCCGCGCCAGGAACGCAGCGCCATGATAAAAACCAACACTGGTGCAATGAAACTAGGGCCCTCAAAGGGAAGAACCTTAACCCTAGATATCGGTTCGCAGAACGGGGAGGATGGGTGGGGCGGTAAGGAATCTAACACTAACTACTGTTTCTTACAGATATATCGTTACAGAAAGGTAAGTAACTTGTGCATCTGAAAGAAACAGGTTAGTATTAGATTCCTTATCTTAGAATAGATACCCCAGCAATAGCAACCCCGGTGGTGGGTCTGCTAATCAATGATCACACCAGAAAGTCCTGGAGAACAGAAAATCTGAAAAAAGCCATCCGGACTTGGCTGTCCAGGCAGTAGTGTCTAGCAAACGTGTGCAGCGAGGCCCACGTAGCTGCCTGACAGATGTCCTGCAAGGGGACTCCTCGACCCAGGGCAGTAGTAGCCGCCGTGGCCCGAGTGGAATGGACCCTCAGCCCAACAGGAGGCTCCTTTTTAGCCAAAGAGTAGCATACTTTGATGCACAACACGACCCACCGAGAGATGGTCCATTTGTGCACTGCCCATCCCTTCTTAGTGCCCACGTAACCAACAAAGAGCTGGTCGTCCACCCGGAACTGGCGTGTGCGGTCCAGATAGAATGAGAGCGCACGTTTTGGGTCCATATGGTGGAGCCTCTCTTCCTAGGGATGCGGAGGCGGAAAGAAGGTGGGCAAGATGATGGACTTCCCGATGTGGAAGGCTGTGATTACCTTGGGCAGGAAAGAGGGATGCGTTCTCAAGACAACTTTGTCCGGATGGACAGAAAGGAAAGGAGGTTTGGAAGAAAGAGCCTGGAGCTCACTCACTCTCCTGGCAGAGGTGATGGCAACTAGGAAGGCAGTCTTAAGAGTGAGAAGACGAAGAGGGCAATTGTGAAGTGGCTCGAAAGGAGCGCACATCAAATAAGTAAGAACAAGGTTCAAGTCCCACTGAGGCATCACGAAAGGAACAGGAGGAAACATGTGAGTAATGCCCTTCAAGAATATATTTACAACAGGAGACTTGAAAAGAGAAGGCTGATCAGGTAGTCTTAAAAAGGTTGAAATGCCAGAGAGGTAGCCCTTGATTGTGCCCAGAGCAGAGCCCTGCTGGGCAAGAGAAAGACGAAAGAGGAGAACCTCTGAAAGGGGGGCAAAAAGGGGATCCACAGCCTTTGCTGTGCACCATGCCACAAATGTATTCCACCTGCAGGCGTATACCGATTTTGTGGTGGGACGCCTGGCTGCCAGAATCACATCACAGACTTCCGGAGGCAAGTCAAATGGCCTCAACTGCCGCCGCTCAATCTCCATGCATGGAGGTGGAGACTGGACAGGTTCGGGTGGAGGACCGTCCCCTGCTGCTGCGACAGAAGGTCCTCCCGAAGAGGCAGACGAACCGGGGGATCAACTGACATGCTGAGTAGCTCGGGATACCAGTACCTTCGTGCCCAGTCCGGAGCCACAAGGATGACTTGGGCCCAGTCGTGTCTGATCTTCTTCAGCACTCTAGGCAGAAGTGGTATAGTCGGAAAGGCGTACAACAGACGCAGCTCCACTCACGACGAAAAGCGTCGCCGAACGAGTGCCCCCTTTGAAATTCCAACGCGCAGAACTGATGACATTGCGCGTTATCTTCGGTGGCGAATAGATCTAACCAAGGCTCTCCCCACTGCTGAAAGAGACCTTGCGCCTCGTCCGAGTTCAGACGCCATTCGTGATCCATCATGCACCGACGGCTGAGTTCGTCCGCCCTGGAGTTCAGGGAACCTGCCAGGTGTTGAACCACCAGGGTGACACCCTGGTGCTCCAGCCATGTCCAGAGGCGCAAAGCCTCCTGACGAAGGGTCCACAACCCCACCCCGCCCTGTTCGTTGCAGTACTACATGGCGGTGGTGTTGTCAGTGAACACCTGCACTACACTTCCCCGGACAGAGGGAAGGAATGCCTTCAGTGCAAGTCGGATCGCCCGCAGCTCCAGAAGGTTGATATGGAGCCGGGACTCCGCCGGAGACCAGAGGCCTCTGATCTCCGCCTCTCCCATGTGGCCTCCCATCCCAGGAGGGACGCATCCGTCACTACTACGTGCTCCGGTTGGGGTAGGGAGAGGGATCTGACGCTGACCAAATCGCGGTTCGTGAGCCACCACTGCAACCGACTCGCAGTGCCCTCCGAGATCAGGACGTGGTCAGACAGGTTGCCCTGATGCTGTGCTCACTGAAACTTCAGGTCCCACTGCAGAGCCCACATCCGACACCTGGCATGATGCACCAGAAGGATGCAGGAGGCCATCAACCCCAGGAGCCGCAGCGTCAACCTGACTGAAACTCGGGATAAAGGCTGAAAGATCAGAATCAGAGCCTGAATATCCAGAACCCGCTGTTCAGGGGGATAAACCCAAAACTGCGCCGAGTCCAGAACCGCTCCAATGAAAAGGAGCTTCTGAGAGGGGCACAGGTGTGACTTTGGCATGCTTATGGAGAACCCCAGCGAGTGCAGGAGGTCGGCGCAGTCTGGAGGTGGGATATGACTGTTTGGGGCGAGCCCGCCTTCGACAACCAGTCGTCAAAATAGGGGAAGACTGAAACCCCTGATCTGTGCAGATGAGCTGCGACCACCGCCATCACTTTCGTGAACACCCGAGGGGCGCTGGTAAGGCCGAAGGGGAGCACGGTAAACAAAAGTGCTCTTGGCCTACTGTGAACCGCAGGTAGCGCCGGTGGGCCAGCAGGACGGGGATGTGGAAATATGCGTCCTGCAAGTCCAACGCTACCATCCAGTCTCCAGGGTCTAGGGCAGCTAGGACCTGAGCTAAAGTCAGCATCTTGACCTTCTCCTTCCGGAGGAAGCCGTTGACGCTCCGGAGGTCCTAGATAGGTCGTAGGCCTCCTTTGCCTTTCTTGGGTACCAGAAAGTAGTGGGAGTAGCAACCACGTCCTACCTCTGGCCCAGGAACGCGCTTGATGGCCCCCTTGGCCAAGAGGGCCATAACTTCCTCCTGTAGAAGTTGCAAGTGATCCCCTGACATGCGGTTGCATGGCTGGAGGGGTCGCCTCAAAGGGGAGGGAGTAGCCCTTTCGGACAATTTGCAGCACCCACCTGTCCGCCGTGATGGAGCGCCAGTGGAGGAGGTGATGGCGTACCCTGCCCCCCACTGGGGGCAAATGGGCCTGAAAGCTCGGACTATGAAGGCTTTGAAGCAGATGCTGCGGGAGTGGATGTGGACTGGCCTTGCTGTTGTGCCCCGGCACCACCCCGGGGGTTACCACATCTGCGGCCGCGTTGATGCTGGTTCTGCGGCCTGTGGCTGGCAGGACATGTGGGGGTGCCCCTTCCTTGGCCATGAAAGGAGTGAAAAGCAGAAGTTTGCTGGCACTGGCAAGACAGCCCCAAGGACTTGGCCGTAGCCCTGGAGTCCTTGAAACGCTCAAGCGCATTGTCTGCTTTGTCGACAAAGAGGCCACGGCCATTGAAGGGCGTGTCCATGAGCGTGGCCTGGACATCGCCCGAGAAATTGGCGAACCTCAGCCAGGCGTGGCGGCGAACAGCCACCGTCGTGGAAATTCCCCTTCCCAGCGAGTCTGTGATATCCAGTCCACACCTGATGGAATAACGCGCCGCATCCAGCCCCTCCGCAAGGGCTTGGGCGAGCCGGGCCCGGGCCTCCTCCAGGCACTGGGGAAGCACGTCCGCAACCGTGTCCCACAAGGAGTGGGTATAACGGCCCAAAAGGCAAGCGGTGTTGATAGACCTCAACCCCAAACTCAATGAGGCGAACAGTTTCTTCCCAAACTGATCAAACCTTTTGGATTCCCGATCCGGGGGAGCGGCCGGGAATGCGGTCTGAGAAGTAGAGGCCTGGATCACTAGGCACTCATGGGTGGGGTGCACGGGCAGAAAGCTAGGGTCACCCGGAGCCTGGCAGTGGCGTCGGGCCACCTTCCGATCCACAGGGGGCACTGTGGAGGGCTTGGACCAAGTGCCCAACAGAACGTCCGTGAGGGCCTCATTGAACGGCAGTAGAGGCTCCGAAGAGTTTACTGCGCATGAAGCACCTCAGTGAGGGGATTTGTCCTCACGGCTGCCGCAGGGAGCTCAAGAGCCAAGGCCTTGGCTGCCCTGCGCAACACCATGCCATATGTAGCACCCTCCTCCGTAGCCACGGAGGGAGGAGAGATGAACCCAGTGTCTGGCGAAGTGTCCAAACCACTGGCCTCCCCTAGCTCATCTGCCCAGTCCTGGCTCAACTGACACTGCTGTGCCAGAGGGTCCTCAGACCCCTCCCAGTCCTCCCCTTCTTCCGTGTCCTGGTATACAGGCTGGAATGACAGAGCCAGGTCGTAGATGAAGGCTTCACCCATCGACGCCGGAGACGGCGCCGAGCGGCGCAGTTCCGACACCGGACCCGGACTGAGGCTGAAACTGGGGCAGACGTCGTCTGAGGACGGCGCCGGGAGCGACACCAGGTGGGTCGGCGCCAGCAGAGGAGTCATAAGGTCAACTGGCATTGACCGGGATCCAGGCGCGGATCCCATGGGGGCCGACGGTGTCGGGACTGAAGTCGACGATGGCGCCGAATCACCCGACGATGCCAGGGCCGGAGCCACCAGCCCTCCGAGGGCCACAGTCGGGTCTGCGGGGCCCAAAGGCGCGCCGGCAGGCCTCAACGGAGGGAAGTGAGTCCTCATGGCAATGAGGAAGTCACGAATCTCCTCCGGCGTCACTGGCAGGCCAGGAACCGCAGGGTATGGGCCTGGAGGCGGCACCTGCGGCTCTGATGGAGCCGGGCGGGCGGTGTCACCCGAACCCTCGGCCGCATCGTGCGAGCAGAGAGGGGAGTCAGAAGAGCGATGTCACCTCTTCGACTTTTTCTTTGAGTGCCTTGACTTACCGGAGGACTTGGAGCCCGACGAGTGAGGACGATGACTCGACGAGCGACAACTGCAGCTCCGCGACCGGGATCTTGAGCGGCGCGGAGCCGACTGCCGGATCTCGAGTAGCTTGCGGGACCGCTCCCACTCAGCTTTCGAGGTCAAGGCCTGGCAGTTGGGGCACGACTTGCCATCGTGGTCGGCTCCGAGGCAGTAGAGACACCGACGGTGGGGGTCGTTCATGGACATCAGGCGGTGACGGGCATCGCACAGCTTGAAGCCAGGCATGCCTACGGCACCAGGAGTCGAAGTCGACTCGAAAAAGAGATCCAAACTAGATAAAAAATGCTAGTCAAAAAGTGACTAGAGTACTGCTCTTCCCGGATCTGCGCTTGCTGGCGCGGAAAAAAGAAGAACCGACGTCAACGCACGAGGGCGGCGTCTAAGTACTCCGCCGACGTCATCCCGGCGATCACAACGCCGACGACGGACGCGGACCCGCAGACGACGCCTACCGAAGCGCAAGGGTACTGCTGACAAAAACTTTCTGGATCCAGCCTGATGCCTGGGGATATTCTAAGGTAAGGAATCTAACACTAACCTGTTTCTTTCAGATACTACAAACCGATATCGCTAATTGATAGCACGGCTAATGTGATGGGCAGCTTACTTTGAAAGAGATTGGAGGAATGGGTTGGGGAGAAAAAGAGCCAGACAAGGGCACAGTATGGATTTAAAAAAGGTAAAGGGACCGCTGACCAATCTCTCAATCTTTGCATGGTACACAGTAGCAAAGAAGGGCCATTTATTTATGGAGTTTATAGACCTCTCGTCCACATTTGACGGTGTGGTCCATAGTAAGCTTTGGGAAATTATGGAGTCTATGGGAGTAGATCCACTAATGAACTTTATAAGACAGCTCTATGCAGGGGCAACTGCAAGCATACGGTTTGTAAGAGAGGAGGGAATGCATAAAACCGTTTGGAATTGAGAGCAGAGTAAGACAGGAGATTGTGCTCATCCCATTCCTGTTTTCCCTCTACACCAATAGGGTGGAGAGGATTTTAGCAGAATACATGAAGGAAGTCCCTTACATGGAGGCAACCTGCACTCCTGATACTCCTCTATGTAAATGATGCAGTGCTGTTGGCTAGAACCCCCAGAGCACTGCAGAGACTCAGAAAAGTAAACACGTTTTATGGTCACCTTGGACTTACATGTTAATGATTCGAAAAATGTTTTAATCACAGAGCCACCTTTAAAGAAACTCTCGGGCTTTCATTCAGTTTACTGCAGGGTAGAGGTGGTAGATTCGTTCCTATACTTTGGGATATTTTTTTACGGTATATATCTCTGGAAAGATATGATTTTAAATAGAGCCCATAATGTGGAGAGAAGTATAGCAGCCCTAATAAATTTCACCAAGAAATTGGGGCATAAACCTATCCTGGAAATTTTACACATGTATGCTGCAAAAGCAATGACTATAGCTACATATGGGGCAGGAGAGTGGGGTATGGTAGGCGTGGAGGACGCCTTTGCTAAAAGGGTACTCTCATTGTCCAAAGGTTGCTTCAATTAAGTCTGCTATAGTGAGCTGGGACTCCCGAACATCGATGAAGCAATCTGCCTGGCTCCATTGTTACTATGGCATTCTATCTAGTCCCTTAGCACATTAAGGGAGATCGTCTCAAACTGGATCTTGCTAAAGAGATACCCTGGTTGAAGTACATAGGCCGAATGTTGGCAAAACTGGGTCTGAGAGAACTATTTAATTCTCCTTTAAAATGTATCAGTATCTCTAAAATAAAGTTGAAACACATTTTTCAGGAAAACAGGAGACGAGGTCAGGTTCGCTGGGGAGACTTCACAGGACAGGACATGGGCATCAGGTGCAGAGTGGGTGGAGATTGCAGACTTGCCTGGATCTGGAGTCTTTAAAGTTGGAGTTTTCTGGACAGGGCCACTGTCCTCGGGAGATCTGGTCTTTATTGAAGAATGGCAGTCTTCCTGGGGTTCTTGGAAGTCTCCGGCCAAGGGACAGGCGTGGTCTTCTTCGCAGGCTCGAGAAGCAGAAGACAGGCCGGTAGGGCTGGGGCCAAGGCAGTAGGTGTCTTCTTGTTTTGCTGCACGGCATCCTCTTTATCTGCCTTCTTAGGTTGCAGGAATCGGAAGATCAAGGTTCAGGAGTGCCCATAAATACTGAATTTAGGAGCATTACATGTACTGTCAGCTGCTAGCCAATGGACTACTTGCCGTTAGGGTGACTACACACTTTGTATGTCCCCTACCTTTGGGGAGGGGCATCCCCTAACCTAATTGGCTAAAATCCTTCCATTGAAGACAGAGGATTTCCCAAGGAGGGAGTCACTTCAGCTCTGGACACCTTCGGGGTGGTCCTGGCTGAGAGGGGACACACCTCTCAACTAAAAATCTTCCTGTCGACCATGCCACCAAGAGTGGGGCTTGGTAAGGGGCCAGGCCTCTCCACTGGCTGGAGATGCTCTGGCGAGCATTACAAAGGGCAGGAAGCCTTTGAGGCTCACCACCCTGAATGCTGTTCTTGCTAGGGGGTAGCTGTGAAGCACCTCCACACAGCAGGCTTTGTTGCTGACCCACAAGAGCACAAGGGCTCTCACCTCAGGGCGTTGGAAACATGTCGATGTGTGGAAGGCTGCTGCAGACTAGTCAGCTGTACACTAGCGTGTTGGTCATTTTTCAGGGGGACATCTCCATTATGCCCTCTGAGTGCATTTTACAAAAGATCCTTCATGGGCATCAGTGTGGGTTTATTGTGCTGAGAAGTTTGGTACCAAACTTCTTAGCTTTTAGTAAAGCCATCATGGAGCTGTAGAGTTCGTAATGACAAACTCCCAGCCCATGTACTCAATATGGCTTCACTGACAATGTCTTAAATGGACTTGGACACTGTAGGGGCATATTGTGTAGCCAGCTATGCCCTCATCTGTGGTATAGTGCACCCTGAATTAGGGCTGTGAGGCCTGCTAGAGGCCACAGCCAGTGTTTGTGGCATGGCACACAACGATGTGTGCCATGTCGACTTCAGTTTTGTCTCCACCTAAACACAGTCTGCACTGGCAGTGTGTATGTGTTAGGTGAGGGGTCTCTGAAGGTGGCACATTACATGCTGCAGCCCTTAGAGGCCTTCTCTGGTCACAAAGCTCTTGGCACCAGGGGTTAATTTTACAAGGGACTACCTGTGGGCCAGAGGTGTGTCAATTGTGGAAACAAAGGTACAGTTTTGGGAAAGAACACAGGCCTTGGGAACCTGATTAGTAGGGACCCAGGGCACATTCAGTCAAAGTGCATCAGAAATCTGGCAAAAACTGGGTGGGTTACTGTAACAGAAACCCACTTTTCTACATAGGGTTACCCCCTTTCTCAAAGAAAAACACCTGCCATTTGCTCAGGTTTTAAGATTCTACAAAGAATCAGACACTATACCTACAGAGAACTTTATATAAAATCTTCTGTATTAATTTTTAACATGCCTTTTCTGTATTTGTTTATTTAATTACAAGTCAGAAATTATTTAAACAGCTCTAGCATGTACTAATAAGGCACAGAATTAAGGCTTTAAGTGATTTTGCTAATTTTTGTACCGGTCGTTGCATTAAAATATTGGTCATGTCAGTAAAAATACCGCTAGGTGGCAACCCTAACAGCAATCCACTTGTCAGAAAAAGTGTGACTCAGTGCGTTCATGTTTTGAGAATTTGTCGGCACACAAACTACTAAGCAAATTTGATGTCATCAAAGGAAGGGTTGTCGCACAAATTTAGACATCAACGATCATGAGAAATTACATTAGTGAAATGAGAAACAAAATAAAATGACAACATAACTTAAGTAGACTCATTGCTTGTAAAAGTTGTGAAGCAGCAAGGTTGCATACAGGAGCTGACCTACTTAGGAGAGCTTTGAAAAGAGTTCTAGTTCGTATTACTAGGGCACATTTAACATGTTGCGATTGAGAAAGTACCCAGACCACCAAATGTGTGAGCATCACTCACAATGAGCAAGACTTGGGGTCTCTGCTGGGAGGGAGATAGAGGGTATGTGGATCCAGACGGTTGAGTCTCTCCTCTTCTTTAGAAGGGTGAAGCAGGGAAAAACAGGTAGGCAGGGTGACTGCCTGCCCTACTTGGAAAGAAGTGACTACCTTCTGGAGGAAGGAGGAACATATCTGGAGAACCAGTTTCTAAGGGTAAAAAAGTAGTGCTAGTCGGATGCACAATGAGCCTGCAACTCGCTGACCTTCCAGGCCAATATAGCCCCCACCGAAAGGCAGTCTTGATGGTAAACAACCAAAGAGGTAATTTGTGGAACAGCTCAAAAGGCGCGTATGTCAGGAAAGTGGGTACCAGGTTTAAGATCCGCTAGGGTATACCAATTGGTCTGGGTGGGGAGGAACACATGTGCTGCAAACATTTCAGAAATCTCATCACAACAGGTGACTTAAATAAGAATAGTTGTTCCGGCACCGCAAAAACACAGAAATGGCTGAACGATAGCCCATAACAGTGCCTAGAGCAGAGGCCTGCTGGGCCAATGAAAGAACAAATAGGACGATATACACCATGCCACACTTTTTTACCAGCAGCAGGCATATACAGATTTGGTGGAGGGACGCCTGGCTTCCAGAATAACATCACAGACTTCAGGAGGGAGTCGAATGCTGTCAACTGTTGCTGCTCAATCAAGCGTGAAGGGTGTGCATAAACCTCCCCTGTGACAGAAGATCCTCTAAAAGAGGCAGCTTGATCAGATGGCCGATGATCCTGCTCAACAGCTCAGGATACCTGAGTCTCCGTGCCAAATCCAGATCCACAAAAACAACTTGGTCCCGGTTGTTCCAGATCTTCTTGCAAACTCTGGGTAGGAGTGGTATGGGCTGAAAGGCGTACAGAAGGCCAGAGCTCCACTCGAGATGAAAAGTGTCCGAGCGAGAGTCACCTTGGAAATCCCAGCACATAGAACTGTTGGCATTGTGTGTTCTCAGCAATGGTGAATAGATCTAACCAAGACACTCCCCACTTCTTGCACCACCTATAGATGATGACACCATACATGTTCCGCTAGGCATTAACAGCTGAGTTTCTCAGCCCTGGCCTTCTCAGAGTCTGTCAGGTGTAGATCCACCAGGGAAAGGCCCTAATGGTTCCAGACATGTCCAGCGATGCAGCACCACTTGACAAAGGGTGCTCAACCCCACCCAGTCCTGCTTGTTGCAGTACCACATGGCAGTGTTGTCCATGAACACCTACACTAGCCTTTTCTTGATAGAGGGTAGGAAGGCCTTTCATGCCAAGCAGTTTACCAGATCTCCAACTAGTTTATATAGTCTGGGCTCTACCTGAGTACTCCTATCTCCACCTTCTCCATATGGCTGCCCCAGCCAAAGAGTGACACACCTGTCACTACAGTCAATTCTGGGTGGGTGAAGATAGAGGAGATGCAGTAATGCCATATAGAGTATATGGTCTGGGAGTTTGTCATTACAAACTCCACAGCACCATAATGGCTTTACTGAATTCTAAGAAGTTTGGTACCAAATTTGTCAGCATAATAAACCCACACTGATGCCTGTGTGGGATTTATTATACAATGCACTCAGAGGGCATCTTATAGATGCCACCTGAAAAAAGACCAGGCTCTAATGGGATCCCTGACTGGCAAACACCAGCCTGCCACCACGAGAAATGTTTCTGTACCCCTGGGGTGGGAGCCTTCACTCCCTGAGCCCAGAAACAAAGCCTTTCCTGGGTGGAGGTTCTCACACCTCCCCGAGGTCAGGAAGAGACATCTGTGGCCATCTGTGGAAGGGAACCTTCAAAGGCCGTACCCCGCCTTTGTAACGCGACCCCCAACCTCTCTTGTTATCAGGAGCAGCCTTCCTGTTTCCCTTTCGGCGGGAAGACAGGTTGGAAAAATTAGAACAGCCCACAAGGTGTGCCCACCCCGAAGGTGATGGAGGCAAGGTGAAGCCCACTCTTCAGTGCCTGCCATCTTGCAAACGGCAGACACTCTCCAATCAATGTTAGGGATTGTGCCCACTCCCTCACGTGGGGTGAGCACACCAAGCGTGTAGTCACTCTAAGACCTCTTCAACTTCTTTTTACCATGCGACTTGGCAAACGACAACTTTGTCCGGGTTGATAACCGCTGGGTCCTGGGACATTCCAGGCAACCGGGATCGTGATCATGGTGGGGTTGGGGGTTGTCCGACTTGGGCAGTGAGGAGCTTGAGGGAGCGCAGCATTTTAGAGGCCTCCCACAGCATTTTAGAGGCCTTCAAGTCACGGTCTTTCTTGAGCCAGCTAACACTGACCAAGTGGGGTCTGTCACAGACATCAGTTGTGACCGACTCCACACGGTATAAAACCAGCCAGTTTCTCAGGGGACATCCCTGCCATACCAGGAGAAAGTGTTCGACAAAATGTAAAAAAAAAGCCAGTCAAAAGAGCGACTATCTGTTGTAGAAAGGAAAGAACAGCAGCCAGCCCGATGCGGTTCCTATATAGGTACTGCATATTAACTTTTGCGCGGAGCCAAACAATACCACCTACTAGCAGGCATGGGTACTGCATGAACATCTCTGGATCCAGCCTGACACCTGGGGATAATTTGAAGGTAAGGAATTTGCAGCTACAAGTCTATCAGATAAGCTGAGCACAATATCATAGACACTGGTTCTAGTTTGAGGTCTGTAGGTTCATATTGAGGGTTCTCTGTTGCTTGCTTCAGTGGACACGTTTGAGGAAAGCCACCAATATCAAAAAACATTCTGTAGCAATCAGTTGTTTAAGACCCTGTGGGAGGGCGGGTTTGATAAACAGGCGAGGAGGCTGTATACATTTTCGAAAAGGAGGATTTTTATTTTCAATAGGGGAACGTAGGGGTTGGGTAGGTGGCTTTTCCTCTGGTCCTTCTTCCGAACTGTCGTGTGATGAGCTTGAGCTTGACAAGGTTCTCAGGGACGGTGATTCTTGCTCTTCCTCTTTGTCCAGGTGGTCTCCCCGGAGGCTCATAGGAAGGAAAGAAAATAGGAAGCCGTGAGATAAGGGTTGGGGTTTGTATTAGGGAGGTATACCTTCACCACTCCTTTGGTGAAATCTTTCTTTGGTGCTAAGATTAGGTTTAGTGAGGAAAGGAATTGTATTTAGTGCCTAAGGAGATTTTTAGGGCGGTGCTTGGAGAAGTGCAATTTAGGTTGTAATGGTGGTATCGTAACACAGAAACTATTATGCTCTATTCCCTATAAGTTGCCAGGTTCGTGCTGCCAAGACGTTCCTGCAAATTAGGGCAAAATTGCACAAGAACTCTCCCACTACCCGTAGCCCGCCCCGGTATCCCCTCCCGCTTCCCACAACCGCACTCCCGGTTCCCTCGAGCCGCTGTCCCTCACCGGCTCCGCCGCAACTCTCCAGAGTTGCGGCCACTCCCCAGCATCCTCCGGGCACCACCAGTCTTTGTATCAGCTCTCCTCCGGCTCCTCGGTGTTTCCTGATGGTCTCGCATCCTGCAGCTCGGGTCTCGCGTCTTCTATCTCGGGTCCCGCGTCTTCTTTCTCCTTCTCCACTCCGCCGTCCACACTCTTCCGCCCGCTCGTCTTTCTTCCTGGTCTTCTTGTGCCACCGGTCACTGACTCCTACCCTTGAAATCGGCCTTCTTTCATTGGGCCGTTGAGAGTGTATCCGGAATCCCTCGGGGTTGCTTCCGGGTTATCCTCAGCGTCAGCGTTTCTCTGTGGATAAACAGGAGAGGGACATGGATGTTGTAGTCCGTGTACAGAGTCTCGGTTTTGGCACGCAACCCATCTCGGCAACTCTCCCCATGGCGACACCTCGGTAAGTCCGTCATCCGTTCCCCGGACTTCCTCACAGACCCCTTCATGATTTTACAGAAAATGTTTGCTCAATGCATCTGCTTCACCATTCTGCAAATTACAGGTGAATTCCTTGCCCGTCAAATATTTGGTTTGTATCCAGAGCCAGGCAGACTGGACTTAAAGATCTAGTTCCTGCTATACTAAGAGGAGGGACACAAATCGGGTTAGTAAATTGCACACTGACTATTTGCAACCTGTTTACAACTTTGTGATGAGACCTATGTACTACTGGTCCATCCTTTAGTTCCATCCGAAGCTGCCAAAATGATTCACAAAGGAGGAGTCATCCAGCGAGGAGGCCTTTCCCTTTGCTGACCAGTTAACATCCCAAATCAGGGGCTGGTAGTTCATCACTGGTTTGCAACCGCATTTATGGTTGAAACATTGCTTTCTGAAATAGGAGGGTGGATGGCCCTTTCATGTGACACCCCATTTGCGATTTGGAAATACTTGCTAAAGCCCTATGAAGAATTTTCTAACTAATAAAAGGGCTTTGTGCACTGAAAAAAATAAACTTCTGACCAGTCACAAATACTTGGGGTTTACAACTTAAAAAGGTCTTCCTATATCCGGCCACATGGAGCCATTGGTCTTACGCCCAACTAGTTGATTAACAATTACGGTTCACCCATCAGTCTCAACATTTAATTAGCTGTACAGGGTTGAAAGGATTTCAGGACAAGAAGTACTTACTTCTCTGAGCATGATACATGGATGCATTTCACCATCTCTTTAAGCTGTAATATGCCATTCTTCTAACAGGGGCCCTAACATCACTGATCAAATAATCAAAGTACCACCCTTGTTTGAGATGGTTTTGATTGATGGAATGAAAAATCTTCAAGTAGATACTCTGGAAAGTACCACCAAGGCAGTGGCTTTACCACTTCTTGCCCAAGCTTGACGTGGTTGAGAAGAACAAGTTACTTACCTGCGGTAATGCATTATGTGGTAGAGACTATCAAGCTGCAGATTCCTTACCTTTGAATTTCCCAGGTGTCAGACTTGACCTGGAAACCTTGGCTTGAGCACTACCCCTTGCATGTGCCGTCAGGTGGCTCCATTCGGGTCCGCGTCACTGCGTCATTAGCGTTGGTTATGACATCACGGTCATCTAAATAGGCACCACCTAGGCATGCGGAAGTCAGTACTTACATTTTTTTCCATGCCAGAAGTGCAGAGCCACAAAGTAACTGACGTAAATGTGTGCAAAACTAGTGCCCCTTAAAGGGGAGTAACCCTAGCCCTACCTAATCAGTCCACAAAGTGGGGAGGCATGGGTGGGGCTGTAAGAAATCTGCAGCTTGATAGAGTATCTACCAGATAACACATTACCGAAGGTAAGTAACTTGTTCATCTGATAGAGGATTCGAGCTGCAGATTCCTTACCTTTGAATTGGATGTCCAAGCCATACCATCCCGGTGGGGGGTTACGGACTGATACCTTACACTAGGAGACAGCTTTCCAAACTTTTCATGTTGGTGACACACCTTTTTGTGAAAAAATGTTCAGGGACACGGTAACGCGAGGAAGCGCCGCGAGCGAGACCGAACCACCTAAGGTGGGTTCAGGCCCCACAACCCACACACACATACCCCACCCCACACACACCCCACACACAACCCCACAAACAACCCCACACACACCACCCCACAGACACAGCACCCCACACAACCCCACACACAACCCCCCACACACACCCCACACACACCACCCCACAGACACACCACCCCACACAACCCCCCCACAAACACAACCCCACACACACACCACCCCACAGACACACCATCCCACACAACCCCCCCCACACACACAACCCCCCACACACACCCCCATACAACCCACCCCACACACACAACCCCCCCATACACACAACCCCCCCCCACACACACACAACGCCACACACACACAAAAATGCAAGTGTCCGTCTGTAACACAACTAGTGCTCATGTAAAGCGCTCTGATACCTTTGGCTCTAGTTTGCTCAACAAAAGAAGTTTGGCAAAAGCTGCATGGTAAAGCGTAAAGGATGTTTTCTACCATTATTTATTAACGTAATTTCTTTCTTAGAATTACTCCTTGAAGACCCCCCTTTCTCCCTCCCCCCAATCATACTTCTGCAGATGTCATCTAAAGCGCAGCCTCTTTTAGGCAATATTTTATTCCCTGCAGTCCATCAGGGGTTAAAACATCTGAAATAGCAAGCAAGGATGAAACCACGGCATGAAAATCCGTGGTTTCATCCTGCCTTCCACACTTGCTCAAACTGTGTGATCTTTAGCAAATCCTTTCATCTTACTCTCTGTCCATCAACACCTTTCCCTACACTGGCTAGGAAGTGCTTAGAAACACGAATTGGACGCCGAATGCTGACCTGGATGTAGCTTTTCTGCCTAACGTCTGGCTTTACCTGCAGGAGTGACACCTCCGCTTTCATTGGCTTGATAATATTAATGGAGAGTGTTGAGCCAGGTTAACAACACGTTCTGATACACATGGTGACGGACCGAGTTCAGCAGCCACGCCCACGCTGGACCGTTGGACCATCCTGCAGGAGATGCATCATGTGGTGCGTGGATTATTGCTCATAGGTGACTGACTAAGAGAAAGTTGATTAGTACCTGTAAAAGCCATCTTCTGCATGCGTGGGTGAACCCACGCTGCTTCCACACAGGCTCGGTCAGTTTATGCACGCCCCCCCACCCTGCCCACACATGACATGCATCAAAGGGTTTCAGCCCCCACCCCCATTGGCATCAGATGGCTTCAGCCCCCACTCATCCCCCCCCCCTCGTGTGTGGCAGCCCGGGACCGTTCACAGCCGCACCCGAGCACTTCACAGGTCGTTAAAGACCTTGCGCATGTTAATAGGGCTTTGTTGTTGTTTCACAAGCCCCTGCAGCTCGACTCTGCCGATTCCCGGCAGAAGTCATCTCATTGTGCGACACACCTACGGCTGGGGCGCGACACAGTAATGTGTCGCGCCACATAGTTTGGAAAGCTGTGCACTAGGAAGTCCTGCAGGACCGAACGAGCAAAATGCCTGTCCCTGCGGACCGGACTGCCCAGGCAATAGTGCTTGGCAAATGTGTGCAAGGATGCCCACGTTGCTGCCTGACAAATGAACAGGACTGGGACACCCTGAGCCAAGGCTGAAATCGCAGCCTTTCCACCGGTGGAATGGGCCCTTAATCCCTCAGGGGGCTGCTTCTTAGCCAGGGCATAGCAGTTCTTAAATCAGAGAATGACTCAGAAAGAGATGGTCCTTTTCTGCACTACATGCCCCTTCTTAGCTCCCACATACTCTACAAAGAGTTGGTCGTCCACCCAGAACTATTAGTGAGGTCAAGGTAGAACAACAATGCTCTTTTTGGCTCCAGAAAGGGGAGATCTTCCTTAGATGGATGCGGGGAGAAAAGGAGGTGGGCAGCCTGATAGATTAACCCAGACGGACCAGGGTTAGACCTTTGGCAAAAATGAAGCATGGGTGTGAAGCACCACTTTGTCTGGGAAAGACCATGTAGGGAGGCAAGCAAGAGAATGCCTGCAACTCACTCACCCTACGGGCAGATGTTCTCGCCACCAGAAAGCCCGTCTTGATGGTAAGCAGCCAGAGGGGACAATTGGTCAAAGGGGTCAAAGGCTCGATGAGAGCACAAACAAGAAAAGTGAGGACCAAATTAAGTAAGGTCCTACTGCAGCATAACAAAGGGCGTGGGGGTAAACAAGTGAGCCAGCCATTTCAGAAACCTATTTACAATTGGAAACCTAGAGAGAGAGGGTTTCCAATTGCTCTATCCGCAAATAAAGTGGATAGAGCAGAAAGATAATACTGAGAGTGCCCAACGCAGAGCCCTGCTGTGCAAGGGTTAGAATGAATAGAAGAACAGTGGAAAGAGAAGCAGAAAGAGGGTCAATGGACCTTTCTGTACAGTATAATACACATTTCTGCCAACAGCAGGCATATGCCGCCTTAGTGGAAGGCTGCTTGGCTGCCAAAATAACATTGCATACTTAACGAGGAAGGTCAAAAGTCATCAACTGCAGCTGCTCAATCTCCACGTATGGAGTGAAGAGTTGACAGGTTCCGGTGGAGGACCCTCCCCTGCTGCTGCAAGAGAAGATCCTCTTGAAGGGGCAGCCTGATCGGAGAATCGATGCTCATTTTCGGAAGCTCTTGATACCACACTCTGCTTGCCCAGTCCGTAACCACAAGAATGACTTGGGTCCGGTAGCTCCTGATCTTCTTAGGACCCTTTGGTGGGAGTGGTAGGAGAGGGAAGACATGCAGCAGGCCTGAGCTCCACTCGCGACGAAAGGAGCCGCTGAGCAACAGCTGCACGCAGTATTGCTGACACTGCTCGTTCTCTTCAGAGGTGAACAGATCTAACCAAGGATCTCCCCAGTGCTGAAAGAGACCTTGTGACATCTCCGATTGTAAGCGTTATTCCTGATCTGCTAGGCACCGACGGCTCAGTTCGTCCACCCCGGCGTTTAGAGAAGCTGACAGGTGTTGGACCACCAGGGTTATAGCCTGCTGTTTCAGCCAATTCCAGAGAAACAGGGCCTCTCTGCAAAGGGTCCTCGACCCCACCCCGCTTGTTGCAATAACACATGGCGGTGGTGTTGTCTGTGAACACATGCACTAACTTCTCCTTGACAGAGGGAAGAAATGCCTTCAATGCCAACCAAATCACTCGAAGCTCCAATAAACTGCTGTGGAGCTCCGACTCTGCCGGAAACCAGTGTCCCCCTGATCTCCACCTCTCACAGATGGCGGCCCCATCCCAGAAGTGACACATATGTCACAACTGTGAGACCTAGTTGGGGAAGGGAGCGGGGTTGACAGCTGACCCAATCGCTGTTCCTCAACCACCACTGCAGATCTCTTGCAATTCTTTCCGAGATCTGGACCATATTGGTGAGATGTCCCCGATGCTGTGCCCACTGGAACTTCAGGTCCCACTGCAGAGCCCGCATAGGCCACCTGGAATGCTTTGCCAACAGGATGCAGGAGGCCATGAGGCCCAACAGCCGCAGAGTCAGTCTCATCTCAGTCTCGCTTCGACTTGAAATCAAGGCTCAACCTTCCCTGTCCCTTTTTAAAAAAGCGCTCAAAACCTGGTACTTTAGCAAGGCCTACCCACAATGAGAGCATATCTGCTGGAGTTAGACTTCTTTTTGGTTAGGCGCCTTGACGCCCATTGGGCTTAGTAGCGCTATACAAATCTATTTTCATTTAATTTCATTTCATCGAAGCCCAGGATAGAGGCTGAAGCACCAGAATAATAACCTGAATATCCTGGTCTCCCTGCTCAGGAGGATAGGCCCGAAACTGCACTGTGTCCAGAACAGCCCTGATGAAGGGAGCATCTGAGGAGTCGTCAGATGTGACTTCGGCATGTTTATAGAGAACCCTATAGTCTAAAGGTGGGAGACAACAGCCTGGGGCGCGGACACCTTCAATATCCAGTCGTCAAGGTAGAGGAAGACTGACACCCCTAGCCTGCGCAGATGAGCTGCGACCACCACCATCCTTTTAATGAACACCCGAGGGGCACTGGTAAGGCCGAAGGGGAGCACGGTAAACTGAAAGTGCTTGCGGCCTACATTGAACTGCAGGAAATGCCTGTGGCCAGGCAGGATGGGGATGTGAAAATAAGCATCCTGCAGGGCCAATGGTACCATCCAGTCTTCTTGGTCTAGGGCAGACAAAACCTGCGCTAGAGTGAGCATCTTGTACTCTCCTTCTTGAGGAAGAAATTGACGGTCCAAAGATCTAAAATGGGCTGCAAGCCTATCTTCTTCTTTGGATTAAGAAAGTAGCAGGAATAACAGCCACCACCTACTTCTGAATCTGGGATCATCTCTACAGCTGCCTTGGCCAGGAGAGCTGTAACTTCCTCTTGGAGCAATTTTAAATGATCCTTCCTCGAGCTGTTCTTGATTTTGCAGAATGGGCGGAAGAAAAGAAAGGAAAGGACGCCAATAGGCCTCCTAAATGATCTGCAAGACCCACTTGTCTAATGTTATGGACTTCCAGTGGGGGAGATGATGATGGATTCTCCCACCAAATGAAGTGGTGTGGTTTTGCAGAGTCAGACAGAGTGCTTGGAGGCTGTGGCTGCTGAGGGCATGGCGGCTGGCAACTTCTGGCTTCCATTCCTTGGTCGGAATGAACCAAGTCCCCGCACAACTTGGGAAGTCTGCACAAGAAGGTGGCTGGGATAAGGCTGACACAGCTGGAAACCCCTTCCTTTGCCATGAAAGGAGTGAAAGGTAGACTGGCCACGAGGTGTAGATTAGAGGCCCAAGGATCTGGGCGTAGTTCGTGAGTGTTTGAACTACACTAGGGCGAGTCTCAAAAAGACAGGTTCTATCAAGTAGCATGTCCATGAGGTTTGCGTGGACATCGCCACTGTCGATGAAATCTCTCTCTCCGCAGTGATTCAGTTGTGTCAAGGCCATACCTTATGGCAAATTTTGCTGCATCTCTCCCATCCTTAACCGCCTTAGAGAGCACAGCCCGGCCTCCTCTGGGACTTGTGGCAGCACTTGCATAACTGTCTCCCAAAGGGAGTGAAAGAATTTGCCCAATAAGCATGCGGTATTCACCAACCACAATGCCAAGCTGGAGGAAGAAAACTTCTTCCCAAGTGATTCTAGTCTCTTGAATTCCCTATCTGGAGGGCCGGAAGTGGATTTGCCATGGGAGGTAGAAGCCTGCACCACCAAGCTTTCAGGGGTGGGGTGTTGGCTGAGGAACTTTGGGTCACCCGGAGCCGGGCGATGGTGGCGTGCAATTGTTCTATTCACAGGATCCCCTGTCCTAGGTGTGGACCATGTGCCTAGAAGGATATCAGTAAGTGCCTCATTGAAGGGCTAAAGGGGTATGGAGGTGGAAGCGCAAGGATGAAACACTTCAGTCAGAAGATAAGTCCTGAGCTGCACAGAGGGCAACTCTAGTACGAGGACCTAGGCTGCCCCCTTAACCACCATGGCTTAAGATGCCCCTCCTCCTTAGCCACAGTTGGGAGCGAGAGCTTGCCAGTATCTGGGGTAGTGTCCAGGCCACTGGCCTTCCCAAGTTCCCTGCACCAGTCTATCTGCTCTGCAGAAACATCCTGGTTTTCAAAGGGCCAATAGACCCCTCCCATTCCTCTCCCGAAGCCTAAAACATCCTCAAAATGTCCAGGCGAGAACATAGAACCTCTGGGCTCTGTTGTCAGAATCAGCGTCATTCCGACTGTGTCGTCGGGGATAGGGATGGGGCTGGCTCCGGTGGCAATGACTTAGGGTCCAACGTCAGGGAAGGTCGCATTGGCATGACCGCGTCATCCTGGATCCAGGATCAGATCCCAGAGGCCCCACCAGAACTGTGGCCGGAGCAGACGGTGTTGAATCCAATGGGGCACCTTATGGCCCGGCGGGGCCCGGGAACTCACCAGAGGGGTCAGCCCATTCAAATACATGGCGCATGACCTCGTAAAAAATCTTTAATTTGAGCAGGGGTCGCTCCGGCTCCTGGAAAGGGAGGGAGGCAGAAAGTCGACCCTGGCTCCTTCTCCATAGAACCGTGCCTAGAGCGTTGGTGCTACTTACCTAGTTTGTCGACAGACCACAGTCGAGCCGAAGATGAAGTCGACTTGTGCCTCTTCTCCGAGTATTGCGAGGACCTAAAGTGGGACAAAGAGGACTTGGGGCCCTGGGTGTGGTCTCGCAACTTACTCTTCTTCGATCGGGACCTCTGCAAAGTCACACTGGTTGGTGTCGACTGCTGGGCTGCAAGGAGCTTCATAGCCCGCTCCCGCAAGGCCTTTGGAGCCATAACCCAACAGTCTGAGCACGACTTCAAATCATGGTCGCGCTCGAGAAACCAGAGACAGACGGGGTGGGGATAGGTAATCAACAACATTCAGTGACTGGGACCGCACAATTAAAATCCTGTTGTCCTTGAAGACATCCTCACACACAATGGCCAAACAATTTCAAAGTAGACAAAAAGTCGATAAAGGCCTGTCACAAAGCGACAGATGGGTAGCTCTTCACGGATTGGCGGTTAACTGGTGCGGAAAGATGGAACTGACATCCGTGCGCCTGGGTGGCACCTATATAGGTGTCTTAGACATTATAAACAATACTAACGATGACGTCACGCGGAGCAGAATGGAGCCACCAGACCGTACACGTAAGGGATATTACTTGAGCAAAAGTTTACAGATCCAGCCTGACACCTGGGAAATTCAAAGGTAAGGAATCTGCAGCTAATAGTCTCCATCAGATGTTGCAATATATTTTAATCTACTGATCCGCAAGGCACTGATGATGAATCCTCATGTGCAGCCCAGTTATTAAGATACATGAAGCCTAGAACTCAAGTACTTTGATATGCAGTGGGACATGGCAAGATAAGCTCGGGAAAATCCTGGCACTTTCCTCAGTAAAACATTTTGGAGTCTGGTTCATAAATGTACTTTCTCTACCCAAAGAAAAGTGGACTACCACTTGCTTTGCTCTGCTTAGTTCACTCAGAAAGTACTACTTCTTCTTCCAGTTCTCTTCAAAGAGCAGTGGTCCAGACCTTGAAATATCCCAGGCTTGACTAAAGAAATGGCATGCTTGATGAAATGCAGAAATCTCTCCTAAACCAGATGGTGCAGAACCAAGCAGCAAGATTGATCCACCAGCAACACAGGTGGCAATCTACTAGATCTCTCCTAAAAAAACTACACTTGCTTCCCATCTCTCAACAGAATGCCTTCAAGACAGGTTGCCTAGTTTTTAAATCCTTACAAAACCAAAGTCCCAAATTCATTAACAACCTGTTATCCAGGTATACTCCCTCCCGTAACCTTCGCTCAAAGCATCTCCAGTTACTAACTATTCCTGCTTTCAAAAGGAAATGGCAAGGAGGCTGTCGATTCGCATATCTGGCCCCACGACTGTGGAACTCGCTTCCCCTGGAGATCTGGTCATGCACGGAACTACTGAGATTCAGAAAGTTGCTCAAAACATGGTTATTTGAGCAGGCACACAACTAATATTTTCCTCCCGGTTCTGACCAGTCCCAGAGTAGCGCCATGAAACCTCCTGGTGTACACGCGCTTAATAAGTTCCTTATAACATTAACTGTCTAGAGTTAACCCAGAAAGAAAAGTTACTTTCCAAAAGTGTTCGACAAAACTTCGGAAAAATCCAGTCAAAAGAGGGACTGAGCAGTAGCTCTTCACAGATCTGCTCTATCTGGTGTAAAAAGGAATGAACTGATGCCAGCCCAAGGTGGTGCCTATATAGGTACAGGATATGTCACTTTGGCACGGAACCAAACAATACCACCGACTAGCGCGCATGGATACTGCATGAAAATTTCGGGATTCAGTCTGGCACCTGGGGATAATTCTAAGGTAAGGAATCTGCAGCTAGAAGTCTACCAGATAAGCTGAGCAGAATGTCATAGATGTTGGTTCTAGTTTGAGGTATGTAGGTTCATATTGAGTGTGCTCTGTTGCTAGCTTCAGTAGACAACCCAGAATGAAAAGTTAATTACCTGCAGTATGAGCTTTTTGATGGCTACTCTACTGTTATGTTCCCTAACCTAGGCCTAAGTAGCAAAGCGACCTTTTACATACATTTGTCCTACCTTGCTCTGCATAACAGTTCTAGCAATGGCCCTTTACCCAGTTATTTGCTGAATAAATGTTGATTGGTTTCCTTGAAACTACCCTCATTTATAATGTAATGCATAAGGATTCTTACCGTCATATCTTAATCCCGTGCAAATGATGTACATAACGGGATTAACATACTCTGTACAAAAGTCATCACTATCTTCCTAGGGCAACAGGGCTACTTTGCATAGTTACATTTACTAATTAAGGTTCATCTACATAATCAGTTACACTTACTAATTAAGGTTCATCTACATAATCATACTCACAACATATCGATTGTGGAGAAACATAGAGGCTAACTTTTTGGTATAAAAGAACCACACCTTCCCTAGCTAACAAGAGGAGACGCTTCTTCGCTAACACTGACAGGAGAGCCCTGCACGCTTCAATGCGCAGCGATCGGACATCCCTTGTGGGGTGTCCAACTCGTGACCAAGATGGAGTCCTTCATTCTCTCCCATCATGTTAATAGGATTGGCTCTTTCCTAGGGAATTCTTGGCTTTACACCCACATACATGTTAGGAACACTTCGGTAGGGTCCACATCATAGGAGTACGCAAAGATTACGTTTTTTATATATGCCTGTATTTATTTAGTTAAATTTTATCACCGAGCTGTTTGCAGGGCTCGTGCTGCTTATTACTCACACAAATTTAATATTAGCCTTAATCCCACAAAGCTGATCTTCAAAGTTTTGAAAGATCTTACTGCTAACAGAACCTCAGTGCCTGAGGTCTGTTCATCATCTCACTGTGAGGCTCTTGCAGCCTTCTTTGTGGAAAAAGTGACTAATATTTACCGCTCTTTCCCCAGTACTACGCTGGTAAGTGAGGATCTGGCTTCCACTTCCTGTAACAATTTGATTTTATCGACACTTCCAGCTCTTTCGGGGGAGGAGTTTGAGAAATTGGCAGTTAAAGTGAAATCTGGATCTCCTGTGGATCCACTTAGACCTGCCCAATTTAAAGACTCAGCTGCCTTCTGCTTGGCCCCTATTCGCCATCTTATAAATCTATCCCTCTCTTCGGGTAAAGTCCCATCGAGATGGAAACAAGCTCACGTTACTCCCATCCTGAAAAAAAGGTCACTGGACCCTCTAAAACTCGAGAATTACCATCCTATTTCCCTTCTCCCGAGGGCCCCGAAGGTGACAGAAGCCCATGTAAACGGCATTCTGTCCAATCATCTTCAATCTGCTAACATCTTAGACCCTTTGCAGAATGGTTTCCGTGCTGGGCACAGCACTGAGACAGCCCTTCTCTCCATGGTTGAACATCTGCGCGCTGTGCTGGATGCGGGTCAAACGGCGGCTCTGGTACTTTTAGATCTCAGTGCCGCCTTTGACACTGTTTCCCATGCAATACTTCTGCAGCGGCTGGGAGGGGCGGGTGTTAAGGGACTGGCGCTGGAATGGTTTCGATCGTTTCTTTCTGATTGTACCTTTAGGGTCTCTACACCTCCCTTCGAGTCTAAACCCCATACCATCGAACAGGGAGTCCTGCAGGGATCAGCTTTGAGCCCCGCTTTTCAATCTTTACGTGCAGCCGCTGGCGGCTGTCGCCAAGCGTTGGGACCTTACAATGGTGTCCTACGCTGACGACACGCAGCTTGCGGTTGCACTTAGTGGAGACTCTGATCCTGAGGCCTCTAACTTTCGTGAGGGTCTCAGTGCGGTGGCGGGATGGATGACGGCTAATTGCCTACAGCTCAATGCGAAAAAAACAGAGGTATTGATTGTGGGCAAACAGAGTAATCTTTGGGGTGATAAGTGGTGGCTAGCTGACCTTGGCCCTACCCCGACTCCGGTTGCTGTGGTGAAAAATCTGGGCGTTTGGCTGGATTCTAGGCTTAGTTTTCCTTGCCACACCAAAAAAGTAGCTGCGACCTGTTTTGGCATCCTACGTGGGCTTAGGCCGGTGTTGAAATTCTTTGATGCTTCGACTCGACAATTGATCATTCAGGCAGTTATACTGTCTAGGCTTGACTATGCGAGCTCTCTGTTGCTTGGAGCCAACCAGGCCGAAACTATGAGATTGCAGCGCATTCAGAACGCTGCAGTCAGAGCTTTAGTTGGTCTTCCCAGATTCTGTTCTGCTAGAAGCACTATTGTCAAGCTCCACTGGCTGCCTGTGCTTCAGAGGATAGAATTTAAGACGCTATGTCTTTCTTTTAAGATACTTAAGCTTGCTTCCCCTCAGATATTAGAGCATCTCATTCTCCCTTACATTCCTTCCCGTCAGTTGAGATCCTGTGGACAAAATTTAGCTGTAGTCCCTCGCTTTTTGAGAAGTAGGTCTGGCGGTCGCTCTTTTAGAGTGCTTGCCCCTAAACTTTGGAACTCTCTTCCTGCCCATGTCTGTGCCCTTGATGACCTCATGACATTTAGGAAAGCTGTAAAAACGTATATTTTTCCAAACAGTTGCTAATTCCCCTCTATCTTGTTTATTCCTTCTTTGCTTTTTGTGTTGTGTTCCTTTCCAGGCGCAGCGCCGGGATGCCCCTTAGCTGGGGCAGTTGTGCGCTTAAAAATGGAGTTAACATAACATATTCGTTGATTAGCACCATGGTAGCAATTTAACTACTGTTTACTCTACTGGTGCTTGTAATCTTTTACATTTGCTTCTATTTATTATTGCGGCAAACATGTTTTATAATAGAATGTTGCTGGTTCCATAAATGCTTATTGAAAACATCCCTAATGTTTATTCGGTGTATCTCTCTGAGGCTAAGTGAGTATGATTGACTGAGCAAAAAGTTCTGTACTGTTTCCATTATCCCTGAAGGGTCAAGGGTTGTCATGTTCAATGGTTGCCATAAACTTTTCGCTCCTTGGTAGGGCTCGGGGGCTTATAATGGCACTGTGAGCTAGCTGGTCTATAGACTGACATATCCTGTGGGGGTGTCGGGAATCTTTCTAGACACCAATCCCTTAGTTTATGGTGTCCAAGAAATGCACAGATCCTATGCATTTTTAGGAACTACACGACATAGCTCCACCAACGCTGGTTTCGTTCTTATTTATAGGTCTAACCTGAGTAGTTCAGTCATGCTTTCTCAGAGACCCCTACTCACATTTAACCAGAGATGTCTGGAGTGGGAAACGAAATCCACCGCAGCTGAGTAGGTATACCCTATGTATTGGCTGTAGGTTTTTCAAGATTGAAGGTTTATTGTTCCCCATACTGCGCAAAATCTTATCTCTTTTCCTACTACTTCCTCCCACAACGTGTCAGTGGAGAAGGCGGTGTGGGTACAGAGGAAGAAGATCAGGAAGTGGCTCTTAACAGTACAGAAAATTGCAGACATGCAGTTACTATGAAATTATTGCAATACGATCTCCCAGCAACAGGTGGTAGTGTACTTTCGCGATTGAGGCACACAAGGCATTCAGAACAATTCTATTCTTGGGCCAAATTCCCAGATGCACGCACACAGCTATTTCATACTAACATTGAAGATGAAACACCTGAAGAACAAGTTACTTACCTTCGGTAACGATGTATCTGGTAGAGACAGTCTAGCCGCAGATTCCTTAACTTCGAATATCCCCAGGTGTCAGACTGGTCCGGAAAATCTTGTGCAGCAGCACCTCTGCACGCCGGGGGGCGGCGCAGTAAGGCTCCACCCTGACGTCAACCATGGACGTGACGTCAGCGAAGCCATATATGCCCACCCCGGCATCAGTTTTCGTCAGAAGACTTTTCCACGTCATAACGCGAAGGCATCACCAAAAACTGTGAAAATATGGGAACAGTGTACAGAAAAAGAAAAAACAAGATATGGCGAATAAACATCATCATATAAAGACAGTGCCAGGCACCGTATATTGTAAACTGAGGGAGGGAAAGAACAGAGCACCACTCTGGGAGGAACCCCCTCAATTGTTAAGTCCAAAACCTCCCCCAGAGGCAGAAGATGATGCAAAGCATAGGCAGGATTGAACCCTTGGCCAGTTGTATGATTAAACAACTACTGCCTAAACCACCTATTCCTTAAGCACGAAGGCTAAACAACGAGCAATGCCAAACAACGACATTGATATCGAGTTCCTAAACCACGAAAATGATTAGTTTATACAAACTAGATACTAGTGACATACAATTCTATGAGGTTTAGTTCTGTGCACTGTTTATGAACCCATTTGTGGATATCCATTCACATGCATGCTTTAATATTGTCCTGCATTTCAATACACCCAACTTCAATGGTTATATTCCACGCTATCATATTGAATTTTTAAAGTTTTGAATTGTAACTCACTTGCGCCATCTAGTGGCATGTCGACTGTTCTTGAGCTACATTTCATCTAACAGAAAAAAAAGATTTATCCACATTTTACTGAAATTTGAGATCGTAGATGAAGAACCGAGAACCTTGTTATTTATATAGTAAGAGTGTGTGTCTGTCAATTAAAAATTGAGGACCAGGCACGTTAGAGTAATGGGCTAAAAAAGACAGTGACTGACTAAAATATCTATGACTTCCTAATGTATCAAAACTTCCAATTTGAACAAAGTTGCTTTGGCTTATTAACCGCTTTATTTTGCATGACATGTAATCACTTTTCTACACAAAATAATTATTTGATTTTCGCAATAATGTAGAACTAAAGTTCTTTTTCATAACGATACCTTTTTTCTGTGTGATCTGATTCCATACTTTTCCGTGTAGTATGTCTTGTTTTACTCTGCTTTAAATTGTGCAGGGGTGTTTCCCCCCGTTTTCATTCTATTATGCATGGCAGATACTTAAGTGGTGCTGGTTGGTGAAAGCAAATTCCAATGGTCGATGAGGGGTGGGTGTCTGACAGCAGTGACGTGCCACGCATTGTACCAGGTGGCGAAGAGTGCGCAATGTCAGGCCTTGGCAGTCCTCTGCACTGCCAAAAGAATGATTCCAAGGGTCGATGAGGGGTGGGGGGTGGAGAGGAGTGACGTGCCACGCATTGTGCAGTCCTCGGTGTTTGGGCTTCGTTGTTCAAGAAAAGTCGTGGTTTAGGAAAGTCGTTGTTCTGGCTTCGTTTTTCAGGTACGTAGTGGTTAAAACGTCATTGTTAAAGATGTTTCCCCCCTTGGCCTGTGTGAGCCTGTGCCACTAGTGGCACAAAACTCACCATTGAGCCATAGCTCCTTGGTGGACCATCACAGCAGCCGGCAGAAAGGCGGCAACCACAATAAATGACAGTGAAGGACAAGCTGTCTAGAACCCAGGAGAAAAGACAAACTACCATAAAGCGTCACCCAAAAGGAGACGTCATAAATGAATAATGGACCTGCCGAATGCAGCCTTGTCAGAGACTGCAACTTCTAGAGTGTAGGGGAGGCAAAAAACCTCAAGAGGTTGAAGAAGATAAAAGGGAAGAAATAGACACACATAGGACAACCCAGGGTAGGGGTTGTAAAGGACACATGGCATATGAGCATACCGTCTAATCACAAGAATGGACAGAGCAGAGCCACGAAACAGAATGTAGCCTGGTGAGTCGGAATGAAGAGAAGACGTCACCCAGCAGAGGAATAAAGACACCTAAAGGGAGGCGAAGGCAAGAAGCCCAACCTGAAAAGGTTCTCGCAGGACTGGGAGTATAGGCGGGTGTTAAGGAAACTGCGGCTAGACTACGCCTCTATCAGAAACATTGTTACCAAAGGTAAGCAACTTGTTCATCTGATGGAGACGTCTAGCTGCAGATTCCTTAACTTAGAATAGATAACAAAGCCATACCCCTAGAGGAGGCGGGGCTGCGACTGAACCCCACTAAGGTCCAGAGAGAACCTAGACGTCAATAACATGACAAAAGAGTGTTGTCAACCAAAGGGCAAAACACAGTGGGGACAGAAGTGACAGCGCAGCCAACCACCAGACACCTATGCCCTGAAGAGAGCAGGAATCAAGTGGAGGCTAGGGCACCACAGCCCACCCAGAATAACACAAAAAAAACCACATGTAGAGGGGATGAGAGAAGGAAAAACACCAAGCCAGAACGCTTTTGCCTGATTGAAAAAATGCCGAACTTAGAAAGAAGACACAGAGGCATGAAGGATCCACAGGATCCAAGGTGTCGAGAAGAAGCCAGAGCTAGCCCCCACTAAATAACTCAAACAACGTAAAACACTGTTAAACCTGCTCCCGTAAAGATACAAAAGCAGCAGGATACTGACCCCTGCCCAGCACGGGCTGACATGGAAGAAAAACACACCTAGTAAAGAAACTGGCATGAAATGACAGTTCAGCACCTCGCAGGAAGTAGAACTGAATCTCATGGCATGTGATTCACTCCAGGACATCCTCGGTGCCCCAGAGACCACGTGGCAGCAGAGAGAAGCTACACGACATCGACCTGATTGCGCCCGACATTGCCTGGTTCCTTCCTGGTCACTGGCTAGTGACCCAGACTCTGTCCCCTCTGCTTTCAGGTACTCTACAACTTCGATCCACCCTTGGATCGCACCGGACACTTCTCTTCTGGACGCCTGCAGCATCTTCATCTCCAGGCACCCTAGATCTTCGTGACGAAACCCGACACACCTTTACACCTGTGCACCCGCTTCCTGTGGGTGAGGTAACTCTTGAACGCCGGTGCTCCTGTAGTGTTTTACTCCTTTAGTGTCTAAGTCTAAAGTTTTGTCCTTCTAGTCCAGTCGGAAGCCTCTTAAAACTGTAACTCGATAACTTTTACGCACCATTGACTTTGCATTGGTGCATGCCTGTGCTTTCTGCACTGCACCCGAATCCCGCGGGCTACTCCCGTCCTAACTGCTGTTAGTCCAGTGTAGTCCAAGCGATTCCCAAGGCCCCAGGCCTTACCCCTGATCGATTAGTGATTGTTATACCACTTTTTTGATATATGGTTTGAGTGGCCACCGGCCTCATCCATAATTGTGCAACTTGTGTATGTTATACTGTGCTTTTATTTAAACACTTGTGCTTCATTGCTCATAAAGAGTAGTGGGGATTATTCTAAGAATAAATACATATATTTTGATAATATATAACTTGTGTGGTGTCCTTTCATTTGGCATTACAGGATTGCATATGGTAAAACAGCTGGCTTCACTCGCCCTCTGAAGTTAAGCCTTTAAGGCTGCTTAGTCCATGCTATCCCTAGGAGAGGTGTGGCGCCGCGGCCAGGGCGACTGGCGCTGGAATCTGGGGATCAGGGTTCGATCCCCGGGTCCGGCGGCAGGTTATCCCAGCACCATGCGACTCTGGGCAATAGCTTGCTTAATCTTCCCGACGGCCCTCAGCGCCTAGAGACCCTAACGGGTGATTGTGCGCTATACAAATGTGGATTATTATTATTTGAACGGGAAGCTGACTGTGCCCTTTTCCTTCCCATTGAGCCTGCCTTGCTGCCTGGGACGCCTCGCCGGACGCGCAGTTCAAACCGCGCCACCACCATTGTGAAGGGGGTAGTTTACCTCGACCGGCAGGGCTGCGAGCACCGGCAGGGACTCCGAGGACCAGGAGTCCCTGCGCGCCCTAATTTGACCAGCTGGGCTGCTCTCCCTGCCGGCCCCGCCCGCCCGCCTGCAGTGTAAAAGGGCTGCCTTCCAAGAAGCGAGTGGGACTTTTTATCTGAACAGGAAGCTGACTGTGCCCTTTTCCTTCCCATTGAGCCTGCCTTGCTGCCTGGGACGCCTCGCCGGACCCGCTTCGCGGGTCCCGCAGCGCAGTTCAAACCGCGCCACCACCATTGTGAAGGGGTAGTTTACCTCGACCGGCAGGGCTGCGAGCACCGGCAGGGACTCCGAGGACCAGGAGTCCCTGCGCGCCCTAATTTGACCAGCTGGGCTGCTCTCCCTGCCGGCCCCGCCCGCCCGCAGTGTAAAAGGACTGCCTTCCAAGAAGCGAGTGGGACTTTTTATCTGAACGGGAAGCTGACTGTGCCCTTTTCCTTCCCATTGAGCCTGCCTTGCTGCCTGGGACGCCTCGCCGGACCCGCTTCGCGGGTCCCGCAGCGCAGTTCAAACCGCGCCACCACCATTGTGAAGGGGGTAGTTTACCTCGACCGGCAAGGCGGCGAGCACCGGCAGGGACTCCGAGGACCAGGAGTCCCTGCGCGCCCTAATTTGACCAGCTGGGCTGCTCTCCCTGCCGGCCCCGCCCACCCGCAGTGTAAAAGGGCTGCCTTCCAAGAAGCGAGTGGGACTTTTTATCTGAACGGGAAGCTGACTGTGCCCTTTTCCTTCCAATTGAGCCTGCCTTGCTGCCTGGGACGCCTCGCCGGACCCGCTTCGCGGGTCCCCCAGCGCAGTTCAAACCGCGCCACCACAATTGTGAAGGGGGTAGTTTACCTCGACCGGCAGGGCTGCGAGCACCGGCAGGGACTCCGAGGACCAGGAGTCCCTGCGCGCCCTAATTTGACCAGCTGGGCTGCTCTCCCTGCCGGCCCCGCCCACCCGCCTATCACAACTCTTGTTATTTAAAGGAAGCCAAGATCCCGCTGCGCTGGAGCGCGCGGGAGCGCCCGGGGCTAAGCCCGGGCAAAGGGCGGGCCCTCTGAGGCCCTCTTAGGCCAGAGTAGGCTGGGCTGGGCCCATCCTCTAACGTCTGCAGATCGGAGCCCCTAGTTACAGGTTAGTCCAATGGCTATGCCATCCGAAGAGGGGACACCTGGGAAGAAGGGAAGACTTCGCAATGGGTCACTGGACAAATATTTCCCCAAGGTCTTGACTGACGGAGATAAGGAATTGACCATGGCTGAGCGAAGGGCTGAGCGGCGACGCTCAGTTGAAAGCCTGAAAAACAGATCCCTTACTGACATTGTTCCTTTTTCTATGCCCCAGGAGGGGGATACAACTGACATTGGGAGGGATACCGTTAGCCAAGAAGGTTTCCCTCTTCTGCTGCGTGATTGTACCCCCACCCCTTGTATGATCCCAGATCCTATTGTAATTGATTCTCCCACTCATAGTCTTTGTGGCAATACTATTCCTTCGAAGATTAGGAAAACGAAACCTAAACAACTAGTGGTAGCCCAGATACACGGCCCACCACCGAGTAAAAAAAAGGAGGAAATTAAGGGTGGGGTTAGGCAAAGCAAAAAATCCCCACTCTGATTTTGGCAAAGGGCCTAAACTACCCACTACACATGTAAGGGCAACGGGGGAGGTGCCAGCATCATTAACACCTGACGCACCACCACTAGAGGTTACTCCGCCCGTTATGGTCCCAAACATAGTGGGTTCCGATATTAACCTGGGGCCCATAACACCAAATAGACTATCCCCCCGTCACTAATGGGGAATTTGGAATTTCTATTGAGGTCTCTGCTCTTACCCATTAATGAGAGCATTAAGAAAGTTGAAATTAGACTGACACTAATAGAGTCTGCTATAAATAGTATGGTTACGTTAACCAAGGCCCAGGAGAGCGGGGGGGCTCAACTCATACCTGTCGTTAGGCTTCCGACTAATCAGACTGTTAAAACCCCAGTCAAAACTCCAACTGCCCCACTTCAGTTGCCTAAACAGATGTCACAGCCTGATGGTAGGGACGTGACTGGTATTCAAAAGCCAAACCCCCTAAAACACACAAATATTCCTGCAGTAGGGACTGAGGGTGACTCTCAAAGGGTAGCGTCAAAGGCACCTGTAGCAAATAAACGAGAGGGTCAAGAGGAAGGGAGATACACTAGATGTCCAGTAACTAAGGTCCCACAAGTGCAGATTCCCCCACAAGCTGTGCCTTATGTAGTAGTTTTGACGGGGGTTCCGCCATTAGCAGAGAATAAGAAGGAGGGTTATGCCCAATTGAAAAATAAAATAATTCATTGGTTGAGGACTTACAGGCCCATAGCCCAAAATTTGGATGGAGATATAGTACATGTTAGGCGGATCACTTGGTTGGGCAGTAGACGTAAAGATATTGAAGGGGATCTAGTGGTGGTCAATTTTAGAGATCCTCGGGCAGTGGATTATATTCTAAACTGGCCCACTGGAGGTGGGGGAAATTGTATCTCACCTAGGGCTTTAACCTATTTCTACCCGAGGTCGGTTTTGCACCCCCCTAACCACCGGAAAGAGTTCTATCCTCCGAGGCCTATCCCACAACCAGTATATAGTAACATCTATCCTCTATATGGCCAGTATCCCTCTCAGGCCAATGATCAGTTTGGCTGGACTACGATACCACAGAGACATAACCCAAATCACAGTAGCGGGATGGAGCATTTAAGACCCTTCACCCCTCTGGACACTTGTAATAGGTTCTCGCAGCTCTCTGGTATGGAGGACTGCGATTGATGTTCACAGTCTAAGGAGGAGGGTTGTGGACAACAAGGTGTGGAACCCCCACAAGCAGGGGGAACTGACGACAAGTGCCAGGAGGGTACCCCAGTAGATCTTAATAAGATTAGCATCTGTTCGAACGTGACTCCCCTTGAAGCTTTGGGTGTGTATAATATTGCTGGTTGTATAGCACCCCCCAAGCAATCTAGTTGTGTGGGTGATACTTGTATGAACAAGGTGGGAACGGGGGGGGGGAGAGGGTGTGCCTCTACTAGCTCCTAAGGGCCGCCGAGTAATACACCTGTTATCTTGGAATGTAGCAGGGCTAAAAAGGAAGATGGATATTCCGGAATGGCATGCATTCATCGAGAAGTTCGATGTCTGTCTGTTTCAGGAAACCTGGTCTCTGCTACCAATAGATAAATCGGGTTATACTACCTTTTTTTCCCCAGCGGCAAGTAGAGGGAAGGGCAGACCAGCAGGAGGTCTTATTGTCTGGATAAGAATTGATCTGGACTGGGACATGGCTATTCACGACCCTGAGTGTAGTGATATACTGCACCTTTCATCCAGGGGCCATATTGAGGGGAATAGTAGGCTTGATCTATTTAATGTGTATGCTAGAGGTGCTCCGGGGGATAACACCTCTGCAACCATAATGAGCTTAGATTCTGCTTTAGCTAACTGCCCTCCTGCAGCTAAAATTATTGTGGGTGGGGATTTCAATTGTACGTTTGAACCCCTCCTTGGAGATGATCCCCTAGGCACTGAGGAAGAAGACTGTAAATGGTCTATCCCACTTTTGTTAGTACCACCCATTCGAAAATGGTCTGCAAGGGCAATCCAAATGAATGCCCTCACCAGGGAACACAAACTAAGAGCTCTTAATGGCAGGACCTTGTCTGACAAGACAGGTGCAATGACTTTTAATAGGCTTATGGGCCCGTCCAGAATAGATTACATCTTAATGGACGTTAGTATGTGGTCTGACCTTATCGATATGGAGGTGGTACCTACTCTGGATAGTGACCATAATCCTCTATGCAGTAAGTTTAAATGGGGGAAATGTAAAGAGAGGGGGGCGAGAGCGCTAATGAAAATAACTAAGGAGATTATCCCTTATAATAATCGAAGATTGAAATGGGATAAGGCTCATTTAAATGTAGACCAATTAGGGATTATTAAATCCTCCGTTGAAGATCTGTATCGAGACTTGGAGGTAAGGGAACGGGAGGATGGTAGTGCCCCGAACCCTACCTTCAGCCTTGATTCTGTTTATAAAGCAACGATAGACCAAGTGAGTCATTATTTTATTTCTAAAGGGAAAAGTTGTAGACTGAACAACACACCGCCCTCTCTAGCAACCCGTGGTATTCGGGCCCAATGTAAGGGGAAAAGGAAAAATTTGACAGCTGCCCTACTCTCAAAGAATCCAGTACTAGTTAGAGCGGCTAGGAAGGATTATTTGAGAGTAATAGCACTGGCCAAACGTGATTGGGAGGAAGAGCACTGGAAGGATATAACAGATGCTGTGAGCAAGAGGGATACGATGTTATTTTGGGACCTAATTAACAGAGCTAGACAGGGGAAATCCCAGCTTCTAGCAGCCCATATAACTAGCCAACAATGGTTTAATCACTTCTCAGCTCTATATGGTGGCAGTGAAGATACAACCTGTCCCATGGTAGTTAGTGGTGGGGGAGGGGAACCCCTCGGGGAGATTGAGTGTCCATTTACGGCCTCTGAAGTAGCAGTGGCTATTAGACACTTGACCCCAAAGAAGGCGGCAGGCCCGGATGGGATCCCAGGGGACCTCTTGATTGCAGAACCCTTGGCCTGGGCCAATCTTATTGCTACTATAATGAATTTGATAGTAAGGGGCCACCCCGTGCCAGACTCTTGGAAGGGCGCTGAGGTGGTCACTGTGTATAAGAAGGGGGCAAGAGATGACCCTGCCAACTACAGACCCATCAGTCTGATAGACATAATCCAGAAAGTGGTTGGCAGGGTCATCATCTCAAGGGTGGGCGATTGGATGGAGGAGGAAAGTATTCTCTCTCATCTCCAGGCCGGATTTCGCCGGAAGGTGGGCACGATGGACCAGGTCTTTCGCTTTTTTGGCATCTATTGGAAGGCAGTTACCATCAAAAAGGGCAGCCTTTATATGGCCTTCATAGATCTCTGGACGGCTTTTGACCTGGTCCCTCGTGCTAAACTGTGGGAGATCCTGGAAAGTATGGGCGTCCCCGGTACACTCTTGAGTCTAATTGTAAGGCTCCATGAGGGGACTTATTCGAGGATCAGATGGGGTGACCAGGGTCAGCTGACAGATAGGGTACCCGTGAGGAGTGGAGTCCGTCAGGGATGTGTCATGGCTCCGACCCTCTTCTCCTTGTTTGTGAATGGAGTGGTGGACCACCTAAGAGGAGAAGAGACGGATGCTCCATCCCTGGCGGAGATCCAGACCCTACTCTTCGCCGATGACACCTTACTGATAGCCAAATCCCCGATAGGCCTGCAAAAACTCTTGCACCGATTTAGTTCATTTTGTATAGATAGAGGCCTAACCATCAATACCATGAAAACCAAATTGATGGCCTTTTCGCCCTCCAAAAAATTTAAAAACAACTTTCTGCCTAATGGGGCCCCCTTGGAGTTGGTTGACGCATTCGACTATTTAGGGGTCCGGATAAATAGCCGAATGAATTGGAAGGATCACCTGGCTAAAATGTTACTGGGCCACAAAAGAGTATCTGGGGTGACCCTGCGGGAGTATCGGGAATCAATTAGCAAACCTGTGACACCGGTTATGGCCATTTATGAGGGTCAGATACTCCCGGCTGCATTATACGGCTCCGAATTATGGGGGTTCGAAAATGTTACTGAGTTAACCTTAGCAGAAAATAAGTTTCTGAGAGATGTGGTGGCCCTCCCCGTTTCCACCCCGCTGATCCCCCTGCGGCTAGATCTTGGTAGACGAGCCCTAAAGGACCTAGTGAGGCTGCGCCCACTGCTCTTCTGGGTTCGTTTAAGAAGGACTAAGGAGCTGGCCAAATATGCTGAAGGGTTGGATGACCTAATCTCGCTTGATATCGGCAACAAAATTGGATGGCTGAATAACGTGAGGCATTTAGTCTTACAATTGGGTCTGAGAGATGTATGGGAGACTCAAACTCCCCCGCCCAAATTAGTGATCAAGAAGCTATATTGGGATTGGGTGCAGGCCGAGGCAACACGCAGCATGGCTGCGGGTTCACTCACGGAGCGCTTTCTTGAGTTCAAGTGGGCTAGAAAACTGGAACCCTTTTTTGACCTTATAACCAAGCCGCTAGATAGAGCCCTATATTTAAAACTAAGGTACGGGACCCTCCCGGTGCATGAATTCACTACAAGGTGGTCTAACTATGGTGGCCCATCGCGATCATGCCCGGGTTGTGCGGCTCCTAAGGAGTCTGTGGCCCACTTATTTTTTGCCTGCCCCGCTTATAAAGTGGCACGGAACATCTGGCTGAAACCAGTTTGCAGGGGCTTGAGGCTGAGGTGTCACAGATCGGCATTACGAGTACTCTCTTCGGACTCATCATCTACCACCCTGATCTGCGGGGTGGCAACATTTCTGAGCAGTGCCTGGCTTATACGTTCAAGAATTCTGAAAATGAACTCTAGGCTACCAATTGATCAGATTGGTGATAACTGAAGGCCATCTATCTAAAGGAATTGTTGAGAATCCTTGCTCGTGGCCTATATCAATTGTATTGTCTTGTGCTGTGTTTATATTTTAACCATGGTTTTTCTCTTGATGATAGTCATTATTTTTTTAACTTGATGAAATGTATCTTTTAAAAGTGTATAATGTAATCTTTTATGGTGAGCAAATTTTACCGAATAAAGATATTCAATTCTATTCTATTATTATTATTATAAGGTTGACTTACAACCACCACCATAAGGGATTGTTTGGACTGATACAAGGTGCCCACAGAATTGTGGACATCATATACCAGGCCAACTTCTCACAGGGCGTGGGCCGCGGGAGCAGCCTCGGGAACGAGCTTCCTCTGGAGAGGGAGAGAAGCGACGAGAAGAAGCTGGGCCGGACAGCCGTGCGGCCAACAACTTCATACAGCGTTCCCTTAGGGACTACGGCTTCATTTGTTGACAGTCACCGCATTGTTTGGAATCATAGTGCACACCAAGGCACCACATGCAAATAAGGTGCGGGTCAGTGCCAGACATCTGGCACGCACAGGCCTCACAGGCTTTTAACCCGGAGGGCATTGCACACTGTTCCGGTACGACACCAACGGTGCAGAGAGGGCCCAAAACACAGTTAGGAACTGCTGGTTTCCAGGATCCGCGTTGTGACGCAGAAAAGAAGAAAATTGATGTCGGAGCGCTGGGGCAGGGCATATATGGCTCCGCTGACGTCACGTCCATGGACGACGTCAGGGCGGCGCCGCCCCCCGGCGCACAGAGGTGCTGCTGCGCAAGATTTTCCAGACCAGTCTGACGCCTGGGAATATTCTAAGTTAAGGAATCTGCAGCTAGAAGTCTCTATCAGATGAATACTCTCCAGACGTAGAAGTCCCGTTAACATACCAAGAGCATATTAATTAGTTTAAATGAGCCATCCCCCACACCACAACAAATGAGGCTCGGTCCGCTTAACAGAGAAGGAGCGACCTGGCTGGTCCTAGCTGCTTACACACCGCATCCAGAGATTGATACATTGTCGGCAACAGAATCACATGCACTTTACAGAGATATAGTAAAAGTATACAGAAACCTTACACAGTTCGTAATGCGAACACTTACAATTCAACCTGCGTGGATTGCTCAAGCTGGTCAACCTCAATTGACTACAACAAATATCAGCCGACAAACGCTGAACGCGATTATGCGAAGAATGCCCACCAAGCGGGAGCAGATGCCGTTCTGGATAGCACTGAAAATAGCCCAGCTTGAAGCAGTATTTCCCCATATGGGCCCGCAAGAGAAACACAGAATACTAACAATTTGCTTGCCAATGGGGATAGCTCCCCCGATAAGAGGATTGTATCACTTGGGGTACAGTTTTGGCTGCGGTTTATACCATGAGCTCTGGTACCCCCTAAATAGCAGTTTTACTAGATGTACTGTAACAAATACAGAATGAGTACAGGGCAGAACCTACCCTGGACTTGGGGATGAAACCGATGGGCAATTTTGCCCAGGTATCAGCAATTACGTTAGGTATCATAAAAGGGGAGGCAGAAGCGGTGGCCATATGCCAACGCCTGAGGGAATTCACTTCTTTGCAACAGAAGCTAGAACTACCAAAGATTATCGAAAAAAACTATGCTTCGCTGGGTAGAGAACTTGGGAGCCAGACCTGTGAAACCTCAAGTGGCGGGTAATTCTGAAAAGAATAACTTGAAGCAAGCACCAAATTCTTCTAAAAAGAAATGGGATAACTAACAATACAAAAATCATTAGCAGAATACATCACAATAGGAGGGTGGGTCTCCTCAACAGGAACCCTCTGAAAAAAGATACAATCTAAGAAACCGTGATAATATCATTGACCGGGCAGGTATCAGTATACTGATATACGTTCCTCTCGTTCCTTTCAGAGTTCATCAAAAGACTCAGAGAGGAAAGGACAGTCAGAACATAGATCAGAAGAGCAAGTCAAGCTGAAAAAAGAGATCGAATTTCAGACTACATTATCAAACAAGAAGATAAACTCAAAACTAAACCTCAATTCAAAAAGAAGGTAGCTGGTTGCCCAGGCATGAGGAGGCTGCTTTTGAACGGGGAATAAGCTTTGATGATGCTAGACAGCAGATGAAACAATAGCTCACCTGATGGAATTGCTGGGGACAGCAGCATTGAATGAACATATCATGGTGGAGACACCGGATACAAGGGTAAGTGTCCTACATCGTTTATACAAAATTACACTCCAAATGAAGGGGGGACATACCCAGGAAAGTGAAAGGTCTATTTTGTGAGAACCTGACATATGGATACAACATCCTTTGGCTGAAAGAGATTGGCCACCTGAGTTTGCTATGGAGTGCCCAGGGAAGATGTAATTTTACCAGCTTTCTCCGACCTTCTCCCAGTCACTTAAAAATTCGCACGTGCAGGAGTGGGCGATAGCGCTAGCTCCCGCACTTTACCGCAATCATGTTGGGTGGGATGCTGAGTCACCTCACCGTGAAATCCCATTAAACGCTACTCTTACTCCACAGAGGCAGTACCCAATGAAATATGACGCAAAGAGAATAGTCAGGGAGATATTAGACCAACCTGAGTACCAAGGTGTGATTGAAAACTGCACCTGTTTCATGAATAATCCTTTGTTTCCCGAATTGAAACTACAATTCATACAGTTTCATTTTAGACTGCAGGCATTTGAACACATGCACATGAACATTTGCAGTACAAAATGCACACAGAGCCGCATTAATGAATAACATTGTGCGGAAAAAATACAAAACACTAGATATCTCAAATGGTTTCTTCTGTAAAAATATAGTGCCTAGAAGCAGATATTTGACAGCATTCTCGGCTCTAGGCACTCAACGCCAATTCTATAGACTGCCCCAAAGGTATTAGAATAGCCCCGGGTTGTTCTCAGCAAGAGTAACAATGTTATTTCAAAATTGTGATGAGGAGGCATTGTCGTACGTAGATATTGATCTGACTGACGAGGAGTTATTGGAACAATTGAACAGGGTGAAAAAAATAATTCTGGGGTTCGCCAATGTGGGCTACAAATGTAACTTTGAAAAAAATAAATAATTGCCCACCTTAATCTCCTATTTTTGGGGATATTGTGAGAAAGTGCCATCTTTCTGGAATGGTATGCCCCCACTTTTTGCTGAATTGCTGATGTAGTTTGACTGAGTGTGCCCTGGGCTCCTGCCAACCAGGTGCCCAGGGCCTGTGCTCCTTCCCTAAAAGTGCGTTGAAAGCTAAACCCAATTGGCATCTCTAGCCACAGATAAGCCCCTGGTAAATGGTACCCTAGGTACCCAGGGTACCTGTGACCAAGACCCCTAAGGGCTGCAGCACTCATTGTGCCACCCTTAAGGGCCCTGTACCCTGAGACACACACACACTGCCTTGGCAGGATAAGTGTCTTGGTGCAGAACTAAACAGAGAGTCGACATGGCACACATCCCTGTGTGCCATGCCCACAAACACACTGCCCAGGCATACTTCAGTCACCCCTCTAGCTGAGTGCACTATGCCAGTGGTATGGGGCACAGGTGCATGAGCCCTGTGCCCCTACAGTACTCAGGGCCATTCCTGGGCACTGTAAGCGCAGTGATGCCATTAAGAGTATATGGTGCTGGGAGGTTGTCATTACGAAGTCTACAGCACCATAATGGCTACACTGTAGACTGAGAAATTGGATATCAAACTTCTCAGCACATTAAACCCGCACTGATACCAGTGTGGGATTTAATGCCAAATGCACGACAGAAGGCATCTTAGAGATGAAAACTAACCAACTCCCAGTGTTTTGACTGCGTGGCTACCGAGGCTGCAACCACCAGACATGTTTCTGGACCCCCTGGGTCGAGAGCTTGCTGCTCTCAGGGGCCTGAAACAATGCACATATCGGGACGAGGTGCCAAGCCTCCTCCCCCAGTATGGGCAGGGGAAGCTTCAAAAGCATGCAGCCCTTGTGAGCTTCTCCAGGCCACTTGCTGTACTCAGCAACTGGCCCCCACCCGTTCTGACCCCCACTCTGGCGGGAAGACAGGCGGGAAACCCGAAGTGAGGAAAGGGGTGTGCCAGCCTCTGCCAACCCCACCCCTCAGGTGGGAGAGGCGAGGTGAAGCATTAACTCTGGGCTCCCGCCATCTTGAGGATGGGGAGCCAGACAAAATCAAAGATAGTCCCATGCCCCCCTCCCACAGGAGAGGAGCAGGATAGGGGATGTACTCACCCCAGGACAGGGACCCATTGGTCCCTGCCCTTGCCCTACCTGTAACACCACTAAATTTAGTATTTAGGGGCACCCTGAACCTTCCTTCGATCCAGATTTGAAAACAAGAAAGAAGAACAAGAAGAAAGAAGACCTGCTGTGCAGCTGCTATCAAGAGGACGACACCAACTGACTTAGCCCCAGCCCTACCAGCCTGTTGATCCTTGAACCTGCTCCTGCTAAAACCCCGGTGTCTCCTGCGGACAGCAACCTCGAAAACCCCGGAGGACCTGCCTGCCTTGACCATCTAAAAGACTGGGACTCCCATGAGCAGTGGTTCTGCTCAAACAGCAACACCCCTGGTGCCAGCGAGGAATTGCGAATCCAGCACACTCTGCACATGCCGAGCCCGGCCCGTGCCTGAGTGGACAAAGACCACGAAGACGTCCCCCCGGTGATTGTGACCATGAATTCAGTGCCCAAGGACCTTTCTTGACGATCCGGACGACGCCTGCAGCCTCACAACCAGGGATCCCTCCAACCGCGACCAGCAGAGGGTAAGATTCCCTGAAACCAAAAGACACCCCTGCACCCGTCCCCCACGGCCCCCTGTGCCCAACTCCTGGGCGTCTACCTATCCTCCAAGATCCCAACTTACCTCTCGAAGTGGTGGTCGCACCTGCAGAATCTCCGTCCCCGAGCCTGCAGCCTTTGTTCAACCTCCAGCTTTCCCATTGACTAACATTGGGCACCCGAAGGCCCAAAAGCACCCTGCACCCAGACGCCCGAGTGCCGCTGGAAGTGCAGCAACTACCCTATCCTACTTCCCCACTTGCCCTCTGTAAGTGACCAGGAGCTCAGCTCCCACAGCCACGTGGTCTGCCTGCTAGCAGCACCCAACCAAAGGCCCCCTATCCTCCATAGGATAACATTGGGCCTACTCAATCTGCACCCGGCTGCCCCTGTGCCACTGAGGGTGTAACAACTGTACTTACCCGACCCTGGGAGACCCCCGAGTCTACCCCCAGAACCTTAACTCTGCCAGCCGAGTACTTACCCAAAGACCGATAACTTCTAAGTGTTGATTTTCACAACTTTAAAATATTCTTCAAAAATCGTCCAAGTATCAAAAATGAACGTACTCACCTGCAATCAGGAGAGATCACAGTGCTGTATCCTTGAGCCCAGCACTGAACCTGAAAAGTAATTATAACAGTGATTTACTGCGAACTAAATTTTCCTCCACAGGAACCCATTGTCTGGTTTTCACCAGAAATTCTTTTAAGTGTCGATTTTCTAAACTTACAAATATTCCTTAAAAATCGCCTGAGTAACAAAAACGATTCCTTTCAACGGTTTACAGGAAATGCACCAGGGCTGAATCCAGGATCCAGCCCTGAGTAAGAAAAACATTTGTAAAGTGAGTTTATTGCATTTACTAAAAACTACCCATTGGGCTCAATGCTATTTTGTGTTTAACCTTGTGTTGCATATTGTATTGCATTCCAAAGTCAATTGCTATTTAAAAGTATTCAATTGCAACATCTCATTTATGATACATACTGTGGTTCTAAAATAAAACAAATATATATTTGTATATACAAATCAATTGGCCTAGAGTTCAGTTCTTGAGTGTGTGAGACCATTTGCTGACTGAGTGTGTACAACAAATGCTTTACACTGTCCTCGGATGCTGCCTTACTGCTCAACCAAGCTACCACTTTAGAGAGTAAGGTTATATCTAACTTTAGCCTTTGCCCTACCTCTGGGGACTGTGGACTCTCTGCACACTGTACCTTACTTTGGTCCAGTATATACAGAGCCACTTTCCTACATTGGTGGTAGCGGTGGGATACAAACTTGCATTTGTTGGACTACTTGGTTACCATCTGATCAGACGACAGAATTGCCTTTAGAATTCTGAAACTGGTTTTTCCAAAATACTAAAAGTTTTGTCTGGGCTTTGATTAAAGTCCCGTTAGAATTTTAGAAAAATAAAAGTCACTGTAGTCAAGGGTAGCGGGTTAGAACTGTCAGGTTAGAACGTCACAAAAGAACCCAGCTACTAGTGAAGGTAACAACATGCAGGATCTGGTGGAGGAGCTTGACCTCACACCTTACTTACACTTGTCTTTCAAGGAATTGAGGTCCTTATGCAAACTGAAAGATATCCAAATGGGCCTGCATCCAACCAAACAAGGGCTCCAGGAGATAGAAGCCTGTTGGAGCAATCAGAGCTCACGCCAGAAAGTGTATTTTCTCTGTGTGCAAAGCTTCGTTTTTTAAAGATTCAATCCCTCTGCAATTTGACTGATAAATTGTATTTTATTGCTTGCTGAAACCTCGTTTTTAAAAATATATTTCGTTTTTGCAATTTGACTGCTAAATTGTTTAAACAGTGCTCTGTGACCCTTACCTGCTACCCTATCCCTGTTTCTGCCGCGGGAAATCCCGTTTGCGCGGAGGGAGAACCGGGTTGCTGAAATCTACAAACACCCACACATTGCCGCCATCTTAGGTGTGGGGGAGTGCAGGGACGCGGTCTAGCGCTCACAAGCACCACCCTGACACGAGCCTACTTTGGCAAGCACCACACCAGGCTCATCAGTAGATAGAAGTCTGTTGGAGCGATCAGAGCTCACGCCAGAAAGTGTATTTTCTCTGTGTGCAAAGCTTCGTTTTTTAAAGATTCAATCCCTCTGCAATTTGATTGATAAATTGTATTTTATTGCTTGCTGAAACCTCGTTTTTAAAAATATATTTCGTTTTTGCAATTTGACTGCTAAATTGTTTAAACAGTGCTCTGTGACCCTTACCTGCTACCCTATCCCTGTTTCTGCCGCGGGAAGTCCCGTTTGTGCGGAGGGAGAACCGGGTTGCTGAAATCTACAAACACCCACACATCGCCGCCATCTTAGGTGTGGGGGAGTGCAGGGACGCGGTCTAGCGCTCACAAGCACCACCCTGACACGAGCCTACTTAGGCAAGCACCACACCAGGCTCATCAGTAGATAGAAGCCTGTTGGAGCAATCAGAGCTCACGCCAGAAAGTGTATTTTCTCTGTGTGCAAAGCTTCGTTTTTTAAAGATTCAATCCCTCTGCAATTTGACTGATAAATTGTATTTTATTGCTTGCTGAAACCTCGTTTTAAAAATATATTTCGTTTTTGCAATTTGACTGCTAAATTGTTTAAACAGTGCTCTGTGACCCTTACCTCCTACCCTATCCCTGTTTCTGCCGCGGGAAGTCCCGTTTGTGCGGAGGGAGAACCGGGTTGCTGAAATCTACAAACACCCACACATCGCCGCCATCTTAGGTGTGGGGGAGTGCAGGGACGCGGTCTAGCGCTCACAAGCACCACCCTGACACGAGCCTACTTAGGCAAGCACCACACCAGGCTCATCAGTAGATAGAAGCCTGTTGGAGGAATCAGAGCTCACGCCAGAAAGTGTATTTTCTCTGTGTGCAAAGCTTCGTTTTTTTAAAGATTCAATCCCTCTGCAATTTGACTGATAAATTGTATTTTATTGCTTGCTGAAACCTCGTTTTTAAAAATATATTTCGTTTTTGCAATTTGACTGCTAAATTGTTTAAACAGTGCTCTGTGACCCTTACCTGCTACCCTATCCCTGTTTCTGCCGCGGGAAGTCCTGTTTGTGCGGAGGGAGAACCGGGTTGCTGAAATCTACAAACACCCACACATCACATTGTAGGTGTGGGGGAGTGCAGGGACGCGGTCTAGCGCTCACAAGCACTACCCTGACACGAGCCTACTTAGCCAAATGCTCTCCCGGCAGCGCAGCGGGCGCGCGGGAAACGCGCCGAAGTTGCGCCAAAGTCAAGCCAGTCTGCGCCCGTCCGCGCCCGTCCGCGCCGGGCCAGCGCCTTGCGCCATGACCCCTGCCCAATCCTCGCCCCTTCGCTACTCAGCCAAAGAGCTATGTCTGCTTAATCGTCCTAGTTGTAAAAATCCGGTCAGAGCTAACTGTTCAGACTTCCTCACAGTCCCTACATGCCTGACCTGTGGCTATCGACCTACCATCTGAGTCTGGAAGCCTCTCCTGTTGTCAGGAGAAGGACTCTAAAATGCATTCTATTGAATATTAGATCCATGCCAAAACATAAATGCGAAATTGAGGCATTTATAACCGATCACGATACAGATGTAATGTTCCTTACTGAGACCTGGTCATCTGAGGCCTCTGGTCCAGATTGGAACATAGCAGTTCCGGAGGGATATTTTGTAGAGTACCTTAACCGACCTAGAAGAACAGGCGGGGGCATTGGTATCATCTACAAGTCCCATCTAAAAATATATTGCCTACCAGAGTTAAATATGGAGGCTGAAGCCTTGAACTTCAAAATCAAATGCAATAACCGTCTGATTTTCGTTGGCCTGCTGCTCTACAGACCCCCCAGGGCCAAAAGCTCCCTTCATCACTGCTCTCCATACATATCTGGAATCCACCACGGACTCCGCCACTTTTACAATTCTAGGAGATTTTAATTTTCACCTCAAAGCTACTAATGATTCTGATTCCGCAACTCTCATTGACAACCTGCTTAGTTTTGATATGACCCAACTAGTGTGTAAGCCCACCCACATTGCAGGACATACTCTTGACGGCATCTTCACCAACAACAATAATTTAAAATGTTCTTCCACTTTCCCTGTCCCATGGTCTGATCACAGGGCTGTCTTCTTTAATCTAAAATTTAATGACTCTGCAAGACACAGAAGACGCTTCCTGCCCCCGACAAGCAAGCGTTCATGGAAACACTTAGACTCGAATCTGCTAGCAGTGGCTCTTGCCAACGACCCCCCAACATTTGAGCAATGTAGCATCGACACTGGAGCCTCCAGATTTAACAGATGGATTGCTCAGGCTGCCGATGAGCTAGCTCCTCTGGTGTCCCGAGTGCCTAAGAAACGGTCGGCCACCGCCCAGTGGTATACAGCTGAGCTGAAAGTAATCAAACTCAAATGCCGTAAAGCTGAGCGTATTTGGCGGTCCAACTACTGCGCTCTCAAAAAGGCTGAATACTCCAAAGCTCTGCAGGAGTACAAGGCAGCGATTTTTCAGGCCAAATCCACATTCTACACCACCAGAATCCAAGACGCCCCCAACTCTGCCAGAGAGCTCTTTAAGACTGTTACCCTTCTGGCAAAAACCCCGCGTGACACTATATTTACACCGGACCAGAACTTTGTCGGGAATATCGCTGCTTTTTTCCAGAGCAAAGTACAGGCAGTTTATGACGGTCTTGGCACCGTAGCCACCAACTCCAATACCAGCCTTAACATCTCGGTCACTCCTATCCAGATCCCGGCAGTGGACACTGAGGAATTTTCACCTCCCATTTTCCCTGTCTTTTCTAGGTTCCCTATGCTAAAGGAATCGGAGGTCGGGGACCTTCTCCTACAGATGAAATCAGGATCTCCACTGGATTCTTGCACTCCGCACATTCTGCATTCTATTCCATTAGGTATAACTGGAGTATTGACCTCTCTATTAAACAAGGCTATAGGCTCGAACTCCTTCCCCTCAATCTGGAAGAAGGCCTGTATCCGCCCGATTCTGAAAAAAGACTCACTCAATCCCTCCGAAACTAAAAACTATCGGCCCATCTCCTGTCTGCCTTTACCAGCTAAAATCCTCGAGAAAGCCATGAACTTAGAACTGATGACTTTCCTTACGAAGAATAATCTTCTTGACTCTACACAACATGGATTTCGAGCATGCCATTCAACTGAGTCAGCCCTTATCATGGCAACAGAAGATATCAGGAAGACCATGGACGACGGTGGAAGAACGGCCCTCATATTACTTGATTTAACCGCGGCGTTCGACACCGTCAACCATTCGGTCCTACTGAGTCGTCTGGAAAATCTGGGCATCTCCGATGCCGCTCTAGCCCTCTTAGCATCATTTCTGACAGGCAGAATCCAACAAGTCCACTGGGATGGACTCAAATCAGAGGAATTCACTCTTCCCGGAGGAGTCCCGCAAGGGTCGGCATTATCACCAACCCTGTTCAATCTATATGTCACCCCCTTGGCAAAACTGATAAAATCCCATGGCTTGAGATTAGTGTCTTATGCAGACGACACACAAATCATAGTGTCGGTCTCCGATTCCCTTGAAGCAACCGCAGGCCGCTTCAGGAATTGCCTTCTCAGTGTTAAAAACTGGATGAGCCAAAACTTTCTCAAATTAAATACTGAGAAGACTGAAATCATAGAATTCTGTCAAAAGCCCTCGATATGGAGTCAGCTATGGTGGCCCCCGTAAGCCGGCTGTTGTCCTATCCCAGCCGAGAAGGTCAGAAACCTCGGTTTCTTACTGGACAAAAACCTCTCCTGCACAGCGCAGGTGAACCAAGTCACTTCAGCTTGTTTTCATATGATGAAGGTACTTAGAAAGATCTTGCCCTTCATTCCACCCACCTTAAAAAAGACTGTCATTGCTGCCCTAGTAATGTCTCTGGTTGATTATTGCAACTCTCTCTATCTTGGTACGGGAGAGAAGCAATTGATCAAGCTGCAGGCTATCCAGAACGCGGCCGCCAGGGTTCTTCTGAACCTGCCAAAACGTCACCCCACCTCCCGGGCCATTCGAGAGCTGCACTGGCTGCCAATTAAGCGCAGAGTCCAGTTTAAAGCCCTCTGCTTGGCCCACAAAGCCGTTCACGGAAAAGGATCAGACGATCGGGCCAAACTTCTCCCGCGCTATGTGCCTAACCGAACTCTAAGATCGGCTAATCAAGACCTGGTCTGCATGCCTAGAATCCGGAAAGTGCGTTGGGGTGGAAAATCATTTTCCAATCAGGCCTCAAAACTCTGGAACTCACTGCCTGTCGAACTTCGTTCACAAGCCTCCAAACTGAGATTCAGAAAATCCCTGAAAACATGGCTGTTCTCCCTGCCCTGATCTGTCTCACATCATCTTCTATCCTACAGCGCCAAGACGCCGCGGCATTCGAGCGCTTAATAAAAACTTCAGTCAGTCAGTCAGGAGCTCCTGGCTGAGTATGCTAAAGGACCCCTCTGAACATGGTGATGACCAGTCAGAGGGGGAAAGAGAGGAGGAGGAAAAGGATATTGACCCCCCTCCCATCTCTAGGGAAGAGAGGGCTCCCATACCCTTGACTCCAAGAATCAATCTCTGGGGTCCTAGAGACCACATAGGTGGACCAGGTCCCAGAGAAGACATTGGGAATAGCCCCAATGAAGAGGACAGCTTCTTAGCTAAGCCGGCCAAAAGATTAGACCTAGAGTCCAGATTCCTGGCTCTAAGAAAGGAAAGGAAAGAGATGGGTTTAGCAACCATCAATGGTGGCAGCCATACTAATAATAAGGATAAAGAGCAGTCTTATGATCCTAAAATCCCCAAAGGGATTGTCCCTAAATTTAAGGAAGGTGATGACATCACCAAATGGTTCACATCCTTTGAGAGGGCTTGTGACATGAGAAAGTTGAAGAAACCTCTCTGGGGGGCACTCCTGTGGGAACTGTTCTATGGTAACTATAGAGACAGGCTACTGACCCTCTCTGGGCCAGATGCAGGGTCCTATGACCTCATGAAGAAGACTCTGATTGAGGGCTTTGGACTCACTACTGAGGAGTACAGAATTAGATTCAAGGGGGCTCACAAAACCCAGACCCAGTCCTGGATAGATTATGTAGATTACTCAGTAAAGACACTGGATGGTTGGTTAACTGGACATAATGTGCATGATTTTTCCGGACTATACAATTTGTTTATGAAGGAAAACATCTTAAGTAATTGCACAAATGAAACATTGCATCAGCATTTGGTAGACCTAGGTATAATTTCTCCCCAAGAATTGGGAAAGAAGGCAGACCATTGGGTCAAGATAAGGGCGACAAGGACAGCCACTGGGAGTGACCAGAAGAAGGTGGTTACAAAACCTCCCCAGTGGAAAGGTGGTGAGAATCCCCAAGATAAAAAAGTTCGAGTCTTCTAAAGGGCCCCAAAAACCTGAGCAGGTGGGTAGGTCCCAAACTACTGCCTATGTGCCTCAACCCTATAGGGGGAAGAACTTTGAGCCTTTAAAGGCCTGGTGTAACAACTGTAAGATGTTGGGATACTTCTGTAGATACATCTTGCCCCCACAACAAAGCCCCTAAGGCAACTAGTACAGCTAGGCCTGGGATAGCAAGTCTACAGATGGGATCAACAGTGTGCCCAGAGCAAATCAGGGCGCACACTGAAGCAGTTCTAATTTCAGAAGGGAAAGTTGAGTTTGCCACTGTAGCTGTGTGGCCAACCAACTTAAAGTGTTTGCAATACCCCTGGGTTAATGGAACTAGGATAGAAGCTGGGGGATACAGGTGTCAGTGTTACTATGGTGAGAAATACACTGGTTTCCCCTGAGCAATACTTGATTGGTAAAACTTTTCCAGTCACCAATGCTGACAGTGTTATCACTACTCATCCTATGGCTATGGTGACATTAGGCGGGGTTTACTGGCCTGAAACAGGTAGTGGTCTCTCTGAAATTACCAGCTGGCTGTCTGCTTGGCAATGACCTGGAAACCTCAGCCTGGGCTGAGGTTGAAATGAAAACCCATGAAGCCATGCTGGGTATCCCCGAATTGGTGTGTGTGCAAACAAGAGCACAGAGCAAAAAGAAGGGTGAAAAAGTAGGATTGGATCCTGAAAGTATGGCCCAACCAACCAAGAGAAAAGGTAAGAAGACTGGGGGACCAGCTTCTTAACAGCAAACAACTCAGGACCCCTCTCCTCAGGGACAGGACTTGGAAACTCTAGAGGGAACTGAGCCTATTGAGCTTGAGCCGTACCAGGTTGAACTCTTGGGCCCAGGGGGGACCCATTGGGGAAGAGCTGTACCAGGGTCAGCAAGTCTGTCCCACTCTTGAAAGCCTGAAGCAGCAAGCTGTTTCAGAAGCACAGGGAGATGTCAGTGGTACCCACAGAGCTTATTGGGAAGAGGGATTACTGTATGCTGAGGCAAGAAACCCCACCCCTAGAGCCACCAGGAGGGTGGTAGTGACACAGAAGTACAGGGAGTTCCTCCTAACTTTGGCTCATGACATCCCCCTAGCTGGACATCTGGGGCAAACAAAAACTTGGGAAAGGCTAGTTAGTCACTTCTACTGGCCCAGATGCACCAAAAGGTGAAGGAGTTTGTTAGCTCCTGTGTTACCGGTCAGGCCAGTGGCAAGACAGGTGGCCACCCAAAGGTCCCCGATACCACTGCCAGTGTTGGGGGTTCCCTTTGAAAGGGTAGGTGTGGACATTGTGGGTCCACTTGAACCTCCCACAGCCTCAGGGAACAAATTCATTCTAGTAGTAGTGGATCATGCTACTAGGTATCCTGAAGCAATTCCACTTAGGACTACTACAGAACCTGCAGTAACCAAGGCCCTCCTGGGTGTCTTCACCAGGGTAGGGTTTCCTAAGGAGGTGGCTTCAGAAAGAGGTTCTAACTTCATGTCTGCTTACCTAAAACACATGTGGAAGGAGTGTGGAGTGCAGTGTAAGTTTACTACCCCATACCATTCACAAACCAATGGTCTTGTTGAAAGAAGACATTGAAAGGTATTATCATGGGACTCCCTGAAAAACTCAAGAGGAGATGGGATGTCCGGTTGCCATGCCTGCTTTTCACTTACAGGGAAGTGCCACAGAAAAGAGTAGGGGTTTCCCCCTTTGAACTTCTGTTTGGTCATCCTGTGAGGGGACCACCCTGTCTTGTGAAAGAGGGTTGGGAGAGGCATCTCCAAGAACCCAAGCAAGACATTGTGGACTATGTGCTTGGCCTAAGGTCCAGAATGGCCGAGTACATGGAAAAGGCATCTAAGAATCTTAAGGCCAGCCAGGAGCTTCAGAAGCATTGGTATGACCAAAAAGCTGCACTGGTTGAATTTCAACCTGGGCAACAGGTGTGGGTTTTGGAGCCAGTGACACCAAGGTCTCTCTAAGATAGATGGAGTGGCCCTTACCCCATCCTAGAAAAGAAGAGTGAGGTAACTTACTTAGTTGACCTGGGCACAAGCAGGACACCCAAAAGGGTGATCCATGTGAACCACCTAAAGCTCTACAATGACAGGGCTGACATCACCATGCTGATGATGAACAGGAAGCAGAGAGTGAACCTCTCCCTGATCTCCTCTCCTACAGCCCAAAAGATGGGTCAGTAGATGGAGTTGTCTTTTCAGACACCCTCTCTACCCAACAGCAGACTGACTGCACGCACGTTTTGAAACAGTATGCTAGTCTCTTTTCCCTGACCCCTGATCTGACAAACTGGAGCACCCATGATGTGGGTACTGGTGACAGTTCACCTGTCAAAAACAAAGATCTATTGACAGTCAGACCATGTCAAGGAAACCATCAAGGTTGAAGTCAGCAAGATGCGGGAGTTAGGGGATATTGAACCCTCTGAGAGCCCCAGGGCTAGCCCAGTGTTTGTGGTCCCCAAGCCTCATCCACAGGGTGGAAAGAGAGAAATGAGGTTTTGTGTGGACTATAGAGGGCTTAACTCTGGTCACCCAGACAGATGCTCATCCTATTCCAAGAGCAGATGAATTGATAGACAAATTGGGGGCAGCCAAATATCTCAGTACCTTTGACTTAACTGCAGGGTACTGGCAGATTGGCATGGCCCCAGGAGCAAAAGAGAAAACAGCATTCTCCATACCTAATGGGCACTATTAGTTTACTGTAATGCCTTTTGGGTTAAAGAATGCCCCTGCCACCTTCCAGAGGTTGGTGAATCAAGTCCTGACCGGGTTGGCGTCCTTTAGTGCAGCTTATCTTGATGATATTGCTGTCTTTAGCTCCACCTGGCAGGATCACCTGGTCCACCTTGGGAACGTTTTAAAAGCCCTGCAATCTGCAGGCCTAACTATCAAGGCATCCAAATGCCAGATAGGGCAGGGCACTGTGGTGTACTTGGGGCACCTTGTTGGTGGAGGCCAGGTACAACCCAAGATCCAGGCACTCCTGGACTGGGCAGCTCCAACAACCCAGACCCAAGTCAGGGCATTTCTTGGCTTGACTGGGTACTACAGGAGGTTTGTGAAGGGATATGGGTCCATTGTGACTCCCCTCACAGAACTCACCTCCAAGAAGATGCCCGAGAAAATCAACTGGACTGTTAGTTGGCAAAAGGCTTTTGACACCCTAAAAGAAGTAATGTGATCAGCACCAATTCTAAAAGCACCATGCCAAGCAGATCATAGTGCAGACTGATGCCTCTGAGCTAGGGATAGGAGAGGACAGTCCTATCCCAGACCAATGATGAAGGCCAAGACCAACCTGTTGCTTTTATAAGCAGGAGGCTTCTCCCCAGAGAGCAGCGTTAGAGTGCCGTTGAGAGGGAGGCCTTTGCTGTGGTTTGGTCCCTGAAGAAGTTGAGGCCCTACTTGTTCGGGACTCACTTCCTGGTTCAAATTGACCACAGACCTTTCAGATGGCTAATGCAAATGAAAGGGAAAAATCCAAAACTACTAAAATGGTCCATCTCCCTACAGGGAATGGACTTTGAAGTGGAACACAGACATGGGACTGCCCATGCCAATGCAGATGCACTTACAGGTTCTTCCACTTAGACAATGAAGACTCCCTAGGGCAAGGTTAGTCTCATCACCTTTCATTTGGTTGGGGGGGGGGGGGTTGTGTGAGAAAGTGCCATCTTTCTTGCATGGTATGCCCCACTTTTTGCTGAATTGCTGATGTACTTTGACTGAGTGTGCCCTGGGCTCCTGCCAACCAGGTGCCCAGGGCCTGTGTTCCTTTCCTAAAACTGTGTTGAAAGCTAAACCCAATTGGCATCTCTGACCACAGGTAAGCCCCTGGTAAATGGTACCCTAGGTACCCAGGGCCTTGTGACCAGAGAAGACCACTAAACTTACAAATATTCCTTACAAATCGCCTGGTAACAAAAAGAAGAGTAAGAAAAACATTCGTAAAGTGATTTTATTGCATTTACTAAAAACTACCCATTGAGCTCAATGTTATTTTGTGTTTAAACTTGTGTTGCATATTGCAACAACTGTAACTATTGCATTCCAAAGTCTATTGCTATTTAAAAGTATTCAATTGCAAGATCTCATTCTGAGAAAGTATTTATGATACCTAATGTGGTTCTAAAATAAAACTATATATTTTTATATACAAATCAATTGGCCTAGAGTTCAGTTTTTGAGTGTGTGAGACCATTTGCTGACTGAGTGTGTACAACAAATGCTTTAAATTGTCCTCTGATACTGCCTTACTGCTCGACCAAGCTACCACTTTAGAGAGTAAGGTTATATCTAACTTTAGCCTCTGCCATACCTCTGGGGACTGTGTGCACACTGTGCCTTACTTTGGTCCAGTATATACAGAGCCACTTTCCTACAGATATGAGCTAACAAGTGAAGGGAAAAGCCTGGCAGCTATCTTTATCAGACAAATGTGCGCTGCTCCAACCTCCAAGGACTCTAAAAGCTTTATAATCAATTTTAAGATTCCTTGATTTTGGCAGAACATATATTTTGGATTACGCTGAAAGGGTTAAACCTTTCTACAACCTAATCAGACCTGATTTTTCAGTCCAACATTGGACAGAGTAACACAGAAATTTCCTGTTCAACCAGCTGACATGATAGCTTCTAAACACTTTTACAAACACGTGTAAACAACACTTATTTGATAATGAGTGTAGTCGCTGGCCAATCAGGGTACACTTATATCACCATCAATGAAAGCAAAACGGTACGCATACCATACACATCACATTTGTACACAAATGCTGAAATGAGTTTTCCATCCACGGAAAAAGTACTGACAGCAGTAAAAACTGCTGTAGTGAGAAAGAGCAATAGCACATGGGGAACGCATAATTGTCGTGGTTCCAGTACCAACCATAGAGGCTGTTCCCAAAGAAAGGGCTCCAAACGCAAAAGCATTGTATCCAAGATCGATACAATGGGCTAATTCTCTCACTGCAATAGATGCAGATTACAGATATGATCCTAAACTGAATATACAAGCATTTCTGCAGTGCACACAAGAATATCCTCTCCCGAATTAAATCCGGTGTCTCAATCAGTATGAATGGCTCATTGAGACTAACTGTTTCGCTCAGCCCGCCATAGGAATACAAATACAATACTCTGCGGCTTGCACAATTGTTCAAGGGCGCATGCATGATAACGTTCGGACCTGATAAAATGCACATGAAATCCCTAGGGGGCTGTACCACACAGCTGGCAAAACTAAAAGCCCTGAAACTGGCACTATCAAATACGGATCAGGAATTCTCCACACACATTGTTTGCGATTCGTTTAATTGACTCCAGTCATACAATGAATATCTTAACTCTTGGGGCCAGAATGGGTCTAGAGATTCCAAATGATGCCCAAGAAAACACAAACTGCTTTGGGAACAGGTGGCAAAGCTGAAAGAATGCTTTCCACAGGCTTCTGTAATTTACACATTGAGTCATTAGAGTGTTGGCTTGCACCTTGAAGGGAATTGTTTGACCGATGAAGCCGCCAAGGCAACAGTGCGAACTGCTGCCGTTACTGCAATCACTCGTACAAGCACGAGGATACAAGGACAAATAATTATAGCTGTAAGCTCCATGCGCAACAGTTTAGCCTTGCCAAAACTTTTTCTACACAAGTACTCCTCCAAGTGAGATGCACAAAAATTCCATATGCTCAAATTCCAGGCGTGGGGGATAGAGTAATACCAAACATGGATCGCAGAGTATGATTAATTCTAGCTGCACATGAGGGTCTGGGTTCAGCACACGCAGGTATCGCTGCAACTGCTTTACTACTAAAGCAGCGTTATTGGTGGGCAGGTCTTGTTAAACAAACCAATGGTTTTGTCCTCAAGTGCAACATCTGTCAGCAAAGGAAAGGTTACACCGTCACATGCCCACCTCATACACCACTACTGATATCAGACAGTCCCCTTGCATGTGTCTATTTTGACCACTGCAGCCCCTTACAATCTGACGGGGCTTACAAGAACATCTTGGTGACAGTGGATTCATGCTCTAGATTCCTGTGGGTTTGGCCTCAAGACTCGGCGGACGCAGAACTGTTATAAAGGATTTGCGGGTCTTCATAGGGACATACGCAATTGGCACATTACATTCTGACTGTGGCCCGGAGTTTTTCTCACGGGCCTACAAAGAAGCGATGGAAAGTTTGGGTGTAGCATTGCGGTACTCCTCCCCGTGTCATCCCAAGGGAAATTTGATTGTGGAGAGGAAGAACCGGGACTTAAAGCAATTCTTAACAGCTAGGGTATTAGGCTTGGCTGGCAGTTGGGTTGATCAGCTATATGGGGTCCAAGGGGCACTTAACATGCCAAGAAAATCCCTGGGGCGTCGTACTCTATTTGAAGTCCTTTCGGGATAAGAATGTGGGTACCAGACCTTGATTGTGGCAGCACAGTGGTGAATGAAAAGCAATTTGACATCAGTGATCGTTTGGCTGTTTTACAGGAACTCAATATATTCTGGGCATTACAAAGCAACGTCCAAGTAAAACGTGTTGCCACTGGAGAAGTGAAAGCTTTTCTGGCAACAGCTGCCTGGGTCCCAAAAGTTGGGACCTTGGTCAGAGAAATGATACTGGACAAATAAGAATTTGGACTATCATACAGAGCGCCTGTACCTGTCCTGGTTGTCGAAGGAACAAGAACAGTAATTTTTCGTCCCTTTGCCAGCTGCAAAGACAAGTGATTTGCCTCAATTGATCTGATCAAACCACATTATGTGGCCCATACTCAATGGTAGGCAGTGTGGATTCCTGGGTAGCCAGCGATCTCCTCTCGCTACCACACAGGATGTTCAGATGGAAAGATTAATAACTTTTGAAGACTCCACTTCGAAAAGTGAAGGCGTTACCAACATGGAATGCAACTTGTACCTGTTGAAACTGAGCAACATCAAATTACAAATGACACATAGATCTCAATTTGGCAAAATACCGACGTCTATGAGAATAGTTCTCGAAAGAAGGTATCCACCAGTTCCACAGAACTTGCTGAGCTAACAAAAATAGATCGGACTGAATCTGGTTACTTCATTGATTTTGACAATTTCTCATTGGATCCAAGTGATGCAGAGTTACTGCCACAGGATGTTCCACATAAACGACAAATATGTGGTTTCCAACTATGGCTGGAAAAGACTTACTTTGTTTTTCCCTGGCTACTGCTCTGGATTGCAATTGGTCTACTATTCCGAATCTTTTGGATTGGTATGGTGATTCTTTTTGAGTCTTTTTCTTGCTCCTGAATGGACTTTACCTCCCAGAATGCTCTGCATACATGTGAACTTGGTCATGAAACCATATGCATCATCACACCGTGAACAGAGGGACCTGTCCTTAGTGAATATTACAGCAGTTCCAGTTCCTGAAGGAATAGTTTGGGACAGAGCGTCCTATGATGTGCATGGTCCTACTGAACTTTTGAGAATACCACATTTATTCAAAATTTCTCTGAAAGATATAATCACCTCTAGTACTCTCTCTGATTGGGACACTGAAACTGTCCATACTTTACTGTCTGATTTAGAACAAACTGCTACATTTTCAAATGATGAATTGTATGTTGATACATCTAATTTTGGCGACATGTCCTGGCACCAACACTATGGTCACCATTTTTGCACAAAGCAAGTATCCCACGTTATGTTTCTACTTATATTCAGTATGTTGTTACATTGCTCAACATCACCGAAAGGTAGTTCTACAACATTTGCACTTATTTTTCTCTGTTTAACACTTCAGACCCGGCTTCTTATTACTATAGGCTTGCACCTATATATGCAAAGAAAAATATGCTTACTAACACTAAGCTGATATACTCTGCTTCCTTCATTTCCCCAACTGTATTTACAGGATTTCAACTTTTGGAGGAATGCTATAGACACTAAATCTATCTGGGGGACTAATGATTGGCAGGTTCAGGGAATTGAGGCCCTATTTAGAGCATGCCTCATACTGCATCAAATGATTTTCCTAAATAGAAATGTGCAAGACTTCCTGTCTTGGACGAGCCAAGATCAAGGAATTGAACATACCTCAGATTCTCTCACTTACACACTTTGAGGGTCGGCAAAACTATACACTACACAGTGAGGATACATTAGATGCCATGCTACACAACGGTTCTTACACATCATCAGACCCCAATTGGAAGGATAGTTGGTTTAGCATTTCGATAAAAATAGGTGTCCGTCAAGATTCAGGGGTACCACTGAAGGGTTTAGTATCCATAGGCCTGATCAGCGCTATGTACACTCAGAACACTTGGAGGTGGTGAAATCTTAGTGTTGGGAAGTTACGCCTAGAGTAGCTAAAGACCTCAACACTGTCCCAAGCGAAACACTTATCCCTTCTCTCAGATGACATGGATGTTAGTTTTTTTTTTGTTAGGTCCCCACAAGCCATGCTAAAAGCGGTTCTTGTATGCTATTTACAACGAGCTATGGAAAATCCCTCAACAGGAGGCTGCTGAGAAACTACGTGAAAGAGATAGGGTTAACGTTGAAACAGCTTTGGCCGTGGTCGACAATGGTATGACCACAATACCTTCCAGAATGTATTCACTGGGCAACATTGCATCTTCTGCAATAGATATAATGGAACAGGATTTGTCTATTCTACAACATGGACAGTCATAATTTCGGTCCACTCTATTATTAAGCTAGATTCTACATTCATTGTGTTTTGGCCATGTGCCCTGTTGTTACATCAACAGCACAACTCTGTTCTTTGTAAACAATCGAAAGGAAAGACAGTTGGTTATGGCATGTGGTGATGCAAATTATACCATGTTGCAAATTGAAAAATTGGGCCTATTACCTTTCAGCGTGGCTTAGTCACCTTTCACAGAATGGTTAATCCATGACTATATTACACTGCCAGTCACAGCATTCCAATTTCAATAGTCTCAACTACCATCAGGTAGGCAGATACGAAGCGCAGGGAGAAAGGTACATACACAAGGACTGGGAATTACCGTACAGATTTAAATGCAGGAATGGGGACACTGAAGTTTTTCTCAGCAGTTCAAACTGTAAAAGTGCTTTGAGTGGGTTCTTCGTTTGCAAGGACATTTTGCTTCATGGGCCCTGTAATGCTTCATTTACAAACTTGTCCTGTTACTTGAAGGGTTCCTCAGCTGCCGTGATTCATCCGGTGTTCGAGCTGCTTTCGAATGGGAGCTACTTGATGCTGAACGATCAAGGCTGTTGTGGAATGCTACCGGGTATTGCATATCTGGTCACAATAAGTTTCAGAGTTACTTGTTGTATGCAAGTATTGTGCCCACATAGTTAGGGAGGCAACGCTATGGCCTTCATTGAATGTTTCCTTTATACAGTTTGATTCTCTGAGCAGACTGAAAGCCATGCCTTTTCAGAAAGATGTGGCCTTAATAACCTCAGCCTGACAGACGTTTCATCTCCAGGTTGGAAGGTTTTCATTTGAGATACAGGCACTAGTATATACAAACTTCCTGCTCCATTTCGGGAAATGGTTCATCGTATTGTTAACATATCAAATACGAGGGGGACCGTGCACCTATTTAAACATATAGGTTCTGGACTGTTGAGCACCTTTCGGACAATCTTCAGAACCATTCCAGCATTCGTACACTTTGTATTTAGAAGCATTTTGGAAGGGCTTCCGCTGATCCTATTACTTGTACTGGCCATCCTGGTTTTAGTTTTCCTGCTTTGCAATAGACGGCCCAGTTCATCGAGAGATTGAAAAAGTACTGCAGGAGCGACATTGTCGTGAACACATGGTGCTTCATCTGGCCACACCTTGGCTTTGAGAGCTAAGGGAGCATTGGTTCACATCATTCAGACCAGTCTGGTTTGACTGCATTTTGTCTGTGTTCCGTTGCCTATTCTGCGCATACGAATGCGTGTTGGACGTGTGTCTGACCCTTCCATTGGTTCCGCCACCGGATACAGATGTACTACTGGATCCCTTGAAGGCCCACATGTAGCGGTGTTCTCAGCGTATTCCCATGATGACAGCATTCTTAGAGCCTCCACAGGATGCTTCAGCTCCTAGAGGATCGGACAACAGCTCTACAATAGGCTTACAGCGGCTGCTGTGGGAACCAGAGAAGAACACCTTTGCTCCATTTACCTAATACAAGAGGTGTTACAGGAACCGTCGTCTGTGAATGGGAGCAACAGGAATGCTGCGTCTCCCACACAGGACACACACATTTGGCTGTCTGTGTGATGGGAACAATCAGCCTTTCTTCCATAACAAGTCAAATTGGAATGAGAAACAGTTTTGTTTAATTTTTCTTCTGCTCTCATGGCGCCCCATGGCTTTTGATGTGCTCAGTAAGTCTAATCATATTTTGTTGCTTTAGTGAATTTGGAGAGTTCTTTAAATTTAATAGCATTTCTTTTACATATAACATGCCTTTACATGCTTTTAGACACTGGTTTTATGACATTGTTTTTATGTTTTTTAGCAGGCTTATGTTAGCATTAACAGAACTTGTCGACCTTCAGATGAGGAGTGGGTGCTATGTTCCCTAACCTAGGCCTAAGTAGCAAAGCAACATTTTACCTAAATTTGTCCTACCTTACTTTGCAGAACGGTTTTAGCAATTATATTTTACCCAGTTATGTGCTGAATAAATGTTGATTGGTTGCCTTGAAACTACTCTAATTTATTATGCATAAGGATTCTTAGCATCATATCTTAATCCCCTGCACATGACGTACATAAAAGGATTAACACCCTATACAAAAGTGTGAGAAAGTGGCTCTATATATACACTGGACCAGAATAAGGTACAGTGTGTATAGAGTCCACAAACCCCAGAGGTATAACAGGTTAAAGCCAGGACTGACCTTACTCTCCAAAGTGGTAGCTTGGTCGAGCAGTAAGGCAGTACCAAGGGACAGTGTAAAGCATTTGTTTTACCCACTCAAGTCAGCAAAAGGTTTCACACACTCAAGGACTGAACTCTAGGCCAATTGTTTTTATATCAAAAGATATAGTTGTTTTATTTTTAGACCCAATAGGTATAAAAATGTACTTTTCTCGATATGAGTACTCTCATATAATTACTTTGCAAAGAAGCAATAAACTTTGTAAACACAATAGGTACAACGGTTGCAGTAGGCAACACAATTCTAAAAACAATTTAACATTGAGCTCAATGGGTTTTCTACATAAATGTAGCTAGTTACTTTATCGATTACTTTTGTAGTCCCAAGACTGGATCATAGAGTCAGTCTTGGGGTCTAAGCTGGAAACAGTTTAGCAAAAACGATTAGGCTATTGCTATGATTTTCAAGAAATATAAAGCTATTTCAAATGTTCACACTTAGAAACTTTTCAATGAAAATCTGGCAATGTTATCCAATGGGAGGAAAATCAAGTTGCAGTTAAAGTACGTTCTCGTCACTTTGGTAATCCAGGACTGGGCTCCTAAGTCCAGCACGGGGGTCTCTACTTAAAACAGGTAAGCAATTACGTTTCAGTAGTAGGTACAATTTTTAAGGAATATTTGTAATTTTCAAAAGTAGAAGAAATTTCACAGAGAAGCAGTCAATGGTTTCCTATGGCAGAAATTTCGATTACTAGCAAACAAGGTTGTGATTACTTTTGCGGTTCAGTACTGGGCAACAAGGTACAGTTCTGGCTTCTCACCTGATCACAGGTGAGTAATTCGAAATTCGTTATTCAGCTAATTTTAGATGAATATTTTAAAGTTTCAAAACTTCACACTTAAAAGATTTTTTGAGTCAAACCAATCAATGTTATCCTATGGCAGGAAAGTGAGTGATCTGTTTTCAGGTGAGTACTCGACTGAAAGGTTCTGGGCATAGACTCAGGGGTCCCCCAGGGTCAGGAAGGTACAGTTAGTACACCCTCAGCGGCACAGGGGCGGCCGGGTGCAGAGGTAGTTAGGCCCAATATTATCCAATGAGAGGCAGGGGGCCTTCGGTTGGTGGCTGCTGGCTAGCAGGCCACGCGGCTGTGGGAGCTGGGCTCCTGGTCACTTGCTCAGGGCAAATGGGGAAGTAGAATAGGGTACAGATTGCACTGCCAGGGGCACTCAGGCGGCTGGGTGCAGGGTGATTTTGAGTCGTCGGGCACTCAATGTTATCCAATGAGGATCTTGAAAAGGGAACAAAGGCTGCAGGCTCGGGGACGGTGGATCTTCAGGAGCGACCAACACTTCGAGGGGTAAGTTGGGATCTTGGAGGATAGGTAGGCACCCAGGAGTTGGGCACAGGGGGCCGTGGGGTGCCGGGTGCAGGGGTGTCATTTGAGGTCAGGAAATCTTACCCCCTGTTGGTCGCGGTCGGAGGGGTCCTTTGTCCTGAGGCTGCAGGCCTCGTCCGGGTCGTCGAGGAGGGTCCTTGGGCACTGGATTTCGAGTCTGAATCGCCGGGGGGGGGGTCCTCAGGGTCTTGGTTCACTCCAACACAGGCCAGGCTTGGCGGGTGCAGTGTTCGCGGTTCCGGGCTCATGCCAGTGCTTGTCACTTGCTTTGAGCAGTACCACTGCTCGTGGGAGACCCAGGTAGACAGAGTCACAAGGCAGTCAGGTCCTCCGGGGTTTTTGAGGTTGCTGACCACTGGAGACGCCGGGGTTTAGCAGGAGCAGGTTCGAGGGTCCACAGGCAGGTAGGGCTGGGGCCAAATCAGTTGGTGTCTTCCTCTTCTTAGCAGCTGCATGGCAGGTCTTCTTGTTTCGGTATCTGGATCTAAAGAAGGAAGGTTCAGGGAGCCCCTAAAGATCAAGTTACTTACCTTCGGTAACGCTTTTTCTGGTAGATACAATATCTGCCTGTGGATTCCTCACCTTGTGAATATCCCCCTTGCGTCAGCAACGTTCGGAATTTATCTTCGTAGCACGCCGGCGTGGACGACGTCACAGGAGCACGGCATCGCGCGCGACTCCGACTGACGTCACCGACTCCTTATTAGACCCACGTCGGCGTGATGACGTCAGTTCCGCCCTTTTTTCCGTGCCTTCGAGGCACCCGGACGGACCAACGACAGCAAAAATGCAAATATACAATGTACACAGTACATACAAATCAAAATCGCACACAAAGTGCGCAGTAAAATTAGCAAAATAGCAGAAAATATACACACATAAAAACCAGGCATAGCAGAGTGGACAACGGGGAGGCGGGTGGGCATGTGAGGAATCCACAGGCAGATATTGTATCTACCAGAAAAAGCGTTACCGAAGGTAAGTAACTTGTTCTTCTGATAGATACATCTGGCGTGTGGATTCCTCACCTTGTGAATAGAGTCCCACAGCAGTCCCCACTCCCGGAGGAGGGTGTCCACTCTGCTATACCAGGAAATCTTGGAGAACAGAGCGCGCGAAGTGGCCATCCCTCCTCACCTCGGTATCCAAGCAGTAGGGCTTCGCGAAAGTGTGGAGGGAGGCCCAAGTCGCGGCTCTGCAAATGTCCTCAACAGGTACACCTCTAGACAAAGCAGATGTTGCAGACTTTGCTCTAGTTGAATGTGCTCTAATACCCTCAGGAGGGTCCTTACCCGCCAAGGAGTAGCAAATCTTGATGCACAGGATTATCCACCTGGAAAGTATGCGCTTGTGCACCGCTCTGCCCTTCTTACAGCCAGCAAAACCAACAAACAGCTGGTCATCCATCCGGAAGTCTTTAGTTCTGTCCAGATAAAAAGACACCGCCCTCTTAGGGTCCAGGCGGTGCAGTCTCTCTTCCTCCTTAGATGGGTGAGGGGGAGGATAGAAGGTAGGAAGGGTAATGGATTGTCCTAGATGGAAGGGAGTTACCACCTTAGGCAGAAAAGCAGCCCTGGTCCTAAGAACCAGTCTTTCAGCATGAATGGTCAGGAATGGGGGCTTGGAACTAAGAGCCTGAAGCTCACTCACCCTCCTTACCGAGGTGATTGGAACCAAGAAGACCGTCTTAAAAGAAAGAAGAACTCATGGGACACTTGTGCAAGGGTTCGAAGGGAGAACCCATCAAAAAAGTCAGCACAAGATTCAAATCCCAATGAGGAACAACAAAAGGAGTAGGAGGGAATCTATTAGTGAGTCCCTTCAAAAATCTTAAAACCACAGGAGACTTAAAAAGAGAAGGCTGATCCGGCAAACAGAGAAATGCCGACAAAGCCGAAAGATACCCCTTAACCGTAGCCACAGCAAATCCTTGCTGCGCCAGAGAACTGCAAAATGTCAGACAAATGAGCCTTCAAAGGGTCAACATCCCTCTCCCTACACCAAGAGACAAATTTAGACCACCTATATGAATAAATGGACTTAGTGGAGTCACGCCTGGCAGAAAGAATGACATCCACCACATTGTGAGGGAGAGAAAAAGAATTCAAGTTGCCCCGTTCAATCTCCAAGTATGAAGGTGTAATGTCTGGAGGTGGGGGTGTAGAACCTGCCCCTCCATCTGAGAGAGGAGGTCTGCCCTGTGAGGGAGACGGAGCGGTGGGTGAGAGGAGAGGTGGAGAAGGTCTGTGTACCACACCCTTCTTGGCCAATCCGGGGCAACCAATATGACTTGGGCCCGGTCTTGGCGAATCTTCCTCAGAACCCGAGGAATCAAGGGTATGGGGGGAAACGCATAAAGGAGATGATCTCTCCAACTCAACTGAAACGCGTCCCCCAACGCTCCTTGCACCGGATACTGGAGACTGCAGAATGACAGGCAGTGAGCATTCTCGCGAGTGGCGAACGGGTCCACCCGAGGAGTCCCCCACATCTGAAAGATGTCGTGAACAACCTCCGGGTGAAGCCTCCACTCGTGGTCGGCAGAGAACTGCCGAGACTGTCTGCACGAACGTTCTGAACTCCGGCCAGATGATTTGCCATCAGACCAACCTGATGGTCCTGAACCCAGGACCAGAGACGAAGAGCTTCCCTGCAGAGACACTGCGACCCCACTCCTCCCTGCTTGTTGATGTACCACATCGCGGTCGTGTTGTCCGTCAGGACTTGAACCGACTGACCGCAAAGGGAAGGGAGGAAGGCCTTGAGCACCAGACGTATCGCCCGCAACTCTAGAAGGTTGATGTGAAGCAACCTTTCCTCTGGGGACCAAAGCCCTTTGACCTCCAGATCCCCCAGATGAGCACCCCACCCGAGAGTGGATGCATCCGTTATCACTGTGGCCACTGATGGAGGAAGTTGAAAAGGTTTTCCTTGTGACAGATTGCCTTCCACACTCCACCAAGACAGATCCGCTGCAGTTTCTCTGGAGATCCTCACTGACTCCCTGAGATCTCCGTTGTGCTGATACCACTCCCTGCGGAGGCACCACTGGAGTGCCCTCATGTGCCAGCGTGCATGATTGACCAACAGAATGCAAGAAGCCATCAGACCGAGCAGACGAAGGACCTTCAGGACTGGAACGACCGCTCCATTGAAGAATAGAGGAATCATTTCCTGTATGTCGTGAATCCTTTGAGGTGGAGGGAATGCACGACATACAGTAGTGTCCAGTACCGCACCTATGAACAGGTTGCGCTGGGAGGGCACCAGGTGAGACTTGGGTACATTTATCGAAAAACCCAACCTGTGCAACAACTGAGTTGTCTCTTGCAGATGATGAAGCACATTCTCCGGCGACTCCGACTTGATCAGCCAGTCGTCTAGATAGGGGAACACAGGAATCCCTGATCTTCTGAGATGCGCAGCTACCACTGCCATCACCTTGGTGAAAACTGGAGGCGCAGTAGTAAGCCCAAAAGGAAGGACCGCAAACTGGTAATGCTGCGATCCCACCGTAAAACGGAGATACTTTCTGTGCGACTTCAGAATGGGGTTGTGAAAATACGCATCCTGTAAGTCGATCGACACCATCCAGTCTTCTTCCATCAGCGCTTGAAGAACCTGTGTAAGTGTGAGCATTTTGAACTTCTCCTGTTTGAGATAGAGGTTCAAAATCCTGAGGTCCAAGATTGGCCGAAGCCTGCCATCCTTCTTGGGTATCAGGAAATACCGGGAGTAGCACCCCTGACCCCTTTCCTGCTCTGGAACCACCTCTATTGCACCTTTTCAGAACAGTGCCAGGACTTCTTCCTGCAGGAGAAGAAGGTGGTCCTCCGAACAATAACCTTGGCAAGGAGGGTAATTGGGAGGGAACTCCTGAAAAGGAAGTGCATACCCATTCTCTACGAGATTGAGAACCCAAAGATCTGATGTAACCGATTCCCAATCTCGTAGAAAATGAGTAAGCCGACCCCCTACCGGACCCACATGATCCAGAATGGTGGATCTAGGGCTGCTTTGCTGATGTAGGTGGGGGTTGGGTATTATTGGAGGAAGTAGAGGAAGAGGAGACTTGACGTCCACGTCCCTTCTGTCTACCTCTATAAGATTTGTACAGAGGGTTTTGTTGCTGCTGCTGTTGTTGCTGCTGGCCTTGTCTGAAGGGACGAAAAGAGGATCTACCAAACCCTCTAAACTTCTTAGTGGTAGAACCTCTTGCCTGGAGACCCAAAGATCTTGCATTAGCCCGGCTATCTTTGAATCTTTCCAAAGCCACATCTGCCTTCTTCCGAAAGAGGCCTGTCCCATCAAAAGGCAAGTCCATCAAAGTGGCTTGAACGTCTGCCGAAAAATCAGAAGATTTTAACCACGCAGCTCTTCTGGTGGCAACAGTAGAACCCATAATTCTGGCAACAGAGTCCGCCGTATCCATGCCACTCTGAATGACTAAGCGGGCAGCAGCTTGAGTGTCGGAGACTTCCTCATTAAAGTTCTTTCTATCATCCTCAGGAAGCTTAGATGGCAGTTGCTTCACAGAGTCCATCAAAGCATGTACATACCTCCCTAGCAGACAAGTAGCATTAGTAGATTTCAAAGCCATGCTACTTCATGAGAAAATCTTTTTAGCAGATTGGTCCAATTTTTTTGAGTCTTTGTCTGCTGGCACCTGAGGAAACGAACCTGCCGACCTGTTGGAACAAGCGGCCTGTACCACCAAGCTCTCAGGAGAAGGATGTGAAGAGAGGAATTCGGGGTCACCAGGAGCCACTCTAACGTCTCGCTACAGATCTAGAAACTGCAGGAGCAGTTAAAGGTCTTTTCCAAACTTCCATTATTGGTTCAGTCAAAGCCTCAGTAAATGGAAGTGTAGGCTCAATAATGGATGAGGGAGAATGCAAAACCTCTGTAAGGATATTAGGTTTATATTCCACAGTAGGTAAGGTTAGATTAAGTAGATCTGCAGCTTTCCTGATTACAGTGTGATAAGGTGCCACGTCCTTTGATGGAGCATCAGAAACTGACGGTAAACCCCACTCAGGAGAAAGTTCTAGGCCACTGGCACTATGAAGGTCTTCAAAACAATCTCCCTGATCCAGAAGCTCACCTTCCTCCACTTCAGGATCATCGTATTCCTTTTCTTCTTAAAGACGTTGAGCTCTACGTCTCGACCATTCTATACGAATCGAAGTCGATGGATCCGGTAACAACTCCGACGGAGTCGGATCCGGCGTCGAGCGAGGAGCCGGGGCAGCAGGAGGATGAGATTCACGAATCGGCGTGGTACCTCGATTAGATCCACGATGTCGATCCGGAGTCGGCGAAGCCGTATGCGGAGTCGACGACCTCGGCGGAGCCGTACCGAGCCAAGGTGTATAAGGCGCCGGCATAAACGGCATAAATGGAACCGGGGCGTAAGATTGAGGAATGCCCAAATTAAAAGACAATGGACCCACGGGACCAACTGGTGCGCCGGTAGGGTACATAGCTCTATTATAGACCCCAAACATCGCATTAAGAAAATGTGTGGGGTCTTGTCCCGGACCAGGAAAAGGAGGATACGAACCAATCGGCTGTTCCGGAGGAGGTCATTCCAGCATCGGTTCATCCTGTCCTTCGAGATTTTCAGGGACTTCCACGGGAGTCTGAGCTCGAGGAACTTCTACTTCAACCTCATGATCCGAAGAGTGATGTGATTCCGGATCAGGTTCTTGTTCCGGAGTCGGGAATTTTGAAGAGATTGTAAAGGAGAAGGAGAAACAAAATCCTTATGATGTCTTCGGGATTTTTTCTTTGAATCCGAAGAATCTTTACCAGAATGCTTGTGCTTCTTCCTCGAGGAACCCGAAGCATGACCCGAAGTCGACTTGGATCCGGACCTCGATCTTCCTCTAGACCTCGATCTTGCTCTGGATCTCGACCTCTAAGCCGACTTCGACCTCGAACGTGACTTCTGTCTCGACTTCGAGCGTCTCGACGTCAACCTCGATGATCTTTCAGCTTCTCTTCCCTTTACTTTCGCTAGAAGAAGTTTAGCTTCACATTCACGCAAAGCCTTAGGATTCATTTTGAAGCAGGATCAACAGTTTTTAACGTCATGGTCTGATCCTAGACACCATAAACAATCACCATGTGGATCAGTGATCGACATCATGCGAGCGCATGACCCACATTGTTTGAATCCTGTCTTCCTCGACGAAGAAGGAATAATCAAAGATGAAATAGTAACACTAGTAATAGTAGAAGATACTAAGTATCGCAGAAGATCCCAGAAACCGTTAGCGTCGACGACGTGGAAAAAAGGGAACTGACGTCATCACGCCGACGTGGGTCTAATAAGGAGTCTGTGACGTCAGTCGGAGTCGCGCGCGATGCCGTGCTCCTGTGACGTCGTCCACGCCGGCGTGCTACGAAGAAAAATTCCGAACGTTGCTGACGCAAGGGGGATATTCACAAGGTGAGGTATCCACACGCCAGATGTATCTATCAGAATACTGAATTTAGGGGCGTTACAGGTAGGGCAAGGACAAGGACCAATAGGTCCCTGTCCTGGGGTGTGTACACCCCCTAGCCTGCTCCTCTCCTGCAGGAGGGGGGCAGGAGCCTAGCGGTGATTGGGCAGGGCTCCTCATCTTCAAGATGGCCGGAGCCCGGGGTTGTGCTTCACCTTGTCTCCCCCACCTGAGGGATGGGGTTGGCATAACCCCCTTCTTGACTTAGTTTTTCCTGCCAGAGATGGGGTCAGGACTGGTGGGGGCCAGTTGCTGGGTACAGCAAATGGTCTGGAGAAGCTCACGGAGGCGGTATGCCTTTGAAGCTTCCCCCTGTCCATCCTGGGGGAGGAGACCTAGCACCTCGCCCAGAATGTGCATTGTTGCAGGCCTAGGAGAGCAGGGGACTCTCCACCCAGCGGTCCAGCAACATGTCTGCTGTGTGGCAGCCTCTGCAGCCACTCAGCCCAGACGTGGATTGTAGGTTAGGTTTCAGGGGGCATCTCTAAGATGCCCTCTGTAGTGCATTTTACATTAAATCCCACACTGGCATCAGTGTGGGTTTAATGTGCTGAGAAGTTTGATATCAAACTTGTCAGTGTTCAGTCTAGCAATTATGGTGCTGTGGAGTTCGTAATGACAAGCTCCCAGCACCATATACTCTTAATGGCATCACTGTACTTACAGTGCCCAGGAATGGCCCTGGGTACTGTAGGGGCACAGGGCTCATGCACCTGTGCCCACACCACTGGCATGGGGCACCCAGCTAGAGGGGTGGCTGATGTATGCCAGGGCAGTGGGGTTGTGGGCATGGCACACAGGGATGTGTGCCATGTCGACTCTTTGTTTAGTTCTGCACCTAGACACTCAGCCTGCAAAGGCAGTGTGTGGGTGTCAAGGTACAGGGCCCTTAAGGGTGGCACAATAAGTGCTGCAGCCCTTAGGGGTCTTCTCTGGTCACAATGCCCTGGGTACCATTTACTAGGGGCTGATATGTGGCCAGAGATGCCAATTGGGTTTAGGCTTTAGTATAGTTTTTAGGGAAGGAACACAGGCCCTGGGTACCTGATTGGCAGGGACCCAGGGCACACCTAGGAAAAGTGCATCAGGTATCAGGCAAAAAGTGTGTGTGTGTGTGAGGGGGGAAGGTACTGCAACAGAAACTCACTTTCTCACAAAAAGTCATAGCTATCTTCTTCCAAGGGCGACTGGGCTACTTTGCATAGTTACAATTATTGATTTAGGATCATCTACATAGTCGTACTCAACATATTGATTGTGGTAGAACCCCTGAGGCTACCTTTTTATCATATAAGAACCGCACCTTCACTAGGTAATGAAAAGAGACGCTTCTACACTGCCACTGAGTTCCCTGCATGCTGAAGCTTCAAGCAGGATGTCCAACTCGTGACCAAGACTGGGTCCTTCATTCTTTCCCATCAGGTAATGGGGTTGGCTCTTTCCTAGGGGATTCTTGGCTTTACAACCACATACATGCTGGGTACAATTAGGTACACTCTATTGGTGCTTGTAATCTTTTACATTTTACTTCTATTTGTTGCAGCAAACATGTTTTATACTAGAATGATGCTGGTTTAATAAGTGCCTATTGAAACCCCCCCATGTTTATTTTGTGTATCTGAGACTACGGGAGTAAAATTGACTGAGGGAAAAGTACTGTACTGTTTCCACTATTCTTGAAGGGTCAAGGGCTGTCATGTTCAATGGCTGTCAGAAACTATTCGCTCCTTGGTAGGGTTCGGGGGCTTATAGTGGCACTGTGAGCTAGCTGGTCTATAGGCAGACATATCCTTTTGGGTGGGTGGGTGGGGGGGGGGGGGGGGGTTTAGTTTATGTTGTCCATCAAACGCACAGACCCTATGTATTTTTTTTAGGAACTATACAACACTACCTTAAGATTTCTCACCAGTAAAATAACCCAGGGCATCAGACTGGAACAAGAAACTTCAAAGCTCTTACGCCACCAGCAGGAGGAACTGGCTTCATACAGATGCCAGAAGTTGCGTCATGTAGGGTCACAAAACCCATGTGATACTCACTCTAGGGCAATAACAACAGTTTCCATCCATTTTTTTTCAAGTCTTCAAGGGATACGGACATCAAAAGTTATGCAGTGCCAAATATATTTTAGAATCTTAACTTTCCCTACAACAATCCATCAAACGAGGAGTCGGGCAAGTTGAATAGCATCTGCAGGGAGATAAGAGTATCCATCCTGCAGGGAGATAAGAGTATCCACCAGAAAGATCTTTACCGCAGATAAGCAACTTTTTTTCTGTTGGATACTTCTACTGAAAATTCCTCACATGCAGGATTGATTCCAGAGCCACACCTAAACACGTTGGGTTGATTAGTTGTAACACTAGGAAATCATACAAGACAGATCAAGCAAAGTAACCGTCTCCACGCACCTCAAAATCCAAACAGTGATGCTTGGTGAACATATGCAGAGATGATCGCATAGCTGCCCTGCCTATATCTGCAATTTGTGTGTCTCTTACAAAAGCAGAAGTGATAGCTTAGCCTCTGCTGGAATGGGCCCTGAATCCCTTCTGGAGGTTCTGTCATGACAAGAGCATAGCAGACCTTAATGCAGTGAATCATCCACTCTAAAGTGTCCTTTGTTTTTTAATAAAGCTCTGTCTCTCTAGGCAACACAGTGCCCCATGAAGAGCAGGACACAAGTCCTTGGTGTGGGTCCAAGTAATGGTGCAGCGTCTGCCTAAGATCCAACCTCTTCAACCTCTTCTTCTTCATGGGATATAAAATGTCAGGTGAGCGATTGGACGGACTTAGATGAAAAGAAGTCACCACCTTAGGCAGGAAAGAGGCCCTGGTTGTCAACTCCAACTTGTCGGAGTTAAAAGGAGTAAATGAAGGATGCAAACTAGGAGTCTATAACTCGCTCACCCGTCTGGCTGAAGCCATTGCCACTAGAAAAACTGTTAAGGTTCAACATCCTTAAAAACAACTACGCAAGGGCTCAAATGGTGTCCCCATCAGAAAAACTTTAATCAAGTTAAGGTTCCACTGGGGTACATCAAAGGGGGTTGGAGGATACAAACTACTCGATACTTTCAGAGAACGCATCACAATAGCAGTTATGAACAAGGACAGCTGATCGGGCAGACAGAGGAACGCTGAGAGTACGAGTTACTCATCTTCGGTAACAATGTATCCGGTAGAGACACATTCTAGCCGCAGATTCCTTAACGAACAAGTTACTTACCTTCGGTAACAATATATCTGTAAGAAACAGTAGTGAGTATTAGATTCCTTACCTTAGAATATCCCCATGCGTCAGACTGGATCCGGAAACTTTTGCGTAGCAGTACCCTTGCATGTCCGTAGGCGTCGTCTGCGGGTCCGCGTCGGCGCCGTGATGACGTCGTCTGAGTACTTAGACGCCGCCTCCGCGCTCTGACGTCAGTTCTTAGACACAGCTTTTCCGTGCCAGAAACGCAGAGCCATGTTAAAAACACTGGTGCCATTGAAACTAGGGCCCTGAAAGGGGATGACCTTAACCCTAGATATCAGTTCGCAGAACGGGGAGGATGGGTGGTGCGGTAAGGAATCTAATACTAACTACTGTTTCTTACAGATATATCGTTACCAAAGGTAAGTAACTTGTTCATCTGAAAGAAACAGGTTAGTATTAGATTCCTTACCTTAGAATAGATACCCCAGCAATACCAACCCCGGTGGTGGGTCTGCAAACCAATCACACCAGAAAGGCCTGAAGGACGGAACAGCCAAAGAAGCCATCCCTCCGGACTTGGCTGTCCAGGCAGTAGTGTCTTGCGAACATGTGCAGCGAGGCCCATGTAGCTGCCTGACAGATGTTCTGCAAAGGTACTCCCCGGCCCAGGGCAGTAGTAGCCGCCGTGGCCCGAGTGGAATGGGCCCTCAGCCCAATAGGAGGCTCTTTTTTTGCCAAGGAGTAACAAGCCTTGATACACAAGACGACCCACCGAGAGATGGTCCTCTTGTGCACCGCCCGTCCCATCTTAGCGCCCACGTAACCAACAAAGAGTTGGTCATCCACCCGGAACTGGTGTGTGCGATCTAGATAGAACGAAATCGCACGTTTTGGGTCAAGACGGTGGAGCCGCTCTTCCTCTTTTGAGGGATGCAGTGGCGGAAAGAATGTGGGCAAGGTGATAGACTGCTCGATATGGAAGGCCGTGACAACCTTGGGCAGGAAAGAGGGTCTAGTCCGTAACACAACCTTGTCCGGATGGACAGAAAGGAAAGGGGGTTTAGACGAAAGAGCCTGGAGCTCATTCACTCTCCTGGCAGAGGTGATGGCAACCAGGAAAGCAGTCTTCAGAGTAAGAAGGCGGATAGGACAGTTGTGAAGGGGCTCAAAGGGAGCGCACATCAGAAAGGTAAGGACAAGGTTCAAGTCCCACTGAGGCATCACAAACGGAACAGGAGGGAACATGTGTGTGATGCCCTTCAGAAAACGAGATACAATAGGGGACTTGAACAAAGAAGGTTGATCAGGCAGCCTTAGAAAGGCCGAAAGGGCAGAAAGGTAGCCCTTGATAGTGCCTAGAGCAGAGCCCTGCTGGGCAAGAGAAAGAAGGAAAAGAAGAACCTCAGAAAGAGGGGCAGAGAGGATCCACAGCCTTTGCTGTGCACCAAGCCACAAATTTGTTCCACCTGCAGGCGTATACTGACTTTGTGGAGGGACGCCTGGCTGCTAGAATAACAGTACAGACTTCAGAAGGCAAGTCAAATGGCCTCAACTGTCGTCGCTCAATCTCCAAGCATGGAGGTGGAGACTGGACAGGTTCAGGTGGAGGACTGTCCCCTGCTGCTGCGACAGAAGGTCCTCCTGAAGAGGCAGACGAACCGGGGGAATCGACTGACATACCGAGTAGCTCGGGATACCAGTACCTTCGTGCCCAGTCCGGAGCCACAAGGATGACTTGGGCCCGGTCACGTTTGATCTTCTTCAGCACTCTGGGCAGAAGTGGTACAGGCAGAAGGGCGTATAACAGACCGCAACTCCACTAGCGACTAAAGGCGTCTCTGAGCGAGTGCCGCCTTGGAAATTCCAACGCGCAGAACTGATGACATTGCGCGTTCTATTCTGTGGCGAAGAGATCTAACCAAGGCTCTCCCCACTGCAGAAAGAGGCCTTGCGCCACATCCGTGTTCAGACGCCATTCGTGATCCATCATGCACCGGCGGCTGAGTTTGTCCGCCCTGGCTTTCAGAGAACCTGCCAGGTGTTGAACCACCAGGGTCATGCCCTGATGATCCAGCCACTGCCAAAGGCGCAGAACCTCCTGGCAAATGGTCCACAACCCCACCCCGCCCTGTTTGTTGCAGTACCACATGGCGGTGGTGTTGTCCGTAAACACCTGCACTACACTCCGCTGGACAGAGGGGAGGAATGCCTTCAGTGCTAGACGAATCGCCCGCAGCTCCAAAAGATTGATATGGAGCCGGGACTCCGCCGGACACCAGAGGCCTCTGATCTCCGCCTCTCCCATGTGGCCTCCCCAGCCCTGGAGGGACGCGTACGTCACAACTACGCGCTCCAGTTGGGGAAGGGAGAGGGATCTGCCGCTGACCCAATCGCAGTCCGTGAGCCACCACTGCAGCTGTCTTGCAGTGCCCTCCGAGATCAGGACATGGTCGGACAGGTTGCCCTGATGCGGAGCCCACTGAAACTTCAGGTCCCACTGCAGAGCCTGCATCCGCCACCTGGCGTGATGCACCAGAAGGATGCAGGAGGCCATCAGCCCCAGAAGCCGCAGCGTCCACCTGACCGCGACTCGAGATAAAGGCTGAAAGAGTGGAATCAGAGCCTGAATATCCCGAACCCGCTGTTCGGGAGGATAAACCCGAAACTGCGCCGAGTCGAGAACCGCTCCGATAAAGAGGAGCTTCTGGGAGGGGCACAGGTGTGACTTCGGCACATTGATGGAAAACCCCAGCTGGTGCAGGAGGTCTGCCGTCGTCTGGAGGTGGCTGACTACTGTCTGGGGCGAGCCCGCCTTCAACAACCAGTCGTCGGGGTAGGGGAAGACTGAAACCCCTAACCTGCGCAGATGAGCTGCGACCACCGCCATCACCTCCGTGAACACCCGTGGGGCGCTGGTAAGGCCGAAGGGGAGCACGGTAAACTGAAATTGCTCGTGGCCTACCGTGAACCGCAGGTAACGCCCGTGGGCCGGCAGGACGGGGATGTGAAAATAAGCGTCCTGCAAGTCCAACGCTACCATCCAGTCTCCAGGGTCTAGGGCAGCTAAGACCTGAGCCAATGTCAGCATCTTGAACTTCTCCTTCCAGAGGAAGCCTTGACGTTCCGTAGGTCAAAGATAGGGCGTAGGCCCCCTTTGCCCTTCTTGGGCACCAGAAAGTAGTGGGAGTAACAAACACACCCTACTTATGGCCCAGGAACGCGCTCGATGGCCCCCTTGGCCAAGAGGGCCGTAACTTCCTCTTGTAGAAGCGTCAAGTGATCCCCGACACGTGGTGGTACTGCGGTGGCATGGCTGGAGGGGAGGCCTCGAAGGGGAGGGAGTAGCCCCTTCAGACGATTTGCAGCACCCACCTGTCCGAAGTGACAGTGCGCCAGTGCTGGTGGTGATGATGGCGAACCCTGCCCCCCACTAGCGTCACATGGGCCTGAAAGCACGGACTAGGAGGGTTTTGAGGCGGATGCTGCGGGGGAAGGTGTGGACTGGCGTCGCCGTTGTCCCCGACCGCCGCCGCGGCGGCGGTTTCCACGGCCGCCACCGCGCTGGATGTTAGTCTGCGGTGCTGGCTGGCAGCACGTATGGGGGCGCCCCTTCCTTGGCCACAAAAGGAGCGAAAGGCAGCCGTTTGCTGGCGCGGGGCAGAGAGGCCCAAGGACCTGGCCGTAGCCCTGGAGCCCTTAAAGCGCTCAAGCGCATGGGCTGCCTTGTCGCCAAAAAGGCGACGGCCATCAAACGGCATGTCCATAAGGGTATTCTGGACATCAGCCGAGAAGTTGGCGGACCTCAACCAGGCGTGGCGATGTATCGCCACCATCGTTGCATTCGCCCTGCCCAGTGAGTCGGTGGTATCCAGCCCACACCGGATGGAATACCGTGCCGCATCCCGGCCTTCCACAAGGGCTTGGCAGAGTTTAGCCCGCACCTCCATCGGGCATTCTGGCAGCACATCCGTGACCCACAAGGAGTGGGTGTAGCGGCCCAAGAGGCATGCGGTGTTGGATGACCGCAGTCCCAGACTCAGGGAGAATATCTTCTTGCCGTATGGCTCATACCTCTTGGATTCCTGGTCAGGCAGAGCCGACGGGAATGGGGTCTGGGAATTTGAAGCCTGGATGACCAGGCTCTCGCGGGTGGGGTGGGTGTACAGGAAACAAGGGTCGCCCAGGGCCGGGCGGTGGCGTCTGGCCACGTTCCTGTCTACAGGCGAACTTGTAGCAGGCCTGGACCAAGTGCCCAAAAGAACGTCAGTCAAGGCCTCATTAAACGGCAGCAGTGGCTCAGCCGAGCTTGACTGCGGTTTAAGGACCTCAGTGAGGAGGTTAGTCCTCACGGCCGCGACGGGTAGCTCAAGGCCCAAGGCCTTGGCTGCCCGCATCAACACCACACTCAAGGTTGCCCCCTCCTTCGAAGCCATGGTTGGAGGTGAGACAAAGCCAGTGTCTGGCGAGGTGTCCAGACCACTGGCATCCCCAAGTCCACCTGTCCAGTCCTCCTGGGACTGACACTCCCGTGTCAGAGGGTCCTCAGACTCCTCCCAACACTACTCCTCATCACCCATCTCCTGATAATCAGGGTTGTCAAATGATGGGGCCGGTTAATTGAAGTAAAACTCCCCAACAGGATCGAGGGGGGGGCACCGGGGACCGCGCCGGAGGTGACACCTGAGGGACCGGCGCCGGTGAGGTCGTCAGGTCGACTGGCGACGACCCGGATCCAGAAGCGGATCCAGCGGGGCCGGGCCCGAAGGCGGCGGCAGGGCCGAAGCACCCGCCTGCATCGGGGCCGAAGCTCCGGACCCGTTAGGGCCCCCAGACGGGTCTGCTGGGCCTGGAGGCGCCGCGGAGCCCGTCGGAGGAGAGAGGGACCTCATGGCCATGAGGAAGCACTCTATCTCCTCCGGCGTCGCATGCTGCCCAGGGACCGGAGGGTATGGGACAGGTTGCAACGCCCGCGACTCCGACGGAGCCGCGTGGGCGGTGTCACCCGAACCCCCGGCCGCGTCGTGCGAGCTTCGGGGGGAGTCGGAAGAACAATGACGTCTCTTCGACTTCTTGTGCTTACCTGACGACTTCGAACCTGAGGAGTGATGTCGACTCCCGGAGCTATGATGGCTCCGACCCCGCGACCGGTCCCTCGACCTCCGTCCGGACCGGGACCTCTTGCGGCACGGGGCCGACTGCCGGAGCTCGAGCCGCTTGCGGGACCGCTCCTGCCTAGCTTTCGAAGTCAAGGCCCGACAGTCGGAACAGGTCTTGTCGTCGTGGTCGACGCCGAGACAGTGGAGGCACCGGTGGTGAGGGTCGGTGACCGTCATCAGTCGGTCTTAGTCCTCACAGGGTTTAAAACCTGGCATCCCTACCGGCACCGTTCGGAGTCGAAGACTCGAAAAATGATAAAAAGGGTTCGTAAAAAGTTTAGTCAAATAATGACTAAGGTACCACTTTTCCGGATCTGCGCTGCTGGCGCGGAAATAAAGAACTGACGTCAGCGCGCGGAGGTGGCATCTAAGTACTCCGACAACATCATCACGGCGCCCATGACGTCGACGACGGACGCGGAGCCGCAGACAACGCCTACCGACGCGCAAGGGTACTGCTACGCAAAAGTTTCCGGATCCAGTCTGACGCCTGGGGATATTCTAAGGTAAGGAATCTAATACTAACCTGTTTCTTTCAGATTTACAATACCCCCAGGTGTCACGCTGGATCAGGAAAACTTTTTCCCCAGCAGTAACTCTGCACGCCGGGGGGGCGGCGTCGCCTGGCTCCGTCTTGACGTCGTCCACGGAAGTGACGTCAATGTAACCATATAGGTACCCACCCAAGTGCGCTGAAGAAAATTTTCTACTGTGAAACTCTTCCGCGCCACAACGCGGAGCCAGTACAAAAACTGTGTGAGCATAGAAACAGTGTGCCAAAAAAGATAATAAATCTTTGAAACAGTGACAAGAAATAAGAATGATGAAAAACATCACCATGTGAAAAGAGTACTCAACACTTGAAGGGACTGAAGGGAACCAACAGAGCACCCGCCCCTAGAAACAGTCTCGCCAAAGAGAAGAGCTGTACCCCCCCCCCCCCCCCCCCCCCCCAGAAGAGGCAGTGGAAATGAAGGGCATGACAAACGAAGGACAGTTTGCAACCACAGGACGGAACTGTACGAAAGACAGTGTAACCACAGGACGTAATTGTAAAGGACAACAAGACTGGAACAACATGACTCATGGTAAGTGACCAGAAGTGAGCAACAGAGAATGTAACCCCCCCTCCCACAATAACCTATGAACTGTAGCATAGTCAAATAGAACCTCAACCCAATCGAATGCAGCATAGACAAGGACACCCCAAAGTAATGAAGAGAAACAAAAGGCAGAGGGAGGGTAGAAGAAGATGAGAATCTCCACACCTGAAGAACCAGGGTGAAGGAGCATTGAAAGGCACAATCTAGCTACCGAAGAACGAGAATGGGTGGAGAGCCAATGTGCCAAAACAGAATGACACATCCTGCCTCGGAGGTAGGTGAACTAGAGCAACCCTCAGGAAGACCAAGGCCACCTATAAGGAGGCAAGTGGGCAGAACCCAACTTGGAAAGGTCCTCGCTGAACGGGGAGGATGGGCGGTGTAGGAAGGTGGATATCTGACTATGGTTACCCCCAACTTTTTTGCCTAGTGTTTTGCTAGTTTCTGACTTAGTTGGCCTGGGATCCTGCTATTCAGGACCCCAGGCTTCCTGCTCTCTCTGTTAAAATGGACTCCATGTACCCTAGGTGCATTTACCAATTGGTACTGGGCCACCTTATCAGTCCCTGTACAGTATACCTTGGGTATCCAGGGCATAGGTGTACCCAGGGCCTACCAGGGGCTGAAGCATGTATTATGCCACCCCTGGCTGGCCATCTAAATCTGACACAACTGGCTGCATGACAGCTGGGGCAAGGTGGTGTAAACACTCTTTGCTATAGATATAGTATACCTATATCTAACCCTAAAATGGACACATATATTCCTATCAGTCACTCCTATGGAAGGCCTTATCAATCCTGAAGGCAGAGTGCTTGGAATTATGTGAGATGGTGCTCGGGCATGAACCAAGTCCTAATAGCTGTTCCATGATAACGCTATACCATATACTCTTAAGTGCATTATCAACCTCGCGGTTAAATGCTAACTCTGGTATAACATTATCAAAACATGTCGAGTAAGGTGTCATACGATTTGGAATACTACCCCCTCGCCAATTCTGGCGACGGGGGTAGCATTCTACCCTTCTAGAGGGACACGACATGTATGTAACTGTGAACCCCGGTTAAAGTTAACTCGAGCCTCAGCATCACAAAATGGATGCTGCCACCACAGACACAAGTCTGACCTCCTGCTGCTGGGAGTCCTTCCAGCGAGGATGGCTTGGACAAAGGGTTTCCTGCCTTAGGAGGTGCTAGCACCACCCCAGACAGGATTTTGTGTATTGAGGTAGGGAGGCCTGAAAGGAATGAGACATGCCTGGGGCACACAAGGTGCCCTGTGCATACACCGGTTCAAACCAGTTGCTGGGACTTCCCAGCCCCAGCTCTGGCAGGAAACCGGACAAAGGATAGGGGGTGTAACCACCCCCCTTCCTGGTCCCACCCAGGGGAGGGACCTAGTCATTAGTGCAGACCCCTTTAGGAGAATAAAGGTAGGAGCTGGTCCCATTCCAAATTAGATTATCCTGAACTATTCAACAAGAAGAAACTCTGGCCTTCGACGTTCTGCTCCACAGAACACTGAAGAATCTCCCTTGTGGACAAGGAGTTTCCACCCTGCAACTGCAGGCACCATCAAGCGTCCATCGGCTTCACTTTGTCGTCTTCCCTCGAGGATCCAGCCTTCAGAGCCCGACGAGACCCGGATTCCCAGACCTCTCCGACCTCTACCTACATCTGCAGCAAAGTTGAGACCCGTGGGTGCGACGAGACACGTGGGACCGGCCATCTTGAACGAACCTGCACTTCGCTTCCAGCACGACTCCCGAGGTAAACTCGACCAAGTGCTTTGGGGATTGAGAAGCCCTAACCCCGAGCAGCCCCTGCACCGAAGATCAGCCCTCCAGCATCCACGAGATCTGCGTGGGGCCCTTCTGCTTTGTTGCTGCTCGACGCTTTGTCTGGTCACTTGCCGGCTGGCTAGTGGCCTCCCAGACGACGAACCTTTGAATCATTACTGCTGGTCTGGTTGCTCCAGACTGGCCCTTGCTCCCTTCCAAAAGAGGGGCACCCCGGACTCTCCTAGTCCGCACCAGACGCTTTCTTCACTCACCGCGTGGGTTGCCTTTGCCAAGGCCTGTTGAGTCCAATCCCGGATCCGACACCGCCGACAGCAAGAGCCTGCGTGGGACAGCTCGTGCCTCCATCCTGGTCGTCGAAGACACCTCCTGGTCCATGTGGCTGCAGAGTCAAGCGTCCACTCTTCACCTGCTCGTGACGACGACATCTGGTTCCTTCCTGGTTCCACTCCAGTCACTGGCTAGTGACTGTGAACATTGTCCCCTCTGCTTTCAGGTCTCCTTCTTCAACAATCCACCCTTGGATTGCACCGGACATCTTCCTCCTGGTCGCCTGCAGCATCTTTTCTTTCAGGCTCCATTGATTTCCAACGCGAGAACCCGACGCACTTTGACACCTGTGCACCCGCGGCCCGTGGATGAGGTAACAAGAGCATTTCAGTGCTCAACGGTAGTTTAACTGTCCTAGTGTCCAGTTCCACAGTCGTTTTAGTCCTATCTAGCCAGGATTGTCCGTACTCCCCTTTAACTTGAACTGTACTGTACTTGTTACGCATCTCGCGTGTGAGTTCACGCTCTGCACACGCGTTCCGTGGGCCTCCGATTACTTACCTGAAGTTAGTATAGCGTGGTCCCATCGATCCTACAGCCTCTGGACAGCTCCATTCCTATTATCGACTTGCACATTCCACTTACTTAGTATATGGTTTGTCGTGCCCCTAGGGCACCATTGTAAATTTGTGCGACTTGTAGTATTTTCCGTAAGAGATTGTCATGTGCTTAGCCCTCTGACCTCATAAAGAGTTCAGAGGTGTTGTTATTAATAAATATACTGTTTATTTTCATAACAACCTGTGTGGTGTCCTTTCAGTTGGTATTCAAGGGGTTATATTGTAGTAAAACAGCTGGCTTCACATGCCAAAAGAGTTTAGCCTAAGACTGCTTTGTCCATGCTACCATTAGGATAGCTGGTCTATAAGGTTGACTTACAACCAATCACCATAAGGGTTGTTTGGACTGATACAAGGTGATCACGAGAACTAGTGAGCATCATATATCAGGCCAACTTCTCACAGGCGGGCATTAAGGAATCTGCAGCTAGACTGTCTCTACCAGATACATCCTTACCGAAGGTAAGTAACTCGTTCATCTGATAGAGACATCTAGCCACAGACTACTTAACTTAGAATAGATACCAAAGCTATAGCCCACTGGAGGAGGGTCTGCAACCGAAACACACCAGGTTCCAAAGGGAAGTAGTCCGTCAAGAACATTGACTGGAAACAAGATGGGGAAGAGAAAATGCCAGCATGGCTGACACCAGACCCATAAAGCGCAGCAATGCCAGCATAGCTGACACCGATCATGAAGCTCAGGGTGAAGCATGAGCAAGGTACCACAATCCGTCAGTCGGCCAGAGAGAGACAAAACTAAATCACAGGACCAGCAAGGTCAGTGCACGATGGCAAAATGCTATAAACTTCTAAACTGAGTATAGGATCCCAGGATTCGTAAGAGACAAAGTCCCAGCGAAGGGACTTAAACAGTATGACAGAGTCAGAACACACAATTTGAGCGGCACAACAGCAGGTGTCAAAAAAATGAAATGTCAGGGGAAGAAGTCATCATGCTAAGACATACAAACTACGTGTACCGTGAGAACACCACACAATGCATAAGCCTAATGAAACGTAACAGCAACAGCATGTGCGAGCCGACAGAGAAGACGAGCACAACACCAGGTAGTGAAGCAGCCAACCATACCCCAAGGTGCTATGACTATAGGCCACCGGCAAGCAGAACACACCCAAAACTATCTCCCACAAGGGAGGGAGAGCAAGAGAGATGGAGAGAGAGAAACAGAGAGGAAATCTGGGACAATCCCTAGAAACCACAACAGGGAAACCCCGCATGCTTGCTCGATCGTGTGTGTCAAAGCACATAGAAAGATATGAAAAGTCAAGAAAGTGACAACCAAGGGGAAACAGGAAGAATACCCCTAGAGAACAGAAAGTTGCCCAAGAGGAACCAAGGGCACCGATGTAAAATGTAGTAGGACGTACAAGTCCATCCAATAAAGAGGGCGACACCAACCCCCAACCGGGGAAGGAAGAACCGAGCCACCGCGATAGAGGCGGGGATACTGACCACCACACTAACGAAGGAGTCAGTAACAATCAGACATAGAATGTCTGAAAAAGTATTTTATTTATATATATATATATATATATATAATATGTATATATATATATATATATACACATATATATACATATATATACACACACACACACACACACACGTGACCAAGACTACGGCTGTAGTCAAAACGCGTCGTCCTTCACTGCCGAAATAAAAGAACCTTACCTGCTTCATCAGTTTGTGGGCTCGCCTGATTTCTGTTCCAGCGGATTTCCCTCGTCGTGATATATATATATATATATATATATATATATATATATATATATATAATGATGATGCCAGAGACCATCCGGAGACAGAATACCCGGAGACAGAATACGTCAGATCAGCTGAAAAAACACAAAAGAGGCCAGGAGGAGAAACACCTGAGCCATGTGCGGCAACAAACAGAAGAACTTGAGCCGGGGACCGGCAGAGGGAAACAAGAGGCACAAGTTAAAACACAACAGAGCGCCGCCCTGGTGAAAACTGCACTGCCCGTAGGCAAACCCCAGGCAGGGTGCTACGCCCAAGCCTTTCCCAACACCATGGAAGAAGACACCACCACAGAAAGAGAACGCAGCCAAGACAGTGGCTCAAGGAATACCACGGATCCCCCGTGATGGTGCACACACCCAGTGTGGACCCACATGTGGTGCCCGCCAAGAACAAAGAAGAAACGAGCTGGGGCGGAACGGAACAAAGCGCCCACAGGAACGCGTACCCACGCCCAAGACAGACAACAGTGCCAGGGGCATAAAGAAGGCATAATGATGAGCCAAATGCAAGGCAGGAGGACGTGAAAAACCCCTGGGTTGAGCTGGACATGGCAGAACCCCAAGACACTTGAGCAGGCTGCGTCCACAGACGCAGGAGAGTGCAACAGAACAACCGTAGGCAGCAATAAAGAAGCTCCAGGAGAGGGCCACGACAGACCGTGGCAGGAAGTATGGAGTGAAGGTTAGATGCCCACAGTATAACCCATAGGAAAATCCCCAGAAGGATGAAATAGAAACAAAGAACTCCGCGGGAGCCTCCGAAACTTCCTATGCAAGGAAGATCAGCTACACAATAGCGAACGAATACCCCACATAGGGTACCTTAAATCCCTATAAAAAGCAAGGGACACCCCTTCAGACAAGCTCATAGGCAGAAGTAAAAAAGAAAGGTATAAACAGCTGGCCCAGCTGTACCAAAGGAAGGAAAAACACTGCTTTACAGCCATACCACCCGTCTTGGAAATAATGTTTTGAACCCAGAGATGGAAACAGAAAAGCAGTGACAATACTGCATACAACAACACAAGTCCATCAAGAGGACTAAAACCCTGGCAGTCATGGAAATCCAGATAGGAGGTGCTGGAATGCAGAGTCGGCATGCTCATCAAACAGATGAACCCCATCAAAGGGCAGATCCCTGAGTCGCTCCCGAACATTCTTGAGGAAACTGCCATCGCTTAGCCTTGCATGGCGATGCAGAGCAACTGACCTGGCCATAGCTTGACCCACGGAGTCAGCGGTGTCCATGGCCGACCGGACGGAAAATTGCGCCATGTCGCGGCCATCCGGAATAAGCCAGACCAGGTCATGCACGAGGGCACTCCGGCAAAGAGGGAAGGAATTATTACACAGAGTCCCAAAGGGCAAAAGTAGCCCTAGCAAACACGCAGGTTGTGTTCAGAGACTGAAGGCCTGAGCTGGTGGACGCAAAGACAAGTTCGGCCACACGACTCCAACCACCTAGACTCCACGGTGGGAGGAAGCAACAGAGGAGGAGAGGAAGGGAGCACTGCTTGGACTACAAGTCCTTGAGCCCTAAGATGGAGGCACAAACAGGCAGGGTCATCTGGAGCCGGGCGATGTGCAATAGCACGACCCACAGGGTCCCCCAATGAGGGCCTGGCCCAAGTCCCCAGAAGGACATCATACAATGACCCACCAAAAGGCAACAAGGGCTCCACGTCCACCGTGCCCTGGTTGGTTGAGAAGATCCAACAAAGGATCCGAAGGCAGGGAAACAAAGGGTGGTTGCATCTGCAAGATATCCGCAGCCCTGCGAACCGCCCTCGCAAACGCTGCGCTAGCCTCTGTGGCCATCCGAGGTGGAGGCAGCAAGTTTTCCGTTGGGGACGGCCACAGGCTAATCCATCCACCAAACGACAGAGGAGCAGAATGATGAGCCGGCCTGTGCCCCATGGGTCCCTGCTCCTTGGAGCACAGAAAAAATCCTGGGGGTGGAAAAGCCACTGGTGTCACGTCCTCCACCAGCAGAAATTGTAAATAAAAAAATTAAAAAGAGCAGAGGGACAGCAGAGGACGGAACCAGCGTTGACCGACGTCGAGACTGTCAGATCGACGTCGACGACCCCCGAAGAAGGAATCGTCTGCCCGGTGTCGACTCTGCGGGGAGGAACAACGTTGACTGAGTCGAGCTCAGAGCTGCAGCTGCATCCAGCGACGATGCAGAGAGCCCCGTAGGGCTGTGCGCAGACTCAGCAGGAGGGCTAGACGTCACAGTGGGATGCCCCCCGGGCCCTGTCCCCTCATCCCAGCGACTCAAGAACCAGAGTCAAGGCACTGTCTGCACCGAGAACGAAACTGCCGGCGAACCCCCAATCTGAGTCCCTAACCCCACTGTGGGGCCCGAAGGCGTGCCAGGGAGAGTGGGGTGAACCAAAGATGGCCTGCAGAGTCTTGGAATAGGCCTCCATCTGGGTCCGAGTTGCCCAAACACCAGGAAACGGTGGGTAGGCGAGAGCCGACTCCTGAGGGCCCGTGTCTGGTGAAGACCGGGAGCAGCTGGCCCGACGTCATGCTTGTGCGAGGTCGATGACCTCCGTGATTTCTTACGATGCTTACCTGAGACAGGCGAGCGACATCCACGGGAACGACTCCGGGACCTGTCTTGCCCTTCATGGGAAAAAGGAAATAACAGAAGTAGTATCCTTTTTCTTCTACGGCACTAAATCCACCACTCCTTTCTGTATAAGTGCTGCCACCTTCCATTGTGGAATGACAAGGTAGTCCAGTTTGGGAGAGGAGGATAGGGGTGCAGCCTGCAGGAAGGGAAATGTGTAGCCTGTATCTACTCTTTGGAAGACCCACTAATGCAAAGTAATGGCCTTCAGACAAGCAGGAAGGAGAGCACATGCCCTCACTAAGGATCTGCGTGGTTTAGGAAAAATAATTGAGACTGCTTTCCAAGGGGAGCAGTAAAGGAGGAGGAGGTTCCTGCTGAAGGGATCCACAGCCTTTCCCCCCAGCTCTATCCCTGGACTATTTGCCTAACAGGTTCTGGGGTGGTTGTGTCATGGTTGGTAGGATTACCTCTAATGAAACGAAAACCCACTGGAGAATCCTCAAAAGCAACAAAACTGCCCAAAATCTCTTTGAGGCTGCTTAAATTGGTCTCCAAATTATTTGGCGACATTGAACGGTAGAACCATGAAACTGGCCTACACATCACTGGAGAATTCTGACATCCAGAGCATCTGACAACTAGCATATTGACTGCCATTGTAGACAATGGCTTTTTCGAAGATTGCCAAGACAGGGGTAACCAAGGCCTCCTGGAAGGGGGATTTAAATTCTAATGATGGAAACCAGGGGAGTAGCAACTCCATGAGAACATTGGATTTTAATAACCACAGACGGCAACTGAAAGTATAGCATACGAGTTGGGGGCCCAGTTGGAAATCTTTCTCCATTTCTGGAGAAGCATCAAGACCACTAGATAAGAACAATCCTGGTTCTTTTTAATGATTTGCTCCACTGTCATCTCACAACCAAACATGACGCCTAAAGGCAACAGAACCAGCCATAGCCCGGCCTACAGAATCCGCATTATCCAAAGCCGAGCGGATTGTGAATTCGGCAAGGTCACAGCCATCCCTAAGGAGGTTGACACAAACACCTTCAGAGGTGGCAGAGAGTAAGACTCTGCAGAGTTCCCACAGGGCAGAGGTAGCCCGAGCCAACGCACACACTGTATTTAAGGACCGTAGGGCAGCACTAGTAGATGCAAAGATCTTCCTACCCCATGACACAAGCCATCTGGACTCCCGAGAGCGATGAAGCGTTAGTAGGGGCAGGGAAGGAAAGGCAGTCTGTAAAACAAACCCCTGCCCATCAGGGTGCACAAAAAGACAAACAGGATCATGTGGAGCTGGACGGTGGAGGCGTAAAACTGAACCAGCCACCGATTCACCTGAAGCAGGCCGAACCTCGGTACCCAAAAGGGCATCATAAAGGGAAGCCTTAAAGGAGAGAAGCGGCTCCACATTCCCGGACCCATAGTGAAGGACCTCAAGCTAGGGGTCCACAGACAAGGGGGCAGAAGGGGGTTGCATGTTTAAAATGCGAGTGGCCAATGAGACCACTCTCACAAAAGTTGCACTAGCCTCGGTAGCCCTCCGCGGAGGGGACAACAGCTCATCAGTGGGAGAGGGTTGTAAGCTGACCCTCCCAAGACACTGAGGGTGCGACCAATGTTCCACTGAAGGGAGCCCCATTGAAGAATGAGGATCCTGGTGGGGCTCCTGGGGAGGCGAAGAGCCTGCCGGATCTGGGAGCTCCTGAGGAGGCTCCATAAATTCCAAGGGGGGCACTGGCAAGAATACCTTCGGCGTCGCCGGGCGTGAGGGCGACGCCAAACTCTCGCCAGAGGCTTCCAGAGAAGAGTCCACAATTCAGCGTCGACACGGCGCCAAAACAACGTGTGCCGGCGCCGATCGTGCCTAGTCAGCCACAGACTCAGCTGCATCCGGCAAGTTCCCCTTCCGAAGGAGGAGAAGGCGTCGGAGATGCAACCTTTCCGCGCTGCTCCGGCGCTGACTCCGCTACAACCACGACAGGCTCCGACTCTGTAGAAAGTAGAGGAGGCGGAGCCGGGGAGAGTGAGCCTACGGAGCCGGAACGGCACCAACCCTGCCCTGAAGGCCGAGGTGTGCTCAAGGCAGGGCTATGAGCACCGACAGCCACCTGCAACACCACTGGGCACCCAGCAAGGCTATGCGGCACTGCAGAGAAGCCGTGGGTTGTAGAGGGGGACCCAGCTGGGCTGCGTCCTGATGACTATGTGGACCGTAGAGGGAGACCCAACCGGGCCGCGCCCTACCACCACCACGTCACCGACATTCCTGGGGGCAAAGGCTCAATTGGCACAGGGGGCGAACCCACCGCCGCGAGTCCGTCGGGGATCCCACAAGAAGCGGAGGCCCCGAGGACGCCCCATGAACGGGAGAGGACCCAAGGGAGGCCTGCAAAGCTGCAGCATATGCCTCCATTTGGGCCAGAGTCGCCCCCACGCCCGGAAAGGGCAGATAGAGTGCGGGGCCACTGTCGGACTCGCACGTCCGGAATGTTCTGGGAACCAGTGCCCCTGACAACAGAAGAAAGGGAGGTCGAAGACCTCTGCGACATGCACCTCAACTTACCAAGTGGTGAATGACGGCCCCAGGCGGCGATCGACGGCGGAACCGGACAGTAGAGGGACCTGCCAGCGATGAAGAAGCCGGGGAACGAGAAGACTCCAACTGGGACAGCCGTGCCAAGAGCAGTTTCATACGGCGCTCCCGCTGAGACTTAGGCGTCTGTCGTTGGCAGGCTTCAGTCCGTAGAGTCATGGTGCTCGCCTAGACACCACATACAAATAAGATGCGGGTTCGTCGCAGACATCTGCCGCGAACAGGAATTACAAGTTTTAAAGCCCGAAGGCATCACACACTGTTCCTGATGCGAAGCGTCGAAAAGGAGGCCTGAAAACAGGCCAGAGGAACTGCTCACTCCGGATCCAAGTTGCATGCAGAAAAGAACGAAACTGACGTCAGCGCGCCGGGAGGGACTTATAGGACTTAGCTGACGTCACTTACGTGGACGACGTCAGGGCGGGGTTGCGTGGCGCCATCCCCCGGTGCGCAGAGGTGCTGCTGCAAAATATTTCCAGGTCCTGTCTGATGCCTGGGGATATTTTAAGTTAAGGAATCTGCGGCTAGGTGTCTCTATCAGATATATGGTCTACAGCTCATATGTCTCGAACATGGCAATTACATCCAGGGGTGGCAGGCACAGGGAGTTTTCTACAGTGTGAGGAACGTGAGGGAGGGGGGGGGGGGAGGAAGAAGCCTGGATCTATCTTTTCATCATGCCAAGAGCTCCAAATGCACAAGTTACTACTTATATATCTGTAAGAGACATTAGTTAGTGATAGATTCCTTACCTTAGAATATCCCAAGGCGTCAGACTGGATCCAGAATTTTTTTGCGTAGCAGTACCCTTGCGCGTCGGTAGGCGTCGTCTGCGGCTCCGCGTCCGTCGTCGGCACCGTGATGACGTCGTCGGGGTATGTAGACGCCGCCTCCACGTACTGACGTCAGTTCTTGGACACAGCTTTTCCGCGCCAGAAACGCAGAGCCATGTTAAAAACCAACACTGGTGCCATTGAAACTAGGGCCCTGAAGGGGATGACCTTAACCCTGGATATCGGTAACGAATAGTTTACCTGTCGGTGTAGTTTTGCAGCTTGAAGATCTTTCTGGATTTATCTATCACTAACTAATGTCTCTTACAGATATATCGTTACACAAGTAGTAACTTGTGCATCTGAAAGGGACACATTAGTGATAGATTCCTTACCTTAGAATAGATACCCCGGCAATACCAACCCCGGTGGTGGGTCTGCGAACCAATAATCACACCAGAAAGTCCTGGAGGACGGAACGGCCAAAGAAGCCATCCCTCCGGACTTGACTGTCCAGGAAATAGTGTCTTGCAAACGTGTGCAGCGAGGCCCACGTAGCAGCCTGGCAAATGTCCTGCAAGTGCACTCCCCGGCCCAGGGCAGTTGTAGTCGCCGTGGCCCGAGTGGAATGAGCCCTCAATCCAACAGGGGGCTCCTTTTTAGCCAAGGAGTAACATGCCTGGATACACAAGATGATCCACCGAGAGATGGTCCGCTTGTGCACCGCCTTTCCCTTCTTAGCGCCCACGTAACCAACAAAGAGTTGGTCATCCACCCGGAACTGGCGTGTGCGATCCATATAGTATGAGAGTGCACGTTTTGGGTCCAGACGGTGGAGCCGCTCTTCCTCTTTAGAGGGATGCGGTGGCGGAAAGAAGGTGGGCAAGGTGATAGATTGCCCGATGTGGAAGGCCGTGACAACCTTGGGCAGGAAAGATGGCCTAGTCCGCAACACAACCTTGTCCGAATGGACAGAAAGAAAAGGGGGTTTAGATGAAAGAGCCTGGAGCTCACTCACTCTCCTGGCAGAGGTGATGGCAACCAGGAAAGCAGTCTTCAGAGTAAGAAGGCGGAGAGGGCAGTTGTGAAGTGGCTCAAAGGGAGCGCACATCAGAAATGTAAGAACAAGGTTCAAGTCCCACTGAGGCATCACAAACGGAACAGGAGGGAACATGTGTGTGATGCCCTTCAGAAAACGATTTACAATAGGGGACTTGAACAAAGAAGGTTGATCAGGCAGCCTTAGAAAGGCCGAAAGGGCAGAAAGGTAGCCCTTGATAGTGCCCAGAGCAGAGCCCTGCTGGGCGAGAGAAAGAAGGAAGAGAAGAACCTCAGAAAGAGGGGCAGAAAGTGGATCCACAGCCTTTGCTGTGCACCATGCCACAAATCTGTTCCACCTGCAGGCGTATACCGACTTTGTGGAGGGACGCCTGGCTGCCAGAATGACATAGACTTCAGGAGGCAAGTCAAATGGCTCAACTGTCGCCGCACAATCTCCAAGCATGGAGGTGGAGACTGGACAGGTTCGGGTGGAGGACCATCCCCTGCTGCTGCGACAGAAGGTCCTCCTGAAGGGGCAGACGAACCGGGGGATCGACTGACATACCGAGTAGCTCGGGATACCAGTACCTTCCTGCCCAGTCCGGAGCCACAAGGATGACTTGGGCCCGGTCGCGCTTGATCTTCAGCACTCTGGGCAGAAGTGGTATACGTGGAAAGGCGTACAACAGACCGCAACTCCACTCGCGACGAAAAACGTCTCCGAGCGAGTGCCGCCTTGGAAATTCCAACGCGCAGAACTGATGACATTGCGCGTTCTCTTCGGTGGCGGATAGATCTAACCAAGGCTCTCCCCACTGCTGAAAGAGGCCTTGCGCCACGTCCGAGTTCAGACGCCATTTGTGATCCATCATGCACCGACGGCTGAGTTCGTCCGCCCTGGCGTTCAGAGAACCTGCCAGGTGTTGAACCACCAGGGTCACGCCCTGATGTTCCATTCACTGCCCGAGGCGCAGAGCCTCCTGGCAAAGGGTCCACGACCCCACCCCGCCCTGTTTGTTGCAGTACCACATGGCGGTGGTGTTGTCCGTGAACACCTGCACTACACTCCCCCGGACAGAGGGGAGGAATGCCTTCAGTGCTAGACGAATCGCCTGCAGCTCCAAAAGGTTGATATGGAGCCGGGACTCCGACGGAGACCAGTGGCCTTTGATCTCCGCTTCTCCCATGTGGCCTCCCCAGCCCTGGAGGGACGCGTCCATCACAACTACGTGCTCCGGTTGAGGAAGGGAGATGGATCTGCCGCTGACCCAATCGCGGTCCGTGAGCCACCACTGCAGCTGTCTCGCAGTGCCCTCCGAGATCAGGACATGGTCGGAGAGGTTGCCCTGATGCTGGGCCCACTGAAACTTCAGGTCCCACTGCAGAGCCCGCATCCGCCACCGGGCGTGATGCACCAGAAGGATGCAGGAGGCCATCCGCCCTGGAAGCCGCAGCGTCAACCTGACCGAGACTCGGGATAACGGCTGAAAGATCAGAATTATATCCTGAATATCCCGAACCCGCTGTTCGGGTGGATAAAGTCGAGAACCGCTCCGATGAAGAGGAGCTTCTGAGAGGGGCACAGGTGTGACTTCGGCACATTGATGGAGAACCCCAGCTGGTGCAGGAGGTCTGCCGTCATCTGGAGGTGGCTGACGACTGTTTGGGGCGAGCCCGCCTTCAACAACCAGTGGTCGAGGTAGGGGAAGACTGAAACCCCTAACCTGCGCAGATGAGCTGCGACCACCGCCATCACCTTTGTGAACACCCGTGGGGCGCTGGTAAGGCCGAAGGGGAGCACGGTAAACTGAAAGTGCTTGCGGCCAACCGTGAAACCGCAGGTAGCGCCGGCAGGACGGGGATGTGGAAATAAGCGTCCTGCAAGTCCAACGCTACCATCCAGTCTTCTGTGTCCAGGGCAGCTAGGACCTGAGCTAATGTCATCATTTTGAACTTCTCCTTCCGGAGGAAGCCGTTGACGTTCCGTAGGTCCAAGATAGCGCGTAGACCCCCTTTGCCCTTCATAGGTACCAGAAAGTAGTGGGAGTAACAACCACACCCTACTTCTGGCCCAGGAACGCGCTCGATGGCCCCCTTGGCCAAGAGGGCCGTAACTTCCTCCTACAGAAGTCGCAAATGATCCCCCGATACGCAGTGGTATTGCGGTGGCATGGCTGGAGGAGTCGCCTCGAAGGGGAGGGAGTAGCCCCTTCGGACGATTTGCTGCACCCACCTGTCCGATGTGACAGTGCGCCAGTGGAGGAGGTGATGGCGAACCCTGCCCCCCACTGGCGTCACATGGGCCTGAAAGCACGGACTAGGAGGGTTTTGAGGCAGATGCTGCAGGGGAGGGTGTGGACTGGCCTCGCCGTTGTCCCCGACCGCCTCCACGGCTGTTTCCACTGCCGCCCACCGCGTTGGATGTTAGTCTGCGGGGCTTGGCTGGCAGCACATGTGGCGGCGCCCCTTCCGTGGCCACGAAAGGAGCGCAAGGCATCTATTTGCTGGCGCGGGGCTGAGAGGCCCAAGGACCTAGCCATAGCCCTGGAGTCCTTAAAGCGCTTAAGCGCATGGCCTGCCTGGTCGCCAAAAAGGCGACGGCCATCAAACGGCATGTCCATGAGTGTATTCTGGACATCGGCCAAGAAGTTGGCTGACCTCAACCAGGCGTGGCGACGAATCGCCACCGTCGTTGCCATCGCTCTGCCCAGTGAGTCGGTGGTATCCAGCCCACACCGGATAGAATACCGCGTTGCATCTCGGCCCTCCACAAGGGCTTGGCCGAGTTTAGCCCGTACCTCCAACGGGCATTCTGGCAGCACGTCCGCGACCGTATCACACAGAGAGTGGGTGTAGCGGCCCAAGAGGCATGCGGTGTTGGAAGACCGCAGTCCCAAACTGAGGGAAGAGAATACCTTCTTGCCGTATTGCTCATACCTCTTGGATTCCCTGTCAGGCGGAGCCGACGGGAATGCGGTCTGGGAATTGGAGGCCTGGATCACCAGGCTCTCAGGGGTGGGGTGGGTGGACAGGAAACAAGGGTCGCCCGGGCCGGGCGGTGGCGTCTGGCCACGTTCCTATCTACAGGCGAACCTGTAGCGGGCCTGGACCAAGTGCCCAAAAGAACGTCGGTCAAGGCCTCATTAAACGGCAGCAGAGGCTCAGCCGAGCTTGACTGCGGTTTAAGGACCTCAGTGAGGAGGTTAGTCCTCACGGCCACGACGGGGAGTTCAAGGCCCAAGGCCTTGGCCGCCTGCGTCAGCACCACACTGTAGGTTGCCCCCTCCTCCGTAGCCACGGTAGGAGGTGAGACAAAACCAGTGTCTGGCGAGGTGTCCAGACCACTGGCATGCCCAAGTCCACCTGTCCAGTCCTCCTGGGACTGACAATCCTGTGTCAGAGGGTCCTCAGACCCCTCCCAATACTCCTCATCACTCATCTCCTGGTATTTAGGGGTGTCAAATGATGGGGCCGGCTCATGGAAGATGAATTCTCCAAACGGCGTCGAGAGTGGCGCCGCTGCGGCGCCGGAACCGGATCGAGGGAGGCATCGGGGACGCAGCCGCCCAAAGACGGCGCCGGAGGTGACACCTGAGGGGCCGGTGCGGTCGTCTGGTCAACCGGCGACAACCCGGATCCAGAAACGGACCCAGTGGGGCCCTGCGGCGCCGGGCCCAAAGGCACCGGCGGCGTCGGGGCCGAAGCCCCCGACCCGCTAGGGCCCCCAGACGGGTCCGCTGGGCCCGTCTGAGGAGTGAGAGACCTCATGGCCATGAGGAGCCGCTCGATCTCTTCGGCCGTCGCGCGTGGCCCAGGGACCGGAGGGTGTGGGGCCAGACGCGACTCCGACGGAGCCGCGTGGGCGGTGTCACCCAAACCCCCGGCGAGCGTCGGGGGGGGGGTACTTCTTGTGCTTACCTGACAACTTCGACCCTGGAGGAGTGATGTCGACTCCCGGAGCTATGGTGGCTCCGCTCCCGCGACTGGTCCCTCGACCTCTGTCCGGACCGGGACCTCTCACGGCACGGGGCCGACTGCCGGAGCTTGAGTCGCTTGCAGGACCGCTCCCGTCTAGCTTTCGAGGTCAGGGCCCGGCAGTCGGAGCAGGTCTTGTCGTCATGATCGACGCCGAGACAGTGGAGACACCGACGGTGAGGGTCCGTGACCGACATCAGTCGGTCGCAATCCTCACAAGGCTTAAAACCTGGCATCCCTACCGGCACCGCTCTGAGTCGAAGACTCGAAGAAAAGATCAAAAAGGGATCGTAAAAAGTTTTAGTCAAAAAATGACTAAGGTACCACTTTTTCCGGATCTGCGCTGCTGGCGTGGAAAAAAGAAGAACTGACGTCAGCACACGGAGGCGGCGTCTAAGTACTCCGACAACGCCATCACGGCGCCCACGACGCCGGATGCGGAGCCGCAGACGACGCCTACCAACACGCAATGGTACTCCTACGCAAAAAAAATCCGGATCCAGTCTGATGTCTGGGGATATTCTAAGGTAAGGAATCTATCACTAACGTGTCTCTTTCAGATGTCAGTATTTGTGCAGGAAAGAGTTCCCAAGGCAGCTCTCTCTCTTTGAGATGCACTTGGAACTCTTGTAGGTTTTCCCAACTCTACCCCTCGTGGCTCAAGTTCTGAAGAAGATCAAGACCAAAATGTCCCAATTCATTCTAGTGGTCCTAGATTGGGCCCCAGGAGGGTTTGGTACTCAGGACTTCTGGGCATGAGGATCTGTCCTCCAAACAAACCGCCACTTCGGGGAGGATCTGTCGTTGCAACAACACAGCTGGAACTAACACCTGGGCCTCTGCAATCTGCACCTCCATGTGTGAAGATTGAGCAACGGCAGCTAGTTTGCTTCAGTCTTCCTCATGGGGACATTGATGTTATTCTGGCATTCAGATGCCAATCTACGAAACCAAGGTTTTTTTGTTTTGTCGTTGGCTGAGGAAGGAGTTGTGTTGGGCACTGGTAAAGGCTATTTGCTTTCTCTTTCAGCTCTTTGAAGGATGTGGGATCAGCCTTCTTTAAATCACCTGATGTGATGAGATTATGTAAAGATTTCCCTTTGCGATGCCACAATGGGGCTTCAATTTCATTCTCACTTTTCAAATTTGCACCACAATACACAGTTGTTTACAAAGTCTCTTGATTCAGAAAACGGTCCTTTTGGTCACTATAATAACTGTCATCGCACAAGTGAGCTGCAGGCATTCTTGGTCCAGCCACCTTACACAACATTCTTTCCAGACAAATTGATGATGAGAACTTTAGTTGCATTCCTGCCCGAGGTAGTGCTACCTTTACATGTCAGACACACTATCACACTTCTGACATTATTTGATCCACCTCATTCCCCAAAAGAGGAGAGACTCCATCGTCTTGGCACTCAGTCATCAGTTTCTACAATGATCCTACGAGGGACCATTGGGTGGGACCAACTCTGTGTGCTTCTCAGGAGCAAAAAGGGAGTACATTAAAAAAAAACTCTAGGTCGATAGTCCTCTGCATTAAAATAAATCGGATATGTGCTAGCTAAGGAGTTTTAAGGGCTCATTCTACGCAAGCCAGAGCTGCTACTACTACTACACTGGCATGCGGAGTGCCTATTTTGAAAGTCAGTCAGGCTGCAATGTGGGCATCAGAGCACACATCCACAAAACACTATTGCCTGGACAGTCATGTCCGTCAGGATGAGCATTTTCCATATTCAGTTCTGCAGGACATTTTGGTGTGAGCCATAGCACAGACCCACAACCTGGGGAGGTTCTGCTTTGGTATCTATTCACAAGGTAGGGAATTTGCAGTTAGACGCAGCCATCAGAAAAATGTCACTTGCCTATGGTAGGAATATGCTACTTACCAGTATGCATCTCTTCTTGGCATAGAGGGCTGCAGAGTGGTACATTTATGAATAGATCGCCATCTGGTGTTGGGCTCGGATGATTGCACTTTGTTTTTCTTCTGGAGAAGTCTTTGTCGTCATAGATGACTCCTCCTCTCGGTGTTAGTGCGCATGGGCATCGGCTCCATCCTTAGATTGTTTTGCCATAGTAGGGTTAGATGGAGTAGTGTAGTATAGTACATAAAGATATGCCCATGTAAGTGTATCTAAATAAGATAATGTTGGGACAGACACAGGTTTCCGGGGAGGCCGGGAGGGCATGTACCACTCTGCAGCCCTCTATGCCAAGAACAGATGCATACTGGTAAGTAGCATATTCCGTTCGAGGCATATGGGCTGCAGATGGTACATTTATGAATAGATTGTAAAGCAGTTACCTCCCTAGCGGTGGTCGCCAGTGTCTGTCGCAACTGTTTGAAATAGAGTTTTTAATACAGCTTGGCCCACTCTGGCTTGTTGTGCAGCCTGTACATCAACACAGTAGTGCTTTGTGAATGTATGTGGTGTAGACCAAGTTGCTGCTCTACATATGTCATCTAGGGGAATGTTCCCTAAGAATGCCATAGATGCTCCTAGTTTTCGTGTAGAATGAGCTCTAGGAGGAACAGTTAATGTTCTCTTTGCTTTAATGTAACATATTTGTATACATCTTACAATCCATCTAGCGATGCCTGCTTTAGAGATAGGATTGCCCTTATGTGTTGGGGAAAATGCTACAAATAGTTGTTTAGTTTTCCTGAAGTTTTGTGTTCTTTCTATGTAGTACAAAATGGCTCTTTTGACATCTAGTGTATGTAGAGCCCTTTCTGCCACTGTCTGTGGCTTTGGAAAGAAGACTGGTAATTCCACTGGCTGATTGATGTGGAATGCTGAAATTACTTTAGGCAAGAACTTTGGGTTTGTTCTAAGAACCACTTTATTCTGGTGTAACTGTAGGAATGGTTCTTGTATTGTCAATGCCTGTAATTCACTTACTCTCCTGAGTGAGGTAATGGCTATAAGGAAAGCCACCTTCCATGTAAGGAATTGTATTTCGCACCTATGCATAGGTTCGAAGGGTGGCCCCATTAGTCTGGTGAGTACTACGTTGAGGTTCCAGGCTGGGGAAGGTGGTAATCTTGGTGGAATGACTCTTTTAAGGCCTTCCATGAATGCTTTTATCGCTGGTACTCTGAACAGTGATATGTGTTGCCTGTTTTGTAGGTACGCTGCTATAGCTGCTAGATGTACTCTGATAGATGTGTATGCTAGATTACATTGCTGTAAGTGTAATAAGTAGCAAATAATCTCCTTTGTTGATACGTCCAGAGGGTTGATATTGTTATTAGTACAGTGTATAGCAAACCTCGTCCACTTAGCTGCATAACATGCTCTGGTGGTTGGACGTCTCGCTTGTTTAATTATCTCCATGCAATTTGGGGGTAGATCTAAGTACCCAAATTCTAGGATTTCAGGAGCCAGATCGCTAAGTTCAATTGAGTTGGATCTGGGTGCATTATTTCTCCATGGTTCTGTGTAAGGTGCATGGGTAGAATTGAATATGCTACTTACCAGTATGCATCTGTTCTTGGCATGTAGGGCTGCTAACATTCATATCTTAGCATTAGATCGCCGCCTAGTGTTGGGTCCGGATGATCGCACATTGTTGTCCTGGAAGAGTCTTCGAAGTATCCTGAGATAGGTTTTGATGTGGCACTTGTGAGAGTTGCAGGAGCGTGGTGAACCACGGCTGTCTTGCCCACGTGGGTGCTACTAGTATCATGGTCATTGAATGTTGTTGCAGCTTCCTGACCACTAATGGGATTAGTGGGAGAGGGGGAAAAGCGTATGCAAATTTGTTGGACCAATTTATCCATAACGCATTGCCCTGCGACAGGTGATGTGGATACCTGGACGCGAAGCTTTGGCATTTTGCGTTCTGATGAGTGGCAAAGAGGTCTATCTCTGGTTGTCCCCATCTTTGGAAGAATGGCTGCAGTATTTGTTGGTGCAGTTCCCATTCGTGTATTTGTTCCGACTGTCTGCTTAAGATGTCTGCTATCTGGTTTTGGACTCCTGTTAGGTGTTCGGCTAACAGATAGATGTTTTGAGGAATGGCCCATCTCCAAATTTCCTGTGCTAGTCTGGATAGTTGGAGAGAGTGCGTCCCCCCCTGTTTTTGAATATAATACATTGCTGTCATGTTGTCTGTTCTGATCAGGACTGCTTTGTTGGTAACATGTATTTGGAAGGCTTTCAATGCTAGAAACAATGCTAGTAGTTCTAGATGATTGATGTGCAGTCTTCTTTCCTGCACACTCCACCTTCCTTGTACTGTGTATTTGTCCATATGTGCTCCCCATCCGGTGAGCGATGCGTCTGCTGTTATTGTCACCTGTGGAATTGGTTCTAGGAACGACCGCCCCTTGGCAATGTTTGTTATGTTCCACCACTTCAGAGAGCGGTGTGTGCGGTCGTCTACCAACACCAGATCTGTAATCTGCCCTTGAGCCTGATTCCACTGTGTCGCTAAGCATTCTTGTAGCGGACGCATTTGTAGTTTGGCATATGGTATTAGCAGTATGCAGGATGACATAATCCCTAATAGCTGCATGAACACTCTTGCTGTTAGTGAGTGTTGTGGCTGAAATCTTTGAATGACTGTAAGCATTGTTTGGATCCTGACTGGGTTGGGGTACACTTTGGCTTTTTCTGTGTCTATAGTAGCCCCCAGATATTGTTGAACCTTGTTTGGTTGTAGGTGTGACTTTGTGTAGTTCACCGTGAACCCTAGCTGGTGTAGTAGCTGAATTGTCTTTTGTGTGTTTTGAAGACATTCCTCTTGTGACCTGGCCTTTATTAGCCAGTCGTTCAAGTATGGGAAGACATGAATTTGTTGTCTTCTTAGGTGAGCTGCCACCACTGCCAGGCATTTTGTGAACACCCTTGGTGCTGTTGTGACACCAAACGGAAGGACTTTGAACTGATAATGTTGTCCTTCTACCACAAACCTGAGGTATTTCCTGTGGGCTTTGTGAATCGGGATATGAAAGTAAGCGTCTTTTAGATCCAGTGTAGAAAGAAAGTCCCCTTTCTTCAGTAAAAGAAGTACTTGTTGGAGCGTGACCATGTGGAAATGTTCCGAATTTATGTATGCGTTGAGAGGTCTTAGGTCCAGTATTGGCCTTAGAGACCCGTCCTTTTTGGGAATTAGGAAGTATAGGGAGTATACTCCTGTTCCTTGTTGGTGCTGTGGAACTTTCTCTATGGCATGCTTTTCTAGCAGTGATAGTACTTCTTGTTTTAACAGTGTCAGGTGATCTTGTTTCATTGGACGCTGTTTGGGGGGGATGTTTGGTGGGGTAGCTGTGAGTTCTAGGCAATAACCATGTTGGATAATTTGTCTCACCCACCTATCTGATGTGATGTTTTCCCAGACAGGTAGGAACTGTGATAGGCGTCCCCCGACCGGTGTTATATGGTCTGGGGGGAGCTGTATGAAGTCACTGTTTTGGGGTTGGAGAGTTGCGGTTGTTGTTGTTTCCGCGACCTCTACCCTTGTTGTTGTTACCCCTGTAGCCACCTCTAGAATTACCTCTGGGTGATGTAGGTGTAAAAGAGGTTTGCTACTGGCTTGTACCTGTATTTTTGGATCCTCCTCTATAGGTGGATCTACGAAAGGAACCTCTTTGTGTCGGCTGTTGCAATGCTCCCATTGATTTAGCAGTTTCGGTATCCTTCTTCATCTTTTCTAGGGCCTCATCTGTCCCTGTGCCGAAAAGTGTTTTCCCATCAAAAGGTTGGTTCAGTAACGATGTTTGTACTTCTTGTTTGAACCCTGATACTCTGAGCCATGCATGTCTCCTTAACATGATGCTTGTGTTTGTAGACCTTGCTGCAGTGTCTGCCGCGTCTAGGGCGCACTTTATTGAAGTGTTAGTAATTAACTTCCCTTCTTGTATGAGTTGATCTGCCCTCTTTTGATGTTCTTTAGGGAGATGTGTGATGAGTTTTTCTAACTCATCATAATGCGCTCTGTCATACCTTGCAAGTAATGCTTGGTATTAGCTATGCGCCAGCTGTTTGCCGCTTGGGATGCTACTCTCTTGCCAGAGGCATCTATTAGTTTAGACTCTTTGTCAGGAGGTGGAGCTTCTCCTGTAGATAAAGAGTTTGCTCTCTTACGAGCGTTTGTGACCACTAGTGAGTCTAGAGGAATTTGCCCTTTAATGTATATTGGGTCTTTTGGAGCTGCCCTATATTTTTTATCGATTCTTGGGTTCAATACCCTAGCCCTCACTGGGTCTTTGAATATCTCTGATGTATGACTGAGAAGGCCCTTAAGCATTGGTAGTGTTCCTGATGTTCTTTGTGCAGTAGGTAGTGTTTCTAATAAGAAGTCCTCTATTTGAGGTTCTGCATGTAGTTCTACCTTATGATATGTTGCTGCTCTATTAATGAGTTGTGCAAACCCAGTATTGTCATCAGGAGGTGAAGGTTTTGAGGGATACAATTCAGGGTCGTTATCATTATCTGACCCTACATTATACTCTTCCCATGGGTCTGCCTCCTCTGGGATTGTGTCTTCATCATCCCCAGGATGTTCCCCCTCCCCTGTGTCACTCTCTACATCTGTTGTAGGTGTAGATGGTCGTGTGGGAGGAATATTTGGCCTATTGTGAGGAAGAGGAGAAGATGGTGTGTGTCTAGGTTTGGGAGAAGAGGGAGGAGTTGTATTCGTCCCCATTGTTCTCTTCTTCGGATGAGTCTTGTCGTCCGAATGTTCATTCTTCCTCTTTTTAGGTAGTTCTGTGACTACCTTGCCAGTCTTTGGGTCAATAAACAGAGTCTTTTGTTTAGGATCATTCCCGTGTTCCTGTGTCGGTACCGCAGTTTTCGGGTCCGAAAGGTGTTTTTTCTTTTGAATGTCCATTTGTATTTTCGGTGCCGAGATTTTATTCGGATCCGATTTCTTCGGTATCGAAGATGTCCCCGGTGTCGAGGGTGTTTTCGACGCCGAAGCGTGCTTCGGTGTCGACATGGACTGCTTCGACTTCGAGCTTTCCTTGACTTGGAGCTTCGGTGTCGATGTGGTCCGTTTATCGGAACCGGAACCACTATGATGGGAGACCGAGTGTTTCGGTTTCTGTTTCGTTGCCGGGCTCGAAGGCGGGGCGTTGGAAACTTTTTTCGGTTGTCTGACCGGGCTCGAAGGCGGGGTCGATACCGTGGGGGGTCTGTTTTTTGGTAAAGGGACGTCGTCACTCACGGTTTGTTGGACGTCGATTTCCTCGACGTCAGACTCGTCCTCTTCAGACCCCGCCTCGTCGGCCTCTTCTTCCTCCTCTTCTGGGTGCTGGTCCTCAAACAGCTCCGGGATTGCTTGTGACTGCATTCTCGATACCTCGTGTCTTCGGGCTCGACGGTTTCTAATCGTCGATTTTGAAGAGAACGCTGCACAGGCCTCACAGTCCCTGGATTCGTGTTCAGGGGACAAGCAGAGGTTGCACACCTCGAGTAGGTCCTTGTGTGGGAACTTAGCACCACACGTTGGACATTTTTTGAATGGAGTCCTTTCCATGGACCCCGGGCTGGACTACGTCGAGTTTCTCGTAGTCGTCGTCCTTCGAACCGCGTCGGTATGGAGTAAAGTCGCGTTCGATAACGATACCGTCGATTTGGAAAGGAATACGCGGCGGTTATAACCTTCTTTGTTGAAGTCGGTCCGGAGCGCTTCGATCCTCATCCGAACCCGATGGCGGAAAAAAACAATCTAAGGATGGAGCCGATGCCCATGCGCACTAACACCGAGAGGAGGAGTCATCTATGACGACAAAGACTTCTCCAGAAGAAAAACAAAGTGCAATCATCCGAGCCCAACACCAGATGGCGATCTATTCATAAATGTACCATCTGCAGCCCATATGCCTCGAACACACTTTTACTGGTGGATACTTTAACCCCAGATTTTGCATTGTACTCCCCACCTTCCCATTCTGTGAATGGCCTCTTTCCCCATCTAAAAAGGCCCCAAACTAGAGATCTGCACACGGGTCAAGCCAATTTGCTGATGGATTTTACGTATGAGGCACGGAAAAACCATTGAAAGCAACTGACATCAGCTCACTGTGAGAAAGTGCCATCTTTCTTGCATTGGTATGACCCCACTTTCTGCTGAACTGTTGATGTGCTTTGACTGAGTGTGCCCTGGGCTTCTCCCAACCAGGTGCCCAGGGCCTGTGTTCCTTCCCTAAAAGCTGTTCTGAAACAAAACCCAATTGGCCTCTCTTGCCACCTATCAGCCACTAGTAAATGGTACCCTAGGTACCCAGAGCATGGTGACCAGAGAAGACCCCTAAGGGCTGCAGCACTTATTGTGCCACCCTTAGGGGCCATGTACCCTGACACCTACACACTGCCTTTGCAGGCTGAGTGTCTAAGTACAGAACTAAAGCGAGTCGACATGGCACCCATCACTGTGTGCCATACCCACAATCCCACTGCCCTGGCATACATCAGTCATCCCTCTAGCTGGGTGCCTCATGCCAGTGGTGTGGGCACAGGTGCATGAGCCCTGTGCACCTACAGTACCCAGGGCCATTCCTGGGCACTGTAAGTGCAATGCTGCCATTTAAGAGTATATAGGGCTGGTAGGTCGTCATTACGAACTCCGCAGCACCATGATGGCTTCACTGAAGACTGGGAAGTTTGGCATCAAACTGCTCAGCATATTAAACCCACACTGATGCCAGTGTGAGGTTTAATGTAAAATTCACAAGAGGCCATCTTAGAGATGCCCCCTGGAACCTAACCTACAATCCACTTCTGGACTGAGAGGCTGCCATACAGCAGACATGTTGCTGGACCCTTGGGTGGAGAACCCCCCGCTTTCCTAGGCCTGCAACAATGCACATCCTGGGCGAGGTTCTAGGTCTCCTCCCCCAGGACGGGCAGGGGGAAGCTTAAAAGGCCTGCCACCTCTGTGAGATTCTCCAGACTATTTGCTGTACCCAGCAACTGGTCCCCACCAGTTCTGGCCCCACTCTGGCGGGAAGATTGGCGGGAAACCCTATGTCAGGAAGGGGGGTATGCCTGCCTGTGTAAACCCCACCCCTCAGGTGGGAAAGGCGAGGTGAAGCACGACCTGGGCTCCAGCCATCTTGATGATGTGGAGCCCTGCCCAATCACAGCTAGGTTCCTGCCCCCACTCCCACAGGAGAGGAGCAGACAAGGGGGGTGTACCCAACCCAGGACAGGAAACTATTGGTCTCTGCCCTTGCCCTACCTGTAACGCCCCATAATTCAGTATTTAGGGGCTCCCTGAACCTTCCTTCCTAAGATCCCATTTTGAAAAACAAGAACAACAAGAAGGACGACCTGCCATGCAGCTGCAAACAAAAGTACGACAACTGACTTGGCCCTAGCCCTACCGCCCTGTTGATCCTTGAACCCGCTCCTGCTTAACCCCCGGCATCTCCTGCGGGCAGCAACCTCGAGAACCCCCGGAGCACCTGCCTGCCTTGACCCTCTTAGAGATTGGGACTCCCATGAGCAGAGGCTCTGCTCCAACAGCAACACCCCTGGTGCCAGCCAGGAACCGCGAATCCAGCCCACTCTGCACCCGCCGAGCCCAGCCCGTGCCCGAGTGAACCAAGACCACAAGGACGTCCCCCCGGCAACTGGGACCCTAAGTCCAGTGCCCAAAGACCCTCCTCGACAAACCAGACAACGCCTGCAGCCTCAGAACCAGAGACCCCCCCCAACCGCGACCAGCCGTGGGTAAGAATTCTCAACACCAAAAGACACCCCTGCACCCGGCTCCCTGCAGCCCCCTGTGCCTTCCTTTGGGGTACCTACCTCTTCTCCAAGATCCCAACCTACTCTCGAAGTGGTGGTCGCACCTGAAGAATCACCGTCCCAGAGTCTGCAGCCTTTGTTCCCTTTTTACCTTTTCCACTGAATAACATCGGGCGCCCGACGGCTCAAAAGCACCCTGCACCCAGCCGCCCGAGTGCCGCTGGAAGTGCAACTACTACCCTACTCTACTTCCCCACTTGCCCTGAGTAAGTGACCAGGAGCTCAGCTCCCACAGCCGCGTGGTTTGCTTGCTTGCAACCACCAACCGAAGGTCCCCTCCCCTCCATTGGATAACATTGGGCCTAATTACCTCTGCACCTAGCTGCCCCTGTGCCGCTGAGGGTGTACCAACTGTACCTACCTGACCATGGGGGACCTTTGAGTCTATGCCCCAGACCTTAACTCCACCAGTCGAGTACTCACCTGGAAAACGATAACTCACTTTCCTGACATAGGATAACATTGACTGGTTTGACTCGTAAAATCTTCTAAGTGTGAAGTTTCGAAACTCTAAAATATTCCTATAAAATCAGCCGAATACCGAATTCTGAAGTACTCACCTGTGATCAGGAGAGAAGCCAGAACTGTACCTTGTAGCCCAGTACTGAACAGCAAAAGTACTCCTAACCGGGTTTATTAGTAACCTGCATTTTCTCCACAGGAATCCATTGTCTGCTTTTCTATGAAATTTCTTCCAAGTGTCTACTTTTGAAAACTTTAAATATTCCTTAAAAATTGTACCTATTACTGAAACGTAATTACTTACCGGTCTTAATTGGAGACCCCAGTGCTGGACCTAGGAGCCCAGTACTGGATTACAAAAGTAACAAGAACGTACTTTACCTGTAACGCACAAGTTACTTCTCTTCGGTAACGATGTATTTGTAAGAAACAGTAGTTAGTATTAGATTCCTTACCTTCGAATATCCCCAGGCGTCAGACTACATCCAGAATTTTTTGCGTAGCAGTACCCTTGCGCGTCGGTAGGAGTCGTCTGCGGCTCCGCGTCCGTCATCGTGGGCACCGGAATGACGTCGCCGGAGTACTTAGACGCCGCCCTCGTGCGCTGATGTCAGTTCTTATACACAGCTTTTCCGCGCCAGAAACGCAGAGCCATGATAAAAACCAACACAGGTGCCATGAAACTAGTGCCCTGAAAGGGGATGACCTTAACCCTAGATATCGGTTCGCAGAACGTGGAGGATGGGTGGGTCGGTAAGGAATCTAATATTAACTACTGTTTCTTACAGATATACCGTTACCGAAGGTAAGTAACTTGTGCATCTGAAAGAAACAGGTTAGTATTAGATTCCTTACCTTAGAATAGATACCCATGCAATACCAACCCCGGTGGAGGGTCTGCGAACCAATAATCACACCAGAAAGTCCTGGAGGACGGAACGGCCAAAGAAGCCATCCCTCCGGACTTGGCTGTCCAGGCAGTAGTGTCTTGCAAACGTGTGCAGCGAGGCCCACGTAGCTGCCTGACCTATGTCCTGCAAGGGGACTCCCCGGCCCAGGGCAGTAGTAGCTGCCGTGGCCCAAGTGGAATGGGCCCTCAGACCAACAGGAGGCTCCTTTTTAGCCAAGGAGTAGCATACTTTGATGCACAAGACGACCCACCGAGAGATGGTCCGCTTGTGCACCGCCCGACCTTTCTTAGCGTCCACGTAACCAACAAAGAGTTGGTCATCCACCCGGAACTGGCAAGTGCAATCCAGATAGAAGGAGAGCGCACGTTTCAGGTCCAGATGGTGGAGCCTCTCTTCCTCTTTCGAGGGATGCGGAGGCGGAAAGAAGGAGGGCAAAGTGATGGACTGCCAGATGTGGAAGGCTGTGACTACCTTGGGCAGGAAAGAGGGTATTCTCCGCAACACAACTTTGTCCGGATGGACATAAAGGAAAGGAGGTTTAGAGGAAAGAGCCTGGAGCTTACTCACCCTCCTGGCAGAGGTGATGACAACCAGGAAAGCAGTCTTCAGAGTAAGAAGGCGGAGAGGACAGTTATGAAGTGGCTCAAAGGGAGCGCACATCAGAAAAGTAAGTACAAGGTTCAAGTCCCACTGAGGCATCGCGAATGGAACAGGAGGAAACATGTGTGTGATGCCCTTCAAAAACCTATTTACAATGGGGGACTTGAACAAAGATGGCTGATCAGGTAGCCTCAAGAAGGCTGAAAGGGCAGAAAGGTAGCCCTTGATAGTGCCCAGAGCAGAGCCCTGCTGGGCAAGAGAAAGAAGGAAGAGGAGAACCTCAGAAAGGGGTGCAGAGAGAGGATCCACAGACTTTGCTGTGCACCATGCCACAAATCTGTTCCACCTGCAGGCATTTACCGACTTTGCGGAGGGACGCCTGGCTGCCAGAATCACAGTACAAACTTAAGGAGGCAAGTCAAATGGCCTCAACTGTCGCCGCTCAATCTCCAAGCATGGAGGTGGAGACTGGACAGGTTCGGGTGGAGGACCATCCCCTGCTGCTGCGACAGAAGGTCCTCCTGAAGAGGCAGACAAATCGGGGGATCGACAGACATACTGAGTAGCTCGGGATACCAGTACCTTCGTGCCCAGTCCGGAACCACAAGGATAACTTGGGCCCGGTCGCGCCTGATCTTCTTCAGCACTCTGGGCAGAAGTGGTATAGGCGGAAAGACGTACAACAGACCGCAGCTCCACTCGCGGCGAAAAGCGTCGCCGAGCGAGTGCCGCGTTGGAAATTCCAACGCGCAGAACTGATGACATTGCGCGTTCTTTTCTGTGGCCAATAGATCTAACCAAGACTCTCCCCACTGCTGAAAGAGGCCTTGCGCCACGTCCGAGTTTAGACGCCATTCGTGATCCATCATGCACTGATGGCTCAGTTCGCCCGCCCTGGCGTTCAGAGAACCTGCCAGGTGTTGAACCACCAGGGTCACGCCCTGATGTTCCAGCCACTGCCAGAGGCGCAGAGCCTCCTGGCATAGGGTCCACGACCCCATCCCATCCCTGCCCTGTTTGTTGCAGTACCACATGGCGGTGGTGTTGTCCGTGAACACCTGCACTACACTCCTCCGGACAGAGGGGAGGAATGTCTTCAGTGCAAGTCGGATCGCCCGCAGCTCCAGAAGGTTGATGTGGAGATGGCACTCCGCCGGAGACCAGAGTCCTCTGATCTCCGCCTCCCCCATGTGGCCCCCCCAACCCTGAAGGGACGCGTCCGTCACCACTACGTGCTCCGGTTGGGGTAGGGAGCGGGATCTGCCGCTGACCCAATCGCGGTCCGTGAGCCACCACTGCAACTGTTTTGCAGTACCCTCCGAGATCAAGACGTGGTCGGACAAGTTACCTTGAAGCTGGGCCCACGGAATCTTCAGGTCCTACTGCAGAGCCCGCATCCACCACCTGGCGTGATGCACCAGAAGGATGCAGGAGGCCATCCGCCCTAGAAGCCGCAGCGTCAACCTGACCGAGACTCGGGATAACGGCTGAAAGATCGGAATTATAGCCCGAATATCCAGAACCCGCTGTTCAGGAGGATAAACCCGAAACTGCACTGAGTCTAGAACAAATCCGATGAAGAGGAGCTTCTGAGAGGGACACAAGTGTGACTTCGGCACATTGATGGAGAACCCCAGCAGGTGCAGGAGGTCGGCCGTAATCTGGAAGTGTTCGTGGCCTACCGTGAACCGCAGGTAACGCCGGTGGGCCGGGGATGTGAAAATAAGCGTCCTGCAAGTCCAACGCTACCATCCAGTCTCCCGGGTCCAGGGCAGCTAGGACCTGAGCTAGCGTCAGCATTTTGAACTTCTCCTGCCAGAGGAAGCAGTTGACTTTCCGTAGGTCCAAGATAGGGCGTAGGCCCCCTTTGCCCTACTTGGGAACCAGAAAGTAGTGGGAGTAACAACCACACCCTACTTATGGCCCAGGAACGAGCTTGATGGCCCCCTTGGCCAAGAAGGGGAGGGAGTAGCCCCTTCGGACGATTTGCAGCACCAACCTGTCCGATGTAACAGTGCGCCAGTGGAGGTGGTGATGGCGAACCCTGCCTCCCACTGGCGTCACATGGGCCTGAAAAATCGGACTAGTAAGGTTTAGAGGCGGATGCTGCAGGGACAGGTGTGGACTGGCCGTGCCGTTGTCCCCGACCGCCACCACAGTGGTTTCCACGGTGGTTTCCACGGCCGCCACCGCGCTGGATGTTAGACTGCGGTGCGTGGCTGGCAGCACGTGTGGGGGCGCCCCTTCCTTGGCCACGAAAGGAGCGAAAGGCACCCGTTTGCTGGCGCGGGCGGAGAGGTCCAAGGACTTGGCCGTAGCCCTGGAGTTCTTAAAGCGCTCACGCGCATGGTCTGCCTTGTCGCCAAAGAGGCGACGGCCATCAAACGGCATGTCCATAAGAGTGTTCTGGACATCAGCCGATAAGTTGGCGGACCTCAACCAGGCGTGGCGACGAATCGCAGCCGTTGTTGCCATCACTCTGCCCAGTGAGTCAGTGGTATCCAGCCCACACCGGATGGAGTACCGTGCAGCATCTCAACCCTCCGCAAGGGCTTGGGTGAGTTTAGTCCGGACCTCCTCCGGACATTGTGGCAGCACATGCGCAACCTTGTCCCACAGAGAGCGGGTGTAGCGGCCCATGAGGCATGCGGTGTTGACTGACCGCAATCCCAAACTCAAGGATGAGAATACTTTCTTTCCGTACTGCTCATACCTCTTGGATTCCCGATCGGGGGGAGCCGTCGGGAATGCGGTCTGGGAGTTAGAGGCCTGGATGACCAGGCTCTCGGGGGTGGGGTGGGTGGACAGGAAAGCAGGGTTGCCCGGAGCCGGGCGGTGGCGTCTGGCCACGTTCCTATCTACAGGCTGACCTGTAGCAGGCCTGGACCAGGTGCCCAGAAGAACGTCAGACAAGGCCTCATTAAACGGCAGCAGAGGCTCAGCTGAGCTTGCCTGCGGTTTAAGGACCTCAGTGAGGTTAGTCCTCACGGCCGCGACGGGGAGCTCAAGGTGTAAGGCCTTGGCTGCCCGCGTCAACACCACACTATAAGCAGCCCCCTCCTCCGTAGCCACGGTAGGAGGGGCGACAAAACCAGTGTCTGGCGAGGTATCCAGACCACTGGCGTCCCCTAGCTCCCCTGACCAGTCCTGGTAAGACTGACACTCCCGTGCCAGAGGGTCTTCAGACCCCTCCCAATCCCCCTCACCACCCATCTCCTGATACTCAGGACCAAAGGATGGGGCCGGGTCATAGAAGTAGAAATCTCCCATCGGCGTCTTATACGGGGCCGGACCCGAATCGAGGGAGGGATCCGTTGGGCGGCGCCGGGGGCGACATCCTAGGGGCCGGCGAGGTCGTGACGTTGACCGGCGGCGACCAGGATCCGGATCCTGCGGGAGCTTGCGGCGCCGGGACTGAAGTCACCGGCGGCGTCGGGACCGAAGCACCCGACCCGCTGGGACTCACAGTCGGGGCCGCGGAGCCCGAAGGTGCCACGGAGCCCGACGGAGGAGTGAGCGACCTCATGGCCGTGAGGAAGGCCTCGATCTCCTCCGACGTCGCGTGCTGCCCAGGGACTGTCGGGTATGGAGCAGGCTGCGATGCCCGCGGCTCCGGCGGAGCCGCGTGGGCGGTGTCGTCCGAACCCCCCGGCCGTGTCGCGCGAGCGTGGGGGCGAGTCAGAAGAGCCATGACATCTCTTCGACTTCTTGTGCTTACCTGATGACCCTGAAGACCGTGGACGACTCCCGGAGCCATGGTGGCTCACACCCCGCGACCGGTCCCTCGACCTCCTTGAGGACCGGGACCTCGAGCGGCGCGGGCCGACTTCCGGAGCTCGAGCCGCTTGCGCGACCGCTCCCGCCTAGCCTTAGACGTCCGGGCTCGACAGTCGGAACATGCCTTGTCGTCGTGGTCGAGGCCTAGGCAATGAAGACACCGGCGATGGGGGTCGGTAACTGACATCAGTCGGTCGCAGTCGACGCAGGGTTTGAACCCGGGCATCCCTACCGGCACCGTCGGGTACAGACTTCGAAGTAGATCAAAAATGATCGAAAAAGTTTAGTAAAAAATTGACTAAGGGTACCACTTTTTACCGATCGGCGCTTGCTGGCGCGGAAAAAAGAACTGACGTCGGCGCACGAGGGCGGCTTCTAAGTACTCCGGCGACGTCATTCCGGCGCCCACGACGCCAACGACGGACGCGGAGCCGCAGACGACGCCTACCGACGCGCAAGGGTACTGCTATGCAAAAATTTACGGATCCAGTCTGACGCCTGGGGATATTCTAAGGTAAGGAATCTAATACTAACCTGTTTTTCAGATCTGAATTTTCTCCCATTGGATACATTGCTAGATTTTCACTCAAAAGTTTCTAAGTGTGAACTTTTAAAATACCTTTTTATTCTTTAAAAATCATTGGAACAACTAAAACGTTTTTACCAAACTGTTTTCAGCTTAGACCCCAGGACTGAATCTAGGATACAGTCCTGGAGTTACAAAAGTAATCAATAAAGTATTCAGCTGCATTTATGTAGAAAAACCCATTGGGCTCAATGTTAGATTGTGTTTAGAAGTGTGTTGCCTACTGCAACCCCTGTACCTGTTGTGTTTACAAAGTTATTTCCTTTCTGCAAAGTAATTACTTGAGATCACTCATAATTGAGAAAAGTATATTTTTGATACCTGTTGGTTTTAGAAATAAAGCAACTATATCTTTTGATATAAAAACAATTGGCCTGGAGTTCAGTCCTTGAGTGTGTGTGAAACTTTTGGTGTGTACAACAAATGCTTTACACTGTCCTCTGGTACTGCCTTACTGCTCGACCAAGCTACCACTTTTGAGAGTAAGTTCAGCCCTGTCTTTAACCTCTGCTATACCTCTGAGGTTGGTGGTCTCTATACACACTGTACCTTACTGTGGTCCAGTATATATATATATATATATATATATATATATATATATATATATATATATATATAGAGCCACTTTCTCACACTCACCTTGGTTGCAGTTATATGCAGTCCCGCTGGTCACTTCCGGAGCGGAATGTCATCAGGGAAGAAGCGTGAAGAGGCCACATATCAGCAAGAAGGTGTAATGCTTTCGAGTTTCTGGATTCAGTCTGACTTATGGAAGAATATTCACAAAGTGAGAAATCTGTGTCCAGATAGAGTAACTTTTGCATGTAGTACATTGGAAAAACCTTTCTTACAACTTTATTTATAAGGATACAACATCTGAAAGAAACATGGGGAGAATAAACGCAATATAGTTATAAAAGAGGACATTTATTGCTACATCACTGTTATATACACGACAGTTCTCAAAATCTACTTAAAAAAGTTTAGGATTATTTAAAAATTCCAAATAATCCAGCCAGCTGTTTTTTTTTTATTTTTAACACTTGTATAAAATTATTTTTAAAAAATGAAAACAATCTTGAGGCACTCTGAAACACAACAGTATGTTTTGATTGTGCTTCATTTAAATAGCAATATCCCCGCCCATCCCCTTTCATTTAAAGTCCTTTAGTTTATTGTTTGCTGGGTTTATTTCGTTAGGAAAATACTGTCCAAAATGTGACAAATCACTACTTGGCAGCAGATCAAGGGAAACTACTTTTTGGGGAGACTGGGAGAAGACGGCCAAAATAGATCCACAGGGTGCACACCTCCCCATGGCTTGTAAAAATCCTTTTCCTCTCATTCCCTTTTTTTATATAAAAATAAGTAGTTCAGTGGCATGGTTAAATGCTACATTTCTTAAAGATAGTTCAAGCCCTCTTTTATGAGGTGTCAGGGGTGATTTTTGAAAGGAGAAAAATATTTTGTCAAATAAATTACCATTCTGATAATAGCTATTACTGGCCTGTTTCTAACTAATCTTTCAAAAACAGTTAAAATATACTTAAATAGTAAATCTGCTTGTTGCACATAGAAACTGTTTTTGAGAATTTAAACTAATTGATCAAGCCAAAAGAATAAGTAAGAAATATCTTTACAATTTACAGTGTTAAGAGGGACATTTAGCAAAATAAGGGCATAAGACGGTCAAAAGAAGCTTTTGCGGGCCACTGCACAAAGATGAATGTACATTTGTGTGCAACGCAATAAAGAAGAGTTGATGCAAGGGCAGCTGAGCCGAGAAAGAGGCCAGTAATGCTACGGTCATAAGGAAAAGCAATAAATACTCATGAATGGTCCAGACAAAGAACTTTCAAAAGGGTGAGACAATGCCAATATAAATTCTCCTCCATGATAAAGAACTTCTGGAAAAAAAACACAATATATCTGCCACTTTTGAAACATGGTGCACAAGCAGATGAAAGTATCAAAAGCCCTACCTGAAGAAAAATAAATAGAAAATGTACACAATTGACATGAAAATTGCATGGAAGGCAACAACCAATAGTGCTTGTAATACAGTCTGAAGACACTCTCGTCCAGCACAACATTCTACATCCTCCTCATCACACTCCCACTTGATCCATGTTTTTGATCATGTATTTTAGAATGCCAATTCACTGCTTCCAGGTACATCCAGCAATGTACACAATACAATTCGCTTGCAGTCCTCATGTTCAAAGTAGTGCTGCTTTGGATGTCACAAACTACAACAAAGCTCTCTGCTCTTCCATATTAGAGCAGAAGCTGAAATAAGGGCAGTGACTGTTTGTACGGCAACACTGTTCATGAGCTCAAACGGCCATTTCAATAGGGGTCTCTTGCTACGGTTAGTGTGAGACTGTAGATCACTGGATTACTCATTTTAAACATTGTCACTATGTTACGATCGCAACTTCTGGTTATAAAGTCAATTTGTAGCCATCCTGTGTCGGACCAACAATGGCCTTTATGATGAACTGTTAACCCAACTCATTTGCTGGATTTCCTCAAATATGGCAAACAAACAGAGAGGGTGATTGGAGAAGTACTACAAGTCCACCATTATTATCAGGTACCGAAACGTCACACATTCTCTATTCACCAAAAGCTTTCTAGCCCAGGTTCTTAATTAAAGTGAAATTTTAGATAATGCTTAGGGCAACAATTTGTAACCCACTAATGTATAAATGAAATTCCTACCCACCTCTAATAAAAGATAGCTGTCAGAAACTGCCATAAAAGAGATTTTGTGGTCAAGCAAATCTTTTCCCTTGGGTTCCTCACCACCTGAATTCATTAGATGAACATGAAAGGATTGCATATAAAGCTTACAAATCTCAAACTACCGTATAATCAAAATACCAGTCAATAAGTTTCTTACTATCTTCAGTCAAATTAACTCCAAATATGTACACTCTATTAAACTATTCACAAATTGTTCATAGCAGGCCTTGAGCAGCCTAACTTAAAAGCTGCTGAGCCAGTTCACTTTCTGATGTCTTCTCCAGCATGTAGAACTTGGCAACATTTGCCTGGCAATATGCAAGTTGAGTCAAAAGGGCACTGCAAAGATTTACTGTTTCAGGATTCTGTTGACAAATACTTTTAATGGTAACTTCAGGATTATACAGCCACGTTTTCTTTCTAAAAGATAATTCACTAGTCTCCATAATCCAAAAGAACTTTACCAAATTAAAAAATAATAATAAATGACTTCAACAATTCCCAACTATACAGAGGGGGAGGGGAGTGTGTTATTCAGGATGGTGTTCTGCCCATCATTTAGCACATCTTCCATTACTTATAATTTTTCAATATTCCGTGCAGTTTAAACCCCATTGACTTCATTCTTGCACCTTTGAAATGTTTTCTTTGGCAGTTCTGGCAAGACAATCTACAGGATATGGAGTAGGCAAACAACTTAATCTAATGAAAACCAAATGACCATAATGCAGACGAATATGCACTTCCCTGGAAGTGAAAATAAATACAAACGTAGATTGTAGAAGGCATAGTTAATGTAGTGACAGAGCAGACTAAGTTGCTTCTCTTGCCAACAGGTTTTCCCTAACAATTGGACCATTGAAAAATCAATAACCAAACCTTGACTAAAACAAAATACGAACAAGAATTGCGTTGAATAATTATGTTTTACAAAAAGTGCTTTTGGATCCCAAACAAAGGTATAGACTTGAGTGTTTAAGGATCTCAATCGACCATCCATGATGGAGCACACCTGTGGTCTTGTTTCGTTACTTTCCAGCAAGGAGTTTGCTCACAAACAATCTCCATTACCAATGAAGCAGAACATAATGTACTGGGCATAGGAAAAGCATGTTTGAATAACAATAATGCTATATCTGCCATATTTTCTCTGCAGTGTTCCAAAAAGATGTTGCAGAGCAGTTAAACGTCCCCCATTCTAGGACAAGATCAAATTTAGGGAGGTTACAATAATACCACAGATTTGGCTTCAACAACCTGTTGCCTACTCATCTAACGCCTTTTCTTGTTTGAGGAGTAAGTAATTAATTTCATTGTATGTAAAGATCTCAATTTCGATTGTGCACTAGAATGATATTTAAGTTAATATTTCCATAGAATTTTTAATTTTTAAACTATACAAAATGGGGAAATCCCCATTCCATTAAAACACTGCTTAGCAGTGATAACACAACAACACATGATCTTTGCACTGGTTTTAATGCATCAACAGAGGAGAATATTGTGAACCGTATCACATTCTTTGTTTTGGGAGTGAGGGCTCAGATGACAACTTTTTTCAACTGGATGATTTATGGTGGGAATACATGAAGAAGGTGTCATGTAATCAAGATTAAGTCAATGTGCTTAAAAGCAACACATTTCAGGGTCTGGGTTTGTAGCAATCAACAAATTGGTTTTTGGATTAGCAGAAAAACAAAAGCAATTACATGAACATGCCATTCAAGGCACATTAATTTAGGAGAAGGGGCAAGGAAACAAGATTCCTGCAAAACACATATTGGAGGTTAAAATAAAGGCAATGATCCTTTTCCTACAGCATTAAAAAGGGAGCACATGCAAGTTTATTCTCAACTAGGCATTTGATGCCATTACAAATCTTGAAATACCACAAATTAGATTTGTGCTTTATAAATCGTTTTATTGGCTCTGTAGCCAGAGTGAGTAAACTCACTGTAATTCTTCCTGTGCATAGACCAGAGAGAGCTGTAAAGGTTCATGGAATCTAGGTAACTGGTCAGATTTCTGAATCTTCATTATGTAAAATGTTACTCATGTAGAGCTGTAAATCAGTCACAGGACCATATATCTAAAAACTTCCGAGTTAGGTACCCTCAATTGACATAACATGTATTTGTAAAGCACACATTCACCCAAGGATATCTTGGCGCTGAATAACAGATGTTTTTTGTTACCCAACTCAATGGTACTCAGAAGGATGAAGGGCTGAGTGGACCCACCTGGATTTGAACCTGCAACTATGAGGCTAAACACAGGCCCCTACAGCGGGCACATTAGTCCACTAAGCCACCAGACCCGGCTTTTCAGTCAAAGAAGGATAATAACTTAAAAGTCCTACAGCTATTTTTAGTGTAAACATTTACAAGTCGCTTAAAACATATAAATGTTTGGCTTGTGAGAGGGCAATGTACAGCTGTTAACACTGGTCCAATCGGAAGCAATAACAGTGGTTATCATACAAGTAATACAGGCAGTCCAACACCTAGCTATGCTAAAGAACAATGACCAGCGGGGTCAAAACACTGGCATAGTGTGCTAGAGGAAGCACCCGAGTACATGCACACTGCTGAGTCCTCATTCAAAGACTTACCTGTGCCACACAAACCACCTTGCATGACATGCCTGTTCACTCTGCACCATGTACACTTAATACACTGAAGCCCTTCCTCGCTACATGGGTATTGAATGGAGGGTGAAAAAGGTCCTATATTCTTCCATTCACCAAACAAAGCAATAACTGGTTGATCACAATGGTTCATACTACATATTGGGAGGGGGGTGCAAACATATGTTACAACAAATGACAATTAACAATAAAGACACAAATGTAAGCCAGAGGGAAAGGCGGCAAATACAGCTGAAATAAGCAGTTTTACCCTAATCTTCAACGCCAAAACGAAGCACATTTTGGACTGCATCAGAATTAAGTTTTTGTTGGGTGACTGAAAAAGTAAATGGTTATTTAAATATTGGAAGTAGTAACTTTACACAATCCGCTCTAGGAATCTAGGAGACCGCAGCTGACAAATAGCCCACACCTCCAACTCCGATGGTTAACAAAACTAAACACTATCCCTTAACAAACTTCCTCTATTCAGCTATTAAATGAGTATACCTGGTCACAAATGAAAGTCTGTTAAGAAGGATCTAAGCACAAAACCAGAGAGCAAGCTGCTGGATTTTAGATGCAGCTGAATTCCCCTTGACTAAATTCCTCTTACTACAAGAATGTCAGGGAGGTATTACCTTTGTGCATCGTTACTAAACTTTAACATTAGGCAGATGTCCCCAAACTAGGTTTTTAAATAAAGGGAGCAATATGCCTTTAAGCCGCTAAACACCAGTGTGTTAGCTACTGGTATTTGCTCGTCTCTGCTCCAGAGATAACAAGTTCACAGCTAACATTGGTCTAAAGCATACAATTAAAAACACTAAAAAGTGTTAAACTGCCATTACTTAACTGAGTTTTAAAGTGAGCTGTACATCTGGAGATACAGCTAGTAGTGAGGAATGTTTTTTGAGAACAGCCATACTTTCCAACTTGATCACAGTTATGGGAAAAGATTAAACTTGGTTTTGTAAATTTCTCAACTTCCCACTGCCAGGACTGTGAACATATTTCCTTCCCTCAATGGTTAAAATGCTAAACTTACACCATCTCATATCCTGTGATAAGTCAACAACACATATTTGGAAATGTATTCACCTCATGAAATTATTTTTTTGTCAGCACAGTTTATGATCATACGTTAATGCAAACCAATCCAAAATCGGTCACATCGGCAAAGCCCAACTGGATGTCTGTGTACCCCAATACTTCGGAAACAGTCCCACAAAGCAGAGTGAAAGTTGGATATATATATATATATATATATATATATATATATATATATATATATACACACACACACACACACACACACACACACATATATACATACAGGGCGTCTTCTTGCAGCTAAGATGTAAGGTTTGGAGAAATCAAGAACCAGTGCATACCAAAAATAAGTAATCTAGAAAGTTGTCCCCTCTTTCCATACTCCTAAACTCAGGATTTCAATAGCCATGCCATAATGGATTCCTTTGAGCCACACAATGTTGACCAAGCCAGTAAGGTGAATGAAAAGCAGATAGGACAAATTATTATAGAAACTGATCCCACTAGGTGATATGCAATGGAACTGGGTAATGCAGAAATAGTCCACTATCTCCCCTTCGCAAGGGAGCTCAAGCACTACTATTCCAATCAGCCAATGAAGTCCATCTTTCCACCTAACCCTCAAGATCCAGAAAGATTGATGCAGAAGAAGTCTGGAGTCCAAAGAAAATCCCACCACTGAGGTTTTGATCAAGCAAATGGTGGTATGCAGTTTAATTAGTTTCCATTAGGATACACAAAGTCTGTTGAACTCTGACTGGTGAACGAAGGAGCTGCTTTATAAATGGTGTTGGAATCCGTAATGAAAATCAGCTTGAATGGTAAGGACTCAGTTTCTTCAACCAGTATGTCGGCTTTTTTCAAATTTGTCTTTGTTCTGTTTCTTGGGTCTTGTCACTTTCCTAGATTTTTGATCCCGGTTGTGTGTGTGTTTTTGCTCTGTAATCTTTGTTCTGGGTTTCTTTCTCTTATATACAGTGTCAACTCCTCACATCCATCAATTTTCATTTCCAGAATTTCTTTCATTTGATTAATTTAGAAGATAAACCTTCAACAACTCTGCTTGGAAAGAACGCAAACTCTCCTTTCTCAGCCTCTGTACTGAAGGAATACATTTGACACCATTAAGACCCCCATGCACAACCAATTTTTTTTTTTTAAGGATTTTACCATTAAATTGGTTCAAAGTTTTGGACCACTGAGCAGATGGAGCGGTCAGGATGCCAAATGCATACGACATTTTCTACTCCCTTCCACCAATTCTGTAGTGATCAACACAAAGTGAGATGAAGTTGGCACAAGAGACAAACAGAAAATGCATGCTGAGAATTCACGCTTCGATGCTTCTCAGAGCAGTTGCCGAGCCTGGTCTCTCGCTTGTCCAGTCTTGAGTGTACTTTTTCTTTTTGATGCAAACTTTAATATTTGAGTTGATCCTAAAAGATGCAACACTTTAACTAGGACATCAGCAGCAGAAAAAAAGCAACTGGGCACAAGAATTTTTATACAAAAGAAATTTGTTTGCTTACAAAACATATGCAAAAAAAACCTATAAAACAAAAACAAAAAGACATTTGCTATCTTTGTTCTACATAAAAAATCTTTTTACTCGTTCTTTTTTGTTTGTTTAAAAAAGAAAATTAAGCTTAGGCACATTTTGCTGCTGGCTGTTGCAAACTAACCAGTGCAATCCGATGCTCCCCTTTTGACTTTTACTGAGTGATATGTACGAACTGTTCCATATTTTATACTTAAGGCAATCGTTCTTTTTTTGTTTGACAAAAAGTGTTTATAGTCTTGTGGTATGCCAAACAATGTCAGGCCACACCACTTGTGTCAGTATTAGCAGTACTAAAAGTCTGTTCTGTGCGATGATTGGAGTCCAGAAGACGACTTCTTACCGATCCCGCAAAACTCAGCCACACAAGCCCTGAAATTAAATGACAAACAAATCAGGATTTATAGGCTGGAATGAATGATTCAACTTGCAATACACATTGTAAAGAAGAACATTTCATCATATATCATTTTGGAATTATTCTACCCATAACCTATTTTTGTAATGTAAACACCCAACCCATTCAGGAGGAAAGAAACCAGTCACTTAACCATAATAATGGCTTTGCAGCTTGAAGAAAACAAGTTACTTACCTGTGACTGTAGTTCTTACTCCAGTATTGGAGCTTTCATAGTTTCACATACCTAAATTAGAAAATCAGAATAGTGAGCAGTACATCATAGCACATTTTGGTTTTTGTCACCTGCTTTTCACAAATAGGCAACACATGATACTTGCACATAGTAGTAACTGTATTAAAATACACAGAGACATATCGCCCATAAATGGCATCTCCAATATCAAACAACAATAAAATGTTCTTTTTTTCACCAACCAAAGGATGGAGGGATGAGAAAGGAGGCTCGCCGTTATGGGAAAAGGTTCCTCAGCACCGCTTGTCCCACTGCTACATCGCTTCTTGCATGTGCATCCAGGCAGTAATGCCTGGTGAAGGTATGCGTACTCCTCCAGGTAGCTGCTCTGCAGATGTCCTGAATAGAGACGCCTGAAAATAGAATGTGCACAAACATGTGCTGGTAATGGCTTCCCCGCCGCCTGATGACAGAATTGAATGGCATTTGAGATCCATCGTGCAATTCCCATTTTTGATAACGGGAAACCTTTCCTGGGGGCACCAGAAGCCACAAACAAGCGTGTAGATTTTCTGAAAGGCCTTGTCCTTTGCAAATAACATTTCAGGCAACGCTGGACATCCAGCGTGTGGAGAGTCCTCTCTGCCGCCGTAGATGGTTGAGAAAAGAATAGTTTCAGGATTAATGGCTCATTTAAGTGAAAATCCGTTGGTACTTTTGGAATAAACTTCGGATTCGTTCTGAGCACCAATCGGTCTTCCCTGAATTGCAAAAAAGGTTCTTGCGTCGTAAGGGCTTGGATTTCTCCCATCCTTCTGGCTGATGTTAGAGATATCAATAGAGCCACCTTCCAGGATAGGAATTTTAGATCAGTTTTCTGAATTGGCTCAAATGGTGGTTTCATCAGTTGTGATAAGAATGTTCAATTGCCATAGAGGCGGTGGAGGCCTAATGGGTGGATAAACTCGAAACAACCCCTTCATTAATTGCTTCACAATTCTTTCCGACCACAGAAATGGACTTGCTTCTCCTGTATCTTGAAATCGCCACCAAATGCACTTTAACAAATAGTTTTCTTACCTGTCGGTGTAGTTTTGCAGCTTGAAGATCTTTCTGGATTCACTATGCTGTGCATTATTCCACGGTCTTGTGGTTGGGTCCGGATTCGTAGTCTTTTTTTTTTTTTCTTTTTCTCGTAGCCCAGGTGGACGTCGGCGTCACACCTCCTTGGGTGCATTTCCGGTGCCGTCGGCATGCTTCCTGCGGAAGCTCCCACTCTTGGGTGCCATCTTTGGGTTCTTTTTTTCCGTGTTTCTTTCGTTTCCGAAGTAATGGCAATGTTCTATTTAAGTGATATTTTACCGCTTTGTACTTTAAAAGTCCTTTTTTTCTCCTCTTTTTTTTATTTTTTATTAACCACCTCTTCTCTTTCCAGCCTCCTCTTTCTGGCGGAGGTGGGTGGGTTCGCTAGTGAATCCAGAAAGATCTTCAAGCTGCAAAACTACACCGACAGGTAAGAAAACTATTCGTTTTGCAGCGTGAATCTTTCTGGATTCACTATGCTGTGCATAGATTTTGTAGCGGTTTCTCATTTCTGTGGCGGCTGGGTGGAAGATGAGCGTTGGTTATTGAATATGTGCTGGAGCACCTTTTGTCTGACTTGTGAGTCCTTTCTCATCTGTATATCCACACAGTAGTGCTTCGTGAACGTGTGCACCGAAGCCCATGTTGCCGCCAGGCATATGTCTTGTATGGGTGTGTTAGCCAGGAAGGCTATTGTAGCACCCTTTTTCCTAGTGGAGTGGGCACGTGTCCCCTCTGCTAGCTCTTGTCCTGCACGTTTGTGGCAGAGTTGAATTGTTTGTGCGATCCATAGTGCAATAGTCTCTTTGGTTACTGCCTTGCCCATGAAACTGTTGGCGAATGACACGAAGAACTTTTTTGTCTTCCTGTGTTCCCTTCGTCCTCTCAATGTAGTGCATGACTGCCCTTCTGGCGTCCAGGGTGTGCAGAGCTCGCTCTGCGCTAGTGGTTGGTTTTTGGAAAAAACTTGGTATCTGTATAGACTTGTTAATGTGGAATTTGGACACCACCTTCGGCATGAAGTGTGGGTCAGTCCTCATCACAACCCTATAGTTGTGTATTTGTATGTAGGGTTCTTGTTGCGTCAGCGCCTGTAGCTCGCTTACTCTGCGTAAGGACGTTATTGCAACCAGGAAAGCTGTTTTCATAGCTAGCATCTTTAGGGAGGCCTTGTGAAGTGGTTCAAAGGGCTCTTTCATGAGTTCCGTTAGGACCATGTTCAAGTTCCATGCAGGTGGCGGCACCCGCTTGGGTGGTGCGATCCTTTTCGCTCCTTCCAGGAATCTCTTCACCACCTGTGATGTGAAGAAACTCCTGCACGTTTCTCCCCTTGTGTAGGCGACTATCGCTGCCAAGTGAACTCTCAGCGAGGATGAGCTAAGGTTCTTCTCCAGCAAGTGCGTCAGGTACTTTAGCACTGTGGGGTCCTTCATTTTATTGTGAAGTCCTTCTTTTCTGCACCACATTGCAAATCTTTTCCATTTCGCAACATAGCACTTCCGAGTGCTGGGCCTTCGTGCCTCCGAAGGACCCTCAGGGTGCTTTCTGGCAGTCTCAAATGTGTGAACTCTATGTCCTCAGGAGCCACGCTACTAGGCTCAGGCTCTCTGGCTCTGGGTGTAGCACCTCTCCGTTCTGCATGGAGAGTAGGTCTTTCCTCTTGCCGAATCTGTGGGGTGCACACTGTGTCATCTCCATGATCTGCGAGTACCATGTCTGTCTGGCCCACTGTGGCGCGACCAGTATCAGGGTCATGTTGCTCGCTCTGCACTTGCTCAGCACTCTGTGAATCAGTGGTGTTGGGGGAAAAGCGTAAGCAAATGTCCTTGACCAATCTATCCATAGGGCATTCCCCAGGGACCCCTCCTCGGGCTGTCTGGATGCGCAGTTTTGGCATTTTGCATTCCGGCGTGTGGCAAACAGGTCCACTGATGGTGTTCCCCATTTGTCGAACAGCCACCTTGCCTCTTGAGCATTGAGCTCCCACTCGTGGGATGCCGATGTCTGTCTGCTGAGCCAGTCTGCCTGTATGTTGTCCTTCCCTGGTAGGTGTATGGCTAGCAGGTCTATCTTGAGAGGGATGGCCCATCTCCATATCTCCTGCGCCAGCGTTGAAAGCGGGGCTGACTGTGTGCCACCCTGCTTGTTGATGTAGAACATCGCGGTGGTGTTGTCTGTTTGTAGCAACACCTTGTGCTTGTACAGTCTTGTTTGGAAAGCTTTCAGTGCAAGGAAGATTGTCTTCAATTCTAGGTAATTGATGTGCTTTGTCGCATCTGCTGGCGTCCACAGTCCCCTCACCTTGAGCTCCTCCATGTGAGCGCCCCATCCCTTCAGGGATGCGTCTGAGGTGATGGTCACTGTTGGCGTTGGGGGCGTTAGAGGCTTTCCCCTTGTTATGTTCTCCATGGTCCACCATGTCATCTCCTTCTGCACTGCGTGCGTTACAACCACTAGATCCTCCCAACTGCCTGTAGCTTGTGACCATTGCTCCTGCAGCCATTCTTGAATGGGTCTCATGTGGAGACGTACATTTGGTACCAGGTGGATGCATGATGCCATCATCCCCATGATCTTGCTCGCAGTCCTCACTGTCCGAGCTTGTCCCTTCTGGTAGAGGCGAGTTTCCTTCACCAGCGCCCTCGCCCTCTTCTCGCTGGGGAACACCTTGCCCTGTAAGGTGTTGATCTGTGCCCCCAGGAAGATCTTCACTTGTTCCGACTCCATTGATGATTTCTTCCAATGGATGGAGAACCCCAGGCTTATGAGCGTGCTCGTCACTGTATGTACGTGCTGCTTGCATTTCTGGTATGAGTTTGCTTTCACCAGCCAGTCGTCCAGGTAGGGGTATACGTGTATTCCCTGCCTTCGTAGGTGCGCTGCGACTGCTGCGAGGCACTTTGTGAAGACCCTTGGTGCCGATTTTAGCCCGAAGGCTAGTGTCGTGAACTGGTAATGGCTTTCTCCGATGGTGAACCTGAGCATATGCTTGTGCTTTCTGTTCATTGGGATGTGCAGGTAGGCATCCTTGAGGTCTATCGTGACCATGAAGTCCCCGATCTGTAGTTGCGGGAGCACCTCTTGCAGGGAGGTCATTTTGAATTTTTGCATTCTTATGAATTTGTTCAGGAACCTTAGGTCCAGAATGGGTCTCATTGTCTCGTCTACTTTTGGTACCAGGAAGTACGTTGAGTATATTCCTTTGTTTCTTTCCTTGAAGGGTACCCGTTCTATGGCCTGCTTCTGCAGGAGTTCTTTTGCTTCTTCCTGAAGACGCTCTAGCTGTTTGCTTGTTAGTGGTTTTCATTTTGGTTTTCTGCTTGTTGGCCTCCTCTCCAACTCTATGCAGTATCCGAATTGGATGATGTTGAGGATCCATTTGTCTGATGTGATTTCTCTCCATTCTTGGAGGTAAAATCTTAATCTTCCTCCCACTGGTGTTATGTGGTCGTAGATGTCTAGCTTGTCTTGACCCCTCTGTACGTGCTGCCCCCTGGGACCTTTTCTGTGGGCTGGCACACGGAGTTTATTGAAGTCACTTAGAGGCGGGCTGCTGTCCCCCTCTTCTATTCTGTCCACGTCCATTTTCTCTCACACGAAAGGACTGGCCTCTTTGTTGGTACTGCCAGGACTGCTTCTGCTGACCCTGCTGAGCCTGCGAGTCTGCCTGGTGCGTTTTTTGGAAAGCCTGGTGTGATGTACCTGGCTGGTTTCCACCTCTCCCGCCAGGCCTCCGTGACGGGGTGCCCCTTTTGTTGCCTCTGAACTGCAATGCTCCCATGCACCTTGCTGTTTCGTTATCCTTTTTTAGTTGACTCAGCTTCTCATCAACTGTTGTTCCGTAAAGCGTATCGCCGTTGAACGGTGTGTTCAGGATGCTGTGTTGCACCTCGGGTTTGAAACCTGAAATCCTGAGCCAGGCGTGTCTCCTTTCAGTGACACCCATCATCATGAGCCTGCTGGAGGTGTCTGCTCCATCCAGGGCCGTCTTGAGGCAAGAATTTGCTGCGTTCTTCCCTTCAACTAGTTTTTCGGCCTTCTGCCTGGCATCCTGGGGCAGGTCCTTCACCAACTGCCCCAGCTCCTCCATGATCTGGTACATGTGCCTGTTTATCAGGGCGTTGGAATTAGCCATGCGCCATTGGGTCGCGGCATTCCGTTCGATCCTTCTGCCCACCAGATCCATCTTCTTGCTCTCCTTATCCGGTGGTGGTCCAGAAGTAGTGGGCACGTTAGCCCTCTTTCTTGCTGTGGCCGTGATAATGGAGTCTGCGGAGACCGTGCCCTGAATGTAGGGTGGGTCCTTTGAGGAATGCTTGTATTTCTTCTCTGTTCTGGGAGTTACCGCCTTGCATGTTGCGGGTTCCCTGAATGCTTCCTTCCCCTGAGCCAAGACGCTGTCGAGCATTGGTAGGTACTGGCTCCTTGTTTGTGTGGGGAGCAATGTCTCTAGAAGGAAGTCTGCTTTCTGCTTCTCTTCGTCGAGCTTGAGTTTGAAAGCTGCTGCGGCAGACTTTATCACCGAGTTGTAGGCCCCGATGTCGTCCGGCGGCGAGGGCCTCGAGGGATATGTGTCGACCGCCTCCTCTGGGCTGTCGGTGTCGACATCTAGGTAATCCACCTCCTGTAAGTCAGAGGGGGCCGACTCGGCGTCCGTCCTGCTGTCCTCTTCCTCCCCATAGTTGTAACTATAGTAGGGACTCTCGTTATCTTCCTGGTCGTCGACCACCTCGACGTCCGGGTCTTGTTCCTCGGCGACCTCGTCTTCCTCCTCGACCACCTCCACCACTGGTGCCTTGGTCTTGTGTGGAATCGTGAAGGTTTTCATCTTTGCGTCAAATTCTTTCTTCCGCTGGAAGATGTTTTCCATTTCGGCCTCGAGGCGCCTTCTCTTTTTCTCCATCTCGGCTGCGTGTTCCGCGTCGGATGGTTCGGCCGCTCTTTTCGGTGGTTGGCTCAGCGCCGTGCTTTTCGGTGCCGGAGGCTTCGACGCCGAACCGGGTTTCGGGTCTCTGGTCGGCGTCGGTGCTTTTGGGTCCTTCTCCCTCGGCGTTGATCGATCCTTTTCGGGGACGATTTTTGACGACTTTTGCTGTTTAACCGCTCTCGGCGCCGGGGACTCATTCTCAGAGGGTCCGCTGGGCTTGTGAGTAGTTGCGGGCGCCAGGTGTTTTGGCGCCGGCGCTTTCGGGGCCTTGACCTCGTTTTTTCGAGACTCAGAGTCTCTCGGGTTCTTGCGGGGCCGGAGAGTCTCCTACCTTATCAGAAGTCTTGGTGTAATCGGTCTCTACGACCGTGTAGCTGTCGTCTTCGGCAGCAGCGTTGTCCTCTTCCTCGGAGGACATCCCCAGCTCGTAGAGGGATGGAGTCGGGGCCTTCCCCTGCAGGGTGGCGTGCGCTACCCTCCGTCTCTCTCTCACACGAAGGGTCTTCGGGGTTAAGGCGGAGCAGGCGTTGCAGTCCTCGCTTCCGTGATTTACCGGTAGGCAAAGGTTGCAAACCGGGTGCTGGTCCTTCTGCGCGTACTTGTGGTGGCAGTTACGGCAGAACTTGAACGGCGTGTTGTCCATCATCGAGCGCTCAGGGCCTCCCTGGTCGCGTGTTCGTCGAAGATCTCTATTAATTCTCCTTCTCCTTTGCTGGTTCTTGGTCGATGAAGTCTCCTGGAGTCTTCAGATTATTTTTCTTTCCAATTTCTGTATTTTCCTTCTTCTTTCTCCAAAAATGTCTGGAGCCCAAACGGGAACGATCCAGACCCGACCGCGGAAAAAAAGAATCTGAAGATGGGGCCCAAGAGTGGGAGCTTCCGCAGGAAGCATGCCGACGTCACCGAAAATGCACCCAAGGCGGTGTGACGCCGACGCCCACCTGGGCTACGAAAAAAAACAACAAAAAACAAAGAAAAGACTACGAATCCGGACCCAACCACAAGACCGCGGAATAATGCACAGCATAGTGAATCCAGAAAGATTCACGCTGCAAAATTGAGGCATGGGCTAATCCAGACTTTGCCAGCCTTAGTAAATATGGGATGATTTGATGCACCTCCGCTCGCAGAGGATGCAATTCGTTCTTCTGACACCAGAGGCAGAATCTTTTCCATTTCATCCTGTATGTCCTATTAGTTCTTTCAGCACTTGCCTTTGCCAGGATTTCTCTGCATTCTGCTGGAATGTTTAAGCTATGAAATTCTCCGTAGTCAGGAGCCAGGCCGCTAATTGCAGTGATGTCGGGTATGGATGCCGCACTTGCCCCTTCTCCATAGTCAACAGTGCTGGTATTGGCTGTAGACGCATTGGCTCGGTCTCTGACAAAAGGAACAGCTCTGTGAACCAATGCTGCCTGGGCCACCAAGGGGCTATCAGTATCATCCTGCACGGTTCCTTTTTCATCTTCATGACCACTCGTGGCAGGAGGGGAATCGGCGGAAAGGCGTAGGCAAAGACGCCTGATCATGCCATGGAAAACGCATTCCCCCATGATCTCCTCTGGTGACGCCAGCTTGCAAAGAACTGGCATTTCTTGTTTTGGGCTGTGGCAAACAGATCCTCCGTTGGCATCCCCCACTTGGCAAAGATGGTACTCAGCGTGTCCTGATCTAGCTCCCACTCGTGACAGGTCGTTTTTTGCCTGCTGAGGGTGTCTGCTGTTGTGTTTTGATCTCCTGGAAGATGTATGGCCTTCAGAGTCACTTCGTAATCTATCGCCCGTTTCCAATTTTTTTGAGCTTCCTTTGACAGAGAGAGAGATCTTGTGCCCCCCTGTTTGTTTATGTAGTGCATTGCCGTTGTGTTGTCTGTTCGCACTAGCACTGATCTCCCTTCTAATCTTGGCAGGAAGGCCAACAATGCCAATCCTATTGTCCTTAATTCCAATAGGTTTATGTGAAGGTGTTCTTGTTTGCTCCATCGGCCACTGACTTGTAACTCCTGTAGGACTGCTCCCCATCCTTTGAGAGAAGCGTCCGTGGTCACTACTAACGGAGCTGGCTCAGTCAGGAAGGACAGACCCACCGAGATATTGTTCCTGCAAGTCCACCACTTTACCGCCTGCAACATTGGTTGCGTGACTTTGATCTTGTCCTCGAAGGATCCCTTTGCTTGGCACCACTGAAGGTCTAACTCTTCTTGTAACAGGCGCATTCTCAAACGACATAGGGGAATGAGTGGTATGCATGAAGACATTGTCCCCAGAAGCGAATTGTATCTTCAGACTGAAAGAGACCTTCTTCTGCTGAATTCTTTGGCTAGAGATGCTAGTCCCAATTGCCTCTCTGTGGATGGGAATGCCTTGTTTGGTGATGTATCTAGGATAGCACCTAGAAACTTAATTGTCCTGGATGGCTGCAGAGATGATTTTTCCACATTTAAGGTCAGGCCCAGATCCGCAAACAGCTCCATGCAAGCCTAAGTCGAAGCGTGAGCCGCCTCCTGTGATAGTGCCTTTACCAACCAGTCGTCTAGGTATGGGAATATGTGGTGTTTTTGTCTTCTGAGATAGGCTGCCACCGGCGCCAGACATTTTGTAAATATTCTCTGTGCAGATTTGAGGCCGAATGGCAGCACTTTGAATTGGTAATGGTCTTTGGACACTGTAAAACAAAGGAACTTTCTGTGGGACAGATGGATGGGGATATGAAAATATGCATCCTGTAAATCTAGGGAGGTTATCTGATCTCCTGGGTTTAAGAGCAGCAGAATATCCTAGAGGGTCACCATTCTGAATGACTGTTTCTTGATATAGGCATTTAGCTACCATAGGTCCAAGATCGGACGCCACCTGAGAGCATCTTTTCTGACCAAGAAGAATCTGGAATAAAATCCTCGTCCTCTTTGGTAGTTCGGCACCGGTTCTATTGCTCCCTTTCGGAGCATTGCCCGAATCTCTCGACGCACCTGAGACAGGTGTTTTACTTTTTGTAGGTGGCGTGGGAGGAGGGAAGTGGAGGAATTCCAGAGCATGTCCGAATTCTATTAGGTGGATGACCCATTTGTCCGATGTTATTTTCTGCCACTGTTGTAAATAATAAGTTACTCTTCCACCCAGGGGAACATTTGACAGGGTAGGAGGACATGCACCCGGAATTTGTAGGTTGTCATTATCTTTTATTGTTATCCTTCCCAGAACGACCTCCTCGTCCTCTGGGCGTGGACTTAGAGTAGCCCCCAGAATGCTTCTGGCCATATTGCTGCCGGTAGGGCTGCGAAGAGGAAGAATATTATGTGCATCTTCCTTGCTGGTAGCCACCTCTATACGAAGGTTGTCCTCTTCCACGGGCGCCTCGAAAGGGCACTTTCCTGTACTGTAACGTACCCAAGGCTTTTGCCGTATCAGTGTCCTTCTTAATACTTTGAAGGGTCTTATCCACTAGATGTCCAAACAGATCTTCCCCATCAAAAGGCAGGTCCAAATCTTATTTTGGACCTCCGGTCTAAAGGCGGTAGCCCTCAGCCAACCCTGTCGCCTTAAAACTGCTGCTCCTCCTAGGGAATGAAAGGCTGTGGTAGCTATGTCCATAGCACAATCAATAATTTCAGCTGAAGTTCTCTACCCTTTCTGCAGAACTTTCTTTGCCTCCTGCTTGCTGTCTTCCAGAAGGAGGTCGACATATGGTGCTATATCGCACCACATCTGCTTCATATCTGCCCAGGATGGCAAAGGCATTAGCTGCTCTGACCAGGAGAGCTGACACCGCGGAGAATCGTTTACCTGCGTTGTCTAAACGCCGTCCCTCTCTATCCGGAGGTGCAGAAATAGGCGCTGAAGGGTTTTTTGACTTTTGTTGCGCTGCCTGCAAAATGATAAAATCCGGTTTAGGATGGCCTATTAAACATGCTGGAGCGTCCGCAGGAGCCTTATATTTTTTATCCAGCCTCGCTAGTCGCTGGAGTCGTCATCACTTGTTTTTTTTTTTTTTAAATCTGTTTATTAGTACAGTATGTCGAGCAGCAACATGTATACAAGTCCATATATATACGAGCATATTAACCATTCTGGTGATACATACATGCAGTGCACCGATTATAGAAAGAAACATAATGCAATAGATTTCCATTTTCATCTTCATTCTGCCTTAAACGAACAGTCCCAACTATACCCGAACCCTCCCTCCACCCACATGAATCCCACCCGACACTCTCTATACAGGTATATGATGTAAAAATCGACAAGTGGGCGACGCCCAATGCATTAACACATTAGAATTTAAACACACATAAGGCATGGCAGCATGTATTACGGGTTAGGGTCCTTCGCACCCCAACGCAGTGCACTGTGGGATGTATTCGTGTATGGGAGAGTGAAGTAGGGCTCAGCCCTACCATAAGTGGCTACTCACTCGCGTCCTCCTCATCGTCGGCATCGTCAGCCTCAAACGCCCCCACCATGGCGAACCAATCCAAGGAGATCGGAGTCCTCCTGAGCCCCCTACGTTCCTCTCTCTGTAGGGCCTCGCCCTCCGCCTTACCCCAGCGTACAACCTCCGCCCTCCACAGATCAGGGTCAGGTGGAGTAGACGACTTCCATCTGATTGTGATAGCGCGCTTCGCCAGTAACAGCGCCAGATCCGAGAAGCGCGTCGCCACGGACCTGGTGCGTGCTGACGGCCCCAGCCCCAGCAATGTATGTTCTAGCGTAGGGGACCTGGATAGAGCACCGGCCTGCTCAAGGGAGGTATGCACAGTGGACCAGAAATACCCCAGCTTAGGGCATTGCCATAACATATGTACCAGTGTAGCATCGTCTGTATCACATCTGGGGCAGTTGCTCTTGGATGCAGGGAACATCACATGGAGGCGGTGTGGTGTCAGGTAAGCTCTGTGCAGTAACATTAGTTGTATGAACTTGTATTTGGGGTTCCTAGCTACTTTTTTGGGGAACTGTAGTATGCGCCTCCACTCAGCGTCCCGCAATGGCCTCCCTATGTCTGTTTCCCACGCCGCCCTCAGTGGTATTAGTGTGAGTGCCCTACCCGCTTTAATGCTAGCCGTTAGCCATCTGGTCAGATGGCCACCTGTTCCCATGAGGTAGAGCATTGCGACGAGAGGGTTCGTACCAGGTTCCTGCCCGTCCGGTGACCATGTGCGTGTAAGATAATGGCGGAGGCCGGCGTATAGAAGAAAGGAGCCGTCGGGGATGCCCTGTTTGGTCCGGAAGTCCTCAAACGATAACAGGCGTCCCTCTGCATAGAGGTCTCCCACATGTGTGGCACCCGCATCATGCCATGGCCCCAGTAGGGTCGTCGTAAGGGTGCCTAGGCCCAGAGGTATTCCTAACAGAGGTACCGTGGGGGCATAAGGTGTCCCGGAGGACGTGTATTTTATTGCTTTCCGCCAGTACGTAACCGCCAGTTTGAGAAGCGGCGGGGCGTTTCTAGGTAGATCCGAGCCAGGTAGTAGCAAGGTGTGCACTCTCCCCTTAGCGTGGTCTTCCTTTGAAACATCAATCTCATGAAGATTACGGCCCGCCACCCAGTAAGCGAGCCATTGTAGCTGGCATGCATAATTATACGCCCTGAAGTCTGGCAAGCTCATACCTCCGGAATCAGAGGGAAGCTGTAATTTGGCCAGACTTATGCGCCGACGGCCATGACCCCATACAAGTTCGGTGAGGAGGGAATCGAGGGTCCGGAACGTCACCGCCGGGATCTGGAACGGCAGATTGGTGAAGTAATAGATGAGGCGGGGTAGCATCACCATCTTGGATATAGCCACCCTGCCTGGTATGGAGAGCGGCAATGTCAGCCAGAACTGAATTTGCGATTTCAGCGTCCTGATAGCCCTCCCTAAATTGCCATCTATCATCATGCCCGCCTCCCTATATATCTGTATCCCAAGATACCGGAAGGTGGTGTCCGCCACCTGGAAGGTGTGGGGGGCAAAAGGCAGGGGGGCCGACCCGTCCACTGCTGTAAAGGTGAACCCATAGGACTTTGATTCACTGATGGTGAGGCCGGAGATGCCTCTAAAATCCTCAAAAATCCTGGAAATCGGACTCAAGTCGCCCCTCAGGTTCCTAAAATATAATATGAGGTCATCCGCATATGCAGAAACTATGTGATCCGTACCATGTCGTCGTATACCATAGTGGGGGGCCATCAACCGAAGTCTACAAAGCAATGGTTCCAGGGCAAGGACGAAGAGGAGAGGGGAGAGCGGGCATCCCTGCCTGGTGCCCCGCGCTATAGCTATGGGGCCTGAAATTTGATGGGAGGTGCGCACTCTGGCCGTGGGCGTGGTATACAGCAATTTGACCCAAGCAAGGAATTCTGGCGGTATTCCGAAGCCCGCCAGTGTGGAAAACATAGTCCCACCTCAAGGAGTCGAACGCTTGTTTTAAGTCTAGAGATATGCAGCCCTCTGAGTCCGTGATCACATTCTCTCCTAGCATGAGCTGGGCCAGGCGCCTAAGGTTCATGGCCGTATTGCGGCCCGTTACAAAACCACACTGATCCGGGTGGACCAGTTGAGGCACATACTGAACGAGCCGGGACGCTAGTACCTTGCTCAATATTTTAGAATCCGTATTGAGAAGGGACAGGGGCCTGTAATCGGCCAGTTGTAGACCATCTTTGGCTGGCTTCAGGAGGGACGTGATCAACGCTTGCATGGATGATTGTGGTAGAGAGGATGTACGCAGAGCCTCCGAATAAATAGCATGCAATCGGGGCGCCAGAACATCAATAAATGTCGCGTAAAATTCAGCCGGGAGGCCATCTGTGCCAGGGGTCTTACCCCTCGGAAGGGCACGTATCGCCTGCCTTATTTCTGCTATTGAAACCGCACGTTTCAAGTCGTCTTGCTGGGTGGCAGTAAGTTGTGGTAGAGCTAAACCTTCCATGAAGGCCTCAAGGGCGGGTGCCGACATGGGCTGCGGGGGAGCGTACAGTGAAGTGTAATACTCCCGGAACGCCGTATTAATCCCTATTTGGGTAGTAGCCGGGTGGCCAGATTGATCCAAGACCCTCAAAATGGGTTGGCTGATCGGGGAGTCCCGCAATAGTCGGGCCAATAGGGGGCCGGCTCGGTCTGCTTGTGAGTGTTGCCTATTCGTAAATTCCCTGTAGTCCAGGAGCCGCAGGTCTTCCAGCAGCTCTGCGTGTCTAATATGTGCGTCTTGCAGTGGTGTAAAGGGAACATTGGTGCCCGCTGCCTCAGTCTCCAGGGACGCAAGTGAGCCCTCCACCTCTTTCAGTCGGCCAATCACCTCCCTTCTTCTCCCTACTTTAGTGGCCATGGCAGCCCCCCTAAGACAGACTTTGAAAGTGTCCCATTCTATCTGTCGGGAGCTGGCTGTGTGTGCATTTGTGGAAAAGTAGGTGTCAATAGTATCGGACAGGGAGGACCGGAAGACCGAATCCTCGAGGAGATCAGGAGACAGTCGCCAAGTCGGGATGGGAGCCAGTTGTCTACCCCACTGCCAGATAACCTCCACGGGGCTGTGGTCCGAAAGGGTTTTCCCCATGTGTTGGGTCTGGACAATTAATGTCAGAAGGGAGCGAGAGCAAAAGACGTGGTCTATTCTGGTATGAAGCTGATGCGGGGGGGAGTAAAAGGTGTATTCCCTGTCCATAGGGTGTACGCTGCGCCACACATCCGCTAACTCCCAGCCCTCAGCCCAACTCGCAAGCGCGCCTGCCTGTTTCCTGCTCTCGGTAGCCTGTAATGGGGGATGTGATCTATCTAGCCCGACATCAAGAACAGCATTGAAATCACCCCCGATGAACCAGCGAAGATCAGCCCAACCTGCAATCACCTCATTGATAGTTTGCAAGAATTCCAACTGGTTTACGTTAGGTGAGTACACACATCCAATGACAATCACCTCCCCATCCAACAGTCCCCGTACAAACACATAGCGACCCTCCCGATCAATCCGTTGCTCTAACATCTGGAATGGAAGTGAGCCACGTAGCCAAATCGCCGCCCCTCTTGAGAACGCAGAATATGCGGTGGAAAAAAGTTGCCCTCTCCACTTCTTTCGCAGTTTCACCGCTTCAGCAGCGTTCAAATGTGTCTCTTGCATACAAGCAATCTGTATCCCCCTGCGGTTGAGCTGCGCCAGGATCCGATGTCGCTTGTGCACTGATCCCATACCCCGCACATTCCAGGTGCACAATCGGTAATTGTTAAGAGGTCCCATCATCCTTTGTGTGGTGCAATAATGCGAATCCCCTGGGTGACCCCACATGTCTTGTTGTACATAAAAATGAGTGTCTCGCAAACATTCAACCCCTGAACTAAAGGGTCCCTGAGCCAACGTACCCAGGAGCCAAACCATGATGCCCAACGTGGGCACAAGTCAGTCAAGTTCGTGTGCATACCGGGGGTGGTAGGCCTCCGTCGTACGGCACTGAACGATCAACTGGAGTTTGAAAGCCCACAAGATTATGGGCCCCCACACATGCAGCTCACCATATATGAAGGAGGGGGGAATAGTCATACTTTACCACCCGGAGAGGATCAAACGCCTCGTGGTTCAGAACTCCGCCGCCATCTGGGCTGTGATCTGTGGGTAGAGCTGTAAGCTGTCAACTGAGCCAGACACCTCAGTGCGGGTGTCGGTGGTGTCGGTGTGTCTGTCTCTGGGCGCTCCCGCGTCGTGGGCGGCCAGCGCTGCCTCAGTGAGACGCCGTTGCGGCGAGGTCGAAGAGTGGTCCACAGCCGTGCGTCCAAGGGGGTGCACCACTGTCGATGTTCCAGGAGAGGAATGGCGGTCGGGACTGTGAGTGGGGTTCCGTCGTCCCGGCGAGCTCCTGCGGGAGTCCCCTCGGCGGTCTGTAGGTGGGTCCTGCGACGTCGGCGGAGACAGGGTGACTTCCATCCACTCCGCTGCCTCTTCTGGCGAGTCGAAGAAATGGGACCTGTTGTTATGCAGGATTTTGAGCCGAGCAGGGAACAAGAGGGCATATTTCATGTTCCTGTCCCGTAAAGTACGTTTCACCCCGAGGAAGGTGGACCTGGCCCGTTGGACAGTGGGAGTGAAATCTGGGTAGACCGATATATTCGTGTCTTCAAAGCGTATCGGTGCTTCCTCCCTGGCCGCTCTGAGGACTGTGTCCCGGTCTCTGAAGTGGAGGAGACGAGCGATCAGGGGGCGAGGAGGCGCCCCCGGTTGTGGTGGCTTCGATGGTACTCTGTGGGCTCGTTCCACACTGTAGAGGGGGGTGAGGTCTCTCTGGCCCACCAGCTTCCGCAGCCAATCTTCCACGAATCGCGTGGGGTCCCTTCCCTCGCTTCTCTCCGGAATGCCCAGGATGCGGACGTTGTTGCGGCGGGCACGTCCTTCTGCATCGTCCACCCTATCCCAGAGTCTCTTCAGCTGTTTCTCCACCTTTTCCAATTTCGCGGAATGTTCTGTCTGCTGTGGGAGTAGGTCGTCGAGTGCTATTTTGTGCTCCGCCACCCTGTCCGCCAACTTGTTATGATCAGCCTTCAGCAGGGAGAGTCCGGTCGCCATGGTATCCATGCGATTTTCTAGCGCTTCTCGCGTCGCGCGTATCTCATTCAGGATCAGATCCAGCTTGGCGTCCTGCGATCCCTTACCAGTCGGCGGAATGATTTCCATGTTGGAGGAGGCCAGTGGGTCGTCTGAGCCCGTCGATTGCGCGTCCATCGGCGCGTCCTGGGCCCGGGGTTTGCCCCTGGGTTTGCCCATGGTTCTCGTGAGCAGGATGGCGCTGTAGCGTTTGTAGCAGTCCCCTGCAGTCCTGGCAGGTGTCAAGTAGTGGTAATGGAGGTATCACCACGTGTTGAGCTGAGGTGGAAGTAGCGAAGACCCCAGTAGTGCACTGTAGGGCTAGCAGCGCGGCAAGAGTCAGGGCTGTAGCGCTTGGTAAAGGGCGTCAAAGCGCTATGCGTTCTTCTCCTCTTCCGGACCCTGCACCTGAGGACTGCGTGCTGGTAATGCTCGCCACTCTGGGCAGACGCCCAGGGCCTCCGGCCAGTGGTCCAGAGGGCAGGCAGAGTAAAAGCGCTACGTCCCAGGGGGGACTCGCCGCGGACAAGATGGCGCAGGTCCTCGATGCGGTCAGGCCGGCCAGGCAAGGAGTGTCAGAAAGCCTGCTATGGGCGGAGCTGGGCTCGTGGTGGCGGCAGGAGATCGCACGGGCCGTCTGTTCGCCAGTGTGCGACCCCCGTGATGAAGCGCCGGGGTTCCGGTATCTCCGCGGGTGGGGGGAGGACAGCCCAGGAGTTCTCCCGCGTCCCGCAGGTCACCGCATCAGGCAGGCAGGCCACTGCCAATCAGCCGGGCCCGTGGGCAGCAGGGTCCCAGGACCACACAGGGGATCACCTCTCCTACCGCAGTCCCGGTCGGGAACAATCCAGGAATCCAAGCCCGGGTCCGGGTGAACCGCGAAGAGGGCAGGGGGTAGGCCGGCCAGGCCAGGCACGCGAGGCCGGGGCTTCACGGCGTCGCACAGGCCGCCACAGGCTTCGACTTCCGAACTCGCCTGAGGAGCGGACCGCCAGATGGAGAGCCGCACCGCTCCACTCCGCACGCCCCCAGAGACAATCCAGGCAGGGAGCAGGTGCGCTGCAGGTAGGGAAATGCAGGATAATCAGCTAATATTACAGGGCTAAGGACGGAGCTGGGGAACTACACGTCCACCATTGACGGCTCCAGGCCACGCCCCCTTCGTCATCACTTGTAACCCTTCCTTCCATACCTGGTCAATGATTGGTATGGACCTGATTGACTTTTGATAGGGCTCTTTAAAGTCATAAAGAAAACATTCAGCTTGAGTTTATTGGCAGCTGAAATCTCTTTGCAGCACTCTCCATTAAGTTGTGGAATCCACCAATATCCTCTGGTGGAGAATCCGCTGGTACTTGGGTGGGTGATGGTGGAGAGGGAATTAGATAGTCATTCTATTCTCTATGGGGCTCCCTTAGCTCCCCTTCTTCACGGTCATCATCTGTGGTCACAGGATCCTGCTGCTGTTGGACCTGAGGTGTCTGCGGAGTAGTGTCTAGTAGGCTTTCCCTACTGCGGACTGGAGTGGCTGGAATAGAACGAGGACGTGAAGGTGGAACGTCCTGAGGGAGCCCTGATGGAGGAAACCTTCTTATATTCCGCCAACATGAATTGTAAATCCATCATCATTGAAGATGGCATTGCGACCATCTCTTCCTGAGGCTCTTGTTGGTAGCGATGGTGAGAGGCTGTGGTATTCTTCATACCCCTCTTCATCGTAATCTTCTTGACAGTTTACGTGGAGTTCAGATGGGCTTCGGGCATACCCGAAGGGTCCATCATCGTCATCAGACTCTTCCTCCTCCAAAGGGTGCGACAGGACCAGAGGAGTAATTTTGCTCAGGGAAGTCACTGCTGGCGTGATTTTCTTCTTTTCTGGAGTTTGTCTCGTCGACGAAGCTGTTGTCGTCGTCAGTGCTGTAGAACCATACTTTGCCGACGACATAGTAACCGTCGTCGACGTTCCCATTGACGACCCCATCGTCATCAAAGTCGACGACGATCCCGTCGTCGACATCCCCGTCATCACCACCGTCGTCGATGTTACCGGCGTCGACGCTCCCGTCAATGCTCCCGTCGACGCTCTCGCCGACGCTCCCGTCGACGCTGACTGTAATAATATCAATGGTACCTTGAGTACCTCCATGGTCATCGCCATAGACTATGACTTCGTCGACTGCCACGTCGACGATCCCGTCGATGATGTTGAATTTTTCACTTACTCCTCAGGAATACTAGAGGATGGCTTTTTGAATGATGCTGGAGCCAAAGGTGGTGTCTTTGAAGGCTCAGAAGAGGCTCTTTTGGATTCTTTTTCTCTCAAAGTGTGTCCTTTGCTCTCCTTTGGTTTTGATTGAGGAGATTTGGAAGGACTACGCCCTGAAGACCCTTGAGTGGTCTTTTTTAGGGTCTTCTCAGGACGGTCCCCTGAGGAATGAGCCTGAGGAGATCTTGATCTTTTCTGAGATCTCCTTGACGAAGAGGAGGATTCCTGGTCACTATCACTAGAAACCACCTCCTTTCTGGCCTTGATCTTCTGAAGCCAAATTAAAAGGCGTCCCTCATGATCTCGAAGGGTCTTGCTAGAGAAAGTGCGAAATACCTTGCAATCCTTTGCTTGGTGGTCCGGATAAAGACCGTAAATGCAGTCTTCAGTCTTAGGCACACTAAGAGTGTAAACCCAGTACTGAGGAACCAACCAGGGCGTTCGGTCCTTCATGGAGCTAGAGGACCTGAAATCCCAGTCTACGAGCCCCTACAGTTGCAAATGCCACTCCCAAACTGAACTCCTGACAGACTTGTTAGCACCGAAAGCCACGTAATAAAAATCCTCTCCTGGAACATTGCGGGCGCAAAAGACATTATGAACAAAAATGGCAAAGCTGCCACCTGGGACCCATACGCAATAATAGCGTTACAAGAAACGTGGCAAACAGAACCAATTGACATCCCAGGCCGTTTGTGTCATCATGTAAGCGCGACTCGCTTACAGCGTTTTGGGCGCGCCCGTGGGGGCCTTTCCGTCTATATATCAACAGCTTTAAAATTGAGAACAACACAACTTTCTGACTCAACTGCGGACATGCAAATCTTAAAATTAGAGAGCACAACAACGGCCACCACCAGAACGCTGATTCTAATCAACATATACGCAAACCCAAAAAAACCTTTAAAAAAAGTACTGTTCCAACGTATTATTTCTGTGATCTCAAACTTGCGTTTGGAAAACCCAGACTGGGAGATAATTTTAACAGGTGACTTCAATTCAGACCTTCTACAAGAACCGGAGGACGAGGTCAATATTAATGCCGCAAATGAAATTTGGAACGTCCTGCCGCAGGTGATCCCTCAGGTAAGGAAGACTGACAAGGAGGGCAAACAACTCATGCGGGACCTTGAAAGCCTTGGCCTAAGAGCATTAAATGGAAGAATTAACCAAGACATTCCCCCTTCCATGACTTACATAGGCCACAACTCCTGCTCGGTACTGGACTACACATTTGTCACACTACCCCTGCTCGCCCGAATACAAGACTTCCACATCATCTGCTCCTTCGACAGCGACCACTCTATACAACACTTTGAGATCAAGACCGATACACTTAAACTCGCACCTGCTCCTATGCTATCAGGTAATGTCATAACAATCAACCTGAAGCGGCTCAAGTGGACAAGTGAATCTCTCCCTCGGATAGCAAACGATGCTAAAAATTTACTAGAAGAGTTCCTGACAGAAACCGCTCTAAATCCAGACGTCTGGAACAACTACTTGAAGCAACTTCCAAGGACAAATCTAACTGATAAAATAAAATTACCATTTAAACTTAACATCGTACCTAACAGATCAGTATTACTACTAAAAAGGCACCTGAACAAACTAACACATCAAGCACGAGGCACAACCCGACACGCCAGCGTCTGGGCAGCAGTACGTAAGGCCAAGACTCAATATAAGAAATTACTATGGATTGAAAAACAAAAACTCCAGAATGAGTTTTGGTCCAAACTACTGCATAACATAAAGAGAGCGGACTCGCGGGCCTTCTGGTTACAAATCAACTCCGTAAACCGGACAGCCCAACCTGTAAGCATGGCCTGTATACCCGAGTCTGAATGGACCAAACATATAACGGAAACTTTCTCAATCAACAACTTGAGCCCAGCTGTGGCACTGAACACGGAAACAGCAGAAAACTACGAGCAGGAAGACACTTCCCAAGCTCACCAAGGGAACTGCGCAAAGGGTCCCGGAACAACCGCATTAATCCTCAGGCAAGCTGACGCACAAAGCATTGCAAAAATAATCAGGAAAAGTCGACAAGATAGCGCCCCAGGTCCAAACGGCGTTCCACAAGCCATTTATAAGGAGGACCCACAGTACTGGGCTAACAAATTCAATTTACTGTTTCAATCGGTAACCTATACAGGCGGCATCCCCGAGAGCTGGAGGGGGGCGATCATAACTCCCATTTATAAAGGAGGAGACCGCAAGGATCCGAGCAACTATCGTCTGATCGCCCTCCTCGACGCAGAATCAAAATACTACGCGTCCTCAATACTAGCTGATCTGATAGAGTGGTCTGAAACGAACAGCAAAATACCACCAAACCAGACCGGTTTTCGTCACGGTATGGGTACAATGACGAACGCTATGGCCCTATGCCTGATCGCCGAAAAAAGTCTACAGAATTCCCAGGAGCTTTATACGTGCTTCGTGGACTTCAAGGCGGCCTTTGACCGTGTCAATAGGCAACTGCTTTGGGCGAAATTAAAACATCAAGGCCTACCGGACTCAATTCTCTTACCCATTATCAACCTACACACCGGCACGTGGATGCAGGTAAAAATCAACAATGGGCGCCATCTGACCAGGAAAATCTACACAGACAATTGACTAAAGCAAGGCTGCGTCTTGGCTCCACACTTATTCAATTTATTCATGAGTGATCTGACAGAATGCCTAGACAAGGTCAACGCACATCCACCTAGGCTAGGTACCCTTCGTCTAACGCACCTATCCTACGCGGATGACGTGGTACTTTTGAGCCAGACAAGAATCGGCCTTCAACGACTGCTACACGATCTGTCCAGTTACACAAAAAGGAATCTACTTACAATAAATATCAGGAAAACAAAGACATTGCTCATAATACGACGTCGTAAAAATCAGCCAACTTTCCGAATAAATAATGATCACCTGGAAGCCGTGAACAGCTATAAATATCTGGGGATATACCTAGATAAGCGCTTAAACTTTCAAGAGCACTTCAAAGCCATAGAAAATAAGGGGGAAACCCTACTCCACGCCTTTGTCAGACTGGCTACTGAGCTAAAGGGCCCCCTCGTATCCCCTTTGCTAATCGCAATGAATGCAAAATTACTGCCCACATTAGCATATGGCAGCGTTCTGCATCATGGAAAAAGTGCCACCCTCCTGGACAAAATTCAAACCAAAGTTTACAAACGGGTTTTTTTGCTAGCAAATAGTTCCTCTCCAGCTCAAGTTAGACTCGAGTTCGGACTGCAATCTCAAGCTTTGCTGAAAAAATATGAAGCCATTAAATTCTGGTATAATGTCTGGATGAACCACGAGAACATAATGAACAGCGCACTTTGGGAAGCAATCCAGTCTAGTCCGAAATCCGACTATTTAAAGTACCTAAATCTTTCATTAGAATCAACCGAGCTGGGAACTTTGTGGGAAACAAAACTGTCTGTTCCTTCGTTCAACCAGGTGGTTAAAAGGATTGCTAAGAAACACTCGTTTCTTACAGACAAAATAACTTTTAGCACCCGAACCCACGCCTGGATGACCATTAATTCGTACAAAAGGCTTACTCCAGCAGCTTACCTTGACACCGCATTCTCAATGCCACTTAAACGTAAATTTCTCCATTTACGGATGGGCACTCTGCCCACAAAATTAGACCAACCCAAATGGAGACCGCAAGAATCAACGGAATGCGACCTCTGTGGTGCGGAAAAACAAGACATTATGCACATAGTATGCATCTGCCCTGCCATGTATCAAGATCGGAGGCACTGGCTGAAGGATAAACTTAACGAGCAAGGAGTCCGCACTTGTCGATCAGCTATAATACAGATCCTATGTTCAGTGGACCCTCAACTAATCTGCCGATCAGTAAAATTTCTGGACAGCTTTGTAAAAAAAAAACGAGGCCCACATCCAATGAATCGACTCTTGTCAAGACCTAAGAACATTGCTTGAATGACAATCCTGAATGACAATTTCGTGCTCCGGCAAAGCCCACTGGAACAAGTGACAGACCTTTGCAACATAGCCCCACTTTCGTTTCTACTTTCTCTTCCCCTCTCCTTACCACTTACTATCCCTTCCCCTTCCTAAAAATCGTTTTAAATGTTGCAGAAATTTTAATCTTTGTAATGGTTTTAATTAACCGCGCAATAAAGAATTTTACTTACTTTACTTACTTACAGTCTTCATGTGGGTCATCAGTGTAGAGTCTTTTTAGAGCAGGTGGCACAGGCTCTAAAAAGACCCCTTTTCTCCTTTCCAGACATTCTCAAGCATGTAGATGAGAAATAGATTATCAAAATTCTCAAATCCACAAGAAATAGAATGAAAAGTAAGCTTCTACAAAGTTGGAACCCAGAGTTTGAGCAGAGCTCAAAGGAGACTTCCTAGCACAACGTGCCGGTAGAAAATCTAAGGGGCAGAAGGTTCTCTCAGGAGGGTCCTAGAGGGTAAGTGGCTCTGATTGGCTAAGAGAAAGGTTTGGTCCTTTTTTACATAACAAAGGTTATGGGTTGCAAAAGGGAATGGGCCTAAGGCCTTTTTTCAGTTAGCTATACTGCTAACCATTGCTCTTTTATATACCGGAAACTCCCTTCTCGACGATGGGGAAATGATTCAGGTATGTGAATCTATGAAAGCTCCAATATTGGAGTAACATAGGTTTACGTACCGTTCATAACTCTTCCAGAAATGTGATTGTCAGTGAAAAGGTAAGTGTAAGGTACTCGAGGGAAGATTTGTGCATGGGCTCAAAGTGCAGTTGCAGAAGATCTTCAAGAACTACATTTAAATTCCACTGTGGAACAGGAATTATATGTGAATGGACATCCGTGTCAACTCCAAAGTCCACCTGATGACTGGAATAGCATAGAAAGGATTCATGTGCATTCCCCTAATGTATGATGTGATCGCTGATAAGTTGGCCTTTAAGAAGGCAAGTGAACTTGGTGTGTAAGATATCTATTAAGGTCTCATACCTCATGAGTTGATGGAGACTGTGTTGGCACAACAAGGCGTACTTCCATTTCAAGGCACAACAATTTCTGGTAAATGGCTTTTGTGCTTCCCTTTTGATATTACGGTTCTTCGCTGGTAATAGTACTGAATTCTGCTCTAGCAGTCGTCACTCAGTTAACTGTAGATCTGTAGGATTTTGGCGGGAAACGTTCTGTGAATTAGGGGAGAAAGACATGCTTGCCACGGTCTCATGGGACAACCAACATAAAAGTTATGTTGGATGCTCTGCATTTTAATCAGTGGTATCTGGGCAAAACGTGTCACCAAAAGGTCTGTACCAGCTTATCGACACTGCATTCTTTTGTGACTAGGGATGGTATTGCATGGATGTGACAAAATGGTATTCTGTGTTTGCTACAGTTGAGAACAGGCCTATTTGTGCATTCACAATACAGTGAGAGGGGCCCCACAAAACCGCTTTTGAAGGATTTTTAAACCAAAATGATGACTGTGTGCCCTCATTCCCAGGTGATACACTTTTCGCATCACTAGTATTGCTGTAAGCCTAGAATAGGTAATCCTTGCAATCAAAACATTTGCCAATGGGCCAGTCCCCGGCCCTGATGGCTTCCCATTTTTGTGTTTTATACTTATGTTTTTTCATGCCCATGATTGCTTCCATTTAACGTGTTGAATTGTGGGATTTGCAGTCCAAAATCTGTAGTTTTTCCCTCTCATTGCTGATGACTTTCAGTTTTCCCTCCAAATTTCTCCTTTGCTCTGTGCTAAGACCTGTATGTTACAACAGTGCACCCCCAGTCACCATTTTGTGTTCACATGCCAGTGAAACCAGCCCCCCCTGCCTCCCACCCTATTAACAGGGATATTCTACATCAGAGGGTGTTTCTGTGAGCTATTTAAACTGTGTTTACTAGGAACTGTGCACTTCGTTTTTTGGCCAGTAGAGGGAGTAAAGTTTTATTCAAACAGTATTGTTAGATTTCAAGTTAGTGAGGCCTTTACCTGCATAAATTCTAAGTGTGGATTGAGTCTGTGTGTCTCCTAGGAGATTCTGAACAGGAAAAGTAGCTCCCCAGCCCCACCCCCCAGGCCAGCAGATCCAGGACTGGGGATTGGCTATTCAACTACCAGGCAGCTCTGAGCCGTCCCCTCACACTAGCCCAGGCGCCTTAAGGCCTTGCTGGGTGCACACAAAATCATTCTTCTCCATCTTGTGAGTTGCAGCCTCCCTGTGCCCCAGATTGCAGTGAGCAGAGTCCAGGAAGTGGTAAGGAGGCAGACTAGTGCTGTCCCTTCCCAAAACAAAAGTTTTTTTTAAAAAAAACGATTTTCCCTTTGTGATTTCTGTCTTTGCCTGTGGTTGTTACCGTTTAAAAATTGTAGTTTTAACCTGCCTGTGATTGGATATCTATCTATCACCCTCACGATCTATCGCCCTCACTCTATGCATTTTTAATACAACCATTCCGATTTTGAAAGGAGTAAACATCTCAATGCCCATTAGATTCCCCATGTTAGACTAATGTTCTGATTTGTTACCTTTGCCTCAAATTGTAAAGCGCTCTGATATCCTTCGGGATCAAGTTTGCGCTATATAAAACTTTATAAATAAATAAATCTTCAATTCTAGAAAAACTATCTAAAAACATGAATAATTGACAGATTAAATCTCAAAAATTGGAAAGGGCTTCGGAACACACTATCACATGTGTCATTGAATGCATTAATCTGTAAAAGTATAAAGACTGAACCATATACAAATCATCCTCTTTTTGTCAAAATATGATTCAGTACAATACAGATTTAATGACAACACAAAGGGGTCGATTCCGATTCGGGAAAAAAAACGTCCGTATGATTTGTATCCGGAGCCCTCTCCGTACAAATCGTACCCATCCGTCCGAGTCGCGTAGTACGATCCGTATTCCGTGAATCCGTCCGAATCGTCGCGATCCGTACGTATTGCAAGGCTGAAACAGTGAACCGTATGACTCGTACACATGCCGTACGACTCGTACACATGCCGTACGACCCGACGAGTACGATCCGGACCGGGGTATGAGGATGCGATTCGTACGGTCCACGTCAGGTAAGGGCGAGTCGTACGGAAAAGCACACACACACACACACACCGTACGGTCCGTACCCCCCATGATCGCAGGGGTACGGTACGTACCCCTGCGATCATGGGGTGCACGCACCGTTCCCCATGTACGATGGGTGTAAGCACCGTACCCCATGTACGATGGGTGTAAGCACCGTACATGGGGTACGGTGCGTACACCCATCGTACATGGGGTACGGTGCGTACCCACCATGATCGCTCCTAGTACGAATCGTACTTCGTCGTAAATACGGGGGGCGTTGCAGGGTACGATTCGTACGGGAAAAATGCTCCGAACGGCTATTCGGAGCGGTTTTTCCAGAATCGGAATCAGCCCCAAAGTGTTGACACGTTTCGGTGGATTAAACATGTAACCACCTTCCTCAGTACAAAAAACTACTTTTTCTCTCCTCTACTATATTTAATCGTCAATCTGGACTGAATTAAATCAAGCATCTGTTTACATCAGGCATGTCAAGACGTGAGCCTGTGCTGTTTTTTCCGAGCTGAGCTAAGCGTGTCCGAAGAAGCCGGTCAGTGCCAACCATAGTCCGCAGGAAGGGGTGGCCCAACAATAGTCTTTTGCCGATCATAGGAAGTCAGGAATACCTTTCTGGAAGTCTACTGTGGTCAGGGGCAAAGTACTCATGGGCTGCCCTTGAGTGAAATCCTGCATTTTCATCTCAGAACCTCGCAATTGCTTTTTTTCTCGGCATCGGTGCTGCCTTGGGCGTCTTATGCTCTTGGCCCTTCGGTTCTGATGGATCTTTATGGTATCTTACCTTCGCCGTCTTCTTTATCGACTCCCTTGCCTTCTCGGTGCAGATTTTTTCGGAGTCCCTTTCTAGGATCTCGACGTCGATTCTTCGTGTGTCGACTCTGCTGGAGCTCCCTGCTCACCCTTGTCGCTAGAGAAACCTAGGTCCCTCATGGAAGGTTTCACTGTGACATTGTGGTGTAGTGAGACTTTCTTTTTTTTTCAGCATGTCCTGAGCGTCTTCGGCAGGAACGCTGCGCAGGCTTCACAGTCCTTGTCCTGATGATCTTCGGGCAGGCAAAGGTTGCACACGTCATGGGGGTCGTGTTGTGCGTATTTGTGGTGGCAGTTGGGGAGGAATTGGAAAGGGGTATTCTCCATGACCCCTTCCTCACCATTTGTGGACCGGAGTGGTCCTCTAGGGTTTGAACTGCTGCTCCGCTCCTGCCTCTTGCTACAATGTCGGTGATCGATCTTTCGGTGATAATCTTTTTGGAGATTTTTTGGGGAAACGAAAAAAACTTTCTTCGGAGCTTCCAGTCTTGCTTTCAGACCCAACGGCGGAATAAAACAATCTGAAGATGGCTACCACGCACGTCGATCTCCAGGATACCGTCGGACGTCACACAGGGGACGTACCTGGCACCAAATGATGGTCGACAGGGACCAAAACAAAAAAACAAAGACAATTCCGGACCCAACCAATAGATGGGCGGAATGATGCACAGCATGTGAATCCAGAAAAGGATTCAGGCTGCAAAACCGGAGTTGTGCTTGGGAGAGAAGGCGCTCATCAGCAGCTGATGGGCAAGTTTGTACCTCTTGTTGAGGGTCTTCGGAACCAATGAGATCTGGTATGCCTTCGGCGCCACATCTCAAGGACCCAAGTTCTGCGGTCACAGAGTCTTCTAAGACCAAAATTACCTGCAGGATTCTCAGGTAGCTTCTTCATGCTCAGGGAAGAGGCACAAGTTACACACCTGACAAAGATCGGTGCATGGGAACTTTGCAGGGCAGCGAGGACAGAAGTAGTAGGGTGTCCATTCCACCATCGGGTGGACATGGTGTGGAGGCAACGCTGAAGACTAAGACCGCCCGAAAGGCCAAGGTACACGGGGCTGCAGCAGACTCGAGCCGCCACCTGAGGTCGACCTCAGTGAACCAACAAGACAGACAGAACGGTCACAATAAAAACACAATGCAGACGGCAGTGATTGGAAAGAATAAACAATGACTTTGTTGAACCAGATCAGAGGAGCTCATGTCCGAAGCAGACGGCGGAAGAAAACAATCCAACAATGGAGGTGATGACCATGTGCATTACCAGCAAGAGGAGGAGTCACTGTACCTTGTGACTCGAAATGTTATCCAACACTAGATTGCGGGATTATTCTAAGCATGTGTCTCTACAATCACACATGCCTCAACATTGGTGTTTACTTTTCTTTCGCTTACTACAGCTAGATGATTTTGTTAAGTGAGCTGTCTGCCTATTCTGGTGAAACAAAAAGCTGTAGGTGGTTAGTTATTTTTCCTAACACACATTTAAACTGCTTGTAAATAAATAGTACAAATATTTCAATATATATCTTAAGAATTACGAGAACTATTTTTTTTTTAATTCAGAAGTGTGATGCAAACTGATTTAAATAGGCGTAAAATGAATCAGAACAATTTACTTGGTGATGAAATGACACATATTTGCAGAATCGATTTCCAAACATTGTTTGTATACTGTATAGTTTTATCAGTAAAACAGCATGTCAGTGGGAAATGTTGTGGCCATGTCAATGGAAAACATGCTGACTGTAAATGACAGTGTGCTACCACTTAATGCTTTAGTTATGTATTTATTAACAGTGTTAGTTTTTATACATGATTTAAGAAACATTTCTGCCCCCATCCTGATGACCATGATGTTAACTAAGAGGTAAGTCAGGGTTCATGTGCACCCTATATGTGGGCTTGATTCTTATTATACATGGAGCAAACGTTTAGTCTATCAAATTGAGCAAAATAGTTTTTTGTTAAGCAGTCATGCTGAACTTGCATGTTTGAAGGTGCTCTCATATGTGGTAATGAAGAAAATGGCAACTCAGTGAATTAAAAGATCTGCCCAGGATCACAATTTGAAGCTAGTTTATGGGTCAAGAGTATTATTTAGGTTGCTTAGATTAATGAAGTTACTACACTCGCAGACCTGGTAAACCTTTTATGATTTTTTTAGGTCTGAAGAGTAAAGTGCTGACGATTCTGAAGACAATTTTATAGTACAAGCTGCAAATGATGCCAGAAAGTATAAGATCTAACCGAGACATAAGGGATAGATCAAACTTGTACTATTCACCTAACACCCATCCCCCCCTTTCTCACTAACACTTGAAGGAAATTCCAAACGTTTTAAACAAATCGTTCCTTTTTAACCTTGTATGGTAAACTTGACTGAGGATACAAAAAGAAACCATAGACAAAAATATATTGTTAAATGATAAAGGAGAAAGTGATAAAAACCGCAGGACGACACAATGTGTTGTGCAGGTGAAAGAATGCTCTTTGACAGAGTTGCGAGTTGGTCATCTTTAATGGCATGGAGCCAACACACGCTGTCTTGTCAGATGTCTTGTGGGCAGTGACAGTTGCAACTACCATGCCAGACTTCTATCAACCAGCCACAATAAACACCACATTTATGCACTGCAGTATAAATTAATTTACCTAGATTGAAGACAACTTTTTATGCTGAATCACAATTACTACTGGTAATCCTATTCTCTGTTTTATCTTTAACAGTTTCTTTAGATGCTTGAAAATGCAAGTGTTGTCCTGATGTTGACTGACTGCTCAAAATGATTGATTTACTATAACAAGACTGAATTTTTTAAAAATGATAGGCTTGGTTATCTTCCTAACAAATTGGTCTGCCATTTGTATATGATATATTTTTTAAACATGTTTGCTGCTCCTTTTCACCTGCACTAACAGCACTGCACAAGCCTCACATTATAATGTTCTCTGCAATTACTTGACAAGATACATTTTTATGGATTGTTTCATCAAATGGTGTTACGTTGTGGATCCTTTTTCAAGTTCACTCTAACAAGGTTAAGCAAGGAGAACACGCATGCATGAATTTAATAATATGCCCTGGTTCTTCAGTTCTTGGGCTTACTCTTGCCTGTATTACATAAATAACTTTAAGAGGCCATAGTTTGTCACTTCATAAAAAGAAACAAGGACAAGGAAAATTCTTTGACAAGGAAAAGAAGTACATTTCTTGAGTGATTACTCATGTAGGAACAAAATCAATTAAATAACTGTTAGGGGATGCAGATAGGTGTTCTCTATTTTACAACACCTCAGGTAACACACAGTAATTATATGAAGGTATGAAATAGTGTGAGCCTCCTGTTTCTGAGGTAAGGGAGGTTAACTAGATACACAGATTCAAAAACTGGGAAAAATAAACAAGTTAATCATACAGTAAACTCACTGATAGTGCACACACCAGGATCATACCTTATCACATGTGTCCAATTGAATTGTGACCATCGCCAAGCCCTGGGTGTGAATTTGATAAGGTCATCTGTGGATCCACTACTCCAGACACCTTTTCTTCTTCTCGGCGCTTTAAGCAGGCAGCTTTAGGATTGAGATTTCGTTCTAGGCAGAAACCATGCAAACAAAGGTTAAATGCAATTTGAATCAAACCCTGGCACACATTCACAATGATTATGACAAGTCAATAATTTAAATTTCAAGGCAAATACATAGAAAATATGAGTAATTTAATGATTTTCTTGGTGTGACTCCAGCCAACACGTGTTTCGTCGCTCAGGACAAGACACCTGTGACTTCCTCAGGGCTTCAAGTAGATAAAACAGTCTTATGTGCCTTCTGACTTGTTATAATTCCGTCCCAGCCTAACTATGGCTGGGCAAGTTGCAAGTATTCCACGAAAAGCCTTATTCTAGCATATATCAACGATGCTCGATGTGAAGTAGATCTCGTGCCAGTATAAGGGCTGTGTATTAGATCAGCCCTCGACGAGCTGTATTTAGCAGCGTTCAAGCCTATATCCGATCCCGGCACCTCAGTATGGCCGCAGTCTTGAAGGTTAAATGCAAGTGACATATCAAAATGCGTAGAGGAGAAATGTACAACCAATTGTGATTCAAGGGCAAAATATTACTTGCAAATGATCAGCAGATATACAACAGGTTTAAGGCTGCCATTCATTCTGCAAGGCCACAAGCAGTACTTCACAAAATTATGCTAAACGAATAATGTGCAAATAATAACAGGTTAAGTTTAACACAGGTTTCATTAGTGTCTCAAAAGAGCGCTTACTCTGAGACCAGACTGGCGAGCGACAGAGTCCACTAGAACTTGTGTTTTGTGGATAATATGGTGGTTTATTTAATGCCAGGCTGGCAATGCCCATCTGGGACTTTCCAGGCATCTTATGAGCCCCCCGCTCCCTCCGAAAGAGGATAACTCATGTCTCACATTTTCTTGTTTGTGACTGCCATTCCATGGGGAATTCACCTTCAAGTCTTTAGTCATTCCCCATCTACCTGATCCAGCCTAAATTGGACTCGGAAAGGACACCATGCCATTCAATAGAGTCCGTCCCGGCATCTGGAATATTACTCTCCAAGTTAAGAGGGGCTGTAAAACATTTAAAGATGTAGCCTTCCTGAATGGCCGGGACTGACCACCAGAAAAAATAATTGCTGGTGTACTCAGTGACTACTTAAACATTTGACTCAACACGTCACCAAAGAGGACTTGTACACCTGTGCAAGGCTGAAGACATTAGAAAAAGTTTTAAACAAACAAATGTTCAGTACGTTAGCACATGACTTTGCAATCATCAGCTAGGAAAATAAATCACAGTGAATTTGCTGCTATACGCCTAAACCTTTTGTCAAATGTATAACAAGTCTTAATTCTTCACAATGTTCATGCATTTAAAAAAAATGTAATACTATCCTGTTAATGAGCCCCATTTTTACCATTTATATCAGCAGTAAAACAAAAGAATTGGGGAAATGAAATGTGAAATCAGCTCCCTAAAATGACATTCATATATACCAGCAGTTAACACTGCAACAGTGACCCAGGTTAAAAATACCACAATTGAACAACTTAAATGCCCTCGTAAATGATCTTTCTGACAGATACACGGTCTAACTCCCAATTGGTCACCTTTTGAATCACTATATGAACAAGGCTGGGCCTGGAATTATTTCGTGCAACAGCTTGTGTGTGCTGGCAGGTGGCACTATTGGATGATTTAGAGGTTCTCTCCCAGATTATAGGTGCCATCCATGAATGACAGCGAGTACCTTCTGTGCCTTCAGACGTGGAGCGAGTGACCAATTAAAGGACAGTGTGCTCAAGCTATATTGAAAACTTAAAACCCAAAGGAAGGCCACTCTGCAAAATAGGGAAGAGGACGGGTGGTGAGGAACCTGTAGAAGTATCCCCCGCAAAAAGTGCTTAAATGAAGGATCAAGCTGGGGAAGCTGCTCCTCATCTTTAAAGGGATGTAGTAGAGAGCAAAAAGCTAGTGTTATGGACTTCCGCACATGAGAGGGCAAAACCTCCTTTAAGAAAAAGGATGCCTTAGCCCAAAGAGCTAATATGTCTACATAGAAGGTAGTATACAGCAGATGCACAGACAAAGATGGCAGCTAACTCATGCAACACGTCAAAGTAATCACAGTCATTACTCAAAAGGAGTCCACAACACAAATTATGGACCCACTGCGGCATAATGAATCTCTCAAGTCAGATATGTGTAAGCATTACAACAGGTGAGTTAAATAAAGAGGGATGCTCATCAGAAAGCCTTGCTGGGCAATGGATAATACAAAAGCAAATCCAACAAATTAGTTTGAAGAGGGTCAATACTTTGGCCCTCACATTAGACTCTGTCCAATAGCCATAATAGACTGACAGAGGAAGGGCAGCAATCCACCAGAATCACATCTATCCCCATCAATAGGGCATTGAATCCACTTAACTCGTTCTGCTCAATCTGCATGCATGGAGGAGTAGATTGTGGAGTTCTGATGTAGAACGTTTCCCTGTTGCTGGAACAAATTCAGAAAATCAGAAGTCAAAGTCTCCCAGCCCAAAATGGGGTTATTCATATGAACTGAGCCTCACCCAGCAATCAGCAGTGGAGGCAAAAATGCATAGAACGGGTCAAAGTCCCACCAAAGTTAAACAAGTCTCCCAGAGAGTCCCAGGAGGAACATTTAGGGTGCAATAGGTTTGACATTGAGCGTGGTCTGCTGTAGCTAGAAGATATAGTCAAATCATGCCCCACTAGATGCAGACGACACTACGGGTTGGGAAGAAAAATGCTACTTACCAGTATGCATCTGTTCTTGGCATATGAGCTGCAGATTCACACACTATGCATAGATCGCCATCTGGTTTTGGGCCCAGATGTTTGCAGTTTATTGTCTTGGAACAAGTCTTCAGAAGTCACAAGATAGGTGACTCCTCCTCTAGACAGTAGTGTGCATGGGCATCGACTCCATCTTCAGATTGTTTTTCGCCAAGAAGGTAAATGATGGAATTTTGTGACAAACAGAGAGATGTCCTTGTATGTTGTAACTAATTAAGATAATACTGGAACAGATAAAGGTAGTCGAGGAGGTGGGGGGCGTGTGTGAATCTGCAGCTCTACATGCTAAGAACAGATGTATACTGGTAAGTAGCATTTTCTGTTCAAGGCATATGAGCTGCAGATCACACACTATGAATAGATTGCATAGCAGTACTGTCCCTTAGCGGCAACCACCAGTATCTGTTGCAGTACTCTGAAATAGTGTTTTGAGTACAGCCTGGCCCACACTAGCTTGTTATTTTGCTTGCACATCTACACAATAGTGTTTTGTGAATGTGTGCGGTGTAGCCCATGTAGCTGCTTTGCAGATATCATCCAAGGGAATGTTCCCTAAAAATGCCATGGAAGCCCCTATTTTACGGGCAGAATGGTGCTTTAGGGGGAATAGAAAGTGTACGTTTTGCTTTGTGATAGCAAATTTGTATACATTTGACAATCCACCTTGCAATTCCAGACTTTGATATGGGATTGCCTTTATGTGGTGGTGAGAAGGATACAAAGCGGTTTTGTTTTTTGCGAAAAGGTTTTGTTCTGTCAATATAGTAAAGAAGTGCTCTTTTTACGTCTAGTGTATGAGAGTTATTTCTGCTACTGTTTGTGGTTGCGAGAAGAAGACTGGCAACTCTACAGATTGGTTGAGATGGAAGGGAGAAATAACTTAAGGAATTTGGGATTTGTTTTGAGAACCACGTTGTTATGATGGAGTTGTTAAAATGTTTCGCGAATAGTTAGTGTCTGTAGCTCAGTGACTCTTCTGAGAGATGTGATGGCCACAAGGAAAGGGACTTTCCATGTAAAATTGAAGTTCACATTTATGTAGAAGTTCGAATGGAGGACCCATGAATCTAGTGAGGACGATGTTTAGATTCCACACTGAAGAGGATGGTATCCTAGGAGGAATTTATCTTTTTGAGGACTTCCATAAATGCTTAAATGGCAGGTACCATGAACAATGACAAATGTTGTCTATTTTGCAGGTAAGCTGCTATGGCAGCGAGATGTAATCTAATTGATGTGTATGCTAGATTACATCTTTGAAGATGCAGCAGGTAAAATATGATGTGTTGAATGGACACATCTAGAGGATTGATTGTGTTATTGGTACAGTATATCACACATCTTTTCCACTTGGCTGCATAGCAGGCTCTAGTGGTGAGGCGCCTAGTCTCTTTGATAACGTTCATACAATCAGGTGGAAGATTGAGGTAAACAAATTCTAGGACTTTAGGAGCCAGATCGCTAGTTTGAGCTGTGCTGGATCTGGATGTCTGATCTCTCCATGGTTCTGTGTTAAGAGTTGTGGGAAAGAGGTGTAGTTTTTGGTGCAGGACTACTGATAGTTCCAGGAATGTTGTGTACAATGGCTGTGTGGCCCATGTTGGAGCAACTAGGATCAGTGTTAGTGACTGCTATTGCAGTTTGCGTACCACTAATGGAATGAGTGGGAGAAGCGAAAAAGCGTACACAAATCTGCCTGACCAATTCATCCATATCGCATTGCCTTTGGACAATGGGTGTAGATATCTGGCAGCAAAGCTTGGGCATTTTGTGTTTGAATGTGTGGCGAAGATCTGTCTCTGGATGCCCCCACATTTGGAAAAACAGTTGAAGGACTTGTGGATGAAGTTCCCACTCGTGAATCTGTTGTGTCTGACGACTTAACAGATCTCCCATCTGATTCTGTATTCCTGGAAGATGTTGGGCTAAAAGAAATATGCTTTGAGGAATAGCCCACCTCCATAAGCTCTGTGCTAGTTGAGAGAGCTGCAGAGAGTTCGTCCCCCCTTGTTTTTGTAGATAATACATCGCTGTTATATTGTCCATCCGGGCTAAGACAGCTTTGCCTGATATGTGTTTCTGGAATAATTTTAATGCCAGAATGATTGCCAGTAGCTCCAAATGATTGATGTGGAGTAGCTTTTGCTGAGGCGTCCATTTGCCCTGTATGGTGTGATGTGGTAGATCAGCTCCCCAGCCAGTGAGCGATGCGTCTGCTGTTGCACGATTTGTGGAACCGGCTCTAGGAACGGTCGCCCTTTGGAAAGGTTTTGGGTGTTCCACCATTGCAGAGAGCGATGTGTGTGGCCATCCACCAACACTAAATCTGCTAGCTGACCTAGAGCTTGGTTCCACTGACGTGCTAAGCATTCCTGTAAGAGGCGCATTTGGAGTCTTGCATGAGGTACTATGAATATACAAGAGGCCATCATCCCTATTAGTTGCATAAACACTCAAGCTGGAAGTGAGTGCTGCAGTTGGAATTTTGTTATAAGGGCTTGCATGCTTGCTATCCTGGCTGGATTAGAATATGCAAGGCCTTTTGAGGTGTCTATTGTGGCACCTAGATATTGTTGGATGTGAGACTTTGCAAGGTTTATTGTAAACCTTAAGTTGTGAAATAGTTGGAGTGTGGTGTGTGTGTGTGTGTGTGTGTGTGTGTGTGTGTGTGATTTACACACTGGGTATGCGACTTGGCTTTCATGAGCCAGTCGTCCAAGTATGGGAAGACGTGAATTTGTTGTCTTCTTAAGTGGGCTGCTACCACTGCTAGACATTTTGTGAATACTCTGGGTGCTGTAGTGACTCTGAATGGGAGAACCTTGAACTGGTAATGCTGACCGTCTACTACAAATCGAAGATATTTCCTGTGAGCAGGGTGAATGGGAATGTGGAAGTAGGTGTCCTTGAGAACTAAAGTGGCAAGGAAATCGCCTTCTTTGAGTAGAGGAAGGACCTATTGAAGAGTGACCATATGAAAATGGTCTGATTGAATGTATAGGTTTAATGGTCTGAGGTCCAAGATGGGCCTCCGGGTTCCATCCTTTTTTGGAATCAGAAAATACAGGGAGTAAACCCCTGTGTTTTGATGATGCAGGGGAACTGGTTCTATTGCATGTTTTTGTAGGAGGGAAAGTACCTCTTGTTTTAGAACCGTTAAATGCTCTGTTGACATTGGACGCTGTTTGGGTGGTATGTTTGGGGGAGTTGAAGTGAGCTCCAGGAAATAACCGGATTGGATGATTTGTATCACCCACCTGTTTGTGGTAATGGTGTTCCAGACAGGTAGGAACTGTACCAATCTTCCCCCGACCGGAGTATAATGGTCCGGGGGGAGTGACGGGAAGTCATTGTTTGGAGGTGGAGGCAGTGCGAGTATTGGTAGTTTTGCCTCTACCTTTGTTATCGCCCCTGTAGTCTCCTCTGTAATAACCTCTGGTAGAGGAGGTCTGTGTGTGACTCTTATAAGCGGTGGAGTATTTATCAGTGGTAAAGCCTCTAGAGGCGCCCCTATCAGAGGAGCGACGAAAAGAACTTCTGGGAGCTTGTGATTGCAAAGCTCCCACTGATTTGGCAGTATCTGTATTTTTTAAAATCTTTTCTAAAGATGAATCTACAGTAGGCCCAAATGTTCCTGTTCAAAGGGGTGGTTTAGTATGATAGTCTGAACCTCGAGTTTGAACCTTGAAATCCATAGCCAGGCATGTCTGCGCAAAAGAACACTGGTATTAATAGCTCGGGAGGCTGTGTCTGCAGCATCTAGAGCACATGGAATGGAGGTTTTGGTTATAAGTTTCCCTTCCTGGATGAGATCATTGGCCCTTGTTTTATATTGATCTGGAAGGTGTTGTAGTAGGGTCTCTAGTTTATCATAGTGCGCCCTATCGTACCTAGCCAGTAAGGCCTTTGTGTTGGCAATTATCCATATGTTGGCTGCTTGGGACGCTGTTCTTTTACCAGATGCGTCCAACAGTTTTGACTCCTTATCAGGAGGTGGAGCATCGCCTGAGGTCTGGGAGTTAGCCCTTTTCCTGGCATTGGAGACCACCAAGAAATCTGGCCTTTAATGTTAACAGGGTCAGTTGGGGCAGACTTGTATTTCTTTTCCACTCTGGGGTTAATGACTCTAGCCCTTACAGCATCTTTAAAGACTTCAGGAGCATGTTTAAATACCCCTTTTAACATTAAGAGAATGGAAGTGGACCTTTGAGATGGTGCAAAAGTGTCCATGAGGAAATCTTCTTCTATAGGGTCTGTGTGTAAATTTACACCGTGGCATTCTGCAGCCCTGTGTATAAGCTGAGTGAATCCTATAGTGTCCTCTGGAGGGAATAGTCTAGATGGGTAGACATCCTCTTGTGGTGTATTAGGAACATTTGGTGTGTCATAATTTTCCCGTGGGTCCTTTGGGATATAAGGATGACTAGGTTCCCCTAAAGGTTCATCATTCCCTTCGTCCCCAGAGGTGTCATCATCCCGAGGTGGAGGAGATTGTGAGGGTACTGGAGATGGGATAGGAGAGATGTGGTGTCGAGGAGGGGGTGAAGAAGGAATCCTTAAAGGAGAAGTGGCAATGTCACTTTTCTTTAAAGGAAGTGGAGGTGGTGCAGGTTTGTCCATTTTCCTTTTCTTGGAAGGACAAATTCTAAGATGACCTGTTTCTGGGTCTATTTCAAGAGTTGTTTTTGGTTGGATCAGGTCGAAAAAGCTCCTCCTCTGGAGTGTATTGCCTCGGTGCCGATTTTTACAGGTCCGACTGTGTGGCACAAGTTTTGGAGTTGTTTTATGCTCCTTAGGTTTGGAATCAGAAAGTTTTCTTGGGTTCCGAAGGTTTAATTGGGGTCTTTGGAACCGGTTGTTTGGTTCCAATGATTTTTTCGGAGCCGGAGGTTCATTGCCAGTGTTCTTCGTAACCAGTTGTTTCCTTGGTTCTAATGATTTTTTCGGATCCTAAGGTTCAGTCTCAGTGGATTTCGGTACTGAGTGCGCCGATGTGGAACCAGGCTTCGGTGCAGATGAAGATAATGGTTTCTCTTTTGGTTTGTCCTTTGTTGTCGGTGCCGGGGATGGGGTTTTGGTACCGGCAGCAGGCTGGCTAGATCCCGAGTGACCTGAAGGCTTATGTGTTGACTTCTTTGCCAGGCCTGAAGGCGGGTGTGGGAAGTTTTGTCCCAGTGTGCACCTAGGCCCGAATGTGAAGGTGGTACCGAAGCCTTTTTATGGATGGGTGGGGGAGGGGGTCGACGTTAGTACTTACAACCAGCTGCCCTGGTTTGATGTCTAATACGTCGGAGTCGTCTGCTTCTGAGGCGCTAAAGTTGCCCTCTTCGATCTGCTCCTGCTCCAGTACATTGATGCCTTCTTCGAAGATTTCATCCGGTATCGATGTTGATGATCGAGCCATGCTTCTTTGAGCCAGACGATCCCGTATTGTAAACTCTGCCTCCTATACACTCCGGATGACCAGTGGAGGGAGAACTAAAGTAGCTTGGTGGCAGATGGCATAAAGGAGGAGTGCTGCATCTGTTGGTGTCCACAGCATTGCAACCATCTCACCCTATGATCCATGAAGGTGTTGGGTCGGTTTCTGGAGAAGATGAGAGCACTGCCTGTCGGTCGGTCAAGTCCTAAGAATAGTCCTGGAACATCTGGAACCAATGTGGTGAATCAGTAACCCCACTGAGTGGGCGTTTGCCCAGCTATCTTAAAGTTCTAAGAGTCATCTTTCTTTTGGAAGAGCTTGGAGCCATCAAATGGCATGTCTTTCAAGGATGCCTAAACATCTCCGGAAATTCTGGTGGCACGCATCCAAGAGTGGTGTCGATCAACATTGGTGCTCATGTACGGCCAACATTCTGTGATATCCAGATGAGCACTCAAGATATATATGGCTGTGTCTTAACCATGGCAATTTATGAGCCTTGATCCTTCATGAGCTTTCAGTAGCATTCAATACGATCTCCTATGACTTACTCCTTTAACACCTTTTGATAGTTGGCATGTTATGTTCACTTCCTTGACATTCAGATATCTTAGTTGACCCAGTATATTCAGAGTTAGTGAAACTGTAGAGGATCCATTACTTCTGAAAATGTGTATACCTTCCTCCTATTTCCAGAATCTTTATAGTCCGCTGTGTTTCCTAAGAGTTTCAGGTAACTTAAATTAAATTAACTTAAATCAACCTACAGTGAACTGGATGGAATATGCTACTTACCAGTATGCATCTGTTCTTGGCATGTAGGGCTGCTGACATTCATATCAGTGCATAGATCGCCGCCTAGTGTTGGGTCCGGATGATTGCACGTTGTTGTCCTGGAAGAGTCTTCGAAGTATCACGAGATAGGTGGCTCCTCCCCTGGACTACAGTGCGCATGGGCATCCTCTCCATTCTCAGATTGTTTTTTGCCATTGTGGCAGAGATGGAGTATGGTACAGTAAAAGATGTCCATGCAAGAAAGTAAGAAAGTAAAAAAGAAATGAATGCTACAGCTGCGACAGGCACCGGGGAGGAGGGCGGGCGATATAAATGTCAGCAGCCCTACATGCCAAGAACAGATGCATACTGGTAAGTAGCATATTCCGTTCGAGGCATGTGGGCTGCTGAATTCATATCTGTGCATAGAATGTATAGCAGTCTCTCCCTTAGCGGTGGTCACCTGTGCCAGCTGCAGCAGTCTGAAAAAGTGTTTTTAGAACAGCCTGTCCTACAGCTGCTTGCTGTTTGGAATGTACATCTACACAATAGTGTTTTGTGAATGTATGTATGGTAGACCATGTGGCTGCTCTACATATTTCCTCTAGAGGAATATTTCCTAGGAAAGCCATGGATGCCCCAAGTTTGCGTGTAGAATGCGCCCTTGGAGGAACAGTTAAAGTGCGTTTTGCTTTTAGATAACATATTTGGATGCACTTAACTATCCATCTGGCTAACCCAGATTTTGAAATGGGGTTGCCTTTGTGTTGTGGTGAGAAGGCAACAAACAACTGTTTAGTTTTTCGAAAATTTTTGTTCTATCAATGTAGTATAGAAGTGCTCTTTTGACATCTAGTGTGTGTAGAGCCCTTTCCGGTACTGACTGTGGATTTGGAAAGGACACTGGCAGTTCTATTGTTTGATTGATATGGAACTGGGATACCACTTTGGGCATGAACTTAGGGTTTGTTCTAAGAACTACCCTATTGGCATGTATTTGGATGAATGACTCTTGAATAGTTAGGGCTTGTAGCTCACTAACTCTTCTAAGTGAAGTAATTGCCACTAGAAATGCCACCTTCCATGTTAAGAACTGTAATTCGCATGAATGCAATGGTTCAAATGGTGGTCCCATTAGTCTGGTTAAGACGATGTTAAGGTTCCAGACAGGTGAAGGTGGGTGTTTTGGGGGGATTATTCTTTTGAGTCCCTCCATAAATGCCTTAATTGCAGGTACTCCGAGCAGCGAAAGATGCTGTCTGTTCTGAAGATAAGCTGCAATGGCAGCTAAGTGTATTCTTATAGATGAATAAGCTAAATTGCAACGATGTAGATGCAAAAGATAGCAAATGATATTTTGCGTGGAAGCATCTAGTGGGTTTATGTCATTGTTATTGCAGTAAATGACAAAACGCTTCCACTTTGCTGCGTAATAAGCTCTGGTCGTAGGTTTTCTTGCCTCCTTGATGTTCATGCAGTCAGGAGGTAAGTTTAGGTACCCAAACTCTCAGACTTCAGGAGCCAGATTGCAAGGTTCAGTTGTTGCGGATCTGGGTGCTGTATGTCACCATGGCTTTGAGTGAGTAGAGTGGGTGTTAGCCGCAGTTTTTGATGAGGCACCACGGTAAGTTCTAGGAACGTTGTGTACCATGGTTGCCTCGCCCATGTTGGAGCAACCAGAATTAGTGTCAGTGAATGCTGGCGTAGTTTGCGTGCCACTAGCGGTATTAACGGTGCTGGGGGAAAAGCGTACACAAATCTGCCTGACCAGTTCATCCATATCGCATTGCCCTGCGACTGCGGATGTGGAAACCTGGCGGCAAAGTACTGGCATTTTGCGTTTTCCTTTGTGGCGAACAGGTCTATTTTTGGTTGTCCCCATTGTTGGAAGTATGGTTGGAGCACTGTGGGATGAATCTCCCACTCGTGTAGCCGTTGGCTGTGTCTGCTGAGCAGATCCGCTACTTGGTTGTCTTTGCCTGGGAGGGGCTCTGCCATGAGAAAAATGTTTCTTTGGATGGCCCACTTCCACATGGTTTGTGCCAGATGTGATAGCTGTGGAGAGTGTGTTCCTCCCTGTTTTTGTATGTAGTACATTGCTGTCATGTTGTCTGTGCGGATCAACACAGCTTTGTTGCATAAATGTACTTTGAACGCTTTCATTGCCTGAAAAATTGCCATAATTTCAAGCAGGTTGATGTGCATTTTCTTTTGTTGTGTTGTCCATAGGCCCTGCACTGTGTAATGAAGGACATGGGCTCCCCATCCTATGAGAGATGCGTCTGTTGTTAACACTATCTGTGGTACAGGCTCTTGGAGCAGTCGGCTCTTGCAAAGGTTTTGTGGATTCCACCAATGCAGAGAGTTGTATGCAAGACTGGTCACCAACACTAGGTCTTTCAATTGTCCTTGAGCCTGGTTCCACTGCTGTGCTAAGCACTCTTGTAGCGGACGCATGTGCAGTCTGGCGTGAGGGACTATGAAGAGGCACGAGGCCATCATGCCTATGAGTTGCAAAAACACTCGGGCAGAGAGCGAGTGTTGGGGCTTGAACTTTTGGATTAGTGGCTGCATACTGTTTATTTTTGCAGCGTTTGGGTATGCTTTTCTGACAGAGTATCTATTGTTGCTCACAAAAAATCAAAAGAGGAAGCGTAGAGGTTGAGATAGAATCACCCTCCTGAACGATTCATGTAAACATAGGGATTCTATCAATGTGTAGAGGTGCCAAATACTTTATAATTTTTAATTTTAATGTGAAATGGTGGGCTCTCTCTTAACGATGGAAAGATGAGAGCACGTGTGCTTTGTTAAAATACCCCACACACACTAAAAAATCCATTAGTGTCATGCTTCATCATAGGGGTCTTTCCGTCCCTATAACGGGGCGGGGCGTGCTACGACCAGACGGACTACGCGGGAGCACTATAAATGTGACAGAGCTATGTGTGGGTGCAATAGTGTCAGTGAAGTGTAGGGATCTAACTAGTGAAATGCACAAAAAATACAAAAAAAATTAAAAATTCCCTGGCTAGTAGAACAAATACATTTTATTGGTATCTCTAGCTGGAAATGTTAAAAAGGGGATAAAAGGTAGAGCAATTACTGACTACCAAGTCGACATGTTTCATAGGCAGTCCCCAGCTGCCTACTCATCAGGACAGTTCAATGATCCCTACTAGGAAGATAGCTCAGTTCTACAGTGGTATGCCTACTGTCCTATAAATATATCAGCAAAGATAGGCTGAATATTTAGGCTTCGGGGCATGAGCTGGCCCAGGTGAAGCAAAGCACCAATAATCAGTGCTGAAAAAGTGACCAGTGGTCTCTGTAAATAAAGAAGAGAAAAGGGAGAGAAAGCACAAACATATTCGTATTCTTACTTCTGATCATTAATTGTACATCCATATTATAAGATTTCATCCCCTACTAAATCAGCAGGATTTTGCTTGTTTAGCGCCAATTCTTATGCCACGTACGTTGTGCATTGATCAATGTGCATCTCCTATTAATGGACGCTGTGTCCGACTTATTTTTCAAAAAGAACCGTCCAAATCGTAACGTTTCTTAATTCATTCCTCATCCATACATTCGTGACTCGACACATTCATTCACCCAATCGCACTGGTAGCAAAACAAGACCCATAAATCGTATGTTTTCCAGGTCTATGCTCTAAATAACGGTATTGGTAAAGATGGTAATCAATATATTCTTTTTATACATACTTTTTCGTTAGTTTGACAGTGCCCCATGAGCTTGCAGCCGGGGGAAGTTTTTGCTCGGTCTACTGTAAAAAATAGATAAACATTGCCACCCCCATTATTAGATGCGGTACACTCGAGTCCTGGTATAGAATTGGCAGCCCTGTGACCCGTTTATTAGAGACTCGGGGTCCGAGTCTGTTACTTACGTTACCGGCATGGCAAATCGCCTCTCATCCCTACCGTGCAGCTCCGAGGACGCATGGTCACTCGTCTGTTTGGTAGATATACTCGTGTGGTTGCCGTCCGTGTTGCCTCTTGCTTCCGGGAAACCCGCCCCTGGAGTCAACACTAGACCGCTCAACTTGAAAAATGGCCGCCGCTATTCGGCACTAAGGGGGGAATATTAGCGTAAGTCTTTCCTCTCTGTCTCTGGCTGGCATGAGTGAAGAACAAGGGGATCCTATGTGATGAGCCGATTTTTGCACTATCGTGGATCTTTAGAAAAGTAATATTTGTAATTAAGCTCATTTCAGTAATTAAGCTCATTTAAGGTGGATCTCCAAAAAAAGAATGTTTTATCAAACTCCTAGGTTTGGAATGATGTGGAGATAGTACCGATCAGTTTATTCGAAGTCTGCTCATAAAATTGATCCAAACATTCAACAGGGGATTTCCCCGCCTAGTGGGATCAGTTAGTGCAGAATGTAGTATTTTTCTCAAAAATATGTTCGACAAGCGCTTATGGATCAATTTAGGTTATGCCAAGGGTTTCTTAGTACAATATCATATTCTAGATATTTGATATCAGCACAGTGTTGCTCTAAGGGGATGTTTATTCCTGAGACAGATAACACTACCCCAGGGAGGTCCCAATGCCAGGTCCCGCTCATGTAGTCCTTAATGGCACCAATGGGTTGCCCAAAGATGTTTCCAGGTTGGACGTGGAGTGGTTCATGTTATTGTATATAGATAGTATTCAGATTCAATGACCACAGTCAAACAGTCGGGGGTCACAGCTGTCCCCATGGTATGTCATCGTTCAGTCCCCTCTTATGAGACTGGATGCGAAACACCCATCTTTGCTCTTTTTCCAGCAGGAATCTTTCATTACTCACTTGCTCTATCACAGTCCATGTTATTTCTTCTGGTCTATGGTTCATCTCTAGGAAGTGATTGGTGAGTTTCGTGCTGGTTTTCTTACACTTGATGGTGCTTTTATGTTCTCCTATCCGGAGTTTTACTGCCCTCGTCGTCATTCCTACATACTCCATTTTGCAGGGGCATGTAATTAAGTAAACAACATTGGTACTGTTGCAATTGCTGAAGCTTCTTTGCTCCCAGCTGGTACCATCACTGAAGGTTAGGTTGTTGCTTTTCTTTGTGAGACAGCAAACCTTGCAATTTCCACATGGATGGTGGCCGTGTACAAAGTTGGGATTTTGTTGTCCAGTGCTGCTGTTTGCTTTTGGTCTTGTGTGGATTAGGACATCCCTTATGCTCCGTGCTCTTTTGTGAGAGAACATGGGTTTAGGTATTTGTAACCCACCACTGTTTAGGATCTTCCAGTTCCTGTTAATGATCTTTGTCACTTGATTCGAGCAGGTGTTATAAGTGGTGATGCAGATTGGTCTTTTCTCCTCATCTTTCAGCACTTTTTCTTCCAGGAGACTCTCTCGGCAGTTGTTCTTAGCCCGTTTGTATGCCTGATTGATGATCTTCTCAGGGTACATTCTGGCCACCAGCTTCTTTTCTAAGTCTTTGGACTGTAGTTTGAAGTCCTTAATCTCTGTGCAATTCCTGCGTAGGCGCAGGAACTGCCCGTACGGTAGATTATCCCGCAGATGTCTCGGGTGGAAGCTGTTGTACAACAATAAAGAGTTCTTCGAAGTGCTTTTAAAATGAGTTGTAGTCATTAGTCTGCCTTCCTTGGGAAAAATGTTCAAATCCAAAAACACTAAGTTGCAGTTAGAGGTAATGCTGGTAAATTTCAAATAGTCGTCTTGTAGATTCAACCAGCTCAGGAATTGTTTGGCAGTTCTCTCATCTCCATCCCAGATGATCAGGATATCATCGATGTATCGTTTCCATACCTTGATGTTACTTCTGTAGGGGTTGTTTGGATGCAGTATTTTGTTCACTTCTAAGTGGTGCACGTATAGACCAGCTATACTGGGAGCGAATGTGCTTCCCATGCTGCAGCCGTGTTTCTGTAGGTAGAGGGTACCTTTGTACTCAAAGAAGTTCTCCTTGAGGGCTAGGGAGCAGCATTCCATCACTACATTCCGTGGTGTCTGGTATTCCCAGAAGTCTTCAAACAGGACATCCTCCACAATCTCTAGCGTAGCATGATGTGGCAAGCAAGTATAGAGGCTCTCCACGTCACAGCTAATTAATAGCTGGGTGTTAGGATCAAAGGTAATGTCTTCCAATAGGTTCAGTACATCCTTTGTATCCCTCAGATACGTTGAGGTTTTCTGAACAATTGGCCTGAGGAAGGCGTCTGCAAATCTTGACAGGGGTTCCAGTACTGATCCGATGCCGGAGACGATGGGTCGTCCAGGAGGGTTTTGTAAATTCTTGTGTATCTTAGGAAGTGTATATAGGTAGGGGGTCCTAGGATTTTTTTGGCATAGGAAATCCCCCTCTTTCTTGGTGATCCACCCATGTGTCACTGCTTCCTCTACCATCGTGTTGATTTTGGTTGCTATCCTATTTGTTGGATCAGTGTGAAGAATTTCATAGTTCCTTTCATCTTGGAGCAGTCTCATGCATTCAGTGTCATACTGGCTTGCATTCTGTATAACAGTTGCGCCGCCCTTGTCAGCCGGTTTTATCATTATCCGTTTGTTGTTGCTCAACTCTCGTAATGCTTGTCTTTCCTCTTTGTTGATGTTCTGAAAGGTGCTTCTTTCCTGTGGATCTATATCCTCAAGTTCCCTCATCACCGCTTTTTCGAAAGTAAGTAGTTCAATTGGTAGGGTGTTGTTCAGTGGTGTGAACGTGGATTTAGGTCTAAGTTTAGTATCTCCAAATGCACTCTCATCATTCTTGTCTTTGAAAAAGACTTGTAATTTCAGACGCCGCATGAATTCTTGGACTTCCTTGCATTAATGAAATTTATCCATGTTGGCCGTAGGTACATAACCCAGGCCTTTTTCCAGTACCGCATTTTGCGCTTCTGTAAGTTCACAGTCTGAAAGGTTTACTACCAAGCTTACTTCTGGTTTTTCTTGGCGCCTGTCATACTTCTCGTGGCTACCCGTGGGGTCTCTTCTTCTCCTGTATTCCAGTGTACTGAGGTGCCCCTCCGGTTCCTTCCTCTGGTCTGTCCTTGGCGCGCCCCTAAAAAAGGCGCCGATTGGTGGAAATAGCCATAGTCTTGTTGTTGATAACCCCACACGGGGAATGGACCCTGTGGATGTTGGAATGGGGGTGGTGGACCGTACTGCTGTTGTTGAGGATATACCATGTGGGGTTGGAAAGTGTTCCATCCTCTCGGACCACGGTAATTTGATCTGCGGAGGTTCCTCCTTCCACCTTGAGACCTTGGGCTCTTATTGCGACTGGAGTTTGACCCACTTGACCCATTGTCCGATGATTCATCATCTGTGTTGTCATTCACTGATTTGTAGTCATCTTTTATGTAGGGGTAAACCCTCTCTTTTGACCAACGACTGTTGTCTTTCTTTAGTTTTTCATATTTATTGTTTTTCAGAGTAGTTTCGAAGTCATTGAGGGACTGATTCATTTCTTCAAGGAATTTTCTCAGATCAGCTGGAGATTCATGGCTTTTCAGACGAACTTCAATGGTTTGTATCTCAATTTTAAGTTCGCTTGCCAGTCTACTCGCAGTTTTTATAATTAACACGATCCAATCACGGGTACACCTCCAAGAGATTTTGGACCAGTCAATCTTAAAGGTTTTGTCGTGTAAAAAGATAAAGGGTTCATTTCGAACTACCTGCGGTGTTTAGACCTTCGAAGGTCTAAACACCGCAGGTCCCTCCACAAGGAATAACGACTGGGATGAACTGGAGGAATTGAGGAGAACTCAAATAAAGACCGCTATCCATGGCCTACTGATGACTGAATACCTTCAGGCCAATACAGCCCCAGCAGGCCTGGTAGTTCGAAATGAACACTTTATCTTTTTACACGACAAAACCTTTAAGATTGACTGGTCCAAAATCTCTTGGAGGTGTACCCGTGATTGGATCGTGTTAATTATAAAAACTGCGAGTAGACTGGCAAGCGAACTTAAAATTGAGATACAAACCATTGAAGTTCGTCTGAAAAGCCATGAATCTCCAGCTGATCTGAGAAAATTCCTTGAAGAAATGAATCAGTCCCTCAATGACTTCGAAACTACTCTGAAAAACAATAAATATGAAAAACTAAAGAAAGACAACAGTCGTTGGTCAAAAGAGAGGGTTTACCCCTACATAAAAGATGACTACAAATCAGTGAATGACAACACAGATGATGAATCATCGGACAATGGGTCAAGTGGGTCAAACTCCAGTCGCAATAAGAGCCCAAGGTCTCAAGGTGGAAGGAGGAACTTCCGCAGATCAAATTACCGTGGTCCGAGAGGATGGAACACTTTCCAACCCCACATGGTATATCCTCAACAACAGCAGTACGGTCCACCACCCCCATTCCAACATCCACAGGGTCCATTCCCCGTGTGGGGTTATCAACAACAAGACTATGGCTATTTCGACCAATCGGCGCCTTTTTTAGGGGCGCGCCAAGGACAGACCAGAGGAAGGAACCGGAGGGGCACCTCAGTACACTGGAATACAGGAGAAGAAGAGACCCCACGGGTAGCCACGAGAAGTATGACAGGCGCCAAGAAAAACCAGAAGTAAGCTTGGTAGTAAACCTTTCAGACTGTGAACTTACAGAAGCGCAAAATGCGGTACTGGAAAAAGGCCTGGGTTATGTACCTACGGCCAACATGGATAAATTTCATTTATGCAAGGAAGTCCAAGAATTCATGCGGCGTCTGAAATTACAAGTCTTTTTCAAAGACAAGAATGATGAGAGTGCACTTGGAGATACTAAACTTAGACCTAAATCCACGTTCACACCACTGAACAACACCCTACCAATCGAACTACTTACTTTCGAAAAAGCGGTGATGAGGGAACTTGAGGATATAGATCCACAGGAAAGAAGCACCTTTCAGAACATCAACAAAGAGGAAAGACAAGCATTACGAGAGTTGAGCAACAACAAACGGATAATGATAAAACCGGCTGACAAGGGCGGCGCAACTGTTATACAGAATGCAAGCCAGTATGACACTGAATGCATGAGACTGCTCCAAGATGAAAGGAACTATGAAATTCTTCACACTGATCCAACAAATAGGATAGCAACCAAAATCAACACGATGGTAGAGGAAGCAGTGACACATGGGTGGATCACCAAGAAAGAGGGGGATTTCCTATGCCAAAAAAATCCTAGGACCCCCTACCTATATACACTTCCTAAGATACACAAGAATTTACAAAACCCTCCTGGACGACCCATCGTCTCCGGCATCGGATCAGTACTGGAACCCCTGTCAAGATTTGCAGACGCCTTCCTCAGGCCAATTGTTCAGAAAACCTCAACGCATCTGAGGGATACAAAGGATGTACTGAACCTATTGGAAGACATTACCTTTGATCCTAACACCCAGCTATTAATTAGCTGTGACGTGGAGAGCCTCTATACTAGCTTGCCACATCATGCTACGCTAGAGATTGTGGAGGATGTCCTGTTTGAAGACTTCTGGGAATACCAGACACCACGGAATGTAGTGATGGAATGCTGCTCCCTAGCCCTCAAGGAGAACTTCTTTGAGTACAAAGGTACCCTCTACCTACAGAAACACGGCTGCAGCATGGGAAGCACATTCGCTCCCAGTATAGCTGGTCTATACGTGCACCACTTAGAAGTGAACAAAATACTGCATCCAAACAACCCCTACAGAAGTAACATCAAGGTATGGAAACGATACATCGATGATATCCTGATCATCTGGGATGGAGATGAGAGAACTGCCAAACAATTCCTGAGCTGGTTGAATCTACAAGACGACTATTTGAAATTTACCAGCATTACCTCTAACTGCAACTTAGTGTTTTTGGATTTGAACATTTTTCCCAAGGAAGGCAGACTAATGACTACAACTCATTTTAAAAGCACTTCGAAGAACTCTTTATTGTTGTACAACAGCTTCCACCCGAGACATCTGCGGGATAATCTACCGTACGGGCAGTTCCTGCGCCTACGCAGGAATTGCACAGAGATTAAGGACTTCAAACTACAGTCCAAAGACTTAGAAAAGAAGCTGGTGGCCAGAATGTACCCTGAGAAGATCATCAATCAGGCATACAAACGGGCTAAGAACAACTGCCGAGAGAGTCTCCGGGAAGAAAAAGTGCCGAAAGATGAGGAGAAAAGACCAATCTGCATCACCACTTATAACACCTGCTCGAATCAAGTGACAAAGATCATTAACAGGAACTGGAAGATCCTAAACAGTGGTGGGTTACAAATACCTAAACCCATGTTCTCTCACAAAAGAGCACGGAGCATAAGGGATGTCCTAGTCCACACAAGACCAAAAGCAAACAGCAGCACTGGACAACAAAATCCCAACTTTGTACACGGCCACCATCCATGTGGAAATTGCAAGGTTTGCTGTCTCACAAAGAAAAGCAACAACCTAACCTTCAGTGATGGTACCAGCTGGGAGCAAAGAAGCTTCAGCAATTGCAACAGTACCAATGTTGTTTACTTAATTACATGCCCCTGCAAAATGGAGTATGTAGGAATGACGACGAGGGCAGTAAAACTCCGGATAGGAGAACATAAAAGCACCATCAAGTGTAAGAAAACCAGCACGAAACTCACCAATCACTTCCTAGAGATGAACCATAGACCAGAAGAAATAACATGGACTGTGATAGAGCAAGTGAGTAATGAAAGATTCCTGCTGGAAAAAGAGCAAAGATGGGTGTTTCGCATCCAGTCTCATAAGAGGGGACTGAACGATGACATACCATGGGGACAGCTGTGACCCCCAACTGTTTGACTGTGGTCATTAAATCTGAATACTATCTATATACAATAACATGAACCACTCCACGTCCAACCTGGAAACATCTTTGGGCAACCCATTGGTGCCATTAAGGACTACATGAGCGGGACCTGGCATTGGGACCTCCCTGGGGTAGTGTTATCTGTCTCAGGAATAAACATCCCCTTAGAGCAACACTGTGCTGATATCAAATATCTAGAATATGATATTGTACTAAGAAACCCTTGGCATAACCTAAATTGATCCATAAGCGCTTGTCGAACATATTTTTGAGAAAAATACTACATTCTGCACTAACTGATCCCACTAGGCGGGGAAATCCCCTGTTGAATGTTTGGATCAATTTTATGAGCAGACTTCGAATAAACTGATCGGTACTATCTCCACATCATTCCAAACCTAGGAGTTTGATAAAACATTCTTTTTTTGGAGATCCACCTTAAATGAGCTTAATTACTGAAATGAGCTTAATTACAAATATTACTTTTCTAAAGATCCACGATAGTGCAAAAATCGGCTCATCACATAGGATCCCCTTGTTCTTCACTCATGCCAGCCAGAGACAGAGAGGAAAGACTTCCGCTAATATTCCCCCCTTAGTGCCGAATAGCGGCGGCTATTTTTCAAGTTGAGCGGTCTAGTGTTGACTCCAGGGGCGGGTTTCCCGGAAGCAAGAGGCAACACGGACGGCAACCACACGAGTATATCTACCAAACAGACGAGTGACCATGCGTCCTTGGAGCTGCACGGTAGGGATGAGAGGCGATTTGCCATGCCGGTAACGTAAGTAACAGACTCGGACCCCGAGTCTCTAATAAACGGGTCACAGGGCTGCCAATTCTATACCAGGACTCGAGTGTACCGCATCTAATAATGGGGGTGGCAATGTTTATCTATTTTTTACAGTAGACCGAGCAAAAACTTCCCCCGCCTGCAAGCTCATGGGGCACTGTCAAACTAACGAAAAAGTATGTATAAAAAGAATATATTGATTACCATCTTTACCAATACCGTTATTTAGAGCATAGACCTGGAAAACATACGATTTATGGGTCTTGTTTTGCTATCAGTGCGATTGGGTGAATGAATGTGTCGAGTCACGAATGTATGGATGAGGAATGAATTAAGAAACGTTACGATTTGGACGGTTCTTTTTGAAAAATAAGTCGGACACAGCGTCCATTAATAGGAGGTGCACATTGATCAATGCACAACGTACGTGGCATAAGAATTGGCGCTAAACAAGCAAAATCCTGCTGATTTAGTAGGGGATGAAATCTTATAATATGGATGTACAATTAATGATCAGAAGTAAGAATACGAATATGTTTGTGCTTTCTCTCCCTTTTCTCTTCTTTATTTACAGAGACCACTGGTCACTTTTTCAGCACTGATTATTGGTGCTTTGCTTCACCTGGGCCAGCTCATGCCCCGAAGCCTAAATATTCAGCCTATTTTTGCTGATATATTTATAGGACAGTAGGCATACCACTGTAGAACTGAGCTATCTTCCTAGTAGGGATCATTGAACGGTCCTGATGAGTAGGCAGCTGGGGACTGCCTATGAAACATGTCGACTTGGTAGTCAGTAATTGCTCTACCTTTTATCCCCTTTTTAACATTTCCAGCTAGAGATACCAATAAAATGTATTTGTTCTACTAGCCAGGGAATTTTTACTTTTTTTTGTATTTTTTGTGCATTTCACTAGTTAGATCCCTACACTTCACTGACACTATTGCACCCACACATAGCTCTGTCACATTTATAGTGCTCCCGCGTAGTCCGTCTGGTCGTAGCACGCCCCGCCCCGTTATAGGGACGGGAAGACCCCTATGATGAAGCATGACACTAACGGATTTTTTAGTGTGTGAGGGGTATTTTAACAAAGCACACGTGCTCTCATCTTTCCATCGTTAAGAGAGAGCCCACCATTTCACATTAAAATTAAAAATTATAAAGTATTTGGCACCTCTACACATTGATAGAATCCCTATGTTTACATGTATCTATTGTTGCTCCCAGGTACTGATGTACATGGGATGGCTGAAGGTGAGATTTTTGGTAGTTCAACGTGAACCCCAGGCTGTGCAGTAGGTGAATTGTTTTTGACATGTGGCTGGCACACTGCTGGGCTGACTTTGCTTGTATGAGCCAGTCGTCCAGGTAGGGATAGACGTGAATATGTTGTCTTCTCAAATGTGCAGCCACTGTTGCTAGGCATTTTGTGAACACTCTCGGAGCTGTTACACCAAATGGAAGTACTTTGAATTGGTAATGTTGATTTAGTAGCGTAAACCTGAGATACTTCCTGTGAGCAGGATGTATCGGGATATGGAAATATGCATCCTTGAGGTTCAATGTTGCGAGGAAGTCTCCTTGCTGCAACAGTGGTAACACTTGTTGTAGAGTGAGCATATGAAAATGCTCCGATAAGATGTAATGATTTAGGGGCCTGAGGTCTAATATTGGTCTGAGAGACCCGTCCTTTTTGGGGATGAGGAGGTATAGTGAATATACCCCTGTACCTTGATGTTCTAATGGTACTAGTTTGATGGCCCCTTTTTGCAGCATGCTGATTACTTCTTGCTGCAATAAGTTGAGGTGTTCTACGGACATAGGACGGTGTTTTGGAGGAATGTTGGGTGGTGTGGAGGTTAGCTCGAGGCAATAGCCATCTTGGATAATTTGCCTTACCCACTTGTCTGTAGTGATGTTTTGCCAGACTGGTAGGAAACGTAATCGTCCCCGACCGGTGTTATGTGGTCTGGGGGTAGCGCTAAGGAGTCACTGTTTTGTATTGGCAGAGGATCTGGTGGTATTGTTCCCTCGTCCTCTGCCTTTGTTGTTATTGCCGCGGTATCCACCTCTATTGTTTTTATTATAGGTGGTTTGTGTGTTCCCTTTGTAGTTTGTTGTCTGCTGTGATGAGTTGCCTCTTGCAGCACCTCTTGTCGTTTGAGCGACGAAAGGAGCCTCTATGTTGTTGCGACTGTAGGGCTCCCATCGATTTAGCTGTCTCAGTTTCCTTTTTCATTTTGTCCAGTATTGTATCTACACCTGGACCAAATAAGTAGTCAGGATTAACTGGCTGGTTTAACAAAGTGGTTTGTACCTCGTTTTTGAAACCAGAAATGCGTAGCCACGCATGTCTCCTGATCATAACACTAGTGTTATTAGACCTGGCAGCTGTGCCTGCTACATCTAAGGCACATTTAATTGAGGCGTTAGTGATAAGCTTTCCCTCTTGTATTAGTTGTTCAGCTTGTTCTTTGTAAGCATCAGGTAAATGCTGTAAAAGTGTTTATAGGGTATTCTAGTGTGCCCTGTCATACCTAGCCAACAGGGCTTGCGTGTTAGATATTCTCCATATGTTAGCCACCTGTGCGGCTACCCTTTTCCCTGATGCCTCAAAGATTTTTGATTTTTTGTCGGGAGGCGAAGCTTCCCCAGTTGTTTGAGAGTTTGCACGTTTACGCGCATTCGCTACCACTAAAGAATCTAAATGCAGTTGTCCCTTAATATATGTAGGGTCCAGTGGCGCTGGCCTGTATTTCCTCTCAATTCTTGGGTTAATAACCCTTGCCCTAGTGGTGTCTTTAAAGATGTCTCCTGCATGTTTAAGCACCCCTTTTAACATAGGCAGTGTTTTAACTGTTCTTTCTGATGTGGCAAAAGTGTCGAAGAGGAAATCCTCCTCCACAGGGTATGCATGCATGTCCACATTGTGATGGCTTGCTGCTCTTTCGATTAATGAATTAAAAGCAGCTGTGTCCTCTGTAGGAGATGGCCTAGCAGGGTATGCAGGTGTATCAGGAATGGGTTGTGAGTCACCAGGTTGTAGTGGGTTAGCCCATGGTTGTGTGTGACTATCTTGGTCAGTGTCTACTGGGTGCTATCCTGAGCAATCCTTTCACCCCACAATCTGGATACATCCATGTGTCTTGATCTCAGAGAAAAGAAACCTATGAGAGTCACTGCTCCGCTTATAGGGGCAAGCAGTGGTTTCTCTTGAACCATGCTGTAGGCAGAGTATTTATATTGACAGAATGGGTCTTCAATATGCTGTTAAAGCAACTCCTCTCTGGGTACAAAACACAAAACAAAAAAAGGCCCTAAAAAAGACATGTGATATAACCAGACAATTTGGAAATTTATCCTCTCCAGAACAAGGTTAGTCATGAACAAAAGACAAAGGAAAAACACTAGCTCAAACTCCTGAAAGCATCATTGAAGATTCTAATTCCTCTAAAGACATTTTTACTAACTGTGGCCTTTGTTTCCACTGAATGCTATCCCAGGACAACAACATTGGTTTGGAACATGGGATTACAATACACCTCACACCGAGCCAAAGTCTAAACTCCTCCTCTTCTTTGTTTCATAGTCTGATATAAAAAACAGCTTAGTGCATGTTTGTGATCTTGGACCATGCGATGAGGACGATATGTAACAACACATCTGGAGTAGGTCCCTTCCTTATTTTTGAAAATGTGATGTTCTCAAAGCCCATTTCAGAGAAGTTGTTGAACCTCTGGTAAGATTATTTAAAATATTTTTGGGGAAAGCATGGATCCATCCAAATAAAGGTGATATGCGAGTAAGCATGTGGGTTTCAAGTTGTACTCCTGGTCCAAAACTTAGACAACAAATGATTGTCTAGACTACAATTTGTACTCTAACCAGCAAAATTCTCCTTAAGGAACTAGCTCCACATCTAGCTCAAAGACAAGTAAGTTAACCGTTAATCTTTAGTGATCTTCGTAGCCTCACGACATGGACATTCAGGTGAGAACACCTACCAATTTCCTGCCTTGCAGCAGTATCCAATGGGAATTTGAAAATTAGAGTGTACTTTACAACCAAAAATGGTGACTAGTTCTTTGAAGAGGATATAAAATATACAATGAATGCATTCTAGAACTACAAAGATTCTGCCAAAGCGTTGACCAGAGTTTTATTGGTGCTTGTCTGTAGTGCCTCTTCAACTACACCAAAATTTAGCTTTCTATCAAAATGAAATGTTCCCACTTGGATAAATTAACACTTGTTTTAACTTCTTTAGTGGTAAGACTTCCCTGTAAATCCATTAGACAGTTTCTCTTTTCGGAGCTGAGAAGAGCATGTCAGGACAACCAAAGCGATGTATTCTGCTGCATTTTAAATTTCATGAATGCCGTTATCTTCTGGCTCCTTGTAATCTTTTACTGTTTTAAAATATATTAGACTGTCTGTTTTCAATTTAAAAGTCCCCCATGGATTAAATTCAGACCCCCTTAACTACCATTGACATTCAACTGTAGTGCTGAATCCCACTGTCTAAATATGTAACACTTCTTCCTTCTGTGCCAGCATGGCGCGTAAAAAAAATTCACATTCGTCAATTATGTGTTATGAGTACAGTTTTCAATGTTTTTTCGATGCTGATGACCCTCATTTCAGCATCTGAGTCTTCCCCTTTGGTAATGTTGTCTTACTCCTCACTTGGGAACCCCAGGTCTCTCAGCGGAGTCTACTTTTGTCCCTGCATTCTATAGGGAGATTGCCTCGGCTCATCTCACCTATAAGGTGTTCAGTTTGAAATCGGAGCAGGCCTCACAGTCAGCGCTTTTGTGGTCTAACAGGAGACAAAGGTTGCACACCTGGTAGTTAGTCTTCTGCGCAAAGTTTTGATGGTTCTTTCGGGCAGAATTGAAACGGTGTGTTTTCCATGTCAAACGAACAAGGGGCCCCTTGCACGGACATTTCCTGGTCTTCCCTCAATGTAAAATCTAGATAACTTTTAATCTATTGCTTACTTCAGTATTTCGGCTTTTTCCTCAACAAGCTTTTGAAAAAATCTTTCTTTTTAGTGACTGGAGAGCCTCCAGCAAAGCTTCCAGACCCAAAAGCAGAAAAAGAAAATCTGAAGAGGACAACCACACATGGGAGCTTCTGTGGAGGGCCATATGATGTCTGGAGAGGCTGGATTAGGCACCAAATGGGGGATAGTTGCCGCCCAACAAAAACAAAAATAGAGAAAAGGGACTAACACAAAGAAAAATTCCAGATCCAACCACTGGATTGGCAATATAATGCACAGCAGGTGAACCTAAATAAGATTCACGCTGCAAAAATCTGGCTTTTTGGGGTAGGATGTTTAATTAGGCTGACCGGGTCACCAGGAACCAGTCTGTGCTACATTGTCACAGGTCTACTCACCAGTAGACATAAGCATGTCTTGGACCAGGTCGCCATAAGGGACTCTGCAAAGGTTTCACTGAAAGGCAGTAATAGCGGAGAAGAAGCCTGCGCTGGTTGAGGAATCTCAGTCAACACAGGTCCTTGTCTCAGTAGTGGGCCATTGCAACTCTAGAGCTTCAGTTAACCTCCAAACCACCACTGCAAACCAGGAACTTTTCTCCGGGTAATGGCGAGTCTAGCTCTGTTTTATGAAATGGGACTAGCCGACTGGCATTTTTGAAGTCCTGAGGTACATTAAGAGCATCATGCATCGGATCAGAATCAGATCTAAAGACAGCCTCAAGCCTCTGATAGTGAGAGCAACCAGCTGCTCCTTTGTGATCTTGTAGCGTGGCATAGGCCTGGGGTGGGCCAGCTTCAGCATTGGAAATGGCACCAGCAGGTTAAGTGTAGCAATGAATGGAAAAAATCAGCGTGGCCCTTGGTGCTAAGTTGGGGCTGGTAGCGGGTCCCAAAGGAGCAGACGGCATTGTGGAAGGAACAGGGGTAGCACTGAAGATCTGCAGCATGGCCAATTAGAAGTCAGTAATCTGCTGTAAGGTCAAAAATCGTCAGGGAAATTTACAGCACACACCGGGACCAGTTGAGGGTTCAAGCAAGAGAATACCGGAGCAGATCAAACTTTACCTTTGTGCCCTCGGGCCTTCTCGCTAGACCCTTAGTTGCAGCTTGTAGTAGAGCCATACTCACTCTTATGTCAAGGTTTTGAATTACAGGGAGACTTGGCCGATAAGAAAACAAGTTACTTACCTGTAACTGTAGTTCTCTAGTATTGGATTCACATACCTGAATTTAGTGGGGATTTCACTTCCTTGCCCACTGTTGTAGAAACGTAAAAGGCGTTTGACCAATAAAGTTAGGAGCAGACTTCCCAATCCACTTAGAAAGGCTTTGAAAGAAAGGAACGGACATCAGCGTGCAGACGTGGCTCTTCTGGGGTGCTACAGATCTACCATACAAGGTGCCTCCTACCTAAGGAAGGAAGCACTGCTACAAAAATCTTTGCATCTAGCCTTGCACCGGATTATACTCTAAAGGAGAAGAACATGCAGTAATAATATCAGAAAAACAATTTAGCCTATTAAGGGTGGGATGTCTCAATTAAAAAAAACATAAAAAGGTCTGCCGCAAGACAATACTTTGCAGCCGTCAGCAGCTTCTTCCAGTCCTCTTTAAAAACGCCATCTATGTCACTTGATGCCGTGTAGTGCATGGTGCGTTCCCTATGAGGAAGAACATTAATTGTAGAAGTAGGATGTGGGACCTACTCGGCCCATCTGGAGAAAGTATGGCCTTAAATTAAAATGCTGACAGACTGATTAGTGCCTTGTATTTCTTTTCTCTGTTTTGAATCGTTCATCAGTGAATGAAGTAGCAGTTCAAATTTAGTTGTAGCCTTTCAAAAGGGCAAATAAATCTGACTGTCATCCGATGATGACATTTAGTATGCAGTAATAAGCTCCATCACCTGCGGGTACTTGGATACATTCTGCATGGGAAGCAGTCTGATACTCTGGTGTTGCTACTGCAAAGTGCTGTCATCATCTACATCATAACCTTGCTGACAAAAAGGAGGGATGGTACTATCAGGAGATGACCCGTGAGTGGATATTATTGGTGAGCTCCAGGAGCAGGAACTAGAGGAACAGTCTGAGATTAAACAAGTGGCACAAAGGGAAGTGATACTCAAATTGCAGATGGAGTTTGTGGAAACCTTGTGTGATAATCTTCAACAATTTCCTTTAAAATGTTAAGAAATACACCAGAACTTGGATCATAGGTGGTCGGTCGTGCAAAGGACCAGATCTAGCATCCTATGTCATGTTATGGTATATTTGTAAAGTGCAATGTATTTGGCCTCTTTGCTGATGCAACAGTCATCTAAAACACCTTGCCTCCTCAGACTTGTTGTAATGAGAACAAAATGGATATTTAAGAGGAACTCCTGCACGCTGGCGCTTTGCTTTACTTGAAAAGTGCCCCTGCTCAGATAAATCTGATTTTGTGGGAGTTGCGTTTTTTACTGGTGGGGAGGGAATGATAGTTGACTGTCTGAACTGGCCTTATTCTAAAGCGCCCGTGTGACTTATTTACAAGGACATCTTCAACTATTCCAATGTGAAGAAACAAGAAACTGCTCTCACTATCAGAGTATTTTTGGGGATGAAAAGTTTTACATAGGTCAGATTTTTTTCGTTAATCCAACACACTGAGACAGTAAATAAAGACCAGATGAGGATCATTCAGATGTTTTTTCTTCTTTGACATGTCGGTGTGTCAGTTATGCTGGAAAAGCGATATAGTCTCTGAAAAAAGCAAGCGTTTTCATAGCCATAAGGGTTCAAGAAATCACAGAGTACATAAAAACATTTAGAGAAAAAAATATGTCTTATATGGCAAATGGATTTTCAGGACTTTCAAGGATATTCAGTACAAGATGAGACAATACAGAAAGCGCTGTAGGGAGTGCCGCCAAAACCATCTCCTTACGGGATATAGTTTGATTTTGAAGGCAATTTAACATGCTTTCTTCTTGTAAGAAAGATGTGAACTGCAAGCAGGTTGCAGCAGAAGTGCATTTCACACAATTAAAGCCTGCAATCTCCAAGCCTTGCTGTGGGTTCTCCGGTTGTGTATGTGAAACTTGCACTACATGAAAAGAGTAGGCAGTCACTGAAGAACAATAGTTACTTACCTGTAAACAGGTGGTTCTCCAGTATTGGTGTCTTTCATAGATTCACATGCCTGAATCATTCCCCGTCGTCGGAGTAGGAGTCTCACGGTATATAAAAAAGCAATAAAAATGCCATAAAATATATAGCAAATAACAGAAATACCAAACCAGGAAGTAAGTAGCCCCAGCTACAGTAGAAAAAACTTCCATACTCGCGACTATCTAAGTCATTATGTGTTAGTCCAAACTGCAGCCAATCAGGCGACAGCACCCACCGGAATGCTCTCCCCAGAGGCTCAGGCTCTCAGATTTTCTCGCACAGGAGTGAAGTCCCATGCTATTCGAGAGAGCCTCTGGGGGAAGGCGGGCGGGTTGCATGTGAATCTATGAAAGACACCAATACTGGAGAACCACCTGTTTACAGGTAAGTAACTATTGTTCTTCTCCAGTATTAGGGGTGTCTTTCATAGATTCACATGCCTGAATCAGAATAGTAAGCAGTACTCACATTATAACGCTCGTAGACGTCAGAATATCATGTATGCATATAATTAAATATACCTATGTATATAGTATAGGAGACATGCATAACAGTAATCAACATGTTCTGAGCAAACGTCTAAAGAGCATAAATGAGGAGGTGGAAACAGAGGCTCACCTTATTTGAAAAGATTGCGAAGCACTGCTCTCCCAACCGAAGCATCTGCATCATCTGCCGAGTCCAGACAGTAGTGTCTAGTAAAGGTGTGCCTGCTAGACCACGTGGCAGCTCTGCAGATCTGTCGAAGTGGCACACCAGCAAAAAGGGCAGTGGAAGAGCTAACTGCCCTGGTTGAATGTGCTCTTGGCAAGGCTTGTAAGGGCCTACCAGCCTGTTGGTGACAAAGTCCAATCGTAGAGGAGACCCATCTAGCAATGGTCTGTTTTGAAACAGCACAACCCCGGCGTTGCCGGCCATAAGCCACGAACAGTTGGTCTGTCTTGCGGATGGCCGAAGTTCTGGAGAGATAAAATCGAAGACATCTTCTAATGTCTAAAGAATGCAGTGCTTTCTCAGCCGTAGACTGTGGGTTAGGAAAGAATGTTTTAAGGACAACAGGTTCATTAAGATGAAAGTCCAGTGGCACTTTAGGCATGTATGTGGGATTAGTGCGCAATACCACTGAGTCCGTGGTGAATTGAAGGAAAGGTGCCTTAGATGTAAACGCCTGAATATCGCTGACCCTCCTAGCAGATGTCAAAGCCAGGAGCAACGATACTTTCCATGTCAGAAATTTCAGGTCCACCTTATGAATCGGTTCAAAGGGGTGTCGCATGAGCTGAGATAGGACGATGTTCAGATGCCATGCCGGAGGAGGTTTTCGGACCGGCGGAAACATGCGAAATAAGCCCTTGAAAAATTGTTGGATGATCCGTACAGAGAACAGGGAGTTTGATCCATCTTGGCGAAACCTAGAGATGGCTGCTAGGAAGACCTTAAGAGTAGAGTGCGCCAAACCCAGTCTGGCTAGATGCAGAAAGAAAGGAAGGATTTGTTCTGGTGTTGCTTGAATGGGATGTAAGTCATTAGCTTGGCACCATGCACAGAACCGTTTCCACTTGAGTTTGTATGTTTTGATCGTGGATGGAGCTCTGGCTTTTGCAAGCACCTCCTGACAATCTTGTGGAATGTTTAGGTGTGCAAATTCCATGTGTTGAGGAGCCAAGCTGACAATTTCAGCGAGTTCGGGTCCGGATGGTATACCCTGCCTTGCTGGGTGGATAGAAGCTGCGGAATGCGTGGTAGTGGTATAGGGTTGCATTCCGAGAGAAGGAGTAGTTCGGGGAACCAGTATTGTCTGGGCCATCGAGGAGCAATTAAGATCAACCGGCATGGCTGTTTCTTCATTTTCCTGATAACTTTCGGGATCAGAGGTATCGGTGGAAAGGCGTACGCGAATATTTGATTCCAGTTCAGCGAAAGGGCATCCCCACACGAGTCCTTGTGGGGAACCCAGCTTGCAAAGAATGGGCATTTCCGGTTCTGGAAGGTTGCAAACAAGTCCAAGTCCGGATGCCCCCACATCTGAAAGATGCGACGTAGAGATGGGAGATGAAGTTCCCACTCGTGAGTGCAGCCTCCGGACCTGCTGAGAGAGTCCGCCAATACATTCGCAATCCCCGGAACGTGGACCGCTGACAGATGAATATCGTGAGTCAAGGCCCAACTCCATATTTCTTGTGCTTGTTGAGATAGTCGGACTGATCTGGTCCCGCCCTGTTTGTTTAGATAATACATGCAGGTGGTGTTGTCTGTCCGTATCAAGACTGTGGCACCTTGCAGAGTCGCTTGAAAGGACTTCAGGGCTAAAAATATGGCGTGTAACTCTAGCCGGTTGATGTGCCATTTCATTTGGACCTGGTTCCACTTCCCGCTGACCGTCATGCCTTGGAGGTGTGCACCCCAGCCTGTCATTGATGCATCGGTCGTCACTATGAACCTGGGAACCTCCGCTAGGAAAGAACACCCCACTTGTAAGTTGGATCGGTGGGTCCACCATGCGATCGCTTGTCGCATGCGAGGTGTAATGTGGAGGATATCCTCGAAAGATCCTGTGGCTTGGATCCATTGGCGACTGAGTTCCTCCTGTAAGGGTCTCATCCGAAGACGGCAGTTGGGAGTGAGCAGAATGCAGGAAGAAAGCATTCCGAGGAATGACTTGAATATGCGTACTGAAACGCACTTTCTTAGTGACAATGTCGTCGCGAGTCGTTGAATCTTGACTTGTCTTTCTTCTGAAATGAATACTTGGGCAAGGTTGGTGTCCAGTGTCGCTCCTAAGAAGTCCTTTCTCGTTGTAGGTGTGAGACGAGACTTCTCGAAGTTGATTGAGAAACCTAGGTTCTGCATCAGAGACAAAGTTTTTTGAACGTGATCTTGAGCCGTGTCGAAAGAACTGGCCTTGATAAGGCAGTCGTCCAGGTATGGATAAATTTGAATCGATTGCAACCGAAGATGGGCCGCTACTGGGGCCAGCATCTTCGTAAACACTCTGGGGGCTGAACGCAGGCCAAATGGGAGGACCTTGAACTGGAAGTCCCTGCCAGCCACTCTGAACCTGAGAAACTTCCGATGCCGTGGGAAAATCGGTACGTGGAAGTATGCATCTTGAAGGTCGAGTGTTGCCAAAAACTCTCCCGCCGAAAGAAATTGGAGGATTTCCTGAAGTGTTAGCATCCTGAATGTGAGTTTCTTCAGAAACTTGTTCAATGCTCGCAAGTCGAGGATGGGGCGCCACTCTCCTGACTTCTTGCGAACAAGGAAAAATCTTGAGTAGAAGCCTCGTCCCCTCTGATGATGAGGCACTCTTTCGATTGCCCCTTTCCGGATCATGGTGTTGATCTGGACGAATAGCTCCTTGAGGTGCGCTGGATCGGGTCCTTTTGGGGGGCAATTTGGGGGGATTTTTACGAATTCTAAAATGTGTCCTCTGGCTACTACATCCAGGACCCATTTGTCTGTAGTAATTTCGGACCAATTTAAGTAGTGTTGGGATATTTGTCCTCCAATTTGGTTCGGGTTGGCACAAAGTGGTGGCAGGATGCGTGCCTCATTTCTTGTTGTCTCTTCCTCGATAATTAGATTTTCCTCGAGGTTGAGAGTAATTTCCTCTCTTTTGTCCATAGGTTTGTTGCCGGTAAGGCTGAAATCTTTGGTTTCCCTGGGTGGAGGAATAAGAGCGTTGTTGGGCGTATCCTCCTCTATTATTGAAATTCCCCCTTCCTCTTGTGCCACGAAAGGAAGATTTCCGGTATTGAAGGGTACCCAGTGAACGTGCTGTTTCAGTGTCTTTCTTTATTGCCTCCAGGGCCTCATCAACATGTTTGCCGAATAGTGACTCTCCATCAAAAGGCATGTCAATGATTCTGTTTTGAACCTCCTGCCTAAAGGAGGTTGCTCGTAACCATCCTTGCCGTCTAAGAACAGCTGCACCCGCAAGCTGTCGAAAGGCAGTGGCAGCAACGTCCACAGCAGCGTCAATCATCTCCGAGGAGACACACTCTCCTTCCTGAAGGATTTTCTTGGCCTCAGTGCGATCAGGCTCGGGGAGCTTGTCCATGTACGGTGAGATGTCCGACCACATCTGTCTATCGTATCTCCCTAAAATGGCGAGGGAGTTTGCGGCCCGGATGGTCGTGGCTGCAATGGTAGAAACCTTCTTGCCAATGGAATCAAGGCGTCTCCCATCCTTGTCTGGAGGAACAGAGACCTGAGACGTAGGGTTGGAAGATCTCTTCTGCGCTGCCTGTGCCACCACAGAATCGGCTTTAGCTTGCCCGACAAGGCATGCTGGAGAAGTAGTAGGCGCCCTATATTTTTTATCTACTCTAGGGAGCACTGCTGGTAAGGAATTCGGCTTGGCCATGATCTTAAGACCCTCCTTCCAGATGAAATCTATAATTGGAATGGTCCAACTCTGCTTATGAGGGGTAGATTTAAAATCATACAAAAAGCAGTCTTCTTGTTTTGCTTCCATGGTTATCAGAAACCTCCTAGTTGCTCTATCCATGATCTTGTGAAATGAGGCAACGTCCACGGGTGGTGACTCAGAAGTAGTAGGCTCCGCCGGAGAGGGTGTGTTCGCATTGTAATCCTCATACTCCGACGATTCAGAGGCTTCATTCAGCTCTCCTTCCTCCTGATCTTCCTGTTCCGAGAGCTCCTCTTCCCTTGGCTGAGGAGATGAAACTGGTGACGTAGGCAACGTTGAGCGACTGTCCTCCAACGCATTAGTAGCCCTTGGTCGTGTCCGCGGAGAGAGGGAAGGCCTTCCCTGCGGCAAAGGTGTAGACATCACTGAGTCACCAGACTCAGAAGGTGGGAAACGTCTATAATAGTCACTGAGCATGTACTGCAAATTGCGGAATAAATCTTCAGGCAATTGCCTATCAGTGTCAGGTCTGTCAGCACGCGGAGCAGGCTGAACGTCCTCCATGTTATCCTCAACATCTTCCTGAACTTTAATATGGAGTTCGGATGGACTCCTAGCTGCCCCAAAATTTTCGTCTTCATAGGATCCTTCCTCATCTGAATCCAAAAGCTTGTCAGGCACCACAAGGGTAGTAGAAATAGATTCCGCAGTAGATCTCTTTTTTAATAAAGTAGCTGTAGTCGCAGGAGATGGCAATGGAATCCCTGCTGTCTGCGCAGACCAAACCTGCAAAGTAGTGCAGCTCGAAAGAGGCGGCGTCAACGGGACGTCTGTATACTGCTGACAGTGCTGTCTCGTCGACGGAATCGTCGTCGACGGGGTCGTAGACAGTAGCTTCGTCGACGAGTGCTTTGCCGTCGACGAGGATCTCTTCGTCGACGAGGTCGTCGACGGTGGTGTCGTCGTCGAGGCCGTCGACGGTGGTTTCGTCGTCGAGGCCGTCGACGGTGGCTTCGTCGTCGAGGCCGTCGACGGTGGCTTCGTCGTCGAAGTCGTCGACGGTGGCTTCGCCGCCGACGGGGGCTTCGCCGTCGTCGACGGGGGCATCGTCGACGGAGTCTTCGTCGTCGACGAGGATTTTACCGTCGACGGGAGGGCCGTCGACGTCGATGTTCTCGTCGACGGTGCCAATTTTATCGTCGACGGGGATCTCAAAGATGAAGATGACAAAATCGTCGACGGTACCTTGGCCATCGTCGTCGGGGCAACTGTCGACGACGAGATAGGCCTAATCTGGACATGAACCAGTGTAGGCGAAGAAGCTGAAGACATGACAAGTGTAGGCTTCGGTGAGGAGAAAGTCATAGTGCAGGTGGTAGAAGTGGCCACATGAGAAGAAACACAGTCCTTCCTTGACGTTGAAATTGTCAATAATGGCAACTGAGGAGGCACAGATTTAGAAGATTTCTTAGGCACTGTCTTAGTCCCAGACTTCTTAGAGGGCGTAGAATCCCCTTTGGAAAGTGGGATAACTTTACTTGAAGAACTAGGCCCAGGAGCATCCTGAGAAGATTTAGACTTCTTAACCACCTTCGCCCTCAGAGATGAAACATCAGTTTCAGCCTTCCTCTTAGTTGAAAGAAATGAAGAGCCGGAACCACAACTTCCTACCTCAGAGACAGGGTCATCCTTGTTCTTTAGTCTATTGAGCCACAATAGAAGGCGCCCTTCTCTATCCTTGATGGTCTTGGAGGGGAAAGTCCGGCAGATCTTGCACTCCTTCACCTCATGATCAGGATAAAGACAATACAAACATTTCTTGTGGGGGTCCTCTTTGAAAAGTCTTGGCTTCCCACAAGAGTCACAGGCTCTAAACAGGGATTTAGATGAAGACATCTGTGAAAGTTGAAGAAATTAGTGATATAGAAGAAAAAACTGAGCAGAGCTCAGGGAGACTCCCTTCACATAACGTGCGGTAGAAAATCTGAGAGCCTGAGCCTCTGGGGAGAGCATTCCGGTGGGTGCTGTCGCCTGATTGGCTGCAGTTTGGACTAACACATAATGACTTAGATAGTCGCGAGTATGGAAGTTTTTTCTACTGTAGCTGGGGCTACTTACTTCCTGGTTTGGTATTTCTGTTATTTGCTATATATTTTATGGCATTTTTATTGCTTTTTTATATACCGTGAGACTCCTACTCCGACGACGGGGAATGATTCAGGCATGTGAATCTATGAAAGACACCCCTAATACTGGAGAATATCTTAATACTAAGACTCATCTTAAGCTCATACAACTGGAAGGAAACTGAACTCTTGGTCAGGATTCCTCATGGAGGCAGGTATCACAATGAACCTGTTATGTATTACCTACTAAGGTGGGTTAGATAATGGTATTTCATGTAAATGTTCTGCTTTGAATGGCACTAACATAAGACTAAGCATATTTTAAGCAAGTATCTTCAACTATCCCAGACAAACGAAGGATAAGGTTTTCACAACAATGCTGAGAACATACTAAATATCAAGCCAGCCATGCACCTAAGTCAGGTTTTCATTGCCAATGTAGGTACAACTGAAAATAAATGAATCACAGCTTAAATGCTACACAGCCATAAAATAGGGCAAGCTGAAAATTTAACCCATTATGATCCAGTCTCCAAAAATCAGCTACCTGCTTCTTTCAGCACAAAACATCTCCACTAAATAACTTTGCATCGGAGTTGTACAATATAGGCAATATAAATGCATTGTTTCCCTTCAATATTAGAAGTAGAGCCGCTTCACAATACTAAATAATGTAATCTATAGTTGTGTGAGGACATATGTAGCAAGCCAATAACGTCAGATCAATCACAGACAGAATCAATAAGGGACGAGCAAAAAAGTTGCATTTTAAAGAAATGATGGAAGATTAGAATATATAGTGCTTGACTCCTGTGGGTTTAACAGTACAGATGCCTCACACCCAAAAAATGATATCACTATTTAATTCCCCTCACTGACCTCTTACTTGTTGCTCCAGGTTTAGTATGACCGATACAGCTTGATGTAGTATTAGCAGTTTGGTCTGTGGCTTTTCACTGTTAAGATGCAGTTGGCACATTCGTCCGAGCTCTTTGAATGCCTCATTGATGTCCCGGACCCGAAGCCGTTCCCGTGCATTATTGGCAACCCTCCTCTCTTTCTCTCTCTCTGCTTTTTGCTCTGGGGGAAGATTATCGTCCTCATCCTCATCCTCGTCTTGACTAATGGTTTGAAACAAGAATGAGAGGGACATTTCCTGGCATGCACTTTTAAGCACCTTCAGCTTAAACATTTCAATCAGAGAAAAACAGCATTTTAATACAACTCTCTACCTGGACGGGTAGGCAAAATCAGAGTTGACCCCTCGCCAATAGTCAACCACCTTATCAATACCATCCCTAAAATGACAATGGGCATGGCCTGCATTCAATATCTTTTGCAACAAAAAGGACAAATAACAGATTGTCAAGAATGCAACTAAACATATCAGCCTAAAAGTATGGAGTACTTACCACGGGGAGCTGGAACTTATAACTGTGGGAAGGTAACAGCATCTCTTGATTCATGCAAAAGTATAAGAGCCGTGATTAAAATGATTTTTGTCTTTATCTTATATGGTTTATATTTACCTGTTAAAACTTAGGAGATTAAGGTGACAGTCATTCAAGGTACACACACTTGCAGAATCAAAAGCAATCCAGCTTCAGCTGTCAGTTTCATCCCCCTCCACTCTCCACAAAGACCGTCAAAAACAGAGAGTCAGGTGGTAGAGTAATCCAGAAAGGAGAAATGAGTCCACATCAGAATATTGCTGGCATCTTCCTCGGTTTTAGTGCAGTGCTATCAAAACAGAGGACGTGGAGGGCTTAGAATGGGTATGGGGCAGGGAGGTTGACCAGGAAAGCACTGTCACAGGAATATCAGATTTAGGAAACAAAAGTCGAGGGGAAAGAGCTTGAGGTGCCTGATAGGCACCAATTTGTACTCTCGCTGACACTACCCATTCTATGCCAACGTTGCAGTCCACAGGTCATGTACAGTGCTGCACGAAAAGCCCTCCTGATGAGGCACCAGCAGTACAGTCATTATCGGGTTTAGTCTTGTGGTCAGGGTTTGGAGGGACTGTAGTTCAGTAATGGAACTGAGAAAAATACAACAGACGGTCCATCTAAAAACAGATTTCTTTGAAATGGATAAACCCGTACAAACAGGCCCACAGCTAACAAATGTTTACTCTTTGCCCTGTCTAGGTAGAATTTGAGAATTCTCCAACATCTGCTGCTGAGATCTTTCCAGTTAAGGGGAACTGACTCGAGAAAGGTTGGTAGGGATATCGACTGATTAACATGAAAGTCTGATACTTTAGGATGCTCAGAAATAATGGCGTACTTTTCATTGAACATATTTTAGAGGCCATGAGCGCACAGGGATTGACTCATACCAACTCTGCATAGCTATGTGACTGCTACACTAAACGCAGCACAAAATCTACTGTAGGGATGTCTGGTGGATCAACTATTCCCGTAAGAAATAATGATAAGTAGGATACAGGTCGCATCTTCTTCTTAACACTTGGTGAGGTCTATGTTGTTCTGAATGCACTAGTGTGGATAGAAGTAAAATCTAGACTCAAGCATGTGTGAAGGCAATCTGTGATGTTTACCACTTTTTATTATCACAATTGTTTGAATGGCTATTCAGACTGTCAACTGCTATAATTTCAAATTCAAACAATGTACCTCTGCCCAGCACTAGGTCAACAAAACATTGTTGATTTTCCAAATACTGCAAAGGTTACCATATCAATTGTCAGATGTGCCTGGTCAAACCTAGCCAGATCGTTAATACACTCACTTGCCTTCCTCAACTAGGCGACGATAACTCCGACAAAAACAGAGCCGGCTGAAACACATGCTACTTGTGGCAAGATACATCTTTCGCATACGAAAAGAACATTAAAAGAACAGACCTAGAACAAACTTTACAACATTTGCAGATTTGTTGCATTTCCCAATAAAGGTTTCACTGTCAACTACACAACCTGGAACCAAAGTCAGCCTTACAAGGAGGTTGGGGAGTGTTAAAAAGGTGTCCTTCAAATGCAAATAAAGCAGTTTGTGCACAGTGGGAGAGAGTTGCAATGCTTGCATTCTGTACCAGTGACACTCATTAAAACCTGATCTGATACTTTGAACCTCAGAGTTTTCATTCAGGAAGCCGTGTCTACTGTGCTCCACATTATCCTAAGGTGCTGACTTATAGTCCGGAGAGACCTTTATATGGAAGCTAACCTGATGCTGAAGATAAACCAGCTGGATTTAGATTAGGCAATCCCACACTGAGAATCCGAACAAACACTCATGAGAGATCAAGACTGACATGTGAAAGATTGACATACCGCTTGACATACCGCTTGCCACAATATGTGAACTCACTCTACAAAAGAAAGCATCCCAAGCTGGGCCTCCTTTATAATGTCCATACAGCCTGAGGAACATTTTAATGTCCATACTGGATAGATTTGGGAGCAAAGTCATCAGGTTAAATTATAGCTGGATGGGGAGTAGGATATGTTCCTCCAACCTTTGAAAAAAGATGTTGGGTTTGTATGGTCCAAGGAACGAGAAAAATAATTTTTTTCATTGAAACAAACCCTGGAAAATGTTCCTATATTAAAGAGTTTTGACCCAGAAGGTCTTATTTGGATTATTACTTATAGAAGTTAGAAGGATATTGGTGCAGTGTTGGTTCAATTGGATAGGGAATTAATACACTAGTTCGGTGAATTGACCCTGCGACTGATTCCACTCACGTGCCAAGCACTCTTGTAGGAGACGTGTGTGAAATTTTCCATCGGGTACAATTGCGATGCAAAACGCCATCATTCCCAGCAGCTGCATGAACACTTTGACTGGTAAGGCTTGGTTGGAGTGAAACTGGAGTATTAGAGACTGAATATTGTGAATTCTGGCTACATTGGGAGAGGCTAGAGTTTTGACTGTGTCTTAAGTGGCTCCTTGGTAAGACTAAATCTGTGACTGATGCAGATGACATTTTTGTACATTGACCGTGAAGCCCAGTTGATGAAGTAGGTCTATTGTGATCTGTGTGTCTTGTAGACAGTTTTGGTAAGTGCTTGCTTTGATGAGCCAGTCGTCTAGATAGGGGAGGACGTGAATATGCGGTCTTCTGAGATGAGCCACGACTACTGCCAGACATTTGGTAAATACTCTGGGCGCTGTAGTTACTCCAAAGGGAAGTACTTCGAACTGGTAATGCTTGCCTGCTATCACAAATCTGAGGTATTTGCAATGAGCCGGATGGATTGGAAAATGAAAATATGCTTCTTTTAAGTAGAGTAGACATAAAATCTGCCTTCCGTAAAAGTGGAAGTACCTGTTGAAGTGTCACCATGTGAAAGTGTTCAGACAGTATATAAGGAATATGCTACTTACCAGTATGCTTCTGTTCTTGGCATGTAGGGCTGCTGACATTCATATCTGTGCATAGATCGCCGCCTAGTGTTGGGTCCGGATGATTGCACATTGTTGTCCTGGAAGAGTCTTCGAAGTATCACGAGATAGGTCGCTCCTCCCTTGGACTCCAGTGCGCATGGGCGGCATCCTCTCCATCCTCAGATTGTTTTTCGCCATTGTGGCAGACAGAGTATAGTACAGTAAGAGATGTCCATGCAAAGAGTGAATGCTACAGCTGCGACAGGCACCGGGGAGGCGGGTGGGCGATATGAATGTCAGCAGCCCTACATGCCAAGAACAGATGCATACTGGTAAGTAGCATATTCCGTTCGAGGCATGTGGGCTGCTGAATTCATATCTGTGCATAGAATGTATAGCAGTATCTCCCCTAGCGGTGGCTACCTGTGTCAGCTGCCCTAGTAATTAAGGATCAGGTGAATGATAGACACACACTGAATAATATGCGTGTCCTTTGTCCAGCCGGACAGAAATTTATTTATCTAGAATATTTTATATTGGTTCATATAGTCAACATTTATACACAAGTGGGCACATCCTGTGACCCACAGAAAACAAGACAAAACAAGTGAAAATAAATTATGTAAGGGCGCACAAGGCGGTCTGCACTAGTATTTCAGTTCAACAGACTTAGATTCTTATTAGCAAACCATTGTAAAAGACGTTTGTGACTTTTATAACAAACATATGGTGCTTTTGGGTCGACGACGTTTCGATGCAGAGAGAAATGCAAGCATCATCATCAGGACAAAAAACATTGTGTCATGTTTGTCTTGAGAGCATAATAGCTAAGCCTCTATGACATTTTACATAATAACATGAAATAATAAGTGAAGAAAAAGTTGGGAAAGAGAGGGAGACATATGAAAAAAATACGTTAGTTATTATAAATTGCTAGGTAAGAATTCGTTTCAATTGTTGATGTCTTTACAAATGAGATCCTTATGAATCTGTGTTAGTATTGGCCGTGGGGTAACTCTTATTTACAGTGTCATACGTGAATAAGATTTACATGCTTGTCAAGATCAAGGTAATGGAGTGGAAATGGGAAAATCGTGACATCTTTAAAATCGACATTTCGACGCAATATTCAACATGCGCAAAATACCTTCAGGCAATTGGACCCGTGACAGTATAACACTAAAAAGGTTTAACACGTTGTGCAGCGCAGTGAGCTAGATCCGGCGCAGTGATTTATGTGCAAGGGGGAGGAGATATACCTGCGTGGCGGACGCGGATTGCACGATGAGGACGGGGGTACCGGTTCTGCTAAGTTGCAGGATATAACGGTTCTGTCAGGGTGAGAGACAAAGGGTATACGGTGTACCAGGGTACTAAAACGGAATTGTACTGGCTGCCATCCGTTTAAAAGAGGAGTAAACAATTACTTACAATCTCCGTCCAAGCCGGGTGGCGCGTCGGGTAATTGGGGGGCTGGAGGAAGAGAAAGGAGATAAGGAGGCGAACACATGGGTGGTGAGAATAACCCACGCGGGTAGAACAGGACTTACTGATTTAAGGATTCAGGAGATCCTAGATTACTGGCACGGCAGAAGGTATCTCCGGCGGGCAGAGTCCTGAGGGGAAAGGAACGGGATCAGAGGCTGTTGGGATCTAAATAGCGGCACAGAATAGCGCTGGGAGTGGGGATTACTTACTTGATATGGTCTTGCTCGTTGGCAGGACAGTTGGGTTCTGGCGGTGATCGCTACCAAGGTGTGGGTGGGGCATACTATTTGAGAACATGCAGGTAAAACCGAGGTAGGACTCGGTTGAGGTAAGGGGAGAGTGGCGGCCATCTTGGAGTGGGGCTCGGAGAAGTCAAGGGAAAGAGGGGATAGTGACTGGTGAGAATTAGTGCGAGTGACTGATTTGGTTATAAACAACAATTAAATACATATATACAAGAATTACATTATGGCGAGATTAATCAGGAGGAATTATTCATTACAGAGGATGTTTCCTATTTTAAGAAACAACATCACAATAATGAAGTCCAGTCTTCGACCCTGTTCAGGCCTTTACGTATACTGTCAGTTCTAAGTATCCAATGTAGTTCCACTTTGTTCAGAATTTGGGCAATGTCCGCTCCACGAGGTGGGGCTTTTATTTGTGTCACCACAGTCCAAGTAAAATCATTCTCTGTGTGATTTTTTTCTTTGAAATGTTCCACCAAAGGCGCGTTGGCAGTTTGGCAACGGATCCTACTTCTGTGTTGTCCTATCCGTAGTTTGATCTTCTGGCTGGTTTGTCCTATGTATATCAGCATGCATGGACAGAAGATAGCATAAACTACATTTGTAGAATTACAATTCGTGAAATATTGTCTTTCATATTTAATTGTGCCAAAAGAGAAAGTTTTACCCTCAATTGTTGAGTCACAGGAAACACATTGGCCACATTTGGCGTGACCCTTGAGAGCAGGTAGGTTCCATATGTCATTGAGAGTGGTTCTAGCATCTAATTGTGGAAGCGAGGCACAAACCAAATGATCTTTTATGTTCTTTGCCCTTTTGAAGGCAAACAGAGGACGTTCTAAATTCAGAACTCCAGCATTTAATACTGGCCAATGTTTCAGGACACTTTTCTTAATCGCATTGGATGCAGGAGAGAATGTGGTCACGCATGTAATTCTGTCTTGATTATTCTTAGTCTGGGGTTCAAGTAAGGTCTCCCTAGGACAGTACCATGCCCTCTTTAACGAGCGGCGAACTAGTTTCCGTGGGTAGCCCCTTTGTCTGAGTTTAGCACTGTGTCTTTGCCTCTGTGAAATAATCTTGTTTGAAGTAGCAATTTCTACGGATGCGTAGAAACTGTGAATATGGTAATGAGTCTCTGAGAGCACGGGGGTGGTGGCTGTTATAATTCAGTAGAGTATTGCGTTCTGTGGGCTTGCGGTGTAGACTTGTCGTTAGGCGACCTTCGGTGTGTTTTATCTCTATATCAAGGAAAGGTATAGATTCCTTGCTACTAGACATAGTGTATTTTAACCCTCCGCTGTTGTTGTTAAGCCAGTGGATGAATTGGTTTAGAGAGGTCTCCGAGTCAGTCCATAACATGAAAATGTCGTCAATATACCTTTTCCACAGGGCAATGCCACTGTGGAAAGGGTTTGATACATCCAGGATGTTTAAGTTCTCGAGATGATCCATATACAGAATAGCTAGGTTGGGGGCAAAAATAGCCCCCATGGATGTTCCAGGGACTTGACCATAGAATTGTCCCTCAAAAAGGAAGAAATTCTTGGTCAGGCAAATTTCGAGCAGTTGGAGGATGAAGTTAGATGGGACGTTATGGGGGTGAGCCCTTGTATCTAGGATCTTCTCAATCACCCGCAGGGACTCAAACTGGGGTATATTGGTATACAGTGATTCCACATCCAGCGTACACATGGTGCTGGATGTGGGATCAAAGGGATGTTCTTCAATGAGGTTAATCATTGACATTGTGTCCTTGATGTAGCACGTGGTTGTAGGGACAAAAGGCTTGATGAAATGGTCAATGTAATGTCCTAGGGGCTCCAAAACTGAGCCGCACCCAGAAACTATGGGGCGTCCTGGCGGTAGTTCAGCATTTTTGTGAACTTTAGGTAAGCAGTATATGACCGGGGTTCTAGGAGCCTTAGTATTGAGAAAGTCAAATTCCTTTTTGGACAGGAAACCCACCTCTAAACCGGCAGTGGTGACTTCAGATATAAGTTTTTGAATTTCAACAGTGGGGTTGCGCGGCAATTTGCAATAGTGTTCATGATTACCCAGTTGCCGCAGGATTTCATTCTTATATTGGTCAATTTCTTGGATTACAATCCCTCCGCCTTTGTCGGCTGGTTTGATGACTAATGTCTGGTTGTTCTTTAAGGTGGAGAGGGCATTTTTCTCTTGGATGGTAATGTTGTAGGGGATAAAAGTTTTCTTGCTCTCTAGAGTTGCTAGGTCGTTGAGAACTAGTTTCTCAAAGGTCAAAATTTCAGGAGGTACCATGCTGCCTGTTGGTGAGAATTTAGACGGAGGTTTAAAGGGTGTATTAGCATGTTTCTGTGGACTGGGATTCAAAAGGAAGAAACCATGCAGCCTTACCTTTCTAAAAAACCTTAAAAGTTCAGTTTGGGCGTCCAAAAAGTTGGGGCGCACAGTTGGGACAAATGAGAGTCCTTTACTGAGTAGCGAAACTTCACTACTGGATAGTGTATGTTTCGTCAAATTAAAAATGGGGAGGAGGGTGTTACTTTCCACAGAGTTGGGGACGTTGTCGTCATTTACCAACGGTAGTGTTGGCGACGGGTAGACCGTTCGCCGGGTGGATTCTGCCATCTCTGTTGTTGTTTCCCTCTGCCCTTCCCGGGGGGTTCTGTTTGTCCTTGGCCTCTCGATAAAAAATTCCTATTAGAGGGCCCTGGGCTGTCGTTTTGGTCAGAGTTCCCTGAGGACTCGGCCGAGCTGTCTGAAAATCCTACAAAGTTCTGCCTTCTATTAAACCTTCCCCACGGTCTCTGATTCTCGCAACAGAGGAACTGAAAAAACTGGCTAGTGAAATCAGTGACCTAGAAAAACAAATAAAAGACGATAATACCAATACCGAAGCCAAAAAACTGTTAGACCAAATTCAGAAAACAGTTGAAGACTTTCACAAATTCGAAGCCAAAAACGTTAAAGTCAAAAAGGATATAAAGAACTTCAGTCAAGAGAGGGCATATCCATACCTTAATAAAGATTATTACACCAATCGCTCTTATTACGGTCCCCAAAATCAGAGACCGTGGGGAAGGTTTAATAGAAGGCAGAACTTTGTAGGATTTTCAGACAGCTCGGCCGAGTCCTCAGGGAACTCTGACCAAAGCGACAGCCCAGGGCCCTCTAATAGGAATTTTTTATCGAGAGGCCAAGGACAAACAGAACCCCCCGGGAAGGGCAGAGGGAAACAACAACAGAGATGGCCGAATCCACCCGGCGAACGGTCTACCTGTCGCCAACACTACCGTTGGTAAATGACGACAACGTCCCCAACTCTGTGGAAAGTAACACCCTCATCCCCATTTTTAATTTGACGAAACATACACTATCCAGTAGTGAAGTTTCGCTACTCAGTAAAGGACTCTCATTTGTCCCAACTGTGCGCCCCAACTTTTTGGACGCCCAAACTGAACTTTTATTAAGGTTTTTTAGAAAGGTAAGGCTGCATGGTTTCTTCCTTTTGAATCCCAGTCCACAGAAACATGCTAATACACCCTTTAAACCTCCGTCTAAATTCTCACCAACAGGCAGCATGGTACCTCCTGAAATTTTGACCTTTGAGAAACTAGTTCTCAACGACCTAGCAACTCTAGAGAGCAAGAAAACTTTTATCCCCTACAACATTACCATCCAAGAGAAAAATGCCCTCTCCACCTTAAAGAACAACCAGACATTAGTCATCAAACCAGCCGACAAAGGCGGAGGGATTGTAATCCAAGAAATTGACCAATATAAGAATGAAATCCTGCGGCAACTGGGTAATCATTAACACTATTGCAAATTGCCGCGCAACCCCACTGTTGAAATTCAAAAACTTATATCTGAAGTCACCACTACCGGTTTAGAGGCGGGTTTCCTGTCCAAAAAGGAATTTGACTTTCTCAATACTAAGGCTCCTGAGAACCCCGGTCATATACTGCTTACCTAAAGTTCACAAAAATTCTGAACTACCGCCAGGACGCCCCATAGTTTCTGGGTGCGGCTCAGTTTTGGAGCCCCTAGGACATTACATTGACCATTTCATCAAGCCTTTTGTCCCTACAACCACGTGCTACATCAAGGACACAATGTCAATGATTAACCTCATTGAAGAACATCCCTTTGATCCCACATCCAGCACCATGTGTACGCTGGATGTGGAATCACTGTATACCAATATACCCCAGTTTGAGTCCCTGCGGGTGATTGAGAAGATCCTAGATACAAGGGCTCGCCCCCATAACGTCCCATCTAACTTCATCCTCCAACTGCTCGAAATTTGCCTGACCAAGAATTTCTTCCTTTTTGAGGGACAATTCTATGGTCAAGTCCGTGGTACATCCATGGGGGCTATTTTTGCCCCCAACCTAGCTATTCTGTATATGGATCATCTCGAGAACTTAAACATCCTGGATGTATCAAACCCTTTCCACAGTGGCATTGCCCTGTGGAAAAGGTATATGAACAATAGTTACTTACCTGTAAACAGGTGGTTCTCCAGTATTGGTGTCTTTCATAGATTCACATGCCTGAATCATTCCCCGTCGTCGGAGTAGGAGTCTCACGGTATATAAAAAAGCAATAAAAATGCCATAAAATATATAGCAAATAACAGAAATACCAAACCAGGAAGTAAGTAGCCCCAGCTACAGTAGAAAAAACTTCCATACTCGCGACTATCTAAGTCATTATGTGTTAGTCCAAACTGCAGCCAATCAGGCGACAGCACCCACCGGAATGCTCTCCCCAGAGGCTCAGGCTCTCAGATTTTCTCGCACAGGAGTGAACTCCCATGCTATTCGAGAGAGCCTCTGGGGGAAGGCGGGCGGGTTGCATGTGAATCTATGAAAGACACCAATACTGGAGAACCACCTGTTTACAGGTAAGTAACTATTGTTCTTCTCCAGTATTAGGGGTGTCTTTCATAGATTCACATGCCTGAATCAGAATAGTAAGCAGTACTCACATTATAACGCTCGTAGACGTCAGAATATCATGTATGCATATAATTAAATATACCTATGTATATAGTATAGGAGACATGCATAACAGTAATCAACATGTTCTGAGCAAACGTCTAAAGAGCATAAATGAGGAGGTGGAAACAGAGGCTCACCTTATTTGAAAAGATTGCGAAGCACTGCTCTCCCAACCGAAGCATCTGCATCATCTGCCGAGTCCAGACAGTAGTGTCTAGTAAAGGTGTGCCTGCTAGACCACGTGGCAGCTCTGCAGATCTGTCGAAGTGGCACACCAGCAAAAAGGGCAGTGGAAGAGCTAACTGCCCTGGTTGAATGTGCTCTTGGCAAGGCTTGTAAGGGCCTACCAGCCTGTTGGTGACAAAGTCCAATCGTAGAGGAGACCCATCTAGCAATGGTCTGTTTTGAAACAGCACAACCCCGGCGTTGCCGGCCATAAGCCACGAACAGTTGGTCTGTCTTGCGGATGGCCGAAGTTCTGGAGAGATAAAATCGAAGACATCTTCTAATGTCTAAAGAATGCAGTGCTTTCTCAGCCGTAGACTGTGGGTTAGGAAAGAATGTTTTAAGGACAACAGGTTCATTAAGATGAAAGTCCAGTGGCACTTTAGGCATGTATGTGGGATTAGTGCGCAATACCACTGAGTCCGTGGTGAATTGAAGGAAAGGTGCCTTAGATGTAAACGCCTGAATATCGCTGACCCTCCTAGCAGATGTCAAAGCCAGGAGCAACGATACTTTCCATGTCAGAAATTTCAGGTCCACCTTATGAATCGGTTCAAAGGGGTGTCGCATGAGCTGAGATAGGACGATGTTCAGATGCCATGCCGGAGGAGGTTTTCGGACCGGCGGAAACATGCGAAATAAGCCCTTGAAAAATTGTTGGATGATCCGTACAGAGAACAGGGAGTTTGATCCATCTTGGCGAAACCTAGAGATGGCTGCTAGGAAGACCTTAAGAGTAGAGTGCGCCAAACCCAGTCTGGCTAGATGCAGAAAGAAAGGAAGGATTTGTTCTGGTGTTGCTTGAATGGGATGTAAGTCATTAGCTTGGCACCATGCACAGAACCGTTTCCACTTGAGTTTGTATGTTTTGATCGTGGATGGAGCTCTGGCTTTTGCAAGCACCTCCTGACAATCTTGTGGAATGTTTAGGTGTGCAAATTCCATGTGTTGAGGAGCCAAGCTGACAATTTCAGCGAGTTCGGGTCCGGATGGTATACCCTGCCTTGCTGGGTGGATAGAAGCTGCGGAATGCGTGGTAGTGGTATAGGGTTGCATTCCGAGAGAAGGAGTAGTTCGGGGAACCAGTATTGTCTGGGCCATCGAGGAGCAATTAAGATCAACCGGCATGGCTGTTTCTTCATTTTCCTGATAACTTTCGGGATCAGAGGTATCGGTGGAAAGGCGTACGCGAATATTTGATTCCAGTTCAGCGAAAGGGCATCCCCACACGAGTCCTTGTGGGGAACCCAGCTTGCAAAGAATGGGCATTTCCGGTTCTGGAAGGTTGCAAACAAGTCCAAGTCCGGATGCCCCCACATCTGAAAGATGCGACGTAGAGATGGGAGATGAAGTTCCCACTCGTGAGTGCAGCCTCCGGACCTGCTGAGAGAGTCCGCCAATACATTCGCAATCCCCGGAACGTGGACCGCTGACAGATGAATATCGTGAGTCAAGGCCCAACTCCATATTTCTTGTGCTTGTTGAGATAGTCGGACTGATCTGGTCCCGCCCTGTTTGTTTAGATAATACATGCAGGTGGTGTTGTCTGTCCGTATCAAGACTGTGGCACCTTGCAGAGTCGCTTGAAAGGACTTCAGGGCTAAAAATATGGCGTGTAACTCTAGCCGGTTGATGTGCCATTTCATTTGGACCTGGTTCCACTTCCCGCTGACCGTCATGCCTTGGAGGTGTGCACCCCAGCCTGTCATTGATGCATCGGTCGTCACTATGAACCTGGGAACCTCCGCTAGGAAAGAACACCCCACTTGTAAGTTGGATCGGTGGGTCCACCATGCGATCGCTTGTCGCATGCGAGGTGTAATGTGGAGGATATCCTCGAAAGATCCTGTGGCTTGGATCCATTGGCGACTGAGTTCCTCCTGTAAGGGTCTCATCCGAAGACGGCAGTTGGGAGTGAGCAGAATGCAGGAAGAAAGCATTCCGAGGAATGACTTGAATATGCGTACTGAAACGCACTTTCTTAGTGACAATGTCGTCGCGAGTCGTTGAATCTTGACTTGTCTTTCTTCTGAAATGAATACTTGGGCAAGGTTGGTGTCCAGTGTCGCTCCTAAGAAGTCCTTTCTCGTTGTAGGTGTGAGACGAGACTTCTCGAAGTTGATTGAGAAACCTAGGTTCTGCATCAGAGACAAAGTTTTTTGAACGTGATCTTGAGCCGTGTCGAAAGAACTGGCCTTGATAAGGCAGTCGTCCAGGTATGGATAAATTTGAATCGATTGCAACCGAAGATGGGCCGCTACTGGGGCCAGCATCTTCGTAAACACTCTGGGGGCTGAACGCAGGCCAAATGGGAGGACCTTGAACTGGAAGTCCCTGCCAGCCACTCTGAACCTGAGAAACTTCCGATGCCGTGGGAAAATCGGTACGTGGAAGTATGCATCTTGAAGGTCGAGTGTTGCCAAAAACTCTCCCGCCGAAAGAAATTGGAGGATTTCCTGAAGTGTTAGCATCCTGAATGTGAGTTTCTTCAGAAACTTGTTCAATGCTCGCAAGTCGAGGATGGGGCGCCACTCTCCTGACTTCTTGCGAACAAGGAAAAATCTTGAGTAGAAGCCTCGTCCCCTCTGATGATGAGGCACTCTTTCGATTGCCCCTTTCCGGATCATGGTGTTGATCTGGACGAATAGCTCCTTGAGGTGCGCTGGATCGGGTCCTTTTGGGGGGCAATTTGGGGGGATTTTTACGAATTCTAAAATGTGTCCTCTGGCTACTACATCCAGGACCCATTTGTCTGTAGTAATTTCGGACCAATTTAAGTAGTGTTGGGATATTTGTCCTCCAATTTGGTTCGGGTTGGCACAAAGTGGTGGCAGGATGCGTGCCTCATTTCTTGTTGTCTCTTCCTCGATAATTAGATTTTCCTCGAGGTTGAGAGTAATTTCCTCTCTTTTGTCCATAGGTTTGTTGCCGGTAAGGCTGAAATCTTTGGTTTCCCTGGGTGGAGGAATAAGAGCGTTGTTGGGCGTATCCTCCTCTATTATTGAAATTCCCCCTTCCTCTTGTGCCACGAAAGGAAGATTTCCGGTATTGAAGGGTACCCAGTGAACGTGCTGTTTCAGTGTCTTTCTTTATTGCCTCCAGGGCCTCATCAACATGTTTGCCGAATAGTGACTCTCCATCAAAAGGCATGTCAATGATTCTGTTTTGAACCTCCTGCCTAAAGGAGGTTGCTCGTAACCATCCTTGCCGTCTAAGAACAGCTGCACCCGCAAGCTGTCGAAAGGCAGTGGCAGCAACGTCCACAGCAGCGTCAATCATCTCCGAGGAGACACACTCTCCTTCCTGAAGGATTTTCTTGGCCTCAGTGCGATCAGGCTCGGGGAGCTTGTCCATGTACGGTGAGATGTCCGACCACATCTGTCTATCGTATCTCCCTAAAATGGCGAGGGAGTTTGCGGCCCGGATGGTCGTGGCTGCAATGGTAGAAACCTTCTTGCCAATGGAATCAAGGCGTCTCCCATCCTTGTCTGGAGGAACAGAGACCTGAGACGTAGGGTTGGAAGATCTCTTCTGCGCTGCCTGTGCCACCACAGAATCGGCTTTAGCTTGCCCGACAAGGCATGCTGGAGAAGTAGTAGGCGCCCTATATTTTTTATCTACTCTAGGGAGCACTGCTGGTAAGGAATTCGGCTTGGCCATGATCTTAAGACCCTCCTTCCAGATGAAATCTATAATTGGAATGGTCCAACTCTGCTTATGAGGGGTAGATTTAAAATCATACAAAAAGCAGTCTTCTTGTTTTGCTTCCATGGTTATCAGAAACCTCCTAGTTGCTCTATCCATGATCTTGTGAAATGAGGCAACGTCCACGGGTGGTGACTCAGAAGTAGTAGGCTCCGCCGGAGAGGGTGTGTTCGCATTGTAATCCTCATACTCCGACGATTCAGAGGCTTCATTCAGCTCTCCTTCCTCCTGATCTTCCTGTTCCGAGAGCTCCTCTTCCCTTGGCTGAGGAGATGAAACTGGTGACGTAGGCAACGTTGAGCGACTGTCCTCCAACGCATTAGTAGCCCTTGGTCGTGTCCGCGGAGAGAGGGAAGGCCTTCCCTGCGGCAAAGGTGTAGACATCACTGAGTCACCAGACTCAGAAGGTGGGAAACGTCTATAATAGTCACTGAGCATGTACTGCAAATTGCGGAATAAATCTTCAGGCAATTGCCTATCAGTGTCAGGTCTGTCAGCACGCGGAGCAGGCTGAACGTCCTCCATGTTATCCTCAACATCTTCCTGAACTTTAATATGGAGTTCGGATGGACTCCTAGCTGCCCCAAAATTTTCGTCTTCATAGGATCCTTCCTCATCTGAATCCAAAAGCTTGTCAGGCACCACAAGGGTAGTAGAAATAGATTCCGCAGTAGATCTCTTTTTTAATAAAGTAGCTGTAGTCGCAGGAGATGGCAATGGAATCCCTGCTGTCTGCGCAGACCAAACCTGCAAAGTAGTGCAGCTCGAAAGAGGCGGCGTCAACGGGACGTCTGTATACTGCTGACAGTGCTGTCTCGTCGACGGAATCGTCGTCGACGGGGTCGTAGACAGTAGCTTCGTCGACGAGTGCTTTGCCGTCGACGAGGATCTCTTCGTCGACGAGGTCGTCGACGGTGGTGTCGTCGTCGAGGCCGTCGACGGTGGTTTCGTCGTCGAGGCCGTCGACGGTGGCTTCGTCGTCGAGGCCGTCGACGGTGGCTTCGTCGTCGAAGTCGTCGACGGTGGCTTCGCCGCCGACGGGGGCTTCGCCGTCGTCGACGGGGGCATCGTCGACGGAGTCTTCGTCGTCGACGAGGATTTTACCGTCGACGGGAGGGCCGTCGACGTCGATGTTCTCGTCGACGGTGCCAATTTTATCGTCGACGGGGATCTCAAAGATGAAGATGACAAAATCGTCGACGGTACCTTGGCCATCGTCGTCGGGGCAACTGTCGACGACGAGATAGGCCTAATCTGGACATGAACCAGTGTAGGCGAAGAAGCTGAAGACATGACAAGTGTAGGCTTCGGTGAGGAGAAAGTCATAGTGCAGGTGGTAGAAGTGGCCACATGAGAAGAAACACAGTCCTTCCTTGACGTTGAAATTGTCAATAATGGCAACTGAGGAGGCACAGATTTAGAAGATTTCTTAGGCACTGTCTTAGTCCCAGACTTCTTAGAGGGCGTAGAATCCCCTTTGGAAAGTGGGATAACTTTACTTGAAGAACTAGGCCCAGGAGCATCCTGAGAAGATTTAGACTTCTTAACCACCTTCGCCCTCAGAGATGAAACATCAGTTTCAGCCTTCCTCTTAGTTGAAAGAAATGAAGAGCCGGAACCACAACTTCCTACCTCAGAGACAGGGTCATCCTTGTTCTTTAGTCTATTGAGCCACAATAGAAGGCGCCCTTCTCTATCCTTGATGGTCTTGGAGGGGAAAGTCCGGCAGATCTTGCACTCCTTCACCTCATGATCAGGATAAAGACAATACAAACATTTCTTGTGGGGGTCCTCTTTGAAAAGTCTTGGCTTCCCACAAGAGTCACAGGCTCTAAACAGGGATTTAGATGAAGACATCTGTGAAAGTTGAAGAAATTAGTGATATAGAAGAAAAAACTGAGCAGAGCTCAGGGAGACTCCCTTCACATAACGTGCGGTAGAAAATCTGAGAGCCTGAGCCTCTGGGGAGAGCATTCCGGTGGGTGCTGTCGCCTGATTGGCTGCAGTTTGGACTAACACATAATGACTTAGATAGTCACGAGTATGGAAGTTTTTTCTACTGTAGCTGGGGCTACTTACTTCCTGGTTTGGTATTTCTGTTATTTGCTATATATTTTATGGCATTTTTATTGCTTTTTTATATACCGTGAGACTCCTACTCCGACGACGGGGAATGATTCAGGCATGTGAATCTATGAAAGACACCCCTAATACTGGAGAATGACGACATTTTCATGTTATGGACTGACTCAGAGACCTCTCTAAACCAATTCATCCACTGGCTTAACAACAACAGCGGAGGGTTAAAATACACTATGTCTAGTAGCAAGGAATCTATACCTTTCCTTGATATAGAGATAAAACACACCGAAGGTCGCCTAACGACAAGTCTACACCGCAAGCCCACAGAACGCAATACTCTACTGAATTATAACAGCCACCACCCCCGTGCTCTCAGAGACTCATTACCATATTCACAGTTTCTACGCATCCGTAGAAATTGCTACTTCAAACAAGATTATTTCACAGAGGCAAAGACACAGTGCTAAACTCAGACAAAGGGGCTACCCACGGAAACTAGTTCGCCGCTCGTTAAAGAGGGCATGGTACTGTCCTAGGGAGACCTTACTTGAACCCCAGACTAAGAATAATCAAGACAGAATTACATGCGTGACCACATTCTCTCCTGCATCCAATGCGATTAAGAAAAGTGTCCTGAAACATTGGCCAGTATTAAATGCTGGAGTTCTGAATTTAGAACGTCCTCTGTTTGCCTTCAAAAGGGCAAAGAACATAAAAGATCATTTGGTTTGTGCCTCGCTTCCACAATTAGATGCTAGAACCACTCTCAATGACATATGGAACCTACCTGCTCTCAAGGGTCACGCCAAATGTGGCCAATGTGTTTCCTGTGACTCAACAATTGAGGGTAAAACTTTCTCTTTTGGCACAATTAAATATGAAAGACAATATTTCACGAATTGTAATTCTACAAATGTAGTTTATGCTATCTTCTGTCCATGCATGCTGATATACATAGGACAAACCAGCCAGAAGATCAAACTACGGATAGGACAACACAGAAGTAGGATCCGTTGCCAAACTGCCAACGCGCCTTTGGTGGAACATTTCAAAGAAAAAAATCACACAGAGAATGATTTTACTTGGACTGTGGTGACACAAATAAAAGCCACACCTCGTGGAGCGGACATTGCCCAAATTCTGAACAAAGTGGAACTACATTGGATACTTAGAACTGACAGTATACGTAAAGGCCTGAACAGGGTCGAAGACTGGACTTCATTATTGCGATGTTGTTTCTTAAAATAGGAAACATCCTCTGTAATGAATAATTCCTCCTGATTAATCTCGCCATAATGTAATTCTTGTATATATGTATTTAATTGTTGTTTATAACCAAATCAGTCACTCGCACTAATTCTCACCAGTCACTATCCCCTCTTTCCCTTGACTTCTCCGAGCCCCACTCCAAGATGGCCGCCACTCTCCCCTTACCTCAACCGAGTCCTACCTCGGTTTTACCTGCATGTTCTCAAATAGTATGCCCCACCCACACCTTGGTAGCGATCACCGCCAGAACCCAACTGTCCTGCCAACGAGCAAGACCATATCAAGTAAGTAATCCCCACTCCCAGCGCTATTCTGTGCCGCTATTTAGATCCCAACAGCCTCTGATCCCGTTCCTTTCCCCTCAGGACTCTGCCCGCCGGAGATACCTTCTGCCGTGCCAGTAATCTAGGATCTCCTGAATCCTTAAATCAGTAAGTCCTGTTCTACCCGCGTGGGTTATTCTCACCACCCATGTGTTCGCCTCCTTATCTCCTTTCTCTTCCTCCAGCCCCCCAATTACCCGACGCGCCACCCGGCTTGGACGGAGATTGTAAGTAATTGTTTACTCCTCTTTTAAACGGATGGCAGCCAGTACAATTCCGTTTTAGTACCCTGGTACACCGTATACCCTTTGTCTCTCACCATGACAGAACCGTTATATCCTGCAACTTAGCAGAACCGGTACCCCCGTCCTCATCGTGCAATCCGCGTCCGCCACGCAGGTATATCTCCTCCCCCTTGCACATAAATCACTGCGCCGGATCTAGCTCACTGCGCTGCACAACGTTTTAAACCTTTTTAGTGTTATACTGTGTCACGGGTCCAATTGCCTGAAGGTATTTTGCGCATGTTGAATATTGCGTCGAAATGTCGATTTTAAAGATGTCACGATTTTCCCATTTCCACTCCATTACCTTGATCTTGACAAGCATGTAAATCTTATTCACGTATGACACTGTAAATAAGAGTTACCCCACGGCTAATACTAACACAGATTCATAAGGATCTCATTTGTAAAGACATCAACAATTGAAACGAATTCTTACCTAGCAATTTATAATAACTAACGTATTTTTTTCATATGTCTCCCTCTCTTTCCAAACTTTTTCTTCCACTTATTATTTCATGTTATTATGTAAAATGTCATAGAGGCTTAGCTATTATGCTCTCAAGACAAACATGACACAATGTTTTTTGTCCTGATGATGATGCTTGCATTTCTCTCCGCATCGAAACGTCGTCAACCCAAAAGCACCATATGTTTGTTATAAAAGTCACAAACGTCTTTTACAATGGTTTGCTAATAAGAATCTAAGTCAGTTGAACTGAAATACTAGTGCAGACCGCCTTGTGCGCCCTTACATAATTTATTTTCACTTGTTATGTCTTGTTTTCTGTGGGTCACAGGATGTGCCCACTTGTGTATAAATGTGGACTATATGAACCAATATAAAATATTCTAGATAAATAAATTTCTGTCCGGCGGGACAAAGGACACGCATATTATTCAGTGTGTGTCTATCATTCACCTGATCCTAAATTACTAGGGTCCTCTGTTTTGTGTAATAAGTTACTGCCCAAGGACCCTAGTGTTATTCCTTTTGGGTTTTCCCTTGTTGTGTAGAACAACCTGTGTCAGCTGCAGCAGTCTGGAAAAGAGTTTTGAGAACAGCCTGTCCTACAGCAGCTTGCTGTTTGGAATGTACATCTACACAATAGTGTTTGGTAAAGGTATGTGTGGTTGACCATGTGGCTGCTCTACAAATTTCGTGTAAAGGAATATTTCCCAGGAAAGCCATGGATGCCCCTAGCTTGTGTGTGGAATGCGCCCTGGGGGAACTGTTAAGGTGCGTTTTGCCTTTAACTAACATATCTGGATGCACTTAACGATCCATCTGGCTATACCTGATTTTGAAATAGGGTTGCCTTTGTGTTGTGGTGAAAAAGCAACAAACAACTATTGTGTCTTTCGAAATGCCTTAGTTCTATCTATATAATATAGCAGAGCTCTCTTGACATCTAGAGTATGCAAGGCCCTTTCAGCTACTGTTTGTGGATTTTGAAAGAACACTGGCAGTTCTATGGTTTGATTGATATGGAAATGGGATACCACCTTTGGCATGAATTTAGGGTTTGTTCTGAGAACTACTCTATTTGCATGTACTTGAATGAATGGTTCTTGAATAGTTAGGGCTTGCAGCTCGCTAACTCTTCGAAGTGAAGTAATGGCAATAAGGAAAGCCACCTTCCAAGTAAGAAATTGTAGTTCGCATGAGTGTAGTGGTTCAAAAGGTGGTCCCATAAGTCTGGTTAAAACAATGTTTAGATTCCAGACTGGTGAAGGTGGGTGTCTTGGAGGAATTACGCGTTTAAGTCCTTCCATAAACGCTTTAATTGCTGGCACCCTAAATAGTGAAAGGTGTTGCCTGTTTTGAAGATATGCTGCCATCGCAGCTAAATGTATCCTGATGGCTGAGTAGGCTAAATTGCAACGTTGTAGGTGCAAGAGATAGCAAATGATGTTTTGAGTAGAAGCATCAAGTGGGTTTATATTGTTGTTACTACAGTAAATGACGAAACGTTTCCACTTAGCTGCATAACATGCTCTGGTAGTGGGTTTTCTTGCCTCTTTGATAATATTCATGCAGTCTGGGGGCAAGTTTAGGTATCCAAACTCTGGGTGTTGGATTTCTCCATGGCTCTGAGTTAGAAGATTGGGTGTGAGTCGCAGTCTTTGATGAGGCACCACTGACAGTTCTAGGAACGTTGTGTACCATGGTTGCCTCGCCTTGTGGGGGCAACTAGGATCAGCGTCCGCGAATGTTGGCGCATTTTGCGTGCCACTAGCGGTATTAATGGAGCTGGGGGAAAAGCGTACGCAAATTTGCCTGACCAGTTCATCCATATCGCATTGCCCTGCGACTGCGGATGTGGGAACCTGGCGGCAAAGTACTGGCATTTTGCGTTTTCGCTTGGGGCAAAGAGATCTATCTCCGGGTGTTCCCACTTCCGGAAGAATGGTTGGAGCACTTTGGGGTGAATTTCCCATTCGTGCATCTGTTGGCTGTGCCTGCTGAGCAGGTCGGCTACTTGATTGTCCTTGCCGGGGAGGTGCTCTGCCATGACAAACATGTTTCTCTGAATGGCCCATTTCCACATTGTTTGAGCTAGATGAGATAGCTGCGGTGAGTGTGTTCCTCCCCGTTTCTGAATGTAATACATAGCGGTCATGTTGTCCGTCCGGATCAACACAGCTTTGTTGCATAAGTGTCTTTTGAACGCTTTTAGGGCTAGAAAGATCGCCATCAACTCCAGAAGGTTGATGTGCATCCTTTTTTGTTGTACAGTCCAGAGTCCCTGTACTGTGTAATTTAGGACATGGGCTCCCCATCCTAGCAGGGATGCGTCCGCGGTTAACACTATTTGTGGGACAGGCTCTTGGAACAGTCGTCCTTTACAAAGGTTTTGTAGATTCCACCAATGCAGAGAGTTGTATGCCCGACTGGTCACCAACACTAGGTCCTGTAATCGCCCCTAAGCCTGGTTCCACTGCCTTGCTAGGCATTCTTGGAGCGGACGCATGTGTAGCCTGGCATGAGGGACTATGAATATGCAGGAGGCCATTATGCCTATTAGTTGCATAAACACTCGAGCTGGTAATGAGTGTTGAGGTCTGAACCTTTGGATCAACGTTTGCATTCCGTTGCCGTGCTGCGTTGGGATATGCTTTTGCTGCTAGTGTATCTATTGTTGCTCCCAGGTACTGTTGGACGTGGGAGGGTTGCAGGTGCGACTTTGGGTAGTTTAGCGAGAAGCCTAAACTGTGCAGGAGATTGATGGTCTTTGACATGTGGTTGGCCCATTGCTGGGCTGATGGCGCGTGTATTAGCCAATCGTCCAGATAAGGGTACACGTGGATGTGTTGTCTCCTGAGATGTGCCACCACTGTCGCTGGGCATTTGGTGAACACTCGTGGAGCTGTTGTGACACCAAATGGTAGGACTTTGAACTGGTAGTGCTGTCCTTGAATGGTGAACCTTAGATGCTTTCTGTGAGCAGGGTGTATTGGTATATGAAAGTATGCGTCCTTGAGGTCTAGGGTTGCTAGAAGTCTCCCTGGCGAAGCAATGGTAAGACTTGTTGGAGAGTGAGAATGTGAAAATGCTCTGACAAAATGTACAGGTTGAGGGAGCTGAGGTTCAATATTGGTCTGAGAGAACCGTCCTTCTTCGGAATAAGGAAGTATAGGGAGTATACTCCTGTTCCTTGATGTTGGAGTGGGACTGGTTCTATGGCCCCCTTTTGCAGCATACTGATGACTTCTTACTGTAGTAGCGTTATATGTTCCTGTGACATTGGACGGTGCACGGGTGGTATGTTGGGTGGTGTTGAGGTGAGTTCGAGGCAATAGCCATGTTGGATAATTTGCCTGACCCACTTGTCTGTAGTGATATTTAACCAGACTGGCAGAAATTGTTGTAGTCTTCCCCCGACCGGTTTTATATGGTCTGGGGGTAGTGCCAAGAAGTCACTGTTTGGTGTTAGTGGAGGATCTATTTGCATTGCCTCCACGACCTCTTCCCTTGGTATTATTTCCTCTGTATCCACCCCTGTTTGAGTTCTTGTTGTATGTGGATTGCGTGTTACTTTTGTAGGTGGAGGAGTGCTGTGATGTATTACTTGGAACTCCTCCTCTATAATTGGAGCGACGAAAGGAGCCTCTGTGTTGTTGGGACTGAAGGGCTCCCATGGACTTCGCCGTTTCAGCGTCCTTTTTCATCTTGTCCAGAATTGATCAACTGCTGGACCAAACAAAAAATCTGGGTTTATGGGCTGATTAAGAATAGTGGATTGGACTTCATTCTTAAAGCCCGATATGCGAAGCCATGCGTGTCGCCTAAGCAGTACGCTTGTGTTGATAGATCTGGCAGCTGTGTCTGCCGCGTCTAGAGCACATTTAATGGAGGCATTTGTTTTTTTTTGTTTTTTTTTATTTTTTTTAACATTTCTTCATTAGTTTTATTGAAATTTGTTTCTTTTTTTTTATATATATTTTTTTTTATTATTTTTTATTTTTTCCCCCCAAAATTTTTCCACATATTCCTGTATATGTTACAGCACAAAACAGTTTACAATTTATATTGAACATTACAATTCATTATTATAGTACATTATAACCTGAAAAGTTCTCCAATTCTGTATATGGCTACATATTACCTGTATAATGCATATTTAATTCAATAATACAGAGATATGTACCTATTAAATATTTGACAGCCTTCTGATCACTAACCTAGGTTTAACCTGCTGTTTTTCCACCTAGTGATAGGTTGCCATATTCTGTTACCTAATAACTTAGCTCTTCTACCTTTCCTCTCATAGATTGCTTTTTCTAAGTTGTACGTAGATAGAAGGCTTGCAATCCAGACCTGAAATGAAGGGGGAGCCTTGTCCACCCAATTTCTTGCTATGCAAATACGATAAACTGCAAGTGCAACAAAGGTAAACTCTACTGAGATAGCAGCTACCGTGTCCCCAACCCCCAAAATAATTAATTCATCCGTCATTTTAATCTTAATCCTAAGTGTTTTATCAAAAAACTCTTCAATAGCCATTTTCAAAGTAAACAATTGTGGACACTGAGAAAACATAGGCATTTGTGATGAGCTTTCCCTCCTGTATAAGTTTATCTGCCTGATTCTTGTAAGGCTCAGGTAAGTGTTGGAGAAGTTCCTCTAAACTATCATAGTGGGCCCTGTCATATCTGGCCAGCAAGGCCTGTGTATTAGCTATTCTCCATGAGTTTGCTGCCTGAGCTGCTACTCTCTTGCCTGATGCCTCTAAAATGTTTGACTCCTTGTCAGGAGGAGGTGACTCCCCGGTAGTCTGTGAATTTGCACGTTTTCGTGTGTTGGATACCACTAAGGAGTCTAGAGGTAGTTGTCCTTGGATGTATGTAGGGTCTATAGGTGCAGCCCTATATTTCTTTTCAATTCTAGGGTTTATGACACATGCCCTAGCAGTGTCCTTAAAAATGTAATTTGCGTGCTTTAAGACGCCCTTCAACATGGGGAGTGTTTTGAACTTTCTTTCCGATGTTGTTAATGTGTCAAATAGAACGTTTTCTTCAATAGCATCAGAATGCATATCTACATTATGGTAGCTTGCTGCTCTATCTATTAGAGAGTTAAAAGCTACTGTATCTCATATGGGTGATGGCTTAGTTGGGTATACTGTAGGGTCTGTAATGGGCAGAGTCCCCTCAGTGTCTGGTTCACCTCCCCCACTCCATGGCTGTGAGTTGGGGTCTCCATATGGGTTTTGTGTATAACCAAACCCCACATCTGCATCCTGATCTTCATCTGGGTTATAGTCAGAGCGTGCAGGTGAGTCTGCGGCATATGGAGTAGTAGGAATAGCCGGAGAGATAGGTTCAAAAAGTATAGGACAGGTAGCACAGTCTTTTTTTTAGTGGAATTATAGAAAAGTCTTCAGTAGGCAGAGGTCTTTTCTTTTTTGTGTAAACAGTCACTTTCCCAGTTTTTGGGTCAATATACAGTTTTGATTGGTCTTCTGTGGAGGGGTCTGGATGGATAATCTCTTCTTCCACAGTTTTTGGCCTTGGTGCCGTAGGTTTTGGTTTGACCTTTTTCGGTTCGATGCCTTTGATGGGTTCGACCGCTTTTGGTGGTTGGATCGGTTTTTGAGGTTTTTCGACAGGTTTTGTCGGGTGGACGTCTTTTACAGGCTTCACCACCTTCCTCGGACCGATCCGTTTTGTCGGTTCGGCAGCGTCTTTAGGTGGTTATAGGCGTCTTCGGAGCCTGCGGCTTTGGCTCGATGCCCCTCTTTGGATCGATGGGCTTCGGGTCCACCGATTTGGTTTGGTCCACCTTAGGTTTCACTTTCGGTTCGACGTTTGTCTTTGGCGTAGGCCTTTTGATGTCGTGACCGTTTTTTTGCCTTTGTCGATAGTTGAGCCAGATTTGCTCGATTCGACGTGCTTTGTCTTGGAGGTCGAGTCGACGTGCTTTTGTTTGGGGGTCGATTCGACGTGCTTTGGCCTCGAGGTTGACTCGACGGCTTTTGTCTTCGAGGTCGACTCGACGGCTTTTGTCTTCGAGGTCGACTCGACAGTCTTTGGCTTCGAAGGTTGTACTGGAATTGTGGCCTTCGGGTCGGCGCCCTTCGGCTTAATCACCTTCGGTTCTACAACGTTCGGTCCGAAGACGGTATCGTCGACGATTTTCGGTTTTGATAGAACCGGTGTTGTATGTCGTGTCTCAGAAGGCTCTTTTTGTATGTTCTTAGCCAGGCGGTATGCGGGGCTATAGAACCAGTATGTTGATCTTGGCTAAGGCTTGCTGGCGATGCCTCGACCTGAGTCTTTGATATTGGTGTAGTGTCTAAATGGGGCGGTGTACTCACGGGTTCGCCCCTCGTCGCCATCGGAGTCGTCTTCGACAGCTACGATGTCCTTATCGTATTCCTCGAGATCGACTATTTGTTCTCCCTCTTCGAGGTTATATTCGGAGTCGTGCTCAGAGTATTGTTCTTAGTCTTGATCCGAGTCTTCAGCGTTAACTAGGTCGTCCTCATCGTCTAAGATATTCTCGGGCTCTGCTGCCGACCTCTGCATTTCTTGTCTCACCACCCGTCGATTCCGGATCGTCTTTTTTGACCGAAACTGGGCACAGGCTAGGCAACTATCTTCATTGTGATCTGGAGATAGACATTTGTTGCACAGTGTATGCTTATCTGTGTGCGGGAACTTTAAGTTGCACTGCGGGCAGTATTTGAATGGACTTCGTTCCATCGACGGTCGGTCCATGTGGCGTCGAGAAGGCCTAACGGATTTGACGAGTGCAACAGATGTTGAAGAAGTGTATCTGTACCGAGCGCTTAACAATACCGACGGATCCGAAGGCCATTTGGCCTTTAGATAAGTTTTTGTTGATTCCGAACTTGGAGTGCTGGAAAGTACATCCGAACCCAATGGCGGAAAAAAACAATCTGAGGATGGAGAAGATGCCCATGTGCACTGTAGTCCAAGGGAGGAGCCACCTATCTCGTGATACTTTGAAGACTCTTCCAGGACAACAATGTGCAATCACACAGACCCAACACTAGGCGGCGATCTATGCACAGGTATGAATTCAGCAGCCCACATGCCTCGAACTGGTTTAACGCTCTGAGATCCAGAATAGGTCTTAGGGAACCGTCCATTTAGGGAATGAGAAAATACAGAGTGTAAATCCCTGAGCTCTGGTACTGGGTTGGAACCGGCTCTATAGCTCCTTTCAGTAAGAGATTGCACTTGTTCGAGCAATTGTAGGTGTTCTGGAGACTATTTGTGACATCAAGGTGGAATGTTTGGAGGATTGCTGAAAAGCTCCAGGCAATAACCATGTTGGATAATTCCAATAACCCATTTGTCTGTAATAGATTTCAAAACGGGGAGAAGTTGTTGAAGTCTTCTCCCGAAAGGTGAGTTATAGTCGGAGGAAGCGTGGGCAAGTCACTGCTTATTAGGTGAAGAGGAGTTACGAGGTGTGCTGCCCATACCCCTACCTTTAGAGTTGTTCCCTGTATAACCTCCTCGAAAAAAGCCTCTTGCGGGAGAGAACTAGTTATAACCTTTGTAGGTGGAGTTATTCTGGTCTGAGGATGTTGTTTTAAACCCCCCTTAGTAAAAGGAACAGACGAACAGAGCCTCTGTTTTACGGAGACTGGTGTGTTCCCATGGACCTTGCCACTTCAGTGTCCTTTTTCATCTTTTCTAATGCTTGATCCATGTCGGGACCAAAAAGATGTTTTTATCAAATGGTGTGTTAAGAATGGATTGTTGGACCTCGGGCTTAAACCCAGAGATCCTTAACCAAGCATGTCTCCTAAGCAAAATGCTAGTGTCGACCTCTCTAGCCACGGTATCAGCATCTATGAGAACACCTTATGGAAGAATTTGAAATTGGCATACCCTTATTTACTAAATCCTGCGCTTAAACTTTATGCTCATCTGGGAGATATTGAAGCAATTGCTCAATTTCATCCCAGTGTGCCCTGTCGTACCTGGCTAAAAGGCCCAGTGTATTTCAAATGCGTCATTGATTTGCAGCTCGAGCAGCTATGCCCTTGCCAGAAGAATCTATTAACTTAAGACTCCTTACCTGGTGGAGGAGCATCCCTGTTTGGGAATTAGCCCTCTTATGAGCATTAGACACTACCAGTGAATCTAATGGCAAATGGCCTTTGATAAATACTGGGTCTGTTGGAAAGGCCTTATACTTTGTCAGCCGTAAGATTCTAGATACGTGCTCGTACTTGGTCCTTAAAAATGTCATCAGTGCGTCATCATGCCTTTAAGGGTAGGAAGTGTTTGCGACAAATTATGTGTGGATCCTAAAGTCTCAAAGAAAGAATCTTCTAATGATTCTTTGTGCAGTGCCACCCCATGATATTGTGCAGCCCTGGCAATGAATTCCTGGTGGGATACATTGTTGTCTGGAGGAGAAGGCTTGGCTGGGTTAAGGTCTGGTCATCATCTTCTGGAAGATCAATTGTATAATCCTTCCATGGATCTACTGGCACCAGCACCGTCATTATGGTGAGATTGTGGAGAATCTGGAGGTGTGATTTGCAAAGGATTTGCAGGTGAAGGAGGTGGTGGTGGGGGGGGGGGGGTGGGGGGGGGTGATGGTGGTAGATGAAAAGCACTGGAAGCAACAGATATTTTCTTAAAAGAGATATTGTATGAAGTGTCCTCTTCAGGAAGCTTGTGTTTCTGAAGCAGCCTGGTATGATTACGATTAGTCTCAGGGTAAATATATAGTTTTTTTTTGCTTGGGATCCATTTTCGGTGGGATAACGTCTAAATTCGGATCCAAAGGGACATCTTTTGGTTTCGGAGCCAACATTTCGGTGCTGGCATCTTCAGTGCCCGCATGGGCTGGCTTTTTGGTACGGAAGATTTTGGCTCCGAAGGCTGCTTAGCTTCCGGTATATGGAGGATTTTGGTTCCGAGGCAGATTTCTGTTTGGAACCATAGAGCTTCGGTTCTGATGAGGAATTTTGCACTCTTCCGGAGCCAGGCCTGGAGGCGGGGCATCGGTAATGTTGTCTCAGTGCCAACCTTGGCAAGAAGGCAAAGGTGGTGCCGAAGCCTTATGCTTTTTCGGAGTGATTTAAAGGGGCAAGGGGTCTTTCGTACTCATGCCACCTTGCCCCTGCAGCAGTTCCTCGGCATATAGGTCTATCTTGAGCTCAGAGTTGGAGTTCTGCACGGAGAAGGCTTCTTCCTTCTTTGCCACTGATGCCTCAACGTCTTCTTGACCGGAATCTTCACCAAAGATGTCTGGCGTGTCTTCGATGCTTTATCTCGTGACATCGAGCCTGATGATTACAAAGAGTTTGCTTCGATCGAAACGATCTGCAAGTGTTGCAGTTGTCTTTCTTGTGGTCCGGAGACCATCACAGTAAACACACTTTGTGTGAATCAGTGTGCGGATACTTCGCATGGCACTGAGGCAGAATTTGAACGTGTCCGTTCCATCGACGGAGAGCTGATCCAAGGCGGTTAGGCAGTCCCAAAGGCAGTCCACTAAGCTTTCCGATTGAAAAGTAGATTCCGTTGACTGAAACAATATGCAGAGAAGTGGGAAACGCATACGAAACAATCCAGTTGAGGGTAGAGAGGACTGCACATCGAGGGGAACCCGAAGAACGATGTCGAACCTGAGCGCAGCAATAAAGGTCTGAACCTGATGGCAGAAAAAAACAATCTACCAATGGAGTCGATGACCATGCGCACTGTCACCAAAAAGAGGCATCACCTTACCTTGTGACTAGGAAAGACTTCTTAGAAGAAAGCCACACCTAGATGGCAGGCAGGTGTATATACAACACACATGCCTCAAACAGTATATTGAAGGCCTTTATAGGAATAGTGCTGACTGTTAATCTTGGTGGAATTAAAGAGGTTTTTCTAATAGAATTAATTAAACGGGAAAGAGGTGAAAATTTCTGCTAAGGTATGTTTAGTGAATAATGAACAGCTCTACATGCCAAGAACAGATGCTTACAGGGTAAGTAACATCCGTTCGAGGCATGTGTGCTGTAGATACACATGCTTTGCATGACTGTATAGCAGTAGTCTCCCAAAATGGTGGCTAACCAGTGGGCGTTGCAGTTGTCTGAAAAGTGTTTTTAGCACCACCTGCCCTAAATTAGCTTGTTGGCATGCCAAAACATCTACACAATAACGTTTGGTAAATGTGCGTGGTGTAGACCATGTAGCTGCTTTACAGATGTCAGCTATAGGAATGTTACCTAAAAAGGCCACAGATACTCCTACTTTACGAGTAGAATGGGCTCTAGGAGGTCTTGACAAAGTTATTTTCCCTTTAATATAGCATGTTTGGCTACATTTAACAAACCATCTAAAAATGCCAGATTTTGAGATAGGCTTCCCTTTATGAGGGGGGAGAAAAAGCAACAAAAAGTTGTTTTGCCAACATCTTTTGTTCTGTCAATAATACATGAATGCCCTTTTGACATATAATATACAAAGAGCTCTTTCTGCTACAGATTCTGGTTGAGGGAAGAAAACAGGTAGCTTACGGATTGGTTGATATGTAAAGCTGAGACTACTTTTGGAAGGAAATTTGGTTTGGTACAAAGAACCACCCGATCTCTATTAAGTTAGAAGAATGGTTCTTCTAATGTTAATGCTTGAAGCTCATTTACACGTCTTAGTGCGGCGATAGCAATCAAAAAAGCAACCATCCTAGAGGGAAATGGAGGGCACCGTTATGTAAAGACATAACTGTACCCTTCAATTTCCCTCTAGGAATGTTGCTTTTTAGGTCTCGCCTGTCGATGCGCATGCGCATCGAGCTTGCGAGCCTATTGCGGCTTAAACAACTTTTAACTAAGAAGCAAGGAATCGTGGCGATTCCTTGCAGTGCCCGTGACTTTTAAGCTCAATGCGCATGTGCATTGAGCTTAAAAGCACGTGCACAGCCGCAATCGCCGTCAGCCGCATTCCTCCGACACCTTTTGAAGTGAAGCTTAGCTTCACTTCAAAGGCCCGGCTTCTTAACACCCACATGCCGCTCTCCCCGCTCCGCCCCCTCCCCTGCCCGCCTTGTGCATTTCTCCCGACTGACTGTCTGCTCTCTGTGCTATCTTGGCCCGGCTTCTTAACACCCACATGCCGCTCTCCCCCGCTCCGCCCCCTCCCCTGCCCGCCTTGTTTCTTTTCCTTTTTATTCCACCCCTCTCTCCTTCCTTTTCCATCTGCCTTACCCTGCTAGCGGCCCCTCATCCGTCACATGCTGCCCTGTCACCCCTCTCCCCTGCCTCTGCTCCGTGCAGATTTTACCCCTGCGTTCCGTCTCTCATGGCCCGTGATGCTGTGATGCGTCCCTGACTCACTCTCAGACTTCACAGAGACTGTTAGGTTTCTTTGATTGTAAAGGGGATTGTTGGGGGGCGGGGTGTTTGCAGATGACAGAGGCGCTTACACTGCCGTCTAGTGAAATAGATGGCTTCCACGCCATGTCAAATCTCCCATTCGGCTCCGCGGTCCCTTTATAATCTTACATTTCCGATATGTGGCAGTCTTCTCTCATTCTGCCTGCATTGCTCTTTTTATTCCACCCCTCTCTCCTTCCTTTTCCATCTGCCTTACCCTGCTAGCGGCCCCTCATCCTTCACATGCTGCCCTGTCACCCCTCTCCCCTGCCTCTGCTCCGTGCAGATTTTACCCCTGCGTTCCGTCTCCCATGGCCCGTGATGCTGTGATGCGTCCCTGACTCACTCTCAGACTTCACAAAGACTGTTAGGTTTCTTTGATTGTAAAGGGGATTGTTGGGGGGCGGGGTGTTTGCAGATGACAGAGGCGCTTACACTGCCGTCTAGTGAAATAGATGGCTTCCACGCCATGTCAAATCTCCCATTCGGCTCCGCGGTCCCTTTATAATCTTACATTTCCGATATGTGGCAGTCTTCTCTCATTCTGCCTGCATTGCTCTTAGGTCTCTTGGAGTGGCGCTACTGCTACAGCAAGAGGTTTGCTTGGGGGCAGGAACGTGGCGGGACTGGGAGATGATGCTGGTTTTACTCCTGACTACCGAGGTTCAACAAAAATCTTTACATTTTTGGCAGATCGCCTCATTTGCTCGTGCATGTAAACGTGAATGTAACATGCATGTTTGCTAATTGCACGTTCACCTCTGGAGCTTCTTGGCGCTGAATAACCGAGGTTTACTGTTACCCGCCGCAGTGATACTCATTTTATGTTTCATGTAAATATGTCATTTAAAAGCACTTGTATTTTTTACTGTCCCAATCACGCGTACACCCCTCCGTTTTGTGTAATCTAATTCACAGCACTGCGCTGCGCCAGATATACAGGGACGTGTCTGTAGAGCTCTGTTTGTCACTGCAACAAGATCTACGCTGTGTCGGTCAGGGGGTTTGCTGCAGAGGCAGTCTTCTGAGGAACTGCCTCAGTTGTGTGATCCTGGGCAACTCGCTCTGTATCACTGCGTTCAGATCGGCATTCATCAAAGTGAAGCAAACCAAAGCCAGTGCCTACCATTGTGTGAAAATAGGACAGTGTGTAATCTTATTTCAAGCAAAAGTCATACATCTCAGGATGCGCTCACAATCCCTAAGTTATCACAAATTCAACACCCTGCAAGTGGAATGTGTTAATTTGTGTGCGTGTGAATTCGAGATCCTACATTTTTTAATTAAATAGTGGAAAGTATGAGGTCCTAGAACAATGCCCTCGAGGGACCCCTCTGCCACACCCTGAAAACGCCCATTATTATATGTGCACACATGTTGGTTCTATGAGAGCAGTTACTTCACAGCCTTAAGGCCACACTCCATGTGACATCCCTTTTATGCACCATATGAACATGACCTGCACTTGCTTAATTCTTAGATGTTTGTATTTAGCCCCTATGCAGAGGGTTGAGGCGATGAGGAAGGTCACGTGCCCAGTAGATGTCCCAAGATCGTGAAGACAGGTTGTCTTTTATTCTGAACCCTCTCAGATGTATGCATGACCTTAACATATGCATGTTCTTTCATATGCCTGGCCCTAAGATGTCCTCAGACATGCCTGACCATAACATACTGTGAACAGAATATGAATGTACTTACATATTTTCTCAGAGATGTCAGATGCTCTTGGGTGGTGTGCCTGCATGTACGCAAGAGCGTGTGTTGCTTTGACTAAAAAAAAACAAGCACTGGTGTTGCCAATAGGTCTCGCAGTAGGAAAGTTGGAGCTATTGGTTTTGTACATGACAAAGCCCTTTATGTTTTTAAAATTAAAACAAAAATAAAAGGCATTGCTATTTGCAATTGTAATAGCTCCAACTTTCCTACTGCGAGACCTATTGGCAACCCTTCACCCTCAACCTCTCACTCACCCTCACTCACCCTCAACACCTCAGCCTCACCCTCACTCACCCTCAACCCCTCACACTCACTCACCCTCACCCTCACTCACCCTCAACTCCTCACCCTCACTCACCCTCACTCACCCTCACTCACCCTCAACCCTCAAACCTTCACCCTCAACCCCTCACTCACCCTCACTCTCACTCACCCTCACTCAGCCTCAACTACTCTCACTCACCCTCAACCCCTCACCCTAACTCACCCTCACCCTCACTCTCAACACCTCACTCACCCTCACCCTCACTCACCCTCAACCTCAACCCCTCACTCACCCTCACCCTCACTCACCCTCACTCTCACTCACCCTCAACCCCTCACCCTCACTCACCCTCAACCCCTCACCCTCAACCCCTCACCCTCACTCACCCTCACCCACCCTCACCCTCACTCACCCTCAACCCCTCACCCTCACACAGTGCAATAGGTCTCAGACCATTTCAGTTAGAGCTTTAAGAAATGTTTATGGCTTTTTTTATTTGTAATTCTTTAGCATTGGCTACAGGAAACAAAAATGCTAAACATTTACAAAAAAAAACCATAAACAATTCTAAAAGCACTAACTCTAATGGTGCGAGACCTATTGCATTTCCAATGCTTGTTTGATTGCTATCGCCGCACTAAGACATAGTGTACCCATAAGTCTAGTTTAACCAATATTAAGGTTCCATACAGGTGGAACCTTTGGTGGTATCACTCTTTAAAGGCCTTCCATGAAAGCTTCAATTACTGCTACTTTGAATAAAGGTAAGTGTTGTCTGTTTTGAAGATAGGCAGCCACAGCTGCAAGGTGTACGCGTATAGAGGTGTAGGCAAAGCCTGATCGTTGTAGATGCAAGAGATAACAAATAATTTGTTGTAGAGATGCATCTAGTGGGTCAATTGTTTGGTTATATTAAATCTTTTCCACTTAGCTGCATAGCACGCTCCAGTGGTTGAGTGGTTGTTTTTCTTGCTCCCTTGAGAACTGTCATGCAATCGGGTGGTAGATTTAGATATCCAAATTCGAAGGCTTCAGGAGCCAAATCACTTGGTTGGCTCCTTAGGGTTTGGATGTCTGATTTCGTCATGGTTCTACGGGAGAAGGTTTGAGGTGCAGTGAAGCTTCTCGTGTGAAACTACTGAAAGTTCTAGTAGTGTGGTGAACCATGGTTGACGAGCCCATGTGGTTGCCACTAGAATGAGGGTGAGACATTCAAAAGAGACTGTCACAATCTCTGTTGCTAATAACTCAGGGAAAAATGATTAATATTGTGGGACATGAGGATCAAAGGGCAACCAAATCTAGGGATTTTGAGTTGGCATACTGGAGTTGGGTGGCTGGATCACTTGAATGCTCCTAAAGGAAATAAAAATCTACCCATGCTGCAAAAGTAGCCCGAGTAAAGATTTTGTCCTGGAATGTGGCCGGTGTAGGAAACACCAGTTTTAAATGGAGTTCGCTAATCATTTATAATCTATGGATAATTTGCCTGCAGTAAACATGGAGTTTTTTAGTTTGGGATTTTTTTTGTTGCGCTGCAAAATCCTCAGTAAAAGGTCACGCAAGTGGAGGCTTAGCAATCCTACTTAACAGCATAAATTGGAACCCATCGGTTTTTATTCGTCCATCGAAACTCTGCATGTGTTTAAAACTGAGCTTGGGTAATGTGACAAAAGGACAGCACTCCATCTTTTTATTGGCAAACGTATATATATATATATATATATATATATATATATATATATATATATATCGCCAGGTAGGGCGTCAGATTCTCATCTCCATTTTTCTTTGTTGAACAGAATAAGCATTTCTGAAGATTGCACATCAATAACTGTGGTAGGTGATTTTAACGCCAAAATCTCAAATTGTGCTTCACTGGCCTTTAGCAATCGAGAATAAGAACATGTATGGTGTATTCTGGAAATAATATTACCAGCTCACACTCGATCCAATAGAGGAGAGGTATGAGTATCCTGGATTGTTTGAGAACTAATGATTTCGTTTTATTGAATGGGAGATTTCTTGTTGACTCTCCTGCCTCCCTTACTTTACATGCTGCATGGGGCAGTCACTAACCGATTATATGATTGTATCGTACCAACTTTTTGGAGCATGTACTAATTTTAAGACACAGAGGAAGGATTTGAGTGAACATAGTGTTTTATCAGTAAATGTGAAACGGGAATTTAAGATGCTTGATCATTGGAATCCGAGAAAGGAAACAATTACATATAATAGAACAAATGGGCGCACCTTTTGGTCAAAGAAAAATGTGATTTGTGGAGGAGGCTATGTTAAAAATGCAAGCTCAGATCCTGGTCAAGAGAAACCCTTTAGTTGTATGAGAAGCATTTAGATCTATTTAGATTGTGTGGGAGTACTTCCCAATATCATCGCCCATCCTGTTTTATCATGGAAGATTAAAAAGTTAAATCGGGATTTGAATGCTTTAGTAAGGGACCAATTTAAGCAGGCATTATTGTCCAGGCAAAGGGAAATCAATAGGTTAAAGCGGGTAAGAACTAGACTTAAGGTCTTTGAACATAGGAGGGAGGACGACTCCAAATGGATCAAACTAAGAGGTAGCACAGTCTGATGATTCATGTAAATATTGGGCCCTCATCGCTGAATTCTGTGATAGTAGAACTAAGGCAGAAGCTATTTTAATATCGGACTCAGAATGGACCCTATACATCTCACAGCTGTATGCGCTAAATACTAAGAACAGTTTCAATTTGAAGCCAATTCCTGAGTCCTCCCTAGAGGTTATCGAAACTAGTTACTTACCTGTAAGAATAGCTTTGCAGCATAGACTCTTCTAGCTTCACATACTGTGCATATTCTGCCATCTAGTGGTTGGAGTCGGAAAGTGCCTTTTTTCTCTCTGTTGGGAGGTTGTAAAACATGATCCTCCTGGTCAGGCTACAACCCCCCTTTCTGTGTGTGCAAGCTCTCAGGAACACTTGTCGACTTTTAAAAGGCGATGTATTAATATATATACCTATATACATATATGTACACCTATATATAGACACACATATATACACAAACCTATATATTTTTAAGCTATACTTGTTTGTTTTAAAAAACGTTGCTGTATATAGCGGAGTATGAAAAGCATAGTAACTTATGTGTTATGCTTGTTTACAATTTTGTCATCTAATTTTTTGTTTATGAGCTATGTAGGTAGCTCGTGTGACCTTTTCCAAAAAGGTCACCTCCTGTTAATAGGACAGATATAGCATATTTGCTATCGTTTAGTTCTTATATATTACGTATGTAATATTGAAAGAGGAGATGTATAGATTTTTGTTATTTAGCCCTTATAAGTACTTATGTACTATGTTTATTTAGGGACTATGTCTTGCGTCTCCTTGTAAAAAAATAAAACATTTTATCCATTATTAATCTTTACTGCTTCAAAGGGGAGGAGGGAGGGACGTATGTGAATCTAGAAAAGTCTAGGATGCATAACTATTCGTACAGGTAAGTAAATAGTTTTGTTTTGCAGCATAGACATCTTCTATATTCACATTCTGTGCCTAGATTGTGTAGCGGTATTTAGCGATTGTGGAGGAGGGAGTTAAGTGTAGTTAATCTCCACAGGATGATAAAAAACAAAAATGGTGTAGTGTACCACTTGTTCTTTTTGATAGATCTGTGTTCTCCTGTTGTGTGTACATCTTCGGTATCCATTAAGCTTTCCTTTTAGTAAAATATGCACAGATATACACCATTATGCATATTTGCATTTGCGAGTGTGCTAAATATTTATAGATGTGACCAGGAAAAAAAAAACCTTGGTTGTATATTGAAATAGTTCTATTTTATAGGCCCATTTATCTTTCTGTAAGCTAATGTTTTCTTTTGTGAGTGCTATTTTAATATGGTCTTTACCAGCCATGGGCAGGCTTTACTGCCTTGTGTAGATATGGCTTAAGGGTTTTTGGGGTGCCTGGTTGCTTTATGTGTGTATGTATTCCTTGTTTGATGATCACTTTTGGTAGCGACACAAAACGCTATGCGTATGCTGCTGACGTCAGCTCTTAGGTTTCCCTCTTTATGGTATTGCAGACGTGGACGGTATCTCATGATTACGTGTTCTGTCCATGTCCTTATGAGCAAATTGAGGGGAGAGCAAAGAAGGCTTTACCTTGTTATATGCAGATTGCGGTTGTATATTAAGACACTACTGACTGACTTTGGGGCACTTCAGTTTGTACTTATAAACATACCTATAACTATACCAAAAAAAATAAAATATATATATATATATATATATATATATATATATATATATATATAAAAAAGATATATATATAGTCATACACATGCATGCATATTTTTCCTTATGGAGAGTACTCAACCCACCTTGTATACCAAAGATGATGACATGTATATGTATGTGTTCTTTTGGGTATGCTTACATGCGTGTATGCTTGCTTTGGGGTAACCTTTGTGTTATTCCTTCTGTGGGTTTGGAGGTATTTTGATGATAGGAGGATTGACCTGGGTTGTGGGTGAAGGGTGTGCTCCTTTGTATGCATGGCACATCATTGGCCCATGGCTTCCGATTCTGGGTTACGGCCATTAATGTGTACTCAGCACAGTCGGCCTTTGGCCGACTATTTGTGAATATGCTCCCATCTTTTAGTAGGCTAATGCCGGCTATTAGTGGTATTGAGCTCTCCTGTGATAAAGTGCAAGGGAGAGATACAGTAACATTTGAGTGTGCTGTGTGCAGACTTTGTGCACTCTTTATAACTTAGTAAAGAAGCCCGAAACAATGACACCTAGTTTTGTTTTTATTCTGCCTTTATGCGGGTTAATAGCTGTTGTAACAGAAAAACAACCTTGTAAGGGGCTGTGTTCTTTTGCATTGTCAGGAATACATTCTGTTGAGTAGGATGCCCTATCTGGTGGACCAGATGTGAGGTATGGGCCTTATCCTTGTCCCAGTCAACCTGCTTTGCTATATAGCATGTATATGCATGGTTTAAGGTGCTGATTATTTTATTTTTACGGTGTATAGATGTTTTATGTGGTGGATGGCTGTTAACCCCCACTTTATTTGGCTAATTTAATGGTCACGGCCAACTCCAGTTGTGGGCTATATGGGATGCCTTTCGAAGTCGCAGTCAACTCCTATAGAAGAGTTGCCATCTCCATTAAGGTGTCCAGAAAGGTCGCGGTCAACGCCAGTTGCTGGCCTTTTGTGCTAGATTTGGAAGTTGCGTTAACTCCCCTTGAAGAGTTGCTTGCTCCCTTATGGTGTCAAGATCAGTCTCCGTTGTAGGAGCGGATTCTCACCTTTTGGGTTCGCCACACCCATAATGTGTGTGAGATCATTCTTTTCGGTGAAGCTGTCTCAGAATATTTATTTAATTTTATTTTGTTGATATTATTGGTTGGAGTGCTATTCGCAACTGTATGGTGGCGGTCAGTCCCTTGTGACTGAAGCTGATTCGCCTTTGCCATTGGGCAAACAATGTTGTGTTGCAAGGACATGCTGTGCTGGCGAAAAAGATGTGTAGCGTCTGAAGATATGTACTTGTATCTTGGGGTTTGTAAGTCTTTGTGTTTGAGACTTAATTACTTATTAGCAGTATCCCGGGTGTGAGTAAAATTGTGTATATTGTTTTATGTGCAGCCCCCTTTTCTTTTTGAAAAGAAAGGGGTGCGAAGAATTTTACCCGGTGCCCACAGAGTTGTGAAGCATATTATTGGTGAATGGGGGAGAAAATTTGGTATGTGTTCCATGTGTTGTGTGACTTTGCTTCATAAAGAGACAATCTATGTGCTCTTTAGGATTAAACGGTGATTGGCTCCTGCATTTACAATAGGCGTAATGCGGTGTGTGTCACTGGTAAAGGCCATGTACATATATCGAAAACATTAATATCTATATACACATACATACCTACTTAATGATGTTTTCCCCCTATGTACATGCATACATAAGAAGCATATACCTACCTATATATAATTTGTATTTGTATATATATATATATATATATATATAACTATCCTGTGATCTTTTGCTTTATTGTGTGCTTATATTTGGGGATATATCCCAATATTTGACCTGTAATAGCAACATACTTGCTTGTTGGGTGTAGAATAGATATAAACCCAGGTAGTATTACCCTGCCTATTGAGGGGTAATTTTGAAAGGGATATGCATATGGGCCTATGTACTTGTGTACAGATAAGCCTAGCCCATGTCTTTAAGGGTGTGTGATAAACTGCATTTGTCTTTGACACAGTGTATCTGGGTGATGTGTTATTTTGGTATGAGAGGATTAATCGACAAAAGTAACCTACTACTGCAACCTTATGGTTTGTAGAGGCTCAGTAGGTAACGCTGCACTTGTGCGCGTATTAGTACTTGTAGTCTGAAGTTCCGTTATCCTATTGCATGTTGCAAATGGTATGCAGCAAAAGATGGTTTTTAGCATAATTTGTTCATAAATTTGCTGTGGCTCATTGAACCAGTCGCCTGTGTGCATGTATTATTAGTTTTCTGAAATCCCTGTTTATTAATTGCATATGCAAAATGATTTGTCAGGCGATCATGCTACCCAGTGACTGTGCTAACTGCCGCACTTGGACTGTTTAAAAGCTAAATGCCCCTGCATGAAATTATTTAATAGGGGGCTGTAGTAATTTTAAATTTTTGCAATTTTAATCCTTGTCATTGCGCTCGGCACATGGGTTGTGGATGCTATATGTTATATAGCATAGCCTTGGGAATTGCCAACGAAACAACTTATGTGCTTATAGAAGATAACGAAATGGTTACTTACCAGTAGGAGTAGTTTTGCAACTTAAAGAATTTTCTGGATTCACATGCTGTGCCTTATTCTGCCATCTAGTGGTTGGGTCTGGAATAGTCTTTTTTTCCTTCTTGTTTTGGGCGCCGTCGACCACCATGTGATACCAGGTACGTCCCCTGTGTGACGTCAGACGGCGCCCTGAAGGTCGTTGTGCATGGTAGCCATCTTCTGATTTTTTTTCTGTTTGTGTTCCCAGTTTGTAGTCCTTTAGATGGTCATTTGAGATAAATATTGTAACTTTTTTTCTCACCTGTTTGTATTCCTCGCAGAGGAGGATGGGTGGGTTGCATTTGAATCCAGTAAATTCTTCAAGCTGCAAAACTAATCCTACTGGTAAGTAACCTTTTTGTTTTGCAGCGTGAATCCTTTTCTGGATTCACATGCTGTGCATTAGATTACGTAGCGGTTTCTCCCGTCTTGGGGAGGCTGTGGAAAGAGGAAGACCTTGCAAACAGGTGCTGAAGTACATTTTGTCCTATTTCGCTTCCTTATTCATTTGTATGTCCACACAATAATGTTTGATAAATGTGTGCGGTGATGCCCATGTGGCTCATGAACATATAGTGTCAATGGGCACATTGGCTATGACCTGTATTTTTAAAGCACATTACTACAGCGGAGGAGGCTCAGAATTGTTTATTTGCCCCACCCCCACTCCCCTCTGAATTAAAATGTGTTAAAACCTTTAGCTTTTTCAAACAATTTTTACATATTTTTTACATAGGTGTTTAGATTTGGTATGCCAAATATGATTTTGATAGGTAGATTATTTTGTACATTATTATATGAAATCTAGGGCAGGATGTAAGACCAAGTGCTATCTGGTCACGCCCCAGATCATGTTTAAGATCTGATAGGAAAAAGGACCTAGCTGCGTAGCACATTGTATTTTTATTGTAAACTGTTTTTGAAGCTATTTCAACTGTATAAAGGAGGATGTTTGGATATTTAAAGGAACAAAGTCTTATGGAGTTTCACACAATTTAAAAATTGGGTGTGCGTAAAGATTTTTTATACATGTGCACACACACACTTCATATATTGGGCTGTGTGATTATATTGAGTTACGTTTGCTTTTAACTCCCACTTATATAGTGAAATTATAATTGTTATGCCTTCGATTGAGTTTTATTCTGTTATCAAGAATATCATGATATAACACATTGTATATTTCTTTCTCTTTTTGTACATTTTTATGTGGAACTCATTGGAGTTCCAAATCATAAATAAGCACTGTATTGTTGTAGTACTGAAATGTTGCGTCAAAATGAATGTGTTTATGAACCTTCAGTCAAGGATGGGCCAAAGTAAAAGGTCTTGTTTGGGAACTAGGAAATACGGTGAGTAGTTTCCTTTTAAAAGGTCTTGCTTTGGCACAATTTCTATTGCTCGTTTTTGAAGAAGCTCTTTGATTTATGAATTTAACTGTGTTAGTTCAGATTTGAGGAACCTTGTTCTCCTTGGGGATTTTGCTGGTGTTTGTCAGTTCTATACAACACCGGAACGTTCCCAAATTTAATATCCAATTGTCTGTAGTGATTTTTTGTCAATGTTGTAGGTATTGTGATATCCTGCTTCCCACTGGTGTTGTGTGGGTATTCTTTTCTGTGTAGGAGAAAATGTAAACCATTTCCTTTTCCTCTAGGGGGCTGGCCTCTGCTTCTCCCTCGAAAGGACTGCTTTGGCTAATGTTGCCAGTTTTGGTATCCTGCTTGTTGGTTGGTTTGTTGACCATTCCCTTGGCCCTGTTGATCAGACATTTGCTGTCCTTGAGCAAAGGCCCCTCTTCCTGTGTGTTTTCTTCCGTTAAGCCCTACTATTTTGAAGGTACCTCTTTGTTGCAGGGCACCCATGTCTCTTGCAGTCTCGTCCTTTTTAATCTGCAGGAGGGATTCATCTACTTCCTTTCCAAATAGTGCGTCTCCTGTAAACGGTCTGATATTAAGGAGGTTGGAACCTCCAGTTTAAAGCCGGATATTCTAAGTTAGGCATGCCTTCTTAGTGTGGTGCCTGTGCACATTTGTCTGCTGGCAGTGTCTGTTGTGTCGAGTGCCGATTCAAGGCATGTGTTTGCTATGTTTTTGCCTCCATGGACAATAGCTTTGTGCCCTTTTCTTGTCCTCTTCCGGGAGCTCCTCGAGGCCATCCCATTGCTGGAGTCCGTTCCTGTTTAGCAGGGCATTTGAGTTTGTGATGCGCCATTGTGTCGCTGTCTCCTTCTCCATTTTTCTGCCTACCATATCCATTTGTTTGCTTTCCTTCTCTGGTGGTGGTCCACTATTAGAGAGGGCATTTGCTCTCCTTCTTGACGTGGTGACAATAATTGAGTCAGGCACTGTATTTCCTTGGATATACTTAGGGTCTTTAGAAGAGGGTTTGGGCTTCTTTTCGACCCTTGGTGCCACCCCCTTGGTTGAGGAGGGCTCTTTAACCACTTGGCTGCTATGCGTTTTCCCCCCCGGTGCTGGGATCCTCCATTTTCCATTATTCATGACGAGCTGGGCTCGTCATGAGCGTGCGAGGAGGCTACACCATGACGAGCCCAGCTCGTCATGAGCGTGGAAGGGGTTAAAGGCTTCCTTGCCTTGATCCAGGACGCTTGGTAGCATTGGAAGGTATTGGGTGCCCGTTTTGAATGGAACTAATGTTTCCCTCTTCGAGGGTGATCCCGAAAGCTTCAGCTACTCTTTTCACTAGTCCATTGTAAAAGGCTATATCATCCGTAGGGGAAGCCTTCGAGGGATAACAGCATATCTCCGCCTCTGGGCTTTATCTGTCTAGGTCGTTCCATGGAGCCTCGGAAGTTTGAGGCTTCTTCTGGTGTGTCGATGTACTCCTTGATGTCATCATCGTGTGGTTTGGTGGTTGGAGGTGACTAGAGGATCTCCTCTTCTTCCCCTATGGCAGCAATATTGTCGACGACGGGAACTGTGGGAATACGGAACCCTTTGAGTGACGTGTCGCCAATTTCGGCTTCAAGCCGTTTTGTTTTTTTTGACCTCGAGGACGCTCTCGGTGTCGGAGACCAGAGATTTTCTCCTTTTGGGAGGACGGGCCTCTGTCTTCGAGGACGGTGCAACTCCATCTGGAGGTTCGTTTTCGACCCTTGTTTTCTGCGCTTTGGGCAATCTTCCCTCGTCGGTGTCCCTTGGTGGGGTTCCGTGGGGTTCCTTGTATTGCGGCTGGCCTTCAATCACCTTTTTCTTCGGTGTCGGGGCTGCTTTAGGCTGTGCCTTATTATTGTGGCCCTTCGGTTCAGACAGATGTGAATGGAGTTTAACCTTGTCCGTCGTCTTCTCTGTGTCCTCTGCCATCTTTTAGTGGGTGTGGATTTTTTTTAGGAGTCTCCTTCCAGAATTTCGACGTCCAATCTTTCGTGTGTCGAATCTGCAGGAACTCCTTGGTCCGCCTCATCGCTGGAGAGACCTAGGTCCTTCAGGGAAGGTTTCTTCTGTGCCTGGGACATTGTTGCGTAGTGGGTCTCTCTCTGCTTTCGGTGTGTCCTGAGGGTTTTCGGCAGGAACACCGCGCAGGCCTCACAGTCCTTGTCCATGTGGTCCTTGGGCAGGCAGAGTTTGCACACATCGTGTGGATCGCATTGTGCGAATTTGTGGTGGCACTCGGTGCAGAATTTGAAATGGGTATTTTCCATGGCCCCTACCTCACCATTTGACAAACCTTGATGCTTTCGGTATTGGAGATGTTGTTCCCGGAGGCAAGTTGTGTTCTCCGGTTGCGAGGTTGATGTCTGATGCTAGTTTTGTAGTCAAAATTTCAAGCTCTTTACGGGATTTTCTGCAAATCTAAGGAGAGACCCCTCTTGCTTCCAGACCCAACGCGGAAAAAAGAATCTGAAGATGGCTACCATGCAAAACTACCTCCAGGGCACCGTCTGACGTCACGGAGGGGGACGTACCTGGTAACAAATGGTAGTTGACACCGCCCAGAAGAGAAAAAAACAGACTATTCCGGACTCAACCACTAGATGGCGGCATAATGCACAGCATGTGAATCCAGAAAGGGATTCACTCTGCAAAATCATCCTTTCTGGAGCAATTTGAGGACCTCCCATACTTTAATGATGTGAAACTATTTTGTGTATGTTCAGCTGTTGTAGACCGAGGAGTGTATGTCATCCTCTTGTTTTTTTCATGATGAAAAACCTAGAAGACAATCTTTTATTTTGCTGGGATTTGAGGACAGGTTCTACAGAGCCTAATTGGGAGTCAAGAGACGATTTTGCGACATGGTAGCTTGACGTGTGGATGGGTTTCTGTCCATGGTGTCTGCTTCAGAAGGACACAGTCACTTGAACTTCAGAGTGACCATACTGAATTAAGTCCCTGAGGTATGATGTAAACGACTGCCTGGTGGCTCTAGCCAATAAGGGCAAGGGTGGCCATTGCAATGATTAAGTCTGGTCCTGGAATTTGGACTGCAAACTAATCTTTGTCAATACTGTCAAGAATGATAAGACTTCTTCTGCCAGATATCTGAAGTATCTTTGGGAACAGAAGGTTTGCCAATGCGGCTTCTGAAGTGGGCCACAAAAAAGCAGTGGATTATAAACCTACATGACTCTAAATGGCTTCATCCTTCGGTGTCAACAGTCATTAAACTGTAAGCTAAACAAGGATGTCTCCATCAAAAATTATCCAGTACCCTGTATGGAACCTCAGACCAAAAAGACACAATTTTTGATTCCACTTCTTGTCTAAAATAAGTGCTTAAGCCAGGCCAGTCTTATCTACTCATGACTGCTGTACTTCACATTTGTCCAAATCAGAAGATAGAAAAGTCCCTTCCTGCATTGATCAGAGATGCAGAAATCCGTTTAGGATTGTTCTTGTCTAGATTCTGTACTCTCCTTGAAGTTTAGCCAAAACAGGGCAACATTGTTCCAAATTGGCAGATCCTATTAGCAACATTAGCTGCCAACTGAATCTAATTTTCTACTCTCATCTGGAGGAACTGTACATGAGGTTGTGGGATTCCTGGTTCTGGTTTGAGCATCAGTAGATACCACAAAGTATACTTTTAAAAAATTGGAATATACAAGCTGGTGCTGAGTACACACTTGTGTATTTTATTTCAATCCTTGACAAGTTCAGATGTGGTGGCCCGGTTTTGCTTCACAGGTAAGCCTTCTTTCAAATGGAATATAAAACTGGGATCATTTTTACAACTCTTCACCTTCTTTTCAAAGTCAAACAAGAAACACAACTACTCTGCAACAGAGTTCGGAATGGTAAGTCATTGACAAGCTTCATCTATTAATGTGTGGAACTTGCCTATGTCTGGTGATGCTGGTTCAGTACTTGCATCATCCAATCATTGAACTGATTACATTTGGGATCTTTGTTTAAAAACACTCTCCCCTCTTGCCAGTAGTATCTGAGGCATCCTTACTACAGTCATACATAGCCTCATTGTAACAGTCACCACCAAATACATCTTCACAGTTTTGATCATCACTTCCTGGACCCCTGCATCACTGTTATGTCTATCACAATCAACCCTTCTTGTGGATGAAGCAGATTGCCCTGCAGGATGACATGCAGTGAGAAGAATCTGAACTGGCTGGATGGTTTACTGCTGCGTTAATGAAACTGGATACAGAATTGGAGGCTTGGAAATGCTCAGAGGTTCTGCCGGCAGTAGCAGAAGGATAGCTGGAAGCATTCTAGGATATACTTCCTGCACATGGACTGGTCTATAGATGGTTACAGAGTAGTCACTGGCAAGGAAAACAGAATTTCCTACCTAGCCAAAAAGGACGGAACTATTACAAATAAAGTAGCATTCGAATCTTAGAGCAAACATTCGATATTTAGGCATGGATTGGTCCTTCCTTTTTAAATACTGCCAAACAATCAAAAACTCACACACCTCAGCTTTACACAGTCGGGAAGTCTTCAAGCTCAGGTTTTAGTAATGAATATGCTACTTACCAGTATGCATCTGTTCTTGGCATAGGGCTGCTGACATTCATATCTATAGCATAGATCGTCGCCTAGTGTTGGGTCTGGATGATTGCACATTGTTGTCCTGGAAGAGTCTTCGAAGAATCACGAGATAGGTGGCTCCTCCCCTGGACTACAGTGCGCATGGGCATCGACTCCATCCCCAGATTGTTTTTAGCCATTGTGGCGAAGATGGAGTGTAACAGTGTGAGCGGACCATGCTAAGAGTAAGTGTAAAGTCTGCAGCCGCTACAGGCGCCGGGGAGGAGGGTGGGTGATATGAATGTCAGCAGCCCTACATGCCAAGAACAGATGCATACTGGTAAGTAGCATATTCAGTTCGAGGCATGTGGGCTGCTGAATTCATATCTATAGCATAGAATATATAGCAGTCCCTCCATTAGCGGCGGCCGCCTGTGCCAGCTGCAGACGTTTGAAAAAGTGTCTTTAGAACAGCCTGCCCTACAGCTCCTTGGAGTGCACATCAACACAGTAGTGTTTTGAAATTGTGTGTGGGGTAGACAATGTGGCTGCTCTACAAATGTCTTCCAAAGGTATATTCCCAAGGAAAGCCATGGAGGCCCCCAACCTACGGGTGGAGTGGGCTCTTGGGGGGATCGTTAAAGTGCGCTTAGCCTTTTGATAGCAGATTTGAATACACTTAACGATCCACCTGGCTATACCTGCTTTGGAAATGGCATTGCCCTTGTGTTGTGCTGAAAAGGCAACAAAGAGTTGTTTGGTCTTCCTAAAATCTTTGGTCCTATCAATGTAGTACATCAAAGCTCGTTTGACGTCAATAGTGTGGAGCATTCTTTCAGCCACTGTCTCTGGAATTTGGAAGAACACAGGCAGTTCAATAGTTTGATTGACATGGAACTGTGAAACCACCTTTGGAAGAAATTTAGGGTTGGTGCGCAGCACCACCCGGTTGGAGTGAATTTGTATGAGTGGCTCTTGTACAGTGAGCGCTTGGAGCTCACTAACACGTCGCAGTGACGTAATGGCTATTAGGAAAGCCACTTTCCATGTTAAGAACTGAATCTCGCATGAATGCAGAGGCTCAAAAGGTGGACCCATCAGTCGGGTGAGTACCACATTAAGTTTCCATTCAGGAGCAGGTGGGGTCCTGGGAGGAATGACTCGTTTGAGCCCCTCTAGAAAAGCTTTAATGGCAGGCACTCGGAAAAGAGAGAGATGCTGCCCGTTTTGGAGATAAGCCGCTATGGCGGATAAATGTATCCGAATGGAAGCATATGCCAGATTGCATTTGTAAAGATGCAACAGATAACAAAAGATGTTGTGCGAGGACGCGTCAAGTGGGTCAATGTGGTGGTCCACGCAATAAATGACAAACTGCTTCCATTTGGCTGCGTAGCATGCTCTGGTGGTGGGCTTTCTTGCCTCCCGTATGATATCCATGCAGGCAGGAGGTAAGTTGAGGTAGCCAAACTCCAAGACCTCAGGAGCCAGATCGCCAGGTTGAGCTGTTGCGGATCTGGGTGCTGAATGTCGCCATGGCTCTGCGTCAAAAGTCTGGGTGTGAGGTGCAGCCTTTGATGCGGTACCATGGAAAGTTCTAGAAACGTGGTGTACCATGGTTGGCGGGCCCACGTTGGAGCAACCAGGATGAGTGTCATCGAGTGTTGCTTTAGCTTTCGTGCCACCAGCGGTATTAGAGGTGCTGGGGGAAAAGCGTACGCAAATTTGCCTGACCAGTTAATCCATATCGCATTGCCCTGCGACTGTGGGTGCGGGTGCGGGAACCTGGCGGCAAAGCTTTGGCATTTGGCATTTTCCCTTGTGGCGAACAGGTCTATCTCTGGATGACCCCATTGCTGGAAGTACGGGTGGAGCACTGATGGATGTATCTCCCACTCGTGCAGTTGGTGGCTGTACCTGCTGAGCAGATCCACCATCTGATTGTCCTGGCCTGGGAGGTGTTCCGCCATGAGGAAGATGTTCCTCTGAATGGCCCACTTCCACATGCTTTGAGCCAGATGAGACAACTGTGGAGAGTGTGTACCTCCCTGCTTCTGAATGTAGTACATGGCTGTCATGTTGTCCGTCCGGATCAACACGACTGTTGCACAGATGTACTTGCCTTCAGTGCCATGAAGATCGCCATCAACTCTAGGTGGTTGATGTGCATCTTCTTTTGCTGCGTTGTCCATAGTCCCTGCACTGTGTAGTGGAGTACATGAGCTCCCCAACCCTGGAGAAATGCGTTTGTCGTTAGGATGATCTGTGGCACAGGCTCCTGGAATGGTCGGCCCTTGCAAAGGTTGCGTGGATTCCACCAATGCATAAAGTTGTATGCCCGACCGGTCACCAACACTAGGTCTTTCAACTGTCCGTGAGCCTGATTCCACTGACGTGCTAAGCACTCCTGAAGCGGACGCATATGTAGTCTCGCGTGCGGGACTATGAAGATGCAGGAGGTCATCATGCCTATCAACTGCATGAACACTCGTGCTGGAAGCGAGTGTTGCGGTCTGAATTTTTGTATCAGCAATTGAATGCTGTCGATCCTCACTGAATTTGGCTGTGCTGTGGCTGCCAGAGTGTTTATTGTCGCGCCCAGATACTGCCGTACATGGGCGGGCTGATGGTGTGACTTTGGGTAATTCAGTGAAAATCCCAGATCGTGAATAAGGTGAATGGTGTGGGACATGTTGGCAGCGCACTGCTGGGCCGACTTTGCTTGGACAAGCCAGTCGTCCAGATAAGGGTAGACATGAACGTTTTGTCTCCTGAGGTGCGCAGCCACTGAAGCTAGGCACTTTGTGAACACCCTGGGCGCCGTGGTCACTCCGAAAGGGAGGACCTTGAATTGGTAATGCTGATTCTGAATAGTGAATCTGAGGTATTTTCTGTGTGACGGATGTAGTGGAATGTGAAAATATGCATCTTTTAATGTTGCGAGGAAATCCCCTTGACTGAGCAACGGAAGAACCTGCTGCAGAGTTAGCACGTGAAAGTGTTCTTATAGAATGTACTGGTTTAGGGGTCTGAGGTCCAGTATGGGTCGCAAGGACCCGTCCTTTTTTGGGATCAAGAAGTACAGGGAGTACACTCCCGAGCCTCTTTGTTCCAGTGGCACGAGCTCGATTGCCCCTTTTTGCAGCATGACGAGCAACTCTTGCTGCAATAAGTGCAAATGGTCCGTTGACATAGGACGGTGCCTTGGGGGGATGTTGGGTGGAGTGGATGTTAACTCTAGACAATAGCCATACTGGATAAGTTTTCTGACCCACCTGTCTGTGGTGATGGATTTCCAGACTGGCAGGAACTGTTGGAGTCTCCCCCCGACAGGTGTTGTATGGTCGGGGGCAGTGACAAGGCGTCACTGTTTGTTGGCTGCGGAGGATCGGGAGTTGTTGTTTCCGCGACCTCTGCCCTTGGTGCTGTTGCCTCGATATACACCTCTACTCTGCTGGTTGTAAGAGGTTTGTGCACCACCTTTAGTGTACTGTGTTTGCTGGGACATCTGGAATCTGGAAACACCTCTATTGCTTGAGCGACGAACAGTACTACCCCTGAACTGCTGGGACTGAAGAGCCCCCATAGACTTTACAGTCTCGGTGTCTTTTTTGATTTTTTCCAGGGGGGTGTCCACCTTCGGGCCAAATAAGTGGTCAGGGTTGAAGGGTTGATTGAGGATGGTGGGTTGCATCTCCGGCTTGAACCCGGAGATTCTGAGCCAGGCCTGACGCCGCAACATTACACTGGTGTTAATGGCCCTGGCCGCGGTGTCCGCTGCGTCTGTGCACACTTAATTGAAGCATTTGAGATGAGCTTCCCTTCTTGAATGAGCATCTCTGCTGCCTCCTTATACTCATCTGGAAAGTATTGTAAGAGTGTTTCAAGGGTATCATAGTGTGCCCTGTCATATCTGGCCAAGAGTGCCTGCGTGTTAGAAATACGCTAGATATTGGCCGCTTGAGCCGCCACCCTCTTCCCTGATGCTTCGAGCACTTTAGACTACTGGTCAGGGGGAGGAGCATCACCAGTAGTCTGTGAATTTGCCCTCTTCCGGGCATTAGAAACAACCAGGGAGTCCAACGGCAACTGGCCCCTGATGTAGGTAGGGTCGCCAGGTGCCGGCTTGTACTTTTTTTCAATTCTGGGGTTGATAACCCTGGCACGTGTGGGTTCTTTAAAAATGTCTGCAGCATGTTTCAAGACACCCTTTAGCATTGGCAGAGTCTTGACAGTCTTTTCAGAGGTGGAAAAGGTATCAAACAGAAAGTCCACTTCAATAGGGTCACCATGCAGCTGGACGTCGTGATTTTTTGCTGCCCTCTCAATCAGTGCATTAAATGCTGCCGAATCCTCAGTGGGGGAGGTTTTGACAGCATATACTGGAGTGTCCTGGGCAGTTTGTGGATCCCCTGGGTCTGCAGCATCTGTCCATGTGTCATGCTGATCTTCAGGATCAGTGTCAGCAGGGTAGTTGTACTCGTCGTAGTCACCTTCCCCAGCCTCCACATCCGAGTAAGTGGGCGAGATTGGAGCAGTGTCCTGAGCACGTGGATTAATCAGTTCTACAAGAACTGGGGAATCCATGGAATCCTTTTTCTTTTTCAAAGGAATTGTGTAGGACTCCATAAGCTGTGCTGGCGTGATCTTGCGCTTGTAAATGGACAGTTTACCGGTGTTGGCGTCGATAAACTGTTCCGACCGGTCCTCGAGTAGGGGTTGTCGATGCTTCGTGCCTACAACAGCAGGGGTAGGCTTCGGCCCGGTGGAGACCGGTATGGACGGCTCGATGACCTGCTTGGGCGCGAACTCCTTCGGCGCCACTTTCGGCGGCAGCGTGAACCGAATCGGCGCCGTCGACTTGTGTGGTTTGGAGGCTGGCTTCGGCGTGGAAGCATCCTTCGGATCGACCGCGGAAGCCTTGTCTTTAATACGCTGCAACGAGTCAGACACCTGCTTCGTGAAGGATGCAGACGGCTTCGTCGACTCCACAGGCGCCTTCGAGCCACCACCACGTGGTGACTCGAGGGTAGTGGTACTCTTGGCCTTGTCGGACCGACTGGTTGGATCGACAGCTTTCGGAGCTCCGAGGCCCTTGACTGTGTCGACGGCCTTTGGCGCCGACGGTTTTGGGTCGGCGGCTTTGACAAGCGTTTTTGGTGCCCCAGTCTTCGGCTCGACGCCCTTGAGCGACTTCACCGATTCGACAACCTTCTTCGGCTTCGTCTGCACCAACATGTCCGAAGACGTGGAGCCGACCAAGGCGACAGGCGTTTTCTGTGTCGATGGCGCCTCTATCACTTTCGTTTTTGTCGAGACCGAAGCTTTCTCTTTAGGTTTCGATTTTAGTAATGGCGGCTCCGTAGAAGTGTCTGTGGAGACCGAGGCTTTCTCTTTCGGTTTCGATTTGACCAATGGCGGCTCCGCAGAAGTGTCCGTAGTCGGGCCCGGAGGCGAGACCGTGGATTTAGGGGTAAGATCTTGGGTAAGGCCATGTGGCGATCCCTCGACCTGAGCCTTAGTCAATGTCCGAACGGGGCATAGCTCTTCGCCTGAGCTATCTTCCGTGGCCCCATAGGCCCCATCGTCGTCTCCTACCTCGTCGACGACGTCTTCTGTATCGAGCATTTCGACGTCTGCGTCGTAGTTGGAGTCGATCTCCGCCGCTGGAATGGAAATCGGCTCCTGAACTTCCTGCTTGTCTGCTTCTTCTCCCTCGGTATTGAAAATGTTCACCGGGTCAGGTGCCGTCTGCTGGGCCTCCTGGCGCGCCACGCGCTGAAGTCTAATCGTCTTCTTGGAGCGAAAACGAGAACAAGCCATACAGTTGGCTTCATCGTGGTCCGGCGACAGGCACTTGTTGCACACCAGGTGGACGTCGATGTGGGGATACTTGGAGTTGCACACGGGGCACCTATTGAACGGGCTCCGTTCCATGATGTGTCGTCGAATAAGTCTTGTTGCGTTGACTGGGTCTTGAGCACCGAAGAGCCACGCGACTCCTCTGGATGTCCGACTCGGGAACTGAGCCGGAACAGAGCTGGGCACCGAACGCAAGAACAATACCGACGATATAGGAAAGGCCTGCGGGCCGAAAAGAAAGTTTTTATCGAATTCGAACTGGAGTGATCAAATAGGCATCCAAACCCAATGGCGGAAAAAAACAATCTGGGGATGGAGTCGATGCCCATGCGCACTGTAGTCCAGGGGAGGAGCCACCTATCTCGTGATACTTCGAAGACTCTTCCAGGACAACAATGTGCAATCATCCGGACCCAACACTAGGCGGCGATCTATGCTATAGATATGAATTCAGCAGCCCACATGCCTCGAACTCTGTTACCTTTACCAGCCCTGCAAAAACTCTACAGCAGGTAGTGTTTAGTCATAGTACTATCTCCTAATTGAAAGATAATCAAGTGTTCCAAACGCCTGTACAGCTCTAACATTCCCTATCCACCTACTACTCGCCCGAACACCATTTAAAATATAATAAAAGGAAGAATGAGAGACCTGTTCAATGACATTCTGGATCTGTTTCGAGACATTTTTGATTCTTTCTTTTCATCTTCAGAGTTATCAGCGACTGAAGTGTTTTCATCATCCTCCTTATCTTCACGTTTTATATCTGTCCCCCCAGAGGAAACGCTTGATCTCCCAAGACCAGTCAAGCCTGAAAAGCCAAAGTAGATATTTAATTTTTAATGGTCACAAACCAAATTAGGAAAGAAAGGCCAGAAGATATTTTGGAGGTTGAAGGAAGGCAGTGAGAGGAGCAGTACAGGTGAATTGAGTGAGATAAAAAAATCTTACCACTGTACGTGTCTTGCCTGAGCTCAGAGAGGGAGTTGCCCTGGGATGGTAAGGAGGCATGGTTGTGTAGGCTGTTGGGCAATCCATCTTCAGAGTGGGCTCCTACCTGTAGCAGAAGAGCAATAGTATTCATAAAAGCAGAGAAAACAGAATTTAAATTTAGACGCTCTTATCTTTGTAGTGGAAAGGTAAAATCTGTGCCGAATGCCTACAGAGGAGTATTTACAAGGACATTTTCACAGAATTATTGTGAAAATAACAATTACAGTGATGCAGTAGTCAGTGTCAAGTTTGTAAACACCTGTACGAGGCTGCAGACCCACAGCTATTCGAACATTTGTAAAGGAATCGTATGCTTCTTTATATTTCTGTAAATGAGGAGTTATAACACAAAACTCACCAGATTTGCATGTCTGCTTGCCAGTGACAATACAGCAGCAGGAAAGCCCTGGGCCAACCCACTTACGACTCCTGCTGCCGCTCCTAATAAGCTTTGCATGTCAGATGGCATTGAAGTCTGTCCCACTGCATGATTTCTTAACACATGAATGGCTTCATCCAATCGGTCCTCCATTTTGTTTTGCTAAAAACAACAACAAAAACAAAAGCACATCTTTAACTTACTTGAAGCTTTCTCTTGAGGCAATAACGATTCAAAACTATTTTGTTTTAGCAGCAAAGAATAGGAACTCGTGGGCTGTGTTACTAGAACTTCAACAATGATATCTATACATTTCAGTGAATGCACTGCAATTCGTTTATTGTGACCACCAGCTTCTATGCTCATCCCATTTCCATTCCTTGCTATTACTCAAACAAACGGCAGACAGCGTAAGGTATACCCTAGGGGTCTTGATGCTTTTCCTCACAGTAAAACAATCCATATTTTTCACTGTGTTTCCCATGGAATTGTTTTGGACGCGAGATGATAGCATTTTAACTTTTGGGCATGCCAAAGAAGCTGCAATAGAGACTTGTGTAAGTTTGCAACGTTAACGCCTTCAGTAAGTGATCTGTACTGGTGGCCTTAATCACCATTCCAGCAGCTGAGACCCCTGGGGCTACCATGTTATACAATCATGTGACCCTCTCCAAATCTTGAAGCATTGCCTGGTGTAGGAAAGTGGCCCTTTTTGCATGGTGCCCCCCACGGTTTGCCTAATGTTGAGTACTTTGACTGGGTATGCCCTGGGTTCCTGCCAACGAGGTATCCAGGGCCTATGTTTGTTCCATAAACTGCACTGTTGCAAAACCCAATTGGCATCTCTCTGGTCACATGTAAGACCCTTGTAAGAGGTACCTTAGATACCAAGGGCACTGTGACCAGGGAAGACCTCTTAGGGCTGCAGCACTTTGTGCCACCCTTAGAGGCCCTGTACCTTTACACACACACTGCCTTTGCACGCTGAGTGTTTTGGTGCAGAACAAGGTGAAGAGTCGATATGCCAAACCTCCCTGTGTGCCATGCCTACAATCCACTGCCCTGGCGTAAGTAAGCTATCCCTCTAGCTGGGTGCTTATGCTTTTCTATTGAACGGAATGTCCATGCTGTAGTGTTCTGTGAAGGTATGTATCAATGACCAGGTAGCAGCTGTGCAAATGGCCTCTAAAGCTACGCTGCCTAAGAAGGCGAGTGCTGCTTTCATTCCTCATTGACTGCACCTTTGGCTTATCTGTCAGGGTTACTCCCCTGCTGCGTGGCAATATTGTATTGCTTTTACTATCCACCTTGCCATTATTCCCTTAGTGACAAGAAGTTCTTTCCTTGCGTGTGCGAAGGTCACACTGAACTGTTCTCTTTTCCCGATAACCTTTGGTCTCTCCAAATAGTACATAATGGCCCTTCTTACAACTAAAGCGTGCAATACTCTCTCCGCTTGCATTTCAGTTGTAGAAAAAGGTGGTAGGTGTATTGCTTGGTTAACATGGAATATGGCTCTTGGGTGGTGTGTGCTTGTATCTCACTTACTCTGCTTAACGAGGTGATAGTATAGAAAGGCAATTTTGTGGGTTAGAAACCTCAATTGCGCATTCCTCATTGTTTCAAAGGGTGACGTCATCAGCTGGGCGAGTACAACATTCAAGTTCCATCCAGGCATTGGCACGTTTCTTGTGGGTGCTACTTTCCTCACCACATACTACTAATCTGAGGAGAAAATCTGTTAGTTTGAGCCCCGAGTACCTCCACCTGATTGGCTGGAGTTCCAGTCATATATTGAAGTGGATGGGCTGCTTAATATTAGTAAAGGTTTTTCCTTTTGTTTTCAATGGCAGTTGCTGTATTGAAACACTGTGATAACATTACTAAAACGTTCCCAGCCTTAAGTCAGAGTATAAATCAAGCATGTGAATCTATGAATGATCCAAAGCTGCACAAGTGTAGTTACTTCACATGACCAGAACATAGCGGGATGAAAAAGTAGGCATCTTCCAGATCCAAAGGATGCCAGGAACTCCTCACTGCTGATGCAGGGAATGATGTGCTGAAGAGCGAACATAGATAAAAACCTGTTTTACAGTTATTTATTGGGCATCAATCTCCCTTTTCTATAGCACAAGGAAGAATCTGGAATATAACCAGGCTTTGCCGAAGGCCTTAGGCACAGCTCATATGGTGCACTACAGAAGTAATTACTTAGGATTTCATCCTACAAAGAAGGACTGAGGAATGCAAAATATAAGGATTATGTTGCTTACCCTGTAAGCATCTGTTCTTGGCATGTACAGCTGCAGATTTACATGCTTTGCATACTATCATCGAATGGAGGAGTAACCTTACCTCGTGACTGGGAAAGACTTGTTCGAAGAAAACAACTTGCAAACATCCGGACTCAACATTAGATGGCAGGAGTATGCAACGCATGTGTATCTACAGCACACATGCCTCGAACATTAGCAAAAGATGCAGGGTAATGTTGGGCCGTTTAACTGATCCTGTGTAGTCCCCTAGATACCGACAATTGCAACCCACTCACCAACTTACTCTATCCTCTAATATTCACACAAAGACACATACTTGTCTCTAATGGTTACCACATACATAACATTAAAGCGCACACTTTGGACAAAACACCCTAAGCAACATACAACAGAGCACATTGTGCAGAACATATACTCAACACAACCTAGTATGCCAGGGACTGCCTATTGCAGTGCCCAATACCAGCTGCAATTAACACATCATTAAGACATCTCCTCTGCTAAATAATGGACAAGAATAATTACCTAGAAGCATAAGTAATTTAGAATGGGTCTAACTTTAACAATGTACATCAAGATTAAAAAACCACAAGTCAATGAACCAAGCACCTTACAGAGGAACGGACACTTACACAACACAGGCATCTCTAGTACTAAACGATTTCGGTCGGCAAGAGAATCCTTCAAAACTAAACTGCATGATACTATAACCTGGTAGACCATATCAATGGCAGAATGTGGCAGAAAAATGCTTGAAATATAATACCTTAAACATACTTCTCGTAATCTACTAATTAACTCAGTAGCAGCATCTCTGTTTAGGAGTTACAAAAGTATCTGTAGGTAAGCCCATAGCAACACATTAAGATGCTGCTATGTTAGCTTGTCGGAAAATAGGTATAAATATCCGTATAACTTTTGCCAACGGTAGGAAAAGCCTATCTTATGTTCAGCCAGCAGATGTTGAGATCTCAAGTCTTTAGACCCATCCAATTGTCCCCAAGATGAGAAAGTACAGCATTGGTATGCCTGAAAAGAGACAGACTGATTCCTACAACGGAATCTTATAGTACGTTCAACAGAACAAGTGGGATTTCTTTCCAAAATAAGTGGATCAAACCTAGTATGTCTAGTATTCTAGTGCAAATGACAAACTTTAAAACAATACAAAACTGAGATATATGTTTGGCTGCTATTCAACCAGATCCTTCAGACAAAGAGCTAATACTGGCAATCATCCAAAGAAAGATATGGAGGATATAATAAACACTTCTTTAATTCTTATGAAGTCTGGTTGCTCCCCTGTATTCCCCATGAACAGTGTGTTGGAGAAGAAGTAAACCAGAGTTGCACAATGTAAGCCACAAGCTAGCTAGCTTTCATTCTAATAGCTCTTTGCAGCAAAGTCAATTATGTACAAGGCTTCGCCTCCTATGTAGTGCTGCGTCCTCCAGGGAAAAGTTCTCTTGATGAATAGTTGACTTGCCTTCCAAAGGCACAGACTACACGATTAAATGACTTAGAAGATGCCAACAGAGTGTATGGCTACATTATCAAGATGATAGCTCCCACTGACCTAAAATGCATTCAAGGAGGAGCATATCAGAGGGGGGAAAAATCTAGATAGCATTTCTGCAAGGAATTTCAGCTCCACAAAATATCCATTTGAAGAATGTATTTGCATAATCCTCAAAGCAGTAATCAATGCCCGTCTGATTAGCTCCAGGCTCAACAAAACTGATAACAAAAAAATAAAAATGAATGCATTAATAAACCAAACCGCAACAAAAGTTAGAAAGGGTGCTCCCGTGCTAGCACAGCACTAGTTATTAGTCCAAGTGAGACAAGTTTCCTTAAGTAGGTGAAGGACTCTGGTATCAACTTGGTAGAAGACATGGAATGTTCTTGCCTCCTCCATTTAAATTGCATACTTTCTCCTTTCTCAATAAGGCTGTTCAAGAAGTGCTGGGCCTCTGCTAAACTGCATATGTGGGGGTCAACTCAGCAGCCTTACTAATCACAAGGTATTAACCAGGAGGAGAGCCTCATATATGGCTAATCCCAGAGTTAGAGACCTACTTTGAGGGAGCATAACTGGTGCCTCTCTGTGGTACCAAAGACCTCAGAACAATATCCGGAGCAAATAAGTCATCTGGTCCAAGGACTTCTTTAGTGCATCAGTGAGGGATGGAAGTTATCCACATGTAGCAAAAAGGGTCTAAAATGAAGAGGCACTCACTATCCTTGCAGGGACCCTACCCAACTAGTTTATTGTGCTAGGCACTGGGTCCCTCTTACCTCTGTAGGAGAAGGTGAACGTGACGAATTGCTCTGGAATAGGAGATCCCTCATGCGCTGGATCTGGCTCTGTAGGGATCGGCCGCCGGTCTGTGAACAAAAAGAACAGAATGTAACAGGGCAGTGATGTAAACCTGGTGAGGGTCAGAAAAATGTGGCTCTTCCAGGACCTCTATTCTTTGAATTCTTGTGTCTCCTTAACTTGGTCTAAAAGAAAAGCAGTAATGCGCAGAAGTTGCCAAAACTAGGTCCTTAGGGAAGAAGTTGAGAAAGTTACTAAATTATACATGCGCCTTTGACCACAGTATACTATCGCTTAGGCACACTTTTCAGTAAAATCCTTTTGATAATCAATGACAGATTCTGGCACAGTACTCCATGGATGCTTACAAGTACAATCTGTACCATAGAAGGTGAAAGGTTTCAGCAATCTCTAGAGTGGTCATTTCTGCAAGTTTTCTTCAGATCATTAGCTAAAAAGGCACAAAAGTAAATGGTACGTGTATGCTCCACCTGCTCTAATCCACATACAAATAAAACTATTATTTTGATTTCATATCTAATAAGCAGGCACGCATTTGACACAAATCAACAGAGTACAATGACTAAACTGGTGTCTGAACCATGCCCGAGTGCATATGAACTAATGTATTCCAACCACTTTTCTCTGTTAAGGTCAAAGAACTTCGACCCTGTAAATAGCTGACTGAAGCAAAAATTAAGTCCGCATTTTTTATGGTCGCCCGAAACATGTTTTAGATTACCACTGTTGTCAGTCTTTTTCTTCAGAAAATGGAGAAAGTAAAAATTTGGAATTGGTAAAATAATTTAAGATGGATGTTATTTTACAATTATGAGCAACATCAGCGCTATGGAGATACACATCAGTCTGGCATAGGGATGAGAAATACAATCCTCATGCGCAAAGCTGCCTCTTCATCTAACTTCAAAACAAACACAAATATCCACTGTTTATCTTGAGAGAACGACTTGAATTATGCAACCTAAAGCAATTGTATTCTAAAAGTGTTTCCATGCAGCATTTTACACACAAGACCATAACTTTAAATTGATCAGAAGTGCTGTAGATTCACTAAATCCATTTAAGATCGGAATAAAAATTTCAGGCCACATTATTCCATTTAACCCAGGACTACTGAAAATGGATCAATTAAATAAATGAGTTGTGTGATGCAGGTATGAACTGAACTGACAAAAGAAACAACCCGAAGTGAAAGGTAGATTTGGTTTTGCATCTGCTGCACAACCAATCTTTAAAGCCAAGGATGTGAAATAGTTGAGGTATATTGATTGGAAAGGATCTTCCGTTTATTGAGATGCAACATGTGCACAGCATGTAAAGTAGGCTTTTTCTTGATTTACGCACAGCATCCCAGAAAGTGATTTATTCTGCTTAAATATTAAACATATCCTTGTGGATATATGTATGGGAGCAGAAGAAAGATGCCTTTGAAGGGGACATTGAAGTAAAGAGCCAGTGACAAAAATATTGTATAATCCACCAATCGAATCTAGCCAATTGTTTTCAGTTCCAGGATGTAAAAGTCCCACAGCAGACATCCAGATCTTGAAATGTTTAGGTAGTGGCAGGCTAACAAACAAAGGATAAAACCAATCACTCTAGAAAAAACAAAACCTAGAATCAATGGATCATCTTTAAAATGCAGAGTAACAAAAGTTTTCCAAAGAAAAAAAGCAGATTGAAGGAGAATAGTGTTTCTAAAACCCAGTATTGTGAACATCACAGGACAGACTGTGGCTACTGTGCCCGATCCATGGTGGTTAAAATCATTTGTCACTAGTGTCACAGCTCAGATTTTCTAGACGGGGAAAGTGGTTCCACTGTCCCAAAGTACATAACAGGTTTGGGTTGGTTCTCTTTATCTGCCCTCCTTAGGCTGCTCTTCTGACACAAAAGTAAAGTAATGCTTCTCACAGCAGGCACCACAAGGGCGGTAAAAGACTTCTTCGAACAAAAACAAAACTGTGTTTGTTTTGCAGCTTTTATGCTGTGCTAGATTCGGCAGTCTAGTTGTTGGTTTTGGAATTTCCAAATATAATAGTTGTCCTTTCTCTATTTTCTTTTGTTGTGTTTGGGCATCAACAGATCCCTCATTTGGTGTTCCAGTGACGTCAAACGCCCTCCTTTGGAGCTCCCACTCGTGGGCACCATCTTCAGATTCTTTTTTCTTTTCGTCAGTTTGCTTCTCTCATCTTCTAAGTGGAGGTGGGTGGGTTGCTTGTGAATCCAGAAAATTCTTCAAGCTGCAAAACTACTCCTACAGGTAAGGAACCATTTTATTTTGCAGCATGAATCTTTTCTGGATTCACAGGTTGTGCACAAATTTTGTAGCGGATTTGACAATTTTGTGCTGGTTGGGATGAAGATGAGCTTAGATTTGTGAACTGGTGTTTTAACACTTTGTCCCACTCGAGCTTCCTTGTTCATTTGAATGTCTATGCAGTAGTGTTTTGTGAACGTATGTGCTGATGACCAGGTAGCTGCCATACAGATGTCCTGTAAGGGTATATTTGCTAGACAAGAAATAGTTGCTCGCTCCCTAAGTGGGAGAGGAGTTGGCCTAACGGCTAGGGCGCTCGACCTCGGACCTGGGGATCTGGGTTCGAGTCTCGGTAACGACGCCAAAACCTCCTGTGATTCTGAGCAAATCACTTAATCTCCCCGTGCCTAAAATGAAAGTGTGTCCTCATGTAACGTAACTGGAAAATATGTAAAGCGCTCTGATACCTGATTCGGTTCGGGTCTAGTTCGCGCTATATAAAACTCTGCAAAAAAAAAAAGTGTGCTCTTGGCATGCTCCATTTTAATGAGTTCTGAAAACCACGTTTGCCTCACCCACTTAGGGGCAAATAGTATTAGAGACATTTTGCTCCTTTTTCATTTGCTGATCACTCTGTGTAACAGTTGTATCGGGAGAAAAGCGTTGCACATACCCCTGAGAAGTCTTTCGACAGAACATTCCCGAGGGATTGGTAATATGTTTGTCTGGATGCAAAGTTTTATCATTTTGCATTCTTTGGGGTTGTAAATAGGTATACTCTGAAGTTCATAAACTCCAAAATATCTGTGAGTACCGCTTGATTGAGCTCCCATTCGTGGGAGCTTGATGCTTGTGTGCTCATTCGGTCTGCTTCTTCATTGTCCTTCCCTGGTGGATGAACTGCTGTTAAACCTATTTGTCTGCACTGCCCACCGCAGATTTCTTCTGCTAGTTTTATAGGGCAGAGGACTGAGTCCCTCCCTGTTTGTTGATGTAGAATACTGTGATGATATTGTCTGTTTGGATTAATATTGTTCCCCCCAACAGGTCTTTCTGAAAGGCTTTTAAGGATAGGGACACTGCCCTTAGGTCCAAGACAATGATATACTGGACTGCATCATGTTCCTTCCAAACCCCTCTGACCTTGAGCTAGCCCATGTGAGCTCCCCCCCCAGCCCATATGTGAGGCATCTGTTGAAATGGTTACTGTTGGAGTTGGCTGTGCAATTTTCTTCCTTTCTGTTATATGTGATCTGTTCCACCACCCCATTTCCTCCTATAGTTTCTGTGTGACAACCACTAGATCTTCCAAACTCGCTGTCGTTTTTGACCAATGGTTTTGAAGCTATTCCTGAATTGGTCTCGAATGTAATCTTGCATATAGAACCAAAGGGACGCATGAGCCATCTTCCCCAACATTTTCTCCAGACATCAGTGTCAGATTGCCCCTTCTGGTAAAGGCGAGTTTCTTGAAGTAGTGACACTTTTCTCTTTTTGCTGGGATATACTTTCCCTAGTACAGAATTGATTCTGGCTCCTGGGAACAGGTTTTATTGCTCTGGATTTGTTGACAATGTTTGTATATTTATAGAGAACCCCAGTGTGATGAGGGTCCTCATTACCTCTTGTATATGTGCCTTGCATTTAGTGTGGGAGTCTGCTTTTACTAACCAAGCAACCAGATAGGAATAAACATGTATTCCTTGTCTTCTCAAGTGTGCTACTACTGCTAATAGACACTTTGTAACACTCTTGGAGCTCTTTTTAATCCGAAGGGCAGCACTAGGAACTGATAGTGAGTCTTGTTCACCATTACTCGTAAGTATTCCTTGTGCTATGGATTCATTGGGATGTGTAAGCAAGCCTATTTTAGATATATTGTTGCCATGTAAACTCCTTTCTGCAACTAAGGTATGACCTCCTTTAACTTCATTAAAACCTTCAAATCATCATCATACTTTATTTCGGCAGAAATACTATAAACGTTTTGCCCATACAGTTATGCTCCATTATCCAATATTCAAAAATACAAAAGTGAACATTAAGTAGATAACAACAAATCTCTTTAAAACAAATGTACAGATGGCAAAGATACAGATAAGCACCAGTGTTGCAATAAAATGGTCAACGTGTGAATGCTAGCATGACCAAACAGCCAGAGATATCCTGGTTAAGCCATTTACACCTGGTACTCGGAGTCTCTAAAAATTACATAACTCTATTGTTCATTGCTTAATGAAGATACTGTGGGAGAAGTGTCCAGGTAGAGATTACATTGTCCCAGTCAAGAATACCCCTTGCCTCAAAACATATAAAGTGCAAATGCATACAGTACATTAGGGTTAAGGTGCTTACAGTATCAGTTAAAAACTATGAAACTGATTTTGAATAAAAGGACTATAAAAGATAAACCCAGCAAATAAAAAAATTAAAATCCGTAGACTTTAAAAGCTTCTGCCTAAAATATTCAAATGGTGGTTTTCAGGTATGCTATTCAAATAGCCCACATCTTGCCTAAGAACTGTGCAACTGCGCATACTATCAGAAGGCTGGTGTCCGATTTTAAGATGCACAGTGCTGTTTGATGGCAACATGTTCCAAGGCTCTTGCAAAGAGGGGCTATCCATCTCGACCTTGGGATACTATAAAGTGGGAATGCAAATAGTATATGTGCTATTGTCTCCGGAAATAGAAGGCATCCTGGATAGGATCCCAGACAAGTGGGGGGACTTCCCCCAGGATGCTATAAATGAATTCACCGCAATGGAGCAGAATCTAAATTGCATGTACAATTTTCTGTCCAATGGAACTGAAATTGCTTCAAATCATTTCAATGATCCTCTGCCTGCCAAGCTCAAAGAACTTATATCTCCATGTTCCCACTCTGGTATAATATTACCCATGAATCTCTCTTGCAAGGCTTGATTCCTGATTGCCTCAAGATTAGTCAAGTCACCCCCATCCCAAGAAAGCCAAATGCAGACTTAAATGATACTAACAACTTCAGACCTATTTTCAATATTATGACTTTAGCCAAACTACTTGAGAAATGCATACAAACAACTCTGTAATCACATTGATCAGTTTCAACACCTTGACCGATACCAATCAGACTTCAGATCGGGTCACAGTAATGAAAACTGCTATGACACATTATTGATGATGCCCTGAGACTACTAGACCAGAATGAAAGTTGCCTACTTCTACTTCTTGATCTTTTCTTGGCGTTTGGCACGGTCAAACATGGCAACTGGATAGATCTTCTTGAAAATAGGATGGGGTTATCAGGCTCTGCTTGAAATTGGTTTGCCTCGTTCCTACATAATATAACACAGAGAATCAAAGTCAACCATTCCTTTTCTAACAGCACCCCGGTCTCAACTGGAGTGCATCAAGGATCTGTACTATCACCCACGCTTTTCAACTTCATGGAACCGCTTACCGAAATTCTGAACCACTCAAACATACACTATCACATGTACGCATATGATACCCAATTCTACATGAAAGTTACCTCACCGGATGATATTAAAACTCTTAACTTTGCACTTGTGAAAATTCAACATTGGTTAACTCACAATCACCTTTTGCTTAATACGCTCAAGACAGAATTCCTCCTGATTGCCCCCCCACAATCATTCTAATCCTATTCCAGACTGGCTCAAACAACGAACGTACCTCATCTGCGACTCAGCCGTTGTTGATTCCACCATCTGGACAAACACTAACATGCAAGACCACATCAGCACAACAATCAGAGGAGCCAATCACCAACATAACACTGTAAGGAAAATCAAACCGTTCCTTCCTGCCTCCTGACGACATGCAGCTAGCAGTCCAACCCCTAGTTATCTTCCGCTTAGATTAAGGAATGGGGACCCTGGCTGGGCTTCTGAAAGCTAGACTGCCGCTTTAAGCGCTAATCTGAACTCTGCTGCTGGACTAATCACGGGTTCAAGAAAACCTGATCAGATCACGCCAGACCTAATTCAACTCAAGTGGCTCCCCCTTGAAGCATGGATTAGTTTCAAGATAGCCTGCTTGACGCACAAATAGCTACATTATAACACTCCAATTTACCTGGCCAAAAAACTTGAACTACAGTGTGAATCGAGCCCTAAGAAGCTCTCATAATTTATTGCTTTAACCACAAACATTCAATAAGAGGAGAACTGATAACCGAGCCTTCTCCAGTCTTGCTCCGAGAATATGAAACACTCTTCCTTCCGAAATCAGAACCAACCCCTCGATTGGTACATTAAAACAAGTATTTGCAATGCAATTGGTCTCGCCTTTGGGAGCTTATTGAATATGCTACTTACCAGTATGCATCTGTTCTTGGCATGTAGGGCTGCTAACATTCATATCTTTTGCATTAGATCGCCGCCTAGTGTTGGGTCCGGATGATCGCACATTGTTGTCCTGGAAGAGTCTTCGAAGTATCCTGAGATAGGTGGCTCCTCCCCTGGACTACAGTGCGCATGGGCATCGGCTCCATCCCCAGATTGTTTTGCGCCATTGTGGCAGAGATGGAGTGTAAAGTGTAAAGGATGTCCATGCTAATGATTGAATGCAAGAGTATGTCTGCAGCTGCGACAGGCACCGGGGAGGAGGGTGGGCGATATGAATGTTAGCAGCCCTACATGCCAAGAACAGATGCATACTGGTAAGTAGCATATTCAGTTCGAGGCATGTGGGCTGCTAAATTCATATCTTTTGCATAGAATATATAGCAGTCCCTCCATTAGCGGCGGTTGCCCGTGCCAGCTGCAGAAACTTGAAAAAGTGTTTTGAGAACAGCCTGTCCTACAGCTGCTTGCTGCTTGGAATGCACATCAACACAGTAGTGTTTTGTAAAGGTATGTGGTGTAACCCACGTGGCTGCTCTACAAATGTCTTCTAAAGGAATGTTCCCCAGGAAAGCCATAGATGCCCCCAATTTGCGTGTGGAGTGCGCCCTTGGGGGTATTGTCAAGGTACGTTTAGCCTTCTGATAACAGATTTGGATGCACTTAACAATCCACCTGGCTATTCCTGCTTTGGTAAGAGGGTTGCCTTTGTGCTGTGGCGAGAAGGCAACAAAAAGTTGTTTTGTTTTCCTAAAGTGTTGTGTTCTGTCAATATAGTACATCAATGCCCTCCTGACATCTAAAGTATGAAGCATTCTTTCCGCCACCGTTTGTGGGTTTTGGAAGAATGCAGGCAAGTCAATAGTTTGGTTGAGATGAAACTGTGACACCACCTTCGGAAGGAATTTGGGGTTAGTACGCAGTACCACCCTATTTGGATGAATCTGAAGGAATGGCTCTTGTATTGTGAGCGCTTGCAGCTCACTAACACGCCTCAGTGACGTAATAGCTATTAGGAAAGCTACTTTCCACGTTAGGAACTGGAGTTCACACGAGTGTAGTGGCTCAAAAGGTGGTCCCATCAGTCTGGTGAGGACCACATTGAGGTTCCACACCGGAGCTGGCGGTGTTCTTGGGGGAATGACTCGTTTCAGACCTTCAAGAAAAGCCTTAATGGCAGGCACTCTGAAGACAGAGAGATGCTGCCTGTTCTGAAGATAAGCTGCTATGGCGGATAGATGTATCCGAATGGAAGTGTACGCTAGATTGCACTTGTAAAGATGTAACAGATAGCAAATGATGTTAGGGATAGATGCATCTAGCGGGTCGATGTTATTAGCCGTACAGTAAATGACAAAACGCTTCCATTTTGCAGCATAGCATGCTCTGGTAGTAGGCTTTCTCGCCTCCTTGATGATGTCCATGCATTCTGGAGGTAGGTGGAGGTATCCAAACTCTAGGACTTCAGGAGCCAGATCGCCAGGTTGAGCTGTTGCGGATCTGGATGCTGAATGTCTCCATGGTTCTGCGTCAAAAGTCTGGGCGTGAGGCGCAGCCTTTGATGCGGCACCACCGAGAGTTCTAGAAACGTGGTGTACCATGCTTGGCGCGCCCACGTTGGAGCAACTAGGATGAGTGTCATCGAGTGCTGCCTTAGTTTTCTTGCCACCAGCGGTATCAGAGGGGCTGGCGGAAAAGCGTACGCAAATCTGCCTGACCAGTTCATCCATATCGCATTCCCCTGCGACTGTGGGTGAGGGAACCTGGCGGCAAAGTGTTGGCATTTTGCGTTTTCGTTTGTGGCAAACAGGTCTATCTCCGGCTGACCCCACTGCTGGAAGTACGGGCGGAGTACTGATGGGTGTAACTCCCACTCGTGCATGTGATGGCTGTATCTGCTGAGCAGATCCGCCATCTGATTGTCCTTGCCCGGGAGGTGTTCTGCCATGAGGAAAATGTTCCTCTGAATGGCCCACTTCCACATGCTCTGAGCCAGATGAGACAGCTGTGGCGAGTGGGTGCCCCCCTGCTTTTGAATATAGTACATCACGGTCATGTTGTCCGTCCGGACTAACACTACCTTGTTGCACAGATGTACATTGAAGGACTTGAGCGCCATGAAGATTGCCATCAGTTCCAGATAGTTGATGCGCATCTTCTGTTGCTGCGTCGTCCATAGTCCCTGCACTGTGTAAGTGAGCAGATGAGCTCCCCATCCCTGGAGAGACGCGTCCGTTGTCAGGATAATCTGTGGCACTGGCTCCTGGAACAGTCGGCCCTTGCAAAGGTTGTGTGGATTCCACCAATGCAGAGAGTCGTACGGCCGACTGGTAACCAACACTAGGTCTGTTAATTGTCCCTGAGCCTGTGTCCACTGATTTGCTAAGCACTCCTGGAGCGGACGCATATGTAAACGTGCGTGAGGGACTATGAAGATGCAGGAGGCCATCATGCCAATCAACTGCATGAACACTCTCGCTGGGAGCGAGTGTTGTGGTCTGAACTTTTGGATTAGAGACTGCATGCTGTCTATCCTGACTTGGTTCGGCTGAGCCATGGCCGTCAGGGTATTGATCGTCGCACCTAGAAACTGCCGGACATGTGCCGGCTGAAGATGCGACTTTGGGTAGTTCAAGGAGAAGCCCAGGTCGTGAAGGAGGTGAATGGTAGACGACATGTCCGCGGCGCACTGTTGTTCCGACTTGGCTTGAACGAGCCAGTCGTCTAGGTAGGGGTAGACATGGATGTTCTGCCTCCTGAGGTGCGCCGCTACTGTCGCCAGACACTTGGTAAACACTCTTGGAGCTGTGGTCACTCCGAAGGGCAGGACCTTGAACTGATAATGCTTGCCTTGGATAGTGAACCTGAGGTATTTTCTGTGGGACGGGTGTAGTGGAATGTGGAAATAAGCATCCTTAAGGTCCAAGGTTGCTAAGAAGTCCCCTTGGTTTAACAAGGGAAGAATCTGTTGCAGTGTTAGCATATGGAAATGTTCTGACAGTATATACAGGTTGAGGGGACGCAGATCCAGAATTGGTCTGAGAGATCCGTCCTTCTTTGGAATAAGGAAGTACAGGGAATACACCCCTGTGCCTTCCTCCTCCACTGGCACGAGCTCGATTGCGCCTTTTTGCAGCATCACCACTACTTCTTGCTGCAATAAGTGCAAATGCTCTGCGGACATAGGCCGTTGCCTTGGTGGAATGTTGGGTGGAGTGGACTTTAACTCTAGACAATAACCGTACTGGACAAGTTTTCGTACCCACCTGTCCGTGGTGATGTTTGTCCAGACTGGCAGGAACTGCTGGAGTCTCCCCCCGACAGGTGTTAAATGGTCGGGGGGCAGTGACAGAGAGTCACTGTTTGTTTGGGGCAGAGGAACGGGAATTGTTGTTTCCTCTGCCACGTCCTCTGGTGTTGATTCCTCGATTACCCCCTTTGTTCTGCTTGGGGTACGAGGACTGTGCTCCACCTCTAGAGAATTGCGACTGTTGACCCATCTGTCCTCTGGTGACTCCACGTGCACCTGAGCGACGAAAAGTGTTGCCCCGGAACTGTTGTGATTGTAGGGCCCCCATAGACTTAGCTGTTTCGTTGTCTTTCTTAATCTTTTCGAGGGTGGTGTCAACATCAGGACCAAACAGTCTATCAGGATTGACGGGCTGATTGAGTATGGTTGTCTGAATGTCCGGTTTAAACCCCGATATGCGGAGCCACGCTTGTCGTCTCAGCATGACGCTAGTGTTAATAGCCCTAGCCGCTGTGTCTGCGGCATCAAGTGCACACTTTATGGCTGCATTGGAGATTAGTTTGCCCTCTTCTATAAGCAGTTTGGTAGGCTCTTGAAACTGCGGAGGCAGGTGTTGTAAAACTTGCTCTAGGGTGTCGTAATGCGCCCTATCATAACGTGCCAATAGTGCTTGTGTATTTGCAATACGCCAGAAATTGGCAGCCTGCGCAGCTACCCTTTTGCCCCCTGCCTCCAGCACTTTTGACTCCTTGTCTGGGGGAGGAGCTTCACCCGTTGTTTGGGAGTTCGCCCGTTTGCGGGCATTTGCGACCACAAGGGAGTCAAGTGGCAACTGTCCCCGAATATATGCAGGGTCTGCAGGCGCTGGTCTGTACTTCTTCTCGATGCGAGGATTGACCACCCTCGCCCTGGTTGGTTCTTTAAAGATGTCCGCAGCATGTTTAAGGACCCCTTTGAGCATAGGCAGTGTCTTGACTGTCCTTTCAGAGACTGAAAAAGTGTCAAATAGAAAGTCTTCTTCAACTGGGTCAGCATGCATGTCCACATCATGATTAGCAGCTGCCCGTTCAATGAGTGTGTGAAAACCTGCAGAATCTTCTGTTGGGGATGCACGTGCAATGAAAGGCTGTGGGTCCTGCCCCACATTCTGGGTGTCTTGGTCACCTATGTCGTCATAGGAATCCTGATGTGCATCAGGGTCATTGATGGGGAAAGTGTATTGGTCATCTTCTCCATATCCCTCACCCTCAGAGTGTTCTGGGGAAGGTGTTGGGCTCCTTCTAGGAGGAGGCTGTATAGGTTCCATCAGGGCTGAAGCGTCCTGAGCAAGCTGTTTCTTCTTTAGTGGGATGACATAAGAGTCCACTGGCTGTGAAGTGATCTTTCGTTTGTAAAGGGTCAATTTGCCCGTGTCTGCGTCGATAAAACGCTCAGAATCTTCTTCTGAGTCGAGTAGTCGACCTGAAAGTGCTCCAGACGTTGATGATTCCGACGTCTTTGGCGCCGATTTTGTGGTAAAGGCCTTCGGTGCCTCCTTTGGCGGCAGAAGGAAGAGAAGTTTGCCTGCAGGCTTTGCCGGCAAGTCCATCGGCTTCTGGTGCGACTGCGTCGGAGCCGGCGTCGCAGAGGCCTTCTCCCGAATCCTCTGTAGCGAAGAGACGATGGGGGACGCGTCACTCACAGCGACACTTGGCGCCGACGAGGAGGCCTTCACCCTGCCCTCGGATCCGACGTCTTGGTGGCCCTTTTGAGTCTTAGACGTGGATGCTGCAGCCGTGGACACAGAGTCTTTGGACCGATGTGTTGAGCTTCCAGCTTTCGATCCGTGTGATTTTGCAGGCTCCGTTTCCACCACGCGTCCGACTAACGATGTCCCAGTCGGCACCGGAGTCTTGTCGCTGGCTTTGGCGGGCTTAGACGGCGTCGCACTTGTCGACCCGTGCCGAACTCCCTTCTTAGAGGAAACCTCCTCCGCCGACGATTTCGACACCGTCGAATCGACAGTTTTCTTCGACTTCTGTGGACCGGAGGTCGACGGAGTCGATGAGGCAGCAGGTTTTGGTGTTTTTGGTGTAGCGGCCGCCATCTTAGGAACGCTCGAATCCGTAAGTTTCGGTTTCGGGTCGGCCATTTTAGGTGTAGTCGATACCGCTTGTTTCAGTTTCGATACGGGCTTCGCAGCAAGTATGTCCGTGGCCGGGCCTGAGGGCGGGGCCGTGGCTTGCGGTGCGGGGTCTTGGGTAAGGCCGACTGGCGATCCCGTGACCCGAGCCTGATCCGTGTAACCTTCGGGGCATAGCTCATCCCCTGAGCTATCTTCCGCGGCCCCATAAACTTCTTCGACGTCCCCTACCTCGTCGACGTATTCAAGGCCTTGACCCACGACTCCGTCGTCGTCTTCCGGATCCGCCTCGATGTCCGTCGCGGGCGGTGAGATTTGAAGATGATGGCTCTGGCCCTCCTCTTCTTGGTCGCCGAAGATGTTTACTGGATCCGGGGCCGCTTGTCTGGCCTCAAGGCACACCGCGCGCCGAAGTTTGAGTGTCTTTTTTGACCTGAATCTGGAGCAGGCCATGCAGTTGTCCTCGTTGTGGTCCGGCGAGAGGCACTTGTTACAGACCGGGTGCACATCGATATGTGGGTATTTTGACCCACAGACGGGACAGTACTTAAACGGGCTCCGCTCCATGGCAAAAAGTTGCGGTCGGGTTGCGATGAGAAGGCCTCGATTTACGAAGAGTGATACGACTCCGTAGATTCCGACTCAAAGAGACGGAAGAACTCGAGACCGTAAGCAAACAATACCGACGCAATGAATCTAAGGCCTTTTGGCCGTAAAAAAGCTAGTTTTCTCGGTTCCGACAGAGAGACGTCGAGACCGCATCCGAACCCAATGGCGGAAAAAAACAATCTGGGGATGGAGCCGATGCCCATGCGCACTGTAGTCCAGGGGAGGAGCCACCTATCTCAGGATACTTCGAAGACTCTTCCAGGACAACAATGTGCGATCATCCGGACCCAACACTAGGCGGCGATCTAATGCAAAAGATATGAATTTAGCAGCCCACATGCCTCGAACATGTATTTAGCTCTGCAGAGCATTAGCCTGGGTGCTGAAACATCTACTGTTCTTTAAAATGGAGGGAGAGTAAGCGCCAAACTGCAGAACACGCCAGGTATGGGAACACATGGAGAGAAACACTGCCCATCAGCGGGAAATGGTATTGTCCAAAGCTGTTTTTTATATAAAATATGGGCCTTCGGTGGTCATATCACTGAAAATACAAGATTTGAAAAAATATTGTCTACGGGTGCTCGTGGAAGACAAGTTTCTATGGCCTGGAATCCAGGGAATGCTAAAGGGATTCTGGTATGTTACAGACCTCTACTGGTCGTTTTCTACCAAGAGTTAGAGGCAGTTGCCAGAAAAATGTAAAAAGAAAGTTCCTAAGCAGAAAGCAATTCTGGTAATTTACTGACCTCTACTGGTCATTTTCTATCAAGCCAGTTAAATAGAGGCAGTTGAACAGAAAAAAAGTGCCCCTAAGCGGAAGCAAACAAGTCCTGGGCTGGGGCTTATCTCCAGAGTCCACCAAGTACATACAACATATCTTCCAGATAGCGCAAGCACTGTCTAGATTCGACCTAAAAAGAAGTCAAAGGGTCACTCCTGAATAGCTACCTGCAACAATAGACCTGAAGCCACCCAAACTAACTTTACATCATGTTTACAGCAATGTTTTTAACGTTCAACTATGCATTTGTTACAGCTTTATACCTTCTATGACTTGGGTTGTTCTTTTCTCGTGTTTCAACTTACCCGATTACCTACATGTATAGTAATCTAATTTTTCTTATTTATATTGCATGCTTTTGTGTACAGTGTTCCGATACCCTGAAGGGCCATGTTCACGCTACATAAATAAATAATAAAGTTGTCATACTGAAACTTTTTTTCTTTATAATCTTGTTTATGACAAGAAACCGGTGTTGAGCTCTCGCTACTGTAGGTATTACATAATATATTGATTAATTCCTTTCTTGAACTCTTCTCTGGGCACCTTTTTGATTGCCCCTTTCCCCAGCAATTCCTATATCTCTGAGTAGACGTGATGTTTCCTCATTCTAATGGGCCTTTTTCATTGGTCCCTCTGCTTGTGGTATCTTGGCCAGTTCTATGCAATATCCAAATTCAAAGATGTTCAATATCCGGCTGTCTGAAGTTATCTTCCTCCCCTCCTGAAGGAAGTTCTTTATTCTGCCTCCCACTGGTGGGTGTGAGATGCTGTCTCTGGTGCCTAAGTCACTTATTTGAGTGGGTGTACCTCCCTTGTGAGGCTGTCACCTCTCACTTGATTGTCCTCGAAAGGACTAGCGCACTTGCTACTAGTACTGCCAGTGCTGTTAATTGGCTGCTACTTTGAAACCCCTTATGAGTTGTGCTACTCCGGAAACTAGCTCTTCTTGTTGCTCTGCGTGACGGCATAGCATCTCAAAATATGCTTCCCCCAAAATTGCAACGCTCCCCTGGATTTTGAGGTTTAGTTATCTTTGAACTGTTGCAGCCTTCATTCACAGTGCCTCCAAACAGCTGTTAACCTCTGAAGGGTGTGTTTATAATGTTCAGCTGCACCTCAGGTTTGAATCCTGAGATTTGTAGACAAGAGTGGCGTCTTAATGTTGTTCCTACCATTATCTGGCGACTTGCTGTCTATGCTGATTTCAAGCAAGTGTTCAGAATATTCTTGCCTTGTTCGGCTAGGCTTGGTACTCTTTTCTTCTATTGATCTGGTAGGTACTTCATGAGCTCTGCCATCACCACCTAGTGTTAGTACACATACCTGTTATAGAGGGTGCAAGTTTGCTATACACCATTGATTGGTTGCGCTACTCTCTAATTTTCTGCCCATCAGATCAATATTCCTACTCTTCTTGTCCGGGGGTGGCCCTGATATCGATAGAGGAAGCATGACTGTCTTCTCTTCCAGCTGAACCTCATACTTGTTTGCAGCCTTTTGGTTGATTGGGCTACAAATCGCAATGTCATCTGGAGGCAAAGGCCTTAGATAAGTCAACCTCTTCTTCGAGGGAATATATTTTGAGCTAATGCCATTGAGTCTCTGCATAGTCTGAGTCTTCTGACCCCTACAATACTCCCACACCTTCTTGCTCTTTCTCTTCATCAAGGAAATCCTCCTCCTGAGGCTCTGGTGTCACGTGTGGGTCTATTTCCTCGACCTCCCTGTCACCCTGTTCTTTCGGTATGAAAGTATTTTGTGGAATTCGAAATTCCTTAAAAAAGCGTTGGAAGTTCTTTTTCTGGATTAAAGCTGCCATCTCAGTCTCGTGAGGCCACTTCTTCCTCTCGGTTTCCACTAAGCATTCCTCAGGGTCAAGCGTCTACGTCTATTTTCGTTTTGATGTTGAGGATTCTTTTGATGATGTGTCGGTCATTCAGCTCTTTGACTCCTGTCGATCATTAAGTTCTGTGACTTCTCCTGAGATTTTTTTTACGTTGAAATCTCTCGGCTTCCAACGTCTTTTGACGAAGTAGTCTTTCCAGGAGACTTCTCCTGCAGTTTCCCTGTTGAGGGATCAGAGGGGTTATTTGTCCCTAGGTCTGCCTTTGCTCTGATTTTTTTAACATTCAGGCTCCCCTTTGTACTTTTAAGTCTCGTTTTCGAGACTGGCAACAAGGAAAATGCTACTTACCAGTATGCATCTGTTCTTGGCATGTAGAGCTGCAGAGTCGTACACTTCGCATTAGATCGCCACCTGGTGTTGGGCTCGGATGATTGCAGGTTGTTGTCTTCTTGGAAGAAGTCTTTGTAGTCACGAGATAGGGGACTCCTTCCTTGGACAATACTGCGCATGGTCATCGACTCCATCTTCAGATTGGTTTTCGCCATGATGGGAAATGATGGAGTTAGTAGAAGTAAAGAGAAAGGATGTCCATGCGTGTGCATCTAAGTAAGATGAGAACTGGAACGGATGCAAGTCCCGGGGAGGCGGGAGGGCGTGTACAACTCTGCAGATCTACATGCCAAGAACAGATGCATACTGGTAAGTAGCATTTTCCATTTGTGGCATATGAGCTGCAGAGTGTACACTTAACATCGATTGTGCAGCAGTGTCTCCACTAGCGGTGGTCGCTTGTATCCGTTTCAGTAGTTTGAAACAGTGTTTCAAGGACAGCTTGGCCCACTGCAGCTTGGCCTGCACACCAACACAATAGTGTTTAGTGAAGGTGTGTGGTGTAGACCATATTGCTGCCTTGCATATGTCCTCTAGTGGTATTTTTCCTAAGAAAGCCATAGAGGCTCCTAGTTTGCGTGTGGAGTGCGCTCTAGGAGGAATTGTTAGTGTACGTTTAGCTTTTTGATAGCATATTTGTATACACTTTACAATCCACCTGCTAATCCCCCTTTAGAGATGGGGTTGCCTTTGTGTGGAGGAGAGAAAGATACAAATAATTGTTTTGTATTTCTAAACGATTTAGTCCTATCTGTGTAGTATAACAGAGCTCTTTTAACATCTAAGGTGTGTAAGGCCCTTTCTGACACAGAGTTTGGGTTTTGGAAAAACACAGGTAGCTCTACAGATTGGTTTAGATGAAAAGGAGTGATAACCTTTGGTAGAAATTTAGGATTAGACCTAAGAACCACTTTATTAGGATGTATTTGAAAGAATGGTTCTTGTATTGTGAATGCTTATATTTCACTAACTCTTCTGAGAGAGGTGATGGCAACAAGGAAAGCAGTTTTCCATGTAAGAAATTGCAATTCACATTTGTGTAAAGGCTCGAAAGGGGGGTCCCATGAGTCTTGTAAGGACAACGTTTAGGTTCCATACAGGAGCAGGTGGTAACCTAGGTCGGATTATTCTCTTCAATTCTTCCATGAATGCTTTGATTGCAGGTACTCTGAAAAGAGATAGATGTTGCCTATTCTGTAAATAGGCTGCAATTGCTGCAAGATGCAGGCGTATGGAAGAATAAGCCAAATTGGACCTTTGTAGACGTAAAAGGTAACAAATGATATTTTGGATGGAAGCATCCAGTGGATCAATGTGATTATTTTTGCAATATATTGCAAATCTTTTCCATTTAGCGGCATTACACGCTCTGGTAGTGGGTTTTCTAGCTTCCTTAATAATGTTCATACAGTCTGGTGGTAAGTTTAAGTAACCAAACTCTAAGACTTCAGGAGCCAGATCGCCAAATTCAGTTGGCTTGGTTCTGGGTGTCTTATTTCTCCATGGTTCTGTGTTAACAGGGACGGTGTGAGCTGTAACTTTTGAAGTGGAACCAGTGAGAGATCTAGTAGTGTGGTGAACCACGGCTGGCGTGCCCATGTGGGAGCTACTAGTATTAGTTTGAGAGACTGCTGTCTGTGCTTGCGCACTACTAGTGGAATGAGTGGGAGAGGCGGAAAAGCATACGCAAATCTGCCTGACCAATTCATCCATATCGCATTGCCTTCGGACCGTGGGTGTGGAAACCTGGCGGCGAAGGTTGGGCATTTTGCATTTTCGTGGGTGACAAACAGATCTATTTGTGGATGCCCCCATATTTGGAAGAATGGCTGAAGAACTTGTGGATGTATTTCCCATTCGTGAATCTGTTCTGACTGCCGACTCAACAGATCTGCTATCTGATTGTGCACTCCCGGAAGGTGTTCTGCTGCCAGATGTATGTTTTGAGGAATGGCCCATCTCCAAATGTTCTATGTGAGCTGGGACAGTTGCAGAGAGTGTGTCCCCCCAGTTTTTGTATATAGTACATGGCTGTCATATTGTCCGTCCGGATTAAGACAGCATTGTTTTGTACTTGTAATTGAAACGTTTTGAGTGCTAAGAATATTGCTAGCAGCTCTAGTTTGTTGATATGGAACAGTTTTTGTTGGTTGTTCCATTGGCCTTGTGTGGTATAATGTAAGAGATGGGCTCCCCATCCTGTGAGGGATGCGTCTGTCGTAAGCACTATTTGTGGAACCGGGTCGAGGAACGGCCGTGCTCTTGTCAAGTTTTTGGTGTTCCACCATTGCAGAGAGCGATCCGTACGGCTGTCTACCAACACCAGGTCTGTGAGCTGACCTTGAGCCTGATTCCACTGTTGTGCTAGCCATTCTTGTAATGGGCGCATTTGCAGTCGTGCATGTGGAACTATGAAGATGCAAGATGCCATCATGCCTATTAGTCTCATGAACACTCTGGCTTGGAGAGACTGCTGGTGTTGAAAAATGGAGACTAAGGCCTGAATGCTGTGTATCCTGGCTGGACTGGGATACGCTAGAGCTGTAGATGTGTCTATGGTAGCTCCTAGATACTGATGAACATGCGAAGGCTGCAGGTGCGACTTGGTGTAGTTTATTGTGAACCCCAAGTTGTGCAACGTTTGAATTGTCTGATTTGTGTGTTGGACACATTGACTGAATGATTTGGCTTTTATGAGCCAATCGTCGAAGTAAGGGAAGACATGTATCTGTTGTCTTCTGAGATGTGCCGCTACTACTGCTAAGCACTTTGTGAACACTCGTGGTGCTGTTGTGACCCCAAATGGTAGGACTTTGAACTGGTAGTGCTGCCCTTGTATTACAAACCTCAAATACTTCCTGTGAGCAGGATGTATAGGAAAGTGAATATAGGCGTCCTTTAGGTCTAGTGTTGAAAGAAAATCGCCTTGTTGCAGCAGTGGGAGTACTTGTTGCAGAGTGATAATGTTAAAATGATCTGATTGTATGTAATGGTTGAGGGGCCTGAGGTCGAGAATTGGTCTTAGTGTCCCGTCCTTCTTGGGGATTAGAAAATACAGGGAGTAAATTTCTGTTCCTTGTTCTTCTAAAGGAATCAATTGAATAGCATCCTTTTGTAGAAGCGCTAGAACTTCCTGTTGAAGCAGAGTCAGATGGTCTGTAGACATTGGACGCTGCCTGGGTGGTATGTTTGGGGGGGTTGCTGTGAGTTCTAGGCAGTAGCCATGAGGGATAATCTGTCTCACCCACCTGTCTGTTGTGATGGAGTTCCAGACAGGTAGGAACTGTGATAATCTGCCCCCTACAGGAGAGGAATGCTGTTGGGGGAGCAGAGGGAAGTCACTGTTTTGGAGTGGAAGAGGAGCGGTGGTTGTTGTTACCTGTACCTCTCCCCTTATTATTATTGCCTCTGTATCCTCCTCTAAAGTAGCCTTTGTTAGAGGAGGTTTGTTGTGTGTGCGTCTTGAAAGATGAAGTTGTATCTGCTCGGTTTGCTTGGAACCTCCTCTATAAAAGGAGCGACGAAAAGAACTTCTAGTCTGTGTGGATTGTAACGGTCCCATAGACTTAGCTGTGTCAGTGTCCTTTTTTATTTTTTCTAGTGTAGTATCTACTTCCGGCCCAAACAATTGGTTCAGATTGAAAGGCTGGTTTAAGATGGTAGTCTGCACCTCCGTCTTAAACCCGGAAATGCGTAACCACGCATGTCGTCTGAGTATGACACTAGTATTGACTGCTCTGGATGCTGTGTCGGCTACATCTAATGCATATTTTATTGAGGCATTGGATATTAATTTGCCTTCTTGTATGAGGTCTGTTGCCTGATCTTTGAATTGATCTGGGAGGCGCTCGAATAGTTTTTCCAATTGATCGTAGTGAGCCCTGTTATAGCGTGAGAGAAGGGCTTGTGTATTTGCTATGCGCCATATATTTGTAGCTTGCGCAGCAATACGTTTACCTGACGCATCAATAACCTTGGATTCTTTGTCAGGTGGGGGCGTGTCACCAGAAGTCTGGGAATTAGATCTTTCCCGTGCATTGGACACTACTAAAGTGTCTAGTGGCAGATGACCCTTAATATAGACTGGATCAGATGGTGCTGGTTTATATTTCTTTTCTATTCTTGGATTTAACACTCTACACCGCACAGGGTCTTTAAATATTTCTGGAGCATGTTTAATGACTCCTTTGATCATGGGTAGTATTTGCGTAGACCTTTGTGACTGCTCAAATGTATCCAGTAAAAAATCCTCCTCAATGGCATCAGAGTGCATGGAGACCCCGTGATAAAGGGCAGCTATATTTAAGAGGTGATTAAACCCAATACTGTCTTCCAGAGGGGAGGGTTTTGTTGGGTAGGACTGAGGATCAGGAATGTCAGGCACATTGTGTGGTGGGAACTCATATATATCGTCATCTGTAGGATATGTATCTGGATTGATATCTCCATCTACAGGGTATGCATGTGGGTCTGGTATGTCACCCCCCCCCCACCTAGATCATACTCATCACCAGTGTGGTGTGATGATGCAGGAGATTGAATAGGAGAAACTGTAGGTGAAATGTAAGGAGGGATAGGAGAGAAAGAAGGTGAAGGAGAGGAAGGGTGCATTGGAGAAGTTGCACAATCCTTTTTGGCAGGAACCACAGGTAGAAGTGGTGTCTCTGCTGGTCTCTTCTTGTAAGTAATAGCTTCCACATGTCCAGTTTTTGGGTTAATATAGACCTTCTTTTGTTTAGGGTCTGGTCTAAACAGTTGTTCTTCCTCTACAACCTTCTTTGGCGTCGGTTTTTTCAGTGCCGATAGAGTTTTTTTTGTGTCTTTTGCTTTAGGAGGCGTTAGTGTCCTGTGGCAAATTTTTCGGTGTCAAAGGTGGTTTTGGTTTAGTAGGCTTGTCTGAGGGTTTAGGGGACTCTGAATCAGGCCTTGCAGTCTTCGGTACCGAGGTTGGAGTCCTTGGAGTGGAAGCAGGTCTCGTTGGCTTTGAAGCGTCGGACGCTGGTTTTCCATCTTTATTTTTGGAACCGGACGGTTTCGGAGCCGGAGCTTCTTTCGGATACGGTACAAATTTTGGCTTCGGTACCGATGCGTCTTTAGGCGTGGGTGCCGAAGGATCTTTGTCTTTTGGTACGGAAGGGTCTTTTGGCCTCGGTGTCGAAGAATCCTTCGGTGTCAAAGGATGTTTGTGCTTTGGTGCCGATGGAAGAGGTGGAATTGGCACGTGTGGTTTGCTCGGTACCGAGGCACCGAAAAGCGTAGTCGTTTTCCTCGGAGCCGAGCCCGAAGGCGGGGCGTTTGAGGGAATATTTCGGTCTCGACTGGGTCCCTTGGGCGGAGTGCTGACCGTTGCCTTTGGCTTGGGCAGTGTCTGTGGTGCAGGGGCAAGAGTACTCACGGGTTGACGAGATGGAATCGAGTCATCTGAGTCCTCTGCCTCTGATACGATCTGGAGATCAGGCGAATCTTTTTCTGTGACTAGTGGAACCTCGTCATCAAAGATGTCCTCCGGTGCTGGTGCTGATCTCCTCATCTCCTGTCGACGGGCCCTCCGATCCCGAATGGTCTTTTTCAATCGGAAGGATGCACAAGCTGTGCAGGTCGACTCGTCGTGATCTGGCGATAGACAGAGGTTGCAGACCTCGTGATGATCGCTATGAGGGAATTTTGCTCGACATACCGGGCATCTCTTGAACGGAGTCAAGTCCATGAGGTGCAGGCCGCGCGGCGCCAATAATAATAATAATAATAAAAATATTTATTAAGCGCCTGGTTACACAGAGAAACAGTGCCTCCCCGCGCTATGAATGCAATCCGTCAGTACTCCCAAAACAAATCAGCAGAAGGGGAAAAGAAGAAGGGAATTACAATCACTAGACTTTGGGGAACCGATATGTCTTCAATTTCAGCCTGAACCGTAGTTCAGATGGTTCCATCCTAAGTTCAATAGGAAGTTCGTTCCAGTATTTACTGGCTAGGAACGTAAAAGACCGCCCTCCCATCCGCGCTCTGCGGATACGGGGCACCACCAACTGCATGCTGCCCATGGATCTAAGCAATCGTTTGGGACGGTATATAGTCAGCATATTTTGGAGATAGACAGGGCCGCGGCCATGTGCAATGCGATGGGTGATGCACATGGTTTTAAACCGAACGCGCTCCTGCATGGGAAGCCAGTGCAGGGTTTGTAATGCTCGCTTCCCAGATGACTTCCTGGGTAGGTTCAAGACCTAATGGCCTGCGTCGATGCACCGGAATGGAGCTGATGGCGTCGAAAGTAGTATATTCGATGTTGAGTGTTTGCATAAAGTTTTTACGCTTCGAAGTTGCTGGAAAAGTTTTTCTAGCCGGAGCGGAGAACTTTCATCCGAACCTAGTGGCGGAAAAAAAACAATCTGAGGATGGAGTCGAGGAGGAGTCACCTATCTCGTGACTACAAAGACTTCTTCCAAGAAGACAACAACCTGCAATCATCCGAGCCCAACACAAGGTGGCGATCTAATGCTAAGTGTACACTCTGCAGCTCATATGCCTCGAACATGTTTTTTCGGAGTTACCTGTGGTCTCTTGTGTTTAGTCTTGCGGTTCCCCTTCGACCGCGGCATTTTGGAGGCCAACGTATGAAGCTTCTCTCTCAGCACCTTCTGCAATATTTTCGTCATCATCACTCGACAGGCACAGGTATCTCAATGATGGTGGTGGCCTCTGTTCTGCACGGTGCAGTGCGCATGTCTCTGCTTCTCTCTTGCCTTTAGGGTCTTCAACTTGCATCCCACACCGGCTTCGCAGTTGTTGGTATAGTGACAGGTTACATACCGGATGTGGATCGTTCTGCACACATTTATGATGGCATTTTGGGCAGAACTGGAAAGTAGTCTTACCCATCATGCTGGATCAGGGAGCCTCAAGCATTGAGGAAAAACTTGCCTTAACAATAGGAATCTTCCCTGGTACCTCTATTCGATCTTCTTCCAAATTTCTTTGACAAACTTTTTTCACGAGTTGGAGAGCCCTCAGCAAAGCATCCAGAATGAAAGAATTAAATTTATAAAGTGCTATCACCCAATGGCGGAAAAAAAAGAATATTAAGATGGCAACTAAGAGTAAGAGCTTCCGGGACGGGCACGCAACGTCACAGGAAACACCAACTGGGGGAACCGTTGATGCCCAACAACAAAAAACAAAAATAAGCAAGCATTAGCATAGCCAATCGTTCTCACCTTTGGGACCTTAGAAATGTTAAGCCATGCAGCACATTATCTCGGGTGCTGTGCCGACAGGGATTAAAATGTACCCTTAGGAACAGGGCCGACTTTCTTCCTGCCAACGGAAGACCCATTTTAGTAGGCATGCTGACAGGGGTATTTTGCAGTCCCAACACAAAGGTTCAGTATGTGTGTTGATTAAGGAAATTAACTCTGACACGGATGTAGCGCCTTGACGCCCTTGGGCAAAGTTAGCGCTTTGCAAGTTTTATATTCATTCATTCATTCATGTAAAATTCCCCAGAAGAGGGCACTGTGTCCCAAACAACTGGGTTTCTAATGCAATTTCAACAAGAGGCAATTACATTTGGTGGAAATTCTAAAATGCACTTTATAGTTTGTAGCTGATTATGAAAGTACTTGTGAAGGAAGTTATTTTGGGCGAACTTAGATGGACACCACAAAGCCAGTGAACAAGTCAAAACACTGGTAACTATGACATACAGCACACAACAAGGGTACACACACACCTGTCCCTGGTTAAAGTCACTCTTAAACATGTTCTATGTGCAAGACAGGAGCAGAATCAGTGCAAAATGTACACAAGGAAATGTGGTCCAGTCCAATGGTCAGGTTGTTGGTACCTGCCTCATTATACACATGTTCACTTCCTCTGCCTGCAATAGTTCATACCAGAATGACTGAAATGCCCTGGATCAATTATGTGAACCCATCAGTATGTTTTCAGCATCTACTTTTATTGGCACTTTAATATTCACATCCTGGACACTACACGTTCAGTTGGCTAAACAAGAAAAATATGTTTAACAATAACCAAAATTATTAAATGTCATTTTATGCTTAATTTGTTATCTTGGTATTTGAACATGTGACATTCACTTTTACGTTGGACTTCAAGAAAGAGCCGTTTGAATATTATGTTGTATGGGGATGAGCAGGCACATGGCAAGTGAGAAACCTACAGATGGTGCAGAAAGAAGCAGATCTGGTAGGGGCTAGAACACCAGGCAATTTAGTTGACTGTTCCAGGAGAGAGCGAGAGAGAGGGAATGAGAATTTCTGGGAAGGGAAGGGTGAAAAGCAAATATCGGACAGAACAAAACGGCTAAACTTGTGGCACCTTGCAAGTCCGAGAGACCTGAAAAATCTTGCAGGGAGAGGTTCACTGGCAGAGGTTGGGGAGTGTTCCTAGCAGAAAGGAAGAGAGCTAATCGGAGATCTCTAGCAAGGGAGAGAGACCACCTCAGATGTAAAGAGAGATAGCTATGATAACTACTTTGCGACAGAACCAAGTCTGAAGCATTTGTCATGGAAAGAAGGATAGAGATAAGTATCTTTAAACCGGATTTTTAATCGTCTGTCAACTATAGTTGGAGTCTGTTATCAGTGGTATGTCAACCTTAATCTCACAATGCCGAAAATATGACTTCCACTTTAGAGTTTTTTTCCATTTAAACTGTGTCTGAATAAGCACCAACTCCTTGTTTTACTAGGAAGGGGTAAGGGGGACACAAATCTAGAGGAATGTCAACTGCAAAATAATTGCTTCAGTTAAGTATCTTCTTTTATTGACAGATTGATTTAACCTATTCTTAATGTACATGCTGTGCAAGGATTAGTCTCAAAGAATGATGGCAAATACAAGTTACAATGCATGCCGATCTACTGATGCCTCCTTTTGTGTTTAATGTCTACACACCAATGTTTAGACAATGTATGCAGTGAAGGGCATGTAGTTGCTGAACATACGTCCTTAAAGGATTGCCCACATATGGCAATCTTGTTCCCTTTTTTCCCTGTAGAATCTGCTCTGGGCTGTGCCTGAAGAGTTGTACTTTCAAAAGTGGAACACATTTAAACTGTTAGACCACTCAACATTTCTATGGTCCTTTGTAACAAAGGACCTAGAAATTAAGGCACGTGAGCTGAAAAACTGTAGTTTTTCCAATGTTTTTTGGTTCTTGGAAACAATACATAACAGTCTTTCTTATAGCTAGTTTAAGTAAAGCTCTTTCTGCTCCATTTTGTTTCGAAGCAGGTCATTACATTGCTTAATATGAAAAGGGGAAACTACTTTGCAGATAAAAATTGGGTGTGTTTGCATTATCTTCTATTTTATATACATAGCGAGATGGGGTTCTTGAACAGACCAAACCTATTGTTCACATACCCTTCTCAAATAAGTAATAGCCACTGAGAAAGCAGTTTTGCTTTGTTTGAGAAATGTATTGATAGGCTCATTCGGTCTAACTAACACCAAATTCTAACTTTGGTTGTGGATGAATATGTGGAGGATGGTTTTTTTTCTACCTTCCAGAAATCTTCCTGACCGATACTGAAAATCGTGTTTGATTCATACAGTTATTTAATTTAGAAATATTGGGCAAATCAAAATGACGCACAGCTAAGGCTACAGAAACAAATACACAAGGTACTTGTTGGACTCATTTTATTAAGAACTATGTATTACCATTATCTACTTAGCCATATAATGTCTGGTGGGTGGTGTTATTGACCTTAATAATGTCCATCTAATTTTCTGGTACTATTAAACTTGAGGTTCTAAGAGCCAGGTAACTAACCCCTGCCCATATTACTAATAGATGATTTAATTGAGGTATTTTTATCGACTTGCTCTAGAACATGTGGACTACAGTACCAGGTTTGAAATACTGATCATGGGGTGATTTAAATCAAGGATGCATTGCACATTTGCAATTTGCTTGTGACTGTTGCAATTTGTCAAATAGGGGAAGTATAACCAAACACCCCACACCAATTCACTGACAGTGCGTTGAGGGTAATACATTCTGGATGCCAAGCGTTGGTGTTTTGCAATTTTTTCTAATGTATCACTTTTTAAAAAAATATAAATGTATGGCTAACGTTTGTTTTAACTCCCACCTGTGGGATGTACCCGTCAGTCTTCTCAATATAACTACATGCAGTTTTCCCTTGCCTCTTACAGAATGTGCAAGGTGTCTGATATTTCTGATTGCCACTGCCTAATTTCCTGTAAAAAATTGCATGTATGGTGCTGTTCCTGTATGTTGAAGTAAAACATTGTGAGTTGTATTGTGTGATCAAATTTACTAAACCCTTGGAAATATGACACTTATGTTTTCAAAGCCAAAAATACTGTCTCCATCTTTAATTAGCTGATGTGCATTTTAGACCTCTGAGTTGACCACTTTCGCAATTCTAAAGCGTGCCCAATATGCACGCCAACCCTAATGTGACACTGACTACAATGGCGGCTGTTGTTCAACCACTCCTGGATTGTCAAGTCATGCATTTGTACACAAAACAATCACTCAGTAAACATATCACAGCCCTCATTGCCAGAGACTATGTCTGAGGAAAAATAAATTGCATTTGTAATGCCATGCCTCTAGCTTTGGGGGAGCTTCTAAAAGTTCTGTTTTCAGAACGGTTTCCTAAAAAACAGTTTAATTCAGTGAAATTGGAGATCATTTTTCTCATCTTCATCATGAGTCTCAAACTGGTAAAAAAAACTGAGTTTAAATTCTGTATTGACATTCCTGAAACAAAATTTGCTTCCACCGCCAATCATTCAAGTACTAGTAAACACATACAACTGGGCCTCTTTGATGCACTGCTACTACTCAACACATATGATGGATACTCTTGATGACCATTTTAGACCAAATGCTAGTAACTTGAACTAATGCAAATCACAATCCTGAGAAATTTATATCACAGTATACATCTTTCAGATCTATGGTCACCAAAATATTATTTTGCTATAAAAAATTAATGAGTTTGGGGAAGCATGTCATTTGGAATCCCTCCATCTTTATGAACTTTAGCCATCTTTTAAATCCCTTTTGGAAAAGGTTTCATTCCTTCCTCCTCTTTACTTAAGCCAATATATATATAGCGATGCACCTAAGTTAGCAATGCATAATTGTATGGCTGTTGCTCTCTCCATTTTTTAAATGCCCCTTAATGCTCACGGTCTTTGTTTGGAAGTGGCCATTAACCAGAATCAGGAAAGCTAGCGTACTCTCCTCCATTGACTTGTGTTCTGATGTTGATGGTTTGCTTTTACATAGCTTGTCACTAATCAAGGGCACTGACAACGCAGCTTATGATTGGGTTACAGCTTCCTGTGGCTCATGGAGTACTTTGTTGAGACATTTAAGACTTCAGAGTCTTCATTCTTGGCCTGAAAACATTTATAATAGGCATTCTTACACAACATTATATAAGGATATCCTTGAGATCAAAATGTTAAATGTTAATGCTCCTATAAAGCTGATATTATTTTATCATAAGGTTTCAAAATGTAGTTTGAATTGTATTTGTGTAATTTCCACTTGATGTACAGTCTTGCAACCACTGCCTTTGTGAATGTAGAGTGCTCCACTGCTTCCTAAGCAGGTTTGCACTATACAAGCACTAATACATAGAAACTTAATTGAGAAGAATATGAGTTCTCAGACTTGTGGTCTTTTTGAAGATAAAACTTACAGACAAACTGAAGGTGGACATCTAAACCAAACTTTCGGCAGAAATTAAACAATGTGAACATGTGTCACAAACTAGCTTTGAAAAGATTCAAAATAAATAAACTTCTTTATATTCATACTTTGGCCTGGCTGACGACCACAATAAAAAGAAAAAAAAGGCTTTATGAGTTTACGAGCAACGTCACAGTGAGTCATATGAACACCACTTATGTTTGTTAAAGCTGCATGCAAGGACCCAGTCACTAGATGAGGAAAAGATGCACAGAATGTGAATCTATCAAAAATATGTGCTTGAAAATAATCAAGATTCCATGAAGAACAATTTCCATATGTCCTCAAATTTAAACAGTTTCTCATAACTGTGAAGACATCTTGAAAATGTACGATCTGTGAACTATGTAAATGAAATGCAGCTTGCACAATGCTTTTCAGAAGATCAGGCTTCATAAGCGAATCAGGTTTTCCGCAATATTTGATGCTTTGCTGCAGTCCAAATAAAAATTCTTATTCTCTAAATTGTCAGGAGTATGTGTGTACTACTTAGTATGAGCAAAAGTACTAGTAACCACAAATGAGGCAAATGAACAATTCAAGATTCCAAGTTCCAAAAGTACAATGTAAGATACAACGCGATACAGGTGTTTACTTACGGCTGAAGGATAAAATTCATCAATTGTTACCAAATTAACAGCAACAAGGAAATACAAGTTTTTAATATAAGAAGCCATTAAGTGCAGCCAGAATACATTAACTTATCAAGAAGGGAAATTTGGTCTATTGGCTAAATTGCTGACCTTGGCACCCAGAGAGCTGGGTTATAATCCGGCATCGGGACTTGATCTACAATCGTTTGATTCTGTGCAAATCACTCTCCCTGTGCCTGAAATTGTAAATGTGCAATGTAAAAATCTAAGTATGTGCAGCATACTATTGTATGTAATGTACTATCATGTAACGTACGACTCAATATCAATCACCTTCACCACTTGTCTGCTTATATACATTCCAGTGCACTGGTCTAAAATTTCCTAATTAACTGCTGCTGAAAGACACTCATAAATAAATACATTTATTGTAACTGAAAAGCAGTTTTTTGCTCCTCCAAGAAATCATCTCAATGTAATTGGTCCTTGCCACAGCACAGACAATTGAGAATCTTTTCCACTATGTGATATTTGTATATTGCACACCCAGTCAAAAGGCAGATGAGCACTGTACATTAAAGACTGATCTTGATCGAGAGAGTGATGGCTCTAAATTTTAAAGTGAAATTATAGAATCACAATTCTAACTTCATAAGAGGCATGGGCCCAACGGATATAGAATTAGGGGATTCTAGTTTTCAGGTAAAATAGATTATAATCAATAAATACCACTGAAGGAAATATTTGTTTTTAAATAGAAACCAGAACACACTATTTTTGCTGCACTTTTACTGAACTCTGGGGGTCATACAATATAAATGCAGCTCCTACCTCTAAGTACTCTTCTGAGATGGATGGTCTCACTATGACCTACATGGGCCCTGCTAAGCCGCTTGAGATTTTGTGACTATCCACAAGGTCTCTGGACCCTAGCACCTACTTCCACTCCCGTTCTTGGAGCACAGTTCATATAATATTTCTTCAGCTCACTGCATGTTACTACTCGGTGGCCAGCAGGTCTACAGCTGAACTCTGAGCAGTTTCCCCCAGTCCAGGGCAAGTGGCATCCACATGATTCAATACTCTTCCATTGAGAGCAGATCAGAACTTAGAAATCTGCAAGCTCAGGTATCAGGATGTTGAAACGGAGAATACTGTGTATATATGTGCTTCCAGTACCAATGTCCTCCTACACCACACCGCACCCAACACTCCTGTTCTTAGGTTCACATTGTTATGGTCTAAAAACCATATTTATAGGGACTGTATCTCTTCATTTAGAAGGATGAGGGGCCCTATCTTGAACATGTTCAGTGACCATGGACAATGGCATGAAGACTATGTGCTGGTAAAAATGCACTGCTTTTGCTGTGCATCTAAACCTAAAAAATTTATAGATTGATGTATAAGCTGCAGACAGTATAAAGCACACACATGAAAAGCCTGTAAATGGTGCAGCGTCAGTAAAAACACTCATTGACTCATATTGAGCCTATACACCATGAAGTTACCTCTCCAGGATCATCAAGTTCAACTTTCATTACTACTGTCTCCATGTCAAAATGAAGCTTGGCACTTATGCTGCCAAAACAAAGCTTAACACTCAGCAACATCACCCACAATAGCACTCGTTCTTTCTCCTAAGGAGGAAAGTAAACCATAACAGTACATACTGTAAAGAATACAAAGATAATTTGCTTTGTGCAATGGTCACAAATGCCTGGCAGGAGGATAGGCCTGACCTATCCTCATGCTTGGTAAAAACCAAGGCTTAGAGGTCTATCAATTAAACACAACATCCCACAAACACAGTCCTAGAGTGTAAAATAAGGATTATGTTACTTACCCTGTAAGCATCTGTTCTTGGCGTGTAGTGCTATAGATTCACATGCTTAGCTTAAGTCTGCCATCTAGTGTTAGGCTCGGATGATAATTTGTTTTTGTTACAATAAGTTTTCTCAAAGTCACAAGGCTGTGCGACTCTTCCTCTTGGTAATACTGGGCATGGTCTTCGACACCATTTTCTGATTGTTTTGCCGTGGATAGCTGAGAATGTAAGAATGCAGTATACACGCGTAAAGTATATAAACTGTAATCTATACAAGATTTATTGGGGAGAATGGTTGGCGCATGTGAATCTTATAGCACTGCATTCCAAGAACAGACGCTTACAGGGTAAGTAACATAATCTGTTCAAGGCATGCGTGTTATAGATACACATGCTTTGCATAGACCATAAAGCAGTCCCTCTCTCTAGGCTGTGGTTAACTTGTGGAGGTAGCAGTTGTTTGCAAGGGAGTCTTAAGCACTACCTGACCAACATTGGCTATTTGTTGTGCAAATACATTCACATTGTAATGTTTTATGAAGGTATGTGGAGCAGACCATGTTGTTGCTTTAGAAATATCAGCAATAGAAATGTTTAAGAAAGCCATTGAAGCTCTAATATTTGAAGTGGAGTGAGCTTTCGGGGGGACAGGTAAAAGTGGTTCCGCTTTTGCATAGCATGTGTGGATGCATTTAACTATCTATCTTGAAATGCCAGATCTTGAAATTGCCTTTCCCATATGAGGAGGTACAAAGGCAACAAGACATTTTTTTTAATGATTTAATCCTGTCGATGTAATATATTTTGACATCAAAAGTATTTAATGCTCTTTCTGCAATTACGTCTGGTTGCGGTTAAAAGACAGGGAAATCGATGGACTGATTAATAATGAAAACTGGAAACTACTTTTGGTAGGAATTTTGGGCTAGTTCTAAACACTACTCTGTCCCGATGTAGTTGAAGGAAAGGCTTTTCAAGAGTTAACGCCTAAATTTCACTGACTCTTCTAAGAGAAGTAATAACGATTAAAAAGGCAAGTTTCCATGAAAGGTACAGCAATTGGCAAGAGTGTAATGGTTCAAAAGGAGGACCTACCTAATCTTGTTAGGACAATGTTTAAGTTCCAAGTCGGGGCTGGCGGAAGTCTAGGAGGAATTAACCTTTTAGGTTCCTCCATAAAGGCTTTGATAACTGGAATTCTAAACACTGATAAGTGTTATCTATTCTGCAGATATGTTGCAATAGCTGCAAGATGTACTCATATAGAAGTGCATGCTAAACCTGCAGTTTGTAAATGGAATAGGTAACAAATTGTTTGTACCTTTGCATGAAGAGGGCTGACGTCTAGTTTGTGGCAGAACATAACAAATAGTTTTCATTTTGCTGCATAACATTGCCTTATGGTTGGTTTACGAGCCTCTTAAAGAATGTTCATACATTCCTGAGGTAAATTTAAGCATCCGAATTCTAAGACTTCAGGAGCCAAATTGCAAGATTAATTTCTCTGGGACTGGGATGCATTAGTGTTCCGAAGGTCAAAAGCCATCAGCTGCCGCCGCTCAATCTCCACGCATGAAGGTGCAGCATTGACAGGTTCAGGTGGAGTACCACCCTCCTAGTTGCTGTGACAGAAGATCCTCCTGAAGGGGCAGCCTGATCGGACGTAGATGCTCATTTTCAGAAGCTCTGGATACCAGACTCTCCTCGCCCAGTCCAGAGCCACAAGAATGATTTGGCCCTGTCGTTCCTGATCGTCAGGACCATGGGCAGGAGTGGTGTGGGTAAAAGGCGTACAGGAGACCTGAACTCCACTCACGCCGAAAGGCGTCGCCGAGCGATAGCCGCCTTGGAAACTCCAACACGTAGTATTGCTGACACTGCGAGTTCCCTTAGGAGGCAAATAAATCTAACCAAGGTTCTCTCCCCACTGCTGAAAGAGACCTTGCACCACCTCCGACTGGGGACGCCATTTATGATCCGCTAGGTATTGACGTCTGAGTTCTTCCTCCCTGGCGGTCAGAGAACCTGCCAGGTGTTGAACCACCACAGTTATACCCTGCTGTTACAGCCATGTCCAGAGACATAGGGCCTCTGAACAAAGGGTCCATGACCCCGCCCTGCTGGTTGAAGTACCAGATGGCGGGTGTGTTGTCCGTGGACACCTGCACCAACTTCCCCTTGATCGAGGGAAGATATGCTTTCAATGCCAATCGAATCGCTTGAAGCTCAAACAAACTGATGTGGAGCCCCGACTCCGCCGGAGACCAGTGACCCCTGATCTTCACCTTTCCCAGATGGCTGGCCCATCACAGAAGTGATGTATCTGTCACAACTGTGAGATCTGGTTGGAGAGGGGTCTGCCTTGACCCAATTGTGGTTTGTCAACCACATCTGCACCTCTTTCACAGTTCCTTCCAAGATCTGGACCACGGCGCGGAGATTTCCTCCAATGCTGTGCCCACTAGAACTTCAAGTCCCACTGCAGAGCCAGCATACGCTACCTGGCATGTTTTACCAAAAGGATGCAGGAGGCCATGAAGCACAACAGCCTCAGAGTCCGTCTCATCGAAATCCAGGATAGAGGCTGCAACATCAGAATCAGAACCTGAATATCCTGGACTTGCTGCTTGGGAAGATAGGCCCGAAACTGCACTGTGTCCAGAACTGCGCAGAGGAAAGAGAGTGTCTGAAAAGGAGTCAAGTGTGACTTCGGCACATTTCTAGAGAACCCCAGCGAATGCAGCCGGTCCACCGTAGTCTGAAGGTGGGAGACGGCAGCCTGAGGCGAGGACGCCTTTAACAGCCAGTCGTCAAGGTAGGGGGAAGACTGACACCCCTAACCTGCGCAGATGAGCTGAGACCACCACCATCATATTGGTGAACACTCGAGGGGCACTGGTAAGGATGAAGGGGAGCATGGTAAACTGAAAGTGCTTGCAGACTCCCTTGAACCACAGGTAACTCCTGTGGCCTGGCAGAATGGGGATGTGAAAATACGCATCCTGCAGGTCTATCGCTACCATCCAGTCTTCTTGGTCCAGGGCCGACAAGACCTGAGCTAGAGTGAGCATCTTCAACTTCTCCTTCAGGAGGAAGAGATGGACTGTCTGAAAATCTAAAATGAACTGCAACCCTTTGTTCTTCTCAGAATTAGAAAGTAGCAGGAATAACATCCACTGCCTACTTCTGAAACCATGACTCTCTCTATAACACCCTTGGCCAAGAGAGCTGTAACTTCCTCCTGGAGCAATTTCTAATGCTTTTCAGTCAGCCGTTCCTGATTTGGAAGAATGGGAGGGGGAAAAGAAAGTAAAGGCAGAGAATAGCCCTCCTGAATGATCTGCAAGACCCACTTGTCCGATGCTATGGACCTTCAGTGTGGGAAGAGGATGATGGATTCTCCTGCCAACTGGAGTGGTGTGGTCTTGCAGTCTCAGACTAGGAGTGCTTGGAGGCTGCGGCTGCCGAGGGCAAGGTGGCCGATGACTTTTGGCCTCCATTCCTAGGTCGGAATGAACTGCGTCCACGTCCCCGCACAGCTTGGGAAGCCTGCAAACGACAGTGGCTGGGATAGGGCTGATGCAGCTGGAAACCACTTCTGTTGCTCCTAACGGGCAAAAGGTAGATTGGCCAAGAGTGGTAGGAGAGCGGTCCAATGATGTGGCCGTAGCTCAAGAGTCCTTGAACCTCACTTGGGCCGAATCTGCCTTTTCCCCAAAAAGAAGGGTTCCATCAAAAGGCACATCCATAAAATTTGCCTGCACATCGCCTGAGAAGCCAGTTCTCCTAAGCCAGGCATGGAGTCTCAAGGCCACTGTTGTGGAAATCAATCTGCCCAGCGAATCCCTCGTATCAAGGCCACACCTTATGGTGAATTTTGCTGCATCTCTACGGTCCTTAACTGCCTAAGAGATCACAGCCCGGGCCTCCTCTGGGACTTGTGGCAGCACTTGCGCAACAGTCTTCCAAAGGGAGTGGGGGAAACAGCCCAATAATCATGCAGTATTCACCGACTGCAATGCCAGGCTGGAGGAAGAAAACAGCTTACCAAATTAATCCAGTCTCTTGGATTCCCTATCCAAAGGGGCGGAAGGGAATGCGCCCTGGGATGTGGAGGCCTGCACCACCAAACTTTCTGCGGTGGGATGTTGGCTTAGGAACTTTGGGTTACCCGGAACCGGGCGATGGTGGCGAGCAATTGTGCTATTCACAGCAGCCCCTGTGCTAGGCTTGGACCACGTGACTAAAAGGACATCGGTTAGTGCTTCATTAAAGGGCAGAAGGGGTTCTGAGGTGAAGGCCGCAGGTGTAAGTACTTTGGTCAGGAGATTAGTCCCGACTTACATGGAGGGCAGCTCTAGTCCGAGGACCTCGGCTGCCCTTTTAACCACCATGATTCAGAAAAGGGGGTGGTGATGAACAGAGTGTCTGAATTAAGTAGACCACTCTTACCCAGTCCAAAGATCAGGGCTTGATCCATCACCGTTATTTAGCTCACTGCCCCATCCCAGCTCAGAACCTGGCTATATGCAAATTAGTCTGTCCCTGGCCCAGTGCATCATGGGAACAGGGCAGACCAAACTACCAAGCCAATTCTTCACCAGAAAGGAGACAAGCTTCCGGGGACCGGTTTCTGGCATTTCAGCCGTCGTCGGCCCGGCTTGCTTGAATCCTGATGGAGCAGTGAGCAAGGGACTCATGTCGGAGTATACCCTGCCACACCTATAGTGGCCAAAAACGATTCAGAAAAGGGGGTGGTGATGAACAGAGCGTCTGAATTAAGCAGACCACTCTTACCCAGTCCAAAGATCAGGGCTTGATCCATCACCGTTATTTAGCTCACTGCCCCATCCCAGCTCAGAACCTGGCTATATGCAAATTAGTCTGTCCCTGGCCCAGTGCATCATGGGAACAGGGCAGACCAAACTACCAAGCCAATTCTTCACCAGAAAGGAGACAAGCTTCCGGGGACCGGTTTCTGGCATTTCAGCCGTCGTCGGCCCGGCTTGCTTGAATCCTGATGGAGCAGTGAGCAAGGGACTCATGTCTGAGTATACCCTGCCACACCTATAGTGGCCAAAAACGATTCAGAAAAGGGGGTGGTGATGAACAGAGTGTCTGAATTAAGCAGACCACTCTTACCCAGTCTAAAGATCAGGGCTTGATCCATCACTGTTATTTAGCTCACTGCCCCATCCCAGCTCAGAACCTGGCTATATGCAAATTAGTCTGTCCCTGGCCCAGTGCATCATGGGAACAGGGCAGACCAAACTACCAAGCCAATTCTTCACCAGAAAGGAGACAAGCTTCCACCATGGCATAAGATGCCTCCTCCTCTGTAGCCACAGTTGGCGGAGAGAGCATGCCATTATCTGGAGAAGTCTCCAGTACACCAACTTCCTCAAATTTCCCAAACCAGTCCAAATAGTCTGCAGTCTCATCTTGGTAGTCCAAAGGGTCCATAGACCCTTCCCATTCCTCTCCTGAACCTAACGCATCATACAAGTGTTCAGGCGACAACATATAACCCCTGGGTGACATCGTTCCAACTCCATGTCATCAGGGATAAGGATGGGTCTGGCACCGCCAGTGGGCACTGGTGGCACCGACTTCGGGTACTACAACAGAGGAGGTTGCGATGACTCGACCGAGATCGACCCGGATCACTGAGGCCCCACCAGCACCGTGGCAGGAGCAGACCGCATTGAATCCTATGGGGTCCCTTTCTACCCCGTGGGGCCCAAGGGTTCGCCAGAGGGGTCGGTCCACTCAAATACTTGGTGTATGGCCTTGTAAAATTCTTTAATTTGAGCAAGGTTTGCTCGGACTCCTGGAAAGGCATGAAGTGGACTCTGGCTTCGGCTACACAGAATCGTGCCTAAAGCGTCGGTGCTCCTTACCTCTTTCGTCGACGGATGACAGTCGAGGGGAAGATGAAGTCCGCTTGAACTTCCTTGTGCCTCTTCCCCCGAGTGTCCCAAAGACCTTGAGTGGGACGAAGAGGACGTTTGGATCCGGGAGCGGTCACAAGACCTCCTCTTCTTCAATCGGGAGTGGGACCTCCATCGAGTCTCGCTGGATGGTGTCAACAGCCGGGCCCACAAGGAGCTACTTAAGTCGTTCCCGCAAGGCCTTCGAAGCCATTGCCCGGCAGTCCAAGCATGACTTTGTATTGTGGTCTCGCTCGAGACACCAGAAACAGACGAGGTGGGGGCCGGTAGCGACATCATGTGGTGGCAGGCACTGCACGGCTTGAACCCGTGAATCCTCAAAGACATCCTCGCACCCGATGGAGAGTGCAAGGGGTATTACTCAGCAAAAGTTTCCAGATCTAGCCAGACTCCTGGGAAAATCAAAGGTAAGGAATCTGCAGCTAAAAGTCTATCTGATGTTACTATGTTGTGTGCTCGGTCTGTGTTTAGGTATGCTAACGCAGAGTGTTGAGCATGGCCACTAGGTACAACTGAGTAGCGGTTGGTTGTAGATTAGACTCTTGTAGGTTGATGAGAAACCTAGTTGATATAACAAGTTTTTTTTTTGTGTGTGTTTTGTTTGCGAAGATTGAAGCCGTTTGCTTTGAGTAGCCAGTCATCTAGATATGGGAAGACGAACATTTTGTCTGTGCAGATGTGCTGCTATCACTCCTAGACATTTTGTGAATCCTCTTGGTGCAGTGGTAATCCCTAAGGGAAGAACTTTGAACTGATAATGTTACCCTTGAATGAGAAGTCGGAGGTATTTCTTGTGTGCAGGATGAATTGGTATATGGAAATAGGCGTCTTTTAGATCTAAAGTCACCATGAGGGCCCCTTTTTGTAATAATGGAATGATCTGTCAAAAACCGTATGGAAGAGTTTCGATATGATATAATGGTCTGAGATCGAGAATGGGCTACAGGGATCCATCTTTTGGGGGGATAAGTAAGTATAGTGAATATACTCCTGTTCCCTGAAATTGTTGTGGAACTGGTTCTATTGCTCCCTTTTCTAACAGAGTGGTTATTTCTTGTTGCAGAAGGAATTGATGTTGTGTAGATAGTTTGTGAGATGGGATGTTTGGAGGAGTTGTTATGAGCGGCAGACAATAACCATGTTGGATAATCTCCAAGACCCACTGGTCTGTTGTGATTGATTTTCAATTGTTGAGAAACTATTGAAGATTACCCCAGACAGGTGTTAGATGTTCTGGGGGATTGATAAGGAAGTCATTGCTTATTATTGGCATTTAAGGAACGGGTATGGCTTCCTCTGCCTCTTCTTTTAAAATTGTTTCCTCTATAAGAACCTCTGTAGAAGGTTCTAGATGTAGAGGTTTGTCCCTGATTAGGTTTTGTCCTGAGCCAGCGCTTGCGCTGTCTCAAGCAAGCCATTTAGTAATCATCCAAGCCCAACACTAGATGGCTGACTTATGCAAAGCATGTGCATCTACAGCACACATGCCTCGAACACTTCATTCCCATTGTAGAACTGCATAACTTGTGATGAATGTGCCCAGCACAATCTATCTCACTTGATAGCCAATTTACACTGGCTCCCGGTCAAACAGAGGATACGCTTTAAAGTTTTGTGCACAGTCTTAAAAACACTACATGCAGACTTTTTGAGCAAATACTTTTGGTGGTTCACCCCCCCCCCCCCCCCCCAGCTCCCTCAGGTCCTCTGCTGCCAAACTCACAATTGTCCCATCTTACAAACTTACGAATTGAGGGGGGTAGAGGCTTTGTTCCAGGAGCCGCAAAGGCGTGGAGCACCCTCTCATTTCACATTAAATCCCAACCTAACCTCCTGGCTTTCAGGAAAGAACTTAAAACCTGGCACTTTACTTGCACTTAATTTGTCCTGGAAATCTTTTATCCTCCTTCAGCTAGCGCCAAGACTCCCTTTTAGGGCATTCGTGCCCTTTAAAATTCTATTAAGAAAACATAACATTCCTATGTCAGTTATTTCTATATTATTTCCCGCTTCTAACTTCTTTATTTCTACCCTTCTAACTTCATTATTTCTCTCACCTCCCTGCCTAATATCCCAGCACACAAGCGGGCCCTCAAGTTCAGTGATGTATGACGTATTGTACGTGGGGCAGAGCAGCTGCGCCAATAATCGACCGGGTCAGTCGGCCTCCCCGTACTGTCGTGCAGCAAATTGTTTGGTAAGTAACTTCAGCTCCCTGTCTGCCTCATCTCTAAACTGAACCATCAAGGACAAACATCTGGCTTCTTTCTTACTCGAGGGGTTAAGTAATAGTTCCCTATCTAGTGTGGTAATATCCTTTTCAACTCGGAACAGCGAGGTGCGCATGTCCCTCAGCACGCCAACATGTTTCGCAACACAAACACCGCGAATATACGCTTTGAAACCTTCCCAAAGAACCGCCCAAGAGTCCACCATCCCCGTGTTGAGATCGAAATATTCCTCTACGGCTAGCCTGACTTCCTCAGTAAAGACTGGGTCCGATAATGCCCTCCCAGGAAACTGCCACTGTCGTTCATACCCTCCCAATCTGGGAACTTTTAATTTAACACTATCAATGCTAAGGCAATTCACCCCTAGTGCTGAACTTCTTTTAATCCCATTGTTCATGACGAGCTCAGCTCGTCATGAGCACACAAGCAGTGTACTGCATGACGAGCGGAGCTCGTCATGAGCATGGAAGGGGTTAAGCACTATTGGGGAGTGGTCTGACAGCGTGCGGGGGAGCATGAGCAGATCATCCACCCAACCAGCCACCCCAGGAGAAACAAGCCAGTAGTCAATTCTGGTCCATGTATTGTGAAACCCAGAATGATGGTTATAGTCAGGGAGATGCGGATGTAGTCTCTCCTCGATGTCAAGTAGGGAGAAGTGCGTGCATATGTCAATCAGGACCGGGCGTGATCTAGGTTTGGTATCAGGAAAAGAGGACGTGCTGTCCCTGATGGGATTCATCAATAAATTAAAGTTGCCTCCCATAACTAATAGGCCCGGTTCTAGCGTTAATAGGAGCACTTGCAGGTCTTGGAAAAAGGACGGGGAGTCAACGTTGGGCCCATAGATCCCCACTAACGTGAGTTTGTGTCCCATCAGTGTTCCAGTGACTATCAGGTAGCGTCCATCCGTGTCGGTCATGGTGTGCGATAAAGCAAATGGGACCCAATTGTGTATCAATATGGCAACCCCTCTTGAATATCTGCTGTAGTTAGAAAAGAACCGGTGTGTGCCCCAACCACTGGCCACCGAGAGGAGTCTGAGGAGGACAAATGCGTTTCCTGTAAAAAAGCGATATCGATAGTGCCTGTTGATATAATTAACGACAAGTTTGCATTTTTTAGTGTTGTTTAATCCACGAACATTCCATGAAAGTAAAGAAAGCAGGAAGCCCCGGGCTGAAGGCCTAACTTGGCCATACAAGAATTGATATCCGTAATAATTTGAATTGCATGCCGTCCCAACTCAATCTATATGCATTAGAAGCAATGTAACCATCCTCAATGTGAAATAACAAAACAAAACCCACCTGTCACCCACCACCCAACCTCTCGTCAACCCCTAAGAGGCAAACCCGATAAAACCCTGTGACGTAACATCGAAAAATATATGGCATTGACAGCATGAGTGAACAATAACCAATTCCGAACATCACCACTTAAGGCAAACATACAAAGGCATCCGCCATGGGGGCAGCAACGCCTAGACGGTCAGGCAAACTATTACACCAGATTTCGAATGAACACTGGAAGTTTACAAAACCATGTAGCCCAGCAAAAATGATAAGAAAAGCAAAAAATTGCAGCAATAGGTGATCAGCCAATCCCCGGGTCCGTGAACAGATCTGCACTGGCCTATGAATCGTTGTGCACTGGAGAAAGCGAGCCAGAAGCGATAAACGCACCCGACCCTTGATTCTTATAGTTCTGGCAAAACTCTTGCACCTCCGTGGGAGTTTCGAAGATGTGAAATCTGCCGGCCACGTCAACTTTTAAACGCGCTGGGTATAACATACCATACTTGAGGCCAAGGTTTCTCAGCGCAGCCTTGATGCCGTTGTATTTGCGTCTCGCCTCCTGCACCATGTGGGTGAAATCTGGGGAAAAATGGACAGGATACTGCCCTACCATTGAACCTCTCCCCTCTCGCGCGCCGCCTGCAGAGCAGCATCACGGTCTCGGAAGTTCATAAGCCTTGCGATGATGGGGCGTGGCGCAGGCCAGGTCGAGGACGGGGGCCCAAAGATCTATGAGCTCGCTCCACTACGAACCCTTGTGTGAAGACTTCTCTGCCGAATAGCTCCACGAGTAACTTTTCCACGAAGGTGTCCATGCGCCCAGTCGAGGTCGTCTCTGCCATGCCAAGGATGCGGATGTTCTTACGTCGGCTACGCGCCTCCAAGTAATCGTTTTTAATGGCCACCTCCTAGAGGATCTTTTCAACTCGCTCAAGCCTTTTCAGCGATTTCGACGCGCCGCTCTCTATGTCCGTGACCCTTGACTCCACCATGTCAAGGCGTCGATCATGAGCCTGCACCTTAGACCCCATGTCGGCCAATCTTTGCTCCAGAGTGTCGAATCGGCCGTCCAGGGATTTGAAACCGGCTCTCATCTCGCTCATCATGGTGGTCACCAGAGACGCGGCATCCTCCCGGTCAGCAGAACTACCATCGCCCGTGCCGGAGCCAGGGGGAACATCTGCAGCAGCACTGGAGGCTCTGTCAAAGCTGAGTTTGCGTTGATTTGGATCCCTCTTCCCCATGGTGTGTGAGGGGAGACGGCAGGCCGCAGCAGAAACGCACGAACGGCAATGGCCAAAAGCCCTGCGCACGCAGCAAGAAGTAGAGCCAGGAAGGTGGTTCCCCTAAAGACACTATCGGACAGTGTAGGAGAGTAGGGTCTGCAATCCTATGATCACCCAGATTTTTGCTTTTTGCTGCACTGGTTTACGACTTTCCCTGGCTGTGGGCCTGCTAATCAGACCCACAGCCTAGCTGTTCTCTCTATCCAAATTGTACTCAGGTACTGAATTGGCACTGGGCCCTCTCCAAGTCCCTGTACCCAGGGCTGAGGTGCACCCAGAAGTCTCCCAGGGGCTGAAGCATGTATTATGCCACCCCTGGATTGACTAACTAAAACTGACACAACTGGCTGCACGACAGCTGGGGCAAGGTGGTGTACTCACCCTTTGCTTTAGATATAGTATACCTATATCTAACCCTAAAAATGGACACACAGATCTCCTATCAGTCACTCCTATAGCAGGCCTTAACAATCCTGAAGGCAGAGTGCTGGGAATCGTGTGAGATGGTGCTCTAGCATGAGCTGAGCCTGTCTGCGGCTTTCGGGATCCATCCCTTAGCCGTTTCCATGATATCGCATACCATATACTCTTAAGTGCATTATAATCCTCGCGGTTATGTGCCAACTCTGGTATCGCTTTATCAAAACATGTCGAGTAAGGTGTCATACGAATTGGAATACTAACCCCTCGCCAATTCTGGCGACGGGGTTAGCATTCCACCCTTCTAGAGGGACACGACATGCCTGTAACCTATAACCCGGTTAAAAGTCAGACAGAGCCTTAGCATCCACAAAATGGATGCTGCCACCGAGACACAAGTCTGCCCTCCTGCTGCTGGGAGTCCTCCCAGAGCAGGAGATAAGGACAAAGGGTTTCCTGCCAGGGGCGGTGCCAGCACCGTCCCAGACAGGGTTTTGTGTATTGTAGGTAGGCAGGGCTTTAGAGGAAGGTGACTGCACGTGGCACCCCGGTGCTCACTGTGCATAGGCTGGCTGGAACCAGTTCCAGGGTCACTCCAGACCCTGTGCTGGGGAAAAGCCCGCCAAGGAAGTGGGTGTAACCACCCCCCTCCTGGTCCCACCCATAGGGCAGGACCTAGTCGCGTGCCAGCCCCTTTTTACAGGATAAAGGTAGAGACTGGCCCCCTTCCAAATCAGATCATCTTTGAATCCTGAAACTACTTTCTGCGAAAGGAACTCAAGACTTCTTCCTAAGATTTCTCCCTTGTGACTAAGGAGTAGTCACCCTGCATCCGCAGGCACCATCTAAGAACACTGCGGTCTGCTGTAAGTCCTTCCTCCGGAATCCGACTGCCCAGCTCGACGAGAACCGGCTTCCCTGGCACCTCTGACCTCTACCCACCTCTACAGCCCAGCTGAGAACCGTGGGTGCGACGAGACCTCAAGGGACCGGCCATCTGCAAGACTGCACGACTTCTTTCCAGCAAGCCCGCCGAGTAATCTACTGGTGAGTGCTTTGGGGTCCGAGAAGCCCCGACTCTGAGCAGCTCCAGCTCCGAAGTGCAGCCCCCCAGCATCTCCACGATCTGCGTGGGGCCCTTCTGCTTTCCGCTGCTCACCGCGTTGTTTGGCTACTAGCCCGTTGGCTTGTGGCCTCCCTGACGACGCCCGACGACATTTCTGCTGCTGGTCTGGTTGGTCCAGACTGGCCCTTGCCCCCTTCCCGAAGAGGAGCACCCTGGACCCTCCTGGTCCACTCAAGACGCCATTTTAAGTCCACCGCGTGGGCTTGAATTAGCCAAGGCTTGTTGCCCAATCCTGGGTAACTTCGACGCCAACGACTTCATCCTTCGTGGGACAGCTCGCACCTCCATCCTGGTCGCCGACAACGCCTCCTGGTCCGAGAGACTGCAGAGCCCAGCAGCGCCCACTCACCTGACTGCGGTGACTTCGCCCGGTGCCATCCTGGTGCCCACTTAATCACTGGCTAGTGATTCAAGAACTTGGTCCCCTCTGCTTTCAGGTTTCTTCTTCCTCGATCCAGGCTTGGATCCAACGAACTTTCCTTCACTGGTCGCCTGCCAGCAACTTCCTTCTTCCAGGCTCCTGGTCCGGCAACGAGATCCCCGACGTCTTTTCAGACCTATGCAGCTGCAGCCCCTGGGCTAGGTAACTTCGGCACTTCGGTGTCCCAGCATAGCCTCACTATCCTAGGGTCAGGATCCACTGTCGTTTTCTTCCTACCAGGTCGGGTTCGCCCGTGAACACTAACTTTGCCTTTACTAGCCTCCATAGACTTTGTCCCGCATCCCGCGTGAGAGTGCACACTCTGCACCCGAGTCCCCTAGGTCTCCTAGAAGTAATCTAACGATTCCCTAGTTAAGTCCTAGCGATTCCAAAGCCTATTAGAACTGTTACTTACCTGCTAGTAATTCGCATTCCACTTTTAGCGTATATGGTTTTTCGTGCCCCTCGGGCATTTGTGTAACGTGCTAACTTAAAAGTATTTTCGTAAGAGTTTTGTTGTGTGCTTAGCACCCTGTCCTCATAAAGAGTACAGGGTTGTTGTGATTCTAATAAATACATTGTTTATTTTCATAACACTTGTGTGGTGTCCTTTCACTGGGTGTTCAAGGGGTAATGTGATGGTAAAACAGCTGGCTTAACACGCCCTCTAGAGTCTTAGCCTTAGACTGCTCGTATCCATGCTACTAGGATAGCTGGTCTATAAGGTTGACTTACAACCAATCATCAATAAGGGTTGTTTGGACTGATATATAGTGATCACTAGAATAGTGAGCACTGCACATCAGGCCAACTTCTCACAGACAGTCAGAATCGGTGTCAGAGGCGATATTGGCCAGAGTAGGAGAAAAGAGCATCAGCGTTGAGGCCGGGGTTAAGTAACACCACAGTTTGTGCACAGGCTATCACTAGGCTAAAAGCCAGGTATGACACGATAACGCAGTGCCACGGGCCCAGGAGCGGTGTCAGGAACCGCATCCGCCCTAGAAATAACGCTATATTGCCACCTGGAGCATGGGCACACAACGTTATTATTCAATGCGTCTCTCCGTCGACAGACTCATCCACCAATGTCCAGGGCGGAGGGCCCAGGGAGAGCTGAAGCGCCGCAGAGGAGCACACCAACCAGCAGCGGCCCCGCATAAGCCAGACTCGCCTGCAAGACAGGCGCAGATGTAAACGTCCAGGGAGAAGGCAGCGCGGCTCTCGATCCCCTCCGCCGTACTCAGGCCTCACACCTCCTCCGAGCCTCGATCGAATGCCTCAAAAACTGCAACCCGGTTCCGCTGTAGGATGGAGAGTGAATGCAGGGCTCAGAAATTGGCTGTTACATGATTAATTGAACATTTGCGGGCCCGACCGGCGGAGCTTCAAGCAGAGGCAGCCAACTCGGTCGCCTCTGTGGCCACGCCCCCCAGCTGAAGCGCTTTTCATCAGGCAGTCCACACAGTACAATAAATGAGTGCAGGAGGGGGTTAGAGCGGTGTCTCCCTTTAATGTCTAATATTGGTAATCCACTCAAATATCCAGCAGACAGAGAAATTTAAAATACTGTGCATATGTAGCACCTCCGGCCACAGATCATTCAAACATCAGGCACAAGTAATAACAGGATAGAAGTCACAACAGCACAAGAACCATTGAGCGCACACATGAGATCAACTGTCAATGCCTTGGCAGAACCCATTTCCTATAAGTCAGCTCTCTTCAATTCAAGGATTATGGCTGCCATTTTGAGTTGCTAGACTCCAGGCTGCCAATCAAACTACTAGGTCGTCACCCTATATTAGGGCCTTTGCTCCTAGGCAGCCAATGGGCAGCACACTGTGTTAGACTGTCATAAAACCAACTAGGTGGTGGAAGAACAGGTGGGGCCTCCAGCTTGCCTGCAGCCCCAGTCGCTGCCAGGCATCCAAGGGCCTGCACTGCTGATGCCCACTCCAGTGAGGCTTGAGAGAGCCTCCATCCCTGGCCTGTTGATGTCCCACAAGCAGATTTCTTCAGGCAATTCGCAGAGGATAGAGTAATTTCTTAATCTTTTTTCCAGTTATTTGTTTTACAAGCGAAAAGTTGTCAACCTTTTATATTCATTGGAAACAAAACCAAATATTTGATTCAGAACAAATGAGAGAAACGGCTTGAATGAATGCAGCCTCAGCCTCCATTTTAAAGTAAAGACGAATCAGAATTATCAGAGCATTCAAAAATGGAAAATTAAAATAGTGGAATTGACTAGTTCATAAACACCACTTTCATTTTGAATCTATTTTCCTACCAGAAAAAAAAAATATGTAAAAATCAGCCATGAAAATAAAAAGTAATGGAAGAAAAACAGCACAATAATACAGTATAACGTAATATACAATCCTTACAGAGCCATACCAGTGTTGAAAGGTGTAGCAAAATGAGAAGATGGCGGGTACAGTCAAATCTTCAGACACACCCAAATATGGTAAACATGTTAACTGTGTGGACTGGCAGCAACATTTTAATGGCAGAGATCCTGTGATAGCTTCCAATATTTTACATAATTTAGTACACAATTTTGTTAAACATCCTACCTCACACCGATATACTTACTAAAGTATGGAGTGTCCCTTCATAGTTTGGTGATAAGGCCCCTTGACTACTTGTTCTGGGCCACTGTGAGGAGCCTACAGGAAAAGTAAATAATATAAAAGGCATTCAATTCCCAAGAAAAAAACCAAAAATGGCAATACTGTTTGAAGAGAATGGTAAACTTTACTTCCCTGTAACAATCTGTTTGCAGCTTTTAGCGCGGTTTCGTGCATGCAACACAAGTTGTGTTTTTCTTAGAAATATAATTTCGGTTTCAAGGTGACTGGGTATCCAATCCCCCGAAACCTACAATGCACCATGACAGTCTCCAGCTTAGATTTTGTTTTTCCTCTATGGCTGAGATAAAGCAGTCTGATGCGAAGCATGACAGTGTATGTATACGGTGCAGTGTGACCATGTGCTTGAAAGTAATTACGGTTTCAAAAGCCATACTGTACGCTTGCTTAAGGAAGTGGGAGAAAGCATCCGATTTCACAGCACTAAAAGTTGCAAACTGATTGCTACGCCGGAGTAACATTTTCCATTTCCAGCATACGTTGCTATAAATCACATGCTCTGCATAGACTGAAAAGCTGTGCCCTTCTCCATAAAGCAATGGCTTGCAAGCGGGAGGCGCCAAGAACAGAGTTTTTAGAGCTCTTTTCCAGACCTGCTTCTTTGGCAGGCATGAATATCCACACATTGTTTTGGGAAATGAGGGTAGGAGGCCATGATGCATCACTACATATATCTGTAAGTGGGCTTCTGCCAAGGAATGCCTTAGAGGCTTCTTTTTGCGAAAGGAATGTGCCCCAAGCACAGCATGTAATCTAAGTTTGGCTTAACAGGCTTTGATACATTTTAACTGTCTATCTAGCAATGTCCAAATTGGAAATAGGTTTCCCCAAATGGAACTTGCCAAAAGCTACAAAGAGTTGTGCAGACCTTCTATAAGTGTTGGTCCTCCATTGCATTACATGAGGGCTCTTTTAATATCTTAAGTGTGTAAAGTCCTTTCCGCAGCTGTCTAGGGTTGGGGTAAAAATAATTGGCAAGTCAATGGTTTGATTGACATGGAACAGGGAGACTATCTTAGGCATAAAGGAAAATGCTACTTACCAGTATGCATCTGTTCTTGGCATGTAGAGCTGCAGAGTTACACACTGTTGCATAGATCGCCATCTAGTGTTGGGCCCGGATGTTTGCACTTGTTTTTGTCCTGAAAAGTCTTTGGCAGTCACAAGATAGGTGACTCCTCCTTTGGATCATATTGCGCATGGGCATCGGCTCCATCCATAGATTATTTTTCGCCAGCAAGGAAATGGAGCTTTGTAAGAAACAGGAAGTATACCCATGTAAGCTGTATCGAATTAAGATAATACTGGAACAGATAAAGGTAGCCGAGGAGGCGGGTGGGCGTGTGTAACTCTGCAGCTCTACATGCCAATAACAGATGCATACTGGTAAGTAGCATTTTCCGTTCAAGGCATATGAGCTGCAGAGTACACACTGTTGCATAGATTATACAGCACTGCCCCCTCCTAGCGGCGACCACCAGTATCCGTTGTAGTAGTTTGAAATAGTGTTTTGAGTACAGCCTGGCCCACAGTAGCTTGTTGTTTAGTTTGCACATTTACACAATAGTGTTTTGTGAATGTCTGCGGTGTAGACCATGTAGCTGCTTTGCAGATATCATCCAAGGGAATGTTCCCTAAAAATGTGATTGAAGCCCCTATCTTTCTTGTAGAATGGGCTTTAGGAGGAACAGATAACGTATGTTTAGCTTTGTGGTAGCAAATCTGTTTGCATTTGACAATCCACCTAGCTATGCCAGATTTTGATATGGGGTTACCTTTGTGTGGTGGTGAGAAAGACACACAAAGTTGTTTGGTTTTACAAAAGGGTTGTGTTCTCTCAATGTAGTAATGCAATGATCTTTTGACATCTAAGGTATACGGGCAGTTCCACAGATTAAGATGGCAGGGAGAAATAACTTTAGGAAGGAATTTAGGATTAGATCGGAGAACAACTTTACTATGATGCATCTGCAGAAAAGGTTCCTGAATGGTTAGTGCTTGTAGTTCACTAACTTCGTAGAGAAGTAATAGCTACTAGGAAAGCGACTTTCCATGTTAAGAATTGTAGCTCACTTTTATGTAAAGGTTCAAAGGGAGGTCCCATTAGCCGTGTGAGAACAATGTTTAAATTCCACATAGGTGAAGGTGGTGCTCTGGGAGGGATTGATCTTTTGAGGCCTTCCATAAAGGCTTTTAAGGCAGGTACTCTGAAAAGTGATAGATGCTGTTTATTTTGTAGATATGCTGCCATGGCAGCAAGATGCAGTCTACTAGGCGTGTAGGCTAAGTTAAATCTTTAGAGGTGTAGTAAGTAGCCTATGATGTGTCGCATAGACACACCTAGGGGATTGATGTTGTTATGACAATATATTACAAAACGATTCCACTTGGCTGCATAGCATGCCCTAGAGGTGGGACGCCTAGCTTCTTTAATGACGTTCATACAGTCAGGGGAAGGTTAAGGTAACCGAATTCTAGGACCTCAGGAGCCAAATCGCAGGGTTGAGCTGAGCTGTGCCCGGGTGTCTGATCTCTCCATGGTTCTGGGTTAAGAGGCGTGGAGCTAGGTATAGTTTTTGGTGCGGTACTACGGAAAGTTGTAGAAATGTGGTGTGCCACGGTTGTCTGGTCCAAGTTGGAGCAACTAGAATGAGAGTTAGGGAATGTTGCTGTAGTTTGCGCACCACTAGTGGAATGAGTGGAAGAGGTGGAAAAGTGTACGCAAATCTGCCTGACCAATTCATCCATATCGCATTGCCTTTGGACAGTGGGTGTGGATATCTGGCGGCGAAGCTTGGGCATTTGGCATTTTCGTGGGTGGCGAAGAGGTCTATCTGAGGTTGTCCCCACATCTGAAAGAAAGGTTGAAGAACTTGTGGATGAAGTTCCCACTCGTGGATCTGTTGTGTCTGACAGTTTAACAGATCGGCTATGGTGTTTTGTACCCCTGGAACATGTTGGGCTAAAAGGAAGATGTTCTGAGGTATAGCCCACCTCCATACGTTCTGTGCTAGCTGAGGTTTGCAGAGAGTGTGTCCCATCTTGTTTCTGTATGTAGTACATGGCTGTCATGTTGTGCGTGCGGACTAAGACAGTCTTGCCTGATATTTGCTTTTGGAATGCTTTTAAGGCTAGGAATATGTAACTCCAGGTGGTTGATGTGGAGTAGCTTTTGTTGTGGTGTCCACCTGCCCTGCATGGTGTGTTGCAGTAGGTGAGCTCCCCAGCCGGAGAGCGATGCGTCTGCTGTCATGTCTATCTGAGGAACTGGCTCTAGGAACGGTCGCCCTTTGGAAAAGTTTTTGGGTGTTCCACCACTGCAGAGAGCGGTGAGTACGACCGTCCACCAACACTAGATCTGTTAACTGACCTTGAGCCTGGTTCCATTGGCGTGCTAAGCACTCTTGAAGGGGACGCATCTGTGAAGTCTTGCATGAGGCACTATGAATATGCAAGAGGCAATCATGCCTATGAGTTGCATGAACACTCGAGCTGGAAGAGAGTGTTCCGGTTGAAATTTTGTTAGAAGAGCTTGCATGTTTGCTATTCTGATAGGAGAAAGACAAGTTAGCGCTTTTGAGGTGTTTACTGTGGCACCGAGGTATTGTTGTATTTGCGACGGTTGCAGATGGGACTTGGTATGGTTTACTGTGAACCCCAGGTTGTGGAGTAATTGGATAGTGGCGTGAGTGTGTTGTACACACCAGCTGTGTGAGCTGGTTTTTATGAGCCAGTCGTCGAGATATGGGAAGACGTGAATGTGCGGTATTCTTAAGTGAGCTGCCACCACCGCTAGGCACTTGGTAAACACTTGTGGTGCTGTTGTGACTCCGAATGGGAGTACTTTGAATTGATAGTGCTGACCGTCCACTACAAATCTGAGATACTTCCTGTGAGCGGTGTGAATGGGAATGTGGAAATAGGCGTCCTTGAGATCTAGGTTATCAAGGAAGTCGTTTTGTGAAAGAAGAGGAAGGACCTGCTGGAGTGTGACCATGTGGTAGTGGTCTGATTGGATGTATAGGTTTAGGTGTCTGAGGTCTAAAATAGGCCTTAGAGAGCTGTCCTTTTTTGGGATAAGAAAGTACAGGGAGTAAACTCTCTTGTTTTGTTGGTGCAGGGGAACCGGTTCTATTGCACTTTTTTTAAGAGGGATATTACCTCCTGCTTTAGCAGTAACAAATGTTCTTGTGACATTGGACGCTGTTTGGGTGGTATGTTTGGGGGGGGGGGTAGATGTTAGTTCGAGACAGTAACCAGATTGAATTATTTCTCGCACCCACCTGTCTGATGTGATGTTGGTCCAGATAGGAAGGAATTGTTCCAGTCTTCCCCCGACTGGAGTGGAATGGTGTGGGGGAAGTAGAGGGAAGTCATTGGGTAGGGGTGGAGGCAGAACGGGAGGAGTTAGTTTTGCCTCTGCCTTTGTTGTTGTTACTCCTGTAACCACCTCTTTGGTAGACTCTAGTGAAGGTGGATTGGGTAGGGGTTTTGTAAGAAGTTCAGGGGCTATCTGAGGAGTAGCCTCTGGTGGTGCTTCTGTATGATGAGCGACTGCAAGGCTCCCATAGATTTAGCTGGGTCGGTATCCTCCCTCATTTTTTCAAAGGATACGTCCACATTAGGGCCAAATAGGTGTTCCTCGTCGAATGGTTGATTGAGAATGGAACTCTGGACTTCAGGTTTGAAACCTGAAATGCGTAGCCAGGCATGCCTACGCAAAAGGACACTGGTGTTAATTGCCCTTGAAGCAGTATCTGAAGCATCTAGGGTACAACGGATGGAGGTATTGGTGATAGTTTTACTTTCTTGTAGGAGTTCATTGGCCCTATTTTTATACTTGACTGGGAGATGCTGCATTATGAATTCCAGCTCATCATAATGTGCCCTGTCGTACCTTGCTAACATTGCCTGAGTATTGGCAATGCGCCATATGTTTGCTGCCTGTAAAGCAGTTTGTTTGCCAGAGGCGTCTAGGAGTTTAAACTCCTTATCTGGTGGGGGTGGGGGGAGGGGCTTTACCTGATGTTTGGGAATTGTCCCTTTTTAGCACATTGGAGACTACAAGGGAGTATAGTGGTGCAGGGCCTGTAATGTAGACTGGGTCTGTAGGAGCAGCCTTATACTTTTTCTCGATCCGGGGGTTAAGGACTCGAGCCCTGACAGGATCGTTAAATACCTCTGGTGCATGCTTGATGACCCCCTTAAGCATGAGTAGAATTGAGGTGGACCTTTGTGTGGTGTCAAAAGTGTCCATGAGAAAATCTTCCTCTACGGGGTCTATGTGTAGGTCAACCCCATGGTATTGGGAAGCTCTATGGATGAGTTGGTTAAAGCCCATAATGTCCTCGGGGGGGGGGGGGGGGGGGGAGAGGCCTGGAGGGGTATGTGTCATCCTGTGGAACGTTGGGGACATCTGGGGTACTATAATCATCCCAAGGGTCAGGGGAGTCAGGAGGACCAAGATCCCCTAGTGGTTCATTGTCCATACCTCCCCCTTGATCATCAGAGATGTTATCCATATCATCATCATCTTCTACTGGAGATGGGGATGGTGTAGGAGCGTGATGTGGTGGTGGAGGAGGAGAAGGGATCCTTTATGGAGAGGTTGTAATGTCTCTTTTTAGGAGGAGGAGCCAGTGCAGGCGCATCTAGTGGTCATTTCTTGGAGCTAAGAGTTAAGTGACCAGTTTTGGGATCCTTCACATGAGTTTTTTGGGTAGGATCTGGTCAAAATAGTTCTTCTGTAGAAGGTAGATCCTTCGGTGCCGAGGTCTTCTGTTCCGTAGGCTTTTTCCGCACCGGCTTGGCAGCAGTTCTAGGTTCTTTTGGCTTCTAACCGTGACCTTTTGCAGTGTCTTTTGCAATGTCTTTGGAATGGAACGTGTTGTTTTCTCGGTTCCAAGGCCTTTTTTGGCTCCGAGGCATGGGAGTCGGGCCCTTTGGTGGTAGTTTTTTGGTCGGCTCCGAGTGTGTTCTCGGTGTCGAGGAGTCTGTGCCAGTCTTCGGCGCTGAGTGCTTGGATGTCGAAGCTGCGGTCTGCATGGATTAGGAAGAGTATGGTTTCTTTTTCGGTGCTGGTAGGTGTGTGTCGGTACCGGGGGTAGGCTGACAAAAGCCTGAGTCACCTGGAGGCTTAATAGGCTTCTTTACCGGGCCCGAAGGTCGAGCATGGGACGCAGTCTCTCGGTGTGCACCTGGGCCCGAAGGTGTGACCGAAGCCTTTTTCTATGGGGTCGAGGAAGGGTCGGTCGACATGTGTACTTACGACCCGCTGTGCCGGAGTGATGTCCTCGGCTTCGGAGCCGATGACTATGCCTTGTTCGACCCCCTCCTTTTTCTGGCACGTCGACGCTATCTTGGAAGATGTTGTCGGGGATCGAAGATGACAAGCGAGCCATGGTCCTTCGAGCTCGTCGGTCCTGAATGGTCTTTTTGGAGCAGAAGGAGGCACAAGCTGCACAGTCTCTGGCCTCGTGATCCGGTGAGAAGCAAAGATTGCACACCTCTTGGAGATCGGTATGGGGAAACTCCGACCCACATCGAGGACACTTCTTGAATGGTGTCCTTTCCATGAGCCAGAAGATAAGTCCAAGGTAGGCCAGAAGGCCTTCGTCGATGACCGGAATCAAAGACTTCGAAGTTGTTGAAAATCGCGTAGATTGTGGAACGCGTACGAGACAATACCGTTGAAACGGGTGAATGATTGCGTGCCGAAAGTAGAATCGATTCCAAACCGGAGCGCAGGAAACACAACCGAGACCGATGGCGGACAAAAACAATCTAAGGATGGAGCCGATGCCGATGCGCAATATGTTCCAAAGGAGGAGTCCCCTATCTCATGACTTCCAAAGACTTTTCAGGGAAAAAACAAGTGCAAACATCGGGCCCCACCACTAGATGGCGATCTATGCAACAGTGTGTAATCTGCAGCTCATATGCCTCGAACATAAGGGTTTATTCTAAGGATGACCCTAACTGTGCACTTGCATAAATGGCTCCTCTTTTGTTAAAGGTTGCAGTTCCTTACCATTTGAAAGGAACTGGATTGTGAAGGAAACTATCCATGAAAGTAACAGCTCAAATTACAGCACCATGAACCAGGTAAGAATAATGCTGAAGTTCTATAAGGGTACTGTTGGCTGGCATACTAGGGTAGGATTACTCTTTTAAACTGTTCCAGAAAGTCCTTATAGAAATGTACACTAATACTGCCTTCTGAAGGTATAATTAATAGAGTACAATTTCTTGCGCCAAAATATTTTTCTATCTTTCCAAAGGCTGCTTGTGAAGACTAGTACACTAGATGACAAAACTTTTCCATTTGGCTGCATAACAAGCTCTCATAAGGGACTTTATGCCTCCTCAAGTATTTGCATGGACACTCCTGGAAACTTAAAGACAGCAAACCCTATGCTTCAGACGCAAAATCCCAGGTTTCAATGCTTTGTAGCGGACTCTGTTGTAGGAGTAAGTTTGTGCATAGATGTTACTTGGAGATGTATGGACAACCCCAGAATTAAGGAGTATCATGGCTGTCTTGCCCAGGTGGGAACTACGAGGATGAAACTTGTGGGCTCTTGCTCTATCTTCCTTACTACAGACATCATCAGTGGTAGTACATGAAAGGGGTTTGTAAAAAGCCCTAGCAGTTTGATCAAATGTTGCCTTACCTCTGAACTATTGCATTCTGCATCCTCACAAGTAGTGAACAGGTCGACTATCTGGCTTCCCCCAGAGGTTAACGTATCGTTGAAGTACCCAAGCATTGATCTCACATTCGTGTGGCTGCAGAGTAGTTCTGCAAAGTTGGTTAACTGATTGAAGAGCTTACTGAACCACCGTTCATTCCAAGAGATTGTAGTGAAAACTGTTGCTCAGATCATTTTACCTGGACTGATACGTGGTCAAAATGCACTCACCCACCCATGGTGATGGTCAATTGCAAGTGCTGGTTGAGAAGAGACCTGCCCAGCAACACCTGCTTTCTGTTCCACCTCCGGAGTTTGTGCTGAGCTCTGGGCTCCTCCAACACTAGATCCTCAAAAATGCCCAGTCACTTGTGACCACATTGCCTGTCCAGACCATCTTTTACTGTGCACATGAGTAGGCATTTGCACCTACTGCAATACAAGACTCCATTACTAAGCGTCTCAGGATCATCTTCACTGTCACAGGATGCAACGTCTGATAAAGAGGAAGCTGCCTTTGCAATGTCAGTCTTTTGTTTTTGGAGTAGGCTTACCCATTACTGTGTTCAGTAGGGTTTCCAGGAAGGGAGAGAGGTATGACTTTTTGGCATTGACTGTGAAGTCTAATCAGTGGAGAAGGGACACTGCTTGTTCAGACTGAGTAAGAAATTGATGTCGACTTTTGCTCCTTGTCAGCCAGTCATCCAGATATGGAAAGACACGAATCAAATTGCAGCAAAGGTGCATTGCAGCCACTGCCTAACTTTTGGTAAACATCCACTGGGCTGTTGTGAGCTCAAATGGTAGTACTTTGAATTGGTGTTATTTGCCTCTTATCATGAACCTGGGATAATGGTGTAGATAGGGTGGATTGAGATGTAGATTAGGTATCCTTGCAATATAGGGTTGTAAAGTAGTCCAAACCAAAAAGAAGCAGAATGAAATCTTGGAGACGTCACCTTGAAGTGCTCAGAGTTGGATGAATGGATGGGTTATTGGCCAGAGATAAGAGTATCTGCCTCAGTGTACCTTTTTTGTCTGCAATGAGAAAGCACCATGAGTAAACATCTTTTCCATGCTGTTGTGATGGAAAACGCTCTATCCCTTTTGAAGGAATTCCTTCACTTCCTCTCACAGCACCCTTTGATACTTTTGGCTGATGGTGTGCTGGAATATTGGGTGGTATGGTATGAACTCCAGGCAGTAGTCGTGGACGACAATGCAAAGTACAGACTTGTTTGCAGTTCTTTCTTTCCACTGGGAAAGATGGATAAGCTTCTTACCTGTAATCCTAGTTGCCTTCCAGGGGAATACTCAAAGTCATAAGCACAGAATAGTGCTGCCCACGCGCAGGGGCCCCCGGAGCAGCAATAAAATACAATATGTATGTATGTATGTATGTATGTTTAAATCTCAAAAAACGATGTAGTATCCTATCCTACAAACAAACTACATATACATACACACACAACAAAGAAATAGAGGCTAAAAATGCTTACATTGCATTGAATCTTTCAATTAAAATGAACTATATACGAACATTTTTGCAATACCGAAAATAAAAAATTTACAGTGTAAAACAGTCTTTGCTTGAAAGGCAAAAGGCAAGGGAATGAAAGGCACTGTTAGCCAATATTCTACATTAAAATCATAACAGAGAAAACAGACACTGTGCCTTAAGATTTCCGAGACCTCCTAAATACCAGTTTCCCCACAGGTGACGGTCAGGTCTTTTTTTTACAGTGACAATAGCATTCAGAGGAAAAACCATATCACAGCTGATGTGTTAAATATCGTCCACAGAGGAGGGAGGGTTGCTTATGACTGATGAAGAGAACCAGGAGTACCGGTAAGTAACTTATCCTTCTCTTCCAGGGAATGTTCACCAATAGCCATAAGCATTGAATAATCTCATTACTCTGCGGATGAATACAAGACTGTTTCTAGCAGCTAATTATCAACCAAACAGATTTGTAAGTGAAGCCTCCCGTACATCTGCTTGAGTGTCTGAGTCCAGGAAATAATGGCGAGCGAAGGAATGCAGTGATTGCCAAGTTGCAGCCTTGCAGATCCCTGCAATGGGTACATATCTGAGCAGAGCAGCAGTAACTTCCTTACTCCTAGTAGAGTGGGCTCTAGGTCAACAAGGGAGGCTTTTGTTGGCTAACTGGTAAGTGAGAAATATGCAAGAAACTATCCAACTAGAGATAAGATTGCTGTGGAGGAAGCCAAACCAGTGAGCATTTAGCCATAGTTACTGAACAAGTGGTCAGAATATCTGATCTCCTTGGTTTTGTCAAGGTAAAACTTAAGAAGCATTTTCAAATCTAATGAGTGCAAAGCCCTTTCTTGTGGTGTGGAAGGGTTGGGAAAAAACATTGGGAGAGTGATGGTCTGACTGATATGAAAATCAGAAACGGTCTTAGGCCAAAAACTAGGATGTGTTCTCATGACCACCCTGTTTGAATGAAAAACCAAATAACGTTCTACTGCGCAAGGAGCATGGATTACGCGGCGTCTGCGAGCTGAAGTGATCGCTACTAGGAAAGCGGTCTTCCAGGTAAGGTGTTATAAAGACGCTTTGTGTATGGGTTCAAAAGGGGGGGCTCATTAATTTGGAGAGATCCACATTAGGCTCCCATGAGGGATAGGGTGATCTTACCGGTGGGTAAACCTTTTTTAAATCCTCTAGGAAAGCTTTGACTACAGGCATTTGGAAAAAAGAAACTTGTGTGGGAGACCTTCTGTAGGCAGTAATGGCCGTAATGTGTACCTTTATGGATGTAAACTGCAGGCCAGACTTGGCTAGGTGTAACAAGTAAGATAGGATCACCTGTTCTTGACCTAGAATCGGATGAGGACCATTGTGGACACACCATCGATAGAAACACTTCCATTTGAAAGTGTATGATTTTCTGGTAGAGGGCTGAGAACTACGACCACTGGTCTTTCAGTGTCTGCTGGAGAGGGAGCATGTGTATGGACTGTTAGGGAGACTCCGGCCCCAGCCAAACCCATGAGGCTGCACCACTCTGAACCCAAAACCCACGGCCTAAGTTCGAGTGGCCCAACACCACGAGGAGGTCTCCCGGCGATCCTGATCTGAGATCAAGTGATCTCAGACCTGCCTTGAATCTCCAAGCGAAGCCTGCAGCCCCTTTCTTGAGGATCCCCCCAACCGCGACCGGAGCTGGTGAGAAAACCAGACTCCTAAAGACACCCCTGCACCAGATGTCCCACGGCCTTGGGTAGCCCAACCAACGGTGTCCAGGTGCTCACAGGAGACAAAGTCTTTGACTTGGAAGGCAGGGCACGTCCTTGGGGTTGAGGTTTGTGGCAGCAGGACACACCGGGATTTCGCTGGAGCAGGTTCGAGGTGGGGGACAGGGGGGCAGTGGCCAAGTTAGTGGGCGTCCTCCTATTCTTAGTTTCAGCATGGCTTATTGGGTCCTTTTTCTCCTTCTACACAACAAGACCTAGACTATGAAAGCACATGTAAAAATTACACCCTTATTTAGGATATTTCGTATGTTGCTTTTTGTTTGCAGACCTTACTCCCCTTCTTAAATATTAAATGGGGTAGCCGAAATACCTGAGGGTAGTGCTATATTCAACAAATGCCTGATTCTCATTCACAAATAAAATGCAGTTGTGAGACCACTCATACCACACTTAATCTCGTGCCCAACATATATAGTGCTAAACCGAAAAAAAGTGTGCAAGAGCGAGATGGCACCTCACGGGCGCACCACCAAACGGGGACCTGACTGGTACTCGCCAGGACAGCCCTGTTGTCATCATCGGTACCATCAAGCTCAGAACAGAAAATAGTGTCCAGATACACAAAAAATTTGTGAGAAAGGTGCAGTGAACCTAAAGCAAAAAAGTGACCACTAAAGTGTCAATCAAAACATTAAAACACTCATAACACAACACAGACAGTACAATTTTATTCAGTTTCTTGTGTTGTGTATGGAAGAATAAAAAGAAAAAAGTAGATGTGGTTATCACCCATTTAACCACTCATACTTTTACTTGCCAAGTAAAGCGTTGGGGCCTGGCCTTTGCCCTGCATCGTGCAGTGAGCTATCATCTGCTTCTCTCGAACCCGGAGTGTCTTCGGCTTGAAGACGGAGCAGGCGTTGCAGTCTTTGCTCTCGTGGTCGATTGGCAGGCAGAGGTTGCAGACCGGGTGCTGGTCCTTCTGCGCGAACTTGTGGTGGCAGTTTCTGCAGAATTTAAAGGGTGTCTTGTACATCCCTGCGCTCAGTGTGCGCATTTCCCAAAGGACGAAGATCTCGAGGTTCTTCCCTTTCTTCGTCGTCTCCTCTCTGATGGTCTTCTCCCAATCTTCTCAGGCTTTTCCCGTCGAAGAGTTGTTGTATTTTCTCCTTTTCTCCTCCAAAACTTCTGGAGCTTCACGCGACGATCAAGACCCAACAGCGGAAAAAAGAATCTGAAGATGGCGCCCAAGGGTGGGAGCTTCCGCCGGAAGCATGCCGACGTCACCGAAGGTACACCAAATGGTGGGACGTCGACGCCCACCTGGGCTACGACAAAAAAAAAAAAAACTACGATTCCGGACCCAACCACCAGATTGCGGAATATGCACAGCATAGTGAATCCGGAAAGATTCACGCTGCAAAACATGGTTTGTCACTAGCTTTAAATTGTGGCACATATGCCACTAACATCTGAAGCCTTTTTCCTTTAACACATTTTTGCACGTTTTTGATATTTCAAATGCTTGAATGTGGTTTTTAAATAGTTTAAATTCTACATTCCACAAAAAAACTGGTCTTGAAAGTTTAACTTGCATATTCAAATCTATGAATGAGTTCACCAGTTGTTGTGGTTACTATATAAGTGGGCTTCCTGAATCAGTTTTAGAATAATTAGTAAATTATTTCATGTTCAGTAAATGTAATCATCCTATTTGGACAAGCCAGAGGCAATGGCCCTACAATACTGCAGGACTCCTCAGTGCAGCATAGAGTTCCAAATGGGATAGGTCTTTGTAAGACTTCAGATATTTAGAATCAAGATAGCATGGTTCAGCAACATGAACTGTGAGTTCAAGACCAAACCAACAAAGGGGTGGAATCAAGGACGCTAGTAGTTCCCTTCAATGGTCAATAATACATACTTGTTTAGATTGCTGCAAAGATTAGACACATGAGAAGTTTGCTGGAAAAATTAAAGTATAGATGTTAGGTATTTAACAGCCTGTGATTACTTTAAAAAACATAGAAACAGCCTCCAAGCACTAAGAACTGACAAACTGAGACAAGAGAAAATAAAAGCTTCCATTTGGATCAGATTACTTACAAGGAAATAAGTAAAACCATAAATTCCCAATTACATCTTAACAGAAATAAGAATGTGCTAAGACATACCAACCACTATTCAAAGAGGTTTAACTATAGAAAGCCTTTCATAAACGTCTTAAGATCAAAGTTGTCTGATATGTTTCAAAGAACATTACTGTGCAAGTTGGTTCTTCCCTAACCGGTTTATGTTAACAAACTCATCTGCTGTTTGTCATCAATGACCCACTTCAACAGTAACAGAATGGATACACAAACAATACAGACAAGCTTAGTATGACCCTTGCACCTAGCAAGTTACCAATTGAGTCTTTGGTAGGCTCTTTAATGGCATATTTTTATTAGTGACAACTTGTGTTTGGAATGCAACGTCTTAAGCTGTTAGTTTTCTTATCCGGGGTAATATTTTGGACACTACTGGCATAACTACCCCTGCATCTGACTTTTCAAGGGCGGTGGAGTCACTTCAGAATGGTACCGGTTCAATGTGTTCTCTTTTGAAATATTCAAAGTAGATATTTGGAGGTTTTCTATGCTAAATAGTCATTTTATGATTTAACACAACTTATTCGGCTCTCTTCAGTCATGTAGAAGCAGATGACGTAGTTGTTTTCCCATTACTTTGTCCTCCTAGGAAGTTCAAGTCTCTTCTTGCACAAGGCTATACTTTAAGATTGGTTCTTTATTCATCAATCATCTGTACATATATACATGGTTCCATAATTACATTTTATAGGACGTCTTGGGAAGCAAAATTAAACCAGTAGAGGTTTAGAGACAAACCGAATCCCCTTAGGGTGGAAGACAGTATGATGCCATAGAATATCTAGCAGTAAGCCATAATTTTCTACTGAATGCCCTGAAGCAAATGAACTAAGGAAGCAGGTATCAACCATTTTGATAGAGATCGATACGATGACAGACTACACCATATTAAAAAAAGATCATTGCAGATCAAAGTTAAATTTAGAGTAGAAGGAAAATGTAGCCATTTTTGGTGACAAATTGCCAGGTTTTAGTTTATCCCATGTGCTGAAGAATTAAAATGTGGATCTTCAAAAATATGCAGGATTAGTCAGCTAAGTTCTAGTCTTAAACAGCTTTTGAAGCACCAATATGATCTACAGCTCATATGCCTCGAACATGAAGTTTTGGATTTGGTTAACTGTGGTCGTATTCTTATAATTCAACGTAAAACACATTTTAACAAGTTCAGCTTGATAGGCCAATGCCTGTGATCGTCCGAGTGATGCACCACACATCTAAAGAGCATGCCAAAGGCAACAGCACAGAGCTTATTCTCTACACTGGTGGACTTTGACTATGCGGATGACAGACACACACACACGTAAAGACGTCTTGCCTCAACTTCTATGCAGAGCAATTGGGTTTGAAGATCAACACAAAGAAATCAGAAGTCATGCCACTTTACATCCCAAATCCTTCACACGTCAAGGTGGATGGAGAGGGCCTAGCCATTACTGAACAGATCACCTACCTAGGCAATACCAGCAGATATGATGGAGGGGGAGGCAGTGACTTCAAAAGCAGACTGGACAAGGCTAGGAATGCTTTCAGGATGCCTATCAATGTATGGAAGTCAACTCAGTACAGGACCAACAGCAAGCTGAGGCTTGACCAGAGCTGCATTCTGTCCACACACTCATATGAATCAGAATGCTGTCTGATGATTAAATGCATCATCAATAAACGGTCAGTCTTCCACACTAATAACCTGAGAAGAATCTTGTGCATTGCCAGGCCAAGAGCCATATACAAACAGAAAGTGCTCATCAGATGCAAACAAAAGAGCATGGACATCAGCTTATGTGAAAAAGGAGGGAGATGGATAGAATTTTTATTTGTAATGCACACAGCTACCCTAAGGGGTTTTCAGGTGCAAGGCAGGTAGGGGAGAGGTTCCAGAGTTAAAAGAGCAAGGTCTTCAGGCCTTTGCGAAAAGCAAGGAGAGATGTACAACTTCTCAGTGACTCTGGAAGAGAATTCCAGAGTTTCGGACCCAAATGTGAGAAGGAACGACCTTTCATGCGAGACAAGCAGAACCTAGGCACACTGAACAGAGTGATTCATAGATCGTAAAGAGCGAGAAGGATGATAAAGCGACACCAAGTCCCGAATATATTGTGGACTAGTTCCTGCTTTAGCCTTCAACATAAAGCATAAAGTTTTGAACGAGATAGGGTTCGGAATTATCAGCCAACGGAGCTCGCGACGGAGGGAGACTGAGGTTTTCTTTGGAAGTCAGCAGAGCAGCCTTGCAGGCGCATTCTGAACTAATTGAAGCAGGCAGGTAGTAGCTTTGTCAGCTCCCAGATACAGCACATTGCGAGTCCAGTCTGGCTATAATCAAAGCTGGATCACAGACCGTTGAGTGGGAGCAGGGATCATCCGGATGATTTTTTTAGCCATTTGAGGACAAGAAAGGAGGTGTCTGTCATCTAAGCTACCTGAGGCTTCATAGACCGTTTGTCATCCAGAACAAATCCCAGGTTATTAACTTTCTGAGATGGAGTAGGCAGAGCCCCTAGAGAGTCAGGCCAGTGATGAGGGGCCCAGAGAGAGGAGTTTTCCCCTTGAATCATGACATCAGTCTTATTGCACTGAGCCAGAGAGAGTTTTTATTCATCCAAGAGGAGACAACTCAGGCCCAAGTGTGACTCGGAGGGTCCATGGTTCTGTTCAGAAGACAGAGTAAAGATGATCGGAGTGTCATCTGAGTAGGTAAAAAGACCCCACCTCTCACTTGAGCCATCAATGGGCGGACGCAATTGTTAAACAATAGAGGGCTCAACACTGAATATACCATCAAAAGAGAACAAGACTGTCTTCTGGGGTTCAGTGGGGAGCTGTTCTTGTAATAAATGGCAGTCAGGCAGGCCGAAGAACACTTGGGGGCTAACTGTTGAAACTGAAATAAAGACTCTGAACCATAGCTGGTGTATCTACAGAAACCTGTCCAACATAGACCGAAGTGGAGGTTCTTTGTTGCTGCCCTACATGCATAACGAGAATTAAGTAATTGGGTTGTTGCTGCGCTCTCCATCCGTTTGCCCACTGCTGTAGTATTCTACTGTCTCGGTCTAGTGGTGGTTCAGCAATGGCCCCATCTTCCTTCATGGCAGTGGTGACAAAATGTTTTGGTTATGCATGGTGTTTTATATAAATGGGCATTATGGAAAGGTCATTCTTTCTTCTTCAATCTAGCTGTGACAGCTTTGCAGCTAGCTGACGTTTTATATACTTTATTCTCTTGCTGTAAAAAGTAGGTTGAACAAGGACATAGTGTTTTTCTCTGTAAATGGTACCGGAGATCTAGGAGGAAGAATATTGATTACTTACCTGTACCTTCATTCTCCAAAACTGGCCTTTTAATATATTCATATGCATGAATTATTCCCCACTGTTAGTCTGGGAACCCCCTGTAAAACTTTAACAGAGCAGAATACATTACACAATGAAACAACTAAAGACTACATGCAACCTGTCTCCTCTATGTATGCTGTCTAAACTGTTGCAGAATGTTAATGTGACTTGAAGGAGAAAGTGGTTGAAGTGGGATGACTCAAATTCCCTGTGTGTGATATTTTCTACTAGGCAAATATTTACAATGACTCTGGAGAAAAGCGAAAGCATGGGTAGGTTATGCTCATTCAACTTCAAGACCCATCAATCACCTCATTTGAAAGAGACAAGAATTAGGACCACGTCAGACATACCTGTGAGTCCCTGAGGGGATCCTACTGGTGTCGATGGGTTTGAGGAATAGTTATTGCTGGAGTGATCTGGGGAGTAAATCTGAAAACAGAGAAGCATTAAGCAATCAATGTCTTAACCAAATAAAAATTTAACAGCGAAACATCAAAAATACTAGACTTGTGCCAAAATCCACAGAAAGGTTTAAGAAAACAAGTTACTTATCTGTAACTTCAGTTATCCAATATTGGTATCTTTCATAGATTCAGATGCCTGAATCATTCCCGGTCGCCGAGGCGGGAGTCCCACGGTAAATAAAATAGCAGTGCCAAAGGTAAATAATAGTAGTAGGCCCTAAGGAAAAGGCCTGAGGCCCGAATCTTAGTAGCCTATCTACATCATTATGCTAAAAGGACCAAAGTCTTTGTCCCAACCAATCAGCTACCAGCACCCTCTAGAACCCTCTCTGCAGAGCCACTTCTCCTCATATTTTCGTTAGCACAAGTGGGAATTGAGTATCCCAAATAGAGAACTGACTCTCCGGGGAGGAGGGTGGATGCATGTGAATCTATGAAAGATACCAATACTGAATAAATGAAGTTACAGGTAAGTAACTTGTTTTCTTTTCCAGTATTGGGGTAGCTTTCATAGATTCACATGCCTGAATCAGAATAGCAAGCAGTATGCCAGGTAGGAGTCAGTTGCGGATGGTGGGAGACTTGTACTGATAAACTCCCAGATACATCATTATTAATAACCAACAAGAGTAAGGCAACTGAATTTTTCATAAGTATAACATGACCAGAAATTTAAACGAACATTCATAGAGTAGTAACAAACATGGATATCTAACGTCACGTACATCCATTTGTTAAAATCGAAACAAGTGTGTATATATATATATATATATATATATATATACACACCTTAAAAAACATATCTGTATATCAATATATTGAAACCTCTGTATGAATACAAAAGTAAAGAACACAGGTTACCTGAAGCTGTTCTTAAAGAAATAGGTGTCGTAAGACAGCCTGACCAACTGCCGCATCCTCTTGGCTCGTTGATTGCAGGCAGTAATGTCTCGTGAACGTGTGGACATTCTTCCATGTCGCAGCACGGCAGATATTTTCCAGCGTCACTCCTGCAAACAACGCTGTGGACGCTTCCACAGCTCTTGTGGAGTGAGCCTTGACCTTGCTCAGTAGTGGACCATTTGATTTGATATGGCAGAAATGGTTTGCGGAAGCTATCCACTGGGAAATTGTGGCTTTTGGGACTGCTGCGCCGGGTGTGGTTTGACCGTAAGCTACAAATAATTGATCAGATTTCCTAATGGTTTTTGTCCTTTGCAGGTAGAATTTTAAACATCGTTTGATGTCCAAAGAAAGTAGTGTTCTTTCGGCGGGTGTAGTAGGATTTGTAAAGAAAGCTCTCAACTTCACTGGTTCATTTAAATTGAACTGTGATGGTACTTTAGGTATGAATGTTGGATTAGTTCGAATAGTGACATAATCCTTAGAGAAATGCAGGAAAGGTTCTTTAATAGTGAATGCCTGAATTTCACTTACTCTTCTGGCAGACGTTAAGGCTAGAAGTAGGGCGACCTCCCATGTGAGATATTTGATGTCGGCTTTATGAATGGGTTCGAATGGATGTTTTATCAGTTGTGAGAGAACCGTATTGAGTTACCATTCCGGTGGAGGAGGCCTAACCGGAGGATAAGCTCGGAAAAGACCTCTCATGAACTGTTTGATTAGAGAGGACGAAAATAGTGAGGGAATGTTGGCAACTTTCCTGGACCTGGATAGAGCCGCTAGATGGACTTTTATGGATGAAAAAGAGAGACCAGAGCTAGCTAGATACAGTAGATAAGGAAAAAATTTCTCTGCAGGAGCCTCTATCGGGTGCATACTGTTAGAGTTACACCAAAAGCAAAACCTCTTCCATTTAAGACAATAAGTCTTCAAGGTGCTTTGTGCTTGTGATTTTAGTAAGATGTCACGGCAATCCTGAGGAATATGAAGGTCTTGAAATTCCAAGAAATCAGGAGCCATGCGTGTAATTTCAGAGATTGAGGGTCTGGGTGAAGTATCTGTCCCTCCTTCCGAGACAGCATTGTTGGAGTTGGAAGCAGACGGATTGGACGGTCCTGTGATAGCAACAGAAGTTCTTGGAACCCGTACTGGTACGGCGACCGGGGAGCAATCAGGATGAGACGGCAGCCCTCCAATTTCATCTTGCGCAACCCCCTTGGTATCAACGGGATCGGGGGGAAAAGCGCGAGCACAATCCCAGACCATCGCATGGACAGGGCATTCCCTCGTGACCCCTGCTGAGGGTATCTGCTGGCGTAAGAGCGGCATTTCTTGTTTTGCTTTGTTGCAAACAAATCCAAAGTCGGTTTGCCCCAAGCCTGGAAAACTCTGTTCACTTGAACATGTTCTAATTCCCACTTATGGCAGTCTGATAGGGACCTGCTGAGTTTGTCCGCTATTGTATTGTGGAGGCCTCTGACATGCTCATCCTTGAGAGTTATGTTGTGAAGTGTTAGCCTTTCCCATAACTCCTGAGCTTCCTTTGACAACGTTGCCGACCTTGTCCCTCCTTGTTTGTTCCACGTAGAACATGCTGGTGGTCTTATCGGTTCAAACGAAGACCGAAGACCCTGCAATCCTTGGAAGGAATGCTTGCAAGGATAGGAAGATTGCCCGCAGTTCCAGACTGTTGATGTGTCGTTGTCTGTACTTCTGAGACCATTTGCCTTGTACTTGTATATCTTGGAGATGACCTCCCCATCCCTCCATGGACGCATCCGTTGTCAGAATGAAGCCTGGAGGGTTCTGTATGAACGTCAGTCCTTGTATCAGATTGGGTAACAGTGACCACCATTGAAGCGCATCCACCATTCTTGGAGTGACTTTGATGACGTCGTTGAAGCAACCGGTCGCTTGTTTCCTCTGAAGATGTAGTTCCTCCTGTAAAGGTCTAATTTTCAGGCGCGCCAAGGGGATGAGATTTATGGCACATTCCCAGGAGTGAAGCGAACAGAAAAGACTTTCTTTTTTAAACCTGACGCGCCAATTTCTGTAGGCGAAGTTGTCTTTCTTGTGATAAGAATGCCTTGCATTGTATTGTGTCTAGACGTGCTCCCAGGAACGACAGGATCTGCTTTGGATGTAACTGGGATTTGCTTCTGTTCACAGTTAGTCCCAGAGATGCAAAGAGAGTGCGACATGTCGAAATGGCATTCTTTACATTATGCTTTGAAGGACCTTTGATTAACCAATCATCCAAGTACGGGAAGACCTGTATTCCCCAAGAACGCAACGTTGCCGCTACTGGCGCCAGGCACTTTGTGAAGATCCTTGGAGCCGATTTGAGTCCAAACGGGAGCACTTTGAACTGATAATGGGCGCCAGCCACAGTGAATCGGAGATGCTTTCGATGTTTCTGATGAATCGAGATGTGGAAGTAAGCGTCTTCCATATCTAAGAAAGCCATAAAATCTCCCTCGTTCGGGCAGCTCAGAATCTCTGACAGGGTGACCATACGAAAACCCTGTTTCTTGAGGAACCTGTTGAGGTTGCGAAGGTCCAGAATTGGTTGCCATTCTCTCGATTTCTTTTTGATTAGGAAAAAACGGGAGTAGAAACCTGTCCATTTCTGAAGAACTGGGACCTTCTCTATAGCGTTCTTGAGGAACATTGAATAAGCTTCCTTGAACAATAGGTGAAGACAAGGGGGAGGGGGTCCCTTTGGCAGAGTCGTTGGTGGCTTGATGACAAATTCTAGGGTGTGCCCATGCTTTACGAGGTCTAGCACCCAGCGGTCAAATGTAATTTTTTTGCCACTGATCTAGGAAAACAGACATTTTTGCGCCCACAGGGAGGGAAGGAAATGTGATTGGCGCCCTGCTGAACTCACTTGTTTCTATGAGAGTCTCGCCCTTGATTGTTGGAGCGTTTTCGGCCTCCTTGGCGAGAGAAACCAGCCGTATTGGATTGGCGGTACGATTATTGATAAGATTGCCGATATTGAGGCTGATATGGTCTGCTCTGTTGATGGTAACCTCCTCTAGAGGAATAGCCACACCCTCTAACACCTCTGAATGCTCCCCGTTTGTACTGGAGGGAACTCAGACATCTTGCGGTATTAGTATCTGTCTTGATTGCTTGGAGGGCCTCATCAATAGGTTTGCCAAACCAAGATCCGCAGTCATAGGCCATGTCTAATATTTTGGTTTGGACTTCTGGTCGGAAGGTGGTAGCCTTTAACCAACCTTGGCGCCTGAGAACTGCAGCCCCCGCCAATTGCCTGAAATTTGTGTTGACAATATCCAGAGCGCAGTCGATAGTTTCTGATGCTGCGCGCTCTCCCTCTAACAAGATCTTTCTAGCCTCGTGTCGTTTGTCCTCTGGAATAAGGTCAATCAGACCTGCCATGTCCGACCACATTTGGCGATCATAACGCCCTATGATCGCTAATGAATTCGCTGCCCTGATGGAGGCGGCAGCCATGGTTGAGAACTTTTTACCAATGAGGTCAAGGCGACATCCCTCTTTGTCCGGTGATGTAGTGATGGGTGTGGCCGGATTTTTAGACCTTTGTTGGGCAGCCTGTGAAATGACTGAATCCGGCCTGGGGTGACCAATGAGGCAGGATGGGCTGTTGATCGGAGCACGATATTTTTTATCAATCCGTGGAAGCACTGCAGGCACGGATGCAAGATTCTTCATAATCTTGATGCTCTCAGTACATATGTAATCTATTATTGGAATTGCTCTGGTAACTTTCCTATCCTCCTCTTTGAAATCGTGGAGGAAACAATCAGTTTGTTCCACAGTCACTGGAAGCTGAAACCTAGCAGCAGCTCGCTGCATGAGGTTGTGAAATCCACCTATATCTTCTGGAGGCGACTGATGGTTGTGGAGTTGGTGGAGACGGCATGGGAATAATATATGAATCCCACGGATCCAAGTAAGGATTCTCTGGCAGTTCGCCTTCTTCAACTTCTTCACCCGAAGAAGTGTCCGGAGTTTGAGCAGGCTGAACAGGCTGGTGCTGTTGAGGAGGTTCTGTAATTGGAGACATTGGTGCCGGAACCACTGGCTGAGGTATAGGATCTGGAACTACCACAGGCTGGGGTGGTGGAACGACTTGCTGTGGTGAAAAGCGCTGCCTATAATCCGCTAACATGGCCTGCAAGTCCTAAATGAGGGTAGGAGGCAGATGGCTGGACTCTGAAATCCGAGAATGCCTCTGGTATCCTGTGTGGTGAGGAACAACAATGTCCTCCTGGTAGTAGTGTTCCGTGCAGTCTTCATCTTCCTCGTCTTCTTGACATTTAATGTTGAGTTCTGAAGGATGACTAGCTATTCCAAAAGCTCCTTCATCGTCATCATCATAGTCCTCATCATCCTCTTGGGCATATGCGTTGAGAAGTCGACCGGACCATCGTCGACGGACTCGACGTCAACCGGACCCATCGTCGACGGACTCGACGCCGACGGGACCATCGTCGACGGACGCGCCGTTGACGGTACCATCGTCGACGGGACCATAGTCAACAGACTCGACGTCGACGGGACCATCGTCTACGGACTCTACGTCGACGGGACCATCGTCGACGGCACCATCGCCAACGGACTCGACGTCAAAGGGACCATCATCGACGGACTCGACGTCAGACTTGACTTCTTCGTCAACGGGGCACTCGTAGACGACACAGAAGATGTCTTAGTTGACGATGGAAGCTTCGTTGACGGTACCTTCGCCAACGAGTGTTTAGACGGCTTCGTCGATGAGGCTTTCGTCGACGGATCATAGACACTATGGAAATCCTCGTCGACAGGATAGGAGAAGTAATAGAAGTAGTAGAAATTGTCACCGTCGACGAAGGAGCTGAAGATGTGACAAAGATAGTCGACAAAGGTAAAGCTGAAGAGACAGAACAGCTTTTACTCACGGTTTTGAGTAATTGCTTTTTAGAGTCCTTGAGAGCTGAAGCTTCTGTAGACTGAATAGGCCCAGAGGATTGAGAAGGACCAGAAGTGGAGTGGGGGGATTTGAGATGTTTTCTCCCCTCACTTGACGAACTGTCCTGAGATCTTGCTCTCTTGCTGGAGGTTGAAGCTCTATCATCATCTTCAGTTGAAGAAGATTTGAGCCACAACAGGACTCTAGCCTCCCTATCCCTTGGAGTTTTGGAAGGGAAGGTTCGGCAGATCTTCCAATCTTTAGCCTCATGCTTTGGATAGAGACAATAGATACAGTCCTTATGTTGATCATCAACATGGACTCTTTTTGTCGCATGTTCTGCAAGGTTTGAACAAGGCCTTCATGTCAGACATCCTGAAGGAAAAACTGAGAGGCACTCAGGGAGACTCCCTTCCACACGACGTCAAAGTCTGAGGAGAACTGGCTCTGCAGAGAGGGTTCTAGAGGGTGCTGCTAGCCGACTGGTTGGGACAAAGACTTTGGTCCTTTTAGCATAATGATGTATTTACCTTTGGCACTGCTATTTTATTTACCATGGGACTCCCGCCTCGGCGACGGGGAATGATTCAGGCATGTGAATCTATGAAAGATACACCAATACTGGATAAAAGTAAAAATGCAGTCCGATTCAAACATCCAAATAGTAAACATAAGATAATGTATTGCTTATATGTGTGCATTAATGCTTCTACTTTCAAATCGGACTTAATTGTGGTAATACAAAAAGAAATGCAAGTGAAGAAAAAAGAAAAGGAAACCGGTCAGAAGACCAAATCATACAAGCAGGTTAGCAACCAGGAAGGTTTTCAAAGCCCCAATCAAGTTACTGCTGTTAATCTTTGTCACACACCCTTGTCAGCCCTAGGTGGCATGATGTCTGAAATACCTGGAGCAAAACATCTCCAGCTTTGTTGGCTTTCACAGAGTCGCATGCTTGCCACTTTCAACCTGTGAAGCATTAGTTTTCTATGTTTTAACCATCAATATACACAATTTACACTGTATTATTATTCGTTCTTATATAGCGCTCGATTACCCGCAGGCATCTCGGCGCTTGCCTTGGGAACCCGTCCTGGCTTTTTCCCTGTGAGATACCCGTAATGGGCATCACCAAGGTGAAAGCCAGGCATCCCGCCGCGGGGGGGGGGCCGTAGTGGAGATTAAGCAGGCTAATGCCCAGAGCTGCAGAGTGTGAACCCATGATTCGAGTAGGCACCGAAACGAGAATTATCGAGTCCGTGGATATTTGGGCTCAAGACCCTGCCGCGTCGGGAATTGAACCCTGGTCCCGGGTCTGACCTCTGCTTCAGGGTCTGCCTCCTCTAACCAGTGAGCCACACTTCTCCACATCATGTATCATCCTTGCACCTTCTGCAGTCTATCTACCTCAGATTGTGGCTCAAACACTGATCTATGTTGTCATGAGACATTGAGCTACACTACTTTAAGAGGCTTCATATCATATCAGTATCATTGAGTTGAGTAACAAACATCTGTTATTGAGCGCTAAGATACCTGTAGTGGTGAACGTGCGCTGTACAAATACACATTTTATGTTATATCTCAGATGTTTAAAAGTATAAATTAGAGCAGCACCACAAAATTGGAGGCGGTATGACGGAGACTGAGACTGAGACTATGTATGAGGAGAAAAGACTACGAATCCGGACCCAACCACAAGACCGCGGAATAATGCACAGCATAGTGAATCCAGAAAGATTCACGCTGCAAAAGTAACATTTCTTCTACAACACTGGTTATTTCAAAGACTATAAAAGCGGTATTCATTTTAAGAACCATGTGTACACAAACCAATAAAAGCGCAGGCTGAGGTTCACTTAACTGAACATGTTACAGCACCACGTTCACCACAGCCACCAAAAACTTGATTGAACTTCTCAACAGTACAGCTTTGTGAAGGTGTGTACTGACTTGCACTGTTGCTTTGCAAATGTTTCTCAGCAGTACAGCAGCAAACAAAGCAGCTAAGTTTACTATTCTTCTTGTGGCGCGAGTTCCTACCTTTCATTGTAATGGCCCTCGTACCTTCCAATTACTAGACAATGGATGCTGAAATCCAACAAACTAATCCTTGCTTCAAAAGAGCATTTCCATTTTGGATTTTCCGAAGGAGACAACAGGCCTCATTGTCTACAATATTTAGCTTATGCAGAACAAGTAAATTTCTCTCACCAGTCTTGCTGAGATGATAGCTAACAGGAGAGCTATCTTCCATTAGAGCAACTGGACTTGGATGTGTTTGAATAAAAGCCTTATTAGAGCTCCTAACACGCTGGTTATCTCTCAGGAGAGTGGCTGCCTTGCCAGTTGTGGAAGCAGTCAAACAAACCCCTTATGAACTCTGAATCTGCTGCAAAATAATGTTTGACAGATGTATGGGGGTTTCTAGAGACTAGTGCTGAGTACACTCAAATTAAAGGATATCTCAAACTTTAATTGATTGGTAAATCAAGGTGTTGAGACCAAGACCAAATTAAGCAATCTCTTCCATTTCAAAGCGCAGGTCTTTTTTACAGAATCTACCATAGCCAATTTGAGTATTGTTCTTGAGTCCATGGGAATATTCAGAGAAACACAGTGAATGGGGACTAAAGAATTGTATGTAATGCACAGAAGCATTCCGGAATTTAACAGCGTTCACTCATCAAGGAAGACAAACTGTAATTCTGATGTCAATTTCCGTCTTAATGGATGAAAGTTTGAAGTTTGCTATTGATAGCATTCCCGTACCAAATTAATGTCCTCTTTTAGAGTAGAATGGTTTCCTTTTTATAGTTGGAGTTTCTGATTTGAGTCTTTAGCGACTGCAATGCATCATTTTCTGACACGTTTTGCCCCTCAGAAGTACATAGGATTGTTCTTCTAGTCTGTAGAAGTTGTTGCACAGCCAGCTGCTTTTTCTCAATAGGGTATGGATGGGTAAATGCTTGATGCTGGTGTTAGCTCCTACATTGAGGTGTTTATATAAGCCAAAAAAATCAGTATACTCACTTTCAAAAACACTGACTAGACTAGGAGCAATTTTGTAGAAGCACAGAAGCAGACAGGTTAAGCAGACCGACAAATACCGCAAACAAGTGGGACCAAAACCAAGGAATAGTAGAGTGAACTTTCACATGTGGGGCACTCCACCATAGGCCTCTTTGTAACACAGAACGCGAAATGCCAAAGCTTCGAATCCCAGTATCCAAACCACCAATCACTAGTTGTAAGAAAGTGGCTCTGTATATACTGGACCAAAGTAAGGTACAGTGCCCACAGTCCCCTGAGGTTTGGCAGAGGCTAAAGTTAGACATAACCTTACTCTCTAAAGTAGTAGCTTGGTCGAGCAGTAAGGCAGTATCAGAGGACAGTGTAAAGCATTTGTTGTACACACTCAGTCAGCAAATGGTCTCACACACTCAAGAACTGAACTCTAGGCCAATTGCTTGTGTAAAAATATACAGTTTTATTTTAGAACCAACAAGGTCTCAAAATATACTTTCTCAGAATGAGTTTCTTTAGTTAAATACTTTTCAAAATAGGAAATAGACTTTTGAATACAATAGCTACAGTTGTTGCAATAGGCAACACAATTCCAAACACAATGTTACATTGAGCTCAATGGGAATATCTAGTTAAATGCAATTAGTTACTTTATAGATTACTTTTCTAACCACAGGACTGGATCCTAGCTTCAGTCCTGGGACATCTCCTGTAAACAATTGAGTAAAAGCGCTTTGGTTACAGTAGTGATTTTTGAATAATATTATTGTATTTTAAAAGTTGACACTTAGAAACTTTTTCACATAGAATCACCAATGTTATCCTGTGGGAGGAAATTCACTTAGCAGGTAAGTAGTGTTATCGTTACTTTTTCTTACCCAGTGTTGGATCCTGGATCCAGCACTGGTGCATCTCCTGTCAATTGAAAGAATGCGTTTAGGTCATACAGGCGATTTTTAAGGAATAACAAAATACCTAAAAAATGCTGTGGGTATTATTAATAATGAAATAGTACACATAGAGGAGCAACTGGCAGCTACAAAAACAGCACTCTATGCTGCCCTAAAGAAGAATGCCCAGCGAGTGGGACCGAAGCTCTATTTCTGGAGAATAATACAAGTGGGAAGGGCAAAGCCAGAAAGTCTGGCAAGAAATTACATTAACATCACAATCACTACAGATGCCCATAGACTTCCCTAATTTCTAGGACAGCAAATGGCCTGCAACTCCTAATAGATAATTTTACATCGTACATGACAGAAAAAGACTTGCAGTTACACCTAGAGAAAACATTTGTCATGACATGTGGGAGTAAAAAACCCAAAACTAGGCAACATCATGTGAGTGGAACTATTATTAATAGAGTTTTATCTCATATTTGGGGATGCTTTTTAATAGGAACGGCTCATGGAATACACACATTGAAATGTCCAATATGAAATTCCTGAGAATCACGGAGTCCATTTTCAGATTTTCTGCGAAATTAGGTAATACACCCATTCGTGAAATCCTAACCCTGTACCAGAGCAAATGCGTCCCAGGGGTCTGCTATAGGGCTGCTATCTGGGGGAGAGCAAACACAGCCTCTCTACAAAAACAGGAAAAAAATTATTTAAAAGATTATTGGCAGTCCCTAAGGCTACAGCTAATTATATAATCCACAATAATTCTCGGCCCCTTATTTTAGTGATTCGATAAATATGGCTGGCCTGACATTCTGGAGAGGAATATGGTCAAAGGAGGAAACAAAATTCACCCAAGAAATAATAATGGATTGCCTAACACTAGACTGTAGCAGGAAAATACCGTGGCTGGAGCATATTTTTAATCTGCTAACATGGTGTAAAATAGAATTTGATAAAAAGGAAACCTACGTCCAATCTAGAGCTCGGTAAAAGCAACCTGAGGCTCAAATATCTAAATGGTATGGAAAATGAAAGGAAAAGGATTGCCATTAAAAAACCTAGAGTTGCTTATTGCGAAGGATCACCTACGAGGATACTACAGCCTTATTTAATGCTGGTTAGAAATACACAACACAGATTTTACCTAACCAGATTAAGGCCGGGGACATTACATTACCTGTTCGCATTCCCAAAAATGGAAAAGTGGGGCCTTAAACTACCGAATTGCCCTTGCGACGGAAAAACAACGCAATCCACGCTGTACTTCATTTTGTTCTGTAGTTTTTATGGGGATATCCGAAAAACAGTATAGACTTTTTAAGTATAAACAAGCTTATCTGTAGTCTGGGAAACTTGAAAATGATAAACTCTCAGATTAGATATGTGCAACTCGCTGTTAGGAAAAGAAAGGACTATGCACATTTAGATGCACTATCATATGAAATAATGGATGAACATTATTGGACTCTCCCACCTTAGCATTTAAACAGAAATTTAAATGTATTTGCATTTTATGTAACTCCGCGTCTATTTTTTCCCCTATATTGTCTAGCTGGTGTTTTTAAGATAAGACGAGACACTATGCACTTTATATATGCATTTGTATCAATATATGCATTAATATTAGAAATTAGTATGAACCCTTTGTTTATATTGATTTGTGTAATAGGAGTTATTTATACCCTAAAGGTTGCTTTATAATAGCTTATACCCCTTTTGCATGATAATTAGTATTAAATGTTATGAAATGTTGTTACTTTTAATCTGCACAAATTTAATTTGCTATTTTAATGATCTTAATTGTGATGTAATATGCTTTAATGGTGATTTTCATTTGCACCGAATAAAGCTTACTTTGATATGACTTGATTATTTTTTCTACTCAGTGTGATATGCCTAGATATCACACTGGGACATTTCCTAGAGAAAAGGTAAGTAAAGTCAGTTTTGCACAATTGTTATTTTTCAGGTTTACATACAAATCAACTCCACATCAAACATTTTTCAGAGAAAAACAGTCAATAGGTTACCAGGTAAGTACTCGGTCTTTGGAGTTGAGCTTCTGGGGTTAGAACAAGGGTTCCCTCAGGGTCAAGGATGCACTCTTGTTACACCCTCAGCGGCACTAGGGCGGCCAGGTGCAGAGAGCTGAGGCCCAATGTTATCCAAAGGGGAATAGGGAGCCTCTGGTTGGTGGCTGCTGACAAGCAGGTCACTGGGCTGTGGGAGCAAAGCTCCTGGACTTATGCTCAGGGCAAATGGGGGTTTAGGCCAACACAAAAGTTGCACCCTCAGCGGCACCTTTTACTACAGTTGTTACACAGTATGTCTTTTTAAGGTCTCGCGCCTAGCGTTGAAGTGTGCAGCAATGCTTGTGCAGCACGAGACATTAAGTAAGGGAAAACGGGTTTTGGGTAGCTGACCGAGGAATGGCACACACGAGAGCGTGCTTTTCCTCTTGTGGCACGCTATTGGGCTTCGCGTGCGTGTTTTTTAGCAATAGGCCAAAGGAGGGTGCATTGCTCCGCCCATGGCCTATTGGTGTCTATTACGCGCATTGCTGACGAACAAGTTACTTACCTTCGGTAACGATATATCTGTAAGAAACAGTAGTTAGTATTAGATTCCTTACCTTAGAATATCCCCAGGCGTCAGTCTGGATCCGGAAACTTTTGCGTAGCAGTACCCCTGCGCGTCGGTAGGCGTCGTCTGCAGGCGTCCCCTGCGGCTCCGCGTCGTCGGCGTCGTGCGCCGTGATGACGTCGCTGGAGTATATAGACGCCGCCTCCGCGCGCTGACGTCAGTTCTTTGCACACAGCTTTTCCGCGCCAGAACATGCAGAGCCATGTGAGAACTAACACTGGTGCCATTTGAAACTAGGGCCCTGAAAGGGATGTCCTTAACCCTAGGTATCAGTTCGCAGAACGGGGAGGATGGGTGGGGCGGTAAGGAATCTAATACTAACTACTGTTTCTTACAGATATATCGTTACCGAAGGTAAGTAACTTGTTCATCTGAAAGAAACAGGTTAGTATTAGATTCCTTACCTTAGAATAGATACCCCAGCAATACCAACCCCGGTGGTGGGTCTGCGAACCAATACAACCTACACCAGAAAGTCCTGGAGGACCGAACGGCCAAAGAAGCCATCCCTCCGGACTTGACTGTCCAGGCAGTAGTGCCTCGCAAAGGTGTGCAGCGAGGCCCACGTAGCCGCCTGGCAAATGTCCTGCAAAGGGACTCCCCGGCCCAGGGCAGTAGTAGCCGCCGTAGCCCGAGTGGAATGGGCCCTCAGCCCAACAGGAGGCTCCTTCCGAGCCAAAGAGTAGCATGCTTTGATGCACAGGACGACCCACCGAGAGATGGTTCGTTTCTGTACCGCCCTTCCCTTCTTCTCACCCACGTAGCCAACAAACAGTTGGTCATCCACCCGGAACTGGCGTGTGCGATCCATGTAAAATGAAAGCGCACGTTTTGGGTCCAGACGATGGAGCCGCTCTTCATCCTTTGAAGGATGCGGAGGCGGGAAGAAGGAGGGCAAGGTGATGGACTGCCCAATGTGAAAAGCAGAGACTACCTTGGGCAGGAAAGAAGGTCTAGTCCTAAGAACCACCTTGTCAGGATGAACAGACAAGAAAGGAGGTTTAACAGAAAGGGCCTGGAGCTCACTCACTCTCCTGGCAGAGGTGATGGCAACCAGGAAGGCCGTCTTTAAAGTGAGAAGACGGAGAGGACAGGAATGAAGAGGCTCAAAGGGAGCACACATCAGGAAAGTCAGAACCAGGTTCAAGTCCCACTGAGGCATCACGAACGGAGCAGGTGGATACATGTGCGTGATGCCTTTCAAGAATCGCAATACAATAGGGGACTTGAATAAAGATGGCTGATCAGGTAGCCTTAAGAAGGCGGAAAGGGCAGAAAGATAGCCCTTGATAGTGCCCAGAGCAGAGCCCTGCTGGGCAAGGGAAAGAAGGAAGAGGAGAACCTCAGACAGAGGGGCAGAAAGGGGGTCCACAGCCTTTGCTGTGCACCATGCCACAAATCTGTTCCACCGGCAGGCGTATACCGACTTTGTGGAGGGACGCCTGGCTGCCAGAATAACATCACAGACTTCAGGAGGCAAGTCAAATGGCCTCAACTGTCGCCGCTCAATCTCCAAGCATGGAGGTGGAGACTGGACAGGTTCGGGTGGAGGACCGTCCCCTGCTGCTGCGACAGAAGGTCCTCCTGAAGGGGCAGGCGGATCGAGGGACCGACCGTCATGCTGAGTAGCTCGGGATACCAGTACCTTCGAGCCCAGTCCGGAGCCACAAGGATAACTTGGGCCCGGTCGCGCCTGATCTTCTTCAGCACTCTGGGCAGAAGTGGTATAGGCGGAAAGGCGTACAACAGACCGCAACTCCACTCGCGCCGAAAGGCGTCGCCGAGCGAGTGCCGTCTTGGAAACTCCAACACGCAGAACTGATGACATTGCGCGTTCTCTTCTGTGGCGAATAGATCTAACCAAGGCTCTCCCCATTGCTGAAAGAGGCCTCTCGCCACGTCCGAGTTCAGACGCCATTCGTGATCCACCGAGCACCGACGGCTGAGTTCGTCCGCCCTGGCGTTCAGAGAACCTGCCAGGTGTTGAACCGTCAGAGTCACGCCCTGACGTTCCAGCCATTGCCAGAGACGCAGAGCCTCCTGGCAAAGGGTCCACGACCCCACACCGCCCTGTTTGTTGCAGTACCACATGGCGGTGGTGTTGTCCGTGAACACCTGCACTACACTCCCGTTGACAAAGGGGAGGAATGCCTTCAGTGCTAGGCGAATCGCCCGTAGCTCCAACATGTTGATATGGAGCCGGGACTCCGCCGGAGACCAGATGCCTCTGATCTCCGCCTCTCCCAAGTGGCCACCCCAGCCCTGGAGGGACGCGTCCGTCACAACCACGTGCTCCGGTTGGGGAAGGGAGAGGGATCTGCCTCTGACCCAATCGCGGTCCGTAAGCCACCACTGCAACTGTCTCGCAGTGCCCTCCGAGATCAGGACATGGTCGGATAGGTTGCCCTGATGCTGGGCCCACTGAAACTTCAGGTCCCACTGCAGAGCCCGCATCCGCCACCTGGCGTGATGCACCAGTAGGATGCAGGAGGCCATCAGCCCCAGAAGCCGCAGCGTCAACCTGACCGAAACCCGGGATAACGGCTGAAAGATGGGAATCAGAGCCTGAATATCCCGGACCCGCCGTTCCGGGGGATAAACCCGAAACTGCGCCGAGTCGAGAACCGCTCCGATGAAAAGGAGCTTTTGAGAGGGACACAGGTGTGATTTCGGCACATTGATGGAAAACCCCAGCTCGTGCAGGAGGTCTGCCGTCATCTGAAGGTGGTGGACGACTGTCTGGGGCGAGCCCGCCTTCAACAACCAGTCGTCGAGGTAGGGGAAGACTGACACCCCTAACCGGCGCAGATGAGCTGCGACCACCGCCATCACTTTCGTGAACACCCGTGGGGCGCTGGTAAGGCCGAAGGGGAGCACGATAAACTGAAAGTGCCCGTGGCCTACCGTGAACCGCAGGTAACGCCGGTGGGCCGGCAGGACGGGGATGTGAAAATACGCATCCTGCAAGTCCAACGCTACCATCCAGTCTTGTGGGTCTAGAGCAGCCAAGACCTGAGCCAAAGTCAACATCTTGAACTTCTCCTTCCGGAGGAAGCCGTTGACGTTCCGTAGGTCCAAGATAGGACGCAGGCCTCCTTTGTCCTTCTTGGGCACCAGAAAGTAGTGGGAGTAGCAACCACACCCTACTTCTGGCCCAGGAACGCGCTCGATGGCCCCCTTGGCCAAGAGGGCCGTAACTTCCTCCTGCAGAAGTGTCAAGTGGTCCCCCGACACACGGTGGTTCTGCGGTGGCATGGCTGGAGGAGTGGACTCGAAGGGGAGGGCGTAGCCCCTTCGAACGAGCTGCAGCACCCACCTGTCCGATGTGATCGCGCGCCAGCGGGAGTGGTGATGGCGAACCCTGCCACCCACTGGCGTCACGTGAGCCCAAAAGCTCGGACTAGGAAGGCTTGGATGCAGCAGCGGGGGGAGGCGTGGACTGACCTCGCCGCTGGCCTCTACCGCCACCACGGCGGAAACCACGGCCGCCACCGCGCTGGGGAGCGTTCTGCGGCGCGTGGCTGGCAGCACGTGTGGGACCGCCCCTCCCTTGGCCACGAAAGGGGCGAAACGAACCCGTCTGCTGGCGCTGGGTCGAAAGACCCAAGGACTTGGCCGTGACCCTGGAGTCCTTGAAGCGCTCCAGCGCGTGGTCCGCTTTGTCACCAAACAGGCGGCTGCCATCAAATGGCATGTCCATGAGTGTATTTTGGACGTCTGGCGAGAAGTTGGCAGATCTCAGCCAAGCATGGCGACGAATCGCCACCGTCGTGGACATGGCCCGTCCCAGGGAGTCGGTCGTGTCCAGACCACAACGGATCGAGTACCGCGCCGCATCCCGGCCTTCAACCAAGGCCCGGGTGAGCTTGTCCCGCACTTCCTGGGGGCATTGCGGCAAACACTCTTCGACCGTATCCCACAGGGAGTGGGTGTAGCGGCCCAAGAGGCACGCGGTATTACAAGACCGCAGTCCAGCGCTCAAAGAGGAAAAGACCTTTTTACCAAACTGGTCATACCGCTTTGATTCCCGATCGGGCGGAGCCGACGGAAATGCGGACTGCGAAGTGGAGGCCTGGATCACCAGACTCTCCGGGGAGGGATGGGTGGATAAAAAAGGCAGGGTCGTCCGAGCATGGACGGTGACGCCTTGCCACATTCCGGTCAACCGGCGCACCGGAAGCGGGCCTGGACCAGGTGCCCAAAAGGACATCCGTCAGGGCCTCATTAAACGGCAGCAGAGGCTCCTGGGGGCATGACTGCGGTTTAAACACTTCGGTCAGAATGTTCGGTTTGACCTTCGCGACGGGGAGCTCAAGGTGTAAGGCCTTGGCAGCCCGCATCAGGACCACTGAATAGGCAGCACCTGCCTCAGACGCCACAGGGGACGGGGAGACAAACCCAGGGTTGGGCGACTCGTCCAGGCCACTGGCATCACCCAGATCACCTACCCAGTCCACATCATACTGGCAGGCACGGGATAAAGGGTCCTCAGACCCCTCCCAACCCTCTCCATACTCATCCTCATCATACCCATATTCTGGGTCGACGATATAGACATCGGGGTCAACGGGCCCCATCGGCGTCGGATCCGGCGTCGGCCGACGCCGGTCCGACTCCGTGTCCGGAGTCGGGGAGGGAATGGGGGTGGCGCCGCGCGGCGTCGGTGCCGGGGACCCGACGCCGGCCGGAGCCGACGGCGGAGTCGCTGCACCACGCGGAGGCGGTACCACGGGTTGGCCCAAAGGAACCGACGCCGGAGAGGCCGGGAGACCAGCCGGCGACGAACCTGAGGGACCCAGCGGCGCCGGGACCGGAGCCACCGGCGGCAGAAGCACCCGAACCGCTCGGGCCCCCAGACGGGACCGACGGCCCCGCAGGCGCCGAAGGCCCCGCCGGAGGAGACCTCGCCCTCATAGCAATGAGGAAGGCCTCGATCTCCTCACGCGACGCGCCTTCCCCAGGGACCGACGGGTATGGGGTAGACGGCGTCGGCGGCCCGCGGGGGTGGGGCCACCCGAGCCCCCGGCCGCATCACGTGGGCGTCGGGGGGAGTCGGGGGTGCGATGGCGACGCCCCGACTTCTTGTGCTTACCTGACGAACCGGAGGAATGGTGGCGACTCCCGGAGCGCCCATGGCGGCTCCGCGATCGTTCCCTCGACCGCTCCCTCGACCTCCGACCGGACCGGGACCGCTCTCGACGCGGGGCCGACACTCGGAGCTCGAGAAGCTTGCGGGACCGCTCCCGCCTAGCTTTTCCAGTCAAGGCCCGACAGTCGACGCAGGACTCCACGTCGTGGTCCGCGCCCAGACACCGGAGGCAGAGTCGATGGTGGTCGGTGACCGACATCATGCGGTCGCACTCGTCGCAGCTCTTAAACCCAGGCATCCTACCGGCACCGTAGAAAGATTAAGTTTTACAAACACTTGGTCAAAAGACCGGAGTACTGCTCTTCGGATCTGCGCTAACTGGCGCGGAAAAAAGAAGAACTGACGTCAGCGCGCGGAGGCGTCTATATACTCCAGCGACGTCATCACGGCGCACGACGCCGACGACGCGGAGCCGCAGGGGACGCCTGCAGACGACGCCTACCGACGCGCAGGGGTACTGCTACGCAAAAGTTTCCGGATCCAGACTGACGCCTGGGGATATTCTAAGGTAAGGAATCTAATACTAACCTGTTTCTTTCAGATATGTGGTTTCAATTATCGTGCCCAGACACTGGCGCGATAATTAAAACCACATGGCTCGCTGTGTTGCGCGCACCACTTGCTGGCTTCTTTGTTTTCCGAATAGCGATCGCTTTTACTTTCGCGATTATTTTCCCTGCTGTTTTTTTTTTCTCAGGGCGCCAGTTATGTCTAAAATACACACTGATAACAAGCCGTTGCATGCATAATTCTGTTCCAAGACGTATTATAATAAGTGTATTTTCTAGCACTTTCTGCTGCGTCAGAGTTTCTCACACTGGGAAGAACGGCTGCAGCAAATTTCGCGCATCCTTGTGCACCTATGAAATCCGACACAGTTGGTATGTATACCAAATTAAAATCCACTTACGTGTGTTTTTGGTCGTGCAAAAATGATGGGATTGTGTTTTTTCGATGGATTGGCTAAAGGAACCAAGCGCTGCCGCTGACAACAAAGATGTCGGCTTTATCTTGAGTAAATGTATTTGTTTATTAATTGGTGAATGTCTGTGTGAATAGAGAAGTGTAAAACAGTGCGGAAGGATGGCTGAACGAACGGCGGCGAGCATGAATGAACAGATAAATGAAGTCTTAAAATAACATTCTGTGGGGGCGTGGCTAGCAGCCGATGATGGCGGCAGCCTAGAAGGAGAGCTCCGTGATTAAGGCGGCTCCCAACTAAATCCGCACACCTATCCGGTAACAAAACTTCCCAGGCGGGAAGGCAGCGAAGCCCAGGAACAGGCGGCGGCAGTTCGAATTTGCTGGACCTCAATCCGAGGTCGGGAACAACAGTTACTGTCGGCGCCCCGAGCGGGCCTGTGAGCGACCTCCGGGCCGGGAGGCACAGTGAGCGGCACGCCGACAGGAAGTGGCCTGGGTCAGGCAGCCATCCACCGGAAACACCCGACCACGGAGAGCGCCGGGGTAATCGGAGACCAAGCCTTCCTGCATCCGTCACCGGACCGCGGGGAGCCGATCTGCCTGTCGGGAGGCTCAGCTGAGGTGAGGGGGACGCTAGGTGAGGACGGACTCCGGCGCCCGGAGAGAAGACGGGGGGAGCTGACGCCGCCATCTTCAGCAGCGGCGGCCGGAGCACAGAACCGGAACCGCGCTGCCTCAGTGTCTGCACGGCGGCCCCCCCCCTGACCGATCGGAGAGCCTGGCAGGGCGCAACAGACCCGAGGGCATCCCCGCACAAGCACCAGCAGAGCATCTGCGCGGGGCGCCCGTCCTCGCAGCGGAAGGACCTATCTGGGAACAACCCGAGCCCCCCATCGCCATCAGGGGACCAAGCACGAAGCTCCGGCGAGCCAGGGTCGCTGTAAGCGGTGCTGGAAGGGGACAGAGGGAGTCCTCCAGGGCGGCGTTATTCGGTTGCGCGCCCCGTCAATGATTCCGTGACCCGGCCGGCCGCCACACACCGGAGGCCCGTTCAGATCCGCAAACTCACTGGTACACCTCACGAGGGCCACTACTACCCCCATAACCACAGCGGGGGCCCAGGGAAGAACCCCGGTAGCCGACAGAGGAAGATAGCTTGGCCCGAGAGACTCCGGGATGGCTGGCAAGGGGCATAAAGGCGTGGCGACACAATCACGCCTGGACCGCTTTGCTTATGACAAACCCGGCTCCCCCTCTCCCTCACAGGACGCCAAAGCACAGGCGAGTAAGACAACCGAAGTGACCGGAGGCAAGAAGGCGACCATCGATGATGTCATGCGGGCCCTCACGCAGGTACAGGCCACGGTGGGGTCGATCTCGGCCGAGATCACACTTATAAGGGCGGACTTCCATAAAATGACAGAGAAAGTGAACAATATGGAGGTTGTGACCAAGTCCCTGGTCGAGGACGTCTCGGAACTCCAGATTACTGTGGAACGCATCTCGAAGGAGAACAAAGATCTACGCGACAAGCTCGATGACCAGGAGGGGCGCTCGAGGCGGAACAACATCCGTATTATTGGTGTGCCAGAATCGGAAGACACGAGGGCGATGGACCTATACGTGGAGAGTTTGATCAAAGACACCCTGAAGCCCAAAGGACTCTCCGCCTTTTTCACAGTGGAAAGGGCGCACCGGGTACCGGGGGGACGCCCCAAGACGGGAGCTAACCCCAGACCGATCATAGCGAGGCTCTTCAATTTCAGAGACCGGGACGCCATCCTACAAGCGGCGAGGAACTCGCCCCCCATTAAGATCCAGAACGCGACGCTGGCATTCTTTCCTGACTACACGGCCGAGGTGGCACGGAGGAGGCGAACCTTTTTTGAGGTCAAAAAAGAACTCAGAGCCAGAGAAATCCCGTACTCGATGCTCTTCCCGGCCAGGCTTCGGGTCGTAGCGGACAACAAGACTTGGTTTTTTGAATCCCCGGAGATGGCGCAGGATTGGCTGGAGGGTTGGAGAACAACGGGCCCTCGTCGCTCAAATAGACAGAACAAACACCGTACAGCTGGCTCCCGACAAGACTCACAAGCCAACGACGAAGATCTAGAGATACATTCCCCTTTATCCGATTGTCAGGAGGATAATGCAAACGGGGATCAATAAGTCACAGCCATGGTCCGACTGAACGGACGATGATATGTCAAGGCAACGCCGCCTTGGACACTGGGCGGAAAGGCCTCCGCAACTGAAGAAGGGGGCCGCTGACCACGGAGAAACCTTCACCCCAGCGAGCAAGTACTATGTTATGGGACGGGATCAGGCACTCTGCTGAGTTGGGGGGGCGGGCAGTTCTGAGTCCGTTGAGCAGGGGGGCAGGGAGGGGGGGATTTGGGGGTAGAAGGGAGTTTCGGTTTTTAGTTTCTACACAGGGGCAGAGTTGCTACAAAAGGGCACACGAGTATAGGATGGTATTGACACAATGCAACACACAGGGGCATTGCACGGACCTCATGGTCGTCCCCGACCGTAAATTCACAGGCCATACACCCACGCAGGATGGGGGAAGACACTAATGTAGGGCAGACGTCCCCGCTACTCCTCATGTCCTGGAACGTAAGGGGCCTGGGCGACAAGATTAAACGTGGGCTGGTCTTGCAGAGTATAAAGAGGCTACACCCCGCCCTGGTCCTACTGCAAGAGACACACCTCACCGGCTCAGCCACGAAGGCCCTAGACAGAAAAGGCTATAGCATGGTAGTCCACTCTGGATTCACAAAGGGGTCCCGGGGCTCCGGGATATTGATTCATCGCTCATCCAGGTTCATAGTCCAATCAACGGCAACAGACACACAGGGGCGTTTTGCGGCGATACACGGCCAGTGGGAGGGGAAGCCACTGAATGTGGTCTCGGTCTACATCCCACCAGCGCTACACAATATAGCTTTTCCGGAACTAGGGAAATTCTTGTTAGATCTTCCTGAAGGGGATCTTGTTGTGGGGGGAGATTTCAATGCTGTGGCACTGGACTCTCTAGACCGCCACCCGACGCGCATGCGTACACCAGGGCCCTCCAAATTGCATGACTTCATGAAAGCGCAGGGTTTAGTAGATGTGTGGAGGCGGCTACACCCAGATGATAGGCAATATACATACCATTCAACAGTCCATGACAGCCTGTCGCGGATAGACTATTTCCTGACACTGGGGGGGGGGGACTCCTCGCTTTCACTGACTCCCAAATTAGGCCGAGAGGAATCTCTGACCACTCCCCGCTTACACTGACTCTGTCCGGTCAGAGACAAGCCCGCAGACGACTTTACCCTATTTACCCGGGTTACCTTAAAGAACCGGGCGTGTCCAGGGCCCTGCGGAAAAGCACACGGTCTTACTTTGCAGAGAATGTGCAGTCAGTGGAGTCGCCTACTGTTCTGTGGGAGGCCTACAAGACAGTCCTCCGCGGACAGGCGATCTCGGTGATCGCACAACACAGACGCACACAACGTCAGGAGCTAACAGACCTAGAGGAACAACTGAATAAGGCAACACGAGAACACGAGGGGAACCCGACTGGAGACACCCAGCACACGCTCCGACTGGCCCAACAGAGTCACTCCGACTTTCTGCGCCGCAGAGTGCGAGACAATATGTCCGCAACGGCGAGCAGGGTGTACGACATAGGCGATAAGGCTGGGAAGCTCCTGGCATGGTTGGAGAGGGCGCGGGGTGGCCAACGGGCGATATTGCAACTGAGGGACTCCCAGGGTGAGGTACATACCAGTCCGGCACAAATAGTGGAACTCCTAGCTGACCATTTCCACTCTGTATACTCCCCTGACTATGAGGTCACACGGGAAATGGCAGAAAGCTCCCTTGTGGGAGTGCAGACCCGCACTCTCTCCCCAGACCAACGGGACGAGCTCGACTCCGCTCTAACGGAGGAAGAACTACAGACAGCCATAACAGCGCTGCACCCCGGGAAAGCACTGGGCCCCAATGGTGTGCCAATAGAATGGTACAAACTTATGTCCGAGACACTGTCCGCACCATTACTCGATGTGTTTCGGGAGTGCAGGGGACGGGGACGACTGCCCCCTGATCAGCGTACGGCCACAATAGTCGCAATACCTAAGCCTGGCAAACCCCCTGAGGAGTGCGAATCCTATCGCCCGATCTCCCTCCTTAATGCCGAGAGTAAAATCCTGGCGAAACTGTTGGCCACCGGGCTACTGCCCCATCTGGCGCACCTTATACACCCGGACCAGTCGGGCTTTATGCCACACCGCAGTACGGCGCTGAACTTGCGACGGCTGCATGGGGTATTGGCCCGAGCCCCGCAGTTGGAGGAAGCGGCAGCGGTACTGTCGCTTGATGCCAAAATGGCGTTTGATATGGTGGAGTGGCGCTATCTCTTTGCAGTCCTGGAACACATGGGTATCGGCCCAACGTTCATATCATGGGTCAGACTGCTATACACCGAACCCATGGCTAGAGTGGCCGCGAACGGACACATATCGAGGGAGTTTCCGTTGGCAAGGGGCACGAGACAGGGATGCCCACTCTCGCCACTACTGTTTGCCTTAGTGCTAGAACCTTTGGCCACGATCCTCAGAACCACCCAGCTGCTGAAAGGTATATCATGGGAAGGTGGAGGCGAGGATAGGGTTTCCCTATATGCCGACGACATGCTCGTCTACCTTACGGACCTCGCGAATGGTATCCCGGTCTTACTGGCACTATGTGAAAGCCACGGTACGGCCTCAGGCTATAAGCTCAACTGGTCCAAATCCGTGCTATATATGATAAAGGGCGACCTTCCAATACTGCCTGAAGATTGCCAATTACTCGTGGAACGTTTCGCCTTCAAATACCTAGGGATACGGATTACAAGGGAGCACTCGACCTTCCTTGACCTGAATCTTAAGCCACAGCTGGACAAATTGAAGACTGATGTGCGCCTTTGGAAAAATCTCCCCTTAACACTGCTAGGTAGAGCGGCACTCTTTAAGATGCTGGCGCTACCTCGCTTCCTTTATGTTCTGGAAAACACGCCGGCAGTGGTCCCCGTGTCATTCTTCCGCCACGTCTCGGCCCAACTGTCCACTCTTTTGTGGGGAGACAAACCGGCCCGGGTCGCACAGTTGAAACTAACCAGAGACTGGTATAGCGGTGGGATTGCACTCCTGTAGGAAGGTAGAGCCCTGACTATGGTTGCCCCCAACTTTTTGCCTGGTGTTTTGCTGGTTTTCTGACTTAGTTGACCTGGGACCCTGCTATTCAGGGCCCCAGGCCTACTGCTCTCTCTGTAAAATGGATTCCATGTACCTTAGGTACATATCTAAATTGGATACTGAGTCACCTTATCAGTCCCTGTACAGTGTACCTTAGGTACCCAGGGCATAGGTGTACCCAGGGCCTACCAGGGGCTGCAGCATGTATTATGCCACCCCTGGCTGGCCATCCAAATCTGACACAACTGGCTGCTTGACAGCTGGGGCAAGGTGGTGTAAACACCCTTTGCTTTAGATATAGTATACCTATATCTAACCCTAAAATGGACACACAGATCTCCTATCAGTCACTCCTATGGCAGGCCTTAACAATCCTGAAGGCAGAGTGCTTGGAATCGTGTGAGATGGTGCTCTGGCATGAGCTGAGCCTGTCTGCGGCTTTCGGGATCCATCCCTTAGCCGTTTCCATGATATCGCATACCATATACTCTTAAGTGCATTATAATCCTCGCGGTTATATGCCAACTCTGGTATCGCTTTATCAAAACATGTCGAGTAAGGTGTCATACGAATTGGAATACTAACCCCTCGCCAATTCTGGCGACGGGGTTAGCATTCCACCCTTCTAGAGGGACACGACATGTATGTAACCCCTAACCCCGGTTAAAGTCAGACAGAGCCTCAGCTCCACAAAATGGATGCTGCCACCGAGACACAAGTCTGCCCTCCTGCTGCTGGGAGTCCTCCCAGAGCAGGAGATAAGGACAAAGGGTTTCCTGCCAGGGGCGGTGCCAGCACCGTCCCAGACAGGGTTTTGTGTATTGTAGGTAGGCAGGGCTTTAGAGGAAGGTGACTGCACGTGGCACCCCGGTGCTCACTGTGCATAGGCTGGCTGGAACCAGTTCCAGGGTCACTCCAGACCCTGTGCTGGGGAAAAGCCCGCCAAGGAAGTGGGTGTAACCACCCCCCTCCCAGTCCCACCCATAGGGCAGGACTTAGTCGCGTGCCAGCCCCTTTTTACAGGATAAAGGTAGAGACTGGCCCCCTTCCAAATCAGATCATCTTTGGAATCAAGACACGACTTTCTGCGAAAGGACTTCAAGATTTCCTTCTTCAAGATTCTCCCTTGTGACTAAGGAGTAGTCACCCTGCATCCGCAGGCACCATCTAAGAACACTGCGGTCTGCTGCAAGTCCTTCCTCCGGAATCCGACTGCCCAGCTCGACGAGAACCGGCTTCCCTGGCACCTCTGACCTCTACCCGCCTCTACAGCCAAGCTGAGAACCGTGGGTGCGACGAGACCTCAAGGGACCGGCCATCTTCAAGACTGCACGACTTCTTTCCAGCAAGCCCGCCGAGTAATCTACTGGTGAGTGCTTTGGGGTCCGAGAAGCCCCGACTCTGAGCAGCTCCAGCTCCGAAGTGCAGCCCCCCAGCATCTCCACGATCTGCGTGGGGCCCTTCTGCTTTCCGCTGCTCACCGCGTTGTTTGGCTACTAGCCCGTTGGCTTGTGGCCTTCCTGACGACGCCCGACGACATTTCTGCTGCTGGTCTGGTTGCTCCAGACTGGCCCTTGCCCCCTTCCAGAAGAGGAGCACCCCGGACCCTCCTGGTCCACTCAAGACGCCATTTTGAGTCCACCGCGTGGGCTTGAATTAGCCAAGGCTTGTTGCCCAATCCTGGGTAACTTCGACGCCGACAACTTCATCCGTCGTGGGACAGCTCGCACCTCCATCCTGGTCGCCGACAACGCCTCCTGGTCCGAGAGACTGCAGAGCCCAGCAGTGCCCACTCACCTGACTGCGGTGACTTCGCCCGGTGCCATCCTGGTGCCCACTTAATCACTGGCTAGTGATTCAAGAACTTGGTCCCCTCTGCTTTCAGGTTTTCTTCTTCCTTGATCCAGGCTTGGATCCATCGAACTTTCCTTCACTGGTCGCCTGCCAGCAACTTCTTCCTTCCAGGCTCCTGGTCCGGCAACGAGATCCCCGACGTCTTTTCAGACCTATGCAGCTGCAGCCCCTGGGCTAGGTAACTTCGGCACTCCGGTGTCCCAGCATAGCCTCACTATCCAAGGGTCAGGATCCACTGTCGTTTTCTCCCTACCAGGTCGGGTTCGCCCGTGAACACTAACTTTGTGAATTCTAGCTTCCATAGACTTTGTCCCGCATCCCGCGTGAGAGTGCACACTCTGCACCCGAGTCCCCTAGGCCTCCTAGTAGTAATCTAACGATTCCCTAGTCCAGTCCTAGCGATTCCAAAGCCTATTAGAACTGTTACTTACCTGCTAGTAATTCGCATTCCACTTTTAGCGTATATGGTTTTTCGTGCCCCTCGGGCATTTGTATAACGTGCTAACTTAAGTATTTTCGTAAGAGTTTTGTTGTGTGCCTAGCACCCTGTCCTCATAAAGAGTACAGGGTTGTTGTGATTCTAATAAATACACTGTTTATTTTCATAACACTTGTGTGGTGTCCTTTCACTGGGTGTTCAAGGGGTAATGTGATGGTAAAACAGCTGGCTTAACACGCCCTCTAGAGTCTTAGCCTTAGACTGCTCGTATCCATGCTACTAGGATAGCTGGTCTATAAGGTTGACTTACAACCAATCATCAATAAGGGTTGTTTGGACTGATATATAGTGATCACTAGAATAGTGAGCACTGCACATCAGGCCAACTTCTCACAACTCCCCAACCTTGAACTATATTACTGGGCGGCTCACCTTAAGGTGATTAACCAATGGATCCACGCAGCGCAAGACGACCCAGCGTTCAGGGCGGATAGACACCAACTAGGCTTGTCCACCCTGCTAGCCCCACTCTATAACAAAGGGATGGTGAGGAAGTTAGAGGGGCCTACCAAACACACTGTAACCTTATGGCACAAAGCTCAGAGACGGCTGGGATGGGAGGGAGTGATCACCAGGCTCACGCCACTATGGGACGCCAAGGCCCTCGGTAACCTGCGCAGCTCTAAGGGGTTCGACCAATGGGACAACATTGGGATCTCCACGGTGGGCGATCTGTGGACCAGGGAGGGTGTGCTCTCCTTCACGGCCCTAAGGGAACAATACAACCTTGCGGAGACCGAAACATACAGGTACATACAAATTAGGCACGCACTCCTGTCGGTGCTAGACACTGGGGCGACGCTTCCGGAGTCGGCTCCGTTAGAGGACCGTTTGCTAACGGACTACATGGAGGCCGGGGCTACCTCCCTCACTTATCGGAAACTCATGAATAACCTGCCGGACCCCCTGGGGAAGCTAAAGGAGTATTGGGAGGACGAGATAGGGGACCTAGATGAAGCTGACTGGAATGCGGCCCTGGCTTCGCCCAAGGAGGCGGGTATTTCCACTCGATTCCGACTGATCCAGTTCAAAGTGCTGCACAGGGTCTACTACACCCGCACGACACTGTATAAAATACATAGAGCTGAACACCCACACTGCCTGAGAAGCTGCGGGGAGGAGGGTACGCTATACCACACTATATGGACGTGTCCACATATACAGGATTACTGGCGGCGTGTCACGCGCACGATCGGTCAGACCCTACAGAACCCATTTACACCAGACCCCAGGATCTGCCTCCTGAATGTGTGGGGCCCAACGGATCTTTCACTGCATGCGAAGAGGTGGGTGGTCATAGGGGTAATGCTGGCGAAACGCGACATCGCGAAAAACTGGGGGGCACAAGAAACACCGACACTGGCGCAGTGGTGCAGAAATATGGATATGATTATGCTGACCGAGCGGGCAGTATATCAGCAGAGACATAATCCTCGGAAATGGAACGGGATTTGGTCACCTTGGAACAAGTATAGGGGAGACCTCTGTGAGCCCCTGCCCGAGGAAGGGGATGGGGACAGCTCAGAGGATGACGAAGGTCTGGATTGATGGAAGGGAGGGGGGAGTGTAATGTGGAGACAATGAATGTTACAGAACCTTGGAAACCTGCCCACAGATGCTCTTACTGAACTGTATATCTGGACCGTGACCTGATAGTTGCATTTGGGCACTCTGATGTTGATATGGACCATTGCTAGGACTCGTGGAGTTAACCCTGAAAGTAGCAAGTTGCAGTTGGGGGGGTGAAATATTAAAAAAGTTGCTCTACTGATTATGGCAGCTGAATGTTGACGCTGCACCAAAGATCTAATGCACGTTACTGTATACCATGTGACAGCAACAACAAAAATTAAAAAAAAATAAATAAATAAATAACATTCTGTGAGAGAAGAGAAATGCGTCATCTAACACGCCAGGCACTAAAACTGAAGCATGTTTGGGAATTAGCATCCTGCACTTTAATGAGAAGACATCGTAGATGCAAATGCCAAGGTGTAGATAAGTGACGGGAATGAGCCCGGACATTGGTGGGTGAAAGAGTAATGACGTCAGTGAGGATGAATGGATAAATGTGTGGGAATGAACAAGAGTAGATTGATAGACGAATAAGTGGGCAGTAGGTAGCAGGGGTTGGTATGCTGATGTGAGAATAGAGAAATAAAATAAACTCCGTGTGAGAGGGGGGTTTCTCTTGTATTTTCCACAACTTCCAGTAAGGGGAACGCTAACTAAAATGGCTGCACATGCATAAGCAGCAGCAAGGAAGAATATTGTTGTACTGAATCAATGAAAGGATTTTAAGTTAGGATCTCTTTTTTTTTTTTTTTAAAGCCCTGCGTGAGAGCACGCTGCTAGGGAAAGGTGCGCCTCCGCAGATCAAGGTGTCATGTTCTGTAAAAACCTATCAATCCAGTGCTGGGGGCTTGTGTGGTTTGTACTGAAGATCTGGGTTCTCCCTTTGTTGGAGCAGTCGATCGGCTATCCATAAACTGAACTGGTACCTTCACTCTTCAGTACGGCCGTGAACATGGCTGCAACACCACCGTTTACTGCAGACAAGTAAGCGGTGACCTCACAGGCACCATCCCAAAACGATGTCTTTATTGACAGATTGATGTTGGAGAATTTCGAGGAAGAATCCCACAAGATGCCATCAGACATGCGATAACTGTATCCGTTCAACAAAGGAGAGCAAATGATTTGAGCCAGATTGCAGTGCTTAATTTGTAACATAAATAAATAAATACAATTGCAAGGCCCAGGTCTTCTCTTTGGGGCACACTGTCGGCCCTGCTGAATGGCGGTGTTGCAGATACCACGCAGCCTGGTCTTGATTCACCCCAGGACCCTTTCTTCCCTCAGTCTACACTCCCCGCCTCTTTACTGCACCTCTGCAGGTTCTTTATCGTCACTGCTTTCCCCCTTTGTTAAGGTTTTCCTATCTTTCTCTTGTATACCTCTTCTCTTGCTCATGGGTAAAGTCTTATGATGAAACATAAGTCCCGGTCCCCAAAAATGAATAGTTGTGCCCACGCCACCAATTAGGCATTGGGCCAGCGTTGAGACCTAGAACTTGCACATAATGAAGACAAAATGAGGCCAACAGGAATATTTAGCACTGGCGTAGGCTAAAATGAATAATATCAACTTACCAGGGGATAAGCATCCGTCTGTGTGTCTGTCTGTCTGTGTCTATAGAAAGTTGTGACAGGTAAGGAGAACCATGAATGTTTGAACCCCAGTCATTTATACACATTTTCCTGGCTCTGACTACACGGGGGTCATGGCTGATCTCAATGATAACTTTTGCCGGTAATAATGTTTCTATTACTTACAGGCAATCACATTACTCCTAGTCCTACTCTCGCTTATCTCCATTATGCAATGAAGCCCCTGGGCATTGTAGACACACCCCCTACCAAAGTAACAGGCATTGAAAATGCAATAGGCCTCGCCTTTGATTAAGTTAAAGCCATTTGCTTTTGCTAATGGTATTGTATAGCAAAGCAAATGGCTTTAACTTAATAAAAGGCGAACCCTATTGCATTTTTAATGTCTGTGTAATGTAACTGGTGCTCATGTAAAGCGCTCTAAGTTTGCGCTATATAAAACTGAAAAATGAGTCGCTTTGAAGTTATATCAAAGGCAGTGACAGGTTGTATTATTGCAGAGTTGAGTTTTTTGTTTCCACCCAGAGTGTAACAAGCATTTGCAATACAATAGGTCTTGCATTTGCGAAGTTTTAATCTATTGGCATTCTAAATGACAATGCCTTTTATTTATGTTTTTAAAAGCAAGACATATATAAAAGGTTTTTTCATTATACACGCACACACAATCCCACTCTATAAACTTTCCTCCACTTTACGCAACACCACTAAATGCTAAACTACTCAACTTCACTACACTCTATAATAATTTCCTCTACTCTATACTACACCACACTACACTCTCTAGGTCTACATTAACAAAATTCGAGCTAGTCGTGTTGCTTTAATATTTGCTACGCCAAAAACTCAACTTTTAATAATGCGAGACATATTGCATTGCAAAGGCTTCCTTAGTCTGTAAGCACTATTTTCTTTAATGAGTTTCTCCTGCTGCAGGCACAATATGCTTTCAGGCAATGCGCACCATGCACGCTTTAACTTCCCTGGTTTGATGGGTCCCCCATCTTCAAGATGGTGGGGCTGAGTTGTACTTCACCTCGCCTCCCCGCCTGAGGGGTGGAGTTGGCAGAGGTGGTCACGCCTCTCTTCCTTACTTGTTTCTCCCACCGTTTCTCCCGCCCAAAGTGGGGGTCAGAACCAGTGGGGACCAGTTGCTGAGAGCAGCAGGTGACCTGGGAAAGCTAAACACACAAAATGTGTGTTTGACCTGGGAAAGCTCACAAAGGCGGCAAGCCTTTGAAGCTTCCCCTTCGTGAACCCTGCCCATCCTGGGGGAGGAGGCTTGGCACCTCGTCCCAGGATGTGTATTGTTTTAGGCCCCAGAGAACAGCAGGCTCTCGACCCAGGGATCCAGACACCCGTCTGGTGGTGGCAGCTGAAAGCAGCCACTCAGCCTAGACACTAGTGATAGGTTCGTTTTCAGGGGGGGCATCTCTAAGATGCCCTCGGTGTGCATTTGTCATTAAATTCTACACAGACTTCAGTGTGGGTTTAATGTGCTGAAGTTGATACCAAACTTCTCAGTTTTCAGTGTAGCCACTATGGTGCTGTGGAGTTCATAATAATTAACTCCCAGCACCATATACTCTTAATGGCAGCATTGCACTTACGATATCTAAGAATGGACTCAGACACTGTAGGGATACAGGGCTCATGCACCTGTACCCTCACCACTGTTACATTGCACCGAGGTAGAGGGGTGACTGATCTACGCCAGGGCAGTGGGTTGTAGGCATGGCACACAGGGATGTGTGCCATGTAGACTTCACTTTGTTCTACACCAAGATACGCAGCCTACAAAAGCAATATACATGTGTAAATGTACAGGGCCTCTAAGGGTGGCACAATAAGTGCTGCAACCCTAGACGTCTTCCCTGGTTACAGGGGCCTGGGTACCTCTGGTACCATTTACCAGGGGCTGACCTGTTGCCAGAGATGCCAATTGAGTTTGGGTTAGTTTTGGGGAAAGAACACATGCCCTGGGAACCTGATTGGCAGGGACCCAGGGCATATCAGTAGTCTTGCAAAAAGTGTGTGGGTGGTTACTGCAACAGAAACCCAGCTTCTCACAGTTATGTCTTGAACAGGACATTGGTAGGGCTGAATCTTGTTTTACAAACAGAGCAAAATGTTGGTATTTTGTTCTGAAAAGCTGACTGCCTTTTAAAATGTGTGCTTTAAGAACCGACCACTTGCAGGTGTTCTAAAGGCCTGCAAGACAGATGCTGTAGGGAGGCAAAAAATATGGACAGCAAAATGACTTCATATGGAAATTGTATGGCAAATGCAAAACAAATATGTTCTCACCGAAGCAAGTGCCTTCCCAAGAGCATCACCTGAGCTTCCAGCTGTGGTTCCTCTGCTACCTGCAAATCGTAGACAAGTCAGGTGAAGAGAGTAACGGTTACAAATTAATAAAAATGGTGACCGCATACAAATCTCAATAGAAAGTAATTAAAAGACATTACATTGGTGTGTTCTAAACCAGGGCAAAAATGCTGGTTCTTTTTTCAGACTATCCCCAAGGATGATGATGTGCAACCATTCAGCACGGCCATAACATACATTAAGAAAACTGTTTTAGTAGAATTTCGGGTAGATCAACACGGTTTGGCAGGGTTGCTCCATTTTACTAGTAGCAGACTTGTAAAGGAAAAATGCTACTTACCAGTATGCATCTGTTCTTGGCATGTAGAGCTGCAGAATCACATACTTGTGCATAGATAGCCATCTGGTGTTGGTCTTGGATGTTTGCACTTTGTTGTTGTCTTGGAATAAGTCTTTGTAGTCACGAGATAGGTGACTCTTCCTTTGGACGATGGTGCGCATGGGCATCGACTCCATCCTTGGATTGTTTTCGCCATGAAGGAAAATGATGGAGTTTGCAAGAAACAGAAAAGATGTCCATGTGTAATGTATCTAAGTAAAATAACCCTGGAAGAGATAGAGGTATCAGGGAGGCGGGTGGGCGTATGTGATTCTGCAGCTGTACATGCCAAGAACAGATGCACACTTGTAAATAGCATTTGCTGTTCGAGGCATATGAGCTGCAGAATACATACTTGTGCATAAACTGTATAGTAGTGCTCTCCCTTAGCGGTGGTGACCTTTATCTGTTGCAGAGGTCTGAAAAAGTGTTTTAAGAACAGCCTGGCCCACAGGAGCTTGTTGTTTTGCTTGCTCATCTACACAATAGTGTTTGGTGAAGATGCGTGTTGTAGACCATGTTGCTGCTTTACAAATGTCATCTAAGGGAATGTGCCCCAAGAATGCCATGGAAGCCCCTAATTTGCGTGTTGAGTGTGCTCTAGGGGGAATTGTTATTGTGCATTTTGCCTTGTGGTAGCATATTTGAATACATTTGACTATCCACCTGGCAATTCCAGCTTTGGAGATGGGGTTTCCTTTATGAGGTGGAAAGAAAGCTACAAGCAGTTGGTTTGGTGTTTGTAAAGGTTTTTGTTCTGTCAATGTATTAAAGTATAGCTCTTCTGACAAAGTGTGTGAAGGGCTCTCTGCTACAGAATCTGGTTTTGGGGAAAAAAACTGGTAATTCCACAGATTGATGAAGATGGAAAGCAGAGATTACTTTGGGAAGGAATTTTGGATTTGTTCTAAGAACCACTTTGTTATGATGTATTTGTAAGAATGGTTCTTGTGTGGTTAAAGCCTGGATCTCACTTACTCTTCTGAGAGAGGTGATCGTGACAAGGAAAGCTACTTACCATGTAAGGAACTGCAGTTTGCATTTGAGCAGAGGTTCAAATGGAGGATCCATAAGCCTAGTAAGGGCAATGTTTGAATTCCACTCTGGAGAGGGTGGGATTCTGGGAAGAATTATCCTTTTAAGGTCTTCCATAAACGCTTTGATGGCAGGTACCCTAAACAATGACAAATGTGGTCTGTTTTGTAGGTAAGCGGCAAGGTCAGCAAAATGTAGTCTTATGGATATGTATGCCAGATTACATCTTTGTAGAAGCAGTGAATAGCAAATAATGTTTTAAATTTAAGCATCTAATGGGTCAATTTTGTTGTTACTGCAGTAAATGACAAATCTTTTCCATTTGGCTGCATAGCAAGCTCTAGTAGTAGGGCGTCTAGCTTCTTTAATGTTCATACAGTCAGGTGGGAGGTTAAGGTAACTGAACTGTATGACTTGGCTTTTATGAGCCAGTAATACAGGTATGGAAACACATGAATTTGTCGACTTTGCAAGTGGGCGGCTACTACTGCTAGACATTTTATGAAGACTCTGTGTGTACTCTCCGAATGGGAGAACCTTGAATTGATAGTGCTGACCGTCCACTACAAACCTTGGATATTTCCTGTGTATAGGGTGTATAGAAATATGGAAGTAGGCGTCCTTGAGATCTAGAGTGGCAAGGAAATCGCTTTGTTGGAGTAGTGGGAGGACCTGTTAAAGAGTGACCATGTGAAAATGGTCTCATTGTATATAGACATTCAAAGGTCTGAAGCTTAGTGTTGGTCTGAGAGTTCTGTCTTTTTTGGGGATGAGAAAATAGAGGGGGTAAACTCCTGTTCCTTGATGCTGAAGGGGAACTGGTTCTATTGCATGCTTTTGAAGAAGTGCGAGAACTTCCTGTTTCAGGAGCGTCAAATGTTCCATGGAGCGTCAAATGTTCCGTGGACATTGGACGTTGTCTGGGCGGTATGGTTGTGGGAGTTGCGTTAAGTTCCAGGCAGCAACCATAATGGATAATTTGTCTTACCCACATGTCTGTAGTGATGGGGCTCCAGACAGGTAGGAACTGTGAGAGTCTTCCTCCGTCCGGAGTGGAATGGTCTGGAGGGAGAGGCGGGAAGCCATTGTTTGGTAGTAGGGGAGGTTCCGTTGTTATTACCTCAGCCTCTACCCTTATTATTTCCTCTGTACCCACCTCTAAAATATGCCTTGTTGGGGGATGTTTGTGTTGTACTCTTGTAGGAGGAAGTGGTGTGCTAATGTTTTTGGATGAGCCCCTATAAAAGGAGCGACAAAAGGAATCTTGTTGTGTTTGAGATTGTAAAAGAAAGTCCAATTGGTCGCACACTGCTTGTCCATGCTCCCATTGATTTTGCAGTGTCTGTGTCCTTTTTCATTTTTTCCAAAGCTGTATCCACAGCTGGGCCAAAGAGGTGTTCTTGATCAAAAAGCTGATTTAAGATAGTTATTTGCACTTCTTGTTTAAAACCAGAAGAACAAGTTACTTACCTTCGGTAACGCTTTTTCTGGTAGATACAATATCTGCCTGTGGATTCCTCATCTTGTGAATATCCCCCTGCGTCAGCAGCATTCGGAAATTCTTTTTGTAGCTTCGCGCCCACGTGGAACAACGTCACAGAGGCACGGCATCGCGCGCGACTCGGCTGACGTCACCGACACCATAATAGGCCCACGACGGCGTGATGACATCAGTTCCGCCCTTTTTTCCGTGCAGAAATATACACAGTATACACAGTACACAAAGAACAAGTTACCTTCGGTAAGGAATATGCTACTTACCAGTATGCATCTGTTCTTAGCATGTAGGGCTGCTGATTTTCACATCTTATGCATAGATCGCCGCCAATGTTGGGTCCGGATGATTGCACATTGTTGTCCTGGAAGAGTCTTCGAAGTATCACGAGATAGGTGGCTCCTCCCCTGGACTACAGTTCGCATGGGCATCCTCTCCATCCTCAGATTGTTTTTCGCCATTGTGGCAGGGATGGAGTATGATACAGTAAGTGATGTCCATGCTAGAGAATAATTGTGAGTGCTACAGCTGTGACAGGCACCGGGGAGGAGGGAGGGCGATGTGAATATCAGCAGCCCTACATGCCAAGAACAGATGCATACTGGTAAGTAGCATATTACGTTCGAGGCATGTGGTTTGCTGAATTCACATCTTATGCATAGAATGTATAGCAGTCCCCTCTTAGCGGCGGTTGCCCGTGCCAGCTGCAGCAGTCTGAAAAAGAGTTTTGAGTACAGCCTGCCCTACAGCTGTCTGCTGTTTGGAGTGTACATCTACGCAGTAGTGTTTGGTAAATGTATGTATGGTAGTCCATGTGGCTGCCTTACATATGTCTTCTAGAGGAATGTTTCCTAAGAAAGCCATGGATGCCCCTAACTTGCATGTAGAATGCGCTCGTGGGGGAACTGTTAATGTGCGTTTAGCTTTTTGATAACAAATTTGTATGCACTTAACAATCCATCTGGCCATACCCGATTTGGAAATGGGGTTGCCTTTGTGTTGTGGAGAAAAGGCACCAAACAGTTGTTTAGTCTTTCTGAAAACTTTTGTTCTATCTATATAGTAGAGGAGAGCTCTTTTAACGTCAAGGGTATGTAGAGCTCGTTCTGCCACAGAATCTTGATTAGGGAAGAATACTGGCAGTTCTATAGCTTGATTGATGTGAAACTGGGACACCACTTTTGGCATAAATTTAGGGTTAGTGTGCAGCACTACCCTATTAACGTGAATTTGTATGAACGGCTCCTGAATAGTTAGGGCTTGCAGCTCTCTAACTCTTCTGAGTGATGTAATTGCAACTAGGAAAGCCACTTTCCATGTTAGGAATTGTATCTCACAGGAGTGTAGCGGTTCAAAAGGTGGTCCCATCAGTCTGGTAAGAACCACTTTGAGGTTCCAGACAGGCGAAGGTGGGTGTCTAGGAGGAATGATTCGTTTGAGCCCCTCTAGGAAAGCTTTAATAGCAAGTACCCTGAAGAGGGAAAGGTGTTGCCTGTTTTGGAGATAAGCTGCCACTGCAGCTAAATGGATACAAATAGAGTTGTAAGCTAGATTGCATCTGTGTAAACGTAGGAGGTAACAGATGATGTTTTGAGTAGATGCATCTAGAAGATTTGTCATTGTTACAATAGATGACAAACCGTTTCCACTTCGCCGCATAGCATGCCCTGGTGGTAGGCCTCCTTGCCTCTTTGATAATATTCATACAGTCGGGGGGTAAGTTTAGGTAACCAAACTCTATGACCTCAGGAGCCAGATCACAAGGTTCAACTGTTGCGGATCGGGGTGCTGAATGTTGCCATGGCTCTGCGATAAAAGGCTGGGTGTTAAGTGCAGCCTTTGATGAGGAACCACAGAAAGTTCTAGGAACGTGGTGTACCATGGTTGCCTCGCCCATGTTGGAGCAACTAGGATCAGAGTCATTGAGTGTTGTCGCAGTTTGCGTGCCACTAGTGGTATGAGCGGGGCTGGGGGAAAAGCGTACGCAAACTTGCCTGACCAGTTCATCAATATCGCATTGCCCTGAGATTGCAGGTGTGGAAATCTGGCGGCGAAGCTTTGGCATTTTGTGTTTTCCCTTGTGGCGAACAGGTCTATTTCTGGGTGACCCCACCGCTGGAAGTATGGCTGCAGCACTGAGGGGTGTATCTCCCACTCGTGTATCTGGTGGCTGTGTCTGCTGAGCAGGTCCGCCATCTGGTTGTCCTTGCCTGGGAGGTGTTCCGCCATGAGGAAGATGTTCCTCTGAATGGCCCACTTCCACATACTTTGCGCTAGATGAGACAACTGTGGAGTGTGTGTCCCTCCCTGCTTCTGTATGTAGTACATGGCAGTCATGTTGTCCGTCCGGACTAACACGACCTTGTTGCACAAGTGTACTTTGAAAGCTTTTAGCGCTAGAAAGATTGCCCTCAGTTCCAGCAGGTTGATGTGCATCCGCCTCTGCTGTGTCATCCATAGTCCCTGCACTGTGTAGTGGAGGACATGCGCTCCCCATCCTAGAAGAGATGCGTCCGTCATTAGCACTATTTGTGGTACAGGCTCTTGGAACGGTCGACCCTTGCAAAGGTTTTGTGGTTTCCACCAATGCAGAGAGTTGTATGCGCGACCGGTTACCAACACTAGGTCCTTCAATTGTCCCTGAGCCAGGCTCCACTGCCGTGCTAAGCACTCTTGGAGCGGACGCATGTGTAGTCTTGCGTGAAGGACTATGAAGATGCAGGAGGGCATCATGCCTATCAACTGCATAAACACCTGTGCCGTGAGCGAGTGTTGCGTCTGAATTTCTGAATGAGTAACCGCATGCTGTTGATTCTGGCTGAGTTTGGCTGCGCCTTTGCCGCCAGAGTGTCTATTGTGGCTCCCAGGTACTGCTGTACGTGGGCTGGCTGAAGATGAGACTTTGGGTAGTTTAATGAGAATCCGGGGCTGTGTAGGAGGTGAATAGTGCGGGACACGTGGCTGGCACATTGCTGGGCTGACTTCGCTTGGATGAGCCAGTCGTCCAGATAGGGGTAGACGTGAACATGGTTTCTCCGGAGGTGTGCAGCACCTACTCTAGGCATTTGGTAAACACCCTGGGGGCTGTGGTCACCCCGAAAGGCAGTACTTTGAACTGGTAGTGCTGGTTTTGGATGGTAAACCCGAGATACTTCCTGTGTGCTGGATGTATAGGTATGTGGAAATATGCATCCTTTAAGTCTAGGGTATCGAGGAAATCTCCCTGACTGAGTAGTGGTAGAACTTGCTGTAAAGTGAGCATGTGAAAATGTTCTGACAAGATGTATTGGTTTAGGGGCCTGAGGTCTAGTATTGGTCTGAGAGACCCATCCTTTTTGGGGATTAAGAAGTACAGAGAGTACACCCCTGTACCCTGTTCTTGTATAGGGACGAGTTCTATGGCCCCTTTTTGCAGCATGCTGATAACTTCGTGCTGCAATAAGTCTATGTGCTCTGCGGACATAGGACGGTGTTTTGGGGGTATGTTGGGTGGAGTGGATGTTAGCTCCAGACAACCATAGCGAATGAGTTGTCTTACCCACCTGTCTGTGGTAATGCTTTCCCAGACTGGCAGGAACTGTTGCAATCTGCCCCCGACCGGTGTTATATGGTCCGGGGGCAGCGACAAGGCGTCACTGCTTAGTATTGGCGGAGGATCTGGTGTTGTTACTCCCTCGTCCTCTGCCTTTACTGCTGTTGCCACGGTATCCACCTCTGCTTGTTTTAGTATAGGTGGATTGCGTGTTCCCTTTGTTGTATTGAGTCTGCTGGGACGCCTGTCCTCTAGAAGCTCCTCTGTTATTGGAGTGACGAAAGAAACCACCTCTGAATTGTTGAGACTGCAAGGCCCCCATAGATTTGGCTGTCTCAGTGTCTTTCTTAATTTTTTCTAAGATGGAGTCTACATCTGGGCCAAAGAAAAAATCAGGGTTTACAGGCTGATTTAGTAAAGTTGTTTGAATCTCTGGTTTGAACCCTGAGATACGCAACCAAGCATGCCTTCTCAGCATAACACTAGTGTTGATGGCCCTGGCTGCAGTGTCAGCTACGTCCAGCGCACATTTAACGGAAGCGTTGGATATGAGTTTCCCTTCCTGTATCAGTGTTTCCGCACCTTCTTTGTAGGCATCAGGCAAATGTTGTAGCAGTTGCTCCAGTGTGTCATAACGAATAGTTTTCTTACCTGTCGGTGTAGTTTTGCAGCTTGAAGATCTTTCTGGATTCACTATGCTGTGCATTATTCCGCGGTCTTGTGGTTGGGTCCGGATTCGTAGTCTTTTCTTTGTTTTTTTTTTTTTTTTTCTCTTTGCCCAGGTGGGCGTCGGCGTCACACCCCCTTTGGGTGTATTTCCGGTGACGTCGGCATGCTTCCTGCGGAAGCTCCCACTCTTGGGCGCCATCTTCGGGTTCTTTTTTTCCGTGTTTCTTTCGTTTCCGAAGTAATGGCAATGTTCTTCTTAGTTTGTATTTACCGCTTTGTATTTTCAAAGTCTATTCTTTAGTTAACCACCTCTTCTCTCTCCAGCCTCATCTTTCTGGCGGAGGTGGGTGGGTTCGCTAGTGAATCCAGAAAGATCTTCAAGCTGCAAAACTACACCGACAGGTAAGAAAACTATTCGTTTTGCAGCGTGAATCTTTCTGGATTCACTATGCTGTGCATAGATTTTGTAGCGGTTTCTCATCTCTGTGGCGGCTGGGTGGAAGATGAGCGTTGGGTGTTGAATATGTGCTGTAGCACCTTCTGTCCCACTTGAGCTTCCTTGTTCATTTGTATGTCCACACAGTAGTGCTTCGTGAACGTGTGCACCGAAGCCCATGTTGCCGCCAGGCATATGTCCTCTATGGGTGTGTTAGCCAGGAAGGCTATTGTAGCGCCCTTCTTCCTGGTGGAGTGGGCACGTGTCCCCTCAGCCAGTTCCTGTCCTGCCCGTTTGTGGCAGAGTTGGATTGTTTGTGCGATCCATCGTGCAATGGTCCTTTTGGTTACTGCTTTGCCCATGAAGCTGTTTGCGAAGGACACAAAAAACTGTTTCGTTTTCCTGTGCCCCTTTGTCCTTTCAATGTAGTGCATGACTGCCCTTCTGGCGTCCAGGGTGTGCAGAGCTCTCTCTGCGCTGGTTGTGGGTTTTTGGAAAAAACTCGGTATCTGTATAGACTGGTTCATGTGAAAATTGGATACCACCTTCGGCATGAAGTGTGGGTCAGTCCTCATCACAACTCTATCGTTGTGTATTTGTATGTATGGTTCTTGTAGCGTCAGCGCTTGAAGCTCGCTTACTCTGCGTAAGGACGTTATCGCAACCAGGAAGGCTGTTTTCATAGTTAGCATCTTTAGGGAGGCCTTGTGAAGTGGTTCAAAGGGCTCTTTCATGAGTTCCGTTAGGACTGTGTTCAAGTTCCATGCAGGTGGCGGCACCCGCTTGGGTGGTGCGATCCTTTTCGCTCCTTCTAGGAATCTCTTCACCACCTGTGATGTGAAGAAGCTCCTGCACGTTTCTCCCCTTGTGTAGGCTACTATCGCTGCCAAGTGAACTCTTAACGAGGATGAGCTAAGGTTCTTCTCCAGTAAGTGCGTCAGGTACCTTAGCACTGTGGAGTCCCTCTTCATCTTATTGTGGAGTCTTTCCTGTCTGCACCATATTGTGAATCTTTTCCATTTCGCAACGTAGCACTTTCGAGTGCTGGGCCTTCGTGCCTCCCGAAGTACCCTCAGGGTGCTTTCTGGTAGTCTCAAATGTGCGAACTCTATGTCCTCAGGAGCCACGCTACTAGGCTCATGCTCTCTGGCTCTGGATGCAGTACCTCTCCGTTCTGCATGGACAGTAGATCTTTCCTCCTGCTGAATCTGTGGGGTGCACACTGTGTCATCTCCATGATCTGCGAGTACCAGGTCTGCCTCGCCCACTGCGGTGCGACCAGTATCAGTGTCATGTTGCTCGCTCTGCACTTGCTCAGTACTCTGTGCATCAGTGGTATCGGGGGAAAGGCGTAGGCAAATGTCCTTGACCAATCTATCCATAGGGCATTCCCCAGTGTCCCCTCCTCGGGCTGCCTGGATGCGAAGTTTTGGCATTTTGCATTCTGGCGTGTGGCAAACAGGTCCACCGATGGTGTCCCCCACCTGTCGAACAGGTATCTTGTCTCCTGAGCATTGAGCTCCCACTCGTGGGATGCCGATGTCTGCCTGCTGAGCCAATCGGCTTGTATGTTGTCCTTCCCTGGTAGGTGTATGGCTAGCAGGTCTATCTTGAGAGGGATGGCCCATCTCCATATCTCCTGCGCCAGCGTTGAAAGCGGTGCGGACTGTGTGCCCCCCTGCTTGTTGATGTAGAACATCGCAGTGGTGTTGTCTGTTTGTATCAATACCCTGTGCTTGTACAGTCTTGTTTGAAAGGCCTTCAGTGCAAGGAAGATTGTCTTCAATTCTAAGTAATTGATGTGCTTTGTGGCATCCGTCGGTGTCCACAGTCCCCTCACCTTGAGCTCCTCCATGTGAGCGCCCCATCCCTTCAGGGATGCGTCTGTGGTGATGGTCACTGTTGGCGTTGGGGGCGTTAGAGGCTTTCCCCTTGCTATGTTCTCCATGGTCCACCATGTCATCTCCTTCTGCACTGCGTGCGTTACAACCACTAGATCCTCCCAACTGCCTGTAGCTTGTGACCATTGCTCCTGTAGCCATTCTTGAATGGGTCTCATGTGGAGTCGTACATTCGGTACCAGGTGGATGCATGATGCCATCATCCCCATGATCTTGCTCGCCGTCCTCACTGTCCGAGCTTGTCCCTTCCGGTAGAGGCGAGTTTCCTTCACCAGCGCCCTCGCCCTCTTCTCGCTGGGGAACACCTTGCCCTGTAAGGTGTTGATCTGTGCTCCCAGGAAGATCTTCACTTGTTCCGGCTCCATTGATGATTTCTTCCAATGGATGGAGAACCCCAGGTTTATGAGCGTGCTGGTCACTGTATGTGCGTGCAGCTTGCATTTCTGGTATGAGTTTGCTTTCACCAGCCAGTCGTCCAGGTAAGGGTATACATGTATTCCCTGCCTTCTTAGGTGCGCTGCGACTGCTGCGAGGCACTTTGTGAAAACTCTTGGTGCCGATTTTAGACCGAAGGCCAGTGTCGTGAACTGGTCGTGGCTTTCTCCGACGGTGAACCTGAGCATGTGCTTGTGCTTCCTGTTCATTGGGATGTGCAGGTATGCGTCTTTGAGGTCTATAGTGACCATGAAGTCCCCGGTCTGCAACTGTGGGAGCACCTCTTGCAGGGAGGTCATTTTGAATTTTTGCGTTCTTATGAATTTGTTCACGAACCGTAAATCGAGAATGGGCCTCATTGTCTCGTCTACTTTTGGTACCAGGAAGTATGTTGAGTATACTCCTGTGTTTCTTTCCTTGAAGGGTACCCTTTCTATGGCCTGCTTCTGCAGGAGTTCTTTTGCTTCTTCCTGAAGGCACTGCAGCTGCTTGCTTGCTAGCGGCTTTCTTCTTGGTTTTCTGTTTGTTGGCCTCGCCTCCAACTCTATGCAGTATCCGAATTGGATAATGTTGAGGATCCATTTGTCTGATGTGATTCCTCTCCACTCCTGGAGGTGGAATCTTAATCTTCCTCCCACTGGTGTCCTGTGGTCGTAGGTGTCTAGTTTGTCTTGACCCATCTGTACGTGCTGCCCCCTGGGATCTTTTTTGTGGGTGGGCACACGGATTTTTTTGAAGTCACTTGGAGGTGGGCTGCTGGCCCCCTCTTCTATTTTGTCCCCGTCCATTTCTCCCTCGAAAGGACTGGCCTCTTTGTTGGTACTGCCAGGGCTGTTTCTGATGGCCCTGCTGACCCTGCGAGTCTGCCTGGTGCGTTTGCTGGAAAGCCTGGTGTGATGTACCTGGCTGGTTTCCGCCTCTTCCGCCGGGCCTCCGTGACGGGGTGCCCCTCTTGTTCCCTCTGAACTGCAATGCTCCCATGGATCTTGCTGTTTCGTTATCCTTCTTAAGTTGGCTGAGTTGCTCATCAACTGTTTGTCCGAAAAGCGTACTGCCGTTGAATGGTGTGTTCAGGATGCTGTGTTGCACCTCCGGTTTGAAACCGGATATCCTGAGCCAGGCGTGTCTCCTTTCCGTGACGCCCATCATCATGAGCCTGCTGGCGGTGTCTGCCCCATCCAGGGCCGTCTTAAGGCAAGAATTTGCAGCATTCTTCCCCTCTTCAATTAGCTTTTCGGCTTTCTGCTTGGCATCCTGGGGCAAGTCCTTCACCAACTGCCCCAGTCCCTCCATGATTTGGTACATGTGTCTGTTTACCAGGGCGTTGGAATTAGCCATGCGCCAGTGGGTCGCGGCATTCCGTTCGATCCTTCTGCCCACCAGATCCATCCTTTTGCTCTCTTTATCCGGTGGCGGGCCCGAGGTAGTGGGTACGTTAGCCCTCCTCCTTGCTGTGGCCGTGATAATGGAGTCTGCGGAGACCGTGCCCTGAATGTAGGCCGGGTCCTTTGCGGCATGCTTGTACTTCTTCTCAGTTCTGGGAGTTACTGCCTTGCATGTTGCGGGCTCCCTGAAAGCTTCCTTCCCCTGAGCCAAGACGCTCTCGAGCATCGGGAGGAACTGGCTCCTCGTTTGTGTTGGGAGCAATGTTTCCAGAAGGAAGTCTGCTTTCTGCTTCTCTTCGTCGAGCTTGAGCTTGAAAGCTGCTGCGGCAGATTGTATCACCGCGTTGTAGGCCCCGATGTCGTCCGGCGGCGAGGGCCTCGAGGGGTAGGTGTCGACCACCTCCTCCGGGCTGTCGGTGTCGACATCGATGTAATCTACCTCCTGAAGGTCATAGGGCGCCGACTCTGTGTCTGTCCTGCCCTCATCTTCCTCCCCATAGCTGTAGCTCTCGTGGGGATTCTCGTACTCCTCCTGGTCGTCGAACACCTCGACGTCCTGGTCTTGCTCGGTGACTTCGGCGACCTCTTCTTCTTCCTCCTCGACCGCCTCCAGCACTGGTGGCTTGGTCTTGTGAGGGATCGTGAAGGCCTTCATCCTTGCGTCGAAATCTTTTTTCCGCTGCATGAAGTTCTCCATTTCTGCCTCGAGGCGCCTTCTTTTCTTTTCCATCTCGGCCGCGTGTTCCGCGTCGGATGGTTCCGCCGCTCTCTTCGACGGATGGCTCGTCGCCGTGCCTCTCGGAGTCGAAGTTTTCGACGTCGAACCGGATATCGGGTCTCTGGTCGTCGTCGACAGTTTCGGGTCTTTCTCCCTCGTCGATCGATCCTTTTCGGGGACGATTTTCGACGTCTTCTGCTGATCAGCAGCTCTCGGCGCCGGGGACTCCTTCTCTGAGGATCCGCTGGGCCTGGGAGTAGTCGCGGACGCCGCCTTTTTTGGCGTCGGCGCTTTCGGGGTCTTGCCCTCGATTTTTCGAGACTCAGAGTCTCTCGGGTTCTTGGGGGCCGAAGAGTCTCCTACCTTGTCAGAAGTCTTCGTGTAATCGGTCTCTACGACCGTGTAGCTGTCGTCTTCGGCGGCAGCGTTGTCTTCTTCCTCGGAGGACATCCCCAGCTCGTAGAGCGACGGGGTCGGGGCCTTCCCCTGCAGGGCGGCGTGTGCTACCCTCTGCCTCTCTCTCACACGAAGGGTCTTCGGGGTGAAGGCGGAACAGGCGTTGCAGTCTCCGCTTTCGTGGTCCACCGGTAGGCAAAGGTTGCATACCGGGTGCTGGTCCTTCTGCGCGTACTTGTGGTGGCAGTTACGGCAGAACTTGAACGGCGTGTTGTCCATCCTCGAGCGTCCAGGGCCTCTCTGGTCGCGTGTTCGTCGACGGTCGTCGAAGATCTGGATGGAAAACGCCTTATCTTTGCTTGTCTTTCGTCGGTGAAGTCCCCTGGAGTCTTCAGATGACTTCTCCTCGTCTTTTCTGTATTTTCTTTCTTCTTTCTCCAAAAATGTCTGGAGCCCAAACGGGAACGATCCAGACCCGACCGCGGAAAAAAAGAATCTGAAGATGGCGCCCAAGAGTGGGAGCTTCCGCAGGAAGCATGCCGACGTCACCGGAAATACACCCAAAGGGGGTGTGACGCCGACGCCCACCTGGGCAAAGAGAAAAAAAAAAAAAAAAACAAAGAAAAGACTACGAATCCGGACCCAACCACAAGACCGCGGAATAATGCACAGCATAGTGAATCCAGAAAGATTCACGCTGCAAAATGTGCCCTGTCATATCTGGCTAAAAGGGCCTGTGTGTTGGAAATTCTCCAGATATTAGCTGCCTGTGCAGCCACCCTTTTCCCAGAGGCTTCTAACACTTTAGACTCCTTGTCTGGAGGAGGAGCATCACCAGTAGTTTGGGAGTTGGCACGTTTACGAGCATTGGAGACTACCAAAGAGTCCAAAGGCAACTGTCCCCTAATGTATGTAGGGTCCACAGGCGCCGGTTTATATTTCCGTTCAATTCTGGGGTTAATAACCCTTGCTCTTGTGGTCTCCTTAAAAATGTCTCCTGCGTGTTTGAGGACACCTTCTAACATTGGCAATGTCTTAACGGATTTCTCTGAAGTGGAGAAAGTGTCAAATAAGAAATCCTCCTCAATTGGGTCAGCATGCATGTCCACATCATAATTATGTGCTGCCCTCTCTATTAGCGCGCTAAATGCCGCTGTATCCTCCGTGGGCAAAGTCTTTATAGGATAAGAGGGAGTATCAGGGATAGGTTGTGACTCCCCCTGGTCAGCAGTGTCTGTCCAGGTTTGAGCCTGTTCATCTTGATCAGTGTCTGCAGGGTAACTATATTGATCTTCATAGTTGTACCCTAGCTCCTCAGTAGAGCGTGTGGGTGAGTATGCATAAGTGTCCTGGTCATGGTACTGCACACTTTCAAAAAGAACAGGTGATGTGGAAGAGTCCCTCTTCTTTTTTAGTGGAATTTTATAGGATTCCATTGGATTTTCCGACCTGATTTTTCGTTGATAAATAGTAAGAGTACCAGTGTCGGCGTCGATATGGAGCTTCGACTGTTCATTATAGGAGGGCTCCTGATACACAACGCTTGTTTCTTGAGGATGACTCAGTTTGCCAAGTGTCACAGTTTTGGAGTGTTCGATCCCTTTTTTTTGGATCGGTAGCCTTAGGCCGTGCCGTTGGGGGCAGTCCGAATTTTATCAGCTGTTGCTGTCCTGGCGCCGATATGGGACCGACAGACCTTGCCTTGTCGTCGTGCGTTTTACTGTGCGTCGACTTTGGTGCTTGCGTTTGAGGTGCGCTTTTTTTCGTCGATTCGACTTGCTCCTTCGAGGCACTTTTTGTTTTCGGCTCGAGGGCTTTGACGAGCTGTTGTTTTTGGACTCGGTGCCTCGGTTGGAGGGCCTTCTGAGAGTAGAGTCCCTTGTTTACGTCGCTGTCCGTGGACGCCGACCTCGTCGGTTCGACGTGTTTGGCTTTAGCGAGGGTCTTTAGCGCACCAATCTTCGGATCGACACCCTTTGCGGTTGACCTTTTAGGGTCGTCGACAGTTGTCTTCGACGTCGATTCCGATGTGCTGACACTCTTCGATCCGATGGCACACTTTATCAGTTTCGGTTTCGAATGTTCCTCGGTGGCTTTCGGTTTCGCTTTTGTTTGGGCGACCGATGGCTCCTGTGACGTATTCTTAGCCGGGCCGAGACGCGGGGCTATAGAATGTTTATTATGATCTTGGCTAAGGCCTTTCGCCGATGCCTCGACCGGAGCCTTGGAAAGCTTAAGAGTGTCTTGTTTAGGCCCAGTACCCACTGTTGGGCCTAGTTCATCACTCGAGTCGTCATCGACGGCTCCGATGGGGGACACGTCGTCCCTTACCTCTTCGACGGGTTCATCTTCAATGACGTGCTCCGCGTCTTCTTCATAGTAGATGGAGTCGTGGTCTGAACCTGGATCCGACGTCTGTTCTGGATCCTCAGTCTGGACGACCTCATTGTCGTCTTCGTCGAAGATGTTTACCGGGTCGGGCGCTGGCTTCGGCATCGTTTGTCTTGATGCACGTCGGAGCCTAAGCGTCTTCTTCGACCGGAACCGAGCACAAGCTAAACAGTTGTCCTCGTTGTTGCACACCGGGTGTACATCGATGTGCGGGTATTTTGAATTACAAAGGGGGCATCGTTTGAACGGGCTCAGTTCCATCGACGATCAGGCCTCTGGTGTCGAAAAGGCCTCGCGGCGCTCTTCGACGTCCTGCTTCGAAAAACTGGAAGAAGAACTCGGCACCGATCAAAAGGAACAATACCGACGACCCCGAAGGCCTTTCAGAAAAGTTTCCGAACTGGAGTGAAGAAAAGTACATCCGAACCCAATGGTAGAAAAAAACAATCTGAGGATGGAGAGGATGCCCATGCGCACTGTAGTCCAGGGGAGGAGCCACCTATCTCGTGATACTTCGAAGACTCTTCCAGGACAACAATGTGCAATCATCCGGACCCAACACTAGGCGGCGATCTATGCATAAGATGTGAATTCAGCAGCCCACATGCCTCGAACCAATATATCTGTAAGAAACAGTAGTTAGTATTAGATTCCTTACCTTAGAATATCCCCAGGCGTCAGACTGGATCCGGAAATTTTTCCATAGCAGTACTCTTGCGCGTCGGTAGGCGTAGTCTGCGGCTCCGGGGGCGCCGTGATGACGTCGTCTGAGTACTTAGACACCGCCTCCCCGTACTGACGTCTGTTCTTAGACACAGCTTTTCCCCGCCAGAAACGCAGAGTCATGTTAAAAACCAACACTGTGCCATTGAAACTAGGGCCCTGAAAGGGGATGACCTTAACCCTAGATATCGGTTCGCAGAACGGGGAGGATGGGTGGGGCGGTAGGGAATCTAATACCAACTGCTGTTTCTTACAGATATATTGTTACCAAAGGTAAGTAACTTGTTCATCTGAAAGAAACAGGTTAGTATTATATTTCTTACCTTAGAATAGATACCCCAGCAATACCAACACCGGTGGTGGGTCTGCGAACCACCAATAATCACACCAGAAAGTCCTGGAGGACGGAACGGCCAAAGAAGTCATCCCTCCGGACTTGGCTGTCCAGGCAGTAGTGTCTTGCAAACGTGTGCAGGGATGTCCATGTAGCTGCCTGACAGATGTCCTGCCGGTACTACCGGGGGACTACCCGGCCCAGGGCAGTGATAGCTGCCGTGGCCCGAGTGGAATGGGCCCTCAGCCCAACAGGAGGCTCCTTCCTCGCCAAGGAGTAACATGCCTTGATACACAAGACGACCCACCGAGAGATGGTCCTCTTGTGCACCGCCCGTCCCTTCTTAGCGCCCACGTAACCAACAAAGAGTTGGTCATCCACCCGGTACTAGCGTGTGCGATCTAGATAGAACGAAATTGCACGTTTTGGGTCCAGACGGTGGAGCCGCTCTTCCTCTTTAGAGGGATGCGTAGGCGGAAAGAAGGTGGGCAAGGTGATAGATTGCCCGATGTGGAAGGCTGTGACAACCTTGGGCAGGAAAGATGGCCTAGTCCGCAACACAACCTTTACCGGATGCACAGAAAGGAAAGGGTGTTTAGATGAAAGAGCCTGGAGCTCACTCACTCTCCTGGCAGAGGGGATGGCACCAGGAAAGCAGTCTTCAGAGTAAGAAGGCGGAGAGGACAGTTGTGAAGTGGCTCAAAGGGAGCGCACATCAGAAAGGTAAGAACAAGGTTCAAGTCCCACTGAGGCATCACGAATGGAACAGGAGGGAACATGTGTGTGATGCCCTTCAGGAAACGAGTTACAATAGGGGACTTGAACAAAGAAGGTTGATCAGGCAGCCTTAGTAAGGCTGAAAGGGCAGAAAGGTAGCCCTTGATAGTGCCCAGAGCAGAGCCCTGCTGGGCAAGAGAAAGAAGGAAGAGAAGAACCTCAGAAAGAGGGGCAGAAAGTGGATCCACAGCCTTTGCTGTGTACCATGCCACAAATGTATTCCACCTGCAGGCGTATACCGATTTTGTGGAGGGACGCCTGGCTGCCAGAATTACATTACCGACTTCAGGAGGCAAGTCAAATGGCCTCAACTGTCGCCGCTCAATCTCCAAGCATGGAGGTGGAGACTGGACAGGTTCAGGTGGAGGACCGTCCACTGCTGCTGCGACAGATGGTCCTCCTGAAGAGGCAGACGAACAGGGGGATCGACTGCCATGCTGAGTAGCTCGGGATACCAGTATCTTCGTGCCCAGTCCGGAGCCACAAGGACGACTTGGGCCCGGTCGCGTTTGATCTTCTTCAGCACTCTGGGCAGAAGTGGTATAGGCGGAAAGGCGTACAACAGACCGCAACTCCACTCGCGACGAAAAGCGTCTCCGAGCGAGTGCCGCCTTTGAAATTCCAACGCGCAGTACTGATGACATTGCGCGTTCTCTTCATTGGCGAATAGATCTAACCACGGCTCTCCCCACTGCTGAAAGAGGCCGTGCGCCACGTCCGAGTGCAGACGCCTTTAGTGATTCATCATGCACCGACGGCTGAGCTCGTCCGCCCTGGCGTTCAGAGAACCTGCCAGGTGTTGAACCACCAATGTCGCGCCCTGATGTACCAGCCACTGCTAGAGGCGCAGAGCCCCCTGGCATAGGAACCACGACCCCACCCCGCCCTGTTTGTTGCAGTACCACATGGCGGTGGTGTTGTCCGTGAACACCTGCACTACACTCCCCCGGACAGAGGGGAGGAATGCCTTCAGTGCTAGACTAATCACCCGCAGCTCCAAAAGGTTGATATGGAGCCAGGACTCCGCCGCAGACCATAGGCCTCTGATCTCCGCCTCTCCCATGTGGCCTCCCCAGCCCTGGAGGGACGCGTCCGTCACAACTACGTGCTCCGGTTGGGGAAGGGAGAGGGATCTGCCGCTGACCCAATTGCGGTCCGTGAGTCACCACTGCAGCTGTCTCGCAGTGCCCTCTGAGATCAGGACGTGGTCGGACAGGTTGCCCTGATGCTGGGCCCACTGAAACTTCAGGTCCCACTGCAGAGCCCGCATCCGCCACCTGGCGTGATGCACCAGTAGGATGCAGGAGACCATCAGCCCCAGAAGCCGCAGCGTCAACCTGACCGAGACCCAGGATAAAGGCTGAAATAGTGGAATCAGAGCCTGAATATCCCGAACCCGCTGTTCGGGAGGATAAAGCCGAAACTGCGCAGAGTCGAGGACTGCTCCGATTAAGAGGAGCTTCTGAGAGGGACAAAGGTGTGACTTCGGCACTTTGATGGAGAACCCCAGCTGGTGCAGGAGGTCTGCCGTCGTCTGGAGTTGGCTGACTACTGTCTGGGGCGAGCCCGCCTTCAACAACCAGTCGTCGAGGTAGGGGAAGACTGAAACCCCTAACCTGCGCAGATGAGCTGCGACCACCGCCATCACCTTTGTGAACACCCGTGGGACGCTGGTAAGGCCGAAGGGGAGCACGGTAAACTGAAAGTGCTCGTGGCCAACAGTGGACCGCAGGTAGCGCCGGTGGGCCGGCAGGACGGGGATGTGGAAATAAGCATCCTGCAAGTCCAGCGCTACCATCCAGTCTCCTGGGTCCAGGGCAGCCAAGACCTGAGCCAGTGTCAGCATTTTGAACTTCTCCTTCCGGAGTAAGCTGTTGACGTTCCGTAGATCCAAGATAGGGCGTAGGCCCCCTTTGCCCTTCTTGGGTACCAGAAAGTAGTGGGAGTAGCAACCACACCCTACTTCTGGCCCAGGAACGCGCTCGATGGCCCCCTTGGCCAAGAGGGCCGTAACTTCCTCCTGCAGAAGTCGCAAATGATCCCCGATACGCGGTGGTTTTGCAGTGGCATGGCTGGAGGGGTCGCCTCGAAGGGGAGGGAGTAGCCCCTTCGGACGATTTGCAGCACCCACCTGTCCGATGTGACAGTGCGCCAGTGGAGGAGGTGATGGCGTACCCTGCCCCCCACTGGCGTCACATGGGCTTTGAAAGCACAGACTAGGAGGGTTTTGAGGTGGATGCTGCAGGGGAAGGTGGGGACTGTCCTCGCTGTTGTCCCCGACCGCCTCCACGGCGGTTTCCACGGCCGCCACCGCGTTGGGTATTACTCTGCGGTGCGCGGCTGGCAGCACGTGTGGGGGCGCCCCTTCCTTGGCCACGAAAGGAGCGAAATGCACCCAGAGAAGGGTTCGCCTGCTGCTTCGGTGATCCTGGCGAATTCGCACGCGATGCCTCACAATCAGAGTCCTGTGCTTCCGACGCCGAAGCCTCTGCTTCCTTACGAAGAAGCCTCACTTGCGACTTCGGCTTCGAACTCGAGTCCTTCCCCAAGTGATTACGTGACTCATGGCTCCTCTTCTTGTGCTTCATCCTCGAGGACTTTGAAGCATGTGCTGATGACGACTCCGAACGCGACCTCGATCGAGACCTCGAGTCTTGGAAGCCTTCTTATCTTTTTTATTTTTCAGCTTCGCAACGAGGAGCTTCGTCTCCCTCTCCCGAAGGCTTTGTATTGGTCAGGTAAATGTTGGATAAGATCTTCAAGCTCATTGTAGTGTGCCCCGTCATATCTGGCAAGCAGTGCTTGTGCATTAGCTATTCTCCAGTGATTGGCTGCTTGGGAGGTAACTCGTTTGCCTGATAGATCTATCAGTTTAGACTCTCTGTCTGAAGGTGAAGCATCGCCAGAGGTTTGGGAATAAGCACGTTTTCTTGCATTTGAGACTACCAAAGAATCTAAAGGTAATGTCCTTTAATGTAAATTGGATCGTATGGGGCAGGTTTCTTTTTTTTTATCAATCCGAGGATTGAGAATCCTGGTCCTGACAGGGTCTTTAAATATGTCTAGTGCATGTTTAATGACACCTTTAAGCATGGGTAATGTATGTATTGATTTTTGTGACTGAGCAAATGTATCTAGTAGGAAATCTTCGTCCATGGGGGCTGAATGTAGTTCAACCCCATGATATTGCGCAGCCCTATTAATGAGCGGACTAAAACCTATATTGTCAGGAGGGGATGGCCTAGATGGGAATACATCTGGATCAGGAAGGTCTGGAGGATCTGTGGGATTGTTGTAATCATCCCATGTATCCTGTGGTGGAGTAGTGTTATCAGGGTCATCTAACGGATCCTTATTGTGTCCACCCCAGTTCCCTAGATCATCCTCATCCTGTGGTGGTAAGGGTGAGTATGGAAGTATAGGAGAGTGTATAGGGGAGTTTGTAGGAGACAAAGGTTTGGTAGGAAGAATAGAAGAAGAGGGTCTTATGGGAGAAGTTGCAGAGTCTCTTTTCTTCACAGGTAACTCAGGAGGGTGTGAGGTATCCAATTTCCTCTTTGACAATATGACCTGTTTTAGGGTCAACATGTAACGTCTTGTTTCGGATCGATAGGATCTGGTCGAAACAGTTCTTCCCGCTTGTTGTCTCCTTTCGGCGCAGATTTTTTCAGTTCCAAGCGTGTTTTCGATTTGAGCTCTGGAGCCGTAGGAGGGGTTCTTGTGCTCCTTTGGCTTCAATGTCGAGTCCAAAATCATCTTCGGATCCGTACGTTTTTGGTGTTTGTTCGGTTCCAAGGCCTTATGGTCTTTCGGTGCCGAAGATTTCGATACCAAGGCCTTTTTGTGTGCAACAGGAATAGGGTGTGTTCCTGATTTCGGTACCGAAGGTGTTTTATGGGTACCAGCATACGGCTTGCTCGGTCCCGAGCCGCCGGAAGGCTTTTTTTTTGTATTCGGAGCCGGAGGTGGGGCTTCTGAAATTTTTCCTCTGTCTCAACCTAGGCCTTCAGGCAAAGTTTGGACCGGAGCCTTCTGTTTATCAAATGGGGCAGGGGCATGGACGTTTGTACTCACTCGGTGACCTGGAGTAATGTGGTCATCGGAGTTGGAGTCATCAACTTTAGAGACGATCTCTAGCTCCTCCAAATCCTCTGCCTCTGGAACATCGGGGCCTTCGTCGAAAATATTGTGTGGCACTAGTGCAGCCCGTTGAGCCATAAGAGGTCATCGAGCCCGGCGATCACGGATAGTCTTTTTGGAGCGAAAAGAGGCGCAGGCCTGGCAATTCCTTTCCTCGTGTTCTGGTGAGAAGCAAAGGACGCAGACCTTGTGGTGGTCAGTGTGTGGACATTTAGCTGCACACTAGGGGCATTTTTTAAATGGAGTGCTTTCCATTAGCCGTAGGGGCGAATAGCGCAGATAGTCCCAGCTGCCCGCGTCGACGACCGGAATCGAGGATTTTGAAGTAAGCGCGTCGAAGTGCACATGAACTAAACAATACCGTTGAGTGTTGTTGGGTTGCGCGTCGAAAAGGGTTGGAAACACGGTGCAGAACCGGAGCGCAGTGAGTCACATCCGAACCCGATGGCGGAAAAAACAATCTAAGGATGGAGACTATGCCCATGCGCACTATCATTCAAAGGAGTCAACACCTATATCGTGACTACAAAGACTTCTTCCAAGACAACAAAGTGCAAACATCCAACCCCAACTCCAGATTGCGATCTATGCACAAGTATGTATTCTGCAGCTCATATGCCTCGAACTGTATAGTTACCAAGAACTGCAGGGCTACTAAAGGAACTAAAGCCAGCACAGCTCAAGAAGCATTTGTCAAGACCAAAGAAATTGGGTCAGTAGATCCATCGATTAGACCAGTACCGTGAAAGCTAACTAGCAGGAGACACGCAATCATCTAGTGGTCGAGGTCTAGGTATTGATGATCATCACAGTCACTGCCCTGATACCCAGTAAGTCTTCATCCAGCCAAACTGGAAGTCTCTATACAGTACTGTTAGTAAGCTGCATTTAGCTATCTCCTGTAATGAAGGTTAGGAGCAGAATATAGAATCTGGAAATAAAAGTCATTAGGGTGCATTGAACAAAGAAAACCACCTAGTTCAACAGGTGACAGGAACTTGAGCAACAAGTTCACACCATGCAAGCACCACAAATACTACATAAATGCAAACATTAACTATAATCATGTAGTGAAGGAAACCTTGGGGAGAAAGTAGTTGAAAATTAAAGAATTAAATGACTGGCTGAACTGAAAGAAGTAGGAATTCTAGAACATAAGCTACTTCAGTATCTGACATGAGGCCCACGGATATGTCCGGGGACCCGGAGGTAACCCAGTATTTCTTGGGGAAAACGGAGGGTGTAGCTAGACTTTTTTTCTTTTTTTAATGACAGTGGAAAGATATTCCAGGGTTTGCAGGCCCCTTCTACATCCCACATAGCTTTGAGTTTACGGCTGGAAACCACCGAGAGTTTAGACAGAGGCTATAACTCATATGGAATATGCTACTTACCAGTCTGCATCTGTTCTGGCCATGTAGAGCTATAGATTTGTATACTTATGCATAGATCGCCATCTGGTGTTGGGCTGAGATGTTTGCACTTTGTTTTTTGTCTTGGAAGAAGTCTTTGTAGTCACGAGGTAGGTGACTCCTCCTTAGGACAATAGTGCGCATGGGCATCGACTCCATCTCCAGATTGTTTTGCCATGGAGGGTTATGATGGAGTTAGTGAGAAATAGAAAAGGATGTCCATAAGTAAGATAGTACTTGTACAGATAGAGGTATCCAGGGAGGTGGGTGGGCGTATACGAATCTACAGCTCTACATGCCAAGAACAGAGGCATACTGGTAAGTAGCATTTTCCGTTCGAGGCATATGAGCTGTAGATCGTATACTTATGCATAGACTATACAGCAGTTACCTCTTTAGCGGTGGCTACCTGTATCTGTTCAGTGGTTTGGAACAGTATTCTTAATACAGCCTGGCCCACACTAGTTTGTTGTTTTGCCTGCATGTCTACACAATAGTGTTTTGTGAAGGTGTGTGGTGTAGACCAAGTTGCTGCTTTGCAGATGTCATCTAGGGGAATGTTCTAAGAAAGCCATAGATGCCCCTAGATTACGTGTGAGCCCTAGGGGGAATGGATAACATGCGTTTGGCTTTAGCATAGCATATTTGGATGCATTTAACAATCCACCTTGCAATTCCCGTTTTTGAAATTGGATTGCCTTGAGGTGGGGAGAAAGCCATAAAAAGCGGTCTAGTTGTTCTAAAAGATTTTGTTCTTTCAATGTAGTAAAGTATCAATTTTTTTTACGTCTAGCGTGTGAAGAGCTCGTTCTGCTACTGAGTCTGGTAGAGGGAACAACACTGGGAGATCTACAGACAGGTTAAGGTGGAAAGCAGACACGACTTTAGGTAGAAAGTTTGGGTTAGTCCTAAGAACCTCTTTGTTATGATGAATTTGTAGAAATGGTTCTTGTATGGTTAATGCCTGGAGTTCACTGACTCTTCTGAGAGAGGTGATTGCAACTAGGAAAGCTACTTTTCAGGTGAGAAATTGTAATTCGCATTTATGCATAGGTTCAAACGGGGGACCCATGAATCTGGTAAGGACTACATTTAAGTTCCATAATGGAGAGGGTGGAACTCTAGGTGGAATTATTCTTTCAAGTCCTTACATAAACGCTTTGTTTAGAGTACCAGCTATCAAAGACAAGTGTTGTCTGTTTTGGAGATAGGTTGCTAGTGCAGCGAGATGTAATCTAATGGATGTATACGCTGGGTTACATTGTAGTAGATGCAAAAGGTAACATGTTTTGAATAGAAGCATCTAGTGGGTTGATTTGGTTATTTGTACAGTAAATTACAAATCTTTTCCACTTTGCAGCATAGCAAGCTCTAGCGCAGAGTTCTTCAATCTGCGGGGCGCGCCCCCCTGGGGGGCTCGACACCATCCCAGGGGGGGGGCGCGCACTCCACACCAATCTTATCTTTGTTTCCTGCGTCCGTCCGTCGCAAGCCTTCTTAGAGCCGGTATGGTTGGAGGGGGGAGGGAGGGGAAATCGACCTGTTCTTTTGTTTTGATAACTCTCCCAGGAGGGGGTTAATAAGACCCAGAAGACTGTCTGAGTAGGCACGTGACGCGGCAATCGGTAAATGCTGTGGTGGCTCGAGCTTCTGCAACTTAGAGAAGTAAGTGAGAGAGCAGAGCTGCAATGCAGCCACCGGACTATGTGCGTGTGATTATTAAATTATTCCTTCAGAGAGCATGCGATCATCGGTAGCTGCCACAGTGGGTGCCTGTCGTGTACATAAATCACTGCAACTCACAGAAGTTTTGTAGTGTCCTAGCATGACTGCATGTTGCACTATTGCTAATTTATTTAGCATTTATATACCCTGTTTGAAACTATTCTTGTCTGCCTAATTGGGATGAAAGGTGAAGTGGGCCTCTTTCGATTACAAACGTAGGAGTGTAAAATGTAATGCGCTGATGTTATGGCAAAGATGTTGAAACCCTTCACTGTGTAAATAACCTTAATTTTACTCTGCACCATGACTGTTCACACCCAGAGGCGCAACTAGATCCAAATTGCGGGGAGGGTGGAGGGTGGGGCGATTCTTCCAGAAAGAGGCAGAGTCGAGATGCAAGGGCTCCAAGAAGGGCTGACAAACAAACAAGGCCTCATTAAGAAGCAAATGGTCTTTTAAAGACCTGTGAAGTACTTGGGTGCGGCTTGTGTCTGCCCGGGAAGCTGTATCAGCCCGGGCTGACACACACAACGGGGGGGGGGGGGCAGGGGGCCTGAAGCGTTGCTCCCCTGCTCACACCCGCCTGCTGCATTCTCCCCTGAAGGAGTTTTCTAATCACTAGCATTCCCATGGGGGGGGGGAGCTCAGTGAGAAGACCTCTCTGTAACTTCCGACCTGTCCCTGAGCTCTCCTATCTTGCAGGCACAGAGCCGATCAGGCTGCACTCAGGTCCCTGGGTTGCCACAGGCCTAGAATTGCTAACAGCTGATCTGGAAGCCTCAAGGCTGTTTGCCTTCTGCTGAAAAATATAACCGGAGAAGCAGAGACTCTGGGTTGAGTCTGAGGGTGTGTGTCTACCGAGGCGTGCCAACTGATACCTGCACGATGCTCACCTGCCATCCTGCTACTGCCTTCTGCAACCCCCACAGGGCTATGAAAGTTTTTTTAAAAATTATTTTAATGCATGCAGCATACTTTTCTAATGAATCGGCATTCTGTGGTCTGGTATACTTGGATGTGCAGAAGCATTTAGTTTATCCTAGCATGATGGAACACTGACACTAATCACTGTACTCGGTAGGTGCAAGGAATTCACCAGCTTCCGGGGAACAGTACACTAATTCACAGCAGAGCACACCAGTGTTCCATTCCTTAACTAAGATGTTATCTCTAATTCAAATGAGGTGTCCAGCGCATGTCTGGCTATATTTACTTGCTGCAATAGCCTTGTCAAGTGCCTCACATTTGCATTTCCCCTTCCATTTCTGATTTTGGCCATCTCTCTCTCCTCCAATATCACATATACCCCTTCTTTTTTATTTTTCCCTCTCTTCCTTTTGTCTATCTCCTCCCCTCTCACCCCTCTCCCTGCTCCCATGGTCTCCCTCCTTCTCTCTCCTGCCTTCATTTGTTTTTCTCTTCTTCCTTCTTTTTCCTTCTCATCCCTTTACCTCCACCTTTTAGAAATGTCTACATACATAGTCTGCAGTCAATGTCATGTGATGTCTTAATGAACAGGCTGTATTCTACAGCATGTTAAAAATCGGACATGTATGCAGTATGCAATATGGTATGCACTTCCACTGTCACTTTAGTGCTAAAAGAATAATAATAGCCGTAACCAAGTGTGCGTTTCTGTGCCTTCCTTTAAGTTTGCGGTTTATTTCTCGAAACTGCAGCGGGTAATTTAAAACAGGTTTCTGACAGCAATAAGCTATCATCTATGTTGTATCGGAGATTATTGCACCTACCTGTGAAGATAATGCAGAATGGTCTGTCTGTGCATGTGTCAGCTGAGGCAGTGTGACACTTGGCTTTGTGGGTAACTTGTTCATATTGGTGCCTCACACATCCTTCCTGTTCGGCCAGGTCCCATGTGGATAGAGACCATTTCTAGTGCTTGGAGTTTCTTGTTGCCCAAGTGGGTTTAATTTCTGATATTTATAGGTATCCCTCATCTTCATTGCTTGATTTTGCTTGTGAGAAAGTGTCACTCCTAGTCGTTGAAATGTCACTCATAATTACACTGACATTTTGAAAATGTCACACTTAGCAATCTGAAACCTTGGCAGCTATGGTCAGGCCATGGCTCGGGTCAAATGAAAGTCCTGGCCAATGCTGCCACAACCGTCTGCCTCAGTCAGTCTCCGTGCAATTCCAAGTGCCGCGGGTCTGACGTGAGGCAGAGCTCCGGTGATGAAAAATAATTCACCGTGGTGGTACAGCACGCAATGGCGGCCTGGTCAGGTGAGCAGCAGGCAGTGCTGCGAACGCCAAGAATGCGTCGGCGCCTGCGCACCTTTAGCCAGCCAAAACCGTTTCCTCCCAAAACAAACTCCCCGCCTTGCAACCAGGAATTAACATCTCCCAACCACTCGGCGCCAGACTAAAACTATACCACTGTTGACTTCAGGTTGCGTGAAAGCCGCAGGGCACAGCGGAAATCACCTGAAACATTGTTGCATTGTACAGTTAGCCAGCCTTACAGCAGCCTCAACACTCTCTGCAAGACTCGAGCCTGCATGGGGAACAGCGCACGCTCGTCAGGAACGGCGCGCTGCCAGCTGGCACACTTTTACTGACTTCATGATATTTAGGCAGTGCCAGGGCTGCTGAGTATGCAAATGCGTGACAATGCATTTCAGTGCGGTGATGCGGCTCACCACACTGAAATGTGTTAGTGTCACGCCTGATGCGTGATACTTGGCAGGACTGTTAATTCGTAGCTGACATGCTCGAGCTGCAGTGGGAGGCAGGATGACTCCTCTGCTAAAACCGAAAGAAAAGAAACGGACACGCTTTCAGTTTTAGCAGACAAGACCCCTTGCCTCCCACTGCAGCTGAAGCATTTCAGCTGTATGAATTAACCCCCTCCTGGGAGAGTTATTTTCCCAGAAAGGAGAAAGTTTCCAAAGAAGTTTTAAGGCATGGGCAAAGCGGGCTCTGGGCCAGGACCCCAGCTTTTCAAAGGGGGTGGGAGGTTGGGGGGGGTCGTTGAAAGAGCCAGCTCTTGCCCTCATTACCTTGAATCATTTTTAAACACAATGTTGTAAATAGCGTTTTACTATTATTCATTTTTAACATGTAAGAGTCTATTAGACATTTTGCAGACAAAATGTGTTCATATGTCATGCAACATCCATTAAAAAAAGTTTATTTTCGCTCAATACAGGACCTCACATATGAGAAATGGGAGGGTGTGACAGATTATTTGCAGTAATATTAGTGAACTGCTGTTGTGTTTCCTACTGAAAACACACATCACTATCCCTGAATATCCAATGTACACACATTTAGTATTTGACCAAAGAAGGCATGAAAGAGCGGAGACTTGATCATAAAATCAAAGCTGGTCCGAACAGGGGCCCGCAAAATAAATTTGGCCGAGAGCCCCCAAAATCCCTATCACATCCCTGAAAGTTTCTTTTAAAATTAAATTGGCAGGCGCGCAAAATGCCAGCCAGCCATGTGTTGTTTAAACAGCCTGCAAATTGCTAAATATGGTTATAAATAAGATGTATGTATTCATTTTTAATGTTACTTTTCTGTTTTTATTCCCTTTTATTATCAGTCATGGATCATTTAGGCAGCTCTAGAAAACAATTAAAAGTGCTTTCTATTTATATTTGCTGTTCAAAGTATGCTCAGACAAGTGCTGAAAATACAGCTTTAGGTGACTGCTTATTTTGATACCATCTGTGACATCAAAATAATGAGCTGGCAACCCTAATCATAAGACTAGAAGTTCGTTGAGGGATCAGCACATTATTTCCTCCACCCTGATCCCTGGTTACTGCCATAATAGCAATAGTTTAACACATTTGAAACACTAAGCTGCCACCAATAACATGCTGAGTTACTTCATGTGTCTGGTAATGCACCCTGCATTCAGACCACTCACTCCTCATTCTCGCCCTTCACTTTCACCTGCACCCAGCACTCACACTGATCACCCTGCACTCACACCATGCACCCACTTACCCTCCACTCACAGTGATCACTCTGCACTCACAGCGATCACTCTGCACTCACAGCGATCACAATGCATTCACACCATTCACCCACTTACCCTCCACTCACAGTGATCACTCAGCACTCACAGTAATGACAATGCGCCCACCCTGATCACCATGCACGCACACCATTCACTCGCTCACCCTGCAATCACACTGATCACCATGCACTCACACCATTCACTCAATTACCCTCCACTCACCTTGATCACTCTGCACTCACAATGCACCAGCGCTGTTCACTCTGTACCTCACCCCACAGTCTCAAGAGCACACCACTCAACCTGCACTCATGACACTTTACTCACCTGCCCCCCTCACTGCTCAATCTGCAATCTCACTCAAATAGGCCCACCACTAACCATACATTCATTCGTCCCACTCTGCACTAACATGCACACCCAAATTCATATGGTCACCTCACTCACCCCTGTACACAAGTATGGGCATGTCGTGCCCCATTAAGGTTTTCGTCCTAAATTACAAAAGGAGACAGCTAAATGCACTGCAATCCAGCCTTCCAGGGGCCCCTTGATAGAGACAGTTCTGTTTTTGCACCGATGGACTGAAATAATTCCTAAAGAACCTTTTGACTTATATTAGTCTAAAGTGCTTAGATCCTTTTTTCTCCATCTCTGTATAGTTACAGCGTTTTGTTGTCATACGTTCCAACTATGCCTTGCTACCTCATACCTGTACTATACGTAATATTTTTCTATGTACATGAACTTGATGATCTTGATGATGATTACAACTGCCTCTGTAAAGCGCTCTGTTATCTGCAAAGATCTTGTTCGCGCTATATAAAACTTTCAAAATAAAATAAAATAAATAAACAAGTTACTTACCTTCGGTAACGCTTTTTCTGGTAGATACAATATCTGCCTGTGGATTCCTCACCTTGTAAATATCCCCTTGCGTCAGCAACATTCGGAAATTCTTTTCGTAGCTTCTCGCCGACGTGGACTTGGACGTCAGAGGCACGGCACCGCTCGCGACTCCGCTGACGTCACCGATGCTTAGAATAGGCCCACGCCGGCGTGATGACATCAGTTCTGCCCTTTTTTCCGTGCCTTCGAGGCACACGGACGGACCAATGACAGTAGACATATACCCAGTATAAATATCAAGGAAACACACACAGTGTGAAGCAAATGCAACAAAACATTTGAAAAAAGAACAAATACATAATAGAAACACTGGCATAGAAGAGTGGACAACAGGGAGGCGGGTGGGTCAGTGAGGAATCCACAGGCAGATATTGTATCTACCAGAAAAAGCGTTAGCGAAGGTAAGTAACTTGTTCTTCTGATAGATCCATCTGCCAAGTGGATTCCTCACCTTGTGAATAGAGTCCCACAGCAGTCCCCACTCACGGAGGAGGGTGTCCACTCTTCTAGACCAGGAAATCCTGAAGGACAGAGCGTGCAAAGTGACCGTCCCTCCTCACCTCGGAATCCAAGCAGTAATGCTTCGCGAATGTGTGGAGGGAAGACCAAGTTGCCGCTCTACAAATATCCTCAACAGGCACACCTCTAGCCAATGCTGAGGTCGAAGACTTAGCTCTAGTTGAATGAGCCCTTATACCCTCTGGAGGTTCCTTACCGGCCAAAGAGTAGCAGATCTTAATACAGAGAACGATCCATCTTGATAAAGTCCTCTTATGGATCGCTCTTCCTCTCCTGCAGCCAGCAAAGCCAATAAAGAGCTGGTCATCCAACCGACAGTCTTTAGTCCTGTCCAGGTAAAAGGACACCGCCCTTTTGGGGTCCAGGCGGTGCAATCTCTCCTCCTCCTTGGAAGGGTGAGGGGGAGGATAAAAGGTAGGGAGGGTAACGGATTGACCAAGGTGGAAAGGAGTAACCACCTTTGGCAGAAAAGCAGCCCTGGTCCTAAGAACCATTCGATCAGCATGAATGGTCAAGAAAGGGGGCTTGGAACTAAGAGCTAGAAGCTCGCTTACCCTCCTTGCCGAGGTTATTGCAACGAGGAATACAGTCTTAAGAGTCAAACGCCTCATAGGACATTTGTGAAGAGGCTCAAAGGGAGCACCCATCAGAAAGGTCAAAACAAGATTTAAGTCCCACTGAGGCACAATAAAAGGAGTAGGAGGGAACTTATTCGTGAGGCCCTTCAAAAACCTTAAAACCACAGGAGATTTAAAAAGAGATGGCTGGTCAGGCAAGCAGAGAAATGCCGACAGCACTGAAAGACAGCCCTTCACCGTGGCAACAGCAAGCCCCTGTTGCGCCAGAGAAAGGGCAAACTGGAGAACATCAGACAAATGGGCTCTCAAAGGGTCTATAGACCTTTCCCTGCACCAAGTGACAAATTTAGACCACCTATAAGAATAGATGGACTTAGTGGAGTCACGCCTGGCTGACAAGATGACATCCACCACGTCAGGCGGGAGAGAAAAAGAACTCAGGTTGCCCCGTTCAATCTCCAGGCATGAAGGTGTAAGGTCTGGAGGTGGGGGTGTAGAACCTGCCCCTCCATCTGGGAGAGGAGATCTGCCCTGTGAGGGAGACGGAGCGGCGAGGAGAGGTGGAGAAGATCTGTGTACCACACCCTTCTTGGCCAATCCGGGGCGATCAATATAACTTGGGACCGGTCTTGGCGAACCTTCCTCAGAACCCGAGGAATCAAGGGTATGGGAGGAAACGCGTAAAGGAGTTGTCTTCCCCAACTCAACTGAAACGCGTCCCCCAAGGCTCCTTGCATCGGATACTGGAGACTGCAGAATAACGGGCAGTGAGCATTCTCTTGAGTCCCCCACGTCCGAAAGATGTGGCGAACTACCTCCGGATGAAGCCTCCACTCGCCATTTGTTGAACATTGATGTTTACGATATTGGAGATGTCGTTCCTGGGGTGCAGTTGTGTTCTCCGGTTGCGACGTCCATGTTCAATGCTGCTTTTTTATTCGAAATCTCAAGTTTTTTTCTGGGAAGTTTCTGAAAACTTTCGGAGTGTCCCCTCTAACTTCCAGACCCAACGGTGGAAAAAAGAATTTGAAGAAGGCCACCATGCACAACAACCTCCATGGCGCCGTCTGACGTCACACAGGGGACATACCTGGCACCAATTGGTGGTCGACGACACCTAGAGAAAGAAAAAAAAACAATACTATTCCGGACCCTGCCACTAGATGGCAGAATAATGCACAGTATGTGAATCCAGAAAAGGATTCTCGCTGCAAAACTATACCTTTAAGAACCCAGAGACCACCAGTATCCCATCATGCTCAGCAGATAGCAGCTGCTTCAGTTCTTTTTGAAGGCAATGTGAGAGCATATGTATATTGCATAAATACCTCTGTCCATTCCACCGGGGAGGAGGGAGTGTTGCTTATTACTATAATGGAAATACCCCTACGAGAGAACTGGAGTTACAGGTAAGAAACTATTCCTTCTCTCGTAGGCGATTTCCAGTTATAGTCATTAGCACTAAATAGAATAGCAAGCCCATCCCCACCGAGAGAGGTGGAGGGGACAGAGGATGAACCAGGATGTTCAAGCAAAAGGATTTCTGAGAGAACCCTGCTCTAGTTGAGCATTTGCTCTAACATCAGAGTCTAGGCGGCAATGCTTTGTGAACGCATGAACTGATTTCCAAGAGGTTGCTTTACACATTTCTGGAATAGGCATGTTCCGCCATAAAGCAGCAGTTGCCAACCCACCCCTGGTTGAGTGCTTTAGGGTTAGGTGAGTGTGATTTGCTACCTTTTTAATAGCACAATAGGATACAAGAAACTATCCAATGAGAAATGGATTGCTTGTAGGTGGCTAAACCTGTACGTCAGAGCCGGTCGCACCACCCGCCGCGTGGCTCCTCCTGAGTGCGCCCGGTCTCCCTTTGCTGCCGCCGCTGTCCCCGTGGCTGAGGCTCCTTTATCTTACTGTTTTTTCCGCCTCTCTGCGCCAGTAATTGTATTGCTTTCACTTTTGTGCCAGTAATTTGTATTGCTCTTTCACTTTTGTGCCCCTGATTTCTTTTTTGTTTTTGTGCTCTTCTGCCGCCTTTTTCCCGCTGTTCCACCCCGCTCCCCTCTCCCTGCCGCTGCTCCCCCGCGGCCCGCCCCCCTTTTTCTTCTGTACACCCGCTCCCCTTCTCATTCCCCACCCCGCTCCCGCCTCCCAGCTGCTCCTCCCTCCCACTGGATACTTAAGGTGGTGTCCACGAGGCGGGGAGCTGTGACCTGACCTGACCTCGTCAGAGCCGGTCGCTCCACCTGCCGCGTGGCTCCTCCTGAGTGCACCCGGTCTCCCCTTGCTGCCGCCGCTGCCCCGGTGGCTGAGGCTCCCTTATTTTACTGTTTTTTCCGCCTCTCTGCGCCAGTAATTGTATTGCTTTCACTGTTGTGCCAGTAATTTCCTCCGCGGCACCACCCCATTTTTCTTCTGTACACCCGCTCCCCTTCCCATTCGCCACCCCGCTCCCGCCTCCCAGCTGCTCCTCCCTCCCTCTTCGCCATTTATGGCGGAACCCACGGGTACGAGCAGCGTCACGCGCAGCGGGCGCGCCGATTGTGCGCCGAAGGTGCGCCAAAGGCAAGCCCGTCTGCGCCTGGACCGCGCCCAGCGCCAGAACCCCTGGTCCTCGTCGATGCCAGCGCACCCGACGAACATACGACGCCTCCACCCTCCACGCACTCAATGCCGGAACCCCGCCTGCTACCGAGCCACCCCGAAACGCACCCACGGACCCTTCACCTGCCAAGCCTGCCATTTCACCTGCCTCCGAACCTGCACCGCACCCGCCAAGCGGAGCGCCAGCAACAACCACCTCAAGTGCACCCTGCTCAACACCCGCTCTGTCCACAGGCACGCTGTCGAACTCTGGAACGTCCTCGACTCATCACCAGACGTCGCCTTCCTCACAGAAACCTGGATGAACGCCTCCTCAGCCCCCGACATCGGCAGAGCCATCCCGGAGGGCTACAAGATCACCCGGAGGGACCGCGTCAACCAAACAGGAGTAGGCATCGCCATTGTCCACAGGAACACCATCAGCATCACGACCAACTCCGACGACACCCTCACCGCCGCCGAGCACCTACACTTCCAGATACACCGACCCCAAGACCACCCTCAAAGGCACCCTCATCTACAGACCTCCAATTCAGCGAAGCCATCGTAGACTTCGTCAGTCCACACGCCCTCACCTCCACAGACTACATCCTCCTAGGGGACCTCAACTTCCACCTGGAGAACAACAAGGACCTGCAACACCACCGCCCTGCTGGACAACCTCGGACTCAAGCAACTGGTGAACACCCCCACCCACTACGCAGGTCACACGCTTGACCCAGTCTTCTCCTCCAGCAAACACATCTCCTTCAGCCACTCCACCGGACTACACTGGACAGACCACAGCTTCGTCCACTTCAACTTCAGGAGAACCACGACCCACCACCACCCGCAACAGGTTCCTCGCAGAAGCTGAAGCAAGATCACCGCCGACCAGCTCACCACCGCCCTCAGCCAGAACCTGCCCACCAACACGACGGACCTCAGCGAAGCAGCCTGCAACCTCACACAGTGGCTCACCAACTGCGCCGACGAACTCGCACCACTGAAGAATCCTCCCAGCAGACCCGGCAGCAGGAAAGCCTCGTGGTATACCATCGACCTCAAAAACTCCAAGAAAACCTGCAGCACCCTCGAGAAAGCCTGGCGCCACGACCAGACAGCAGAGAACATGACCGCCCTCAAGAACGCCACCCGCAAACACCACCAGCTGATCCGAAGCACCAAGAAGATAGCATTCAAAGAAAGACTAGACAACAACACCCACAACAGCAAGGAGCTCTTCAACATCATCAAAGAGCTCTCAAATCCCAGCGCCTGCAACACCGACATCACTCCCTCGCAAGACCTCTGCGACTCTCTCGCCTCGTTCTTCCATCGCAAGATCGCCGACATTCACAACAGCTTCGGCGCACAAACCACGCACCCAACCGCCGAACCAGCACCCCCAACCACCACCCTCTGCACCTGGACCCCTGTCAGCACCGAAGACACCACCGGCATGATGAACACCATCCACTCCGGCTCCCCCACCGACCCCTGCCCACAACACATCTTCAACAATGCCGACTCCATAATCGCACCCCAACTCCGGAACATCATCAACAGCTCCTTCGCATCCGCCACCTTCCCGGAGAGCTGGAAACATGCCGAGCTGAGCGCCCTCCTCAAGAAACCCACCGCGGACCCCACGGACCTGAAGAACGAATAGTTTCTTACCTGTCGGTGTAGTTTTGCAGCTTGAAGATCTTTCTGGATTCACTATGCTGTGCATATTCCGCAATCTGGTGGTTGGGTCCGGAATCGTAGTCTTTTTTCTCTTTTTTTTTGTCGTAGCCCAGGTGGGGGTCGACGTCCCACCATTTGGTGTACCTTCGGTGACGTCGGCGTGCTTCCGGCAGAAGGTACCACCCTTGGGAGCCATCTTCGGATTCTTTTTTTCTGTCTCTTTCTTTTCTGTGTTTGTAGTGAATCCATGGCTATGTTTGTTAATCGTTTTTTTTTTAACGTAATTCTTTTCACGTATCTTTTCACGTATCTTGTAAGCTTCAAATTTCTTTCTTTTCTATGTGTTTCTACCTTCCTCTCCAGCCTCATCTTTCTGGCGAGGCGGGTGGGTTCGCTAGTGAATCCAGAAAGATCTTCAAGCTGCAAAACTACACCGACAGGTAAGAAACTATTCGTTTTGCAGCGTGAATCTTTCTGGATTCACTATGCTGTCCATAGATTTTGTAGCGGTTTTCGTTACTTTTGTGGCGGTTGGGTGGAAGATGAGCGTTGGTTGTTGAATATATGTTGAAGCACCTTTTGTCCTACTTGTGCTTCCTTGTTCATTTGTACATCCACGCAATAGTGCTTAGTGAACGTGTGCACTGAAGCCCATGTTGCCGCCAGGCATATGTCCTGAATTGGTGTGTTGGCCAGAAAAGCAATTGTTGCTCCTTTCTTCCTTGTGGAGTGGGCCTGTGCCCCTCCGGTTAGCTCCTGGCCCGCTTGTTTGTGGCAGAATTGTATTGTCTGTGCGATCCATCGAGCTATGGTGTTTTTAGTCACTGGTTTACCCATGTAACGGTTTGCTAAGGATACGAAGAACTGTTTTGTTTTCCTGTGTCCCTTCGTCCTTTCAATGTAGTGCATCACAGCCCTTCTTGCGTCTAGAGTGTGGAGCGACCTCTCAGCGCTTGTAGTGGGGTTTTGGAAGAAGCTAGGAATCTGAATACTCGGATTCATGTGGAACCTTGACACCACCTTTGGCATGAAGTGTGGGTCTGTTCTCATCACGACCCTGTAACTATGTATCTGGATGTAGGGTTCCTGCAGTGTGAGTGCCTGCAGTTCGCTCACCCTTCGTAGCGAGGTGATTGCTACCAGAAAGGCCGTTTTCATTGTTAGCATTTGCAGTGATGCTTTGTAGATGGGTTCGAAAGGTGCTTTCATGAGCTCCGTCAGTACCACATTTAGGTTCCAGGCCGGTGGCGGCATTCTCTTTGGTGGCGCTATTCTTTTAGCCCCTTCCAGGAATCTTTTTACGACTTGGGATGTAAAGAAGCTTCTCCCTGTTTCTCCTCTTGTGTATGCCACAATCGCTGCCAGGTGCACCCTCAGCGAGGATGAGCTTAGCTTAGCTTTAATTAGGTGCGTGAGGTACCTTAGCACCGTAGATTCCCTGGTCAGTTTTCTATGGAGTTTTTTCTTGCAAGACCATTGGGTGAATCTCTTCCATTTTTCCCCATAGCACTTCAGTGTGCTGGGCCTTCTTGCCTCTCGCAGCACCCGCAGGGTGCTCTCTGGTAGTTTTAGATGTGCAAAATCCAAGTCCTCAGGAGCCAGGCTGAGAGGTTGAGGCTCTCCGGCTCTGGGTGTAGAACTTCTCCGTTTTCCATGGAGAGTAGGTCTCTTCTTTTTCAGAACTTGTGGGGGGGCCCTGCGCCATCTCCATTATCTGAGAGTACCAGGTCTGCCTGGCCCATTGTGGTGCCACCAGGATGAGCGTCATGTTGCTCGTCATGCATTTGTTGAGAACCCTGGGGATCAGTGGTATCGGGAGAAAAGCGTAGGCAAATGTTTTTGACCAGCTTATCCATAGGGCATTCCCCTGTGATAGTGCCTCTGGTTGCCTGGATGCAAAGTATTGGAATTTTGCATTCCGGCGTGTTGCAAACAGGTCTCTTGTTGGTGTGCCCCACCTCCTGAATAGTCTCTCTGTTTCCTGAATATTGAGTTCCCACTCGTGGGACGCTGAAGTCTGCCTGCTGAGCCAATCCGCTTCTACATTGTCCTTCCCTGGCAGGTGTATGGCTAGCAGGTATATTTTTAGTGGTATAGCCCATCTCCAGATTTCCTGTGCCAAGCTTGACAGAGGGAATGATTGAGTTCCCCCCTGTTTGTTTATGTAAAACATCGTTGTGGTGTTGTCTGTTTGTATTAGCACCTTCTGGTTGTACAGGTGTTTCTGAAAGGCCTTGAGGGCTAGCAACACTGTTTTCAATTCCAGGTAATTGATGTGTCTGACTGCATCTGTAGGGCTCCACAGACCCCTCACTTTGAGCCTGTTCATGTGTGCGCCCCATCCCTTCTGGGATGCGTCTGTGGTGATGGTCACTGTTGGGTCCGGTGGTGTTAGAGGTTTCCCTACTGTTATTTTTTCCTTGGTCCACCACCTTATTTCTTCCTGCACCCTGTGCGTTACAACCACTAGATCCTCCCAACTTCCTGTAGCTTGTGACCATTGCTGTTGCAGCCACTCTTGGAGTGGTCTTATTTGTAGGCGTACATTGGGGACCAGGTGTATGCATGACGCCATCATCCCCAAGATCTTGCTCACAGTCCTCACTGTCAGAGCTCGCCCCTTCTAGTAGTGACGTTTCTCCCTCAGTAGGCTGAGTGTTCTCTTTTCGCTGGGTAACACCCTGCATTGGACGGTGTCGATTTGAGCTCCCAGGAAGATTTTCACTTGCTCTGGTTCCATCGAGCATTTTCCCCAGTGTATGGAGAATCCCAGGCTCGCTAGTGTACTTGTGACCTGTTCTGCATGATCTTTGCATGTCCTGTAAGAGCTTGCCTTTACGAGTCAGTCGTCGAGGTAGGGGTACACGTGTATCCCCTTCCTTCTTAGATGTGCGGCCACTGCTGCAAGGCATTTGGTGAACACCCTTGGTGCGGACTTTAGGCCGAATGCCAGGGTCGTGAATTGGTAGTGATCCTTGTTCACTGTGAATCTTAGCACGTGCTTGTGCTGCCTGTTCATGGGGATGTGCAGGTACGCATCTTTGAGGTCTATGGTGGACAAGAAGTCCCCGGCCTTTATCTGCGGGATGACCTCTTGTAGGGACGTCATCTTGAATTTTTGAGTCTTTACGTATTTGTTTAGGAACCGTAGGTCCAGGATGGGTCTTAGACTTTCGTCCACTTTTGGCACCAGGAAGTAGTTTGAGTACACTCCCTTGTTCCGTTCTTTGAATGGAACCCGTTCAATGGCCGCTTTGAGGAGGAGTTCTTGAGCTTCCTCTTGGAGTAATCGCAGCTCTCTTCCCGAGTGCTCTCTTTTTTTTGGCTTTCCGTTTGGTGGTCTCTTTTCCAACTATATGCAGTATCCGAACTGCATAATGTTGAGTATCCACTTGTCTGTGGTTATTTTTCTCCACTCCTGGAGAAAAAATCTCAATCTTCCTCCTACTGGCGTCACATGTTCCTTTGTGTCTTGTCCGTGTAGCCCTCTCCTCTTTCCGTGCTCCTCCCCCGGAGGGTTCGAGTGGGAGAGCACCTTTTCCCGTGTGAAGTCACTTGTTATGTTATGTTACACAGACTTCTATAGCGCACAGCTGCCCCAGCAAAGGGGCGTCCCGGCGCTTAGGATAGGCAGGGAAACACAACACTACGCAAAGCAAAAGCAGAACCAAAAGAAGGGATCCTAACAATCAGAGGGAAACAGAAGGGTTTTAATCGCCTTTCTAAACTTAAGTCATCTATGGCACGGATATGGCCAGGGAGTTCCAGTTTTGCAGCCAGCACACGGAAGGAACGTTCACCAATCCTACAAAGCTTAAAATGTGGAACAACAACCAAATTTTGCCCCAAAGACCTCAGAGAACGAGACGGAATGTAAGGGGTAATAAAGTTCTCGATAATCCGAGGGGAGGCCAATTTAAGGATCTTAAAGGAGAGACATAAGGTCTTAAAGTCAATCCTTTGCCTGATCGGAAGCCAATGAAGTGCACAAATTGTTCCTTTTGTGTAACAGAACCTTGGTAAACCTACCAAGGCCCTGGCCACAGCATTCTGCACACGTTGTAGTCGTGTGATTTCCGCTTGATTGGCCCCTAACAAAAGGGAACTAGCCTAATCAAAATAGATGCCTGAATAACCAACTGCCTAGTAGGGGCATCAAAGAATTTTAAAACGGGCCTAAGACCACGTAATATCCCGAAACAGGTCGCTGCTACTCTCTTTGTGTGGCCACAGAAGGAAAGGGTCGAATCAAGCCAGACACCTAGTTTTTTAACCTCCAAAGATGGAATTGGAGTAGGGCCGAGCTCTGGGGGCCACCACTTATCACCCCAGAGGTTACTCTGCTTGCCCACGATCAAAACCTCTGTCTTCTTGGCGTTAAGCTAAAGACAGTTAGCAGTCATCCAGCCAGCCACAGCCAAGAGACCATTTCGAAACCTCAGTGCATCAAGGTCAGAGTTCCCACTAAGAGCAACCGCCAGCTGCGTGTCGTCAGCAAAAGAGACAACAGTCATACCCCAAAGCTTGGCGAGAGCAGCCAGCGGCTGCACATAAAGATTAAAAAGTGTGGGACTCAGAGCCGAACCCTGAGGCACTCCTAGTTCCAAGGGATAAGGCTTCGATTCATAAGGCACGGTGGCAACCCTGAAGGAACGATCATCCAAAAAAGATCGAAACCAGTCAAGTGCCAGGCCAGAGACACCTGCATCTCCCAACCGCTGCAACAGTATCGGGTGGGAGACTGTGTCAAACGCGGCACTGAGATCAAGTAACACCAGTGCCGCAGTTTGACCAGAATCCACCACCGTCCGCAGGTATTCCGTCATTGAAAGTAAAGCCGTCTCGGTGCTGTGCCCAGCACGAAACCCATTCTGGGACGAATCCAGAATATTGATCCTCCGCAAATGTTCCGATAGAATATTATTTACATGGGCCTCCGCGACCTTCGCTGCCCATGGGAGAAGAGAGATGGGTCGATAATTCTCTAATTTGAGAGGATCCAGAGTGGGTTTCTTCAGGATTGGAGACACATATGCCTTTTTCCATTTAGATGGAACTATGCCTGTAGAGAGGGATAGATTTATGAGACGACGAAGATGAGGCAGACATAGGGTGGAGAGTTCTCTCAACTGTGCCGGTCTGAGTGGGTCTGCAGGGGATCCCGTTTTTACCCTGATTACCAAGCTGTCAAAACCTCCCTTGTCATATCAGGAAGAGTTGAAAGGACCACATCGGTGGTACAGCAAGGCCTCACAACCTCACTCCGTAACATGGTACTCGGAAAGGAGCGGTAGATGGTCTGTATTTTTTCAAGAAAAAAAGCCGCTAGATCTTAATGTGCTACCGAGCGGATATCAGCTGCAGGGACTCTTCTGGCAGTCAGATCTTTGAGGACCTTAAAAATCAATTTGGAGGGGTTGGGGCAAGTATTAAACTCTAGCGCATAGTAGGCCGCACAGGCTCTACAAATAGCTTTGTGATAGGTTTTGACTGTAGAGAGATATAATACCTTCTTACCAGCCTCATAGGTTTTACGCCAGCACCTTTCCGCCTGTTTACAAGCCTTTTTCAAAGGCAGCAAGGTGCTATCGTACCAAGGACTGGGCTCTTGGGAGCGACATTTACTCCAAGTGGAAGGAATCAAAAGATCAAGAGCCCGAGTTATCCACTCACAGAATGAATCGTAACCAGATTCCACCTCACTAAGAGGGCCCAAGGGATTTTCAACAAGTAATCTGTGAAAATCTACAGACTTAAGTTTTTTCCAGGGGCGTTTCCACACATCTTTCTCTGAAGGCTTAAGGCAGGGATCCTTAAGCCTAAGGTGACACTTCACCAGAAAATCATCACGCTACTGGGCTAGGCAAAAGCACCTTAGCTCCTGTAAGATTAGTGAATATAGGGTCCAAGATGTGTCCACCCTCATGCGTAGGGTGGGTCACCAGCTGGCTCAGTTGTAATGCCTCCAAGTCTGCAATAAAACTACTAATAGCTGGGGTGTGACAGAGATCAAAATGAAGATTGAGATCTCCGAACACACTAAAATTGGCAGAGCTTAAAGCGAGAGAACGCAACAGTTCAGGTAACGCCTTCCTAAAAGCAGTATCAGGACCCGGAGGTCGATAAATCAAGAGGCCCGACAAAGAAAAGTGGTGATTGACCATTATGGTCAAGTGAGCACACTCCCATCCATCCACCTTCAAAACCTTCCAAGTACAGGGAAAACAGGACTTAACTATCAAGGCTATACCCCCGCCCCTAGAATTGCGGTTATGGGTATAGAAAACATTATCGGAGGGAATAACGAGGTTTACTATAGTTGTCAACTCATCCTGTAGCCATGTTTCGGTCAGGAAGAAAATATCAGGGGCCCCCTCAGAGATGAGATCGTAGATGTCAGAATAATGTTTTACACAGGATCTGACATTGAGACTCCAAACTCTAAGATCACAAGGGGCCTCCGGTTCTATGAAGCTAGATGCTTCCCCCGGAGCTGCAGATAAGGCGACAATAGGGGCTGGTGCCTTAAGAGAGAAATTAACATATGCACATTGGAATGGGCAACATAGCGGATCAACCGATCCCAAGGTGCAACGCGAAGACAGGTGGCGGAAGCGTAGAAGCTCGTCCCTCGAATACATACTTCTGTAAGAAGATACATGAATCCTGGCGCTGGGCGCTTCCTTAGCGCTGACAGGCGCAGACAGGCAGGACTCTGGCACGACTCCGGCGCGAAGACGGCGCTCCCGCTGCGCGTCCCCGCTGCGCGTCTCCATGCCAGATATAAGTAGGGGACTCGCCTGCAGAGAGGATCACTGGAGCGCCCACCAAAATGGCGCCACAGCACGTCCCGATCTACCCCCGAGATGGCCGCGGACGATAATATCGTGGAGAGCTGCCTAAAGACCCGCCAAAGCTGCGGTGAGCATACCAATTATAATGCAGGTGTGCGCAACTATTCTAAGTTAAAAACAAGGTAAAATAAAGAATTTAAAAAATAATATTCAGACCAGAAAGGGTCATTTTAAGAACGCGCTTGCAAATGCAGACAGCACCGCTGTGAGCGAAATATCAGGAAGTCCAGCGTTACCAGCGTTATGCATAAGCACACAAACCTTATCCAAGGCCGAGCAGCCAAGGATGTTCGCCTTAAGTAGGGGACTCGCCTGCAGAGAGGATCACTGGAGCGCCCACCAAAATGGCGCCACAGCACGTCCCGATCTACCCCCAAGATGGCCGCGGACGATAATATCGAGGAGAGCTGCCTAAAGACCCGCCAAAGATGCGGTGAGCATACCAATTATAATGCAGGTGTGCGCAACTATTCTAAGTTAAAAACAAGGTAAAAAAGAATTAAAAAAATAATATTCAGACCAGAAAGGGTAATTTTAAAAACATGCTTGCAAATGCAGACAGCACAGCTGTGAGCGAAATATCAGGAAGTCCAGCGTTACCAGCGTTATGCATAAGCACACAAACCTTATCCGAGCAGGGGGGTTGTTCACCGCCTCTCCTTCTCTGGCCCCATCCATTTCCTCTTGATCGAAAGGACTGGCCCCTGCTCTGGTAGTTCCAGTTTTGCCTCCGCTGGCCCTCGTGACTTTGGTTGTCACTCTGTTGTCCCTGGTGGAATGCCTGGTGTGATTGCCCTTGCTGGTTTCCACCCCTGCCGTTTGCCTGGTGTGATTGCCCTTGCTGGTTTCCACCCCTGCCGTTCGGCCTCCGTGTAGGAGTGCCCCTTCTCATCCCCCTGAATTGCAGGGCCCCCATGGACCTTGCCGTCTCGTTGTCCTTCTTCAGTTGGGTGAGCTTCTCATCAACTGGGGCTCCGAACAGTGTTTCACCGTTGAAGGGTGAGTTCAGGATGTTGTTCTGAACCTCAGCTTTGAAGCCTGAGATCCTGAGCCAGGCTTGCCTTCTCTCTGTGATGCCTATAGCCATCAGTCTGCTGGATGTTTCTGCCCCATCCAAGGCTGTCTTCAGGCACGAGTTAGCGATGCCTTTCCCCTCTTTCACAAGGTGTGATGCCCTCTCACGGTATTGTTCCGGGAGGTGCTAGAGCAATTGGCCCATCTCATCCCAATGCTGGTATTGATGTCTATTCAGGAGGGCGTTGCAGTTCGCCATCCGCCAGTGCGTTGCGGCGTTCCTCTCTATTTTCCTGCCAGTTAGATCCATCCTCCTGCTTTCCTTGTCAGGTGGAGGTCCAGAGGTTGTTGGGACGTTTGCCCTTTTTCTGGCCGTTGCAGCGATTATTGAATCTGCTGTGACGGATCCCTTGATGTAAGCTGGGTCCTGGGAGGAGAATTTGTATTTCTTCTCTGTCCTCAGCGTTACTGATCTGCATGAAGCCGGGCCTGAAGTACCTCAACAGCCGCCTCACCTTCTACACACCCACCCGCCAGCTCCGATCCACCAGCCTCGCCCTCGCCTCCGTCCCAAGAATTCGGAAATCCACCGTCAGAGGAAGATCCTTCTCCTACCTGGCAGCCAAGACATGGAACTCCCTGCCCACTCACCTACGGCTGACCCAGGATCACCTCTCCTTCAGGAAACAACTCAAGACCTGGCTGTTCGAGCAATAGCAACTCCTCCTCTCCTCCTTCCCCCCCCCTTCCCCAGCGCCTTGAGAGCCTTACGGGCGAGTAGCGCGCTATACAAATTTCTATGATTGATTGAAGGAGCGGGGAATTGGATCTGAAGGATTAAATGCCTTGAGTGCTAGATGGACTGCACGCAGCTCGAGGATGTACGTCGATTCCCTCTGTGCCCACTTGCCTTGGATTCAGAGGTGATCTATGTGGGCTCCCCATTCCAGTAGTGAGGTATCAGTGACTATCATTTAGGAAGGGACCATTTGATGGAATGGCGTACTTCGAAGTAGGTTAGTTAATAAGCACCACCATTTGAGGGAAAGCTTAGCATGAGGGGACAGCTGTATTCGGTCTTCTCAATTGCTTGCCAGTTGGACCCACTGATCCACTAGACATTCCTGCAGAGGGTATCTGTGGAGACAGGCATTTATATCAAGAAAGATGTTGGAAGCTATTGAGCCGAGGGCAAGGATGCTGTTCTCACCATTGGATGAGAGGCTTTCATGAAAATGAATAGTTTAACTGTGGGTGTAGTTTTGCAGCTTTAAGAATTGTCTGGAAGGTGCTTTAGTATGTCTGCTACCTCTTCCCAATGTTGATATGCATGCATGTTTAGCAATATATTCGAATTTGCTATGTGCCATTGATTTGCCGCACTCCTCTCGACCTTTCTCCCCATAAGGTCCATCCTCTGGCTTTCTTTGTCTGGTGGTGGATCAATGGTGGTTGGTACATTATCTCTTTTCCTAGCCGTGGATGATATAATTGAGTCAGGTGGCACTGACCCGTTGATATAAACAGGGTCCTTTGAGGGATGATTGTATTTTTCCTCTCCTCTTGGTGTGACTGCCTTGCATGTGGCAAATTCTTTAAAGGCTTCTTTTCCTTAATTCAATTCACTTGGCAGCATAGGAAGAAATTAGTTCCCTGACTGAGTAGGCATCAAAGTCTCTAGCAGAAAACATGTCTGTTTTTTTCTTCTACCAGTTGTACTCCATAAGTATCTGCTGCCTTTTTTATGACTTGGTTGTACATCCCAATGTCATCTGGTGGTGAAGGCCTCGAACGATAAGTATCCACCAACCTCTTCCTGCGAATCGGTATCGAGATCTTGCCATTGTAGCTCTTGAACCTCTGAGGTCACCGAACCCACATAAGTTTGTTCCTAGTCTTCTCCTTCTTCAGAGAATTTGTCTTCTTATTCGTTGAGCGGTTCGGGTGTGGTTGGAGGCTGTAACTCAGACGCCCTTTTCCCCTTCCGTTGAAGTTTTGGCCAGTATCTTAAATTTCTACAAGCTTTCGTCAAATTCTTTTTTGTGTTGCAAAATACTTGCCATATCCGCTTCTAGCCTCTTTGGTTTTTTCCCATCTCGGATGCATGAGTTTCAGTGTCAAAATGTTCCACCTTTCTTTTCGCGCTTGACGCCACCGACAGCTTGACCGCTCGAGTTTCGCCATTGATGTGTCTTTCTCGTGACCACCTTTTGACGCCTTCGCTGTCACGGAGTCTTTGTCTAAGGATCCAACGGAGTGTTGGTCTTATAATTGGTCTCATTGGTGGTTTGGGCTTTGACACTACGCACCTATGCTCAACTGAATTAGACATTGGTTCCAGCGTTTGCAGCAAGGATACACAGGACCAAGTTGCAGTTGCAGAATGTATTGGACATCAGTCATGAGACCCTAAGTATTAGGTTTTTATGCAAAAAAGTGTCTCACAACATTTCCTAATTTTGGACTCAAGGTGACAAAACGAGATATGAATTGACACAATTATTTAATTTTATCACGCCTGTGGCAGAGCTGTACATCACTGAAAACGATTGGCAAGGTCACTAGGTCCCACAGGCGAGACCTGTTGGCTTAGCCATTGCTCATTATTCTACAAAATGTGGTTCTGTTTTACTAGGTAAGGGGCCAGAATGAACATATGGCCATATCAGACTCTCATTGCATTGTGACCTACAGAATGCCCAGTTTCTGACCGGTAATCTTCATTACCCTGAGCCCAGGTCTTCCTGTCCCATTCCTTATACCATGAGCAGTTCTGCTCCACAGAAACTAATTACCTAGTTGAGGTCTACAAACTTCATCCAATATGACGCTTATCTACCGTGGAAGAGGTGTGGCGCCGCGGCCAGGGCGACTGACGCTGGAATCTGGGGACCACGGTTCGATCCCCGGCTCCGGCGGCAGGTTAGCCCAGCACCATGTGACTCTGGGCAATAGCTCGCTTAATCTTCCCGACGGCCCCCAGCGCCTAGAGACCCTTACGGGTGATTGTGCGCTTTACAAATGTGGACTTTACTTTACTTTTTACCCAACATGCAGTACGTCGTGTAGACAACATGAGAATACCATAGCTAAAAATCAAAGAGAAGAAACAATCACTATAAACATGATTGGGGAGGGATGGACAGGCTCAGGAATGGCTCAGGAAGACCTGGACTCGGAGAAATGAAGATTACAGGTGAGTAACCTCCCCGAGCCATGACGTACTTCCCCCGTTAAGCATGTCGGGTAGGACGTTTTTAAACCTCAGGTAGGTAATCAGTTTCTGTGAAGCAAGACAACGGCTCATGGTTTAAGGAGGGGTGGGCCTAACAGCTAGGGCGCTCGACCTCGGACCTGGGGATCTGGGTTCGAGTCTCGGTAACGACGCCAAAAACCTCCTTGATTCTGGGCAAATCACTTAATCTCCCCGTGCCTAAAATGAATGCGTGTCCTCATGTAACGTAACTGGTGCTATGTAAAGCGCTCTGATACCTGATTCAGTTCGGGTCTAGTTCGCGCTATATAAAACTCTGCAAAAAAAAAAAAATAATAAATAATAATACGGTTGCGGCCGAGGGCTCCTTTTGAGGACTTAAGAGTCCGTTATTCGTGACTCGTCTAGCTTTTTAAGAGGTCGACGATTATTCTACCTCTTTAGAAATCTTCTTGTCGACCTCTACGACTGAGACTTCTCTGTCCTCGTCGACTTCTGGCCCTTCAGCGATGTTGTCGTCCTCTTCGCTGGAGAGGCCCAGGTCTTGAAGCAATAGTGCTGTGCCCTGCATGTTGTAGTTGGCTTTTCTCTCTCTCTCTCTCACCCTCAAAGTTTTTGGGGTGAAGGCTGAGCATGCGTTGCAATCGTCACCTTGGTGATCCAGCGGCAGGCAAAGGTTGCAGACCGGGTGCAGATCCTTTTGTGCGCACTTGTGATGACAATTTTTGCAGAACAGGGTCTTGTCTATTCCTGCACACAGGGAGCCCCCTGCATGCACATTCTCAGTTTGTCATCGAAGTCTGTGTTCACCTTTCGGCGCACTCCGGCACCTTGAATCGAAGTCTGGTACGTCGAATTCTTGTATCTCTGATCTGTAGAAGTTGTTCCTTACATTTTGTCGATTCTTCTCTCCAAATCTCAGGAGCTCCTTCCGTATCGATCCAGTCCCAACGGCGGAAAAAAGAATCTGAAGGTGGCGACCAAAGGTAGGAGCATCCGGAAGAAGCACGTCGACATCACAAGAGGACACCAAATGGTGGTATTGGTATGTCAACGCCCACCAACAAACAGAAAAAAAGGACAAATTCAACAATTCCGGACTCAACCACTAGATGGAGGAATAATGCAAAGCATGTGAATCCAGAAAACATTCACACTGCAAAACCTAACACTTACTAAGGATCTATAATAGTCTCTCCTCCTCCGAAGTACACACTCTTGCCAGTATAGTGTTGATGGAGGCACCCAGATAGTGTTGAGTCTGGACCGTGAGATGTGCTGACTTGCGGTTGATGTGAAGGCCCAACCATTGGAGGAGGCTGCAAGTCCAGTTAAAATGAAGCAAAGCTTTTTGAGGAGGGGGGTGCTTTGATCAACCAATCATTTTGTGTCTTCGAAGGGAAGGAGCTACTGCGGTGCACTTGGAGAACATCCGGATTGATGTCTTCAGGCCAAATGGAAGTACGCAATACTGAATGGTCTCGCTGAATTTTAGGAGCAACCTCATATGCTTTGCAGCTGCCTTCCGATTGAAAAATTGTGAAATGGTGCCCCCTACTGGAGATCGCAACAGAAGAAAGGGGACAAAAAGTTAATTGCTCAGTGCCTATTGGCTTGATACTAAATGGGTAAATTAACCCTCTGAGGATAAAACTGGCTCTGGTAAGCTTGAGGGAACGTTTTTGTTCCTGGAGTCTTTCCAGGCAGAGAGCTATACAAATCTCCCTTTATATATTGTATGTGCGGCATCTTGTTGCTGAAGGGAGAAAATTCTCAATTTAAAATATAGAGTATTGTCTGCTGGGACTCCAGAGGAGGAGCCATAAGACAGATCCAAGAATGTTTTCGGGAAGCTATGCCTGTGCTGCATACAAGGAGGAATCAGTTGCTGCATTGATGACCTAATTGAGCACTATGAAGCCTGTATTGACTATTAGTAGGAAGACTTCTCATTGGACCCTGAGAAGATCCTTCGCCAACTTCTCCATAGTTTCCACGAGCACTGTCTCACAACAGCCTCTTGCATTGGTATCTTTCATGGTGGTTGCGGCCGTGGTAGATGGTCAATACGATCTGTGAGAATGAAGATTCAGGGCAGAAGACAAGAGAATCCCGCTTGGGAAAAAGTGATATTGCAGAGGCCGGATATAACAATTCCTGTACTAGCTTAAGAGCACCGTTACTAAAGGACGTAATGGTCACGACGCTGACCATGGTACGTTAAGTAGTGCAGCACCTCTTTTCAGAACCATCTGGAAGGAGAAGCTCCTCAAACTATTACTGTAGCCAAAGACAACGGGACTGACATCTGTAATGCAGTCCACCAAAGAAAAGCGAAACGGTGGAGAGTTCGACAGAGTTGGCATAAATCTCCCTGTAGAAATGGAGGAAGAGTATTGTGATTGATGCCTAGATCATGTGTGTGATGTGATCAAGACACATGATTTCGGTGTTGAAAAAGCCTGTAGATGTGAACGGCACATAGATGGCGACATGCTCCTCGACGCTGACCTCCAGTAACATCGCCTTGACATTGATATGTCTCAAAGTCGGTATACTCCTCATCGTGGACCTCCTGCTTCGCTTCAACGCTGACCCATTCCTCGACGCCGATTCTCACCAGGACGTAGATGGTCACGGCGCTCAGAGGTCACTGTGCCGACACTCTTGATATCCAAGGTGACCATGATGTTAACCCCTTCGACGCTGATGACGAGCTGGGCTCGTCATGAAGTAGCCTCCTGCTACGCTGATGACGAGCCCAGCTCGTCACGTAACATGCGGTTTCGCATATCTCAGCGTACGAGCGGAATTCCGCCCGCACGCATGCGGTTAAAGCTCATGACGATGGGCATGGCGTCGAAGGGCATGGGCGTCGAAGGGCATGGGCGTCGATGCCCTCAATGTGGACGTCGATCCTTTCGATGTCGGCTGGAAAAGATGTTGCTGTTAGGATGAAAGCCTCAGTTTGGACCTTCCACGTCCTTTAGAGGTAAACGGCAGAGCACCGGTAGAGGACAGACCCTCTCCTTGCTCTTGAAAGGTAAATGGCAGAGCCCTGGTAGAGGACTGATCATCTCCTCGCTCTGTAGTTCTACCTTAAGACTATATTATGCTGAAAATCGTCAGAGAGCTGCTGCCTAGAAGGCAGAGTCTTGCTCCCCCAGGTAGGTCATTTGGGCAAATTAAAAAGAACATTTTATTTGACAAAAAAACCAAAACAATTTCTGTCTGAAACTGCAAGGGAGAGATGAAAAACGTCGAATGAAGTTGTTAAAACCAAAAGAAAGGAAAATGCTACTTACCAGTATGCATCTGTTCTTGGCATGTAGAGCTGCAGAGTTACACACTGTGCATAGATCGCCACCTAGTGTTGGGCGCGGATGTTTGCAGTTTGTGGTTGTCCTGAAAAGTTCTTTGGAAGTCATGAGATAGGTGACTCCTCCTTTGAACCACATTGCGCATGGGCATGTGGATTATTTTTTTCCACCATCGGGCTCGGATGGGTTTCCTGCGCTCCGGTTTGGAACCGAATTTCCTTCGGCGCGCAATCCTCACCCAGTTTGACGGTATTGTATCGATCACGCTCCACATCGTGATTCTTCACCACTTCCAAGACGTAAGGCACATCAGGGGTATTATAATCATCCCATGTGTTAGGTGACTGAGGGGGACTATTGCTACAATAAACACCTCAACAATGCTTGCTTATCCCACTCCAGCAAGGATAGCCAGCATGCAAACTCTTCCCACAAAGCTTCCGCACTCCCTTCCAGCACGAGTGTTCATGCAGCTCATAGGGATGATGGCGTCTTGCATTTTCATAGTCCCCCATGCAAGACTTCAAATGCGCCCTCTACAAGAGTGCCTATCACTTCAATGGAACCAGGCTCAAGTTCAATTAACAGACCTAGTGTTGGTAGACGGTCGGACTCATCGCTCTCTGCAGTGGTGGAACACCAAAAACCTTTCCGAGGGTCGACCGTTCCTAGAGCCAGTTCCTCAGATAATTTTGACAACAGACGCATCGCTCTCCGGCTGGGGAGCCCACCTACTGCAACATACCACGCAAGGCAGGTGACACCACAACAAAAGTTACTCCACATCAATCAACTGGAGTTACTAGCTATATTCCTAGCACTGAAAGCTTTCCAACAACAAGTATCAAACAAAGCTGTGATAGTCCGCACGGACAACATGACAGCCATGTATTACATACAGAAACAGGGCAGAACACACTCCCTGCAACTCTCTCATCCAGCACAAAACATATGGAGGTGGGCTATACCTATAAACATATTCTTTTTTAGCCCAGCATGTCCCAGGAGTACAGAATACCATAGCATATCTGTTAAGTCGGCAGTCACAACAGATCCACGAGTGGGAACTTCATCCGCAAGTTCTTCAACCATTCTTTCAGATGTGGGGACACCCTCAGATAGACCTCTTTGCCACCCACGAAAACGCCAAATGCCCAAGCTTCGCCGCCAGATAGCCACACCCACTGTCCAAAGGAAATGCGATATGGATGAACTGGTCAAACAAATTTGCGTACGCTTTTCCACCTCTACCACTCATCCCACTAGTAGTACGCAAACTACAGCAGCATTCTCTGACCCTCATCCTAGTTGCTCAAACGTGGGCCAGACAACCGTGGTACACCACACTGCTACAACTGTCTGTAGTACCACACCAAAAACTATACCTGTCTCCAAGCCTCTTAACACAGAACCCTGGTGAGATCAGACACCCGGTCCCAGCTCAGCTCAATCTTGCGATCTGGCTCCTGAAATCCTAGAATTTGGATATCTTAACCTTCCTACAGACTGCATGAACGTCATAAAAGAAGCTAGACGTCCAACCACTGGAGCATGTTATGCAGCTAAGTGGAAACTCTTTGTAATATATTGTCACAACAACAATATTAATCCTCCAGACGTGTCTATTCAACACATCATAGGATACATACTGCACCTCCAAAGATGTAACTTAACCTACACATCTATTAGACTGCACCTTGCTGCAATAGCAGCATATCTGCAAAACAGACAGCATCTATCTCTGTTCAGAGTGCCAGCTATTAAAGCCTTTATGGAAGGCCTTAAGAGAATAATTCCTCCCAGAGTACCACCTTCACCTGTGTGGAATTTAAGGAAAATGCTACTTACCAGTATGCATCTGTTCTTGGCATGTAGGGCTGCTGACATTCATATCTTGGTACAAAAGGGGGTGGTGATGGACGGAGCATCTGAACCAATCAAACACTCGCACCCAGTCAAAAGATCTGGGTTTAATCCATCACCGTTCTTTAGCCCACTCTGCCACCCCAGTTCAGACATGGCCATATGTAAATCAGTCTGACCCTGTGCCTCATGGGAACAGTCCAGCCCGAACTGCCAAGCAAGCCCGGCTGAAGACGGCTGTAATGCCAGAAACCGGTCCTGGGAAGCTTGATTCCGGCCAGGGAAGACATGGCTTGGTAGTTCGGGCTGGACTGTTCCCATGAGGCACAGGGTCAGACTGATTTGCATATGGCCATGTCTGAACTGGGGTGGCGGAGTGAGCGAAAGAACGGTGATGGATTAAACCCAGATCAGTTGACTGGGGGTGAGTGTTTGTATTGTCAACGCTCCGTCCATCATCACCTTTGGTTTTTCGACATTCATATCTTAGCATAGATCGCCGGCTAGTGTTGGGTTCGGATGTTTGCACCTTTTGTCCTGGAAGAGTCTTCGAAGTATCACGAGATAGGTGACTCCTTCCCTGGACTACAGTGCGCATGGGCATCCTCTCCATCTTCAGATTTGTTTTTCGCCATTGTGGCAAAGATGGAGTATAGAAAAGTAAGAGATGACCATGTAAATGTATGTAGAAAAGATTACTGCAGCTGTGACAGGCACCGGGGAGGAGGGTGGGCGATATGAATGTCAGCAGCCCTACATGCCAAGAACAGATGCATACTGGTAAGTAGCATTTTCCGTTTGAGGCATGTGGGCTGCTGAATTCATATCGGAGCATAGACTGTATAGCAGTATCTCCTCTAGCGGTGGTCACCTGTACCAGCTGCGGCAGTTTGAAAAAAAGTTTTAAGGACAGCCTGGCCTACAGCAGCTTGCTGCTTTGCTTGCACGTCCACACAGTAATGTTTAGTGAAAGTGTGTATGGTAGACCATGTAGCCGCCCTACATGTGTCTTCTGGGGGAATATTTCCTAGGAAAGCCATGGATGTCCCCATTTTGCGCGTTGAGTGGCTTTTGGGGAGACTGTTGAGTGCGTTTAGCCTTTTGATAGCATATTTGAATGCATTTAACTATCCATCTGCCTTTTCCTGATTTTGAAATGGGATTACCCTTATGTTGAGGAGAAAAAGCAACAAACAGTTGCTTTGTCTTCCTGAATGGTTTAGTTCTGTCAACGTAATATAGCAGAGCCCTTCTTACATCTAGTGTGTGTAGGGCTCTTTCAGCCACTGACTGCGGGTTTTGGAAGAAAACTGGCAATTCTATTGACTGATTGATATGGAAAGTGGATATAACTTTTGGCATAAACTTAGGGTTAGTACGAAGCACTACCTTATTGTGGTGTATTTGTATGAAAGGTTCCTGAATGGTTAGTGCCTGTAGCTCACTCACTCGCCCGAGGGAGGTAATGGCATTTAAAAATGCCACCTTCCATGTTAAGAATTGTAATTCACATGAATGGAGTGGTTCGAAAGGAGGCCCCATAAGTCTGGTAAGTACTACGTTTAAGTTTCAGATTGGCGAAGGTGGATGTTTTGGAGGGATAATTCTTTTAAGTCCTTCCATAAAAGCTTTGATAGGTGGTATTCTGAACAGGGACACGTGTTGTCTGTTTTGGAGCTATGCTGCTATAGCAGCAAGGTGTAGCCTTATGGAAGAGAATGCCAGATTGCATCTTTGAAGATGTAAAAAGTAACAGATTATGTTTTGGATGGAGGCACCTAATGGATTGATTTGGTTATTATTAAGTCACACAAGATCTCTGGGGACTGAGATCAAGAACCCAGCCGTAGTCTATGACTATTCCCAAAGCACACAATGGTGTTGGAATAGTATCAATAGTTCCAAGAAGAAAAAGGAAAAATATTCCTTTTTTAGGTGTCCCCTCACTCACCAGGGTTGCCCCACGGTGACATGCTTCATCATAGGGGCCATCCCAGCCCTCTACGGACTGGGGCGTGCTGCGACTTGCGGAATTAAGTAGGAGCACTTACAAAGGACTATGTGTGGTGCAAGGAATGGGATGTGAAGGACCATAGGGGTTTGTCTAGGTGAGACCGATTGTGGTATCCCGGCAGCAAATCAACCAGGATATTGTACCCCTACCGATTCCATGGGGCACAGTTAAGCCTCTTTTCATGACCACGTCATTAAGTTTGGTTGCGTAGGTACCAGATGCATGCCTCATTTATTTGCAGCATTGAGTTATTTTTATATTTAATAGCTTATTAGGCTTTGGATAAGGAGTGGCGAACACAGGGCTGGTCCCTGTGTAGCCCTGAGGAAGTGCTAGGGGGACGCACAAAACATGTTGGCAGACAGGAATTGTTAGGTACACCTAAACCCATTACAATTTAGGTATCCTACCAGTTCTACCCCATTTTTTAGCTTTACCACCTGGGAGCCAGAATAAAGTATTTGCATCTCACTAGGCAGGTAATTTTAACTAATCACATATACTCCACTCCTTCACATCACATTCCTTGCACCACACATAGTCCTTTGTAAGTGCTCTTACGTAATTCCGCAAGTCGCAGCACGCCCCAGTCCGTAGAGGGCTGCGATGGCCCCTATGATGAAGCATGTCACCGTGGGGCAACCCTGGTGAGTGAGGGGACACCTAAAAAAAATAGTTTTCCTTTTTTCCATCTGATGGCTGCAGATGTGATTTTTGGTAATTTATGGAAAATCCCAGACTGTGCAGCAGCTGGATTGTCTGAGACGTATGGTTTGCACACTGTGCGTATGATTTGGCTTAAATGAGCCAATCGTCCAGGTATGGAAACATGTGGATGTGTTGCCTTCTGAGGTGAGCTGCTACTACTGCTAGGCACTTTGTAAAAACCCTTGGTGCTGTAGTTACCCCGAAGGGGAGAACTTTGAATTGGTAATGGTGACCTTCTATTGTGAACCTGAGATATTTCCTGTGAGCTGGATGTATAGGTATGTGAAAATATGCATCTTTGAGGTCTAATGTAGCAAGGAAGTCGCCTTGCTGGAGTAATGGGAGTACTTGTAGAGTGATCATATGGAAATGCTCTGAGAGTATGTATTGGTTCAGAGGTCTGAGGTTCAGTATCGGTCTGAGGGATCAGTCTTTTTTGGGAATTATGAAGTATAGAGAGTATATACTCCTGTACCCTGGTGTTGAAAAGGGACTGGCTCTATGGCTCCCTTTTCCAGCATGGATGTGACTTCTTGTTGTAACAGCGTGATGTGTTCTTTGGACATTGGACGGTGTTTGGGTGGCATGTTGGGTGGAGTAGAAGTGAGTTCCAGGCAGTAACCATACTGGATAGTTTGTCTCACCCACCTGTCTGTGGTAATGGTGCTCCAGACTGGTAGGAATCGGTTAATTTGCCTCCGACTGGTGTTAAGTGGTCTGGAGGGAGTGTGAACAAGTCACTGTTTGGTGGCGGTGGAGGCTCTGGTGTTGCCGCCCCGTCTTCTGCCCTTGTTATTATTGCCTCTATAACCTCCTCTGTTGGAGCCTTTATTAAAAGTGCTCTGGGTATTACTTTTGAATGTAGAGGAAGTTTAAGATGTGTTGCCTCTCCCTGAGCCTCTGAAGGAGCAACAAAAGGAACTTCTGGATTGTTGAAACTGAAGTGCGCCCATAGACTTAGTAGTATCAGTATCTTTTTTCATCTTTTCTAAGATGGTATCTACTGCAGGGCCAAACAAGAAATCTTGGTTAACTGGTTGGTTGAGGATGGTTGATGGCACTTCATTCTTAAAGCCGGAAATGCGCAGCCACGCATGCCGGCGTAGTAATACGCTAGTGTTGATGGTCCTGGCTGCTGTGTCTGCTGCGTCAAGTGCACATTTAATGGAAGCGTTTGTGATAAATTTGCCTTCCTGTATGAGGACATTCGCTTTAGCTTTAAAAGGTTCTGGCAGGTGTTGTAATAAACCCTCCAGTTGGTCATAATGTGCTCTATCGTAGCGTGCTAATAGAGCTTGTGTGTTTGCAATCTTTCAGGTATTTGCTGCTTGGGAGGCCACTCTTTTGCCTGGGGCTTCTAATATCTGACTCCTTGTCAGGAGGGGGGGGGGCATCTCCTGTTTGTGAATTAGCCTGCTTTCAAGCGTTTGATACAACTAGTGAGTCTAATGGCAACTGGGACCTAATATAAGTGGAGTCTGTAGGGGTTGATTTATACTTTCTCAATTCTGGGATTGAGGACACGCGCTCTGACTGGGTCTTTAAATATGCCTGGCGCGTGTTTTAGTACCCCTTTTAACATAGGAAGTGTACGTACACTTTTTTTGAGGTTGGAAAAGTGTCAAATAGGAAATCCTCTTCTATTGGATCAGTGTGCATGTCTACACCATGATATTTAGCTGCCCTATCCACCAGTTAGTTAAAAACAATGGTGTCAGTAGGCGACAGCTTTGTAGGATATGTAGAGCTGTTAGGGATGGGTTGTGGCTCGTATGTATCATAAGGATCATTCTGGTCATCCCATGTGTTATCCTGTACATCCTGATCCTCGGGTTCTACAAAATCATCCTGAGGATCTTCCCCCATGTTTTCTGTGTCATCATAACCTGAAGGTGTAGGAGAGTAAGGCACAATAGGTATGTTAGGAAAGAAAGGAGGAGGAGTAAAAGGCCTTGAAGGAGATGTTCCAAAGTCTTTTTTCTTTGTAGGAACAGGGGAAGAAGTGTCAGTGTCCATTGGTCTTTTCTTCCTCTGGTAAACTGTTACGTGTACTGTTTCAGGGTCGATAGACAGTTTAGGTTGTTCTGCACTCACTGGGTCAGGATGGAAAAGTTCTTCCTCAACTGTCCGTGGTTTTGGCGCCAATGTTTTTGGCTTAGTCACTTGTTTGTGGGGAGTCTTTGGCTCGAGGGCCTTCGGCTGTGGAGCTTTTTTCGTCTCGACTGCTGTTTTCGGGTCGGTGACCTTTTTGGTTCGAGGACTTTCTTTTTTTCGATGTCTTTTGTTGGCTGTACTGCCTTTTTTTGGTTCGGCGACCTTCTTTGATTCAACGACCTTTTTCGGTTCGACCGGTTTTTTCGGTTCGATAACTTTTTTCGGTTCACCGTGTTTTTTGGGCTGGCGATCCCTTTTGGCTCGATGTTTTTAGTAGGTTCGACGACCTTCTACGGGTCGACAGGCTTTTTAGTGTGATCTGGTTTTTGTGGATCGACACTTACGGCTCAACGGCCTTTTTCGGGTCGACTGTCTTTTTGGGATCGACGACCTTTTTTGTTTCTACGCCCTTTTTTGTAGCGACTAGCTTCTTCGGCTCGACAACCTTTTTAGGTTTGACAGCCTTTTTGGGAAGAGTGTTGCTCGTTCCTGGGGTATCAGAAGGCTTGTGTTTGGTCTTCGGAGCTGAGCCGGAAGGCGGGGCCTCTGAAGGAGTCTGTCGATCTCGGCTAGGGCCTTTCGGCGATACTTCGACCGGAGCCTTGTCTTGGGATGGAAGCAGGGTTGGGGGCTTGGTACTCACTGTTTGCCCCGGTGTGATCTGGTCATCGGAGTCAGACTGGTCCTCTACGGTGCCGATATCTAGATCGGAGTCCGCCACTTCTGGGAGGTCATGTTAGTCATCGAAAATGTTCTCCGGTTCCGGTGCCTGCCGCTGCATCTCTTGTCTGGCGTCTCTTCGGTTCCGGATCGTTTTCTTTGAACGGAACTGAGCTCAAGCTGGACAGTTTTCCTCGTTGTGCACTTTTTGCATACTGTATGTTTATCAGTATGTGGGAATTTGGAGTGACATTGTGGGCACTTTTTAAACGGGGTCCTTTCCATTGGCGGCAGGCCCACGTGGCGTCGAAAAGGCCCAACGGCCCGCGTCGACGACCGAATCGAGATGGAAAGTATTATCGAGTCAAGGGGTACCGAACAAAAACAATACCGTTGAGGTAGAAGGCCTTTTGGCCGTAGAAAGTTGAAAAGTTTCGGTTCCGAAGTTGGAGTTGAGGAATAGCATCTGAACCCAATAGCGGAAAAAAAACAATATGAAGATGGAGAGGATGCCCATGTGCACCGTAGTCCAGGGTGTGAGAAGTTGGCCTGATATATAGTGCTCACTATTCTAGTGATCACTTTGTATCATACCAAACAACCCTTATTGATGATTGGTTGTAAGTCAACCTTTTAGACCAGCTATCCTAGTAGCATGGACACGAGCAGTCTTCAGGCTAAACTCTAGAGGGCGTGTTAAGCCAGCTGTTTTACCGTCACATATACCCCTTGAACACCAAGTGAAAGGACACCACACAAGTTGTTGTGAAAATAAAGGATATTTATTCATAACAAGTCTACCCTGAACTCTTTATGAGTCAGGGAGCTAAGCACAATACAAAACTCTTTGGAAAATACTATAAGTTACACAATTTACACAAATGCCCGAGGGGCACGAAAAACCATATACTCTAAAAGTGGAATGCGAAATACTAGCAGGTAAGTAACAAGATCCAGAGGCTTCAGGATCGCTAGGGATACTCTACTGAACCTTCAGATTACGAGCAGGAGACCTAGGGAGATCGGGTGCAGAGTATGCACTCTCACGCGGGATGCGGGAAGAAGTCTATGGATGCTAGCTTTCGTAAAGTTAGTGTTATCGGACGAATCCGACTAGTTAGGCTGAAAACGAAAAAGGATCTGGACACTTAGATAGTGGACCTATGTTGGAGCACCGAAATGCTCAAATTACCTAGCCCAGGGGCTGCGGCTGCATAGGGTTCAAAAGACGTCGGGAACCCTCGTTACAGTCTATGGAGCCTGAAAGAAGAAGTTGCTGGAAGGCGACCAGTGATGAAGTTCGATGGGATCCAAGCCTGGATCGGAGTTGAAGATGACCTGAAAGCAGAGGGGACTCAGTTCTTAATCACTAGCCAGTGATCAGATGGGCACCAGGAGGGCACCGGATGAAATCACCTCGACCAGGTGAGTGGGCGACGCTGGGCTCTGCAGTCTCTCGGACCAGGAGGCGTTGTCGGCGACCAGGATGGAGGGGCGAGCTGTCCCACGAAGGTCTCTGCTGTCGGTGCTGCTGAAACCAGGATTGGAGCAACAAGCCTTGGCAAAGTCAAGCCCACGCGGTGGACTCAAGATGGCGTCTGGAGTGGACCAGGAGGGTCCAGGGTGCTCCTCTGTTGGAGGGGAACAAGGGCCAGTCTGGAGCAACCAGACCAGCGGTGAAAGTGTCGTAGTTCGTCGTCAGGAGGGCCACAAACCAGCATGCAAGTAGCCGGACAACGCGGTGAGCAGCAAAGAGCAGAAGGGCCCCACGCAGATCTCGTGGAGGCTGGGGGGCTGGACTTCGGTGCTGGAGCTGCTCAGGGTTAGGGCTTCTCAAACCCTAGTGCACTTACTCGAGGGTCACTCGGGGTCGTGCTGGTGAAGCGTCGTGCAGGTCTTGAAGATGGCCGGTCCCACGGGTCTCGTCACACCCACGAATCTCAGCTGGGCTGGATGATGTAGGTAGAGGTCAGAGATGGCGGGAAGACCGGGTCTCGTCGAGCTGGGCAGTCTTGATCCGGAGGATGGACTTACAGCAAACCGCAAGAGCTTCGATGGTGCCTGCTGGTGCAGGGTGGCTACTCCTTAGCCACAAGGGAGAGTCTTCAGAGAAAGTCAAGAGTCCTTTCGTGGAAAGTAGTCAAGATTCAGAATTATCTAATTTGGGAAGGGGACCTGCTCCTACCTTTATTCTAAGAAAAGGGGCTGGCCCATGACTAGGTCCTGCCCTATGGGTGGGACCAGGAGGGGGGTGGTTACACCCCTCTCCTTTGTCCGGTCTCTCCCCAGCTCAGGGGCTGGGGTGCCCCAGGAACTGGTTTGAGCCGGCCTATGCACAGTGAGCACCGGGGTGCCACTCTGCAGTCACCTTCCTTTCAGCCCTGCCTACCTGGGATACACAAAATCCGGTCTGGGATGGTGCTAGCACCGCCCCTGACAGGAAACCCTTTGTCCAGGCCTCCGTTGCTGGAAGGACTCCCAGCAGCAGGAGGGCAGACTTGTGTCTCGGTGGCAGCATCCATTTTGTGGAGCTGAGGCTATGTCTGACTTTAACCGGGGTTCACAGTTACATACATGTCGTGTCCCTCTAGAAGGGTGGAATGCTAACCCCGTAGCCAGAATTGGCGAGGGGTTAGTATTACAATTCGTATGACACCTTACTCGACATGTTTTGATAAAGCTATACCAAAGTTAGCATTTAACCGCGAGGATTATAATGCACTTAAGAGTATATGGTATAGCGTTATCATGGAACAGCTATTTGGACATGGTTCCGCAAGCTGCAAACGGGCTCAGCTCATGCCAGAGCACCATCTCACATAATTCCAAGCACTCTGCCTTCAGGATTGATAAGGCCTGCCATAGGAGTGACTGATAGGAATATATGTGTCCATTTTTAGGGTTAGATATAGGCATACTATATCTAAAGCAAAGGGTGATTACACCACCTTGCCCCAGCTGTCGTGCAGCCAGTTGTGTCTGTTTGGGTGGCCAGCCAGGGGTGGCATAATACATGCTTCAGCCCCTGGTAGGCCCTGGGTACACCTATGCCCTGGATACCTAAGGTATGCTGTACAGGGACTGATAAGGTGGCCCAGTACCAATTGGATATGTACCCAAGGTACATGGAGTCCATTTTAACAGAGAGAGCAGGAAGCCTGGGGTCCTGAATAGCAGGATCCCAGGCCAACTAAGTCAAAAACCAGCAAAACACCAGGAAAAAAAATTGGGGTAACCATAGTCAGGTATCCACCTTCCTACACAGGGGAGGAGTCACCTATCTTGTGATACTTCGAAGACTCTTTCAGGACAACAAGGTGCAAACATCCGGACCCAACACTAGGTGGCGATCTATGCTAAGATATGAATTCAGCAGCCCACATGCCTCAAACACATTGTTCTCACACGGCTAATGGGACCTCCCTTCGAACCCTTACATAAATGTGAACTACAATTTTTAACATGGAAGGTTGCGTTCCTAGTAGCTATTACTTCTCTGCGAAGAGTTAGTGAACTACAAGCACTAACCATTCAAGAACCCTTCTTGCAAATGCATCATCATAAGGTCGTTCTACGTACTAATCCAAAATTCCTGCCCAAAGTCATTTCTCCATTCCACCTCAATCAATCTGTGGAACTGCCTGTTTTCTTCTCGCAGCCACAGACAGTAGCAGAAAGAGCTCTTCATATCCTAGATGTCAAAAGAGCATTGCTATACTACATCGAGAGAACACAACCCTTTCGTAAGACCAAACAAATTTTTGTGTCTATCACCACCACATAAGGGTAATCCCATTTCAAAATCTGGGATAGCTAGATGGATTGTTAAATGCATACAGATTTGTTACCACAAAGCTAACATACGTTATTTGTTCCCCCTAAAGCCCACTCTACAAGGAAAATAGGGGCTTCAATGGCATTTTTAGGGAACATTCCCCTAGATGACATCTGCAGAGCAGCTACGTGGTCTACACCGCACACATTCACAAAACACTACTGTGTAGATGTGCAAACTAAGCAACAAGCTAATGTGGGCCAGGCTGTTCTCAAAACATTATTTCAAACAACTGCAACAGATAGGGGTGGTCGCCGCTAAGAGTGGGTACTGCTATACAATCTATGCACAGTGTGTAATCTGCAGCTCATATGCCTCGAACGGAAAATGCTACTCACCAGTATGCATCTGTTCTTGGCATGTAGAGCTGCAGAGTTACACACACCCACCCGCCTTCCCGGCTACGCTTGTCTGTTCCAGTATTATCTTATTTAGATACAGCTTACATGGACATCCTTCCTTTTCTTACAAAGCTCCATCATTTCCCTGATGGCGAAAAACAATCCGAGGATGGAGCCGATGGCCATGCGCAATGTGAGGAGTCCCCCATCTCGTGACTTCCAAAAGAACTTTTCAGGACAACAACAAACTGCAAAAATCAGGGCCCAACACTAGGTGGCGATCTATGCACAGTGTGTAATCTGCAGCTCATATGCCTCCAACACAATGTTTTTGAAGAGAAAAAGTCTACAAATGCTGATCTCAGTGCTCCTGGATCTTGTCAGCAGGAGCCAGAAAAAAGAACTGAAGCAACTGCCATCTGCTGAGCATGATGGGATACTTCTGGTCTCTGGGTTCTTAAAGGTAGAGTTTCTTTTTTAGCCAGATAATGACAGCCTATGAGCCTACTCTGTCCGGCTCCCCTTCAGCTCGATCATTAAAAAGTGTTTGTGAGGGATATTTATGCTGTTGGCAAATCATCTCAAATTGTCTTTATTTACTTTATACTGGCCCTTTTTTGTCTTAATGAAGACGAATTTGGCCATTGTAGCCTAGGTATATAGGCTGCAAAATCTTCTGTCTTGAGTGTCTTTGCAGGCCTTCCTCAAGAAAGGCAAAAGTTTACACTTAAGAAGATATATTGAAGTGCTCCAGGGTCCCTGCACGTGGGCGGGACGATTCAGTGCATAGGACTATACATGGAAATACCCTATGAGAGAACCATTAGCTTTCTCATAACAGATAACACTGCAAGAAACCATCTACCTGGCTATAGACTTCTTACAGGAAACTAGGCATGTCCAGACTGCATCATAACTGAGAAATGGTTGCTTGACAGTAAGAAACTAGTTGATCTTTTCCTGACAAAACAGAACGTGGATATTATTGATGTTGCTGCGCTGTGTAGTATATGTTATGTGTTCTGTTAAAATGGATCAGCACGCTGTTCGTGAAACAGAAGATTACAATTTCTGTGACTCAGGTTGATAGTGTTATTTGGAAAGTAAAGTTAGGAACAACTTATTTTGGAGGTTTGACAAATGCATGTCATTTCAAAAGGTAACATTATTAACAGTCAAAGGTTCGGGGGTTACCCAGCATGGAGACAACTTGTTGCTCTGGATACCTTCCTGAATTGTCATTTTTCATAATATTCTGGCTCTGAAAAAGCGTTTATCACCGTGAAACAAGTGTTGGCTGCAAGTGTATTGGTGGGCTGTAGGCAAGGCAGTGGTTTTAAATTTACAGAAAAACAGCACAAAATCATTGAATGAACATCATGGAGATATTTTATTCTTTTGAGACTTAGCAATTTTAGTAATTGAATTGAAGATGTGTGTGTGGACTAAAATGTGTATCTGTAAAAATATTACTTTATGATTTTGGATATTCTATATTGAAGACAGAGAATATTAATAAAAACATATAAAACATACTTTCTACCAATGGTGACACACCAGGTTCGACTGATGCACCGCTCCCCATGATTACACTTAGGCGGATTTATAAATTAGGAGTCAGTAGGGTTACTGACTTAGTGAGTGGTATCCAGTCCATGGCTGCCTACAGAACCAAACCTCTGCTGGACAAACTTCAATTCACCAAAGTAAATTTGCAATCTGTTGGCACATGAGTAAACCACTTTTACCAGAATGTTCTAGCAGCTATTTTATTAAAGGATTTCAGCAAGTAGTTTCTTCACAGCCCATACACAAGCCTTCCAAATTACAGTACACTGAAGGTACCATAAGTATGAACTACAAGTATAAATGATGGAATGTTGTACATACCTATCATGCTCTCTCCCCCACTTAAGGGTGGCGTGTGACTGGAAACTCCATATGGGGTAGATGCGGAGTTAAATCCAGAGACGGATGGAATTCCACCATTAACCTCTCCTGAATGAATCTGGTAGTTCTTGAGAAAAGATGATCAAATAAGAAACACAGGGAGGTTAAGTAGTTTTCTCAACACAACCCTACTTGTATAATGTCTGCAAAGAAATGAAGCATCAATGCAACAAGCCGTAAGCAAGCAAGAGATGAATAGGGAGTGTCGATTCCATAGAAGCACTAGGGCTCATAAAACAACACGATATACATGAAGTCAGCATGATGTGGGAGGGAGCCCACCAACAGCTCAAAAGGCTAAGACGACACTGAAAATGTTTTTAGTCTCCTACTAGTAGTATATAATGGTCTACTTTATCGGAACATAGCATTTGCTTAGATTTTATGGTGCGTTGGCGAAGCATCTTGCAGAAATCATCAACTGGATATTTTATAACAAGAATTAAAAAGAGTGAAAGATGTCGCAGACATATTTAAAATTACTGCACTGGCCACACATGCTATACACAGATTTAAGAATGCCACCATGTCATAGTGGAGACGCACCTACTGTTGAATTTCTAAAAGCCTCAACACCAACATTACTTTTGCATTCGGTCACAGCAAAGTTGGGGATACAAGGAGATCAAGACTATGTTTCATAAATTGGTAATGAAGGTTTTTATTTTTGATCATATTCAATCAATCACAGGCTTGCAAAGTGAGACTACTTGCCCATAAGGGTCTCACGGTGCAGGGGATAACGAATAGTTTACCTGTCGGTGTAGTTTTGCAGCTTGAAGATCTTTCTGGATTCACTATGCTGTGCATTATTCCGCGGTCTAGTGGTTGGGTCCGGAATCGTAGTCTTTTCTTTGTTTCGTTTTTTTTCGTAGCCCAGGAGGGCGTCGACGTCCCACCTTTGGTGTACTTCCTGTGACATTGGCACGCTTCCTGCGGAAGCTCCCACCTTTGGGCGCCATCTTCGGATTCTTTTTTTTTTTCCTCTTGGGTTGTTCTGTTTGTGAATCCTTTGGCAAATTTTTCTATATGTTTTTTTTTCTTCAAGTAAGTAACTTTTTCCCCGCTTGACTTTCAAGCTGTCGGTTTTCTGTTTTGTCCTTGTATTACCACCTTCTTCTCCAGCCTCATCTTTCTGGCGGAGGTGGGTGGGTTCGCTAGTGAATTCAGAAAGATGTTCAAGCTGCAAAACTACACAGACAGGTAAGAAACTATTCGTTTTGCAGTGTGAATCTTTCTGGATTCACAATGCTGTGCATAGACATTGTAGCGGTTTGTTATTGTTGTGGCGGCTGGGTGGAAGAGGAGCTTTGGTTGTTGAATATATGTTAAAGCACCTTTTGTCCTACTTGTGCTTCCTTGTTCATCTGTATATCCACGCAGTAGTGCTTAGTGAACGTGTGCACTGAAGCCCAAGTTGCCGCCAGGCATATGTCTTGAATGGGTGTGTTAGCCAGGAAGGCTATTGTTGCTCCCTTCTTCCTAGTAGAGTGGGCTCGTGTCCCCTCTACTAGCTCTTGGCCTGCCTGTTTGTGGCATAATTGTATGGTCCGTGCGATGGTTACCTTTGTTATTGGTTTACCCATGCAACTGTTTGCGAAGGACACAAAGAACTGCTTTGTTTTCCTGTGCTCCTTGGTCCTTTCTATGTAGTGCATTTCTGTCCTTCTAGCGTCCAGAGTGTGAAGTGCCCTCTCTGCGCTAGTTGTTGGCTTCTGAAAGAAGCTTGGTATTTGTATTGTTTGGTTGATGTGGAACCTTGATACCACCTTTGGCAAAGTGTGGGTCAGTCCTCATCACCACCCTATCATTGTGTATTTGGATGTAGGGTTCTTGTAGTGTTAGTGCCTGTAGTTCGCTCACCCTGCGCAGCGAGGTGATTGCCACCAAGAAGACTGTTTTCATAGTTAGCATCTGTAGTGATGCCCTATGAATCGGTTCAAAAGGCGCCTTCATGAGCTCTGTTAGCACTAAATTGAGGTTCCATGCCGGCGGTGGCATCCTTTTTGGAGGTGCGTTCCTCTTCGCCCCTTCCAGGAATCTTTTCACTCTCTGTGATGTAAAGAGGCTCTTCCCCGTTTTTCCTCTTGTGAAGGCCTCTATCGCCGCTAGGAGGAGCTTAGATTTTCCTTCAGCAGGTGTGTGAGATATCGAATAGTTTTCTTACCTGTCGGTGTAGTTTTGCAGCTTGAAGATCTTTCTGGATTCACTATGCTGTGCATTATTCCGCGGTCTTGTGGTTGGGTCCGGATTCGTAGTCTTTTCTTTCTTTTTTTTTTTTCGTAGCCCAGGTGGGCGTTGGCGTCACACCTCCTGGGTGCATTTCCGGTGAGGTCGGCATGCTTCCTGCGGAAGCTCCCACTCTTGGGCGCCATCTTCGGGTTCTTTTTTTCCGTGTTTCTTTCGTTTCCGAAGTAATGGCAATGTTCTATTTAGGTGATATTTTACCGCTTTGTACTTTTAAAAGTCCTTATTTTTTTTGGTAACCACCTCTTCTCTCTCCAGCCTCATCTTTCTGGCGGAGGTGGGTGGGTTCGCTAGTGAATCCAGAAAGATCTTCAAGCTGCAAAACTACACCGACAGGTAAGAAAACTATTCGTTTTGCAGCGTGAATCTTTCTGGATTCACTATGCTGTGCATAGATTTTGTAGCGGTTTCTCATTTCTGTTGCAGCTGGGTGGAAGATGAGCATTGGTTATTGAATATGTGCTGGAGCACCTTTTGTCCGACTTGTGCTTCCTTGTTCATCTGTATATCCACACAGTAGTGCTTCGTGAACGTGTGGACCGAAGCCCATGTTGCCGCCAGGCATATGTCTTGTATGGGTGTGTCAGCCAGGAAGGCTATTGTAGCACCCTTTTTCCTAGTGGAGTGGGCACGTGTCCCCTCTGCTAGCTCTTGTCCTGCACGTTTGTGGCAGAGTTGAATTGTTTGTGCGATCCATAGTGCAATAGTCTCTTTGGTTACTGCCTTGCCCATGAAACTGTTGGCGAATGACACAAAGAACTTTTTTGTCTTCCTGTGTTCCCTTCGTCCTCTCAATGTAGTGCATGACTGCCCTCCTGGCGTCCAGGGTGTGCAGAGCTCGCTCTGCGCTAGTGGTTGGTTTTTAGAAAAAACTCGGCATCTGTATAGACTGGTTCATGTGGAATTTGGACACCACCTTCGGCATAAAGTGTGGGTCAGTTCTCATCACAACCCTATCATTATGAATGTGTATGTAGGGTTCTTGTAGAGTTAGTGCCTGAAGTTCGCTTACTCTGCGTAAGGCTGTTATTGCAACCAGGAAAGCTGTTTTCATAGTTAGCATCTTTAGGGAGGCCTTGTGAAGTGGTTCAATGGGCTCTTTCATGAGTTCCGTTAGGACTATGTTCAAGTTCCATGCAGGTGGCGGCACCCGCTTGGGTGGTGCGATCCTTTTCGCTCCTTCCAGGAATCTCTTCACCACCTGTGATGTGAAGAAACTCCTGCACGTTTCTCCCCTTGTGTAGGCGACTATCGCTGCCAAGTGAACTCTCAGCGAGGATGAGCTAAGGTTCTTCTCCAGCAAGTGCGTCAGGTACTTTAGCACTGTGGAGTCCTTCATTTTATTGTGAAGTCCTTCTTTTCTGCACCACATTGTGAATCTTTTCCATTTTGCAACATAGCACTTCCGAGTGCTGGGCCTTCGTGCCTCCCGAAGGACCCTCAGGGTGCTTTCTGGCAGTCTCAAATGTGCGAACTCTATGTCCTCAGGAGCCACGCTACTAGGCTTAGGCTCTAAGGCTCTGGGTGTAGTACATCTCCGTTCTGCATGGAGAGTAGGTCTTTCCTCTTGCCGAATCTGTGGGGTGCACACTGTCTCATCTCCATGATCTGCGAGTACCATGTCTGTCTGGCCCACTGTGGCGCGACCAGTATCAGGGTCATGTTGCTCGCTCTGCACTTGCTCAGCATTCTGTGCATCAGTGGTATCGGGGGAAAAGCGTAAGCAAATGTCCTTGACCAATCTATCCATAGGGCATTCCCCAGGGACCCCTCCTCGGGCTGTCTGGATGCGAAGCTTTGGCATTTTGCATTCCGGCGTGTGGCAAACGGGTCCACTGATGGCGTTCCCTATCTGTCGAACAGCCACCTTGTCTCTTGATGTGAGAAGTTGGCCTGATATATAATGTTCACTATTCTAGTGAGCACTTTGTATCAGTCCAAACAACCCTTATTGATGATTGGTTGTAAGTCAACCTTATAGACCAGCTATCCTAGTAGCATGGATACGAGCAGTCTAAGGCTAAGACTCTAGAGGGCGTGTTAAGCCAGCTGTTTTACCATCACATTACCCCTTGAACACCCAGTGAAAGGACACCACACAAGTTGTTATGAAAATAAATGTATATTTATTTCTAACAAGTCTACCCTGAACTCTTTATGAGTCAGGGAGCTAAGCACAATACAAAACTCTTAAGAAAATACTTTAAGTCGCACAATTCACACAAATGCCCGAGGGGCACGAAAAACCATATATTACAAAAGTGGAATGCGAATTACTAGCAGGTAAGTAACTATTCTCATAGACTTTAGAAACGCTAGGCCTACAATACTGAACACTCAGGTTAGGAGCAGGAGGCCTAGGGGCGCCACGTGCAGAGTGGGAACTCTCACGCGCAAGGCGGGAAAAAGCCTATGGAAGCTAGTATTCACAAAGTTAGTGTTCTCGGGCGAACCCGACTAGGTAGGTCAAAAACGAAAGTGGATCTGGACCCTTGGATAGTGAGGCTATGCTGAGGCACCGAAATGCCGAAGTTACCTAGCCCAGGGGCTGCAGCTGCATAGGTCTGAAAAGACGTCGGGATTCTCCGTTGACGAACCAGGAGCCTGAAGGAAAGGAGTTGCTGGCAGGCGACCAGTGAAGATTGTTCGGGTGATCCAAGCCTGGATCGAAGAAAGATGACACCTGAAAGCAGAGGGGACCAAGTTCGTGACTACTAGCCAGTAGTCAGGTGGCACCAGGAGGGCACCGGGTGGTAGTCACCTCGACTAGGTGAGTGGGCGACGCTGGGCTCTGTAGTCTCACGGACCAGGAGGCGTTGTCGGCGACCAGGATGGAGGTACGAGCTGTCCCACGATGGATGATGCTCTCGACGTCGCTGGACCCAGGATTGGGGCAACAAGTCTTGGCAAATTCAAGCCCACGCGGTGGACCTAAAATGGCGTCTGGAGTGGACCAGGAAGGTCCGGGGTGCTCCTCTCTTGGAAGGGAGCAAGGGCCAGTCTGGAGCAACCAGACCAGCAACAGTGATGTCGTCGGGCGTCGTTAAGAAGGCCACAAGCCAGCGGGCTAGTAGCCAAACAACGGGGTGAGCAGCAAAAAGCAGAAGGGCCCCACGCAGATCGTGGAGATGCTGGGAGGCTGAACTTCGGTGCTGGGGCTGCTCAGGGTCGGGGCTTCTCGGACCCCAAAGCACTCACCAGAGGATCCCTCGGCGGTCGTGCTGGAAAGAAGTCGTGCAGTCTTGAAGATGGCCGGTCCCTCGAGGTCTCGTCGCACCCACGGTTCTCAGCTTAGCTGTAGAGGTGGGTAGAGGTCAAAGGTGCCAGGGAAGCCGGTTCTCGTCGAGCTGGGCAGTCAGATTCCGGAGGAAGGACTTGCAGCAGACCGCAGTGTTCTTAAGATGGTGCCTGCGGATGCAGGGTGACTACTCCTTAGTCACAAGGGAGAATCTTGAAGAAGAAATCTTGATGTCCTTTCGTAGAAAGTCGTGTCTTGATTCCAAAGATGATCTGATTTGGAAGGGGGCCAGTTCCTACCTTTATCCTGCAAAAAGGGGTTGGCACGCGACTAAGTCCTGCCCTATGGGTGGGACTAGGAGGGGGGTGGTTACACCCCTCTCCTTTGGCGGGCTTTCCCCAGGCCAGGGGCTGGAGTGCCCCTGGAACTGGTTTCAGCCGGCCTATGCACAGTGAGCACCGGGGTGCCACTTGCAGTCACCTTCCTCTGAAGCCCTGCCTACCTAGAATACACAAAATCCTGTCTGGGACGGTGCTGGCACCGCCCCTGGCAGGAAACCCTTTGTCCTTGCCTCCTGGGCTGGGAGGACTCCCAGCAGCAGGAGGGCAGACTTGTGTCTCGGTGGCAGCATCCATTTTGTGGAGCTACGGCTCTGTCTGACTTTAACCGGGGTTACAGGTTACATACATGTCGTGTCCCTCTAGAAGGGTGGAATGCTAACCCCGTCGCCAGAATTGGCGAGGGGTTAGTATTCCAATTCGTATGACACCTTACTCGACATGTTTTGATAAAGCGATACCAGAGTTGGCATATAACCGCGAGGATTATAATGCACTTAAGAGTATATGGTATGCGATATCATGGAAACGGCTAAGGGATGGATCCCGAAAGCCGCAGACAGGCTCAGCTCATGCCAGAGCACTATCTCACACGATTCCAAGCACTCTGCCTTCAGGATTGTCAAGGCCTGCCATAGGAGTGACTGATAGGAGATCTGTGTGTCCATTTTTAGGGTTAGATATAGGTATACTATATCTAAAGCAAAGGGTGATTACACCACCTTGCCCCAGCTGTCAAGCAGCCAGTTGTGTCAGATTTGGATGGCCAGCCAGGGGTGGCATAATACATGCTGCAGCCCCTGGTTGGCCCTGGGAACACCTATGCCCTGGGTACCTAAGGTACACTGTACAGGGACTGATAAGGTGACTCAGTATCCAATTGGATATGTACCTAAGGTACATGGAATCCATTTTACAGAGAGAGCAGTGGGCCTGGGGTCCTGAATAGCAGGGCCCCAGGTCAACTAAGTCAGAAAACCAGCAAAACACCAGGCAAAAAGTTGGGGGCAACCATAGTCAGGGATCTACCTTCCTACACTTGAGCATTGAGCTCCCACTCGTGGGATGCCGATGTCTGTCTGCTGAGCCAGTCTGCCTGTATGTTGTTCTTCCCTGGTAGGTGTATGGCTAGCAGGTCTATCTTGAGAGGGATGGCCCATCTCCAAATCTCCTGCGCCAGCGTTGAAAGCGGGGCTGACTGTGTGCCACCCTGCTTGTTGATGTAGAACATCGCGGTGGTGTTGTCTGTTTGTAGCAACACCTTGTGCTTGTACAGTCTTGTTTGAAAAGCTTTCAGTGCAAGGAAGATTGTCTTCAATTCTAGGTAATTGATGTGCTTTGTCGCATCTGCTGGCGTCCACAGTCCCCTCACCTTGAGCTCTTCCATGTGAGCACCCCATCCCTTCAGGGATGCGTCTTTGGTGATGGTCACTGTTGGCGTTGGGGGCGTTAGAGGCTTTCCCCTTGTTATGTTCTCCATGGTCCACCATGTCATCTCCTTCTGCACTGCGTGCGTTACAACCACTAGATCCTCCCAACTGCCTGTAGCTTGTGACCATTGTTCCTGCAGCCATTCTTGAATGGGTCTCATGTGGAGACGTACATTTGGTACCAGGTGGATGCATGATGCCATCATCCCCATGATCTTGCTCGCAGTCCTCACTGTCCGAGCTTGTCCCTTCCGGTAGAAGCGAGTTTCCTTCACCAGCGCCCTTGCCCTCTTGTCGCTGGGGAACACCTTGCCCTGTAAGGTGTTGATCTGTGCCCCCAGGAAGATCTCCACTTGTTCCGGCTCCATTGATGATTTCTTCCAATAGATGGAAAACCCCAGGTTTATGAGCGTGGTCGTCACTGTTTGCACGTGCCGCTTGCATTTCTGGTATGAGTTTGCTTTCACCAGCCAGTCGTCCAGGTAGGGGTATACGTGTATTCCCTGCCTTCGTAGGTGCGCTGCGACTGCTGCGAGGCACTTTGTGCAGACCCTTGGAGCCGATTTTAGCCCGAAGGCTAGTGTCGTGAACTGGTAGTGGCTTTCTCCGATGGTGAACCTGAGCATATGCTTGTGCTTTCTGTTCATTGGGATGTGCAGGTAGGCGTCCTTGAGGTCTATTGTGACCATGAAGTCCCCGATCTGCAGTTGTGGGAGCACCTCTTGCAGGGAGGTCATTTTGAATTTTTGCGTTCTTATGAATTTGTTCAGGAACCTTAGGTCCAGAATGGTTCTCATTGTCTCGTCTACCTTTGGTACCAGGAAGTACGTTGAGTATATTCCTTTGTTTCTTTCCTTGAAGGGTACCGTTCTATGGCCTGCTTCTGCAGGAGTTCGTTTGCTCCTTCCTGAAGACGCTCTAGCTGTTTGCTTGCTAGTGGTTTTCTTTTTGGTTTTCTGATTGTTGGTCTCCCCTCCAACTCTATGCAGTATCCGAATTGGATGATGTTGAGGATCCATTTGTCTGATGTGATTTCTCTCCATTCCTGGAGGTAAAATCTTAATCTTCCTCCCACTGGTGTTATGTGGTCGTAGATGTCTAGCTTGTCTTGACCCCTCTGTACGTGCTGCCCCCTGGGTTCTTTTCTGTGGGCGGGCACACAAAGTTTTTTGAAGTTACTTAGAGGCGGGCTGCTGTCCCCCTCTTCTATTCTGTCCACGTCCATTTCCTCTCCCTCGAAAGGACTGGCCTCTTTGTTGGTACTGCCAGGACTGTTTCTGCTGACCCTGCTGAGCCTGCGAGTCTGCCTGGTGCGTTTGTTGGAAAGCCTGGTGTGATGTACCTGGCTGGTTTCCACCTCTCCCGCCAGGCCTCCGTGACGGGGTGCCCCTTTTGTTGCCTCTGAACTGCAATGCTCCCATGGACCTTGCTGTTTCGTTATGCTGTTGCACCTCGGGTTTGAAACCTGAAATCCTGAGCCAGGCGTGTCTTCTTTCAGTGACACCAATCAATCAATCAATCAATCATAGCATTTGTATAGCGCACTACTCACCCGGAGGGTCTCAAGGCGCTTGGGGAGGGGGGGGGTCCGCTACTGCTCGAACAGCCAGGTCTTGAGCTGCTTCCTGAAGGCGAGGTGGTCTTGGGTCAGGCGGAGGTGGGTCGGGAGGGAGTTACAAGTCTTGGCGGCCAGGTGGGAGAAGGATCTTCCTCCTGTTGTGGCTCTTCGGATGCGGGGGACGGCGGCGAGGGCGTGACTGGTCGATCGAAGGTGGCGTGTGGTAGCGTAGAAGTTGAGGCGGCTGTTGAGGTAACTCGGGCCTTGGTTGTGCAGGGCTTTGTGTGCGTGGGTGAGGAGGCGGAAGGTGATTCTCTTGTTGACCGGGAGCCAGTGCAGGTCTCAGGTGTCTGGAGATGTGGCTTCGTCTGGGGATGTCGAGGATGAGTCTTGCTGAGGCGTTCTGGATTCGCTGGAGTCTCTTCTGGAGCTTGGCGGTGGTTCCGGCATAGAGGGCGTTGCCGTAGTCCAGACGGCTGGTGACGAGGGCCTGGGTGACCGTCTTCCTGGTCTCGGTGGGGATCCACCGGAAGATCTTACGTAGCATGCGCAGGATGTTGAAACAAGACGAGGAGACGGCGTTGACTTGTCTGGTCATGGAGAGGGAGGAGTCCAGGATGAAGCCCAGGTTGCGTGCGTGGTCTGTTGCTTTGGGTGCGGAGCCCAGGGCTAGTGGCCACCAGGAGTCGTCCCAGGCGGAGGGCGAGGAGCCCAGGATGAGAACTTCTGTCTTGTCTGAGTTCAGTTTCAGGCGGCTAGTCATCATCCATTCGGCTACGTGTTTCATCCCTTCGTGTAGGTCGGCTCTGGCGGTGGCGGGGTCGTTGGTCAGGGAGAGAATCAGCTGTGTGTCGTCGGCATAGATGATGTTGAGGTTGTGTTGGCGTGCGATGGCCGCAAGGGGGCTCATGTAGACATTGAAGAGGGTGGGGCTGAGCGAGGAGCCTTGAGTAACGCCGCAGATGACTTCGGTGGCCTCTGACCTGAACGGGGGTAGGCGGACTCTGTGTTCTTCCAGCGAGGAAGGAGATGATCCATTCCAGTGCCTTCTCCTGGATTCCGACGTTCCTGAGGCATTGCACTAGGGTGCGGTGGCAGACAGTGTCGAATGCCGCGGAGAGGTCTAGGAGGATGAGGGCCGCTGTTTCTCCGTTGTCAAGCAGGGCACGGATGTCATCGGTGGCAGCGATGAGGGCGGTCTCGGTGCTGTGGTTGGCCCTGAAGCCCGACTGTGAGGGGTCGAGGGATCCATTTGTCTCGAGGAAGGCAGCCAGCTGCTTGTTGACTGTCTTCTCAATGACTTTGGCTGGAAACGGGAGGAGCGAAATGGGGCGGTAGTTCTTGAGTTCGGTGGGGTCTGCTGTTGGTTTCTTTAGTAGAGCGCTGAGTTCGGCGTGCTTCCAGCTCTCAGGGAAGGTTGCGGTATCGAAGGAGGCGTTGATGATGTCCCGTAGCTGGGGTGCGATGGCGGCGTCGGCTTTGTTGAAGACGTGGTGAGGGCAGGGGTCGGTTGGAGATCCGGAGTGGATGGAGTTCATTGTGCGGATGGTGTCTTCGGTGTTGATAGGGGTCCAGGCGCTGAGGGTGGTGGTGGGGGGCGTTGGTGCGGTCGTGGGGAGATTTGGTTGTGTGCTGAAGCTATTGTGTATGTCAGCGATCTTGTTGTGGAAGTAGGAGGCGAGGGAGTTGCAGAGGTCTTGTGATGGGGTGATGTCGTTGATTCCGGCGTTGGGGTTGGCGAGCTCTTTCACGATGTTGAAGAGTTCCTTGCTGTTGTGTGCGTTGTTGTCCAGTCTTTCCTTGAATGCTGTTTTCTTGGTGGCGCGAATCAGTTGGTGTTTTCGAGTGGCGAGCTTGAGGGTGGTCATGTTGTCCGGTGTTGGGTCTCTTCTCCATGCTTTCTCGAGAGCTCGGCAGTTCTTCTTGTAATCATGAGCCTGCTGGAGGTGTCTGCTCCATCCAGGGCCGTTCTTCCCTTCTTCAACCAGTTTTTCGGCCTTCTGCCTGGCATCCTGGGGCAGGTCCTTCACCAACTGCCCCAGCTCCTTCATGATCTGGTACATGTGCCTGTTTATCAGGGCGTTGGAATTAGCCATGCGCCAGTGGGTCGCGGCATTCCGTTCGATCCTTCTGCCCACCAGATCCATCCTCTTGCTCTCCTTATCCGGTGGTGGTCCAGAAGTAGTGGGCACGTTAGCCCTCTTTCTTGCTGTGGCCGTGATAATGGAGTCTGCGGAGACCGTGCCCTGAATGTAGGGTGGGTCCTTTGAGGAGTGTTTGTATTTCTTCTCTGTTCTGGGAGTTACCGCCTTGCATGTTGCGGGTTCCCTGAATGCTTCCTTCCCCTGAGCCAAGACGCTGTCGAGCATTGGTAGGTACTGGCTCCTTGTTTGTGTGGGGAGCAATGTCTCTAGAAGGAAGTCTGCTTTCTGCTTCTCTTGGTCGAGCTTGAGTTTGAAAGCTGCTGCGGCATACTTTATCACCGAGTTGTAGGCCCCGATGTCGTCCGGCGGCGAGGGCCTCGAGGGATATGTGTCGACCGCCTCCTCTGGGCTGTCGGTGTCGACATCTAGGTAATCCACCTCCTGTAAGTCAGAGGGGGCCGACTCGGCGTCCGTCCTGCTGTCCTCTTCCTCCCCATAGTTGTAACTATAGTAGGGACACTCGTCATCTTCCTGGTCGTCAACCACCTCGACGTCCGGGTCTTGTTCCTCGGCGACCTCGTCGTCCTCCTCTACCTCCTCCACCACTGGTGGCTTGGTCTTGTGTGGAATCGTGAAGGTTTTATCTTTGCGTCGAATTCTTTCTTCCGCTGCAAGATGTTTTCCATTTCGGCCTCGAGGTGCCTTCTCTTTTTCTCCATCTCGGCTGCGTGTTCCGCGTCGGATGGTTCGGCCGCTCTTTTCGGTGGTTGGCTCAGCGCCGTGCTTTTCGGTGCCGGAGGCTTCGACGCCGAACCGGGTTTCGAGTCACTGGTCGGCGTCGGTGCTTTAGGGTCTTCTCCCTCGGCGTCGATCGATCCTTCTCGGGGACGATTTTCGACGACTTTTGCTGTTCAACAGCTCTCGGCGCCTCCTTCTCAGAGGGTCCGCTGGGCCTCTGAGTAGTCGCGGGCGCCAGGTGTTTTGGCGCCGGCGCTTTCGGGGCCTTGCCCTCGTTTTTTCGAGACTCAGAGTCTCTCGGGTTCTTGGGGGCCGGAGAGTCTCCTACCTTATCAGAAGTCTTGGTGTAATCGGTCTCTACGACCGTGTAGCTGTCGTCTTCGGCGGCAGCGTTGTCCTCTTCCTCGGAGGACATCCCCAGCTCGTAGAGGGATGGAGTCGGGGCCTTCCCCTGCAGGGTGGCGTGTGCTACCCTCTCTCTCTCTCACACGAAGGGTCTTCGGGGTGAAGGCGGAGCAGGCGTTGCAGTCCTCCCTTCCGTGATTTACCGGTAGGCAAAGGTTGCAAACCGGGTGCTGGTCCTTCTGCGCGTACTTGTGGTGGCAGTTACGGCAGAACTTGAACTGCGTGTTGTCCATCATCGAGCGCTCAGGGCCTCCCTGGACGCGTGTTCGTCGAAGATCACGATGAATTCTCCTTCTTTGCTGGTCCTTGGTCGATAAAGTCTCCTGGAGTCTTCAGATGATTTTTCTTTCCAATTTCCGTATTTTCCTTCTTTCTCCAAAAATGTCTGGAGCCCAAACAGGAACGATCCAGACCCGACCGCGGAAAAAAAGAATCTGAAGATGGCGCCCAAGAGTGGGAGCTTCCGCAGGAAGCATGCCAACGTCACCGGAAATGCACCCAGGAGGTGTGACGCCGACGCCCACCTGGGCTACGAAAAAAAATAAAAAACAAAGAAAAGACTACGAATACGAACCCAACCACAAGACCGTGGAATAATGCACAGCATAGTGAATCCAGAAAGATTCACGCTGCAAAACTTAACACCGTTGATCCTCTTGTCATCTTCTTGTGTAGCTTTTTCTTGTGGCACCATAGTGTAAATCTCTTCCATTTTGCCACATAGCACAGACGTGTACTAGGTCTTCTTGCCTCTCGTAGTACCCTCAGGGTGCTCTCAGGTAACTTCAAGTGCGCAAACTCTAAGTCTTCAGGAGCCACGCTGCTAAGCTGAGGCTCTACGGCTCTGGATGTAGGACTTCTCCGCCTTGCATGGAGAGTAAGTCTTTCCTTTTCCCGAACTTGTGGGGTGCACCCAGCGCCATTTCCATGATCTGCGAGTACCACTGTGGTGCTACCAGGATCAGGGTCATGATCATGATCATGATGCTGGTTCTGCACTTGTTGAGTACCCTGTGTATCAGTGGTATCGGGGGGGAAAAGCGTAGGCAAATGTTTTCGACCAGCTTATCCATAGGGCATTCCCCAGGGATCCTTCCCCTGGTTGCCTGGATGCGAAGCTTTGGCATTTTGCATTCTGGTGTGTTGCAAACAGGTCTATTGTCGGTGTTTCCCTCTTTCTGAACAGCCTTTGCGTTTCCTGTGCATTGAGCTCCCACTTGTGGGATGCCGAGGTCTGCCTGCTGAGCCAGTCTGCTTCCACATTGTCCTTCCCTAGTAGGTGTATGGCTAGCAGGTCTATTTTTAGTGGTATGGCCCATCTACATATCTCCTGAGCTAGTTACGATAGCGGTGCTGATTGTGTTCCTCCCTGCTTGTTGATGTAGAACATCGTTGTAGTGTTGTCTGTCTGGATCAACACTCTCTGGCCGTACAGTTTCGTTTGGAAGGCCTTCAGATCGAGGAACACTGTCTTTAGTTCCAGGTAGTTGATGTGTTTGACCGCATCCGCTGGAGTCCACAGGCCCCGCACCCTGAGTTTGGTCATGTGAGTCCCCATCCCTTCTGGGATGCGTCTGTGGTGATGGTCACTGTTGGGGTCGGTGGTGATAAAGGCTTCCCTTGTGTTATGTTCTCCTTGTTCCACCACGACATCTCCTCCTGCACTGCGTGCGTTACAACCACTAGATCTTCCCAACTTTCTGTAGCTTGTGACCATTGTTCTTGAAGCCATTCCTGGAATGGTCTCAAGTGGAGCCGTACATTTGGGACCAGATGTATGCAGGAGGCCATCATGCCCATGATCTTGGTCGCTGTCCTCACTGTCAGAGCTTGCCCCTTCTGGTAGAGGTGCGTCTCCTTCAGTAGGGCCAGTGTTCTCTTGTCGCTGGGCCACACCCTGCTCTTTATAGTGTCGATCTGTGCCCCCAGGAAGATTTTTACTTGATCTGGTTCTATTGAGGATTTCCCCAAGTGAATGGAGAATCCCAGATCCACCAGTGTACTTGTCACACGCTGTGCGTGTTCCTTGCATGCTCTGTGTGAACTTGCCTTTATTAGCCAGTCGTCCAGGTAAGGGTATACATGTATCCCTTCCCTCCTTAGGTGCGCTGCCACTGCTGCAAGGCACTTTGTAAAAACCCTTGGTGTGGATTTTAGTCCGAATGCCAGGGCTGTGAACTGGTAGTGATCTCTGTTGATGGCAAATCTCAGTAGGTGTTTGTGCCGCCTGTTCATTGGGATATGCAGGTAGGCATCTTTGAGGTCGATGGTGACCATGAAGTCTCCGTCTCTTAGCTGAGGAATGACCTCTTGCAGGGACGTCATTTTGAACTTTTGTGTTCTTACGTACTTGTTTAAGAACCTTAGGACCAGGATGGGTCTCAGTGTGTCGTCCACATTTGGAACCAGGAAGTATGTTGATTATACCCCCCTGTTCCTTTCTCTGTAAGGTACTTGTTCGATGGCCTCCTTTTGGAGGAGTTCTTTCGCTTCCTTTTGAAGTAGCTCTAGGTCTTTTACTGACTGCGCCCTTCTCTTTGGTCTCTTTTTGGCAGTATCCTTTCCAGTTCTATGCCATATCCGAACTGGATGATGTTGAGTATCCACTTGTCTGTTGTTATCTTCTTCCATTGCTTGAAGAAGTGACTTAGCCTGCCTCCTACTGGTGTTACATGGTCGTCAGTGTTCTGTCCGTGTAATCCTGTGTTTGTTTTGTCGTGCTCCACCCCAGGAGGAGTTGCGTGGGTGGGCACGTAGTGCGTGGGGGAGTCACTTAGAGGTGGGTTGGTGGCCCCCTCTTTTATTCTGTCCCCGTCCGTTCGCCCTCCTGCGAAAGGACTGGCCCTTTTGCTGGTAGTGCCAGGTTTGTTTTTGATGTCCTTGTTGTGTTTGGCTGTTCCACCTGGTTGGACTGCTGGAAGGTCTGGTGGGACGTTCCTGGCTGGTTTCCCACTCTTCCGTTCTGTCTCCGTGACAGAGTACCCCTTTTTGTGCCCCTGAACTGTAAGGCCCCCATGGACCTTGCCGTTTCTTTCACCTTTTTGAGCTGGGTGAGTTTTTCATCCACCGGCGCCCCAAACAGTGTCTCCCCATTGTACGGGGTGCTTAGGATGTTGTTCTGTACCTCTGGTTTGAAGCCTGGGATACTGAGCCAGGCCTGTCTCCTCTCCGTTATTCCCAGCATCATCAGCCTGCTGGACTTGTCCGCACCGTCCAAGGCTGTTTTGAGGCAAGAGTTTGCCACATTTTCCCCCTCTTCCACGAGGTGTCCAGCACTCTGTTGGTACTCATCTGGTAGATGTTTGAGCAGCTGTCCGATTTCATCCAGAATCTGGTACTGGTGCCTGTTTAGCAGGGCGTTAAAGTTTGCCATGTGCCAGTGCATTGCCGCATTTCTCTCTATCTTCCTCCCTGTTAGGTCCATCCTCCTGCTTTCCTTGTCTGGTGGTGGCCCTGTTGTTGTTGGCACATTTGCCCTTTTTCTGGCGGTCGCCGCAATGATGGAGTCCGCCATTACAGATCCTCTGATGTAGGGAGGATCCTTAGAGTGTTTGTACTTCTTTTCTGTTCTCGGCGTCACTGACCAGCAGGTTGCCGCTTCTTTGAACGCCTCTTTCCCCTGGGCCATGACACTGTCCAGCATGGGGAGGTACTGGCTCCTAGTTTGTGTGGGGAGCAGGGCCTCCAAGAGAAAGTCTGCCTTCGGCTTCTCCTCATCCAGCTTAACTCCAAAAGCCTCTGCCGCATTTTTGATGGCGATATTGTAGGCCCCAATGTCGTCTGGCGGTGAAGGGCTCGAAGGGTACGAGTCTACGCCCTTTTCTGGATTTTCGGCGTTGAGGTCCTGCCACTCCAGGTCATGTGTCCCCAAGGACATGGAGCCGAGGATCGTCCGTTGATAGTCGTTGCCCTCCTCCTCGTAGTAGGAGGTTTCCTCCTCTGTTTGGTTCAGGTTCTCAGGACTTTTCGGCGGCTATTCGGCCTCGAAGTCGTCCTCTTCCACTTTGACGATTATCGTTTTTTGTTTCGACGGAATCGCGAAGCTCCTCATTCTGTCATCGAATTCTCTTTTCCTCTGCAGGATGTTATCCATCTCTGCCTTGAGCTGTCTTTTCTTCCTTTCCATTTTGGCCGGCTGTTCAACCTCGAAGCGTTCGGCTGATCTCTTCGACGTCGAGAAGGGCTTCGGATCCTTGGTCGATGCCGAAGCGCCCTTCGGGTCCTTGTCTTTCGAAGACAAACGCTCCTTTTCGGGGACGTTCGACGACCTTGGATTTTCGCCGGTCTTTGCCACCTGGGAGTCCTTATCTAAGGATCCCCTGTGCTGCTTGCCCCAAGATGCATCTGTGGCCGTCGAGGGTTTTGGCGCCAGTGCTCCTTTCGAGGACTTTGACTCCGTTCTTCGAGTGTCTTGCTCAGACCTTCGGGGGTCTTTCAGGGGGTTAGGGGTCGTAGACTCTCCTACCTCCTTTGAAGTCTTCTTATCGGTCTCTACGACCGTGTAGCCGTCTTCTTCGGCGACGCAGTCCTCCTCGTCGCCCGATAGCCCCAGGTGTCGAAGGGACGGTGGTTGGCCCTTGCCCTGCATGAAGTAATGGGCTCATCTCTGACGCGCTCTAATCCGGAGAGTCTTCGGCGTGAAGGCGGAACAGGCGTTGCAGTCCTTGCTCTTGTGATCGACCAGTAGGCAGAGGTTTCAAACCGGGTGCAGGTCCTTCTGCGCGTACTTGTGGTGGCAGTTACGGCAGAATTTAAACGGTGTGTTGTCCATTTCTCGTGCTCAGGGGGCCCCCTGTGCGCGCATTCTCAGTTGGACGTCGAAGTTTAAGAAGTTCTCCTTCGTCGTTCCTGCTCGATCGTGTTGTTCCTCGTCGTCTTCTCTGAATTTTTCTTGCGAAATCGGCTTTCCTGCGTCTTCTTCTGTCCAAAACTCTGGAGCCCCTTCGGGAACGATCCAGATCCAACAGCGGAAAAAAGAATCTGAAGATGGCGCCCAAAGGTGGGAGCTTCCGCAGGAAGCGAGCCGACGTCACAGTAAGTACACCAAAGGTGGGACGTCGACGCCCACCGGGGCTACGGAAAAAAAAGAAAGAAAAGACTATGATTCCGGACCCAACCACTAGACCGCGGAATAATGCACAGCATAGTGAATCCAGAAAGATTCACGCTGCAAAACATGGTATCAAGGATTGATTTTGGTTTACATTATCAACATTTGTACTGGAAACTTATCACATTTATATGGAGTCTAGTACTAAAAGCAATTTAGAGGAAGGTGTTCTACACATCTAGGAACTTTTTTTCAGTCCGTAATTGCAGTATTTTGATCCTTGTGAAACTTCAGGAGGCTCATCGTACATCAGATTCAGAGAGTTGTTAGCACACCATTATCTTTGTACTGGGACTCTGGGAAGCCTGGACTTTACATTCATTTGACGATAAGTATGTACTGCAAGCAAGCCCCAAATGCATGAATGTTTGATGAAAGACTTTGGCAGTGGAGGATTTTTCTGCCTTTAGTTTCTTGACATCATCCTTTAATGAGGTAGAGCCCTCATTTTTACCCTTCCTTTAAACAGAAGATGGCCCAGGGCTCTCTTCAATATCACACCCAGATTTTGATTTTGATTTCTTCTTCTTCTGGAGCCATAACAATAACCTGGCTTCTCTATCCTTCAAAGTTTTAGTAGAAAATGTTCTGCAGTATTTACAGTCTTTTGCCTCATGTTTAGGATAAAGGCAATAAAGGCAATCCTTATGAGGATCTTCAGAAAAAAGCCTTGCTTTTCCACAGGATCTACAGGGCCTGAAAAGCCTCTTCTTAGAATCCTAAAGACATCTTTAAGAAAAGAAGGCTGAAAACACAATACCTTGAGGTGAAATCCAACCAGGTCAAAAGTTCACCACTGAAAAAACTGAGCAGAGCTCAGGGAGATTCCCTTTCACACGACGTGCGGTTAGAAATCTGAGGTCTGGTGGCTCTGATTGGGGAGCTGAGGTCTAGGGCTGGTCTGTGATTAGCCGAAGTTTGGGCCTAAATAATGAGGCTGACGACTTCCCAAAATTTGTCTCACCTACTGGATTTTTTTATGTACTTCTATGGTACTTTTCTAATTACTGCAAGACTCCCACCATGACGACGGGGAATATACAAGCATGTGAATCTATGAAAGATTCAATACTGGAGAAAAAAAGCTTACGTAAAAGATGTCATGTTAACTCAGAAGGTAGTTTCAGACTATACTATTTGTTTTGAGGCATCTTATTGCCATTTATTTAATGGATCCTATTGCCATTTATTTAATGGAAAAGAATAGGCTGCTGTAGGCACCTTGTTCGGCCTTAAACATTTTCAAGAAGACCAACAAATGTGGTTAGGATTAAAGAGAAGATCACATCTTCAATATACCGCCATAATTTCTATCATTTAAATCACATATAATGAAAACAATAGATTGGGATATATTTATTCACTTATAACAGCTGATTCAATAAGCTAACAGTACTAAAGATGAAGCAATGGACAGTCAACATTTGGCAAATTCTTTTAATTAACTAAGTTCTTTAAATGAACTATGGCAGGAAGGCTCCTCGAATAGATCTACCTACTCGGTAGGGTGATCATTTCACTCAATGTCATCAGGTACATTGTTTTTAGTCCTTGACTTTAGGTTGCCTCCCCGGGTACGTATACCTGTTGCAATAGGAATATGCTACTTACCAGTATGCATCTGTTCTTGGCATAGAGGGCTGCAGAGTGGTACATTTATGAATAGATCGCCATCTGGTGTTGGGCTCAGATGATAGCACTTGTTTTTCTTCTGGATAAGTCTTTGTCGTCATCGATGACTCCTCCTCTTGGTGTTAGTGCGCATGGGCATCGGCTCCATCCTTAGATTGTTTTGCCATAGTAGGGTTAGATGGAGTAGTGTAGTAGAATACATAAAGATATGCCCATGTAAGTGTATCTAAATAAGATAATGTTGGGACAGACACAGGTTTCCGGGGAGGCAGGGAGGGCATGTACCACTCTGCAGCCCTCTATGCCAAGAACAGATGCATACTGGTAAGTAGCATATTCCGTTCGAGGCATACGGGCTGCAGATGGTACATTTATGAATAGATTATACAGCACTTACCTCCCTAGCGGTGGTCACCAGTGTCTGTCGCAACTGTTTGAAATGGAGTTTTTAGTACAGCTTGGCCCACTCCGGCTTGTTGTGTAGTCTGCACATCAACACAGTAGTGTTTTGTAAATGTATGTGGTGTAGACCAAGTTGCTGCTCTACATATGTCATCTAGGGGAATGTTCCCTAAGAATGCCATAGATGCTCCTAGCTTCCGTGTAGAATGAGCTCTAGGAGGAACAGTTAATGTTCTCTTTGCTTTCATGTAACATATTTGTATACATCTTACAATCCATCTAGCGATGCCCGCTTTAGAGATAGGATTGCCCTTATGTGTTGGGGAAAATGCTACAAATAGTTGTTTAGTTTTCCTGAAGTTTTGTGTCCTTTCTATGTAGTACAAAATGGCTCTTTTGACATCTAGTGTATGTAGGGCCCTTTCTGCCACCGTCTGTGGCTTTGGAAAAAAAACTGGTAGTTCCACCGGTTGGTTGATGTGGAATGCTGAAATTACTTTAGGCAAGAACTTTGGGTTTGTTCTAAGAACCACTTTATTCTGGTGTAACTGTAGGAATGGTTCTTGTATTGTCAATGCCTGTAATTCACTTACTCTCCTGAGTGAGGTAATGGCTATAAGGAAAGCCACCTTCCATGTAAGGAATTGTATCTCGCACCTATGCATAGGTTCGAAAGGTGGTCCCATTAGTCTGGTGAGTACTACGTTGAGGTTCCAGACCGGGGAAGGTGGTAATCTTGGTGGAATGACTCTTTTAAGGCCTTCCATGAATGCTTTTATCGCTGGCACTCTGAACAGGGATATATGCTGCCTGTTTTGTAGGTACGCTGCTATAGCTGCTAGATGTACTCTGATAGATGTGTACGCGAGATTACATTGCTGTAAGTGTAGTAAGTAGCAAATAATCTCCCTTGTTGATACGTCCAGAGGGTTGATATTAGTGGTACAGTGTATAGCAAACCTCTTCCACTTAGCGGCATAGCATGCTCTGGTGGTGGGACGTCGCGCTTGCTTAATTATCTCCATGCAATTTGGGGGTAGATCTAAGTACCCAAATTCTAGGATTTCAGGAGCCAGATCGCTAGGTTCAGTTGTGTGGGATCTGGGTGCATTATTTCTCCATGGTTCTGTGTAAGGTGCATGGGTAGAATTCTTAGCTTTTGGTGTGGCACTTGTGAGAGTTGCAGGAGCGTGGTGAACCACGGTTGTCGTGCCCACGTGGGTGCTACTAGTATCATGGTCATTGAGTGCTGTTGCAGCTTTCTGACCACTAATGGGATTAGTGGGAGAGGGGGAAAAGCGTATGCAAATTTGTTGGACCAATTTATCCATAACGCATTGCCCTGTGACAGGTGGTGTGGGTACCTGGACGCGAAGCTTTGGCATTTTGCGTTCTGATGAGTGGCAAAGAGGTCTATCTCTGGTTGTCCCCATCTTTGGAAGAATGGCTGCAGTATTTGTTGGTGCAGTTCCCATTCGTGTATTTGTTCCGACTGTCTGCTTAAGATGTCTGCTATCTGGTTTTGGACTCCTGGTAGGTGTTCGGCTAACAGATAGATGTTTTGAGGAATGGCCCATCTCCAAATTTCCTGTGCTAGTCTGGATAGTTGGAGAGAGTGCGTCCCCCCCTGTTTTTGAATATAATACATTGCTGTCATGTTGTCTGTTCTGATCAGGACTGCTTTGTCGGTAACATGTATTTGAAAGGCTTTCAATGCTAGAAACACTGCTAGTAGTTCTAGATGATTGATGTGCAGTCTTCTTTCCTGCACACTCCACCTTCCTTGCACTGTGTATTTCTCCATATGTGCTCCCCATCCCGTGAGCGATGCGTCCGCTGTTATTGTCACCTGTGGAATTGGTTCTAGGAACGACCGCCCCTTGGTAATGTTTGTTGTGTTCCACCACTTCAGAGAGCGATGTGTGCGGTCGTCTACCAACACCAGATCTGTAATCTGTCCTTGAGCCTGATTCCACTGTGTCGCTAAACATTCTTGTAGCGGACGCATTTGCAGTTTGGCATATGGTATTAGCAGTATGCAGGATGACTTCATCCCTAATAGCTGCATGAACACTCTCGCTGCTAGTGAGTGTTGTGGCTGGAATCTTTGAATGATTGTAAGCATTGTTTGTATCCTGGCTGGATTGGGGTATACTTTGGCTTTTTCTGTGTCTATAGTAGCCCCCAGATATTGTTGAACCTTGCTTGGTTGCAGGTGTGACTTTTTGTAGTTCACCGTGAACCCTAGCTGGTGTAGCAGCTGAATTGTCTTTTGTGTGTTCTGAAGACATTCCTCTTGTGACTTGGCCTTTATTAGCCAGTCGTCCAAGTAGGGGAAGACATGTATTTGTTGTCTTCTTAGGTGAGCTGCCACCACTGCTAGGCATTTTGTGAACACCCTTGGTGCCGTTGTGACACCAAACGGAAGGACTTTGAACTGATAATGTTGTCCGTCTACCACAAACCTGAGGTATTTCCTGTGGGCTTTGTGAATCGGGATATGAAAGTAAGCGTCTTTTAGATCCAGTGTAGAAAGAAAGTCCCCTTTCTTCAGTAAAGGAAGTACTTGTTGGAGCGTGACCATGTGGAAATGTTCCGAATTTATGTATGCGTTGAGAGGTCTTAGGTCCAATATTGGCCTTAAAGACCCGTCCTTTTTGGGAATTAGGAAGTATAGGGAGTATACTCCCGTTCCTTGTTGGTGCTGTGGAACCTTCTCTATGGCATGCTTTTCTAGCAGGGATAGTACTTCTTGTTTTAACAGTGTCAGATGATCTTGTTTCATTGGATGCTGTTTGGGGGGGATGTTTGGTGGGGTAGCTGTGAGTTCTAGGCAATAACCATGTTGGATAATTTGTCTCACCCACCTGTCTGATGTGATGTTTTCCCAGGCAGGTAGGAACTGTGATAGGCGTCCCCCGACCGGTGTTATGTGGTCTGGGGGGAGCTGTATGAAGTCACTGTTTTGGGGTTGGAGAGTTGCGGTTGTTGTTTCCGCGACCCCTACCCTTGTTGTTGTTACCTCTGTAACTGCCCCTAGCATTACCTCTGGGTGATGTTGGAGTAAAAGAGGTCTGTTGCTGGCTTGTGCCTGTATTTTTGGATCCTCCTCTATAGGTGGACCTACGAAAGGAACCTCTTTGGGTGGGCTGTTGCAATGCTCCCATTGATTTAGCCGTTTCCGTGTCCTTTTTTATCTTTTCTAAGGCCTCATCTGTCCCTGATCCGAAAAGTGTTTTCTCATCAAAAGGCTGGTTCAATAAGGATGTTTGTACTTCTTGTTTGAACCCTGAGACTCTGAGCCATGCATGTCTCCTTATCATGATGCTTGTGTTTATGGATCTTGCTGCAGTGTCTGCTGCGTCTAGGGCGCACTTAATGGAAGTGTTAGTAATTATCTTTCCTTCCTGTATGAGCTGATCTGCCCTCTTTTGATGTTCTTTGGGGAGATGTGTGATGAGTTTTTCTAATTCATCATAATGAGCTCTGTCATACCTTGCAAGTAATGCTTGGTATTAGCTATGCGCCAGCTGTTTGCCGCTTGGGATGCTACTCTCTTGCCAGAGGCATCTATTAGTTTAGACTCTTTGTCAGGAGGTGGAGCTTCTCCTGTAGATAAAGAGTTTGCTCTCTTACGAGCGTTTGTGACCACTAGTGAGTCTAGAGGAATTTGTCCCTTGATAAATATTGGGTCCTTTGGAGCTGCCTTATATTTTTTATCAATTCTTGGGTTTAATATTCTAGCCCTCACCGGGTCTTTGAATATCTCTGATGTGTGACTAAGTAGGCCTTTAAGCATTGGTAATGTTCCTGATGTTCTTTGTGCAGCAGGTAGTGTTTCTAACAAGAAGTCCTCAATTTGAGGTTCTGCATGTAGGTCTACCTTGTGGTATTTTGCTGCTCTATTAATTAATTGTGCAAACCCAGTATTATCATCAGGTGGTGAGGGTTTTGAGGGATACAATTCAGGGTCGTTGTCATTATCTGACCCTACATTGTACTCCTCCCATGGGTCTGCCTCCTCTGGGATTGTGTCTTCATCATCCCCAGGATGTTCTCCCTCCCCTGTGTCACTCTCTACATCTGTTGTAGGTGTAGATGGTCGTGTGGGAGGAATATTTGGCCTATTGTGAGGAAGAGGAGAAGATGGTGTGTGTCTAGGTTTGGGAGAAGAGGGAGGAGTTGTATTCGTCCCCATTGTTCTCTTCTTCGGAGGAGTTTTGTTGTCCGATTGTTCATTCTTCCTCTTTTTAGGTAGTTCTGTGACTACCTTGCCAGTTTGTGGATCAATAAACAGAGTCTTTTGTTTAGGATCGGTTTTATATTCCTGTGTCGGTACCGCAGTTTTCGGGTCCGAAAGGTGTTTTTTCTTCTGACTGTCCATTTGTATTTTCGACACCGAGATTTTATTCGGATTCGATGCTTTCGGCATCGAGGATGTCTTCGGTGTCGAAGGTGTTTTCGACGTCAAAACGTGTTTCGGTGTCGACATGGACTGTCTCGACTTCGAGCTTTCCTTGACATGGAGCTTCGGTGTCGATGTCGTGGTGGCTCTTTTATCGGAACCACCATGATGGGAGACCGAGTGTTTCGGTTTCGGTTTCGTTGCCGGGCCCGAAGGCGGGGCGTCGGAAACTTTTTTCGGTTGTCTGACCGGGCTCGAGGGCGGGGTCGACACCGTGCGGGGTCTGTTCTTGGGTAACGGGACGTCGTCACTCACGGTTTGTTGGACGTCGATTTCCTCGACGTCGGACTCGTCCGCTTCTGACCCCGCCTCGTCGACCTCCTCTTCTAGGTGCTGGTCCTCGAACAGCTCCGGGATTGCTTGTGACTGCATTCTCGATACCTCGTGTCTTCGAGCTCGACGGTTTCTAATCGTCGATTTTGAGGAAAATGCTGCACAGGCGTCACAGTCCCTGGATTCGTGTTCAGGGGACAAGCAGAGGTTGCACACCTCGTGTAGGTCCTTGTGTGGGAACTTAGCACCACACGTTGGACATTTTTTGAATGGAGTCCTTTCCATGGACTCCGGGCTGGACTACGTCGAGCTGGTCTTCTCGTAGTCGTCGTTCTTCGAAACGCGTCGGGATGGAAGTGAAGTCGCGTTCGATAACAATACCGTCGAATTGGAAAGGGTTACGCGCCGAATATAACCTTTATCGAAGTCGGTCCGGAGCGCTTCGATCCTCATCCGAACCCGATGGCGGAAATAAAACAATCTAAGGATGGAGCCGATGCCCATGCGCACTAACACCAAGAGGAGGAGTCATCGATGACGACAAAGACTTCTCCAGAAGAAAAACAAGTGCAATCATCCGAGCCCAACACCAGATGGCGATCTATTCATAAATGTACCATCTGCAGCCCATATGCCTCGAACATATCTTACGTACATCTCTTACTACTCTTACTAACTCCATTATCACCCTCTGCGGCAAACAATCTAACAATGGAGTTGATGCCCATGCGCACTATCACCAAAAGGAGGAGTCACCTACCTCGCGACTGGAAAGACTTCTTCCAAGAAAAACAAAGTGCAAACATCCGACCCAACGCTTGATGGTGATCTATGCACAGCATATGCTCTACAGCGGATAAGCCTCGAACAAAAGGTTCTTCTAAAGTTAATGCCAGTAGCTCACCAACTCACCTTAATGAAGCGATTGCCATAAGGAAGGCAACCTTCCGTGACAGGAACTGTAAAGGACAATTGTGTAAAGGCCCAAAGGCCACCCATGAGTCGTGTAAGTACAATGGTAAGATTCCACACCAGTGCCGGAGGTATTCTGGGTGGAATTACGATTTTTAAGTCCTCCATAAAGGCTTTAATCACAGGAAATTTGAACAAGGGTAACTCCTGTTTGTTTTGCAAATATGCATCAACTGCTGTAAGGTGCAACCTAATAGATGTAAGCTAGAACGGATTGCTGTAGATGCACAATGTTTTGAACAGAAGCATCTAAAGGATTAATCTTCTTGTTATTACAATAGATAAAGTGTTTACATTTTGATGCATTACAAGCTCTGGTGGTAGGCTTTATTGCTTGAAGATATGCATACAGTCCGGTGGCAGATCCAAATATCCAAACTCTAGGACTTCAGGAGACAAATCACTAAATTGAGCACCTTTGGGTTTGGGTGCCTGACTTCTCCCTGGCTCTGAGTGAGAAGGCTGGATTTGAGATGCAGCTTTTGATGTGGAACCACAGACAGTTTTAACAGTGTGGTGAACCAGGGTTGACAAGCCCATGTGGGGGCTACTAAAAGTGTGAGTGATGTTTGCCTGAGCTTCCGAACCAGAAACTGAAGGAGTTGGAGAGGCAGAGAAGCGTAGACAAATTTCCCGGTCCAATTCATCCAGCCTTTTTAAAGGGGGTGTGGGAACCTGGAGGCGAAGTTTGGGCATTTTGTGTTTTCCACTGTGGCGAACAGATCTATTTGTGGGAATCCCCATTATCGAAAGTATGGAAGGAGAGCTTGGGGATGAAGTTCCCACCCGTGTATTTGCGGTCTCCTTCTGCTGAGGAGGTCAGCAATCTGATTGTTCACCCCGGAAGGTGTTCTGACAGAAGATAAATTCTGTGATGGATTGCCCAGCTCCAAATGATCTGAGAGAGGCGTGACAGTTGGAGAGTGTGCGGACTAAGATAACTTTGCCTATGAGGTGAGACTGAAAAGCTTTTAGCGCTAGAAATATTGCTAGAAGCTATAGTTGATGTGTAGATGTTTGTGCTTGGTGTCCCAGAGACCCTGGATTGTGTAATCGTGGAGATGGGCACCCAACCTGATAGAGATGCGCCCGCTGTTAGCACAATATGTGGAACAGGGTCGATGAAGGGCCGCCCTTTTGATACATTTTGTGGATTCCACCACTGCAGAGAGCGATGGGTGCAGCTGTCCACCAACACTAGATCTGTCAAATGACCCAGTCACTGATTCCATTGACGTGCTAAGCATTCTTGTAGGGGACTGTGAGAAAGTGGCATCTTTCTTGCTTGGTATGCCCCCACTTTTAGCTGAAATTGCTGATGTGCTTTGACTGAGTGTGCCCTGGGCTCCTGCCAATCAGGTGCCCAGGGCCTATGTTCCTTCCCTAAAGCTGTATTGAAGCTGAAACCCAATTGGCATCTCTGGCCACATGTCAGCCCCTGGTAAATGGTACGCTAGGTACCCAGGGCCTTGTGGCCAGAGAAGACCCCTAAGGGTTGCAGCACTTATTGTGCCACCCTTAGGGGCCCTGCACCCTGACACCAAAGCCCTGCCTTGGCAGACAGTGTCCTGGTGCAGACCTAAACAGAGTCGACATGGCACACATCCTTGTGTGCCGTGCCCACAAACCCACTGCCTTGTCATAAAACAGTCACCCCTCTAGCTGGGTGCCCTATGCCAGTGGTGTGGGCACAGGTGCATGAGCCCTGTGCCCCAACAGTGCCCAGGGCCATTCCTGGGCACTGTAAGTGCAGTGATGCCATTAAGAGTATATGGTACTGGGAGGTTGTCATTACGAACTCAACAGCACCATAATGGCTACACTGAAGACTCACAAGTTTGATATCAAACGTCTCAGCACATTAACCCCACACTGATGCCAGTGTGGGATTTAATGTAAAATGCACTACAGAGGGCATCTTAGAGATGACCCCTGAAACCTAACCTACAATCCACGTCTGTTCTGAGAGGCTGCCTAGGCTGCCACACAGCAGACATGTTGCTGGACCCCTGGGTGGAGAGCCCCTGCTCTTCTGGGCCTGCAACAATGCACATCCTGGGAGAGGTGCTAGGCCTCCTCCCCCAGGATGGGCAGGGGGAATCTTCAAAGGCATATCGCCTTTGTGAGCTTCTCCAGACCACTTGCTGTACTCAGCAACTGGCCCCCACCAGTTCTGACCCCCACTCTATTTAGCAGTGTACTTAAACGGCAAATCAAACATATCCAGGTTCCATCGGGTATCAACACTACATTCACTGCACATGTTTATTTCAGAGCAACGGCAGCCTCCTTCTAGAGGTCTGATTGCGGAAACTGTGTTAAGTGTTTTAAAGTGCACCCAATCTAAATCACGGGCACATCCCAGAATGAACATCTTGCGGGGAGTAGACTGAATCTTGCTCATTTTACAACTGTGCTCTGGTGTATGAATGCATTTATGTCTGAAACTGGAGTCCCTGGGCTAATGAAACAGTTGTGACTTTCCTAACTCTAATGGTTCAAAGACCCAATTTATAGAAATGTTCAGTAGGATAATGTGACCTTGGCAAACACAGAGTCCCTTTCCGGAGCTGCATGACTGATATGCATGCTAACCAACATGTACTCATTCAATGTGTACGGTCGAGAGGAAGCCCTGATTACCTGGAACACATTTCAGCATAACAGCTACAAAAGCTTCCAAAAATGTGATGCTATATCTAAAGAAGATTTATACACTGTCCTGGATATGATTTACATTCCAGCCTCGTCTTGGGGGCTCATACATTTTTTGTGCAGTTTCAATATATATTGTGACCACCTTCCTTCTGTTTGTGAACCATGATGCTTAAGCATTTAGCCGTGAGAATTTTAAAGCCTGTGAGAAATGCAAGTACAATTTTAATCTTTGGCAGCATTTAGGCAGGAATGCTATTGACACGTACAGTTCCCTTTCAAAAGCCAAATGATTATCGACACGCCCACTTTCTCCTTCTGCTTCAGGTCCCTGTGTCACACTATCACTGATTAGCTCTTTGAGCTCGTCTTACATCACATGCTCTCAATAGCAAATTAGCCAATTGTAGCCGTTCCACCCTTTCGATGGCAGATCATTCAGTAGTCGAAATGAGTACAGAAGGAAAATGCTACTTACCAGTATGCATCTGTTCTTGGCATGTAGAGCTGCAGAGTTACACATGGCTAAAAGGCATTCCAATTTACAATGCCAAAAGCTCTAACTCACATAAGTGCGAGACCGATTGCATTTCCAATGCTTGTTCTTTAAAGGAATCATATAGTGAGGGTCCTCAGAAGGAAGCCTGTGTTTAACAAAACGTGTAGCATGAATATGTCCTGTAAAAGGGTTGATATAAATCATCTTTTGTTTGGGATCCAGTTTGGGATGAATAATTTCTAAATTAGAGTCGGAAGGCTCAGAGAGGTTGTTTTTAGATTTTGGCACTCTAAAGTTTTTGGGTCCAGGAAAGACTTGCTTTTAGGAGCAGAAGATTTCAGCTTCAAAGCATGCTTTTCTTTCGATATGGAGGGTTTCGGCGCCGAACCAGATGAACAAGTTACTTACCTTCGGTAACGATATATCTGTAAGAAACAGTAGTTAGTATTAGATTCCTTACCTTAGAATATCCCCAGGCGTCAGTCTGGATCCGGAAACTTTTGCGTAGCAGTACCCCTGCGCGTCGGTAGGCGTCGTCTGCAGGCGTCTCCTGCGGCTCCGCGTCCGTCGTCGGCGTCGTGCGCCGTGATGACGTCGCTGGAGTATATAGACGCCGCCTCCGCGCGCTGACGTCAGTTCTTTGCACACAGCTTTTCCGCGCCAGAACACGCAGAGCCATGTGAGAACCAACACTGGTGCCATGTGAAACTAGGGCCCTGAAAGGGATGTCCTTAACCCTAGGTATCAGTTCGCAGAACGGGGAGGATGGGTGGGGCGGTAAGGAATCTAATACTAACTACTGTTTCTTACAGATATATCGTTACCGAAGGTAAGTAACTTGTTCATCTGAAAGAAACAGGTTAGTATTAGATTCCTTACCTTAGAATACATACCCCAGCAATACCAACCCCGGTGGTGGGTCTGCGAACTAATACAACCTACACCAGAAAATCCTGGAGGACCGAACGGCCAAAGAAGCCATCCCTCCGGACTTGACTGTCCAGGCAGTAGTGCCTCGCAAAGGTGTGCAGCGAGGCCCACGTAGCTGCCTGGCAAATGTCCTGCAAAGGGACTCCCCGGCCCAGAGCAGTAGTAGCCGCCGTGGCCCGAGTGGAATGGGCTCTCAGCCCGACAGGAGGCTCCTTCCGAGCCAAAGAGTAGCACGCTTTGATGCACAGGACGACCCACCAGGAGATGGTTCGTTTCTGTACCGCCCGTCCCTTCTTCTCACCCACGTAGCCAACAAACAGTTGGTCATCCACCCGGAACTGGCGTGTGCGATCCATGTAAAATGAAAGCGCACGTTTTGGGTCCAGACGATGGAGCCGCTCCTCATCTTTTGAAGGATGCGGAGGCGGGAAGAAGGAGGGTAAGGTGATGGACTGCCCGATGTGAAAAGCAGAAACTACTTTGGGCAGGAAAGAAGGTCTAGTTCTCAGAACCACCTTGTCTGGATGAATGGACATGAAAGGAGGTTTGACAGAAAGAGCCTGGAGCTCACTCACTCTCCTGGCAGAGGTGATGGCAACCAGGAAGGCCGTCTTCAAAGTGAGGAGACGGAGAGGACAGGAATGAAGCGGCTCAAAGGGAGCGCACATCAAGAAAGTCAGAACCAGGTTCAAGTCCCACTGAGGCATCACGAACGGAACAGGTGGATACATGTGCGTGATGCCCTTCAAGAATCTCGTTACAATAGGGGACTTGAACAAAGATGGCTGATCAGGTAGCCTTAAGAAGGCGGAAAGGGCAGAAAGGTAGCCCTTGATAGTGCCCAGAGCAGAGCCCTGCTGGGCAAGAGAGAGAAGGAAGAGGAGAACCTCGGAGAGAGGGGCAGAAAGGGGATCCACAGCCTTTGCTGTGCACCATGCCACAAATCTGTTCCACCGGCAGGCGTATACCGACTTTGTGGAGGGACGCCTGGCTGCCAGAATCACATCACAGACTTCAGGAGGCAAGTCAAATGGCCTCAACTGTCGCCGCTCAATCTCCAAGCATGGAGGTGGAGACTGGACAGGTTCGGGTGGAGGACCGTCCCCTGCTGCTGCGACAGAAGGTCCTCCTGAAGGGGCAGGCGGATCGAGGGACCGACCGTCATGCTGAGTAGCTCGGGATACCAGTACCTTCGAGCCCAGTCCGGAGCCACAAGGATAACTTGGGCCCGGTTGCGCCTGATCTTCTTCAGCACTCTGGGCAGAAGTGGTATAGGCGGAAAGGCGTACAACAGACCGCAACTCCACTCGCGCCGAAAGGCGTCGCCGAGCGAGTGCCGTCTTGGAAACTCCAACGCGCAGAACTGATGACATTGCGCATTCTCTTCTGTGGCGAATAGATCTAACCAAGGCTCTCCCCAATGAAGAAAGAGACCTTTCGTCACGTCCGAGTTCAGACGCCATTCGTGATCCACCGAGCACCGACGGCGGAGTTCGTCCGCCATGGCGTTCAGAGAACCTGCCAGGTGTTGAACCGTCAGAGTCACGCCCTGACGTTCCAGCCATTGCCAGAGGCGCAGAGCCTCCTGGCAAAGGGTCCATGACCCCACTCCGCCCTGCTTGTTGCAGTACCACATGGCGGTGGTGTTGTCCGTGAACACCTGCACTACACTCCCGTTGACAAAGGGGAGGAATGCCTTCAGTGCTAGGCGGATCGCCCGCAGCTCCAAAAGGTTGATATGGAGCCGGGACTCCGCCGGAGGCCAGATGCCTCTGATCTCCGCCTCTCCCAAGTGGCCTCCCCAGCCCTGGAGGGACGCGTCCGTCACAACTACGTGCTCCGGTTGGGGAAGGGAGAGGGATCTGCCTCTGACCCAATCGCGGTCCGTAAGCCACCACTGCAACTGTCTCGCAGTGCCCTCCGAGATCAGGACATGGTCGGATAGGTTGCCTTGATGCTGGGCCCACTGAAACTTCAGGTCCCACTGCAGAGCCCGCATCTGCCACCGGGCGTGATGCACCAGAAGGATGCAGGAAGCCATCAGCCCCAGCAGCCGCAGCGTCAACCTGACCGAAACCCGGGATAACGGCTGAAAGATGGGAATCAAAGCCTGTATATCCCGGACCCGCCGTTCCGGAGGATAAACCCGAAACTGCGCCGAGTCGAGAACCGCTCCGATGAAAAGGAGCTTTCGAGAGGGACACAGGTGTGATTTCGGCACATTGATGGAAAACCCCAGCTCGTGCAGGAGGTCTGCCGTCATCTGAAGGTGGTGGACGACTGTTTGGGGCGAGCCCGCCTTCAACAACCAGTCGTCGAGGTAGGGGAAGACTGAAACCCCTAACCGGCGCAGATGAGCTGCGACCACCGCCATCACTTTCGTGAACACCCGTGGGACGCTGGTAAGGCCGAATGGGAGCACGATAAACTGAAAGTGCTCGTGGCCTACCGTGAACCGCAGGTAACGCCGGTGGGCCGGCAGGACGGGGATGTGAAAATACGCATCCTGCAAGTCCAACGCCACCATCCAGTCTTGCGGGTCTAGAGCAGCCAAGACCTGAGCCAAAGTCAACATCTTGAACTTCTCCTTCCGGAGGAACCGTTGACGTTCCGTAGATCCAAGATAGGACGCAGGCCCCCCTTGTCCATCTTGGGTACCAGAAAGTAGTGGGAATAGCAACCACACCCTACTTCTGGCCCAGGAACGCGCTCGATGGCCCCCTTGGCCAAGAGGGCCGTAACTTCCTCCTGCAGAAGTGTCAAGTGGTCCCCCGACACACGGTGGTTCTGCAGTGGCATGGCTGGAGGAGTGGTCTCGAAGGGGAGGGAGTAGCCCCTTCGGACGAGCTGCAGCACCCACCTGTCCGATGTGATAGTGCGCCAGCGGGAGTGGTGATGGCGAACCCTGCCACCCACTGGCGTCACATGGGCCTGAAAGCTCGGACTAGGAGGATTTGGAGGCTGCTGAGGGGGGAGGTGTGGTCTGACCTCGCCGCTGTCCCCAACCGCCTCCACGGCGGAATCCACGGCCGCCACCGCGTTGAGAAGTTGTCTGCGGTGCGTGGCTGGCAGCACGTGTGGGACCGCCCCTTCCTTGGCCACGAAAGGAGCGAAACGAACCCGTTTGCTGGCGCTGGGTCGAGAGACCCAAGTACTTGGCCGTGACCCTGGAGTCCTTGAAGCGCTCAAGCGCGTTGTCCGCTTTGTCGCCAAACAGGCGACTGCCATCGAACGGCATGTCCATCAAGGCATTTTGGACATCTGCCGAAAAATTGGCGGATCTCAGCCAGGCGTGGCGACGAATCGCCACCGTCGTGGACATCGCTCTGCCCAGCGAGTCGGTCGTATCAAGACCACACCTGATGGAATACCTTGCCGCGTCTCGGCCTTCAACCATAGCCTGGCCGAGCTTGTCCCGTACCTCCTGCGGGCATTGCGGCAGACACTCCGCGACCGTATCCCACAGAGAGTGGGTGTAGCGGCCCAAGAGGCATGCGGTGTTGCAAGACCGCAGTCCCAGACTCAGGGACGAGAAGACCTTTTTGCCATACTGGTCGTACCTCTTAGATTCCCGGTCGGGCGGGGCCGACGGGAATGCGGATTGGGATGTTGAGGCCTGGATCACCAGACTCTCAGGGGTGGGATGGGTGGACAGGAACTTAGGGTCGTCCGAACACGGACGGTGGCGCCTGGCAACGTTCCTATCAACAGGCGAACCTGAAGCGGGCCTGGACCACGTGCCCAAAAGAACGTCCGTCAAGGCTTCATTGAACGGCAGCAGAGGCTCCTGCGGGCATGACTGCGGTTTGAAGACCTCGGTAAGGATGTTAGGCTTCACTTTTGCGACGGGGAGCTCAAGGCGCAAGGCCTTGGCAGCCCTCATCAGCACCACAGAATAAGCAGCCCCAGCCTCCGACGCCACAGTGGGAGGCGAGACAAAACCAGGGTTAGGAGAGTCGTCCAGACCACTGGCATCACCCAAGTCACCTGTCCAGTCCACGTCGTACTGACACTCGCGTGACAGAGGGTCCTCAGACCCCTCCCAACCCTCTCCATAATCTTCATCACCATATTCGGATTCAACGATGTAGACCGGCTCCTCGGGGTCAATGGGCCCCATCGGCGCCGGACGACGCCGGTCCGACTCCGCGTCCGGAGTTGGAGAGGGAATGGGGGTGGCGCCGCCCGGAGCCGGCGCCGGAGCCCCGACGCCGGCCGGGTTGCCCCGATGGAATTGGCGCCGGAGAGGCCGGTTGACCAGCCGGCGTCGACCCTGAAGGGCCCAGCGGCGCCGGGGCCGGAGCCGCCGGCGGCGTCGGGGCCGGAGCACCCGAACCGCTCGGGCCCCCGGACGGGACCGCCGGGCCCGCAGGCGCCGTAGGCCCCGTCGGAGGAGACAGCGCCCTCATGGCCATGAGGAACTCCTCTATCTATCTCCTCGCGCGACGCACCTTGCCCAGGGACCGACGGGTGTGGAGCAGGCAGCGTCGGCGACCCACGCGGGGGTGGGGCTACCCGAACCCCCGGCCGCATCGCGCGAGCGTCGGGGGGAGTCGGGGGTGCGATGACGACGCCCCGACTTCTTGTGTCGCTTACCTGAGGAACCGGAGGAATGGTGACGACTCCCGGAGCGCTCGTGGCGGCTCCGCGACCGTTCTCTCGACCGCTCCTTCGACCTCCGGCCGGACCGGGACCGCTCCCGGCGCGGGGCCGACAGCCGGAACTCGAGCAGCTTGCGGGACCGCTCCCGTCTAGCCTTACCCGTCAAGGCCCGCCAGTCGACGCAGGACTCCACGTCGTGGTCGGCGCCCAGGCACCGGAGGCAGAGTCGATGGTGGTCGGTGACCGACATCAGGCGGTCGCACCCGTCACAATTTTTAAAACCGGGCATCCTACCGGCACCTAAAGAGTTAGAGTAATCAAAAAACTTTGGTCAAAAGACCGGAGTACTGCTCTTCGGATCTGCGCTAACTGGCGCGGAAAAAAGAAGAACTGACGTCAGCGCGCGGAGGCGGCGTCTATATACTCCAGCGACGTCATCACGGCGCACGACGACGCGGAGCCGCAGGGGACGCCTGCAGACGACGCCTACCGACGCGCAGGGGTACTGCTACGCAAAAGTTTCCGGATCCAGACTGACGCCTGGGGATATTCTAAGGTAAGGAATCTAATACTAACCTGTTTCTTTCAGATTTAGGCTTCAAACTGGAAGGTTTCGGATCCAAAGAGGATTTCATCCGACTCAGTCCCAAGCCGGAAGGCTTGACTATCTGTTTTGTCGCAGAGCCAGAAGGAAACATTGTCTCTGTGCCGACCTTGGCCAGAAGGCAGGGGTGGTGCCGAAGCCTTATGTCGTTTGGGCATGGGCTTAAGGGTTAATCGGTACTCACAGGACCCTTTCCCGGAGGCACGTTTTCAGACTCCATGTCTATCTCGAGTTCCGAATCCAACTCCGGAACAGAGAAGGCCTTTTCTGCTGCCGTTGCCCTGACCTCTTCCTGCTCAGATTCTTTTATTTATTTATTTTTTTTAAACCTTTATTAGCGTCAAAAGGATATACAAGTCTAGGCCTACAACCAAGTCAGCCGGCCTCAAAACGTAAAGCAATCAGAGGTTCCAAGGCAAACATTACAGAGTCAATCAGCAAGAAGCAGAGGCAATACAATCGTAAAAAGGGGAGAATATACCTAGGAACCAGAGGGCCAAGACACAGGAGCAAAAAAGGTTAATTTTATAATATGGGGATAAGGCGTACGACAGGCTCACTTTCAATATAGAGACGTCCGAAGTCCCAGAACCAGCCTCAGCGACAATAAGGGGGTATGGGGCCGCAATACAGGAGAGGCAACACAATTCACACAGGAAGATCGGGATAATATAGACATAATCGACACTTTAGCATTATCATCGTTACATGCCCACCACCCAAACCACAGCTAAGCCAGAACAGAGGGATCGGAGAAACAGTACATCAAAACTAACCCGTCATAGTGACCTCTAGGAAAAAGGAGGGAGGGGGGCGGGGGCAAGGAAAAGAGGGGGAAGAGGGGGGAAAGAGGGGGAGGGGAGGGGGACAAGGCGGAACAATGAGAAAAAGAAATGAAATACAAAAACGAAAGAAAAAAGACACGCCGACACAGGCGTCCCGTGGCGGGAGTACAGGAGAAAACAGGAGTATCAGCACCAGTGAGGGTACAGCAATCGAGAAGAAAAGCAACCGAACCATAAAAGGAGGGTTAACGACGCCACACACCCCACCCCGAACACACCACGGGAGGCAGGGACAGACGCGGCGTTACTATAAAGAGATACAAAAGGGCCATAGAACCATAAAACAAACAACAAATAGAACCCAACCCACCCAGCCCACCCTGCACCCCTGTAGAAGGCTATGGCCTACCCTTCAGACAGCGTGCCTGTCGCCCTAAACCAGAACCCGAAATATAGCAAGAAAGAAAGAGAAGAACGAGACAAAAAGAAACAGAAACAGAAATAAAGAAAACAGGAGGGAGGAGCATAAGAACAGAAATCAATATGGTCGGCCGCCGCCCTCCGCCCAACCAGACAATCGCAGCAAAAACAGACCAGGACGACACCCCATCAAGCGCCATAAAACTTACAGAGGAGGGGACCTCCCACCGCTCTATGGGTACAAACAACTGCGCCACTAAGTCGTATACCAATAATCAACCAGGAGTCGTGCATATCACCCCCATCCCTTCCGAACCACAAATCCTACCCACCACATGACAGTGTAAAATGAGATACTCAATACAAGACCAGCACACAATCGAAAAAAATGATGACTACTATGTAGACATGGGGGGGTAAATCGGTCCGCAAGGGAGCAAAAGTCCGAGCAGAGAGTTTAAATGCATCAGCAAGCGCAGCACGGGTGATGAAGAACAGGAGTTCAGTTTCGCCGCTTGGGAAGGCGAGGGGGTCTATAGACAAAGGCGAAGCCATCGGAGCAGGTGCAGGCGGCAGTCCACCAATATTCCTAGGCATCCGAGCCGAACAGGGCCGCGGCACAATGTCCAAGTCCCCGGGGTCAGAACCTCGAAAAACAGGGAGCTCCAAAGTCACCGGCACACAAAATGATCTTCGATCAGCGGCAGCAACACTTGCAGCAATCGAGGGGGGCGAGGCAATGGAGTCACTGAAACAAGAGGGCGGCAAGAAGAAACGGCTGCTTAAAATGGCGGCAGATCGTGGCGGACTCACAGGGACATCGGGGGTCAGGGATGCGCGCAGGGATCTCAGAGCTTCCAGGATATCTCTGACCGTAAGCTCACGCTCACCAGACCGGACCCCCGCGCAATTAGGCAACCCAAGCCCGCCGCCACAAGGCGATTCACGTTTCAGAGGGTCGGCCGCCATTTCGCGAAGTCAGCCCAGTCGCCGCCCTCCGCAACCCCCAAAAAACAGTTCAAAAATGTAGGACTTAACAGAGCTCCGGGGGGTTCCCAGCAATGGCAGCCTTGGTGCCGAAAGGATGTCCGCCCAATGCGGGACTCCGCCTACACCAGCACCGGCGCCCCCAACAAGCAGAGTCCGGGCGCAGAGGTCCAGGTCCGCCGGACAAAGCAGCGGCGGGGGGAGGACCCCTTCAAATAATCAGTCCCCGGTGCATCTCACCCACATCAGCCGCGCTGTCACCAGGGCAGGCCCGGATCAGGATTGCCGGGATTTTCGCACAACGGCTCTCATCATTGGTTCACTCTCTCGACCGGGGCCGACAGTCGTCGGATCCCACAGGCTAGGTCCCGGTCTAGGTTCCACGGAGGCCCCGGTCTTGCGGAGGGCACAACTTCGGAGCCGCTGCACGTCGAAACCTCCGGGCCAAATGGTGAGTACAAGCGAGGTGTTCCGTTTACGATTCTCCGATAATGTGTCGTCTCCGGACAGGATATTATACAGGATACATGATCAGGCCGGAGGGCTGCGGGAGCCGAGCTAAAAGGCGACCATTACGCTCGCGAGCTTGGCTCCTCCCCTGCTCAGATTCTTAGGCGAAGATACCCGGAGCGTGTTCTATGTTTTGATGTTGCATTTCACGACGTAGAGTCAAACGATTGCGAAGAGTCTTCTTGGACCAAAACGATTTATAAGCGTTGCAGTCTTCCTCCTTGTGCTCCGGAGACATGCACAATTTGTACACTTGATGAGAGTCGGTGCGAGGGTAGAGTGGCACCGAGGACAGAATTTATACAGAGTCTGTTCTACGACGGAAGACCCGACCAAAGAGGTCAGGCCTGAAGGTCGCCCATGAAGTTTTAGATCGAAATTGAAGGATTTGTTAACCGAAACGATACCCAGAGAAAAGAGAAATGCATAAGAAACAATACCAAGAGTGGATTGCACACCAAGGTGAACCAGAAGAATGGTTTTGAACCTGAGCGCAACAATACATGTCCAAACCTGATGGCAGAAAAAAAACAATCTAACAATGGAGGCAATGCCAATGAGCAGTATCACCGAATGGAGGAGTCACCTTACCTCGTGACTGGAAGGAAAATGCTACTTACCATTATGCATCTGTTCTTGGCATGTAGAGCTGCAAAGTTACACCCTATGCATAGATGGCCACCTAGTTTTGGGCCCGGATGTTTGCAGTTTGTTTTGTTGTAGAAAAGTCTTTGGAAGTCACGGGATAGGTGACTCCTCCTTTGAATGATACTGCGCATGGTCATCAGCTCCACCCCCAGATTGTTTTTCGCCATTAGGGAATTGATGGAGCTGTACAAGAGGTAGTGATGTCCATGTGATTTGTATCTAATTAAGATAATACTGGAACAGATAAAGGTAGCCGGGGAGGCGGGTGGGCGTGTGTAACTCTGCAGCTCTACATGCCAAGAACAGATGCATACTGGTAAGTAGCATTTTCCGTTCGAGGCATATGAGCTGCAGATTACACACTATGCATAGATTGTATAGCAGTACCCACACCTAGCGGCGACCACCAGTAACTGTTGCAGTTGTTTGAAACAGTGTTTTTAGTACAGCCTGGCCCACAGTGGCTTGTTGTTTAGTTTGCACATCTGCACAGTAATGCTTTGTGAATGTGCACGGTGTAAGCCATGTAGCTGCTTTGCATATATCATCTAGGGGAATGTTCCCTAAGAATGCCATTGAAGCCCCTATTTTCCTTGTAGAATGGGCTTTTGGAGGAATTGTTAATGTGCGTTTGGCTTTGTGGTAGCATATTTGTATGCGTTTAACAATCCACCTTGCAACCCCTGATTTTGATATGGGGTTGACTTTATGTTGCGGTGAAAAAGACACAAAAAGTTGTTTTGTTTTACGAAAAGTTTGTGTCCTTTCGATATAGTACAGTAATGCTCTTTTGACATCTAAAGTGTGTAGAGCTCTTTCTGCGACTGTTTGAGGCTGCGAGAAAAATACGGGCAGCTGAACTGATTGATTTAGATGGAATGATGAAATGACTTTAGGAAGGAATTTAGGATTAGTACGAAGAACCACTTTGTTATGATGCATTTGCAGAAAGGGTTCTTGAATGGTAAATGCTTGTAGTTCACTAACCCTTCTGAGAGAAGTAATTGCTACTAGGAAAGCTACTTTCCAGGTTAGGAATTCTAATTCACATTTATGTAATGGTTCAAAGTTAGGTCCCATTAATCTTGTGAACAATGTTTAAGTTCCACACTGGTGCAGTTGGCGTTCTGGGAGGAATTATTCTTTTGAGTCCTTCCATGAAAGCTTTTATAGCTGGTACTAGATAGATGTTGTCTATTTTGTAAGTATGCTGCAATGGCAGCGAGGTGTAGTCTGATAGATGTATAGGCTAAATTACACTTTTGAAGGTGTAATAGATATCCTATGATGTGTTGAATAGACACGTCTAAAGGATTTATTTGGTTGTTTTGGCAGTATATGACAAACCGTTTCCACTTACCAGCATAACATGCTCTAGTAGTGGGACGTCTAGCTTCTTTTATTACGTTCATACATTCTGGAGGAAGGTTGAGGTAACCAAACTATGACCTCAGGAGCCAGATCGCCAGGTTGAGCTGAGCTGGGTCCGGGTGTCTGATCTCTCCATGGTTCTGTGTTAATAGGCGTGGAGATAGGTTTAGTTTTTGGTGTGGTACTACAGACATCTGCAACAGCGTGGTGTACCACAGTTGTCTGGCCCAAGTTGGAGCGACTAGAATGAGCGTCAGGGAATGTTGTTGTAGTTTTCTACCACTAACGGGAGTAGTGGGAGAGGAGGAAAAGAGAACGCAAATAGTTTTGACCAGTTCATCCATATCGCATTGCCTTTGGACAATGGGTGTGGGTATCTGGCGACAAAGTTTGGGCATTTTGCGTTTTCGTGGGTGGCAAAGAGGTCTATCTGAGGTTGTCCCCACAGCTGAAAGAACTGATAAAGTTCCAACTCGTGGATCTGCTGTGTTTGTCGACTTAGAAGATCTGCCATAATGTTTTGTACTCCTGGGACGTGTCTACTGCTGTGCTAACAGAGAGCTACAGAGAGTGTGTTCCCCCTTGTTTGTTTATGTAGTACATAGCTGTCATATTGTCAGTGCGGACTAAGACAGCTTTGCCGGACACTTGAATTTGAAATGCTTTTAGGGCTAGAAACACAGCTAGCTACTCCAAATGGTAGATGTGGAGTAACTTTTATAGCGATGTCCACCTGCCTTGCATGGTGTGAAGCAGTAGGTGAGCTCCCCAGCCGGAGAGCGATGCGTACGCTGTCATGACTCTGAGGAACTGGCTCTAGAAACGGTCGCCCTTTGGAAAGGTTTTTGGTATTCCACCATTGCAGAGAACGAGGAGTCCGACCGTCTACCAACACTAGGTCTGTTAGTTGACCTTGAGCCTGGTTCCATTGTCGTGCTAGGCACTCTTGAAGTGGACGCATTTGCAGTCATGCGTGAGGTACTACAAATATGCAAGATGCCATCATTCCGATGAGCTGCACGAACACTCGAGCTGGTAGCAAGTGTTGCGGTTTGAATTTTGTTAGGAGAGTTTGCACACTTGTTATCCTGGCTGGAGAGGGATAAGCTAGTGTTAGTTGGGTGTTTATTGTAGTGCCGAGATACTGTTGTATGTGCGAGGGTTGCAGATGCGATTTGGTGTGATTTACTGTGAATCGCAAGTCGTGAAGCAGTTGAATAGTAGCGTGAGTGTGTTGTACACACTGGCTGTATGAGCTGGCTTTTATGAGCCAGTCGTCTAGATATGGGAAGACATGAATATGTTGTCTTCTTAAGTGCGCTGCTACTACTGCTAGGCATTTTGTAAACACCCTTGGCGCTGTTGTGACTCCGAATGGGAGCACTTTGAACTGATAGTGCTGCCCGTCTAGCACAAATCGGATATATTTTCTGTGCGCTGTGTGGATGGGAATATGGAAGTAGGCGTCCTTGAGATCTAGAGTGACAAGGAAGTTGTTTAGTACCAGACGTGGAAGGATTTGTTGGTGTGACCATATGAAAATGATCCGACTGTATGTAAATGTTTCGAGGTCTGAGGTCTAGGATGGGTCTTAGAGATCCATCCTTCTTTGGAATTAGGAAATATAGCGAGTATACGTCTTTGTTTTCCTGATGCTCTGGAACTATTTCTATTGCATTTTTCTGCAGGAGGGATATTACCTCCTGTCTGAGCAGTGTTAAATGTTCTTGTGACATTGGACGCTGCTTGGGTGGTATGTTTTTGGGGGGGGGGGGTTGATGTTAGTTCTAGACAGTAACCTGATTGAATTATTAGGAGTACCCACCTGTCTGATGTGATGTTTTCCCAGGCTGGCAGGTATTGTTGAAGACTTCCCCCGAGGAGTGGAATGGGACGGGGGAAGGGGGAGGGAGTCGTTGGGCAGGGGTAGAGGCAGAGCGGGAGTTGTTATTTTTACCTCTGCCCTTGCTATTGTTACCCCTGTAACCACCCTTTTGGTAGCCCATGCTGTAAGTGGACTGTGTAGGGGCTTTGTATGAGGTAGAAGGTGTGTCTGAAGAGTATCCCCTGGTGGCATCTCGATAGGATGAGCGTCGAAATGAACGTCTGGGAGCCTGCAACTGCAGGGCTCCTATAGATTTGGCGGTATCTGTATCCTTTTTCATTTTTTCAAGTGATACATCTGCGTTAGGTCCGAATAGGTGTTGCTCATCAAAGGGTTGATTAAGAAGGGTACTTTGTACGTCAGGTTTGAACCCTGATATGCGTAGCCAGGCATGTCTACGTAATATAACGCTGGTGTTAACTGCCCTAGAGGCAGTATCTGCTGCAACAAGTGCACATCGAATAGAGGTCTTTGTAATATTTTTCCCCTCTTGGATAAGCTCATTTGCTCTATCCTTGTACTTATCAGGGGGTGCCTCATTAATGATTCTAATTCGTCATAATGTGCCCTGTCGTATCTGGCAAATAATGCCTGTGTATTGGCGATACGCCACATGTTTGCTGCTTGAGACGCCTTTCTTTTCCCTGATGCGTCAAGTAGCTTAGTCTCTTTATCTGGTAGTGTAGCTTCACCTGATGTTTGTGAGTTTGCTCTCTTGCGTGCATTGGAAACTACAAGTGAGTCTAGTGGTACTGGGCCTTCAATGTATGCTGGGTCTGAGGGGGCAGCTTTATATTTTTTATCTATTCGAAGGTTAATGACCCGAGTTCTGACTGAGTTCTTGAAGACTTCAGGAGCATGCTTAATCACTCCTTTAAGCATTGGTAAAATGGATGAGGACCTTTGTGCATTATCAAAGGTATCCATTAGGAAGTCTTCATCTACAGGGTCTGTATGCATGTCTACCCGATGATATTGCGCAGCTCTGTGAATTAATTGATTGAAACCCATAGTGTCTTCTGTATGGTATATGACATCCTGAGGGACATTTGGGACATCTGGGGTGTTATAATCATCCCACGGGTCAGGTGATCCTGTAGGAGTAGCTGGATCAGGTAGGTTACCCTTCGGTGCTATCACCCCTGTTGTCATTGTCTGGTATGATAAGAGGATGATGGGGAATGTTGTGATATGGGAGGATATGGTGATGGTACAGGTGAAAGAAGGGGAAGGCAGTCTTAAGGGAGAGGTAGCCATGTCCGTTTTCTTTGAATGCGGAGCTGGTGTGTCCAGTGGTCGCTTTATTGAAGCCAAAATTAGCTGTCCAGTGATTGGATCTTTAGCTAGAGTCTTTTGAGCAGGGTCTGGATAAAGTAAGTCCTCTGCAGGAGGCCGATCTTTTGGTGCGGAGAAAGGTTTCGGCACCGAAGCGGTTTGTTTTTTTGGCAATGTCTTTTACCGGAGAAGCAGGAGTCTTTTTTGGCTTCGAAGCTTTTTTCGGTTCCGAGGATTTTTTCAGCTCTGGTATATTTTTGGGATCTGAAGTTTTTTTTTGTTCCGGTGGTTTTTTCGAATCCGAAGCGGGTTTGCTTGGTTCCGACCTGGGTTTCGGTGAAGGAGTAGTGGTATGTTTCGGCGCCGATGGTTTGGATGTCGGCGTAGCCCGTGTAGTTGTCTTTTTCGGTGCCGGTAAATGTGCGCGGGCACAGTGCGAAGGCTGACTCGAGCCCGAGTCGCCGGAAGGCTTAATTAGCTTCTTAGCCGGGCCCGAAGGTGGGGCAGTAGAAGCAGTGTGTCAGGGTGCACCCGAGGGCGAGGGTGTGACCGGGGCCTTCTTTGTGTGTGTCGAGGAAGGGTCGAGGTCGACGGTCTTACTTACGACCCGCTGTGCTGGAGTGATGTCCTCGACTTCAGAGTCTTCTGCCTCGGAATTGCTGTCGATGTCATGTTGTTCTGGAACGTTGCGCCTTCTTCAAAGATTTCGTTTGGAATCGAAGCTGAAGATTTAACCATTGTTCTCCTCGCTCTTCGGTCTCGGATAGTCTTTTGGAGCGGAAAGAGGCACAAGCGGAACAGTCTTTGGCCTCGTGCTCCGGGGAGAGGCAAAGCTTACACACTTCATGAAGGTCGGTGTGGGGAAACTTCAACCCACATGGAGGACACTTTTTAAATGGCGTCCTTTCCATGAGCTGGCATCGAGGCCTAGTTAGGCCCGAAGGCCGTCGACGACGACCGGAATCGAAGTCTTCGGTGTTGAAGAGTAGCGTCGACTTGAAAAGCGTTCAAAACTTAATTTCTGTAAGTTGGTGAGGATTGCGCGCCGAAGGAAATCGGTTCCAACACGGAGCGTTGGAAACACATGCTAGCCCGGTGGCGGAAAAAAACAATCTGGGGATGGAAAGCAAAAGGTTGTAAAAAGACTTTATTTATGCTGCCAACTCTGTCAATGCAAAGCCTCAGTGAAGAGGGCAGTAGCCACTCACACTCAACATGGTGTGTCCAATGGATATTACCGAAACACTGTCATAGCTCCGATGAAGACAATAAATGATTAGGCATAATGCATTTGAGAAGGCAGGCATTCATCATCATAATGTTCATTGGAGGAACAACACTGAGCTGTTAATTGTATATACACACACACACACACACAAGCGCTGGGTAGCACAGCTTCCCAGAGAAGACATCTTTTCTAACACAAAATATCTGCATTCTTTAAATTGAATTTACAAAGATGTAATTAGATTATGAATATAATTATGATTTTCCAACCCTTCTGAGAATACTGCACCCACACCCACATTCTGCAGAGTATACCTAAAGCCTCCTTTTGGAGTATTTATTTAAGCCCTGTTCTTTTCTTAGGTAAAATGATAGCAGACCTGATCTCTGCATTTCATCAAGGGTGCCGAGGTGCTAGCAAATCAGAAATAGTTTGGCAATAAGGTGTTTTCTATATTACAAGTAGCAAACATTAAAATTCACAGCCAAAGGTAAAACACTTAAAAAAAAAAACACTTATGAGTTTTAAAAACTGAACGCAATCACATGATAAGAAGTGTCAAAAAGGATTCTAGATTACCATCCGATCATGTGGGTGCAGATTGTTGAAAGTGCCTGACTGTGTAAGAGGGGGAGGGGAGCTGCCCAGGATTGTTCCATAGGTTGGTTGGCTGACTGGCCCAGACGAATTCCACAATTCTGCTGCACTATGAAGACCATCTAAAAAAAATAAAAAGCATTAAAAAAATGTTTTAACTGTACCTCAATACATACAGGCAGATGATAAACTTACCAGTCTAACACAATTGTTTTACAGCAGACAAAACAAGCAGAGAATGTTCATACTGCCCATCATTTCGCTGCAAATCAATTTAGCAGACTATAAAACAAGAGCTGTGGCAGTCTGAAGCATCATCTTCACTAGACTAAAATGCAAGAAATCAGTGCGCTATATCCAGCAATGTTAACCAACTCCCTCCCTCAATCCACACGAAATTATCTTCCGATTGTCAACCGGATAATGGTAAGATGCGACACTCAAATGAGTTCCCACATTTTGCCAGATATCGCCCAGGAGATTAATAGGGGGCGTAGTAGGAAGCTGGCCTTTAATGTAAATGCTCTCTTTGTGGTAGTGTGGGCAAGCAGTTTAGGCTTATCTGAGGGCAGTGTTAAGCATTTGTTGTAAACGGAGTCAATAAATGAGACACTCCAGAAGAAACTAGAGACCAATTTCTAAAAACACAAATGTGTACATAATATTAGACACCAAGATCATCAGAATCAGGTAAGTACTTTAGATGTTATAGATTTTAACAGGTAAAACAGTAGAAAAATCACAGCTGTGTAATTTGATGCATGAGCCTCAAACGCAGTAATGTTATCCTATGGGAGAAACATTCACTGTATAGGTAAACTTACAGACTACTTAAAGGACTGTTCTTTTGGACTTCAGGTTAGATAGGGGCCAAGGTCCAAGAAAGCACTAGCAGTTCAAGTTTACCTGCCAGAGGTGTACAGGTGCAGAGGTGCATTACCCAGAGGTAGCCTTGAATGCTACAAGCTAAAGTAAATGGGGCAAAGTACCTGTGAGAAAAAGACTGCACGTGGGGACTGGGGGATCAGTGCAACAGAACCGGAAGGGAGGGGGGGGGGGTTGGGGAGGCTCAGCATTTGAGGGTCTCAGGACCTCAGAGACACTGCCTGTTTCCTTGAGCCCGGGATGAGGAGCTCAGGTGCAGAGGTGTTTTGGCCAGTGTGTTGATAAGTTAGAGAAAAGAAACACAGCAGGGCCACTCTCGGTGTAGAGCTGGCCTTACTCGAAATCCCACGACGTGCAGGTAAGTTTTGGTAGATGTGGTGTCCCGACTGAATAAGCCTTGGTGTTTGCAACTGGCTCCGATGCCCAGAGCACTGGTGCAGGGGGGCTCTTGAGGGTCTATCAGCTCAGTATTCGCTGGGGAGCAGTGGCTGTCCTCCGAGAGCCACATGGTGCTTCTTCTCAGGCGATACTCCCTTGGTGAGCCCAGGGATCGAAAAAACGTGGTACAAGACCAATGTGGTCGGTGCTTGCTGGTGCAGGAAAATGGCTCCTTCATTCCAAAGAATATCTTGCTGCTTCGAAGTGCTGGGCAGACCTCCAAGGATTTGGTAAGGCTGTTCTGCTTCTGGACGAGTCAGTCTTTGTGATTGTTAGGACAGCAGCCGCCAGACAGGGTGTTGCACCAAGTTCGGTGCTGGTCCACAGTTCCCACGTCACCTTTTTTTCACAACAAATTTTATTAGGTTTCCATGGCACCTGGTGGGCAGGGCCCAAAACATACATTGTAGATACAGTTCGATGTAGAAAGTACCACAATTTTGAGAAATACATCATCAAACTAGCCTGCAAAATAGCTGGCCAACAACTGAAACATACACAGATTACCATGTAGTTCACTTGAATGCAATATGTCTAGATGTATATGTGCTGACAACAGAGTTGCTCAACTTAGATATTTTAGCAATTAGATAGATGTACAAGACAAATTTATGGAGGGTCGATTTGTGGTGGGGGGTAAGTCTATGCCCCGATATTTCGCCTCAACAGGACCAAATCTTCCTGTGCTTTTGAGTGCAGCCCTGTGCCCGATAGGCTGCGGCCATGGCCCCCATGCATCTGTCCATGGCCATCTTCCACCCCTTCACTGTTGGCGGGGAGGTCACCTTCCATGCTTGGGTGATGTCCCACTTGGCAAGTGTGAGGCCCAGAAATAGTAAGTGTTTGTTGCGGTTCCTGCAAATCCCCTCTGTGCTATGAAGCAAGAACAGCCTAGGATTGAACGACAAGCTCCAGGACAAGACATGGCCCAGGCAGGACGAGATTTTACGCCAAAAAGTTGCTTTGTTCTCTGAAAGACTTTTGTTCTGTCAATGTAACACAAGCACTTCTATCTAGTGTATGGAGAGCTCTTTATGCTACTGTATCTGGGTGAGGGAAAAACACAGGTAACAACTGACTGAATAAGGTGGAAATGAGAAACCCCTTTAAGAAGTAACTTAGCGTTGGTGCGGGGTTGGTGCGAAGCACAACCCTATCTCTGTGCGACTGGAAGAACTGTTCTTCCAAAGTTAATGCACGGAGCTCACCCACACGCCTAAATGATGTGATGGCTATAAGGAAAGCTACTTTCCAGGACATAAATTTTCGAGAACAATTATGCAATGGTTCAAATGGTGGGCCCATAAGTCTTGTTAAAACAATCTTGAAATTCCACATTGGTGCTAGTGGAACCAGAGGTGGAAGTACTCTTTTGAGGCCCTCCATAAAGGCTTTGCTGACAGGTACCTTGAATAAGGACATATGTTGTCTATTTTGAAGGGAAGCAGTGACTGCGGGCAAATTTAGGATGTAAAAACCAAAAGACAGTTTTGATAATGCAACTATTAACAAATAATTTTTTGTATAGTAGCATCAAATGGATCAATTCTGTTATTAACCCCTTCCGCGCTCATGACGAGCTCAGTTCGTTATGAGTTACGACGCTCGTACGCTCATGACGAGCTGAGCTCGTCATGTAACGCGGCTTTTGAAAAAACGCAGCGAGCAGCGGGAAAACCACTAGCGCACATGCGGTTAAAAGTAAAAGACAAACCTTTTCCATTTGGCTGCATAGCATGCCATGGTAGCAGGTCCACGGGCTTCTCTGAGGATGGTCATATATTCTGGTGGGAGGTTCAGCTAACTGAACTCTAAGACCTCAGGAGCCAAATCGCTAGTTTGAGTTCCGTGGGGTTTTGGTGCCTAATTTCTCCATGGATCCGTGTGAGAAGATCCAGCTTGAGGGGAACCATGGTCGTCTTACTCATGCGTGGGCTAATAGTATTTTAGCCTGAGGGGTGTTTTCCTGAGCTTCTGAACTAGAAAAGGAAGAGGTAAAGGCAGAAAAACATAGGCAAATATCCCTGACCAAATCAGCCATAGTGCATTGCCCTTGCAAAGTGGATGTGGGTGCGAGAACCTAAATGTGAAGTTTGGGCATTTTTTGCTGTTCGCAGTGGCGAACAGATCTATATGTGAAAACCTCCACTTGTGAAAGTTAGGTAGGAGTACTTTGGGGTGGAGCTGAGGAGTTCGGCTAAGTCATCTGTTCCTGGAAAGTGTTCCTTAAAGAGATGAATGTTAGGATATAGAGCCCAACACCAAATGGTCTAAGATAGGCATGATAACTGGAGAGAGTGTGCCCCCCTCCGTTTTTGTACATATTACATATCAGTCATATTGTCCGTGGGACAAGGACAACTATGCGAATCAGCTGAGGAAGGAACGCTTTCAATGGTAGGTGAACAGCTTGAAGCTCTAGGTAGTTGATGTGGAGATCCTAGTGTTTGGTGTCCAAGAGACCCAGAACTGTGGGATTTTGTTAAGTGAACACCCCAGTCTGACTGATGAGTGTTGTCAGGATGATCTGGGGAATAGGGTTGATGAAAGGCCACCCTTTCATATCACTGTTTGCACCGGTTTATAACTATAGACAGCCATAGAACTGGAGGATAAACATATGAACATTTTCCATTCCTTGCTGTCAACAAGTGGTGTGGATACCTGGACGTGAAGTCTTGGCATTTTGAATTTGTATGTCTTGGAAATAGATCTATTTTTAGTGTGCCCTATTCTTTAAATATTTCCTCCGTTACGTACGGTTTTGAGTTCCCACTCATTTGGAGGTGTCCACCTGTCTGAGTAGCTGTTTCTACATTTTGTATGCTTGGCAGATGAATGGCTTTCTTTGTTGTGTGTCTTTGCACTGACTTTCTCCATATTTTTAGTGCTAGTGTGGAAATGTCCCTTCTTGTTTAGTTAAAACGAAATGGTTACTTACCAGTAGGAGTAATTTTGCAGCTTGAAGAATTTTCTGGATTCGCATGCTGTGCATTATTCTGCCATCTGGTGGTTGGGTCCGGAATTGTCTTGTTTTTTTCTTAATTTGGTCGCTGTCGACCACCATTCGGTCCCCGGTACGTCTCTAAGGAATTCCTGTTAGGGCAAGGTACAAGAGGGGGCTGCCCGCTGTCGCCGCTGCTCTCCAACTGGTTTTAGAGCCGCTCACGGCATGGATATGACACGACCTGGTTGTTCACGGACTCCGCTGGACGGAGAGTTGCGAGGATCGCATATCCCTATATGCTGATGATATCCTCCATATCTGGCTTCCCCCTACCGTTCCCTACACAGCATCCTAAATATTTGCAAGACCTGGAATAGCAGAGCAGCTTCAAATACTTTGGGATCCATATTACGTCCGACTCGGAGAATTTCATGACAATAAATCTCCTAGAACCCCTAAAAAGACTGCGCAGAGACACCAAACACTGGCAGGCCCTACCGCTGACACTGTTAGGACGGGCAGCACTCTTCAAAATGATGGCACTCCCCCCCCTGCATTTTATACGCCCTACAGAACACCCCTTCTTGGTCCTTGCAGCCTATTTCAGAGTCATCGAATTAGAGGTGTCTAAACATTTTTGGAATGGGAAGCCAGCCCGAATAGCGATGTCCAAATTATTTTGCTCGTGGTATGACAGGGGCATAGCATTATCCAAACATACAAATGTACTACTGGGCGTCCCAGCTGACTAAAATAAACCAGTGGATACACGCCCCACACCGATCTGGTCTAACATCTAGACAGACTCACGCTAGGGATTGAGGGACTCAACTGAGCATTATATATATATATAGGCTTTCCTGTTTTAGTTTCTATTTTTGGTAAATTCTGTTGTTTTTTTTCCAGTGTTTTCAATATCTTAAAAAACAGTTGTTATCAGTGGTTACACATTTTCGCGCCACTAAAAACAGAAAAAGTGTTTTTCCGGTGTTTATGCAACGTTTTGCTTTTATTATTGCTTGCTTTCTGCACTGAAAGAACATGGTATATAGACAGTGTACTAATAGTGTATATGAGGTCCAAATAGATTATTGCAAATTAATCTTATTGTAGTACACCATACAATACTTCAGTGAGTTTTTGGGTCATTTGCACTCGCTCTTTCCTTCCCATGTAAACTTCTGTGAAAAGGCCCTCTCGGCATTCTTAGCCAATTGGGCTGAGAACCATCAGCTAAGGGACACAGTTGGAATGACTCTTTCTTTGATGCCACATAAAGCACGAAATGATAAATATTTGCGTTTTAGTTCCTGTGCATTAGAAACCAGTGCACCAGAATGGACTAAAAAGTCAATAGCATTCCTCATTAACTCTTAAGATTGTAAAGATGCTTTCAGCATACCATCAAACAAGTGGCAATTATCTACTACAGGGAATCACTTCAGCTCGGGTATCAATTTTGACAGGTCATCACACAACTTTTTTATATACGTAGCTGAATCACTGCAAATACAAACAATATCACTCCAATCTTTGTTGAACTTGGAAATAACCTTTTTTGCAGAGCATTACAAGTGATACTGTGTTCCATGTTTTCCAAAAGTCTGGTGTCGTGTTTTCACCACTGTACCAGATGCTTGGTGATATATATACTTGTCACTATACCTTGCATTGAATGTTTAAAGCCTGAGGTGTTGGCAATTCACCTACTATCAATACTGACCCACTAGAAACTATGGTCCGATGTATTAAGGGTTTTTACCCATTCTCTGTGGGTAAATGTGATGACACATATTAGTAAAGATTTGTATGAAACCAGCCACTTTACCTATCGGTGAAATAATCAAATGCAGCAAAAATATCAAATATGAATTTGATATTTCCTGATTCTCTATAGTTTATAAAATAATTAAACTAGACCTAAAACATGAAACTAAACCCTGCATCTTTAGACCAAAGGCCACAAAACTGAAAAAGTAAAAGGAAGAAGAAACAATATTTTAGTGGCATCCCTAAAGAACAAAACTCAAGCAGAATAATGTTAGCCAGTCTTTCTTACTGCTACTTGTATAACAAAGTTACATTGTATTGATCCCTTCAGGAAGAAAAAAATGACTTTCACTCTTTTTCCTTTCTTTGAATGGCATTCAGTTTGTGGTTGTCCAGGTGTTTTTTCAGTGTTTATATGTTTTCACCGGTGAGGGCTATTTTTCTTTCAGTGGGGTTTTATCAGTTATTATAGGTTTAAAGCTAAAACCCCACAGCCTAATTATATAACACCAACCGACAGAGGGCCTTGATAGGGCCAACTAAACATACAGTCCATCGTTTGGAACAAAAAGATCACACAAGCCACATCCCTCACGTATCGAAAACCTGTCAATAATCACCCTGACCTCACACAATCCTTACGTGAGAGATGGCAGGAAGAGGTGGTTAACCTAGACGAGGCAGACTGGCAGGAGGCACTAGCATCCCTGAGAGAGGTAGCAATCTCGTCAAAATTACGCTTAGTTCAACCGAAAGTGCTACACCGAATCTACTACACCAGGGTGACGTTATATAAAATGGGACAGTCAGATAAGCAGCTCTGCTTACGACAGTGTGGGGCAACAGGTACATTCTACCATACATTGTGGGACTGTCCCTAAATTGTAATCTACTGGGAGGCTGTGATGTCCACTATATGGAATGTTAGTGGTGCCTCAGTTCCTCCAGAACCCAAGAGGTGTTTACTGAATATCTGGGAAGCCACAGATCTTAATACTGCAGCGCAAATATGGGCGACCCTAGGTATAACCATAGCTAAAAGAAATATTGCAAAACAATGGGGATAGCATGCTACCCCTACCGTAGGAGATTGGAGCAAAGCTATGAACATGGCGATTGTGGCACACAGAGGATGCCCCAAGAAGTGGGAATAAGGGTGGGGAAAGTGGAATGTTTTTAGTTTTAAATGGTTTTTATTGAGCCAAAAGAAAGCACAGCAAAACATCGCAGTACAAAGTATATGTAACAGGTAAGACAGTTGCAGATTGTAAATACATGTCCAGGTACCGCTAGGTAAGAATTGGCATTGGAAGCAAGCAGTCAAGGAGAGCTGGGCAATGCAGATGAGGCACATGACAGGCAATGTTGGCCAACATTTTAGAACTAACCAATCCCACAAAACCCCCTTGCCCCACCCACCAACCCCCTTCCCCCCCTCCCCAACCAGTGTGCCATACGGCAGAGGTCCATAGTCTTTGGATCAGAAAGAGCCTCGCCCTATAAACGTTAGAAATGATTAGGTGCCGGGGCCGTGAGGCGTAGCAGCCGTAAGTATTTTGGACATGTAATTTCGTTAAATTCTTTGGACAGCAGCGAGATGAACGGTTGCCAGACCTTTTGAAACGTGGCTGTAGTTTGGGTGAGAGTGGCTTGGATACGTTCCATGCCCAAAGTGAACCAGAGTTTGTGTAGCCACCCTGTGTGAGTAGGTTCGGACGCGGACCCCCAAAGTGAGAGGATATGTTGCGTGGCAGCTTGCACGGCAATGCCCATCTGGCGGCCTCGGATAGATTTCAGGGGGAAGGTAAGTGCGTTGGGTAATCCCAGAATGGCATATGCGGGAAATCGAGGGATCTCGGTGTCAAAGGTCTCATCAATATCGTCCAAAACCAATTCCCAGTAGCACCGGACTACTCTACAGTCCCAAAGGATGTGTGTCAAAGTGCCCTTTTCCCCACAACCCCTCCAGCACAGGTCGCTCCTAGATGGGTTCCCTTTATGAAGCCTGACTGGTGTAAGGTGCCAGTAGATCGCTAATTTCACCGCAGATTCTTTGCCTGCTGTGTTGCGTGTGGTGTGCGATGCCCTGTAGTACACTTGGCCCCATTCTTTAGGTGATAGTGTCCTGCCCAGTTCGCTTTCCCACCTCTTCTGACCAGCGGTCTTGTGTAACTCCGTTGGAGGTGTAAGCATTTTATATATATCAGAAATCAGGTGACGGTCAGTATCTTTGGTCAGGAGCCAGTTCTCGAAATGAGTCATGGGACGCCCCACCAGAGTGACAATCGCCGAGTCAGTAAGCCAGTGGCGCAATTGAAAGTATTGAAAAAGGGGGGGTCAATGATGTTATAGTGTTGTTTGATATTTGAGAGTGTGAAGAAGCCTTGTAGATCAAAGAGATCCCCAGCGCGTCTGCATGCCGTGCCATGCCATTGTGTGAAGGCCCGAGGGCTATTACCCGGGGGGGAAGTCCGGGTTGTCTAGGAGCGGGGTAAATGGAGAGGGAAAGGTGGTGAGACCGCGTTTAGCGCTACAGCGTCCCACACCTTGGTGACTGTGCGGGTAATGGGAGAGTTGGCGAGGTACGTCGGTCTGTGCTTCTTAGGCAGAAAGGGGATCGTCCACAGGGGTCGCTGAGCCATGGCTCTGTCTTGGAATAGCCACCTCTTCTCTGACTCGGGCCTATACCATTCCACTAGGTATCGGAGCTGCGTGGCATGGAAGTATTGTAGTAAGTTGGGGACCCCCAGGCCTCCCTCGTCTGTGCTTCGGTGAGCCAACTGTTTGTGGAGTCGTGCCCTTTTGCCCTCCCAAATAAAGTGGTGTATTGCTGCTTGAAGATCTGGGATGGTGCCTTTTGGGGGAAATATTGGGAGAGTCTGGAAGACGTATAGGATTTTGGGTAGGGTTGACATCTTCACCGCTGCCACTCTTCCCAGGAGGGATAGAGGCTGTTTAGACCAACGCGTGAGATCCGCCTTGATCTGGGCGGTGAGGGATTTGTAGTTAAGAGCCGCTGTCGATGTGGTGGAATGGGTGAGAGTGACCCCCAAGTAAGGGAGTTCCGAAGTGACCTGGAGGTCGCAGCCAAAGTTAGAGGCAGGGGCGTTTAGGCGGGCGTTACCCCCTAGGGGCAAAATAAGGGACTTTCCCCTGTTGATCTTGAAGCCTGCGACCGTGCCGAATGTGTCCAGCTCGGTTAAGAAGGCGGGTATCGAGCGATTGGGTCGGACCAAGGCAGCAATGATGTCATCAGCATATAAACTGATAGTGTGTGGTTCGCCTCCGAAGTTGATTCCAGTAATGTTGGGATTGTCTCGGACCTTCTGCGCCAGAGGTTCGACGTATAGGGCAAATAGAAGGGGAGAAAGTGGGCACCCCTGTCTCGTCCCTCGTTGGATATCGAAGGGGTCCGAGCGTGTCCCACCCAAGCGAACGCGGGCCTGCGGTCGGTGGTAACAACCGGCCACCCAGGACCGAAAGCGGTCGCCGAGTCCGAAGCGGAGCAGTACTTGTTGTAAGTACACCCAGTCGACGCGGTCGAAAGCCTTCTCCGCGTCGATGGCCAAGAGTGCCGCGTCGGAGTCCTGGAAGTGTGTTTTATCTATTAGATGTAGCATTCGTTTAGTGTTGTCACTACATTGGCGGTTGGGCACAAAGCCCGATTAGTCAGGCTCTAGGATTCCGGGCAGGAGCGGGCCCAGGCGAGCCGCCAATATTCCAGTGAAGAGTTTGAGATCTAAGTTTAGTAGGGAGATCGGGCGGAATGCCGAGCAGTGAGTCTGTTTCTTGCCCGGCTTCGGCAGGACGATCACCTCCGCCGCTAACATGTCAGGGGGGATAGAGCCTGGACCCTCAAAGGAGTTGAAGAGTCGGGTAAGGACAGGGGCCAACAGGTGACCGAACAATTTGTAAAATCCCGCCGAGAAGCCGTCCGGTCCCGGGGACTTCAGCGGGCGAAGTCTGGATATGGCTGCTGTAACTTCTTCTAATCGAATGGGGGCATCCAGCATCTCCGCGCTGGATTGGGATAACTCCGTAATGGCCGCCGAGGACAGATACGCGCCCACCTCCTTAAGGGGCGGTGGATCAGCTTTGTACAATGAGGCATAGTAGGTCAGGAACTCGTTGGCCATCTGGGAGTCCTCAGTGAGAGCGTTCCCAGAACTGTCTGCGAGGTCTGTGAGCTTCGTGCGGTGGGCTTTGGCTTTGAAGGCGCTGGCTAGCAAGCGTCCGGTTTTGTTGCCTCCAACATAGTATGTGTGCCGAAGGCGGAGAGCAGCAAATTCCGCCCTGTCCGTATCAAGGGAGGCTAGCTGGGCCCTAGCCGCTTTCAGCTGCCGCCAGATACGTGGGGCGCCAGTGCGACTGTGGGCTTGTTCAAGTTCCCCGACCTGGGTGGTGAGTTCGGACCTCTTGTCCCTGCGGTCTCTAGCTTCTTTGGCGGCTATGGAAATGAGCTCCCCTCTAATTACTGATTTCAGGGCTCCCCATAAGGACGATAATGACACTTCCGGTGTGTCATTAATTGCCAGGTAATCGACGATACAGGTGGTCAGGCGCTCACGAGTCGCTGGTCGTTGTAGCATGGTTTCACGAAGTCGCCATGCACCACGGGGGTGGGAGACGACAGGAGTAGCGATGGTGAGCTCTACGGCGTCATTGTCTGAAAGCGCCGCGGGGACAATGTCAACCCCAGATATCTTAGGGAGCAGCTCGGACGAACCTATGAAGTGGTCTATCCTGGCGTAAGTGTGGTGGGCATGAGAATAGAAGGTGAATTGTGTTGTGGTAGGGTGTACAGTGCGCCATATGTCTACCAGGTCCCTCTCCCGCAGCCAGTCCGCCCCGGCGGCGGTGATAGCTCCTGTATCCCCATAGCGATGTCCTGATCTATCCTGGGTGGTGTCCATGACTAGATTAAGGTCCCCCCCCGATAAGTACGAGTGAGTTAGATGACTGAAGGGATTCTGAAAGGGCGTTTTTCAAAAAGGCTTCCTGGCCTGTGTTGGGAGCGTAAACGGACCCGATCGTGAGGTGCATGTCCCCAAGGTGAAAGGAATGTGCGAGGAGACGGCCCCTAACTTCTCCTGACTTGGCCCCCACCTTCCCCCTAAAGTGCCTGGAGATCAGGATGGCTACCCCAGCCTTTTTGGTGGGAAGGGAGGAGAAAAATTGTTGGGGAAAGGCACGTGAGCGTAGTCTATGCCAGTCCTTGGGTAACAAGTGAGTCTCTTGGAGTAGGCACAAGTCCGCCCCAGATTGTTCTAGGTAGGAGAGTATCGCCCGTCGCTTAATAGGGTTATTTAGGCCCTTGACGTTCAGGGTTAGTATCTTCAGTGTGGGGTTAACCATTGCTGCAGAGGGCGAGCATAAGTGCGTTGTAACGTGTGCGTTTGAGCAGCAAGGCAAAGAAATAGAGTCTCAATAGTCTAACAAGAGCAAATCCCTTTTGGCACACTGGTTTCCCCCCCAACTTCCCCCAAAACCCTCCCCCCTCCCCCCCCCTGTGTATCCCCAACTGTTCTCTATGAGAGAAGGACATTGTCAACTGTTCCCCCCAACTCCCGCTCCCACCCAAAACCCCAACTCCCACAAGTGAACGGATACAGTCCCAGTCCTGTCAAGTCGCACAGGGCTGTAGTGAAGTCAATCATTCGGGTCATGGCTCGTGGCGGACACTTTGGCCCCCCGCCCAAACCCCAACCCCCACTCAGGGGGGAGATAGGCTAAAAGTGATCTCCCAAGTATTGCCGATATTAGCTTGAGGAGGAGGTCTCTTTGGCTACCTCTGCCACCGCCGTGGCGCGTTCTTGGGTGATAGTAGAGGCGTCCGGTTTCAGTTGTCTTGATGGCGAGCGTCTGCAATGCACAGTTTGCCTCGGGGCTTCTTGGGAGAGTTCGGAGTCGGTTCATCTACCTCATGCTCAAGGCCCAGGAGGGCGCAGGCGTCCCGGAGCGAGCGCAGTTGATGCAATTTTCCGCCCCACTTGAAGATGAGACGGAACGGATGACCCCAGGAATACGGAGTTTCATGCTGCCGTAGGAAGTCCGTCACTTTGCGGAACTCCTTGCGTCTCTGCAGGGTGATGGCAGATAGGTCCTGGTATAGGGCGATGGAATGACCTTGGAATTGAAGAGGCTGGGCTCGACGCGCCTCCCTGAGGATTCGCTCTTTCAGGGGGAAGTAAGGCAGAAAGGCTAATATGTCCGGCGGGGGTGCCGAGGACCGTCTGGGCAATCCTACTCTGTGAGCCCTGTCAATGCGTATCTCGAAGTCCGCCTCTACGCCCAGAACGGACCGGAAAAGAGTCTGCAGGTAGCCCGTTACATCGGATCCTTCTGATTTTTGAGGGACCCCCCGGACCCGTATGTTGTTCCGCCTGGAACGGTTTTCGAGATCCTCTGCGTGGGCCTGGAGGTCCATTTGCTGGTCATGGAGGCGCACAATTTCCTTTTCAAGGTGTGTTATTTCCATACTCCTGGATTGATCCGCCTCTTCAACCGCTGCCACCCGCTCCCCCAGGCCCTCCACGTCTCGTCTGAGCTCCCGGACCTCGCCTGCCACCTCTTGTTTCAGGGAACGGAAGTCATCTCTTAGGGAGTTAAATAGAGTTTCCAGGAAAGTCCTAGTGATAGGCGATTGGTCCTCCGTTGGTGCAGGCAGTTGCTTCGCGGTGGGGGGGGAAGGAGGATCCTTGCCGGGCTTAGGCTGTGTCTTGGCCAGAAGCTCCGGGAGTGTCTGCGTCCCTTTTCTCGACCGCTGCCCCGCCATTTTGATTGCGATGTCGCCTCAGCCCCTGACGCCGGGGTCCGCGGTGGAGCGTGGGTGCGAGGCTAGCAGGTGTTGGTGGGTAGGCCCCTGGGTAGTTTCGGGTGGCTCAGCGGGACCCAGGCTGTCACGACGAGTAGGCGGTGGCTCAAAGGGTGTGTTCAGGGAGGGTCCCGGCAGTGGAGCAAGATGGGGGAGGATTATCCAGATATGAAGCGGAGGGGCCTAACAGCGGGTCCTGTGGCCGCGTCTGGCGATAGGGACCAGGTTAGCTGTGGGTTTTTGCCACCTGTGGCAAGCAGTCCGTGGTGAGATGGACAGGAGGAGAAGTCACTGAGGCCGAACGCCGGGAGCTCGATCGCGCCCCCCGAGATCCAGCACAATGCCCCCAACGTGCTCCTCACCTGTACATAGCAGTGTCCAGCAGTGGCACCCCTCCAGGCCGGCCGCTCCGTTTTCCAAGTGTAGGAGACTCAGTTGTGGCGCCCCCCGCCAGCCAGGGCGGGGCACCGCTATTCCAGCGCCGTCCCTGTAGTTGCTCCGTCAAGGTGTCCCAGCACACTGTAGTTCACCCCCTGGGCGCCACCGGCGGGGCCGAAGGCCGAAGCCGGGGGGTCGATTACGAGGCCGCCGGCGGTGCTGTGTGTGCCGGCCAGGCCTCAAAGCTAGAGACCCACCGCTAGCTGTAGGGGTCAGGCCCCAGGGTCATCAGGCTGTGTCCGTGGAGGTGGGCCGCTGGAACAGAGCGTAGGCCGCCGGAAGCGAGCACGGCGGCTCCCGCAGGGCCACCGCAATGGGCCCCGGAGGTTTCCAGGCGTCCTCCGTCAGGGCCGAGGACAATCAAGGCCCGGAGAGGGTCGGGCTGGGCATAGATCGGGGGTGGTCGCCCCAGCTGCAGTCGCGTCGCTGTCCTTTGGTGTGAGGCTCCGGGCGGGCAGCCCTCGGCTGGTGCGTGTAGGCCCAGAAGCCGGGGAGTCGAGTTTCGTGACCCCCGGCCAGCACACGGCGCTCCGCCCAGGCCAAGGGGCGCCCCACAGATGAAAGCCGGGACCGCTCGGACCTCACCAGAGGGCACGGGTGTGTCGGGTACCTCCCGACTCCGGTCGCCGAAGGCCGCAGGGTCCTCGCAGGGCACATGGGGCAGCGCTCGCCGGCTCTCACCAGGCAGTGGTGGGCGCCATGATGCGACAGCCTCGCGCGGTCAGCAGCTCCTCAGGCTTCGGCACGGTCCCAGCGACCGGGAGCAGCTCACCGGACAGCACCGCAAGGGTCCGGCGGCACAGACAGCCAAATTAGGCGTGGTAGGGAGATCAGGCTACGTTACAGGGCGGCATTGAGCGGGATCGGGCAGGGAGCCTCCGGGACCTGCGACCGATCACGCCGCCATCTTAGCCACGCCCCCCAAGTGGAATGTTTTTGAAGGTAATATCTATGCATTAGCGACCGACGATCTATCAATGGATAACAGTGACTGAACATGAGCTGTATGTAGATTCCAACCGCATGAAACTTGTGCCACATTGTAGAAGGCAAAATGTACCAATGTATAAATGTTACATTGTAATGTAAAGTGATCATTGGTCTCACTGTTCTGTAAACCTGATGACGTTTGTACCTATTCTCAATATTAAAAAAAACAATGCGAGTTAGACCTGTTTCTATACTATGACCTGATCTAAAGCCTGACCGATGTCGGTCTAGTTGCTAAAATTTCTCGATGTGGTCGCAGAGCTGTGTGTGAACGCATTTCTCGAGCAATTTCGCTAAAGACACAATACTGGTGATAGGGCGAAAGTTATTGGGATCCGTTAGGTCTGCATTACGCTTCTTGGGGATGAGTGTAACTTGCCCCATTTTACAGCAGTCGGGAATCCTCCCCTGTAAGAGATTGTTGGATGATTCTGGACCAGACAGGCAGAACGGCCACGTTGACGTCTTTGAGCAACTTGAGCAACTTAGCGGGAAGTGGATCACTGAAATGGTTGGAAGGTTTAAGAGATGCTAAGGCATGTGAGAACTCCTCCAAATCCGGGAGCAGGAAGGTATTCCAGCAGGCATTGTTTTTGGGAGTGTATTTTGCGGGGTATAGCGGAGCACACACTGCCGCAGGTTCTGCCAAACCCAAGGCGCTCATAGACAACAGGTTAACAGCGGCACGTTGAAGCTCCCAGTCAATACTCAGACTTTTCAGAAAAGTCCTCCTCACTGGGTCCAGAGGTTTTGATTGCTGGAGTAGGATAATGTCTAAATCGTTGTGTTGGGAGAGGTCGAAGATATCGGTGGCATGTTTACTGGCTGACCTGCAGTTAAGTAGTACACATTTAAGACGGGGTGGATTTGGGGGAGGAGAAGACTGGGAGATGTTCACACAGGTGAGGTTGTTAGTGTTACTGCAACTAAGATTGCAACAGGGTTCTCTGCACGGGTTAGACGGGATGGAAGGAATTTGTCTGAGGGTCTAGGTTAGGTTCTGACAAGGTCATGGTGGAGTTGTGAGAGATATGTGGATCAGCGGTCGAAAGGTGGGACTCAAATCCACTGTGACAGGCGTTAGCGTTAGGTAGTGGGATACGTTTGGAAACAGTCGTGTTAGTGTTGTGCCAGTCACGTGGATCAGTGGTCGAAGGTTGGGACTCATCTCCCATGTGACTGGCATTGGTGTTGAGTAGTGGGATAGAATCTGGGGTGGAGGGACCTAAAGGCTGGACCATGTGATCCGTAGTCAGAGGCCTCTCTACGCCCGCTCGCCGGAGAGAGGATAGAAATGATCATAGGGACGAGATCAATTGATGGGGCTTTCAGCTCATGTAATTCAGGAGAGAAGGTGTAGCTGTAGAGAGACATCATCAAGACGTGAAGTTAGATCAGAGTGTTGGGCGAAAGGAGTGGGGGAAAAACAATTGGCGACGAGGAACCTTGGGGAAGGTCTGAAGGGGTTAGTGGTGGCGATCGAGGACCAGACTCAATGCTAGTGTGAGGCAGTGTTATAGGGTAGGGGATGGGGACATCATCTGAAGTAAGAGGACTGTACGATTAGAGAGAGCAACTCCACTCTAGCGTCTTCCTATTTCAATTTGACAGTAGGAGAAGAGATTGAGGCCATTGGGACTCGAGGGAGCAACTCTGTTCTATGGTCAACAAATGACAAGCTAACCGAAGGTGAGGAAGAAGAGGCCACTGGGGCTAGTGAGGGGGATCGATGTCCCGACTCTAGACTAGTATGAGGCAGAGTTATAGGGTTGGTGATATGGACAGTGTCTGTTACATGGGAGGACTGTATGACTTGGGAAGGTATCTCCACTTGGAAGTCATCGTGTGTTGAGGTGACAGTCAGTGAGGGGATAGATGCCATAGATTCGTAATCCAGTTTAGGAAGGGAAATAATGAGATGATGGGATCCAACTGGGGACACGGTGGCTATGTGATTATCTAGCTGAGGTGTGGGATATAAGGCGGGTGGGGTTTTCATGACAGACAAGGAGGGTGTTCTAGTGAATTGAGGTAATCTGACTGGGGACATGGAGACTATGGACTCAGTAGGAGGAGGAGAGGGGTTAAGGGAGACTGGGGTACTCAATGATGTTAAAGGAAGAGTAATATTCAGGCCCGGCGGGGACGTGGTGGTTGACAGTTGCCTCTGTGACAGGTGAACCTGTGTTATGTGTGTAGGAGGGAAACAATTGTTTTGTTTTCCTGATCTGTTTTTTGCAAACAATACAATAAAGCCCTCCTTATATCCAGGGTATGGAGGTCTCTCTCTCCTTTAGTCTTTGTTTTTTTTTAAAAAAAACGGCAGGAGAATGTTTTGATTTAAGTGATACTTAGATACCACTTTTGGCAAGAACTGTGGATTCGTTTTTAAGATTACTTATCCTTGTGGATTTGTTCGTAGTGATATTATAGCAATGAGAAAGGCTATCTTTAGAGTAATGTGTTTGAGGTCTACTGTATGCAGGGGCTCGTAGGGCGTTGCCATTAGTTGAGAAAGTACTGTATTTAAGCTCCATGTGGGTACTGGAGCTGCTCTTGGGGGGGCAATTCGTTTTGCTCCTTCTAAAAACCTTTTGATTACTGGTCTTGTAAAAAAGCTTTTGCAAGCTTTTGCTCTTGTGTATGCTACTATGGCAGCAAGGTGCACTTGTATGCTTGAGTAGTTGATGTTGCTGTCTAATAGGTAAGTAAGGTATGTAATAACAGTTTGTGTGTTGATTGAACTGTTTTTATTAGCGGTGCACCATGTGGGATATCGCTTCCATTTTGCTGTATAACATTTTCTTGCTGACTGTTTCCTTGCCTCTTTTTGAATTTCCATGGCTCGCAGAGGCAATTTGAGGTGTCCAAATTCTACATATTCAGGCACGAAGCTGCTAGATGTAGCGTTGCTGGCTCTGGGTGAAAGATCTGACCCTGTTGCATTGTTAGTATGTCCTTTTTCGCTTTGATCCAGGTCATCTCCCCTCTGGATAGTTCTAGGGAGGTTGAGTACCATGTTTGCATAGGCCATTGTGGGGCAATGAGAATCATATTTGTTCCTGGATTTTTTTGCTTTTTGTAACACTCTTTGCATCGGGGTATTGGTTCTGCGTCAGTAGATGTGGAGAGAGTCTTAATTTTTGATGTGGCACTACTGAGAGCTCTAGTAGTGTGGTGTGCCACGGTTGTCTTGCCCACGTTGGTGCTATGAGAATCAAGGTGAGGGAATGTTGCTGTAGCTTGTGTACCACTAACGGAATTAGTGGGAGAGGTGGAAAAGCGTACGCAAATTTGTTTGACCAACTCATCCATACTGCATTGCCTTTAGACAATGGGTGTGGGTATCTGGCAGCGAAGCTTGGACATTTGGAGTAGCAGTGTGTGGCGAACAGATCTATCTCTGGTTGGCCCCACATGTGAAAGAACGGTTGAAGAACTTGAGGATGAAGTCCCCTCCCCCCCCCCCGACAGTACTGGAACGGTCTGGGGGATGGAAGGGAAGTCCTTGTTTGGGAGTAGAGGCATTGCGGTTGTTGTTGCCTCTGCCTCTGCCCTTATTGTTGTTACCTCTATATCCTCCTCTGTAATACCCTCTACTGGGCGAGGTTTGGGTGTGCGCTTTATAAGAAGAGGAGGTGTTGTCCGTTTGAAAATCCTTAGAGGCGCCCCTATATGAGGAGCGACGAAAGGACCCAGAGTGTATCCCAGGAGGGTTGGCTGCGTAATTCAATAAGCTGCTTACGATTCAGCAGCTGATCCAGCCTGTGGATTGCGGAGTAACAAATTAAAGGAAAAAACACCCCATTATATTCAGAATTATTCTGCAGTGTCGACGGCCTTGAGGGATATGTATCTACCTCTTGCCTCACAGTTAAGGCACAGGTTGAGCATTTCCGGTTCCGCAGTGCAGTGCGGAGAGAGAGCTCTGGAGCTTGGGCTGTCCTGTAGAGCCCCGTCCTGTCCCTTCCCGTTCCAGAGGAAATTTCGGAGTCGGAGCGGAAGCTCAGGAGCTTGGGCAAACTCAGGCAGAATTGCGAAGGCAGTCGAGTGCTCGCCCGCCTGTCAGCCAGAACACTGCTCCCCGCAAGCTGGTCATCTCGCGAACCAAGAGTAGAGCGCACGGAGAGGAAAACAGCAGTCCTCCAGAGGAGAGGGGGAAGCAAGCCAGGCACCATGCGCCTTTGAAGACACGGTACAAGTCCGTTGCACCCCCCCAGTGAGAGAGAGCTCTGCTGGCTTCCTTGTAATTCCACCCCACCACAAAATCACCTGGCCTAACGGGACCAGAGGGCAGAAAACACTGGATCGGCAAAAGACTAAGCCCCGATAGGGGTGCAAACTTCCAGTCGTCCTCCACCAGTGCTGGAAGAGGGCCGGGTGAAACAGCAGATGAAGCTGTAAAACAGCACGGCGGAAAGAGGGAAGCGGGACCCCAGGCCTCCTGGCCAGTAGCAGTAAATCATCCATTCGCTAGAGCCAGAAGGAGAGTCAGACACAGGAGAGAAACGGAGAGACCGACAGCGATATGTAAAGTGCACTTTCAGCTAGCGACAATCCAGCTTCAGGTAATCATTTTTAGTATAATAAATCTATAATAAAACTAAATCTACTCATATAAGAGGATGAGATCTGGAAACATCCGTCAGGTAGCAAGAAGGAAACCAGGAAGAATACCCTCCCATCGGCCCTTACGAGCAAAAAAATAAAGACGCACGGGCAAAATGAGAGGCAAGAAGAGAGGCAGGTTTCAGCACCAACTCTAGAATCACTTTTTAACTTCGGCAGCAAAAACAGAAAACAAACAATTTTTCCTAAAAGATCTAATGGTCGCTATATATGCTTCAACAGACAAGGTACCAGGCTTACCAAGTCCAATATCCCCAAGTAAAACAGATAAGAATTATTATTATTATTATTATTATTCGGCGCAGAGGAACAGGCCCCAGAGGGGTTAACCTCACCAAGCAGACAGATGACAATAACTGCACAGGTACATCAATCCGAACCTGTGCAGGTCCAGACTAAGGAAGTAGCAAGAATTCAACACCCTGGAAATGGCGGAGTAATAAACTAGGATAAACCAGACAGGACCTGTACCCGGGCAGCTCTGTCACATTTAGTATGGACCAGTTCTTATTCTAATGACGCCGACCTCCCTCAAGCCCTGGAAATCGACACACCAAAGCAAGACGTAACTAACGCAGCAACCTCGGAGAATCTTTCTCCCACAGTCACCCCTATAATACCAAACTCCAGCATAGTTTAGCTGGAGGAACTGCCAGAGAAAGACTTAAAAGAAGGAAGCCTCCAAATAATCACAAATCAGACGCATTTGTCATCATCAATCACAATCTCATCAGCAAGCCGCAACGATTCACAGATGGGGTCAATAGGAATGCTCCCCAAAGACTTTCCAATTGCACAATGGAGCAACTCCTTGCTAAGTACCTTGGAGCAAGCTATAAGGGTTTAAAACTTCCAATCAGACAAAATGGAAGTCAGATCTGATGAACCTAATTGTAGTACGTATTGCGGGAATAAACGTAAAAAATGGAACATATCACAGTCTAAATTAACTCACCACCTGGTCCTCCAAGGAGCTTGTGGACGCGATCTATACGACCAGACCAATATTCGAAGCTTGGGTAAGTATCCTGAGGCAGCACAAACAGTTGAAATACCTGCATCTTTTTTTACAAAAATCAGAGATCCCAAAAATTTGAAAAACCACTGAGATGGTCCCTAGATCATGTTTACAAGGTGCTAGAAACGCAACCCAGGCATTACTGGAAAATTTGCTGCAGAAAGAACAACTGCCAAGTTTCATAAGGTCAGAAATAGAACCTTGTAAAAACCAGGACTGGTCCTGGTTGCCAATGGCCCCGAGCCAAAAACGCTCCTGATGAATATACACAGCAAAACCTAAAAAACTCTACGGGGCGCACCACAGTTTAAACCGCGGAGATATAATTAAGATCGGTTCATGGAATGTCCATGGATTTAGAGAAATGGGCCAAGACCAGGAAACATTGTCCTCCTACAACATCATGATCTAATATTACTCCAGGAAACATGGAATATGCAGCCAGCCTCAAAGACTACGCAGAATACCATATATTGGCTAAATATACTTTAACCATGGGCACACAAACGGGGGGGGTGTCTATCTACACCACAGCAAAATACGATTGGTCCACATGCAGAAATAGACGCCGGAGAAAACTGGCTCTAAGTATTAAAACTCGTCGGTAAACCCAATCGTAACAAACTAACCTGGCAATTAATACTCATCAATGTATACATCCATCCTGAGAAAATCCTTGGAGGAGCTAGACAGGGCAGTATTCCACAAGGCCCGAAACAACTGTGTAAAGAAGAAATTTTTGGGGGAAGATAATTAATCCTGACAAAACGCCACGCCATGCATGCATGTACAGTGAGAAACTCAAGCACACACCCAAAGTCTCAAGCCTACCTTTCTCCACACTGCCCCATTGAAATAAAAGAGTTTCATCCAATATCGACTAGGAATGTACGATTCAAAGGACCTCTTGTTAACATGGTAAAGGAAAGCACTAATAACGAGCTGCCGTCTCTGCGGATATTACAATGAAACATTAACACACTTGCTGTGTGTATGCCCAAGCGTCAGTGACCTGAGGAAGATTCTTTTAAAACTTATTTTTAATGTCCTAAAAATTCGAACATGTACACAGGTAGTGATCCGCTGGTTGGGGGGTACATCCATCATCCTGATTTGCAGAGGCGCAAAATTCCTCAATCAAGTAAACAAACTTCTTCGGGAAGTGGACACAAAAGTCAGCTACTGGAACGTTTCTAGCTCTAAAATACAGAAAGAAGGACCAAATGTAGAACATGAGTCCTAATGTATCCAAGTCATGTACCCGTACACATAGAACTAATCAGTTTTAATTACATAAAATGCATTTTAAAAACTTCCCCATACAGCACTGCCTAACTTGTAAATAACCGCACTCCTGACAAACCCACCTTATGATAAACACATTTGCACTTTATAATGACATAATAACACAAGACATAGTTCTTAAAAGTGCTCCTACTTCATGAACACATGCTCATTTGTTTTAATTGCAATCACATGAACTAAAAGTATCATTGTTATTTTATACATTTTTAATACGCTGTAATGGTTTTAATCAAGCCGATACAAATAAAGCTTTTATCTACCTCTTCCAGTGGAGAATCTGCCTCAACATCTTCAGAGCGTCCCCTCTCTGCCTGTGTGTAAGCTGAATCATGGTGTGTAAAACCGTATTTCTCTTCTTCCATTTACATACTCTGTTTTACTTCCTGCTTGGTTTGCCTTGGCGCTGGTGTCCCTAGCTCCGGTCTTGGCTTCTTCACACCCACAGGTGTAGGGTCCCTTTGAAGAGAGTCTCTAATCAAAACCCTTCTTTTCTCTCATCCAGTGTTTTATTTCTACCTCTATTGCCCTCTTCTTTATCAATGTCAATGATGTTGGAGGTTTACTTGTCAGCTTAGGACTTCTCTTTGTCCATTCTAAGAAAACCGCGGCCTGTTGCTTTGGCATCTTACGGTCGCTGCGCCCCATTCTGAAGTTCTTTGACCACCGTACCAGGCAGCTGATAGTCCAGGCTACTGTGTTATCTCGCCTGGACTATGCAAGCTCTCTTTTGGTAGGCTCCAATCTGGCTGAGGTTACCCGCCTCCAGCGGGTTCAGAACGCCGCGGCGAGAGCCATAGTTGGCCTACCCCGTACAAGCCCCGTTTCCAGCACACTGAGATCTCTGCATTGGCTGCCGGTTAGAGCCAGAATCCAGTTTAAAGTGCTGTGTCTGGCGTTCAAGATTTTGAGGGGAGAGGGTCCCCAAATTCTTGCGGACCTTTTGTCTTGGTATGTGCCCACCCGGCCCCTGAGATCTTTGGGCCACGCACTTACTGTGGTCCCTCGATACAGGTTGTGTCGGGTCGGTGGCCGGTCCTTTCGGGTCAAAGCGGCTCAGCTCTGGAACTCCCTTCCGGTAGAGTTGCGGTTATTAGATGACCTTCTAGCTTTTCGTAAAGCTCTAAAGACCTTTCTGTTTTTATTAAACTCACCATCTGTTTCTTTTGTTTGTTGTGTTTCCTTGTAGGTGTTGCATATTACCTGACACGCGCCAGGACGCCCCTTAGCTGGGGCAGCTGTGCGCGTTACAAATGTATGTAACATAACATAACAGGTCACAGATCTCCCTTCAACTTTAGCACTCAATTGTTCTCAAAAGTAAATCTTTACTGATGGTCTTTTCTTTATACACAGCAGAGTGGGAAGACTTGCCAGCTCCTTCGACTGCAGGGTTTTTCTGTATTGAGGGCCTGAACTTGTGTGACGGTAGTATCGCTTGAAGACCAACACCTTACAGTAGCCTTGATGCTTTCTTAGATGGCTTTTTGTATGATGCAGTGTAGGCTAATGGTCTTTTTTTGTTTTTACAGTGTTCCCCTACCTCTGATGAAATTTCCTAGAGATTAGAGTCTGCACACCCCCAGCCTCCTCAACGTCTTCGTCAGAGAAAAGGATCTCCATTGACAAAGCATCTCTTCTCTGCTTTACTATATCCAAGAGCCAGGCCATCTCAGCAGTTAACCCATGTGCTAGAAGTATCTTGTCTCTAGGCTTAAACAACAACCACACACAATAATTCTCTTAGTCTTCTTGGGGGCAGAACATGCATACAGGCTGCTCGACATTGAGGGTAAACTTCCTATGGTAATTTTGGCAAATTTTTAAGACCATCCTCATAATCTAATGTTGTGGAGGAAGCGTGGGGTTCCAATTACGTCTAAACCCCACAACATCCTCATCCCCCACCTCCCAATAAAAAAATCCCATAACCCAGCGATAGGTCACTCTCTCAACAGCAATGTGATTCTCCCACTGTCTGAGCAATGTTGACAATAGGGAGCTCTCTCAAGGCACTTCCACACCAAAGAGTAAAAAAAAGAATATAAGCTGGTGAGTACCTACAAGGGAGTTGTGGGCTTACGGTTGATATTATACTGAGGCTCCACCTATGTCAACGTCAATTCGCCACAGAAAAGGTTTTGAAAACAAACTTTCAGATAAAAAAACACTTTAAGGCAGAATTGTTCAATGTGCGTGGCTCTAGAAGATATTTAATACTGCCCTGAGGATACCAGTAGATCAAAGTTACAATCGCACCACAGTCAACAAATAGGAGCAAACCTAAATTACCTTAGGAAAGCACTAATTTCCATTTCCAACGACATAATAAGCCAGAGCACATGGCTGAGAGTATTCAGAACATAAGGGGACAGTGAACAGTAACCGATTTAACAGTATGTATGATGAACATATTTAGGAAGGAGGTAATTTTCACAACAAAAGAGGGAAACTTCTGATGAGTCCAGAACAATTTCAGAGCACAAACACTGCACAGTATAATACACCATATTCTTACAACCAGACACTGCAGCACTGCTGGACTATGATGCTACAGAAGAACCCCCAAGAAGCTGACCTGGCACGTAGAAGGCTCCAGGAGGGTACACTGTGCTAGGTGGTTTGGAGGAAGCATATCCAGCAGGATCCCGACTGTAGTCATCACCTGAGCTGCTGGAGGGGTAGACCTGTGAAGGAAAAGTCAAGCAATAAAAAGAAAAGACAGAAGAGGATGTGTAAGATATGACTTTTGTAGTTAGTTAAAATAAGACTATTTCCTTGGAACTGTCAATTGTAAAGGGTATTTCTCTTCATGTCTAGTGTGCTTATGTAGTACGTTCCTGTTAAAACACAAACTGCTTTACCTTCACACACCATATTAAACCCTATGTAAGCATTCTCTTTACTTCCAAAGAAATAATATTTTTTTATAGTCCAACACCCAGATGTGCATCAAGTGCTGAGAGAAGTCTAGCCAAAAATACGATATTAAAAAGAGTTTTTACCAGGAGGAGACACTTGTGTTTTTATATAGGTCATAAAAATATCTATTACAACAAACTGGTGTGTAACATCAGTAATTCTTTCTTCTCGAACATGAGCTCTTCCTTAGTCCTCCTGAACACTGCATGAAATCCTAACCTCACCCTTTCTTAAAGGCGGTAGGAGAGGGATATGGAATGAAAGAAAGGGAGATCTAGTAATGTGTCAGGAACACTCAATGCATTCTTAGTTGCTGCCAGTAGTAGGGAATAGGGAGCTGGATTTTCCTTCAGGAATTTTCCAATGGACTCAGCAAGACTGTTTTTAACTTTTAAATCACCTTTTCGCAGTCTGAACAGCTCACTAGCCTGCTGTAGAGGACCCGGCACTATGGGGGATGATTAGCCTAGCCGCCTTTTTTTGTCTGAAGGATTTTACAGACAAGTAGTGTCTGAACCACAAGATTAATGGTTTTAATACAGTGTATCACACTGCTACTTTGGTGGCAATTTAATTTGAAACTGAAAACACGGGAACTTAAAAATAAACTAAACAGTGTCTGGAAAAGCATGTACGGCGATTGATACTTGAGCGGGTGGGTGTTGAGTTGGGGAGGTGTTCTAAGTGCCAGTCTTGCAATCAGAATTGCCACAAATATGCTGTGCATCAGGATATTCGATGGGAAGCTGAATAATATGACTAGATGGAGGGAGATAGTAAGCAATTTACTTATCTCCTGGAAGACAAGGGTCCAAAAAAGCGAAATCTTTCTACAGTTAATACAAATATGGATCTTATCAGCAGCTAAGGTAGGGGCACATGAAACAAGAGTTTTGACGATAGCCCAGGCATGAACCGTGTAACCATTTTAGGTGTGTACCAAACCACTTGAAGAAAAGATATATTTACCGATGTTGTGCACCATCATAGAAAAAAAAATTTAAAACCATTTAATAAAGCTTGGTTGACATAGCCGCTGCCCGTGGTCGCATCATGATGCTGGAATGCATTGTGACATGAGCGTGCGTGACTACGTATGCATGCATGCGCTGGTTTCAGGACATGGGGAGCATTTTCTTAGAATTTTGTTTACCAATCCAGGATAGTGGACACCACTCCAACGTTAAATAAAACACTTTTTGTAGCACAAAAGTGCTAAATGCAGTGGGGAGTGACCAGGCAGCAAACACCAGCAGCCAGGCCCTTCATTAATAATTAACAAAAAAAGTAATAGCGGGTGGGAGGAAGCAACAGGGGAATTGGCAGGGTGGGGAAACAAAAAACTAAAAGTGGGTGTGGGGACACAGGAAAAGAAGCATACAAGGAAGGAAGCAATACGGAGGGTGAAGGGAGAAGCACAGATGGAAGACAGTTGGAAATCATGCAGGCTTCAAATTGCTTAATAAAAAATAGTTCAGCAAAAGCAACCAGTTGAAGGACACTAGTCAGTCATTCAAGAGGATGGTAAACAGGCTAAGTTTCAGGGGATGGATGAGTAAGAGGCAACAAGATAGACAAAAAACTACTGAATAAGAAGCAACTCTATGCAGTATGTGGGCTATTACTACATTGTAATTTATTGATAAGCCTCCACACAATAGGTCTTTTCCAACCAGACAACCTGAGTCTTGAGACGGGAGTCCTGTGCTCTCCACGCCACTGGAGTCCAGCTATCCTGGCTGAAGACGGCTGATAGCCAGAAACCGGTCCTAGGATGCTTGATTCTGGTCCAGGGAAGACATGGCTTGGCAGTTCGGGCTGGACTGTTCCCATGAGGCACAGGGTCAAGGCTGATTTGCATATGGCCATGTCTGAACTGGGGTGGTGTGGTGAGCAAATAAAACGATGGATTTAGACCCAGATCTCTGTACTGGGGTGTATGTATGACCTTGTTCTGCATTCTGTCCATCACCTGTTTTTGTATATTATATGAGGGCACATGTGCATGAGCAGATTGTGATGTCTAGTTTGATTACCAGTTATTGCAAGTGATCAGACAGCCATCTTAAGGACATGTACTGGCACATTCATCACAAGTTATTCGGCTACATGATGGCTGCACTGAAACCCATTGAGTTTGGTATCAAACACCTTGTCTTAAATTTGTACTGATGCCAATACTAGATTTATTATGACCTGCACCTAAAGGTTCTGCACAGAAATTGGCGCTAAACCCTTCCTTGCTGCTTACACTGTGACAATCACGAAGACAGACTCGTCCAGAAGCTGAACAGCCTCCCCAAACCTTTACAGAACTATTCTTACCTTTAACAACCAAGCAGCATCTCCCTTGGTGTGGAGGAGCAATCCCCCTGCATCTGCAGGCACTGACCAGGTACTTCATCTTATTTATTTATTTATTTATTTTATTTATTCAAAGTTTTATATAGCGCGAACAAGATCCTTACAGATATCAGAGCGCTTTACAAAGACAGGGTAGGGGCAATAGGAAATAACAGAGAGAATGGGAGCAGTATAATAGTCGCTAACATGGTAGGATAATAATAACATACATAGAACATATCAATATACAATCAGGTAAACCGTAATAATAATAACATACATAGGACATATCAATATACAATCAGGTAAACAAGTAGTATCAGGAGAGCGAATCAGTAAAACAAAGTATCATATATTGGTCTGTAGTAAGAGAGTAGGCTGGGTCAGGTAGAAGTATAGTGCCAAAGGACAGGTGAACAGTGATACAAAGCAGTGCAGAGTCTCTGATCCAGCACCTATTAGGTTCAGGAGATCTTGGCCAGAAGGATGGTTTTCACCTCTTTCTTGAAGAGTGCAGTGGAGGAGATAAGCCTAGTTTCAGGAGGGAGCGCATTCCAGATCCTGGGAGCCATTCCTGAGAAGGAGCGCTTGTATGTTTTCTCTTTCCGAAATCTAGAAGGTTTCAGGAGTAGATTTTTTGTACTTCTATTGGCTCTAGAACCTCCTGATATAGATAACTTTTGAGCGAGGTAGTTGGGTGCATTGTGGTGCACGGCCGCGTGTGTCATAACTGCAATTTTTAGTTGTATTCTGGCTTCAAAAGGCAGCCATTTCAGAGACTTTAAGTCTGGGGTTATATGCGAATGTTTTCTTGAGCCAGTAATGAGTCTCGCGGCAGCGTTCAGGGAGGCTCTTAAGGGTGCTGTTGTGGATAGCGGGAGTCCGCTGAGGGCCACAATTCCGTAGTCTATTCTAGGGATGACTAAAGCTTGTAAGGCAGTTTGGAAGTCTTCGGCCGGGAGAAGGGTTTAATTTTCCTCAGTGTGTTGATTTGGAAATTAGCTCCTTTTGTGGCTTTGCTAACGGCTGCTGCATGTTGAGCTTGGCGTCGAGTGTAATGCCTAGGGATTTCGCCGAGTCCACGATGGTCGGTTGGACATTGAATGCTGTTAGGTTATTGAGCCAGGTTTGGGTGGTGGAGATTTTCGCCGGGGGTGAGATGAGTAGGAACTCAGTTTCAGAGCATTTAGTTTGAGGTGATTATCCGCCAACCAAGATTGAGTGTTAATAAGCGTGGAATTCAGATGTTTGATATCTTCCGGGGATTGTAGCTTTAGGTAAAGTTGTGTGTCGTCAGCGTACATATGGAATTGGACATTGGAAGCTTGGAGCAAGGTGGCGAGCGGTTCCATGACGAGGTTGAACAGTGTGGGGGAGAGGGAGGATCCTTGTGGAACACCTAGGTCTGCAGGCACAGGTGTAGATAGCACATTGTCGATCTTGAACTTCTGAGACCGGTTGTGGAGGAAGGACGAGAACCACTTGAGAACAGTTCCCGATAGACCCATTCTAGTGCTTAGCAGCTCCAGTAAGTTCTCATGTTTGACCGTGTCAAATGCTGACGAGAGGTCGAGAAGGATGAGGAGGCAGAACTCATTGCGATCAAGAATTTGGAGGGCGTCATCAATTATGTGTGTCATAGCTGTTTCCGTGCTATGTTTCGCTCGGAAGCCTGATTGATGAGGGTTGAGGAGGTCAAAATGGTCAATGTGTTTTGTTAGTTGGAGTTGGACACATTTCTCCAGCAGTTTGGCCAGGGTGGGGATATTGGTGATGGGCCGGTAATTGTTTAGGTCAGACGGATCTGCTGTAGGTTTCTTGAGTATAGGTGTGACTTGCCCTACCTTGAGGGAGTCTGGAATGAGGCCTTGTTGTAGGGAGCTGTTGATGATTTTGGTCCAGAGAGGGAGGAGCAAGGGGATGAAGTCTTTTACAGCATTAGCAGGTAGAGGGTCTGTGAGGTGATTAGAGGGCTTCAAGGTGCAGAGCAGTTTGTGTATTGCTTCTTCCGAGTAGGTATCGAAGTACAGCCAGGATGCCTTGTTTTTAGGCTGAGTGTTAGACATTCTGGTGTGGTTGGGGAGTCGGCTCACATCCATGATGAGGTCATTTCTTATGTTGTCAGTCTTTAGCTTAAAGAAGGCAGAGAAGGCTTCACAGTGTGGGGTGTCGCTTGTTGTGCTGTTTGGTTGTGAGGGTTGAGTCTTTGTTTGGGTCTTGATTAGTTCGAACAGCTTTCTTGGCCTGTTTTTTGCTTGGTCCAACTGACTGCTAAAGAAGACCGACTTAGTGCGCTTTATTTTCCTGAAGTAGGCATTTCTCTTGTTCTTGAGCCTTTTGAGGTGCAGTGCTGAAGGGTCCGATCTCCAGGTGCGCTCTGCCATTCGCATAGTACGCCTGTCGTCATTGAGTCTATCGTCATACCAGGGGTTAGAAATTTTGGTGGAGACTCTCTTCAGTTGCAATGGGGCGACTTCATTGACTATTGTATTCATAGAGTCAAGGTAGTGGTCGGTCAGTGATTGAACATCCGAGGCACCTGAAGGGGGAAGGAGGAGATTGCCGATGTGGGGAGGTAGGGTAGAGGGGTTAAGATTCTTCAAGTCCCTTTTCCATGTTTTGCATTTGATTGGTTGAGCCGGGATAGGTTTAACTTTTTCATTGATAAAGAAGGTGATCTTGCTGCCCATCGGGCCCACCAAGGGAGAAACTAGCCAGGAAGAGGTTGCCTTGAGTCCAGGAGGTCGGCCCCGTTGCTCTCAACAAGTCTTGAGCGGCTGACCCCTCCTGGAGCCTCTCAGCGCCAATACCCTGGGTAGCAGACCCTTGCAACTACCAAGGTTTGTTGTGTGTCCAGTTCGGACATCTCTGACACCAACCTGCCATTGTGTGACTTCAGGATCCACGAGCTCTTCATTCAGAGTAGCCCTGATGTACAGTTTTCTCTCCTTCTCCAGGTCGTCCAAGCCAAGTGAGAGCCTTTAACTGCAGCCACCGAACCGACAAAACACCTGCGCACCCAAGCCACCCATCCTGGGTTAACATTAACAAGCTGTGTGCCTGTGCTTTCGAGACCCTCAAGAGCAGAGACCTCCTTTGGGTTCTGCTGGACTGGTCCCCCAGTCCCACCTTGCAGCCTTTCTTTTACAGATACTTTTGCCATTGGCTTTACTGTGTAGCGCTCGAGGCTTCAAACTAGAGCAGTATCTCTGCATCCTGATTCACCAGGGCCAGTAAACCTGAGCTGCTGTGGGTTTCCTGGACCTGGGCCCCTAAGCACCTTAAGTCCCAAAAGACACGCTCAAAAACTGCTTGCAAGTATTTGTATGCAGTGTATGTTTCTCCCATAGGATACCATTACCGCATTCGAGGCTCATACCTCAAAAACATTATTTGACCATTTTTCAAATACTACAAAAATCTAGAACTCCAAAAGTACTCATCTGATTCCGATGATTTTGGCTTCTAAAATTATATAAAAGTGTGTTCTTTTTCTAAACTGTCTCGAATTTCTTCTTTAGTGTGTGTCTCAATTATTGACTGTGTATACAACAAATGCTTAACACTACCCTGCGATAAGTTTTAACCAACGTTCCCTCTAATTATTTTCCTCTGTGTGCGGCAGAATAAGGTCTCTAAGTGCTGCAGCCAACACCAACAACCCGAGCGCGCGTGTAGAACAGGGCTTTGAGTGGGATGAAAAAACTAGGGGGGTCTCTCAAAGGGGCGTAACTAATGCAATTAAGGGTGGGCTTAAAAGCAATTTAGCTAAAAATATGTGCATCGCATAGTGTGACACTCGACTGATATTTTGCTGCTTCTGTCATTTAGGTGTGACAGCCCTTATCGTAAACTGAGAAACTTCACACCCTGCCCGATGGTAAAACACTACTAAATCTTCTGGGCAAAACTTCCGAGCTACGTTATGCACCATTATACCGAACTTTGTCAAACGCTGAATTTATTTAAACTCAGAATCGAAAGTCTCCAACTGGGGTGTAAGGCCCAGAAGGGACACAGGGAAAAACCCAGGATTCGTTTAGGCATGAGCAAGAACTCACAGCAAATTAATAGTGAATACTAACTTCAGCAGGTCAGATCCAGACTCAAGGATGTGTGTATGTTTGTAACGTGAAGCAAACTAGAAGGAAGGGCAGGACTACAGGAGCAGTGACCGAAAGTAAGAGAGTGAGAGAAGGACTGGGAAGGGTGGGAGTGAGGAAGGGAATGAATGGGGGGGAGAGAGGAAAGGAATGAACTGTGAGAGTGAGGAAGAGAATGAAGAGTGGAAGGGAATAAAGGGTGGAAGGGAATATAGGGTGCAAGCACAAGCAGCACCCAGTTTGTCAAGCCGCAACACGATGAGGGGCAGGGTGAAGAACATTAGTTACTTACCTGTTGTAGGAGAGTAGGGTCTGCTTCCTATGGTCACCCCCACTTTTTGCTTTTGCTTTACTGGTTTTTGACTTAGATGTGGCTGTGGGCCTGCTAATCAAACCCACAGCCCAGATGCACTCTCTCTAAATTCACACCATGTACTCTAGGTACATCCACAATTGGGAATTGGTTCACCTTATCAGCCCATGTATAAGTGTACCCTAGGTACTCAGGGCATAGGTGTAACCAAGGCCTACCAGGGGCTGCAGCATGTATTATGCCTCCCCTGGGTGGCCACTCAAACTGACACAACTGGCTGATCACTCAGCTGGGGCAAGGTTGTGCAATCACCCCTTGCTTAGGTATAGTATTCCTATATCTACCATTATATATAGACACACAATAACCTATAAGTCATTCCTATGGCAGGCCTTAACAATCCTGGAGGCAGAGTGCTTGGTTATGTGTGAGATGGTGCTCTAGCATGAGCTGAGCCTGTCTGCAGCTTTCGGAACCATGTCCTTCTAGCTGTTCTATGATATTGCCATACCATATACTCTTAAGTGCATTATGAACCTCGCGGTTAAATGCTAACTTTGGTTTGGCTTTATCTAAACATGTATTGTGAGGTGTCATACGCTTTGGAATACTACCCCCTCGCCAATGCTGGCGACGGGGGTAGCATTCCACCCTTCTAGAGGGAGAAGACATGTTAGTTCTGACTATCCTGGTTAAAGTTAACCAGAGCCCCAGCGTCACAAAATGGATGCTGCTGCCACAGACACAAGTCTGACCTCCTGCTGCTGGGAGTCCTTCCAGCGAGGGAGGCCTGGACAATAGGTTTTCTGCCTGGAGAGGTGCGAGCACCACCGTAGACAGGATTTTGTGTATTGTGACAGGGAGGGCTGAAAAGAAACAGACACTGCCTGGGGTACACTAGGTGCTCCATGCATAGTCCAGTTCAAACCGGTGCTGGGGCACTCCAGCCCCAGCTGTGGCGCGAAACTGGACAAAGGAAAGGGGGTGTAACCACCCCCCTTCCTGGTCCCACCCATAGGAGGGACCTAGTGAGTAAACCAGTCCCCTTTAGTTGTATAAAGGAAGGAGCTGACCCAGGAGACTTTAGATTTGATCCTGAACTGAAACTTGAAACGAAACTCTGGACCCTTCAACATTCAACCGACTAGAAGACTGAAGAATCTCCCTTGTGGCCAAGGAGTGACCACCCTGGGAAATCAGGCACCATCCAGCAACTCGACGGCTTGCTTTGTCCCAGTTCCCGCCGGAACTCGAGCGCAGAGCTTGAAAAGACCTCGACTCCAGGACTCCTCTGACCCCACTGCACGACTCCAGCACAGCTGAGCTCCGTGGAAGGCGTCGGAATCCGTGGAACCAGGCAACTTGGAAAGTCTTAAACTTGCTAACAGCGCAGCTCCTGAGGCATCCTCGAAGCTGTGCACTGGGGACTGAGACACCCCGACACCGAGCTCCACCTGCACCGAAGACCAGCCCTCCACACTCCATGAGATCTGCGTGGGGCCCTTCTGCTTGTGTTCTGTTCGACGCGTTGTCCCGGTTGCTGGCCAGATGGCTAGTAGCCCTGTGACGACGATTCCTTTAAAAATCCATCGCTGGTCTGGTTGCTCCAGACTGGCACTTGCTTCCCTGAAAAGGTGAAGTACCTCAGACCCTCCTGGTCTGCACCAGAAGCTCCTTGTGTATCCTGCGTGGGTTGCCTTTGCTTAGGCTTGTTGGCTCCAATCTTGAAGTCAACCCCTCCATCTGCGAGAACCTTCGTGGGACAGCTCCTCTCGAGCACCTGGTCGTCCTCGACGCCTCCTGGTCCGCGTGGCTGCAACGACAAGCTTCACATCTGCACCTGATTGCTCCTTGACGACGTCTGGTTCCTCCCTGGTTCCACCCGGGCACTGGCTAGTGACCTAGACTCTGTCCCCTCTGCTTTCAGGTCCTCTTCATCCTAGATCCACCCAGACATCTTCCTCCTGGTCGCCTGCAGCATCTTCTTCCAAGGCTCCATAGGAATCAACGAGAAAACCCCACACACTTTGACACCTATGCACCCGCAGCCGGTGGGTGAGGTAACGCGAGTACTTTGGTGCTCCTGTAGGGATTGACTATTCTAGTGTCTAGTTTTGTTAGTTATACATTCCTAGTTAGACCGGAAGTGTCCTAAATCTTCGATTAATTACCTTTAAAGTTTCGATTGACTTTCGATTGATTCTCGCGTGAGTGTACTGACACTGCACGCGCCGCCTGTGGGCCTCCTACTCCTAAGGGTCAGATAGTGTAGCCCCAGCAATTCCCTAGGCCCTAGGCCTGCTCCTTTCCCAAGTCGTAGTTCTTATACCACTTACTTAGTATATGGTTTTACGCGCCCCTAGAGCCTAACTGTAAATTGTGCTAGTTAAAGTATTTCTAAGTGTAACTTGTTATGTGCTTTTGCTTTTGCCTCTGACCTCAAAGAGTTCAGAGGAGTGTGTTAGTGAATAAATACATATATATTTTTTATATATCCTGTGTGGTGTCCTTTCATTTGGTATTCAAAGGGTTACATATGGTAAAACAGCTGGCTTTACATGCCCTCAAGAGTCTTTTAGCCTAAGACTGTTCTGTCCACGCTACCACTAGGATAGCTGGTCTATAAGGTTGACTTACAATCATCACCATAAGGGTTGTTTGGACTGGTGCAAGGTGCTCACTAGAATAGTGAACATCATATACCAGGCCAACTTCTCACACCTGTAAACTGTGGTTCTCCAGTATTGGTATTTGATAGATTCACATGCTTGAATATTCCCCGTCGTCGAAGTGGGGGTCCCACGGTACATAAAATAGTAGTAAAATATATATACATATAATAATTATACATATACATATGAAACGTAATACATATAAAGTATAGAAATAAAGTTAAAAGTACCATAGTACTAAACAGGCCCATAGAAGCCTTAAAGGGAGAATTCACTTTAGTAACATATCAGAGTCATTATAATAGTCCACATTCCAGCCAATCAGGCAGCAGCACCCTCTAGAACCTTCTCCTCAGAAGCTCAGGCCCTCAGAGTTTCGCAGCACCAAAGTAAACCATAGTACATGAGGTGAAGAGAGCCTCTGAGGGGAGGAAGGGTGGGTCACATGTGAATCTATGAAAGACACCAATACTGGAGAACCACAGTTTACAGGTAAGTAACTAATGTTCTCCTCCAGTATTAGGTGTGTCTTTCATAGATTCACATGCTTGAATAAGAATAGAAAGCAGTAAACTAATACACAAGTCATAAAAGGCAGTGAAAACCAAAGTGAGTAAAATCAATGCACATATGAACATATCATACATTTAGACAAATGGCAAAACCTTTTATAACAGGAGGCAGGAAGCAACAGAGGCTCACCTTAGTTGAAAAGATTTCGTAGCATCGCTTGTCCCACAGCAGCATCTGCAGCGTCCGCTGAATCCAGACAATAGTGCCTCGTAAACATGTGTCTGCTCGACCACGTTGCAGCTCTGCAGATCTGGCGCAGAGGCACTCCGGCAAAGAGGGCGGTAGATGATGCCACAGCCCTAGTTGAGTGTGCTCGCACCGGAGCAAAAGGAATATGCTACTTACCAGTATGCATCTGTTCTTGGCATGTACAGCTGCAGAGTTGTACACTTAGCAATAGATCGCCACCTGGTGTTGGGCTCGGATGATTGCAGGTTGTTGTCTTCTTGGAAGAAGTCTTTGTAGTCACGAGATTGGTGACTCCTCCCTTGGACAATACTGAGCATGGTCATCGACTCCATCCTCAGATTGTTTTTCGCCATGATGGGAAACGATGGAGTTAGTAGAAGTAAAGAGAAAGGATGTCCATGCGTGTGCATCTAAGTAAGATGAGTACTGGAACGGATACAAGTCCCGCGGAGGCGGGAGGGTGTGTACAACTCTGCAGCTCTACATGCCAAGAACAGATGCATACTGGTAAGTAGCATATTCCGTTCGAGGCATATGAGCTGCAGATTGTACACTTAGCAACGATTGTGCAGCAGTGTCTCCCCTAGCGGTGGTTGCTTGTATCCGTTGCAGCATACTGAAATAGTGTTTTAAGGACAGCTTGGCCTACTGCAGCTTGCTGCTTGGCTTGCACGTCAACACAATAGTGTTTAGTGAAGGTGTGTATGGTAGACCATGTTGCTGCCTTGCATATGTCCTCTAGTGGTATGTTTCCTAAGAAAGCCATAGAGGCTTCTAGTTTGCGAGTGGAGTGCGCTCTAGGAGGAACTGTTAGTGTACGTATAGCTTTTTGATAGCATATTTGAATACACTTTACAATCCATCTGGCAATTCCTCCTTTAGAGATGGGATTGCCTTTGTGTGGGGAAGAGAAAGATACAAATAGTTGGTTTGTCTTTCTGAAGGATTTAGTCCTGTCTGTGTAGTATAAAAGAGTACACTGGTAACTCTACTAATTGGTTACGGTGAAAAGGAGTAATCACTTTTGGCAGGAATTTAGGATTAGGTCTAAGAACCACTTTGTTAGGGTGTATCTGAAAAAATGGTTCTTCTATTGTGAATGCTTGTATTTCACTGACTCTTCTGAGAGAGGTGATGGCAACAAGGAAGGCAGTTTTCCATGTTAGGAATTGCAGTTCACACTTGTGTAAAGGCTCAAAAGGGGGGCCCATAAGCCTTGTAAGGACCACGTTTAGGTTCCATACTGGTACAGGTGGTAACCTAGGTGGGATTATTCGTTTTAATCCTTCCATAAATGCTTTTATTGCAGCTACTCTAAAGAGAGATAGATGCTGTCTATTTTGTAAATAGGCTGCAATTGCTGCTAGATGCAGTCGTATGGAAGAATAAGCCAAGTTGGACCTTTGTAGGTGTAGAAGGTAGCAAATAATATTTTCGATGGAAACATCCAATGGGTCAATGTGATTGTTGTTACAGTATATTGCAAATCTTTTCCACTTAGCAGCATAGCATGCTCTAGTGGTGGGTCTTCTAGCTTCTTTAATTATATTCATACAGTCTGGTGGTAAGTTTAAGTAGCCAAACTCTAAGACCTCAGGAGCCAGATCGCCAAATTCAGTTGGCTTAGTTCTGGGTGCCTTGTGTGCCCCCCAATCCTCCAAGGATGCGTCCGTTGTGAGGGTAAGCGTACGAGCTGTATCCTGGAAGGGTCGCCCGACGGCGAAGTTTGGAAGGTGAGCACACCATTCCAATGCTGTTTGAATGCGGGGGTTCAGGCAGATTTTGTCGTTGAACGACCCCGAGACCTGTTTCCATTGTTTGTCCAACTCCTCTTGTATGACTCTCATATGAAGCCTGCAGAGCGGAATCAGATGGATGCAAGAGGAGGCCATGCCCAGAAAGGATTTCAACATCTGGACTGAAACGGACCTTTTTGATCTTAGAAAAGCGACCATGTTGAGTATGCGAGCTTGTTGTTCCTGTGAGACAAAAACCTGTGCCAGACGAGAATCGATCAAGGCTCCTAGAATGATTTTGTTGAGATGGACGAAGATGAGACTTTTCCTGATTGATAGAAAGGCCCAGGGTGTGAAAAAGTGACAGGCAAGTCTGAGTGTGTTGCCTTGCTGCTTGATATGTCTGAGCCTTTATCAGACAATCGTCCAAATAAGGGTAAAATTGAATGCCCTGCAGGCGAAGGAAAGCTGCGACCGGAGCCATGACCTTTGTAAAAACTCTTGGTGCAGAGCGATGGCCGAATGGCAACACCTTGAACTGGAAGTGCTTCGATCAGACAGTGAAGCGAAGACATTTTCTGTGTTTGTGGAATATTGGCACATGAAAATATGCATCTTGGAGGTCGATTGTGGAGAGGAACTCCCCGGGATTGAGGTACTGTAGAATCTCCAATAAAGTTAACATTCGGAATGTTTGTGATCTGATGAACTTGTTTAGGGCTCGTAAGTCCAGAATGGGGCGCCACTATCCCGACTTCTTCTTGATTAAAAAGAAACGGGAATAAAAGCCCTTGCCCTGTTGATCTCGAGGAACCACTTCGACAGCCCCCTTTTGTATCATGATCTTGACTTGAGCCAACCGTTCTTGCAGATGAGCTGGGGGCGGGCCAGAAGGTGGGCGGCAGGGGGGAAATTTTGTGAATTCGAGAACGTGTCCCTTTAAGATGACATCTAGGACCCAAAGATCCGAAGTGATATGTGACCAATTGTAGAGCTTTTTAGAGCTTCGACCTCCAATTTTCAGAGTCGGAGAACACTGTATCCTGGGAAAGTCACTGCTTTTTAGAGGTGGTACCGCCTCTGTAGTTGTTTTTTCTCCGATAAGGTCTTGAATCGGATTAGCGATTTTGAGACTGGTAGTTGTACCTCTGCTTGTTGTCGCCATAGGAACGATACTGGGAGGAGCCACAAAAATGTGTTGAGTTGCCTCTGCCACGTGCTCCCCGAAAAGGCCGCTTCCTGTATTGTAGGGTTCCTAAGGCACGGGCAGTATCAGTGTCTTTTTTTATGGATTCCAGGGCATCATCGACATGTTTGCCAAAAAGGGAATCACCATCGTATGGCAAGTCAAGAACTCACGCCTGTACTTCAGGGCGGAAAGCTGTAGATTTGAACCAGCCTTTGCGTCTTAAAACAGCAGCTCCAGCAAGTAGCCTGAACACTGTTGAAGAGACGTCAACAGCACAATCAATCTCCGAAGAGATCTTCTCTCCTTCTTGGACAATTGTCTGGGCCTCAGCTCGGACGGAATCTGGAAGCTGTGTGACCAAAGCTGCAATTTCAGGCCACATTAGACGGTCATATCGTCCGAGGATGGCCAGGGAGTTGGCTGCTCTAAAGGTCGTGGCAGCCATGGTGGTGAATTTCTTTCCGATAGAGTCTAATTAGCGCCCTTCCTGGTCCGGGGGAAAAGTTAGCGTAGTCGAAGGATTACGCGACCGTTTCTGGGCCGCCTGCGTGATGACTGAGTCCGCTTTTGGATGTGAAACAAGGCATGCTGGTGAGCCTGCAGGTGCCTTGTATTTCTTATCAAGACGTGGCAGTAGAGCCGGGATGGAATTTGGCCGCTCCATAAGTTTAAGACCTTCTTGCCAAATAAAGTCAATTATTGGTATGGTATGGGTCTGCTTTAGAGGCTGGTCCTTGAAATCATAGTGGAAGCAATCTTGTTGTTGCACCTCCAAGGTTAAATGGAAACGTTTGGCAGCACCTACCATTAGATTGTGGAAACTTCCGATGTCCACTGGCGGGGAAGCCAAGGGCGATGTCGGTGGCGTAGACGGCGTTTGAGCCCTATAATTATCCCAATCCGTGAGGACATCATCGTCATCTTGATCTGTGTCCTGATGCATATTGTCATCATTATCTGTATCCGGTTGTGTATGAACCGGTGATCTCGGCGTTTCAGCAGGTACTGAAGCTGGCGCCGGAGGTTGCGGAGTAGGCGAATTGGGCGCAGACAGAGGGAATCTGCGATTATAATCCTCCAGCATATGTTGCAGGTTGGACACCAAGGAGAACGGTATTTGCGTCATTGGTTCCTCCTGAGGCGCATCAGACTGATCGACATGGACGGGAAAGAGAGCACTCCCCTCTTCCTCATCGTCATCTTCATCTTCTTGGCACTTTATATTAAGTTCAGAGGGACAGGACGCAGGACGAAAAACGTCATCTACATAGGAACCATCATCTACATAGGAACCATCATCGGAGTCCTCTCCTTCAGACTCAAATAGCTGTGCCGGAAGACTAGCACCACTAGTAATAGGACTCAAGTGTAGTGGAGCCGGACGTTTGACCACTGAAGCTGTTACCACTGTAAAAGTAGTTGCAGTAGCAAGTGAATGGTGCGTCGTCAATGATCCCGTCGACGAGGTGATCGTAGATGGTATTGTCAAAGCGGGAACCGCTGACGAACGTTTTGGATCTGTCGACGGTGACAGTGTCTTCCTCTTCTCTTTCATTGACGTAGATTTTCACGCCGTTGACGAAGAGGATGTCGTAGTCATTGGTTTCGCCGTCGGCGAGGCAGTTGTCGACTAAGGAGGTATCGTCGGCGTAGATGGCACCGTCGACTAGGGTGTCGCAGTCGACGGGCTGGTCACCGTCGACGAGGATGTTGTTGTCGACAAAGATGAGACCGTCGTCGACTTAGAATGCGTCGACGAAGTCTCCGTCGCCGAATGTTTTTTAGTCAAAGCCGTCGAGGGGACAGATTTGATGGTCGTCGAGATTTTAATAATAGAGGAGATCGGTCTCACCTCTGGAAGCGTCGTCGACGAAGTAGATGTCGTCGTCGTAGTCTTTGTCGACATTGAACACAACATTGAACACGTACAGTGTCGACGGACCTCGTAGTCGTCGACGGACGCGTCGACGAGCCGGCACCCGTTTTTGATGACGAGGGCAGAGCTTGGGACTGCGACGCCAGAGAACCAGGTCCCGTAGGTGTAGAGGCTGGCAGATCCCGTGCGGAGACAGTTTTAGAGACGTCGACGAGTCTCTTTTTCTTCAGAAAAGGAGAAGGCATCTCTGTCTCTGACCCACGCTTAAGAGAGGCCTTAGAATGGAATGAAGACACACTCTCCATATCAGAAGCTGGATTTTCCAAAGTCTTCAACTTCTGTAGCCACAGAAGGAGACGGGCCTCTCGGTCTTTTCAAAGTCTTGGAAGAGAAAGTCCTGCAGAACTTACAGTTCTTTACCTCATGATCCGGGTAAAGACAGTAAATGCACTTACTGTGAGGATCTTCATGAAAAAGGCGAAGCTTTCCACAAGAGGAACATGGCCTGAATAAAGATTTTTTAGTTGAAGACATCTTAAGAGTTGAAATAGCAATGAAAGTACACAAAAACTGAGCAGAGCTCTGGGAGACTCCCTTCACACGACGTGCGGTAGAAAATCTGAGGGCCTGAGCTTCTGAGGAGAAGGTTCTAGAGGGTGCTGCTGCCTGATTGGCTGGAATGCGGACTATTATAATGACTCTGATATGTTACTAAAGTGAATTCTCCCTTTAAGGCTTCTACGGGACTGTTTAGTTCTAGGGTACTTTTAACTTTATTTCTATACTTTATATGTATTACGTTTCATATGTATATGTAGAATTATATATTTTCTATATGTATATATGTATATATATTTTACTACTATTTTATGTACCGTGGGACTCCCACTTCGACGACGGAGAATATTGAAGCATGTGAATCTATGAAAGACACCCCTAATACTGGAGAAACACCCGCTCGGCGAGACAGGGAGGCCCAATGGCCTGAAAAGGTAGCATGTAGGCAGACCCCCTGGGCAGATGCGCGGCCTGCCAGCCATCGTCACGGACTGGGCAGGCACTCTGCCCCTTATGGCCACAAACAGCCTGCAGCCCATTAAGAATCAAATGTAGCAAGAGCCACTTGCTACGGAATGTGTATTCGCAAACCAGGAAATTACAGTTTTTTTGCGCAAAGGCCACTTTTAAAACATGAGCAGCGGCGCAAAAAATGGTCATTTCCTGCTCTCCCAGGATGTGTGTGCGCTTCAATGAGGACACTGCACACTTGGGGTCGCGCACCTCCTTAGAGGGAACACTGGTCTTAACTACTTGACCACACTACCACAAATATAGCACATGGAATTATAAATTTAAGTCCTGTAAACCAATAAGAGTCGTCTGTACTTTTTACATGGTGGGCCCTTACATTGGCACTACAGCATAAAAAGCCAGCTTCCTACAGTACATGCAAGATTCCTCACCAGAATAAAAAAAAAATCAGACCCTTTTATTTATGTAAATCATCCTTCAATCGCCAGAAGGGGGTAAAAAAATAAATCCAGCATTTGGAATGCAAAAGGTCTCGCATTTGCGAGAGTGTAAGCTATTGGCATTGTAAATGACAATGCCTTTTATTTATGCTTTAAAAAACCAAAACATAAATAAAAGGCATTGTCATTTTTAATGCCAAAAGCTCAAACTCTCGCAAGTTCAAGACCTATTGCATTACATATGCTTGTTTGTGTTTACATTGGCACACAAACATGCATCTGTGTCTGGGAAACGTTGCTGAAAAACCCAAGAGCTCACGTTACAGAGTGAGGAATGCCTCCTCCCGGTCACAAACAATTCACAAGCTGGCGCCGCGGCCAGGGCGACTGACGCTGGAATCTGGGGACCACGGTTCGATCCCCGGCTCCGGCGGCAGGTTAGCCCAGCACCATGTGACTCTGGGCAATAGCTCGCTTAATCTTCCCGACGGCCCCCCAGCGCCTAGAGACCCTTACGGGTGATTGTGCGCTTTACAAATGTGGACTTTACTTTATTACGTGCTACAGGATTCCACCTGAATGGAAATACATACAGGTTTATCACACAATCCTGGCGCACCTAATGAGCTTGTGAATTTGTGGGCGCGATACTGCATTCCGTACTGTGTAATGTGAACTCTTGGGCCACTTGGCCCCCTCTTGCGTTTATGCCCAGTACACACGTTCCCTTCAAAACATTTACTGCTAACCCTACAAAGGAACAATTACAAACAAGCATTTGCAATGCAATTAATTAAGTTTGAGCTATTGGCATTGCTAAATATTGTAACACCAACTGCAACAAAAGTCTATTAATTGTAGGCCAAAAAAGTGTGTATTTATTTTTGTAGCAATGGTGGCATGCTGCGCTTTAGATGAATATGTTTAAAAGTAAAGTGCGCCATACTGCGATTGCTACAATAGTTCATTGTGGATGCGTTAACAATTGATGTGTGCACTGATGGCTGGTGGTGTGAGTGCCTGTAGAAATTGTGCACTGATGGCTGGTGGTGTGTGTGCCTGGGGAAAGCGTGCACTGATGGCTGGTGGTGTGTGCCTGGTGAAAGCGTGCACTGACAGCTGGTGGTGTGTGCCTGGTGGAAGGGTGCACTGACGGCTGGTGGTGTGTCCCTGGTGAAAGTGTGCACTGACGGTGTGATTGTGGTTTTGTGGTACATCTACGCGGTAAAGAAGAGTTGAAATCTATATTGTGGGCGACTTATAAAAGATGGAAAGAAAGTTGGTGGTAGCTCATTTGAAATCTTCGACCTCCTTCCTGCGCCAGGGACAATTCTGCGAACAATTGTAGATAAAAGCACCAGATGTTCAGTGATTGACGAATACGGCCTACTTCGCACCATTGCAGCTCCCCCCACCAGAGGCCCCTCGAAGGGGCGACGCACTCTGCCCCGCCTCACCTGAGCATCGCTACTCCAGGAAATCCAGCAATGGTGCGGCCCATAGGGGGCTCCGCAGGAATCCGAAGACGCTCTCTACCACCAATTCTTCAATCTCCGCCATGGTGGTTACTCCAAGGACCGGGCGCTGTCCTGCAGCTTTGTAAGAGGAGAAGGGGCGGGAGGTAAACGAACCCCACACGCACATCTGCTCACAACAACTCCAGCCCAATTGGACTGCAAACGCTTGATTGGGTCGCTACGGCAACGGACGTCATCGAAGGGGATCTCGCGTCACCGAAACGGTTTATTGGCTGAGAGAGTGCAGACTGTAGAGCATCGAGTATTAACACAGCGCATGTGCGAGCCTACTCTATGGCTACATTTCAAGTTTTGACCTGCACGCAGGTTTTGTTTTTAGGGGGAGTTTGTTGTGCCTGGACGATATTTGTGTGCTGCATTATTTTAGCGATAACTCTAACCAGGGTTTGGCGAATCGGCACTATACGAAGCCGATGGGGCTTGCGAACGCTACTTGTGACTTACAAACCGCAGCAACAAGTGTGCCAATACGGGACCCACACCTGGCTCCTTCCCTTCCTCCCACCAACACCAGCTCCGACACAGTTAAAACAAAACCCCGCAGTCCCGCCCCCGAGAAAACAAGCCGTCAGGAGGGCAGTCTAACACCACCATCTTTCTCCGAGGTCATATAGAAATGCCTCGGAGAAACGCCCCGTCATTTTTGGATTCGAGGGCGTGTTTTTCTTTCTCTCCTCTTCCCATTGGCTGGAATGTAAAATTCCAGCCAATGGAAAGAGGAGAGAAAAACTAAAAAACACCCCCCCCCCGAATCCCAAAAAGACAGGGCTTAAATGGAAAGATACCCCTCTCCTCCAATGGCTGGCCTCCGTTTAGGAAGCCAGCCAATGGGGGAGAGGGGCGGGTTTAAGCCCCACACTAAGAAACAGAAGATCTCGTCGGCGAGACTGTGCAAGCGCAGCCTAAGACCTAAAAAATACCTGCAAGAGTGAATTAAAGTGGCCGGGGTGTTACACCCCCCTCCCCCCAACTGGCTTCTGAGCAATATTCTGGGCCCCAGCACTTATTGTTTTACCAATTCATATGCATGCGCCCTCTAATACTTGGAGGGTGGGCTCTTCTAAGATAAAGCATAGATAATACCAGCCGCAGGGGCGCAAGTTCGACTCCGTTGCAACATTTGACCTTCCAAATTCTGATGTAACATTCCACCCGGGCGTTTGTATGTGCATGAGTTTATTACGTGCATATCAACTGATGGGCACGTGTTGACCCGGATTGCAAGTTACATGCGTCTTCTGTGCAATTTACATTAATATGAAGCACCTAAATGCTCTGCATGAAGCACCTGGCGATCGTCTTTCACAGCTGAACTGCTGTGTGGACGAGCATGTGTTTTCTTTCAATTGCGACCGGATTTGGGTGGCTGGGACTTTCTTTTAACGTGGTTGGAGTTTAAGAGATCCAATATATTGGTTTACATTTTAATTGCATTTGTATAGCGCTTACTACCCCTAGTGAGGCGCTAACGTATTATGGCATATAGCATTTTGAGTACATTAAACGCGACTTTGCAGACCCGGACACGCTAGCAGCCTCAACAGAGAGGTCGCAGCAGTGGATGGGACAGAGCTCCGTGCACCGGTGTCTAACGGATTATTCCTCAGAAAGGCCACCGACACCAGGGCTGCGTCGGCAGAGAGGCCAAGCAGGCTGCTTATAACAAGGGCATTTAGAGAGAAGCGGACCTCTGCGGCGGGAGCTGGGCTGAGACCCCCGGTTCTATTCGGACACAAGCCGACCCATCAGGCGCCAGTGGGGGTGACCAGAGGCCACCTGGGTGAGAAGCTGATGGACCTGCCCCAATGGCCCGCGGACGCTCAGCAGCCTCTGCTCGGTGCCAAGCACACTTCACGGGACAGAGCCAGAGTGAGGCGCTGGGACGGAGGGTCTATGCAGAGAATGGACAGGGGCGCAGGCATACCATGGCAAACAGCACAGCAGCACCATTACAATGAGGAAAAGAGCGTGCACATCGACAGACGGCACACAGCAGTCCGCTTCAGGGTACTGAGCCCTACTCTAAGGTCCACGGCACCAGTTCACCGAACCTACTTAGGACATGACTGCATCAAGGGCTCGGCACTGCTACGCACCTTTATACAACAAATTGCGCAGGAACCCTCAAGATTTTAAAAGGTTGTTTAAGAGGTCGATGGTGGGCATACGGCACGTTTTCTGTACATAACTAGGCTTCTCGGCACTGCACACGCCCTCCGTCAGTGTTCGCTCAGGTGAACATAAGAAGTTCAAATAAGTGTCAATAAACAACAAGCCGCCGGCCCAATTTGGAGCGAATTCTGGAAGCGTCATGCCTGTTGTGGGGCGGGACTTCCCGGGGAAGCCCATGCCCACGGAGTGGCTGGCTGATTGGAAAGTGGTGACACGAGGCTCCCATGCCTGAGGGAGAGCCCCGCGGTGATGGATGGAAGTGCGGTGAGTGGGGCTTGGTTGTACCGTGGGGGCTGGTGCGTGTGTTTGTTCTTGAGCGAAGCGATCGAGTACGCGTGCAGTGGCTGGGGTCGGCTGGGGCGTGTGTGTGCGGCTGGGGCGTGTGGGGGTGGCTGGGGCGTGTGTAGGCGGCTGAACGTGTGTAGGCACGTTAAGATTGCAAGCGCGTCTTCACAAGCGTGCAATAGAGTACGTATGCAGCGGCTGGTGCGGGTGTGCGCGCGTTCAAAATGCAAGCGCGTCTTACAAGCGTGGCCACAGACCACAATCTGCTCTTGCACCGGTCTGTACCACTTGGAAAGCAAGTCAATAACAATAGATCTCGCTGGCGACATCGCTTTTGCCCTGCATCGCCAGGCGAGACCTAAAATGTCCCTGAAAACTAAGGATCAAGACAAAAACGGGGAAATAGCTGAAGTTAGGCGCTGCTGCTAAGAGGAAACAAAGGAGGCTCAGGAGGGATGAAGAAGGAATAGTGACCAATTGCAGCCAAGCCTTCTGAAAGGACAATCAGTCACCAATAAAAAGCCAATGGGTGTTCTGTCAGCCCAGTAGTATATACAACAGATCGAGAGACAGCGCATGCGCTGTCAAGGCTCGACGTAAAAAGGAAAGAACACAGGGAGAGGATAATGGAGAAGGAATAGTGATCAATTGCAGCCAAGCCTTCTGAAAGGACAATCAGTCACCAATAAAAAGCCAATGGGCGTTCTGTCAGCCCAGTAGTATATACAACAGATCGAGAGGCAGTGCATGCGCTGTCAAGGCTCGACCTAAAAAGTAAAGAACACGGGGAGAGGATAATGGAAAAGGGGTGCAATAGGAATGAGAACCCAGTTAATGGACTTTCTATTATTTGATTTAACAGCAGAGTTTGGAGAAGGAATTGAATGAGACGGGGTTAATGAAACTGCACCATCTGTCACTAGCTGGCACCTGGCCAATAATTCAGGTAGCTGAGAGACACTGAAAAAGAGACCAAAGATTGAAGGGAGCTATGAAACCGAAATGAAAACAGAATATTAACAGTGAATAGTAGACGTTTTATGAAGGTCTCAATTACAAATTCAGCCTACAAAACAAGGAATACTACTGGAATTTTGCCATATGCACTTCACAAGGAAAGGAGTGTAATAGTCTAGGACGTACCTCCTGAGCAGCAGCACCACTTGTGTCCTAAGTTCCAGACTCTGGGTTCCCTGTTCTTTACTTCCTTTGGCAGGTTTTCATTTGCATCCTATATGTTAACATGTTGTGTGCCCTTATTACAACAAGCATGCTTGAAAATACCAAGACAGTTGCAAGCCAGACATACGGATTCTACTCTGATGCAGTCTCTAAACATGTACTTTTCGGCCATTAAGCCCCTGATCAATCATACACACAGGGTTGGGATTTAGCTAGCTGAGCAAAGTCTTAAAAATGTATGTTTCATAAATCCCACCTGGACACAGACTATGTCATTAGCTTAAGGGACTGTTCACAGAGTGGCACCTGAGTAATATATGGTGTAAAGTACCCCCCTTATACATTTGAAAGATATTGCACGTCACCCCGGAGTTCCGTGACCACATACAGAAGAATGCCAAAGGCAGAGGTCCTTTATAATGTATTTGAACTCTATGACGATTTATATATGGGATAAAGTGACCCATGCCGTACATTATAAGGATACTGCAAGTCACCTAGAAGTTCCATGACCACACAGAGGAACAAGACTGAAGGCAGAGTTCCTTTCTAAGGTTAGGGAACTCAGAGGTGACTTACAATATCCTTATAATATACAGCTGGTGGTACTTTATTCCTTATAATAAACAGTCACATCATCACCTTTCCCACAAATCACAAATCCTTGGTGCACAGTTCTTTCATATAAGAGAAAGCTTGCATAGATGAATAAATATAGAAGAGAATCTTTAGTGTGTGTAAAATTGAACACACAAAAAACTATAATAGATAATTGCTGCAAAAAGTTATTAGAATCAATTTAATACAAGTCATTTAAAAACAAAACTCAAAAGTAAAAACAGAGAAAGATTCTAACTTTTCTATAGCTACCTTAGGAGTGTACTAAATAAATATGTTGCCATAAATCGCCCCTTTCAGATTGTCATTGTATTGCAGGATAAAGAAGAGCAATGTTTTGTTTTTGCTGTTTAAACAACTGCTTTAATTATGCTCTGTGACCTGACCTGCCTTTCACTTCGGCTGTTGGCTCTGGCAGCAGGTACTGTGACATCAGAACTCAACTGAAAAAAGTTATTACAGTTTGTTTTCAACGTGATTCCTTTATAAATCGGTGACTGAGCAAGTCACAAGACACCAATTATCTAAAAAATTAAAGACAGGCTTTTAATACATGGATTGTAGAATCACAGGTGTAATAATATCCTTCTAACATAGGGCTCTCTATTTTATTCCTTGCCAGGTAAAGGGATTTCTTAAAATGTACAACTGCGATCACCATCAGACTTTGCTGACCCCAGACAAACGCTACCAATCCTGCCTACACTGAATCTCATAGCCCTTTGCATGTTTGTGCTGCACTATTCACTAGATCTGAAGTGGATTTTTAAAGTCTTCAGCCTTTGGCTTTTTTCACTTCACCCTTCCGCTTCCTAGAGAATCACTGCTGTGAGCACACAACATTGTTTTTACTATGAAATTGCACTAATTGCCAGGCAATGCTGTTAAATCTCTTATTTTGAGGTGTAGAAATGAAGAGCCAAACTTTTCAGTCTTATATGGCATCAGCAAGACGCATTTTCAAGTTTGCATGGTCTATGCTGTTATTTTTACTCTACAGAAATTGATAAAAATGTTATGACAGATGCTATCTGTAATTTTTATCTTAATTTGTTTAAATTCATGGAATGTGATGCTGTTTTTATTTGCACTGGTCACTTTAATGAACTTGATTGTCTAAATAAAGTATATTTTGATTTGATTTATTCCTTATAATACCTGGTTACACCATCACCCAAGCATCTTAACTCCTTGTTGTCGTGCTCTTTTATATGAAAGACCGTATATTTGTAGACCTGAAGAATAAAAGTCTGAATGCAAAATTAAATACCAAAAAAGCAGTTAGTGTCTTGTTGCAAACATATACTAGAATTAGTTTAGTTTAACTGGGATTATAAAAGTGCTATTATCTCTCAATTCTAGGAACATGCAGAGATTCTATCTTTCTTTGAATGGCCAACACTCTCCAAAAAATAAACCGATTACTTTAAATATCTTCCTGCTCTCCACTGTTTATTTACAGGAAAGCTGGTCGGAACAAAGGAAGGGCAGTTATCCTTTCTGTTCAAACTACAGCTAGAATTATGGTCAGTCTGCCTTTAATCTTGGCTGCTGGGAGCAGGCATTCTGGAGTCAAATCTGAACTGTAGTAAGTTATTGCAATGGAGCAGCTATGTCATTTCGTTGCGATTAGAGATGTCACAACGTGATTGTAATAAGGAAATTAAACAGGCATTTAAACAGGATTATTAGAATCAGCACTGTTCTTTACCTGGGACAGTGTCTCTTCAACCCCCTCCCCCCTTTGCACTACACATTGTTGCCAGTGGGACTCCTCCATGTGTAAATCCTCCGTTAGCAAAATTATAATTCTATTTCTTGATCATTTTTAACATTCACACTCATGAGTGGCTCAGTGCAGAACCCTGTCCTGTTGCTGCGACAGAAGATTCTCAAAGAGGTAGCATGACTGGAGTACCAATGGTAATGCTCAACAGCTCGGGAAACCCTACTCTTTGCCCAATCCGGAGCCACAAGAATGACTTGGGCCTGATTGTTCCTTATCTTCTTGAGAACTCTGGGCACCAGTGGTATTGGCGTAAAGGTGTATAGAAGGACATAGCTCCACTCGAGAAACTCCAGCACACAAAACTGCTGACACTGCACGTTCTGTGCAGTGGCAAACTAATTTAACAAAGGCTCTCCCAACTACTGAAAGAAACCTTGCACCTCTTCTGGATGGCGACGTCATTCGTGATCTGCTAGCCTTCTTTGGTGTTCTTCTGATCTGCTGTTCAGAGATGTAACCAGGTGCTGAACCACCAGGGAAATGCCCTGACATTCCAACCATGTCCAGTGGCACAGTGCCTCTTGACACAGGGTCCATGACCCCACCCGCCCTGTTTGTTGCAGTACCACATGGCGGCGGTGTTCTCTGTGAACACCTGCACCAGCCTTCCCTCGAAGAAAGAAGGGCATGTATTGACAAACTATTAGCCTGAAGCTCCAACTGGTTTATGTGGAGCTCAGACTCTGCCACAGAGAGAGCTTCGATCTCCACCTCTCCCAGTTGGCCGCCCCAGCCCAGAAATGACGCATCTGTCACTACTCAGTTCCAAACTTTATTGTATATTATTACCCTGTATGCCTACTATTTTTCTTATGTATTTCTTGTAAATGTTGCTTGTGTTGCTGTGCAAACTTTGTAAAGCGCTCTGAAGCACTTGGGTCAAGTCTACGTTATATAAAAACGAAAATAAAAAAATAAATACTGTTCAAAATGGTTGGGGAAGGGAGAGGGGTCTGCCACGGACCCAATCACAGTTCGTTAACCACAACTGCAGGTCTTTTGCATTCCCCTACAAGATCTGGACCATGTCCGAGACTTCCCTGATGCAGCGCCCACTGGGCCTTTATGTCCCAATGCAGAGCCTGCATATGCCAACGGATGCTGGAGGCCATGAAGCCCAACAGCCTCAGTCAGTCGCACCGAAATCCAAGACAGAGGCTAAAACATAAGGATCACAGTCCGAATATCCTGGACTGTCCTGGTTGTTGAATATGCAGACACACTGCTGCTTGAAAGGGCAGAAGCTTGGTAGCTAAGGGTTACTTATGACCAGAGGTGAAGACGGAACCTGACAGAGAAATTCTGCTTTGTATGCTAGGACAGTGATGATTCTAAAAATCTTAACATAAGAGTGCCCTTTCCTCCTTTTTAGGTCGAGCCTAGTGGCAGCACGCATTCACTGCTCACTCTGCGAGGCATGAAGTAGTCTAGTATTCTGTGGAAGCCTAGCCTTCTCTCTGCTCATATTTTTGATTGGCTGGTGTCATTGTCCTTGGTAAATGCTGGCTTCCGATTGATAAGGAGGCTTGTTAGTCCCTCCTTGTTATCGCCCTGTAACCATTTGTTACCTCCCATGAGGACTGGATCTTTTACTTGTGGCGTTACACGGTCTCCTTCATAAATCGGTAAGCAATATTTCGTTTTTATTTGCAGCGCGGTCCGCTTTCACTTAAGCGGTTGCGCTTGTTGATTTAATTGATTTGCCGGGGGGGCTGAAAGGGAGCATTTCTAATCACTAATCTAACAAGCATTTGCAATGTAATAGGTAATAGGTCTTGCATTTACGCGAGTTTGAGCTATTGACATTGCAAATAAAGCCTTTCATTATTGTTTTCGTTTTAAAACATAAATAAAAGGCATTGTCATTTACAATGCCAATAGCTTAAACTCGCGTAAATACGGGACCTATTGCAAACGCTTGTTTATATTTGAAGTTTACTTTTGGAGTGGTGTTTGTTTTCAGACAAAAGTTCTTGAACAGTAACTGAGTTGGTTTAATTGGCTTTGTTAAACTAAATACTTCCTCACATTAATATGTATACTTTAGAATCACATTTGTGGAAATATAAAATGTGCACCAGGATTCTACTACATATAATCATCACAGAAAATATCACGATACAGAGTCCATTTTAAACTGAGCACAAAACATTGCAGACCTGTTTGAGACAACAGACATGAACACATTTCAAACACAGAAAGGTGGTTGGAGGGATGTGCATTAGCTACATGTATCCAACTTCATTATGAATATGATACATTATTGGATTACCTCACTCAAGCTAGAAGAACACTTACTGAAGATGGAAGACCTGGAGGCACTTTCCTAACCTTCTTGGGCTGTGCATCTGTGAATAAAAAAGAAAATACATCCAATTCGGTGATAAGGATACTGAATAATAGTTAACTCAAGAGTCGAGCAGCACATTACAGGAACCAGTAAAGCATAGAAGCAACCAAGACTCTACACATTCAATGGCACAACTGTAACAAGGGTCCAGTACCATCTATGCAATCACTGAATGGGTGGATAATTTGACACCAGCCTAGGCTCAAACTTCAGCTATGCTTAACTTCATAAAAGTAAAAATCCCTAAATTCAATTTTCCACCAGGCAAAAAACGGTCCTTCCTAATGTAGCCTTTATTGAAGTTTTCTTCGAATGTCATTCTCCAAGTCAATGGTGACCCACAGAGTGGGGCCCCAGGAGGCATAAGAAGAAAATGTGTCTTCAGGACATTCACATAACTAGTCTCAGCTTACTGCTGAATCTCAAACTCCTTCATTGATGCAGGAAATTAAGAATCCTGAGCACACCAAACCCTACAAGAAAATATTTGTTTTATTGCTGGTTGGTCAACAGAGTGCTTAATACCACTGCTCCTTAAATCCCCCTCCCGACTTCTCCCCCAAAAAATAGGTATGACCTCTGGTTTCTTTGAGAGTCGTTCTCTTAAAACACCTTACTAGAGAGCATGGACGCAGAATTAGGATTCTGTCAATCATTATCTCTGCAATTGAAAATATTCAATCAAAATTATATTGCTAATAGTATTTCTAGCACCTATAATCCGCCAAAACAGTTTTTCTATTCCAAACGTTTTACCTGTGCTCCTCATTGCTATTTTATCTAAAATATCTGGCAAACCGAGTACTTTAGCTCTAAATTTGGAAAAAAAACAAGTACACTATTGTTCCTTCTGCTCGAATTTGAACATGTCACTGAAGACACAGTAGAATCAGTGGGTGCCAGTTCAAATCTTTCAATATGCCCTACCTGACATCTTTAATTAGACAATGTAAATCTGGTTCCCCACTTGACTGCATTCCATTTAAAGACATCTCCCAACTCAGATTTTTTTAGCCTTTGCTTACTATACATGATTGATGCTTTTTTTAAATCAGGAATTGTCCCAAGCCCTTTTATAAAGAAAATGGTAGTTACACCACATGAAAACGCCTATCTTGACCCTAGGACAGTTCAACTCCCACCCCATCATCCTTCTCACTGCTGTGACCAAGATTATAGTCACCAATTCCTTGACTCCTAAAACAACTTCCTTCAATCTTAAAACATCTTACATGATTACCAAGTTGGTTTTAGACCCAATATGATTCAGACTGTGGTGGACAATCGTCGACTGGTCGCAAATACTATACCTTCGGTCGTATTTTGTCTTTATCCGTACACTGCCTTCGACATTAGTAAACACAAGATATTTAGAACTCCAAGATGTGGACTAACTTGGTTAAAATCCTAAACAGAATGATTTTTTCTGTTTTTTTTGCCAGAACCTATCTTCTGTTAAGCCTCTCTCCTATGGAGTCCCATAAGGTTCCCCTCTGCCACTAATTGTTTAATATCGCCATGATGCCCTTAACACCACTGTTCACTCCTCTGACCTCAATCTGTACACCTGTGCTGATGATACACAGCATAGGCAATGATTAATATGGATAAAACTGAGATACTTATATCTAGGACCAGCAACAGCAGTACTTTTGAGTTGCCCTCTACTACAGCAAAAAGCTTAAGAGTCTAGATTAATGCCACCTTGAAGTTGACCAATCGATCAGCAGTGGCTTCAACTTGTAACTTTTGCCTGCATCCATCACCTTTCCCTGGTCCTACATATATTAAATACCCAATGGGGTACCACCCTCAGCAGATCAGACATCACTGGAGCAATGTTGGCCTACTGAAACGATCCATACTTAAATACTAAGATTTCCTTTGCTCATCGTCCCATCTATATAAAATCAGGCATGCATATTAGTTTTTAGAGCACCTACATTCTGCCCGGCCTCTGCCATTTGTAAATTTTTCACTATCTTTGCCTACAACAGCAGATTACGTTCACAGTATTATGCGTAGGCCATCACTACCTTTGTGGTAGGACTCGTGAATTCATCTCCACAAGTTTTAAGAGTTAATTACCTTCAAGAAACCTTTGTTTCTCAAAAACATTTTGCAGTGTGCCACCAAATTTCCAAAGTCATAGATTTGTGGTTATTCTTATTCAGTCACCTCATCAACTCTCTGGAACAAACTACCAATACAGCACCAGCCCTGCTCCAAATATCTAGCATTCTAGGTTTATGCGGATATCATAAACCACAAGACTGAAGTCAGAGTGGTTTGTAAATGTCACCAGAGACCCAAAAACATGACCTTTTTACACATACTGCCTACTATGTACTTTGAATATTACATTATTTTAGATCTATATTATTATATATAAAAGGTTTAGATTGGAAAAGCTGTTCCTTTCAACGACCAGCTATCAATAGTCCTGACTGGTCTTGGAATGTTTGTTTTGTCTAGCTTCAATGAATCGTAAAAACAAGACAATGGCGATGGCAAGAGGTGTTATGAGAATGTGGTTGCAGTTTGTATCTTATTTACTACATACTTTGCAGACTGACAAAAAAATTTCACATGCAAATAGATGAAAATATGGTCAGACAAAGCGCAACATAATTTGCCTTTTTTCCAGCATTATTTTAGATCACCTCACCACATGATATGGTCCACCATTACAGACTCCTTGTAGCCTTGACAATAATAAAGCTCTGCTGTCTGGATTGAAGGCTAGCTACTCTATTGAAAGTGAAAGCGTGAATTTTGAAACTTCCTAACAATTAAAAACTACTAGAGCACAGACATCCTGCAGGAGTGACATTTTGTCCACCATTTTCTGCAATCACATTAGGTTTACTGTTGGCACAGTTCATATGCATACACATATACTCAAACACCAATAAAAAAGCCAATTTGAAAAAAATAAAAAACATTCGACAGCCATTATTGGGCTTTACTGACCAGATTTCATTTCTTATCTTAAACAAAAAGCCATTTATTATGATTATTATTATTAGGAGCTTATAAAGCGCACTTTTACCCAAGGGAGTCTTGGCGCTACACTCTGACTCACCGGAGACAAACGGGGGCCTATTCCCTAAATAACCATGTCTTCAATCCCTTTCTAAAAGAGAGGAGCTCCGAGGCATTCCTAAGATGCGTCAGCAGGCTGTTCAAGGCTTTCGCTGCACAGTAGGAAAAGCGGTTTCCTCCCCCACCTGGCCTTTTTTTTCCGAGGCACCGCTACTAGACTGCCTCCAGAGGAGCGCAATGCTCTCCCTGGAACATACCATTCAAAGCACCTGCTCAAAAACTCTGGGCCAGTGCCTCTCAATGATTTGAAGACAGTGCAAAGAGCTTTGAATTGTGCTAGTCTTGTTACTGGCAACCAGTGCAGTTGCCGGAGCCCCTCTTGTACAGAGGCAAACCTTGGGATGCCTATTAGCAGTCTCGCCGCTGCGTTTTGTACAAGCTGTAATCTGTACAAATGGTTTTTTTTAGATTCAGGTACAAACTGTTGCAATAGTCCAAGCGCGACAGAATGAGGGCTGAGACTGCGGTCCTGAAGCCATCTGCTGGAAGAAAAAATAAAATTGTCAGTATCCGAAAGATATAGAAGCAGGTCAATACCACTCCATCAACCTGGTCCCCGAAATCAAGTTTCTGGTTCATGATCACCCAAAAAATTTTTGCTTTACCAGATGGGGCTGGTAGCATTCCCATGGCTTCAGGCCACAAATCGGGCGTCCAGGTATTAGGTTTGTTCCCAAATATAATGACCTTGGTCTTGCCTGAATTCAATTTTAGGCAGTTAGAGGCCATCCAACCAGAGATGTCTTTCAGCCAGTCATGACCACTGTTCCCAAAAAGCCCGCCCGCGCACCTAGGTACACCAGAGCGCACAGTTCTGTGTGTGTGGCGCACACACACAACCTCCCCCCCCCCCCCCCCCCCCCCCGAGACCATTCGCGGTGAGAAAAAAAAAACGGGCATTTCCAAGTTGCATTGAAGAGCCATTTAGCAAGTGCTCAGAGCACTTGCTAAATTTCCTTTGTTTTCTCCTGCCGGTCTCATTGTGTACTTTTGTTTAAGTATTGGTGTTAATTTCAGAGCCCGTCATGAGCTGCGATTAACATGAATGCTTTAAACCAAAGCACACAATCTGCCCACAGCCGCACTCCAGAAAACGAAAGGAATGCAGCACCAAACACAGTGTGCGCTTTTAGAATCACCTATTAAGAGAAGAAATGCAACAAGCTACAAACACAGCACACGATGTGTTTGTAGATTTGTTGCATTTCTTCTCTTAATAGAGCTGAGCTGCAGGGTGATTGTGTGCCCTTTTTAAAGTTTCCATGTCAATTGCAGCTCATGACAGGGCGCTGCCATTAACATGAAAGCATTAACAAAGGCACACAAAATATTTTGGAAGTCAGTATTGCCGCACACCAACAACCATTCAGTTCTACTTCCCACTGGTGCTACTCATACACCAACATCTGTTGCCCGGAGAGCATTAACAAATGAGGCTTCATAATGTCAGAGTGCACCTCCCATTTATTATTCATGTAGCTGTCCTTTTAAGGTTTGTGTAGAGTTATTTTACATGCATTACCTGAAGATGATTCACCAACTAAAATTGTGAACGAATAAGAATATTTTGAACTTTTTTAGGCACATCTTTGCCCCTGTCCCCCAACACTCAGATACTGAACCCTGTACACTTAGTTGTCAATCCTGTGTGATAGTCAACTGACCAAAACAAGTGACTGTCAACCTGAGCCAGCAGAGAGTGTCTTTAAAGAGGGGCCAGCTGCGGATCATTGGGCTTCTGGTAGTGTGCGAGGATGATCGCAGATGGTGCTCCCCGAAATGCAGCACAGCAGGCCGTTTTCAGTGTGTGCTCTCCTCTGAGAAGGTGGCTGCGCAGCATGGCTCTGTGGTTCATGCGATGGGCAGGACTGCTGTAGGCGTGCATACTACCAGGATAAAATAATGTGCTCTGGGGTCAGTGACACGTAAAGAGGCCGTGTTCTAAAATGTGCAAAGAAAAGCATGCTAAAATATATATCCACCCTGAACGGCCCAGCCATGCAAAATGTTCAATTCATTCAAATTACACTAATCTGACATGTAATTTGAACTGAAACATAGTTAAATAACCGGTCAGGCCCGCACTTCTATGTCTCTCCATTATGGCTTTAAGACTGCAGCCATAAATCCTACCTGGATGGAAGTGTTGTAGTTCTATTCAGGGATGATATCAGCTGCATGTTTATTAGAACACAAGTTTGCATCTAATGAGTGGTTGACAACGTGGAATTTGTAGATGCCATACAGATACTAACTCTGAGCTGCCTTCTGGTCTAACGTCCTCTGGGGGAATGCTGCTATAGACTTGATTTAGTTTTATGTGCGGCTGACTCGAAACCCTGCACAGTGGCATTGTCTCAGTCACAGATCGGATGGCCCCAGTGGAGAATAACTATGGGAAGCCGGCTGTTCGTGGTGCTTTTAAGTATGACCTAAGTACAGGGTCCGACCCATGCACACGTGACAGCAGCTTGCTGACTTTTAGTCAGCAACATTAACACTGAGCAGCCCATGCTGGCTATATGTCTAAGAGGCTAGGGTGAAAGCAAATAGAGAGTGGAAACGGTGCGTCAGACCTGCTACCCGCAAGCACAACAACCACTCAGCACTGCGCAATTCTGAAAATAATGTTAGCTCTTCTAGTGGCTGCCGTTAGAACCCCGTCATGGTGTGAAGTACAATCTGCTCAACAGCACAGAGCAGCAGGCACCGATGGGTCTGACAATGACGAGAGGTGCTCCTTGTCTGCTCTGGCGGAGGGGGCAGCTGGCCCAGCAAAGAAAAATTAAGGTGCCGCCCACAGCCTCAGTGACTGCTTCAGGTCACCAATCAAGCACTGCAGTGAATGTTATTGTTTATAACACCCCTCACAATATTAATGTTGTTGACTGAAAGTCAACAAACTGCTCAGTCATGTGTGCGTGGGTTGGGGGCTCAATTCATAGTGTGCTAAGAGACCACATCCACGTGTTATGTGAAAGAACCTTAAAGGCCTAGCGTGGCTTGAGTAGACCCTGCCTAGTCACTGAGTCACTGTCAGCTGAGAGCAGAATGCAGCCTGAGGAGAGCAGCGAGCTAAGGCTCAGGCTGACATCGTAAATTAAATTTACATCTATTTTCAAGAATAGAAGCCGGTGGCATTACAGACCTCACTGTGAGCCGTCAGCCATGACGACGAGCCTCCACCAGCCTACTCTGGTCGCAGGGCATGAGGGAGGTGCAGGCAGCTATCAGCCGCAGAACTCCTTAGAAACAACTGCACCCGCTGCCTGGTCCGCGCACTACGCATCCCAGCCTGGCCTGCCGCCTAGTAACTTGTCATCTCTGCAAAGGAACAATGTTGCTGTCAACTGACGAGAATGCCTGCGCGGTGCGGCCGCCACGAGCGCAGCTCTGAGCTCAGCCTGGAAACGCAACTGGACTCGGGCATGGATTTCATGTATACTTAGTATAAATGTAACACCAGGAGGGCAGAGCAGTGCACTGCACAGTGTAGTTCCACACAATCTGTGGCTGTCAGACCAGCACGTGGTCTGTCATACTTTGCTCAGAGAGTGCAATAGCAGCGCTCCCCCTTCCAGCTTGTCAGCAACTTCACAGCACTATAAATGCGTGACTTTTTATTTTAGTGCGGTGATGTGGATCAACACAAAAATGCGTTCGTCCCACGCCTGATGCGTGATCCTTGGCAGGGCTTCCCAATCACCCCACAGCTGCACTCTATTAAAGGAAGAAATGCAGCAAGCCTACAAGCGCGGCATGTGCTTTCAGTTGAAATAAGCTTAAAAGTGGAAGCACAAACCATTTGTCTCTGAGCTATGCAGCTCTGTCGTCAGCACTTCTCCTCCCTTTTTCCACAAGAGCAGTTCAATGAATGGCAAAATATCCTAATTTGCTAATGTTTTCTATATAATTTTAGTTCTGCAATATATACTGCATAATGAATCATCTGCTGCATAATTTGACGCTTTTAACAAATAAATTGTTCGTAGCTCAAACTGATAAAATGTTACTAAAAAATGTGACTTGTGCTTCTGCAAAGTGGACGGCCCTTTGCAAAGGTTGACTGATCACCTTTGTCACTGCTGGATTTTTATGTTAGACCGGTATTAATAAGTCAATTTTTTTCCAGAGACTGTTAGCATGTGAAAAATGTAGAAATAATAAAGTATCAGAAAATACACTGCATTACGCTGCAGTCCTTTTTGGACTTCATAATTTAGTCAACACTGCAGTAGAATTTCGTCCTCCATTGCTGCATAATTCCAGTGGTCCCAAAGCAGGCAGCACATGTTAAAAGTGTTTGTGCATGAAGGATCGAGACTGTGAAGTTTGTGAACTTAGTTTGGTGTGCTTGTAAATCCTGCATTGCCGACCCCTGGTGAGTTACAGCTACTACTGCTGAAACCAGGCCAACGGAGGGACCAATGGGTGAGGTGGCCTGGCCTCAAGGGCAGGGTCAGCTTTAGCCCTGGTGGAGCCCTGTGCGACAATGTTTGTTGGTGCCCCCCAATGACTCCCTCCGCCACCGATTCCCTCACTACCACCCTTTAACAGTGCCCCTCAAGTCTCCATAACTACACTCTTGCTCAGATGAATTTAACTTGATTTACAGCACCACTGATACCAGTGTAGGGTGTCAGGGCACTTTACATCACACTCTTTACATAGAGACAATTAATCATATGTGTGTAAATCTCTGTATAGGAAATATTACATAAGACAAAGGACTACAAGGTGTAGAAGTCACATGACATCCATACTAGTAGGCAGTATAGTTTAATAGTGATTGGTCTGGAGAAACACACTGAATTTAGAACGTAAACTCTGAATTTAGAACGAAATACCATGCTTGGGGTTTCTCTTTACTAACCAGAATTGATTTCTATTCAAATTAACACTTTCTGCAACATTAGGATAATCAGGCTGGGGAAAACATGCAGCTCTTAGATGACAGCTCACTGTTCTCTGTTAGGATTTTGACTTATAAACTTCAAGTACCAAAAGGATCTCACGGACAAAAGCAGTAACCCACTGACCAATTTACATTACGTGCACTTTGTGATCTGGATGGTACATGTACGTTGCAGGAGGCAAATTAGACCTCTGCACTACTTTTCCATGAGTCAAAACTGCCACACAAAACTCATCTGTTCCTAATGTGCACTTATTATGGTTACCACTTAGTACATATCTTAGCGGAACTGGTAGTGGCAAACTAAATATTTTATCTGTAACTTCTGAGAATTTTTGTCCCCCATGAAATTTTATCTGTCTTCCTTTTATACCTTAGTTATTTCATTGGATTTGTTAAGATGCATATTGTTAAATATATGAATTGTTCCTGATGCAACTTGTTGTTATTATTCTCAATATGGATGACTTATGTTAGACAATTTTAGCGTGCTGGTGCTGCCTCATTGGCAGTGTGCCTCAAGTGCAGTATTGTCAGAGGGGAGCTAGAATGCGTGACTAAATGCATTTTAATGAGGTGAATAGGACACTAGCATTAAAATGCATTAATCGAAAGCCTCATGCGGCCCTACCGTAACCCAGCCCTGAAACTGCGAAAAGTAAAATTATAATAACTATGTTATTATAGTTTTATTTTTCCTGGTCAAAGAGAGCATTTGTTTTTATGTTAATCGCAACGTCCGTCATGAGCTGAAATTAACATGAAAACGTGAACAAATGCGCACAATCACCCGCAGCCCAGCTCTATTTAGAAAAGAAATGCAGCAACATAGCTGCCAAGGTTTCAAATTGCTATGTGGTACAGTTTCAAACCTGCCTTAACACCGTTCACGTGTATCTGTATTTGAGGAAATGCAAAGTTTTTTCACTTTTTGGGGAAAAAGTTTGGAGTGATATTTGGCGCTGCACCTACACACGCGCTCTGGTAACTAGCGCACATAGCCTTGGTTGCAGCGCACATAGACCTTACACTGCTGCACACAGAGGAAAACAATTAGAGGGAACATTGGTCATGACACCTCGACGCCATAACATTTTGGGTCCCTGGCTGTATAGTTAACACAATTTGGGTGTCATCTGCGTAGGATGTGTGTTGCAGGCCGTAATCTCTTATCAAAGCCGTCAGTGGGCTGACATAGATATTAAAAAGCGTGGGGCTCAGGGAGGACCCCTGCGGCACCCCGCAAGGGAGGGCAAAAGATTTAGATTTGTCCAGCCCCAAGTCTACTCTTTGGATTCTGTCAGCCAGGAAAGATTTCAGGAGGCTCCACACCCTGCCTTCGACTCTCCCCTTTAACAGACGATCCATCAACACACCGTAATGGACCGTGTCAAAGGCCGCCGACAGATCCAGCAGAATCAGGACCACCACCCCTCCCTGGTCAACCGCAGCTCTAACCTCCTCCGTGGCCTTAATAAGGGCCAGTTCTGTGCTATGACCTGTGCGAAACTCGAACTGCGTGGGGTCAAGTGCCTTGGTCCTCTGAAAGAAAGAGCGGAGTTGCCTGTTTATGGCCTTCTCCAGCATCTTGGCCGGCAGCGGGAGTCGGGATATGGGTCTGTAACTGTTAGGGTCATTTTTATCCAGATTTGATTTTTTTATTAAGGGGAGTATCGAGGCAGATTTCCACCTCCTGGGATATTCGCCTGAATCTATGATAGTGTTGAACAAGGGGGATGAATTGGCCACCTGTATCTGCTCAGCAAAATAAGCCTTTTTGGTTTCTACGAGTAATTTCTTATAGCTAGTGAGGCTTTCTTTATACTTTTCTTTATTATTGGTACTCTACCCATTCCCCCATCTCCTCTCTAGTCGGATTTATAAATCAGAAATGCCAATAGAAAAAATATTGCAAGAAAATATGCTTGCATAAGGCTAAAAGAAAGAAACTCACAGCAACATATGTACATAGGATGCAGATCACAAAGGATGGAAAAGGAAGAAAGATGTTTATTACCCTGACAATTGATTTTGTAGTATATAGTGCTGTAAGAAAACAAGTTACTTACCTGTAATGAATATGCTACTTACCAGTATGCATCTGTTCTTGGCATGTAGGGCTGCTAACATTCATATCTAGTGCATAGATCGCCGCCTAGTGTTGGGTCCGGATGATTGCACATTGTTGTCCTGGAAGAGTCTTCGAAGTATCACGAGATAGGTGGCTCCTCCCCTGGACTACAGTGCGCATGGGCATCGACTCCATCCCCAGATTGTTTTTAGCCATTGTGGCAGAGATGGAGGGAAATAGTGTAAAGGATGTCCATGCTAATGATGAATGCAAGAGAGTGTCTGCAGCCGCTACGGGCACCGGGGAGGAGGGCGGGCGATATGAATGTTAGCAGCCCTACATGCCAAGAACAGATGCATACTGGTAAGTAGCATATTCAGTTCGAGGCATGTGGGCTGCTAAATTCATATCTAGTGCATAGAATACACAGCAGTCCCTCCATTAAGGGCGGTTGCCCGTGCCAGCTGCAGAAGCTTGAAAAAGTGTCTTGAGAACAGCCTGTCCCACAGCTGCTTGCTGTTTGGAATGCACATCTACGCAGTAATGCTTGGTAAATGTGTGTGGTGTAGACCATGTGGCTGCTCTACAAATGTCTTCTAAAGGAATGTTCCCCAGGAAAGCCATGGAGGCCCCCAATTTGCGTGTGGAGTGCGCTCTTGGGGGTATTGTTAAAGTGCGTTTAGCCTTTTGATAAAGATTTGAATGCATTTAACAATCCATCTGGCTATTCCTGCTTTGGAAATGGGGTTGCCTTTGTGTTGTGCGGAGAAGGCAACAAAAAGTTGTTGTGTCTTCCTAAATGGTTGTGTTCTGTCAATGTAGTACATTAGCGCCCTCCTAACGTCTAATGTATGAAGCATTCTTTCTGCTACCGTCTGTGGGTTTTGGAAAAATGCAGGCAGGTCAATAGTTTGGTTGATATGAAACTGTGACACCACCTTTGGAAGGAATTTGGGGTTAGTGCGGAGCACCACCCTGTTAGAATGTATTTGGATGAATGGCTCTTGGATAGTGAGCGCTTGCAGCTCACTAACACGTCTGAGCGACGTGATAGCAACGAGAAAAGCCACCTTCCACGTTAGAAACTGAAGTTCGCATGAGTGCAGTGGCTCGAAAGGTGGGCCCATCAGCCTAGGGAGGACCACATTGAGGTTCCACACAGGAGCTGGTGGAGTTCTAGGAGGAATGACTCGTTTCAGCCCCTCTAGGAAGGCTTTAATGGCAGGCACCCTGAAAACAGAGAGGTGCTGCCTATTCTGGAGATAAGCCGCTATGGCGGATAGATGGATCCGAATGGAAGCGTACGCTAGATTGCATTTGTAAAGATGTAACAAATAGCAGATGATGTTAGGAATGGATGCATCTAGCGGGTTGATATTGTTGTCTGTACAGTAAATGACAAATCGCTTCCATTTTGCAGCATAGCAAGCTCTGGTCGTGGGCTTCCGTGCCTCCCGGATGATGTCCATGCATTCAGGAGGCAGGTTGAGGTAGCCAAATTCTAAGACCTCAGGAGCCAGATCGCCAGATTGAGCTGTTGCGGATCTGGATGCTGAATGTCGCCATGGTTCTGCGTCAAGAGGCTGGGTGTGAGAAGCAGACTTTGATGCGGTACCACGGAAAGTTCTAGAAACGTGGTGTACCATGGTTGGCGTGCCCATGTTGGAGCAACCAGGATGAGAGTCATCGAGTGTTGCTTTAGCTTTCTTGCCACCAGCGGAATGAGAGGCGCTGGGGGAAAAGCGTACGCAAATTTGCCTGACCAGTTCATCCATATCGCATTCCCCTGCGATTCCGGGTGAGGGAACCTGGCGGCAAAGCTTTGGCATTTTGCGTTTTCCCTTGTGGCAAACAGGTCTATCTCTGGAAGACCCCACTGCTGGAAGTACGGGTGGAGCACTGATGGATGTATCTCCCACTCGTGCATTTGATGGCTGTACCTGCTGAGCAGATCCGCCATCTGATTGTCCTTGCCGGGGAGGTGTTACGCCATGAGGAAAATGTTCCTCTGAATGGCCCACTTCCACATGCTCTGAGCCAGATGAGACAGCTGTGGTGAGTGAGTACCTCCCTGCTTTTGGATGTAGTACATGGCCGTCATGTTGTCCGTCCGGATCAACACGACTTTGTTGCACAAATGTACCTTGAAGGACTTCATCGCCATGAAGATTGCCATCAACTCCAGGTAGTTGATGTGCAACTTCTGTTGCTGTGTGGACCACAGTCCCTGCACCGTGTAGTGGAGCACATGAGCTCCCCACCCTTGGAGAGATGCGTCCGTTGTCAGGATAATCTGTGGCACAGGCTCTTGGAACGGTCGTCCCTTGCAAAGGTTGTGTGGATTCCACCAATGCAGAGAGTTGTATGCCCGACCGGTCACCAACACTAGGTCCGTCAGTTGTCCCCAAGCCTGTGTCCACTGATTCGCCAAGCATTCTTGGAGAGGACGCATGTGCAACCTCGCGTGCGGGACTATGAAAATGCAGGAGGCCATCATGCCTATCAACTGCATGAACACTCTCGCCGGCAGGGAGTGTTGCGGTCTGAACCTCTGGATCAGTGACTGAATGCTGTTGATCCTGGCTGGGTTTGGCTGAGCCATAGCAGTTAGGGTGTTTATTGTCGCGCCCAGATACTGCCGCACATGGGCTGGTTGAAGGTGCGACTTCGGGTAGTTGAGCGAGAACCCCAGACTGTGCAGGAGTTGAATAGTGTGGGACATGTCCGCGGCGCACTGTTGTTCCGACTTTGCTTGAACAAGCCAGTCGTCTAAGTACGGGTAGACGTGTACGTTCTGCCTCCTGAGGTGCGCCGCCACTGTCGCCAGACACTTCGTAAACACTCTGGGGGCAGTTGTTACCCCGAAGGGTAGGACTTTGAACTGATAGTGTCTGTTTTGAATGGTGAACCGGAGGTACCGTCTGTGGTGGGATGGATGGAGTGGGATGTGGAAATAAGCATCCTTGAGGTCTAAGGTTGCTAGGAAGTCCCCTTGATTTAGCAGGGGAAGAATTTGTTGCAGTGTCAGCATGTGAAAATGTTCTGACAGTATGTACATGTTGAGGGGGCGTAGATCCAGAATAGGTCTGAGGGATCCGTCCTTTTTTGGGATGAGGAAGTACAGGGAATAGACTCCTGTGCCTTCCTCTTCCACTGGTACGAGCTCGATTGCACCTTTTTGCAGCGTCACCAAGACTTCCTGCTGCAATAAGTGCATGTGCTCTGCCGACATAGGACGGTGCCTTGGGGGAATGTTGGGAGGAGTGGACGTTAACTCCAAACAGTAACCGTATTGGATAAGTTTTCGCACCCACCTGTCTGTAGTGATGTCCAGACTGGCAGGAACTGCTGGAGTCTCCCCCCGACAGGTGTTGGATGGTCGGGGGGCAGTGACAGAGAGTCACTGTTTATTGGAGGCAGAGGAACGTGAGGTGTTGTTTCCTCTGCCCCTGCCCTTGGCACTGTTACCTCTGTATCCTCCTCGACCCTGCTTTGGGTAGGAGGATTGTGCAGTACCCTTTGAAAATTGTGATTGTTGACCCAAGTGTCCTCTGGTAACACCACGTGCTCCTGAGCGACGAAAAGTGCTGCCCCTGAACTGTTGTGACTGAAGTGCCCCCATGGACTTAGCAGTCTCGTTGTCTTTCTTAATCTTTTCAAGTGTGGTGTCTACATCTGGGCCAAACAGTCTGTCAGGATTGACGGGCTGGTTGAGGATAGTAGTTTGGATGTCAGGCTTAAATCCAGATATACGAAGCCAAGCTTGTCACCTCAGCATGACGCTAGTGTTAATTCCCCTAGCCGCTGTGTCAGCCACATCAAGTGCACATTTTATTGCAGCGTTTGATATAAGCTTTCCCTCTTGTATGAGCATTTCTGCTGCTTTTTTATACTCATCAGGTAGATGTTGAAGGAGCTGTTCTAGGGTGTCGTAATGCGCCCTATCGTAACGCGCTAATAGTGCCTGTGTGTTCGCTATACGCCATACATTGGCAGCCTGCGCAGCCACCCTTTTGCCAGATGCCTCAAGCACTTTCGACTCCTTGTCAGGGGGAGGAGCTTCACCCGTAGTTTGGGAGTTTGCCCTTTTGCGGGCATTGGCGACCACCAACGAGTCTAGAGGCAACTGTCCTCGAATATATGCAGGATCTCCAGGTGCTGGCCTGTATTTTTTCTCGATACTCTTGCCCTGGTTGGTTCCTTAAAGATCTCTGGGGCATGTTTAAGGACACCTTTGAGCATAGGAAGAATTTTAACTGTTCTCTCTGAGACAGAGAAAGTGCCAAACAGGAAATCTTCCTCCACCGGGTCAGCATGCATGTCCACATTATGATTTGCCGCTGCCCGTTCGATTAAAGCATTAAATGCTGCAGAATCCTCTGTTGGAGATGTACGTGGCCCAAAACCTTGTGGATCTTGTACCACCTGCTGGCCACCTTGGTCCCCAGTGTCGTCATATGTGTCCTGCTGAACATCAGGGTCATTGTCCACTGGGAAATTGTATTGGTCGTCTTCCTCATCACCCTCTCCCCCTGATTGGTTTGGGGAAGGTGATGGACTTCTTCTGGGTGGTGGTAGGATAGGCTCAATAAGGGCAGGAATGTCCTGTGCAGGCCTCTTTTTCTTCAGTGGAATAACATAGGATTCCAGTGGTTGGGAAGTGATCTTCCTTTTGTAAAGGGTCAGTTTCCCTGTTTGGGCATCGATGAAACGCTCAGAGTGTTCTTCTGAGGCTTGAAGCGTCGAAGGAGCCGAAGTCTTTGGCACCGATTTAGGTGCAAATGCCTTTGGTGGCACCTTTGGTGGAAGAGTGTAAATAAGCTTGGTTGAAGACTTCTGAGGAGTGTCAACCTCTTTTGGAGCCGATGGCGTGGGAGCCGTCGCCGACAAAGTCTTTTCTCGAATCCTCTTCAGGGAGTCGGTGACTTGTTTAGTGAAGGAGGCGGAGGGTGTCGTGGCCGACGTTCGGTGTCCGGTGGCGTCGGAGTCCCTCGGTGTCGACGGTATTTGCGTCGACGATTCTTCAGCTGCAACGCGGCGCGGCTCCGTTGTAGGCTTTGGCGCCGATGCTGCATTACCGACATCCTTGTGCCGATGCGTAGTGGCTGCGGCCTTTGGGTCGTGGCCTGTAGTCGATTTTTGTTCGACGGGGCGTTTAGTTGACGGCGCCGTAGGAGCGTCTGAAGGCGTGTGAACAGACTTCGACGTCCGTGCCGGAGCAACAGAGGCCGACTCTTGCCGGACGCCCTTCTTGGAGGATGAGTCCTTGTGCACCTTCTGCGGCGCTGTTGGCTCGATAGCCTTCTTCGACTTCTGTGGACCGGAGGTGGTTGAAGTCGACGAAGGAGCAGGCTTTGACCATTTTTGTGGGACGTCGGCCATCTTAGATGTTGTCGAGTCCGTTAGTTTCAGTTTCGTTTTCTGTTGGACGTCGGCCATTTTAGGTTTTGTCGAATCCGCTGGTTTCGGTTTCGATTTTGCCTGGTCGTCGGCCATCTTGGGTGTTGTAGAAACCGAAGGTTTCGGTTTCGATACGTTGGATGGCGGCTCCGCTTGAGTGTCCGTGGCCGGGCTAGAATGCGGGGCCGGGGATAGCGGTGCAGGGTCGTGGGTAAGGCCGAGTGGCGTTCCCGTGACCTGAGCCTGTGTAATATAGACTTCGGGGCATAGCTCTTCCTCTGAGCTATCTTCCGCGGCCCCATAAACTTCTTCGTCGTCCCCTACCTCCTCGACGTATTCAATGTCCTGGTCCTGTCCTTCGACCTGTTCCTCGGGATCGGACTGGACCTCCGTCGACGGTGGTGAAATTTGGAGATGATGGCTACCGCCTTCCTCCGCAGGGTCGTCGAATATGTTGTCGGGTGCCGGTGTCGCTCGCTGGGCCTCGAGGCGCGCCGCGCGCCGATGCTTGAGTGTCTTCTATGACCTGAATTTTGAGCAGGCCATGCAGTCGTCTTCGTTGTGGTCCGGTGACAGGCATTTATTACAGACCGGATGCACATCGATGTGTGGATATTTGGATCCACAGACGGGGCAGAACTTAAACGGGCTCCGCTCCATGTTAAGGTCGTCGGGTCTTGCTGCGACGAGAGGGCCTCGAAGTGCGAAGAGTAACTAGACTCCGTAGATTTCCGGCTCAGAGAGTCGGACGACGCTCGAGACCGTGCGCAAACAATACCGACGCTGGTAACGAAGGCCTTTTGGCCTTAAGAACAAAGGTTATCGGTTCCGACACGGAGACGTCGAGAACCACATCCGAACCCAATGGCGGAAAAAAACAATCTGGGGATGGAGTCGATGCCCATGCGCACTGTAGTCCAGGGGAGGAGCCACCTATCTCGTGATACTTCGAAGACTCTTCCAGGACAACAATGTGCAATCATCCAGACCCAACACTAGGCGGCGATCTATGCACTAGATATGAATTTAGCAGGCCACATGCCTCGAACCTTTGGTTCTCCAGTATTGGAAACTTTCATAGATTACCATGCTTGTATCATTCCCCGTTGTAGGAATGAGAGTCCCCCAGTATACATAAAATAGCAATAGAAACCATTACCAAAACAGAAACTAGGCCTAGGCCCATTCTTGTTTTGCAACCTATCCACCTCTTTTTGTAAAAGAGACCAAAAAGAATGAACCACCAATCAAATTAGCCTTACTCCCCTCCTGAGAGAAGCTCAGAACCTCAGATTTTCCTAGCCGTTGGGTAACCATATCACTGAAGATGATAGAGGCTGAGCTTTCCCAGGGGAGGAGGGTGGGTCGCATGGGAATCTATGAAAGTTTCCAATACTGGAGAACCAAAGTTACAGGTAAGTAACTTGTTTTCTTACTTCAGTATTGGAACTCTCATAGATTCCCATGCTTGTATCAGAGTAGCTAGTAGTTATCAGCACATTTTTGGAACCATGACCATTATAAAACCAAGAAAAAAGCAATAGCATATTCACCATAATGACAATTTCAATAGTCAATAACATACTTAGAAACTTTAGAAAATATAAACACATGAAGTTCAAAATGTGTAAGACCTGAAAAAAACAGTAACATGGAAGGAGGGATGATAGGGAAAGCTCGTCACTACTGACAGAGGTGCCTCAGGACTGCTTGGCCGACTGCTGTGTCACTATACGTTGTAGAATCCAGGCAGTAATGCCTTGTAAACTTTTGGGTACTACTCCAGGTCGCCGCCCTGCAGATCTCCTGGATAGGAACTCCGGCAAAAAGGGATGTCGAAGAAGAAATCGCCCTCGTGGAGTGAGCATGGACCTGAACTTCCAGGGGCTTACCCGCTGCTCTGTGACAATACTGGATAGCGCTGGTAATCCAACTAGCAATCCCCTGCTTGGAAAGGGGAAAGCCCACCCGAGGGTCACTAAAGGACACAAATAATTGAGGAGAATTCCTGAAGTCCTTAGTACGTTGGAGATAGAATTTTAAGCACCTCTGAATGTCCAGTGAGTGGTGTGCCTTTTCTACCAGAGTAGCAGGTTGAGGGAAAAAGTTTTGAGTATAACCTGCTCATTCAAATGAAAGTTTGAAGGCACTATCGGTATGAACTTTGGGTTGGTATGCAGTATCACTGAACCCTTTTTGAACAGGAGAAAGGGTTCCTGAATGGTGAGAGCCTGCAATTCATCCACTCGTCTAGCCGAAGTCAAGGCTAGCAGAAGAGCCACCTTCCAGGAGAGGAATTTCAACTCCGCCCGGTGAATAGGTTCGAAGGGAGGCTTTATGAGTTGGGCGGGAACCAAGTTAAGATGCCAAAGGGGAGGAGGAGGCTTGACCGGAGGGAAAACTCTGAAAAAGCGCTTGAGAAACTGTTTAATTGTCCTTGTCAACCAGAGGGAAGGACCTGAAGACATGCGTCTGAAGCAAGAGATGGCGGCAAGATGCACCTTGATGGAAGAGTGAGCTAGACCCGATTTTGCTAATGAAAGACTATATGGAAAAACTTCATGCCGTACAGACGAAAAAGGATGGACACCTTTTTGCTGGCACCAAATGCAGAAACGCTTCCACTTCAACTTGTATGTATTGTTGGTACTAGGGGCTTGTGCCTGAGAGAGAACCTCTCTACATTCTGTTGAAAGGGTCACACCAAGAAATTCTCGCTGCTCAGGAGCCATGCAGACAGCTGCAGAGATTGCGGATCCAAATGCCAGACTTGGCCCTGGGACAGACAGCAGCAAAGGAATCAGCTGCAATGGAAGTGGAAGGTCCAGGGAGAGAAGATGCAATTCTGTGAACAAAAACTGTTGGGGCCACGCAGGAGCTATCAAAATCATCTTGCAAGGTACCGCTTTGAGCTTCCGGAGAAGCCTGGGGATCAGAGGAATGGGGTGAAAAGCGTAAACAAATGCACCTGACCAGACCATCGAAAGCGCATTCCCCAAGGATCCCGGATGGTGAAGCCTGCTTCCGTAAAATCGGCATTTCTTGTCCTCCAGTGTGGCAAAGAGATGTATGGAAGGCCTGCCCCATCTTCGAAAAGAACAAGTTACTTACCTTCGGTAACGCTTTTTCTGGTAGATACAATATCTGCCTGTGGATTCCTCACCTTGTGAATATCCCCTTGCGTCAGCAACATTCGGAAATTCTTTTTTCGTAGCCTCGCGCCGACGTGGACTACTGACGTCATAGAGACACGACCTCGCTCCCGACTCCGCTGACGTCACCGACGCCTATAATAGGCCCACGCCGGCGTGATGACATCAGTTCCGCCCTTTTTTCCGTGCCATCGAGGCACACGGACGGACCAATGACAGTAGAAATATACAAGTATACATAGTACACAATACTCAAGGCAAAACACACAGTGTTAAGCAAAAGCAGGAAAGCAATTGGAACATTTCCTTGACAACAAAATATATATACATTACATTACAGTAACTCCGGCATAGAAGAGTGGACAACGGGGAGGCGGGTGGGTCAGTGAGGAATCCACAGGCAGCTATTGTATCTACCAGAAAAAGCGTTACCGAAGGTAAGTAACTTGTTCTTCTGATAGATACATCTGCCGTGTGGATTCCTCACCTTGTGAATAGAGTCCCACAGCAGTCCCCACTCCCGGAGGAGGGTGTCCACTCTTCTAGACCAGGAAATCCTGGAGGACAGAGCGTGCAAAATGACCGTCCCTCCTCACTTCGGTATCCAAGCAGTAATGCTTCGCGAAAGTGTGGAGGGAAGACCAAGTTGCCGCCCTACAAATGTCCTCCACAGGTACACCTCTAGCCAATGCAGAGGATGAAGACTTAGCTCTTGTAGAATGAGCCCTTATACCCTCTGGTGGTTCCTTACCGGCCAAAGAGTAGCAGATCTTTATGTAGAGGACGATCCATCTCGATAAAGTTCTCTTATGGACCGCTCTTCCTTTCTTGCAGCCAGCAAATCCAACGAAGAGCTGGTCTTCCAAGCGAAAGTCCTTGGATCTGTCCAAGTAAAAAGACACCACCCTCTTAGGGTCCAGACGGTGCAGTCTCTCTTCCTCCTTGGAAGGGTGAGGGGGAGGATAGAAGGTAGGAAGGGTAATGGACTGTCCCAGGCGAAAGGGAGTTACCACCTTAGGCAGAAAAGCAGCCCTGGTCCTAAGAACCATTCGTTCAGCATGAATGGTCAGGAATGGGGGCTTAGAACTAAGAGCTTGAAGCTCACTAACCCTCCTTGCCGAGGGTATTGCAACTAGGAAGACTGTCTTAAGGGTAAGAAACCTCATAGGACATTTATGAAGAGGCTCAAAGGGAGCACCCATCAAAAAGGTCAATACAAGATTTAAATCCCACTGAGGCACAACAAAAGGAGAAGGAGGGAACTTATTAATGAGACCCTTCAAAAACCTTAAAACCACAGTGTGATGTATTCCTATAGGTTCTGTATCGATCCCCCTATTCCTGACCCTATTCTGGTTAACAAGTTAACTAGCAGCCATCCCATGAGGCAGAAAACCCCCATGATGCAGGAACCGTTATCTGATTAAGCCACACTACGGCACAGGAACGTGTTATCTGATTAGGTCATAACGCTTGCCATGTAATTAGACAAGCGATATTCCTCCAGCCCCTGAGAAGGCATACGGAGTTCTCAAAACAAATCAAACCTATGACAGACCTGGGAAAAACCCTGCGGCCATTGTTTTGATTTCACCGAGAACTTCAGCAAAAGAATGTGCTAACGACCAGGTCGTATGACATCCTTATTGACGTATCTATGTCCATCCTTACGTCAATCTCGGCACCTTAAAGGTATAAATATTACCGATATTGCCCTATGCAAACACACGCGGTGGTGACGAGATCGGAGCAGCCAGACTTGCCGAAGCCCAGAGCAGAGCAGACCCCGCTGGCGCAGCCCCGCCTTTCCGGACGCGCTGAGAACGAGACGCTGCTTTCTCCTGCCGAGAAATCCAGCTCCGGCGCTTCCGGGTAGCCCTCGCAGGCAGCCTGGAATATCGAGACCAGAGACGAGAGATACCATCCCTCATTCATCCTAGATTCCAGGTACAGAACTGAATAACCCCTTGCAGAGAATTCTTTAGTCAGTCACTTGGCAAAACAAACTTAATTTAAACTGTAACTTTCTATTCCCGCCCACGTATTAGGCTTAGGTCAGGTACACGGGGTAGGCGTAGTTAGAAACACCAGTTGAGTACGATTAGTCAAATGTAAATGTGTATGTATTCATTTTAAACCTTCATATGGCTTAGAAACCATATCAATGTTTTTACAGTATTATTTTATACTTCTGCTTTTATTGTATGCACTTTACTTAACCATAAGTATTGCAATAATATCGATCCATTTCTCTTGTATGAGAAAAGAGACTGATCAATAAATAACATCTTTTATTGAACACGCCCGTCTCTTCCTTTTCTCTACAATCTGGTGAGACTAAGAATGCACGTACTGACTGAGTAAAATAAGTCGTTTGTTTTCACACAACTCTAGAGATACACTCTTGATTAGGGGAGAGCAAAGTTGTCATGTTCTATGGTTGTCAGAAACTAAATCCCTTCTTGTCTATCCAGGGAGGTTCAACTCCTCCTTGCCTATTCGAGAAAGTTTCTAGTGAACTCTGAGCTAGCTGGCAAACCCAAAACTTTAAGTCTAATATCGACAGTAGTAGACCTAGTTAACGTCTGGTCTAGGCCTATACTATTGAAGGTATTATTCCAATGCGCAGAGCCTATTGGGATAATAGGAACTACACTACAACAGGAGACTTAAAAAGAGAAGGCTGGTCAGGCAAACAGAGAAATGCCGACAGCGCTGAAAGGTAACCCTTCACCGTGGCAACCGCAAGCCCCTGCTGCGCCAGAGAAAGGGCAAACTGGAGAACATTAGACAATTGGGCTTTCAAAGGATCAATAGACCTTTCCCCACACCACGTGACAAATTTCGACCATCTATAAGAATAGATGGACTTAGTGGAGTCACGCCTGGCTGACAAGATGACATCCACAACGTCAGGCGGGAGGGAAAAGGAATTCAGGTTGCCCCGTTCAATCTCCAGGCATGAAGGTGCAATGTCTGGAGGTGGGGGTGTAGAACCTGCCCCTCCATCTGAGAGAGGAGGTCTGCCCTGAGAGGGAGACGGAGCGGCGGGTGAGAGGAGAGGTGGAGAAGATCTGTATACCACACCCTTCTTGGCCAGTCCGGGGCAACCAATATGACTTGGGCCCGGTCTTGGCGAATTTTCCTCAGAACCCGAGGAATCAAGGGTATGGGAGGAAACGCGTAAAAAAGTTGACCTCTCCAACTCAACTGAAACGCGTCCCCCAAGGCTCCTTGCATCGGATACTGGAGACTGCAGAACGACAGGCAGTGCGCATTCTCGTAAGTGGCGAACAGGTCCACCCGAGGAGTTCCCCACATCTGAAAGATGTCGTGAACCACCTCCGGGTGAAGCCTCCACTCGTGGTCGGCAGAGAACTGCCGACTGAGACTGTCTGCACGAACGTTCAACACTCCGGCCAGATGATTTGCCATCAGACAAATCTGATGGTCCTGAACCCAGGACCAGAGACGCAGGGCCTCTCTGCAGAGACACTGCGACCCTACTCCTCCCTGCTTGTTGATATACCACATCGCGGTCGTGTTGTCCGTCAGGACTTGAACCGACTGACCGCGAAGGGAAGGGAGGAAGGCCTTGAGCGCTAAACGTATCGCCCGCAATTCTAGAAGGTTGATGTGAAGCAACCTTTCCTCTGGAGACCAAAGGCCCTTGACCTCCAGATCCCCCAGATGAGCACCCCACCCGAGAGTGGATGCATCCGTTATCACTGTGGCCACCGATGGAGGCAGTTGGAAAGGTGTCCCTTGAGACAGGTTGCCTTCCACGCCCCACCAAGACAGATCCGCTGCAGCTTCTCTGGAGATCCTCACTGACTCCCTGAGATCTCCGTTGTGCTGATACCACTGCCTGCGGAGACACCACTGGAGCGCCCTCATGTGCCAGCGTGCATGGTTGACCAACAGAATGCATGAAGCCATCAGACCGAGCAGGCGAAGGACCTTCAGGACTGGAACGACCGCTCCATTGTAAAATAAAGGAATCATATCCCGAATGTCGCGAATCCTTTGAGGGGGAGGGAATGCACAACATACGGTTGTGTCCAGTACGGCACCTATGAACAGGTTGCGCTGGGAGGGCACCAGGTGAGACTTGGGCACATTTATCGAAAAACCCAACCTGTACAACAACTGGGTTGTCTCTTGCAGATGATGGAGCACTCTCTCTGACGACTCTGCCTTGATCAGCCAGTCGTCCAAATAAGGGAATACTGGAATCCCTGATCTCCTGAGATGCGCCGCCACCACTGCCATCACCTTGGTGAAGACTCGAGGTGCAGTAGTAAGACCAAACGGAAGGACCGCAAACTGGTAGTGCTGCGATCCCACCGTAAAACGGAGATACCTCCTGTGCGACTTCAGGATTGGGATATGAAAGTAAGCATCCTGCAAGTCGAGCGACACCATCCAGTCTTCTTCTTGCAGCGCCTGAAGAACCTGAGCAAGGGTGAGCATCTTGAATTTCTCCTGCCTCAGATAGAGATTCAAGATCCTGAGATCCAGGATTGGACGAAGTCTGCCATCCTTCTTCGGAATCAGGAAATACCGGGAGTAGCATCCCTGACCTCTCTCCTGCTCTGGGACCACCTCTATCGCACCCTTTCTTATCAGAGTCAACACTTCCTCCTGCAGAAGTGACAGATGTTCCTCGGAGCAATACCCTTGGCAAGGAGGGAAATTGGGAGGGAATTCCCGAAAGGGAAGGGCATATCCATTTTCTACAAGATTGAGAACCCAAAGATCTGATGTAACCGATTCCCAATCTTGTAGAAAATGGGTAAGCCGGCCCCCAACCGGACCCACATGATCCTGAATGTCGGATCTAGGGCTGCAGGGTTGGAGGAAGTGGAGGAGGAAGAGGCCTGACGTCCACGAGGACGTGCTCTCTGCTTTCCCCTATATGTCCTATATAAGGAGTTCTGCTGCTGCTGTTGTTGTTGTTGATGCTGCTGGCCTTGCCGGAAATTCCGAAAGGAAGAGCGACCAAATCCTCTGAATCTTCTGCCAGTCGAAGAACCTCTCATTTGAAGACCTAAAGACTTGGCAGTCGCTCTACTATCCTTAAACCTCTCAAGGGCCGCATCAGCCTTCTTCCCAAAGAGGCCAGAACCATCGAAAGGAAGATCTAACAATGTTGCCTGAACATCCGCCGAAAAGTCAGAGGATTTCAACCAGGCGGACCTCCTAGTAATGACAGCAGTGCCCATAATGCGCGCCACAGAGTCTACAGTATCCAGGCCGCTCTGAATAACCTGATGAGCCGCCGCCTGAGCGTCAGAGATGACTTCCTCAAAGTCCTTCTTGCTGTCATCAGGAACTTTTGGAGCAAGAACACGCAAAGAATCCATAAGTGCGTGTAAATACCTCCCCATCAAACAAGTGGCATTTGATGACTTTAATGCCATACTGGAAGAGGAGAAGATCTTCTTTGCCACCTGATCCTTCTTCTTTGCCTCCTTCTCATAAGGAACCTGAGGGAAAGCACTAACGTTCTTTTTGGAACATGCAGCCTGAATGACCAAACTCTCCGGTGAAGGGTGAGATGTTAAAAAGGCAGGGTCGGGGGAGGAGCCAAGATGGCGATCCGGTCGGACGTGTAGTCTCCCGGCTCCGCGATCCTTTGAGTCCCGCACGGCTATTCTGTTCGTCATCCTGCAATTGTGTATCGTTTTTGCTGTTTGGGAATGTGCGCTGACATCGATAGCGCATTCCCGTACTCCCTGCCGGCCCCCCCACTCGGAGAATTTCGGAACGAATGTCAGCAGCTTGGAAGACTCTGTGATTAGGCATCTGCTGCGCAACATGGCCGGAGGCTGGGACAGCGACGGCCATCTCTACTGACGTGGCGTCGTCCTGGTGGTGCCCAGTGCCTATCTGTCCGACCCCTACTACGGATGCCCTAGTCGCCGGGTGGTGCGGCTTTGGTGCTTTCCCCCGGCTGTGACCTGGTGGTGCCTTTGTTTTCAAGTGGAATACGGATGGTGGCTGCCCCGACGCGGTTTGAGATTCGGCCCGGTTTTCCCGGGCTGCTCCCGAATTCTCGGCTGGCGTTGCTTTGGAGCGCAGATGTGCGGAGTATGGGGCCGCTCTCTTGGTGATTTGCCTTTGCTGTTCCCACGATCCGGATAGTGGTCCCGCCGAACTGTACTCGCCTGTGCCTGATCTCCGGTCCCCGTTTGCGATGGAAACCCTGAAGGGCCACCGAGAAGTGATGGCGGCTGCCTTCTTGACTATCGAGGTACAGCTAGTGGGAGAGTGCACGCAGTCAACTGGCGCTGCCATACGGGGGAGAGGGCCCGCGTTCTCTTGTGGTGACATCCTGGGTGCGCTTGGAGCCCTTCGATCTGCCTGGGAATACGGAGCCCGCGAGCTGGAGAGGAAGCTGGATGTTATTGCGTTCATGCTGGGACACTCCCGATCGGACGCCCCCCTGGTGCTTGATGATTTCCCCCCGTCTATTTCTGATGGGGGTGCTGGTGTCGTCATGATGTGCGGGGGGGCAGAGTTGGCGCTGTATGGCACTGTGAGTCGTCGAAGACTATCCGGGGGTTTGGATTGCTCTGATGGTTCCCCTTTGCGGCGGATGATGGCGGCTTTGTGCCCCGTACCATTACTGATGTCTTCTGCTTTGCCCCAGCGGCGCCTGGATCCTGTATCTGCTTTTTCCACCCTAGTCTTTACATCCCGGGTGTGGTGTACGTGTTCTGAGACTACTTCGGGGAAGATGGCCGTCTTGGTGGATGACTCTGTGGGTGGCCAGCGGCGTCCATTTTGTGCGCTCCTGTTGCTCTTTGGTCTTGCCTGGATACCTTGTCTCCATCTGTTGGCGGATGATGGCGTTCTTCGACAAACTTGCCTCCGGGGACTTTCACGAACTGGCCAAGGATAAGTTGTGTTCTTCCATGTTGACATTTGGGTGGCTGGCGGGGGTGGGGGGCGTGCGCTCTTCTGACACGCTTATTTCTGCAGTATGTTCCTAATTCTCCCCAGTACGTATTGATTTGCTTTACTAGTGTGGTGCATTGTGTATCTTGGGGAGGAATGTATGTGATGGGACGGGGTGACCGGGAGCCCGTGTGGATAGCCCTCCTCCAGTCTATATATAATATCTTTCTTTTTCTCTTTCTTGACTACATTTCGGGTACTCTCATGGGCGACAGGCACGCTGCTGGGGGGGGGGGGGGGGTAGGCCGTGGCCTCCGCAGGAGTGCAGGGTGGGGGGGTGGGGGTGGTTTTTTTTCCCTGTTTTGTTTCCCCTTTTCTTTTTAGTTCCCATGGGCCTCTATTTGAATCTTCTTTCCTCTCTTTTTCTGTTTTCTTTCTCTTTCTCTCCTCTTTTCTTCTCTTTTCCCCACCTCCTTTCTTCTTTGGGTTAATATGCTGGTTATACATTATGCCTTTCGTGCTTTGAAGGTTGGGTGTTTTTCTTCCCTTTGTAACTGCTACTAAGGTAGCCTCACGTCCATGGGGTGGGCGATGACTAGTTTGAAAATGACTCCGTGCTCTTTTATCCTGCTGAATATATTGCTGCTTTGCTAACTCGTTTATTATTACCCGTTCTGTTGACTACTGGTTTAGTGCATTGCCCACCCTGTGTCCCCGGTTGATTATGCCGCATCTGATCCTTTTATTTTCATGTTAAAAATCACCTTCTCTAATCCTGTGACTCGGTGGTCACGTCGCATTGAAGTCCTATTTTGATAATTGTTCTAACTCGTGCTGGACTGACTACTGAGTTACTTTATTGCTCGCGGTTATACTTTAACAATTGCTCTCGAGGCCGGCCAGGTGGTTGTAGGCCAGTATTTGTATGCTGTTGATGCACAATAAAGGATTTAAAAAAAAAAAAAAAAAGGCAGGGTCCTCAGGGGCAACCCTGTATCTTCTGGCTACACCTTTAGAGACAGCAGGAGCCGACAAAGGTTTTTTCCATACTTCCAAAATGGGCTCTGTCAGAGCATCATTAAAAGGAAGAAGAGGTTCCACCACTGAACTTGGAGAATGCAATACTTCAGTCAAAATATTAGGTTTGAATTCTGCAGTAGGCAAAGTTAATTTAAGGAGATCGGCAGCCTTCCTCATAATTAAATGGTAGGGTTGAACATCCTTAGAGGGTGTACTAGAGCCTGAGGGTAACTCCCACTCTGGAGAGAAATCCGGACTTCCTGCGTCTGCCAACTCCTCAAAACCATCTTCATCCAATTCACCTTCTTCCATGTCAGATTGTGAATCTAAGAACCTCCTTTCCTCCAAAAGTCGTTGAGCCTCTCTTCTGGATCTCATCTTGACACGCTTTGCCACCGGATCCACCACCGGCTCCGACGGATTCTGAATCGACGTCGGAATCGAACTCGATGGCTCGGAGGGATGTGTTCGAGGCCGATTCGGAGCAGGCGAAGTCGGGATCGGCGTCGATGGCTTCGGTGGAGGTGGAAAATGCCACGGCGGCGTCGGGGCCGGCATGTAAGGCATAAATGGAGCCGGAGGATAGGAGTGAGGAACTCCTAAGTTAAAAGCTAGAGGACCCATGGGACCCGAAGGTGCACCAGAGGGGTACCACGCCCTTGAAAAGACCCCATACATTGCATTGAGAAACGCAGATGGGTCTTGGCCTGGGGCAGGAAAGGGCGGTTGAAAACCCTCAGGCCTGTCTCGAGGAGTGCTCGGATTCGGCTCATTTATAGGCGCGGAATCCCCATCCTCTCTAAGCTCTTCCTCATCTCGGGCCGGGGACGGCGCCGGAGATGGATTCGGAGACGGATTCAGAGCCGGAGTCGCAATCGGAGCCGGAGACGGCGCCCGAGACTCAGATGGAGAAGCCTCACCTTCAGGTTCTGGACTTCTTCGGTGACCCCGACCTCGATCTCGACTCCTTACCAGAACGACGTCGGGATTCATGTCTCCTCTTCTTATGTTTTCTCTTCTTTGAAACATGATCCGAAGCCGACTTCGAGGATGACCTCCCCCGAGATCTTGACCTCGACCTCGATCTTGACTTCGACCTCGCCCTTCGAGAACGGGACCTCGACGATTTCTCCTTTCCAGCTTTCATCTTAGCTACCAGGAGCTTCGCCTCTCTCTCCCTCAGGGCCTTCGGGTTCATCTTCTTACACGAAGAGCAGTCATCCACATCATGGTCCGAGCTCAAGCACCAGATGCAGTCGCTGTGTGGGTCGGTAATGGACATCATTTTGCCACATTCTCTGCATGGCTTGAAGCCGGTCTTTTTTGAAGACATTGTCGAAGATACAGGATACAGAGAAGCAGAAAATGGTAACAATATAGACAACAAAGTATCCGTTGGCTACAGAGATTCCCGATAACCGTTAGCGTCGACGACGCGGAAAAAAGGGAACTGATGTCATCACGCCGGCGTGGGCCTATTATAGGCGTCGGTGACGTCAGCGGAGTCGCGAGCGAGGTCGTGTCTCTATGACGTCAGTAGTCCACGTCGGCGCGAGGCTACGAAAAAAGAATTTCCGAATGTTGCTGACGCAAGGGGATATTCACAAGGTGAGGAATCCACACGGCAGATGTATCTATCAGAAACCTTCTGTAGAGTGGATTGGTCCAGTTCCCATTCGTGGCTGACCGATTTCAGTCTGCTCAGCGTGTTCGATGCCTTGTTGAGAATGCCTGGAAGGTGCTCCGGCTTGAGTGATAATCCCTGCTGGATTGCCCATTCTCAAATTGTTTGGGCTTCTTCTGACAAAAGTCGAGATCTGGTGCCGCCTTCCTTGTTTATATAATGCATGGCCATCATATTGTCTGTACGTATTAGAACTGCAGACTGCTGTGTTCGTGGCAGAAAAGCCTGCAAAGTCAGGCGAATCGCTCTGAGCACCAGCAAATTGATATGTAAAAGATGATGCTGGGGTAGCCAATGGCCGCTTACATGAAGGTCTTGCAAGGCTGCTCCTCAGCCCTCCAGCGAGGCATCTGTAGTTATTATCTGAGGAGCAGGGGCGATCCTGAAGGAAAGACCATGAGAAATGTTCTCCTCGTTCATCCACCATGATGCAGCGTCCCTCATGGCCACGGTAACAGACCTTGTCATCAAAGGAACCGTCAACTTGGCGCCACTGCAAGTCCACTCCTACTGGAGAGGACGCTTCCGCAACTTGAAGTGAGGGATCAGAGGAATGCAGGAGGAAATGGACCCTAGGATGGTCTTGTAGAGGCGAACTGAAAGTGACTGTATTTTTAGGGGCAGACGGGCCATGGCCATCAGCTTTTCGCGCCTCTCCAGGGCCGTAAAAGCCTTGTTGATGGATGTGTCCAAAATGGATTCCAGAAATCTGACTGTTCTGGATGAACAGAGTTGACTTTTCTGTGTTGAGAGTTAGCCCGAGATTGCCGAACAGGTGTGTGCGCGCCATGACTGATTCTTCTGCTGCGTGCTTGGTAGGAGTCTTCAGCAGCCAGTTGTCCAGGTAAGGGAAGACCTGATGCGTTTTTTTTCGTAGAAAAGCTGCTACCGGAGCTAACGCCTTTGTAAAGATACGCGGAGCAGATCGGAGTCCAAAAGGTAGGACCTTGAACTGAAAGTGTCTCTTGGCTACTGTGAAGCGAAGGAACCTCCTGTGGGCTGGATGGATGGGTACGTGAAAATAAGCGTCCTCTAGTTTCAATGTGGCCATATAATCCCCTGAGTTAAGACCTGTCCTTGTTCCTCATCGAGGTGTCATCCTGAACGAGAGGCACAATAGGTGGTGCATCCTGGGCCACAGGCATTGGCTGAGGCGGTGGTAATTAAGGAGAAGCAGGCTGAGCCGGCGGACCAGCAGTAACAGGCACCACAACTTGAACTGGAGGTTGAGTTGCGAACCTCCTATAGTCTAAGAGCATGGTCTGCAAGTTTGCTAGTAGGGAGGAAGGCATAGAGACCATCTCCTGCTGGTAGTCCTCCTGGTAATCTGAGAAAGGTTCATATTGTTGTTCCTCCAAGTATTCACCCTCAGAATCTGAGTCCTGACACTTGACATGTAATTGAGAAGGGCTATTTGCATATGCAAACAGCCCATCATCCTCTTCAAAGCCCTCTTCTTCGAGGAGGAGTGCAGGAGGTAGAGGAGTCACCCTCCTGGGAGAAGTCATCTCAGTTGTAATCTGGCATTTTCTGACCGAAATAGTAATTTTTTCCACCGACTAGGTTGTCGACGGCGATGAGAGAGTCGTCGACGAAGAAATGGACATCATCGACGCAGCAGTCACCCAGCCATCGTCGTCGTCGATGTGGTAGCCGTCGTCACCCTAGACGTCGACATCCTCGTCGACGTCAACACCATCAACGACGAAACAGCCACCACTGGCGTTGAAGTTTTCGACGCGGAAACCCAAAGAGTCATTGCCGGAGACGTTGAAGTCACCGTCGACGAGCCCATCGATGGAGCCAAAGTTGAAGGGGAAGATTTTGACTGTACCGTGGATGATGTCGACGGAGTTGTTGACAGCGTCATTGACAAGTGAGTCTTCTTCATTGATTTCACCTCAGAAGAGAGTGAGGAGGGTGAGGAGGGTTTTTTGAAAGCCTTTAGAGCCGCAGGGGAAGATGGAGGAACAGAGTTGGATGTCCTCTCAGACATCACTCCTTTTGACAGTCCTTCCCTCTCCTTTACACCTTGGTAAGGAGATTCGCCAGGACTATGCCCTTCAGACCCCATAAGAGGTCTTTTTTAACCGCATGCGTGCGGCGGCTTTTTTCATGCTGCGCGGCTTTTTTAAAAGAGCCGGGTTACATGACGAGCTCAGCTCGTCATCAGCGTGCGAGCGGCGCAACTGATGACGAGCTGAGCTCGTCATCAGCGCCGAACTGGTTAAGGCCTTACCAGGACTTTCTTCAGAAGGCGAAGGAGAGGCTCTACACCTTTTTACCGACTTCTGGAAGATGTAGCAGAGGATGCTTCATCACTGTCGCTGAAGTCTGGTCCCTTCCTTGATTTAAGTTTCTGGAGCCAGGTCAAAAGAAATCCTTCACGGTCTCGCAGAGTTTTTGTTGAAAAAGTGTGCATATTTTACAGACTGCTGCCTTGTGGTCTGGGTACAGACAGTAAATACAATCTTTGTGCTTGTCCTCCACATACAACCTCTTCTTAGCACAAGTTGCACAGGCTTTAAAGAGGGCTTTCTTCTCCTTTTCAGACATCTTGACACGAAGTCCAAGCAGGTCCTGAAGAAAAAACTGGTGAAAATCTGAGGTTCTGAGCTTTTCTCAGGAGGTTTCTAAGGGGTCAGGCTAATCGCATTAGTTATTCATTCTTTTTGGTCGCCATCAGAGGATACGAAAACAAGTTACTTACCTGTAACTTCAGTTATCCAGTATTGGTATCTTTCATAGATTCACATGCCTGAATCATTCCCCGTCGACGGGGAATGATTCAGGCATGTGAATCTATGAAAGATACCCCAATACTGGATAACTCTGGATTCACACTGCAGACGCCATTGTGGAAATCAGGAGAGGTCAGCCAACGTTGGATGAGAGGTCAGGAATCGCAGGGGAGACTTCACTGCACAGGTGAGCTACTCAGACTCGGGCCGTGGGCGTCGGGTGCAGAGTAGGCAGGGATCACGGATCCAGCTGGATCCGGACCCCTTGTAGTCTGTTTCTTTTGGACAGGTCCACTAACCAAGGGAGATTGGAGTCTTTTTCCAAGGCAGCAGTCCTCCCAGGGTTTTCAGAGGCCGCTGGCTGCAAGCCAGGAAGCAGGTTTGCAGGAGCTGGAGACAGGCCAGTAGGGCTGGGGCCAGGGCAGTTTGCGTCTTCAGTCTGCTCTGCAGGGTCATCTTCTTGCTTCTTAGGTCATTGCAGATATAGTTTCTAGACCTGGGTGAGCCACCTAAATACTAAATTTAGGAGGTGTTTTAGGGGAGTAGTATGTAGGCCAATGAGCACCTTACCTGGGGTGACTACACCCTCTATTATGCCACCCTCCTGTGGAAGGGGGTCTAGACCTGCTTGGAGGGTCTCCCCATCTTCAAGATGGAGGAGATTGAAAGATGTGCTTCTCCTAGCCTACCCCACCTTAGGGGTAGAGTTGGCAGAAGTGGGCACATCCACTAGTCTCTTGAGTTTTCCTGCCGGTTTTCCCACCCAAGAGTGGGGGTGTAAACGAAGGGCTGCCATCTGCTGCTTCGAGCACAGGCACATACTGGGGGAGATGTGACACCTCTGCCCAGGATATGTATTATTACAGTTCCCAGAGAGCAGGGGTGTCCTACCCAGGGGTCCAAAAACATGTCTGGTGGTGCCTAGATGCCAACAGCACGTCTGAGACCACACCAGGGTTGGTAGGTTTTCAGGGGGCACCTCTGAGGTGCCCTCTGTGTGCAGGGCACAATAAATCCAAAACCAATAGTGTGGATTTATTGAAAGGAGTAGTTTGGTACCAAACACTCCTGGGTTTAGTGAAGCCATCATGGTACTGCGGAACTAGAGTTGTATTGTTTCCAAACCAATGTGCTCTCTATGGCTTCCCTGGCACTTCCAATAATAAGGAATGGACTCCAATATTATCCAATCTGCTCATGCAGATATGCCCTTACCTGTGGTATAGTGGACCCGGCCTCCTAGCTGTAAGGCTTGCTAGAGGGATGACATACCTATGCCTTCAGGCAGTGCTGGCTGGAATAGCACCCAGGCAGGGTGCCATGTCGACTGTCATTTTCTACCTCACAGGGGCATGCACTCAGAAAGGGCAGTGGCTTGGTCCCAGTGGATGGTATCTAGGGGAGCATTTTCAGCTCCCAGGTCCTAGGTACCCAGGGTACCATTTACTAGGGACTTACAGGGGGAAGAAGTACTAATTAGGGATTTCTTTTTAGGGAAGAATCACTGGCACAGGGGACCTGGTCTGCAGGGACCCTGTACACTCAATTGAAACCACATCAAAACCAGGAACAATGTGGGGGTAACCATGCAAAAAGAGGCACACTGACACAACTGGCTTAATTTTTAAAGAAAATAAACAGAAATTGTCTATCTCCTCTTCAGTAGAAGCCCCCCCCCACCCTAAAACAGGGTTTTGTGAAAGAAAATGTACATTTTTGTTAAATAGAATCAGGACCCCTCGAGTGATCAGAACAATTCAGTGCTTAGTACCAAACAAGTTCTGAAGAACAACATACACTATTCCTTTAAGGCTACACCATATACACACACCCCAATATTTATGAAATATATATTACTTGTGCATGGGCTGGACTATTCAGTCTATGACTATAATTGACGATCACTGGTGAAGTAAGAATATTCCTTCTGAAAGGAACAGTGATCGCTTCCCAACAGTAGAGTCTGCCTAAGGGCGAAGAGGGGCTGTGGAAGGGTCAACTACTGGTTTCTCTTTTAACATGCAACAGGAAAAGACATTGATACAATACACTTACCTTCACCAGTTTTAGAGACACAAAAGAAGCAAACAGCAGTTTGGACTATAGACTGCTCCTTTTTCCAAAATCCAACCAATCCAAAAGAGCCATACATCACTCAATGTATGAAGAGTTGTTAAATACTACAAAAGTGAAACTAAGCATATCAGAAAAATCTAACTTGTTTGTGGGATATAAGCTTCAGACTTCAGGCTCAGCATAAATAAGGGATCATAGATGAAATATAACTGAATCTTTATAGAACATATAAATCTGGAAGTAAGACCATGGGGTATTCCACAAGAAAAAAGGAGAGATATTGGTGTTTATGGGCTGTGTATCTATATGTGTTCTGTAGACAACTAGCTCTCCAGGTACATATACTCAAGAAGCATTTACGAAAACATTACTGTGAAGAGACACAAAGTAGCTACAGCAGTTAATATAGTTAAACAAAAATAGCGGTAATCGTATCCAAATACCTCCTCCACACAAGGTTACTTCCACGGTGAAAGAGGACAACCAGTGCAATTTCAGAAGCAGAAAACAAAATCTAAAATGGAAATCACATTTTGCGGAATTGTAGGCTTAATGTCAACATCACAGTGCTTTATACTGCCTCCTTCCATGGGAGATGCCCAATGGTGGAAAAAGGCATCTTACAATGCTGCCTACTTTCTAGGGGCATCGTGGGCTTATTCTTATCAAAGGGAGGTCCTTTAGACATTTCCCATGGTCAAAGCCCACAAAGAAAACCTTTTACACTTCTTTTTATGTCCCAACCACTAGATAGTGGAATAATGCACATCATGCAAATCTAGGACATTTGAAGAGAGATCCTCAAACAATCTTGCATGTAATTGTCCTGAGTTTGAAAACCCTTCTCGTGTCACTTAGATGTATTCTACTGCGTGCCTCACTGCCATCAGAAATCACATTTACAGGGCATTTTCCTTAGTGTCACATTACAAGTTAACTTGTACTTAGGATATCATCATGCCCAAAACGTGTCTCCTCATTAAGTTAAAGGTAAAGCCCTCTCAGACCAGGGAATTAATACACATTCTAGTACAATTGGTCTATCCATGCTGCTAAAAATTGGGCTCAGAAATGACATCCTATTCAACGTAACACCCAAGTGATTTATCAACCTAGTGGCTTGTCAGTTGCGAATCAGGTCAAGCACAATTGCAATCGCACTTAAAAATATAATACATTTAAAAAAAGGACAAAGGCAGGTACTGGATTCAATTAATGCAAGTCACTCCGCACAATCATAATTACATTCTTATTAAGGACTTGGCAAACATGATCCTGCTTCATTACAATGGGCATTACCTATAGTGCTGTCTCCTGCTGGTCTTCTACGAGGATTATTGGGGTACGAGGAGTAATACTGCGATGGTCCCTTCACTCCTGTAGGTGAAAGTGAGCTTGGACTTGTCATTCCAATTTCACTAGGCAGGAAACCAGGCTAAGAAACAAGATGGCACATTCAATTAATAGCCAATAAAAATTGAGATGCCGCAAAACATGCACATTGCTCCACATAAGTACGTTATCCTTAGAAAAGATTTCTGAAAAGCCTATTAGATTAACAGATACAGCAAGCATTAACATAACAAATAGGTCAAGTTTGCCTTTTCAGTTAGATCTCACACCTATTGGCTTTGCCAAAGTCGCCAAGTACAGCTGAATTTGTATTTAATCAGTGGCCTGGCAGCAGAAGCAGGGGAGCAGTCAGTGCACTGAATCACATCAGTGGCCTGGCAACTATACGTAATTGCTAAGGACAGTAATGGAATGCCCCTCTAATGGGAGCTATAAGAGGAATGACTGTTTGGCATTCCCAACAATCACAATGTGTCTTGCAGTATAAAAACATTTTTTTTTTTTTTAAAGATTGCTTTTTTAAAAATAAGGGAAAAAATGAAAATGACAAATTTTATGATTCAGAATACTTTTCAGATGTAAAATAGCCCCCAATACATTCCTAAGGAATACCTTCCCAGAAGGCGAAATGACAGACCCAAGAGCTATAAATGAAAGTTCATCAGGAGCCCGTTTTTCTGTGAAGGGGGAGTTTCCTACAACCCCCAGGAGCCTCTACACTCCCGGCCATTGCCGCCATGGTCTTCCCGCGCCTGGAGGCGCATAAAGAGCCTGCTCGGGTTCCGCAGGGCGGAACGCACGCGCGGACAAAACCTGGAACAAGGGCGGGCCTGTCTGAGCCCGTCCGTGGCTGGGCCACCCCCATTGGTCCTGTGATCTGATGTCATAATATTCCGGTAAGAATTTTTGAAATTATTTTGCTTGCATTTTGGCGTACCAGTACAGCGGGTGACATGGGAAAAAGGAAATTGACGGTTGCTACCAAGGGGATGCAAGCGGTCAAAACGGCATCAATCACAAATTATTTGATAAATGCTATGGGTATCATCAATGACGAAATTGTCCAGGTTGAAGAGCAACTAGCCACTACCAAAACAGCACTGATTTCTGTCCACAAAGAGCCTAAATCCATGGTTTTGACAAATGGCAAAAGTAGCCCTGGCTTCGTAGCACGTGAACTTGGAGATAAAAGTGGCAGGACTGATTTTAGCTTGAAGAACAAAAGTTCCAGCGCCTCTAATCTATCCAATTCAGCTCCTGTTAACATGTCGGACCCTGTGTTTTGATAACATCTCCTGAAATTTCTGTAGCACCTAACTCACCAGAACTGATTTCCCCACCTGCAAAAAGGTCTAAGCAGCAAATGGCGTTAGCTCCATTAAAGAATGGCTTAACGAAACCAAAATAAAATAGGGCAAGACAGCAAAACGGAATGAAGTAATGCCCAAAACAGATCTTGATGACACAGCACCATATATGCAAGCCATTGAGACTCTTTAAAAAAGTACATGGGAAGATACACTATCGAGAGGCAAGTTATGTCAGAGTTAAAAATTGTCCAAAAAGACAACTCTTCACTAATGGAACTGTTTTCAGCTTTGGAGGCGTCAAATGTTAATACTTCGTGCCAGAGAGACATACCAGGCTGGAAGGATAACGACAAGGAACCCAAGGAACTAAAACCAAATGAGCGAAGCCCCAGTTGTGATATAAGAGTTCAAGAGACATCACTCCTCTGTATCACACAGGAAGGATATACTAGGCTTGTCTAGACCACAACCAGCTACCAAACAGAAAAATGGTATACTATTAAATGGTGACCTAAGGAATAGTAACACCGATACTCAACCACTTGAAAACCACCATCAATCAAGGTCAGACCATAAGGGATCCCTTAGTCTGCCCCCCCCCCCAAGCCACCCCTTATATATATATATTTCTGTATTCGGTTTTGCAAAATAGAACACCATAAAAGCAGTGTTACAGTCAGATAAAAAAACATATTAACAAGTAATACACAATCATTACAATTTAAAAATAAGGTTTCCACACTAGCTTTGAAGATCACTATCTGGACAACAATAAAAATTATTGAATTCATAAGGTGATCTGAACCGCAATTACATGTTGGGCAGAAGGTTTCGTGGCTTCACTAGCAAGCCTTAAGCCTTCTAGATGGCTAAGTGCCCTTGCTTTCAGATCCTTCCTCGAGATTTCACAGATCTCCTCAGGTGCTGTATAATAAGACTCTAACCCTAAGTCTGTTAGGACATTTTTCACATAGAGGAACCAACTTATTTTCAGTGAGTAGTCTAATTCCATGCAATCTGCCATGATTTCCTTTGTAATTAAATTCTTTTCAGAAGTCCAAATTCGTCGCCAAAGTAAAAGTGGTTGGATTTTTACTAAGTCCCCTAAGTATGGTATCCCCAATTCCATATGACAGGCTAATGTGGAAATTCGTTTGGGTGCCGCTAGGAGAAACCTTAGAAAAGTATTTTCTGCCACCTGCAGAGCACTAATGTTGGCATGCCTCCACACTCCAGCCCCATATAGGGCTATTGACTGGCATTTAGCACAATACATTTTTAACAGTTCCACGGGGGGCCTTTTACCCAGCCTTTGCGAGAAGTTTATAAGGGCGGCGATGGCTCTCATGAAAAGAAGTTTTCTTGCCTCAACCGCAGCTTTCCAATTCAATTTCTCATCTATTATAATGCCCAAGTAGGGATAATGGGCCGTTAATTCAAGTTTTTGATTACTAAGGAAAATATCTTTAACCCGTTTTTTCCCTGTGCCTGCCGCCATTACATATGTCTTTTTTATATTTATATGTAAGTCAAGGTTCCCCATGAAGTGTTAATACCTATCCAAAGCCTTCTGCAGTTCGTGTGGGGTACGAGCCAGTATCACGGCGTCATCTGCATAGAGCAGAGCGGGGATCGGACGCTTACGTACTTGGGGTCGGTCCTGGCCCCCCCTCCACATCTCCCTCTCCAAGCCTTTTGTATAGAGGGAGAACAGAAAGGGGGCCAGGACGCAGCCTTGACTAACACCACGCTCTACTCCAAACGACACCGATAGTTCACCCTTTGTACCGAAACGTACCCTCGCAGAGGCCTTGGAATATAGCTCCCTCAAAAAATCTACGAGGGAAGCGTCTACTCCTATTTGTATCAGAACAGTCCAAAGCTTTGCGTGGCAGACACAATCAAAAGCGGCGGACAAGTCTACATAGACCATATATAGCTTGCCCTGTTTTGCTTGAACATATTTCCCCAGCATCATAGAAAGATTTAAGGCCTGTTCTGTTGTGCCAAAACCCTCCCTAAAACCCCTTATGTAATCATCCTGAAAAATGTCCCAAAACTCCGGGAAAATGTCACTGAAACATAGGATTTACTAAGGAACCAGGTTGTACACGGGTTCACTTGTAATACTCATTGTAGTCCTGGGTTCTTATTTCAGGAAATAATCATGCTAAGAAGAGTGGGCTGAGTGGGCAATGGGGATAAGCAATGTGATGGTGATTGTATCGTAGTAAATGTTCGTCATACTAATGTGGGAGGTCGCCTACTAGAAGAGGCCTCAGCAAAACATCCTTGGCATTACTAGGATTGTAATGAGGGCATAACTGCTTTACCCCTGAGATCTTTTTATAGACCTAGTTCTGAAACACCCGCCCAATCAGGAAGAATATATCGTACTCCTGTGAATTTCAGGCCGTGGCTTAAGGCTAATAGGTTCGCACACCTTGGAAGCTGCAGTGAGGTTGATTGACTGGGCTTAAAAACAATAGCACTGGACGATAGCTTAAGCAACCCAAATCAAGTACACACATTTAGGGTAGTAGTACCACGCAAGATAGTGGAAAGGATAAAGGAAGTCAACCCCTGTATTCCCTTAAAAAGAATTGAAGTAAACTCTTTGGAACAGTCGCAATTAGATACTTGTAGTGACCTCATTAATCCAAACAGCCTGATTGGGGTTGCTCCATTAGAAAGCTCACTGGTCGGGTTATTACAAATGATGATGTGGAACATTGCAGGGGTAAAAAACAAACTACAAAACCCATTATGGTTAAAGAGCATACAGCACTGATCACTGATCCTTTTACAGGAAACTTGGGCGACAGAATTCATTTATATTAATGGTTTTAACACTTTCTTTTCCAATGCAATACCATTTACAGCGGGGAGAGCGAGCAGGGGTTTGGCAGTATTGGTTTCTATATTAGCACTCTTGGTTCTAAAGAAGATTGGTACAAATTCACTGTATTTTCAGCTTTTAGCTTTTACTGTTAAAGGGAGACAGAACATTGTACTTATTAATTTTTATAACAATATATTTGATAATACAAGACAGGAGATAATTGCTCAATTGGATGGAGAGCTGGATAGCTTTTTGGAAGATTTGAGGGGAGGAAGCATCATGATATAGGCAGGGGATTTTAATACAGAACTAGGTGGAGAAAATCTCTCACTTCCCTCACAGTTTGTATGGCGAAGCAATAAATCACGCTATGTTTAAATTTAACCTGGAAACTATGGAGCCTGGAACTTATAAGGCGGTATACATCAAACATAGTTATGAGGGGGCTAGGTCGTCCTCATGCATCAACCACTTTTTAATATCCAGAAACTGTAGGAGTTTGGTGGAAAATGCTTTATATTACCTAGTTTGCTTAGTGACCATCACCCAGTCTTGTTATTATTAAATTCTAAACTATTCCACAGAAAGAAGTTAACAGCACCTGCAACCAACATCAAAACCCAAGGCGACAATGGGATTTAGTTAAAATGGGCTGGGGTAGACCCCACGGCCTTTGCGGAGACAATAATGCACGAGAATAAACACTATATAATAAAATGTTTGGATAATCAATCCTGCAATGTAGACATTGTCTCGGCTTTTCCAGATATCGCCGATGCTATCTCTAAGGAATTGAGAGTCAAAAATAATAAAATTAGTAATGATTGTCAACGATGGTTTAACCATCACTGTTCCAGATTAAATAGGGACTTGAGCGAAGAATTAAAAAGGAAACCAAGGAACGGATGAAAAATCGTTTGCCCTCAGAAGAGCTATAAACTAGCTCTAAAGCTGAGAAAAATTGAAATAAGTGAGAACGCTTGGGATAACCTGGTCCAGGCGGCTGAGAAAGAATTCTATTCTCTTTTGGAAAACTATCGACCAGCCTTTGTTTAAAGACGTTTCCTCGGCTAGGGTCGATACTTTAGTAACGCCAGCTGAATGGTTACTCCATTTTGAAAATATTTTTAACCCCTCACAACACATGATGGAAACCAAAGACACCCGGCAAATATTTTTAAACATGCATTCAAGGGGTCGGCTTTTTGTTCGTGTTTGTAAACCTATAGTGTATACATTACACACCTTAAAAGATATCCGATTCATTCACGCTTTTTATCAGCGCTGCTCGAAGCTGTACTCAACAAATCAGATCATATTTGCATGGGGGATGTTGACAGGCTGGTGTGTTCGGCTCCCCCGCACAGTGACAAGTAAACCCGTGAAGAGCTCTACACTACACAAGCACTTTTCACTAAAACCGTCTTAAATACAACCTTTGCCGCTTTCTCCGACTTGTCAACGTATGGATGTGAGGAAGGTTGGGAGTAGGTAGAAGAGATCAGTTTCTCTCTCTTTCACCTGATAGCGCCCAGAGGCAGCAAGGAAAATCTAAAATATGTTGTGTTTTGCACCAGAGTTTGCATGGATACAACTGCTTTCTAGGCGCTTCCTATAAAAGCAGCTTCTATGTGTTGATGAAAGGGAATTTAACGCTATGTTTATATGAGATGAGCGAGTTGGACATTAATCCATTGCAGGCGAGCACACAGTGTGCTCTGTGTTAACAAGAAAGTCTGCGGTAACTAAGCGTTAAAGAAATAATATTTTTTTTCACATAGCGCTGGTGCCAGACTCTCCTATTTAGGCGCCTCAAATATCCACTGCTACCCAGCTCAGTGCATCACTTGTATCTGTACCGAAACGATTAAAAGTTACTGCTCGAACCTGCGGATTTTGACACAGATCTCCGTCACTGTGGGGGTCTGCAGGCTGCGCCCTTCACCAAGTCGAAGTCAGAGCTGTGGGTGAGGTGATTGGGGGGTGAATCTCCGGGCAAGGGTCGCAGCTGCTGGCATTAAAAGTAAGCTCATATTGCAAATAAATCCGTCATTTGATGGGCTCGAGTGGGCGGAGGTAGACTCCTTGTCTTTTCCCAGGTAACTGGACGTCTATACTGCGCACTTCGCTTTCACGCTGCGCATACTCTTTCAATCTTCTCCCCTCCGTTGTGTCTCTCTACCTTCTTCACGAATTTGCACTTCCTGCTTTAAGGAAACCTAAAACTAAACGAGGTGCTTGAACCTGCGCTTACTGCCGGGACCTTTGTACTGCATTTCCAATGCTTGTTTTATTTAGTTGCTTTGCCGTGAAATGGATTAAAAAAAAAGCCCGCGAGTGGTGCGCACGCCACTGCGAGGCATATGTCTTCAATTATCGCGCCCGTGTCTGGCCGCGATAATTGAAGACATATGGGCTTTGGTGCGCGTAACAGACACCAATAGGCCATATGCGGAGCTACGCGACCGCCTATGGCCTACTGCATGTTCTGTTAAAAAACAGCTTGCATGCAAAGCTCAATTATAATGGACCTAGGAAATGAACACGCACGAGCCAAGTGGAATTTCGAGGTCCATTTTTAAACCCCTACAAAAGGGCGCTTCGCGAGCCCTAAAAATACTCCTAAGATAGCTAGAATTACTAAAGAAGAGATACAAATTGCCTTAAAAAGTAGTGCAAGTGGGAAAGCAGCAGGGCCGGACGGCGTTCATATTGATGTTTTTAAGCACGATGATGAACTCTGGTCCCCTATCTTAGTTAATCTTTCTAATGCAATTGCTAATGGGGTGCTACCATCAACTTGGGCTAAAAGCGTTATCGTGCCTATTTTTAAAAAGAGCGATAGAGGGTGCGCAAAATGTTATCGACCAATCTCCCTTCTGATTTTCCACCTCTAAACTCATGGGCAGAGTTCTGCTGGCCAGATTGGAAAGCTGGTTAGAAGAGGAAAATATCTAACAGACGCCCAGTACGGCTTCAGAAGGGGGGTGGGAACGGTGGAACAATGCGTAAATCTAGAGTTACTCATTGGAAAATATACACAGGCTAAAGAAGGATCACACCACCTTTGTTTTGTCAACCTGTCTAGTGCGTTCAACCTGGTAAATCATGCTAAGTTGTAGCAAACCTTAGCAGAGATGGGCGCACCTGGTGATATAACACATTTTCTATCACAGATATATGCCCATCTAACTTCAAAAATACGCTATGGCCAGAAAGGAGAATGCACCACGCACTTTAGGGTTACTAGAGGAATCAGACAAGGCTGTGTTCTTGCACCCCTTCTATTCTCCCTTGATATCAATGGTATGGACTCTCTATTACAGAGCTTGCAAGCTGATGCCCCTGTTATTGGTAAACATGTCACCCCAATTTTATTATATGCAGATGATGCAGTCCTGATATCTAGGCCTGCAAATGGCCTCCAACTCTTGATCGATAATTTCACATCCTTCATGACTGACAAGATTTTAAAAATAAATTTGAGTAAAACACTGGTCATGACATGTGGGAAAACAAAATTGAAAAATAGAAATCACTATGTTGGGGGGACCAAAATTGAAAGAACATACACTTTCTCTTATCTGGGGTTACTTTTTAATGTAAAAGGACCATGGGCTGCACATGTACATTCTTGCAAATTGAAGTTCTTGAGATCTAGTGAGGCTATTCTCAGATTCTCTGAGAAAATAGGGAATAAACCCATACGTGAAATATTAAAACTATATGGGAGCAAGTGCATCACAGGGGTGTGCTACGGAGGAGCACTTTGGGGTATGGCCGATATCTCCCCATTACAAACTCTCGAGAATAAATTCCTGAGACGGGTTTTATCTGTCCCTACTTCAACAGCGACCTATATAGTTCATAAGGAGCTAGACACACCGTATACAAGTGACCTGATTAGCGTAGCGGCCCTTGTATTGTGGCACCGAATTTGCACCAAAGAAGCTCATTTCACTAAAGAAATAATTTTAGATTGCCTCATATTAGACTACCATAGGAACATACCCTCGCTGCATTACATTCGTAGCATTATGGCTGAGTGCAATATGGTAACTCATTTTAAAGATCCTGTGAGTATTCAGATTTATAGTAAGATTGAGCTTAAGAGGAGATTCCTGAAATGCAGAGAAACCAAGAGGTTAACTGAACTTAGTACAAAATCAGGCATTAGATTTTACTGCGAAGGACCACTCCTCTCTGGAATACAACCATACCTAATTTTTAGTAGAAATGTACAGCACAGATTTTACTTGACATGATTATGGTTGGGTGCACTCCACGTCCAAGTAGCGTTCCCAGAGATGGGAAAGTGGAGCCGAAATCTACCTAAGTGCCCGTGTGATGGGTCAAGCCCTCAGAGTACTATGCATTTTACACTTTTTTGTAACTTTTACAGGGACATCAGAAAATTGATTTTAAGACCCCTTTTTAAATCAAATAGTGTATTTTTATAAGTCTGCCTTTAATCATGTTTGTAACTTGGAAAATTCATCGATATGTAATGCAGTGATCCTCTTTACCCAGATGGCAATTAAACGGAGAAAGGATCTCACTCATTGGAATCGTTAAATTACGAATCTGATTAGCATGAATTCTCCGTATAAATTCTATTATCATACATATTGATATTAAGGCTTTTATAAATGTCGTGTTGCTATTGCTTTGAATTTTAAATTAAATCTGTATGTATTGTATTGAGTTCAGTGAAGTTCTGTATAATCCACATTGTGTATTTTTGTAAGTTTTTAAGGATACCGTTGTTTACATTCATGATAAAATATGCTCCTGTGAAAATCTGCGACATCATTGTATTTTCCCCCAAACGTTATGATGGTTGCTTTTTTAATATATGTAGTATGCTTTTATGGTTATATATGTATATACCGAATAAAGCTTGTTGAAATGAAAAATGAAAGTTTATCTACAGTTTGGGAAAGAAGGGTGGTGTGAATGTGGGCCAGCACTGAACCCTCTGGATCTTCTGAACCAAGAAAGGTGATGTTGGAGAAGGATACACATGTGCTGGCAGTCAGTGACTGACCTTACTGCCTATCACGTTACTGTATAACTGAAAGGCGGCACCTTCATGGTGGATGATTGTGGTGCATATGGCCAGACCACCATGGTGCACATCTCTATTTGCAGGCGGGTTTTACAAAAACTCTGCAGATACAAGACAGGTTAAAGTCATAATAATGTATTTCTTAAAGTTTCAGTAGAGGACTGAAAATAAAACGACCTCCAAGATAGGAATGGAGGACAAGATACTAAAATCTGTGGGTGAAGTGAGTATTGACTAAGGGGTAATCAGAGCATAAACTGTTTACGATACAAGGCTGTTTTAAAGAGGCTCAAATAGTGAGCAATGAGGCATGCTACGTTTCATTAAAAGTGCATTTAAAAATACAAAGTGGACTATGAAAATGCTGCATAGGTCTCTTAAATATAAATCATTGGTGCTCAATTCTCCAGTATAAAGGACACAAGGCAAAACATGAATTACTTCCAGATGCCCGAGGTATATGGAGATACTTCTACTGCTTCCATTGATGTACAAATTGCTAGGCTTCAGATGAGGAACTGAGCCAGAAAGATGTACAACAGTGGATGATAGCAACACTACAGGGAGATCCAGGACAGGATGAACTTGTGATCCAAGCTGAATCTACACAAGAGAAGTTGGTTCAGTGCTAGAAGGAAAACTTTACTTACTTGTAACAATCGCTTTGGATCCTTCGAAGATTTGTGGAATCCATTATTCCAGTATCCAGTGGTCGAGTCAAGAACAGTATCCATTTTGTGTGTCGGCCATAGGTGGGCAGTGCCCACCCACCCCCAGCCCATCATGTCAAACATAAGATAGCAATCTGAGTAATTGATCACTTCCGTTGCTGTGGTGACATGCAACTTATCGTGCACAATATATTGTTTCTTACCGGTTGGTGTAGTTTTGCAGATTGAAGAATTTTCTGGATTCACATGCTGTGCATTATTCCACTATCTAGTTGTTGGGTCTTTCAATTCCCCCCAACTTTTTAGTCCTACTATCTTTGGTTTTTTTTGCTGGTGGACGTCGAAAGACATCCATTTGGTGTGCCCTTGCGACGTCATCACTTTGTTCCCCAATAGATGTTTATTTTATTTTTGGTATGTTTTTCCCTCTTTTCATCTTCTTGGCGGAGGTGGATGGGTCACTTGTGAATCCAGAAAATTCTTCAAGCTACAAAACTTCACCGAGAGGTAAGAAAGGAAAATGCTCCTTATCCGGTCTGTATCTGTTCTTGGCATGTAGAGCTGTAGAGTCACATGCTATGCATGTAGAGTCACATGCTATGCATAGATTGCCATTTGGTGTTGGGTCCGGGCGTTTGAACTTAGTTTTTGTTCGAAGAAGTCCTTCCAGTCACGAGGTAGGTGACTCCTCCTTTCGGTGATAGTGCTCATGAGCATCAACTCCATTGTTAGATTGTTTTCCCGCAGAGGGTGAGAATGGAGTACGTAAGAGTAGAATAGAGATGTTCATGTGTAATTATCCAAGTAAGATAGTAATGCAACAGATACAGGTCACCGGGGAGGTGGGTGGGCACATGTCACTCTACAGCTCATTGTACCTGAAGCCACTCCTGGAACGGTCTCATGTGTAGACGGATGTTTGTTATTAAGTGGATGCAGAAAGCCATCATCCCTTGCAGCTTCCCCACTGTCCTCACTATCAAGAGCTGGTCCCTTCTGGTATAGCTGGGTTTCCTTCAGCAGTGCTGCCGTTCTCTTCTTGCTGAGGAAAATGTTCCTGTTGAATGAATCTATTTTGGCCCCTAAGAACATTTTCTCCTGTTCTAGTTCCGAGGATGACTTCTCCCAGTGGATGGAGAATCCCCGCTGGTGTAGTGTCTCTAGACCTGTTGCACATGCTTTTTACAGATTTTGTTTGAGTTTGCCCTTACCAGCTAGCCGTATAGGTAAGGGTACACATGTACGTCTTGTCTTCTTAGGTATGCATCAATTAACAACAAGAGAGAAAGGGAATCTTAGGAGCACTCTTAGTCCCCTGGCTCATATAATCATAACAAAAGAGTGTGCCTTATCTAGTGAAGAGCAAGCATGAAGAATAAAACTGGATTCCTTGAAAAGCATAAAAAATCATTCTGGATTCTTTAAAAAGCCCTCACTCACCAACCTAGTTGGTGACATGCTTCATCATCGGGCCCCACCAGGAAGACCAAATGCCCCCGTGGTGTGCTTCAATGCCAGGAATACTGCAGAGCAGGTTTTTGTGTGTTATATGCCTGATTGGTGAAAGTGCTATGTGTAGTGGGTTAAAATGTCTAGATTGTGTCCAAAAAATGCTTTTTATTTGGTGGCCAATCTGACATGAATAAAAACAGAACAAGGGATGTGTATGCTGGGTAAATTGATCAGCTACATCCCACTGAGCATGGTCAACATGTTTCTGCCTATATGGTGTTAATAGCCAGGAATTCTTCAGGACCAAAGTGTGGCCCTCGGTGGTATGGGCACGCTAAAGTCCACCCTAACCAGAGCTCAAAGTGTATAAAAGGGTAAAATTGGTTCAGTGACTCACTGTTACCCGTGAGGTCCTATTTGGAAGAACCAAAAATAAATATGCAGCGTAACAACTAATCACACCATGGGTCGCAGGAGGGGGATGGCGGCAAGTAGGCACACCGCCATCTATGCCAGGCACCCACTAGGTACCCGCTGCAACACTTCCATCGACGGGGTCCGGCTAAGAAGGGTTGTAGCAGGTACCTAGTTCGTGCCTGGCATCGAAGGCGGTGTGCCTACTTGCCTACCCCCCCTCCGGAGACCCATGGCGTGATTAGTTGTTACGCCGCATATTTATTTTTGGTTCTTCCAAATAGGAGGACCTCACAGGTAACAGTACATAGCCTTTGTAGCAGTTTGTTAGTTTAGTGGTCACTGGGTGGAAGATGAGCTCTGGTTACTGAATATGTGTTGTAAGACCTTCTGCCCCACTTGCGCTTCCATTTTAATATCTACACAGTAGGGCTTAGTGAACGTGTGCACTGATAACCATGTTGCAGCTTGGCAAATGTCTTGAATAGGAGTGAGCATGAGCTGCTCCTTGTAACTCTTGCCCTGCTTGTTTGTGGCAGAGTTGTATTGTTTGTGCAATCCACCGTGCAATGGTATTTTTGGTAACTGGTTGTCCCAAAAAGCTGCTGGCAAAAGATACAAAGAATTGCTTTGTCTTTGTGCACTCCTTTGTCCTTTCTATATAGTGCATTGCTGCCCGCCTGGCGTCCAGTCTGTGCTTGTGGATGGTTTTTGGAAAAAACATGGAATTTGAATGTGTGTCTGTTCTCATTACAATCCTATCTTCGTAGCGATGTGATAGCTACTAAGAAGGCTGTCTTTAGCGTGTGCAGTGTAGCATTGTGAATAGGCTCAAATGGTGTCTTCATCAATTGAGTTAGCACTACGTTGAGGTTCCATGCTGGTGCTGGAATTCTGTTTGGAGGTGCGATTCTCTTTGCTCCTTCTAGAAATCTTTTTACTACTTGGTAGGTGAAGAAACTTTTCCTTGTTTCTCCTCTTGTCTAAGCCACTATCGCCGCTAAGTTCCCCCTTAGGTATGTGTAGCTTAGTTTATTCTGTAGTAGGTGTGTTAAGTATTTAAGTACTGTTGATTCGCTTGTAATCTTCCTTTGTAGTTTCTCCCTTATGCACCATTCGGAGAATCTTTTCCACTTTGCTACGTAGCACTTTCTTGTGGTAGGGCTCCTTGCTTCTTTGAGTACCGCCATTATGCTTGCAGGTAGTTTGAGGTGTGCAAACTCTAGGTCCACAGGAGCCATGTTGCTAGGCCGAGGCTCTCTGGCTCTGGTTGTAGTACTCTTCCGTTTTGCATTGTTAACAGGTCCCTTCTGGCGGGGAACCTGTGTGTGGGCATTTGTGCCTTCTCCATGATCTGTGAGAACCAGGTTTGTCTGGCCCACTGAGGTGCTATTAATATAGGCGTCATGTTGCTGAATATGCATTTGTTTAGTATCCTGTGTAGAAGTGGTATCGGTGGAAAAGCATAGGCAAATGTCCCTGTTCAGCTTATCCATAGCGCATTCCCTAGGGACTGTTTGCACGGTAGTCTGGATGCGAAGTTTTGGCATTTTGCATTTTGATGTGTTGCAAATAGGTCTATTTGCAGAGTACCACATTTGTGGAATATCTTTTGGATTTCTTGGTGGTTGATTTCCCATTCGCGGGATGCGGACGTCAATCTGCTGAGCCTGTCTGCTTCCACATTGTCCTTCCCTGGAAGATGCACCGCTAACAAGTGTATTTGACTTGGGATTGCCCATCTCCATATTTCCTGTGCTAGCAGAGATAGTGTCACTGACTGTGCCCCTCATTGCTTGTTGATGTAGAACATGGTGGTTGTATGGTCTGTATCTATTAGTACCCTGTGTCTGCATAGCGGTTTCTGAAAGGATTTTAAGGCTAGGAACACTGTTTTAGTTCTAGGTAGATTATGTGCTTTATCGCATCCTCTTGTGACCACAATCCCCTTACTTTGAGGTTGTTTGTGTGCGCTCCCCGCCCCATCTGGGAGGCGTCTGTTGTAATGGTTACTGTTGGAGTTGGTTGTGTGAATTGTCTCCCTTGTGCTATGTTCTTTTTGTTCCACCACACTATTTCTTGCTCTACTGCTTGCGTGACAACGGCTAGATCCTCCCAACTCCCTGTTGCTTGTGAACATTGTTGCTGGATCCATTCTTGGAATGGTCTCTTGAGTAGGCGGATATTTGGGACCAGATGTATGCATGACGCCATCATTCCCATCAGTTTGCTCACTTTCCTCACTGTCAGAGTTTGCCCCTTGTTGTAAAGATGTGTCTCCTTCCATATTGTCAAAGTTCTCTTTGCACTTAGAATCACCTTGCTCTGTATGGTGTTGATCTCCACCTCTAAGAATATCTTCACTTGTTCTGGTTCTATTGATTTCCCCCAATGGATTGAAAACCCTAGTTGGGCTACTGTTTGTATCACTTCTTCCAAGTGACACTTGCACTTGTTGTATGAGTTTGCTTTTACCAGCCGGTCGTCGAGGTACGGGTATACATGTATTCCTTGCCTCCTTAAGTGTGCTGCTACTTCTGCCAGGCATTTTGTGTAAACCCTTGGTGCAGATTTGAGTCCAAATGCCAGCACTGTGAACTGGTAGTGAGTTTTGTTGATCATAAACCTGAGGAGATATTTGTGTTTGTTGTTGATGGGGATGTGCCAGAAAGCGTCCTTTAATTCGATGGTCGACATGTAATCTCCTTCATGTAGCTGTGGTATGACCTCTTGGAGTAATGTGATCTTGAACCTTTGAGTTTTTATGAACCTGTTTAAGAATCTTAGATCTAGATTTGGTCGTAAGGTTCCGTTGCAATAGCAACATACAGAAACGCCATGTAGAACAGGCACCCAAAGGCGACCAGCACTCCCCAGCATAGCTTAGCTATATAACAGCTACCACTACCCCACACAGGGTACGGTAAGTCCCAAGACATGGGAATCCTCTTTGGAAGAACTTCCGCAGCAGAGGATAAAAAACAAAAGTCACGGGGAAAAAACATCTCCGCGGAAGGCTTGACAAGCAGCCCAAAGAAAAACATACGGCCTAATCTCAGGGCCAAGTCTGTGGAACAACTCCAGCAAAAGCACACAGTCAACAAGGGGCTGTCCAGAAGCCAACAATGCCAAAGTCCCAGCAAGGAGGACTCAATGGCCAGAAAACAATCCACAGCAAGGGCAACCGGCCCAAGAAGGCCCAGAACCAGCTCAACTCAGCAGTCACTGAGGAGGGGAAGGAGGAGGAGGAGGATAAGGCAGAGAGGAGGAGGAGAAGGACGAAGCCTTGCCAGGAACCGTTGGATGGCGGATTCAGCCGGGGCATGGAACAGGCTGCCATCAAACGAAAGATCAATGAACCGCTCCCGAATATTCTCAGGGAACACGCCGTCCCGAAGCCAAGCATGGCGACTGAGGAAGACATGGCCCGTCCCAGCACCTCCGAGATGTCCAGAGCGGAGGGGAGACTAAACACCGCTAGCTCCCGCCATCCAACGCATGATGCCGTAAGTCCACCTGAGCAGTCTCTTGGGAAGCCACGGATCCCAGACACAAGAGCAGGTCCTAGCCAAAACACACAAGGTGTTAAGGGCCCGCAGGGCAGCGCTGGTCGAGGCGAACATGTTGCGCCCCCAAGAGTCCAGCCAGCGGGCCTTCTGGGACGGCGGAATCAACCGTGGCGGCACGGAGGGATAAGCAGTCCGCAACAGTGGACTAGCGGCAGAGGGGTGGAGGGAAAGACACGTCAGGTCACGCGGCGCTGGAAGGTGCCGGTGCAGAAGGTGTTGAGGCACCGGATTCCCCCGAGACGGGACGCCTCCAAGCCCCCGTCAGGGAAGAAAGGAGCGAACCCTCAAAGGGAAGCAAGATCTCCCTCCCACCAGAGCCCTGGTGGAGAACCTCCAAGAGATGGTCCGCCAGTAAATGAGCAATCGGGTCACCCATGCGCAGAATGCCCACAGCGGTGGACACCGCATGAGCGAAGGCCGCACCCACCTCTGTAGGGCCCTGCGGTTAAGAAAGCAGCTCCTCTGTGGGCGACAGCTGCAAACTAAGGCGGTCATCCCCGAAGCCAAGCATGACGGGCAAAGGCCAGACCTGGAAGTCAGAAGGAACCGAAGAATGGGGGACCTGCCGCTCCTCCAACACCTCGGCCTCAGAAACGGCGGGGAGCAACCCTTCGACGACGCCGGTGAAAAAATAAATAAATACGGCGGCCAGTCTCCGGGGAGGATGACACCAATGTGCAGCCAACCTCCGGAGAAGAGGGAGGGTCCGAAGACGAATCCACGGCACGACCTCTGTGTAGAGCCATAGAGTACGCCGCCTGAGGCAGGGCGTCAACAGCATCCGGCTTCGAGGGAGACACCGGATAGGGCTCCTCCAAGTCACACCTCGCCGGAGTGGAGACTGAGCCAAAGTGGCCAAGGGGCGGCGCCGGACGACGTCGACTTGACCTCTGCCGAGGCAGCTGCCTGCGTGGAGGAACGAGAATGACCGGGGGAGTGACACGAAGCGGAGGTGGACCGGGGACCCATGCGGTGGCGCCAGGGACGATTCAACCTCCGATGAGGCAGCTGCCCGCGGGGAGGGACGAGAGGAGTCTGGGGAGGGAAGAGGGGTCCCCACCCGGTCCCGACCCAGACCGACCCGAGCCCCGGCGACCTTCCGCGACACCACGGGGAGTTTGTGGCGAGGCAAAGGTGCCATGGTCTGAAGGAGGGACCCCCGAGGGGCTGCACCCCAACAGCACCACATCCTCCAAGCCTGGATCCGAGCCAGTCGCGCCGGAGCCGGAGCTGCCGGCGGCACCGCGGAGGGCCCCACGCAAGGCAAGGGAACCGCTGACGCCGCAGGAGGGGAAGGAGTCGTCGCCAGCAGCCTGCAAAGCCGCCGCGTATGTCTCCATCTGGACTCTCAACGCCCCATCACCGGGAAACGGTGGATAGGATGACACATGGGGCTGCATCACCCGCAGAGAGCCCACGCCCCCGGCAGGCCGGACACCAGCCCCTGGGGACAAACTGCAACACTTACCCAACGGGTAGCGACGGTCTCACGACATCGGAGAAGGGTAAAGACAGCGACAATGGAATGAAGCAGTTTGCCAAGGCTGATCGAGGGGAGGAAGCCAACCTGGAGAGACGCGTCGAGAGCAGTTTCATCCGGCGCTCCTGCCGCAACTTCTCATGTAACGTAACTGGTGCTATGTAAAGCGCTCTGATACCCGATTCGGTTCGGGTCTAGTTCGCGCTATATAAAACTCTGCAAAAAAAAAAAAACTTCAACTGTTGGTACGCCACACAATCAGTGGTGCTGTGATCCTCCCCTAAACACCACATACAAATGAGGTGAGGGTCCGTCACCGACATAAGACGCCCACACGACATGCAAGTCTTGAAGCCCGAGGCATTTGCACACTGTTCCACCAAAAAATAGCACAACGAGGAAGAAAAATGGCCCTAAACAGGCCCGTAGCAAAGATCGGATCCGCGCTGCACGCGGAAAAGGAAAAAACTGACGTAGGTGCGCCGGGTTGGGGTGGGGCTTATGTGACCTCGCTGACGTCAGGGATGCTGTGGCAAAAAGTTTCCGGATCCAGTCTCACGCCTGGGGATAATTCTGTGTGAAGGAATCTGCGGTTAGTAGTCTCTATCAGATCTAATTTGCAATGCGCCACTGGGTCTTGGCTGAGAACTTTTGGCAATATTTGCAATCCCTGCGCTTATGGTCAGGGTAGAGGCAATAGAGTCATTGCTTGTGGGGATCCTCAGGGAAAAAGTTTAGATTTTCCAAAAGTTTTATAGGGCCTAAACAACCCTTTTTTATCTGGCATTTTGAAAGTCATGGAAAGAAATACCTGGAGCTGGAGGTCAAAAATTGAGAAGCCAACTGTGACTAAGCAGAGCTCAGAGAGACTTCCAATCCCACGACGTGCAGTAAGAAATCTGAGGTGTGGTGGCTCTGTGGAGAGGGTTACTCTGAGGTCTCTGCTGTGATTGGCTGAACTTTGGATGTTATAGAATGAGGTTGAAAGAGTACTCAATTGAATTTTCTTTCTATGGAGGTCTATGTAATGTATTCAGTACTACTATCTTTACTGTTACCGTGGGACTCCCACCCTGACGAGGGGTAAGATTCAAGCATGTGAATCAATAAAAGATTCAATACTGGAGAATCTGCAGGCACTGACCCCTTGATGTAACTTTGGTCCCTGGAGGAGTGATTGTATTTTTTCTCCCTGCTAAGTTTTAACTGATTTGCTTGTGGCAGGCTCCTTGAAAGCTTCCTTTCTTTGAACTAGCACACTTGGTAACATAGGGAGTAATTGGTTCCTAGATTGTGTAGGCAGTAGAGTTTCTAATAAGGGTCTTACCTGCTACAAAGTGCTTCTCAAAAGATCCTATGATATGTTTCTCTAAGGACGCGGCTGCAGTCAAATGCTTGGACGCCGACGCCCCCCAGAGTATTTTTCGAGTCCCCCCCCCAGTCTGTTTTTCGAGGCCCCATGACTGTTTTTCAAGACTCATCTAGTTCCTTAGAGGACAACGGCTCGCTTACCTCTATAGAAGACTTTTTTTCAACCTCCACCAATTGGGACATCGGTCTCAGTCTTTCCTCCTGGAACTTCTGCAACATTGCCCTCCGCCACGCTCGAGAGGCCACGGTCTTGTAGCGATGGTGCTACACTATAGCCCTGTATATTGTAGTTGGCTCTTCTTGGTCTCTCCCTTGCCCCAAGGGTCTTAGAAGTGAACGTCAAACATGTGTTGCAGTCCTCACTTCAGTGGTCTACTGGTATGCAGAGGTGCAGACTGGATGTTGGTCCTTCTATGCGAACTTGTGATGGCAGTTTTAGAACAACTCGAACAGTGTTTTTCCATCACCACGCAAGGAGAGCGCCCTGCATACGCTTTGTTCTCCGGTCGATGAGGTAGCCCCTTCCCCTCGAGACACTCTCCAGTACCTTGATCCAATGTCCTGTCGATTGTTCTGGATATTTTTTCTGGTTTTTCACACATTCTACCATCCAAAACATGGAGCTTTTTCCATACCGATCCAGACCCAACAAAGGAAGAAAAGAATCTGAAGATGGCGGCCAAAGGTGGGAACCTCCGGAGGAAGCATGGCGACATCACAAGGGGACACCAAATGGCGGTACGTAGTACGTAGACACCCAGCCACAGAACAAACAAAAAAAATTAAATACAACTATTCCAGACCCACTCTCTAGATGGCAGAATAATGCACAGCATGTGAATCCAGAAAATATTCACACTGCAAAACTGCCACTGGTGATTTCGTCCACCCTAGCATTCAAAGATCCGCCATCACCGGTGGAGTACACAAAGGCTCCATACAGTCTACTTTTATCTTCCATCTATACATGGAGCAGCTTGGTGCTCTACTTAAGATAACAGCATCAATATCAACCAAAAACTGCTTGCACATCATGCAGATCTGAATGTCCAGCCCCTACCTATAGCACAACTCAAGGAAGACAGAATTCCTGTTACTGTACAGGAGCAATAGACAAGATACAGTACATAGCTCAATGACATTAAACTTGACCACTTGCATAATAACAAAACCCAAAGACTGCCTGGTACCAGCTCTTTGATAAAAAAATTACTTATAAAGAAACAATTACTTCCAGAAAGCGACTTCAGTACTGTTGTTTAAGGTATTGTACTCTTGTATCTAGATTGTATTGCTCTACTCTATGGCCTTCCTAACTCCACACTGGCACCCCTTATGAGCATCCTATATGCTGCAACATGTTTAACCCAGGGCCTGAAAAAATAGAATGTCGCCCACATCCTTAACGGATTCCATTGCCTACCATTGCTGGCCCACTCAATCATCAAAACTAGCTGCATCATTTACAAAGCTATGATTACGAGCAACCCAGCTTATCATGCAAACAAGCTAACCATCCCTTGCAGATTTAGACACACCTGCACCCAACCAAGACTCCATCAGACTGCAAACTAAGAAATGTAAATAAAATAAAAACAAGGTGGCAGGCCTTTTCGATTTATGCACCTAGGATCTAGAACATCCCCGTACCAAACAGGACCTCCGCAACACTGCTCTAACTAAGAAGAGAGCTGAAGACTCACCTCAAACACATTGTCACAGTACATTAACCATCCAAAACCCAGCTTGCTCTCCTTTACTTTGGCTTTATGCTGGTCTTTGACCAAATGCAGTGTTCGCTGTCTTTTGCAAGTTTTGCGCTACAAGACTACCATAAACACATACAAATGTGCACCTTCTTTTTCACTGATCTTCAGTGCGTATCCGCTATCTTCGCAATGGTCATTTCCTCGATTGATGTTCCCTTACTGTTTTTTCCACAGTTCTTCTTGACTATGCATCAAATTCTCCCAAATCACCTTCGGTGAAAGTCAAGCTCCGGCTTCTACTTCACATCAAACGGTGGAAAAAAGGAATATGAATAGGACGACCATAAAGAGAGGGCTTCGGGACAGATAAAACGACCAAATGCGGACAGAGGCCCCCCTCCCCAAGGGGGGTGGGAGGGGGGGAAAATGGGGTGAGAAAAGACTAAAAGAAAAAAGTATTTTGGACTCAATCACTAGATGGGGGAATAATGCATGGCATGTAAAGCCAGAAAAGATTCACGCTTCAAAACCAGGTATTAAGTTCATTCCAGATGATGTCATAAGTATTCCCAGGATAGCTAGTGTAAGGCACCACCAACAGGACATCTGCAATACTTCTAGACTTGATGCGGTGTATTGTAGTCTTCATTCACACACCCAAGTCACACAATGCATATCTGGGATGACAGTCACATTTGTGCCGTACTGCAATATTCAAGATACTAATTCAAAGCAGACCACTTTAAGACAATCAAACCAAGCAGCATTTTAAGGAAGGGGTGTTAGTAAACCAATAACTTTTTTCTATCAAACCTTGCATACATGTAAATTATTACATGCTGTCATTTACAGATTGGATGCACCGCATAATTTACATTCAGCATGGAAGGCAGCTGACTGCATGGCCTCACTAGACATAATTAGAGGTCTGTATACCACCACACGCTGGGCCACTTGAGCGAGGAGTATCATTCTTGTCCTTTACTGGGTTCACCTTTATCAAGGTGGATGTCATAAACTGAATTGTTTGACAACTCTGGATAATTTTCTCACACCATTTAGTAAAAAGAGCACTGCCCGTTGTCCTTGGTAAAAGAAACATGGAGGTGCATCATTGGCACTTTTAGTTCTCTGTAGTAACAAGTACCTTTAGTTGGTGAAAACCTTTTGATCCTGCTAGTAAATTGTGGGGATATTGTTAGTATGTATTAGAATCTTGTTCATCATAACACACAGCAGGAAGGCCCAGAGGATTGGATGTACTGTCCTGAGTTTCAGCGGACTGACCAGGTATCTTGACTTTGCAAGGCGGGTCGTGAGGAAAGGGAATTGCAGAAACCGGCAGTGAGGAAACACTATCTGCTTGCAAACCCCATTGCACTAGCACCTTACCTTGGTTTCGTCACGAAGCCATTCCATAGGTTTCTCTTGACCAAGTTTAGGTTTAATTTTTTTACATTTTTATCTGGGTAACTTCAAAACTTGGGAAAAACCAGAGCTACCACCCCCTGTTGCTGTGATTATTTTTCTGTCCAAGATACCATGCATTTTGTTATGTTTTGTGGTTTCTTTCTAGAGCCTGGGAAAAAATATCTGTTACCTGTTTTAAAGGAGGCTGGCTTCACACAGGTGAGACCAGCCCTGCTCTATCTCCAATCACTGAACGATATTCACATTACATTTTGCATGGCAAATTTCTTGGTGGCGGCAGCTAGAACTAAAAAAACACAGAGTAATGGGCCCCCCTAAATGTGTTTTATTAATATTTTTAAACTTTGTATAAAATGAACTTAATTCGCTCTTTTTATAGAGCCTGGTACAGAACTTTATTGTATGCACTGATTTATATGATATTGTAAGTAGTTTTTATTCGTCTTGCAATGTTTTATCTCTTTGTATGATTTTTAACTAAATCGAATAAAGATTGACTGACTTTGCAAGGTCATACACCTTGAATAATATGAGCACTGAGTTGTGCTCCCATCCAATCAAGCATGCATCCATGAATATAGATTGAGTAGGTAGATCTAGATGAAAATACTCCTATGATACTGCTCTGAAGGCACTTTGCACATCGTGTAGGTTCAGATAGTACACATTTGTTCCATCAGCTATAATCCAGCTGAATCACAGAATGAGATCTGCATAACACTGCTTGGAGACTATCTAGCTTTCAGGACAAAGAAGATGCAGAGTGCCAAGAAGGGAAGAATTCCGAAGTTAAGTGGTAAAGCATCTGCAATGGATTGATGACATTAGACGTATCGTTATCTCTCCTCCAATGATTTTTTTTAATTTCAAATACACACTTCCTGGACGTGCATTGAGCATCTAATACGACTTAAGGTAGTTACGAATATGTATTGGGCTTGTTGCCGATTTCGTGGAGCTCCACATACTTGTAGATTAAAGTAATCTGCAATTCCTGAGACACTTTCAGTGGAGTAATGGCCTTCATAAGCCAGTTTTTAACTGTATATGTTCCTCTGTAGTCATATGGAAAAATGGGATTCAACAACCAATAGAAAGAAGAATAAATTAACATCATTTATTTTTTTAATGCACATGGAATTAGTTAAACATGTGGGAAATGTGCAACTGTGGAATTAGTCATGGACCATGAGAAATGTGCAATTGATTTAACGAATTATGGATAATTATGAATTCCTCTATGTAGTACTATTAATTGGACCAGATTAGGCAATGGTCCAAGTACAGAATCAGATACATACAAAGCATATGCCTCAAATGCACTGCTACTACTGCCATGCACTTGAACAGACAAGGTGCCAACTTGAGGAACTTTGACCAGAAAAAACCAATTTGAACCTCAGTGATTTCATGTGCTTTTTTGCTCCGTGAATGCAAAAAGGTACAGGCAGGAAAAACACATCTTTTAAGTCTACCAACACATTCATGTATTCAGTCAGGAATACAGAGGAAAAAGGCAACAAGCCAATTTTACTCTGGAACCAGTTATTTGAATTATTCAGGCTCAGTATTGGTCTGATTTGTTCTCTCTGGAGCCTTCTGTTGAGAGGAAAAAATATATGAAGTAAATCTCCACCCCTCTGTTGAAGGAATGTGCTCTGACCCTTGTTCTAGGCTCTTTGCAAGAAATGGAAGTTAGAACTTGCGTGCTTATTTTCAGCAACCATTTCTCTTTAGTTCCCAATGGTTGAAAGATACATGTTTAAATTAAATTTATAGCGCTTACTACTCCTGAGGCGGCGTTGAAAGATCCACGTCTAAGGCTCCTTATTCTAGGTTCCATTTGATTAATACCCTTTACTACTGGTTTAATTAGCCTACCTCGGTTGTACTCTCCAGGTAGGTTAAGCTCTACCTGAACTATCTCTAGATGGCCCACGTGCATGTCTCTTGTGCATGTTTTGAGTGTGCATAGGATGTTGTGCCTCCCAGTTTGTTTAGGTAAAACATTACTGGGGTGTTGTCCGTTTGTATCTGCCCTTTTTCCTTGCCACTAGTGTCAAAGGCATTTAGTGCTAGCAATTTAGTCTTTAGGTCCATGACGTAGATTTGCTCAACTATCTCACTGTGTCCCCACTGGTCTCCAATCATAAGCTTCCCCATCTGTCCAGCTAACCCTGCTTGTGATGCATCCGTGGTAATTGCTGCCAAGCGATTGGACTCTGCAACAAAGGTCATTCATGTTTTTGAGTGCAACCACTTCAGTTCCCTTTGAACTTTGCCTATTGCAACCACTAGAATAGTCCATTCAGCAAGACCAAGTGAAAAGGGGTGTGGGAAAGTGTATTGAAAAAGCACTCCCTGAAGCTTACTCAGTGCATATTTCTACACACTTTATAATTGTGTCATGGTCATCCTATTAGCACCTTTTACCAGAAATATTGGTAGAATGCATACCGACATTTGAACAATAAGTAAATCCAGAGCAGGCACCCAAAGTAAAATATGAAAAAGATGCATTAAATTACAACTTTCCTCTTAAAAAGAACGGTTTTGAGAACATAAAAAGCTCCACCAATACAGCCAAGTTCATAAACTTGTTTTAATGATTCATAAAAAACAAACATGCATTAACTGGTAACAAGTCCCTTTATCACCAAATACCATACATTTTATAAGAAAACAATATTGGTATATGTTCGTACCTTACCTGGTTAAGACCTGGCATTCCAGATTCTCTACCAAACGTTGAGTATGGGGGTCTTTCATTTTTGCCTTAAAGATGATGTGATAGAGAAAAAGAGTAAGTAAATGTTTCTACTAAAAAAAAAAATGCCACCCAATTCACACAAAAAAACTTTGATACTAGAGTTGAAGTGTGCGAAATTTGCAATTACCACCTACAGCAGTATAGATATCATGCATGTAACTAAGGAAGTTACACATATGTAATGCACAATTCTGGTCCGACTTGCATAATATTTTCCTGTAATGCATTGCAGCCTGAGATATTTGAGAACTATAAACCCACCTGTCCTGGTTCTGCATCTTCATCCAAGTCATGAATGTTAGAATAATTCCTCATTGTTATTGTAAATCTATCTACAGCCTTTTCCTACAGCTGTTCAATACACAAAGAAGCAAATCTTTGAATGCCATTTAATCATTTTCAACATATTGGCAGAAGATCACTCCAACCCAAAGTAAAAACCCAAAAGGTGCATAACAAATGGAAAACAAATCTTCGTCATAAAGCCAGTTTTAAACTGCTTTCCTTAGATCACAAAACTCATTCAACTCCTTTCCACTTCAATTATCACTGCTTAATGTCAATGCTCCTCAAGGACCGGGACACCAAATAAATCCATGGCACAAGCCAGCATCACATGGTCAAATCGCCCTGCAAGTCACAAGCCCTCCCTAATTTGATGAGTTGGGATTAAAACTGACACGGAGCCAGAAAATGTAATGTAACTGCCACATCTCAGGTACAAACAGCCAGACAAAAAGGGTTACAAGGACTAACACAAATCTAAGGGGAATATCTCCCAATGTCACTGGACCATAATCCAGGCTTCTACACCCACACATTTAAACAGGCATGTTGAGCTAGTATCCTAAGAAAAATGGCCATTTACCCGTAACAGGTTTTGCGGTTTGAGGACTTTTTTCTAAATCTGCATACTGTTTATTATTCATTCATCAAGAGGTTGGGGTCCAGACTGTCCCCATTTTTTTTTCTTCTTTTTTGTTCTTTTGGGCATCGACCAGTAGGTGGGTATAGTAATCCCCCATCACATCAGACATATGTCCAAAATGCAATACTGCAATCTTCAGACCATTTTTCCTCTTTTCCTGTGCCATGTACTGCTCTGGAGCTTTACTATATATGTATATATCTTTATAATTCGTTTTTTGCACTGTTTGAATTGGCTTCTTGGGGAGGTAGGAGGATCAAATAAAAATCCGGAAAAGTCTGCAAGCTGCAAAACTACTGTTATGGATAAGTAATCTTTTTCATTGTGAACCTTTTTTGGATTCACATTCTGTGCATAGATAAAACAGCTTTATTACTTGCACTCAGGAGGCTAAGTTAAAGAATGTTTTTCGAAACATGTAAATCATGGACATTGCGGCTGGTATGCAGATATTGTTTACTCCATTTTATTCAGGTGGAGGGCGCTCCTTATTTTTCTCTGGTAGAGTGTTCCTTTGGTTTTCCATCCACTGTTTTCCCTGCTGTACTGTAGCATTGTTGCATGAGCTGCACCTGGTGTTATTCAGGATATGGAAGCAGGCATCCTTGACGTCTATGGTTGGCAGGTCACCCCATTAAAGTTTGGGGTAATTTAGAACTTGTGTCTTTATGAACTTGTTCCAAAATTCAAGGTAAAAAATGGGCCTCAAAGTCAAGTGCTGTTTTGGGATTTGAAAGCATGCGGAGAACACTTCATTTCTGTGTTCCCATTTTGGTACCTTAACTATCCCCCCACGCCACCACCCACCCCTTTAGCAGGAGGTCTTCTATTTAGTCTTGTTTCCAACTCTATGTAGTATTGTGCTTTCTGATGTTGAGTACCCTTTTTCAGAAGTTATTTCCTTTGACAACTGGAGTAAACATCCCAGTCTGCCTCCAATAGGTGTTTGGTATCAGGGAACCTTGATTAGATTAATTTTGGAGCCAGGGAAGAAACTCTGGTGGTCTGGCTCTAACTTCTGGTCATGCCCGAAAAGTCATTCTTGGTGTTATCGGCTACTGCCACTGCAGGGCCCTTTGGCGGCTGGCTGTGTATCAGGTGTTTGTTGAAGGCTGAGCGGATGCCCTCCTCTACTCATTGTCTCTCGTAAGAATAGCTCCTCCCTACTAGAATCTTAACTGCAGGGCCCGCTGTTGGAGGGAATCCTCCACTGCTACTCCAATCAGAATAGCCCCAGTGAAAGACATGTTAATTATGGATGCCTGTACCGCTTGCTTAAACCTAGATACCCTTAACAAGGTGTGTTTAAGGGTGACACTGGTCCACGTCTGCCTGAGGGCTGTGTCAGCCAACATCTGGCAGAGAGCAGCTTTGGATGCAGCCATCTTCTTAACCTATTAGAAGAGAGCGTTTGCCCTTTTTGTGAACTGGTTTGGGAGGTGATGTATGAATTCCTACATCGCCTACCACGGCTGACATCCATACCTGTTCAACCAGGGACACCATTTCAAATCTCTTGATCTGGTCAAAACTATAAATGCTGGAGCATTAGTGCTCTTATTAGCTGTGAAGACTAAGGTAGAGTTTGCAGGAGGATATACATGTGTGTGTGTGTGTATATAAAAAAAACTATGAAGTTAAAGTGAGGTTAGAGTTCACACAGGATGAGCATTTTTTGTTTTGGTAATAACTTTGGCCTTGTTTGACAAATGTTCACAAAACTTTCTAAAAACTTTTCATCCACATCAACTCCTTCCTGGAAAGTTTCAGGGTGATCCATTCAGCAGGGGCCAATAAAAGGGGAGGTCCCAATTTTTTTTATTGACCATAGGAAATGTTGGTAAGTGTTAAAGAAAAAACATCAAAACGGAATTGCACCAAACGTGGCTATTCAGCCATTTTAGAAATCTGCATTCAAAGAGGTGAGCACCATGCAAATAAAGTGGTTAAAATGTAGTGAAATGTGGACTGGAAGCCATTTTTTTTTTTTTTAAAGAAAATGTGATACTCCTTCTGGCCAAAGAAGCATTTTCTCCAAAGGGTCATTTCGGTACCACAGGCTGGTACCGTGATAATGAGTGTCTGGTACACGATAAAAGAGGCATGAGGTGGATTTAGGACTAGGCACCCTTGGCATTCGGAGCATTATTTAATTGCACCAGCTGTGGGCATTTAAGCAGATCTTTGGGCATTGGCACTCATTTAATTTCCCAATTAAACACTGGTTGTTTGGAGAAGCCTTAACCTTCTTCTCGACCCATGTCGTAACCATCTTAGCACTGTCAGGGTCTTGGAAGTTATCAGGCACTGGCTCCAGCATGAGACTTAGCATGGGAAAGAACTGGACAGTGTGTTCATTTTGAGCTGTTCTTGCTGCCCTGCACTGGACTCAATGTCCAACTGCCACGGGTGTGGTGCTCTGCCTAAGAGTAGGGGCTCTTGAGTGAGAGGGATGTGTGTTGAAGTGGTAGTCATGCCTCTGGGTGTCTTTTAGGAGCAAGCGATTTATTTATTTATTAGTATTTTGTAGAGCGCCTGGTTACACTAGCAAGTGTGTCCCCGCGCTGTAAATGCTAATGATGATGTTTAGTGCTGATGCTTCCTACGATTTTAGTTTTTGGGGAAGAGTAGAGTTTTCAAGTCTTTTCTGAATTTAGACTCAGATGGTTCCGTTCGCAGTTCCACTGGAAGTTGATTCCATTTCTTGGCCGTTTGGACTCTGAAGGATTTCCCCCCCATTTTGGCTGTCTGGACCCTCGGGACATGTACCTGTCCTGTCTCACGTGATCTCAGATGTCGGGTAGGTTCATACCATTGCAATAGACCGTGAAGGTATTTCGGACCTTTGTCATGCAGGATGCGATGGCCTGTGCATAAGGCCTTAAAAGTCACCCGTTCCCTGATCGGGAGCCAGTGGAGGGCTTTCAGGGCTTTTTTTGATGATGCTCTCCTGGGTAATTTTAGGATCAGACGGGCCGCTGCGTTCTGTATCCGTTGGAGTCTGGAAAGACTTTTTTCGTTGGCTCCAAGGTACAGGACGTTCCCGTAGTTCAGCCTCGACGTTATTAGGCTGTGTACTATGGTTTGGCGCACTGATACTGTAGTGTAGTTCCTATTATCCCAATAGGCTCTGCGCATTGGGATAATACCTTCAATAGTATAGGCCTAGACCAGACGTTAACTAGGTCTTCTATTGTCGATATTAGACTTAAAGTTTTGGGTTTGCCAGCTAGCTCAGAGTTCACTAGAAACTTTCTCGAATAGGCAAGGAGGAGTTGAACCTCCCTGGATAGACAAGAAGGGATTTAGTTTCTGACAACCATAGAACATGACAACTTTGCTCTCCCCTAATCAAGAGTGTATCTCTAGAGTCGTGTGAAAACAAAAGACGACTTATTTTACTCAGTCAGTACGTGCATTCTTAGTCTCACCAGATTGTAGAGAAAAGGAAGAGACGGGCGTGTTCAATAAAAGATGGTATTTATTGATCAGTCTCTTTTCTCATACAAGAGAAATGGATCGATATTATTGCAATACTTATGGTTAAGTAAAGTGCATACATTAAAAGCAGAAGTATAAAATAATACTGTAAAAACATAGATATGGTTTCTAAGCCATATGATGGGTTAAAATGGATAAAATAGATACATACACATATACATTTGACTAATCGTACTCAACTGGTGTTTCTAACTACGCCTACCCCAGATGTACCTGACCTAAGCCTAATACGTGGGCGGGAATAGAAAGTAGCAGTTTAAGTTAAGTTTGTTTTGCCAAGTGACTGACTCAAGAATTCTCTGCAAGGGGTTATTCAGTTCTGTACCTGGAGTCTAGGATGAATGAGGGATGGTATCTCTCGTCTCTTGTCTCGATATTCCAGGCTGCCTGCGAGGGCTACCCGGAAGCGCCGGAGCTGGATTTCTCGGCAGGAGAAAGCAGCGTCTCGTTCTCAGCGCGTCAGGAAGGCGGGGCTGCGCCAGCGGGGTCTGCTCTGCTCTGGGCTTCGGCAAGTCTGGCTGCTCCGATCTCGTCACCACCGCGTGTGTTTGCATAGGGCAATATCGGTAATATTTATACCTTTAAGGTGCCGAGATTGACGTAAGGATGGACATAGATACGTCAATAAGGATGTCATACGACCTGGTCGTTAGCACATTCTTTTGCTGAAGTTCTCGGTGAAATCAAAACAATGGCCGCAGGGTTTTTCCCAGGTTGTCATAGGTTTGATTTGTTTTGAGAACTCCGTATGCCTTATCAGGGGCTGGAGGAATATCGCTTGTCTAATTAGATGGCAAGCGTTATGACCTAATCAGATAACACGTTCCTGTGCCGTAGTGTGGCTTAATCAGATAACGGTTCCTGCATCATGGGGGTTTTCTGCCTCATGGGATGGCTGCTAGTTAACTTGTTAACCAGAACAGGGTCAGGAATAGGGGGATCGATACAGAACCTATAGGAATACATCACACCCACTCCACGCTAACTATGGACATATTTACTAATCTATGCATAGGAAAACATACTGTAGAGTATCGTGTATACCTTACCACCCCAAAATACATAAATGCATTTTGAAATTATCAAATATACGGAAAAAACAGTCACATGTAATATATGCACTCAAGCTGTAGAACAATGCTAAAGTAATCACGCATATCTATACATTATCACTAATTTGTATATGAGAATTTACACATGAAATGGCTCTTAATACAGAAAAAAAGTTTCGAGACCATTCCATCACAGAATAAAATAATTACGAACATACCAGCGGGCAGCTAATGTCTATAAACTATCTAAAGTTAGAAGTTTTAGTTCTCTAAGAATAGTTCTTACTTTAAGCAGAAGATAAGTGTCCCGAAAAATATGTAAAAATATTTTGGGGCTGCTGAAAAAAATCGCTGTCCGTGAACTGGAAGGAAAATTGTTCATGGTATTTTGCTATTCTAGTTGAAGGCCAAATTCAGGGAACGCCGTGTGCGAGCTTGCTCAAAAGTCTCTATTTCTGCTCTGGTGAGAACATCATATCATTTAGACTGTCGAAAAAGCTGTCAACAGCTTCCTGGGAGAGTTCCACTAACTCGGAAAAGGATGTAACCATGCATTCGTGCGCATGATTGTCTCCATTGACGTTTTGATTAGTATTGCTGACAGAAGGTCGTACCTGATCAATGCTGCTTTCATCTTGAACTTCACTACCCCTCAATCGTAGTGGTGAAGCTTCCACAAATGGCGTCATCAGGATTGGTAGCCGTTGAGGGCAGCACAAAGCATGAGCCTTTATTGGACTCAACAATGTTTCTGCATCCATTGGCGCATCTGATTGTAGCGTCAGACAGGTGTCTAACACGCATTCTTCTCCGCATAGCAAGCACCTTAATACAGGTAAAACACATCGTTGCCACATTGGTCGAAATGAAAGAAACCAAGTCATGTTCAGATCTCTAAGCCGGGATAGTCCCAGGATTTTTGATATCCGGTCCCGGTATCCAATGGCTAGGATTGTTTCTTCCCTTGTCGCAGGTGTTTTGTCTGTGACATGGTTTGCCATAACGAAATATAAGGACTAAGAATAGTATTCCTGCAATTAGTCCCAAAATGAGGGGAAGTCCGCCAAAAATCGAATGGACGAAATCTGGAAAAATACCCAGTATGGCTTTGAATGGTGTTAATGCCATCGAAAATATGGCTTAAATACTTTTGAGACTCCACTGGTATCAGAAATATTTAAGATTTCATTCAGGATTTCTGCGAAATGTATGGGGGAATTAGTTGATAACAATGAGTGAATCTCTGCAGTCGTCCTTGCGACTAGGAGATCATACGTTTCTTTTGATGACGTGAGCCTGGTCGGCGTCTGAAGAAGCACTGTTTTCATTCTGCTTAAAGTATCTATTCGAATAGAAGTAATTTTCAAGTTGGGCCATGCCCTTGCCTCCCTGTCTGGAAGGGAGCTGGGGAACAATAAGCGTCCACAGCACTTGACCTTCGCAGTCGTAGTTACGAGATAAGGAGTCCCGGGCATAAGACTACAACATCTGCGGTCCACAATTGGAACGTAACTCCCATTATAGAGTCTTTGAAAGAATGGTTCTATCTCTGTTGCAGGTGTGCCTAGCTGGTGACATGAAAGGTTATTTGAGTTCCCTTCACAGGCTCCATGCAAACTAATTCCATTACACAGAAGTGTACCGCTCAGTGACATCGCACAATTATTGCCACTAAGAAACACTTTCTGTCCTTTATTACTGACACATGCATGTGAATAGGGCAAGTTCCATGTTGTTTTAATGTACCCTTTTCCCAATTTTTCGTACATGCCAGCCTGTATATATTTTTGGCAGTATTGAAACCTGAAGGTTGATATTGGAATATTAATTATCCCATGTATTATCCATTCACTGACAGGTCGTTCTGACTTTGTCACTGGTAATCTCTCGAGTTTCTCAATGCTCAGGATTGTATAATCAGCACCCTTTTGTGCCATACTGATTTGTTGATCAGTGAGGTTAAAGATATTGAATAGTGACGTTGTGTTGATTAAACGCCAAGGCACATAGCCTGAACGCAGATTTTGTAACGTCCAGCCAAGCTGTACAATAGAACGCAATTGGGACTGACCGTGTTGTAACAACAGTAAGTCTTGCGATAATATGTCGATTGCTGAAGACACAATGCTGTCCAGAGAAAAAATTCTGGAGGACAGAGTCATTAACCCATTGTCCACTACAGAAAGTGATTTTTCCAAATTAATACGGTCAATTTCCCGTATACTTTCTGCTGTCTCAATTTGAGTCACCTTCCAGGCCTCGTTGTATGCTGCATATACAGAGGCTGCTATGAAACGTTTGACGCTGTTTGCGCGGTCCCATAATGAAATCACGCAAGTCAGCACCATCAGTAAGTAAAGTCAGGTGTTGCTTAATTTCTGCCAGTGTGGAAGTTTGTAGCCACTGAAGGCATAATTTGCCCACACTGTAGGTGGTTATTATCCCTGGGTGTTGTCTTTGGGAATATCTAGGGTCTGGCCTGGTCATTTTGAACCCCTGTGTTTTGTTCAGGAATCTGTCTTGACAGTTATTAGTATCTGTGGGCCAGATCAACCACTTTTTCCAATCAGGATGTGTTCTGTTTTGGTTTAATACATAATTTACGTCTATCTCTTCATCTGTAGAGCTATTGCTGTTCATTGTTGGTTTTGGAATAGACGGTTTATTTAAGTCTTTGATTTTGGCTAGGCCAAGACAGGTAGTTTGTTGAACAGTGTCATTTAAAAATATAATTTGTTCTGGGATCATGCAGGCTCTAAACAAAGATTCTATACCCTGTACTTGCCATTCTTTTGTACCCCAAACACTTTACTTCAACATTTTTGTCCCAATAATCAAAACCAAAAGTATTCATTTGTTCAAAGAATGAGTCTGAATATATCAATTTCGTGTTTGTTATCATGGTCTTTGTCCCTGTCTTATTTGACAATTTGAAATAAAATGTTTCAGCATTACTTGTGTTAAAACCTGAAAAGTATGAATATTTGTCATAAACGGTTCTTGAGCTTCCTTTTGGAGGGGTTGCACAATGTTCCCATTGATTATAATTTAAAACATTTCTAGGTTGTGCAGATCTATGTAGAAAATGATTACCATAGTGGTTATAACAGTACATACTATCATAATTTGTCGAACCCTGCAAATAATCATGTTTGGTAAATTTAGCAGACATCACTAAGTCAGACATCATATTACTTATACTTTCAAAGTCCCAATCATCAGCAAATGAGCTTGGTTTTACAAAGTCACTCAACGAGATCTTAATTTGGTGTGGATATTTCAGGATTTCAACCGGACCATAAATTTCGTAGTCAGTGTTGTCCCATGCTACCCCACCCGGTATAGGATTGGCTGTGAAGTTGAGTGAAGAAAGTTCTCTTTTCTCGACGTGTGAAGATGTGTGTGGTTTGAGGATCACGTTCATTTTCTGACTTGCTGTGTCCATTTTAGCATATTTTCCCTCAATGAAGCGTCCCAAAGTTAGTACCATGATGAGCCAAAGTATGAGGATAAATGCACCAAAACCCACACAAAATTCAATCCATGGAGAAATCAGATATGTTTCTTTCAGTTGTTTCAAAAGTACTTTAACTTTATCTTTAAAGGTTTTTGTTGATGGCTGTGTTTTTGATTCAGTGAAGCCTTCAGAGGAATCATCGAAGTTTATGAAGTAGCCGGATGCAGTTCTGTCAATTGTTCCAATTGCTTCAGGATTACTGTTTCTTGCATAGTCGTTTGTTACTTCATTATATATTGGTGTGTCTCTGCTAAATGTTTTTATTTGGGTTTTCAGAGGTCTAAGTTCCATTGCATTGTTGCATAGTCCTTGTTGTAGTTCTGTAGGCGTTTCGAATGTGATTAGCCTCTTAGATTGAACCTCTGTGTTTGTAGCAAATCTTGGTGTTCTACTACTTATCGGGAGTCCACTTGGCCTACTATTTGTTATCGGCCACATGATTGTGGTTTTACCAGGTCGATGGATACAACTCGGTTCTCCTTTTTACCAGCAAGCGGCGGTAGTACAACTGATCTTGTCCCGTTGATGGACAAGACAGGGACTGCTTTTCTGTAAGAAGGCCCAAATTCCTTTTTTACCGCGATCTTTTCTCTGACTAGATCCCCGACTTTTGGAATCCAGACAGGTCTTGCTGGGACAGGTGGTGGTTCTTCAGTGGTTGTTGGCTGCTGTTTCAACTTTATGTTGCTCAGGTCTTTTCTTGTTTCGTTTAAGTCCTGCAAAATAGCCAAACGATCTTTGATATCAAAGCTTTTTTCCTTCACCACTGAAGTCTGACTGTCGAGGTCTAAGACTAACATCCTAGTTCCAAACAATAATTCGTACGGACTGAATCCCTTCAGAGAATTTCTTGGCAGGTTATTTAGACTACGTTGGACACTTATTAGATGTTTGACCCACCCAGCTCCCGAACCTAATACCTTTGCCGTTATAGATTGCTTTATGTCACGTTTTTTCTTTCAACAATTCCGTTCCCCTCTGGGTGAAATGGACAAGAGTACCGCAATGTAACGCCCATGCTGACCATGGCCTCCTTATAAGCTCTAGAGCTAAAAGCAGGACCATGGTCCGAATGCAGCATGCCAATTGCGTATGTGCCGATAAAGACTCGCAAATCTTTTATAACAGTTCTGGCGTCAGCCGTTCGCTGGGGCCACATCCATATGAATCTCGTGCATGAGTCCACTGCAACCAAGATATATTTATAGTTACCATCCCTTTGTAAGGGACCACAGTGGTCTAGGTAAACACAGGCTAATGGTTTATCCGAGATTAGAAGGGGCGTCTGCGCTGGACGTCTCACCGTTGATACTTTCATTCTTTGACATATTTCACATTCTAAAACATAGTTCCTTGTTTGTCTTCTCATTTGTGGCCACCAGTATCTGTTTTAATAATGATACTGTGGCTGAGACGCCAGCATGTATAGAAGCAAGCCCTTCGTGTGCCGCTATTATCAGTCCTAACCTATGTTCCATGTTTGGAATTGCCCTATCCCCCACTCCAGGGATTCGAGCAAAAGGAACATTGTTTGCATCAGTTATGTATGAGTATTTTACTGGAAAGCCTTTCGGGAGTGTTTCATCGAATCCTTTTCTGTAGCGCTGACAGCCTGTAATATTTCGCTGTCTATTTTTGTTTTTGACCGTGTGATGGCAGCTACGGAAGCCGTTAGCACAGCTGCCTTCGCGGCCTCATCAGCCAATGAATTCCCTGCAACGTGAACGCCATCACGTTGATGACTCAGCGTATGTATCACGTGAGTCTTTGGTAGTTCTTTTTGTAATAGAACTACTTGTTCCCAGAGCATCTTATGCTTGATTGTGCCTCCTTTTGCATCCTTAAAGCCATTCTGAAGCCAGATCTGCAAGTATTCATTGTAAGACTGAACGCAGTAATACGAATCGCACACTATGAGTGTGGGGAATTCTCGATCGGTATTTTCAAGCGCCATCTTAAACGCCAGTAGTTCAGCTCGCTGAGCTGTACAATCTCCTAGAGATTGTGTCTTAGTGATAGCTGGTTTGAATTTCCCTTCGTGCCAGCGACCTTTAACAATCGCGCACGCAGCACTGTAAGCTTGTTTACCCCCTACTGCGGGTTGTGCTGATCAGTCTGTATATATTATACAGCCGTAATGTTCTAGAGGCAGAATTTCGGTCGGCGGAGGACATTCAAATTCATATTGGAGAAATTCTTGTGTTTTTAAGTTAGGATCAAATTCGTATGCCACGTCTGTTGCAGCAAGAGAATTAGCCCATTGTATCCATCTCGGATGGAGCGCTTTAGCATTTGGAATGCTTGCTTTTGTTACAGCCTCTAGGGCTGGTATCGGTGTCACGATTATTATTCGTTTTCCTTGTGCCAGGGCTCGTTCTTTTGCTATAGCTGTCTGTGTTGCAGTAAGAATTTTTTCGTTGGGCTAAATTTCATTTCAGCCTTAGTGTACAAGTGTGATTTGAATGCAATTGGTACCTTTTCTCCCTCATTAGAGGTCAGGTATGTGAATCCGCATCTTCCTGGGATGACTCGAATCACTAGATTGCGTGTGTTATCACGTGTTTCTAATTTTGTTTTAATTAACATGTCTGTTTGTAAGGATCTCAAAATTTCTGTGTGTATTTGAGTCCAATTGGTTCTTTTAAAATCTGGTTTTATTAGATCATAAAGGGGTTTGACCCTTTCTGCGTAATTTGCAATGTATGTTCTTCCGAAATTTAGGAAGCCTAGAATTGACTGTAGGTTTTTTAGTGTTCTAGGTGCTTGGAGTACGGCACATTTCTCTAGGAAATTGTCAGCCAGGCTTTTGCCTTCACTTGATAATTCGTATCCTAAGAACAGGACTGTTAGATGGGCAATTCTAGATTTTTTAAAGTTGAATTTGTAACCCTCTGCTGCGAACCCAAGTATTATGGTGTTCACTCTCTTCAAGTGAGTATCCAAGTCATCATCTGTTAGGTATATGTCGTCGACATAAGATAATGCCTCGTCATCATATGTTTGTAGTAATTCTGTTACTCTCGCTGAGAATACCCCTGGGCTATTCTTGTACCCCTGGGCTAACCGACAGAATTGTTTTTGAGTGCCATTTATTGAGAACGCAGACAAATATCTGCTCTCTGGTGCTATGTTTTGACAAAAGAATCCATTAGAGATGTCTAATGTTGTTTTGTATTTTTTGCGTACTATGTTATTCATTAGTGCAGCACTATGCGAATTTTGTACTGCAAAAGTTTTGCAACATGAGTTAAGGTGTCGGTAATCCAAAACTAGACGATATGAATTGTCTGGTTTGGAGACCGGAAACAAAGGGTTGTTCATTTGTGAGGTGCAAGTTTCAATCACCCCCTAGTATTCTAGTTGATCTAGGATTTCTTTTACCTGTTTTTTAGCTTCTTGCTTAATTGGGTACTGTCTTTGTGCAGTAGGTTGTGATTTTAACTGGATTTTGTGAGGAGGAGAGTCCTCATCCCATCCTGCATGATTTTTATATAAAGCAGGAGCTTGAGCTACTGCCCACTTTGGCAAGTGTGTATTTTTTATGAATTGGGATATGATTTGAGAAGGCAGGCATAATTATTTCTTCGCCATGAGGGCACTCCCTGACAAACTCTGGTGGCCAGTCTTTTTCAGCTAGAAGGATGTCATAGCCCTTGGAGAGATTATCCCAAAATAGTCCCCTTATTTTTCTAGTCTTATCCCCTTCTATACGTAAAGTTATTTCATATATCTTGTGAGGTTTGCTAACTCTGGTGTCTGCAGTTTCCACTTGGAGATATTCATTCGTGTCCACTGTCTCCAGAAGATTCATAAGGACTTTGCGAGCTATGCTCACTTCTGCTGCGCTGTCTAGCATTGTCTGAGCCCATTCTCCGTTTTTCAGTTGTGTCCTCAGTATTCTCGGCATTGTTAACTACCTTGATACTGGCTACCTTCTTTTTTGGAAATTGTAGTTTCTTTTTTAGATGAGCAGATTCCTTGTCTTTGGACTTGGCGTGCTCTTCTCTTTGTTCTGATCGTCCTCTTCTTTCCGATTTCTGCGAGGAAGTCTGAAAAGATTGAGAGGGACGTGTATCAATGTCTTGATATCTATCAGGCTTCTTTATATTATCCCTATTTCTAAGGTTATATCTTTTCCCAGAGGGGTCACTTTGGGGTGACCTGTGTCTTTGGTTCGGAGATTTTTCTCTCCGCCGAGGAGACCTTCCTCTGGACTGGAATTTCTTTTCTTTAGGATTGGATTGTTTGTTTCCATCCCAGCTCTTTTTTTGTGATGTTGAATTATTATTAAAAAATATTTTTCCAGGACTTTCAATCAGTTGTGGTTTTACTGGTATTCCACCTAAACTATCTCTACCTAGTTCCTCATAGGATTTTTCTATAATTCTGGCAATTTCAGCTGGTTGGTCTGCTATATCTGTCTCCTTTAACCTCTGGCGGATCGCCACGTTTGCTGCTTCTCCCTTTATGTTGGCTAATAATATAGCCGAGACCTGCTTGAAGTCTTTTAGTAATTTCATACCAAGAGTTAAAGCGGGTTCTGGACCGTATTCGTCTTGAATTTGTTTTAGCACATCTGGTATTACCGAAATGGATGGAACACCGAGCGTTTTTGTGTAGATGGAAGCAAAGACTGTACCCCAAGTGTCACAGTCCTCCACGTGTGGTGCGATTCCCATTGGAAGACAGATAGTCAGAATCTTGTGTTTTTCTAACGGGGTGGTGTCTGGAAACACCGCCTCTATTTGGGTGATTTTTTGTGCTAACCAGAATGGTATTTGTTCCCGTTTAGCTGGTACTTTACCTAGGCAGGATTGTATGTTCTGTGGTGTAATTTTATTTGTGTTCCCCTGATGAGGGGTCAGCTGTGGAATTTTAATTGCTGGTTGAATTGTTGAAGTCCGCATCACATATTGGACTAATTGTCTATGTAATTTTATTAATTGTTTTAGCTGTGTTAAAAGCTCTGCTGCAGACATCCCATCGATGTCTGGATGTGGTGTGTATCCGGCTAGGACCGGCCACGTTGCTCCTGGTCTACCTAATGGACCGAGCCTGGTGATGTGATTATTATGTTTTAGGGCGCCATTAAATAAGAGCAGATGCTCTTGAAATTTAAGTGGTACTTCCACCTCCTCGAAAGGAGTGTACTCATTAGGAGGTTCCTCTGTTTTGTAATAGTGGAAGACCTTTGTTACAGCATTTGCTGCTGGAAAGTGTATCCATGAATAGAATATCTCTGTCTGCCGATATTCGTATGCCTCAATTACGAACATGACTGGGCCACCTCTAGGTGTCAGTCCATTTTCTATAAGTTTTAAAGTTATAGATTTTCTTATGTTGACCGCGATGAGTATTATATCCGGGTCAGCGTCTTGCAGTGCATTATCAGCTGCTGCGAGTTCAGTTATTATTCTAACTGCCTCTCTTTCTCCTTCAGTGTCTGACATTGTACTGTCCAGAAGGTTATTTAGTTTGTTTTGCAGATCAGGTTCTTATGGAAACAAAGATTAGATGCACAATATTTTGGAACAGTGTATCCTTCAACGTTGACTAAACCAAGCACCATACATAGGAGTTTCCTCCTGCGAGGTCTGGCGGATATTACCTTTCACCCACTCCAGACGTCTTGGGAGTATTATGGGAAAAAAGGGGTCTGAGTGAAAAAGCACGACTGAGTTACTCTAAATGTCTTACGTTAGTTTTATCGCCTATCCAAACACGTTGGGCGCCATGTAGTGTAGTTCCTATTATCCCAATAGGCTCTGCGCATTGGGATAATACCTTCAATAGTATAGGCCTAGACCAGACGTTAACTAGGTCTTCTATTGTCGATATTAGACTTAAAGTTTTGGGTTTGCCAGCTAGCTCAGAGTTCACTAGAAACTTTCTCGAATAGGCAAGGAGGAGTTGAACCTCCCTGGATAGACAAGAAGGGATTTAGTTTCTGACAACCATAGAACATGACAACTTTGCTCTCCCCTAATCAAGAGTGTATCTCTAGAGTCGTGTGAAAACAAAAGACGACTTATTTTACTCAGTCAGTACGTGCATTCTTAGTCTCACCAGATTGTAGAGAAAAGGAAGAGACGGGCGTGTTCAATAAAAGATGGTATTTATTGATCAGTCTCTTTTCTCATACAAGAGAAATGGATCGATATTATTGCAATACTTATGGTTAAGTAAAGTGCATACATTAAAAGCAGAAGTATAAAATAATACTGTAAAAACATTGATACGGTTTCTAAGCCATATGATGGGTTAAAATGGATAAAATAGATACATACACATATACATTTGACTAATCGTACTCAACTGGTGTTTCTAACTACGCCTACCCCAGATGTACCTGACCTAAGCCTAATACGTGGGCGGGAATAGAAAGTAGCAGTTTAAGTTAAGTTTGTTTTGCCAAGTGACTGACTCAAGAATTCTCTGCAAGGGGTTATTCAGTTCTGTACCTGGAGTCTAGGATGAATGAGGGATGGTATCTCTCGTCTCTGGTCTCGATATTCCAGGCTGCCTGCGAGGGCTACCCGGAAGCGCCGGAGCTGGATTTCTCGGCAGGAGAAAGCAGCGTCTCGTTCTCAGCGCGTCAGGAAGGCGGGGCTGCGCCAGCGGGGTCTGCTCTGCTCTGGGCTTCGGCAAGTCTGGCTGCTCCGATCTCGTCACCACCGCGTGTGTTTGCATAGGGCAATATCGGTAATATTTATACCTTTAAGGTGCCGAGATTGACGTAAGGATGGACATAGATACGTCAATAAGGATGTCATACGACCTGGTCGTTAGCACATTCTTTTGATGAAGTTCTCGGTGAAATCAAAACAATGGCCGCAGGGTTTTTCCCAGGTTGTCATAGGTTTGATTTGTTTTGAGAACTCCGTATGTCTTATCAGGGGCTGGAGGAATATCGCTTGTCTAATTAGATGGCAAGCGTTATGACCTAATCAGATAACACGTTCCTGTGCCGTAGTGTGGCTTAATCAGATAACGGTTCCTGCATCATGGGGGTTTTCTGCCTCATGGGATGGCTGCTAGTTAACTTGTTAACCAGAACAGGGTCAGGAATAGGGGGATCGATACAGAGCCTATAGGAATACATCACAATACCGGCATGAGGTCGAGCGTTTTCCTGAGGACTCGTAGTGTCCCGAAACAGGTTCCTGCTACCTGTTTTGTCTGGTGGTCGAGCGTGAGGTTTCTATCTATCCAGATCCCTAAGTTCTTTACTAAGTGGGTAGGTGTGGGTAGATCTCCCAGCTCTTCCGGCCACCACGCTGAAGTCCATACTGATGGAGCTTTGCCTATGATTAGTACCTCCGTTTTATTGCCATTCAACTGTAGGCAATTGTCTGCCATCCAGAGTGCCACCTTCTGCATGCAGGCTGCAAAGTTGGAGGCACTTTGCTTCTCAGGTTGTGTAAGGGTTACAGTCAGTTGCGTGTCGTCAGCATACAACACTATTTCAACCCCAAACGTTTCTGTAATTCCTCCTACGGGGGCTACATATAGATTGAAGAGGGTGGGGCTGAGGCTGGAGCCCTGTGGTACTCCCTGATTAAGTTCTATTTCCTTAGATTTGAACTGTCCCTGGGCGACCTGGAAGGTTCGGTCTGTTAGGAAGGATTTCATCCATTCCCAAGCTTTCCCTCTCACTCCGCCCTTTTTCAGGCACTGTAGCAGGGTGTGATGGGCTACAGTGTCGAAAGCGGCACTCAGGTCCAGAAGAATTAGTGCCGCCGTCTGGCCTTTGTCAGCATATCCTCGTAGGGCTTCTGTTGAGGATAACAAGGCTGATTCGGTCGAGTGATGGGCTCGAAAACCCGACTGAGAGGGATGGAGGAGTCCACTTGCTTCTGCAAAAGCTGAAAGCTGTGTATTTACAGCTTTCTCCGCAATTTTAGCGAAGTAGGGCAGGAGAGAGATGGGTCTGAGGTTATTCAGTTTGTCAATGCTAATATTGGGTTTTTTCCTCAGGGGAAGGACAATCGCTTTTTTCCATGTAGTAGGGACTTGTCCTGTATTGAAAGAGAGAGCCAGGATGTGTCTAATATGGGGTTCCAGGGTGATGATGCTACCGTAGAGTCTTTTAGGGGTTGCTGGATCACTAGGTGAGCCAGATTTGATACTGTTAGCTATGTTGAGAAGGATTTCTTTAGACGGGACAGTGAATGCTGAGAGGCATTTATCCTCCTGTATATGCAAATAGTTGTCTTCCTGTTCCCTGCCTGTTCTGGCTTTGTCTGGGAAGCTAGCATAGATTTTGTCCACTTTATTAGCAAAAAACTCTGCTATTAAATCGCATGTTTTGACTGATCCCGTCATGGGTGTGGTTAGTGAGGTGAGGTCGGAAAGTTCCCTGTAAATTAAAAACATTTCCTTCATGGAATTGTCAGCGTCTTTAATTCTGTTGCAAAGGTAGGACTTCTTAGTTTTACGAATGAGTGCGTGGTATATTTTGAGCCTGTTCTTGTACTCTATTCTGTCTGCCTCATGGTAATGTGACCGCCATATCCTCTCGTAGATTTTGCATTTTGCTTTTTGGTCCCGGAGTTCACCGTTGAACCAAGGGGCGGATTTGGTACGTCTAACCGGGGCCTTATCCGTCCATGGTGCTGTGTGGTCCAGCGCCTTCATTATCATTTTATTAAGATTTAAGCAGGCGGATTCTAAATCTTTGTCTCCGGGGGGGGCTTCAAGTGTTATAATTCTATTGAAGGCCTCAGTGGAGAACTTATTCCATTTCCTGCGTTTGTTGAAGTGGGAGGGTTCATTTTTTAGTCCATCATCTGGTACCGATACCCTGAAAGTTACTAGGTGGTGGTCGGACCATATGACTGGGGTGGGAGGGTCTATGGTTAGGGCATCCCAGCTGGCAAAGATGGGGTCTAGGAGATGTCCCTGACAGTGAGTAGGTTGTTCTGATTTGAGTAGCATCTGGATGCCAGCTAACTCCTGTTTAATTTCCTGAGCCTCGTTATTCTTGAGGTCATCAAAATGATAGTTTAAATCCCCTAGCGTAAGGGTTTCCAACAATTGAGTGGGAAAAGTAGCTGCGGGGCCAGGTGGGCGATATATAAGATATCCCCTGATGCAGTATCCCTGGTGAACTAAGATGGAGAAAAAACCAGTTTCGCTTTTATCAATATCCCTTCCCTCTAACGTACAGGTCAAGTCCTGTTTATGAATTATGGCGATCCCACCCCCTTTTCCCTTTGGTCTGTCTATTCTTTTGATGTCGTATCCTGGTGGGAGGGCCATCAAAATGTCAGGTGCCGAGGTGGCGTTAAGCCACGTTTCCGTAAGAAAGAGGGCGTCGGTTCGGCCATCTGTAAGGTAGTCATGCACCTCCATCTTGTGTTTTCCTAGGGAGCGGCAGTTTAGTAGAGCCAGGATGTTGGTGTAGATGCCAAAGGAGAACCATCCTGATCATCTTTCTCCAAGGCACTCAAGGACATCATCATGGGGATGGGTGTAGGTTAGACTCCTTGGATCCCGCAAGGATCCGCCTCTTCCTCGTAGTTGATAAAGCGGGCTAACACCTTTCCCTTTGGTACCTCTGGGTCTTCTTAAACCAAAAAAAGCAAGACCGAACTTGAGGGAGGTCTCATTAAGATCGGGAGATACTAATAGTTTCTTACCTGTCGGTGTAGTTTTGCAGCTTGAAGACTTTCTGGCCAAAAAAAAAGGAAGGAAATACGACAATTCCGGACCCACCCACGAGATGGTGGGATAATGCACAGCATAGTGAATCCAGAAAGATTCACGCTGCAAAATGTTGCAAATGCACGGATGGTCTACCCCCAGATGCAGTGTGTTCCAGCTTGAAAAACATAGAGGGGTGTGTGTTCCATCACCACCTTCTCATATGGTGCACTAAAGAAAAGCAGTCGCAACCGATTGGAATAAAAACTGAGTTCCCATCGGAAAGAACTTCAAATGGAGATCAATTGCACAATGATTGTCATCTGAGCCATCTTTCTCGAACAGTAAAGTTAGGCCAGAACAGCTGTGGGCAACGTATCAAACTCTTTGAGCTATTGCTGAACACGCCTGAACCCAAAAGCAGACAAAAAACAAATCTAAGTTAGATACAATGCCCATGAGCACTGTGGACTAAGGAAGTAGTCACAGCACATCTCATGACTCAAACATGTTAAAATGTAATCAGCAAGAGATGGCAGAAGAATGCAGAACATATGTATCTACAGCCACATATCATACAAGAAGCAATACTTTGGGGTTGTGTATCGGACCCAGATGAGGCTACCTCCTTCCTGCTTTTTGTGGGTATCTTAATTTTAATTGTCACATTTTAGAAACCTAAAGTGCTTTTTGGTTTCTGTGGTGTAGCAACGACTAGAAATTAACATCTTTGGGGGTTTCTTCTATTGTCAAACTGAATCTGAGTTTATCAACCCCTTTACAGCCCGAGACAAATCTTTATGCTTTTCCTCATTACTCGAGGAGCTCCAGGAACAAAAGAGGTGACCTAGCAGTCAAATTGGAGCACATTAGTATTGCGACTCTGGGATACAATACTAAAATAGTACCCACATAGGATATAGCCTAGTAAGCACCGTCTGTCGGAGGGCAAATAAAGCCACACATATGTGGAAGCCTATATCTCCAAAAGTGTACCCACCTTTGTTCATCATGAATAAATACTTTGAATAGAAAGGTGGGAGCAACATTTCTTCTCAATTTCATCAATTGCCCGTTTATAAGGTCAATAGCATACATGACTAAAATGAAAAATTCAAGTAGAGCTAATCTTTGAAAGCATTTGAGAAAATTTGTGTAAATATCAAATGTGGTTTGTTGATCCATGGATCCCAACCTACATTAAGAGAACATTCATGCAATACCTCAAAGCATTTTAATATGCAAAGACTATATAAAGGAGCTAAAATAGTGTCAAGTCGACCTACCATTACCAAGATTGTGTGTGTTGGGAACTTCATATATGCCACAAACACTCATAACTTACCAAGTCCAGTTGCTAGAAATTGTGCAGCTGCTATGCTGCTGTCGTGAGAGGATAGTTCTCTATGTTCTCCATAATGGGGGCCTTCCACATAGCCCTGCAAATAGATTAGAAAGCAAAGTGATCTAATGAAGCTCACACTAGACCCCAGAACTACAGATTGCTTAAACAAACATCTGCCTACATTTTAGTAAACAATGAAATGTCATTATCACTCCCTATGGCAAAATAAAATGAAATTGTTACTTAACTAGTAAGAGTAGTTTTGCAGCCTGAAGAGTTTTCTGGATTCACATGCTGAGCATCTATTCCACGATCTAGTGGTTAGCCCGGCATCTTGGCTTGTCTCTCTTACTCGTGCCCCCCCTCTCCGACTGTAGCCATCTCCTGTGGGGGCTTCAGAGAGTCCCCCGCAATATCCTGTGGATGGTCACCATCTGCAGAATCTTCTTTCTCCTGGCATCTGTTCTCTTTGGAACTTTCCTTGTTTTGAAGTACTGCTCACTACCCCCGTTTGTTATTACACCCATTTTCTGGGAGGCCGGTGGGTAAATTATAAATCCAGAAACTCCAGGCTGCAAAACTACTCCTACTAGTAGGTAATGAATCGTTTCATACCTGTCGGTGTAGCTTTGCAGCTTGAAGAGCTCTCTTAATTCACATTCTATGCATTATTCCACTATCTAGTGGTTAGGTCCGGAATATTCCAACTTTCTTTCTTTTAAGTCCTTTCTCTATTTTTCTTTTTCAGGTGGTGTCCCCAGTTGAAGGTACAGTGGCTCTTTTTCTAGCAGAAGACACAATTGAGCCTACAGGAACTGTTCCCTGTATATAGGCTGGATCCTTTGAAGAGTGTGTGTACTTCTTCTCTGCTCTGAGTCACAGCTTGACAAGTAGCAGCCTTTTAAAATGCCTCTCTTTCCTGGTCTAATACACTAGGGAGCATGTGAAGAAACTAGTTCCTGGACTGTGTAGGCATTAGGGTTTCCAGCAAACAGCAAGACAGCAGTTTTTATTTCTCTAATTGAACCCCATATTTAGCAGCAGCATGTTTAATGGCCTGATTGTACATGCCTATATAGTCTGGGGTGAAGGTTTTGAAGGGTAACTTAACCCCGTTTCCAGATCCTGACACTGGTCTGCATAGTCAGCACCTGAACCCTGTTACACATCCCCCATTTGTTCTCCTGCTTCCTCATAATAGAGCTCATCTTCCTCTTCATCTGCTGTGAGGGGTGTTTCAATCTCTTCTACTTCTTTCCCTTTGCTCTTTCAGCGTCAACTCTTTTAGAGGTGTGCAGAACCCCTTCAGACTTTCATCGAAGTCCCATTGTGAATGGTTATCTCACAATGAAGAGCATGGTGAAAGTCACTATTTGTCCTGTGGACAACCTCCTCATGTAGGATGCATTAAAATGTGCATTTCCTGTGATAATTACATACTCTATGTGAGCAAAAAAATACACCCACCCCTAGATGAACAAGTTACTTACCTTCGGTAACGCTTTTTCTGGTAGATACAGTATCTGCCTGTGGATTCCTCACCTTGTGAATATCCCCCTTGCGTCAGCAACGTTCGGAATTTTTCTTTGTTGCACGCCGGCGTGGACGACGTCATAGGAACGCGGCATCGCGCGCGACTCAGTCTGACGTCACCGACCCCTTATTAGGCCTACGTCGGCGTGATGACATTAGTTCCGCCCTTTTTTCGTGCCTTCGAGGCACACGGACGGACCAATGACAGGAAATATACATATATACAATATACAAAGTACATACAAACCAAAATAGCACACAGTGCATAGCAAAGGTATCAAAACCTAAAATATATACAAATAAATATACAAATAAAACCAGGTATAGCAGAGTGGACTACGGGGAGGCGGGCGGGTCAGTGAGGAATCCACAGGCAGATACTGTATCTACCAGAAAAAGCGTTACCGAAGGTAAGTAACTTGTTCTTCTGATAGATACATCTGCCTTGTGAATTCCTCACCTTGTGAATAGAGTCCCACAGCAGTCCCCACTCCCGGAGGGAGTCCACTCTGCTACACCAGGAAATCTTGGAGGACAGAACGCGCGAAGTGGCCGTCCCTCCTCACCTCGGTATCCAAGCAGTAGTGCTTCGCGAAAGTGTGGAGGGAGGCCCAAGTCGCGGCTCTGCAAATATCCTCAACAGGTACACCTCTAGACAATGCAGAAGTAGCAGACCTTGCTCTGGTAGAATGAGCTCTTATACCCTCAGGAGGGTCCTTACCCGCCAGGGAGAAGCAAATCTTGATGCACAGGATTATCCACCTGGAAAGTGTGCGCTTGTGCACCGCTCTGCCCTTCCGACAGCCAGCAAAACCAACAAACAGCTGGTCGTTAATCCGGAAGTCTTTAGTTCTATCCAGATAAAAAGACACCGCCCTCTTAGGGTCCAGACGGTGCAGTCTCTCTTCCTCCTTAGAAGGGTGAGGGGAGGAAAGAAGATAGGAAGGGTAATGGAATGTCCTAGATGGAAGGGAGTTACCACCTTAGGCAGAAAAGCAGCCCTGGTCCTAAGAACCATTCGTTCAGCATGAATGGACAGGAACGGGGGCTTAGAACTAAGAGCTTGAAGCTCACTCACCCTCCTTGCCGAGGTGATTGCTACTAAGAAGACCGTCTTGAAAGACAAAAGCCTCAAGGGACACTTGTGTAAGGGTTCAAAGGGAGAACCCATCAAGAAAGTCAGGACAAGATTCAAATCCCACTGAGGCACGATAAATGGAGAAGGAGGGAACTTATTAGTAAGCCCCTTCAGAAACCTCAAAACCACTGGAGATTTAAAAAGAGACGGCTGATCCGACAAGCAAAGGAATGCGGATAACGCCGAAAGGTAACCTTTGATTGTAGCAACAGCAAATCCCTGCTGCGCCAAAGAGAGAGAAAGCTGTAAAATATCAGATAAATGAGCCCCCAAAGGATCAACAGCCTTCTCCCTACACAAAACAACAAATTTAAACCATCTATACGAATAGATGGACTTGGTGGAGTCATGCCTGGCAGAAAGAATGACATCCACCACATCGTGAGGGAGAGAAAAAGAGTTCAGGTTGCCCCGTTCAATCTCCAGGCATGAAGGTGTAATGTCTGGAAGTGGGGGTGTAGAACCTGCCCCTCCATCTGAGAGAGGAGGTCTGCCCTGAGAGGAGACGGAGCGGCGGGTGAGAGGAGAGGTGGAGAAGGTCCGTGTACCACACCCTTCTTGGCCAATCCGGGGCGATCAATATGACTTGGGCCCGGTCCTGGCGAATCTTCCTCAGAACCCGAGGAATCAAGGGTATGGGGGGAAACGCGGAAAGGAGTTGATTTCCCCAACTCAACTGAAACGCGTCCCCCAAAGCTCCTTGCTTGGGGGACGCGGCAGTCGGCAGAGAACTGCCGACTGAACGTCTGCACGAACGTTCAGAACTCCGGCCAGATGATTTGCCATCAGACAAATCTGATGGTCCTGACCAGAGACGCAGAGCTTCTCTGCAGAGACACTGCGACCCCACTCCTCCCTGCTTGTTGATATACCACATCGCGGTCATGTTGTCCGTCAGGACTTGAATCGACTGACCGCGAAGGGAAGGGAGGAAGGCCTTGAGCGCCAAACGTATCGCCCGTAACTCTAGAAGGTTGATATGAAGCAACCTTTCCTCTGGAGACCAAAGACCTTTGACCTCCAGATCCCCCAGATGAGCACCCCACCCTAGAGTGGATGCATCCGTTATCACTGTGGCTACCGATGGAGGCAGCTGGAAAGGCTTTCCTTGAGAAAGATTGCTTTCCACACTCCACCAAGACAGATCCGCCGCAGTTTCTCTGGAGATCCTCACTGACTCCCTGAGATCTCCGTTGTGCTGATACCACTGCCTGCGGAGGCACCACTGGAGTGCCCTCATGTGCCAGCGTGCATGGTTGACCAACAGAATGCAAGAAGCCATCAGACCAAGCAGACGAAGGACCTTCAGGACTGGAACAACCGCTCCATTGAAAAATAAAGGAATCATTTCCTGTATGTCGCGAATCCTTTGAGGAGGAGGGAATGCACGACACACAGTAGTGTCCAGTACCGCACCTATGAACAGGTTGCGCTGGGAGAGCACCAGGTGAGACTTGGGCACATTTATCGAAAAACCCAACCTGTGTAACAACTGAGTTGTCTCTTGCAAATGAAGGAGCACCTTCTCTGACGACTCTGCTTTGATGAGCCAGTCGTCCAGATACGGAAATACAGGAATTCCCGACCTTCTGAGATGTGCTGCCACCACTGCCATCACCTTGGTGAAAACTCGAGGAGCAGTAGTAAGTCCAAACGGAAGGACCGCAAACTGGTAGTGCTGCGATCCCACCGTAAAACGGAGATCTTTCGGTGCGACTTCAGAATGGGGATGTGAAAACACGCATCCTGCAAGTCGATCAACACCATCCAGTCTTCTTCCAACAGCGCTTGAAGAACCTGAGCAAGGGTGAGCATCTTGAACTTTTCTTGTTTCAGATACAAGTTCAAGATCCGGAGATCCAGGATTGGCCGAAGGCTGCCATCCTTCTTGGGGATCAGAAAATAGCGGAAGTAGCATCCCTGACCCCTCTCCTGCTCCGGAACCACCTCTATCGCACCCTTTCTGAACAGTGCCAGGACTTCTTCCTGCAGGAGAAGCAGGTGGTCCTCCGAACAATAACCTTGGCAAGGAGGGTAATTGGGAGGGAACTCCTGGAAAGGAAGAGCATACCCATTTTCTACGAGAGGGAGAACCCAAAGATCTGATGTAACCGATTCCCAATCCCGTAGAAAATGAGTAAGCCGACCCACTACCGGACCTACATGATCCGGAATGGCGGATCTAGGGCTGCTTTGCTGTTGCAGGTGGGGGGTGGGTATTAGAGGAGGAAGTAGAGGAGGAAGAGGTTTGACGTCCACGTCCACGACTCTTCTGTCTACCTCTATAAGACTTGTACAGAGGGTTCTGTTGTTGCTGGCCTTGTCTGAAGGGACGAAAGGAAGATCTGCCAAAGCCCCTGAACTTCCTGGTGGCTGTACCTTTCGCCTGCAAGCCCAAAGATCTAGCTGTCGCTCGGCTATCTTTGAACCTTTCCAAAGCAGTATCTGCTTTCTTCCCAAAGAGACCAACCCTGTCAAAAGGTAAATCCAAAAGAGTAGCTTGTACATCAGCGGAAAACTCCGAGGACTTTAACCAAGCAGCTCTTCTGGTAGCCACTGAAAAACCCATAACTCTAGCCACAGAGTCTGCAGTGTCCATGCCACTCTGAATAACTTGACGGGCTGCTGCCTGAATATCCAAAACAACTTCAGTAAAGTTTTTTCTGTCCTCCTCCGGAAGTTTAGCAGTCAATTGTTTGACTGAGTCCATTAGGGCATGTAATACCTACCCAGCAAACAAGTAGCATTTGTTGATTTTAACGACATGATACCTGAAGAGAAGACCTTCTTAGCGGCTTGATCCAATTTTTTGGAGTCTTTATCTCCAGGAACTCGTGGAAAAGAGCCTGCTGATCTATTAGCACAAGCAGCCTGAACCACCAGACTCTCCGGTGAAGGGTGAGATGACAAGAACTCAGGATCTCCAGGAGCAACCCTATAACGTCTCGCCACCGATCTAGATACTGCAGGTGCAGACAAAGGCTTCTTCCAAACTTCCAGAATTGGCTCGGTCAGAGCTTCAGTGAAAGGAAGAGTTGGCTCAATGACAGAAGAAGGCGAATGTAAAACTTCTGTAAGGATATTAGATTTGAACTCAACTGTTGGTAAAGTCAAGTTCAGCAATTCAGCAGCTTTTCTAATTACCATATGGTATGGTACCACATCCCTGGAGGGTGCATCTGAAACCACAGGTAATCCCCATTCCGGAGAAAGTTCAAGACTGCTTGCAGAATGAGGATCTTCAAAACAATCCTCATGTTCCTGAAGTTCGCCTTCCTCCACTTCAGGTTCCATATACTCTTTCTCCTCCAATAGACGCTGGGCTCTACGTCTCGACCACTCCATACGGATCGAAGTCGACGGATCCGGTAACGACTCCGATGGAGTCGGAGCCGGCGGCGACCGAGGAGCTGGAACAACAGGAGGTAGAGAAACAGGAACCGGCGTCGAGCCTCGATCCAAATTTCGAGGTCGCTCCGGAGTAGGCGAAGCCGTGCACGGAGTCGATGACCTCGGCGGCGCTGAACCGATCCAAGAAGGATATGGAGTCGGCATGAAAGGTAGAAAAGGCGCCGGTGCATAAGCTTGGGTGACACCTAAGTTAAAAGACAAAGGACCCATAGGACCCGCAGGTGCTCCAGTGGGGTACATTGCCCTCGCATATACTCCAAACATAGCATTTAGAAAATGCGATGGATCCTGACCAGGAAGGGTAAGAACCCATTGGTGGATTCGTAGGAGGCTGTACTGGATTCGGTTCCTCCTGATCCTTTTGATTTTCCGGTTCATCCTCCGGAGTCTGAGACTGAGGAACCTCTACGACCTCCTCATGCTCCGAAGACTGACCCGAAGCCGGATTCGGATCCAGTTCCGGCTCCGGTGTATGTTCGAGATCGTATCGGCGTGGCATCACCAGCCGGAGATGGAGACACAAAGTCTTTATGATGTTTCCGAAAAGACTTCTTCTTAGAGTCCGAAGACCCCGAATGATGGTGAGAACTATGCTTCTTCCTCTTATGTTTTCTCTTCAAGGAACTCGAAGCATGTCCAGAAGCTGACTTCGACGCCGACTCCGATCTGACCCTCGATCGTGACCTCGATCGTGACCTCGATCGTGACCTCGATCGTGACCTCGATCGTGACCTCGATCGTGACCTCGATCGTGACCTCGATCGTGACCTCGATCGTGACCTCGATCGTGACCTCGATCGTGACCTCGATCGTGACTTCGGTCTCGATCTGGAATGTCTTGATCTTGATCTCGAAGATCTACCAGCATCTTTATTTTTAATTTTGGCTAATCAAAGTTTAGCCTCTCGTTCACGTAGAGCCTTCGGATTCATTTTATAACAGGATCGACATCCTTTGACTTCATGATCCGACCCCAAACACCATAAGCAATCTTTGTGTGGATCGGTAATTGACATCATCCGGGCACACGAGCCACACTGTTTGAATCCCGTTTTCTTCAACGAAATCCTCGACGAAGAACAGAAACAGAAACAGTCAAAAAGTAACAAAGTCTCTATCTGTAACTACAGAAGATCCCTGAAACCGTTAGCGGACACGACGCGGAAAAAAGGGAACTGACGTCATCACGCCGACGTAGGCCTAATAAGGGGTCGGTGACGTCAGACGGAGTCGCGCGCGATGCCGCGTTCCTATGACGTCGTCCACGCCGGCGTGCTACAAAGAAAAATTCCGAACGTTGCTGACGCAAGGGGGATATTCACACGGTGAGGAATCCACAAGGCAGATGTATCTATCAGAAGAAACCTGTATCAGACATTAAAAAAAGCCCCAAATAAGCCCATACACTGTCCTGTCAGAGTCGCCAGACTGCCCAATAGGCCAGCCCAACCCTGAAGACACCGAAGCGGGCAGAAAGGGGCAATACAGGCCCTGTGGTGGGGTGAAGGGTCACAGGAAACGTGGTACACAAGGGTAGTGAACGTGGTGACCGCATACAGGCCTCGTAAATGGCGAGGGCTGGGACTGGGACTGGCTGAAGGGGCCGAACACATGCCGTGTGTACGGAAGACTGATACAGGCCTTGTGGAGGTGTGAACACCCAGGGTCACCAGGTGAGGCATAGAGGCCTCGCAGGCAGAGCCGTTTTAATGCATGGGCAAAGTGGGCTCTGGCCCAGGGCCCCAGTGATCCAGGGGTCTCCTGATAGAGCAGCTTTGTTCTGCAGAGTCTTGCCCTGATGACCATGCATCATTCTTAAACAGCTTGTTTTAAATACGTTTTCGCCTTTAACTAATGTCTAATGTGAGTCTATAACTGACATTTTTCTGGGAAATGTTGCGTGTATGTTGCACGCAACATCCATAAAAAAGTTTCCTTTAGATCAAAACAGGACCTCACATTTGAGGAATGGCAGGGTGTCACAGATTATTTGCAGTGATATTAGTGAGCTGCTGCTGTGTTAAAATATTCAATAAAAGTACTTGTAAAGCGCACTACTTAGCCATGAAGGTCTCAAGGCGCTGAGGGGAGGGGGGAGCTGCTACTGCTCGAAGAGCCAGGTCTTGAGGAGCCTTCTGAAGGTGAGTAGGTCTTGGGTCTGCCGTAGGTGGGTCGGGAGGGTGTTCCAGGTTTTGGCGGCGAGGTAGGAGAAAGATCTGCCACCGAAGGTCTTTCGTTGGATGCGGGGGACAGCGGCGGTGGCGAGGCTGGCGGAGCGGAGCTGGCGGGTGGAGGTGTAGAAGCGGACTCTGCTGTTCAGGTAGGCTGGTCCGGCGTTGTGTAGTGCTTTGTGTGCGTGGGTGAGGAGCTTGAATGTGATCCTCTTGTCGACGGGGAGCCAGTATAGGTCTCTTGGGTGGGGGGGTGATGTGGCTGCGGCGGAGGCGTTTTGGATGCATTGTAGTCGACACAGGTGTTTGGCTGGGATTCCTGTGTAGAGAGTGTTGCCGCAGTCCAGCCTGCTGCTGACGAGGGCCTGTGTCACTGTTCTTGTTTCGGTCAGGATCCATTGCGCAGCATGCGCAGGGTGTTGTAGCAGGAGGAGGAGACGGCACTGACCTGCTTTGACAGAGAGGAAGGAGTCAAGGACGAAACCTAGGTTGCGTGCGTGGTCGGTGGGTGTCGGTTCTGTTCCCAGCGTGGTCGGCCACCAGGTGTCATTCCAGGCCGAGGGGGTGGGTCCGAGGATGAGGACCTCCGTCTTGTCGGAGTTCAGCTTCAGACAGCTGTTCCTCATCCAGTCGGCGACGGCCTTCATTTCCTCGTGGAGGTTGGTTTTGGCGGTGTGCGGGTCCTTGGTGAGGGAGAGGATGAGCTGGGTGTCGTCGGCGTAGGAGAGGATGTTGAGGTCGTGTTGGCGGGCCATTTGTGCGAGAGGGACCAAGTAGACATTGAACAGCGTCAGGTTGAGTGATGCGCCATGGGGGACGCCGCAAATTATGTTGGTGGCTTCGGATTAGACGTTTGGGAGACGGACGCTCTGGGTTCTGCCGGAGAGGACCTTCTCTTGGATTCCGGCTTCTTGGAGGCATGTCTTTAGAGTGCGGTGGCAGACCGTGTCGAAGGCAGCTGACAGGTCCAGGAGGATGAGCGCTGTTTCGCCGTTGTCTAGTTGGCGCCTGATAACGTCTGTGGCGGCGATGAGGGCTGTCTCGGTGCTGTGGTTACATCTGAATGCGGACTGGGAGGGGTCTAAGATGTTGTCTTCGAGGTGGAAGGCCAGTTGCATGTTGACTATTTTTTCGATGACCTTCGCCGGAAACGGGAGTAGGGAGATGGGCCGGAAGTTCTTGAGGTCCGCCTTGGGCTTCTTGAGGAGGGCGCTGATTTCAGCGTGCTTCCAGCTTTCTGGGAATCTGGCTGTTTCGAAGGAGATGTTGATGACCTTTCGTAGTTGGGGTGCAATGGCTGCGCCTGCTTTGTTGATTATGTGGTGAGGGCACGGGTCTGAAGGGGATCCTGAATGGATGGAGTTCGTGACCTTGCGTGTCTCTTCGTCCTTGACTTTGGCCCACGAGATCAGACGGGTGGTATGGGTGGTGTTCGCAGGGGGGGGTGAAGTCTGGCGAATTCGGAGCGGTCGTGGTGTTGAAGCTGTTGTGGATGTCAGCGATCTTGCGGTGGAAGAAGGTGGCCAGTGAGTCGCACAGTTCTTGTGAGGGCGGGATGTCACCTCGGCCTAATTACTTAATTCTATGACTAATTTTAAAAAAATCTACCTGACTCCTGAGTTTGTGAGGATTAGAAAATCTATTACACTTCTAAATGTGGCGAATCAACAAAGAGTAAAGCAAATGGCCTCGCTACTGAAATGTGTGAATTTTCTAAAAGCGTCATTTGTCCCGAATTTGTAAGATGTACAATAATGCTCTCATTCCGAATCTAATTTTTAAAAACTTACCATGGTCCTGGTTTGGCAGAATAACTCTTGCCTCCCAGAACGGGCGAAGTTCTAAACCATCGACCCACGAACCAAAATCAGCCAACTTTCGAAAACTCGTCTCACTCCCGGCTTGTTCAACTTTAAAGAACATCGGCCACTCTCGAAATGGGGTGTTTAAAAGAAACTACCTGCTCTTCCGTAGTCTTTTTTGAGAGATGGCAGTAATTATGACTTGGGTGCATTTTCAAAAACATGTATTGCTCCCGAAATGCTAGACTCCTAAACCAGTGGTGCGCCGCACCACAGAGGAGCGGGGGAGGGAGTGCAGCAGGAAGTCGAACGCGCGCCTCTGCGCGTGCTAGCCACCGTCGGGAATGGGCGGAGCAAAGGCGGGATGTGCGCCCGCCTTTGCCCATTTGCGTGCTGGCTTTTTTTTTTTTTTTTTTTTAAAGCATGCGAAAGCCAATGGCAGCCACGGAAAGCTGATCACACGCACTAGCGTATAGAATTAATATATTAATTCTATTTGTATTTATTTTTAAATATGGAAAAATACAAAATATAGGTTCTCATGGACTATTCTCACTATTGTCAATCATGCGTGCTAGATCAATACCTATACATGCTGACAGGTAGGTTAGTTAAAATAAATTGGAAAAAGATTTCCTAAGGAAGGTTAAACACTTGCAGCAGTATACCAGTTTAAACTGCTCTATAATGCAAATGATTTTAGATGCCTGTATTGTATGGTAAATGGCTAAAACTAATTTGACATTCAAACATTAGTAAACATTTGTTGGTTAAAAAAACATGAAAATAAAACGATTGCAGCTTTAGTTTTTACACAAAGCACAAGATAAATATTTGTATTTATTTAAACAACTTCTCAAGCGCACAAATACCCGTAGGTGTCTCTGTGCTATGTACTGGAAGGATAGCAGAGAGCTGTTGGAAAGCCTATTGTTTAAAGAGCCAAGCTTTTAATTGTTATCCAACTGATAGCAGCATGGGACTAGCCTTAATACAGATAAGATGAGCCAAAAATAAATATGGGTAAGTAATTAATACATTTATTGTACATGATTAATTAAAACCTTTACCACAAAAAATATTAAAATTCAATTAAACAACTTCTTTAAAAAATTACTCTGTTTAAGTTGTAATTAGCAGTGGGTAATAAAGTGCAACTGCATCAAGGTCAGACAAAGAGTTTGAAGTTTTTTTCTTATTCAAAAGTGGATTGCTAAATACTTGTACTTCTGGAGCCGTAAACAGTATATAATTCATCTGGTCTGAGCAGCAGCTTACAGAATCGGGGTAAAGTTTGGAGGCCTTCCTTATATACAATTAGACTATTTAGATCAGAATTCGTCGATAAATCGTAAAGTGCTGATGTCTCTTGACCCAAGAAGTTAGACAAAGTTCCTTGGATGGGCTAGTTTTTAGGGCTCGGGGCGGAGCTCCGAGATCCTAATGTAACAGAAAAAAAAAAAGTGTCTTTAGGGCCTCGGGAAAGACACATTCCTTAGTTGTTTCTTATCTGAATGTTGATTGGTCGTCGCGGTGCTGTTTTTGTAGTAGTCTTGATGCCATAGGGCATTAGGCGGCCATGTTGGCATTTTCTCCGCGGTTTCGCGCACGGCCGTCCATAAATATCAATTAGGAGCTGTCAGGGTGGCCGTGTAATGCATTCCAGATGGTGTGCGCGCGTTCACCATAGAGCAGTGCGTTTGTAGATAAATATTGCTACACAGTATCTCCCGCTCACCCATAGACAATCGGCGCGGTCTGCATTGCGCAATCGCTACCCGCCCCAGCCGTCCTCCCAGCGGGCCAGTGTCACCCCTCTTGGCCCTCCGCAGTGGTCTGTGTTTGGAAGGGATCCGGTCTCCGGCTATGACAGTGCCGGGGAGTCATTGTGCCTGTGTATTCCTTTGACGTGAGGGGCCGTGAAGAGGGTCTAGACTCTACCACCCCTGTACAGCTGTGCAACCCCAGTCAGTGACAGTTCTCCTCGCGAGGTGCTGACAGCTCCCCTAAACCCTCCTGGAAAGGTCTGGCCTGATAAGCCGCCTGGGCAGCGCCGGCCGCATCCTCCGCGGTAGGGCGGGGCCTGAGTCGCTAGCTGCCGGGATGGGCCACCGGGGCGTTCTGTATTCTCCCACCCCCTTCTAGGAAGGGCTAAGGCCCATACATCCACCGCCATTTTGTAGAGAAGAGGCGGAGCCGGGAGGGGTCACCGGTCAGAGAGTTGCCTCATTTCCACATTGTGGCCGGCAGTGACTGTGCTGGGCGTTGCGTTTTATAGACAGCCCTGTGTGTGGTCTGCTTAATGTATCTTCAACTGCCTGCGAAAGGCTGTGTGTTCCAAGTAGTTTACTGCATGTGGGGACTAGTGTTTTCCGTAGGAACGTATGTACTGTTTATGGTTATAGTGTTATTGTCTATTAGAATATGTTTTACATCAGCGTGGCTGCCTTTGTTGCCTTTACATACGCGCGTGCTTTAAGTGCTGACTTGCGCTGATTATGCTGTATGTACTTGAATCCTTTGTGCTGACCGGAACTGCTTATGTATTTAATGCCAATGTGGACTTCGTAAGCTGTCATGGATACTGAGATCTCTTTATGGTGAATCTCAAGTTTGATCAGAATTTGGCAAAACAGTATCCAACGTGCATGTCTTCTTATGTTACTTCGTGTAACCAGGAGAGTTTGGGTAAAGCGATCTGGAGGTTACGACGTTTGAGCAGCACCGAGTTCAGGGGGGACCGGGTAATTTGCACTGCTTCGAGTAGTTAGGTTGCCTACACTATTAGATAGCTCTTGGGATGGCCTGGGTCAAGTTGGGCTGCATCGGTAACCAAAACCCCCCCACCCCCCCCACCCCTACGGCGAAGGGGTTAAGGGCCGGCTGTTCTTTTCCACATTATATGATTACTTAGACTGAAAGTTCATAGATGTATCCTCGGGTGTTTCAAGCTGTCAGGCAAGGCCCTGCTCAGGTTATTTTTGTTGGTCCACGCGCAGCATACTCTTGTGCCTTTTTGTAACTAAGTTGAAGAACTTTGTGAGCTGGCAGTTTAGTTTTGTCTCGACTGGATTAAAGCACAGTTTGACTGACTGCCTGCCTGCAGGTTCGAATGCCGTACTGCTTAAAAGATGGGCGTAAGACTATGCCCGATATCCTTTAGGCTGGGCAAATCCAGACAATATGAATGAGGTCTTCCTTGGCGACTCCAAATGAGCGACAGAGCTGCGGGCTGTCTTTCCTTTCCCAAGGTGGCAAATGAGGAATGATAGGGATTACTCAGAGGAGGAGTGGCTGATTCACTTTGAAAGTATATATGCAAGTAATGAGATATTTGACCCATTTGTAGCTCCTACCAGTAGCACCTCTGCTCCTAGACTAGTGTTCAATGTTGAGGATGTGGAGCAAGCAATAATTGAATCTTCAAGTAATAAGGCTCCAGGCCCGGACGGCGTTCCCGCCAATCTTTATAAAAGTAACCCCAAATTGTGGGCCAAGATTTTAACAAATGTTTTTAATTCTTCCGTTATTTTAGGGTTTCCTGCTTCTTGGGCCCACTCTATTATTATTCCCGTATTTAAGAAAGAGCAGAGAGGGGATCCAAGATGTTACAGGCCCATTTCTTTAATAGATTCTTCCGTCAAAATTTTAGGTAAAGTCATTCTGTCCAAGATATCAGAGTGGGTGACAGACAATAGAATTTTGTCTGACCTTCAATACGGCTTTAGATCTGGCAGAAGTACTGAAGATCAGTGCCTAAATTTGTATCTATTAACTAATAAATACACCGTAGCATCCAAGGGGTCAATTTATTTAGCCTTCATGGATCTATCCACTGCGTTTGATCTGGTAAACAGATCTAAGCTGTGGACCCTTTTATTAGATTTGGGGATTGATCCCTGCCTGGTCTATTTCCTAGCAGACCTACATAGAGATCCATTAGAGTCTGTTAGGATGTCTCACGAAGGTAACTGCACAAGACATTTTAAATCTGGTAGAGGGGTCAGACAAGGGTGCATCTTGGCCCCTCTACTTTTTACCCTGTACATTAATGCTTTCGATAAATCCCTGGACACTGCTACCTTGGACGTTCTGCGTATAGGGGACAGTACCATCCCGGATCTCCTATACGCGGACGATGGCTCCCGGTCAACAAGAGAATCACCTTCCGGCTCCTCACCCACGCACACAAAGCCCTACACAACCAAGGCCCAGGATACCTCAACAGCCGCCTCAACTTCTACGCTCCCAAACGCCAGCTTCGATCGACCAGCCACGCCCTCGCCGCCGTCCCCCGCATCCAAAGAGCCACCACAGGAGGAAGGTCCTTCTCCTACCTGGCCGCCAAGACTTGGAACTCCCTTCCGACCCACCTCCGCCTGACCCAAGACCACCTCGCCTTCAGGAAGCAGCTCAAGACCTGGCTGTTCGAGCAGTAGCGGACCCCCTCCCCCCAGAGCCTTGAGACCCTCCGGGTGAGTAGTGCGCTATATAAATGCTTTGATTGATTGATTGATTGATTGATCCTATTAGCCCGCACCCCGATAGGCCTACAGAGGCTACTGAACGCCTTTGGGGAGTTCATGGATTCTCTGGATCTGGTCGTAAACATAGCAAAATCTCATACAATGTCCATGGGGTTATGTAAGAACAAAGTAAGGACTTTCTATTGCACGGGGGCAGAGGTTAAAAGGGTGAGGGTCTTTACTTATCTGGGGGTACTGTTTGATGACCGCTGCTCCTGGGCCCACCAGTTATTAGCAAAAAAAGCTGCCCTAGGAAGATAAACATCAGCAGTCCAAAGCTTTGCTCAGCGGTTAGGGGGAAGGCCCTGTGAAGCGATCCTATTTATAAAGCAAAATGTTTGGCAGCAGCGTTGTATGGTGCAGCTTTATGGGGGTACAAACATGTGGGCGAGATACAGAAGGTGGAAAGGAATATGGTACTTACCAGTATGCATCTGTTCTTGGCATGTAGAGCTGCAGTTTTGTACACTTAGCAATAGATCGCCACCTGGTGTTGGGCTCGGATGATTGCAGGTTGTTGTCTTCTTGGAAGAAGTCTTTGTAGTCACGAGATAGGCGACTCCTCCCTTGGACAATACTGCGCATGGTCATCGACTCCATCCTCAGATTGTTTTTCGCCATGATGGGAAATGATGGAGTTAGTAGAAGTAAAGAGATAGGATGTCCATGCGTGTGCATCTAAGTAAGATGAGTACTGGAACGGATACAAGTCCCGGGAAGGCGTGTACAACTCTGCAGCTCTACATGCCAAGAACAGATGCATACTGGTAAGTAGCATATTCCATTCGAGGCATATGAGCTGCAGATTGTACACTTAGCAACGATTGTGCAGCAGTGTCTACCCTAGCGGTGGTCGCTTGTATCTGTTGCAGGATACTGAAATAGTGTTTTAAAGACAGCTTGGCCTACTGCAGCTTGCTGCTTGGCTTGCACGTCAACACAATAGTGTTTAGTGAAGGTGTGTATGGTAGACCATATTGCTGCCTTGCATATGTCCTCTAGTGGTATGTGTCCTAAGAAAGCCATAGAGGCTCCTAGTTTGCGAGTGGAGTGCGCTCTAGGAGGAACTGTTAATGTACGTTTAGCTTTTTAGTAGCATATTTGAATACACTTTACAATCCATCTGGCAATTCCTCCTTTAGAGATGGGATTGCCTTTGTGTGGGGAAGAGAAAGATACAAATAGTTGTTTTGTCTTTCTGAAGGATTTAGTCCTGTCTGTGTAGTATAAAAGAGCTCTTCTAACATCTAATGTGTTTAAAGCCCTTTCCGCAACAGAGTCTGGTTTTTGAAAAAACACTGGTAACTCTACTGATTGGTTAAGGTGAAAAGGAGTAATCACTTTTGGCAGGAATTTAGGATTAGGTCTAAGAACCACTTTGTTAGGATGTATTTGAAAAAATGGTTCTTCTATTGTGAATGCTTGTATTTCACTGACTCTTCTGAGAGAGGTGATGGCAACAAGGAAGGCAGTTTTCCATGTTAGGATTTGCAGTTCACACTTGTGTAAAGGCTCAAAAGGGGGCCCCATAAGCCTTGTAAGGACCACGTTTAGGTTCCGTACTGGTGCAGGTGGTAACCTAGGTGGGATTATTCGTTTTAATCCTTCCATAAATGCTTTTATTGCAGGTACTCTAAAGAGAGATAGATGCTGTCTATTTTGTAAATAGGCTGAAATTGCTGCTAGATACAGTCGTATGGAAGAATAAGCCAAGTTGGACCTTTGTAGGTGTAGAAGGTAGCAAATAATATTTTGGATTGAAACATCCAATGGGTCAATGTGATTGTTGTTACAGTATATTGCAAATCTTTTCCACTTCGCAGCATAGCATGCTCTAGTGGTGGGTCTTCTAGCTTCTTTAATTATATTCATACAGTCTGGTGGTAAGTTTAAGTAGCCAAACTCCAAGACCTCAGGAGCCAGATCGCTATATTCAGTTGGCTTGGTTCTGGGTGCCTTATTTCTCCATAGTTCTGTGTTAACAGGGATGGCGTGAGCCTTCATTTCTGATGTGGAACCAGTGAGATCTAGTAGCGTGGTGAACCATGGCTGTTGTGCCCATGTGGGGGCCACTAGTATTAGTTTCAGAGACTGTTGTCTGAGCTTGCGTACTACTAGTGGAATGAGTGGGAGAGGCGGAAAAGCGTACGCAAATCTGCCTGACCAGTTCATCCATATTGCATTCCCCTCCGACCGTGGGTGTGGAAACCTGGCGGCAAAGGTTGGGCATTTCGCGTTTTTCGTGGGTGTCAAACAGATCTATTTGTGGATGCCCCCACTTTTGGAAGAATGGTTGGAGAACTTGTGGGTGCAGCTCCCATTCGTGAATCTGTTGTGACTGACGACTCAACAGATCTGCAATCTGATTATGAATTCCTGGGAGGTGTTCTACAGTCAGGTGTATGTTTTGAGGGATGGCCCATCTCCAAATGTTCTGTGCAAGCTGGGACAGTTGCAGAGAGTGTGTCCCCCCTGTTTTTGTATATAGTACATAGCTGTCATATTGTCCGTCCGGATTAGAACAGCTTTGTTTTGTACTTGAAAAGTTTTGAGTGCTAGGAAAATCGCTAGCAACTCCAGATGATTGATGTGGAACAGTTTTTGTTGGCTGTTCCATTGGCCTTGAGTGGTATAGTGCAGGAGATGGGCTCCCCATCCAGTGAGGGATGCATCTGTTGTGAGCACTATTTGTGGAACAGGTTCTAGGAACGGCCGTCCCTTTGTCAATTTTTGGTGTTCCACCATTGTAGAGAGCGATATGTACGGCTGTCTAACAACACCAGGTCTGTGAGCTGACCCGATTCCACTGTTGTGCTAGACATTCTTGTAGGGGGCGCATTTGCAGTCTTGTGTGAGGAACTATGAAGATGCAAGACGCCATCATGCCTATTAGTTTCATGAACACTCTGGCTTGAAGAGAGTGCTGGCATTGAAAAAGGGAGACTAAGCTCCGAACGCTTTGAATCCTGGCTTGACTGGGATAGGCTAGAGCTGCTGATGTGTGTATGGTAGCTCCTAGATATTGGTGAAGGTGCGAAGGCTCTAGGTGCGACTTGGTGTAGTTTATTGTAAACTACAAGTCGTGTAATATTTGTATTGTTTGTTTTGTGTGTTGTACACACTGGTTGAACGATCTTGCTTTTATGAGCCAGTCGTCTAGGTAAGGGAAGACATGTATTTGTTGTCTTCTGAGATGTGCTGCTACTACTGCTAAGCACTTTGTAAACACTCGTGGTGCTGTTGTGACCCCGAATGGAAGGACTTTGAACTGATAGTGTTGTCCTTGTATGACAAATCTTAGATACTTCCTGTGCGCAGGATGTATAGGAACATGAAAATAGGCGTCCTTTAGGTCTAGTGTTGTAAGAAAGTCTCCCTGTTGTAGTAATGGGAGTACTTGTTGTAAAGTGATCATGTGAAAATGATCTGATTGAATGTAGTGGTTTAGGGGCCTGAGGTCGAGGATCGGTCTTAATGTCCCGTCCTTTTTGGGTATTAGGAAATGCAGGGAGTAGACTCCTGTTCCTTGTTCCTGTAAGGGGACCACTTGAATAGCATATTTTTGTAGACGTGCTAGAACTTCCTGTTGAAGCAGAGTTATGTGTTCTGTGGACATTGGACGCTGCCTGGGTGGTATGTTTGGGGGGGTTGCTGTGAGTTCTAGGCAGTACAGAGAAACAGAAAGTTAGTGGAGGGTCCAAGGGGAGAGACTTTTATAGACCTGCTGGTACCTAGTCCCCCAACTAGTCACTAAAACACATGGAAGGTACTACAGGTCTGACAAACACAAAGGGAGAGAAAAGAAAGTAGCAAATCTCTCTTTGGGACCTAATAGTGTCCTCTTTTCATACCCAGACTGCACATTTGATCTGGAGAAAGACAAGAAAAACGAGAAGATACAAGAAAAGGAAAAGGATACCCATCAGCCCACTCATAAGTGGAATCTCGTCATCTGGGTATGTGTTGGTAAATGGTGTCCTCTAGGCTCTACCTTGGAATGGATCCATAGGACTGCCTAGCGATGGACCCAGAACATTACACCAACAGATGACAGTATATGAGCGGGAGGGGCTAAGTTTGCAGTGCTCAAAGAAAAAGAAGAAAAAAAGGAAATGATCCAAGTGATTCTAAAAATACCTACAGTGATGTCATAAAACACTTTATTGGGGCTGACCATCAAAGTGGTATGGTTAAAAACAGTGTGCTGATAGCATGTAAAGAATTGCTACCCACCAGTGTTGTTATTGGTCAACATGTTGCAGCCGAAAACGGCTTTCGTCAGGACCTATGGTGCTACTGCAACACTTACTTAATAGATGTGAAGTTGAATCTACACCCGCTTTCCAAAGTAAAAATAGTGTATCTTCTCCCTTATTGTGGGGAGAAAGAACCTCACCTCACCTGGCCACTGCTCAGGATAAAAGGAGGCCACGCACTCTCCGTCGTTGCCTCGGAGTAAAGACTGAGCCGAGGGGGAGACTGGTGGGTAGCAATTCTTTACATGCTATCAGCACACTGTTTTTAACCATACCACTTTGATGGTCAGCCCCAATAAAGTGTTTCGCAATAACACTCATTGAAATGCATCTGGAGGGGCATTCCGCCAATTTAAATAACCAATTTTAGAGTAAACCGTTTCTACAGCCCAGACATACCAAAACTGCAGTTCAATCTTGTGTCTTCTCAATTCAACAATAGAAATGTTCTTCTCACTGAACTTCCAAATAGGGCTGCAGAGAGGCTCATCTACAATATTCGTAAAATAAAAGTAGCACACCAGTCCCCTGCTCCATAAAATGGCTCCTAATCAAGGCAAGCTCCATTTATAAATCAGCAGAATAATGACAAATGCTTTACCCCCAAATCACAACTAAACATCTTGTACACAAACTTATCTCTCGGGGCACATGCTTGGTCAAAAGTTAATTATCATCGTAATATGAAATTGTTCAACAAAGTACTCTCTAATAAAGGATCTTTCTCTGGTCATTCACCTCAGTTCTGAAACTCTAACAGTGTTGATTCAATTGCTCAGATCTTCCAGCCTATAAAAGAGCTTCCTTAAGTGTCACCTGCTTGAGAAATACATTGATACAAGATATTGAATATGCTACTTACCAGTATGCATCTGTTCTTGGCATGTAGGGCTGCTAACATTCATATCTTAGCATTAGATCGCCGCCTAGTGTTGGGCTCGGATGATTGCACATTGTTGTCCTGGAAGAGTCTTCGAAGTATCCTGAGATAGGTGGCTCCTCCCCTGGACTACAGTGCGCATGGGCATCGGCTCCATCCCCAGATTGTTTTTCGCCATTGTGGCAGGAGATGGAGTGAAAGTGTAAAGGATGTCCATGCTAACGAATAAATACAATAGTATATCTGCAGCTGCGACAGGCACCGGGGAGGAGGGCGGGCGATATGAATGTTAGCAGCCCTACATGCCAAGAACAGATGCATACTGGTAAGTAGCATATTCAGTTCGAGGCATGTGGGCTGCTAAATTCATATCTTAGCATAGAATACATAGCAGTCCCTCCATCAGCGGCGGTTGCCCGTGCCAGCTGCAGAAACCTGAAAAAGTGTCTTGAGAACAGCCTGTCCTACAGCTGCTTGCTGCTTGGAATGCACATCAACACAGTAGTGTTTTGTGAAGGTATGTGGTGTGACCCACGTGGCTGCTCTGCAAATATCCTCTAAAGGAATGTTCCCTAGGAAAGCCATGGATGCCCCCAGTTTGCGTGTGGAGTGCGCTCTGGGGGGTATTGTTAAAGTGCGCTTGGCTTTTTGATAACATATCTGGATGCACTTAACAATCCACCTGGCTATCCCTGCTTTGGAAATTGGGTTGCCTTTGTGTTGTGGTGCGAAGGCAACAAAGAGTTGTTTTGTCTTTCTAAAGGGTTGTGTTCTGTCTATGTAGTACATCAACGCCCTCCGTACATCTAAGGTATGGAGCATTCTTTCCGCCACCGTTTGCGGGTTTTGAAAGAATGCTGGTAAGTCAATAGTTTGGTTAAGATGAAACTGTGACACCACCTTAGGAAGGAATGTAGGGTTAGTGCGTAGCACTACCCTATTTGGGTGAATTTGAATGAACGGCTCTTGTATGGTGAGCGCTTGCAGCTCACTGACACGCCTCAGAGACGTAATAGCTATCAGAAAGGCCACTTTCCACGTAAGGAACTGGAGCTCACACGAGTGCAGTGGCTCAAATGGTGGCCCCATCAGTCTGGTGAGAACGACGTTGAGGTTCCACACCGGAGCTGGTGGTGTTCTTGGGGGAATGACTCTCTTCAGACCTTCAAGGAAGGCTTTAATGGCGGGCACTCTGAAGACAGAGAGGTGCTGCCTGTTCTGAAGATAAGCCGCTATGGCTGAGAGATGTATCCTAATGGAAGTGTACGCCAGATTGCACTTGTAGAGATGTAACAGATAGCAGATGATGTTGGGAATAGATGCATCTAGTGGGTTGATGTCATGGGACGTACAGTAGATGACAAAACGCTTCCACTTAGCAGCATAGCATGCTCTAGTAGTTGGTTTCCTCGCCTCCTTGATGATACTCATGCATTCTGGAGGTAGGTTAAGGTATCCAAACTCTAGGACTTCAGGAGCCAGATCGCCAGGTTGAGCTGTCGTGGATCTGGATGCTGAATGTCTCCATGGTTCTGCGTCAAAAGACTGGGCGTGAGGCGCAGTCTTTGATGCGGCACCACTGAGAGTTCGAGGAACGTGGTGTACCAAGCTTGTCGTGCCCACGTTGGAGCAACCAGGACGAGAGTCATGGAGTGCTGCCTTAGCTTTCTTGCGACCAGCGGTATTAGAGGGGCTGGCGGAAAAGCGTATGCAAATTTGCCTGACCAGTTCATCCATATCGCATTCCCCTGCGACTGTGGGTGAGGGAACCTGGCGGCAAAGAGTCGGCATTTTGCGTTCTCCTTTGTTGCGAACAGGTCTATCTCCGGATGACCCCACTGCTGGAAGAACGGGTGGAGAACAGAAGGGTGTATCTCCCACTCGTGCATCTGATGGCTGTATCTGCTGAGCAGATCCGCCATCTGATTGTCCTTGCCCGGGAGGTGTTCTGCCATGAGGAAAATGTTCCTCTGAATGGCCCACTTCCACATGCTCTGAGCCAGATGAGACAGCTGTGGCGAGTGGGTGCCCCCCTGTTTCTGAATGTAGTACATCGCGGTCATGTTGTCCGTCCGGACTAGCACGACCTTGTTGCTCAGATGTACAATGAAGGACTTGAGCGCCATGAAGATTGCCATCAGTTCCAGATAGTTGATGTGCATCTTCTGTTGCTGCGTCGTCCATAGTCCCTGCACTGTGTAAGTGAGCACATGTGCTCCCCAGCCCTGGAGAGATGCGTCCGTCGTCAGGACAATCTGCGGCACGGGCTCGTGGAACAGTCGGCCCTTGCAAAGGTTGTGTGGAGTCCACCAATGCAGAGAGTCGTATGCCCGACTGGTAACCAACACTAGGTCTGTCAATTGCCCACGAGCCTGTGTCCACTGATTTGCTAAGCACTCCTGGAGCGGGCGCATATGTAACCGTGCGTGAGGGACTATGAAGATGCAGGAGGCCATCATGCCAATCAACTGCATGAACACTCTCGCTGGCAGGGAGTGTCTTGGTCGGAATCGTTGGATCAGTGACTGAATGCTGTCGATTCTGACTTGGTTTGGCTGAGCCATGGCTGTCAGGGTGTTGATCGTAGCACCCAGGAACTGCCGGACATGTGCCGGCTGAAGATGCGATTTTGGGTAATTTAGGGAGAAACCCAGATCGTGAAGAAGGTGAATTGTAGTCGACATGTCTGCGGCGCACTGTTGCTCTGACTTGGCTTGTACGAGGCAGTCGTCTAGGTAGGGGTAGACATGGATATTCTGCCTCCTGAGGTGCGCCGCCACTGTCGCTAGACACTTGGTGAACACCCTCGGGGCCGTAGTGACTCCGAAGGGTAGGACTTTGAACTGGTAGTGCCTGCCTTGAATAGTGAACCTCAGGTATTTCCTGTGTGACGGGTGTAGTGGAATGTGGAAATAAGCATCCTTGAGATCTAAGGTCGCTAAGAAATCTCCCTGGTTTAGCAAGGGAAGAATCTGCTGCAGTGTAAGCATATGGAAATGCTCTGACAGTATGTACAGGTTGAGGGGACGTAGATCGAGAATGGGCCTGAGAGAACCGTCCTTCTTTGGAATAAGGAAGTACAGGGAATATACCCCTGTGCCTTCCTCCCCACCGGCACGAGCTTGATTGCGCCTTTTTGCAGCATCGCCACCACTTCCTGCTGCAATAAGTGCAAGTGCTCTGCGGACATAGGCCTTTGCCTCGGTGGGATGTTGGGTGGAGTGGATTTCAGCTCTAGGCAATAACCATACTGGATTAGTTGTCGCACCCACCTGTCTGTGGTGATGTTTCTCCAGACGGGCAGGAACTGCTGCAGTCTCCCCCCGACAGGTGTTAGGTGGTCGGGGGGCAGTGACAGAAAGTCACTGTTTGCTTGGAGTAGAGGTGCGGGAGCTGTTGTTTCCTCTGCCGCGACCTCTGTTGCTGTTATTCCTATAACCTCCCTTGTTCTGTTTAGTGAACGAGGATTGCGTCCCACCTTTGGAGAACTGGGATTGTTGACCCATCTGTCCTCTGGTGACTCCACGTGCACCTGAGCGACGAAAATTGCTGCCACGAAACTGTTGGGACTGCAGGGCCCCCATAGACTTAGCAGTTTCCGTGTCCTTCTTTATTTTCTCTAGGGTGGTGTCAACATCCGGACCAAACAGACTATCAGGATTGACTGGCTGATTCAGAATTGTTGTCTGAATATCCTGCTTAAACCCTGAGATGCGGAGCCAGGCTGGTCTTCTCAGCATAACGCTAGTGTTGATAGCCCTAGCAGCTGTGTCCGCAGCGTCAAGTGCACACTTGATGGCTGCGTTTGATATTAGCTTTCCTTCCTCAATAAGCATTTTGGTGCCTTCTTGGAACTGTGGGGGCAGGTGTTGTATAACCTGTTCTAGGGTGTCGTAGTGCGCCCTATCATAACGCGCCAGGAGCGCCTGTGTATTTGCGATGCGCCAAAAGTTTGCCGCCTGTGCAGCCACTCTTTTGCCTCCTGCCTCAAGCACTTTGGACTCCTTATCCGGGGGAGGAGCTTCACCCGTTGTCTGGGAGTTGGCACGTTTCCTGGCATTGGCAACCACAAGAGAGTCCAGTGGCAATTGTCCCCGGATGTAGACGGGGTCCGCAGGTGCAGGCCTGTACTTCTTTTCAATGCGAGGGTTGACCACTCTCGCCCTCGTAGGCTCCTTAAAAATGTCCCCAGCATGTTTGAGAACACCTTTCAGCATAGGAAGTGTCTTTACTGTCCTTTCAGATATGGCAAAGGTGTCAAAAAGGAAGTCTTCCTCAACCGGGTCGGCATGCATGTCCACATCATGATTGGCTGCCGCCCGTTCAATTAGTGCATGAAATCCTGCTGAGTCCTCAGTCGGGGATGCACGTGCATTAAAGGTCTGCGGGTCTTGGCCCACACCTTGGGTGTTCTGGTCACCAGTGTCGTCGTAAGAATCTGGTTGTACATCAGGTTCATCGATAGGGAAATTGTACTGTTCATCCTCATCATATTCCTCACCCACAGAGTGTTCTGGGGAGGGAGTAGGGCTCCGTCTTGGAGGAGGCTGAATCGGTTCCGTGAGGCCTGAGGCGTCAAGGGGCACCCTCTTCTTTTTCAACGGGATGACGTAGGGGTCCACCGGCTCCGAAGTGATCTTCCGTTTATAGAGTGTCAGCTTGCCGGTGGCAGCATCGATGAAATGCTCTGAATCGTCTTCCGATTCGAGTACACGACGTGGAAGAGGGTCAGGCAGCGAGGAACCCTGTTTCGGAGCCGATTTCGTCGAAAACGCTTTCGGCGCCTCCTTAGGTGGCAAGAGAAAAAGGAGTTTCCCAGAAGGCTTAGCCGGAGCGTCCTTTTGCGGCTGCGGTGATGGCATCGGAGCCGATGGAGCAAAGGCTTTCTCCCTGATTCTCTGCAGTGACTCCGCAATGGGGGACGGTACACTGCCAGTGGGTTTCGTCGCCGACAAGGATGCTTTGAGCGGTCCCTCGGATCCGACGTCCTCGCGGGCCTTGTGCGTTTTGGGCGCGGAAACCGTCTTCGGCACCTCCGAATCTTGAGGCCGGGGCGCAGACTTCTTGGGCGTAGCCTCTTTGGAGCCGACCTTGGCGGGCTTGGACGGCGCCGGAGCCGCTGATCCGTGCCGACCATCTTTCTTGGGGGCCCCTTCCTCGGGCGTCGGTTTCGATTTCGGAGCATCGGAATCGACAGACTTCCTCGGCTTCTGCGGACCGGAGGTCGACGGAGCCGACGGGGTGACGGGCACCGACTTCTTCACAGGCACGGCAGCCATCTTAGGGACACTCGAGTCCTTTGGTTTCAGTTTCGATTTCGGGTCGGCCATTTTAGGTGTTGACGACCCCGACGGTTTCAGTTTCGGTTTCGAAACAGCGTGCCCAGCAAGTGAGTCCGTAGCCGGGCCCGAAGGCGGGGCTGTGGCTTGCGGCAACGGGTCCTGGGTAAGGCCGACAGGCGATCCCGTGTCCCGGTCGGTATCCTCGTAACCTTCGGGGCAGAGCTCGTCCGCAGAGCTATCCGCCGCGGCCCCATAAATCTCATCGTCGTCTCCTACCTCTTCGACGTATTCGAGGACCTGACCCGCGACTCCGTCGTCGTCTCCCGGATCCGCCTCGACCTCCGTCTGTGATGGGGAGATATGTAGAAGGTGACCCTGGACCTCTTCTTCCGGGTCGCCGAAGATGTTCTCCGGATCTGGGGCCGCTTGCCTAGCTTCCAAGCGCACCGCGCGCCGAAGCTTGAGAGTTTTCTTGGAGCGGAACTGTGCACAGGCCTTGCACTTGCCGTCGTCGTGGTCCGGTGAAAGGCACTTGTTACACACGGGGTGTAGATCGATGTGTGGGTACTTGGACCCACAGAGCGGGCAGTACTTAAACGGGCTCCGCTCCATGTCCGTAAAGGCTTGCTGTCGTGTCGCGATGAGAAGGCCTCAAAGTTTAGAAAGCGAAGAAAACTCCGCTTATTCCGGCTTCAAGAGACGGAAGACTCGAGACCGAGCGCAGACAATACCGACGCAAGAAAATCGAGGCCTTTTGGCCGGTAAAAGATAGTGTTACTTGGTTCCGACAGTAAGACGAGGGGGCCACATCCGAACCCAATGGCGGAAAAAAACAATCTGGGGATGGAGCCGATGCCCATGCGCACTGTAGTCCAGGGGAGGAGCCACCTATCTCAGGATACTTCGAAGACTCTTCCAGGACAACAATGTGCAATCATCCGAGCCCAACACTAGGCGGCGATCTAATGCTAAGATATGAATTTAGCAGCCCACATGCCTCGAACAGTCTATTTTATAATTTCCTTCTCCATCTATCAAAGAGAACTTCAGAGTAGTTTCATTTATGAATAAACTGAGTGTTTTTCATGTCTCATTCACTTCACTTGAGAGACAAGGACACTGAACATGTGTAACTGATAGCACAACTATTTGGAGTAAGGTATTCTGAAGCTGTCCACCGCCCAACAGACCTCGTTTGTGGGGATCTAGAATTCTCTAAACAGGATAGTTACTCAACTTCAGTCACGATCTTTCTGAGGGACACTTGGTCTACCTGCAGATTACTCACCTTTGAATAAACCCTGGCGCAGACTGGATCTTAATACTTTTGGCCACCTCGGTGCCAGTTAATCTGTTTTTTTGTTTGCATTTTTCGCAGAAGGGACAAGAAAAACAGCTTTTTGTAGGAGCAGTGCAAGTCTGACTTGGAAACATTTTGCATACATACTTATACAAGAAATAGACACACTACAAATATGCAAAACAGCCTTCCTTTAAACTGGGCAGAGGAGGATCAGTGTTTAATATGCAGGCAGAACAAGCATCGACCAGAAAGTTATCAAAGGCTGTAACTTTTCCTTCTGATGGAACTTCTACCTGCAGTGCTTGAAAGGAAGGTTATACAAGGAACTCCTGTGTTTATGAATAGAAGTGGTGGCTGTACCTCCTCACCTCTGAGTCCAGATACTAGTGCGTGAAGCTAGGACACCCCGTAGCTGCTTTAAAGATGCCTACCACTGGTATTCCTCTTGCTAGAGATGGCTGGTCTGGCAGACTTAACTCTGGTAGAGTGAGCTCGGAACCCTTCTTGCCTATTTGCCAGAGAATTGCAGATGTTTAAGCATAGAAGAAAGTGAGGAAGGGTTCCCTTCTTTTTGTTTGTCTAACCTATAGAGTTGATTGAATCACTTTAGTGCTATCAATTTAGAAGGCAACTGTGGGTCTAGGATCTAGCATTGCATCCCGCTTCCACTTTTGTTGGGCGAGGCGGGGATACATGGCGGCTAAGGGTCATCAATTGACTGAATGGAATGGAGACACCACCTTTGGTAGGAAAGCCATTTTAGTCCGAGTGCTAACATATCCAGAAAGAAATATGTAAAAACGGGAAAAAACACTCAAGCCCTGCAGTGCAGTTCACCACAACGGGTCACAATAACAGCAACCAAAAATACAGTTTTGAAGGCTATGAACCATAATCACCAAAATGAGCCCTGATTCAGAACATTTGAACCAAGTTCAAATCCCACTGAGGATAAACCAAGAGCACTGGTGGAAATACATTTGTCAGTCCCTTTAAAAAGTGAATGACCACTGGGATCCTCCCTCAGCCCGACGCTGTTCAACATTTACATGGCCCCACTCACACACGTATCCCGACAGTACGATCTCAACATAATCTCCTACGCCGCCGACTCAGCTGATCTCTCCCTCACAAAGGACCCCATCACAGCCAAAGCCAAGCCACGAAGGAATGAAGGCCGTCACCGACTGAATGAAGACCAGACGTCTGAAGCTGAACTCGGACAAGAAGGAGGTCCTTATCCTCGGCTCCAACCCTTCAGCCTGGGACGACTCCTGGTGGCCGACGGCACTGGGGGCAGCCGTGACACCCACGACTACGCACGCAACCTGGGAATCATCCTCGACTCAACGCTCTCAATGACCAAGCAAGTCAACGCCGTCTCCTCCTCCTGCTTCAACACCCTCCGCATGCTCCGCAAGATCTACAGATGGATCCCGACAGATACAAGAAAGACAGTCACCCAGGCCCTGGTCAGCAGCAGACTCAACTACGGAAATGCCCTCTACGCGGAGCCCCGACCAAGCTCATCAAACGACTACAACGCATCCAAAACGCCTCGGCACGACTGATCCTCGACGTACCAAGCCACGGCCACATCACCCCCCACCTGAGAAACCTGCACTGGCTCCCCGTCAACAAGAGGATATCCTTCAAGCTCCTCCCACGCACACAAGGCACTCCACAAGACTGGCCCAGCCTACCTCAACAGACGGCTCTCCTACATCCCTAACCGCCAGCTACGCTCTGCCGACCTCTCACTCGCCGCTGTCCCGCGCATCCGAAGAACAACCACCGGTGGGAGATCCTTCTCCCACCTCGCCGCCAAGACATGGAGCACCCTCCCACTGAGCCTACGACAGACCCAAGACCTGCTGACCTTCAGGAGGATACTCAAGACCTGGCTGTTCGATCAGTAGCGCCCCCCCCCCTCAGCACCTTGACACTCGCGGGTATGTAGTGCGCTTTACAAATGATTGATTGATCGATTGAATAAAGATGGGTGATTGGATAGGAACATACAGGGTGAAATGGCACACCGCTGTTAGGCTAAAGACAATGTGAACTTTGGGAGAGTGGCCAAGTTTGCATTCATAGGATAAATGTCTTAACTCGACCACAAGGAAACAAATGTGTTCCATCTGTCATAATTGACTGATTTAGTAAATGGTCGAAGAGCTGATAAGATGACATCAACAACATCTGTGGACAGACCAAGAACTCAGATGTTCCTACTCAGTCTCCAGGCATGAAGATAAGAGTTTAAATTCTAGGGTACAGAATCTACCCTTCAGATTGGGAGAGTATTCTAAGTGGATCACATAGGAACACATTTAGATGATCTATGTACCACAGCTTTCTTGGCTAATCTGGGGCAAAGCTTGAAACCAGTCTTGGCAAATCATCAAAACCTGAGACATCAAGTGTAAGGGAAGAAATGCACAGTGAAACAGAAACCGCCATTTCAACTGAAACATCCTCCATGGCTCCCTGCAACGGATGCTGAGGGTACAGAACATCTTGCAGTGGATGTTCTCAGGAGTGTTACGCAGGTCCTCGTGAGGTGTACTCCACCATTCGAAGAGACTGACCAGCTCCGGATGGAGATGCTAGTCGTGATCTGTGAGACAGTCAACTGAGACTGCTAGCATGGATGTTCAGTGAGCCAGCCAAGCAGTTTGTAACCATTAATATCCACTATCGGCACACCGACGACCAAAGGGTTTCTAAAAACAGGTGAGATCCCACTCCTCCGTGCTTATTGATGTATCCCAACACTGTCATTTTGTTAGTTACAATCTTAGACTGACTAGAATCATCACTGGTAACTCTAGCAGACTGATGTGTAATCACTACTCCTCTGGAGACCCGAGGCTCCTGATCTCCAGACCCACCAGATGTGCTCTCCACCAGAAGGTGGAGGCATCAATCACGACTGTATATATTGATGGTGGAGGACAAAAGGAACTTCCTTGCCAGAGGATCTCTTGCAATGGGCTAAATCTGCTGCAGTTTCCCTGGAGATCATGATGGAGTTTTAGATCTCCATGGTGTTGGAACCTTGCCTTAGGGAGCACCACTGGAAAACCATCAAGCGCCAGCGTGCATGAGTGACCAAAAAAATGCTGAATGTCAACAGACCAAGCAGAGACAAAACCATTAGTACTGGAATTTGAACTCCCAGTTGAAACTTCAGAATCATGTTCCAAATGTTCTTAATCTTGTGGTAATGCACAGAGTATGGTAGTATCCAGTATACTGACAGAAAATCCCACGTCAAACACCACAGATTTAGCCTTTTGCAAGCAGCACATCATCTGCTGCACACTGCCTTTCAGCAGCAAGTTGTCACGGTAAGATAAAACTGATTCCCCACCTCCTGAGAGGAGTTGCTACCACCATCATCACCTTGGTAAAGATTTTTGGAGCCGATGTGGGGCCCAGGTTAAGCACTGTAAACTGGTAGTGAGTGGACCCCCACAATGAATCACTTATGATTTGTCGGACAACAGGACTGCGATGTGAAAATAGGCATCCTGAAAGTCTAGAGATACCATCCAGTTGTCTGTGTGCAGTGCCCAAAGGACCCGAGCTAGACCACACATTGTCAATCTCTCCTTGCATCAGAAGAGATTCATGAGTCTGAAGTCTAGGATCGTACGAAGACCGCCATCCTCTCAGGGATTAGGAATTACGGAGTGTAGCATCCCTTTGTTTCCTGCTCTGGCACCAACTACACTGCTCCCTCCTGTAGCAAGAATACCACTTGCTCCTTCAGGATGCTCAGGTGCTCTTCTGATTGAAGGGACTATTGCAAACAGATTCTGGGGAGTGGGGGGAGTCGCTAGTAGGAAGGGAGTTTATACCCTTTCCTACAATTTGCAAGAACCTTTGATCTACAGTAATGGCCTTATAGGCCTGTAGATAAGAGGCTACCTATCCACCCACTGGCCACATGTTCCTTCACGGATAAACCACTGCAGCTTCCCATGTGGTGCTGGGAAAGAGAAAGAGGATGACTGAAGCTGTTTTACGCACGGTGGTCTTCTACAACTCTTAGCGGATGCGGGGGTTGGGCTTCCGTAGCTGGGAGGGTGAATACTAACATTTTTAGGGGATCTTGGCATCAAAAAGTGCCACTTGTGGATCCTTGTAGACCTTCTGTCTTAGCTGTAAGCTTGCTCCTCCTTGAATCTTTCTAATACTGCATCATCTTCCTCAAAAAGTTTTTATCCTTCAAAAGGAGAGGCCATTACATTCTTTTGGACGTCCCCAGAAAAGCCTGAGAACGTAGCTAAGCAGGTCTCCTTAGGGATATTGAGAAGCTTATAGACCCAGCAATAGAATCATCAGTGTCCAATCCAGTTTTTAACAGGTGTAGAGTCGCTTCCTGTCCATAGTGAACCATCTCAGCAAAATATGGTATGGAAGACTGGGAACAACCACATCTGCCATATCTCAAAGGGCATGTGTCAGCCAAGAAAACATGCAGCATTCAGGGATCTTAGCCCAAGTCTCCCATGGGATATTTTTTTTCCTACTTCCTCTAATTTCTAAAACTCCCTATCTGGGGGATGTCCGGGTAATGTACCCACGTTAAGCATAGTGGTGGATAATGCCTGATTCACCAAACTCTCCGGAGTGGGATAAAGGGAAAAAAACAGGCTGGAGCTTTTGGAGATGGTCTACATCTCGGTGCAATAATCCTGTTTAACGTCTGGTACGTGGTAGGACTTGACCACGGACCCTTCATTGTCTCTACAAGCATTTCATTTAAGAGAAGCAGGGGTTCGTGGGTGGGGGTAGAGGTCTGTAGTACATCGGTCAAATTGTTAGGAGCATGCTCTGTTGAGGGAGGGGGAAGATGTTTGCCATGCATTCTGGATACCTGAAGCTATCCGCTGCCTTCTCTAAGTAGTAAAGATCTGCTTGTGCCCCTGTTGCACATAAATCTTCTTGTTGTCTGGAGTGCTGCCTTAGAGCTACTCCTTCAGCAAGAGACAAAAGAATAGCCCGGCAGAGATTAGCTTGCTCAACTCTAAAGTGGACTTCGGAAGCAGAAGTTAAAGTTCAAACAAGAAACCTTATGTGAAAAGACTAAAAAAAGAGAAAGCATTTCGGTGTAGTAGCAGATGTATGAACTCCCTGAATAACCGACCACCAAAGAAATGATCAGCCATCCCTAGCAGTTCTTGGAATCTCAAGAGGTTACGGATAATGAAACCAAAATTAAATGAAAATGAAAAGTGGAAAGTCTAAAATAAATATGGGAATTCTCTATAGCATGGAAAGCTGTATAATGCTAGTCTGCGAACTTAAAAAAGCTTCCCCAGAAACCATGCACATCAATGTTTTAAAAGGCAGCAGACCAGAAATGTGGGTTCTTGCTCAATAGTGTTCCAGGCTTTATTAGCCTTGGGCTGCAGTACATTTTATTTATTTATTTATATCATTTCTAAAGCGCGCTGTAACCCTACGGGCATCCTGGCGCTGAAAAATGCAACTGATGGGCTGGTTTGTGAGGGCAAAAACAGGGGGGAGGCTTTATGGAAGTGAGACATTAGGAAATAGCCAGGTCTTGATCCTTTTGCGGAAGAGCATCAGTTCGTTGGTTTTCCTAATTGCCAGAGGCAGGCTATTCCAAAGGTGGGCTGCCGCTATGCTGAAAGCTCTGCCACCATAGGTGGCTTTCCTGATCCTGGGTATACTAATAAGATTGGTGGAAGAGGATCGGAGGACCCGTGTAGGTTCATACCACTTGAACTTGGCCTGCAGGGGTTTGGGACCCAAACTATGTGCAGCCTTGAAAACGGTACACAGAGATTTGAACCGGATCCTCTGCTGAATGGGTAACCAGTGCAGCTCGGCCAGAGCAAGAGTGGTGGAAGAACGACGTCCTCGAGAAAGCACCATCTTTGCAGCTGCCGCCTGGATGCTCTGGAGCCTGGAGATCAGATAAGCAGGAGATTCCAGTAACAGAGCATTGCAGTAATCCAGGCTATTGCAAGCGTGTTTGATTAAATCTCCTTAAAGTTGACATGAGTTCTTATTGCAGTTAAGTAAGGGTGTTCCCAAACCGTATCCTACACATAAGTACTTCTTTTAAAGTGGCACTGGGACCTAAATTGAAGTTCAATCCTTTTCTCTAGTACAAAATTCATGTGTAAATTTTTTGTTAAGGAGTTCCTGTAATTTCAGCTTCCTAGCAACTCCTTAAAGTGCATTATAATGATCTGGCTTATCCACAAATTTTAAAGGACAAACCTCGGAATTCTTCAGCTGAAATAAGGGAGGTGGTGGGGGGGGGTCAGTAAGACAAGGCTTAACCTTGTCTTCACTGCAAAAAGAGCTGCGCAGGGCAAGCCAAGATTTCTTGCCCACTAAGAAGTTTTCTAGTCAGGCAGTTTTGGCATCCTGTATGGAGTTGAATTCTTTAAAAATTAAAGTTTCATAGAACCCTGCACCGGTTTAGCCAAATAATTCACACGCTTCTTAGAAACAGCACAACAGTTTGGCATGGGCTACATCCAAACATCAAGTCATATGGGCCTGCTCGATCATTCAAGGTGTGTTTAGTCCTTGGTCTCCCATTGGACTTGGTCAGTTTCTACACCCTTGTGAATGCCCTTCATCTCTAGCGATTCAAGAGAAGGATGGTTCAAGTCTAACTGGAAGTTGAGAGGATGCCTAGGGGCATCACACCCTCACAAAGGCAGGCAGAATCTTCTTCAAAGACTGCCCTTGATTGGGGGGGCGGGGTGTATTTGTAGCAGGCTGACAAATAGCCCTCTAGACGGCAGGTAGGGGAGATGACCGGTAACACATTTAATTGTGTTTTTATTTGAAAGGGACAGGGTGGCACCTGATAAGAATGAGAAAGCTGTGGCTAGGGCTTAGGGTGCCAGACAGCTCTAGAGGTCACAGTTCCCTTGCCTATCTTTTGAAATGATGTATAGCGGGGTTTAATCACAGAAAGCAACAAATTAGCCTGAGAAAACTGTTTGAGCTAATCAGAACACAATCCAAAGAACAACCCCAGCCACTCAGCACCACGCGCGAGGCTCCCTCCTGTGAAGACTTCTCCGATTTCTTTATCCAAAAAACTGAGAGCATAAAGGGCGATCTCCTTAGTGACGCAAGCCTCTACTCCAAACCGCAATGCATATCACCCACTGAACCAAAAAACAATGCTACATGGTCATCCTTTGTCACCTACTCTGAAGAAGAAATTGGCAAACTGCTCAGCACCTTGAAACCATCCAATCACCTCACAGACCCCCTTCCTGCTAACGCTGTAAAAGACTTTACCCCTGTGCTCCTCCCACTCTGGACTAAAATTATCAACAGCTCACTTCAACAAGGAACCATCCCTGACTCCCTCAAAGTGGGTCAAGTCACACCTTTACTAAAGAAACCTACAGCCGACCCCTCTGATATAAACAACTACCGTCCCATTACCAATATCCCCACTCTCGCCAAATTGTTGGAAAAATGCGCACAACTACAACTGACTAAACACATTGTTCAGTTTGATCTCCTCAACCCTCATCAATCAGGCTTCCGAGCAGGACACAGTACAGAAACTGCTATGACCCACATAATTGACGACGCCCTTCAAATCCTAGACCAAAACGATACCTGCCTCCTCATCCTTCTTGATCTCTCTTCGGCATTCGACACCGTCAAACATGAGAATTTACTCAAACTTTTAAACACAAGAATGGGTCTATCTGGGACTGTTCTCAAGTGGTTCACTTCCTTTCTACACAACAGGTCGCAGAAATTCAAGAGCAACAACCTGATGTCCTCGCCAATACCTGTTTCGTTAGGCGTCCCCCAAGGCTCCTCCCTATCCCCAACTTTGTTCAATCTAGTTATGGAACCTCTCACCACCTTGTTACAAGCAGCCAATGTACACTTTCACATGTACGCCGATGATACCCAACTATATCTCAAAGTAGAATCCCCCAATGACATTTTACTCCTGAACTCAACCATCAGAAGCACCCAATCCTGGCTTGCCGATAATCATCTTCCCTTTCCCCCACACTGTTCAACCTCGTCATGGAACCTCTCGCCACCTTGCTCCAAGCATCCAATGTACAATTCCATATGTACGCTGATGACACACAACTTTACCTAAAGCTACGATCCCCGGAAGATATCAAACTTCTGAATTCCACACTTAGAAACACTCAAGCTTGGTGGGCCGATAATCACCTCAAACTAAATGCTCTGAAAACTGAGTTCCTACTGATCTCACCTCCTGCGAAAATTACCACCACCCAAATCTGACTTAATAACCTAACAGCACTCAATGTCCAACCTACCATCGTGGATTCGGCGAAATCCTTAGGCATCACACTCGACGCCAAGCTCAACATGCAACAGCACGTTAGCAAAGCAACAAAAGGAGCTAATTTCCAAATCAACACACTGAGGAAACTTAAACCCTTCCTCCCAGCCAAGGACTTCCAAACTGCTGTACAAGCTTTAGTCATCCCTCGCATAGACTATGGAATTGTGGCCCTCAGCGGACTCCCGCTATCCACAACCGCACCCCTAAGAGCCTCCCTGAACGCTGCCGCGAGACTCATTACTGGCTCAAGAAAACACGCTCATATATCCCCAGACTTAAAATCCCAGAAATGGCTGCCTTTTGAAGCAAGAATACAGCTAAAAATTGCCGTTATGACACACTCGGCCGTGCACCACAAGGCACCCAACTACCTAGCTCAAAAGTTGTCTATATCAGGAGGCTCGAGATCCAACAGAAGCACAAAAATTCTACTCCTGAAACCCCGTAGATTCCGGAAGGAAAAAACATACAAACGCTCCTTCTCAGGAATGGCACCCAGGATCTGGAATGCACTCCCCTCCTGAAACCAGGCTTATCTCCTCCACTGCATTCTTCAAGAAAGAGGTGAAAACCATCCTTATGGCCAAGTTCACCTGAACTTTAAGGTTGTTGGATCAGAGACTTTGCATCGCTTTGTATTATTGATTACCTGATTGTCTCTTGGCATTATATTCTTACTTGATTGCGACACTATTATGCTACTCTCCTACTACCGACCACTATATGGTACACATTAGTTTGTTGTACCACCCTCTTGATGCCCCCACCCCTTGTTCTCTCTAATCCTAAGAAAATGGTATAAGCCATCCCTACATCCAAAGCTTACCTGAACTCTATTGTAGCGGGTTCAATGAATTTGCACCGTCTTATATTACTGGTTACCTGATTGTATATTGGTATGTTATCTGTACATTACTGCTATCCTATTATGCTACTGACTATTATACTGTTCCCATTAGTTCTGTTTAGTCACCCTCCTGTTGCCCCTACCCCTGTCTCTGTGAAGCGCTCCGATATCTGTAAGGATCTTGTTCGCGCTATATAAAACTTTGAATAAATAAATAAATAAATAATCATCTCAAACTCAACGCTCTGAAAACAGAGTTCCTTCTTATCTCTCCTCCCGCGAAGATCTCTACCACACAAATTTGGCTTAAACACCTAACTGCACTCAATGTCCAACCCACCATCGTGGACTCAGCAAAATCTTTAGGCATAACACTAGACACCAATCTCAATATGCAGCAACATATCAGCAAGGCAACTAAGGGAGCGAACTACCAAATCAATACCCTGAGGAAACTTAAACCCTTCCTCCCTGCCAAAGACTTCCAAACTGCAGTACAAGCACTAGTCATCCCTCGAATAGAATATGGCAGCATTGCCCTCTGCGGACTCCCCCTAACTACTACCGCACCCCTAAGAGCTTCTCTAAACGCTGCAGCGAGACTCATCACTGGGTCAAAAAAACACTCACATATCTCACCTGACTTGAAATACTTGAACTGGCTACCTTTTGAAGCCAGAATACATCTGAAAATCGCCTGCATGACGCACAAGGCTGTCCACCTGAGCTCACCCAGCTATCTCACTCAGAAGCTAACAATTTCTGGAGGCTCTAGAAACACCAGAGGCACAAACAATCTTCTGCTGAAGCCTCGAAGATTCCGGAAGGAAAAAACTTGTAAGCGCTCCTTCTCAGGAATGGCACCCAGGATCTGGAACTCACTCCCTCCTGATACGAGGCTCATCTCCTACACTACACTGTTTAAGAAAGAAGTAAAAGCTATCCTCATGGCTAAATACACTTGAACTATTGTTCTGGACTCATTTAAGTCGCTGCACCGATCTTTATTACTTGTCGTCCCCTTTGTTCATATGTTTTACTTGTATTGCCTACTTACATTATCTTCTATGTTCCCACGTATTTGTACTATTAGCATTACTGACGTGTCTGTTTGACTATGCTCCCTCATGTTCCCCCTTTCTATGTAAAGCGCTCTGATATCTGCAAAGATCTTGTTCGCGCTACATAAAACTTTCAAAATAAAATAAAAAATAAAATAAAATAAATAAATACTGAACATGCTAGATGGGTCAGTAGACATGACTTTGCAGTGATATGATAAAGGTCAAACTAATCATTGCTGGTTTAATACTACATAGAAGTTGGTTTACTGTATGGCAATGAGCATGCTACCTTTAACAGAAGAGATTATAGAAGGTGTGTTCTTACTACTAGAGTAAGGTCTGAGGGGAACTTGCTTTCCTTGTCCTCTTGTTGGCAGGGGCATAGTACGAGCTGCTACATCAAAAGGGCAATTGCCCTCAGGTTAGTAATTACAGTATTTCACGCCTTTCTTGGTAGAACTCTGGTCCGGAGGAAATCTAACTGCAGTCACTACAAGAGGTGCCAAGCCACCTGAATTGGCTTACTTCAGTCCCCTGGAAGCAGACGGAACAACATTTCATTAAAGCAGTTTCGACACATTTATAATACAAAAAAATAACAGCTCACAACTGCAGGCTTTGTCAAACGAAAGCCTGTGCAGTACTAGTCCTTTGGGGGGCTGTAACTGCAGAAACACACATGCTAGCACAACTTGCACATTTCCCTTCTGAAAGTTTAACAACTTGGCCTTGAAGGCTTTGGGCTTACACTTGCCCAGACTGTTTGGCCTGACATGCTTGAAGCACTGGCTGCAATAGTACAGTGCTGCTGATAAGGCCTTTTGCTCTATTTTTTTATCCCACTTTTAGGTGGGGTAAACCTAGACTGTCTCACATTTAAAAAGTATACCTTTTGCACGTTTTGCACTGTCTAGACACTTACCAAAGTCCAATATGTCATTTGATGTTTGCCAATTAGTTGCCATGTTCTAGAGGTAGCACATATGCAGTGAGGTGGTTAACACGCCTCTTATTGCAGAGAGCTTCAAATAGCTCAGCACATAGAGCAAAGCACACAAAAAAGGAATTTCCATACGAGACTTCACACATTTTACATAAAACAGTATTACCTCAAAGTTGTGTAATGTATTACAACAAATATAACCACAACTTATTTCTGTTTAAACTTACCCTTCCTTGGTCAAATGAAGAATTATTTTGATCTCCAGAATTCCAAGAACTGGACCCCGTCCTTTCATCTAAGCCTACTGAAACAAAGACAGAGGGTTACCTGTGCTGTACATATTTGAATATTAGTAAAGCACGCTCATTAATATACTTGCAAAAACTCTTAATTTACCATTGATGAATGTGAACCCGATATACATATGTGAATGGAATGCTGCAACTGAATTTACAGACGACGCAGCTATAAACGTTCACAAAAAATACTGAGCATGCAACGCGTTTAACTTCAAAAACAGACTTTGACAACATCTACCTGGCTACTAAGGCTGTCTGCCACACTTCATTCCAGACTCTGCGCGAGCCCCAAGTATTCTAATGCCTAGTGTTGAACTACCTTACAAGAATACTCTAATTATGCTAGCAGACCAGATGTTTGTGCAGCCCTCCATCTCCTGATGGCTATTCACCCAGCCGAGGTATAGATGGCTTGTGAGAAAGGCATTACAATTCCACTGCTTCTCACTTAGTACATTTTCGGCTCCTTTTTGGGCTTAACTCAACCGCCTTGAATGTAAAAGAGCAATGGTGACCCTGCTTCCCACCACGCCTACAGCTAAGGTAAAATCTAAATCTAGGATTCTTTAGCACAATCTCCATTCACCCATGATAATTTCTCCTAATACCCCTACACCTACATCTTCACACTTAACACTCCTATTCTTGATTTTTTTATCACCCATTCAGCAGTATGACCATGGTGTACAAGCAATGTAAAACAAACTAAACAACGATTCACATTTTTATTTTATTTTAAGTTTTATATAGTGCGAACTAGACCCAAGACATCGGGTATCAGAGCGCTTTACATGAGCGCCAGCTTCGTTACATGGGACACATAAATGCCCACATTATGTCCTCAAGCTCCTATCAAAAACTAAGAGGAAAAATAGAACTGCGTTAAGCATTAATGACGCATTTATGAACATGACGTAATTTGGAATGCAATGACGAGGACTGGACTGTGACAGTAAATTCTTTATATACATGGTTTGGACTCTGGAGGCATCATGTAATTTAAGACTTCGGTAGTCCTCAAGACATCTTAAACCCTTCTTGGTTTTATGTATATTATACTTCTAAATTGATTGTAGTGTATCATTTACATCTTTTTGACGTTTGGGATGGAATTAGTTCCTCCTGACCAATTGATGGTTGCTCTCCATGTTTTTTCCAGATGACCTGTCTAATCAATAAGGTTGAAACGTCGTCGCCTTCCTTGGAAAAAAATTAGGATTCCACAAAACCTGTTGCTGTATATAATTTCCTTTTTTGCCATTATTATTTCTGTTTACACTATAGTTTGTCCTTTGTTAGTGATATTTGTTTGTGTAACCTTGTGAGCACATTTTGTGTTATTTGAATTCTTTACCAATGGAAAAAAAATGGATAACTTTTTGATGGTACTGTGTTATTTGATTTTTTAAATTAATTATTTGAAGTCAAATGTTTTTCCTTTAACTAGGAACCTGAACCATTGTAGCGTTTATATAGCATTGGACACAACAAAAATAAACACATTTTTGGTCAGTAACAGTGCTTTAAATGGGCCGGTACTAGTCGATACGGAGTACCAGCCCTTATTTATTACTAGCAGCCCGCCCCGACGTCGTCCGGGGGCAATGAGGCTTTAGGGCCAACCGCCCGCCCCGACATTGTCCGTGTCCCGGAGCCTTACCTCAGCCGCCGTTCTTCAGGGCCAACCGCCCGCCCCGGCCCCCTCCCGCCCAGACATTGTCCGTGTCCCGGAGCCTTACCTGAGCCGCCGCTCCTCCCCGTGCTCCTGACTTCACCACCGCTCCTCGCCGCTCGTCACCGCTTCTCCCCGCCTGTCCTCCTCTCCCCGCCTGTCCTCCTCTCCTCCCCGCCTGTCCTCCTCTCCTCCTCGCCTGTCCTCCTCTCCTCCTCGCCTGTCCTCCTCTCCTCCCCGCCTGTCCTCCTCTCCTCCCCGCCTGTCCTCCTCTCCTCCCCGCCTGTCCTCCTCTCCTCCCCGCCTGTCCTCCTCTCCTCCCCGCCTGTCCTCCTCTCCTCCCCGCCTGTCCGCCGCTCCACCCCGCGCTCATGTCCGCCGCTCCTCCTCGTCAGCACACACATCGCGGCCGGCGCTACGTCGCGGCCGGCGCTACTTCCAGGGGACTATTTTTTTTATGTTACATTTTTTAAATAACGTTTAATTTTTACTTTGTATAGCCTATGTCCATCTGCACACCCTGACAATTCCAACGATGTATCGGGTGTGTGGATTGGCGCTGTGATTCCCGAGTTTACTCGCCTCAAAGCTTCAAAGTTCTTCCTTTATTATAGTAGTATAGATGAGGAAGAGTACCTGCACTTCTCAAGAGAAACGGAATACTTTTAATTGAAGAGTGCCAGCACTTCTCAGAAGCGAACAGGTACTCTGGTACAGAGTACCTGCACCTCTATTTTTCCATTACAAGTACTGGTCATTAAGATGTACTCGCATATAAGAATTTAATTCACAGCATGACATTTTTAAGGCCTGGGGACAACAAACAATGTTGGAATATCATGGTCCCACGAAGTCTATTTTGAGGCACATTGACCTGGTGAGCTAGGATAACATATACATACTAGAGTTAGAGGAGGTGAGCAAGCGAGGGCCGCAGGAAGCAGTTATCTGAATAAACTGCAACTGTGCAGGTCAGGGCTAGGAGTCTGACTTTACTGAGCATGTCCCACAGCTGAAATATTATATGGTGGACTGGCACTGATAGTAATTCGGAATAAATAAACAGGTTCCGGATATCAGGAGATTTCATTACAAGACAGGAGGCTACATTATGCATAAATCCTTTTAATGCAGCTCAAAAACAGCTGCTTACATCACAAAGACTAGAATAAGAATAAGTGACATCACAATATTTATAAAAGGCATGTGCCAGGGAAGATCAGCCTCTTTTAAATGCGGCTCACAGATAAGTAATCTCTCCTTATCTTCTGCTCATTGATTTATCATTTACTGCATATTTGATATATGTAATGAATGTATAACTGTATATTTTAATGAAAATATATTAACTTTGCATTTTAATGAGGATACATACTTAATTTTCATTTTCATCAGGTTTAAGCTGAACTCGCTCTCTGGCTTGTTTCAACGCTTAATGTCCCCTCGACCTCCAATTTATGGTCGTCGGTCCCTTCTCCCTCCGCACCCCCCCCCCCTTTTTCATCAGCGTTAGGAGCTGTCAGGGTTATCATGCCATTGAGGGATTTAGGGATTTAGAGGTTAATTTAACTTGGATCATAACTCCCACAAGGTATTCTACCCCCTTACGCCGTCTTTTATTAAAGAATTTTACTTTTTATCGGCATTTCTTAATTTCGGCTCGGCTCCGTCAAACCAGCGCGAGCTACCGAGTGCAAGCGAAGGAATGGTCCTTGGCAACGGCAACGCGCCGCCGTACGCCTCCTAAGGTCCATTCCTCACACACCATGCCCGGCTGCTCAAGCGCGTCGGTTTACCTTCAAGGTCTTTCCCGACTGCGCTCGATCAGTTGTTTCTACCGCCAGGAGCCTTTTAGGTCGCTTTCAAAGCTTATTATCTTGAATTATTCCCCCGTTTTGATTCCTTTATAATCCAATCGTTATTTAACCCCCCTTTAACGTTGTCCTCATAAATAATAAAAAATAAAAATAAAAATTCGACCTTAATTTAGACTTAGAATTGTTTTTTCTGGCATAATTCGTCAATAATATTAAAAAAAATAAAAAAAGGGGCAAGATTCAAAACTGTTTAATCTTTTTAGGGAACACCTGAATACACTTGATTATTATAATTTAGAGTACATTATTTATCCCCTTGTATTATATATATATATATCATGTCTGATTTGGAGTCTAACGACGCTGTCGCAAGCTCCCATACCCACACTAGCGATTCTTTTAAGAATTTCCTTAAAAAAGAAATGAGATCATGCATGATTAATACCCTAAAAGAGGTCATGTCTCATAAAAGAGCACTAAGTATTGAAGGTGATACAACAAATAATCCTTCCCTATCCAAAGCCACTAAGAAAGTCAGGCACAATCTAGGCACTACTGGTAACATTCCTAACCCAGTTGACATGGGAGGTCCTAGCACCTCACACAGTATGGGAGGCCCTAGCGCCTGTGGTATACTGTTATGCATTCTCGTGCTGCCCCGGCACGAGAATGCATTCTTATCTCCCTGTTCTGTTCTAGTGTTCTGGGCAACGTTTGTCAGTTGCCCGGAGTCCTGGAACAGAGCAGCTGTTAACCTGTGGGTGTCTCTGATATTCTACCTAATAAAAGAAGACTACCAATTTACCTACGAGACTCTTAACTTCTTCATTACCACATACAACATTTGGCAACGAGGAGCTGAACCCACTGAAGACACCCACCAGGAAGACACTCGACAGACACTCGGCGCATCCTTTCTACAGCAACTCTCATCGATCTTCACGATTTAAATCGGTCCTATCTCTAAGAGGTTCGCTTATTAATACCTCAAGGACTTCGATTTATAATCTTCAGCCTCTTACAGATACCCAGTGACGTCTTCCATAAACGGACCAAGTCTTCGCCTGAACGTTCCAGCTTTGAGACACCATACGTCACCACCTGCGAGGTATGAGAATTCTCTATTATCGTGAAACTGACGCGAGGCGACTATGATCTCACGCAGACCAAAGCGTGTTGACATCATCACGCTAGAGTTAGCGGCCATTTTGGAGGTCGCTTAGCAACACTTCACCGAACAATCATTTCACGAAGCCGACTCCGTTTTTAGTCAAACTTTCTTCTTTCTTTCACCAGATGACTGAATTTTAGAGCATTTTCGACAGAAAGGTATGGTTTTCTTTTCTCGATAACAGACACACCATTGTCTGTCCCTCAAGAAAAATTTTCGTTTTCTAAGAAGTAAATGCAAAATTTATTTTGTATTAACAATTGATTAAAACGAATTATAAAAGAAATACTTAATTTGATATGGCTTCTCCACAACAATTTGCACAGCCCCCACCATTTCTTCAACTTCCGGGCAAACCAGCTATTCCATGGCGTCAGTGGGTTAGAGCATTTGCTAACCATATTATTGCTATTGATGCTGTGAAGTTTAGCCCCGAGAGAAAAGTAGCTATATTATACGGCTGTTTAGGTGTTGCTGCGCAAAACGTTTTTGAAAATCTTCCAAGGTCCCCTGCCCCTACAGGTGAAGCAGGTGACCACTGGGATGAATATAAGGAAGCTTTATCTCGCCTGGCCAGGCATTATGGTGAGGAACCTAACGAAATGCTAGAAAGACATAATTTCTTTAAAAGGAAACAACGAGAAGATGAAACTGTGGAAGAGAACATCGCACAGCTAAGAATTTTGGCGTCAACTTGTGAGTTTGAGTCAAACCCTGATATTTACATCCGAGATCAATTTGTTTTTCTTGCTATTCCAAAAAAATCCAACAACGATTATTAAGTTGCAAAATGCCTACACTTCAAGAGACCATTGACATTGCTAAGAGTATCGAGAGATCCATCACAACGTCTAATGCTCTTAGTAATGATCAACCTTGCACCTCTCTTAAGTCTTTTCCACATGATAATTCAAATATCAATGTAGTAAATGTTAACAGACCTTTTAAGCAATTCCCTAGGAAACCAAATTCAAATTCTTTTTGTTTCAGATGCGGCTCAAAGTCTCATCTTGGTCATAGTCCAACGTGTCCTGCTCTGGGCAGAAAATGTGTTTTATGCAAAAAGATCGGACATTTTCAGAATTTATGTAGGTCTGTTAAAAAAACTTTCAGACCATCGGTTAATACAGTTGAATGTTCTGAGCTTGATGAATGTGTGGATGAGTTTCAGGATTTAGTTGTTTCTATTCAATGCAATTATATTCAAACTCCGAAGTTGGTCAAAGGTCCTGTGGGCACTGCACTGTTCGGGGAGGTTGAAATCTCCGTTATGGCGGATTCTGGTTCCCCAATAACTATATTGTCAGATGTTACATTTCATGAAAAATGGCTGAATTCTATCGCCTTATTGGAGTCTGATGTCAGTCCTAAGGCATTTGGTGAATCTGACATTATCATGCTTGGTTATTTCAACTACAGATTAGAGTGTTTAGGTAGGTCAATTATTACAAAAATATATGTTGCTGTTAAGGGTCGCAACATAATTGGGTGGCAAGATCTTGCGAAAATGGGTCTATATTTGGTACCGGGTTCTGATAACCCATTGAGAGTTGGTGAACCACCTGAGGATTATTCTCCTGCTCCACCTTTTGTTTCTGAATGTTTGATTGTCAATAACCAAGAGTCTGATATTAAACAAGTTTTGGATAAATTTCCAAAGGTATTTTCAAAAAAGCCAGGTACTGTTAAAGGATTCCAACATGAGATCAAGTTAAAAGCCTGTGCTCAACCTGTTGTCCACAAGGTTCGACCAGTTCCCATTAGTGCAAGGGAGGAACTTAAATCTGTTATCACTTCACTACAAGATGATGGTATTATTGCATCCTCAGATTCATCTGAATGGGTTTCGCCCATCGTTATAGTACGGAAAAAAAATGGCGAGGTTAGGTTGTGCACCGATTAACGCACTTTAAACAAAAATATTTTGGTTGACTGCCATCCCCTTCCCAAAATTCAAGACCTCCTTGCCAACTTAGGAGGAGCAAGATACTTTTCCATTATTGATTTACGTTCTGCATACCATCAGGTTCCCCTCACTAAGGCTTCCCAAGAGCTGACCACATTTGTAACTCCATTTGGAGTTTTCAAATATTTAAAACTTCCTTTTGGCCTGGCATCCGCCGCCAGCGTGTTTCAAAAGATCATGGATCATCTTTTTCATGACATGCCAGGTGTACAGGCCTATCAAGATGATATTTTAATTTTTTCAGTTGATTGGGAAACACATTTGTCACATCTTACTTCAGTTTTAAATAAACTCAATGATGCAGGCATGACGGTCAGAGCCGATAAATGTAAATTTGGAACTCAATCTTTAGAGTATTTAGGACACACCTTGACTCCAGAAGGAATCAAACCTAAATCTTCTCTCACTGATGCCATTTCTAACGCCACTCCCCCCAAAGGCAAAGACGCTCTGCGTTCTTTCCTTGGATTGGCAGAATATTATGCTCGCTTCGTGAAAGGTTATGCACTGATTGTGGAACCCCTTCGTGCATTATTACGCAAGGGTTCAAAATTTGAGTGGTCAGAAAATGTTGATACATCTTTTACTCCGATTAAAAACAATTATTGGTGCACCTGCTTTGCATCCTTTTCAAGATTCTGCTAGATGTTTTTTTAATGGTTGATGCAAGTTTGACTGGTTTGGGTGCTGTTTTGGGACAATGGGTTTCAGGAAGAGAACACACGATTGCTTTTTCTTCAAGGAAACTTAAAGAATCAGAAACACATTATAGTGCTATAGAACGTGAATCTTTAGCTTGCGTTTGGGCAATAGAAAAGTTTAAAAACTATATCTGGGGACGTGAGTTTGATTTGTTCACAGACCACAAACCTCTCACTCAACTTCTTAATGGAAATGGTCTTGGAAAAGCCTTGTCAAGACTTGTCAGACTGTTATCTAAGTTACATGAATTTCACTTTTGTATTAAGCACATTTCGGGTGGCAAAAACTTTAGGGCTGACTGTCACGAATGGCTTTTGATAATTCATCTGATTTAGAAAACTTTGATGATGTTGAATGTGTAGTTGCCACTCTTGATGCTGTCAAGTTATGTCCTTGCATTACTGAAGAATCGAGGACCAAGGCTTATGATAATGATCATAACTTAAAATTAGTAGCACAATACGTCACCAAAGGATGGCCTGAGACTAGGAAACTTTCAAATGAGTTAAAAGCTTTTGCTATGATTTCCTCTGAATTGTCATTGGTCAACAATCTAATTATGAGGCATGATGTTTTTGTTCCTCCTTCTGATGTTCGAAACGATATCATTAGATTTGCACATCAAGGTCATCTTGGTATTACTAAAACAGCTCAACTTATCAAATCCCATTACTGGTGGCCTTCTATCGAATCTCAGGTTACGTTTTTTATAGATTCTTGTAGTGAATGTTTACTTTCAGATAAAAAGTGGAAAATGATGAACACTCCTCTTCACCCAGTTCCTTTTCCAGTCAAACCTTGGGAAAAAGTTGGGTTGGATTTTTCCGGCCCTTTTGAGTTACTACCTCATGATATGAAATATATCATTTTGTTGATTGACTATCACTCAAAATGGGTGTATCACATGTTTTGTGACTCTCCTTCTGCAAACAATGCTGTAAAGTTTTTGAAGAATGTTTTTATGATTGAGGGGTGTCCTTCCATTGTAATTACTGACAATGGTTCTCATTTCACTGCTGAGAAGTTTTCATCATTTCTGATTGGACATGATGTTGTTCATTTTAAAGTAGCTCTATATGCACCTACTTCAAATGGTTTAGTAGAGCGTGCTAATAGACTATTGAAAGATGCTGTTCAAACTGCAATTTCCTCTCACTGTGATGTAAAAAAAATTCTTGAAAATAAGTTGTGGTCCTACAACATTTCACCTCATAGTACCACAGGTGTATCTCCATTTTCTTTGTTAAGAAATAGGAATGTTCATACTAAATTATGTCCCAATTGGTTAAGTCAAAAGAGTCGTGAGACCAACCTTGAAAAGGAAATTTCTATTCCTCACGATTGTAACATATCTAGTAGAGTTTTACAAAAACAGAATGTGATGAAAGAAAAACATGATTTTGGAAGACGTTTTACCTCTGTTGATCTGAAGATTGGTGATTGGGTTCTTATTAGAAATCCAAAGAAAGTTTTGAAGGGTCGTTCTAAATTTTCCACTCCTGTTCAAGTAACCTCTGTTAGTAAAGCCTCTGCTTTGCTTGGTAATAGAGGATGGTGGAGTAAGAGGGCATTGGTACATTTGACTTATTCTCAAGCACGTTCGTTGCTCAGCTTGACCAAGAAACAGTTTGATCAGTGTGATTGGTCATTTTGGATAAATGCTCCTGATTCTCAAACCTCCTCCACTTTGAATGATGCATCCATTCATTCAGATTTAGGTTCTTCCTCGAATCCCACATCTTCTTCCGTAGATGTAGAGGGTGAAACTCGTCAATCTTCAGATTCGACTGTGAGGTGTAGGAGGCTACCAGTCAGGTTTAATGATTATATTCTAGATTAAAAATTGTCATTTGGTTTGCGGTAACTAGTTTACAGATGTTGTTTTATTCATGTATGTTTTTAGTTCCTTTATTGTGAAGAGGGAGAAGTTGTGGTATACTGTTAATTTCATTATGAAGAGGGAGAAGTTGTGGTATACTGTTATGCATTCTCGTGCTGCCCCCGGCACGAGAATGTATTCTTATCTCCCTGTTCTGTTCTAGTGTTCTGGGCAACGTTTGTCAGTTGCCCGGAGTCCTGGAACAGAGCAGCTGTTAACCTGTGGGTGTCTCTGATATTCTACCTAATAAAAGAAGACTACCAATTTACCTACGAGACTCTTAACTTCTTCATTACCACATACAACAGCGCCTCAAAAGGTATTGGTGTCCCTTGCGGCACAATGAGGATGGGTGCCCCTGGCGGCACAGTTTCGGGAGGTGCCCTCAGCGGCACAATTGGTGACAGTGCCTGTGCTGACTCCGATTCCTACTCCGATGTAGAAGAAATGTATGATGAGCCCTATGACGAGTTTGTTCTTGATCTTGACGATAACGACTTGATGACATGGATCTAAATACGCTTTCTGAAGCGGACTCTTCCCCTTCCTCTAAAGACGCAATTCTTGATCCTCTTGGTGGAGAAATGTTCTCCCTTAACATCTCCCGCCCCAATAGCTCTAAATGGTTCCCTCATGACCATGTTGCTAAGTTTATTACAAAGTGGCTGAGGAATACTCTTGAAACAGATACACGCAATACCATGCGTTCTGAATGCCCCAGACCATGGATTGACGATAAGGTCTGCCAGACCCCTAATTTAGACCCAGACCTAATAAAATTTCTATTTAAACTGGGGAAGGACCCCAAGAAAGTTCTGGAAAGAGACCTTAAGGCTTGCCAAGACCGCCTCCTAGACGTTCTCGGCCCACTTACCAGAATCCTTGATTTAGCAGAGGATTCTTATATTTCTAATACCCCCCTTGACACTGGGCTAATAAGAGGCTGGAGCCAAAGGGCGATTGTGCTCCTAGGGAACTCTAATTCCGGTCTTAACATGGAAAGAAGAAAAACTATCCTCAACAGGATTAACCCCAAACTTGGGGACCTCGCTGAGAAAGAGCCCTCCAATAAGCCTAAAGGTCTCCTATTTGGTGAGGATATGATCAAGACAATCGGAAAGTATGTCGCCACCTTCACCGCTTTAGATAGGGCCCAGAACAACATGAGAAAAGTCTTTCCAACAAATGTTTTTGGGCAGGCCGGAAGAAGGGGCCAATCAGGAGATTTAATTCGCCTTGGCAGTAAAAAAAAAAAAAAATTAGGAATATTATACTCACAGATGCAATAAAAAAGGTTGGTACAGGTCTCACTGTGCAATAACACACACTTTAGAAAAGGGGGAGATAAAAAAAAATCAAGTGCTATTCAGTCAATTTGGGTGAGCGCCAGCAACTCATTTACATGTGAAAAAACTCTGGCCCATTGCGCTGTTTCTATGAAGCACATGCTCCCCATCTAGTATTTTGATTTCAGCAATAGGCATCTTCTGAAAACCATGAGTAATCTGTATAAGACACTGTTTCCATATCGAAAGAGTCTAGTCTCCCTTTAGAAAATAATAAGATCGTGTGTGTTAGAGAAACCGAAAAGGTGAGGGTGACATTTAGTGTGATACAGCCAATGAACAGAAAGTTACACATGGCCCTTTTGCAAAAATTGTTAAATGGAAAAAAAATCTCAAATGCTTTCCCTAATAGGAGTTTTATCACCTTCATCGTGACAGTGTTCACTGGTGTGTGGCACACTGAAATCTCTAGCAAGCACGGAGAATGGGGGAGGGAAGAAGATGGGATATGGCACTTGCAAAGCCCTCGAGACTCCCTCTGAGGGGAACTGGGCCGCGTGGTTGCTTAGACCCCATATACTCCAGAGGATTCTGGGAAACTCTTGCCAGCATCACAGAGCTATTTCTTGGAATCGACTCATGCCATACAAGCCTAAGGGCAGACATTGTGGTACAGGGGCGGGATGGAGAGTTCAGCAGGGGAAATTTGAAGGCAAGAAGGAAGTCCTAACATTTTTTGGGGAAGGAAATTGTACGACCATTAAAGGGGGAACAGGGTTCGCTGAAGACTGGGACAGTTCCTTATTATTATGGGAAACACGACATTTATATTTCCTTGGCTCCCTTACTGTTCATTTAACCAGAAACTTCTCTCAAATTACAGACTTCTATTTCTGTGCCTTTGTGTTAATCATTTCCCCAGAGAAATGGTGTTTAATTGCTGCCTAATTTGCATAATTATGCATATTAATCTCCACACCTAATGAATATTCATAATTCTCATTTAGATTTTGTTTTCTAATCAAAAAATTCCAATGTGATTACTGTGCGGAGCAGGGATAAGCCTCTAATACCACCTTGGGTACTTGGAAGAATTACTGCCAAGGCTCCCATCCCTTCCACTTCGCAGAATAAACTTTTGCTTTGCTAACGTCTTTTTTAAAGTAATTTATGGCCATACCCAAGAAAATGTCAATGGAAATAATTGTAACACGTCGTGCCGCGCTCGAGAATTTCACTGCAGTATTTGCCGATCCGGTTAGGTATCTAGCCCGCGAAGAGGATCTTCCAGGATAACTATGGAGTGACAGAAGCAATAGCAGACCGTGCCCAATTTTCGTTCAAGCCCCATTTACCGATCTGGCCTCGCTTTTAACGACCGGGGCGATACATCCATTTTCCGACGCCCAGTGCCGACAAGAGAGGGGGGGGGGCTAGAGGGGGGGCTGGCGTGGGGGTCGTTTGTAATCGCCGACAAGGGAGAATAAACATCAGAAAAACGAAACCTACCTTGTGCTCCTGGCCGCCCCCAAAAAGTGACGCCCGGCGCGGGCAGTCTAACGACCTCCCGTTTGTATTTGCGTTGCAGATTTTTTAAACTGTAGCTTTCTTCTAAGCCTCATTTATATTACGAACGTAATTAACTAAGAGCTTAGAATTCAGGTAACAAAGCAGCCGTGATGACGCACCATACAGATAGGTTCATTGTTATACTGGTTCATGGCGTCACACCCCAAACCCGCACTTGAAAGCAGGCAGCATTACTCACTCATGCTACATTGGTTCATGGCGTCACACCCCAAACCCGCACTTGAAAGCAGGCAGCATCACTCACTCATGATACATTGGTTCATGGCGTCACATCCCAAACCTGCGCTTTCAAGCAGGCAGCATTACTCACTCATGCTACATTGGTTCATGGCGTCACGCCTCATACCCGCCCTTTCAAGCAGGCAGCATCACTCACTCATGATACATTGGTTCATGGCGTCACATCCCAAACCTGCGCTTTCAAGCAGGCAGCATTACTCACTCATGCTACATTGGTTCATGGCGTCACACCCCAAACCCGCACTTGAAAGCCGGTAGCATCACTCACTCATGATACATTGGTTCATGGCGTCACGCCGCATACCCGCCCTTTCAAGCAGGCAGCCTCACTCACTCGTGATACATTGGTTCATGGCGTCACACCGCATACCCGCCCTTTCAAGCAGGCAGTATCACTAACACATGCTACATTGGTTCATGGCGTCACACCCCAAACCCGCACTTGAAAGCAGGCAGCATCACTCACTCATGATACATTGGTTCATGGCGTCACATCCCAAACCTGCGCTTTCAAGCAGGCAGCATTACTCACTCATGCTACATTGGTTCATGGCGTCACACCCCAAACCCGCACTTGAAAGCCAGTAGCATCACTCACTCATGATACATTGGTTCATGGCGTCAAACCGCAAACCCGCGTTTTCAAGCAGGCAGCATCACTCATTCATGCTACATTGATTCATGGTGTCACACCCCAAACCTGCGCTTTCAAGCAAGCAGCATCACTCACTCATGATACAATGGGTCATGGCGTCACGCCGCAAACCCGCGCTTTCAAGCAGGCAACATCACTCACTCATGATACATTAGTTCATGGTGTCACACCCCAAACCCATGCTTTCAAGCAGGCATCATCACTCACTCATGCTACATTGGTTCATGGCATCACGCCGCAAACTCGCACTTGAAAGCAAGCAGCATCACTCACTCATGCTACATTGGTTCATGGTGTCACACCCCAAACCCGCCCTTGAAAGCAGGTAGCATCACTCATGCATGCTACATTGGTTCATTGTGTCACGCCGCATACCCGCCCTTTCAAGCAGGCAGCATCACTCACTCATGCAACATTGGTTCATGGCGTCACACCCCAAACCAACGCTTTCAAGCAGGCAGCATCACTCACACATGCTACATTGGTTCATGGCGTCAAGCCGCAAGCCCGCACTTGAAAGCAGGCAGCATCACTCACGCATGCTACATTGGTTCATGGCGTCACGCGGCAAACCCGCACTTGAAAGCAGGTAGCATCACTCACTCATGCTACATTGATTCATTGCATCACGCCGCAAACCCGCCCTTTCAAGCAGGCAGCATCACTCATGCTACATTGATTGACTCATTGCGTCACGCCGCAAACCCGCACTTTAAAGCAGGCAGCATCATTTGACACACTGGCCACAACCACAGCCCCAGTAGAGCACAACATGAGCGGAATGCTAGATTATACAAGCGGAAAGGTTGTGCAGCTGTAATAGCAAGTGTTACGTGTTACCCCACAGCCATTTTATTGTTAAAACACTTGTACAATTGATATACATAGTTTATTGAGAAAAAAGTGAGGACCTTTTAATCTCGCACCACAATCCACTACCATGGAATATATATAACACAGGTCGCTGAGGTTTAATACAAGATGAATCTTCCCCACTGCTCAAAAGATTAAAAGTGGATGTAAAGCACTGGCGAGCCCAGCCGCTTCCCTGTGTACAGCGGCTCTATTCAAAATGATTTTGCAGCCGCGCTTCCTATACTTGCTACAAAACACTCCCTACGTGGTCCCCAAGGTGTTTTTTAAGACAGTTGAAGCAGAGTTTAGACTATTACTATGGGATGGAGCCCCAGCACGAAGTGCCCTTATCAACCGACCAAGGGGGTTGGTACAATGTAAGTGTTGCCCTCGTGGATATTTATAAATATTGGGTGGCACAATTAATTACGGTTAATAACTGGGCCTACCTACCACAGACAGAACCAGCTCTCCGAATGGATCGACATGTACTGGGAAACAGGGGATACCCAGAGGCCCTGTATGGTGGGAGGAAATTAGCTGACCTACCTAACCCTACAAGAGTAGTGTTCAAATTCTGGAAAGGAGGTGACAGCGCCTCTGGGATGTAAAAACATAATTACGCACTCCACTCCACTCTACTCTAGGACTCGGAGATGCCTGGGACCCTGAAAAGGTAAACGGTTAAAGGGCTTTACCATGTGATTCTAACTGATATATCCACGGTAGGAGACATATGGGTTTGGGGTGATGTACTCCCCCTTCGAGAGAATGGTAGAGTACCAGTTGGCAGCCTCCGAGATCTACAGATACCTGCAACTCAGGCATGCACTGAGGGCTGTACTACCGAAGGACACAGAGCTTGTTGAACCCTCCCCTATGGAGGACAGACTATTGAGGGACGCCATGTCTCTGATGTATAAAAAGATTGTAAACCACACCCGATACCCTACAACTACAGAGGGAAAAATGGAAGAGGGATATGGGTGACCTAGACGATGGAAAGTGGGAGGAGACCACTGGTGCCCCTAGACAAGTGGCCGTAACACCAGGCTTCACACTGGTACAAGTGCAAATCCTCCACCGTGCCTACTACTACTCCAGAACGACCATGTTTAAGATGGGAAGGGTTGCCACAGTTCGGTAGTTGAGAGGCTGTGGGCACACTGGATCCTTCCTACAGTATCCTTTGGGACTTCTCTGTAGTAGAGGATTCTGGTCCAAAATAGTGGCCTTTCTGTGGCTGGGAGAGGGACTTCGGGTCTCTGCTAAACAATGTGTCCTTAATATATAGGGGAGGTGGGTGTAACCAGGGCTCACCGATTATGGATGTCAGTCAGTCAGTCAAAGTACTTTATTCGATAATTCAATATCATAAAAAGACAGTATTGATCAATATAAAAGTTACAATTACATGCTTAAAAAATTCACATAATTCCACAAATATAAAATAGTTAAAAAAATAGAAAATATTAAAAAAGGTCAGTACATATACATGGTAAGAGTTGCATGAGCATAGATTATAAAAATACGATCAAGTGTGGGAATTCAATATCTTTTTTCTCTCCCTAACAGCCCCCACCAAAAAACTTGCAACATGAGAGATGAACCTGGGGCTGTTTAATAGTTGCAAATAGAGGAGAGCAGGCCTCACCTGGATAAACCCTGCTTCCTTAAGAATAGAAACAAGAAACTTCCTCCTTGCCGCCGTATAATGGCCACAAAACATTAAAAAATGCATCGTGTCCTGCTTAGAGAAATTATCACAGGAACACGGAGGCGCTTGATTGGAAGTACACCATGCCGTTAGTTGGCCTAAATTCAAATAAATCAAATTTAAACGAAAAAGCGTTAAAAGAAATCTATGGTAGGGTCTATTAACTAAAACCAGGTAGGGCTCGGGGCCTGGAGGATTAGAGATCATAAAGTTGGATCTAACAGTAGTTTTTCTGAGTTCCTTCTTTTCTCTGCACAATGACAACCTCTGTAGCATTGCCACTTTTGTAAAAGCTACATCCTTTGCAGTTATATTTTCTGGCGCAAAAAAGATCTCTGGTCTTCCAATGTTCTGAAAACCTTGTTTAACGTAAGATAGCCACTTAATTTTGTTTACGTTGTCTAAGTGAAGACAATCCTTGAGTATGGAGTGATTCAGGGAGAGTTCTTCATTTAGCCAGGTCTTCAGCCAGGTTATTAACGGCGCTACTTTTAGTGAATCAGTAATAAAACCAACGCCCAGCTCTGAGTGCACTGAAAAAGAGGGGGTTGACTGCGGGACTGACAGAATTGTTCTAAAAAATTTATTTTCAGTAAATTTGCAGGCAGTCTGTCGTGCCGTATCCCCATAGTGAACAACCATATGTCGCTACCGCCAAACACTTTGCTTTATAAATATTTGACAGTGCTTCTATGGGCCTTCCCCCGAGCCTTTTTCTAAAGGCCATGATGGCCATAGAGGATCTTGCGAAAGCGGTGTTTCTTGCTTTGATCTGTGTACCCCAAAGCCACCTCTCCTCAAAAATAATGCCTAGGTAAGGGAATGTTGGGACTCTGCTTAGTTCCTCACTGCCGCAGAAGAAGGTTTTCACGTTCTTCTTTCGGGAGCCTTTCCCTGTTCTCATAATTTGGGATTTTTTTACATTAATTTTAAGGTCTAATGAGTTCATAAAAACTCCAAATGCATCCAGCAGATGTTGAAGCCCCACCCCAGTTCGCGAGAGAAGGACAGCGTCATCCGCATACAGGAGAACCGGTATACCCAGATCTCCTGCGTGTGGTATGTCCGCCTTCACCTCCTTGAGCACCGATTCAAGGGCGTTTATGTAAATCGTGAACAAGAGAGGGGCCATAATACACCCCTGCCTGACCCCCCTTTCTGAGTGAAAGTGGCTAGAACAGCGGCCCTCTGTGTTTACCCTAACGGTGGCCCGCAGATCAGAATGTAGGTCCGCCAGGAAGTTTACCAAGGTTGGATCAAGGCCTAAGTCAGTAAGGATCTGCCACAGTTTCGGGCGATTCACAAGGTCAAAGGCAGAGGAAAGGTCCATAAAGCCTAAATATAAGGACCCTTCCCTAGCAACAGTGTATTTGTCCACTAAGTTGTAAATTGAGACACTGATCCAAAGTACTTCTTTTGGATCGGAATCCATATTGGACATTTGATAAGATCCCTCTATCATCGAGCCAATTCTGCAATTTACACAGAATGACCCGCCCCAGAATTTTAACATATGAATCTATTAGAGAGATTGGGCGGTAACACGCTGGGGCCGACCGATCCCCCTTCTTAAATACTGGGACGATAATGGAGTCTTTCCAGGATGATGGAATGTTCCTGTAGTTTAATGCATTGAAGACCTTGCTCAAAATTTTTGACCATAATTTTGGATCGCACTTAAAGATATCTGCGGGGACCCCATCAGGTCCGGGTGCCTTATTATTCTGCGTTTCGTCTATAGCCCTTTCTACTTCTGTGACTTCAAAAGTAACATAATGACCCTCAACTCTCTCTTTAGTCATATGTAATGACTCTTGAGGAGTGGTACTAGAGTATATGTTACTAAAGTGCATAGTCCAAGCCTCGTCAGCAACATTGGATTCAAGGGCGCTATTCTCTACCGGAGCGAATAGGGGTTGATTCACTACTTTCCAGAATTGAGAGCTATTTTTTAAAACATCTGGATCTAGTAACTGTGACCAAGCATTATCTTTTAGCACGTTTTTTCTGCTTTGTATGGCCTTTTTATAGGTTACTCTTAGGCTGGCTACTAGTGCGTGATCTTTTGGGTCAGACTTTAAGGCCTTTAACAGGTCAGCATGAGCCTTGGAGCAAGTGCGATCAAACCATCTCTTGGCCCGATTTTGTGGGCGGCCCTCAACCCCCGTTAAGCTCTGCTTGATCTGTTTACAAATACTGTCAAATGAACTAATCACTTGCTCAGTAGCAGTCTGAGAGTCTAAGCACTTAGCTACGTCATCATCCACCTTATTCAATACATCCTGTATGAAGGCCCCTGGGTTTATGTTTGCCCATTTTAATCTGCGACCCTAATCTATCGGGATCACTTCCTGTCCACCCTTGTGTGACGCTGTTTTAAATGATAAAAAACCCTTAGACAGAACCTCCAGTAAGACTGGATTATGGTCACTAAAGACTGAGATTTCTGTTCTGTACTTAAATACCTTTCCTAAAATGTAACAAGACATAAGAATAAAGTCAATAACTGTACCATCACCTATTCCTTTAAAAGTAGGGACAATCAAATCACCTTCCCTGCAGCTAGATTCATACAGGTTCCATGCCGCCAAAAATTCTTCCAAAGCCAAAGATTATGGATGTCACTGGGTCTGATGGTGGTGAAAAGAAATCTTGCAAAAGCCTCTCTAGATCTGCAAGCGTGACATGGACTGGTGCATGTTAGCATAAAAAGTGGCCTACGAGTGCAAGAGAGGCCCCCAAAAATGAAAGGAAATTTGGAGCAGCAGGAACTCCTATAGGGAGCTGATCCAGATGGACTCATTGTCTATTTGCGGTAGTGCACCATGTCCATGGCAGACTAAGAGGGAGTACTGGGACGAGGGGAGGGGCACAGGCTATCCATGAATGTAATATGGTGTATACCGCAGTGCAAGTTGTAACAAATGTTGGTTTCATCATGAAAACTCAAATACAAAGATAAGAAAAAAAAAGTTCTGGAGGCTTTTTCAGCTAAATCAGCATGCCCTTCTGTACACTTAGAGAAAGATTTGCTTTGTGGTGGCCAGCTCTTCAAACGATGTATTTATTTGAAGTACTTCAACATGCTTGAACTTCATTTGTTTCACAAATGAGGAGCAAGAAAAGGAAACCGGCATTGGCAGAGCAAATAAGTCTTACCTCAAGTCATGCTAAGAACGCCTTCTGCTTTAAACGTCAGCTGAGTGAGTGTAGCAGACAGTCACAAAACCGTATGTATCGTATATTGAATGTACTTTTATGCTATTGATACATGTGAATACAAGATTTGAACCATAAAGCCTTTATTAGACAAGGCCTATGCATGCATACAATATGTGGAATGCAAGAGGCAAAACAAAATAACGCCTTTGAGTTTTGCCAGAAAAAAATACACCTGTTGCTTTACTTTTATTTATTTATTTAAGTAGCTTATACAGCGCGCAGCTACCCCCGAAGGGGTGTCCCGGCGCTAAAAACAGGAACTCACGACTAAAGAGGGGAAGCAGGAGGAATGTAGGACTAGAATCATGTTCTAGGGAAGAGCCACGTTTTTAATTTACTGCGGAAAAGGGATTCTGAAGGGCAAAACCTGAGGTCAAGTGGGAGGCAGTTCCACAGTTTAGCAGTCGTCACGCTGAACCCTCTGCCGCCCATTCTAGATCGTCGGAAGCGAGGTACAGTCAGGAGACGTAGATTATTGGATCTCAGAGTTCTCACTGATTGAGATATTACCACTTGCTTTTTCAGATATCCTGGCCCTAGACCGTTGATGGCACGAAAGGCGAGGGTGAGAATCTTGAATTGAATGCGGGATGCAATGGGAGCCAGTGTAGCTCTTTGCAATAAAAAGCAACCGACTGACGGTAAGGGATATTTCCAATCAGTCTAGCTGCCGCATTCTGCACGATCTGGAGACGATCAATCAAGTATTGAGGGGCACCAGCGTATAAGCTGTTGGCGTAATCTAAATGGGATATGATGAGGGCCTGAATGATAGTTCTACGGACATCTAAGGGGAGGTAAGGAAAAATCTTTTTAATCATGCGAAGTTTCGCGAAACAGGCTGAGGTGACCTTGTTAATTTGCGTTTTACAGGAGAGTGAGTCATCGAACTGAAAGCCAAGGTTACGTGCTGATTGGACAGGGGAGGGCGGGGGGTTAAGCGCTGTGGGCCACCACAGGCTGGGGGATATTGGAACTTTCTGATTAAAAAATAAGACCTCTGTCTTATCAGTATTAAGCCTAAGGTGGTTGATGGTCATCCAGGCACAGATGTTATCCAAACAGTGGCGGAAGTTGGCAAAGGTGGAGTCAGAGTGGTCTCTAAAAGAGAATATCAGCTGAGTATCGTCAGCATAAGAGACCACCCTGACCCCACAGGACTCCACCACTGTAGCCAAGGGAGCGAGATAGACATTAAAAAGCAGAGGGCTCAGGGCAGAGCCCTGCGGAACACCACACAGCAGGGGTTTACCCTCTGATTTAAAAGGTCCGAGCGCCACCCTCTGCGTTCTGCCAGTGAGGAATGACTCAACCCAGGCTAATGCAGAGCCGCCAATTCCAGCCTGCCTTAGATGGTTAAGAAGGATTTTATGTGAAACCGTATCAAAAGCGGCGGATAGGTCGAGGAGAACCAACATGGCCTCCTCGCCCCTATCCACACACTCACGGACGGTCTCAGCTACTTCCAAGAGAGCAGTTTCGGTGCTGAAGCCCGCTCTAAAGCCAGATTGAGAGTCGTGTAGAAAAGAGTTGTTTTCAAGATATTCTGTCAGTTGCAGCTGGACGGCCTTCTCCAGAATTTTTGCGGGTTTGGGAAGGAGGGAGATGGGGCGAAAGTTGTTAAATTTTGTAGGGTCGGCATCAGGCTTTTTCAAAATGGGGACTAAGAGAGCTTCCTTCCAAATAGATGGAAATATGCCAAGATGGAGGGAGGCATTCCAAATAGAAAGAAAGGGGCAAACCAGTATAGGGGCTAGGTCACCCAGGACCTTGGCAGGAATAAGGTCAGAAGGCGAACCTGAACTGCACTGGGTGAATAACCTGAGTGCGGTCTCGTGAGACAGCTCATTAAAAGACTGTAGGGAAGCCGATTCCGGAGCCAGGTCAGGAGAAACCGGGAAGTGTTCCTCAGCAGGGAAAGAAGTACTAATTTTATCGATTTTCTCTAGAAAATAATCAGACAGTCCATCACATAGAGCCTGGCTAGAGGGGTTCTGTGAAGCCCTGGCGGGAGGGTTTACAAACTCTTTAACAATATTAAAAATGGTTTTGGAGGAGTTCTTAGCTTTAGAGATTTGAAGTGAGAAATAATCTCTCATGGTGACTTTTTTAGTTTAAGAAATTTCCTCAAGGCAGTTTTGTAAGTAGCTTTGGATTCGGGGTCATAATTCTGCCTCCACTTGCGCTCTAGTATTTTGCAGCGGCTTTTTTCCTCTCGAAGGGTCAGTGAGAACCATGGGGCAGAAGGGCGTGTTCGAGCGGAGGTAATAGGTTTAAGGGGGGCGATGGAATCAATAGCAAGAAGTAGTGCGGAATTAAATTTGGACACATTTTCATCAATGTCACTAGACAAAGGGTCCGGCTGATAATGAAATAAAGGATCTAAGGTCGAGCAGGTAACTTTATGCCACTTTCTTCCCAGCTCTTTACCTCGGACAGTGGGTGTGGGTCTTGAGTATATCTCTAGGTCAAAAGGGACAAGATGGTGATCTGACCAAGTAAGAGGAAGAGAGGAATGGACTGTAATATTAGAGAAATTGGCAAAAATAAGGTCAAGTGTATGCCCAGCTGTATGAGTTGGTCCCTTGACTAATTGAGACAGGTTCAGGCTCTGCATCGTTTACAACAAAGAGTTGGCTTTTGAGCAAAGAGAATTATCCACGTGGAGGTTGAAGTCACCGAGCACCATAAAATGTTGGTGCTTGAGGGAGAGATCAGCCATCAGGTGGATTAATGCAGTTAAAGAGAGAGTCGAGGCGGTAGGAGGGTTGTAGACTAGAATACCCGCCATGACGACTGCCGCAGTGTCCGCAATAGTGAAATACATAGCTTCGATCATCCCGATATTCGTCAGTTTGGTAATAGACAAATTAAGATGGGATTTTAGGATAATGGCAAGACCGCCTCCTGATGTGCCCCCTTCACGGTTGATACCCTTAAAGAGATAACCCGGCGGGGTAGCTAGGTGGATATCAGGGTCAGAGGTGTCTTTAAGCCATGACTCGGTGAGAAACAAAATATCCCAGGCGTCCGATACAATTGACGCCCAGATCTCGTTGGAATGACGGGGGAGGGAGCGGCAGTTAATCAAACCTGCTTTCAGCGTCAGAGGGTGATTCAGGCGCTTGGGCAGGCTGAGGCTGGGAGAGGGGCGGAGGCTCCATGGCGGGAGGGTGAAATTGCAATGAGGACAATAGAAGGGGGCGTCTTCCAGATGGCAGGGACAGCAGCGCGGAGAGGACGGGCAGGTAGTAGGCTTTAAATGCAGAAGCTGGGATCTGGTCCAGTTAATACGACCAGAAGCAGACTGTTCGCCAGGGGGACTGGCCCTAGGCACGGGCCAGGCGCGGACGGGCGCAGACGGGCTTGCCTTAGGTGCTCCCGCTGCACTTGTCCGCTGCGCTTGCGTGGAAAGCACATTAGTAGAGAGGGAGGTGGGCGTGTCCCCGCTTGCCAGCAGTGATGGCGGCCGTGGATATTACCCTGCAGCACAGCGCTAAAATCCGCTGTTTGTAGGGTATAGCAGAGTGGCAGTATGGCGAAAGTGCCCCAAAGGAGCTCAGGGTAGGTGCACAGAAATTAAAATCACGGTAAACACATTACATAAGTTTAAAAGAATTCGAGAAGCACACCTCCGGCTTTCCGCCTCAGAGGTCAGAACTTCCTGATGTCGCGCTAGTAATCAGCGTTTAAATGGGCTCGGGAGCAGACTAGCAATGGAAAGCAACACAAAGGAGAGCCAGAAAAACATGCATTCTCAAGCAGTGCTGAATGAATAGAAGGGTTCCCTCAATGTGAGCCGTGTAAAGTTAAGTCACTGAGGGTGGTAAAGAGTTTATGCACCATGTGCGGGACATACACAAGAAGGACAAAAAAAAAAAGAATAAGCAAAGGAGTGACAAGAAAGTCAACCAATGGGCACCAAGGGTTTAAGCCCACTATACGTTATTGGTATTGGGCCGCAAGAGGTCTTTGCCTACAAACAGCTAAAAACTGTATTCCAAAAATACATAAGAGATACAACAGTTCAAATATGAATTTTAATGCCCAGATCCCGCTCAACCTCAACAATTCAATTCATTTTACAGCGCATGCCATTACCACCTCTCCACCCAACAGTTTAACTTAATGCTTTTTATTTTGCATGCCATTAATATTCAGGACACACATCTTGCTTCTGTACAATTGAAGTGTTCCGATAGAATAACGGAGTTGTTGCATAAACTTCCTAGTTTTACATGTCATGGCCAACAGAATTGAGTAATTCATGGAAAAATATTCACACGCATCACTGGACTGAATAGGAGAGAAGACAAAAAAAAGACACCTGGTCGCTATTAAAGCACTGAATGATGTGGACATGAGTGGATGCAGAATCATTCATATTTGAAAGAACTTCATAGCACAGAAATGGACCTTAGAAGGCAGAAACTATTTAAATACATTATAAAATGCATCTCCCAATAGCATTACCGAAAATGTTGATTTCATAATTGTGAACCTTGTTTACTATGCCCCTATAGAATAGAAATGGCAATGTACACAAAATATACCCAACATTTCAGAGTATACCGTTAGTGGTGCTGTAGAAAAGTTAATGACCCAGAAGATCTTAAAACTACCCAATAGCAGATTTTAAATTAGCTAAAAAAATATCAAGTGAGCCATCAAGGAACTTTTTTAGGTTTGGCCTATAGACCACTTTAGCTTTCCACCTATAATCCAAAATCCATAAATCCATATTGACAAAGGGAAGCAGTCTTGTTTTCTTTACCTAGGTTTTGATGCTGTACAGCATCAGTATTTATAATAAAACTTTTTTTTAAACACACGCGGCTGCTACGGTCAGTTGCAAAATCCGCTGGTGAGGGCATGTTTGATGACACGACACATGCCAACACCAGGAGAATGACGCAGATGTCCGAGCGGTAAGGGAGTATGGGTAGAGCAGATTAATGGGGAGAACCGGAGAGAGGGCAGGCATTTGAAGGGGCGGAGAAGCACAATAGAGGCATCCACAAAATACATCTTCTCTCGTGGAGTGCCCATTCAAATAGAAACGGGTAGTTTCTAAAATATGGGCTGTAGAAGGGTACAAGTATGCAAATCAAAATGATGGTAAAGAACAATAAAAGAGGAGGAAAGCAAGCCACTGAATAAGAAAAAAGCAAATGAGATTGTAAGTGAGAGACAGTGATAAATTATGGGGGGGGGGCTCCAGGTCCACTGTAGTTTTTATTATGGTTCCAACAATGGGCTTTTGCCTACCAGAGACCTAAAAGCCGCCTGATAAACAAGAACCAAAATATGGAAAAAAGGTGCCCGTTTGTTAATGTGAAACAGCAGCTGCAAAAATATAGTTCTGCCTCAGAGGGATGATATATACCCACACCAGGGCCGGCCTAAGGCATGTGCAAGCTGTGCACCTGCACAGGGCCGCCAAACCCCAGGGGCCGCCACGCCAATATATATCCTTAGATACATATTTGCATGGCGGCCCCTGGCAGGGATTTGGCGGCCTCGGGCCCCCTACCTACACTCCCTGCTCAGGGCCTCCGTGAGCCTAGAGCCGGCCCTGCCCACACTAGCATCTGCTATATACCCACACTAGCATCATTACATGAAAGTGAGCCCCTGGCGAATGTCAGTCGTTGGGCACATTTGAGGCAGAACCATAACTCCGTTTTCAAACTTCTTTTTCAGTGAAATATATATTACTAGCAGCCCGTCCCGACCTTGTCCGGGTGCAACAGGCTTCCCCCGACCCCCGCCCGCCCCGACATTGTGCAGCAGCCCGGGCCCCCGCCCGGCCCGACATGGGTCCCCTTACCTGAGCCGCCGCTCCTCCCGCCTGTCCGCTGCTCACACCGCCGCTGACCTGTCCGCTGCTCCTCACGTCACCGCGCCTCCCCCGCGCCATGTCCACTGCTCCCTTACCTCAGCCGCCGCTCCTCCAGCCTGTCCGCTGCTCGCACCGCCGCTGGCCTGTCCGCTGCTCCTCACGTCACCGCTCCTCCCCCGCGCCATGTCCGCCGCTCCTCATCGCGCTCCTGGACACCGCTCCTCCCCACGCTCCTGACGTGAGCACGCACGTCGCGGCCGACGCTACTACGGAGGGACTACTTTTTTTTTTTAATCACGTTTTTTTAAATTTATATAGCCTATAACCGTCTACACACCCAGATGATTCCAACGGTGTATCGGGTGTGTGGATTGGCGCTGTGGTTCTGGAGTTTACCCGCCTCAAAGGCTGAAAGTTCTTCCTTTATTATAGTAGTATAGATATACACACACACACACAGCTTTAAATGGGCAGGTATAGTCCGGTACTAAGTACCTGTACTTCTTTCATCTAATTTGGAGAGTACTTCCACTTCTCAGGCATTGCTACAATACATTTAACGGGCGAGTACCAGCGCTTTTCAGGAGCAAACGTTTACTCTTAACGAGTACTAGCACTTCTATCTTTCAATTTAAAGCAATGTCTGTGTGTGTGTGTGTATGTATATATATCTATCTATCTATATCTGTGTGTGCGCGTGTGTATATCTATCTATATCTGTGTGTGTGCGTGTGTATATCCATCTATATCTGTGTGTGTGTATATAGATATCTACCTGTACAGCTCTCTAACAGGAAAAAAACTAAGTTTTAAAGTAACGTTCTAGTTAGGTCAATTTGTCAATGGCAACATTAAAGTTTTGAACTATAAAAAAAAAAAGAGTAAACACCATTCACCAGTTATAGTTAGCAGCGCTAACTATAACTTGGGCCCTCACCATGCACTGCTTATGACCTCACAAATGGCATCACTCATAACATGTTCTATGACATCATTTATGACATCACTGATGACATCTTAAATGACATGCCCATTTTAGGCTCAATCCAAGTCGTCACTTGTTGGTACATATCCAGAAGTATTTCAAGAATCGAATCCGTAAGATGCTGCTGCACATCTATCTTCAAAGAAAATGTCCTCACTTTTTACCAGATTTGTAACTCACTCAATTACCCCAGCTTCTTCCCTGGCACTTCCCCAACCACCAGAAAGAAGGATGGTTCAAATACGTATAAATCCTTAATGAAACTAAATACTATTCTTTTACATCATAGAAAGTGAAAGCATACCCAGCGCCGCTCACCAATACGAAAAACAGAAACACCATTACAATAAAATATGAAGCAGTGCAATAAATAATTATTGCTAAGTAATCAATTAGAATTCAACCATCAACGTCCATCAGAACATTACGAATCACATCACGTATACAAAGAAAAAGCCCACAGATGGGCATCAGTTAATCCTCAGAAAATTAGTTAGAACTGCAAAGTCTTAAAACCCTCAACTTGATACATGCACCTAAAAACTTTAGGTACCCAATTGTGTTTTGCATGGTTTGGGGGACGATGGTTTAGCTCTAATGTACTGCATTGAATGAAGGATTGGGCCTTGTAAGGGCGAACCTTACTAGGTGAGATGTGTCACAGATGGTCTTTCCATGAAGCTACAAAATGGGGTTAGTTTGCTAGCACCCTCCACTTATACATAATCCCCTACGGCTGGGTGAACCCTTCTTGCATGGTGGATTAGTCAGCATAGTGTATATGACTTAGCTGGTCGTGTTAATTTCAGATTTAGAAAATGAGGGGGGGCTTGGGGGGGGTGGTAAGGCAATTGTTTGAGCCTGTTCCTCTTCCTGTTTGGGGTGCTGAGCTGCCCTTAAACACCACATTTCTAATGAGCACTAGCCCATGAGCCACATGTTCTTTTATGTGGTAATTCTGGTCTTTAGCATCTTGACTATGGGTTTCCTGTCCACATGCCTGTTTTTGCCATTCACAACCAGACACAACCTCTAACATTCACTGAACCTCTTTGTTCGCATATCCAACCCTTTAGAATTACGGCTAAACCTGGTCGATCTCAGACCTGGGAACATGGGTTCTTGTCTCGGCAACAATGCTCAACATCCTGTGATTCTGGGCAAATCACTTAATCTCCCCGTGCCTAACAAAAAATGAATGTGTTAATCTGTAACAAAACTGGTGCTAATGTAGAGCGCTCTGTTACCAGACGTCTTGGGTCTAGTTCGCGCGATATATAAAACTAAAAATGCCTGGTTTCTTTCATCTTTGGTCCAAGCATCCGATACTCTCTGCGCATGAAGATGACCATTAACTCTTGCAGCAGTCACAAACCTTGCTCTTTGCCAGGCCGCAGAGTCTCCAGTGGCAGCAAATCACTGTATTAACAGTCAAGGTGTTAAGGTGAGGCAGAACGGACTCATCTTATCTGTGGAGTTGCAGCTGACATGTGGAGTTATCTGTGATGTGAGATACCGGCGTGGAATAGTGTATGGAATCATGGTAAGTAGTCAGATTAATGGTAGATTCTGAGTATATACTGAGGGGGGGGGGGAGGTTTCATTTGGCTTGGTTAAATGAGGTTTGAGAAGATTTTGTTTTCAAAAGTATGATCTGGAGGTGTTTGCCAAATAGAGGGTAGGTAACTGACAAGTAGTACAGTAATGTTTGGTGCAGTGACTCCTGAATGTAATGTGATATGGATTATGTTAATGTAGTTAGTATTTTTCAAAATAATGCAAGTGACCTATTGTGGATGTAATGTGGTGCGGGCAGTGAGCTTTAGTTTGATGTGTGGGTGTGCTGTGACATTTTGCAGCGTGATGTGATTTGGTGTGATGTGAAGTTGCGAGCTAAAATGGATGCTATGTGATTTATTGAGTGGAGTACTTTGAGGTATGGCATGGAGTTACATGGTTATGTGGGGGCATTTTAAGGTTTGCTTCTTTGAGGTGGTGTGTACTGGAGGCATCATGAGGCAAATGCATATTAAAAAGGGACCAGGACACATGCAGAACTCCAAGCGCACTGAACAGTAGTAGCAGAGGCACAAGGAATACATGTCTCCCTACCAACAGGGAGAGATTCCACCTGAGCAAGGTCGGGAGTCTTTAATGATCTTTACCTTACGCTGCGGGGAGGCGATTAGCACTGTAGAAGTCAGAAGGTGGCAAACAGTATGGGAAGAGGGCTCAGACAGCCAGCAGCGATGGTGCAGATAAAGCTCAGAATAGAATAGAAGCAAAAGAATGGTAGAGGAGGAAGCACAGCAAGCTCCAATTTCTCCATGGTACACCAATATCCATTTGTGGAACCAGCGCTGCTTGTAGCATCACTTATAGTCTCAGCACTGCATGCACTTGCACTTCCTGAGTTAACCTACGCGCAGCCTACCATTGCAAGACAAAGAAGACCATTTAAATAGTGAACCCGAGGCACGTAGCTTTGTTTTAATTTGTTCAGAAACACCAGTTCTGTCAACAAAGCTAGGAAGAGTGCCATGAAAGAAACACCACCCTAATCATAGAGACCTCTGCAATTATTGTTGATGGTGGAATATCCACCATCAGGGAATTCAAGGGGACTCTATCATCACTTGCAACCTCTCACAAGTTCAAGAGATGAGTTGCACAATCAAGACTACACTCAATAGTCTGGATGCAGTAGAAATGAATGCAAGACTTGGACCCAGTGGCTCAAAACAAGAAGTGGAGACAAAAGAGGTGCTAATACAAGCAGTGAGCGCAAATCACTCCACATCAATAGGGACCCATACTCCAAAAGGCTGACTTTTATTGATAACTACTAAAATGTAGAACTTAACTTCAACAGGTTTATGAGCGACTCAAGAACACATTTTCCAGAATACAGGGAGTTATTGAATGAAAGTCAAAATCGCACATATAATGGTATAGCAAAAAGGGCCAGGTCTTCAAGGTAAAAACTAACCCCAGATATTGCACAGTCAGCAAAGCTCAGATTTTATTTCCTCATGGAGCAGTTTGAAAACATGGCTCCAGTTAAGGCTTCCTCAACCGCATTACTTGACTTGTGTCTGTGATTTAGCCATGGTCCATTTCAGTCTGCATTTGACGATTTAAGTAACTCGTTTTCAGGTAGGAAGGCAAAAATAGAATAGTGACATTTCAAATGCACCAGCGGTGTATTTCAAAGTTCGACCGATCGAGTTTCAACTTCAGACCCAAATTATGTATGTTGAAATAGTAAGGTAGTGCACTAGCACCAAGCCAGTCACAGGTTTTGGGGTGTTTGCCAACTAAAGTCTTATAAACGTTTTGAGCAACAACAAAAAAGGAGTGCATAGTGCATGAGATACTACAGATGTGTTATGGAAGACATTTAGAGAGAAGAAAAAAAATAGCATCACAAGATGCACCCAGACAAGAGATCCCTCACTAGGATTCAGATTGAGAATTTTGCTGAACACTGGGAAGCTCCTAGAGCAGAGAATTCTTGCCACCTTGACTATCATTTCGTAACAGCAGGAGTCTCTCGCAGACACTTCGAGTGACAGTGACCCCTTGGTTGTAGTACCCCTTTGAAAGTAATGAATTAAGGCATCCGATCTCTCCAGGGGCAGCTCGATGTAGAGACATCTGGTCCAAATGTTCCCTAAAGAATGACACGAGTCAAAGACAACTATAGTACGATAATGCTTAGTTGGTGGATTAAGGTTCCTCCTGGGGTTTGCTGTGCAGACATGGCAGAACAAGGGAGATACTAATGTTTAGGTAAAACAGAGTTTAGTTTACACTCAATATATTAGTGGCTCTAACCACTCACAATTCCCCCAAACAATTAATCACAGTTTGTGACTAAACCGATACAAGCTCAAATCCAAGGACTCATTGCTAAAAAGAATTTAAAATCTGGTGATATGGGTGGCCCTAACATTAGACTTCATAGAAGACCTCGGATTATAAGGTTTAATCTTTTCAATACATACAGGTATATTAAAAAAACAGTGAGAAAAAAGCATGCCCAAAATCAATCCAAGGTCAATAGTTAGGACAAAATACATCTTGGAGTAATCCTAACCAGTCAGGATCTGGGTAAGAGAAGGAAATAATTGAGTGTTCCGCTTCTGAAACAGTTCAGCCTCTCTCCTCTCAACGAAGTATTAAAATAACGTACATTTCTTGTCAATCTCGAAGGAGCAAGAATTCTAGAACTTTAAAAGAAGTGCAATGTCTTTTCATAGCCACTGCAAGCATCCCTTTCAGTGAAGGGTGAATCAGTAGCTGCTCTCTAAAGTTTAATCAAGAGACATGTCTCAACAAATAACTGAATAAGTGTTTGTTCACACAGTTAACGTGTCGTGTGCATAAGTGAAGCGCCATGGAGGAGCTAACCCAAGAAAAGGGTTGGAGTCATGCAAAATTGATTAGAATCAGAATTGAAGGTGACACAAAAGGGCTTTCCTGGGAACACATATTAAGCAGCTTTGGGTTCTAATCACTTTGGCCATCAGCATTTTAGCAAAATCTTCTTAAACGGATTTAAAATCGATAAAATCAGCTGACTAGTAATTAGCTTTCAGCCCTAAGCAAGTAACAGCACAGTCTAAATTTTGTAGAAAATAAATATTTGGAAACCAGCTTCCCTCTAGTAATGGAAAATACATTTTCACTCAAAATAAAATTCACTGCAGTTGTGCATTACATGCACATATTAATTACACAAGATTCTAAGCCAGCCATGCTCCCAATCTAACAAACCACCACCTTAAATTAAATATGCCTAGCAGAAAACAACCAGTAAGGATTTTTTTAGTCATCTAATTAGTTTAAACTAGGTCAGATTTCGCTCTGTGGAGCAATTACAATCCCATGTGCACTCACATTTAATTAAACAAAACCTGGAGAAGCACTGACTTATGTAAAATAGGAAATTCCACTCATGCAATGACCAGACTTCGTTATGGGCCATGGAAAGTTAAAGGTTTAACATTTTCCAGAATAACAAAATGGGTCATCCTCCGCTACAGCGAGACTGTATCCTTCATCCTTTGGATGAGCGTAAATAATACCGGAAATGTTACATGCCTAACGGCCTAACTTCGCTATCTAGATTAACAAAACAAGGTCAACCCGGTAGTAAGACCCCGGGGTAAAGTATGATACTTCTGGGAACAGTGGTCTTGGACGAGGCCTATCGGGTCCTCTAGCAGCCTGGGCTGAGTAAGTTATGAAAGGGAGTTAAATCAGTTTAAACATTTTTTAAACAAGGGTCCTAGGAGGACTCAGTTACTTAGTTTGCAGGGACACAGGATTTGGGTAGTTATGACAACAAGATTATTATCTCCATAAATTCACTATCATATATTTGCTTTGTGATATATTGTGCTCACAGAAACACTTAGAAGTGCATGAAGAGGGTGTGTGGGTGACATTAAAATTACATCGCATTGTAAAACAATCTGATTTTTCAAAACTCCACAGTTAAATGAAAGAGATGCTGGAGTTTTATTGGGAAGGTAGACTTCGTTGCGATCTCAGGTTACTGAGATCATCATCAGGACGTGAGCCTGTGAGTTCTAACATTCCCGTTAGTGGTATAGGCTGGGGTGGTAGCGATGAACCACTGAGGCAGCCGTTAGGCATCCTTAACGCAGTGTCACTTTTGCGCGGGATACCTATAGAATTGGTTTGAAAGGCCCCTGGGGTTAAGGCGAGGAGGCCATGTAGGGATCGGGAGATGGAAGTCCGGTGTAATTACTTGTGGAATTTGGAGAAATAACTGCAGGTGAGGACCAGCGTAGTCCATGTCCGACCGGGACTGAATCAGTGCGTTCCAGAATAAGGACGCCCAACACACCCACACTTCATGCACTTCTAAAGCTGCATCTAGGAATATTGGACTATTTCAAGTGATGAACACAATGAAAGCCTATGTAACAAAACAATGGAAACAATACTAAAGGGTATTACATTTTACTGTCTTACATGCCAGTAAGACCAGAGTAAAAAAATTGGTACTCATAGCAACTTAAATTTCCAAATTAACTCCTCTACACACACATATATATGTATATGTATTTCCTGAGATGCTCAACAGAGCAATTAAGCCATAGATGGATGGAAGGGAGCAATGCTACTTACGCTCCTGTTTAAATCACAATGAAATCTCGATTGAAAAGTGCTGGCACACCTTTCAAGGCCAAGTAAGACAGCCTGTTGTGTTCAGATGCTTTAAAGTTTTAGAGTTCCTTATTTATTAAATGTTTGGCTGGTGTCTACTGCAGGTGAGAAGACAACCTGAAGCCTGCTGCGATTAGGTCTACAGACTTGACAAAGTAAGAACATATTTGTTTAATTTTAGATGAGAACGCTCCACTCTACATTGGCTCTCCAGTTGACCAAACTCCACAATACAAAGGGAAAAATATTTTCCTTCTCCACCTTTCTCTCGTCGGAAATAAAATAAGCATACAAGACCACTTGTAATTCAGGAAGGCAATGAAGATTTTGATCTTCACCAACAGGACTCAAAACCAGCAACCTGAACCACTTATCACAACGGCAAGGAAAGGACAATTGAAGATCGTACCCAACAGTGCTTAATTTGTGTAAGAATAAGCGCTGCTGCTCAAGGCTAAGCTCAGAGGCCAGCAACCAGTCCTATTAAATGTCGGCAAGCCGAATCAACCTCATGCCTCTTTAATACACTATCAGACACTCCCTGCCCCTTTATCTCACTCCTGCTTTCTCCATTTGACAGGGTTTTGAGTCTCTTCTTCCTCCTTTCCCAAGGGTGTTTACCCTTTTCTTGCTGTCGGTCAATGCCTGGTGTAGTAAAATAAGTGAAGGACCCCAAAAAGGAGTGCCAGTGGGCCCCATTAACAATCATCGGATCCAATTAAGCACAGGTAGCTACGTATAAATTAAATCTCCCCACGGATGGTACACACAATTCGCTAGGCAGCTACCGCACTCGTTGCTACTATTTGAGTATATGCACGAATAGGTTAATGTAGCAAAGCTAAACGAGGAGTAACCAAAATACAGGCAAACACTTCCAATTTAGCTTACACTGCAGTCAGGCTTTCTTGACCCAGATCCTAGAACCTTATTAACAAACTCCCTTTCTCGCACTGCTTTCACTTAACTACCTGCCATGGCAAAGGTATGAAACTCAAGCATGACTCTGGTCCTCCCATACAAAAAAATTGCCCACATGGGCTAAATACCAGAGACATTCAATCCAACATACATGTAAACCCACAGAGCAGAGTTCTACCTGTGCATAAACATGCTCTGGCACCATACCAGGGATATTAAGTGCTAACATTACTCTATTCACATAATAGGGATACCACTGCAGGGTTTAGTCCAGTTACAGAGACAGAGTCTGCTCACGAGTCAGCAAGGTTATCTGGTTACTAGCACATTTCCAAAGTGATGTGCTACCATCCACAAATAAGTTTTCTCACCTCACGAGCCTTATGAAATGAGATATAAAGGTGTCTCTACAATACATTACTGAAGCCACTGCAGGGTGGGTCACCTAGATCCTTTTTTTTTTATCACTGGCACAGGCTCACCAAGTGCTTCATAAAATGGCATTTTTGCTCATCTACCCAAGAAACCCTGCCATCTCTCTCCCACCCCCAAAAAAAAGATTAATGGTGCAACCATAAAGAAGCTGAACACTGCGCATCCACTGAAGAGTTAATCCAACCATGTGGCTTAAGACAATTTTACTACTATATTGAGACTTATTTGTCGACAGTACTTGGAAGACCCATTTATTTCAAATAAATCCCCGAGCAGAAGTCGCAAAACCCACACTGTGCTGGTTATCCATACTGGAAACAGGTTTTGGTTTGGTGAAAAACAAAGAACGGCTTGCTGGATCGGGTGCACTGTTTAAAGCTTTAAAGAGAGCATGCACTTCGAGGAAGTCAAACTTTAACCCCTTCCATGCTGGTGACGAATCCCAGCCGTCACGCTCCACGGTGCTCGTGTGCTGATGACGGCTGGGGTTCGTCACGGCCCCGCCCTGTTCGTGCAGCTGCCGCACACGGGGGTAATCGCGGCCGTACGGAAGGGGTTAAAGAAATGTAATTTCCCACAAGAACACGCACCTTTCTAATGGGAAGGTAGTGGAAGAGTGAAATGTTACTAGCCAATAAAGCTTGTAAACACCTAATAAGCAACTATTAATTAGGAGGCAAAAGCGAAGAACCAAATGTGATGTGATGCAAGAGCAAACCCACACCCAGCACGAAAATTACTTGGAGACAGCGTTTTTCCTGTTCCCCCGGCCCACCCCCACCTCCATCAAGTTTTGTCAATCTGCCTGCTAGCGCAGTCAATCCCTGACCAGCCAGGTAGTACTGAGACCAAGAGAGCAGTCAAGTACCTTACTTTTTAAGATTTCTACTGTCTCAGCAATGAATTAAAAAACACCTTGATGGTCTGTGATTAAGGAGTAGAGCATATTATGTGAATTTGTACTGCAAGATCGCCATTTACAATAGCTGAATGAGTTGAACCAGTTCCTAAGGAAGCCAGAGCCACTGAATCAACTGTCGCTTCTTGACTTACTCCTTACATTTTTGTCCAATGGAGCTACTAGCAACTAACAAAAAAAGCTTATACTTATATGTAAACTTCTCATGGCAAAGATTGCTGGTAGGTATTTGCGCCTTTTTCAATAAGAAAAATACAGGACTTGAAACGTTATGCTCTGTTGAGACCGTTCAGTAAAGCCATTTAAAACCAGACACCGGTGCCAAAAATGGGGTTTGTGCCATTAGGAGTTTAAACTGTACCGGATTAACCTACAAACACAAAACGGTTGAAATAAGATCTGGAACCTAACATGGCTATAATAAGTACTAAGTAGGAAGGTTTTCGCTTTGATCTCTAGCAAAATAGTACTATAATATGGGTTTTATTAAAAAGAATGGACCTCGGTAGCAGAATACTTTTATGGGAGCATAAGGTAATTAAAGAGCAAAGAGGCATTAAATTGCACCCCATGACAAATAATGCCCCAAAAACATAATGCAGAAGCTGAGGTGAGTGATGGTTTAAGATTTAAATGGCATGGACGCCAAAAAGTGGTGCTGGCAAATTTCTAATTATATGATCATCTTACAGTGGTTTAAGATGCAGGAACAGAAGTGAAAATGACAATGGCCTCTGTGAAAGCAAGCGTTTTTTGAGCAATCTCAAATAGAACGGTTCCACAAAGAAGCAGACAGATCAATTCCTCCTTTACTCGTTTTCTCAATGTATTAAGTGTTTAAATTTGGTCCTGGTTTCTCAATTTCAAGATTTTTTGGGTTCATTGCAAATTTCTCACTTAACATTTAGATCAAAGCGCTGCACAAGGTAAGCACAGATGGACAGCTCAATATTCCTATTAAAAATCAGGTAGGTGGAAGCAGATTTAAGAAGAAAGAGTTCTTCCAATGAGGCAGCTGTAGAAACATGTTCAGCTTTTGTTAATTGCAGAGAAGGTATATCTGTTCCTCTAAAGCTGTAGAAACCGACTGATACTGCAAGGCAAACTGGACTCATGCAAACTTTCCTCCAGAGCTGAAAAGCGTTATAGCGCTTATTACAAACACTACACATTAAAGAACAAGCACTGGTATAGCCAATAGGTTTCGCCTTTGGGACCTTATACGTTTTTACCTATGCAGCAGGTTATCCTGGGTGCTGTACCACAAGAGATTTAAGAGCTATAGGAGAAAATCCAGTGAGCCAGAAAGAGTCAATTAATGGGGGTGGGGAAGACTGAGGAAGAGAGACAGGTAGAGGAAGAGGAAAACATAAATGAAGAGAAAGTTTGTGGGAGAAGGAAAGTGTCAGGTGGGACTAATGCAAATGTTACAAAATGTTACAAAAGTAAAGCGAGTATCATTTTACAACTGAATCCTCAGTGCAGAGAGAGTCCCTTTTAGCCTAAAAAACAAACATCCCTCACTTGTTATCAAGGCTCAACATCTAACTAGGAGTCCCTATTTTCATGTACTAACAGGTGAATAATAAACTCCTCTATAGCTCCTCGTGTTGCAACATTTGCTGGCACAGTGGAACCCAGAGAAACGCCCTGGGCACGAAGGCGTCCAGGTGATGAGCACTCTGCACCTCGGGCTGTGTTCAGTGGGAGGGACATCAGAGCCTCCCCCATCCTCCCCTGCCTTTACACAGAGATCCCAAACTTCCCGGGCTCTGAGAGTATTGTTTGCAGCCGCCAGTAATGCATTCATACAACTTTGAACCGGCAGCAAAAAAACAGATGTAAGATACAGCGGACATAAAGAACAGGGTCTATACTACCAGCAATTAGCCACGCGGTCCTGAATCGGTGAAAGGGGGCCCCAAGGCTGCCCGTAAAGGAGAAAATGTAGAAACACACAACACAGCGAGAAGGCGAGGAAAGTAAAATGCAGACACCCAAGCAAAAATTTACACTTTCAAATCTCCTGTTTATCAAAATGATGCATTCGGACCCACGGCCAAAGAAAGTGCCTGCCACAAGCATAGGGTCTCACCTGCTTTAGAGATCATGGGGCTTTTCAGGAAGACACACAGGAGGAACCGAAGGAGAGCCCTGCGCCGAGGGTAGTAAGCAAAGGACGGCGCAAGACTGCTCGGATTATCCATTAAACCACAGGGGGGGTAGTCTTAATTAAAACGCGGGTTCATGCTCACCCCAAAGCACACAACGCCTAAACTCTCATCAACAAGTTTATAGGATTGATATTTTGTGTCGGTGAGGGCGGTAGAGGAAAACCCCATGGATAACTTGTTAAATAGCTTTGTCCCATCAAATAATCCTCCGGCAGCCTTAATAGTTTGCCCCATATTGGATGCTTACAGTGTCTGCTATTATCTCATTAGCACAAGCTTCTGCACAATGCGGGAAAGTCTGGAGCCTCCAATGTGAGCCTTACACACACGGTTTCATTTCCACGTGTCCCGTCCACCTCAAGTAAAACCGTGCCACATACGTATTCTCATTATTTTGACAAAAGTTTTGGGGGCTAAGGTTTTGGCAACATCACATTACCTTAACGCACACACACACTGGAGATCAACTGGATACATTTCCTGCACAGGGGGGGGGGGGGGGGGGGGGGGAGAGAGAGACTGCGTGGAAGACGAGCGCGGCCACGCTAATTAAAAACAGATGGCCCCTGTGCGCCGCTGCTGGCTCCCGAGAACAAAACCCCCTGGGAGTACACATTTCCCAAGAAGCTGGGACCCTCACACGCCTTTGGCCAATTGCGTACTAAAGCCAAGACGCAAAGGTTAATCGCGTGTGAACACCACACGCACAAGGTTTTACAAAAGCTGAAGTGATTCCAAGAGTGCAATTTAGAGCAGCGCATGCGCGCTGCGGTAGGCTCGACCTAAAAACCTAGTGGATTTCGTTTCAAAATGCGCGATTATACCTTTGCGAAACCCTAGCGATAAAAAAAAGTTAATGTGAGCAAACATCCGAAACTGTATTTAAAAGTAGCTTTACCCGGGACAGGTCTTTGGGCTACTCTCCCCCAAAGAAGCCTTTTGACTAGTGGTGAACAATGTAAGAGTTCAAAGAGTTCTCAAAACATCTATGCATGATAATCAGCCAAAGCTCTGGAACCAAGCTCACACCCTTTGGGGACACGATCCCTGCGACAAGAAGTTCTGGTCAAGCTGAAACCATTGTACAGCTGGGCACCCAAACCCTGCATAGGTCTAGCCACTTTGAATTCTTCACCGCATGGGTCACCACAAACATTCCAAGTTTCACATCAGTTTTAACAATTCATGCGTTCACTTACTCAATTTTACTTACTTTTCATTAATGCTATTTTGTCATTTACTTTTTGGTTAAAACATTTCTGGTGCTATAAATGGGCAAGTACAGTAAGGCTCACATTTCACTTGTACAAAAGCAGAGAAATTCAGGAGTTATAGTTAGCTGAGCTAACTACAACCGACGCCCCTGCAAGGCATTACTTAAGACCTCACATATTACATCACTCATGACATGGTCAGTGACATCACTCATGACATCACTGATGACATCAACCAGTGAATGAATGAAACTGGTTTTTACAGAGCGCAGCGTTCACTCCAAGGAGCATCTTGGCGCTATTGGACAGAGACCGAAGGAAAGACAGGGAGGGAAAAGGTGCAGAAAAGAGGAGGACTGAAAAAAGGATCAAATTAGTGCTAAGATTTCCTGATCTGAGGTGCTAAAGATCCAAGTTTTTAATAGCTTTCTAAACATGGGTTCGTTGTTGGTGTGTCTTAGTTGGGTGGGCAGGTGATTCCAAGCTTTTGCTCCCAGTGTGGCCAGGGTTTTCCCCCCTCGGGTTTTCATTTTAAAGTGGGGGTTGGTGAGCAAGTTCTCATTGGAAGACCGCAGGGTGCCTTTTATTTTGTAAGGTCTAAGATGATTTCTCAGATAGTGTGGCCCACTTCCAATAGTAGCCGTATAGGTGATGGTTAGGATCTTAAACAAGATCCTTTAATGAATGGGCAGCCAGTGGAGGGTTTTTAGGGCATCGGTCGAGGATGACCGTTTGGGGAGTCCCAGTACCAGCCTAGCGGCGGCGTTTTGGATCACTTGTAGTCGTTTTATGACCATTTTTTTTGTTCCTGCATATAGACCATTGCCATAATCAAGGCGGGATAGAATCAGGGCCACTGCAACCGTTTTTCTAGCGTGCAGGGGAAGCAGATCAAAGAATTTCCTCAACATTCTTATGGTTTGAAAACAAGTACCTGCCACTGTGAGTGCCTGTTCGTGGAAGGAAAGCGAGGGGTCAAATTCAAAACGTAAGTTTTTGGCCGTGTCCACTGTGGCGGGCGGAGGGTCTGAATTACTGGGCCACCACAGGGTTGGGTTAAAGTTATTAGCTTTCCCGAACAACATAATCTCTGTCTTGGAGCTGTTGCACCTGAGATGGTTTGATTCCATCCATTTCATGACTGAGGTGAGGCAGTGATGGAATTTTTCTTCTGCCGCGGTAGAATTTCTATCCAGGGTCAGAATCAATTGGGTGTCGTCTGCGTAGCTAATTGCTTCAATGTTGAAAGAGTCAATCAGTGTGAGAAAAGGGGACATATATAAGTTAAAAAGGGTCGGACTCAAAGAGGATCCCTGTGGGACCCCTGAGGACAGTTGTTTCCCTGTAGATTTGTACCTACCCAGAGTGACGACCTGGTTCCTGTTTCTAAGAAATGCGGTTAACCAATCATGGGCTTTATCATTTATTACTATTTGTTTTAGTCTGTTTATCAAGCTGTTGTGGGAGACCGTATCAAAGGCCGCGGAGAGATCCAACAGAATCAGCACCGCCTCTTTCCCTTGATCTAGAGCCCATTTCAGGGTGTCTGTGGTGTGGAGCAGTGCTGATTCTGTTGAATGTGCCGCTCTGAAGCCTGATTGCTTGGGATGAAGGCAGTTGGAACTTTCCAGAAACTCGTTTAACTGTGTATTCACCAATTTTTCCGCTATTTTACTCAGACATGGGAGAAGGGAGATGGGTCTTAGGTTGAAAAGTATGGTGGAGTCTGATAGTTTCTTTTTCTGGAGAGGTTTGACTGCGGCGGTTTTCCAAAGGTCAGGGATTTTTGCTGTTTTAAGTGTAGAATTAATAATTTGATTTACGGCCAGATTAACGATCTCAATTAATGCGTGAGGAATCTTGGGCGGGCAAGGATCGAAAGGGGACCCAGATTTGCATGATAAGATAGCCTTCTTTGATTCGTCTAAGCTAATTTCTTTGAAACATTTGAATTCTACTCCTGGACCTGGATTATGGGCTAGGGTGTCTTGAGCTATACAGTCCGTAAAATTGTTTTTTAGCTCACTGATTTTGTTTTCAAAGTAATCTTCAATATCGTTACATAGTTCCTGTGAAGGGGGTATTTCAGAGTCAAGGCTAGCTGGGTGCGTAAAAGATTTGACTATTGTAAAAATAGACTTTTGGTTGTCATCTGCCCTTTCAATAAGGTGCGTATAGTGCTTCTTTTTATATATATACGTGCACAATTTGTAAACACCATGTCTCTTTAAATGACTGTCAGTACCTGCATAGCCCCACCCGTGAGCAAGAGATCAGCGGATCTCGAAACGCGTTGGGTTTGCTCTGCCAAATAAACTGACAGCATCGTAATGCAATTGGGCTCCGACTCTGGTTTTTCATCAAAGAAGCGTGACCAGGAGTGTGTGTATATTTTATATATATATATATATATATATATATATATATATTTTTATTTTTTTTTTCTTTTAACTCCACAAACGCCACTTCCAGATCCACACAGGAACGGCGAGGCAGGCAAGGTAGGAGACGGACCACAGAATTCACAGGTTCTTACTTTATTGCAGTGTCGGGCTGGTAAAACAGGAGGGCAATATGCGTTTCAGGCTTCAAGAGCCCTTGTTCACCTACATACATATATATACATACACACATATACATACATACACATACAACCACAATCCTGATGCCAGAACGCCTTTCCTCCTCCCTTGGGGACGCGAAATCAGGAAACGGACCAACCACACGGCAAGTTTTTTTCTGAATTCAGTGCTTTATTCCATTACAGCAGACATGACGCGTTTCAACCGGGGAACCCGGTCTTGATCACATGACATGTCGTGACCCCACATGTGACTAAATACTGTTACTCTCATTACATGCTCCTCCCATCAGAATGATGGATGTGGAAAACAGACTTGATAATGTTCTAATTCTTTGATCATTGTGGTTGAATTAAAAGTATGAATACATATAAGAAATACTGGGCAAGTGCCCCTTAATTAATGTATTTATAATACAGGATTTACCAAATCCGACCACAAAAATGTCATGATCTCATGTTCAAAACTGTTTTGCCAACAACTAGGCGCTAAGAACATGTTCTAAACAGTATAGTGATTTTGAAAACAAATTGTGCCCAGTGAAAAAATAATAAGTTTAAAACAAAGTGCAACTCTATCATTAAATGCATGATTAGCTAGCAGTTCTTTTGAAAATGTATACAAACAAATGAAGCTCTGGCTGAGGATCGCTGAAATTCCCATGTGCTATTGAATAAAGTGCTATGTGCAAAGTGAAGATTCAAATTTCAAAAATCATCATATACGAAATTACATTCGATTCAAGTTGATACAAAAATGATCAGACGTGAATTTCTGGTTAACAATCTTGTGCAAACAGCAATCAGTGCAAACTCCCACCTCACAGACACCAGATACTAGTAAAACCAGAAACCCAGTTAAAATCCAGTATAAATGAAGTTAAAAGCCTACATAAAAACCAACTACACAGACTAAAAACCATCAATTACAAAATTAAATAAAGATTCAGCAGCTACAGTTCATTTTATAAAATCAAATCAAAAATATAGCAGCAATTGTAGAGATTCATTATTCACAACAAATTGTACAAATCATCCCGTGAGTTTAATCCATTTGGTATTTTGGTGTCGAATTGTACAATGTAATGGCTTTCCAGCTGACACAATTTCTTTTCTCTATTTCCACCCTCTGAAGGATTTTGGCACGGCATTGATCACAAAATAACTGAGGTAGTTAAGGTTATTTTGGTGCACTAATTTGAAACGCCGTGCCACTGGGTAGCTGGAATCAGAATTGACAATCGCACGTAAAAGCTGTAAGATTCGATTAAATACTGGTAGTTTAGTGCTGCCTATATATCTTAGCTGACATGTATATTCTATATAAACAGCAAAATCTGTCTTATATGTAAAACAAAACTCTTTTTATATGGCTCTAAGAAGCATGCATCAAATACCTCCATTTTGTTAACACCAAATGTACATGCCCTACAGTAGCCGCATTTAAAAAAAACAGTCCTGTTGGATAACCAGTTAGTTTTCTCTTTCACTTCAGGGCTAGATTTAGAGGGAGCCCTTCTGAATGTAATACTGGGAGAGTCCTCTATTTCAGGTGCTAATGTCATATCAGACTTTAAAATAGGCCAGTTTTTAGTGATAATCTGTCGGACCTTTTTGTAATGTCAATTATAAGTTGTTAAAAGTCTGATCGGAGATTTCTCAATTTTGGACTCACTCCCAAGCCAGTGTTGTTAATGTTAAAATTCTTGTAAAGCGCACTTACACCTAACGGTTTCATGGCGCTATGAGCAAGAAGGGACGGATAGGCGGAAGTCGAGGCAGCAGAGGGAAGGTTCATCGTAAGCTTTACAGAACAGGGGAGTTTTCAAAAGAGATCTAAAATGGGCATAAGAAGTGGTAAGTCTGAGCTCCAAAGGGAGTGCATTCCAGCGCGAGGGAGCGAGGAACGAGAATCTGAGGCCACCATGCTTTTTGCGCTTAAAAGTAGGAGTCATGAGGAGAGCGAGATGAGAGGAGCGAAGGTTGCGCGATGGGAGGTAGTGGTGAAGGAGAGAAGAAATAAAAACCGGGACAAGGCCGGCCAGGGCTTTAAAGGTGATGCAACCTAATTTAAATTCACAGCGATAAGCCACCGGGAGCCAGTGAAGGGTTTTAAGCAGGGGACGAACATGGTGGTGTCTGGGCTGATGGAAAATTAACCTCGCCGCCTGGTTCTGTACCAGCTGCAGACGGTTCAGCTGGTATGCAGGAATTCCGACATAGAGGGAGTTAGCGTAATCAATCCTGGAGATCACAAGTGCTAGAAGGGCCAGGGTAAGGGCTTCTGTAGTAAGGAAGCGGGAGATTTTGCGGATCTTTCGGAGATGAAAAAACTAGAAGAGATCACCGCATTAATGTGGGGCTTCATCGAGAGGTCCTTACAAATGATAACTCCCAAACTCTTGGCAGAGTCGGCAGGGCTAGGAGGAGCACCAAGACAGGGAGGCCAGAAGTTGGAATTCCAAGGATTGGTAGCACCCCCGAACAAGACCAACTCGGTCTTGTCGGGGTTGAGTTTTAGATGATTTTCTCACATCCAATCACTGATAAGGCACAAGGTGGACTGAAAGTTGTGAATGGATTGATCAGAGGAATCAATGTCAAAAACCAACTGTATGTCATCCGCATAGTTGAATGCGGTGACATTGCTGGCACGTTGCGCACGAATAAGGGGAGTGAGGTACAAATTAAAAAGGAGGGGAGAGAGGGAAGAGCCCTGGGTGACACCACATGTCAACTTAACTTTCTCTGCTGAAAAGTGGGAGAGGCGGACTGCCTGGTGTCGATTGCTTAAAAAGGAGCGAACCCACTCCAGGGCTAGCCCCTGGATGCTGGCATCTCTGACACGGCCGACCAGGATATCGTGGTCGACCGTGTCAAAAGCCGCCGACAAATCCAAGAGCACCAAGGCCTGGCTGATCTTAAGGTCCGCCCCTCTCCGCAGCTCCTCCATCACAGAGTATAACTGACTCAGTCGAGTGGGCGGGTCTAAAGCCAGCCTGTTGGGAATCAAGGAACTGAGTATGTTCGATGAAGGAGCTCAAAAAGTTAGTGACATGGGCCTCCAGGATTTTACTAAGGAAAGGAAGGAGGGAGATCGGGCGGAAGTTGCTCATCAAGGACGGATCGGCATTAGGCTTCTTTAGGATTGGTACCACTTCATCGATCTTAAAAGTGTCGGGGACCAAACCGAGTCGGAGGGAGTTGTTGAGAAGTGTCAGGGGCGGCTTTGGGCAGGCAGTAAAAGCGTCTCGCAGGACATGGGGAGGGCAGCAATCTGTGGGGGAGCCCGAGGCCACCTTTTTTAATAGGACAAGAAATTCCTCCTCCGAGATCGGAGGTATCTGTACAACCAGATGGGGACTCGGAATGGCGGGGATAGTTGCGAGGATCGGAGTAGACAATGGCATACGGTAAGAAATACTATTTTTAATTTTAACAATTTTATCCACAAAAAAGGAGTTAAGGGAGTCACAAAGTGCTTGGGACGGAAGAGGTTTAATGGTCACCCTATCAGGGTGTGACAGTTCTTCCACAATGGAGAAAATATATTTCGCCTTAGTGGCAGAATCTACAATTTTTTTAGAGAAATATAAGGTTTTAGCCTGAATAATGCTTTGCTTGTAGTCTTTAAGTAGGGCCATAAATGCTAATTTCATCTCGGGATCATAGTCTCGCCTCCAGCGACGCTCAGCTTGCCTAAGCGCGAGTTTTTTTCCTTTAAGTTCTTCTGAGAACCATCTTTGTGCATCATGGGGACGTTTTAATTTGACACGTTTAAGTGGTGCCACGCTATCACTAGCCGATTCAAGCCAGTGTCTCAGGTTCAAGGCCTGGGTGTCTAGAGGATCACACTCAGCAGGCGTGGAAGCGATGAGCAAGGTGCAAAATTCAATAATATCAGCCCTATTCCAATTCCTGGCCATGAGGTTGCCCTCGAGGGTTGGTGTGGTGTGGGGGGGACTGCGACAAGGGAAAAAGAGATAATAAAATGATCAGACCATGGACAGGGGAGAATAAGAGGTTGGGAGATATCTAGGTTAGAGGCCCAAACCTGGTCTAGGATATGGCCTTTGACATGCGTTGCTGATTGGATGTGTTGAAAGCAATTCATGCCGGCTAAAAGGTCCGTAAAGGCAGACGAGCAGATGCTCTCTCTAGCGTCAGAGGGCCAGTAATTAAAGTCGCCTATGATCAGAATTTTAGAGTTATTAATCACCAGCTGGGAAAGCATGTCACCAAAAAGTGACGGGAAACTGGGCATAGGCTGAGGGGGCCGGTATGCAAGGACGCATATGAGCGGAGACACAGAGGATTCAAGTCTAAGGATAAGGCAGTCCACCAGGGGGATACTGGCAGCATTTAGTGATGAGAACCTAATAGGGTGTTTGATGATCGCTGCAACCCCACCACCCGGCTTACCCGAAACCCTGTTGGTCTGGAGAGTGTAATAGCCCGGAGGGACTGCCAACAGGATATCGGGGGAGGACTCCTCATTAAGCCAGGTTTCTGTTACGTGAGGCACAGGGTCAGAGCTGATTTGCATATAGCCAGTGTCTAACCCAGGGTGGTGTGGAGTGCAAACAAACGATGGATTTAGGCCCAGATCCTTGTACTGGGGTGAATGTATGACATTGTTCTACATTCTGTCCATCAACTGTGTTCTTTGCAGGTTTCTGTTACTAGCAGTATGTCAGGGTTATCTGCGTCCAAAAGTTGGAAAATCTCTAACTGGTGTTTAACCAGCGAGCGAGTGTTCAAGTAACTAACCTTGAGGGTGGAGTTAACACCCTCAAGGTTAAGTCAAGGAGTTAAGTGTTGAATTGACTTCCTGATTAACGTTAAATGTTACTACATTTTGAGGGATGTATATTTTGGATAAAGATTTGTTTAAATCCACCATATTATATCCCCTTAGTAGGAATCTCTGCACCGCTTCATTCAAACATAGTGTTAAGTCATCTGTATTGCTGCAAATTCTTTTGATTCTCAATAATTCCCCGTAGGGGATACTCTTGATGAGAGGCCTGGGGTGGGTACTGCTAGCATGAAGGATCGAGTTTCCAGCAGTTACCTTCCTATGTAGTTTAGTGTGTATGGCATTATTACAAATGTATACCTCTACATCTAAAACTCGACCCTCTCTTTTCTAACATTAGCTGTGAATTTCAGGTTTAAATTGTTATTATTGATGACGTCAATAAATCTGAGAGCTGATTCGACAGATCCCTGCAAAATCACACAGACATCATCAATGAAACGCCACCATTTGACAATGTTATTCGGGAACATTCCTTCCAGGATGTGGCCGAAGACATGCTCCTCCCACCAGCCTACATGAAGACATGCAAAACTGGGGGAAAAACATGCCCCCATTGCCACGCCCTGGAGTTGTTGATATACTGCTTTATTGAATAGAAAATAGTTGTTGTTTAAACATATGTATATCATTTTCAACAGCATCTTGTTGTGCTCATTGAACCCAAGATTTCTCTGTGCGAGATATTTAGTTGCTTCACGGCCTTGTTCATGTTTTATGCTAGTGTATAATGCACAAATGCCCATAACAATGAAACAATATTCATCATTCCATGTAATTTCTCCAAGTTTTTCTAAGAAATGGCCAGTGTCTTTCATGTAAGAAGGAAGGGTTTCCACAAATGTCCTAATAAAAAAGTCCACATACTTTGACATAGATTCTAATAGCCCTCCCTGTGCAGATATAATTGGACGGCCAGGCACAGAGTTAATCTGTTTGTGAACTTTGGGTATAAAATAAAGAGTAGGTGTAATGGGGTAATCAGTTTTTAAAAGAATTATACTCTTCTTTACTGATTAAACCTTCCCTCTTCCACTGAGCAACTCTTTGAACACTAGATCTTTAACAGCTCTCAGCTCATTAAATGACACTTTCTTGTAACATGATAAATCATTGAGATGCCGGTTAGCTTCTTCTATATAGGCATCACGGGGCCAGAGAACAATATTGCCCCCCTTATCAACATTTTTTACAATGATATTATTGTGTTCATTGATCTTTCTCATTAGTTTAGTATATTGCTGTTCACTGTAACTCCTACATTGTTTCTTATTGATAACACTTCTATTCAATTTTTTCAAGTCATCAATGACACAATCACTGAAAATGCCAATGGCATCTCGTGGCATGACAGGAATGAAAGTGGATGGGGGTCGGAACGGGCTGATAGCTGAACTTGTGCTCACAATTCCCATCCCACGAAGTTCTTGCTGTGTATTGCACATATTTTCTTCTGTAAAACCTGCCAACGAGTGCACCTCTCTCAGTATGGGTACATCTGATACCTGAAAACTCACACTTGGACGATTTTCAATCGTTATTGTTGGTGCTGTATTATTAGCTTTATTAAGTTTGTGAAATTTGATCAACTTGAGTTTACGAATGAATTTTAAAACATCTATTCGTTACTGTACATACTTGAAACTAGATTTGGGGCAGAAAGAAAGTCCTAGAGCCAGGAGTTGGGTTTCTGCTGTGTCGAGGTAAAGATCGGTTAGGTTAATTACCGTATTGTTCTAAGTTTGATCGTCTGATATTGCTATTCCGGTTGAATTTTCCCTTTCCCTCTTCTCCCTCGCCAACTGCCTCTTGCGCCTGCACCTATGTTTGCGGCGCTCGTTTCGTTTGGTCCTTTTGATTTCGGCGGTATTCTGGGTCTCGGGGTTTGTTTCCGATCTTCTATGAAAAACCCCAATTCTTCAGATGGGGTAAAACTGGTAGACTTCAAAGCCCCTTCATTTCTTGCACTGCCATCATCCGATTCAGCAATACTTATTGAGGAGCTTGCCTCAGTGTCAGATGAAATATTGACATCTTGATTTTGCATTAATGTAGATGTTGTCTTGGGAATCAGAGCTGGTCTTTTAACTGTTTCAAATTTTTTTGAAAACGTGAAGATTTTTCCAGTTTCATAGTCTTTCTTATCCCTGGCGAATTTGAAAACCTTCCACTCTTTAATGATTTTCTCATGTTTCTCCAAACATTTCCTAATATTTTTCTTTTTTTTTATTGTTTCTTGTTCTTCCATGGTATCCAATTCTGGATTTAAAATATCAATTTGTTTTACCACTTCTGCCCTATCAATTTCGGCATATTTTATCAAGATGCATACCATATTCATGGATGCATACAAATTATTGGTGGCCCATTCCTGGAGCATTAGGGGGTTGGGGTTTTCAAAAGATGGAGCAATTAAAACTTGCAACGCCCTTGGCACTCTCCCGGCTTCTTTATATTTCTGTAGGGATTTTCTCTCCCACCACTTGGTCAGTTCTATACGTTGTAATTTTTCAAGTTTTTTAAATAATATTCTCACATTGGTCTGTTTGTTTTCTGCATTTGCACCGCTACTTTCTTTCTTGCTTGTACTTTCAGGTAAGTTTAGTAAGAACGCAGCCGCCTCACAGTCACGAAGCATGTCAGCTGCTGCCGCCAATACCGCATTACTTGTAGGGAATGTATTATGCACTTTTACGAGGTCGCCAAGTACACTGTTTGCCCGGCTGATACGTAATCACTTTATGCCGTTTAACTCTTCACCCGGAATAGTCAACTTGTGAGTGTCTAACAATGTCAATGCTGATGACACGGCTCACCACGGAATATGACGGCCGCTCGGTCAGTCCACCGACTTTTCCAAACCTCCGCGTTGCCGCAGCAGACTTTCACTTCACGTGACTCCGGGGGGCTGGCTCTTTCTACTCCTCCGAGTTCAGTAATATATACCACAAATGCGATATCCGCTGCAAATGAGCCTGCCAGCTTGTGAAGAGGGGTCCGTTTAGTGATGGTTACAACAGAAACAGCCAAAAATCATGCAACCACAATCCTGATACCAGAACGCCTTTCCTCCTCCCTTGGGGACGCGAAATCAGGAAACGGACCAACCACACGGCAAGTTTTTTTCTGAATTCAGTGCTTTATTCCATTACAGCAGACATGGCGCGTTTCGACCGGGGAACCCAGTCTTGATCACATGACATGTCGTGACCCCACATGTGACTAAATACTGTTACTCTCATTACATGCTCCTCCCTGATGGATGTGGAAAACAGACTTAGACTTGATAATCTTCTTATTCTTTGATCATTGTGGTTGAATTAAAAGTATGAATATATATATTATATATACATACACACACACACACACACACACACATGTATACATACATACATACATACACATATGTATATCGTTATACATATACACACACACAAACAGCTCCAACATCTCCCCCCCCAAAAAAACGCCACTGACATTAAAATGGCTTCATATTTTAACAATAGATTTACTTAAGAGCGTACACACATAGTGGTTTAAATAAATCATTACAATGCTATCACCCACAAAACTTGGTCTTGATTTCAATGACAGCATAATTATGAAAGGTGAAGTGGATACGAATTTAAAGTGTGTAAAAGGTGTTAGGGTCCCCATAATAAGGATCCACCATTCAATAGCCTCGTAGTCCAAGGTTTACTTTGTGTGGTATTTTTAGCCATTGAAGATCCCACATAGGGATGAAAAGATTTTTTAAAGTTAATGTGGGTTACTAAAAGTCCCTGAAAATAAAATAAAACATCTTAGAACATTACTAAACTACAATAGTCTGCAGAATACTTAACATAAGATTACAATTCACAAATAAATTGATCATTTCTTAGTCAACGGTTATGACAATTATCTTGCACAATTCCAGCTTGATACAAGTTGTTTCATTTAGGCCACTTGCTCAGCCTTAAGATGGATTGATCAGTCCACATGTGTTTCGTCCCCTAATAGCTGTGGCACCTAAATATTAAACCGAGCAGAAAAATGTGGATCTTTGTTTGTGCCAATTTTCTATGAAAGGAAGATAGGTAATGTATGGTCTTAAAAACGTTGAAGAACAGAAGCAGACTTCGACCAGTGTTAATAATGGACACATTACTTATTGTGGCGAGAGAATTCACAGTCTGAATTGTAGCCTGTAGTTCAATGGTATGGATCTTAATAAACACGCATGCAAGTTTCTAGACCAACTGCAAATTAGGGTCACACCCGTAAAAGTTAAAAAACCTGTTACAGTTCAGACATTACTTTCCAAGTCACCTCTTCTGAGACGATATTGAACGCTGTATAAGCTAATCAGGGCGACTCGTTATTTTGCATTTCAACAAACAATATTTCTGTATTCTCCACTACGGAAAGAGTAGGTGGATCGAAAATCTGGGGGCGTTCCTTGGGACAATCCTTGGAGACTCTAAAAGCCGGTAAATTGACAGCAGTGGAATATACATATTAAAGCACAATTTTGGCAGGAAAGGACAGTTACGGAACCTACCACTAGATAGCGGAATACATAGTATATGAATCTAGAAGAGATTCATGTTGCAAAAATTACAATCATTCTCAAACAGTAAATAAAATCACAAAATAAATCATGAGCATATAGAGCAGAATAATGTAGCTGTGACAGGTCGCAAGACAAGGAGAAATCAAACAAGTTACTTTCCTTCGATAACATGCTTTCTTGTGGATAATTTAACCGCAGATTGCAGACCTTGAGAATATTCCCAGGCGCCAGACTGGATCCAGAGATTATTTTTCCAGTAATGCTCCCAGTGCCGGCTGTACCACTTGGAGGTGATTTCACACCACCTCAGAAGTGAAGACTTCTAAGCACAAACCTAGTGTGCCGGCGTTAGGTTCTTAATCTTATTCCTTCTGCACCCTCAGATGCAGAGAGCTTCAAACAAATTTCAAGTGATAAGTGAGCCAAAATCTAACTCAGAACCTTACAATTTCCGAAGACACTGCCAAGAAAAGAGAGGAGGGAGGGCAGTAAGGAATCTGCAATTAGCGTATACATCAGAAAGAGCATTTCCCAAGGTAAATAACTTGGTCTTCTAATGGATACGTCTAACAAATTCCTTAGTATTAGAGCAAACACCACAGCAGTACCACTCAAGGGTGGACGGTCAGGAAGAAAGGATCAAATTATTAAGTTTTGCAGGACTGAATGGGCAAAATGGACCACTCATTGGAGCAGTGTGTCAAGAATGAAGTGTTTTGTGAACATGTGCACCGATACCTATGTCGCAGCCTGACAGATGTCAGGAACTGGTGCCCCCCCAATCCCTACTACTGCAGGGACTTTATCCCTGGTGGAATGAACCCACAGTACACCTGGGTTTATTTTTTACCAAGAGTATAGCAGGATACCAGGTTTTAAAGCAGAGGCCTATTCACCAGTACAGAGTATTCTTTTGCACAACCTTATCCTTTATAGTCCCAATAAACCTCACAAAGAAACAGTAATCAACAAGATGGTTTCTTGTGTGGACGGTGTAGAAGCTCAAAGCTCCCTTCAGTGACTTGTGAGCCACATCGTAGCATGCATGAATCAGTGCAGAAAAAAAGCCCTGGATCCAGTCTGGTGTCTGAACATTTTGTAAAGGTTAGCAACCTGCAGTTATAAGTATAATCAGAATAGCTTCTTGTACTCTATGTGAAAGATGCCAAAACTCCAACCCGAAAAAATATTGAGTAGCCTACAGTTAGACGAATATCTAAATAGGTTAAGATCAATTGCATTATTAGTAACTTGTCAAACGAAGGCAGTTTACTTTTGTTGCCGGCTGGTCTGAAAAAGGGGCTTTACGGTGACCATACATCTCTTTATTTAAGTAAAAAAGAAATTCACAGGGAAAGCATGGATTACCTTAAGTTTCCAACCTTTAATGTGAAAATGTACCAAGCCACATAATTATACTCTAACTAGGATGAGAGTTGCTTTTCTTAATTCCTAATTTGTAAAATACAGAGAAAATCGATCCCACTTCAAAATCTTAAGTGTATACGGGTGTTTTGTTGTAGTAATCACATCTTGGCCAGCAGAACCAGTACTTTTCAGCTGAGGCTGGTGTGTAGAATACTCGTAGAGGAGCATTAAATAATTAACTAATTTTATTAACTGTACAGATCTTAAAGCTGATGAGTTCATATTTTAATCAGAGACAATCATCTCTAGTCGTATCTTATGAGATAAAAAGCTCTCAGCAAAGTAACAATTTAAATGCTCCCACACTTGTAAAATTATATTGTTAATACAGTTGTAAAGTTTTGTTTCACCCTCAATCACAGACTGAATAAATCATTAGCACGAGCCAAGCATGAGCATGTTCCAAAAACGTTAGTTACCGGAGGGAAAGCTATTATTAAAAGGTGAGTGGAGTATTATTCAGGCAAGGGCCTCAAACTGGAGTATGCAATTCGTTCATTATAATAGCCCTTCATCACTACCATGGTTTTCATTGAAAATATAATGGATTCATTTTGAATTACTTCTCTTAAATAGGGTTTTACAATTAAAATGACCGTTTACAGATTCAAGTAACTATATACTCTACGTATCTGGTAACTAGCACCATTTTTTTTGTCAATTTGAGTTGTAAGTACTAATTAAGGGTTAAAGATCCATAAACAGCAAGAGACTTTAACCCCTTCCATGCTGCGCCGATTCTGCTCCTGTGCTGCAGATTTCAGCGCGGGTGCGGTCATGACGGCCCCCAGCCGTCATCAGCACACGAGCACTGTAGTGCATGAGGGCTGGGGGCCGTCATCAGCATGCAAGGGGTTAATAGATTACCCTTTGTATATTTCTTTTTATTTCTCAGTTTCCCATGGTGGTTTTTTTTCTATATAAATCGCAAAAAAGAAAATCCTGAAATAAAAAAAATCGTATGGTTCACGATTTAACTGGTTAATCTATACAACTCTTTGGCACTTTATAGAGAGTCAATTTTGTCTTGACAGCGGAGCGGTCACCAAACAATCATGCGAACATAACTAAAGAGGGGCTGTGGCTCCGCCAACAAGTTGGGAGCCAGGAGCACATTTTCACTGGTCAGAAGTTGTGAGGTTACACACAAAAAAGTACTTGCCCTCCCACAGTGATCATTTTATTTATCCAGCTGCCTGAACGAAATTTCGGGTACACACACAAAATATTGTATTGCTTCTAAAGTGTCTTGGATAACTAGATAATTTATGGTGTTTTCTCTGGCAGCAGCGCATCTGATAAGAGGAATCATTTAAGAATGTGTATTTTTAGGTCTTGCTTGACAGTGCAACTGACATGTGACCTCTGAGCCTTCAACAATATTTGATTCCCACAAATACATATCCATTCCCATGTTATTTACCTATAATGCTTCACATTCCCATAGCAAAAGGAAGAAATGATGGACGGAATGCTGAACAGTGCAAACATTTACCCCAATCACAAAGATTTGGGTTTTTAACTCATCGTTATTTTGCTCACCAAGCCATCCCACTTTGGACCCAGCCATATGCAAATCAGTCTTTACCCCGTTCCTCATCATGGGAACAGTCGAGCCCGAACTGCAAAGCCGATAGATCCTCCCAGGACCAGAAACAAGTATCCTAGGACCAGTTTTGAAGCATCACCCCTCATCAGCCAGGCTGCCTGAATCCAGTGGCGCAGCGAGCACGGGACCCATGTCTGGGCATACCCTTCCCACTCAGGGCGACAAAAGCAAAAGGAACAATTGATGCTCCCATGCTCACTGCGACCTACGTGGGAAAAATTGCAGTAGTGATCCAGCTTTAGATACCTTAAAATGATTTTTGAAAAAATAATTCCTTCATTGGGCAACATTAGATGAAGTGCTCAGTTTTCTGGGAACTAACACACTTGTTCAACAATTTAACACGTAATCTATGGAATAAAGAAAATAAAGAAACCTAAAGTGCAACTTCAACATTTTTGTTGTATTCCTACACGTCATTAGTATTTATCCGCCTGGACAATTGCAAGAATTTCCTACTTTGCCTTTCTAATGCGCTTTGCTCCACTAGATAAGGTCATAAAAACTTTACCTGCACTAAAACGATTATGAAAACCTCAGCAGCCTACCACCAAATTAGCTGGCGCAATGCCTCTGGAATCCTAAGCCCACGCACACCTATTGAAAAGGTAGCATCCACCAATGCTAACCTAGACACCCAAGTCACTAGTTGCCGTCTCAAGTTCCAATCTTTCGACATTCTAAACTCTCAACACTTAGAACTCCCTCTAAAGTAACTAAACAAGTTGAAAGATGGGCGCTATTCCCACACCTTGCTGTGAATATGCACATTTCACGGCTGTACGATTGTGTGACTTGTTGTAGGTCCTAGACATAGTTATTAAATAGGCGATGTGTGTATGTGCCAAACTTAAGAACAAAACTGACGCTATTAACCAATACAACTTATCTTGCATAAACAATATTTCCAGTGTAATACTCTTTGTTCTATGTACAGTCTTCGGTAAGGAGGTAAAATATTTCTGCTTGAAACACTGCTGCAGCCAAATAACTGTCAAAATATGTTATGTTATGTTATGTTATGTACTTTTGTATTGCGCACAGCTGCCCCAGCTAAGGGGCGTCCTGGCGCATGGCAGGCAATGTGCAACAGATAGCAGAAACACAACACAGATAAAAGAATTTATTTAAAAAAGAAAAGTTTTCAGTGCTTTGCGAAAGGCCAAGAGGTCAGCCAGTAGCCGCAAGTCCACTGGGAGGGAATTCCAGAGTTCAGCCGCCCTCACCCGGAAAGAGCGACCACCAACCCGACACAGCCTGTATCGGGGGACCACCGCGAGCGCTTGGCTTCCCGATCTCAGAGCGCGGGAAGGAACATACCACGACAGGAGATCAGCAAGAATTGGCGGACCTACTCCCCTCAAGATCTTAAACGCCAAGCACAACACCTTAAACTGGATGCGTGATTTAATGGGGAGCCAATGCAAAGATCTCAAGACTCCTGAAACAGAGCTCCTTCGGGGTAGGCCAACAATGGCTCTCGCCGCGGCATTCTGCACACGTTGGAGGCGGGTAGTCTCCGCCACATTGGTCCCTACCAAAAGCGAACTGGCATAGTCCAGGCGAGATAGTACCGTGGCCTGGACAATCAGCTGCCTGGTACCACGGTCAAAGAACTTAAGAATGGGCCTCAGCGACCGCAAGATGCCAAAACAGCAGGCCGCGATTTTCTTCGAGTGGCCCTCGTAACTGAGAGCGGGATCCATCCACACACCCAGGTTCCTAAGTTCAGTGACCGGGAGAGGGACCGGCCCCAGTTCAACTGGCCACCACTTGTCCCCCCACAGTTCCGCCCTTCTGCCGACGATCATGATCTCGGTTTTCTTCGCGTTGAGCTGGAGACAGTTGTTCTTCATCCAGCTTGCCACCGCCCTAAGTCCACTCTGAAACCTAGGGGCATCCCGGTCCGCATCCTCGCTGATAGTAACCGCTAGCTGAGTATCGTCAGCATACGAGACCATAGTCATGTCCCATTGCTTGACGATCTCAGCCAGCGGTCTCACATACAGATTGAACAGCGTGGGACTCAGCGAGGAGCCTTGCGGGACCCCCTGTCTCAGAGGAAGGAATTGGGACTGGTACGGTGGCAACGCAACGCTAAAGAAACGATCGTTCAGGAAGGAGCGGAACCACTGGAGGGCAGCGCCACCCAGCCCGACCTCCTCCAGGCGATGCAACAGGATAGGATGGGACACGGTGTCAAACGCGGCGCTCAGATCTAATAAAACGAGCGCCGCTGTCTGCCCCGCATCCATCACTGTGCGTAGGTGTTCAGCCATGGAGAGAAGGGCGGACTCCGTGCTGTGACCAGCACGGAAGCCATTTTGGGTGGGATCCAAGATGTTAAACTGGATAAGGTGGGCCGAAAGAACTTTGTTGACATGGGCCTCCATTACTTTGGTAGGCCAGGGAAGCAAAGAGATAGGCCGATAGTTTTCAGGCTTGTCTGGGTCCAGTGAGGGTTTCTTTAGGATGGGGGAAACCATCGCCCGCTTCCAACTACGGGGGACCGTGCCAGACTCCAACGAGATGTTGATCAGGGAGTGTACCACGGTCCGACCCACGAACGACTCATCTCTAAAGAGAGCCGAGCTAAGAGGGTCAGCGGGGGACCCAGATTTCACCTGCTTTGCCAATATGTTAAACCCTTCCAATGTCAACAGGGGCAGCGAGTGCAGGGCCGTGTCTCCACAGATGGAAATCGGAGACTCGGCTGGGGGTCCTGTAGATGGAAAGGTCCTGTAGATGTTTTGGACCTTTTCCTGAAAGAACGCCGCAAGGGCCTCACAATGAGCAGCGGAGCCCGTCTTTACTTTCCTAACCACAAAACACAAGATCTATGGTATTTCCTCTCATGTCTACACCTTTAGGGTTTCCTTCAAAGAGGTCAAGCAGACGGCGGCAAGACAAAGGTATTTTTGAGTTGCACCAACAACGGGAATGCCTGTCTAGAAGGAACTCCAGAAAATGAAGGACAGGGATAAGTACGAAGGGTGATCATACTTCAACAACAAATCCTCTCGGAAGCAGGAGGGGAAACCCAGTAGAACAGGAACACAATCGGAGACAGAAGAATCGTAATCTGTAGCAAATATTAATCAATACAGGAAAATGACTGCAAACATTTTCATTGCAGCCTCCCACCCACCTCTGGAGGCAACACCCGGTCTGAAGAAGCTTCCTCGCTTGCGAAATGATTTCCTAAGGAAGCAACACATTACACTGTTCTGTATTTTATCTTAAATCCCTGGCCTCTATATTGTTATACTAAGGAAACCACAGACTATTTGCTTTGAACTGAAATAAGACCAGGAACTCTAAAAGTCGTTACAACCGTCAGTAGCTAAGTTACTGAAATTAGAAACTCCTTATTTAGGTCGAAGCCTACCATACATCGCAACCATCTGTTTGCTAAAGACTTCTTGGGGTCATTCTGAAAGCGGACCTAGGAATACATTCGGACCATTGCAAACCACTGACTTTGGTTTGCAGCTCATATTTGCTTGCTTTCAATTTTGTGGTTTATTTGTTTTAGGTTGTCCAGCATGTCATTGTTCCTAACGTGGCGCATAGCATATTAACTGTAATTTTCCAAAACTGCTCATTTGCTCTAAACAGGCCTTTAAATTTAAATGTCTGCAAGTCAACTGTACAAATATTTCAGAATATATGATAATTATGAAAGCACAAAGGAAGCACTTTTTTTTTAATTCTCTAGTGTGGTGGAACCAAACATTTTAATATGAACAGATCTATACACTAGGTGATGCCATTTCCATACATTGTTTGTACGAGGTATAGTCATATCAGTAAAACTGTATGTCTGTACAAATTTAATTGGGGTTTCAACTGAAAATGTGTTGTCTGTAATGGCAGTGCACTACCAGACTATATATACTCCGCTCTACAATACTGCACGTCACACTCCACTACGACCCTAACCAGAGGCCATGTTGAACAGTAGCCACACTGGTGTACAACCTGACCAAAAGAACAAGTTACTTACCTTCGGTAACGATATATCTGTAAGAAACAGTAGTTAGTATTAGATTCCTTACCTTAGAATATCCCCAGGCGTCAGTCTGGATCCGGAAACTTTTGCGTAGCAGTACCCCTGCGCGTCGGTAGGCGTCGTCTGCAGGCGTCCCCTGCGGCTCCGCGTCGTCGGCGTCGTGCGCCGTGATGACGTCGCTGGAGTATATAGACGCCGCCTCCGCGCGCTGACGTCAGTTCTTTGCACACAGCTTTTCCGCGCCAGAACACGCAGAGCCATGTGAGAACCAACACTGGTGCCATTTGAAACTAGGGCCCTGAAAGGGATGTCCCTAACCCTAGGTATCAGTTCGCAGAACGGGGAGGATGGGCGGGGCGGTAAGGAATCTAATACTAACTACTGTTTCTTACAGATATATCGTTACCGAAGGTAAGTAACTTGTTCATCTGAAAGAAACAGGTTAGTATTAGATTCCTTACCTTAGAATAGATACCCCAGCAATACCAACCCCGGTGGTGGGTCTGCGAACCAATACAACCTACACCAGAAAGTCCTGGAGGACCGAACGGCCAAAGAAGCCATCCCTCCGGACTTGACTGTCCAGGCAGTAGTGCCTCGCAAAGGTGTGCAGCGAGGCCCACGTGGCCGCCTGGCAAATGTCCTGCAAAGGGACTCCCCGGCCCAGGGCAGTAGTAGCCGCCGTGGCCCGAGTGGAATGGGCCCGCAGCCCAACAGGAGGCTCCTTCCGAGCCAAAGAGTAGCATGCTTTGATGCACAGGACGACCCACCGAGAGATGGTCCGTTTCTGTACCGCCCTTCCCTTCTTCTCACCCACGTAGCCAACAAACAGTTGGTCATCCACCCGGAACTGGCGTGTGCGATCCATATAGAATGAAAGCGCACGTTTTGGGTCCAGACGATGGAGCCGCTCTTCATCCTTTGAAGGATGCGGAGGCGGGAAGAAGGAGGGCAAGGTGATGGACTGCCCAATGTGAAAAGCAGAGACTACCTTGGGCAGGAAAGAAGGTCTGGTCCGAAGAACCACCTTATCAGGATGAACAGACAAGAAAGGAGGTTGAACAGAAAGAGCCTGGAGCTCACTCACTCTCCTGGCAGAGGTGATGGCTACCAGGAAGGCCGTCTTTAAGGTGAGAAGACGGAGAGGACAGGAATGAAGGGGCTCAAAGGGAGCGCACATCAGGAAAGTCAAAACCAGGTTCAAGTCCCACTGAGGCATCACGAACGGAGCTGGAGGATACATGTGCGTGATGCCCTTTAAGAATCTTAACACAATAGGGGACTTGAACAAAGATGGCTGATCAGGTAGCCTCAAGAAGGCGGAAAGGGCAGAAAGATAGCCCTTGATAGTGCCCAGAGCAGAGCCCTGCTGGGCAAGGGAAAGGAGGAAGAGGAGAACCTCAGATAGGGGGGCAGAAAGGGGATCCACAGCCTTTGCTGTGCACCATGCCACAAATCTGTTCCACCGGCAGGCGTATACCGACTTTGTGGAGGGACGCCTGGCTGCCAGAATGACATCACAGACTTCAGGAGGCAAGTCAAATGGCCTCAACTGTCGCCGCTCAATCTCCACGCATGGAGGTGGAGACTGGACAGGTTCGGGTGGAGGACCGTCCCCTGCTGCTGCGACAGAAGGTCCTCCTGAAGGGGCAGGCGGATCGAGGGACCGACTGTCATGCTGAGTAGCTCGGGATACCAGTACCTTCGAGCCCAGTCCGGAGCCACAAGGATAACTTGGGCCCGGTCGCGCCTGATCTTCTTCAGCACTCTGGGCAGAAGTGGTATAGGCGGAAAGGCGTACAACAGACCGCAACTCCACTCGCGCCGAAAGGCGTCGCCGAGCGAGTGCCGTCTTGGAAACTCCAACGCGCAGAACTGATGACATTGCGCGTTCTCTTCTGTGGCGAATAGATCTAACCAAGGCTCTCCCCATTGCTGAAAGAGGCCTCTCGCCACATCCGAGTTCAGACGCCATTCGTGATCCACCGAGCACCGACGGCTGAGTTCGTCCGCCCTGGCGTTCAGAGAACCTGCCAGGTGTTGAACCGTCAGAGTCACGCCCTGACGTTCCAGCCATTGCCAGAGGCGCAGAGCCTCTTGGCAAAGGGTCCACGACCCCACACCGCCCTGTTTGTTGCAGTACCACATGGCGGTGGTGTTGTCCGTGAACACCTGCACTACACTCCCGTTGACAAAGGGGAGGAATGCCTTCAGTGCCAGGCGAATCGCCCGCAGCTCCAACATGTTGATATGGAGCCGGGACTCCGCCGGAGACCAGAGGCCTCTGATCTCCGCCTCTCCCAAGTGGCCACCCCAGCCTTGGAGGGACGCGTCCGTCACAACCACGTGCTCCGGCTGGGGAAGGGAGAGGGATCTGCCCCTGACCCAATCGCGGTCTGTAAGCCACCACTGCAACTGTCTCGCAGTGCCCTCCGAGATCAGGACATGGTCGGATAGGTTGCCCTGATGCTGGGCCCACTGAAACTTCAGGTCCCACTGCAGAGCCCGCATCCGCCATCTGGCGTGATGCACCAGAAGGATGCAGGAGGCCATCAGCCCCAGAAGCCGCAGCGTCAACCTGACCGAAACCCGGGATAACGGCTGAAAGATGGGAATCAGAGCCTGAATATCCCGGACCCGCCGTTCCGGGGGATAAACCCGAAACTGCGCCGAGTCGAGAACCGCTCCGATGAAAAGGAGCTTTTGAGAGGGACACAGGTGTGATTTCGGCACATTGATGGAAAACCCCAACTCGTGCAGGAGGTCTGCCGTCATCTGAAGGTGGTGGACGACTGTCTGGGGCGAGCCCGCCTTCAACAGCCAGTCGTCGAGGTAGGGGAAGACTGAAACCCCTAACCGGCGCAGATGAGCTGCGACCACCGCCATCACTTTCGTGAACACCCGTGGGGCGCTGGTAAGGCCGAATGGGAGCACGATAAACTGAAAATGCTCGTGGCCTACCGTGAACCGCAGGTAACGCCGGTGGGCCGGCAGGACGGGGATGTGAAAGTACGCATCCTGCAAGTCCAACGCTACCATCCAGTCTTGTGGGTCTAGAGCAGCCAAGACCTGAGCCAAAGTCAACATCTTGAACTTCTCCTTCCGGAGGAAGCCGTTGACGTCCCGTAGATCCAAGATAGGACGCAGGCCTCCCTTGTCCTTCTTGGGTACCAGAAAGTAGTGGGAGTAGCAACCACACCCTACTTCTGGCCCAGGAACGCGCTCGATGGCCCCCTTGGCCAAGAGGGCCGTAACTTCCTCCTGCAGAAGTGTCAAGTGGTCCCCCGACACACGGTGGTTCTGCGGTGGCATGGCTGGAGGAGTGGACTCGAAGGGGAGGGCATAGCCCCTTCGGACAAGCTGCAGCACCCACCTGTCCGATGTTATCGCGCGCCAGCGGGAGTGGTGATGGCGAACCCTGCCACCCACTGGCGTCACGTGAGCCCGAAAGCTCGGACTAGGAAGGCTTGGATGCCGCAGCGGAGGGAGGCGTGGACTGACCACGACGCTGGCCTCTACCGCCACCACGGCGGAAACCACGGGCGCCACCGCGCTGGGGAGCGCTCTGCGCCGCGTGGCTGGCAGCACGTGTGGGACCTCCTCTCCCTTGGCCACGAAAGGGCCGAAACGAACCCGTCTGCTGGCGCTGGGTCTGGGTCGAGAGACCCAAGGACTTGGCCGTGACCCTGGAGTCCTTGAAGCGCTCCAGCGCGTGGTCCGCTTTGTCACCAAATAGGCGACTGCCATCAAATGGCATGTCCATAAGCGTATTTTGGACGTCTGGTGAGAAGTTGGCAGATCTCAGCCAGGCATGGCGACGAATCGCCACCGTAGTGGACATGGCCCGTCCCAGGGAGTCCGTGGTGTCCAGACCACAACGGATCGAGTACCGCGCCGCATCCCGGCCTTCAACAAAGGCCCGGGTGAGCTTGTCCCGCACTTCCTGGGGGCATTGCGGCAAACACTCCTCGACCGTATCCCACAGGGAGTGGGTGTAGCGGCCCAAGAGGCACGCGGTGTTACAAGACCGCAGCCCAGCACTCAAAGAGGAAAACACTTTCTTTCCGAATTGGTCGTACCTCTTTGATTCCCGGTCGGGCGGAGCCGACGGAAATGCGGACTGCGAAGTGGAGGCCTGGATCACCAGACTCTCCGGGGAGGGATGGGTGGACAGGAAGGCAGGGTCGTCCGCGCAGGGACGGTGACGCCTGGCAACGTTCCGGTCAACCGGCGCACCAGAGGCGGGCCTGGACCAGGTGCCCAGAAGGACATCCGTCAGGGCCTCATTAAACGGCAGCAGAGGCTCCTGGGGGCATGACTGCGGTTTAAAAACTTCCGTCAGGATATTCGGTTTGACCTTCGCGACGGGGAGCTCAAGGTGTAAGGCCTTGGCAGCCCTCATCAGGACCACCGAATAGGCAGCACCCGCCTCGGACGCCACAGGGGACGGAGAGACAAACCCAGGGTTGGGCGACTCGTCCAGGCCACTGGCATCACCCAGATCACCTACCCAGTCCACATCGTACTGGCAGGCACGGGATAGAGGGTCCTCAGACCCCTCCCAACCCTCACCATACTCCTCCTCGTCATACCCATATTCTGGGTCGACGATATAGACATCGGGGTCAACGGGCCCCATCGGCGTCGGGTCCGGCGTCGGCCGACGCCGGTCCGGCTCCGAGTCCGGAGTCGGGGAGGAAAGGGGGGTGGCGCCGCGCGGCGTCGGTGCCGGGGACCCGACGCCGGCCGGAGCCGACGGCGGAGTCGCTGCACCACGCGGGGGCGGTACCATGGGCTGGCCCACAGGAACCGACGCCGGAGAGGCCGGGAGACCAGCCGGCGACGAACCAGAGGGAACCAGCGGCGCCGGGGCCGGAGCCACCGGCGGCGCCGGGGCAGGAGCACCCGAACCGCTCGGGCCCCCAGACGGGACCGACGGGCCCGCAGGCGCCGAAGGCCCCGCCGGAGAAGACCTCGCCCTCATAGCAATGAGGAAGGCCTCGATCTCCTCACGCGACGCGCCTTCCCCAGGGACCGACAGGTGTGGGGCAGACGGCGTCGGCGACCCATGCGGGACCGCGGGGGTGGGGTCACCCGAGCCCCCGGCCGCAGCACGCGGGCGTCGGGGGGAGTCGGGGGTGCGATGGCGACGCCCCGACTTCTTGTGCTTACCTGACGAGCCGGAGGAATGGTGGCGACTCCCGGAGCGCCCATGGCGGCTCCGCGACCGCTCCCTCGACCGCTCCCTCGACCTCCGACCGGACCGGGACCGCTCTCGACGCGGGGCCGACAACCGGAGTTCGAGAAGCTTGCGGGACCGCTCCCGCCTAGCTTTTCCAGTCAAGGCCCGACAGTCGACGCAGGACTCCACGTCGTGGTCCGCGCCCAGACACCGGAGGCAGAGTCGATGGTGGTCGGTGACCGACATCATGCGGTCGCACTCGTCACAACTCTTGAAACCGGGCATCCTACCGGCACCGTAAAGATCAATCAGTTAACAAAAAACTTGGTCAAAAGACCGGAGTACTGCTCTTCGGATCTGCGCTAACTGGCGCGGAAAAAAGAAGAACTGACGTCAGCGCGCGGAGGCGGCGTCTATATACTCCAGCGACGTCATCACGGCGCACGACGCCGACGACGCGGAGCCGCAGGGGACGCCTGCAGACGACGCCTACCGACGCGCAGGGGTACTGCTACGCAAAAGTTTCCGGATCCAGACTGACGCCTGGGGATATTCTAAGGTAAGGAATCTAATACTAACCTGTTTCTTTCAGATAACATCAGCAAAGCCAATAGCACTTGCATAGGCGAGACCTATTGCTTTCCCAATGCTCGTTGGAATATGTTCTCCTGGTGTATAGCAGCCTATAACAGAAAAGTCTGTGACAATAATAGACATTGCATGTAATCCTACTTAATGTCAAAAGAGTGACAAACTTAACACAAGACAAGCGGAAAGAGACTTGCCAGTATTTATCATCTACTCAGGTTGAAATTTTGAGAGCCATTTCTTTAAAATACTCCTATGCACAGCAATTCAAAAGGTGAAGTGCTTTAAAACAGCACAGAACTGTAGAGATTTATGGTCATAGTTACATTGGACCATAAAGTCCCACTAAGACTAATTAAGATTTAGAGGAGAAAAGGTGCAACTCCCGGGTGTCTTAGACAGGACTAAGGAATCAAAGGCATAGTTATAATGAAGGCCTGTGGTATTTGCAGCAGTTTCTTTGGATTACCATGATTAGAGATATGCCACATGGCCCAGTGCTTATGTTGAGCACTAGCACTTTATTTTTCATCACACACTAATCAGAGCAAGAGAGCAAAAAAAGGGGGGAGAAAGTAAAGAGCGAGAGAGTACGGGAGAAACCTGGTTGAAATTGAGCGAACAAGAGAGATGCAGAAAGTGTAAGGCGCAAAAAGAAAGGGGCACGAGATGGACGCAAAACTATGCCTCATAGCTAGTCAGCAACCCCAGCATTCCGCAGCACTAGCAGAGGACTCAAAACACTTTGGTTTCCCTGCATTTTGTAAACCAATGAAGCACTGAAAATACCGCATCTAAAACAGCCACGGCCCGTGCAGGTAAGAGTGGTGAAGCCGGATTGGGGGAGGGTAAAAGACGACCACAAGGGAGAATTAAATAATGTTACCTCTTTGCCAAAATCCCTCCCCGCCCCCACTGCCCTTACCTGCACGAGCTGCGGCTGCTCCGAAGAAAGAGTGCGAGTGTGTGTTTTAGTTTCCCTACCTTCAATAACCAGTGGAAAATGCACGTAAAATTGGGACTGCTAGACCATATTTTTCGTTAGGCATTTACTAAAGTGACGGCCCAATTTAACCACAAAATAACATCTCATTGCAATAGGAAATTAGCATACCCATATCAAGATCATTAATTTTGGCAAATTTCTCAATACAAAAAGCCCACAGCATTATACCCTCACAGCACAGTTCAGTCTTCTCTTTCCTGTAATTTACTTGAGGAGGGCTTTCCCCCATACATCCCTTTTACAATTTTGCTAAAGGGATAAACCCTCTCTCAGCTGCACCTCTACCTACTTAATGTCCCATGTGGTACAACTCCTTAAACTATCACTTTACGCACTCTTCTTGTTCTGCCCGGGAACTGGAAATGGTTAGTATAATTATTTCCTCAAATTTGCCAGGTGATGTTAGAGCTCTAATTTCATTTTTGGAAAGTGTACGAAACCTATTACTCAATTGCTAAGTTCTAAAACTTTCAATGACACACTTATGCATCATTAAATCTAACTGCAAGGAAGAGCTTTTCATGTCCAAGATTTATTTTAATAATGTTGCCGCCCCACATGTTTTCACAAGATGTTTACAGTGAGAGAAAATGAGCCTCCTCTGCTTACCACACCAGACCATAACGTTTATCATATCCTAGTTTCAAATATAAAGAGTGAAGTAAAAGATGTGTTCTCTTCTTCAAACTGTTTTACATGACTGTATCAAAAACTTCTGCTGGCACTAATAACTCTCCAAAGAAAGCTTGGGTTTAATCCATAAATAGGAGAAGTTCCTGGCGAAATGTTAAACGAATAAACCACTCGAAGACAATTATTTCAGAGCACAACAGGACAAATGTCATTTTTGTATTAAAGTAGTCATCTTCTCCTCCACACCCCCAAAAAAGTGATGCCCTAGCAAAAACTTGTTTTAAATAAAACAACGAACACCGATACAACATGCAAGCATGAATGAAGATTTTCGTCGGAGTCTGAACGTCTAGGTTTTCAAATTACAACGGAAGGAGGACACCAAAATAGCAAATCAAACTATAATTTCCTGCTTGTTGGTCTTCCATTACTACTGGATAAAGTTTAATAGGGCCAAATCCTGTGTCATACTGCAAAACATGGTGCTATATTAATTAGCCATGAATAAAACAAGTAGTTTTATTTTTTATCAAACTGAAAGAGAGACCTTAGAGCGCCGCTTCCGTCTAAAGGAAGGAATTGAATGAAGATGCACTGAAACTCAATGTGGGCACGGAGTTTTGTCATGCTGCTGTAATACTCACAATGGTTTACTGCTAGGTTCTTTAAGACAGCGGCAGTGAACAACTTATAACAGGACATTGCAATAAAACAAATGGAAGGACCCACTTTCAAGGAAGACAACAGCTATTAGTTATGTATGGCAATTAAATTCTGAAAACCTGCCCTTCGTTATGAACGCCATGGACATGGGTTCATATTGTACCAGACCACCATTTGAGCATTGTTAAAAACCCAATCAATACAGTTTCTAAATAGAGAGATGTTGTGGCAGTAGGAGGAGTGATTCCCTACAAACAAGTCTGAAGGAGATATGACTGAAGACAGACGGTGAAGCAATGCTCATGATCAACAATCTGGTGGCCACAAGGGTGGGTGGGGAGTTTCTAGGTAGAAAGGGTTCCAACTCTCTTGCATCAAGAATGACTTCTGATTCAAGGCATATAAGGAGCAGGGCTGGCAGTCTTACTTTTAACAATTGTTTCTTAAAAAGAAATTCAAAAGGAAAAGGAGGAATGCAGTCCAGGAAATTCCTCATTTTGTGGGCAGACCTCTGGAGTACAAGATACAAAATAATTTGCTTTTACTTAGGAGGCTGTAAGCTTAACTTGGAAGAAGAACTTGGAAGAAGGAAAAGCTTTATTGGTGCGGTAGAGAATGGCGTCACAGATGTACACAACAATGTAAAACTAAATATTCCTCTAGATATTCACACAACATTTGTAGCAGGACAAGGACTCTTACTGATTTTTGATAAGATATTGGCAGTTTTTCAATGCAGGTATGGCATTCTGTGACGCACTGTGATGCTCAAAGCAATCAATAGGTTTACTAAAAGCAATTGTTATTAACTCCTTTATAGCGGCGCAAATTCCGCTGCAGTGCGGGAGTTCTGAAGAGTGGGCGGGGCCGCGTCGGCCAACAGACGTGCCCAGCACAGCCGAGGTAGTGCTCGCGAAGGCCATTGGCCGACTCACGCATAACCAATTGCTCCAATAAAATTAAAACTCAAACAAGTTGCAAACCACTCATTTTTCAAGTGAGAAACTAAGATTTTGTGACAGATTTCTGCTCCTGCAAAACAAATGAGCAGTTATATAGTGAACTCATAGAACGGAGACATCTTTACAAAACCTGCATTTTTAGGTTGAGCCTAGCGGCAGCGCGCATGCACTGCTCGCCCTGCGAGGGATGCAGTAGTTTAGTATGCTGTGTAAGCCTAGCCCACTCTCCGCCCATACTTTTTATTGGCTGGGGTCATTGTCCTTGGTAAATGCTGGCTTCCGATTCATTGTGAGGCTTGTTAGTCCCTCCTTATTACCACCCTGTCTCCATTTGGTACCGCCCATGAGGACTGGATCTTCTACTTGTGGCGTTACACCGTCTCCTTCATAAATCGGTAGGCACTTTTTTTTAATGATCTTCCATATTCCACCCACGACATCTCAGCAGGCCCTCTGGTTTTAATAATGTATATATTTAAATTATAGCGCCTCCGCTTTAACTATAGCGGCCACGCTTAAATATTTATTTACTTAAGGCTGGCCACTTTCGTAATGTATTTATTCAAATTATAGCGCGTCTGCTATAATTAAAGCAGACGCGCTTAATTATTTTATTAGTGCAGGCCGTTTTTATTAGGGCCGGTCGGTAGGCCACAACGTTAGAACATGTGCAATGTAATAGGACTCGCATTTATGCACGCTCGTATTTACACGCGTTCAAGCTATTGTCATTGTAAATGACAATGCAGTTTATTTTAAGTTTTAAAAACCAAAACATAAATCAAAAACATAGTCAGTTACAATGCCAATAGCTCAAACTCGCGTAAATGCAATACCTATTGCATTGCCAATGCTTGTTAACATTGTTTCAGGCCTTACAGATGTCCACTCCGTGTCGGAATGACGCATTAAGACCGAGCTAAAATCGACTCTCCAACTATCAATTTTACAATTACTTTTTACAACGATGATGTGCCTATCCCAGAATCTTTGTTCACAAGAAATTCACATTATTTGGTTTAACACTGGAAAAATACATGACCAGATGTCCTGCTACTAGGGATTCTGAACGAGAACACACACACACACACACACACACACACACACAAATACACACACAAAGGTGCAGGTTTTTCAAAAGCACAACTGGTAACCTCAAACTTTCAGACAACAGGTTAACCACTCAGTGGGGGGGGGTGATCCTAGTCTTAACTAGCCGTCTTCAATTTGATTAGTTATTTTAAAGATTAAAGGCATTGTGCAATCAGAATCCAAATACAACACAGATGCAGCAAGAGTGAAAGCATTGCACACAAAATCCGAAGCCACACTTGATCACACACGGAAAGCACTAGGTCCACCAACTGTCAGTACCCAGTCTAACCACAAATGATATTTAATTCAATTAAGATTTCTTGGACAACCTGATTGTCTTGTGGGCCGCAACTGAAAGAATCTACAAATGCTGCCCAGTTAATGATTGCCACAGAGGAAGCGTTAATCCAGTAAATTAGGCTTAAACTGCTTTACGGTGCACTGCATGGGGGGAAAAAGGAAGGCGTCTCAACGAGATGCAGTCAATATATGTGTAGTGGCTGGAGTCAATCAGGAGCATGCAGATAGCTTAAGGAATTTACAATACGAGCACGATCTGAATCTTTCATCTTTTTTTGGTTGAGGCAGCTGACACCTTGAAAGGTGTCGTGTGTTTAGGCTGCTATTTAGAGCCAATAAATTAGTTTGGTGGACGAGCAACATAATATACGTGAAAAAAAGCCATAAAGTGCAATTCACAGTTCAAATAACATTTGGATGCGTCGCAGGTAACATTCGTATTTGCCAGTGGGCTTAAGCCACTTTCCCAGCACTTCAAGGAAAACAGAATTATATGATTTTTTACACGCTAAAAAAAGTGAGGACATCACAGCGAAGAAAGAGGTCAGAGACACAAAACCATATAGTATTTGTATAATTAGTCTTGAAAGCACTGCACACTATTATAGGACTCAGATAAAACTTGGGACAAGCCTTCACTGGAATGAGTATTTACATCCCCGTACTACAAAATGAAAGGTACATGAAAAATAGTTATTTCTTTCTTCGTGTCAAAATACCATCAAAATTATCAAAATCGTAATTTTCCTACAAGTCAAGCAAAGAATGTAATGCACAAGATGCAGAAAGTTTGGAGGACAGCAGAATGGTGCTTCATTCTAGTAGAGCAAGCAGGCAATACCTAGCCAAAAAACCCTTATGTTCTATTAAAAAGTGAATACAAGAAAGGGAATAAGGATGCTTGCCCAACCCTGCAAGTCACATCCAGTTTCAAAGTTGCCCCCACTACACAAATAAAAAAAAAAAAGTGAGCTGGCTTGTTGAGAGGGGGGTTTAAGGGATTTTTTAAAACTAAATCTAGTTTATACCCACGCCGAAACAAAATATATAAAAATAGCAAAAACTCTCCTCATTTCTCTACAAGTTACCATTTTCATTAATCATTTAAAAAATGAATAAATATAAAATAAGCCAGTAATTAGAAAAATACGATACCTGCTCCACCAAACTGTGTGCTTGCTAGCGTTGTTGGGCGGTTTTTTCCATTAGCCACAGGCAGGGGGAACATCTATAAAAACAGAAGATGGGGAAAACACGACACGTTAGTGATGCATATTTCCAAGTAAAAATATAACAGCAACACATTAAATTTTCTACTGGCCACTCCCTCGGACTGCAAAAAATAATTAAAGTACACCGAAGGTGAACAACACGTACTGTATATGTTTACTCTTAAAACACATCCGTGCTTTATGCTCATACCCATCACAGCTCATATCAATTCGCAGCGGCAAGGAGACAATCTTCAAACAGCTAAAATAGCCACTTAACGCCTGCCCTACAATCAAAAGGGATAACTACCTTTTCAAGATATCAGTTGGCTATTAAGAGCTGGTGTGAAAAATTACAGTTTGGTAACCTTTTGGTTATGGCACTGTAGTATACACACATTTACGTTGTTTTGGAGGGGGGGCTAGTACGGCGCTTGCTTCCACCTACACTTATGTTTTTCCTCACTAGAAACTAGAACAACCAGTCACTGTTAAACCGTCCCACCGTGTGCTACAAACTCACGTTCTAGTCAAACTTCCCAAAATACAAGGCATCTTGGTCACTACAGCCTTGCACAAAATCAACATGCCTCTACTAGTATTCTTGCCAGATGCAGAGAGCTAATAGCAGCCCAGCACTGGTCAAACAGCTTTTATTTAACACACTATTTCAGTCACTGTTTTCTCTACGAAATGTTAGCCATACAATGTTTTACCAACCACAACATTCCTTCCACTGCTTGTACACATCTCAGGTGGGGGTTGCAGAAGGCAGTTCGAACAAAGGTATACTGTATTTTGCTCAAACTCTTCAGATCAGATTCCTTTGCGTAACTAAGTATACTGGTTACCTCTGCTGATGCCCAGTGGCGGCTCCTCTGCTAAGGCGGAGTAGCGTCGCCCCACTGCTTTTTGCAGTGTAATAAAAGGGGGAAAAAATGATAACTCGAGGTTATCATTTTAGTTTTCCCCATTGCAGCGTCTTTGAGGGGCAGGGCTGCTCTCAGAGCAGGTGGTGTAGTGGTTTGCTCTCCCTATGTGAGCATGAGTGCTTGGCCGGCCCTCTCGGGTCGCCCAAAACAGTCATGCGCACATACCATGTTCTCCGTGCAAGCTGCGTTACAGCCTGCGTGGAAAACATGCCCACCCCTCCTGCACCTGGCTCGGCGCCGTGTCACGGTGGTCAGACCAATCACAACGCTGCATTGAAGCATTGTGATTGGCTGCAGGGAGCCTCGGAGCCGTGCTGCTTTCGGTCTCCCCCAAGAAGCCAGGAAAACGACATTGGAAAGGCAGCGGCCAGAAGGCAAGTGATTTTTTTGTAACCAAATCCCACCCCCTTTCCCCGACCCTGTCCTATTGCTGCTTCCAGTTAGCAACCGCCACTGCTGATGCGGTCTGTTCAGCAAAGGGTCCATCCCGATCTTCTAGAATGCTGTAGCCCAAGATGTTGCTTCTTTTAAAAAATGTTCTTTCTAGGACAGCTAGGGGCATCACAGGATCTGGCCAATACTACCCAACACTTCCCCCAAAAATAGCCAGGCCTATCAGCTTCGCATGTGTCCTGCAGGTGCTAAAAAGCTCTTCCAACACCTCCTCTGGAGCAAGTAATAGTGGCCAAGAAGATATAGGATTTGGAGAATTGACCATTCTCACGAAGATCCCACTGCTTTTCTCTTCCCTACAGCATCCATAAAGAGATCTTTTGCAATGGAAAACAGAACATTTATCTCACTGCAGTATAATGGCCATCAAGAAGCCCTCCTATTCAACCGCTAGTGCTATCCCAATATGATATAGAAATCCCGGAGTAACAGGGGCATGCAGAGGTTTCATCTGGAGAGGTAGCCTTTAGTCTGTACTGTTCCTCATTCTCTGTGCCAATGGTGCGGTGACCTCTGCATCGTACTCTATGGTCCAACCACATCCTGGTGCTGATGCTCATGGTGTGCTCCTTAGTATTCCTTCTCTTGAGTCGGGGTACTGAGGTAAAGATGATGGGTTGGGTGTGTTGTCTTGAGCTGTAGTGTTTTCAGAATTTTGCACAATTATAATTTTGAGGCCTTGACTAGACACACCTAGCCCCCCCCCCTCACACACACACACACACACACACACAAAACCCACAAATATATACATGGGCTATTATTCAGCCTCCTTCACTTGTCTATTTCAAGTGTCATTGACATTTATTTTGCGTACTTCCACCACCAACTTACAGCATGGGACAATGGGTCAACCTACATCATCCACTGGACTATTTTGTACTGTGACGTACAGTATTTGCCCACTCACAAGTGCACAGCTACCTGAATAGAAGTGCAATTAATCAAGTGCCAGGGATTGAGTGCCTGGGCTGCTGGACTAAGCCTTTATTTCAATATTATTGATGCTTGGATAATTTATTTTTCTTTCTGCATTTTGTCTGAAAAATACGTATTTTTAAATAAGTGTACACGTCGGCCAAGGTTAAACCTATTAGCTTTGCCAGCGCTGGTGTGAAATGGCTTCCTCTTAAGGCTTCTATAAAGGCGGGGACCATGTGTCGTCTCGCAGGATATGTCTCCCCTTTTTCCTGTGACTGATGTTATAGCTGTAATGACACCTATGTTATCTTTTCCGGTCTCCTCCAATGTAGACCGTCACATGTTGAGATTTTCTCAGCTTGGAGGCGTACATGCATCAACAGGTTTTTTCGATGCCGAGTAGATAACATTTCGAGGTCTGTTCTCGATTTCGCTCCGATTTTGCGCCAGTTGTTCCTCTGGTAATGAAGTTAGATTTCACAGTCATGCTTGCACTTTTGAGTTTGCCATCTGCACGAGGGGGCTCACTGGAGTGAACACTCCCTTGACATTCTTACATTTCGCTATTGCTGCCTGTTCCATTTGTGTTTGCCTCCTCACATACCTTGGCAATGTACTTTCCAGAGGAATCGGTCCATTGGCCTACGAGCTTTTTGTTAAGAACAATTTGTCAGGATCGAGAGCTGCATTACCCGGGCTGGAACAGATCCTCTTCCCATAGGTCAAATACCGTGAAGGGAAGAGTCTTTAGTCCTAGTTTCAGCATCAGGCAAATTATTTGCACTCAACACGGACATTCATCGGGCCACCGAGAGAGGCACACAATACAAACCCGATTCTTACCCGAACCTGCCAACATCGTAAAGCGGCTAGTACCGAAACGAAAAGGAGTGTATTTCTAGAATAAGATTAAGATTGAAATTTAAAAAGAAAAAAACGTGATTTTTATTCTTTCATTAGTGCATGAAGTAGGTCATCACTTGAAGCGAGAACATGGACACAGGATGCGATGAAGTGCTACCCAGCGCCCCACTTAATCCGGGTAATAAGTAGGGTGAATATGTGTGCTGGTGCATTGTGGGGTGAGGAAACCAAGACTTGAGAGAAACGTAAGGTGCAGTATTCCAAACTCAACACTAGAGGACAGGAGAATGCAGCGTAAAACAGGCTGAAACCTTCAGCATTATTAGATCAGGTTAAATGCTCTCTTCTCTGCCTCTGCATTCGCTTGTCAAGCCCGGATCCAATCTATGCAACCCCTAACCGCTGCTTCAAGATGTATGGCTTAACACTGCACAGTTTAACAAGTGCAGGCAATCTGTCCTCGACTCAAAGCACCCTTGTTCCCATAACTTCTGGAAACAGTGCCACCCTGCCCATTAACCCCTCACTACATATATCCGGGGAGCAGTGTCAGCTGTGAACATAACGTGCAATACCACTTCTCTCAAAGAGACCGGATATTTACCATGCGAAAAATACACACTTGGGACCAGAGAGGATCCCAAATCCTAGCTGATGGGGTAGCTTGTTGTAGAAGAGTGCATATAATATGTGACAGTACAAAGAATCCACAGGGAGCATACAGATTTACTATCTGAAGCACCAAAGGTCATTACAAGGGTCTAACGAATGTTCACTTACATCCTTCTGAGGCTGCATGACAAACTAAGATGACAGCGTACCTACTAAAGATTCAAGAAACTCCTGGATTACCACTAATGTTACAAAACAAACCACATGTCCGAGAGCATTTGTAACACTGCCTCTTCCTCCCGTTTTAAGAACTAGAACTATCTTCTAATATTCAATAGGGCTCGTTCTTATAATACAAGTGCCAAGCTGCTGGCTTTGCAAATGCTTGTCTGGAAAGTATATACATTTTTTTTTAATGAAAAAGAACAAAAACAATTTCAAAATACTGGAGGAAAAGCAAACGTATCTTAGTACCATCTCAAAGCTTTACATTGAAATCATCGTTTTCAATCTTTGTAAATGGCATGGCTTATTTTTTCAATACTTTTCACTCAGGAAAGTCTAAATACAATTTAAAAACTATAATAATGCAGGAGAATGTAAAAAGAAATGCTTGCCAAGGTCTAATCCACTTCCAACAGGGTTCAGCAATTTGTTCTCCGTTTTAGCTCATGGAGCAGCATAATGGGTCTCCCGGAGAAGTATCATGCTAAGTGCACTTTATACAACAGACACCAGTTGAGTGCAGCAGAATATACGCTTTCCCCAGCGCCATAAGTATCTTTGTGAGCCAAACCATGTGGTTAATGTAATATGTACAAAGTAGAAGACAAAACAAAAACAACTCGAGGTATGTTCTTCAGTAATACCCTAACAAAATGAAAAACAATCCTATTTGCTGTGCTTTTACAGAAAAGCTACTAGGTGGGGAAGCGATACAGTGCGTGTGGAGGGTATCGGAGGTGAGAAAGCAGCGCACAAAGGAGAGAGCTAGTAAGCTCATGCACTCTCATGGAGTGCTGAAGGGAAAATAAAAAATGTAGTTCCCTAAATGTGAGCAGTGGAAGGGTAAAAGCCAGCCAATCAAAAGGATTTTATGGAGCTCGTGCTCCAGGGAGGGCTAAACACAAAAGTCAAGTGGTCGAATAAGAAGCAAGTTAAAAAGTCTCCGCAATGACGCTCAACAACCTGTGATTCTGGGTAAATCACTTAATCTCCCCGAGCCAATAATAAAAAAATAATTGTGTTCTTGTGTAACGTAACCGCTGCTAATGTAAAGCACGCTGATACCTTCAGGTCAAGTTTGCGCTATATAAAACACCAGGGAAAAAATAAGTGACAACGTCAGCCAATGTTAAGTAAAAGGTGGGGTGCTGTAAGACTACTCAGTTCACGATAGTTCTTTCACAACCTGACAGCCTCTGCTGTCGGTAGCAGAGACCTAAAAGGTGCCTCCCTGTAACAACTAGACAATGTTCTCCTCTAGGACTCCACACTTCAACCAGATAAATAGAAACCAGTTTATCAGTTTGCTTTATTCCACACAAACATTATACCACCTACGGGGCTCAAGACAACAATTTAGCAACTAGGTAGCAATTGTTGCAAGTTAATATTGGAGTCTGCCCTAACTTTCTGAAGTCTGTCAGCCCTAGTTGTTGGTATGCCCAAATTACCTGGATCTTACTCCTCCGATGAGGTTGTTATTTTATAGCTTGGTCTGTCAACTGTGGAATAGAGTAGCTTAGGTGGCAAAATACATTAATTTAACTCCTTGTACATGTACTTTACGCTATCTGCTCCAAGGAGACATAATAGGAAGGTGCATATATGATTCTAAGCTTGAATCCATCTCCATACACTAATGATCACCAAGAAAAGCATATTAAATTCGACCAGACATCCAGACTCGTTTGTTCGCTGGATAAGGACATGCCATGTATTCCAAAGCTTTGGCTCCTTGAATCAGGTAGCTGAAATTGAATTTACCAATCCATTTAACATTGCAATACCCTACATGTCAACTCCAATGACAATCGTATTCTGGACAAGAATTTCATCTCTCCTGCAGAGACTTGTTTGCGTTCTTTAGCAATGACAAAGTCACAATTTCAATGTAGGTTATGTTCTCTCTATGTATGCTGTGTCACTAATCTGGCCATCATGAAGAAAAGAGGACCCTTGGGGAGAAAGTTGATGATCGCTCTGGGAACACGGGGGAAATGGCATTCAATGCAAAGACCAATATCTGGTGGAAAACCACCAGTTTACCGGGTGCACAGCTAGAACTACTGTAGATTTTGATATATGATTTTGATTACGTAAGGGTGTGCAAAGACAGACTAATCATTTAATTTAATGCAAAGACACCAGCAAGCTGTAAAACTGAATTTTTCTATATCAGACATCATTTAAAACTAAATGACGATATGGACGTGATTGCCGTATTTGGTAGGTACTCCGGACTGGCCATCAACTGGACGAAGTCGGTGCTCTTTGTTCTGGTGGGCGATCCTACGGTGGTTCCGCAGACATGCCCTATTCAAATTGAGACCCCGGATTCAAATACTTGGATATATTTATCACGCTTAATACACAGTTAAGATATTCTAATAATTCAGCCTTCCCATTGAAAAGGTGTAAGAAAGATGTGGCGCGCTGGAAAACCCTTCCGCTCTCTTTGCTTGGAAGAGCCACACTCTTCAAGATGATGGCTTTGCCTCGTTTTTTGTATGTTTTACAGAATTCAATGGACCCGGTGCCAGCGGCATAATTCAGGGAAATAGAAACTCTTCAGAGGCAGCTCCTGTGGGAAGGGAGGGCTCGTATAGCATTCGGTAAATTTACGCTCGCGTGGTATGACGACGGGATTGGGATTCTAGATCTGCGGAAGTACTACTGGGCCTCACAGCTGGCCGCGGTGAATCACATAGTTTATGGAATCCCCGGAGATCCAGGCTATGCTATGGACCGGGGTCTGGCCCTGGGGGGCGAGGGTGATAGAGAGAGCACTGTATTCTAGACCTGGGAGATTTCCATTGACTGGCCCAACCGCACATGTGATTCAGGTGTGGCACGCAGCTACTAAAGCTCTGGGGTGGGCAGGTAAATTAACATGGCCACTCCCCTGCTAAATTCGGAGAAGCTGGGCAGTCTGTGGAAGTCGAAGGGGTTCGAACGGTGGGATCTTAAAGGCATCGCCCACATAAAGGATGTGTGGGGGAAAGACACGGTGTGCACCTTCGAGTCCCTTCGACAACAATATAGTTTGCACGATAACGAATATTATCGTTACCGACAAGTGAGACATGCCCTTGTCACTCACATTCCTAAAGACACAGTGCTCCCGGAGGCATTGCCCCTGGAGGACCGAGTACTGGATGGGGTTATTCCCCAAAAAACCATTTCCCTGATATACAGGAAACTGATTAACAATATGGAGAACCCGCTGGTGCGGATTAGAGCTCAATGGTGTGGAGATGGTTTAGAACTAGATGATGAGGATTGGACGGAGGCGGCCTCTTCCCCTAAAGTAGTTGCCATCCAGATGCGGCTTCGCCTGGTGCAACTGAAGATACTCCATAGGTCCTATATAACTGGACCCCGTTTGGTGCGAATGGGGCGGGCTGATAGCGGAGAGTGCAGGAGAAAGTGTGGATAAATCGGCACTCTAATGCATACTCTCTGGCATTGTGTTCAGATACAGTTGTACTGGACGAAGATCCATGATGAGCTGAGAGGAGCTTTGGGTGTGGAGATACGACCGGAGGGGTTTGTTGAACGTGTGGGAGCCTACAGATTTAAATGCACACCAGAAACAGTGGGTGACGTTGGAGTATATGGTGGCTAAATGGAATATAGCTCAGCTCTGGGGAGCTAGTCAGTCGCCCTGAGTCACCAAATGGGCGGAGGACCTTGACTGGTGCATGATCAGAGAAAAAGCGGTTATGTGGCCAGGGGATGTCCTAAGAAGTGGGGTAAAATTTGGACCGCTTGGGACAGTTATAGAGGGGAGATCTGTGAACCACCTATCCCAATGCTAGTCCCAGAGGCACAAGACTCTGTGATCCCTGCATTAAATGTTGCCATATTTAATTTGTACTTTGCCTCATGCGTTGGAAATGTAATGTGCTCATCTGAGATTTAATTTTCCCCTGTTTGTAATGTTTTCCTTTGTTTTCAATAAAAAGTTATAAAAAAAACTAAATGACAATAATCAAACAAGCATTTGCAATGCAATGGGTCTCGCCTTTGGAATCTTATATGTATTTAGCTATGCAGCACATTAACCACACACACACAGAGCCACACACACACAGTAGTATGGTTTCTTGAAATCATACAAATCTATCACAAAAAGCGGTACTATTAATGGAAGATTTACCTAATATAAATATCAGTGTCTGAAATTAAAAAGTCTGGAAATATCATGCACAAGTCTGCTCAAAATGCGCCGCCCCCTCCCAGCCCCACGAGGCCATCGGACCTGTCTGCAGGAGCGATCGACATAAAGGCTGCCTGAACGAGCTTCTTTGGACAACACAGTAGAGTTTTGTCGCACTTATGATAAAATATACCCCATAATGCTTCAAAATATACCCAATAATGCTTCTTGTCTGAGTAGTGTCTCTTGCTTGACTTACAGTGGAAACGCCGTCTAGTGCCACTGCACCACCACTGGTATATGTTTTAGGAGCTATTTTTATAGTTTATATATATGCAGTATTGACATTTGTATGACAAACAATTCGACCACGCTAGAGTGTGTGTGTGTGTGGGGGGGGGGTGGAGGGTTAATTGCTTGACCATGGCACATATATCTTATTGAAATACACTTGGGGCATTAGTGAGGGGTTGGCCTAATTACACCTGTTTGCACATTTGCTGAGTGCATGTGAACTTCAAGTGTGCAAAATCTTCACAACTGACTCGCGTTTTCTTGAAATCGGAGATGCACTCTGAAACAATTGCACGTTTTATTGCATTTGAAATCACTAGATACCTGTCAATGTCAAAGCAATGTCATGTGTTTGTTATTGGTTTACAGCGGCCTCTTGCCCGTGCGTTGAGTGCCACCCTCTAACTGCTGCTCTCTCTGCAGACATAAGAGGTGGGAGGTTTTTATTAGAATCCTCGTGGCCGCAGAGCAGGCTTGTTTGGTTCTCAGAGCAGGGCCAACCCAGCACAGTCAGCTGCACCGCGGATTATCTAGCTCTGTGAGGAGTAGCGTCATTCTCTGAATAGGGTGACCTGCCCATTTCACTCAACGGGAAGCAGCGTCTCTATCTGTGGTGTTGTGAAAGGGAGCGTGGCATGCCTCGTAGGTCACTTCTAGAGTGCTATTGTTCCGTCAAAAGCGTCACACTCGCTGGTTGCTCATGTGGTGGTCTTAAATTGCAACAACAAATGCAAGTGAGGCTCACTGAAGCCATCCGCGCTTGATAAAGCTCTCTTGCCAACAGCGCGGGATTTGGAAGAAGGCTGTGATGCACCACTGCCCTGTTTTGTATCTTCTGTGCTAGAGCACACTGTGTGCCCGCACCCTGGGGCTGACACATGCAAGGCTCTTCCTGCAGAAAGAGGAGCACGCTGCAAAAGAGCAGATAAAAACATCAGACAAACCGAAACACGGAAGTGGTGGTTTCTGCCGCCAGCCCCTCCTCTGCAAGCACCCCTGCAGCGTGCGCTGTGAATGCGCTGAAACCCCACCGCCACACCTGCCGTGCAGCGCCTGACATACATACCCACAGTCCGCGCGCGCTCGGCTCCGCTTCTCTCGGTCTGGTGGGTGCAAAACCCGGCGAGCTCGGTGTCTCTTACCACCTCCCATGCGTCTACAAATCGGCCACCCGATATTTTTACACTGCACCTCTAATTGCCATGTGGTCAAGAGGTGGAATGTGCCTTCTGTGAAAATGTCTATCTGGAGAAAGAGTGCCTGCAAATATCTAGGCTCGTGGCGCAGCATTCTTGAGTAATATATGACAAGGCCCCCCCCCACCCCCATGGTCCGTCACCCTTCACTGTGTTCTCCCTCCGCGCAGCAAGAAGCCGGTCCCGCCCTCACACCTCTGAAGCCGCTGTTGCACTTTGCGGATTTCCATGCTGGCAGGGCACTTTCCACGGTATTGCAAGAGTTCGCGCGGGGAAAAAAACGCCGGCGGCCCTCGGGCCACTCTCGCTGCATTTCAATCGCTGATGCACTTCCAGGGGCACCGAAAGAAACGCGAACGGGGCTCGGAGGGGGCCCAGGTCGTTTTTTCCCCGTGGAAAATCATGGGATTCCTCCTTTCCGGCTCCGTCCCAGCCATGTTGAAAGTGTCAGATTCGACCAGTTCTCAGCACTGGAAGGTTGGGGGGAGGGGGGGGGGGGCTGAGGCTAAGGGGCTGACTGGGAAGATGGGTTCGGGGACTAAGTGGCTGACGGACCGAGGGTCAGGATGTCCGAAGGACTGGAGAGCTGGGTATGCGGGGTGACAGGCTGTGCTCTGCGGGGCCAGGGCCTGAGGTATTCATGAGTTAGGGGTATGCGGGAAATGAAGGGCTGAGGAGGAAGAACGCCAGTTTTACAGCCAGATATTTAATATTGTTTTTCCAGTTAGCGCTGCCATTAAAGGTATCACCAACATCTTAAACCAACACAATAAACTTGAAAGTGTGTCTTGAACCCTAAAAGGGTCGTGCACGTGACATTACCTCTTTGGGACCAAAAATACACTGACATTAATCACTGGTGCACCAATAAGAGGTGGAAATGCATTCTGGCATTAGTGCACCACAACGCACCACATCTGACTTAAAGGAAACTGAGATGACAAGCAGTGCCTGCTGAATCTAACACTGAGGAGCCGCAGGGTTCTCGGGGATATCACACACAGGGCTATGACACAGGAACCCCGTGGATTCTACATGGCAGGGGAGGGGGCCTACGTATACAGAACAAAGCCACTGCAACACAGCTACTACTGCTACATATCATTCCAGTGTGAGCTAATGGGGCCTTCCTGCAGCATACCTTGACACACGAAGCGAAAGCACTGCTGGCTCTGTCAAGCACACCGTGACAATTCTTAGTTGGTTAAAAACCTAACAAGCACCTACGAGGACAACGGACAGCGGGAGGGGGCGGGAGAGGACACGGACGGCGGGAGGGGGCGGGAAAGGACACGGACGGCGGGAGGGGGCGGGAGAGGACACGAACGGCGGGAGGGGGGCGGGAGAGGACACGGACGGCGGGAGGGGGCGGGAGAGGACACGGACGGCGGGAAACGTGCACAGGACAGCGAGGGGGGCGGGAGAGGACACGGACGGCGGGAGGGGGCGGGAGAGGACACGGACGGCGGGAAACGTGCACAGGACAGCGAGGGGGCGGAAAGGCACACGGAGGGGGCGGGAATGGACAGCGCATCTGAATTCACTTTCAGTGAAAGGGGAGGGAACGGGAAAAAACGTAACTCCGCCCTGGGAAAAAAATCTCCGGAACGCCCCCGAATCTGGTCCAGCCTTGATGGACAGATCCGGCACTCAATGGCTAGCCTCCATTTATGGAGCTAGCCAATGAGAGCCGGGGGACGTTCCAGGAGTCCTTATTGACGACATAGGATTTCACCTGCGCTGAAGAGCTGCGCAGAGCGCAGCCTTCGGCAGGCGAAACCCAAAAACCTTCAGACTAACAAGTGGTTTGGTTATTGCACTACTAAAGGATATAAAACAGGAGCCTAGTTAAATCAGCTCATGATTCTGATGCACAAGTGTTCCTTCTTCTCAGGTCATAGCATGATTACTTCAAATAAAGAAGTTATCCAAGTGATGAAAATCCACAAAAAAAATGAAGAAATCAAATCCCGTCATTCAATAAGAGCCATACAGCGGCAGACTGCGGAGGCCTGCAGCATCAGATGTCACTGGTTTTAAAGTCCTCATATTCTAATGCTGCTGGTATCTTTCTTTCTTTAAAAAAAAAAAAAAAAATCGGTTTCCAACATCTTTTAGGTTTTCAATATGGTATATTTATTTGCTACAAAACTCGGTAGTGGAAACAATCTCAGCATTGACTGTAAGCTTCAGGAGCATCTCCTCTAATTAATTCAGACTCTGCCCGTCGTCAACACCCAACAAAGGTTTGTCATGAAGATTTACTTAGGCTTTTCCCGAGCCCAAACACTAGATGGGGAATAATTCACATGATGTGAATCTAGAATCCGTACAAACTGCAAAAGCACAGCTTTACAAATATCTCTAGGTTTCCTTCGCTAAAGGACGAAACTTTCTGAAATATTACTGGCCACAAGATTCAGTGAAGGAAGAGCAGTTCTAAAGTAAAAACACAGGATATAGTCTTTGATCTGGCTATGAAAACTCACACCACAGAGAATGCACTACATCAAGTCAGGCAATACCACCGGAGTCAAATTCTGAGCACTCATACATTACTAGCATTGGCAAAGCCGGAAGGTTTCACCTTTACCCATTTGCTTTTGGAAAAGTTTACTGTATACAAATGCATATTTAACTTAAACACTCTGAATTTGCTAACATTTGTAAACACTTTGCTATAGGGCACTTTTGTACAGTAATTAGTATTGGCAAAGCCAAGCGGTCTCAACTGGAACGGCTGACCTACTGGTGTTTCTAATGCCGTGTTTGGGGTATGTGAGATGAATTGCATTTAAGGGTCCCTAGGAGTTCGGATTGCTGGAGCATTTTCATAATGGAGCACGAGTGAGCTCCTGGAATTGAGGCTGAAGGCAGTGTGAGGAAGTGGGCCAGAACAGTGTTCAAATGACATACACATTCAATGCTTGGCCCCTCTCCAGTGCACACATAGTGATGATCCTCACATATGTACTATTAACAAGGACCAAATAGAATTATATACAACAAAATCATTGTTATTACTCATTTATATCAAACTGCTAAGAAGCACTCAAAGCAAATAGGTCTAGTTTGGCTTGGGTGATGAGTGGATGCAATAGCAAAAAACTCAGAACGTGGCATCTAAATGTTGATCGGGCAACAAGTTGTGTAAAACAGAATCGTTGATCATACATTTCAAGCCATTCCCTTAGTTAGGACATGCCCCTTTTAGAGATCCATATCCCTCCTCCCTCCAAACCTTTTCACCTCACTTAAACCACTCTGGTTCACAGTAGACTTTCGCCTACAGGGAGCTAAAATCGGTCTAGTGTTTGAACCCTAAAAAATGAGATGTTTTAATACTGTGGAGTTCTTGAAAGTCAAATCTAAACCACGTGGAGCCATGAGAAGTTGATCCCTGGTGAAGCAGACCCAAATATACTCAGCTTCTCCGGGGAGTTAAGGAAAATTGGAGAAACACAGGAGACCGCAAGGTTAAGCATATAGTGGGTAGGGTGGCAGAAGCAATAAGGAGAGTGGGACGTAATCACAGAGGATGGGGTGGTGATGGGAAGCAACAGAAGAGCGTGACAGAATCAACAAGGTGGAAGCAACACATGGTGAAACAGAGTAATGCTACATACAGAGGGGAGCAAAAGTTAATAGGTGAAAACAGAAGGAGGCAAAGAAGTACACAGACAAAACATAGCACAACACAGATCAAGGGGGAGGGAAAGACAAGCAGACTAGGGAGACAGTTAGATCACACATGCACTCTAATGGAGTGCCTTAACAAAAAGAAAAAAAAATAGCTACCAAAAAATGAGCAGCAGAAGGACACAAGCATTGCATTCATGCTCCAGGGGGAGGGACCTACAAGCCAAAAAGGAAAGACCACCCAAGTTAACTAATAAGGATCAAGTAAATGATTGACAATGAAGCCAATCCAAGAGAGGCAACGGGCGGCCTCCAACCCACTGTAAGATAAACAATACATCACGCAACACAGAGCATGCACGGTCTAGTAGGGGAAACTTAAAAAGTAGTATGATGGTGGACAAAACTCAGAAAATGACAGCTATACATGTCACTTTGTCAAACTAGCTAGATAATACTGAACTGAAAGACAGGATTATCGATAAACCTAATCTTGCTTTTAACATCGTACAAAAACCTTTGCAACATGCTTTGCCCCTCAGAGTTGAAAGACTGGAGTATGAAGTAACAGTTTCTTCAGACAAATTGCTTGTATCAAGTTTGAAAACTGGAGTTTGGCACACTTGAGAGGCCACTAAGAATTGAGGGTCCATTGGGGCTTAGCCATTAAATTTGAAAAAGGTTTGTCACTGGTCTCCTCCTACTATGGCTCTGCACAGTGGGCCAAGTACAACCCTTTCGGATTCTCAGGATAGCAAGGGGGAGTAGCGGTGAGGGGAGCAAGAGATCAGAATTACCAAAAAACCAGACAATATAACGTCCAGCCCAGAGTTTAGTTTTTATGGAAAAAGAAAGTACTTTAATTGTACAACAAAGCTAAATCTCACTTAAATCTAAAACCATAGTACCGGGTTGTAATGAGTAGCATCTCATATGAATACCTTACACCCATGTTCTCCCTAGAGCCACAAATCTTCCACATATCGTCAAATTTCTGTCTCTACAGTTCCCAATATTATATAGGTTTAGGCACTAAACTTAAAGCAAAACTTGTGTTAAAGCAACTCCGGTTGGTGTATTTTTCAACCCTTGTTTAAAAAAGTGTTCAGTGGCATAGCTAACTTGCCGACGCGAGTCAGTCTTTGTCCGCGTATGCAGCCTAATCCACGCATTTATACGCTCTCTTAACCTACGCTGCAGTTCAGGCTGTACAGCAGGTGGAGTAAGAAATCCCACCCTTACCACACGGTCCTTTCTTCAGCAGCAGCCATGTTCAGATTTCACGGAGTAGACTCCCTGGGCTAGTCTACGCAGTCACACCAATCTTCAGCAGCTTTCGTGGCTGTCTGCAGAAAGGGGAATGCACGTAGTTGTGGCCTCTTGTTAAGAGTTTCTCACAATGCTTTTTATACAGACTAGAAGTGTACCACCATCAATAACAGCATATTAATAAAGAATTTTCATTCAAAGTCCACAGTGTGCCCTGTTCGCAACTTTTTTTTCTTATTTTTACACCTATAAGAACAATACGTTTGCAGCAAAGACAGACATGGTGTTTGGTCCATACAAAATTGACTTCTTCAGGGCACATATAGTTTCAACATCAAACACCATGAAGAAAGAGCAACTTGTAGTCCAAGTGACAAAGTTTCATGAACACAATCAGTCTAAAAACAGTGCCACTCTTAAACCCAACGGGATCACTGTGTGGGTAAATGGTTTCAAACCGACCAGTTACCCACACCTATAACATCTAGGGATATCCATTCTTTTTGTGGCTTACAACAATTTGTTGCTGCAGCACTTGGGGGACCAAGTACAGTCCTTTCCTCTCAGAAGGCTGGTTTCTAGGCTGATTAGTTAGATCCCTGCCTGATTACACAACAGCGGTTAGAGAACTCTGATGCTCTACACTTCTTCGTTAAGAACAATTTGGGAATGAAACAAAGAAGGGTGGTTTGCATCCCACTTGTATATGTACAATTTCCAGAAAAGGCATGTAAATCCACTCTAGGGTTTCACAACCAGTTTGGGTTGGTTTCCCTTCAAATGTAATTTCCACGTTGTTCTAAAGACAGCCTTTGTTGAGAGTGATGTTTCTAACAACTGAAAGCAATGGATCCAATACCAAGCTATATTATCCAAAACATGGGCAAAGTGAAGTGTGACATCTCTGCGCCTGGCCAACATCAAACTTTTTATAAAGCAATAATCAGAAACACAAAGGGTAGGGCCTGTCTAGAAACATCCTTACCTTAAACAGAATAGACTGTAAAGTCCCACCTATTACCCCCCTACCTATCTATGGCTGTGCTCAGGCAGTCCTTTACTAACAAAAACTTCATTGAATTTGTAAAGGAGCACTGGCTCCATCCTACTCACTTCAGTGTCTGGTACACCACCCTCCTGCCTCAGGAATGTGGGGAATACACTTACTCAGTCCTGGGAAGCTAGCTTCACCGAACTCCAGGTTGTGCAATGCGGAGCCACAGCCAGCTAAATTGGATCCTACAGGCCACCTTGCTCAGAATCACAACACAAATTCTACTACAATACATGTACTACGCAAACAACGTCACACGTGCACGCAACATGCACAGTGGAAGTCAGAGCAAAGTTTTAAGTTTCACATAACAGCTCCACTTTGTAAGAAATGGATCTCTCATTGACAAAGACGTAAAGGTCTAGTCACACTACAAGTTTGCAAACACTACGCTGACATCACCACTTTTGATGATCTACCCAGAGTCCGGACACTGACGGATAACCTAGTTAGTACAAGAGCACACTTGTTACTCCCCTTAAGGTCAAAGAACAGGTCCCGAATTTCATATTGCCGTGTATAAACTCTGGGCTCTACGTACATGCTAGTTTACCCTAACACCAGGGCCAAACATCCATCCATAAAACAAATATATGCCACCCCCGCCCACCTCATAGAAAATCTTCAACTTTGATGACGATACTTTTAGCAGCACACTACATGTACTTATCAGGCATGACTAGCAGATATCACAATATGTTGGTCCACACTTGGGCTAATTAGTCTCACTTGATTAGCGTCAGCACTGAAGAAAGCTTTCATCGTCATTCTAATAGGATGCCTAAACGCTTGCAGTGCGTAAGGAACTCAGCGTAAGAAACCGAGTATGCAAGTATCTCGTTTTCTGCTTACGCTGGTACAGAGAATCATTTACCCACCAGCCTTGATAAGTGCAGGTATGTAAGCCACATTGTGTGAAACATGTTTAAAGGGACCACTGCTAAAACCAATCACTGACTTGCCTTAAGGTTTATCAAACCTGTACATATAACATTTGTAGATACCAACTTTAAGTACAGGATTGAGTCTTTCGTATGTACTCTCAATATAAATCGGAAAATAGATACCTCTCTAACCCAAGTGCATTCAGTCAACTATTAAACGTTGATGAATAGACCCTAGAGCAGAGGTTTTCAAACTGTAGGCCGTGCCCCCTCCCCTCCCCAGGAGGGGAGGGCACGAATATCGCTGCAGATGCATGTAAACGAAAATTGAAAAACCAAAGGTGGTGATGGACAGAGCGTTGACAATACAAACACTCACCCCCAGTCAACTAATCTGGGTTTAATCCATCACCGTTCTTTAGCTCACTGAGCCACCCCAGTTCACACATGTGCAAATCAGTCAGACCCTGTGCCTCATGGGAACAGTCCAGCCCGAACTGCCAAGCCATGTCTTCCCTGGACCGGAATCAAGCTTCCCAGGACCGGTTTCTGGCATTACAGCAGTCTTCAGCCGGGCTTGCTTGACTCCAGTGGCAAAGTGAGCAAGGGACTCACGTCTGAGCATACCCTGCCAACTTAGGGCGAACAAAGAAAAACCAAAGGTGGTGATGGACGGAGCGTTGACAATACAAACACTCACCCCCAGTCAACTGATCTGGGTTTAATCCATCACCGTTCTTTAGCTCGCCCGTAGTTGGCAGGGTATGCTCAGACGTGAGTCCCTTGCTCACTTTGCCACTGGAGTCAAGCAAGCCCGGCTGAAGAAGGCTGTAATGCCAGAAACCGGACCTGGGAAGCTTGATTCCGGTCCAGGGAAGACATGGCTTGGCAGTTCGGGCTGGATTGTTCCCATGAGGCACAGGGTCAAACTGATTTGCATATGGCCATGTCTGAACTGGGGTGGCAGAGAGAGCTAAAGAACGATGATGGATTAAACCCAGATCAGTTGACTGGGGGTGAGTGTTTGTATTGTCAACGCTCCGTCCATCATCACCTTTGGTTTTTCTTTGTTCGCCCTAAGTTGGCAGGGTATGCTCAGACGTGAGTCCCTTGCTCACTTTGCCACTGGAGTCAATCAATCCCGGCTGAAGGCTGTAATGCTAGAAACCGGTCCTGGGAAGCTTGATTCCGGTCCAGGGAAGACATGGCTTGGCAGTTCGGGCTGGACTGTTCCCATGAGGCACAGGGTCAGACTGATTTGCATATGGCCATGTCTGAACTGGGGTGGCAGAGTGAGCTAAAGAACGGTGATGGATTAAACCCAGATCAGTTGACTGGGGGTGAGTGTTTGTATTGTCAACGCTCCGTCCATCATCACCTTTGTTTTTTCTTTGTAAATGAAGATGGCCTGGTAGTGCAGCGATATTTATTAGCTCCATTTCCAGGGTGTCTTCTTTTGTTCCAGAGAACAGTGAAAGCAGGGGTCAGCAAATGTGCTGGCAGGGTCACGGAGGTTGCTTAAAAAGAAAAAAAGTAAGTGTTTTGTGTTTTCACACTAAAGGACTTGCATTTGTAAAAGTTAAAGCTATTGGTGTCCTAAATTGTAATGTTTGTTTTTTACTTTTTGGGTCTGTAGTGGAGTGATTATTTAAGGAAAAAAGTGCACGCAATACTATATTGTTAGAATTAGTTAGGACGTTAAGGAGTTGGGGGGTGGAGGGCTACGAAAACAGTAAGAGGAGGAAGGCAGACAGAGGTTTAGGTGGAAAAAGATGAGGCGTGAGGTAGAAAAGAAAGATGAATTGAACATGCTATGGATGGAAAAGGCAAATAGAAAAGTGTAAAAGGTTATGGAAATCAGAAATGTGAGACTGTCGGTAGGTATGTCAGATGTACACTAGGAGAGCAACAGGGGAATAAATGAACGAATGTGGGAAAAATGCAGATAGATTTCCATGCAGCATACTCCAGTACATGTGTGTTTCTCATAATGAACAACTACAATAAGTCATCTTTAGTAGTCTACTGGCCTTTTAATAGCCCCACGTGGTTAGATTCAACCAAGATGGCCGCCGGGTAGGAGCTCTCTGTAAGAGCTCCAGTGCTGGAGATCCTAATTCTGTTGTCTATCTCCGTTAGCACCCTGCTGCACGTACATCTCCCTGTACAAAACAACCGAGTAACTGGATTAACAAGTAACGGGATCAACAAGTAACTGGATGTGCATTCAAGCAACGATCTCCTCACCTGCCTGGCGGAGGCGAAAACCTGCTGTGGATCCTTGACCTGCCGGGAGGCGAAACATCGCAAACATCGCAGGAGAGGACCAAGTCAGCAAAGATTTCCTCGCCGGTCCCTGGGCGCCCCTGGCCGGACGCGGAGCACGACACGGTGGCCTGTTCAAGCGGTGGCTGCCCGTGAGTCAGTGGCGCCCGTTGGGACGAGCTGTGGCTGTGCACCGGAGGTGACCGACCCGCCGGACCTGGCAGAAGTGGACACATCAGCGATCTGGCCACTGAGGCGTGCGCAGGCGGCAGAGGTTGGTTTGTGGCTGCCGAGGTGCTGCGGAGGTGCCGGGAAATCTCGGTAGGCTCCGGAGGGTCTACGTCATACAGAAGGAGGCGTGCAGAGACGACGTGCTGCGCCGCCACAGGAGCAGCGGCTGACGGAGCGGAGCCCGGGGAAGGACGGGATTGCCCGGAGGTACGTCGAGCATTCCCCGTCGAGCCTGTGACAGGAGCCGGAGGTGAGCGGAGGAGGGGCGCCGCCACCCAAGGAGAGGCGGGAATTGAGAACTGAGACGGGCGGGACCCGGGGTGTTCAATAGACGGTGGAAGACTGGAGTCCACAATGTCTGCGCTGGGAACCTGAGGTGGGCGGTGGCTGCACCGCTGACAAGCGGAGATGCCTGGGCTTGGAGACCAAGGCGGACGGGAGTGCACATTGCAGCACGGCGTGGTCCAGGAGTACCACAGGAGAGGGAACTGGCAATAGGTCGTACTATATTAAAAACAAAGTCGGAAGGGGCTGCATGCACGTAATCCTGCCAGTGGGCGCTGCGCGCTGTAACAGTGTTCCTTGGGTGCACCACTTTGCAGCACTTGCTGGTAATTAACAGAGATCTACAAGAAGGTATTCATCTACCTCGTTTTCCGGTGCACATCTCCTTTGTTCAAAATGGCTGGGGCCATAAAACTGTAGAAATAATCCCCTCCTGCACCACCAACGCCCCGAGTTGACCGTGAGGATGCATTCCAACCAGATCAAGGGTCACCTAAACTGAGATAAGTCTCCTTCTTCCCTCCAAGCAGCAACCAGGAAGCATGTACATAGAAATAGGACTACCTTGCCCTCAGTAGAAAGGGAAACTGCTCTCTATGAACACAGACAACAGACAAAGGACTAACACTGCTGCCTTAGTCACTATTTCGGCAGACATCTTGAACAGTTTGCTGAGCAATAGAATATGCGTGAAGTGTGCATGTGTTCCATGTAATATAGTGTTTACACTTACCCCTTTTGACCCATGTAGCAGATTATTGGCATTTAGTGTATGCCTTTATTGCAGTATTATACTACTGGTATCATGGTGCTAACACATATTTTGATTTGTCCCTAGTACCTCTCTTGATCCATGGAACATAGTGTGGGCATTTATCCCTGTTGACCCATGGAACATATCATCGGCATTTAGTGTAGACCTTTATTGCAGTATTATACTTCTACCGGTGTCCTGTGTATTTTTACCTACACCTAATTATTTACACCCATGTGACATATTAGCATTTATATGTATTTTACTGTCTGCATTTACCTGTGCTCTTGTATACCTACTCTGTGCACTCCCCCACACTCGCCTTGACGCCATCCTAACATGGAACACTGCGGCAAGCACACGTATAAAATAATCTACCCACCCGCGCTCACAAAAAAAGCCGCTAAACGCTTTAAACACAACTTCCTGAGGTCCCACCCTGAAACACCCTTTGCCGACACCTACTTCTCTCCGGTAAATGGGTCCTTGAACACTGATATCATCTTCCACACCGCTCGCAGAGCTCAATGGAAAAAAGCGTTCACCATACTCAACGTCTCCACCACCAGGAAATCCGCTCATGGACTAACTCTCTCCATCGCACCATCTAAACTCTTCCCAGGCAGCACAGCCATTACTATTTACAATAACGGGGTTATTCTAATTCAATCCACAGACAGAAACCTGGAACTACTTGACAACCTGTTCCCCACTTTCAAAGAGGACCTCCCCAATGGTTGGCCCTCCACACATACCCCAATTCAACTGAACCCGAACTCATCACCTCCAACTAACACCGCAGAACGACCCACCGCCTCTGACCCTCACAACCCGACTCTATGCCATCCCAAATGCCCCCTCAATATCACCACCACCCCCACTCCCTACACTCCTGCCGCACCTAGCTCCCCCTCCAACGGTGCCCACTCTCCCCCCACTCCCCGCTCCCCCCCTCCGGGCCCCCACTCCTCCCTCAATACCTCCCCCCCCACTCTCTGCACTCATACAACTCCTGACATACACCCCTCCCTCATCACCTCCCCCCCACTCCATGCACTCCCGCCACTCCTAGCCTCCACTCGTCCCTCAATATCACCACCCCCCCCCACTCCCTACACTCCTGCCGCACCTAGCTCCCCCTCCAACGGTGCCCACTCTCCCCCCACTCCCTGCTCCCCCCCTCCGGGCCCCCACTCCTCCCTCAATACCTCCCTCCCCACTCTCTGCACTCCATGCACTCCCGCCACTCCTAGCCTTCACTCCTCCCCTAACAGCACCCCCCCCCTCTGTGGCACTCAACGCACTCCAGATCAACACCCAACACTCAACACTTCCCCTCCCACCCCATGCACCCCCGTCACTCCTAGCCTCCACTCGTCCCTCAACAGTTCACTCCCCACCCTTAGCTCCCCCTCCACTCCTGGTCCCCACTCCCCCCTCAACATCGCCCCCCCACTCTCACTCCCCAGTACTACAATTGCCCCCCCGCTTCGACCAATTTCCACACGTCTCGCATTTGCCTCACCCCACCTGTTATTGATTACCCTTCCAATAACTAACCCCATACCCAACGGCACGCTGGACGCAATCATGACCACCCTCCTCCAAGTGAAAGAAGATCTCCACACACTCAGAGTCACTCCTCACGCACACCGAGCGTACACCCCTCTCCACCACGTCTCAACGAATCGTCAACTCCCCCCCCTTATCCTTGGCTCCCCATACGTGGGACCTCTATTCCCCCTCGCAATATCTCCAACAGGCCTAAGCGCACCATCAAGTCACATCCTAATCGCTCCTTACATTGGATCTCCATCCCCGCTCGCAATACCGCCAACCGACCCCAGAGCGCAATCAAGACTCTCTCGGACAGCGATATACACACCCTACTCAGCACTTATGCACCGGCAACCCAAAACAGCTTAGCCACCACGCACATGTCCATCCCTACGATTCTCTCCAACGCTATTAGGCACCCCTCGCATAGCACCAGAGGCTCTGTTCCCGACAACCTCACTAAAGTCCCTCTCACTATGGACCCCTCCACCTCCCCGTGCACCCCCAGACTCAAATGCACACTTCTCAACTGTAGATCGGCCCAAAAACACTCGACGGAGGTCGCTGACCTCATCTTGTCCAGGAACATTGACTTAGCCATACTAACTGAGACATGGTTAACTGAATCCTCCAATCCTATCATGGATATCCTAGTCCCCCCCAACTACTGCATCACCAGACTTGACAGGCCCAACAAGACAGGCGGCGGAATCGCATGCATTTACAAGAGCAACCTCTCTATTAACAAAGTCTCCGCCCCTTCTCATACCTCCTGTGAATACTTATGCCTGGATGTCATCAGTGAGAACAAACCTGTATGTTCACTACACATCATGTACCACCCCCCGGGGGACAACCTCCTCTTCTCCCAACAACTCATGGACACAATATCTATCAACGCTGGACGGCAAAACACACAAATTTACCTTGGTGACTACAATCTCCACTGGAATGATCGCAGTGACGCTGTAGTTAATAGCCTCAAAAGTTTCCTCATCGCTTCTAACCTCACGCAAATTTGCAAAACTCAAACACATGACAAAGGCTCCATCCTCGACCTGGTCATCTCCAAAGAAGGCACCACTCAACTTGAATCAATCCAACCTTGTGACTGGTCAGACCACCACATTATCACATTCCTCATCAAGGAAAAAGTAAAACTCATTCCGGTGCAATACGCCATGCCCAAACTTTGGAAAAGAGACATGAAGAAACTCAATGCAAACTCTCTACCCCCTAGTAGCTGTAATCTCCTACTCCCCCCTACCGACGTTACTGACGTCCAGGACCTGACTGACCACTATCTCAACTCCATGGCCTCAATAATCAATGAGGCCGCTCCAATGCAACTGAAAAGAGCATCCACTAAGACATCCAACCCCTGGTACAACGGGAGTCTCAATGAAGAGAGACGGGCTATGAGAATGGCAGAGCGCACCTGGAGATCAGTCCCCTCGGCACTGCATCTTAAAACCCTGAGGAAAAAGAGAAATGCATACTTCAGGAAAATAAAACGCTCAAAGTCAGAGTTCTTCAGAGTCCAGCTAGACCAAGCAAAAAACCGGCCAAGTAAACTGTTCGAGCTAATCCGATCTCAATCTAAAGAACAACCCCCAGCTATCGACATTATGAGCACTACTCCTTCCTGTGAAGATTTCTCATCCTTCTTTAACGAAAAAACTGACAATATAAGGAGAGACCTCCTCAATGATGCAAGCCTTTACTCAATCCCCAACTGCATAACTCCCAATAAACTAAAAAACAATGTGACCTGGTCATCCTTTGACACTTACTCGGAAGTAGAAATTGACAGAATACTCAGCACCCTAAAACCATCCAATCACCTCACTGACCCTCTCCCTGCTAACGCCGTAAAAGACTTCATTCCTCTGCTACTCCCACTCTGGACTAAAATTATCAATAGCTCACTTCTACAAGGAGCCATCCCGGATTCCCTCAAAGTTGGACAAGTTACACCTTTACTGAAGAAACCAACAGCCGACCCCACTGATCTAAACAACTACCGTCCGATTACCAACATTCCCACTCTCGCCAAACTCTTAGAAAAATGCGTCCAATTACAAATGACAAAGCACATAGAACAGTTCGATCTCCTCAACCCACACCAATCAGGCTTCCGAGCAGGGCACAGCACTGAAACGGCTATGACTCACATAATTGACGATGCCATCCAAATCCTAGATCAAAATAATACCTGCCTCCTCATCCTTCTTGATCTTTCGTCAGCATTTGACACAGTGAAACATGAGAACTTACTCGATCTCCTAAAGACAAGAATGGGCTTCTCTGGGACTGTGCTTCGCTGGTTCACTTCCTTCCTACACAACCGGTCTCAAAAATTCAAGAGCAAAAACCTGATGTCTTCCCCAGTTCCGGTGTCGTTAGGTGTCCCTCAAGGATCCTGCCTATCCCCTACTTTGTTCAACCTAGTTAGGGAGCCTCTCACCACCCTGCTACAAACATCAAATGTACACTTTCACATGTACGCCGATGACACTCAAATATATCTCAAGTTACATTCCCCCAACGACATCCTGAGTCTGAACTCAACGATCAGAAGCACCCAATCCTGGCTGGCCGACAACCACCTCAAACTCAATGCTATGAAGACTGAGTTGCTCCTAATCTTACCTCCCTCGAAAATATCTTCCGCTCAAACGTGGCTTAAACACCTAACAGCACTCAATGTCCAACCGACCATCGTGGACTCAGCAAAATCCTTAGGCATAACACTTGACACCAACCTCAACATGCAGCAGCATATCAGCAAGGCTACCAAGGGGGCGAACTTCCAAATAAATACCTTGAGGAAACTGAAACCTTTCCTTCCAGCAAAAGACTTCCAAATAGCAGTACAAGCTCTGGTCATTCCTCGCATAGACTACGGCAGCGTGGCCCTCTGCGGCCTCCCCCTAACGACAACTGCACCCCTCAGAGCGTCACTAAATGCGGCAGCGAGACTCATCACTGGATCAAAAAAACACTCACATATCTCCCCGGACTTCAAATCCTTGAACTGGCTGCCTCTTGAAGCCAGAATACAGCTGAAAATTGCCTGCATGACGCACAAGGCTATACACCTGAAATCACCCAGCTACCTCACTCAGAAGTTGACAATTTCCGGGGGGTCCAGAACTACCAGGAGCTCAAACAATCTTCTGCTGAAACCGCGAAGATTCCGGAAGGAAAAAACGTACAAACGCTCCTTCTCTGGAATGGCGCCCAGGATCTGGAACGCACTCCCTCCTGAAACGAGGCTCATCTCCTCCTCCCTTCTTTTTAAAAAAGAAGTCAAAAGTATCCTTATGGCTAAATACACTTGAACAATGCGTTTGACTTACACTGCGAACAGTACTCCAGCATTTTATTATGATATAGCCTATATATTCCTCTGCACGTGTGTTGTGACCTATATTAGTCTGAAATGCTTAAATCCTTTTTTCTCCATCTCTGTATAATCACGGCGTTTTTGTTGTCATACGCTCCCACTATGCCTGGCTACCTCATACCTGTACTATACGTAATATCTTTGCTATGTACTGGAGCGTGATGATCTTGATGATGATGATTTTGACCTATATTAATATGAAATGCTTAGATCCTTTTTTTTTTTTTCTCTCCATCTCTGTATAATCACAGCGTTTTTGTTGTCACACGCTCCTACTATGCCTGGCTACCTCATACCTGTACTATACTTAATATTTTTGCTATGTAATGGAACGTGTTGATCTTGATGATGATTACACCTGCCTCTGTAAAGCGCTCTGTTATCGGCAAAGATCTTGTTCGCGCTATATAAAACTTTCAAAATAAATAAATAAATAAATAGATTCAATGTCCCCACATAGAATAGATTGCTCGTGAAAATCAAAATATGTTCTTTCCTTTTCCTTGTGGTTCTGTTTCAGTGGGTACACTTTGCTCATTTTTTATTATGTTCAGTGAATGGAGTGTTTCATTTGTCTGCTACTGTGCACTAAGGATATTGATACATTTTCTGAGAAACGTATATAGTGGATATATTCGTGACTCGTTGTGGACAGTATTAACTGCATGTGCCGGCTAATTAGGTCTTTGAGTATTTGAATTTATTTTCTGAATGGTACCTAGGAGTGCCATTGTTTGGTGAAAGTACCAGTACATACGGACGCACAAGTATTATAAATATGGTTTATTTAGCTCTGTGATGGATTGTTTGCGGGGGGCCCTGTCCCATGAATGTAGCCATGTCCCTCCCGTTCCCCTAATCTATACATAAAGTTTTGGAGGGGAGCCCGACCTTAACACATTTTGCTTTGGGGGGCTAAGAGGAAATACATTTGAAGACCTCTACCCTAGAAACTTCAGCTTCCCAACCCTATTATCAGTATGTATTACTAATAAACAGTATTAAAGCTTAATTTGGTGCATGCCACATCTTGGTTTCAAATGTACCTGCAAACAAGATCCCATATAACCCAGCTCATGTGTCAATTTCCCAACTGCCAACAATGTAGAAACGGAAAGCTTAAGTCAAAGTTGTCTGCAAAAGAGGTGCAGCCCGAGATACATGTTCTGTCTTCATAGAGAACATCAAATTAAGTGTAGAGGACCAGCGGCTATAAAATCACAACAGTTAGCAACATTGCAAATGGTCTGCAACAAAGGTGTTTCAAATTCGTCAAACCACACCCTTTGTGAAACACCGACAAAGAGCCTGCCAACATTTTTAAATTAGCCTGGTTGTTGCAGGTAACGAGCACAATCACCTCTACACTGACTGCCGAAGAGGCTCAACAATATTTACTCCTATCACCACTTTTAAGAGTGCTTAGCGATAGACAGAAGCAAGATAATAGGATGCACTGGTGCAACACGGGTTATCAGAGCTCACTTACTAATGTACATTTTGAACTTCTAAAATAGCAGCTAAATCTTACCACCATGAAGCACAGTAAGTTCATTCAAGGAAACTAAAGCTACAGGATAAAAACACAACCAGAACGGAACAATGCTAGTTATGTTAGATGCCAACACGTGTACGGGAGGAACTATATTAGTTTCAATGCATGTCATGCTACCAGTTCCAAACACTAGTTATAACGTGTAGGAAATGGTCTAGGTCGGAGACAAGTCTCGGCCTGAATAGCTAAGCTATTGATCAAAGAAGAACTTGCATGCCATTTTAAAGGAGCTGCACTTAAGCACACCCAAATTATACATAACGCTTACAACAACGGATGTGTTGCAGTTGATGCCAAAGACTACGGAACACGACTGAGTAGGAACTGAAATTTCTGGTCTACTGATTTTCCAGACCATGATATACTCCCAGTTTGAGAAATCTTTTGGGTTATCAGGCTTCCAGGTGAACACTAGAGTGCATGCTGTGGTACTGGGTGATGCACATCTATGATAAAATCTACCATTTTATAAGCCTTAGATTAATGAGGACTTTTTAGGAACTGCTTGGGCAGCTGCTCATACGTGTTTGGGATGCGGAACGCGACCAAGAAGTGCATGTAAGATCTGGGGTGATTAACTGCTTGCTCTTCTTTGGATACGGTACTCAAGGCACCAGTGTACGTTTCCTTTGTGTATGGAAGGATGACCTAACAGGGATTCAGGGTGATTGGGCTATTTAGTTTTCACACTGAAGGGTTCCCCTGAAGCAGCACTACAGACAAGCAAACATGCAACAGGGACATGGGCAGATCTACGGGATTCATACTGGCCTAGAAAACTCAGATCAGACTGTGGTTGGATATCCAGAAAGCACAGCAAGGAAACGCATTTGACGTACTCTAAGAATTTATCTTCTCCAAAGCGTTTGATACCTCACCTGCAAAGTCAACGCACACCTTCATAACTCACCTAGGATAGCCACATGCTTGGTAAATCTAAAGAAAATAAATGAAGTCTTCATTGTTACTTACAACTCCTTGCTGATGATTAGGAGAAATTCTTTACTACTTGAACTACTTTGCTTATTGATGGTTAGTCCAGCCCCGTATTTGGCTTCATCCAGTTGGGAGCGGGATAGATCTATCTTAACTTGGTTATTGAAGTGCAAATTAAACTATGGGCGATATCACAGCACCTTACACTATTGCAGCTCAGCAACACTCAAGTGATAATCAGCTACAGAAGCTATGCAATTTAAATTTGAGGTGTAAAGATCAAGTTTTCAGCATCACTGAATCAAAATTCTGAAAAATAGACATGAAAAAAAATTCCTAAACCAAGTAGCCACTTTATTCTCCAAGAAAATAACTGGTATTTAGTTTGAGACCTTATGAAGGACATTTTAAAAGGGAAGAATACAATTATATGAATCAAGATATTGCTCTAGCAGGTGAGAAATCAGGAAGCTCATAAACACGCTGAATATTTCAGCATTCTAACAGACACTGGTAGGAAGCTCTATAATTAGGCGCACGGTCAGAGAAGGATCAGGTACAAGAGGATATTTGGTGATTGGTTGCCATCTGTAAGGAATACAGATGCAATAAGAGTAGTTGGGGCTACAAGCGACTAGCCTGACCGCGGCATGATGAAAAGGCTTCATAAGTATCAGTCCAGTCTTAAGTCCATCGAGAAGACCATGTCCAAATGGAAAGCAAAAGAGTACAAGGGACTGCACAGCAGTTTTGAGATCACAGACTGTAGAAAGCTTTTAAGATTAAAGAGTGACACAATTTGAAGAAATTTCCCACTAGACACATTTTTGATATGCATGGAAAGGGTACATTCCCTGTCTAATATGACTCGGAATTATTTTGCCATTTCAACAATTTGCGTCTGTAAGCCAGAAATTTGAATCACATGTATCCAATTTTATTTGTTTTTATTTGTTTGAAGTTTTATATAGCGCGTACATGACCCGTTGGGGTGTCCGAGCACTTTGCAAGGAAAGATACGTTACGCACATGAAGGCATGGGCAAAGTACACGGATGGGGGATAGGGAAAAGTTACTAGTGGGACAAAGCTGTGGATAAATTCAAGAGTCAATACAGTTTCAAAATCAACAATGACTTGAGTTCAGTAGGACACAAGGAAGAGATGTATACAATAAATGGTACAGATCCAAGTACAGGATGGCGTGGGCAGAATACAAGGATGGGGGCTAGGGAAACGGCAAACGTAGGACAAAGCTGTGGATATATACAAGTGTCAATAAAGTTACAGAGTCAGCGGGCGATTTGATTACATTAGGACTTAAAAGATATGTACAAGATCAGGGCGCATTGGAAGGAGTGAGAGTGGTTTCAAGTAGCAGGTCAAGGCGAGAAAATAAATCTCGAAAAAGGCAGCATGTGCACCAAAGGAGCGTTATTGGAGGAATTTGCTCATTAAGAAGGTTTTAGCTTCTTTTTTGAAGAGCACCAGGGATGGTATTCTTCTGATGAAGGAAGGGATTTCCAGATTCTTGGAATTTTCATTAGCTTTTGACAAGAGGAGAAATTTGGTTTTACTTCGTGCAGCTTTAAGTGCCTGTTTCATCAGGTTTGTGTATTGGTTATAAATGAAGATGAAACAGTCAGACTCTGAAAAGACTTTAACCGTATGCGCGCTGCGCGTTTTCCCGCTGTGCGCTGAGAATCGCGGAATCCCGCGGTTCATGACGAGCTCAGCTCGTCATGAGCGTATGAGAGGTGTACCTCATGACGAGCTGAGCTAGTCATCAGCGTGGAAGGGGTTAAGACCCAACTGCCCATCATTCAAACACGACAATAAAAAAAATAAAAAATTCAGTTTGCAGCAATCAAAGTGATTTAACATACATATTCAACAATAAAGATCCCAAAACTGAGCCCCGGTGAACTCCAAGTATCAGGTTTCTGTTCACACCAATTCAATTCGCTGATGCAGGTTTGAAATATAGTATTAAAACCATTGCACTTTTGGGGTCTCAATTTCAAGTCTTTGGGTGGTTAGAGATTGTATGGCATTTCTAAGGCCAGATAGAAGTTTATAAGAAGCATTAGACAAGAACAATTGTCAAAGATTTTCAGGGCGTCATCCACCACTTCCTCCGAATGGAACCCAGAATGAGAATCACCAATACTGTTGTTTTCCTCCAAATAATCTATAAAGTCAGATGTGACAATTTTCCGCAAGGAACCCAGTGATAGGGTTTCCATTCTTCGTACATTTTGAATTAGCGGTTGGTTTTCTCAGAATAGATTTAACATACCCAATTTTTAGTAGGTCTAGAAAAGATAGATGTTGCAAAGAATAGTTGATATGGCTTAAAATAAGGCCAAGATGTGGAAGTTTTCTTTGTGATGGTCAAGTACGAGCTAGCAATGGTGGAGAAGCAGAAGTCCTGCTTGACTTGTAAGTTTAATTTTTTCCCCCCAAAATAAAACTAATCTGATCATTCACATTTATCTACCTCACTATCATGTTCAGGCAGCGATTAATTGACGCTTAGCACTTGGAAAAGCCTTATTGATCTGCAGGTAGCCCTGTTCAACCTGTTAATAAAATGTTTAGCTTTGGCCAGTATGAGAGATTTTTGCAAGCCAATTTAGGTGGCTTTCTTTTCAGCGCCAAGGTTGAGAGTACCAGGTTGCAGACGTTTCCACATGCAAGCTTTAGACCCTATAGATCTTAGATTCATGCTTATGTTTTCTGTAGTGGAGATGTAGATTTATTAAATATTCTTAGGCGTATGAAAGAGACCGCAAGGAGATCTGACCAACCACCCACCATGAAATTGTTAAAAGTGGGTCATGGATAAGTTTAAAGGAAGTAGCAGATAAGATGAACGTTAATTAATAATTCATGTTAATCCTGCAGCCAGAACGGACATGGTAATTTTTCGGTCTTGCCTCTAGGCAGTGCATGTTGCGAGACGTAATATTACCCCCAAAAGAGGGCTTGGAGCACACCTATTGCTTAGCATTGGTAGGCTTTGTCACTCATATGCTTGCTTATTAGTTAGTTGTATGGGCTGTCTTTCCTCTTTTTGAGTTGGCCCTTACTCTCCTCGAGTTGGCCCATCCCTGGAGCATGGACACATTACTTGCATCCCTCCACTGTTTGGTTTTCAATTACTATTTTTAGGTTTCGCCCTGGCCGTAGCACTGCGCAGCAGTGCTCGCACAGGGCGAAATCTTTTGATGTATAGTATGGGGCTTTTGTCCCGCCTCTCTCTCCATTGGCTAGCTCCATAAATGGAGGCTAGCCATTGGAAGAGATGGGTGTCAGTCACTCTTTCCCTCGTCAGACGCGGTTCGGGGGAGTTTCTGACTCTTTTTTTAAGTCCCGCCCCTTGTTGCCGTGTGTCCCGGGCCGCGCTGTGATTGGCTGCCGGCCGGGACACCCCCGTGACATCATTTCCCGGGCCGCGCTGTGACTGGCTGCCGGCCGGGACACCCCCGTGACGTCATTTCCCGGGCCGCGCTGTGATTGGCTGCCGGCCCGGGTCCTGACTTGTTGGACATTCCATGCCACTTGGGTTCCGTGCCTTTAACAGTCCTCGTGTATCATGGGGCCATTGAACTCCCCTTATCTGCCTAGGGCCTGTTTGTAATATGTGTTTAAAAATGAAATGTCTCTTGGCGCGAGTGCCCTTCATGCTGATGAGTTTGTAGGAGCATAAATTGACCGCCTTCTGAGTGGACTTAAACACATTTCCGTTTTTTTTATGTTGGTATTTCGTTATTGCGGGGTACCGTGCCAATCCGCACCTTGATGATGCTCGTTCTGTGGTCCTTAAGTGGATTAAAATCGCAGCCACGACTGTCCTGACTCGAGCCTCTAACCTTTAAGTTGTGCGCTTCACTCCTGAAACACATTGGCGCTATATAGTGCTCAAAGATGGTGTTCAAAATATTCCCCAGTTTTGTAAATGAACAACCCAGTAAAAAGGTCAATCTGACAAGCTCTCACTGCGCGCCAGCAAGAACTTGAACTGGTTGTAACCGGAGACCAGAACTTTTCTCTCGGTACCGCACGGTCACTCTTTCGGTTAAATGATGCGGGGCGAACTGAAATGGGTTCTCGCAGTCTGACCTGTGAACACGTTTTATTTATTTATTTAATGCATTTTTATATAGCGCGGACTTTACCCGAAAGTGTCAGAGCGCTTCACAATAGGAACGGTAGTGAAACATGAGGAAAAATTACAAGTGGGCATGTTACAAGAGCAACGTTACATTACACTAGGCAAAGATGACAATTGTGCATGTATCAAGAGCAAACAAAATACAAGCGGTGTTCCAGGCCTCTTCCTTTGCTCCATTTTTATTTTTTTTATTTTGCTGGAGAGTGTGATGTTTCTTTCCATCCCATGTCCGAGGCAGAGTGAATAAAGTTGGCACATTCCCGTGTCCAAGCTGAAGGTCGTGTTTACTTTGCTCTAAGTATCTGTGGAATGTGGTCCCAGAGCCCGCACAGACGGGAGACACCAATGTCCCAGAGCAACTTATCAGAGGAGCCGGCCTGGCCCGGGTCCTACATAAACAAGGCCGCATTCTCTCTCATTTAAATGAAAGGCCCGCGGCGGATTGGCCGAGCACTGCTGCCGTGGGCGGGCCTTGGGACCAGAGAGGGGGCTTCAGGCAGCGACCCCATTCATTACTGGGTCTGGGCGTTAACATTCTGCCTCTACATTTATTTTCTGAATATACCGGGGTTCATAAAGCGGCAGCTCGCATTCCTTTGCTGCACACTTGTCCTCGTGCTACCGATAGTGCCGTGTTGCCCACTAGGGTGCCTACCTTTCTGAAAATAAAATGAGGAGTTTTAGCTCCACCTTCATAAAGGCGCTATGTCTCCTTTGCAACGCTTAATCATTTACACAAATTGAAATATTCACACGTTATTTGTGTGATTTAGATAAAAATGTGTTGTCACACAGGGCACAAGTCCTAAAAAAAAAAAAAAAAAAAAAAAAAAAAAGAAGTGGGGGGGACTAACCTAGTTAATCAGTATGCAAGTGACATCACGGTGTCTGACATCACGGCGTCTGACATCACAGGAAGTGGCATCATATGAAGTGACATCAGATCCTATGCCCTCACATATATGTTTAACCTGTCTAGCATGAGTACATTGGAGCACATTTCGAGTTTACAGGGAAACCCTCCTTAATTAGGCAGAAGATTCACACTTTTGTAATCTACACATAAAACAATGTTTTTGTCAGCGTAAACTTCCTCTACCCATAGTGCTCTACAAGAAAAAATAGTGGGATTTAAATTATTACAACGCCTTGTCAGGGCTAATAAGCACTATATAAATGCTATTTATTTTGTGTAAATACTGGACATGGGTGTTGTGCTTGCTTCAAAACCTGCCAGAGTAGGAGTTGGTTTTGCGAGCTGAACGTTTGATAGCAGCACTGCGGTCATTGTGTTGGTTCGCAGTTTTCACGCACTCGAGTCCTGATTCCCTAAGTGATCTCGCTCGCAGAAGGAGGGTCGAGCTGCGGGTGTAACTGTGGTGGAGACTTTTCTGGTCTGGCAATCAAACCAGTGGGAGCATTCTTGCTGCTTAAGTATTTATTGGCTCGTAGGAGCACGTGGGGCGCGAGACGGTGGCTAGCGCGAGTCCACAATCCCACGTCCATCCACTGCAGCAGGGCATGGGACGGGAACGATGGGGATTGTGCATTTTCAACCCTAAAGCTACCCTGGTGCGCCGCTAACAATCCAGCAGGAATCAAAGTTCCTTGCCAACGTGAAATGCAGAGTACTCGTGCCTTGCACCAGTCTGGCATCGTTTCTAGCCGGATTCTGAATACCGAGGATGTACACACAGTAGGGAGTTTACAGGCCTTATAAACGGTTTGCTCTCGTCTGTGGGGATTACGTTACAACCAAAGTCTGTCTTCCACACTTGTGAACAGGAAGACATTCCTTTTAGCACTGATGCTTTTTCAGAGCTATTTTATTACCTCTTTGCTTCCATGTTTGCACATGGTGCCCGTTTCGGAGCACCAGTCTTCTCATACAGAGTTTTGGAGTAATTTGCTGCCAGTCTTCAGCCTGGTTTGCATGTTATCCGAGAAGCAATATGAAACCTTGGGGCCCACTAGCTTTAAAAATACCAACGAGGATAAAGTAAATGCAGAGTTTTAATACATTTAAATATGTATACGCGTTAGGAAACCTTATTCATGCATAGTTAAATTTAACAGAGCAGAATGTTTTAGGGATGTGGATTTCCTTTGAATATGTTAACCTTGATATTAGACGCCTAGTGTACTCTCCCTCATTGGCTTAGACCAAATACCTATTTATGCATGTGGTATTCGAGGAACAGTCTGTCTAGAGTAGCTGTTCACATCTAAAGGTTTTAACTATTACATAGACCAGAATTAAATATACATTTTCCTTCAAACACTTTTATTATCATTATAGCCAACAATTGAGTTAATTCATATTATTGTTATTATGCAGCTGGACCCAGCACCCCAGACAGTGCCTCTATTCCTCCCTAATGTAGTTCTTTGAAGAATACTGGATACAGGACAGCTGAGTGGAAACTGGAATGTGAACGAAGAACGTGTATTGACCAATCAATTTGTCCGTTTGAAGAGCTGTAATCTAAGCACCGCCTCTCCGGCATCTTCTGCACCTGCTATTAACAGAATAGAGCAACTTCAGGCAAATCGCTTTATTTCACGCTCATGTTCCTTGGGCAACTAATTTAAAAGCACCATGAAGTAAGTTTATTCAGGGTGCATGCTAAACAAAAACCAAACTCTTATTTGGTTTAACTGAAATATGCTTAACATACATTAGTAAGCCATATTTACAGTGGTCCTGATAAACTGACAATTCATGCTCACTCATGGCACCGTCATCTGGGTACCAGTGAATTGGAACACATAACCTTGAAGATGGTAGGCAGAACCAAATGTTCACCTCTATCTTACTCTCATTCACTTCACTACAATCATAAGCACAGGCACATATTGACGCGGACACCTTCTGCACAGCATGATACTGTATAATGTGCAAAATGCTATATAAAGTACATACTTGGAAAACCATGCCTTTCGTTTAAGTATGAACCGGTGGGTGGGTAGAGGGGTCTACAAAATACATCTCATGCATAGTTTGTGTGTGTAATTTACCGATGTGTATTTGTGTGCCACAGGGGAGACGCAAGTCTATTACTCCCCCCTACCCTCCCCCTTCCCGGAGAGGGAGATGCACCACCGTAGCTGGAGCAGCAAAGTTTGCAAGGCTGGGCTGGTGTATAGCTTTGCCTGGAAACAAGATGGCCTCTGGAGTAGAGCTGGCATGTGGAACTCATTCACAATAAGAGGCTGGAAGTGTGCACTGATTTCCGAGAGCAGGAATGAGACAGAGAGAAGGAGCGGCATCTGAGGGCTGCATCTAGGGACATAGACTGTACACCACTACACTTGAGTCTAGGCCCAGAACACCTACATGCTGATTGGAATAGAGAAGACCGGATTTAATTTGGGACACAGAACTACCGGGGCTCGGAACACTGCTTTGAGCACAGAGAAAAGGCACTGTATTTTGGGGAAAGTTGGAGGGCTTGGGCTGTATATTGGGGACATAGAACACTGCCCCAGGGCTTGTGGGATATCTAAATTCACCCTGTGGTGAATAGAATTGCATGCACTGCATTTGGGTAGAACAAATGCAGATAGCGATTTTTGTGTGTACAAAAAAGTGCACTGCATTTCAGTGAGTACATAGCACTGCAGTGCATTCGTAGATTTAGAGCTTTCATGCAGGGCCAGGACCGGCTCTAGGGCGGTGCGATCGGTGCCACCGCACCAGGCGCTAACTTGGGGTGTGGCTCGGGGGGGGGGGGGGGGTGTGTGTGTGTGTGTGTGTCTCTGGGTGTGTGTGTGGCTCTGGGTGTGTGTGTGGTAGGAATTGCTGTCTGCTGAGCTCGTCCAGTAGAGTACAATAGGTCTTACATTTGCGAGAGATTAAGCTGTTGGCAATGTAAATTACAATGCCATTTATTTATCTGTTTTCAAAACCAACACATAAATACATTTTTTGTCATTTACAATGCCAATAGCTCTAACTTTTGCAAAGGCGAAACCGTTGCATTGTAAATGCTTATTTATCTTCTTAGCTGGGCCCCCATGAGGGTGTATGTTTTTTTTTCAGTGGTGTCCCTCGTGCACTTCTCTCCTATGCTCAGTGTTCCTCTCTCGTCCTTTAAGCTTCCCTATTTCTCAGTATTGCTCTGTTGCCTGTGTACTTCGCACCAGCTCCCTTGTTCCCCCCTTAAAGCACTTCTCTGCGCTTCCTTATTTGCTTCCCCCACTCTCCATATTTTTTCCACACCACCCATGCCCCTTTGTTGAGTCCAGCCCCCATCCCCTGTGCTGCTTGTGTCCTCATTGGTGCCTCTCCCGTTCTGCACCCCCCAGCAACATGCAAAGTACTCTTCCCACCCCTCGACCTTCAACCTGGATCAGCAAGTCAGAAATGCAGAGGAAATATAATCAGAAATGTTTTAAAAAGCAATGCAACAGTGAAAAGCAAAAACAGCAGCCGGCTCTCCTGGACAGATCACCATCCCTCCCTTTCGTAGCCCACTGCAGAACTCAGTCACATTGAGAATCCACACCAGGAATGAGCAACTCTGACCCCGGTCCAGTGTCCTCAAAACATTAATTCCTGCTCGTTTACCTATCACTGACTATTGCACATCTGGGAAATCCTTCGACTAGGAAGGACTGTATGGAATCCTGCGAGGCGGTCTCTAAATCCACACAGAAAGCCCTCATAGCGTTATGAATTTTCTTCCCTTTAACCCCTTAACTGCTGGGGCTTTTACCCGACAGTGCTGAGCTCCTTTTTTGGCAATTTGGGGTAGTTTGTGCTTAGGGCTCCATAACATTTTTCCCTAAGAATGTATCCACACCTATTTTTGTCCTTTTTTTCCCTAAACATCCTGGGTATTCCAAAAGTACCCAGGGTTTGTGGATTTTCCTGGAAGGGATGGAGAAAACAGACAAAATATCGCAATATTTTGCGTTTTCGGGAAAAAGTAGGAAAAAAGTGCTCTGGATAAAAGTATTGTTTTCTTCTAAAACTGGCATCAACGAATGGGTTGCTGTGCTAAAGTCACCATCTTCCCAGCTTTTTTTAACCAAAGTATTCACACCTTTCAAAGAGGTAGTTTATTTTTCCTATTTTTTTGTGCTCCCAACCTACTTTCAGTTTGTGGTGGAAACCAGTGTGAAACCCAAGGGTGGTCCAGAAAAGATATACATGTCTGAAAAGTAGACAAAATTCTGAAATCAGCAAGGGGTTATACGTGTAGATCCCTCTAGGTTTTCCCAAAGAAATTAACTGTTGAAATAAAGAAATACTGAAAATGAGTAGGTAAACCCAGCCATTTTGGACAATTTTTTCATCTGTAACTTTGTCACAATGACCGACTTACAAAAGCAATATACGAATATGTCCGCTAGGCTCTATCTGTTGTGGGGATATATAGGGTTTGTACATTTTCTAAGAACCCAAGGTACCAAGAACCAACAACCGAGCTGAATCGTATAATGGCTTTTGATTGTGTACAGAGTATAGACCAGTTTGTGTGGTCAATAATGTAGAGTGAAAAATGAGTATCAAGGAAACCTATGTATATCTGAAATTGACAAGATATGGAGTTTAGGAGCAGTGGTTACTCGTACATCTCTGAATTTGTCCGTACCCATACTGGCATATGATTTAGAGAGCATTTTTCAAAATGTCTCGTTTCTTACACACCTGCTGACATTTGGAAGTCACAAAGGCAGCAAAATCCAACTGGTAATAACAAATATCTTACTTTTCTATGCTCCCACATATCTGCTGATAAAATGGTACCTCACTTGTGTGGGTAGGTCTATGGCCCTTGAAAGGGAACGGCCCAAAATGCAAAGTGGAAAAAGAAAATGTTTCCACTCAAAACTAGCTTTTGGGAGGGGGTGGGGCCAAAGTGGGTATCAGTGGATTTTGGGCCAGAGCTCAGCCAGCACCAAGGGAAACCTAGCTAACCTGGGATTTTTTTCAAATTAAACGAGGGGAGCCCAGGGAGGAGTGACTTGCGTGGATCCTATAATGTTTTCTTACCCACAATGCCCTGTAAACCTCAAATTTTGCTTGAAGTAACAAATTTTCCTTATATTTCTCTGATGGAAACTTCCGGAATCCACAGGAATCCAGGGAATTCCTACCATCCAGCCTTACCCCACTTGTGCCGTTACAAATGCTGAGCTACTTGTGTGGCTAGGCCTAGTGACAGGAACAGATCTAATTAAGGTCAATGGGAGCCCTTGCAAGGGTACTCCCTTTGACATTGGTTTCATCTGTTCCTGTTGTGGACACTAGGCCCAACCACACAAGTGGTGCAGCATTTTTAGCGACATGAGCGGGGTAAGGCTGGGTGGTAGGAATTATGTGAGCTCAGCACGAGGGGGGGGGCACAGACGGGGGCAATTACCCCATCTGCCCCAATTAGGGTGGTGGCGTGCCCATGACCATACTGGGCAGCCACAGCCCCTATATTTTTAATGAAAAAAACAAATCCTTGGCACCTAGTGGGCTTTTAGCACTGGGGCAGACCAGGGGTAACTGCCCCATGATCTACCCCCAGGGCGGCCAAAAGACTCAAGTTAAATAATATACTAAGGGGGAGCGCAAGCCCTTGCCAAAGGCACCGCTCTCCCTGGTTTCTGAAGCGGCGATCCTCAAGCAGGGATTCACTCAGCAGAAAGGGGAGATTCCCCTTTTTCCAGGGATACCTATCAATTTAAAATTGGTGCTTAGGGGACTGGGCACAGATTCATAAAGTCAAATGAGCCCTTTTGCTCTGTAAACGTTCACTTTTGTATGTAATGACATCAGTGTGCTCTGCGCGCTGATAGATATTACATACAACAACAACAAAAAACAGCTGCTTGGGAACCCTTTCTAACCCTCCCCAGTGTCTGCCTATGGCTGACACCAGTGCTAGGAAGGGTGCTCAGTTGCCGGCCACTGGCCGACACACTAGCAAACAGGTTAATGCAGAGTGGCAATAAAGATGTTTCATAACACAATAGTTATATTTTACACACACATTTTGGTTGAAACAGTAGAAAAATACAGCTAGGCAAATTAAACTAAAATCTTCAAATGGATATCCGCTTTCTAGTCTTCAGGTTCAGAAGCCAAACAGCACACTCAAGCAATAACATGAATTGACAAAGATGTGAACATGAGCCGCTAGCGAACTCGCTTAGTGAAAGAAACAGAAGGGGGTTGAGATTGACTTCTTGATAGAACCAATCATTGAATGCCAAAAGAGCCCATACAGTATGGTATTCTAAGAAAACACAGAAATGGCCCACATAATAGAGTTCTGCTTATTTGATAGGACTATTTGGAAAAGGATCTCACAGATCTTATTTTGAAAATAAGAGATTGAATAACAGAAAAATCTTAAACGCTATGCAAAGTACAGGACTGAAGTCATTACCACCAGATTTCACTATGAAATGAAACTACTAAAAAATTGCACACTAATATAAGATACATCTGAATTGTTACTGCCGAAAAAAATTATCATATTACTAGTACTGTTAGAACTCATGTACATATGATTTAATAGAAATAATCTACTGTCCTGCATTTGGCTACGTTCATTTTTGACCGAGCATGACGTTGTACTGCAACGTACTCTGTGCTTCTGACCGTATGGTTGTTTTCATACACAGATATATTTGGGATGCCCTGCTCAATTTCACAGTACTTTCAGTAAGCAGCTATTCCTGGTTCTGCAAGCTGCTCCACATGTGATCATGCCAGCAACAGTTAAACTTATCAAACCACAAAATAGGGATACAGAAGTGCAGATGGGAAAGCGTGAATAACAGAGGGGTTCAGAAAAATAAATAGGTAGCAGGAGAAAAGTTCATGTTGTCTATAATGTCACTCAGAGCCCTGAGGTGAAGACCATGCAAGTTATTTACTTTTCACCCATTTTTAGGTCAAAACCTAGGGTAAGACTGTCTCGCTGGCGAGATCTTATGATCTGGGGAGCTCTCTCTAGCAGGCTTTAAGCCCGCCCTTCTTACCCATTGGCCGGTGTCACCGTTTATGCTAAACGATGGCCGGCCATTGGGAAAGAGCTTGTGGTGACGTACAGTTTTCTCTTTTCCGTCCGTCCCACTTGGACAGACTTCCCTGACTTCCTTCTGCTGATAAAGATTATAAAAAACCTTTTGCAGCTGAAGGAAAGCAGACGGAGGCCGTCCAAGTGGGACGGCAGACAAAGAGAAAAGTCTGTGGCGAGCGCTTGTTTACATCCACGCTACCTGATTGCATACATCTAATGAGCCTCATTCCTTGCTCATGTCGGTGACATATAGAATCACCTATAAGGCGGTTTGGGTGTGGCCTTTTATATCCTCATACACACTCATCAATTTTACATTGGAGTGATATTTATTCACGGGTGAACAGTGCGCATATATTAACCCCATCGCTGCTGCCAACGTTCAGCGGACGTCGCATGCACTACCTCGTAGTGCTGCGCACGTCCGTTGAACGTCGCGGCCCCGCCCGCACAATAGAAAGTTCTGCACTAGCGCGGAACGTTCAGGCAGACAAGGGGTTAATATTCAAATTTCCAATTCGGGTTTAATGGCATGGTTCCAGACAATTTTCTTTGCAATATATTTTCTTTCATTATTTTGCAGATCGAGACTTATTTATTCCAACTTTACCCTTAGTGCTCATTAGCCTTACACCACACTAAGATGGTGGATATCTATAAAATTAAAATCGCATTAAACTTCGTGACGCTTCCAGTTGGACATATTTCCGCTTTGCGCCATTCAAACATTCTGCGCATGCGCGGTGGGTTATTTAAAGACCCATTTTACATTTTTGTCTGGAGCCACGGCCATGAGGGACGCGGAGCAGGTTTGCGGGAATCTATTTACACATCCAGGTGAGTGGACCGATAGTTTTGGGCCGTCTGGTATACTTTAATAACTATGGGCTGGGGCATAGGCCGTTCGTGTCCATAATACCATACCAACACTAGATTAAAATACTGCATTTACATAGCACAGCGATAGTTAGCGAGATCGGTCTCGCATGTGGCATTAGTCTATGTTTTTCCTAGCGAGGCTGTTCCACAGGATGAGGCTGGTATTTCCTCCTAGTGTGACTCCCTTGTAATTGCTTGATTCCCTGGGGGTTGGCAGTTTAACAAAACTTCGTCCTCACACAATGTTATTTGCATGACAATTTATCTGGAGGACTGGAATAGATAGGCCAGCTTTTCAGACAACATTAGTATATTAGATAACATCATTCTGTTATATTCTAAATTAACAATGGGTTAACCTATTGCAGGTTTTGGATAACCTATATACAAATTTTTTTAGTTATTTTATTTTTTGGGGGAAACGGCCACTACAACGCGGCCATTTCAACGAAAACCTTAACCATGCATGCATTACAACGCATGCGTGGTTACAACGAAAGCCTTTACTACGCATACGTTCACTACGAGATACATAGTAAATGCATGTGTGGTAAAGGGTACAAATAAAAAAAGGGGGATGGGGGGCTCCCCCCCCCCCAATAAAAACACTAACCTTTAGTCGAGATGTGCAGGCAATCGGCGTCGCAGACGAAGGAAACGGCAGTTTTTTATTTATTATGTATGACGTCACCACGGAAAAATACGTGGAGAAGGATAAGCGTGAAAATAGCATTCCGTTGTAACGCATGCGTGGTAAAGGCATGCGTTACAACGGAGTTCGTTGTAAGAACATACAACCATTTTTTTTACTTACTTACTGTTTTCCCTTGAGCTGCTTTACTCCCCAGTAGTTATGGGTATCTATTTAGTGGTTTGCGCAGGTAACTAATTAATTCTTAAACCGAAATCAATATTACAAATGGTGTACACTTTGTCTTTCAGGCAACCTTTATATTTATCCTTGTTACTCAGAATTTCAATGACGTTGCCAACCATGGTTTAGGCAGTCTATGCCTTTTGCAACTAGTCTGGAAACAGAGTGTGAGAATTACAAAGAATTGAAAGTATCTTATTAATACTTACAAATGTTTTTTCCTGTCTCTCATGGGCTAATACTTTGTTCTCATTAGTACATACACTCTCTTCTTTGAAAATTGTTCTACTCCCGCTCAAGTCCCAAGAAGAGATTCAAACGAATAGTAATGTAAAATTATTCACAAAGATGCTGTACACAGGACCGGTTACACAGTTCACCGTCCTACAGTAACCTGGCGTCAAAGCTCAATTATATACACATTTTACAAACATTGGACATGGCTTCCATTAATGTTTGCACATGAAAAAGTGTAATAGGGTCCAGGTTTCAGAGCAAGGGCAAGATGCTGTCCTGTGTACAGCATCTTTGTGAATAATTGTACATTGCTATTTGTTTGAATCGCTTCTTTCCCAACCACCTTACACTTTCCCAATCACCCTTTGTTCTTTGCACGCTCTCTTGGGGCAACCTTCTTAGCTCTATTAAATTGACAATTGTGATTCTTTCGCATTTAATGGAGATACAATGAATTAAAATGGTCTCTGTTTTTGTAATTGCTGCTGTTGCGCTTTCTTTTTGCGTACTATGTACATTGATTGGTTAGAGCTGATCCAATGGACACGCTCTGAAAATGCTATAAAAATACTGATTTGGTACTGATTGATTCAGTTTTTGAAGGAAAAGGTCTTGGACCATTGTTTTCGATTTCGTATTATACCCAGGTCCACGACTGTTTAGGCTACCCCATTTTGTTAATGGGAACAATATTGTGAATCATGTTCCCCTTCCTTCCCAAGAGCGCTGACCAGTAACGCCTTTTCTTGCTTGTACTGAAGTCTTACCCAGCAGCAGGATTACTACTGGCCAATAGGTGAATCTGGCAGTGCCTGAAGGACTGGTGTGACAGGACAGTGTGTTGGGCTGGTTTTTTGGTTGTTTGTCGGCCTGACGTATGCGGATTATTTCCCCGATATTAATCACAAATTCTGCCTGCTGGAAGCATTTATACATGGATTGGAAAACACGTCTACAGCATGTTTTTATATATTCAAAATGGTGAGCCACTTTTTTAGCTGTCATATATACTGAGGAGGGCCACTTTTATTTTGGGACCAAAGCCCATTCTGTCCCGCTTCGACCCTGGTGACCAGATAGTTCGATAACAGCTCGATCCATTCTTCAGACACTGGGGACGGTGGTCCAGGTTGCACAAGAAACAAGCATTAAAAATGCAAAAGGTTTCACCTTTCATTAAGTTAAAGCCATTTGCTTTGCTATACAATACCATTAGCAAAGCAAATGGCTTTAACTTAAAGGCGAGACCTATTAAATTGTTAATGCTTGTTAACGGTATGGCCCCCAAAATTAGCTGCCCCTGGATTCCACTTCTATGCAAGGGCAGTGGAATAATGGAGGAGACATACATGACATGGCTTCTCATACTTGCCCACGTAAAGCTGTGCTCTGGGCTCCAGTACTACACTGACCGTCTCCCCGACAACCTAATCAGAGTTGCCTTGAATTCCTTTATGACGCATTAACGGTGGGAAATAACTTTTGCTTCTCGCGGTTACTACATTATATCAGAGAACAACCACATTTTAAAATGTTATACTCGATTAGTAGCGCTCATAAGTCATACATAACAGATCAGTTGGTGAAAAACATCCTCCTTATTCACTGATACGCAAGGAGCTAGGAGTGACAGAGCAAAGCTTGAAAAACATGCGTTATTTACTTTTTACACACACAATATATGTCCGGGGATGTGGAATTCCTATAGCCCGACGCCCAGGACATATTGTTTGGTATCAAAGGCAACAAGTTTTCATGTTTAATTTGTCCTTGGGACAAGTAGGCCTAAAGCACAAACCCTTTAGCTGCCAATTTGCAGTACCAGGTTATGAATCAGGGAGGGGCACTGTCTGCTGTTAAGGTAATGTTTTTGTCCATATGTTAATGTGGTTCAAACTTGTATTTATGGTTCAAAAATTGAAAGGCTTTATTATTAGGGTGAGCACTCCAAGTAAATGTGTAAGTTCTGACTGCTCTACTTACAGTGGTTCCAGTATAAAAATGTGTACACACATTTTCAAAGTTTAGCAATATGAGGCTAGGTATAATGCACCCAACAATGCTCTCGCATTTGATGCAAATCTTGCATACGTTTGAAAGCAAGATTGGTGGTCAGCTTTTTCGTTTTGGGCCCACACCACTATAACAAACATTGGCATAAGCAAAATGTATTTTTGGTCTCAAAACGCACACACTACCACAGTAGTTACTGCCACTCAACAAAACTACTTTGTGTGCCTATATGCTCATTGTGAAAGAGCAGAATGCGGCAGCCACTCATGGAGAGGGAGAGGGAGCGAGAGAGAGAGAGAGAGAGTTAGGGGCCCAATTATTGAAGAAAGTGTCAACAGTGCACCCATGGTATATGTCCTTGCTTTAAGTGTACTTATACAGCTTTCGTCAATTCCCAAGAATTTACAGAAGTGAGACAGGAAGTAGTACTGCTTGAAAATTTAGTGAATTGTATTTTAAGCATGAGCAAATATGCATGTGTAATTTGCTCATATGAAAATCTGAATGTTTGCAAGTTAACTGTTCCTCCAACACTTTTTACCCCAACTCTGGAAGAAGGTTTACGTCTGCCAATGTCAGGAGTAAATTTCCAACATTTCTCAGTATGGGAAAAGAATAGGGAAGGGTTATTGAAAACACTTAAAACATGCAATTTGGTAGGTTTGCACAGACTCAAGAGGGCATTCTAACCCTGGAACTATTGCTTAACACTACCTTCAGCCCCGGTATGTAGATCTGCCAGAACGTGGCAACATAAGGGGATTGCAAGTATTCAAACACTACTATGGTACGCGCCCTGACATAATCAGCGATGCTAGATCAGAGCTGTATAGAATGAGGTTGCTGCCATAATTTGTCGCTGCATTACATGGCACCAAAGGGGCAAATGGATTTTCTTACAGGACAAGTAGGTTTATGAAGCAATCAGCCCCATGGAAAAGTAGATATTTTATTAAAATTGCACAACCTGATATATAGATAGATATAGCCCAAATTCACCTGCCCCCTGCTTTAAACTGATAAAAATGAGGCATAATGTGGGGGAGCCATACATATGATGGCCTCTCTTCCTTGTCCCAAATGTAAAAAGAAAGATATTACAAAAAATATATAAACACCTTACATCAAGCAACATACCCCATCACTCCATGCCTGCAGTCCTCCAGATGTTCTGCTCCCTGCTCACTAGCACTGCTCTGAGAGACTCAGCGCCCAGCCAGGACAGCCTAGAATTATGTTACCATGTAGCAACAGTGGTAAAAACGGTTGCCTGTTACTATGCCCTTCATGACAGCAAATTACAAAATTTAGAATCCAGTTATTCACGCTAATGGAGTTATACATAACAAAAATGTAGGACAAGCATACGCAGAAATTAATATGCATATTGTATTGCGAACTAGATGCCAATAAAAAGTTCTGTATCAATTCTAGTTATGACTTCGTTTTTCTTCAACAATTAAGGAGCATATTATTAGCTGCAAACTTTGCCATCTTCGAACAAATGCTGTCATGTGAATAGGTTTTAACTGCCTCAATGGCATATGCTGATTGACATGTACTGCTTGGTTACTTGTCTATGGGACTTGAAAACAGTAAAAAGCCGTTATTTTAGTATAATCAATTAATATGAAAAGTGCTCGTTCTCAGATGCGTTGTTTTAAACTTAATCATAAATTTACAATGCAGGCATCCCTAACGTCAATCTGTGTTCTAAATGTCAACGTATACCGGTATTCCACTGCACAAGTTAGAAACCATCTAAAGTAAACATTAAATTGTCACGGAGAACAGCCTCCAAACTGTGCATTGCTCCTTAAGGCCAACCGAAGCACATTCAAGTTGCATGGGCTAATTTTTAGGTTTCACCTGGAGATAGCTCTTCGATTTCTATTACCAAAGACCTATTGTGGACAATGCTTCGAGTGGGCTTGTGCCAACCCATTACTAACAATTGGTTGCTTTTCTAGTCAATCATTTGCTTGCTTCTTAGTTGATGAATGTCATTGTTTCCCATGCACTTCAGCATAGCTGCAATACATCACTTCGATTAGATGACTAGTGCACTTCCACTGTCAATGCGTTTGCTATATCTCTCTCTAGTGCGCCGCTTCCCCAAACAATCTCCACCACACCAGGCTCTCCATGATGCTCTCCAGAACTTCTGTTTCTTATCCCACCTTTACGATTTTTTTTTTCTCAAATACTCCAAACTTCCATAGGTAATCTGCTTCTCCCCAACCCACTGCTCTTTTGCTGCCCTGACAATTCCCAGGTTATCAAGGTCGGGGGTAGCTGGGTCCTGGAAACTCTGGGTGAAGCCCAAGCATTCTGGTTTCCTTTCATAGACACACCACCCTGGTTAGAACAGAACCAAAGAAATTAAAACAAATGGAGAAGTCTTGAAATGAATGTAGAAGGATTCCTCAGATAATGAAGTAAGTGCAAGATGTCACTCATGATCAGCGATCACTCTGCAATGGATTTTACAACAGGTGACTGCAGCATAACTAAATTATGGTAGTTCATGAGACTTGTAGCTCATGACACTTGTAGCTCTGCGTTGCAAAAACGCTTCAAACTGAAAAATAAATGTATAGAACGGCCTGCCAGTCAAAGTTTACAAGATTTGAGCAATTTTTTTGTAACAATCTTTCTTGAAACACGGTTGGTACCACAAACACAAAGTTATAAGATGACGTGACCGCCCTCTTTCAGTAAAGAAAAATATGCCTTAAACACAGCTCATAACTCATTTACCTCTTGTGACTGATGGTATTCAGCTCATCTCTTGTAAGTTCCATAAGATATCATTCCCCCCCCCCCCCAATTGTATGGGCGCAATCACCAACTGTTAGGTTTACCAAAGTGCCCCCATACATTGAAGCAAAAGGTAGGTTAAAACAGGACAGAAAGGATGAAGGGAGGGATAAAGTGGAAATATCTAAATAGGGAAAAATTAGAATAGTCTGGGAGTGGGCTAGGGGCTGCTCTTCAGAAAAGGGGCAGAGGGTAGAGGAATGGGTATGGTAAAATAAGAGAAGAGATCTAAAGCCAAGAGGTATTTCCCCAACAACATTCCTTTCACAGCAAGTCTTCAAGTATCCGAGACAGACCTCAATGCACATATCATAACCACTGTAATATAAAACAAAGGCCAGAAAGAAATAAAGAAGGAAGAGGATCATAAAAAGAGCACAAACTGTAGACCAGTCACCACCACGCATGTCTTGCTTTAACTAATAATCCCCTCCATGGGTCCCGCAAGGTCTCATTGCTCTGGGAGAAGCTCTCCCAATGGAAGAAAATCACCTTCAAGCTCCTCACCCACGCCCACAAAGCCCTCCACAACACCGGACCAGCCTACATGTACCACCGCCTCTTGTTCCACACACCCCAAAGATCCCCCCCGCTCAGCCCAGCTCTCTCTTGCGACAGAATCAAGAGGACCAGAAAAGGAGGACGTTCCTTCTTCGCGGTCCAGGTATGGAACACCCTCCTTCTCCACCTTCGACAGACACCTTCACTCGCCAAGTTCCTGAAGGGACTCATGACCTGGCTCTTCATCGAAGCACCGTAACATCCTGGACTCCCCCCCCCCCCCCCCCCCCCCCTTGTGCCTTGAGACCCTTTCAGGTGAGTAGTGCACTATACAAACCCCGATTGACTCATTGAACTCAGACACCTCAGCCTAATTATCTCCGAGAGGGTGAAGAACACCACGGGGGAGGGATTTACCATGAACAGGCCCTCCCGTCATTTGAATCATTGCATCCCTCCCCCCCAATATATGCCTAATTCGCCAAACCATATAATCTCAATAAAAACAAGCCTTCACTAATCTGTATGGGGGCTTCAGATCCGACCCCCATGCCCCAGAAATTACCTACAGCACAACTGGATGCATTAACTTCTGGTAGCAGTTCTTTAAAATTTACCCAGAGGGGTCTGGCTCCACCCAGTTTGGTATTACCGTTTCACCTCATTCTACTGGCACTCCCTACACAGAGCCTGCTAACATTGAAATGCATGAGGGACTACATCACATCCCAGAAGAAAACTGAAGCCTCACAGATGAAACTGTTCATTTCTGAGATACATTCTATACAGAAACTAACTGACTTCGGTTTTGCATTTGAACTGCGCCAGATTGTGGAGGTCTGGGTTTTGATTTCACACTTTTCACACAGACCTATGGCTAACAATAAACACTATCTGGGGCTTTGGAGGGAGTCTTGCTTTTTACTTCGACCAGCCTCTCAAGTCCTTGCACTGTACAATGAGCTCTGTCCACTCTTGCTGGAAGCCTCCCGTAGGTCTTGGTCTAATGCTGCCTCTGTTGCCATATTAAACAAACCTACTGTCACTGCTTGTCGTCAGAGGTGCCATCTGTGCCGGTAAAATACGTTTTCTTTAAAATAGGCATTAGGGGCAGATCTTTGATCTGATGATTTTAACTGGGTTTTGGTAACTACAGTGACAGCATTCACCCCCTGGCACAGTTAATGTCTTGCCACAATCAGATGCAAGCCCGACAGACCTACTAGCATCGCCAATCCTTAACTAAACGGTCTACAGAAGCATCACTTTACCTGCACGTTTTCTTAACAATTATCCTGAACTCAGTAAAAAAAAAAATTCAATTTTTAGGAAATAACCTCAGTAACTTCATGATCATACAATAAAAGCGATTCCTCCTTCAAACTCAGCTCACGTACGCCAACAAGGACTTTTTCACTCCTAGGGACAAAGCTCTACTGCAAACAGAAAATCCTAACACGAACGAATTTAGCACTTAACAGTTACAGGGAGATTGCATGATGCGCGTTGAACATCGAGTGTTCTGGCAAACTATATAGTAACGAAAGAAAATATGCAAGACTGTGGGGGGCATGTCCTGGGTCTGGGCATTATTAACGAGAAGCTAATGGTACTGCTGAAACGTAGCTATACCACCAGATGCGTGACAGACACTCAACTTGTTAAGGATGACTTTAGATACAAAGCTGGTTGAGGGAGGGGAGTCTCCTTAAAACGTGCTCACAGCAGTAAATTTGTAATCGGTTTTACATGCAAGGACACGCCCCTCAAAAAAAGAAAACGAGCGTAGCGTCAAACAAAACATCTTTCAATATAGATGGAGAGCGGAAGACACTTCTAGCAAAGCACAGAACGCTGGGAGCGACGTAAATGGCATAAGAAGTGACTCGGCTGCAATGCTAAAGCAACCATTTTACACCATCCTAATTACCACCTAGTTTTAAAACGAGTACTTGCAGCAACGTCGTAGTACAGCTCAGCTCAAAGACCACTCACTTCAAAGATGGACTCATTAAATCGGAAAAATACTAAGACTAGTCCCGATGCAAGGCATCTTTCATCCGCGAGCACCGCATTGCCAAGGATGTTACTTCCACACCACCGTTACGGAACTTATTAAGAATTTTTATGTTTATTTATTTGTTTACAAAGTGCATTCTTGCAACGCCTCATGGCAACATTTTGATGCATCTTAATTGTGACTGACAGAAACCGTTAAAGATATTACGATCATACAACAAAACGGGGGGGGGGGGGCAGAAAAGCGTCATTGATTCCAAAGACCCGTCTTTAACGGCTTCCGATGATTAGTACATAAAGGGCCACATCTTTGCTGCAGCAATTGTTAAAGCTCGGCGTCAATGGGTACAGCTCTCGGTTTGGGAACAAGAAATAAAGCAGAATTCACATATCAGCCATGGACCTAGGGGATCCTGGTCACAGTTTTATGTAAGATTCTCACATATTAGACCTGAGCTCTGGAATAAACCGGAAGCAAATGATGGGGCAAGAGGACTGATGAGATGATCCGGTTATAACAGGCCTGTGAGGTGGCAGACAGCTGCATGCAGCAAAAGCTACAAGACCAAGGCCAGGAAGATTGATTTGGTGTAAATCAGTCAAGTGAATCGGATTCATGACTGGAACAACTAAGTGCCCCTCGATTACTAGACGGATGTTTGTAAAAATCTTTGTGAGTAAAGCAGATATTAAAGAGCACATCTGACCACCTTTATGTCAAATGCTAAATTAGAGTCCAAATAAAAGCCAAGGCTGTGAACTGTACTTGACAGAATAGGCACGTAAAAGGAAGTTGGTAAACATTCAAGCATGAGTGACACTAATGTAGTTAAATCTGGACAGTCTGGGTGTGTTTGGGTCACATTCGAACGTAAGAAAATAAGTTGGGTGTCACCTGCGTACATAAAGAAATGGCCCACAACCTGGAGTAGTTTGCCTAAAGGCTGCACTTACAAACTATATAAGGAAGACAAAAAGAGGTCAATGTGGAATATCACAGCTTAGTTTCAAGATTTGTGGCAAGCACTGGGGAGGGGGTGATTGCCCACTTTCGTACAAGCAGAATTTAAGCCACATCCTGAAATTCAGGGCCAGTGCTCATAATTCTGTCAGCAGCAGGCAGAGTTTATAGGCAAAGTCATGGTTGAAGGAGGCAAAACAAGTTAATATCTGAAACAATACCATTAACTAATTTTCATACATCAACCAGCATGGAAAGTATGAACACCTAAAAGTAAAGTATGTTTGGAAGGGGCATAGTTTTACAAGCAATGGTGGCCAAGTGGCCACCAAAACAGACCCACTTCCAACATGAAAATCACAATGGTAAAAGGACAACTTGCCTATACACATTTAATAAAACATTTTTTTTTAATCATACAAAGAGCAGACTACAGCACATTCACCTTTATAATCTCATGCTATCATTAACAATTTTGCACATCCAAGTTTGGCACAATTCTGCTAGAATCCCTCAGCCACCCACACAGAACACCCTCCATTGGGATTACCTCACAATACACTAACAGGCCCATAGATCACCGTTTTGCAAATCAGTTTACCGATTTAGCAATGTTGAACCGGGCATTGGGGATCAATACAAAACCATGAACTTATCAAATACAAGTACTGAACAGCGAAACAAAGTAAACAAATACCGTTTAAGTTAGGCAGTGTTTGCCATATCTACTTGAATGACACCATCCCCTGGGCGAGTTTCTTTTTTTCAAACGGTGACTGCCCACCAAGGTAAGCAGAGCTCGACAGGGATTACAAATCTAGACAAACCTCTAAAAGCGCCAACAACCTCATATTCAATTACTCAAACAGCTCTGTTGGTTTCTTAATCAGCTAATGGCTATCCTGTACATTCCCTTAGTATACCACTAAGGCACTATAATTTTAAGATATAGTTTCCTTTTACAATTTATGTTGCTCAGAATGCAATTAGGTCTTTAAAAAAAACTAAAACAGACCCAGAGCTGCTCCCCATATTAAAAAAAGAGAACATGTTTTGGAGTATAGAATAAGTGTGCCAAGCATCGACATACTTTGGGCCCTAGGGAATACTCCCCCATTTGGCACATTTCTTTCACATCAACAAACCAGCTCAGGTTGATAAAACCCAGGTGAACAAGGACTACAAACGCAATGCCTAAAATACTTGTTTTTTTAGTTTTGCATGATATTAGAACTATATAAGTCTATTGTGAAAATACAAAAGGAAGAAACAGTTTTTAATCACTTTAAAAAATGAATAAAACCACACTTGAGGGCTAATAGGTTTACTGCTCAGTTGATCGGTTTCACATTTGCATCCCTACTCGTATAGTAGAGCTAAATAAATGGACTACTGTAATACTAACTAAAATGTCTTTCGCTGCACATTCCCCAAACCTTTCAAACCACATTCACTAATCTTAAATTAAACCACAAAAAATGTAAAACAATAGTCAACACAAAGAGCAGAAGTACTCCAAGTTTAACTGAGTAATGAACTTTAAATTTTGTAAACATGACGCAATAACGTTGTTTACTAAAGAAAATTGGTACTCCAACTTAAAAGAATGGACGAAATAGATGAATGGTTGATATATAATAATTCAAGACCTGAATGGAGATAAATGCAAAATTAAGAACGGCTTTTTCTATATCTCAATCCAAAATGGTGCCCACCAAAACGAGCACTCTAAGAACATGTTCATAAGCAGAAATAAACTATTTAACCAAAGAAGAATACATGTTTGCAAACACGGCAGATTTGGCACTTTTAAGATACAACACTAAACTACATACGACTCGCATAAGGATTTCAAGTAAGAGGAGAACAGGTTTTAACTTGGACTTATGTCTGCGTACACTGCTGTTCAAAACGAGGTAACTACATGCACGTAATTTTTGTCTTCTTTAGAATTGTAAAATATTTCTCCAACAAACCACACAGCAGACGGCTGTTGTGTGAGCAAAGACTTAGGAAAAAACAGATCCTCTAAAAAAGGATTTTTGGTTACCGAGGAAAAGATGAATGTGTTATTAAAGAATTGCAATGCTTACGTTTTGTTTTAACTTTTGTTTTCCGTAACTGTTAAATGCTTGTAAGAGGACTAGATGTTTCCAACCTGAAAAGGGAGTAGCTAATAAACCCGAAATGGACTGAAATTATTACAAAAGCAAGCCTAACATTTCTGCACTTGTTCTAAATAAAACGAGAATGCATTTCGAAGTTAGAATTTTTTTGAAGATTTAATTATAATATATGATTTAAATATTAAAACCCCAGAAGGCTTGCAGACCAGTTTACCTTTTGTAGTACAAGGTGGATGGATACCGCTAGTAGCTTCAGGGAAACCAAACTGAGCAGGTTAGGACAGCAAAACCCAACCTTGCTCTTGCCTGCTACAAAGAGCTTACAACTTCATCCTTGATTTCAAAGACCATTCCAACTATCTAGCCTCATGCACACCTCTGCTGGAAGCCTGATTAGACAATCACTAGAGCTTCTGTGACTTCAACAATGTTGCTCATGAGCCTCTAATAGTCCGACATTAAATTCTAAAAGTATTCATTCACTCCACCACGTATGCCCTTTACCAGGACTTGTCCCCTTTAATATATATTATTTGTATTTTGTCTGTGCTTTTATGGATGTTTTTATTCCGAATAAAGATCTTTGACTTGACTTGAATATATAAAAGTAGACAGCTATTCACACCCAGGGCATGCATGTTGAAATGATTAAGCTTCTAAAAGAATTGATCAACCATGCCCCTATGCAGTACATTTCCAGTGTTTAGTTTATCAAACTTAGCAGTGCTAACACTACTTCTCTATACTCATCCAAGGCAACCTCTATAAATGCTGCACACAGCAAAAGCTGTTACTTATGCAAAGTAAGTCTGTCAATATATTTCCCACGAAGGTCTTGGGTATCTTTCAGGAACTTTAAAAGTAAGAAATCCATGCATGTCTGAATCTGTGTGCACACCTACATTGCATGTGTGTGCATAAACACACAGGAAAGGGGTACAAACGTTTTTGGAAGGGGTAGATTGTTTGTGTAAGTAAACTATGTGTGTCTTAATACACAGATTCAACTACCATAAACACAGGTTACAATATGCAGAAGCACACTACTTACGCCATTGTGATGTAGCTAGAACACTATGTAGGTCAGATACATGTAGTGAAAGTCGCCGTCACTGGTGCCAAAGCCTGGTCTCCTTTGCCCAATCCTCATACAAAAAGGAGGCAAAAACTTCTCATTCAACGTTTTGTCTTAGTTAATAGTTTTCATCTCATCTAGGAAACGGAAAAAAGTGATTTCCTAAGGCTTTTGCACTGCCCCCAGAGGGCAGTGCAATATCCAGAAGAATTGTTTGGTAGAATATCCAGCATGCATTCAACAAAGCGTAGACGCTCCTTTACTACAACACTCACACTCAATAGAAACAAACTCCTGTTAGACCAGTAGCGAGATCAATCCATCAGGGGTTTGTATAGCACGCTACTCACCTGTGAGGGTATCAAGACGCGGGGGGGGGGGGAGAATGGGGTCAACGACTCCTGATCAGTCGAAGAGCCAGGTCTTGATGGCCTTCCTGAACGTGTGCAGGGTCGGGGAGCGTCTGATGTTCGCAGGGAGCTCTTTCCAGGTTTTGGCTGCGATGTAGGAGAAAGCTCTTCCGCTGCTTCTTTTTCTGCGGATGCGGGGGATCTCTGCCAGGGCAAGGTCGAGGGAGCGGAGGTTCCTCTTGGGTACGTGGAAGGATATGAGGTATTTGGGTCGGATGTTGTGGAGGAATTTGTAGGCGTGGAGTTTGAAGGTGACCCTCTTCTCGATGGGGAGCCAGTGTAGGCCTCGTAGGTGTTGGGTCATGTGATCATGGCGCGTTGTCCCAATGATGAGTCTGGCTACGGCGTTCTGGATGGTCTGGAGCCTGGGCAGAAAAGTCTTGTTGATTCCCGGCGTAGAGGGCGTTGCCGTAGTCCAGTCTACTGGAGAGGAGTGCGTGGGTGAAGGTCCTTCTGCAGTCAGGGGGATCCACTTGAAGGTCTTACGGAGGATGCGAAGAGTTGAAACTGGTGTAGGTGAAATTGTTGATCTGGCGGTTCATGGAGAGGGAGGAGTCCATTGCCCTTAAGGAGGACAGCATCACATTTTTAATTCTTAGAAGTGAAGATCATGTTCATTAAAGCAGCCACCCGATGAATGAGTGCACAATCTGTCTGACATCAGACAAAGGAACATTGTGATTTTAAGAGATGCAGGACCGCGTAAAGAGAACTGTTTATTCGCCGCCAATGAATGCCCCTTCAATGTACGTTGCAGCAAGACAATGTGCGGGTTTGGAATGCTTGAACTGAGGAAGCAGAAAACCTACGCAGTTAGAAAGGTGTTGTTTAACAGCGATTAGCCCAAAAGAAGTACTTTTCTAACTTTCTTTGAGACATTCTAGTTTTTTTTAAATCCGGAGTCTTTGAAGTCATCGAACTTTAGAATGCAAAAGACAAGATTTCTGGTACAGGGGCATTGGTCATCCACTGGGTTGAGTTCCACTGTCCCCATGGCGATTATTTGACAGTCAGTTAACTTCAAACATGATGATGGGCAAACATGTCCGATCCCAACAGCCAGTCCGCTCACAGACTTATTAGTCTAAAATCCACTCCCAGATTGACGCCAAGTCAGATGCTATATATTGATATGTCTTCGCAGCAACAATAAAATACTTTAAACTTAAAATCTACTCCCTAATGTTTAGCAGGTACAGGGACGGGTAAACTAGAACCGCTCTCAGAATATACACAATCTCACTCAGGACAAGCAGGGCACCCTCGGGTTGGTCAGATCAGTGTAATAGCCGGATTGAGGGCGTAGCTAGTCTGACCAGGATCAACATAGCAGGAGTACCAAATCCAGGACTGGAGGAGCACATGCCCTAATGATCACGAAGGGTCAGCGCTGCAGAAGCACCAGTGCCACAAGCCCTGGTGATCGTGAACGCTCAGCACAGCAGAAGCACCACAAGCCCTGGTGATCGTGAAGGCTCAGCACGGCAGAAGCGCCACAAGCCCTAGTGATCGTGAACGCTCAGCACAGCAGAAGCACCACAAGCCCTGGTGATCGTGAAGGCTCAGCACGACAGAAGCGCCACAAGCCCTAGTGATCGTGAAGGCTCAGCCAGGCAGAAGCGCCACAAGCCCTAGTGATCGTGAACGCTCAGCACAGCAGAAGCACCACAAGCCCTGGTGACCGTGAAGGCTCAGCACGGCAGAAGCGCCACAAGCCCTAGTGATCGTGAAGGCTCAGCACGGCAGAAGCGCCACAAGCCCTAGTGATCGTGAAGGCTCAGCCCGGCAGAACCACCACAAGCCATAATGATTGTGAAAGCTCAGCCAGGCAGAAGCGCCACAAGCCCTAGTGATCGTGAAGGCTCAGCACAGCAGAAGCGCCACAAGCCCTAGTGATCGTGAACGCTCAGCGCAGCAGAAGCACCACAAGCCCTGGTGACCGTGAAGGCTCAGCACGGCAGAAGCGCCACAAGCCCTAGTGATCGTGAAGGCTCAGCCAGGCAGAAGCGCCACAAGCCCTAGTGATCGTGAAGGTTCAGCCTGGCAGAACCACCACAAGCCATAATGATTGTGAAAGCTCAGCCCGGCAGAAGCGCCACAAGCCCTAGTGATCGTGAAGGCTCAGCCCGGCAGAAGCACCACAAACCCTAGTGATCGTGAAGGGTCTGCGCGGCAGAAGCACCAGAGCCACAAGCCCTAGTGATCGTGAAGGGCAGCGCCACAAGCCCTACTGATCGTTAAGGGTCAGCACGGCAGAAGCACCTGTGCCACTAGATCTAGTGACCGTGGGGGCCAGTTTGCAAGTTTAATCTAGAAGCAGCCATGCCTGCCTGTCCAAAACTGTATTTCATTAAGTACATTTTCACTAAATGAATTCTCTTTATTTTTTGCTAGCCCCTCAGTAAGGCATTTCTGGATGGGGCGCTTCCCAGATACGATGATTTAGCTATTTTTTTTTATTTTAAAAGGTTTTATATAGCGCGAACATGACCAACGAGGGTATCAAAGTGCTTTGCAGTTTATACATCAAGAAAGGGTACAAGCAAACAAAAACATAGCCAACAAAGCGAAAAATGTACAGTCTTATAGAGTCAGAAAATCTTGTGAACCAGGTAGATGGGCTACAATTCCACAGCAAATTCACCATATCAAATGGTGTAGCCCGACTGAGGCAGAAATTTCTTCATCAGGAGCCCTACGACTTCTTTTTTTGAAAAGGACAGTTGAAGGGTTCACCCTATGTGTAGATTTATTCAAAAGGGGGACGTATATTTAGAGCCATAAAGAAACGAGACATGCAGCTCTACTTAGTATACCCAAACTTACAGTGGTGGAGATTAGTCTGATTAACTTCCTTGAGGGAAGGCCATTTTTGTCCCATCACTCCACAGAGAGACAATTAAGATAGTCTTTGTTTACCTTTGCGAAGTCCACCGTAAAGGCGTAGGCTCAACGATCATAGATTCGAATACCCACTGTACACAAATTATATTTTCTGGAGCTGTTGGGGGGGGGGGGGGGCATTGATACCTACTGTACCTAAAATTTGTTCGTGGCACACGAGCAGCAGCCGTGCAGATAAGCAAGTGTCAGTCTTTGGTTATTTTCATGCAGTTCGCTGAGATTTCTCCCTGAGACTGCTGTGGTCACATCTACAGTTGTGGGTTTCTTTGTCCTAATTATCTGGTGACTCTCGTTCATATTCTGTCCAGAGGATGACCCCATTCTAAATTGTGCAAAGGGGTCGAAACCTCAACAAAAACTTATGTGGACTGATTTTAAGTTTTGATTGTGTTTGACACTCATTATGAGTGCCAGTTGTAACAATATACGGTCACAATCAGCAACATGTATATATTTTGTTCTCTACACCCGTGCATTTCTAATCACTTGATTCACTGTCACTGCGCCGTCACTTTATAGAAGCACCTTGTATATACATCATTTTAGTAATATTTGAATGCTGTGTCATTCATGGAATTAAGTAACTAAATAAATGCATGCATCGCAGAATTGAACTAAACCTACATGAGAGTTACTATTGCTGTGAGAGTTCAAGGCTACACTTCCCCCTTAGGGACCACTTTGTTGTTAATAATCCGGCACAGGTACCTGAGTTACTATATTGCCCCTTTTCCTCAACCTCTGTGGGGTTCAGCACGAGCTGGAAGTGGTAGGCGTCCACTAGGTTTAATGCATGAAAAAGCACGCAGGTATTTTATCATCAACCCCTATGGACGGATCAATCCACCAAAAATGCCAAACTGGCAATTACAAATATATACCGTTTCAGAAACTGCCAGCTGGCAGGCGTTTATCCCTGGCGTTTCAAGGAACTCTAACTATGTGGGTCGCCAAATCTTTGCAAACATATCAATTAATTAACAAATCAGAACTTTTAAAAAGGATGTTTCCGCCAACAGGCAGGCCACAATAACAAATCAGAAGATATGCTGAGAACCAGCGCCGTGGATCAACCGAGAGAAGCAGAATAAATCAGAAGATGTACATTTCATAAACACACATCAGTGCAACACCCAACCACAAGCAATGAGGCGCCATTCTAACACCTGAAATAGAATCCCCACAGCTGCAGGTGGGCAGCAAGTACTGGACAGAGACATCAGGCACCTCGGTGAATGGAACAGGTCTGCCTCCGCCCATGGTGTCCCCACAAGGGGCAGGGGCAGGCACACAAAGTTCTACATATGAATGTTTCAGGGAGGTGGACAGGACCAGAGGCAGTCAATGCACAAGTCGCACCTTGTAGAACAACAATGGTGCCAGTGCTGAGTGATTAGAAGAAAAAAAAACATGTTATCAAGTGCTAAGTAGGCATGGGACATTGCTGTGTTCAGCTCCATTCCAAAATCCAATTGCATCCGTCAAGCCCTCCTAGTCTAACAAGCAGGAAGGCTGGCAAATGCTGTGTGACAAGTCTTGTTGGTCTCAGGCTAATGAGAAGACTACTTCACTCCCCCCAAGCCACTGTCACCCAAGCAGACAGTCGATCTACTGAACAAACATTACCCCAACAGATAAAGCCGCACCCCAACTAAACAGAAGATACAAAAGCATGATGTTAGGATAGCATGTCATTGATCTGCTTACTTCCAACATACAGAACAACCAGAAGGTAAAAATGCATTCTATTAGCACTGGTCATTTACAGACTGGTCCTGCATTATTCGACAACTGCAGACCCATACTGCTTCCACCAGGCGGAACCAACACTTTATAGTTTAAAACCAGGGATCACCAGCACATCCCTTTAATCCCTGCGGCGAGCATATTTGTACAAATTGGCTCATTTTAATGTCTCCTCACAATTATGAGCAACGAAGGTCAGATTTTGGGAAGCAGGGTACTTATGTCCATAGTAGAAAGGACCTCAGAGAATCAGGGAAGCTTATGGCAAGGCAATAAAGGAGAGTTCAACAACAGGAACTGCGATTTTTGTTGTCCGTTTTAGACGTCCACACATGCTGGTATGCGCTCCATAAAGCTTGATTTTAATACATACTTGTAGTAGAGTTATGGCTGTATCGTCCTCATCTGTAAATAAATTACTACCTTACAGGAACTGTGATCATTATAAGTATTCCGAAGAACAGTATTAATAATTACCTGTATGCATAATACAAATGCTAAAAAAAGGTAGACTTATGGAATTCATATTTTAAATCTCATCCTAGGAACACATGCCTAATTCCCACCAAAATAAAACATGGCAAGTGTCTGAAGCAGCCAGGACCCAGCGAGAGCGGTAAATAATGTGCACACACACAACATGCCCACCAGTATCTACACCAGTGTCGAGTAAACACCAGTCAGCACCCACAAGGTGCCAAACACTGTAACCACGTCATCACAGTCTAGAGGTTTGAATGAAGAAACCAAAACAAAGCTCCCAGCACTCTTCAAGAAACTAGGCGTGGATACCATGTTCCTGAAACCAGATTTGGCATCCATAGGTCATTCCATGCCCAATTTCCAAATAATTTTTTGGTCAAACATGCGCGCTTAGGAAAACTGATTTAAGAAACAAAATGATGATCCTTTGATGGACCAAGTCAAACTCCTTGTCTCACACAAATCTCGACCACTGCAAAGGGGGGCACAGTTCAATTGTTACAAAAACAGGGACCTGGGGGCAGAAACCTTGTAAATGCATTTCCTACATTATGAAAAGGAGCAACACTGAGTAGCCTGGAAATATAGAACACAACAGCTCAAGGATTTTGCAAGAATACACTGCCTTTTGTACTATGTGAAAAGAGCAGGCCCTCCTATAGTTTACTGCTGCCTAATATCAGTGGCCGATATGCCAGTGCATTTATCCTAGAAATTGATGTTGGGACACAGAAGCCTTTACGAACCAGGTTTCAAAGCCCAATTATGGGTATCATTTTCCCCAGTATGGAAAAATACCCTTTACATTAAAGTCACAGTATTTTAACCGACTGAATATTACATATCCCCATTAAGTCAACAAAACATAAGACAAAATGACGACTTCAATTCCATACATTTTCAATTGCAAATCCACAATGTAAAGATAATATATAAACAGACATAAATACCGGCATATTAAATAAAAGGCAAAGGGCGCAAGGTGTCCATTAAATAAATTACAGGGCACCAATAACATGCAGAGGTTAAGCGGATAGAAGCAAAAGCAACACTGCATCCCCAACTGAACAGAGACAAGTGATGCTTTAGCGACCACCCCATATTCCAACTTTAACAGCGACCTCGAAAATAATAGTATCAAAGAAGGTCCACAATATGAGACAAGCAAACTGGGGAGCATTTACTGGTAAAACATTACCTGACTCAAGTAACTGTACTGGGTATGAACGAGGCCTTCCGTGGATTCCCACTCATACACAATGTTCTTACCCAGAGGTTTACATACAACAGTCACAAAAACCTTGGCAGCTGCGCCTTATTTTCTTTACACCAATGCGGCCACGAGATTTACTAAACTTGCGTGCGTGATGACATCTCTCTGATGTGAAATGATGGAGCCCAGAGCCGATATTGATACCGCACATTTCCAAGCGGCGTTGCTTCAAATTTGCAAATCCGGGCCCCTTTTTTTCCACCAGCGGGCTCGCATTACACAGAGTTATTTCACCCAAAACACTAGCTAAACAGAATTGTTTTCGCCCGTGTTACTCGTTACAAAGCGATAGATAATAACAAAAGTACAACATACAACTCTGAAAGCAACACTAAAACTATAGATGTAACAAGTCACCCTACTTCTGTCAGTTTTAAAGTATTACAAATTGCAATTTAGACTTAGTTACACGCTGTGATCGATTACCCAACATCAGTAGTGATGCTGTTAATCTACACTCTGGACCAAGGCTTCTGCCTGTATTTTTCAGTATGACATGTGCAAGCCACAAGCTTGCTATGGAGTAAAGGTGAGAAGCAGCATCACAACATAAGCCTTCGAGCCGCTAGGATTCGTGAAAGGGGCACGCGGAGAGGCCCCCCTCGCATGGACGCACAAACCCCGTGCCGTGCGCACCGAGAGCCGTCAGCTGGGCGATAAAACGTGCTTACCATGCTGAAGTCCAGCAAGTCGCTGAGTTCTTTGTCTGTCCCGACTGCGGCCATTCTCTGCTGCTGGTTCATGCTCCCGCAGGCTCGGCGCTGGCAGTCCTGGAGGGGAACATGTGGGGGAGAGGGTTAAAGGACGGAGGGCGCAGCACACAGGAAACAGACACAGGGGCGAGGGGCTCAATCTGACACCGCCGGCCCTCCCACCACACCGCAAGCAAACACAAAGGGCCAGGACGGAGTACGTGTGCGCGGATAAACACTAGAAAAGTTGTTAATAGGGGCACTTGGGGGGATTAAGAGGGGGCGGCGCGCGATCAAAGGCGCAGTAGGGCCCCTTCCCTTCGGGGGGCACGTCCTCCTTCACCAGGGCCCAGGCACACTGGATGCCCATTGTTTGCAAAGTTGAACAATGTGTGCGCGAAATGAGCAGGCGCCGCCACCCAGAAAAAAAGCAACAGGAAAGCGCCCATTCTCCGAATACTGGGAGAATAACAGCTCCATCCGGGACACAATGGCCGCAGAGGGGGCCGCGGCGCTCCCCGGAAAGTTACAGATTAACCACAACGTCAAAGACTCCTCGGCTCAGCTGAGCGTGTGCAAAACACGAGCCGGCGTCTGGGGCGCAGGGGAAAGTTTGTGCGCCCCGGGGCAGGAGCCCAGCGCCTCGGAGGGCTTCAGGGCGCTACATGCTCCATCAGGAGAGGCGCTGGCAGGGGCAGACTGCTTCTGTAGAACCAAGAGCACATGCCCCATGTCTGCCACCCCAGATCAAAGCAGACACCCACGAGTGTGGCATCACTAGGAATTCAAAGTCGTGCCAGTGGTCGGGGGCACTGAACTGACCCCATGGATGTCTCCACGCTGCACCCGTTGCCACTCACGACCCCCCCTTTCTAAAGACCACCTCAGGTTTACTCACAGCCAGTGCAGCGGGGGCTCCCCGACCCTTCCTTTCCAATCCGAGCCCGTTCCCAGCAGAGCCCCCCTTCCTCCAGCAGAGAAACCCCTTCCTGAGGTTAACTCGCAGCAGATGTTTCTCCCTACCCCCCACCCCCTTCCCAAACAACCTGAGTTTCTTCCCTCTTCCTGCCACCGCCAGGAGTTACACCTTCCACCCGGACAAAGACGGATCGGCCCCTTGATCTGGGACATGACATTAAAGGAGGCACCCAGGCACCGGGGAGAGTGCTGGGCAGGAGAAGAAACACTGCCAGATCTCCCAAAATAAGAGAAAGAATCAGCAGCAAAGTTCACAGAGTGCAAGGAAAGCAACTCAACTTCAACAATCCTGAAAAGCGCACTTAAAATCAATACTAGAGAGAGAGAGAGAACCACCATCCCTTTAAACCAGGAGTGAGGGAGGCCCAGCTGCAGGGCAGGCTGCCTATGTACATCTGTGCACACACATCATTACTGTAACATACACACTAAGCACAAATAACTAATTGAAGGGGGGAAAAATCCTATCCAAGTAAACAAAACGGCTGACAGGTTCCTTTGGGCAAGTGTGCACTTCAAAACAATATTACAGCCATTTAAAATGCATCAAAGCATTAACAGCCCCAAAGAAAAAAGTATGACATTTTCGATTCTCCACCACAACCCAAATATTTGACAACACTTACAACCCCCCCACCCAGAGCAGAAAGTTTAACCTTCTGTAACACCCTGGCTCTTGGGCCACACTTAAGCTACCCCCACCACCATAACAAGTCTCTACTGCCATTGCTAAAAATGCACCCTCACCCACATCCATAGAGAACACAACCCCCCCCTTGAAAGAAAGCTTCACTCTGCACATTTACCCCCACCCCCAAGAGAAGCTTCTGTAGTATTACCTTGTCAGAAACCAGGAGGCATCCAGGGGGCGTTGGGAAACCCCCTCCAGCACCAAAGAACACCAAAGTTGGGCGAGTGTGGGTCCCCAAGAAGGAGGGGCCCGAATATTAAAGGGGCTATTACTCCGTGGGTTTTAAAAGGCTCCTTGTAGTGGTCCTTCCGGGAGGGGGCGGGGGGGTCAGTAGTTCTCGGGGTCCGCAGGATGGGGGGGGGGCAATGTTTAGCGCGAGGGGGGGCCGGGGTAATTCCTGGCGGCGCTAGGGACGGAGCTAGCGCCTCATCTTCCTCCCGCAGACCTCTTCTCTAAGGAGGAGGAGAATGACGGCCTCCACATTGTCACTTCACCTCCCACCGCGTATCCCTCCGCCGGCCAACGGCACCGCGCGAGCTGCCGGCCGCGAGCCCGAGCTCCCCACCGCCCAGTACTCACATATAACGGACGGAAGAGGGCAACGGGGTCCTCTCGAGTGCTCCGGGGGTCCCGCAAGGTCTCGCGCCGCATCCGCTCACCGACCAATCCCGTGCAAGGCTTCCTTCCTGAAGGGGACTACTTTCGAGCCCTCTTCCTTGCGGAAGGAGACTTTGCGTGTTCTCTGTGACGTTTGAAAACGGAGAGAGTCACCACGAGATGGAATGATAAACCCTCAGGGCATTGTCCAACGGGAGGGCCAAGTGGCATTGACGGGCGGGCGAGCGGGCCAATGGCAGGCTGTCGCCGCTCGTGCTCCTTGAAGCAGAGGGGGCAGGCCTTTAGCTTGCGGCGCGAGAAGGAGGTGGGTTGAGGGGGCAGTTGTGTTTTTTTCCTTTGCTGAAGCGAGAGGCAGGGAGAAGCCGCCGTATTTGTGGTTTGACGCGTCCTGCCCGCGCCGTTATTCTGCTGTGTCTTCTCTTGGCCACTTGCTTACACAAGCACTTTCTGAGAAACGTGGACTGTCTCATTTGTAAATATCAGCTTCTTGTTTCTTAGTTGCAGAACGCAGGTCGTGGAGCCTGTGTTTTTTTAATATCCCGGGGTTATGAAAGAATACATATCGTAAATAAACAAAGTTACTCATTTATTGCATCTTTTCCTGTAGTCAGAGCTTACTTGATTCAACAACAGTCCCCGTTCCTCGTTGGTGACTCACTATCTCCCCAAAACGATTTGGATTACATCGGATCTCCATCATGTCAAGTTAATTGTATCACGATAATCCATAGACAAGTCAACAAAGTACTGACATATAACATCCTATCCATGAATCTACTTTAAAAAAAATATTAAAAATACAAACACAGATGTTCACTAGGAGGACGGATTAAAATGTGTCACTTGAGGATTTTACTTTATACTTCATAATTAATGGATATAGAAGCTTTTGTCAACGTACTTTCAAATCTGAGTAGATGAATATGATATGGTCAAGATCTTGCACTCGCAGAAAAATACATTTCATTGAGCGTAAAGATTTTCCATCCATTTTCTGAAATTGGACGAAGCCTGAAATGGAAATTATTTGAAGTAGTGTTGCAGGGATCTAACCTGAGGGAATCACAAGATTTTCTAAATAAGGTAGAAGGCATACCTTGGAAAATCGGATTATTGGATGGCCACAGTTGATGTGGTATCCCTATATACCTCCATACAACACACAGATGGTATATAAGCTGGTGAGTACTTTCTAAAAACAAGATCTTAGTCACTACTAGAACACTCGAGAATGATCATGGAGATGATCAGTTTCAATCTGGAGCACAATGTGTTCCTATTCAACAATGAGACTTTCCTTAAAGAAATAAGGCACAGCCATGGGGGCATCTTTCGCACCAACCTATGCAAACTTAGCCATGGGTTGGTGGGTGGTGGAAAGAGGAGAACATGGCTAAAGCGGACCAGGTCATCATGTGGGTCCGCTATATTGATGACCTGTTTTTTTATGGGAAGGGTTAAAAAATGATTTTGAGAGATTCATTGAATCCCTGTGCAATAACCCACAGAGACTCAAATTCACCTATGAGATCAATAATATGGAAATGAACTATTTTTACATGAATGTATATGTAAAAGATAATACATTATGCACTAAGATCCACAGGGATACTACTAGTTGCAACAGTATCCTGCATGCCAACAACTGGCAACTATGTGCTCTAAAATGGAGTGCCTCTATGGGGAATTTCTCTGAGCAAAAAGAAATCGTTCAGAAACAGAAGATTTTGAAAAACAAGCAATAGAAATAAACCACTGTTTTAAATTAGGGGATACCCAAGAATGATGCAATGGAAAGAGTCGAGAAAAACAAAAGAGAGGAACTATTGATGATGAAACCAAATAATTAAACTGAGCAAGATGGAGAGGAGCCCATAAGCTTCATAATTGAATACAACTCCTCACTTCAGGAAGTGAAGGATCTTTTAAAGGAAAACTTGGAAATTTTGAGAATAGATGAGACGTCAAGGGAGGGGGTTTCTGTATATCCAAATATCATATATAGAAAAACTCCATGCCTAGGAGAGAGACTGACAAGTAGCTACATGCAACCGGAGGCACAACCAGGTAATACATCTATGCAGAACTGTCTGATAACCACCAGAAAAGGTTTATGGAAATGTCAAAAATGCAAAGCTTGCCTTGTATGCCAGCAAAAAACTCAATTTACAGCCCACGATGGTAGGTTGAATGCCCTCAAGGAATGATTAACATGTGAGACTCCATTTGTAATTTATGTTCTTGAGTGCGCCTGTGGACAGAAATATGTGGGAAGTGCAGTAAATAAATTGGAATTGCGCATCCTTCAGCACATAAGACCTATACAAAATATGGATTTTTCATACTCCTTGACTAAACACCTAATAATAATCCACATTTGTAAAGCGCACAATCACCCGTAAGGGTCTCTAGGCGCTGTGGGCCGTCGGGAAGATTAAGCAAGCTATTGCCCAGAGTCACATGGTGCTGGGCTAACCTGCCGCCGGAGCCGGGGATCGAACCCTGATCCCCAGATTCCAGCGTCAGTCGCCCTGGCCGCGGCGCCACACCTCTTGGGAGACACATGATGGAGGCATAAGGAAGATAGTTCAAGTTCAAGTTCAAGAATTTATATAGCGCACTACTCACCCAGAGGGTCTCAAGGCGCTTGGGGAGGGGGTTAATTATTTATCGAATAGCCAGGTTTTAAGTTCTTTCCTGAAGGAGATATGGTTCTGTGTAAGGCGGAGGTGAGTGGGAAGTGAGTTCCAGGTCTTGGCCGCCAAGTAGGAGAAGGATCTACCTCCCATGGTGGATCTTTGGATACGCGGCACTGCGGCGAGGGCTTGATTGGAGGATCTTAGTTGGCGGGAGGGTGTGTAGAAGGACAGTCGAGTGTTGAGGCATTCGGGTCCAAGTTTGTAGAGGGCCTTGTGTGCGTGGGTGAGGAGACGGAACGTTATTCTCTTGTTGACGGGGAGCCAGTGGAGGTCTTTCAGGTGGCCGGTAATGTGGCCTTGGCGAGGGATGTCCAAGATGAGTCTCGCTGATGCGTTTTGGATGCATTGGAGTTTTTTCTGTAATTTGGCTGTGATTCCGGCGTAAAGGGTGTTTCTGTAGTCTAGTCGACTCGTGACCAGTGCGTGGGTGACAGTCTTTCTTGTTTCAGAGGGGATCCAGCGGAATATTTTTTTGAGCATACGAAGTATGTTGAAGCAGGAGGATGAGACGGCGTTGACTTGTCTGGTCATCGAGGGTGAGGAGTCCAGGATGAAGCCAAGGTTACGTGCGTGGTTTGTGGGTATGGGTGCTGTGCCCAGAGCCGAAGGCCACCATGAGTCGTCCCAGGCAGAGGGGCATGATCCTAGGATGAGCACCTCCGTTTTGTCTGAGTTAAGTTTTAGGCGGCTGTTTTTCATCCATTCGGCTACTTCTTTCATGCCTTCGTGAAGATTGGTTTTGGCGGTGTTAGTGTCTTTGGTGAGGGAAAGGATCAGCTGGGTGTCGTCAGCGTAGGAGATGATGTTAAGGTTGTGTTGACGCGCGATGGATGCGAGTGGACTCATGTAAACGTTGAAGAGGGTGGGACTGAGTGATGATCCTTCTGCTACACCACAGATGACTTCGGTGGCCTCTGATTTGAATGGGGGAAGTCGGACTCTCTGAGTTCTCCCAGTTAGGAACGAGATGATCCAGTCCAAGGCTTTCCCTTGTATGCCGATGTTGCTGAGGCGTTGTATGAGGGTGCTATGACAGACTGTGTCGAAGGCGGCAGAGAGGTCGAGTAGGATGAGGGCCACTGTTTCTCCGTTGTCCAGTAGTGTTCGGATATCGTCTGTAACTGCGATGAGGGCTGTTTCGGTGCTGTGTTTGGCTCGAAAGCCGGACTGTGAGGGATCGAGGGAGTTGTTGGATTCAAGGAACCGGCGAGCTGGCTATTGACGGCCTTCTCAATGACTTTGGCAGGGAAAGGGAGGAGGGATATGGGGCGGTAGTTTTTAAGTTCAGAAGGGTCTGCTGTGGGTTTTTTCAGGAGGGCCCTGACTTCGGCGTGTTTCCAGCTTTCTGGGAAGGTGGCAGAGTTGAAGGAGCAGTTGATGACATCACGGAGATGGGGTGCGATGATGGAGTCTGCTTTGTTGAAGATGTGGTGGGGACAGGGGTCGGTTGGCGAGCCAGAGTGGATGGAGTTCATTAGGCGGATGGTGTCATCAATGGTGATTGGGTTCCAGGCGCTGAGGTTTTTAGAGGGCGGTTTAGGTTCGGAGGGGGGTGGAGAGGGTTGATCGTTGGAAGTGTTCTCAAAGCTGTTATGTATGTCGGCAATTTTGTTGTAGAAGAAGGAGGATAACGAATCGCAGAGGTCTTGGGAGGAGTGATGTCGTTTGAGGCTGCGGTGGGGTTGGTGAATTCTTTGACGATGTTGAATAGTTCCTTGCTGTTATGGGCGTTGTTGTCGAGTCGATCCTTGAATGCTGATTTCTTGGTGGATCGAATCAGTTGGTGGTGTTTGCGGGAGGCTGTTTTACGGCATCCAGTTTGTTAAAGAAAAAACGCATGGAGGAAATCGTGAGCAGGAATTATGCAGAATAGAATCAAGTTTATTATTTTAATGGGAACAGAACAACCCAACCATGGGGTTTAAATCTAGATGCTGAACTGCATGTACATCTATGACAGATGAAAATAAACTTTTTGATGAGATTGCCACTTCTATTTTACCGCAAGTTTCTAATCCTAATATAATCTTGCCTGTTTGTACAATGAATCAATCATTGAATGATGTACTAGAATAGAGGGAGACACAGGAGATCATACAATCAGGACGTATCACTTTTAGCACTTTAGGCACGGAGCACCTTATGATTATGTATATTATTTATGCTATGAAATTAAAAAGACAAACGTTTGAAACATTTCTGGTGAATGCGTGAGACAGGAGGGCTCCTCCTTCCTACTACTTTTTTTTTTTCTTTCAAGTTATTGGTATTTTGCCAGGCAGTCCCCTGTCTACATGTAACATTCAAAGGATATTATTTCATGAATTGAACCTCTTCCAAATTGTTATTGAGTGGGAATAATGGATTAATAATCACCAGCTCAAGGAGTCAATGGGTAATGCATTAAAGTATATTGGATAGGATGATGGAAAATCACTATATTATACTTGCTATTTTGCACATATTTGCTTTCTTACATATTTAAATGGGAAATTTGCATATGGAGGTCAGAGGTAGACAAATTGGGATCAATGCAGTATATGTACTTCTATGACATAGGAATTATTATTTGCACATGTTTGCCTTTTGCACATTCAAACTTGCAGATTTGCACACTGAGATCAAATACAGACAAAATGGGAACAGTGCAACATCTGCACTCTAAAGTGTCATCATATATATTGTTTGCTTTTTGCACATTCTAATTTGCAGATTTGCACATTGAGATAAAAAATACACAGAATGGGAACAGTGCCAAATTGGTACGCTGGAGTATTGTTTCGTATATATTGCCCGTTTGTCCAATAAGTGTTTCACCTAATGATATAATGAAATTGGTTACACTGAAGTGTAAATAAAAATGGACAATGTGTGTGTGTTCTATAGATCACATATTAACATTGATAGACTCATTTGTAGCATTAATTTCTCTCTCCCCACACCTCCTTCCCCCTTTTCCTCTTCACTTTCCTCTTCCTCCTTTTCTTTTCAAATACAAACAATGTATTGGTTGAAGGTTTACAGCTCTCCTATAAATTCACGAGTGGTTACTATGGGATGCAAAAGATTTATGGTACTTTACAGTGATCAAAATGTAACTTTCTGAAACGTTTGTGGCAAATGTGTTTGATTGATACTATGTATGTATAAATCAGCAGCCCAATCCCATATTTATTTTTAAAGTTCCTGTGTGAAAATGGTGATTGGGCCCTTCAAAAGTGCAGTTTGCACACACAAGTCTCTATTACCCTGTGGAAGGCTATAGCAGAAACGTGTTGGTCAGTTATTATCCTGTTTTAATGACTTATTAAATAAATAAAGGAATTGCGCAACCTCACCAGAGCTGTGCCGCTTGCTTTCATATGTATCCCGAGCAAAAGCGACAAAAAAGACAGGTGCTTGAGAGCGCTCTACTGCAATATATATATTCACAAATTGCATTTTGTACTACATTTAGCAGAACTATAATACTTCTACTGACTCTATACAAAGTGCTATACACAATCCAACATGCAGAGGTTGGGCATCGGCCTGTCCTATCTTTTTCTATGCAGACGTCTGCGGCCCGACTGAGAAGTCTACTTTTTAGAAGTAAATCTGGGAGGGGCAGAGGGGAGTTGATTGAAAATGGAGAATACTTACAAAAAAAGGGAAAGGAAAGGTTAACAGGAGTAAGGAGGTTTTTAGGGAGTATCAGGTGGGGGTTTAGGGAGAGAATGTGGCATTGTGGCCAGAGCTGAACTTTAGAACGAGGGAACCAGGTTTGAGTCTCAGCATTGCTCAACATCCTGTGATTCTGGACAAATACCTAAGGGCCAAATTACGAGTTTGGCAGCCGTAGTGGTGGTCTGACTACTGCCACACTGCGGTTTGTTACACAGTATTGCGACAGCCTCGGTCATACTACTGCGACCGCCACTGTTCCAGGATCCTGCCGCGTTTATGCGGCGGTCAGGGGCAGAAATGTGTTGGCGGTGCTGCAGCGGCACCACTGAGCATATTTTGAGTTGCCTCAACACTACCCTTTTCATGGTATTGAGCCTGCCATGAAAAGTGTGGCGGTGAGGCAGCTAAAGGGACCCTAATAGGTCCCCCTGCTGCCTCACTGCCCAGGGATTGCATGCGGGTGGGGCAAAATTAGTGCCCTCCTGTATTTCCACCCCCTCTTCCTGCAGGGTAGGCATGTATGTCACAACATGCAGGAAGGTGCAGTTGGCGTTCTGCATATAGTCTCTTCTATGAGGCTGGCAGACCGCCGCAACACCGCCCACCAGACCAGGATTCTCATCCACGATTTGGCAGTCGTGTAGCAGACGTTGGAGGAACTCCGCGGCTGTGGGACTGCCAAACTCGTAATAAGGCCCTTAATCAACCCATGCATGAAAAAAAGTGACCTTGTGTAATGTAACAGGTGCTCATGTAAAGCGTTTCACTGCTTTCAGGTCGGATTTGCACTATAGAAAACTGAAGAGAAAAAAAGTCACCTTCCGACAAAATAGTAAGCTCATTGCTATTCACAAACAGCACTTATAACATTACTATTGCAAAAATGGGCCTTAAACAGTCGGAAATAAACTTCAGCTCAGAGCCAGAATGAGTCCAGCACAATAAAGGCCAACCACGGGTACTTCTGCATCCTATTATAGAAACTATAGAAAATAATGACAGTAGGGACTTAAAACCCCATATGAAATTATGTCAAATGAAATCAACTTATTTAAGCTACATAAAAATATAAGTACATTTATTTAATGAAATCCCAAACTTCTTTTTTTAAAACAATATTTGTACAACTTTTTATTTAAAAATACTTAATTGTTTTAAATTAAAATACAAATAACTTTTAATAATTGCAAATACATAAGAAATCTTTTTTTCAACTTTAGGTGTATATTGTTTTTACTTTAAACTTCAGAAAAATAGTTTTAATTAAACATATTAAAAATAATAAAAATGTAAACTTAAATTACGTTATTAATGGTGTAATTTTTTTTATTTTGATCTACATTTAAAATAACTATATAAAATACATTCATTTTAATATTTACCTTTTTAACATTTCCCCATACTTTACCATAGGGAAATCTCCAGAGGTATCATTTCAGAAAGAAACTTAGTACAAGTGGATTTGGAGTACTATTTCTCAGTGCTAGAGCCACCCTAAGTGGTAAACAGTCTCTCAAGCCCTCTTTCTGAATATGTATTCCACTCGTCCATACAGAATCCAGTCTCCCAACCTTATTTCTTCATAATATAATGAAAGCTCTTCTACCACTCTTAAATAACTGAAACGCAACACATAACTTTATGCAAAACTCCCAGTAAATAAAGTCACAAAAAATGGTGCAGCAGGTGAAAAACACTTCCTATGCAATAGTAAAGAAAATATGTCAAACAGGAGTAGTAGGTAGAGCAGCAAAGTTCTTAGACAAAGACTAAAATGCCATCTACAGAGTGGTTCACTGATACCACTCCACTACGCTGTATTCCATGATTGCTTGTCCGTTATAAGAAGGGCCACCTGTCTCCATATGAGGAAGGCAAGAGGGCCCAACATGGAGACAGAGCATCCCTGGAAACAATGGTCATTCTGTGGATCACCATTCGATCCCAGTCCTTCAGCCTCCAATGTCGCTGAAGGACCCCTCTCCAAATCACTCTTTTCAATACTCACCAAAAGCACCAGTGTTTACAACCACATCACATATTGTGTCCTTGGTTTAGAAATAAGTAAAATAGGAAGGCACTTGCCACTCTTGCACATACTAGATGTGCACAAAAGTAGAGGCTTGCACAAGTCCAATTACTTATTTTGGGCACATTATCAGCATCAGTGGCACTATGCCTTTTCCAAAATTCAAGTTATTATTCCTTCTTGTAGGAAAGTGGGTTTCTGTTGCAGGTACCCCCGCCCCCACACATAGTGCCAGATTTCTGATGCACTTTGACTGAGTGCCCTAGGTCTCTGTCAATCGGGTTCCCAGGGCCTGTGTTCTTTCCCTAACCTGCGCCATTGTTTCCACAAGTGACACAACTTTGGCATACCTGTAAGTCCCTTGTAAGGGATACCTATGGTACCAAGGACATGGTAGCCAGGGAAAGACCTCTGAGGGCTGCATCATGTGTTATGCCAGCCTCAGGGACCCCTCACTACAAACATGCACCACTGCCAATGCAGCCTACGTGTTTTGGTGCAGCTAAAAGTGAAGAGTTGACCTGGCACACATCCCTGTGTGCCATGCCTACCCAGCATTGCATGAGGCCTAGGTAAGTCATCCTTAAGGCAGGATGCACTATACCTCATGTGAGGACCTATCTGCATGAGCAGATAGGCGCCTATACTATCTAAGGCCATTTTTTGAGATTATAACTGCACAGTAAAACCATACTGAGTATATGGTTGAGAAACTTGTTATTACAAGTTTCCTAGCACTTTATTAGCTTTACTGAATCCTGGGATGTTTGGTATCAACCATCTCGGCATAATAAACCTGTGCTGTTTCCAGTGTCAGATTTATTACCCCATGCACTCAGGGGTTCCTTCTAGAGGGTGCCTCTGAACAAAAGTAACCACTGGTGGGTTCCTGACTGGTGAACACCAGCCTGTCACTTCGAGACAGATTTCTGGACGCCTGGGGTGGGAGCCTTCACTCCCAGGCCTCAGAAACAAAGCCTTTGCTGGGCGGAGGTGTTCATACCTCCGCCAGGTCAGAAAGAGCCATCTGTGGCAGGGGAGCAAAAGGACCTTGTCGACTTTGTAACAAGACCCCCAACCTCTCCTGATAGCAGGAGCAGGCACCCTTCCTGTCTTCGTCCCCTTTTTAGCAGGAAGGCAGGAAAATGAGGACAGCCCAGAAGGTGTGCCCACCTCTGCCAACCCCACCCCTCAGGTGGGGGAGGCAAGGTGAAGCCCACTCCTCAGTGCCTTGTATTTTGCAGATGGAAGGCACCCTACAATCAGGGTCAGGGATTATGCACATCCCCCCTAAGTGGGTGTAGTAAATGACTAGAATCAAGTGAGCTTGAGTTTGTTACTTTATTGAGTAGTTCAATCTCCACACAGCTGATCATATGCAAGTCCTGTCCTCTCAGTGCTACAGTACAGTTAACTCCCCAGCATTGAAACATAACATTCCAGATGTCATGACATCATAAATCCAATGACATCAGTGGTAAATGGCTAATTAAACTAAGCTAGCAAACATAGAGTATTAAGCACTCTAAAAAATTGTACATATAATATAACATACCTCCTTTTCTACAAAATAAAACAGATATAACAAAAATAAAATTTTATAAAATAGTTTTACAATTTCAATCACGAACTCTGCAAAGAAAATAAGAACTAGTTTAAAAGATTATTCACGAAATCTATGAGGAATAATAGGAACTCTAGAACTTTTCCTTTTCTGTACACAAGAAGTAGATGGATTGGTAGATAGGTTGATATGATTACATTATTTTTCCTTTTCCTTTAAAACATTGGACTTAGCTTTGACAATCTTCGATACATTCCACCAACACCCACCTTCTACTTGAACAGAACTGTTACCAATTCTGATGACCTTAACAGGATCACCAAATCTTCCCTTTCCTTTCTTGGTATGCACAGGATTTTTGATTCTTACAAAATCACCAACACACAAATGCACCATTTTGACATTTTTTTCCCTGTCAAATCATTCCTTTTCTTTTCTCTGCATAAGATCAACATTAGTTTTAACATTTTCCATAATCGACTCAATATCAACAAAAGAGTCAAACCATTTGTTCATCCATCCTGGACGAAAACTGGTATTGGCTTTTCTACCTCTTAGAACTCCGAAAGGACAACACTTGGTAGTAGAGTGTGGTGTAGTCCTGTAGAACCACAGCATGCCTTCCAGAGAAGGCAACACATCATGCTTTCCCTTGACAGCCCATTTGACACATTCTCCAACAACCCTGTTCATTCTCTCCACCAGACCATTCGCCTGTGGATAATATAAAGAGCTCTTGAGGTCTTTTATGCCACTGGAATTAAGAAAAAACTGAAACTCGTAACTCACAAATTGAGAACCATTGTCTGAGACTAGAAATTGTGGGAACCCTTCCCTCAAGAACACTTCCTTCAAAAACTTGATGACACTGGTAGAACTAGCCTCTCTAACAACTTTCACATCCGGCCACTTGGAAGAGTAATCGATCAAAACAATGATAAATCTCATGTTCAAAGGTAAAACTTCATAAGGACCCATTATATTGATACCTATCTTAACCCAAGGTCCAGGAGGACATTCAATGGGAGATAGAGGAGGAGTATTCACTTTTAGAGTTTTCTCTGACAAAGAGCACAATAGACAATTCTCTACAGCAATCGTAATCTCAATGTCCATTCTAGGCCACCAAAAGTTTTCACGGACCCGCCCTATAGTAAGTGATATACCTAGATGCCCTTCATGAGATTCTTTGACAATAACAGACCTAAGAGAATGTGGAGGAACTAACTTGTCACACCTCATCAGTAAACCATCTTCCATAGAAAACTCAGACTCAACCTTCCAATAAGGCTGAAGTTCACAAGTAAGAGACTTTTCCTTCGGCCAACCTTTCTTTACATACATGCAGACATCCTGAAGAATTTTGTAATCAGAAAAGGCCAACCTCCACTCTTCTTCTGATCCAACAGCTAAAATGGGAATGTCTACAAATGCCACAAAACAGTCTTCATCATCCCCATCACACAACTCTTTAAAACCTGAACCCTCACTAATATCAGAACTTTGAGGAAAACGTGAAAGAAAGTCAGCTCTGATATTTTTTCCACCAGCAATATGTGTAATATTGAACTCATACTGTAACAGTTTGCTAACCATCCTGGTGATTCTCGGTGTACAACACTTGCTTGGGCCAGAAGACAATATTGAAACAAGAGGCTTGTGGTCTGTGATTAAATTAAAGTGTCTTCCCCAAACATACGGACGATATTTGTCAATAGCCCACAAGCAAGCTAACAGTTCTTTCTCGATCACAGAATATTGTTTTTTTGTACTCCTAAGAACTCTTGATGCAAAAGCAACCGTAAATTCTTGATCACCAGACTGCTGAGTAAGAATTGCTCCTAACCCTTCTTTGCTAGCATCAACAGTAATAAAACATGGCAACACCGGGTCAAAAGGCGTGAGAGCATCCCTTTTCCTTAAAGCATCCTTAACCTCCTCAAAAGCACAGTCACAGTCTGATGACCATATAAACTTCATAGAAGACTTAAGAAGGTTGCTGATAGGTCTGACATTAGAAGCATAATTGTGGACAAATCAAGAGTAGTACTCTAGCAACCCCAACAACGACTTTTCACCAGTCTTGTCGCTGGGTACAGGTGCATTCATGATAGCATCAATGAGACCTTGCCTGAGCTTAATTCCTTCAGAGGATAACAGATGTCCTAGACATTCAATTTCACTGCATGAGAACTTGCAGTTTTCATTTTTTAATACTACACCATTTCTCTTAAAAATTTCTAAAACATTTCTGGTGATGTTGTCATGGGATTCATTATCTTTGGCATAAATGAGGACGTCATCCTGAAACATCAGCACCCCGTCTACACTCCTCAACATATTCTGCATAACCCTCTGGGACACCGACGCCGCAGAAGCTAGCCCGAAAGGCATCCTCTTATAACGGAACGTTCCAAGTGGTGACACAAAAGTAGTCAAGGAGCGTGAATCAGGATGAAGTTCTATCTGGTGGTAGGCGCCAGCCAAATCTAACTTTGAAAAAACTTTTGCACCTTTGATACTTGAAAACAAATCTGTAATTTTAGGCAAGGGATGAGAGTCAACCCAGATCTCCTTGTTGAGTGATCTGAGATCAACACATACCCTCAACTTCCCATCTCGTTTGCGTGCAACCACTAAAGGTGACAACCATAGAGAAGAATCCGTTGGTTCTATGATTCCCTTCTCACACAGAGAGGAGAGTTCCTTGTTAAGATCCTTTCTGATGCTAAACGGGACACCCCTTAGTTTATTTTTTGATAGGAGTTGCACCTTTTTTTACAATTATCTTGTGCTTGAACCTGATGATTTTTCCCAACTCATTGCTAAAAAAAGTTGGAAATTCACTAATCCAGTGCTTTCTTCTTCACACGTAACCAGCATAACTTGTTCTTTAGTGCCTGGTTTAAGTGGCATCCCAAATAAGCCTTGATGGAACCAGCCTAAGATGTTTAATCCCTTGACAGCTACGTAAATCTTCCCTCTTATTTTCCTTACCTTGAATATGAGAAAATCCTCAAAGAAACCAAGTAAATCGATTTTTCTTCCCTCATAAGAAACTGGTGATCGATCAGGAGGAAACAAATCTCTCTTACCCCATGTTTCATAGAAAGGTTTTTGTGTTATCATGGTAATTCTAGCACCAGAGTCGACTAGTAAATTACGTTTTTTGTCACCCACTGTGATCTCAACAATAGGGTCAACACAAGATGAAGGATCACCAGTGAGTGGCATTGCAGACTGATTAGAAACCAACTGTTCTTGTACAATAGAAACTTTTTTTTCATCTGAATCATTATCATCAGATTCTAATATACAAGCTACAGATTTCTTTTGAAATTTCTTCTTCAAACACACAGTAGCCAAATGTCCAACTTTTTAACAATAGTTACATGTTGAGTTCAATGCTGGACATTTAAATCCCTTCCCATGAGAAGGACTACCACATCGTAAGCAGACATTGCTAGGTAAAGAATTATCAGATTTTGTTTTTGAAGAAAAGTTATTTCCTTTCTTTGCAAACTTGTTCCTAGTTTTTTAATTGGACCCACAAAATTGATAGCCTCAGCTAGTTTATCCTCTAGTTTCTTAAGTGATATATGTGAGGTTTCAATGCTTTTTGCAACTTTAATGGTTTCATCAAGTAATAGATCGTCCATAGATAACAACTTTTGCCTAATTTGTTTATCTTTGCAATTCCCAACAAATTGATCACGAATCAACTGCTCGGTGAAATTCTCGAAAAGACACACTGAAGCAAGTCTCCTGAGAACAGAAACATAAGCATCTATATCTTCATTTTCAGACTGTTTTCTCTTAAAAAACTTGTGTCTTAGTACAATCAAATTAGGTTGTTTATCAAAACGTACCTTAAGTTTGGTACAGTGCATTGATATTCATCCAAAATGTCCCCATTGTCAGGCAAATCGGGTTAATGCTTGAAAATCGATCTCCCCTCGAATCCTAATGAGTGTAATAATAACCATTTCTTTCTTTCTGGACGATATCTTAGAGCCCCAATTGCACCTAGATATGTTTCAAAGGCATCAAACCATACATCCCACTTTACAGGAGGCTCTCCTGGAGTCTCGAGAAAAGAAGGAGGCGCATTAACAGATTGTAAAGAGGACATTATACAAAATAAATATGTCAAAGAAAAGAAAAGTGGTTAATCTCAATAAGAAATGCACAAATTCTCGAGATGAATGAATTGACGCAAAAGCGTGTTTTCCTTTGAATATTGAAAAGTGTGCAAATCACTGCAATTCACTTGTTATTGATGTAGTAAAAGTGTAAATATTTACCCCACTTCGTTGTATTGAAAAGTGTGCGAATCTCTGCAATTCACTTGTTGATGAGAGGGCCGGATATTGAAAAGTGTGCGAATCACTGTGCAAATCACTGCAATTCGCTTGTTGATGAGACAGGTGGATATTTAAAAGTGTGCGAATCACTGTGCATATCACTGCAATTCGCTTGTTGATAAGACAGCTGGATATTTAAAAGTGTGCGAATCACTGTGCATATCACTGCAATTCGCTTGTTGATAAGATAGCTGGATGTTTAAAATGTGAATAACTGTAATACACTGGTAGAAGAAAACTGTGCGAGTAAAATGAATATTTCTATCGAAAACCTTGAGAAAAAATAGAGATTAAAGCCATCATTAATAAACACTGCTCTGTGATGTAATAATCTTCCCTTGAAATGGAAAAGAATGTATAACATAAATCTCCCAGACAGAAAGAGTTATTGTGACATCACAGTGGATAACTCTTGAATGACGCTCTGGTAGACCCCTGAGTGCGCAGAACGTGGTTGGCAGCTTAGGTTCTGGTTGGAATACAACGTGGTGTGCATGCGCGATGACGAGCTCGCTGAACGTGGTTGGCAGCGTTGACTCTGGTTGGCATATAACGTGGCGTTCATACGCGATGACAAGCTCTTCAAGTCTTGCGCTAGTATGATAACATTCTGGCAGCACGAGAAAGAAAACAATAATGGATGTTCGGTGCGCGAGGGGAAAAGCGCGTTCAAGATGCCAACAGTTGGGTGAGTGCTTTCAAAAATAAACAAGGCAAGCACATACAAATGAAGAATTAAAAATAAGAAACAAGATGGCAAATGTTAAAACATAACATCCTCAGGAAATATGACGAAGATTCAGATAAGTAAAATGGAGTCGTGCTGTGCATGAGAACAGCAAATCCCAACAGCCGCGGTATAAATGAAATTGATCCAAATCGTGCCCCGATGTACACAGGAAAAGCAAAACTCGACAGCCGAAATATAAATGAATTCCAACCTTCCTTTTCTTTTCTGTACAATGAAAAATAGTTCTTGGAGGAGTACTCGTGCCACTTATATTAAAATTACTTTAGAATAAAACGAAGGTAGAAAGAAAAGAAGAGAAAATAAAAATAGTCACTTATCTGAATCAGTCCATAGGCTTGTAATCGATGAAGTAACCACTAGATGGTGGTTTGAAATGCACAAATCTTCATGAAAGTAGATACTTGAAAGCAGCAGATGATACTTAAAGTCTTAAAATTGTGTGGATTCTGCTGTGTAGAGTCCTCGTCGCCAAAGTTTTGTAGTAAACTCACAAAAATGACTAGAATCAAGTGAGCTTGAGTTTGTTACTTTATTGAGTAGTTCAATCTCCACACAGCTGATCATCTGCAAGTCCTGTCCTCTCAGTGCTACAGTACAGTTAACTCCCCAGCATTGAAACATAACATTCCAGATGTCATGACATCATAAACCCAATGACATCGGTGGTAAATGGCTAATTAAACTAAGCTAGCAAACATAGAGTGTTAGGCACTTTAAAACATTGTACATAGAATATAACAGTGAGGTGAGCACACGAAGAGTGTAGTCACCCTAAGGTCAGCAGCCCATTGGCTACTACCTTGCTACCCCAGTAATGCCCCTAAATACAGTATTTAGGGGCACCCCTGAATCCAGATGAGGAGATAAGATGACCTAAGAAGAAGAAGGACCGAAGAGCCATGCAGCAGTGGCGAAGACGGCAACGACTGACTTGGCGCCAGCCCTACTTACCGGTGTCCTCCTCCAGTGACCCTTCTTCCATAAATGAGCGTGACCCACAGCCAGCAACCTTAAGAACTTGGGAGGACCTGTATGGTCTTTGAAAAAGAATCCTGTCTCCTGTGGACCAGGATTTGTCCAGGAAAGAAACCAACACCAGTCACCGGATCCCAGCGGATCCCAACACTGCACCACTCTGCACCCGCCGCCCACGGCCCAAGTTTGAGTGGCCCACCTACCCTGTGAAGTTTCCCAGTGATCGTGACCTTGTTTGCATTGGTGACTGACCTCTCCAGGACCCCCCATTGACGCCTGCAGCCTCTGTTAAAAAGGGTCCCCCAGATGGCAACCGGATCCAGCTAAGGAAACCCCACACCAAAAGGCACCCCTGCATTCTCTGCCCCGACTTTGGAGCCCAGCTGACAGTGCCCAGGTGTCTCCCCGCTATCCAACTTACCTGCCCAGCCGTTGGTCGCCCTTGTCCAACTTCTTGGTCCAATCCTGCAGAATTTCTTCAGAACTGACATCCTCGATTGGTTTGCATTGGGAGCCCAACACCTACTTTGCACCCTGCACCCTGCTGCCCGAGTGCGGCTGGAGGTTTGCTTTTGGTGCCTACTTGTGGGTCCCTTTGTGTCTACCTTTGATACCTTGGCCCTGGCCCAGAAACCGGACGTACCTACTTGTGACGTGCTCTTCAGAGTATCCCCTGTCTCCATAGCACTACACTGGGCCCAACCTCTCCTTTGTCGTCTGTGCCCAGCCGCCCCGTGCCCCTGACGGGGCACTCTCTTTACCTACCTGACCCCTGCTCTGTGAAAGTGGTACCAGCCCATGACTAAACTAAAAAACCAAGTACTTACCTGTAAGTCACTAACTTGTTTTCCTCCACAGGAATACATTGAACTGTAACATTACCTTGCATTGCCTATCTTTATTATTACAAAGTCTAAAACTGTGTTTGATTGACATTTCCAGCTTTCTTAAAACTGTAAAGTATTTACTGCATTTACAAAATCATAGTGCATTTTTAAAAAGTATTGCCAGTATTACAAACTGTATAACACACCTGCACTAAGCGATTCTTGGTTCTAATGATAAAAAAAAACAAAGTAACAACTTTTTATACAAACAATTGGTCTGGATTCAGTCTTTGAGTTTGTGGCATCATTTCTTGCCTGAGTGTGTACAACAAATGCTTAACATTACCCTCTGATAAGCCTAACTGCTCAGCCCAGCCCAGTTACCACTAACTTGAGAGTAATATATTAGCTACTTTACCTCTGGGAATCCACTGGACTCTTTGAACTATACCTTACTTTGGTATAGTATATACAGAGCCAGCTTCCTACACTCAAGCAGCTTTTCACAGAGCACATAGGAGTACTCTTCATGGGATCTGGAAGCAAACACATGTGTCCTACAATATTTGTTCATTTAATTAGGAGTTCTGCCAGGTGGGGACTGGATTCCAGAAAGAGAGACCGTGTGCTGTACAGAGATTAAACTGTTGCACCATACCATATAATAAATAGCATAAAACAGCACAATTAAATGCGTAAAACGATCTCACAAAGATCAATAAGGACAAATATCATGTAAAGTCATGGAACAGGGAGATATCCAAACATCTTCCTAAATGGAGAAAGAACCAAATTTAGGGCCTGATTTCGATCTTTGCAGATGGGTTACTCCATCACAACAGTGACGGATATCTTGTCCTCCGAAATATAAATCCTATTATATCCTAAGGGGGAACATCCTTTACAACGCAACTTTTACTCCGCACTACCATTACGACGCAGCTATTATAACGCAAGTCGTTACAACGACTTGCGCTGGGGGGCGCTGTAGGATAGGGAATAGTTTAATTTTCTATCCAACACCTTCCCTACTATCCACGGGGACTGGAGTTGGAATAGAAAATTAAACTATTCCACTATCCAGCGCCCCCCAACGCAAGTCGTTGTACCGACTTGTGTTGTAAAAACTGCATTGTAATGGCATGCGGAGTAAAAGCATGCGTTGTGATGACATACATCCATCCTAAGGGGTTTATATTTTGGCGAACGGGTTATCCATCACCATTGTGACGGAGTAGCCCACCCGCCGAGATCTAAATCACATAAAGTTTACGATAGAGTTTGGAATGAATTTTTTGGGAGTTTCCACCTGTGTATATTTTTGCTGGCATGTAATATTGCACAGAATGTGATTGCACCATTGAATGCTCTGGTGCGTGTTAGTGTAGTAAGCTGCGCAGTGTCTATTAAAAAAAAGATAATCGTACAAATTGAAAAAATTGGAGCGAGACCAACAAAACAATATCAATTTCCTAACAAACGTAACTAAAAATGACAGATTTCAAGTTGTGCGCCTTTTGTTGAGATGGCATTATACCGTAGATCGTAACTCAAACACAATTTTAATTATGTAAATGTACTTTTGGCTTATTAAATTTAAATAACACTAATTCTACTCATAACTGTAAATGTTATGGAATTGCGTTAAATTACTTGAAATTAAAATACATTTAATTTTTGCTTCATTATTGTAATGCTAATTTCTTCCGAAACACTAAATTAAACAAAAGAGAATTATTTCAATACAGGTAAAATTATGAGGTTACAATTTTATAGCCCCAAATTTTGATTAAGTCTTCCTTAAGAATTGTTTTGCTGACACTTTAGGTAAAATGTAGTATACAAGTATAACATATTAAAAGCTTACACAGTAAAAGTGTTGTTGAACAAAAAGTAGGCAAGCAAATCGTAGAGGAAGTAATGGGGCTAAGTAAAGGTTGCATGCTCAAAACAGTATTGAACAATTAACCCTATCAGTACAGGTCTGTCTGCTATCCTGCTCAAGTAAAAGTGAAAGATATTGTAAGGGTTCACAAATAATAATGTGGTAGAGGGAATGAGGCAGTGAATAAATTGAAGGGGATGATAATAAGCAACCATCATTAAAAAAAGTCTCTTTTCGTCATAGTCATATAATTGTTTTTAAGCACTTCTGAGTTTTCCTCCTGGAAGAAAACTGGGGAATACACAAACACAACTATTTGACCATTATCTGAATTTGAACAAAAATAATTTTTGAGGGGATTAATTAAATTTCTTACAGTGATCACTTGCAAGCCTAGTAGAGAGAGAACAGATTACTTCATGCAATTGTAAATCACTTCTATATGGTCATTTACTCTATCTCTTAAGATCCTCGTGACAAAGATAAGAATTGTGGAAAAGATTTTGTTTTTATACTTTTTTTTTTTTTTTTTTTTTTAAAGCCTTTATTGTGAAATTGCATAAGAACAAATACGGGCCCACAACCATCCGGCCGGCCACAATATCATTCGAGACAATGTTGCAAGCAATACGGCGACTCAGTAGCACATCTACACAAAGTAACAATCAATTTAGGGTTACGCTGGACATTATCGTGTTACCGAGAACAGGAGCAATGAAGGTTAATTTTAAAGATTTTTCTCTTAATATAAAACGTTTGCAAATAGAGCACAAAAAGAAGCGGAGTCCGTACAATCCTTTGACAACATGAGTTGGCAACATCGTGGAATAAGTATCAGCAAGCAATGAAGTCCCCTCACTCGCATGGCGGCACAAGGATATATGCAACAGGAATATTAAACAACTGATATAGATCATGTCAACCGTTACCCACCCCGTAACAAACCATCCCGCGGACCCAAGTTAGAAACAAGAAAAGAAAAGTGTCGAGAAAAAGAAGAAAAATAAGGCCCATAGTAACGAAGACGGAAAAATAATAATCCCCACCACCAACCCCCCACCCTACACGCATGCAGGGGCTACGGCCTCCCCCCCCCCAGCAGTGTGAAATATAGAAACGAGAGAAAGAGAGAAAAGAAAAAAGAAACCACAGAAGATTGGAGGAGGGCAAAATCGAAATGCTCCCGGACTCCTCCGCCACAAGTGTGAATTCTACCCCTTACATAACAAGCAACCGCAAAATGAGACAAGCACAGGATGAAATGGGGAGAATCATCACATATCACAGCAGTACGTGTTGTGGAAGCGCCCCAGACCGAGTCCCCACCAGCCACTCAATCACAAGCTGTAAAAAGGAAACCCCTAGCCCTGGCCAGTTCGTGGGCGGCTCCCTAAGCATGGCGCCAAAAGAAGACCCGCCCCAGTCAGAACAAAGGAACAAAATGGCCACATTTGGTAAAGAAGACGGGCACCAAAACAAAATGGACATCGCCAGTCACAAACAGTTCCATTGTCCCAGAGAAGGTGAATTCCCAGTTTCGCCCGATAAAATGCAGTACTGTGTAGGGACATCCCAGCCAGCGAGATAAAGGCAACAAGGGGAACAGGCAGCTGTGGCAGCGGCGTCAGAAACGAAAGTAGCGACATCAAGGGTGAGGGCGTAGGCTTCGGTAGAGAGGGAGACATTGTAGCGCTGCTCAGGAAGGCGGATTGCAGTACACAAGCACCACCACAGCCGGAGGACCGATCTTCCCCGCATTCATGTGGTAGCATCATAGCCCAGTCAAAGATCAGCGGAGGCAGGGCAGCACATCCATTAGAGCAGGGCAGTGGCGCATTGCCCAGAGCCAGTGTAATAGCATCAAGTTTCCCACACAGCACTCGGGAGCACTTCTGCCATTCAGATCGTAAATCGGCAAGAGCGGCCAGAACGGAGCCATACGTTAACACCGGCTGTCGATCTAACAAGCCCGTGACAGGAGACGTGACACACGGTCCAACGTTTCGCTCAGCTCCACTCAGGGCGACACAGTCAGGAGTTGAGGAGACACACACCCCCACAGCCAAAAAGCCAGCCGCCATTGCACCTCGTCAGGGGATGCACAGGAATACGGTGGTGTAGCCGGCACCGAGAGGCAGGAGGCAAAGCCGCCGAACTTGTCCGAACACGTTAGAGATGATCTGCCCACAGCGAGTGTCGTCCCATGTGCGGCTCAAGGCGGGGGAAAACACGGGGGCTAAACACTATCGTCAGGCAGGCGCCAAAATGGGGTCAGCACCGCACAGCCCACCTGCAGTGTTCCACAATGAGAAAGGAACAGAATAAGCTCTAACTCAGCCGATGCGCGCAGGTCGAATCAGGGTCCGTCTTTTCCCCTCACAGCAGACAGCGCGTCGCAAGATGCCAGCTCCGTCCCAGCTCGAGCCGTCGCCGCCGCCCCAGCAGCCTCCGGCGGCATACGAGAACACCGGTCCCGGTTCCAGGGCTACAAAGGCCAGCAAACGATCTCAGCGATATCTCTGGTTTCCAGGCAGGCAGGGACCTCGGAGGAACGCGAACCACCACCACGCACTGTCATAGTCCTCCCGCTGCAGAATTATAACAGGATAGTATCAGGATATCATCGCGGGAGACAAAGGCTTACGGAGCCGGGAGCCTACACGTCCGTCCCGGTGTTTTTATACTTTTATAATTATTGACCACAATTGTACTAAGGTGACACTGGCGTTATGTAAAGTAGTTATAAATGTGCATGTTTTCTTCTTTTGTTTGTGTACTTTGTGAAAGTGATTTGTGGATGTGTATCAAAAGAACGTTAAATTGAATGAAGCAAAATATGTCTGACATAAGAACTGTGTTTGAATGTTAGTCCTTACTATATTGAATACGTAATATTAATTAATAGCCTTTGGGAAAATACTTTTTTGTGCCTGTGGCTATTATATGTGATCCATCCACACCAGTACGTAAGCGACAGCTCCTCTTATATTCTCTCATTTATGGCTGTAAACACCACCTGATCATCAGTGAAGTACATAGATTTGTCATTTAAATATAAGTCTCCGTTTTTTGTGCACTCCTAACAAGTGTTGATATTTTTGGGTTTAAATGATTCTGAGGAGTTCCAAGGCATGTGGTTAGTAGAAGAGATTGTATGTGAATGAGTCTAAAATGTGTACTGGTCTGCCACAGAGGTAGGCTGATAAAGCTACTGAATATTTTGCTGTCTACTAAAAGTGTGAATATGACTTAGATGTTTTGTGCGGTAAAAGGGGTGATATTTTTCTATAAGGCACACAACTGTTCACAGTAGGATCAAGAACAAAAGCTGATAATAATGAATGTGCATTTTGCTATTACTTAGGTATATGTGGAAATGGGTGGAACCATTGATAGCTTAATTGTGCCCGATGCAAGTCATATAATTATTGGAGGTAATTATGCGGATGCTCAATGTTTATTTACTGCACGGGCATCCATGGCTGTTGATTAGATGGAATTGGCTTGGGACCTCTGCATAGGATTTTCCATAGATTTATTCAAAGGAGTGCCTAGGTGCAGTTATGAATGATCCATAATTTGCTTATGATAAATGGTAGATTAGAGGGAGATGTGCTTGGGAAGAAAACTTACATAGTATAGGAGGATTGTCACTCGTTTCTTGATGACGATCGTTTCTCTGGTCAGAACTTTGGTAGAAGCTACAAATACAATCTTCATGACAGGTCGGAAAGTGATTACTTGTCTTGTGTTTTTTGGCTGGATTGTAGTGGAGATATGAAGTGTGCGGGCAAAAGAGAAGGTGGGCAGGAAAATCTTAATACTGATAGATGATTGATGGGGATAGGGTAATTATTTGAGAGAGAGTGAGTAGGTTTGAAAGTTATAAGAGGTGATGGGACTTAAAAATTAATAATTGATTATTCAAATCAGATATAGATATTATAAAAATCTAACAGACTATCATGGACTTGATGGAATTCTGCTGAAAAAAAAAGATTAGAAATACCAAGATATGGAAATAGAGAATCACGCCTGTCAAGTTTGTAAATAATATGAATAATTTATACTATTATATGAAGACAATTTAAAGGATTTTCATTGTAGAAATAGTTTATAGAATTAATTAGAAAATAATCTGAGTATGGTTGAATAATTAAAACATTTCTATGGATTTATATTTGATAAAACCAAAATCAAACTTAATTTAAACTTGAACTAATTCAGAACAGTGCCAGAATCAAAACAGACATCCAGCGAAATTATCCCAGGACAATGCATCATATCTGACATCACTCCAACAAAACTAACCCTGAACTTTGTCAGATCCATGAAAGAACATCAATGAAACAACCAAACTATATATGGATCCTAAGGCACGTAACGACCCCAGAACTGTGATGAACTGTGAGTATTGAATAGAAGAAGACCAATGAAGAAGGTCAGAATCTTTAGAATGTTTAGAATGTTTAGAACCTAGTACTGTTTTAACAATTTTAACACTGTTTAGATTTGCACACTTCTCATGTTCATTCACGGCTCTGATTGCAATATTGCTAATTTTCCAGGAATGCTAACGCTCTAGCACTGTCCAGGTTTAATCATTGTTGATTTCCCGCCACAAATGAAGTTCTATTCTGTTTACGTTCCTGCACTGATCTTCTCTCTCACTGGTTAAGTTCTAGCATTGTTTAAATTCCATGTTCAAGTTCCAGCCGTTTTAAGGTTCTAGCATCACTTGGATTCCAGTAGCGTTGAAGTTCCAGATCTTTTCAACTTCGAACGTGGATCAGGTTTCAGCATTGTTCTGGTTCTAGGTTGATTTTTCCTCAGACATAATACAGAGCCTAGCACTGGTAAGAGTCCAACACTATTCTAGTGTGAGCACTCATCGGTCTCCAGCACTGTGAATGAACTTATTTCTGGTAAGGGGCTGTTGCAGCATCATTTTAAAAAACACAATACACCAGACGTTTATTCACGGAAGACACAAAAAGTTGAAAGCACACGTTGCACATGTTCGACCCAGTAACCCATGAAACAGAGACAAGTGTAGTAGAAGCATCGTAAAAGTGTGCTTTATAACGTGAGAAGAAGAAACCACACATATAAAGCAATACTAATACATATAAATGAAGTTCCACTAAAAACTTTCTATTGCGTATGCTGATGAAAGATTTGATTTTGAGTGAAGTGCCTAGTGTTTTCCATACTCTTTGCTGGGAATGCATCAGTTAGAAAAGTCGGTGCAAAAATGTGTAGAAATGAAGAACAAGCTTGAAATTTCGCAATATAGCACTAGAGACTATATAGATTATAAAAACATAAAAACAAACTTTGTAGTGAACAATTGTGGTAGTAGGGCACTTCTAACGTTAACTATTTCCATGTAATAATAATTTGTGAAAGTTCTATATATTTTTCATTTGAATTGATTTAATTTCATTATATTTGAATTAAGGTTAGAGATCACTTCATTTAAACGTACAAAGCTAACTTAGAGGCCTTTTCGAAGTGCTTTTTATCCAAGTGCTGACCTTTCCCCTGATTTAATACAATGGGTCGCTCTCTACCCGTGAAATTTTGCTTATTTGTCACGTACATGTCTACACCCTGACATTTCTGAGTGTCTCTTCAATGTGTATTATGAAATATTCCTGTTGGAATAGAATTTCATCTATTGCTATGGACAAACTACTTTGTATCTTTTTTATTTGATATTAGGCTGTGTGGACTCATAATTTTTCATTTCTCATGACTAGCATGGGAAACCATCTCAATGTTTCAAGTGTCTTAGGTGGCACTATGACAACACGGACATGTGATAGTCTTTCCATGGTGGCATGATGCCACCTCACTGGGACAATCTTAAAAATCTTATCAAAGAAAAAAACCACATAAGGGGCAACGCCATTGATTTTTGCATCTTGACGATCGCAATTCTGGTTTTCTTACTTGAGACCTGGATGCCATGCTGATCAATTTTTTATCAGTCTCTTGTTTTTTTTGGACTGCTTGGTCGATGCTACAGTCGGTAGCTGATGGGCTGAACCTTCTTGCTGAACCATTTTGCCCAGTTTTTTTGTTTATGCTAATGGACTCGCCCTTAATAAACTTTAATTCTGAACCCATTTTTCCATCTTGTAAGGACCTGAGTTGTTAGACAACGGGCTGTCATTCTGCCTTAATGATGGTAGGACTCTCTAACTCTGTAGCTGTTTTCTGATTCGAGAAAGCCTGGCAACAAATTTTGGATCTTTAATACAATGTCCCCATTCAGACTGTGCTGTGACTGTAAATTTGTTGTAGGGAGAATCATCGAGCTCTGACAGAACATCAGGCGTTACTTCTTTTGTTTTGCGTTGAAATTGCAGTTTTTGGTTTGCATAATCCTCACTCAGCTAAACTTCTTTAGGAGGTTGAGTCTCCCTGTTGCTATCCTTGATTTCTACAGCATAACCTTAAGAGTGCTGTATATAAATCTGATCTCAAATTTGTGAGTTGGCCGTCAATTAATGGTCCTCATTGGACAGCTGACTTGGAGTTTGGAGACCCTAACTTCCACCCCTCCTATCGGCGGAGAAAGATCGTCAGAGGATTATTGCCTCTGTAGTAAATGAAAGTGTTGCAGTTGGCCTTTTTCATAAAGGTCCCAGTATGGTTAGCGGAGTACATGAGAGTAAGCATATAATAAATATTTGAATGCACACTTTATGCTGCATCAGGGCTGTCTTTATTTCGTATGCATACCGTTCTGATTAGGACACTGTTCAGACTCCGGAACTGTTCAGGTTCTACAACTCAAAAGGTTCCAGCACTAGTCATTTCCAGCAATGCTCAGGCCCCAGAGCTATTGGGGCTCCAGCACCATGAAGGTTTTTTGCAGTTATGGTTATTTCCTGATTGGGTTCCAGCACTGGCACTATTAAAAATCTGCAAACACAACAATGATGGACAGAATGTGGATCAATGTCACACATTCACCCCAGTCCAAAGATCTGGGCCCAAATCCATCGTTTTTCCACTCCACACCACCCTGGGTTAGACAATGGCGATATGCAAATCAGCGCTGACCCTGTGCCCCATGGGAACAGTCCAGTCCGAACTACAAAAGCCATGTCCTTCCCAGAACGGAAACAAGCATCCGAGGACCGGCCCGGTTTCGAGGTAACACCTCTCATCAGCCCGGCTAGCTTGATTCCAGTGGTGTGGAGTGCCTGGGACTCACGTCTGAGCATCCCCAGTACACTTAGAGTGGTACCTGCAAACACACCAATGATGGACAGAATGTGGATCAATGTCACACATTCACCCCAGTCCAAAGATCTGGGCCCAAATCCATCGTTTTTCCACTCCACACCACCCTGGGTTAGACAATGGCGATATGCAAATCAGCGCTGACCCTGTGCCCCATGGGAACAGTCCAGTCCGAACTACAAAAGCCATGTCCTTCCCAGAACGGAAACAAGCATCCGAGGACCGGCCCGGTTTCGAGGTAACACCTCTCATCAGCCCGGCTAGCTTGATTCCAGTGGTGTGGAGTGCCTGGGACTCACGTCTGAGCATCCCCAGTACACTTAGAGCGGTACCTGCAAACACAACAATGATGGACAGAATGTGGATCAATGTCACACATTCACCCCAGTCCAAAGATCTGGGCCCAAATCCATCGTTTTTCCACTCCACACCACCCTGGGTTAGACAATGGCAATATGCAAATCAGCGCTGACCCTGTGCCCCATGGGAACAGTCCAGTCCGAACTACAAAAGCCATGTCCTTCCCAGAACGGAAACAAGCATCCGAGGACCGGCCCGGTTTCGAGGTAACACCTCTCATCAGCCCGGCTAGCTTGATTCCAGTGGTGTGGAGTGCCTGGGACTCACGTCTGAGCATCCCCAGTACACTTAGAGCGGTACCTGCAAACACAACAATGATGGACATAATGTGTATCAATGTCACACATTCACCCCAGTCCAAAGATCTGGGCCCAAATCCATCGTTTTTCCACTCCACACCACCCTGGGTTAGACAATGGCGATATGCAAATCAGCGCTGACCCTGTGCCCCATGGGAACAGTCCAGTCCGAACTACAAAAGCCATGTCCTTCCCAGAACGGAAACAAGCATCCGAGGACCGGCCCGGTTTCAAGGTAACACCTCTCATCAGCCCGGCTAGCTTGATTCCAGTGGTGTGGAGTGCCTGGGACTCACGTCTGAGCATCCCCAGTACACTTAGAGCGGTACCTGCAAACACAACAATGATGGACAGAATGTGGATCAATGTCACACATTCACCCCAGTCCAAAGATCTGGGCCCAAATCCATCGTTTTTCCACTCCACACCACCCTTGGTTAGACAATGGCGATATGCAAATCAGCGCTGACCATGTGCCCCATGGGAACAGTCCAGTCCGAACTACAAAAGCCATGTCCTTCCCAGAACGGAAACAAGCATCCGAGGACCGGCCCGGTTTCGAGGTAACACCTCTCATCAGCCCGGCTAGCTTGATTCCAGTGGTGTGGAGTGCCTGGGACTCACGTCTGAGCATCCCCAGTACACTTAGAGCGGTACCTGCAAACAAAACAATGATGGACAGAATGTGGATCAATGTGACACATTCACCCCAGTCCAAAGATCTGGGCCCAAATCCATCGTTTTTCCACTCCACACCACCCTGGGTTAGACAATGGCGATATGCAAATCAGCGCTGACCCTGTGCCCCATGGGAACAGTCCAGTCCGAACTACAAAAGCCATGTCCTTCCCAGAACGGAAACAAGCATCCGAGGACCGGCCCGGTTTCGAGGTAACACCTCTCATCAGCCCGGCTAGCTTGATTCCAGTGGTGTGGAGTGCCTGGGACGCACGTCTGAGCATCCCCAGTACACTTAGAGCGGTACCTGCAAACACAACAATGATGGACAGACGTTCTGGGAAGGACATGGCTTTTGTAGTTCGGACTGGACTGTTCCCATGGGGCACAGGGTCAGCGCTGATTTGCATATCGCCATTGTCTAACCCAGGGTGGTGTGGAGTGGAAAAACGATGGATTTGGGCCCAGATCTTTGGACTGGGGTGAATGTGTGACATTGATCCACATTCTATCCATCATTGTTGTGTTTGCAGTTACCGCTCTAAGTGTACTGGGGATGCTCAGACGTGAGTCCCAGGCACTCCACACCACTGGAATCAAGCTAGCCGGGCTGATGAGAGGTGTTACCTCGAAACCGGGCCGGTCCTCGGATGCTCGTTTCCGTTCTGGGAAGGACATGGCTTTTGTAGTTCGGACTGGACTGTTCCCATGGGGCACAGGGTCAGCGCTGATTTGCATATCGCCATTGTCTAACCCAGGGTGGTGTGGAGTGGAAAAACTATGGATTTGGGCCCAGATCTTTGGACTGGGTTGAATGTGTGACATTGATCCACATTCTGTCCATCATTGTTGTGTTTGCAGTTACCGCTCTAAGTGTACTGGGGATGCTCAGACGTGAGTCCCAGGCACTCCACACCACTGGAATCAAGCTAGCCGGGCTGATGAGAGGTGTTACCTCGAAACCGGGCCGGTCCTCGGATGCTTGTTTCCGTTCTGGGAAGAACATGGCTTTTGTAGTTCGGACTGGACTGTTCCCATGGGGCACAGGGTCAGCGCTGATTTGCATATCGCCATTGTCTAACCCAGGGTGGTGTGGAGTGGAAAAACGATGGATTTGGGCCCAGATCTTTGGACTGGGGTGAATGTGTGACATTGATCCACATTCTGTCCATCATTGTTGTGTTTGCAGTTACCGCTCTAAGTGTACTGGGGATGCTCAGACGTGAGTCCCAGGCACTCCACACCACTGGAATCAAGCTAGCCGGGCTGATGAGAGGTGTTACCTCGAAACCGGGCCAGTCCTCGGATGCTTGTTTCCGTTCTGGGAAGGACATGGCTTTTGTAGTTCGGACTGGACTGTTCCCATGGGGCACAGGGTCAGGGCTGATTTGCATATCACCATTGTCTAACCCAGGGTGGTGTGGAGTGGAAAAACGATGGATTTGGGCCCAGATCTTTGGACTGGGGTGAATGTGTGACATTGAACCACATTCTGTCCATCATTGTTGTGTTTGCAGTTACCGCTCTAAGTGTACTGGGGATGCTCAGACGTGAGTCCCAGGCACTCCACACCACTGGAATCAAGCTAGCCGGGCTGATGAGAGGTGTTACCTCGAAACCGGGCCGGTCCTCGGATGCTTGTTTCCGTTCTGGGAAGGACATGGCTTTTGTAGTTCGGACTGGACTGTTCCCATGGGGCACAGGGTCAGCGCTGATTTGCATATCGCCATTGTCTAACCCAGGGTGGTGTGGAGTGGAAAAACGATGGATTTGGGCCCAGATCTTTGGACTGGGGTGAATGTGTGACATTGATCCACATTCTGTCCATCATTGTTGTGTTTGCAGTTACCGCTCTAAGTGTACTGGGGATGCTCAGACGTGAGTCCCAGGCACTCCACACCACTGGAATCAAGCTAGCCGGGCTGATGAGAGGTGTTACCTCGAAACCGGGCCGGTCCTCGGATGCTTGTTTCCGTTCTGGGAAGGACATGGCTTTTGTAGTTCGGACTGGACTGTTCCCATGGGGCACAGGGTCAGCGCTGATTTGCATATCGCCATTGTCTAACCCAGGGTGGTGTGGAGTGGAAAAACGATGGATTTGGGCCCAGATCTTTGGACTGGGGTGAATGTGTGACATTGATCCACATTCTGTCCATCATTGTTGTGTTTGCAGTTACCGCTCTAAGTGTACTGGGGATGCTCAGACGTGAGTCCCAGGCACTCCACACCACTGGAATCAAGCTAGCCGGGCTGATGAGAGGTGTTACCTCGAAACCGGGCCGGTCCTCGGATGCTTGTTTCCGTTCTGGGAAGGACATGGCTTTTGTAGTTCGGACTGGACTGTTCCCATGGGGCACAGGGTCAGCGCTGATTTGCATATCGCCATTGTCTAACCCAGGGTGGTGTGGAGTGGAAAAACGATGGATTTGGGCCCAGATCTTTGGACTGGGGTGAATGTGTGACATTGATCCACATTCTGTCCATCATTGTTGTGTTTGCAGTTACCGCTCTAAGTGTACTGGGGATGCTCAGACGTGAGTCCCAGGCACTCCACACCACTTGGAATCAAGCTAGCCGGGCTGATGAGAGGTGTTACCTCGAAACCGGGCCGGTCCTCGGATGCTTGTTTCCGTTCTGGGAAGGACATGGCTTTTGTAGTTCGGACTGGACTGTTCCCATGGGGCACAGGGTCAGCGCTGATTTGCACATCGCCATTGTCTAACCCAGGGTGGTGTGGAGTGGAAAAACAATGGATTTGGGCCCAGATCTTTGGACTGGGGTGAATGTGTGACATTGATCCACATTCTGTCCATCATTGTTGTGTTTGCAGTTACCGCTCTAAGTGTACTGGGGATGCTCAGACGTGAGTCCCAGGCACTCCACACCACTGGAATCAAGCTAGCCGGGCTGATGAGAGGTGTTACCTCGAAACCGGGCCGGTCCTCGGATGCTTGTTTCCGTTCTGGGAAGGACATGGCTTTTGTAGTTCGGACTGGACTGTTCCCATGGGGCACAGGGTCAGCGCTGATTTGCATATCGCCATTGTCTAACCCAGGGTGGTGTGGAGTGGAAAAACAATGGATTTGGGCCCAGATCTTTGGACTGGGGTGAATGTGTGACATTGATCCACATTCTGTCCATCATTGTTGTGTTTGCAGTTACCGCTCTAAGTGTACTGGGGATGCTCAGACGTGAGTCCCAGGCACTCCACACCACTGGAATCAAGCTAGCCGGGCTGATGAGAGGTGTTACCTCAAAACCGGGCCGGTCCTCGGATGCTTGTTTCCGTTCTGGGAAGGACATGGCTTTTGTAGTTCGGACTGGACTGTTCCCATGGGGCACAGGGTCAGCGCTGATTTGCATATCGCCATTGTCTAACCCAGGGTGGTGTGGAGTGGAAAAACGATGGATTTGGGCCCAGATCTTTGGACTGGGGTGAATGTGTGACATTGATCCACATTCTGTCCATCATTGTTGTGTTTGCAGTTACCGCTCTAAGTGTACTGGGGATGCTCAGACGTGAGTCCCAGGCACTCCACACCACTGGAATCAAGCTAGCCGGGCTGATGAGAGGTGTTACCTCGAAACCGGGCCGGTCCTCGGATGCTTGTTTCCGTTCTGGGAAGGACATGGCTTTTGTAGTTCGGACTGGACTGTTCCCATGGGGCACAGGGTCAGCGCTGATTTGCATATCGCCATTGTCTAACCCAGGGTGGTGTGGAGTGGAAAAACGATGGATTTGGGCCCAGATCTTTGGACTGGGGTGAATGTGTGACATTGATCCACATTCTGTCCATCATTGTTGTGTTTGCAGTTACCGCTCTAAGTGTACTGGGGATGCTCAGACGTGAGTCCCAGGCACTACACACCACTGGAATCAAGCTAGCCGGGCTGATGAGAGGTGTTACCTCGAAACCGGGCCGGTCCTCGGATGCTTGTTTCCGTTCTGGGAAGGACATGGCTTTTGTAGTTCGGACTGGACTGTTCCCATGGGGCACAGGGTCAGCGCTGATTTGCATATCACCATTGTCTAACCCAGGGTGGTGTGGAGTGGAAAAACGATGGATTTGGGCCCAGATCTTTGGACTGGGGTGAATGTGTGACATTGATCCACATTCTGTCCATCATTGTTGTGTTTGCAGTTACCGCTCTAAGTGTACTGGGGATGCTCAGACGTGAGTCCCAGGCACTCCACACCACTGGAATCAAGCTAGCCGGGCTGATGAGAGGTGTTACCTCGAAACCGGGCCGGTCCTCGGATGCTTGTTTCCGTTCTGGGAAGGACATGGCTTTTGTAGTTCGGACTGGACTGTTCCCATGGGGCACAGGGTCAGCGCTGATTTGCATATCGCCATTGTCTAACCCAGGGTGGTGTGGAGTGGAAAAACAATAGATTTGGGCCCAGATCTTTGGACTGGGGTGAATGTGTGACATTGATCCACATTCTGTCCATCATTGTTGTGTTTGCAGTTACCGCTCTAAGTGTACTGGGGATGCTCAGACGTGAGTCCCAGGCACTCCACACCACTGGAATCAAGCTAGCCGGGCTGATGAGAGGTGTTACCTCGAAACCGGGCCGGTCCTCGGATGCTTGTTTCCGTTCTGGGAAGGACATGGCTTTTGTAGTTCGGACTGGACTGTTCCCATGGGGCACAGGGTCAGCGCTGATTTGCATATCGCCATTGTCTGACCCAGGGTGGTGTGGAGTGGAAAAACGATGGATTTGGGCCCATATCTTTGGACTGGGGTGAATGTGTGACATTGATCCACATTCTGTCCATCATTGTTGTGTTTGCAGTTACCGCTCTAAGTGTACTGGGGATGCTCAGACGTGAGTCCCAGGCACTCCACACCACTGGAATCAAGCTAGCCGGGCTGATGAGAGGTGTTACCTCGAAACCGGGCCGGTCCTCGGATGCTTGTTTCCGTTCTGGGAAGGACATGGCTTTTGTAGTTCGGTTGGACTGTTCCCATGGGGCACAGGGTCAGCGCTGATTTGCATATCGCCATTGTCTAACCCAGGGTGGTGTGGAGTGGAAAAACGATGGATTTGGGCCCAGATCTTTGGACTGGGGTGAATGTGTGACATTGATCCGCATTCTGTCCATCATTGTTGTGTTTGCACTATTAAAAATCTAGCATAGTTCATATGCCCGCTTTTTTTTAGGTTTAAGACCTGCTTAGGCTCCATCACAGCTGAGACTCAAAACTGTTCCAGATCCACTTCCTGATAGTCAAATCAACATGTACCACAGATCCACCTTGTAATAACCATGGCGACCTCGGGTGTTCTAATGCAGCGTCTGATGCCACGTGCAGCACCTTGGTTAGGGAGTGCTACTAATCCCTCAATAAATAATAAAAATACTGATTTTAGGTAATACAAATACTCTTCCTGGGAGTCTGGGTCTAGTGCTCTCTGTGGTTTAGCTCGGTGAGCCTTGTACACTTTATGGAGATCAATCAATCAGTACATTTGTAGAGCGTCACTTGTCACCCATGATGAGCTGAGCTGAACCGTCCTTATTACTGCCAACATCAGCAGGGCTATTTGCTCTCATTAAAGTGCCATCCAGCTATTATTTGTCAAATAAACCATGATGCTTGCGGCTGTTCATTCTGCCTTTTTTATCATGGTTATTTCTTTGCCTTTTGTGTATTAAATACCAAAAGAGCTCATTGTTTGCCTTGTACATCCAGAAGGCATGCCCTTAGTGTATTTACTCATGACTGTTGCTGGTTCGGGTACCAAGGATAATACAAACTTGGTTTTTAAGAAACTTCCGTCTGCCTTGAAGCTCTGTCTCTCGCTCTCTTGAGCCAGTTCCTGCCTCTGTGCCACGTGACTATCTCATCCTCCACCTCAGGGTCTTACATCCCTACCTCTGGCTAATGTTGTACATGCATGAAAATTGACGACTCTGAGCCAGTGTTGTCTAGTACAATACAGCCATTGGGATGCAGTAGGCCACTCACAACTCTGGGCCCTGGTGCCACTGCACCTGATGCACCAATGATAGTAATGCCCCTGCTTCTGGCTGGTGCTCCAGCCATGTAATGGCTTTCATCCCATCGTATTGATTCCTTCCCAACCACTGCATGCCCTCTGTAATTCATGTATGCCCTTCTACCTCTACATACCCCATACTGGACATTCAAGTGATTTACCTCACATACTTATCTGTCTATTTCTATATACCCTGTACTGACCTATATGTCTCTATATACTTCAAACTGATCCATCTACCTCTATATACCCCATATTGACCTATCTATCTCTTTAACCACTTCGGCGCTGATGACGAGCTCAGACCTATTACTGAAATTTCTGTCTCTATACACCCCCTACTGATATATACGCCGTACTAACCCATATATCTATATGTAGTCCATGCCGGTCTGTCTTTCTCTATATACCCCATATTGCCCTTTCTATCTCTATCTGTAGACCTCATACTAATCTGTCTATCTCTATATACCCCATATTACCCTTTCCATATATATGTAGACCTCATACTGACCCTTCTGTCTCTATACACATACTGATATATACCCCATACTGACCAATATATTTATATATACTCCATGCTGATCTGTCTATCTCTAAATACCCCATAATGACAGTTATATATATATATATATATATATATATATATATATATATATATATATATTCTTCCACCCTTCTCTCACAAGAAGAAAACGGAGTCGCACTCACGGGCACTTTCCAAGTGTTCTATTTATTTTCAAGATTTCAGAATCCTTCACACAACCATCGCGTTTCGGTGTCCACTGACACCTTGATCACGGTTAGAGACAATCACCATTTCTATGACATATATTCAATTTCAAAAATAACTTGTCACATGACTTCCTGTTTCCTCACAGATGGAATTGTGGTACATGTAGTTGAATTGATTTACAAACTTAAATAACTGATTCTTTCCCTTTATAAACTTTACATTTGATAATCCCTCTTCAAAATTCTACAATTCAGTTTAAACCAGATCATATTTATACAAATCTCCTTGAAAATTATGAAATTTTGCCATTATGCCCTCCAGTGGGCTTTCAAAATCATTATTCATTTTACCCAGTCTATCTTTTGGTTAGTTTAGTAGAAATTCATCCTCTTTCCTTATAGCTTCACTTAGTTTTTTCTAAAATCCATTTCTAAAGGTAAACCCTATACCTTGTTTTTGTACATTTTTCAATTAGAGAAAATTAAGATGAAGGACAGATTGGGGAAAATTAAAATTCAAACAAAAAATAAATAATAAATAATATATAATAAAGGGTGGGAGGAGAAAGGGAAGAAAATTCCTAAGGTGAAATCATGTAATATATTCACTTCAAAGTTTATTTTAAACTAAGAAAGTCCATGATATTACCAGTTCCATTTTCCGGGGGGGGATGGGGGATGTTTTTTATGAAGACTATTTGCATGAACTTGCCTATTCTAGATGCACATGCATCTCCGCGTCCTGATTCAAACCATAAGGGGCAAATGTTCGCAGTGCTAGAATCCAGCGAGACTCACATTGTCGCAATCGTTTCTCGCGATTGCCTCCTCTTACATGTTTCTCCACACTTTCGATGCCATAAAACTTCAAAGCTTTCCAATTACTGTTGTGTTTTTCTTCCATATGTTTGGCCACCGCGTTACTTCTGTCATTGTTCACAGTGGCCCTCACATGTTCCAAGATTCGTTTTTTTTGTTTCGCAGATAGTACTGCCCACATATTTTAGAGGGCAGGGGCACTCGATAATGTATACAACATATTGAGTCTTGCAGTTTATTAACTGTCGAATGTGCCACTTTCTTTGATTGAAACCTGTTATTGTTTTTGTATTTTTTGCAATCTGACATACTTTGCAACTTGAGCATTTCACGAAACCAGTTGCTTTGAGCGAATGTTTTTTCTTGCTTTGGTTTTTCCAATAGTGACTATGAACCAGTTTATCTTTTAGGTTTCCTGCTCGTTTGTATGTTACATTGGGATGTTCACCTACAATTTCTGACACAGTTTGATCCATTTTCAAGATTTTCCAATTCTTTTTCAAGAATTTAGTTACTTCACTTGATTCTTGTGAAAAAGTAGTTATGAATCTTATTTTTGGTGTCTCTGGTGTTGGTGTTTTTATCTTTATTATTTCATCTCTTGTTTTTTCTTTAGATTTTTCCAGACCTTTTCCAATCACTCTTTCTGATAGCCTCTTTGCTCAAAGTTTTTTGCTGTTCTTTTGCTGTGTTTCAACCATTCGCTCTCATCCGAACAAATTCTGCGAATCCTTAAAAATTCCCCATATGGGATACTTTGGATTAGGGAGTTTTGATGGAAGCTATGGGCATTTAGTACCGAGTTAGTGGATGTTATTTTTCGATGTAGGGTGGTTTGGATTTTTCCATTATTGATGTATATTTCTGTGTCCAGAAAGGTTACACGTTCTCTATTTATTGTATATGTGAATTTCAAACCAGCCTCTGTAGTGTTCAAAATTGTGAAATAATCTTTGAAGTCCTTTTCACTCCCATCCCATATGATCAGCAGATCATCAATGAACCGCAACCACACAATGGTCTTTTCTGTGTGTGCGTCATTGTCCGGGTGCCAGGCAAAGTGCTGCTCCCACCAGCCCATTGCAAGGCACGCGTAGCTTGGACTTGAGGAAAAACCCATAGATGTTCCACGTGTTTGGTTATACATTTCTTCGCCAAAAAGGAATACATTATGTGTCAAACATAGCTCAATTATTTTTAGAATCATTTCATTATGTTTTGTGTATTGGATATTTCGTTTCTTGAGGAAATATTCACAAGCTGTGATCCCTATGTTATTTTTGATGTTTGTATACAATGCAATGACTCTTCTATATCCCCTCTCATATATAATTTGACACCCGTCTCTTTTCTCCATTTATCCTTGTCCCAATAGCTCCTTCTCTGTTGTAAACCTTCTCTTGAATGCCTATTTGAGAACCCACATAAATGTTTATAAGGCAACTATTTAAGAATGAGAATTTCTATACCATGTTGTTCTACTTCTTACTTGTATTTCTTTTTACTTGTTGATATCGAATGATTGTGGAACTGTAATATGGAATTACTCTACTCAACAAACACACCGAATGTGCGCCACAATTACAGTTTATTTTTTGAGCTCTGAAAGTGTCTGATACCTATATAATTATATAGTTATGCTGGTGGAGATGTGCAGAGTCTGGTTGAGGGGGCTGGCTGGTAACGCTGGTTTCAGTCTTTTATTGTAAAGCTCCCAAATGAAAACAATGGACTTTACTAGATGAATTTATAGCAAATTCCTCTTAAACAGCTTTACCAAAAGTCCAACAAAAAACAAATTTCCCAAACCTAAAATCTCCTATCATGATAAATCCTTTAAAGTTGTCTGGCAAAAGAATTTTGTACGAAACTAAAAGACTTCCCAAGATAAATGCTTCTCCTGACAATTATTAAATAATGAATTTTACATTTATTTTACATTACTGATCCTTTGTGGTAAACGATCTTTACAACGCAACTTTTACATCGCAGAGCCTTTACAACGCAACCATTACAACGCAAACTATTACAACGCATTGCTCTGGGGGGCGCTCTAGGATAGGGAATAGGTTAATTTACTATCCAATAACCTTCCCTAGAGTCCACGGGGACTGGAGTTGGAATAGTAAATTAAACTATTCACTATCCAGCACCCCAAAGCACTATGCGTTGTAATGGACTGCGTTGTAATACTTGCGTTGTAAAGGCATGCGATGTAAAAGCATGCGTTGTAATGTCATACATCCATCATTTGTGTTCAGTTCTCACACTGTCCTGTGGCTATAGCTGAGAACTGTTGAATCTTTAGGAAAGTCACAGAAGTTGAGGTTCCATAAAATGTAGCATTCTTATAACGTGATGGGTCACTTTTATGAGGCGGCCCAGAGACCTATATATTAAATTTCCTAAGACGGAGGGAGTCTCACAAGGATGAGCCTTGCCCATCAGACTTGTTAGTTGGGCTCACAAGGACTGGTCCTTCACTTCAACCAACTTCTGACTGGGAGCCAGTGGAATGTGAATGAAGCAGGAGAGATGTGTCCGTACAATTGTGTCCAAGAACAAAGTGAACGGCATGATTTTGCATGCGGAGCGTGGTCAATGTCTTAGTATGGTGCCTCCTTTAAATATTCCTGAAGCACTCTGTGAGGATGTGGTTGATCCATTGAGGCAAGATTACTAGAGGCAAGATTCCAGGTAGGGCATAATTTCCCTTAGCCCGAGGCCGGCAAAGCAAGTTGAAGGTGGGAAAAAAGTTAGATAATTCTAAAAGTTCTGACGATAACCTAACAGCTTCTCTGAAGGAGCCATAATACGCTAGCTGGAAACTGAGCAGCTCTGCCTGCAGCAATTACAATATGTGAACTGTTCAGAACAACGTGTTCCTCTAGGTTTTGGGCATCTAGAGAAGGTGTAATTGAACACTCAGAGACCGCATTGTATTTAATCTGTCAAGCAAGAATCAATTTTCTGCATGGATAGAATTAAATATGTTTCTGAATCATTGTGACGTTCAAACCTGTTAGTGCACAACCAACAGGAGTCTTACAGGACGACTCCTGGAAAACACAAAAATGGTCTCACAAGCCAGGTCGTATGGGCAGGTTATTAGGAACTGAAGGTAAAGCCCACGAAACAGACGTCAAACAATGAACTTAATATTCATGAGAAATACAATATCAGAATATTTTCCACAGAAAAGAGCACTCTAATCCCATGGATTACAATAAGGGAAGACAGTGAGGAAATAGTGTTTTTTTGTGATATGGCGCCATGCTACTGCAGCACCGAGTATCCAGTCTCGGGCTGTTCTTAAGCAATTTTTAGCAGGTGCTTTAACCCATATAATCAAGAACTTCAACTACCAGAATGCAATGGTCTCAAATAAAATCCCAGGACTAGAAACGTAGTTTCTTGGTGATGTGGAGTCATCTGTGTATCCTAGGCAATCGACAACCAGGTGATTCAACAATGAAATTACAGCACCAGGTGTCAGGGCATACAGTGATCTGCAATGAAACCTCGAGAATGAATGGAAATTGCCAAAAGGAAATGCACCCTTACTTGGTGACCGTGGGCAGTAACTTATCCAAACAAATGTCTCTTTGCCCAACTTTGTGACGGGCCATTGTTTTCTTGAAAATGCTCCATGGCGGAGTACCCTTTCTTCTGCGTTTTGCCCAGTTGCAAGAGTGTGCATATAGGTCCCTGAGACTTAGGGACTGATTACGATCTGATCTCAGTGGACAGGGTTACTCCATCACAAACGTGATGGATAGATATCCCATCAACCAAATTACAATTCCATTATATCTTGTGGAACTTGTAATTTGGTGGACGGGATATCCGTCATTTTTGTGACGGAGTATCCTATCCGTCAAGATCATAATCAGACCCTAAGACGCCATCCGTGAGTGCAATATCCCTGGAATTATTGGGCGCAGGCGTGCTCCTATGCAATGTCTCTGTGGTTTCACTGACTACCATGCAAGTGCCCTGTTTTCTCAATAGTTTTGAGGTGGCTGTGTTTACTGTTACCTGAAGCCATTGGCCTATGAATACTGGAATGTCTGCAACAACACTGGCTGAAACTGTGTACTTAGCTGACATCTTTGGAACTCTGCCTGTCCACATGGGAATCCACTGTGAGCTATGCAGACCGAACACAACGTTAGGGAACTCAAGCAAGAAACACAATTGTTGCTGTGGCCAAGAGGCTCAAGCATTGCACAAGCACTCGAAATATGACCAGTGCAAAAAACTTGAGTCTGGTATTACGTCCGTACCCTGACAAGTACATTGGCGTGGGCATGGACAGCTGGAAATAATGGAACATATCCCCTACAGACATGTGTCAAGTTGGGAATCCAGACTCCACACATAGTCATCATTCAAGTAACTTATCCACTCCATGGGCCAGAACCTTTCCCCCTGTAACTTACTCAAATCACCAATAGAGTGACCAAAAATAAAATTCACTCCATCCAGCGTGTGTTCATATCCAATGTAAATGCAACCAATACAGAATAAGGTGAAGGCCACTTCTTTAAATGGGGTGGGTTCTACCAGTGCTCAGGCTCATCACAAATTAAAAACTGACTTTAAAACGAGGCTCTACAGGGCCCTCTGATCAATGTAATACCTATATGTGCAAACACCAGGGCCGGGCTGGGAACCGAAACTGGCCCTGGGAAACTGCTTGCCGGCCCCCCTGGGGGGTGGGGATGGGGTGCGGCAAGCTGTTTTGCTAGGGCCGGTTTCTGGCAATTTTGTTACTGGGAACTGACCCCCGGAAACAAAAAGAGCCCACCAGGGACACAAAACCGGCCCCCAACCTGGCGGCCCACCAGGGAAATGCCCGGTGCTGGCCACGGCCAGTCCGGCCCTGGCAAACACACTGATAAATTCCTTAATAATGACTATAAAAACCCTTAAGAGAATCCATTTTAGCGGTGTAGTGACTGTTGGCATTGCTTATGTTTTACTTCATCTTGTATTTCCAAAGGTTATTTGCTTTTTTCTGGACTGTGTATCTGCAGTTTTTTTTTCTTTTTCATGCGACATAAGACTTTTCTCATACAAAATAGTTGATACTATTAACTGAGTTACCTCTAGATGTCTGGGTGAGTACTGGTTCTCGTGGGTGTTCATGATGGACCAAGATTGAGAGCTCTGGAGCTGAGGCTGAAGTCACTGTGGATGGCTCACAGAGCCCATTAGTGGGTCATAAAGGTGTTCAGCTACATGCTCATCCAGCTATTGGACTTGCTAGCCAGCTCTGAGAGCAGTGATCATATATGTGACCATTGTAATTAGCAATTTACACAAAGTGTGTGAAGGAGGTATGCACAGCTGTTGAAATATTGAAATCACCTGAGGAAAAGTGTTCTTCTGATTGGCATCATTTGTACCGGGACCCCATTGCTTTTTTATTGCCATCTCGTGTCAAACACTTCCACACGACCCACCTGGTCGTTTCTGCTGATGCCTGAGGAAAATCTAACTAACACAACAACAGTCATCTTGCAGCCTGAATTTCTGCTCAGGAACTGTCACACACCCAACCCCCCTGTTCTTTGCAGTTCACCAGAAAGCCACGAGACACTCACACCCTGTGTAAATTATTTGTTTTCCATCTCCTGCTCCCAGCCTGGTAAACATCCTTGACACCGTGATCAGGTTATCTGGACAATGGTCTGACTGCTGGTTCTTGATCAGGGTAATTAAACAATGACTTGAAAGACCCGGCTTTGATCAAGCTGAGTGGACAATGACCTGAAAGACTCAGCCTTGATCAAGCCAAGTGAACAATGATTTGTGTACCAAGCCTTGACCAGGTCACCATCTACAAACATCGTCTGGATCTGGTTATCAACTGAAAACACTGCCTTGATTGAACAATGAACTAACAGCCAAATGACTGAGATGAAAAAGTATAAAAGGCTTGTAAGCTGCAGAGTGAAGCAGCAGCCTCCTCTGTCTTGTCTCTGACTAGCTTGGGACTCTGTTCCATAGCCCGGGCTGTGGAATAAATCTGGGTTCCTCCTGCAGACAAAGGCTCCTGTGTCTCCTTTTACTAAGTATGGAAGGTATGGAAGACTTGGGCGGTTCCCCCGCCGCCGAGACCCAGTAAGTGGGTTTAACTGGTTCTTCACACCAAAGGACACAAAAATACTGTGTTTATAGGTGAGGAGAGAGAAAGAGAGTGGGTGTTTGTAAGACAGAGTTGTCAAGGTGAAGGAGAAGTGACGCAAAGAAGTACATGCAGATGGACACAGTAACAAGGTAGTGATGAAGAAGAAGGAGAGCTCATGTAAGCTTCTCCGATTTTGGATTTCAGAAAGCCATCAGGAGAAAAATGGTGCATGTGCCTAAGAGAGTGATGAGGAAAGAGGTGTGAATGGAAGAATGGAGCGAGTGAGACACTAGGAAGACCACTAGCCCTACGTATTATTTATTTAGAAGCTTATATAGCGCGCAGCTTCTCCCGACGGGGGTGTCCCGGCGCTTAGGACAGGCGAGGGAGGAGAGAAAGCTTAGTGAAATTTAGATGATGGAGAAGAGCCAAGTCTTAAGGTCACACGGAAAATAGGTTCTGAGTTAGTCAGTCGTAGTGGCAAAGGCAGGCAGTTCCAGGTTTTGGCGGCGATCACCGCAAATGCTCTGCCTCCCAGTCTTGCGCGACGAAAGCGGGGGTGCGAGAAGGCGTAGATGATTGGATGTGAGGGCGCGGCTAGACTGGGAGAGTTTGAGCCGGGCTCTCAGGTAGGCCGGGCCTGTTCTCCGAAGTGATCTGAAAACCAGTACCATAGATTTGAATTGGATGCGTTTGCCACTGGAAGCCAGTGGTGTTTTTTTACGTAGGGGGAAATCGGGTGGCGATATGGGATGTTGTAAATCAGCCTCGCCGCGGCGTTCTGGACCTTCTGCAGGCATCTGATCAGGTACGCGGGAGCCCCCGCGTACAGACTATTAGCGTAATCTAGGTGGGAGGAGATGAGCGCATGGACAACAGTCCGGCGAGAGTCTTGAAGGAGAAAGGGGAACATTTTACGGATGGTGTGGAGTTTCCCAAAGCAAGTTGCAGAAACTTGGTTGATTTGATTTTTGCAAGAGAGTTCACTATTGAACCTGACACCTAAATTCCTGGCCGAGGACACAGGTTCCGGAGGGGGGTGCAGTTCAGATGGCCACCAGAGGGAGTGAGGGGGGGGGCTAGGTAGTAGACATTAGTTATGTGTAATTCACACACTACCAAACACACTGGTAAAGACAATCGGTCTGGCTTATTTTAGACATATGTTTGTTGCTGAGTTACTTGTCTGGATGCAATAACATTAACTCACAGAAAAGATCCAAAATGATGAACAGTTGGCAAGTTGTACAAAGCACATGATTTTAGTTCACATGTTTTAAGCCACGCCATAAATTACATAGGCCACAACTTTTGTAAAGTATTCATAGGTACACGTGTTTGAGCTCAACCCTTTTGAGAGACACCCACATTTTGTCAGCCCACTTAAAATAGTGGAGCTAGCTTAAGAAGTGTCTTGATGGTCCACACAGGTATATTAAAAAAATTGTGACTTGTAACAAAGTAACTGGTAAATAACAACTCTTTTTTTGTCCGCTGCAAAAGAGGGAACACCATAGTGATATCAAAAAGTTGCTTTTTTTTGGAGTGTTTGATTATTGGAATATTATTGGATGACCTAAATGTTTGACTGCTTTATGGATATAAATGATTAAGCATATGTGGCACCTACTTACTTACAGTCTGATTGGCTTGTGAATTGTACACATGCATTGGCTGCCTGTTCAGAGTTACCTAAATGTATATTATAGTTGGAATAGATTGCTGACTCCTTTGATAGAATTGCCTGTGCCACCTTACACAAGATATACACAATTGTTGACATTTTAATTAGCATAAACAAGTGTAGATCCAAAATCACAGGTAACACTATTAGTAAGTGTGCATATATAACTCAATGATTTTGTGGGGAAAGTGATCAGAGTAGAAAAATCCGTTTTTTGAAAAGAGAAATATTGCTTTCAAACGCATTCTGCCAGGAGCTGCTCTAATTTAACATAACATTAGAACATATACAGCTGTTTGGTGTTAAAACAGTCCAGTTGTGAGCATCAAAACACATTTAGGCCCACAAATACATTTCCAGACTCTTCACCAGGGTGAGGGAATAAAATAAAATAAACACTGTTAACTGTCAGCAGCTACTTACCATATGCAGTGAATATAGTAATTTTCATTTTGAACAAATAGAGTCATTCAGACATTGACTCTTCCCTCTCTTGACATTCAATGATAGTTGGTGACCGGACTGAGCGAACCACCTTTTTTTTTATTCTCTCCCCCTCCGATGCTCTGTGTACTTATTTTTTTCATGCTGTATTTTTTTTTTATCTCTGGTTTTGCTCCCTTACTGCCTGCCTACTATGTAATGCAATTTCCTTCTGTGTTTTTTTTTAACAGTTTGTATGTAAAGCGCTATATAAAACTTTTAAAATAAAAAATAAAATAAATAAACTAAATTAAATGTAACTTGGGCAGAAGGGCATTGGTTAAAGAACAAGTGATAGCCCTCGGGGTCTTGGTGAGTTGTGGTTTTAGGACAGTGGTAGGAAATGTAAAAGCAACAAGTCCCAGGCCCTGTAGACTGCTCTCATCAAACATGCTCTGTGCCCCTTTCTTCGCCCGCCCGCGCGCCTTCCGGCGGCCTCGCCGGCCCGAGAACCATCGGGCCGCCGTGTCTGGCTGACCGGGGCTGATTCATAGACCCCGGGTGGAGGGAAAGACAGAAAGAAAAGTGTGGGATCAGTTCAGGAAAGAGGCAGGGGGGAGGGGAGGGCTGGACTTTCCGCCTCCCCCTCTCTCGAGGCGGCCTGCCTTCCTCCCAGGAGTCAGAGACTTGCAAAAAGTAGTAAATAATTCCGCCCCCTCCCCCTCCGACCGTCTCCCCTTTTGAAAAGCAAAATAACCCCAGTGTGCGCCGCTCTGCACTGTTTGCAGCCAGCTGTTGGAGGCGCAGGCCTCCTCTGCTGGGTGAGAAAAAGACATTAGGAGGTGAGGAGGACTCAGGCGAGACCTCCTGTGCTGGCACTTTAAGAGAAGTGAGAGACCTACACACCCCCACACAACCCCCCCTAAACCCCAACTGGGCTATCTCCTCCCAGGAAAGCAGGAGTGTGTCAGTCCCCCCAGGGGGGCTGGCCTGTCTCAAGAAACCGATGTCTTCATGAAGTACAACACTCTCTAAGTTGAGGGGGGGGGCATGGGAAAATAAATATTTAAATGTTCCCATTAGTGCATGCATTTGCCCCTCTTTGCCACCTCCGTCCAGCCCTTTCTTGTCTCACTCATGTTCTCTCGTACCTCAGCCGATTCGTTCCTATCTACCCCCCTCCCCCCCCCACACACACACACAACCCATCTCTTTTCCTTTCCATCCTTCCATTCTTTTCAGGCCCCCTCTCCTGCCATTCACCCCTTTTCTGCCCCATGTTCCCTGGCCTGCCCTAATCTCTCATTCTACCCTCGCCTCCATACTCACGTCTTACATGCGCTCATGCCTTTTTTTGCCGTTATATATATAGCGCTGGGAGCTCTTTAGACGAGCGCTAGATGACATTACAGAAGGTCAGATGTTTTTTTTTTCCTTTTAGGCAGGGGATAGCGATTTGCCCAGAATCACAGGGCATCGAGCCGGCGCCGGGATCCGAACCTGATTCCCCAGTTCCGAAGTCGGGAGCTAGGCCACATCGCCTGCCCTCTTCTCTATTCATCCATGCTTTGCGTGTGCCACCTCTTTCTCCACGCCTCCCCTCACTGCTGCACCCTTTCACTGTGACCCACAACTTCTTTATCGGGCCCTCCACCCCTCCCCTCACGCCCCTTCCCTCTTACCGCCCTCACCACCCATCTCCTTCCACTCCCCTCCCTTCTCGCCCTCTCACGCTCACCCTTCTCTTTCGGCTCCTGGCCGCCCCCCCCCCCCTTGCTTACTTCCTTCCTCTCCTGACACCTGTTGAGCACAAACACAAACACAATCAGGCCACCTCACACTTTTACATGAAGGACGACCACGCCCCCCACACCTCCACTTTGGGAGAGTTGGACCAGATGTTTAGGCCTAAAGTTTTCCACTTCTTACGTATATAATACAATTGTTTAAAATATTTGTATATAATGCTTCACAACGTACGTGCTGCCTTGCTAAGCACTGTAAATACCATATATTTTACTCCATTTTTATTTTTACATTTTTGGTTGATGTTCATACCAACATTCAAACTGATGCTTACATGTTGAAATAAACCATGCATCCTATATAACAAAGGCATGTGTTCAGGCTTCCTGTATGGTGTTGCGTACTGTTTGTTACCACTTACAGTCATGCAGATAGACAACTGAGGTCCACAGGGGTTTTATCCCTAGGGCCAACAAGTGTGGCACTGGGACTTGTGGTTTCACAGCAATGATGCTGTTGCTAGACTGCATCTTCTCCAAAGCGCAAGCGTGTGGCGGTTCATGGGTTTATACCAAAGCTAAGCGTTTAATAGACATAGAAAACAATGTGGATAACAACACATGGGGTTTTAGTAGATCCTGTGGAGCCAGTAACCCGTTATAGGGCGAAACTTCACTTTTAATTGACTATTCGTTCCAGTAGCAGATTCCCAGTTGAGGGTTCAATGTTCTCGAATTCCAACCCTACTCTCATCTCTACAAGAGCACTTCTTTATGGCCAAAATCCGTTAAAACATGCAAATATTGTTAGGACCACCACATTTATATGTAGGCTACAGAAAAGAAGCTAGTTGGGGTAAATTCACATCGTGGTGTAAAATATCTGAGGTTAGAGCCCTCTTTCTGAAAGTTTAACAACAACCTGAAACACATCTATTTGTGAAACTGCTTACAGTTAGTTAACCCTGCCTCCAACTAGACAGCCCTGCTGTGTGGATCTTCCCTGCAATGCAGTTCCTAAAACTGATGTTACTCTAAATGTGGAATCTATGGGATGTTTAAGCTTATTCTGTGATGAGAGGTGTAGCAGTCAAGGCCTGTGGCTGTGCACTATTCATGCATTTGACCACGTAAGCTTTCAACATCCAGCCTTGAATTGTGGTGCTGCAGCAACAATTGATGGACGGAATGCGGAATTAATCAAACATTCTCCCCCAGTCAAGAGATTGGGTTGAATCCATCGTTCTTTTGCTCACCATGCCACCCCAGTTTGGACCCAGCCATATGCAAATCAGTCTTGACCCTGTGCCTCATGGGAACAGTCCAGTCCGAACTGCCAAGCTGGGTTCTCTCTGAATTGTGGTGAGGCACTCCCGTAGGTAGTTAATATTCCTACCTAGGTGTGGCGCCGCAGCCAGGGCAACTGACGCAGGGGGTCACGGTTCGATCCCTGGCTCGGCGGCAGGGGTCTGTCCAGCACCATGCGACTCTGGGCAATAGCTCGCTTAATCTTCCCATCGGCCCCCAGAGCCGAGATACCCCTTCGGGGGTGATTGGTGCACTATACAAGTACTGGATTTACATTTACCTAGTATTATCTTCAATTTTAAAGTGACCTGGGACAGAATGGAGCCTCGACTTACTGGAATGCTCTTTTAGTTGTTCATTTGAATTGACTTTTGCCTCTTGAGCAATTCGGAGGCGAACTACTTTAAATGCAGCATCGGCAGAGCCTCTGTGAAACGAAAGGATGTTTATTAAGGCTTCATTGTCAACCATGTCAATCGCTGCAGAGATGATGAGGAAGAGGATGAAGTGAAAGGTTCACAAGGAAATGGTAAAATAACTAAAAACGAGTGAGAGAGCAGTAAAGTTTACAAGTCCTTATGGTCTAATATTAGTTTGGGTTAGATATAAGCATGTGAGTCAAGAAAAATCTATAAACGTAATGGTGAAACATTGACCGAAAAGGTCCTGCTACATTAACAGGTATAAAAGAAACATAAGGTCAAAATTACAAAACCAGTCCTCTGTCTCTATAGTTAAATGCCTGAGTATAGAACAGATTACCATTTCTCAAAACTGAATATTCCATAGATATTTATATTTTTCCTAACTTTCTTGCTATACCCTTGTCTTCCACAACTTTACCTTTATGGATAGACGTTAAGTTAAAACAAAGAAAATAAAACGCGGAATGCTGCAGTAAATGAAGAAAATGAATATATGAGGAATTTATATTTTTGAGCAATAAAGACGAAATTCTAGTAAGCCCTGAAAACTTTTTTTTTATCATGCATAATATAAGCATGGTAGTGTAAGGGACAGAATTAGCATTGGATTTAAAGTTTCTTTAATGGTTAGGATAAAGTACCAGTTAAGATTAGGGCTTTGGTTGAGGTTACGGTTGGGCTTGCTTGTTAGGGTTATGTTTACATTTAGGGTAGGGTTGTGGTTTTGGTGAGAGTTAGGGTTGTTTAAGATTTAACTTATAAAAATCAGCACATTAAGTAGAACCTTCACGAACTTGCATCACAGCAAATAAAAATGTCACCCTGATTGCGAATCAGGGTGTGTTTTTGCCGGTGCAGGACACCTGAGTCTGTTTTATACATTAAAAAGGTTTTGAGATTCTGGCTGATAGGGCAGAGGCAAGAGAAAATGTGGATAGCTAGATCATAAAGCCCCAGCTTCAGCATCAACAAAGACCTTCCATTTCCTTTCAAAGGCACCATCTCCTTGCTCTGTATGCCTATCACCAGTTGGACCATAGAATTTTGTACCAATCCAATAGAACAAATGAGTTAAGCTAATAAGCTTAAATGCAGAGAAGAAGTAATACCCATGCATTACTAGAGAGTGAGTGCAATAAAAAAAATATATATATATATATAAACTCTAAAAAGCATAAGGTCGCCAACAATTTAATTTCATGGCTCGGATACAGATAGGCATCAAACTTCAAGGCATTCCACCAAGAAATATCACAGAAACCACGAAGACCAGATCTTACAGCTGTGCCTGGGTACTGCCAACTTCTTTGCTATCAAAATAGCTCGGCTCAAAGAAAAAGCTTAGCCAGCCCAGAAGCTTTCAGCTTTGATGAAAGAAGAGAAATCCGAGAAAGAACAGAAGGGGAAATTGTGACACTGTGGAGAGACAAGCGATATATGGATACATGAGTAACTCTTGGGCCACATTTACATATGAAGAAGGAACATTTTATCAGTAAAAGAAATTACAGATAACCAAGTGTAATAAAAATATTGTAATATATTTTCACTGTAGCATATTAGAAAGAAAATGCCTCATTTTGTTTAAAAGAATACCTTTTTTTAAAATGACTTCCACTTTTGTTTATACAGTGGATCTGTCCGCTTTGTATGAATTTAACAAGAAGCACATAAACACAGGAACAGAAAGAATGCATTATGAGCTGGGAATAAGCCGTTCTATATAAGTCTTACCAAGAGTTCTTTTTGGGTCTGATTGTGAATCCTTCAAGTTGGTCCACTTTTTTGACCCGAGAGGAGCTTGAAAGTATAAATAAGCCAAAACATGTCGTCAGACATGAGAAGAGGAAATCCTATTTAGAAAACCAAACAACGGAACGTGGTTATCAGTATATATATAAGTGAAATAGGGATACATTTCCATCCTCTCTAGAAATTAATCGCCTATTACAGCATGTTCGTTTGATGAATATATGATCAAATCCCGCATTCTTTTTCTCCGCGGGGAATCACAACGTGGTCGTTATCACGACCGCGTTGTGATTCCGCATACCATTACTCTGCAAGTCGGAAAAAGGACTTGCGGAGGGGGCGCTGGAAGTTGGAATAGTATAATTTACTTTTCCAACTCCAGTCTGTGTGGACACTAGGGAAGGTGTTGGATTTTAAATCCAACACCTCCACCACCCCCTCCGTAAGTCGTTGTTCCGACTTGTGGAGTAATGGTATGCGGAATCACAACGCGGTTGTGTTAACAACCGTGTTGTGATTTCCCACGGAGATAAAGTTTTGTTGTAAACGTTGTTTACCTCGTTTGATACCATCAAATTATGGTGCTTTGCTTTAAAAAAATATATAATTAGATAGGACATGATAATTTATTCATATGGTTCTTATTTTTTTATTTCATTTCTAAAAAATAAAAATAATAATTAAAATATTGCATTCAAGTGAAAGACAATTTTTGGCCATTTGATTGGATTTAATATAATTAATATGTGTTTCATAAAACAGAAGATAGTGGGATATGATTAACTCATTAATCCCTGTGAAAAGTCACTAATTGTCCCTGACTGAGAAAACCTTTTTTTAGGTCTCGCCTGTCGATGCGCATGCGCATCGAGCAAGCGAGACTATGGGGGCTTATCCACTCTTTGTCCAACTTGCAAGGAATCGTGGCGATTCCTTGCAGTGCCCATGACTTTTAAGCTCAATGCGCATGCGCATTGAGCTTAAAAGCGCGTGCACATGCCCCCAGCCGCCTGCCTTGCCTACTCTCCCGCCCCCTCACTTCTTGATTGCACGGCCGCTAGGCCGTGCCTCCCCTACTCTCCTCCTCCTACTCTCCTCCCCTCGCCGTCTGTTCCCGCACTCCTCCCACAGCCCCGCTCCGCCCCCTCCCCTGCCTGGTCGCGTCGCATTGGTGTAAACATCCAGCCCTTCCATGAGCCCTCACAGAGTCCAGGTCTGCCCGCACATGCCTTTGAAATGTCTCTCAAGGACAGACAACTGCCTACTGGGGTGAGCTAACCCTTTCAATGCCTCTTTGATAAACACCTTTACCTCATCCTGCAGGGGCTCCTCGAGACCCCCTGACATTTCCGCCACTCTTTTAAAGGCAGCTACACAGACTGTTTGGCTTCTGTGTCTGCCTGCTCACTTCCTCTCCTCTTTCCCACATTGCTTTCAACCCCAAATTAAACACAGCAAATTAAGCTTTCAACATCGCCATGCAGACCCAGCCCACAAACATGGTTTATTCTGATCTTTTTTTAATCACACACGTAAGCCCCCGCTCCGCCCCCTCCCCTGCCCGCCGTGTCGCATTTCTCCTCCCCCCTCCCCTTATCTGCCTTCCCTCCGTCTGTTCCCTCTCCCCGCTCCGCCCCCTCCCCTGCCCGCCGTGTCGCATTTCTCCTCCCCCCTCCCCTTATCTGCCTTCCCTCCGTCTGTTCCCTCTCCCCGCTCCGCCCCCTCCCCTGCCCGCCGTGTCGCATTTCTCCTCCCCCCTCCCCTTATCTGCCTTCGCTCCGTCTGTTCCCTCTCCCCGCTCCGCCCCCTCCCCTGCCCACTCTCCCTTTCTATTCTCCTTTACCACTCCACTCTGGACTCCTTCATTTTGTGCTGTTTGACATATTTCTTCTCTCATCCAACTCTTCTGCGGGCTCCCCTACTTCTCACTGTAGTTTGCAACAAATCCATCCTCCTTAAACCGTGTACACCATTTGCCTTTCACCCCTCCATTCCCTCTCCTGTCGCTCCCTTTAAATTCCCCCCTCCTTCCTTTTACTACCACTTTCCCTCTTTGTCACAAAAAAACCCTTTTATTCACTCGCTTTTCGTCTCTTTCTACCCTCCTCTCCTCCTATTCTTTTCCCTTACCCTGTCTTTTCTCCCCCTTTTGTCTTTCGAATCCCACTCTCTCTCCCCTCCCCCCCTCTCATTCCCCAACCCATTTCAGAGCTCAGTTCCGGAAGTGCCTCTTGGCAGCCGTGAGCTGCTGGGTAATTGCGCGTTTTGTAGCATTCCCAAAATGCATCTTTGACAGCTTGTCCAATGCTTCAATCTCTCCCCCAAACCTAGTGGGGCAAGTGCTTCGCTGCGCGCCGCAGCGGCGCTCCAGCGCGCCGGTAATGTTTCCAACCCACTGATATATCATAAGCGCCATGTGCTGTTTTGTGGCTGAATTTTTTTTTAAAAAGGGGAGCGGATATTAAACATCATACGGTATGTTAATGTCAAGTACGCCTGGATAAACATTGAAGACTTTGCTCTGACTCCAGCGTGTGGGCTACGAGATAATTAACCTTTTCCAACCATCCCTGTATTTTTTCTGGATGTCCACTTCTACAATGTTAACGGCGGTGCACTGTTCCGTTTGTTGATTCGACTCTGCTGAGATAACACAGCCCCCTCCCCTGCCCGCCGTGTCGCATTTCTCCTCCCCCTTCCCCTTCTCTCTCTTCTCTGACATGCAGTGTGCGGCCCTAACTGAAGTAGTGTAAACCCCGGCGCACAATAGCCAACACCCTCACTCACCCTCAACCCCTCACCCTCACTCACCCTCAACCCCTCACCCTCACTCACCCTCAACCCCTCACCCTCACCCTCACTCACCCTCACCCTCACTCACCCTCAACCCCTCACCCTCACCCTCACTCACCCTCACCCTCACTCACCCTCAACCCCTCACCCTCAATCCCTCACCCTCACTCACCCTCACTCACCCTCACCCTCACTCACCCTCAACCCTTCACCCTCACTCACTCACCCACCCTCACTCACCCTCACCCACCCTCACTCACCCTCACCCACCCTCACCCACCCTCACTCACCCTCACTCACCCTCACTCACCCTCACTCACCCTCACCCTCACTCACCCTCAACCCCTCACCCTCAACCCCTCACCCTCACTCACCCTCAACCCCTCACCCTCACTCACCCTCAACCCCTCACTCACCCTCACTCACCCTCAACCCCTCAGCCTCACCCTCACTCTCACTCACCCTCACTCACCCTCAACCCCTCAGCCTCACTCTCACTCACCCTCACTCACCCTCAACCCCTCAGCCTCACTCACCCTCACCCTCACTCACCCTCAACCCCTCACCCTCACTCACCCTCAACCCCTCACCCTCCCTCACCCTCACCCACCCTCAACCCCTCACCCTCACCCTCACTCACCCTCACCCTCACTCACCCTCAACACCTCACCCTCAACCCCTCACCCTCACTCACCCTCAACACCTCACCCTCACTCACCCTCAACCCCTCACCCTCACCCTCACTCACCCTCAACCCCTCACCCCCTCACCCTCACTCACCCTCAACCCCTCACCCCCTCACCCTCACTCACTCACCCTCACCCACTCACCCTCACTCACTCACCCTCACTCACCCTCACTCACCCTCACTCACCCTCAACCCCTCAACCCCTCACTCACCCTCAACCCCTCACTCACCCTCAACCCCTCACTCACCCTCACCCTCACTCACCCTCACCCTCACTCACCCTCACTCAGCGCAACCACAGCATCTTCACTAAATATATTTAATAAACTTTAAGCTATTGGCAATATAAAATAAAATCCATTTTATTTATGTATTAATTATTAATTGTTTTTTAAAGCCATTGATTTTTTTTATATCAATACATATAAGTCACATATAAGTCCCGTTAATACAAAACATGTTGCTTTACAAATGCTAGAGGTGTCACATTTACAAAAATTATAACTATTGGCTTTGTAAAGAAGAAAGCTATTAATTTAGCTATTTAGAAAAAACAACACATAAATAAAAAACAAAAAAATAAATAACACCTATAGCTCAAACTTTCCTACTGCGAGACCTATTGCATTTCCAATGCTTGTTTAGATAAGGTAGTTCTCCCCATTGCTCCGGAGTATTACTTCTGCATATCACAAGGACTGGCATCAGACCAAGATGAAGTACAGGGACGGTGACTCTACAAGGGTTTGAAGATGCTTTTTGAATCAAGGATAACTATGAAGCAAGTCTTTTTACATTATGAGATTTGCCTCTTGAACGCGACACAGTTGATCATTAGGTTCCCTTATCCATCTGGCTAAAAGCATGCAATCCACTGTTTTACGTACAAATCCTGTACACTGATTTTAAATCCTACACCTTTAAGTTGGCCAAATGATGTGATCTACTTCGAGAAACAATTAGACATGGAAGATCTTCTGAGACTGCATGAAGTTCTCCACAGGGAACTGCAAAGATTCCAAAACATCAGTTTGCCTACGGGAATGCAGTCGACTCTTCTCTGGGGCACCGTACTCCCTCCAGACGTACAGCTCGTTCCATAGCAAGAGCAACAGCAGGCAGGCGTACAAAGCTTCGTCTGTTTTTGGTAACACACAGTGCTTTTATTTCATCAATCTGTCACCTGTGTTCTTCCCTTAATTGCTTAGTCACTTTTTATTACAAGTATGACACACTTTTTAGAAGTTGTGTAAATCCATTGGGATTGAGTGTAGTTCACTCTCACATAGCGTAAACCTCAGTGGTTGCGCAGCTGTCGTGCACTGTAGAAGTCAGTCACTCTCAGTAGGTGGGCAGGTCAGTCCAGGCCAGATGGCCCATTGGTTTAACAGTTAGCCTATGACATGCAGGCTTAGATTTCGAGCCCCATTCAGCATCACCCTTTCCAGCGTTAACAGAGTATCATTTGATTTAGAAGTTTTTACACTTGTTCTTAGCAAAGGTCAGAAACAGCTAAAACTGCAGTGTCATATATTGCTGTGTACATTTTTTTCTTTTAGGACTGTCACCAGAAGAGATCTTATCTCTTTAGAGGGTTGACTCTCTTATTGGAAGACTATATGGCCAGGTATCCACGGCGATACTTGTCTATATTACGCTAATGTGCTGACACGTGCTAGAGTATGGATGAGATTGGCGAAAGTGCTGGATAACGGCCGGTAATCACAGTGATTCTCCTCTTTTGTGCTAGTACTGATGAGACTAGCTTCAGAGCTGGAGGAACACCAGGTGGCCACAGCGATGCCCCTACATTTCACTAGTATGGGTGAGGCTACCTAAACAGCTGGATGCCGGCAAGGTAGCGTCATGGTCCTGGCAAGTGGTAGTATGGGTGAGAATATCTTAGCAGCTGGATGCCAGCCATGTATTTTTTGTTTTTTGTTTTATATAGTGCTAGCTTTACTCAAGGGTATCAGAGTGCTTTATATGTTTTGAGAATAAATGTACAGAGGTACATGAAGAGAGTTAAGTGGGTCAAGCAGTCAGATAGATTGGGTAATGGGGTTGGAGAAGGATTCGAGACTGCGTAGGCATTTATCCGGGGACCTCACCGACGGATCTTGTCAAAGAGGGTTGGATCTTTGGGAGACTTGGATCAGCTTGCCCTCTTGTTGAAGTAGTTGTGGAGTAGTAGAGATTTAAGGTACAGTTTGAAGCAAGAAAAAGAGGGGTTGTGGCGTAGGTTCAAAGGAAGTGAGTTCCAAATCCTTGGGGCATTGCCTGAGTAGAAGAATGTCTGTGATTATTTTTTTAAAGTTTGGGAGGTATGAGAAGAAGAGAGTTGGAGCTTATCAGACCTCGGCCTTTTCCTGCTCTTAATAGTTCGGTTTCTAGACGTTTGTGGGGTTTTGTATGGAGGGCTTTGTGGGTGATATGAGTTGTCTTGTAGATGCATCTTCCTTCAATGGGAAGCCACGTGAGATTCTGAAGGGCAGGTGAGAGTTGGTCAAATTGTTTGATTCCTGTGATGAGCCTGGCAGCCCCATTGAGAATTGTTCCTAGGGGTGCAAGGTAGCTTCTAGGGGTTCTTGTAAGGATGGCATTGCCATAGTCAAGTTTTGGGAAGACTAGTGGTTGTACTACCATTTTAAGAACATTAGGGGGAATACACGGTTTGATTTTCTTGAGATGTTTTACTGTAGAGCACTCCTTTAGCTGTATTTTTGATGTGCTCCTTCTTTGACAAGTTTATGGCTAGTGAGGTACCTATTAACTTAATAGAGTTAGACAGTGAGGGAGAACAATTTAGTTCACCTACATATTTAGCCATTCTTGGATATGTATGGGCTTGTTTTTAGGGGAGAGGGGTAGTAGTTCAGACTTGTTGGGGTTCAACTTAAGGTGGTTGGTGTTTCCTCAAGTTTGTATCTTAATTAGTGCGGCATTAAGATGCCAGATGTCACTGGGTGATTTTATTCTGTAGTAGAGTTGGGTGTCATCAGAATGTAGGTGATATTTGATCCTAGCTTGGTTCAGGATAAGTGTGAGGGGTTCCATTAAAAGACTGAATAAGGCTGGCGAGAGGATGGAGGCATGAGGTATACCTTGTGGTACTGGAGCAGGCTTCAAGCGACGCTGTTGATTTTAATTTCTTGGGAGCGATGTTGCAGATAGGACGTGAAGCATCTCAGGACTGTGGCATTGATACCAGTGCGGTTCTTGAGTGTCTCAAGTGAAGCTGGGTGATAAACTGTATCAAATGTCGCACATAGGTAGAGTAAGATTAGGAGGCAGGAGTCGCTTTCATCCAAGGATCCTGAGAATGTTGTCTGATATATTGGGCTTAACAGTTTCAGTGCTACAGCCTTTCCTGAATCCTGATTGGAAAGAGTTGTGGAGGTTGAATTATTGTATATGTTGGTTGAGCTGTGGTAGGACACACTTTTCAAATGATTTGGCTAGGAAAGGAAGGTTGGTGATGGGTCTGAGGTTGTTGAAATCATTGTGGTCCGCCCCTGTTTTTTTAAGAGTGACTTGGCCGAGTTGGAGAGAGTCATGTACGCGGCCTGATGAGAGGTATTGATGATTTTGTCCAGAATGCGCAGAAGAGGTTCTGTCCTAGAGTGGAGGGGAGGGGATCGGTGATGTGGGCTTCTAGCTTGCAATTATTTTAAAAATGTCTCCTGAGCTGAGCTATAGTCAGCAATGAGGTCATCAACGTTGTGAAGGAGAGGTAGCGGATGTAATTGGCCGCTGATCCTGGATTCTAGCTCTCTTAGTGGGATTTGCTTGATGTTTCTTGTCCATTGTGTGAGTTTGTTGGATAGGGTGGGCGGGGTAGGATATGAGGTGTGTCTTGAGATTGAAAAGTATTAAATTGTGGTCCGACTACTCAATAGGTATGATGGATCAAAGGGAGACAAGCTAATTTCTTGTAATTATCATGTGTAGAGCATTACTTAATTTCTAAAAAAATAAGTGCCAGGGCTCTTGTCAGGAGGCCTCTGCAGGGTGCACCACATATTGCCCCTGCAATTCTGCCAATAATAGTAACAATACAACTGCTAATCATTCCACTCCTACAAGTTTGACAAATTGGACAATTTCAGGCCCTTAAGTCTATAAGATTAGCTTAGATGGCAGGTAATAGTAATTGTTAATGTACATTCAATTGATAATTAACTGTTGTTGTGATCATCTTTAAATCAGCCAGACAGCGCCCGCTTGTGGCAGACTGTCACAAGTGCCACTGTTGATAATTAAATGCCGGTGCCGAGCACCGGAAACCACAGGCTCAAATTAAGCACTGGTCTAGAGTTGAGCCTTTATTTTGGGTCTTTTTATTACAGAGTTGCTTGAGGTCATAGATTTCCATAAGGTTATTTAGGGTACAGATTGTGGCATCTTCTGTGTCATTCCTGTGCAGGCTGTAGTCACCCAGGAACACGTCATTGAAGTCAGTTGGGGAGAACCGCGTTAGTAGGTCCGTTAGTTCTTCGGTGAAGAGTGTGCAATCACCAGATGGGTGATCGTTGTTGTGAGTAGTGCCTTTAGTTTTGATTTCTACTCCAAGATATTCGAAGGTCGAGTAATTTGCGGTATCTAGGGTTTTACGCTGAGTTTCTTCTTTGTGGATGATCGCAAGTCCGCCCCCTATACGCCCTGCTCTGTCCCTTCTGATAATAGAATAGCCAGGTGGAGTAAGTAAGTCTAGTGTCTGGGTTGAGTGTTTGTTAAGCCAAGTTTCCATTAGGAATGAAATGTTGATTCCATCAGCAAGTATGGTTTCAGCAATCTCTGTGGCGAGTTTTGCACTGGAGATCTTGTTTAGGAGCACGCAGGTTAGGAAGCAAGGGCTATTCTTAGTACAGTGTAGTGTCTGGATGGTGGTGTACTGAGTGGGTGGTCTGGGCATTATGTTAGGTTTAGGAATTCTATTAGTGCCAATGATTACTGGGATTGTGGATTATTTGTGTTGTACGATTCGCTGAGTAGTTCCATTTCCATCGTGAATAGGGGATTGGGCACTCAATACGGCCTGTCGGACAGGTAGTTCATGGGGATGGAGGTCTGGCCGATGAGCCAGTTGACTTTTGGAGATCCTTTTTGGGGATTCAAATTCTCTATTCTCAGGGTTGGAATGAGTGGTAACTTGGCCTGGATCGCAAGGTACATTTTTTTAACAATGGGGAGGTCTTTAGCTAGAGAATCAAGTTTATGTTAGGTTCGGCTCAGGAACAGGATAAGAATGTCAGAAAGACTTCCTATTCCGTAAGTGGATGGACAGGCGGTGGGTACGAGTCTAAAGTAGGTGAGTGATCTTTGGTGGAGGGGAGGGAAGTGTCACCAAGGTGGGGAATATGGAGTGTTTTTTTGGGGCTGGATGGCTTCAATAATGGGAGTATGGATTGTGTTTGAGTTTCTCTATTTTGCAGGGCATTTTGAGTAGAAAATGAGGTCAGTTTTCATGTTGCAGTTGCTCATGCTGTGAGATATCATATCGGTTATTAGTGTTTCCGGAAGTTGGTTGAGTAGGTTGTGTTTGAATTATTTTCTTGCATTATTTGCAAGATTTTTGCGGTATTTTATGCTCCGTGAGTTGGGGCCAAATCTCTCAAGTGCGGTCTCTTGGGGGTTAGGGTAGGGGTAGGTCATCAGTGCTGAACATTTTGAATTGGGATTGGTGAACTTATACCCACTGTGGGCATCATAGGACTGTGTTTTGGTGTGGTCATTTGTTGAGGTGGGTGCAGTGGGGATCAGACTGGGGCTTTTTTGACTCAGGTGTTTGTCGGTAGGAGCAATGGTGCATAGTGTGGCCCTGGAGTCCTGGTAGTGAATTGGTTCGGGGAAAACGGACCGGGGTGGAAGGGAGGGGAGTGGGTGAGGGATCCGATCTGGTTGTTTCAATGAAGGTAGAAGTGACAAGAAGTGTCAGTCAAAGATGGTGGGGTGATGATCTGCCGCTTGAATTAGTTTGGTCCCCGTTCTGAAGATGGATATGCAGATCTCTCCTCTTTTGGGAAGGGATATTGGTGAGTTTAGTTCCATAGGGAATTTTGATTGTTTTTTGTAATTTGTAGTTGGAGAAGGAAGATGTTTCTCTATTTTGCAGGGCGTTTTGAGTAGAAAATGAGGTCAGTTTTCATGTTGCAGTTGCTCATGCTGTGGGATATCGGCTATTAGTGTTTCCGGAAGTTGGTTGAGTAGGTTGTGTTTGAATTATTTTCTTGCAAGATTTTTTGGGTATTTTATGCTCCGCGAGATGGGGCCAAATCTCTCAAGTGCGGTCTCTTCGGGTTTAGGATAGGGGTAGGTCATCTTGGCTGTTCGTGCAATAAAGCCCTGTTCTAGATGAGGCAGAGTGCAGTGTAATTATATGCAGGTGACCATGTTTAGGATCAGAGTTCTAGTAGAGTCATGGCCCTGAAGTGTGCGAGTATGGATGAGACTACCTTAACAGCTGGATGCCAGCCAGGAAAAACAATGGGCCTGAAGTGTGTTAGTATGGGTGAGACTACATTAACAGCTGGATGCCGGCCAGGAAAAGCAATGGGCCTGAAGTGTGCTAGTATGGGTGAGACTACATTAACAGCTGGATGCCGGCCAGGTAGATTCATGGCCCTGAAGTGTGTTAGTATGGGTGAGACTACATTAACAGCTGGATTCTAGCCAGGAAGAGCCATGGTCCTGAAGTGTGCTAGTATGGGTGAGACTACATTAACAGCTGGATGCCGGCCAGGTAGATTCATGGTCCTGAAGTGTGCTAGTATGGGTGAGACTACCTTAACAGCTGGATTCTAGCCAGGAAGAGCCATGGTCCTGAAGTGTGCTAGTATGGGTGAGACTACATTAACAGCTGGATTCAAGCCAGGAAGAGCCATGGTCCTGAAGTGTGCTAGTATGGGTGAGACTACATTAACAGCTGGATTCAAGCCAGGAAGAGCCATGGTCCTGAAGTGTGCTGGTATGGGTGAGACTACATTAACAGCTGGATTCAAGCCAGGAAGAGCCATGGTCCTGAAGTGTGCTGGTATGGGTGAGACTACCTTAACAGCTGGATTCTAGCCAGGAAGAGCCATGGTCCTGAAGTGTGCTAGTATGGGTGAGACTACCTTAACAGCTGGATGCCAGCCAGGAAGAGCCATGGTCCTGAAGTGTGCTGGTATGGGTGAGACTACATTAACAGCTGGATTCTAGCCAGGAAGAGCCATGGTCCTGAAGTGTGCTAGTATAAGTGAGACTACATTAACAGCTGGTTTCAAGCCAGGAAGAGCCATGGTCCTGAAGTGTGCTAGTATGGGTGAGACTACATTAACAGCTGGATTCAAGCCAGGAAGAGCTATGGTCCTGAAGTGTGCTAGTATGGGTGAGACTACCTTAACAGCTGGATGCCAGCCAGGAAGAGCCATGGTCCTGAAGTGTGCTGGTATGGGTGAGACTACATTAACAGCTGGATTCTAGCCAGGAAGAGCCATGGTCCTGAAGTGTGCTAGTATGGGTGAGACTACATTAACAGCTGGATTCAAGCCAGGAAGAGCCATGGTCCTGAAGTGTGCTGGTATGGGTGAGACTACCTTAACAGCTGGATTCTAGGCAGGAAGAGCCATGGTCCTGAAGTGTGCTAGTATGGGCGAGACTACCTTAACAGCTGGATGCCAGCCAGGTAGATTCATGGCCCTGAAGTGTGCTGGTATGGGTGAGACTACCTTAACAGCTGGATGCCGGCCAGGAAGAGTCATGGCCCTGAAGTGTGCGATTATGGCTGAGACTACCTCAACAGCTGGATGCCAGCCAGGTAGATTCATGGCCCTGAAGTGTGCTGGTATGGGTGAGACTACCTTAACAGCTGGATGCCGGCCAGGAAAAGCAATGGGCCTGAAGTGTGTTATTATGGGTGAGACTACATTAACAGCTGGATGCCGGCCAGGAAAAGCAATGGGCCTGAAGTGTGTTATTATGGGTGAGACTACATTAACAGCTGGATGCCGGCCAGGAAAATCAATGGGCCTGAAGTGTGTTATTATGGGTGAGACTACCTTAACAGCTGGATATCGGCCAGAAAGAGCCATAGTCTGAAGTGTGCTAGTATGGGCGAGACTACATTAACAGCTGGATTCAAGCCAGGAAGAGCCATGGCCCTGAAGTGTGCTGGTATGGGTGAGACTACCTTAACAGCTGGATGCCGGCCAGGAAGAGTCATGGCCCTGAAGTGTGCGATTATGGCTGAGACTACCTCAACAGCTGGATGCCAACCAGGTAGATTCATGGCCCTGAAGTGTGCTGGTATGGGTGAGACTACCTTAACAGCTGGATGCCGGCCAGGAAAAGCAATGGGCCTGAAGTGTGTTATTATGGGTGAGACTACATTAACAGCTGGATGCCGGCCAGGAAAAGCAATGGGCCTGAAGTGTGTTATTATGGGTGAGACTACCTTAACAGCTGGATATCGGCCAGAAAGAGCCATAGTCTGAAGTGTGCTAGTATGGGTGAGACTACCTTAACCGCTGGATACCGGCCAGAAAGAGCCATAGTCTGAAGTATGCTAGTATGGGCGAGACTACCTTAACCGCTGGGTGCCGGCCAGGTAGATTCATGGCCCTGAAGTATGCTAGTATGGGCGAGACTACCTTAACAGCTGGATGCCGGCCAGGAAGAGTCATGGTCTTGAAGTGTGCTGGTATGGGTGAGACTACCTTAACAGCTGGATTCAAGCCAGGAAGAGCCATGGTCCTGAAGTGTGCTAGTATGGGTGAGACTACATTAACAGCTGGATTCAAGCCAGGAAGAGTCATGGCCCTGAAGTGTGCGATTATGGCTGAGACTACCTCAACAGCTGGATGCCAGCCAGGTAGATTCATGGCCCTGAAGTGTGCTGGTATGGGTGAGACTACCTTAACAGCTGGATGCCGGCCAGGAAAAGCAATGGGCCTGAAGTGTGTTATTATGGGTGGGACTACCTTAACAGCTGGATATCGGCCAGAAAGAGCCATAGTCTGAAGTGTGCTAGTATGGGTGAGACTACCTTAACCGCTGGATACCGGCCAGAAAGAGCCATAGTCTGAAATATGCTAGTATGGGCGAGACTACCTTAACCGCTGGGTGCCGGCCAGGTAGATTCATGGCCCTGAAGTATACTAGTATGGGCGAGACTACCTTAACAGCTGGATGCCGGCCAGGAAGAGTCATGGCCCTGAAGTGTGCTGGTATGGGTGAGACTACCTTAACAGCTGGATGCCGGCCAGGAAGAGCCATGGTCCTGAAGTGTGCTAGTATGGGTGAGACTACCTTAACCGCTGGATACCGGCCAGAAAGAGCCATAGTCTGAAGTATGCTTGTATGGGCGAGACTACCTTAACAGCTGGATGCCGGCCAGGAAGAGTCATGGCCCTGAAGTATGCTAGTATGGGCGAGACTACCTTAACAGCTGGATGCCGGCCAGGAAGAGTCATGGCCCTGAAGTGTGCTGGTATGGGTGAGACTACATTAACAGCTGGATTCTAGCCAGGAAGAGCCATGGTCCTGAAGTGTGCTAGTATGGGTGAGGCTACATTAACAGCTGGATTCTAGCCAGGAAGAGTCATGGTCTTGAAGTGTGCTAGTATGGGTGAGACTACCTTAACAGCTGGATTCTAGCCAGGAAGAGCCATGGTCCTGAAGTGTGCTGGTATGGGTGAGACTACATTAACAGCTGGATGCCAGCCAGGAAGAGCCATGGTCCTGAAGTGTGCTAGTATGGCTGAGACTACCTCAACAGCTGGATGCCGGCCAGGAAGAGCCATGGTCCTGAAGTGTGCTAGTATGGGTGAGACTACCTTAACCGCTGGATACCGGCCAGAAAGAGCCATAGTCTGAAATATGCTAGTATGGGCGAGACTACCTTAACCGCTGGGTGCCGGCCAGGTAGATTCATGGCTCTGAAGTATGCTAGTATGGGCGAGACTACCTTAACAGCTGGATGCCGGCCAGGAAGAGTCATGGCCCTGAAGTATGCTAGTATGGGCGAGACTACCTTAACAGCTGGATGCCGGCCAGGAAGAGTCATGGCCCTGAAGTGTGCTGGTATGGGTGAGACTACATTAACAGCTGGATTCTAGCCAGGAAGAGCCATGGTCCTGAAGTGTGCTAGTATGGGTGAGACTACATTAACAGCTGGATTCTAGCCAGGAAGAGTCATGGTCTTGAAGTGTGCTAGTATGGGTGAGACTACCTTAACAGCTGGATTCTAGCCAGGAAGAGCCATGGTCCTGAAGTGTGCTGGTATGGGTGAGACTACATTAACAGCTGGATGCCAGCCAGGAAGAGCCATGGTCCTGAAGTGTGCTAGTATGGCTGAGACTACCTCAACAGCTGGATGCCGGCCAGGAAGAGCCATGGTCCTGAAGTGTGCTAGTATGGGTGTCATTAATTTCGGAGTTGGATGCCGTCCAAGTAGTGGCTGTGATACTCCCGATGTGTGGTTGTGATAGTATTGTGAGACTAGCTTCAGAGCCAGGTGCCACCGAGGGAGAAGCAGCGGTGGCCCTGAAATATGACAGGGCTGCCAACTTGTGAACATTTTTCACTGTGGGAAGAAGAGGTTGGAGCCTGAGAAAGATGCGGGGCTTTGTGCCAAGCACAGCTTGGGGCACTTTAAATTCACCTTCTCCACACTCCAAGACCTAAAATATCAAGCTTCTAAGGCTGCCGCAAATGTCCCGGGGAGATTTCACACGCAGTATTGAACATCGGCTGCACAGAGCCTCAAAATAATTTTTGGGAAACCTGCTCTCTGCAGGGGTTTCCAGCTAATTGTGTGCACACCGTGTGATATCTGCTCCTTTCCAGGTGACCGTTTGAAGGATATTGTGTGACATACTCATGCCAGAGTTGGAGGGTCTGGTATGAATGGAAATTAGCTTCATAGCTGGATGGTGTCCAGGTAGTTAGAGTGATGGCCCTGAAGTGTCCCAATATGGGTGGGAATGGTTTCAGATCCTAATGTGAGCTGGTAGTGATGAGACTAGCTTCAGAGTTGGAAGTTAGACTGATGATCTTGGAGTGGGCTGGTGTGGCTGTCAGCTTCAGAGTCTAATGCCGGCCAAGGACTCCTCCAATGCGCTAGTATGGGTGAGTCTGGTTTCAGTCGTATGCCGGCCAGGTAGTCGCAGTGGTACTCCTCAAGTGTGCTAGCACCGATGTGATTACCTTCAGAGCTGGGCGACAGCTGGATGGTCATAGTAATGTTCCACAAGTATGAAGGATGGTTGGAAGATCTAGTCCTGCAGTACGTCTGTCTGTCTGTCCGTCCGTCCATCTGTCTGTCTATCTATCTGTCGTGTCTGTCTGTCTATCTATCTGTCTATCTATCCATCCGTCTGTCTGTCTATCCATCTGTCGTCTGTCTATCAATCTGTCTATCTATCCATCCGTCTGTCAATCTATCTATCTATCTATCTATCTATCTATCTATCTATCTATCTATCGCCCTCACTCTATCTATCTATCGCCCTCTATCTATCTATCTATCTATCTATCTATCTATCTATTCGTCTGTCTATCCCTCTGTCTGTCTGTCTATCTATCTATCTATCTATCTATCTATCTATCTATCTATCTATCTATCTATCTATCTATCTATCTACCTATCTATCTATCTATCTATCTATCTGTCTTTCTGTCTATCTTTCTATCTATCTATCTCACGCCCCCTTAGCATCTTCGCCCATACATCCCGACTGGTGTGCCAGACCCTGAAATAATGTAACAACACAAGAGTTTCTCTTCATATTCAGAGTTAACATATTAATTCATGTCACCCAGATGCCCTGCTTTCAGTCCTTTTCCTTCAGTTAACAAACCAGTGCATTCTGGGAGTTGTAGTCTTCATAAATTAATTTGAAGAAAAACGACCATTGCGCCTGCGAAGAATTATTTGCCAAACGGAAATCCAGGGTAAAGAAGCTGTGTCCTGGTAACATGGAGTCACTTCATATCTGAGCCCATAACTACTTGTAAAATATATGTCTTTTATCAATGTAGTTAAAAGATTGTGCTGTTAACTAAATACTAATAAATAATTCAGTTCTGCGAAGCTTAACAGTGAAAAATTAGTTCAAGAAAAGGCAAACGTTACTGGATGACATGGGGGGTGCAGAGGCGGGGGACAGACAGACTCAACAGAAAGTAGGGTTTGAGACATAGCACATAAATAAGGGGAATGGGCGAGGCTGGGGTGTAAAAGGGAAGGGTGTACCGAAATATGGAAAAATATTTTAAAATGTACTAAGGGAAGGCAAGTATCGAAAAGAAATGTTGCCTTGTTGCCTTCAGTGTTTTACAGTTTCCAAAAAAAAACACACCTGCTGCCTTTGCGTAGAACTACCCAAGCTTAAGGGCAAATAACCGAAGCCGTTCTGCTTGTAAATCACCCACTGCACACCAACAAAAAAAAACAATACAATCAAGTTGCAAATGTAACTGGAATACAAAATTCTTCTCATAAAAAGTACGGTCCACGGGCACTGCCGAGCGCAGTGAAATTGAATCACCCGGCATCGCAGGGCGAATTGCAACAAGACGCCAAATCTAATATAACAGGCGCGACAAGGTGCAAAGAGCAAATTTAAAAGAGAACAGAAGAGCGCTGCTCGCTGCTTCTGTGCCTCCTGGGAGTATAAAAAACACTATATTTTTGCTGGTTTGTAAGCGCTAGCCAACTTTTCTCAGGTGCATTAAAACACGAGAGCCAGATTACATTCCACCTTTTTCTAGATATGGGATAATTAAATGATTTGTCCAGGATTACACAGGATGCCGAGCGGAGGCCGGGATTCGAACTTCAGTCCCCGGTTACAAAGTCGGGAACTCTAGGCGCTAGGCCGCATCTCCTCAGTATAAACGTCACTATAATACCATATCATTTTCTCTATGGGTAGAGTGGCGCTTGTGTCTTACTTCTAGGCACGAAGTGAGGCTTGACTGCCCCAAAGTGTCCAGAGTGTACTGGTAACAGCCTCGTGCGTGACCGGATGTTCCCTCGGGCACCCGTCAGCACTCGGCTGGCACCCCCAGTGGTCTTGGGGTGATGCTGTGTTGTGGGCACGTGCAGACCGGGGCTGTGGAGGGCCCTTCTCGGCCAGGTAGCTGGTTTATGGCAAGCCCCGGACAGGGCTACCTCCTGATGACAGTTTAAGTGGTCTGAGGCGGATTATCAGGTCCCCCTTCACACGAGATACCGCAGCTTTTAAAGGACACTCCTTTTAACAAGTGGTTTAGGAGCCCGGCGAGAGCGGCCCTACACCGGCTCCAGGGCTGCGTAAGTCGAGAAAGAGTTCAACTCTATCCATATATATATGAACATTAATACCATTGGCAGGGCCAACTAAACCCTTCAGCTTTCCAAGGTTGTTAAAATGAGTGCAACTGAACTGTGTATCTTTGTTGTATATTTTTAGTTAAATAAGTCACAGATCTCACAATTATCTCCCAGCAAGTGAGTCCCAACCCCCCTCCCTGACCCCTGCCATGGGTTTGTAGGGCCACAACAAGGGGGCGGGGCTCCCTGCACATATACAATGGCCAGGGGCATAGCCAGTGTGTCATCGGCGCTCGTGCAAGGACGGAATGGCCCCCATGGCTGCTGTTTGCACTATGAAATACAGAAATAATTGGGGTTCAGTGGGCCCCTCCCACGTCTAGGCCCTCGTGCCACTGCACCAGCTGCACGAGTGGTAGTTACGCCCCTGGCAATGGGTCTAAGTTCGAGATGTGGTTTTCTGGCTGCTTTCCTGCTTCCAATCCTAGTTTTGGGCAACCAGTCGGCCTCTTCCTTTTTTTACCTGAAGGAAAGCCCCCGCCCGCCCCCCCCCCCTTCCCCCCTGAAAGACAGGGACACCCCTGCCTTGGTGCCAGGTATGAGTCACAATTCTTATCAATCGAAATTAACAGACTAACATGTTCACTTCTCAAATTCCATATTAAACTATACTAATATACTACCCAAATAGCTGAGTAACATATCCACTACTGAAATTGCTTCATTTTTTTTTTTTTTACTATACTAGTTTTCGACAGTGATCCTTTGTGGGTTCCCGGAGTGGCGTGCTACTCGCCGGAAGGGCGATTCGGCACCCGTCGGGGGTAACGGGTGCTATATGAATGCAAATCTTTCTTCCCCTTTTATCCCTCCGCTATCCTTCTCACTCCAAGTAACTGACTACTATCCACCACTGAAATTACTTCATATTTCACCATATTAATTCACCACTAATCCTTTATGGGCTTGCTGAATAGCATGTGTCAACAAGCGCTATATAAATACAAACCTTTGTCCTCCTCTATCCCTCTGCTATCATTCCAAATCCAAATAGCTGACTAACCTATCCACCAATTAAAATGTACTTGCATGTTTCACTATACTAATTCAACACTAATCCTCTATGGGTCCCGGAGTAGCGTGCTACTCACCGAAAAAGCGCTTCGACGCCTCGTCAGGGGTAGTAAGCGCTATATAAATGCAATTACAATACAATACAATACAACTACCAATAGCTGGAAGACAGGCCGGCTCCAAGACACAGTGGTGAGCCTGTAACTTCTCCCCTCATTCCCTGAGTAAGGGTACAATCTCTTGCCATCAGGCCCTCTGCGGGCTCCTGTCCATCTCATGAACATGTCCGGCACCCAGGAGCACAGTATGCTCGAGGCTGGAGGGGCTGGGGGGGGCAAGCACCGGTGGGGATACTTTGTATCAAGCAGTCTTCATTTGGCTACAACCAACATGGCCTTCTTGAGTTATCTCAAACACTTTGAATCAAAATAACCAAACTACCCTCAGAAACAGTTGCCAGCAGTTGTTACTGAGATGCCTGGAAGCCTGACATCCTGAGCTCAGGAAGATACAAATGTATCTGTTGACTCTAACCCGGAAGCAGGAGGCCGAGTGTAAAGGAGCAAAAAAAAAGGATCCCTCCCCCCACACACACACACAAAGGCGGCCCCTGAGAAAAACACTTTGGGGCAGAGGATAATCTGAAACTTTTCTTTCCCTTTCCAGACAAATCTGTTCTCCTCCGCTTCATTCCCTCTCATGCTTCCTTCTTCTCTTCCTTCTAGTGCACGCTCCCTCTCCTGCCACTGACTGCTCTTTCTTCTCTCCTGCGTGGATCTCCCTTCTCCTGCCATTGGAACATCTCATAACTCTTCCTTCTGTTTGTAAATTAGCTCCCATGTTATCACATGGTCTCCCTTCTCTTCCTTTTGTGCTGTGTACTCCCTCCAGGTACCATCTCTAGCATCTCTGGGATGGATAACTGTGCCGTGTACTCTCTCCAGGCCCCGTCTAGTGTCTCTTGGATAGATAACTGTGCCGTGTACTCTCTCCAAGTCCCGTCTAGTGTCTCTTGGGCAGATAACTGTGCTGTGTACTCTCTCCAAGTCCCGTCTAGTGTCTCTTGGGCAGATAACTGTGCCGTGTACTCTCTCCAAGTCCCGTCTAGTGTCTCTTGGGCAGATAACTGTGCTGTGTACTCTCTCCAGGTCCTGTCTAGTGTCTCTTGGATAGATAACTGTGCCGTGTACTCTCTCCAGGCCCCGTCTAGTGTCTCTTGGATAGATAACTGTGCCGTGTACTCTCTCCAGGTCCCGTCTAGTGTCTCTTGGATAGATAACTGTGCCGTGTACTCTCTCCGGGTCCCGTCTAGTGTCTCTTGAATGGATAACTGTGCCGTGTACTCTCTCCAAGTCCCGTCTAGTGTCTCTTGGATAGATAACTGTGCCGTGTACTCTCTCCAGGCCCCGTCTAGTGTCTCTTGGATAGATAACTGTGCTGTGTACTCTCTCCAGGTCCCGTCTAGTGTCTCTTGGATGGATAACTGTGCTGTGTACTCTCTCCAAGTCCCGTCTAGTGTCTCTTGGATAGATAACTGTGCCGTGTACACTCTCCAGGTCCCGTCTAGTGTCTCTTGGATGGATAACTGTGCTGTGTACTCTCTCCAGGTCCAGTCTAGTGTCTCTTGGATAGATAACTGTGCTGTGTACTCTCTCCAAGTCCCGTCTAGTGTCTCTTGGATAGATAACTGTGCCGTGTACTCTCTCCAGGTCCCGTCTAGTGTCTCTTGGATAGATAACTGTGCCGTGTACTCTCTCCAGGTCCCGACTAGTGTCTCTTGGATAGATAACTGTGCCGTGTACTCTCTCCAAGTCCCGTCTAGTGTCTCTTGGATAGATAACTGTGCTGTGTACTCTCTCCAGGTCCCGACTAGTGTCTCTTGGATAGATAACTGTGCCGTGTACTCTCTCCAAGTCCCGTCTAGTGTCTCTTGGATAGATAACTGTGCTGTGTACTCTCTCCAGGTCCCGACTAGTGTCTCTTGGATAGATAACTGTGCCGTGTACTCTCTCCAGGTCCCGTCTAGTGTCTCTTGGATGGATAACTGTGCCGTGTACTCTCTCCAGGTCCCGTCTAGTGTCTCTTGGATAGATAACTGTGCCGTGTACTCTCTCCAGGTCCCGACTAGTGTCTCTTGGATAGATAACTGTGCCGTGTACTCTCTCCAAGTCCCGTCTAGTGTCTCTTGGATAGATAACTGTGCCGTGTACTCTCTCCAGGTCCCGACTAGTGTCTCTTGGATAGATAACTGTGCCGTGTACTCTCTCCAAGTCCTGTCTAGTGTCTCTTGGATAGATAACTGTGCCGTGTACTCTCTCCAGGTGCCGTCTAGTGTCTCTGGGATGGATAACTGTGCCGTGTACTCTCTCCAGGTCCCGTCTAGTGTCTCTTGGATAGATAACTGTGCCGTGTACTCTCTCCAGGTCCCGACTAGTGTCTCTTGGATAGATAACTGTGCTGTGTACTCTCTCCAAGTCCCGTCTAGTGTCTCTTGGATAGATAACTGTGGTGTGTACTCTCGCCAGGTCCCGTCTAGTGTCTCTTGGATAGATAACTGTGCTGTGTACTCTCTCCAAGTCCCGTCTAGTGTCTCTTGGATAGATAACTGTGCCGTGTACTCTCTCCAGGTCCCGACTAGTGTCTCTTGGATAGATAACTGTGCCGTGTACTCTCTCCAGGTCCCGTCTAGTGTCTCTTGGATGGATAACTGTGCCGTGTACTCTCTCCAGGTCCCGTCTAGTGTCTCTTGGATAGATAACTGTGCCGTGTACTCTCTCCAGGTCCCGACTAGTGTCTCTTGGATAGATAACTGTGCCGTGTACTCTCTCCAAGTCCTGTCTAGTGTCTCTTGGATAGATAACTGTGCCGTGTACTCTCTCCAGGTCCCGACTAGTGTCTCTTGGATAGATAACTGTGCCGTGTACTCTCTCCAAGTCCTGTCTAGTGTCTCTTGGATAGATAACTGTGCCGTGTACTCTCTCCAGGTCCCGACTAGTGTCTCTTGGATAGATAACTGTGCCGTGTACTCTCTCCAGGTCCCGACTAGTGTCTCTTGGATAGATAACTGTGCCGTGTACTCTCTCCAGGTCCCAACTAGTGTCTCTTGGATAGATAACTGTGCCGGGTACTCTCTCCAGGTCCCCACTAGTGTCTCTTGGATAGATAACTGTGCCGTGTACTCTCTCCAGGTCCCGACTAGTGTCTCTTGGATAGATAACTGTGCTGTGTACTCTCTCCAGGTCCTGTCTAGTGTCTCTTGGATAGATAACTGTGCCGTGTACTCTTTCCAGGTCCCGACTAGGGTCTCTTGGATAGATAACTGTGCCGTGTACTCTCTCCAGGTCCCGTCTAGTGTCTCTTGGATAGATAACTGTGCCGTGTACTCTCTCCAAGTTCCGTCTAGTGTCTCTTGGGCAGATAACTGTGCTGTGTACTCTCTCCAGGTCCTGTCTAGTGTCTCTTGGATAGATAACTGTGCTGTGTACTCTCTCCAGGTCCTGTCTAGTGTCTCTTGGATAGATAACTGTGCCGTGTACTCTCTCCAGGTCCCGTCTAGTGTCTCTTGGATAGATAACTGTGCTGTGTACTCTCTCCAGGTCCCGTCTAGTGTCTCTTGGATAGATAACTGTGCTGTGTACTCTCTCCAAGTCCCGTCTAGTGTCTCTTGGATAGATAACTGTGCCGTGTACTCTCTCCAGGTCCCGACTAGTGTCTCTTGGATAGATAACTGTGCCGTGTACTCTCTCCAGGTCCCGTCTAGTGTCTCTTGGATAGATAACTGTGCTGTGTACTCTCTCCAGGTCCTGTCTAGTGTCTCTTGGATAGATAACTGTGCTGTGTACTCTCTCCAGGTCCCGTCTAGTGTCTCTTGGATGGATAACTGTGCCTTGTACTGTCTCCAGGTCCCGTCTAGTGTCTCTTGGATAGATAACTGTGCCGTGTACTCTCTCCAAGTCCCGTCTAGTGTCTCTTGGATGGATAACTGTGCTGTGTACTGTCTCCAGGTCCTGTCTAGTGTCTCTTGGATAGATAACTGTGCCGTGTACTCTCTCCAGGTCCCGTCTAGTGTCTCTTGGATAGATAACTGTGCCGTGTACTCTCTCCAGGTCCCGTCTAGTGTCTCTTGGATAGATAACTGTGCTGTGTACTCTCTCCAAGTCCCGTCTAGTGTCTCTTGGATAGATAACTGTGCCGTGTACTCTCTCCAGGTCCCGACTAGTGTCTCTTGGATAGATAACTGTGCCGTGTACTCTCTCCAGGTCCCGTCTAGTGTCTCTTGGATAGATAACTGTGCTGTGTACTCTCTCCAGGTCCCGTCTAGTGTCTCTTGGATAGATAACTGTGCTGTGTACTCTCTCCAAGTCCCGTCTAGTGTCTCTTGGATAGATAACTATGCCGTGTACTCTCTCCAGGTCCCGACTAGTGTCTCTTGGATAGATAACTGTGCCGTGTACTCTCTCCAGGTCCCGTCTAGTGTCTCTTGGATAGATAACTGTGCTGTGTACTCTCTCCAGGTCCTGTCTAGTGTCTCTTGGATAGATAACTGTGCTGTGTACTCTCTCCAGGTCCCGTCTAGTGTCTCTTGGATGGATAACTGTGCCTTGTACTGTCTCCAGGTCCCGTCTAGTGTCTCTTGGATGGATAACTGTGCCGTGAACTCCCTCCAGGTCCCGTCTAGTGTCTCTTGGATGGATAACTGTGCTGTGTACTGTCTCCAGGCCCCGTCTAGTGTCTCTTGGATGGATAACTGTGCCGTGTACTCTCTCCAGGTCCCGTCTAGTGTCTCTTGGATAGATAACTGTGCCGTGTACTCTCTCCAGGTCCCGTCTAGTGTCTCTTGGATAGATAACTGTGCCGTGTACTCTCTCCAGGTCCCGTCTAGTGTCTCTTGGATGGATAACTGTGCCGTGTACTCTCTCCAGGTCCCGACTAGTGTCTCTTGGATAGATAACTGTGCCGTGTACTCTCTCCAGGTCCCGTCTAGTGTCTCTTGGATAGATAACTGTGCTGTGTACTCTCTCCAGGTGCCGTCTAGTGTCTCTTGGATGGATAACTGTGCCATGTACTCTCTCCAAGTCCCGTCTAGTGTCTCTTGGATAGATAACTGTGCCGTGTACTCTCTCCAGGTCCTGTCTAGTGTCTCTTGGATGGATAACTGTGCCATGTACTCTCTCCAGGTCCTGTCTAGTGTCTCTTGGATAGATAACTGTGCCGTGTACTCTCTCCAGGTCCCGTCTAGTGTCTCTTGGATAGATAACTGTGCCGTGTACTCTCTCCAGGTCCCGTCTAGTGTCTCTTGGATAGATAACTGTGCCGTGTACTCTCTCCAGGTCCCGACTAGTGTCTCTTGGATAGATAACTGTGCCGTGTACTCTCTCCAGGTCCCGTCTAGTGTCTCTTGGATAGATAACTGTGCCGTGTACTCTCTCCAGGTCCCGACTAGTGTCTCTTGGATGGATAACTGTGCTGTGTACTCTCTCCAGGTCCTGTCTAGTGTCTCTTGGATAGATAACTGTGCCGTGTACTCTCTCCAAGTCCTGTCTAGTGTCTCTTGGATAGATAACTGTGCCGTGTACTCTCTCCAAGTCCCGTCTAGTGTCTCTTGGATAGATAACTGTGCTGTGTACTCTCTCCAGGTCCCGTCTAGTGTCTCTTGGATAGATAACTGTGCTGTGTACTCTCTCCAAGTCCCGTCTAGTGTTTCTTGGATAGATAACTGTGCTGTGTACTCTCTCCAAGTCCCGTCTAGTGTCTCTTGGATAGATAACTGTGCCGTGTACTCTCTCCAGGTCCCGTCTAGTGTCTCTTGGATGGATAACTGTGCCATGTACGCTCTCACAGTACCGTCTAGGGTTTCTTAGATAAATAAATATGCCAATGTTTGTTAGCTCAATGTTAGATGTTGGCTGTATACGCAAACAACAGCTGTTCAACCAGCAATATAATACATTTAAAGACACCGACATGGGAGTAAATCAATTTACACGAACCTTCCAAATGAAAATAGTGTACTTTCTTGCAAATACAGAAAACCAAATGCTTTAAAATACATTGAATACAAAATCAATTCTCAAATCAATTTGTGCTCCTACCGGAGGCCGTAGTCCCTGATGAATATTAACCATTTATGGACAAATGGCAAATTCCCATGCACACACACGAACAAGCAAATTCAGCTCCATTAACCCACAGCAGGATCAAGAAACCTACTAGCTAATATTGACCAAGACTAAGTAATACTAAACACAACCATGTACATTGCCCACAGACCACGCTGACTCCAATTAACAGGAATTCCAGATTTTTTATGCGTGACGAGTGTTAGAAAGCACTAGGAGACCAAATAAATATAAAAAATAATCTACACAGAATAACATAACATAGCATAATGTAACATAACATAGCATAACATTACATATCATAACAAAGAGTAACGTAACATAACAGCATAGCAGAATCTAATATAACATAACATAACATAACATAACATTACATAACATAACGTGGCATAACATAGCATAGCATAATGTAACATAACATAGCGTAGCATAGCATAACGTAGCATAACATAATAAGGTGTAGCATAGCATAACGCAACATAACGTGGAATGTTGAACATACTGATGTTTACTGTGGGCCTTGGCCGGTATATTGTCAGCACTGAAAAGATGAGCGGCTGAGTGCGATTTGGACCTGCGGCCATTAAGTCACACACAGTTTTCTGAAGACGACTCATTGCCTAATTTGGCAAGTTGTACTTGCAGCAGATTTGTTGACATATGAAAATAAGTGAAATTGATAATAACATAAATATATCTGTCTTGCACTAATAAGAAATTGTGCATGCTGACAGAGTGTACTTTATGACGGGTGGAAGGAGCTACCTGAGGATGCTACAACAGAAGGCACAATTAGAAGACCCATCTAACTAGATCAACAGTGAAGCCTGGGTATGTCCCCCATTACATTTTAATAAACATGAGTACACATATTATATTCACCATGGATGAACAAGTAAACACTGGCAAACGGATGTCAAAGAGGAGCGCATTCCTGGATTATTTCATCTAGACAAATATTAAAATTAGAGAGTCCTGAGGGAGGACCGTCATACACTTTCATGGCGCCGAAACGTTAATGATATACATCGTCATCAGATATTGGTTGTGAATGCACTGCCTGTGTGGTAGGTCTGTGAGTAATAGAACAGTGTTAAGAGGCTAATGTAGTGGCCTGAATATCTGACACTGACTTCTGAGTGGTGGTATTGCATACTCTTAAGGTGCAGTGCAAGCATGATTAAGCACTGCCATTTAAGGGCTTTATACTGAGTTCTATTGAAATAAATTGATGTGTAATCTAATTATATTTCGTTATAGATTTACATTTCTAGAGATTTTTATGTTTGTAATGTTGATTATAATACAATTACATTTGTTCATGAATGATGTAAATCGACTCTGCTTTGGGTACAATGTGTTAAAATAGTTATATTTTGAGTTTCCGTTTTTATATGTGCCATGGGTGTCCATTTTAATAAAACTGAAATACTCAGGTGATCACCTACAGGAGTTTTTAATCTCCCTTTCCCTTCGCTGGGAAGGGAAGTGAGACAGGGTTTGAACTTCTTAAAGGAAACTTCTGAATGGGAGGTTATGGTAGTCAAGGGGTGATTACATGGGATTGTATGCTGAAGCTTAGTTTAGAGGTGAAGTTAGGATAGCAGGGGTGCAGTGCCACTCAGAGGTGATGTTTACGAGTGGTCATATAGTGTGCCTCGTCTTGGAGGCAGGATTAGAATGGAAGGGGTCGTAATGGCCACAAATTAGGGTCCTTGGACATGACTGCATGCTGTGTCTCAATTTGGAGGGAAATTCGGGATTTGAGGGATGCAGTGTCCCTCTTTTAGGGCTGTTTTTATGGAACTGTATGTTGTACTTCGGTTTGGAGTTGGAACTGGGAACACCCATCAGGTAGTGGGGCTTACACCCATGGTTGTGTGTTGTGCCACAGCTCTGAGGTGGAATCAGGATGGAGAGGCACAGCTGTCCTCAGTTTGTGGTGTTTATACAGAATTTTGCCTCAACTTTGAGCTACAATCAGGGTGGGGGGTGCAGTGACCCCTAATTGTGTTTACGCAAGGCAGGATGCGTTGTCACTCCATGGAGGTAGAAACAGGTGGTAGGGGTGTAGGTACTCTCGGGTAGGGATGTTCACACAGGGCTGTTTGCTGTGTCTCAGCTTAGAGGTAGAATCAGAGTAGGAGAGGGGTGCGGCGACCTTCAATTAAGGTTGTTTACAGAATATTGTACGCAGTGCCACATCTTTGAGGTGGTTTAAGGGTTGGCAGGCAGGTGAAGGTACCCTCAGTTAGAGGTGTTAACACAGGATTGTTTGTGGTGCCTCAGCTTGGGGATACAATAGTAGGAGAGCGGTGTGATGACCCTCAGTTAGGGTTATTTGCAGAGTAATGTACACAGTCCCAAATCCTGGAGGTGGAATCAGGGTTGGCGGGTGTAGCTACCCACTTTCAGGGGTGTTTACACAGGTCTGTTTGTCGCGTTTCAGCTTGGAGGTAGAACTTGGGCAGGAAGGGTGCAGCGACCCTCAGTTAGGGGTATTTACACGGGATAGGTTGCAGTGCATCACCCTGGAGGTAGACCCAGGAGAAAGAGGGGTGCAGCACCTCTCGGAGGAGTTAATACATTGTTGTATGTTGTGCCTCAGCTTGGAGGTAGATTCAAGATGGTAGGGTTGCGGCACCAGTCTGTTAGGAGTGTACGCTGTACCTCAGTTTGGTGGTGTAACTGGGAGTGCCCTTCAGTCAGGGTGTTTACACAATTGTACTTTAAAGAAAATATCTCCGAATGCTCTCATCTTGGAGGTAGAATAAAGGCGGGAGGGCACAACGAGCCAAGGCTTTGATGGCCAGTCGGATTATGTCACCCCTGCAGATGGAGCTGACAAGGCACTCGGTTCCCTCCACCTCCAGAGGTTGGAAAGGCCTGGTTCTCAGCCAAGACTGCACAGAGCTCCACGCAGTGCATTGGGTAGGCCGTGTGGCGAGTGACTGACAGCTGACAGCGTGAACGCACTGCAGCCTGTCTTTGTACAGCTGTGGAAAGATGAGGTCAGGAGAGAGGCGTAGATTTAAAGGGAAGGAACAGGAAGGGCTGTTCTGCAGAGGAAAGCCCTGTAGACTTAGCAGCCTTTCATTTATTTATTTATTAATTAATTTATTTGCTTCTATAGCGCAGGACTCAACCCCCGAAGGGGTATCTCCGCGCTTTTGCTCTTACCAAATAACCTTATCATGATTGATGAACTGTGAAGGTGTCAATGTATTGATAAATTAGCAGGCAGGGAATAAATACTATTTATTGAGGTATGTGGGGGGAGCATTTTCTAAACGTATACACTGTAGTACACAAAATGAGCTATGTGAGCAGCAACACTCAAAAGAGGAAAAAAAACACACAAACAAGACCTGCGGACCAGTACCGTCCACAGAAGCAGAGACCATCTCCACCGCAGCACCTACACAAACCTACAGCCTTCTAGAAATGCATAGACCGACAACATAAGGAAAACAACACCATTAAAATGAGACCGTTTCAGCACACCACATATTCAAATCAGAGACCTTTGCCACAAGACAGACACACAAATCCTTGAGATGCAACACTTATTCACAATGAGGCTGTGTGAGCCACACAACCCATACATGCTTACACTGTTCAACTCGTTTTAAAACAAGCTGCAGAACCTACAAAAGCTGAGACCCTCTGATCTACAGAGACCCTTAAACCCAAGACCCAGCCATAGTAACTGTGCGCACAAATGATTTAACCAAGGACATCTGTGCTGCACAATCCAAACAAGAGTCACTGGGGCCTGATGTGGTGGTGCACCCTATGACTCTTCTCTATCTTCACCTGGTTCCCCTCCAATTGCTACATCTTGTTCAAATTCCGGGTGTACTATGACGAGAACCACATCTTTCTATAGATTCTACATGTATGAAACTGACAATAACATCTGGCTTCAGATTCTATAGGTACGCAAACAAGACCCACATATGGCTTTTAGATTTCACCTGAACACAGACAATATTAACATCTGGCTTGGGATTCTATAGGTATGCAGACACTACTAGCATCTGGCTTTGGATGCCGTAGGTATGCAGACAATACTAACATCTGGCTTCAGACTCTACTGGTGCACATACAAGACCAACATCTGACTTTAGATTTTACCTGTATGTAGACAGCACTCGCACCTGGCTCCACATTCTACAAGTATGCAGGCGAGCCCCCCATCGCAAATCAAAATCTATATGTATGCAGACAAAACCCACATCTGGCTACAGATTCTACATGTATGCAGACGATACCCGCATCTGGATTTGGATTTTATAAGTACACATACAACACTCACGTCAGGTTTCAAAATCTATATGCATGTACGAAAGACACACATCTGGCTTTAAATTCTATACATACACAGCTAACACTACATCTGGCTTCCGATTCTACTGGCACACAGATGATAGCTCACTTCTTGCTTCAGAAACTTCATGAACCTGGCTTCAGGTTCTATAGGTATGCAGACAATACTAACATCTGGATGGAGATTCCGTAAGTATACAGAGGATACTCACATGCTGTTTCAGAAACTACATGTTTGCAGAAGAGACCATGTTTCCCTTCAAATTATACGTGGTGACAAACAAGACTCACATCTGGCATCCTGACCCCCTGCTGAACAAATGCCACCCCCTCGCTCACTCCCACTTCTCCCAGTTATATTATATATTATTGTCGAAAAAGATGCTTCCTTCTCTCATTGCTCACTTTCCCTGACACAGATAGGACCACCACGCTGTGGGGCTAGGGTGGTACCAGAGACCAACCATTCCTTTTGGTGATGATGCCTGACACAGGCATGGCGACAACTCTTCAGGTCTGATGTCAATCTGCGGTACTATTGCTCTTTACGTACACATGTTTGTCCTTCTTTAGGACTATAGTCATTCTCCTTGCCTGCGCCTTTCTATCTGATGCAGAAATGGCTGACTCTTTGCTTGGGTGGGACACTGTTTGTCCACCTGGTTCTGGTTGCCTTCTTGCCAGATTAGGGCCCTATCACCTGCTCGCAACCATCCTTCGGACTCAGACGTAGCCTCCTACAGGGCAGGGGTAGTTCAGCACCTCTTTCCCTTTGCACCTGATGCAGGCATGGATGACCTTTTGCTGGACTGGGGTAGTTCAGGGCTTTAAGTGGACCGGGTCTCACCGGGTCTGAGCACCAGCAGTTGATTTAAGGGGGCCTCGAAACGGTTCTCTATCGGGCTCTGTTTTGTGCCCTGACACCGGCGGTCCGTTTTTTTTTTTACGGAGTGCAGTGACAGTAGGCACATCGATGTGCGCGTGGTGAGCGTTGTATAGGAAAGGAAATCCTTTAAAGAGAGTCATTTTCTCTCTGGATTTCCCTTCTCTTTTTGAAACTCAGGAGCAGCAAGCAACATTGTCGTGGTGTCACCAGGGCTTTAAGTGGAAGTTTTTTCAATATTATATACAAACCATAGTTGCTGATTATTTATCTTATGCAACTAACAACCATTGACAAAGCCAATAGTCCTGACTTGTAGGTATGATGTGCCTTGTTGTATCATATATCTGGACGCAATGACTGGAACAGCAAAATACAAGTCGGGCGGCACACTGTGCTAAACACAGATTTTTTGTTAACGTGTTTTAAGCTACACCCTTAATTACATTGACCACACCCCTTTGAGAGCCCCCTAGTTTTTTCATCCCACTTAAAGTCCTGCGGTAGTTCATCACCCCTGCCCCCTTCCAGGCGTAGTTTGGTAGTTCAGCACCGCTGCCCCTTGCCACAGACGTGACTGTTGTCGTTCTGGGCATGGATAATTCAGCACCTCTGCCCCTTTCCACCTGACGCAGACATGACTAGCTTCCTATGGGGTAGTTCAACAAATTTGCCCCTTTCCACACGACACAGACAAGGCTGTCCTTTGCATCTGGTATTGTTCAGCACCGCTGCCCTTTTACACCTGACACAGACATGGCTGTCCTTCTACAAGGCAGGCATAGTTTAGCACCTCTGCCCCTTTCCACCTGACACAGACATGACTGCTCCTTTAGGCCTGGGGTAGTTCAGCACATCTGCCCTTTTCCACCTGATGCAGACATGGCTGGCCTTCTATGGGTAGTTCAACAAATTTGCCCCTTTCCACATGACACAGACATGGCTGTCCTTTGCACCTGGTATTGTTCAGCACCGCTGCCCTTTTCCACCTGACACAGACATGGCTGTCCTTCTACAGGGCAGGCATAGTTTAGCACCTCTGCCCCTTTCCACCTGACACAGACATGGATACTCCTTCTACAAGGCAGGCATAGTTAAGCACCTCTGCCCTTTTCCACCTGACACAGACATGGCTGCCCTTTAGGCCTGGGGTAGTTCAGCACATCTGCCCTTTTCCACCTCACCCAGACCTGGCTGGCCTCCTATGGGGTAGTTCAACAAATGTGCCCCTTTCCACCTGACAGACATGGCTGTCCTTCTACAAGGCAGGCATAGTTTAGCACCTCTGCCCTTTTACACCTGACACAGACATGGCTGCTCCTTTGGGCCTAGGGTAGTTCAGCACCTCTGCCCTTTTCTGACTGACACAGACAAGGCTGCCCTTCTGCAGGCATGCCTGGGGTAATTCGGCACGACACATGGGTGTCAATGCCGGTCCTGGGCAGTTTAACATCCCTGCCCCTTTTCCAGGGTCCACTTGATGCTCATAGCCTGCTGTCCTCCTACAGGCCAGGAATAGGTCAGCACCTCTCTGCCCTTGCCTCCTGACGCACAAACATGGCCGCCGCCGCCCCGCGCGCCAGGGGGCGCGGCCTCCGCCGCCGCCGCCGCCTTGGCGCGAGGCTCTTATTCTGAAGTCTGCTGAATGGCCTGGCGCGCGGCCTGATTGTAAGAATCTCTCCCCGTTTCCTGGATTCCAGGCGGCAGGCACGCGGGATTTGCTCCACGCGCAGCTGTTGCATCACTTACGCCAGGAAAGCGCTCGCTGGCGGTGCAGGGGAGTCAGTCCATCAGGAGGCGGGATGCAAATACTTGCTCTCCGACACTTTCTCTCCAGGGGCCCCGCCGCTTCTACGTGCGAAGCGAACCCCGGGCCCCCCAGCCGCACCCCTCCGCCTGGCGGGACGGGATCAAAGAGGGGGAGCAGAGATCGGCTCCATTTCTGCCCTTCGCTTCCTTTATTTTTAGGGAAACAAGCAGCAGGAGGAGAGAACAGGCGTGTTCATTTTTGACGTCTGAGATATTGTGTTGCATGTTTTTTGGAAACCTCAGGGTTGACCATATATTTGTTGCAGTTGGGTGGTTCAGTGGACAGACTATTTGCTTGCATCTTAACCCTCAAAAGGGGACTGGTCGCATTATCTATCCATCCTTCTATCCAGCCGTCTATCTATCTATCTATCTATCTATCTATCTATCTATCTATCTATCTATCTATCTATCTATCTATCTATCTATCTATCTATCTATCTATCTATCTATCTATCTATCTATCCATCCTTCTATCCAGCCGCCTATCTGTCTGTCTATCTATCTATCCATCTATCCACCTGTCCATCTGTCTGTCCATCTGTCTGTCTGTCTATCTATCTATCTATCTATCTATCTATCTATCTATCTATCTATCTATCTATCTATCTATCTATCCATCCTTCTATCCAGCCGCCTATCTGTCTGTCTATCCATCTATCCATCTATCCATCTGTCCATCTGTCTGTCTGTCTATCTATCTATCTATCTATCTATCTATCTATCTATCTATCTATCTATCTATCTATCTATCTATCTATCTATCTATCTATCTATCCCCGGTAACTGGGTAGTTCCCAAGTTTATCTAGAGAGCAGCTCTTTTTTATGTGGCACCCAGGGCTTTAATTGGGCTAGGTCCCGCCGGAGCTGAGCACCAGCAGTTCTAAAAAGCAGGTGCTGAGACGGGTCCCTATCGGGCTCTCCGTTTTTCCATCACCCTTCAGGTGAAAAATAAATCTTAACTCTGCAGCGGTGCCACCCTTCACTGCCTTTGAGGTAACTTCAAGGAGACTGGTTCTAGTTCTTTCACAGTCTCATCATTTCGGAACTGAAGGATTGTCATATTATATTCAATGAAGTCATTGTTGGTGCTTTTGCAACTAACAATCATTGACAAAGCCAATACTTTTGGCTTGCTGTAGGTGTAATGTTACTTGTTGTATTATATATCTGAATGCAATGACAGAAGCAGCAAAATAACAGTCGAGGGCACACTGTGCTAAGCACAGATTTTTCGCTTACATGTTTTTAAGCCACGCCCTTAATTACATTGAAACTTCAAAAAAGTGCCAGCAAGGGATTTTACTTAAAAATATTCGTCGCAGATAGCAGATTTTCAATTTAATGCATATGTTTATCTGTTCCAACCTAAATGGTATCTGAAAAATTCTTTATGAGTGTAGTTTTTAGACAGAGAAGAACATGAAAAGAAAGCAAGCAGCACGGGATAACTATTGTATCAAAAATATTTCTTTTATGTTTCAAACAGAAATTCATAGGGTACAAAATAACAGTGCAGAACTGATCATAATGATTTCAAATGAGTGAGAAACTTAAGACTCATTCCTACAGATCATTTGAATAAAAAGACCAAGCCTGTGCACATAAAAACAAATGACTCTTATTTATCTAAAATAAAGATCACTTGTGTAATGAAAAGCAGATGTAGTAATGGACTCAGTAGTCAACGTTTCGGTCTTGTATGGTATAACTTTTTCAGGCCTTCCTCAGGACAGAAAAATATAACCATCCATGCCATAGTGGGGTGGTATAAATATCGAGCGGAAGGCATCGGCAACCGTCTGTGTTAACAACAGTAAATTTGCCAATAAATGTATACATGCCATAGTGGGGTGTTATAAATATCGAGCGGAAGGCATCGGCAACCGTCTGTGTTAACAACAGTAAATTTGCCAATAAATGTATACTGCTGCAAACGTCCACCATACCAGGAGGCAGTACTTATATGTAATACTGCGGTCACAAACAATTTAATATTCTTGAATTTAGACGAGACATTTGATCTGCTTCCAGGTTATTTGAACTTAAATACACAGCGGTCTGTTTAAAAACTCACCGCGGCCGATTATTTTCTAACACCATGGCTTCGCCTCACTCGGTTCTAGATCAGAAGCCATGAATAAACTGCCCATGGTCGTCTCTTACACTGTGTAACATGGGTGTATTATATTGCGGTTAGGACCACATTGCGGCCATGAACATATCTAAGGGGTGAAATTGAATTCTATGTTACTTTGAGAAATTACATACTTGACAAGCGCCTAGATCACTTTATGATGGTCTTACAAACAATATATTTGGTGTAACTTTCATGTTTAAATCTATGAATAACCCATGTGTCTTTTAACACAAGTTATTTAAACATTTCACATGTGAGACCATGGAAACATTTAACAGCATTCATGTCTAATACTGGAGAAGAGAAAAAAATAGATAAGTTGATTCAAAGAACACTTTAAATTCAATCTTTACAGACTGGCCAAAGTAACGAAGGTCAACAAACTAAAAGGAGTAAGATACACGACTGCTCGTGACAAAAAGAACAATTTAGAGCATCAATCAGCTCAAGAAATTCGGATTACTCGGGTAAACATCCGTGAAATAACAGCTGAGGCAATAAATGCCTTTACCAAATGACACATTTCTCTGATACTGTTTTCTCTTACTTCAGATCATTAAGATCATTGTCAAAAACTATAAAGACCTCATTAATGCCTGAAGTTTCATCAGGATAAATCACAAAAAGTAAGCTGACAAATTGGGGGATTGAACCAAGATTTGTAAATTAGGTTGTAATTATCTCACTGGTCAGGTAGTCATCCATTAGAAAAGGATATATCCTGGCTGTTTATACAAAGAAATAGATTGAACATTAGACCAATAGAGATATGTTGGTTGTAAATTGCACACTTGTTCTTTGAAATGAAAGAAAAAACTAAAAAAGTTATTGTGGCATATAAGTAATTTTAAATTATGTCTTTGTAGGGGGTTACAGCTACATGCAAATATTTTTCTGTCCTGAGGAAGGTTTGAAAGAGTTATACCGTCAAGACCGAAACGTCGACTACTGAGTCCATTACTACATCTGCTTTTCATTACACAAGTGATCTTTATTTTAGATAAATAAGAGTCATTTGTTTTTTATTTGCACAGGTTTGGACTTTTTATTCAAATGATCTGTAGGAATGAGTCTTAAGTTTCTCACTCATTTGAAAGCATTATGATCAGTTCTTCACTGTTAATTTGTACCCTATGAATTTCTATTTGAAATATATAAAAGAAATATTTTTGATACAATAGTTTTTCCGTGCTGCTTGCTTTCTTTTCATGTTCTTCTCTGTCTAAAAACTAGACTCATAAATAATTTTTCAGATACCATTTAGGTTGGAACAGATAAACATATGCATTAAATTGAAAATCTGCTATCTGCGACAAACATTTTTAAGTAAAATCCCTTGCTGGCATTTTATTGAAGTTTCTAAGTCTGCCCAAGCCCGCAAGGGTATATTGGGTCCCACACCCTTCCTTTTTGTCTTAATTACATTGGCCATGCCCGTTTGAGAGACCCCCCAGTTTTTCCATCCCACTTAAAGCACTGGGTGCACCCTACAGCACCAGTGACTCTCTGAATCTGCTCACCTCAAATGTCTGTTTTTCTAGCGGTGTTTAAGCATAGGACACACCACATTGCCATAGAATTGTTTCCAGGCTAAAGTGATGCATCAAAATACGACATATATTTCTACGTATTCACGCCAAGTATTGGCTGAAAAGAGAACTGATCTAAAGGGGATGATGGACGGAGTGTTAAACATTGCAAGTACTCACCCCCAGTCAACTGCTCTGGGTTTAATCCATCATCATTATTTAGCTCACTCTGCCACCCCAGTTCAGACATGGCCATATGCAAATCAGTCTGACCATGCGCCTCATGGGAACAGTCCAGCCCGAACTGCCAAGCCATGTCTTCCCTGGACCGGAAACAAGCATCCTGGGACCGGTTTCTGGCTAATCAGCCGTCATCAGCCAGGCTAGCTTGAATCCAGTGGCAAAGTGAGCAAGGGACCCATGTCTGAAAAGAGAACTGATGCCTATGTAGAATAATGCTGTGATTTAGGCAGAATCCTACAAGTTGTAACAAGTGGAGAAGGTGAAATATTGGTTCAGGTCTCACAGTTCAAGAGAAGACAGTTTAGCCCCTACAACAGATCTCCTAGGAATGTGTTCCTTGTTTATCTGGTGGTGGTAAAAGGGCTATGGTGGGTGCTGGTGTCAGAGGTGCAACTAGAAACAGATTTTTTTGGGGGGGCTACTAAAAATTTCAGGGGGGGGGCAATTCTTCCAGCAATAGGCAGAGTGGAGATGAAGGGGTGAAAAAACAACAAAGCATTGTTAACACGTAAATGGCCTTTTAAAGACCTGTGAAGTACTCGGGTGCGGCTGCAATAAGATTGTCGCCAGCCCGGGGAGCTGTCTCAGCCCAGGCTGAAACCCACGGGGGGGGCTGAAGCCCTTTGAGCCCAATGGGCGTTGCTCGCCTGACTGGGGTTTAGACTGGAGTTTGAACCCTCTTTCTGGAAGTTCGACATGCTTGTGAAATGGTTAACTGAGATGCTTCTCTCTGATCAGTCAGTATGTAGCTTATTTCTGTTCCGGCCTTGAGACCAAGTGACTGACCAGATGTTTGCTACACAGCTCTACAGCAAGCCACCTCTAAGAACCGAGTAGTAGTTGTCGAGTGTGTTCGCAGCTTCTATGTCCATTTAATCCCCTCTTCTGTGCTGGGGGATGGTCTCTCTTGGGGGCAAACTGAAGTCCCTATGTTCACCCATTTTTTACCCCTATTTAAGGTGTGTCTCCCCTGATGGTAGGGGAGGTTTGGGAGCAATTTATCATTTACTTTTCTCATAAGGGATCCTTGATCCTCTCTGGAGATGAAACAAAAGTTCCCTCACAAAACCCATTCACTCTTGGGACTCTTTTTAGACAAAGCGGTTTAGTTAACAGATGGGGGCTTAGTTTTTTTGTGTTTACTTCAGACCACTGTACTAGGCCACTCAATATGCTGAAACCTCCAGGAGCCTAGGCTGGGGTGTCTTTCACTGGAGCCGGTGCTTGGAGACATGGAAGGAAGGCTCCAAGCCAGCCGTGGTTATCTCTGTTAAAAGGTCCTCATTTTTGCACAGGGGACGATTAGTGGCAAGTCTTGCGGGGCTGTTTCTTAGCGACCGCCTCTGCTATGATTCTGCAAGCTTGGCTGTGACTGTGAGGCTATTAGTCTGATGATTGGTGTAATGATGGGAACCAGCTCCCACTAGGCCAGCTGTGCCGCTCCTGATGTGCTGTGCCAAGAGGCTGCAGGCATCCATTTCTAGCAATACCGGCATCTTCTGCTACATCCCCAGACCCCCAACATCGTTCTTTTAATTCATGGAGGTTTCAAGTTCGGCCAGGGGTCTTCAGAAGAGGACACAGCAACGAAAACGTATCCTTAAACGTTCTCAGATCCATGTCCAAGATGTGACTCAATCCCGCAGGTCTGGGGTTACGACATTGATGTTGTAATATCAACCTGAAAAAACAGCAACTCTGCAATCTTAACATGCACGATATCGTCAAGGTAAGTAAGCGCCTGTATACCCTCTCGGGTGATTAGCTGCACTATACAAATCGACTGACTGAGTAGATCTGGAGAGACAATCGTGAATGTAAATTTCCTTACAAACAGTTCTACAGCACACATTGACATTGTGGAGTTGATATTTATACAGGGTGATAGTTTTGTAGTCAATATTCTATCAAATAGCTAATCAAAGGCATATCACATTCACTCTCATCATTTCACTTATTCACCATAGCACATATCTGCTGTGGGTTACCTATTGCATTACACCCACACCTGGTTGCCTACCAAATTCTCTTCTTAGCCGTTACTACTTAAGCTTGTTGCTCTTCGAGTCACTACTCTCTGATGCTAAGATGTGCTTTTCTTTAAACTAAATCCTAAATGTAATCGTAAAGATGCTATTACCTATAAAATCCAAGTCCTCTACCACTTTTAGATGCCCAAACCCTAGCATGTACCATACGTAATGCTGCTCGTTTTTTGTGACCCTCCTCAACCGTCAATCCCTACATTTCCCCAACCCACTCTGCCCACCAATAAACATTTATTTAATGGCCAGTAAAACGTACCCAACTTGAACCACTAGTCTTCTCCTTCCTTGCCAGCTTGCCTTCTGCTTCTTGAATTATTTCCCAGTTTTGCTCTACTCATACATCTGTATTCCTCCATCGCCTGGTAGCTAGAAGGAATCCTAAAGTGGTAGTGATGAACACATTTCTGCCTTAGAATCCATGATCTCCCCTCCTGAACACTGTGCCCCTTTGTATTGCACACACGCTTGTCTCTCGCTGATTTTTCTCGGATTTTCTTTTTTTGTAAGTATTGAACCTGTGATGGCCAGTCTTGCGGCCTCTGTCTTGACCTACATCCTTTAACACTGTAAAGCGCTCTGATACCCGCAAGGGTCATGTTCGCACTCCATAAAATGTTATAAATAAAAATAAAATAAAAAAATAGCATTCCCTTCCTGGCCTTTCAAGCATCACTGCATCATTCTCCTACTTTCACCAGTGGTCTGATGCGGGGAGTCATAACCTCTCTCTCTCTCTCTCTCTCTCTCTTTCTCTCTCTCTCTCTCTCTCTCTTATGGGTGGGTGAAATGGTGGATGGTTGAAAGGATGGATAAATATATAGATGCATGGTTATATTGATAGGTAAGAGGTGGCATGGACAGATGTTCATTTAAAACAGCGTGTGGATGGAAGGACGATGAATCAAACTATATTTGGATAACGGAAAGGTGAAGGGAAAAACAGATGGATTCATGGATGAATAGATGAAAAAATGAAAATATGACTTTAACGCAATCTCTGTTCTACATCTACAACAGACTTCTTTTTACACCTTTTGACCTCCATAGGCGGTTTCCAGCATCTCCAGACATTTGCTGGTCCTGCTCTTCTCCGCAGGCAACTCCATTTCATATGCTATTCCTCTGTAAATCTGTTCATGACTTCTGGATACAGGTCTGGGCCCAAATCAATGTGATTTTTCATACTAGTATCCCCTTCTCACATACCAACGTTTTCCTGGGTAGCCTCTCTCCATGTTGGGACGATGTCGAACTTAATGTCCAGATTGTTGATTTACTGCTAGCTGTTGCGTTTCAGCAGATTACAATCAATTGGAAAAACTTCTCTAACATTTCCTTCAAAGCATGGTGGTACAATGTTTGCCACAATCACACAGGTTAGACACTGCTTTCGTCTTCTCCATTCATATGGCAACGAAACGTTTGGCCTTGTGGCTTCCCGTCACACTTTACCTTGATGCATCTGCCACATTTCATCCATCACCTACTCAACAGGAAGTTTCCAAGCCCCCTTGAATGCCCTTCACATTTCTCATTTCTTCATTATCAATTGTGCATTTTTCTTTTTGCATAGCTATATTTTTTCATTCATTACTCTTCCCTTGTTTGGTTCTCTTGCCCATGATTAACTCTTATTATCGATATTGTTGTATTGTTTCCATTGATGATTACTGCTATTATCCATGTTATTTTGTATTCTGCATTGACACCTTGTTTTTTTTTCTTCTTTTACCCAATACAATTCTTCTTTGAACTTAAACAAATGAAAATATGGACAGATAGAAAAAGGTAAAAGAATGGAAGGGTTAAGGGAACTTTTTTATACCCTCATAAGCACGGTGTGAATAGAGGCATGGATCAAAGTGGAGGATATTTAAATTTTCAGGCTGCTTCCTTGGTAACAAGGGTGTCTTTGACTAGTTGTAGGCTGATCAACTTCTGATACCTAAAGGAAGTACACAGATCATATTAAATAAAAAATAAAAACTTGTAGACATTCCCAATTTAGGTGCAAATCACTCACTTTAAAATGCGTTATTCATCCACCAATGGCAAGTTAAATTGCCTATTCACATTTCTGACTCAGATTTAGACAGGTGGAATAAGTAAAATACTACCCCCCCAGAGCCACAAAATAACTTAAGCAGATGCAAACATAATTCCAGGAAAATAATTTCAGGATGTGTACCAGTAAAATACCATCCATTGCATACTTAGAATATTGCACCCATGATGTGTTTTAGTCTGTGAGTTTATCATGGGAGGGTGAGTTGTCTAGATCTAAGCCAGACACCAGTACCAGTAAACAAACTTGTGCCAAGGACTTGACACTGAGGTCTGATGAGTCTTCCTCGTGATTGTCAGAAGAAATGACGAGTTAAGAGGAGTCCCAGCCTAATTTAGATCCCAGCAGATGGGTTACTGTGTCACAACGGTGACGGATATCCTGTCAGCCGAAATATTAATCCCGTAGGATATTATGGGATTTTTATTTTTGGCGGACGGGATATCCGTCATCGTTGTAACAGAGTAACCTTTCCGCCGAAATCTAAGTCAGGCCCTTAGAGTGAAATAACTGTTTCAGCAATCTTATAACTCTTGATTGGAGATTTAAGATTATACTGAAGTGATTAGCATAGCACCATAGGCAACCTGCCTTCGGGAAACATAAAAGAGCCAGCCAAAATACCAAGAAGTAAATTCAAGTAGAAGTCCCAACTACTCAAAGCAAAAATCAGGTATAAAATAGTAGAAAAGGAGCAAACAATTAGACGAAGAATCAGGGTTTGAATGGGTTGCAGTGTATCTTCGGTTTATTGTTGCCTTGTTTATTTGGAAGAACTGATATCACTGGAAAAGGCTCAATTTCATCTTGGATTGAGAACCTCTGATAGCAATTTATGGACAGGCCTCTATCTTGGAAAGGAAAATTCATAAGGAATGTCCATGCCACTGTATTGAAATTAATGGTTTACTTTGGTAAACAAAGAGGAAGGCCAAATACCACATCCAAACATAATGTCCGTAGGATAACCCAGTGAGACTGTTGACGTTTTGAGCCATAGAGGAGAGCTCTTTGACACTGAGCAGCTAGTACCGAGGTTGTGGTTTTATCTGAAGTTGTGGTGAAGGAGTAGGATTGAGTCTACAAGTTCAGACGTAAGGCTAGACATCAGTTGGAAGGTGCTGTCCTGAAGGGGTCTGCGTATTGGCTCCTTTATGGGTTGAAACATTAGCAGTCTCAAAAGTTATCCTATGGACATTTTTGTGAATACTGATATACTCAGGATTGATTTGTCATGCTATTTGGATGTGTATATGGGTATATATGTATAAAACACTTGTTTTTGCACTGAGGACTTTTACTGCACCATGCGCCATCTACATTGATTGCGCTACTCTATTAGGATGACGTCATGAGATTACAAATCTCAGTGGCATGGCAATTTGGTCCCTTTGTCTCATCTGTTGATATCATACTTACTGTGGGATTGGTTTCATGGGTGTGATAGATCTGTGTTGTTAGTGTTGCCCCCGGGACCATTGTGTTCGTGTTGCATGTTTGACCCGGGTTCTGGTCTGGGTGTAGGCGTCGGTCCTTGTAGTTTTATATACAAGTTTGACATCCTTCATGATGTGTTAATTTTAAATTCCACCACTGCCCTTAATGTTTTGTGCTCCCAGCGACTCATGGAACACCTCATCAGGGTTACCTTGAGTGCTGAGATGCTGGAATAATCCAGACTTCGAGTGCGCCCAGCCATGCTTGAGCATGGCGACCAACAATGCGCTGTCAGGCAGCATACATAGCACTCTTTTCTCCTCTGAATGTGTGGAGTTTCTGGTAAGGCATTGGTACTATGATTGGCTCACATCTTGGCACAGATGTAAAAATTATATAGAAACCGAGGGTGTGTCATAAATGTGATCAGTTTACAGTACTGTTGGTGTATTTTTGAGGCAAACTATTAACGTTCCGCTGTAGAATTTGTCACACGAAAGTGGATAGGAGGTGACATTAAAGACAATAAACCATACAATATTACTATTTGTGAAGAACAATAGGAAAGCGTATTCCAGTGTCAGCTTGACCCTGGTCAGCAGGACAAGTCCTTTGTATTTGAAAGTTTGGCCTGCGTGTTCAAATCTGTTGACAGAGCTTACTTTATGCTTCTCTGGATTATCACTTTTTTTCCTTAATGGACTTCTCCCTTCACTTATTTGAGTTAGACTTGTGCTTCCCTTACCTGTTAAGTGTTACTGTCCTCTTCCCAATCGACTCTAGTAAGAGTTCCGATGTCCAGTGTAGGCCATGCGGGCCGGCTCCATACCAGAGTCAGGATAGTAACTGACTAGTGCAAGGGCTGAGATGCTTACTTCGGAGGCCGCTACGCTGGTGCCATATGTCAGGATTGCTGAATATCAAGGCTGCCTAGTTTTGATTCCACCTTGTGCTTCTTACTTCCAGCACTCTACACTTACTGTCTCTGTCACATTCCTGCAGGTTCTTTTCCATATTTGTTTTTTCCGTCTGTCATAGTTTTCCAGTCTTCCTCTTTCTTTCTCATTTTGTTTGCTTTCCCCCCTCTTACCTAAGGGTAAAAAATAAGAGTCTGCTTCACAAATTGAATGCTGGTGTCCACCACCTGCAACCGCCACAAATTAGGTATTGCTTCTACCCACGATACCTGGAAAATAACTCTCACTCTGATTACCTTGTGTCAGCTAGGCATTGAATCAGATACTTCCAAATGGTCCAAGTTTGCAGCTCTTTAACAATATCTGGAATGCAGTTCTAACATTATTGACAACGTTACGAGTGGCCGGCACTCGAAAAAAACCTATTCAATGTTTACAAAATGTATTGGTGTGATAATTATCACCTAATACAAGTTTTCCTCTTAAAAAGGGCAAAAACTGCAAAGCCATATTCACAAAGGTAAATTTATGTGTGAGGATTTACTTACATATAAAAGTGCACTTGCTTTGAGATGTAAACTCACACTTTTGCACTATTCATTTGCAAGTGTAGGTTTACACTTAAGTGTATCCTTAAATGTCCCCATCCGCTAAAGCCAGGGATTGTAGATATTTAACTCGAATGTCCGCCGCGGTGCGGGTGTTCGACGCAGTGGGGGGGCTGCGTTGGCCGTGCGCAGCACCAGGAAGGTAGTGCTTGCGTCGGCCAACGGCCGACGCGAGCACGCAACGGGTTAAGAGTAACTTTTCACACATCGGTGAAATTCTCCACTACTGGGACACAGATCTCTTTATAGTAAAGTATAGGGAAAATTATTCAAGTTTATTCGATAGATAAAATATATATAAAATATGTTTGAACGTAAAATACAATAGTAAATTAATTTAAAATAATTATTACTAACCTCAAATTAATAAAGGAAAATGTTGCTGCACATTAGCCCATCAAAGTAAATATTTACAATATATCAATGTATTTGATCAATATTATATTTTAAATGAAATGTACAAAAAACACTTATTAGCATATTAATATTTAATGTAATAACTTTTTACCAAATATAGTTACAAGTTATTTGTTTGTTTAATTTAAATTAGTTTAAATGTTTTATTAAAAATGGACACATTTCATTTAGTTATTTTTCAAAAATTGAGTTGCTTATGAATGTTTAAAAAATAAATTGTTTAATTTAATATAACTTTCTAACCTTTCAACAATTATTGAAAGCTTTCATTATTAAATCAAAAATAATGTTTCTAATTTAACAATCTTTTCTATGGGGTATTGTGCCCATGTCTCCAATACTTTCCATTACTGCATTACCTGTGAGTGGCCATGTTTGGTGCTAGGCTTACTTCAAATCTGGGTTGCAGAACATTTGTAACAGTTTTGTTGCCTTTGTGGTGGAGTAACTTCAGAAATGTAGTTTGTGAATAGCAATTGGCTTACTCTGTGTCTGTGTATAATTGTATTAGCATAAACCCCTCCTTACCACTCCATATACCCCTTCCTATTTTGGAGTATGTATTATCTATTTTCCAACCACTTGCCCTGGTCCTACCCACATTTACTACAAAAAAATATCTTTACGTGTGCGGTTATGTCCACCACATTGGCAGAGATGTGCACATAGAAAAGATAGGAGACGTGGAGGTTTCCGCCTGTAGATTAGTGAATAACATTTTGTAGTTCTACTTTTGTATTACTTCATGTACTACAAAATGCAGTATTTAAATAGGCCCCATTGGTTTAAGTGATTACTGCATCAAATTCTGCATGTTCTGGTATTTACTGGGCATTTAAACTCCCGCCAAAACTTTATGAAAGGTGTGACCTTTGCCACATCCAGCAGTTACCGGATATGATAAACATCTCAACACTTATAATTGCAACTTCTTGGAAGGGATTGCAATTTACCGGTACACTCGTACTGTGGGCTTATGTCTCTCGAAACCTGGGGACAATGTGCTGGCCCAGACATAAACCACTCCCTTTTGTACCACTTTGTTCACCATAAGTTGGCAGGGTATGCTCAGACGTGAGTCCCTTGCTTACTTTGCCACTGGATTCAAGCAAGCCGGGCTGAAGACGGCTGAAATGCCAGAAACCGGTCCTCGGAAGCTTGTTTTCGGTCCAGGGAAGGCATGGCTTGGCAGTTCGGGCTGGACTGTTCCCATGAGGCACAGGGTCAGACTGATTTGCATATGGCCATGTCTGAACTGGGGTGGCAGAGTGGGCTAAAGAACAGTGATGGATTAAACCCAGATCTGTTGACTAGGTGTGAGTGTTTGATTGGTTCAGATGCTCCGTCCATCACCACCCCCTTTTGCACCAGACAAAAACTCAGCAGACTTACATTGCTCCTGGTACCCAAAAGAGACCTCATCGTACCAATGATTAATTGGAACCTCCTTCGATCTCTTGTACATGCTGCAGCTCGAAAGGGGGAGAAGGATTCACAATGAAATCTCCCAACCATGTAATGAGTTACCTTTGGAATATGTAGGCTGAAACACAGCACCTCCTGTTTACAAAACACTCAGAACGTATCTTTGCCAAATTTGTTCTGGCATTGTAATGTATTGTAATTACATTTATATAGCGCTTACTATCCCTGATAAGGCGTTGAAGCGCTTTTTTCATGAGTAGTGCGCTACTCCGGAACTCACAAATGATTAGTGGTGAATTAGTATAGTGAATTATGAGATTAATTTGAGCACTGGATATGTTAGTCTGTTATTTGGATTGAAATGGATAGTGGAGGGATAGAAGAGGAAAAGGTTTGTATTTATATAGTGCTTGCTACCCTTGATGAGGTGTTAAAGCACTTTTCGGCAAGTAGCACGCTACTCTGGAACCCACAAAGGATTAGTGGTGAATTAGTATAGTGAAATATGAGATTAGTTTGAACGGTGGATATGTTAGTCTGTCATTTGGATTGAAAAGGACAGTGGAGGGATAGAAGAGAAAATGTTTTGCATTTATGCAGCGCCGAGACACCCTAGGGTATTTGCGCGCTCTATAAATTGCTTAAATAAAATAAATAAATTTATATAGCACTTGCTACCCCTTATGAGGTGTTGTAGTGCTTTTCGTCAAGTAGCACGCTTCTCCAGAACCAGAAAAGGTTTAGTTGTTAATTAGTTTAGGGAAATATGAAATTAATTTGAGCATTGGACATGTTAGTCTGTTATTTGGATTTAAAATGATAGTGAAGGTATTGAGGAGGGAAGAGTTTGCATTTATATAGCGCCTGCTCCCCTGATAAGGTGTTGTAGCACTTTTTGGCGAGTAGCAGGCTACTCTGGAACCCAAAAAGGATTAGTGGTGAATTAGAGTAGGGAATAATATGAAATTCATTTGATTTGAGGATTGAACATGTTAGCCGTTATTTGGATTATAACAGGAATAGTGGAGGGATAGAAGAAGGAAGGGTCTAGAAAGTTTTTTGGGGGGGAGTTCATAGCGGTAAGAGGGGGTTTGGGGTAAATAAAATGGAGGGAAGGGGTAAGAGTCAGAAGGAAGGGTTAAGAAAGACTTGTTTGGGAGATCTGAATAGTAAAAGAGGTATGAGATGATGCAAGGAAGGATAGGGGAGGGAAGAGTCTTCTTTCCTCTACAGTTCTTCCTACGCCTCTCAGTAGCCAGTTCCGTTACCTGATCTATCATTGCCCACTAATGACGAACCCGATTTTTCATCTTCAATTTGTGCCACTTGATTCGGGGGTTTTCAATCTGATAGACAGGTCTGAAGATGGAGAACAAACTGGCCTCTGTACCCCGGAATATTAGTGTACTCACTGTTATTAGTCATGGGCTAAGTAAAGAATGCTTGGATTTACATTAACATGTGTCCATGTGACTCCTGCCTTCAGTGGGTCGTGAGGACATTCCACGTAAATTTTATTGTGCAAAATTACCAAAATTACACAGATTACTCCAATGTAAATAAAATCTCGCCCAGGCCTGGCGATCTCCCAAATATTTCTGGGTATTGGAAATTGAAGCTACCAAGTTACTTACACTAGTTAGAAGCATGCAAGGGAAACCCTAGAATCACTAGGGCCCTGGTGTATGTTAAGTTGGCGCAGCAACAATGGTCCCCAATGGAGTGACCCATGCAACCCATAATCAAAACCAAATGGTAAATTAGTGTACAAATAAAATGCAAATTAGTAAAAATGCAATAAATGATGGAGTTATACCCACTTCTTCAAACAGGGCTTAATTTAGAAGATGTTCTCACTGAATATTGAGACTACTTGTGGTTGTGTTCAGTGGTCATTGTATATACCAAGCGAAGCAGAAGTGGTTAACAGGGTGCTATAACCTCAAATAACTCTTACAGATACCTCAAGCCAGGACATGCACATCACAGTTCTTCGGACGACATGCCGCAGAATTAAGAAAGGTCTCCAGCTACATTTATCAAGAAACACTAAAAAACAGACATCTGCCAAGAGTTGCATATTACCTTTACCAACAGTAATGTTGATTTTGTGCAAACTAAAAAAATAGCAGAATTGTTCTTTGACAGAATCCTCAAGAGCTGGGTGTCCATGCACTTGAGCACTGCCAGGCCACACTAGTGGCAATAAAGCGCTATACAAATCTCTGTAACATAATATAATGTAACTCAACATAACAAATATGTCTTTATGACTTGCCTACTCTTCTTATTCAACCCACCAATCATTCCACCAACTAACATCCTCCCATATTCCCTGCTACAATTGACATCTGACTTCCTAGTTGTAGCTTACTCTCCACTATTCTCCCGAACAATAATTTGCGCAAACTAACGTAATCACACCACAGCTAACTTTAGCATTTAACCCCCTCTGTGTCCACTGCAAGCTAATTGGGGTATTTGTGGTAATACATGTAAGTGTTACTTCTGATAGCACAAAGCTGAACTCGCTAGCCAAAAATCACTAAATTTAGCACTAAGCTTGAGTTCCAGATTAGCGTGCTACTCATCATAAATCACCTAAATGCTTCATTAGGGGGTTGTAAAATACTTTCAGTCGATACCCAGGAAGCATTGTTTGGAGTCCAGGACAACAAGTTTTCATTTTATTTGGACCAGTGGGCCCTTGAAGCAATAATCATTTGGCTGCCAGTTTTCAGAGCTACAGAATGGATCTGTGAAGGACTGTCTGTTATTAAGACAAGAATTTGATTCATATACATACATTCTGAAAGCTTGCTTATATGATTCATTAATGCAAAGCATTTACTATTAGGGTGAGCATTCTTTAGAAATACAGTAATACAGTGAGCTTCTAAGGGACAAGTTTTTTTTTTTACAAGGCAAGTAGATTTCTGAAGTGTCCTGTCCCTTGGACAAGATGATATTAGATAAATTCCACACCCTGGGTAAGCACTATATGATGCAACTACAATGCAATGTAATACCTGCTTGCTCTTTTTAGCTCTGCCTCATCCAGAGCCTGCCATCAGACCCCATGCAGTACGATAGATGGTGTGAGAAAGCTATTCTTGAGGTCAGCTGAAGGGGCGAAGGCCAGACAAATGCAGGCATTACTATTTAAACTGCATTTACCAGACTCAGAATTAACCCAAGTTTTATTTTTGCAGTTTTATATAGCACAAATTAAATCCAAATGTATTGGAGCGCTTTACATGAGCGTCAGTTACATTAAACAAGTACATGTCAATTTTTTTTTCTTTTTTAGACATAGAGAGACTAAGGGCCTGATTACGAATCTTGCAGTCCGAAGACTGCCAGACTTGCGGTGCCGCAGTGGTTGCGCCAGCCACCACTGCACTGGCAGTCCAACCACCCTAATACAACTTTGGCCGTTAGACCACAATTGCACTGCCATAACCACTGGGGAACCGCGTTCCCTGGTGGTCCGGCGGCGGTCAGGGGCTCACAATATGCTGGTGGTGCCGCTGCTACACCGCCATGCATATTACAAGTTTCAGGATCACCAGTGGTGTCATGGAGGTTCATGTTTTGCCCTCTGTGTGCATGCACCCGCAGTTCACAGTCAATTCTGTGCTGGAACGCACTGTGGTGGTCTTGTGGCAGTGGCTTTCTAAGGCAAACATAGATGCCTTTGAAATGCACTGCCGCAGGACCACCACGCCGCCCCGTCTGCCAGATCACAAAAAACTTGTAATCAGGCTGGTGGGCGGGCCTGGAGTGGAAGAGTGGTGTTGCGGACCGCTCTAGGAGCCAAAATCATAATTGGACCCTATGTGATTTGCCTAGAATCTCAGAATGCTGACCTGATGTCGGGTTTGAACCTGGTCTTGTTGCAAAGTCGGCAGGACTGGCTGTTATGCCACATTACGTACACTTTTCACTTGGATGTTCAGTGAAATGAGAACAACAGACTTACTGTTCGCACTCCTCGCCGGAATCTCCAAGCAGCTCCTTGATAGACTGCAGGCCAAACAGACCCTGCAGCAAAATTCATACTCGACTTCCCACTCCTAACCTACACCTCACCCCACCTCGGAGAGCTCACTGTCTCCGCTTTCACAAATGCAGCCAATTCAAACTCCTCATACACACACTTCAAGCTTTACACAGCATCGGTCTACTATACCTTAACAACCTCATGTGCTCTGATACCTTCTGGTCTAGCTGGCGCAAACTCTTAAATAAATAAATAAACTTTCAGCAGCCTGATAGACACCTACGCTCAGCCTCACTTTCACTCCCACATATCCTTGCATTCACAAGATTAGAACAGAAGGTTGTTAGTTTTCGTACATCTCACAAAAAACATGGAGCGGCCTCCCACAACACACCAGAGCCTCTTCTCACTTCTTGAATTCCACAAGAAGCTGAAGACCTAGCGTTTCGAAGTATTCTGTGAGGACACTCAACTAGGCACCTGTTCAAGCGCCTGGATACCCTCACGGGTGATTAGTGAGGTATACATATAGGCATAATGTAACAGCTGTGTGTCCAGGATTTCTCCCCAACAAATTAAGGTATAGAGAATTATTTTTAGGCATGCACACATTTGACATTATATGGTTCCAAGCTGTAGCTCGTAATTAAGTCATATTTTATAGGTGGGCCAACTTCAGAACTGACCGTCTCAGCTGAAACACACACACACACATCTCAAAGATTTTTGACAATCACGTATGAAGTTAGCCCTGCTTGAGGTTCGTCCTTATGACGTAAGTGAGGTGTAGAGATTAACAGAGTGCAAACAATGGATAATACTAAATATAGATTTACAAACGAATACAAAATATATGCCAGTGTGGGTCACAGGCTCTGATCTGCTCTCCTGTGTAGAGAAATCGATAGAACTCTGCCTCCTATGAAATGCTGGTGGGGTTGAGGAAAGAAATCTGTCACAAGCCATGGGACAAAAAGTTCTATATTAAAATTAGGAAATTTCATGACAAACTTGTGCCTCTCAAAAAAGTGAAGGTAGCAGTGTTAGTCGTGTGCATAGCTGCTCAGTTTCCCAAGTCCATGCCTGACTACCTGCTTTAGTCCCGGTTTTGTATCTGCACTCAGAAACGCGTCCTGCATTTATAATGGGATAAACAAGAGTGCAAGTCATAGAATGCAACAAAAAGAGTCTGGAGAAACAAGTCATGCATGCACCTTGGAAACATTGCTGGGTTGAAGGCGTCAGTCACTATTTGACATGTAACCGCCCCCCTCCCAAATCAAATTGCGACAGATTTATAACTATTAATTGGTTTTGCGTTATGTGTGCCAGCCTCACCCCAGCCTGGCTTCTCGATTAATAGTTGGCATGTGTGGAATTAGGAGGCTATTGTTGCACTGGCTGGCGAAAGCAAAATAACTAGGCCCAGAACATAAGGTAATGCTGGCTAAAACGACAAAAGTGACTGAGGGCATGCAGTCTACAGGTTCCAGAATGCACAGGGAAAAAACCTGGACTGGATGAGCGATTCAAAATGGAACTGGGACTCTTGAGCACACTGAACATTAGGAATAATATAAAGCAACTCAGCAACCATGCACTTAGAGTTTATCCATTTGTATCTCTTCCTTGAGTAACTTTACAACTTGTACATTTGCAATTTATTCTATTTGTATCTCTTCCCTGTGTGACTTTACAACTTGTACATTTGCAATGTTTTTTCCTGTTTGTATCTTTTATGTAACTCATGTAATCCTAAATCCTTATGTATCGCAACTGGTTGTTTTGTAAAGCGCTCTGACACCTACGGGTAATGTTCGCGCTATAGAAAATCGCATTAAATAAATAAATAATAATAAAAAAAAGAAATCTGGGGCCCTCCCGATTTCTCTGCAGCCAGGTAGGCTGTGCCGAGACTGCACGTGAACACAATCCAAAATGGACGCCTGGGGGAGTCAGGCAGCGCCATGGGTCAGGCAGTACCAAAAAGCACTTCTACCGGAAGTTGTTCCCTGTTGCTGTTCTGGGCAAGTGTTGAACACATCAGGCCTGCACCTGCCCACGTCCATCAGAGACTGGAGGGAGGGAGGGAGGGGGACAAATGGAAACACAACCCCCTTTCCCGTGACACCCATCAGTCAGGTCTAACGGGGGAGGGACATGAGAGAGCGGAGGCAAATGGGCAGCCCCCCCACCCCCCCCCCCCCACCTCCAAACCCTGTGGGTTCCCGCAGTGAGAGCAAACAGGGTTAATCTGACGCCCCCGCCGCCCCGCCCGCCTTTAAAACCCCAGAGTGACTGGAAAGTCATCAACAAAGGTGCTATTTTCAAAATGTTCACAGGGGGGGTGGGGCGGCGCGATAACACCACTAGGCCCCTCCCTCTGGCTGCTCCTGAGGCGGGAGGGAGGGCTGGGGAGTCTGGAGTCCAGGGAATGGGGGTATGAGAAACCCCAGGGCCTCCCTACCTGGTTAAAGAAACGCCACCACTAGTCATGCATTCTATGTTTTTTTGTCACACTACCAAGGTATTTGTGGCAATGTGTCCTTGTGTGACGTAAGTGGTGCTCGTGTAAAGCGCTCCAATCTCTTCGGGTCGAGTTAGCGCTATATAAATCTGCACACAAAAAGGTAGTTCGCCCTTTGAGCTCAAATAACAGGTAATAATAGGCCAGTTGAAGGTGGTGATTTATCACCCCAGGAAGCATGAGAGGCTGAGCTGTCCCTGGCAGCGTTTGCGCAAGCGGCCTGGAGGCTGCAGAAACACCCCTGCAGCGGACGCCCAACCCACCGAGCTATCTTGATAGGTGTGCCGGGTTAGAAATGTGAACAGGATAGTTGCATTATTTATCAATATAGATTTTGTTAACAGAATACTCCTGTTCTGGGGAGGAAGGGGGGGTGAGTGGGATTAGGAGAGGGTCAGTGGGTAACAGGAGAGGGACTGATGTGGCGATGCCGGGGTACAGGGGACAATGAAGGGGAGCAGTATCTGCTGATGAGCAGGAGAGGTACAAGGGAACAGGAAGAGAAACAGCAAGTGATGATGAAAGATGCAGGGTACACGTAACAGGACCAGCCACCGACAATGAGTAGCCAGAAAGGTGCAGGGTACATGCAAGAGGACCAGCCACCGATGATAAGGAGCTTGAGAGGTACATGCAGGGCTTTAAGTGGGATACAAGAACTGGGGGGTCTCTCAAAGGGGCGTGGTCAATGTAATTAAGGCCGTGGCTTAAAAACACATAAGCTTACAATCTGTGCTCAGCATAGTGCGCCGCCCGACTTGTATTTTACTGTTTCTGTCATTGCATCCAGATATATGATACAACAAGTAACATCGTACCTACAACAAGTCAGGACTATTGGCTTTGTCAATGGTTGTTAGTTGCATAAGATAAAGAAGCTGCAGCTATGGCTTGTATATAATATTGAAAAAGCTTCCACTTAAAGCCCTGGTGACACCAGGACAATGTTGCTGCTCCTGAGTTTCAAAATGAGAAGGGGAATCCAGAGAGAAAATGACTCTCTTTAAAGGATTCCCTTCCCCTACAACGCTCACCTGGCATGACGTCATGCAGTAACGTTTGCACTAGTGAGAAGTGAGCAGTGTGAGCAGCGCACATTGATGTGCCTGCTGACTCTGCAGTCCGGGAAAAACAGACCAACTGTGCCAGGGCACAAAACAGAGTCAGATTGAGACCCGTTTTGAGGTTTCCTTTAAAAAACTGCCGGTGCTTAGCAGCAGGGAGACCTGGCCCACTTAAAGCCCTGGGTACATGGTACACACAATAGGACCAGCCACCAATGAGGAGGAGTCGGGGAGGTGGAAGAGACAAGCAAGGAAAGCTGCACTTGCTGATGAGATAATTAGGTGGAAATTGCAAAAAACACAGTTGATGGACAGAATGTAGAACAATGTCATACATTCACCCCAGTACAAGGATCTGGGCCTAAATCCATCGTTTTTTTGCACTCCACACCACCCTGGGTTAGACACTGGCTATATGCAAATCAGCTCTGACCCTGTGCCTCATGGGAACAGTCCAGTCCGAACTACCAAGCCATGTCTTTCCCAGACCGGAATCAAGCATCCAAGGACCGGTTTCTGGCTATCAGCCTTCATCAGCCTGGATAGCTTGACTCCAGTGGTGTGGAGAGCCTGGGACTCACGTCTGAGCATACCCAGCCCACTCGGGGGGAAAATGCAAAAAACACAGTTGATGGACAGAATGTAGAACAATGTCATACATTCACCCCAGTACAAGGATCTGGGCCTAAATCCATCGTTTTTTTGCACTCCACACCACCCTGGGTTAGACACTGGCTATATGCAAATCAGCTCTGACCCTGTGCCTCATGGGAACAGTCCAGTCCGAACTACCAAGCCATGTCTTTCCCAGACCGGAATCAAGCATCCAAGGACCGGTTTCTGGCTATCAGCCTTCATCAGCCTGGATAGCTTGACTCCAGTGGTGTGGAGAGCCTGGGACTCACGTCTGAGCATACCCAGCCCACTCGGGGTGAAAATTGCAAAAAACACAGTTGATGGACAGAATGTAGAACAATGTCATACATTCACCCCAGTACAAGGATCTGGGCCTAAATCCATCGTTTTTTTGCACTCCACACCACCCTGGGTTAGACACTGGCTATATGCAAATCAGCTCTGACCCTGTGCCTCATGGGAACAGTCCAGTCCGAACTACCAAGCCATGTCTTTCCCAGACCGGAATCAAGCATCCAAGGACCGGTTTCTGGCTATCAGCCTTCATCAGCCTGGATAGGTTGACTCCAGTGGTGTGGAGAGCCTGGGACTCACGTCTGAGCATACCCAGCCCACTCGGGGTGAAAATTGCAAAAAACACAGTTGATGGACAGAATGTAGAACAATGTCATACATTCACCCCAGTACAAGGATCTGGGCCTAAATCCATCGTTTTTTTGCACTCCACACCACCCTGGGTTAGACACTGGCTATATGCAAATCAGCTCTGACCCTGTGCCTCATGGGAACAGTCCAGTCCGAACTACCAAGCCATGTCTTTCCCAGACCGGAATCAAGCATCCAAGGACCGGTTTCTGGCTATCAGCCTTCATCAGCCTGGATAGCTTGACTCCAGTGGTGTGGAGAGCCTGGGACTCACGTCTGAGCATACCCAGCCCACTCAGGGTGAAAATTGCAAAAAACACAGTTGATGGACAGAATGTAGAACAATGTCATACATTCACCCCAGTACAAGGATCTGGGACTAAATCCATCGTTTTTTTGCACTCCACACCACCCTGGGTTAGACACTGGCTATATGCAAATCAGCTCTGACCCTGTGCCTCATGGGAACAGTCCAGTCCGAACTACCAAGCCATGTCTTTCCCAGACCGGAATCAAGCATCCAATGACCGGTTTCTGGCTATCAGCCTTCATCAGCCTGGATAGCTTGACTCCAATGGTGTGGAGAGCCTGCGACTCACGTCTGAGCATACCCAGCCCACTCGGGGTGAAAATTGCAAAAAACACAGTTGATGGACAGAATGTAGAACAATGTCATACATTCACCCCAGTACAAGGATCTGGGCCTAAATCCATCGTTTTTTTGCACTCCACACCACCCTGGGTTAGACACTTGGTATATGCAAATCAGCTCTGACCCTGTGCCTCATGGGAACAGTCCAGTCCGAACTACCAAGCCATGTCTTTCCCAGACCGGAATCAAGCATCCAAGGACCGGTTTCTGGCTATCAGCCTTCATCAGCCTGGATAGCTTGACTCCAGTGGTGTGGAGAGCCTGGGACTCACGTCTGAGCATACCCAGCCCACTCGGGGTGAAAATTGCAAAAAACACAGTTGATGGACAGAATGTAGAACAATGTCATACATTCACCCCAGTACAAGGATCTGGGCCTAAATCCATCGTTTTTTGCACTCCACACCACCCTGGGTTAGACTGGAGTCAAGCTATCCAGGCTGATGAACGCTGATAGCCAGAAACTGGTCCTTGGATGCTTGATTCCGGTCTGGGAAAGACATGGCTTGGTAGTTCGGACTGGACTGTTCCCATGAGGCACAGGGTCAGAGCTGATTTGCATATAGCCAGTGTCTAACCCAGGGTCGTGTGGAGTGCAAAAAAACAATGGATTTAGGCCCAGATCCTTGTACTGGGGTGAATGTATGACATTGTTCTACATTCTGTCCATCAACTGTGTTTTTTGCAATTTTCACCCCGAGTGTGCTGGGTATGCTCAGACGTGAGTCCCAGGCTCTCCACACCACTGGAGTCAAGCTATCCAGGCTGATGAAGGCTGATAGCCAGAAACCGGTCCTTGGATGCTTGATTCCGGTCTGGGAAAGACATGGCTTGGTAGTTCGGACTGGACTGTTCCCATGAGGCACAGGGTCAGAGCTGATTTGCATATAGCCAGTGTCTAACCCAGGGTGGTGTGGAGTGCAAAAAAACGATGGATTTAGGCCCAGATCCTTGTACTGGGGTGAATGTATGACATTGTTCTACATTCTGTCCATCAACTGTGTTTTTTGCAATTTTCACCCCGAGTGTGCTGGGTATGCTCAGACGTGAGTCCCAGGCTCTCCACACCACTGGAGTCAAGCTATCCAGGCTGATGAAGGCTGATAGCCAGAAACCGGTCCTTGGATGCTTGATTCCGGTCTGGGAAAGACATGGCTTGGTAGTTCGGACTGGACTGTTCCCATGAGGCACAGGGTCAGAGCTGATTTGCATATAGCCAGTGTCTAACCCAGGGTGGTGTGGAGTGCAAAAAAACGATGGATTTAGGCCCAGATCCTTGTACTGGGGTGAATGTATGACATTGTTCTACATTCTGTCCATCAACTGTGTTTTTTGCAATTTTCACCCCGAGTGTGCTGGGTATGCTCAGACGTGAGTCCCAGGCTCTCCACACCACTGGAGTCAAGCTATCCAGGCTGATGATGGCTGATAGCCAGAAACCGGTCCTTGGATGCTTGATTCCGGTCTTGGAAAGACATGGCTTGGTAGTTCGGACTGGACTGTTCCCATGAGGCACAGGGTCAGAGCTGATTTGCATATAGCCAGTGTCTAACCCAGGGTGGTGTGGAGTGCAAAAAAACGATGGATTTAGGCCCAGATCCTTGTACTGGGGTGAATGTATGACATTGTTCTACATTCTGTCCATCAACTGTTTTTTTTGCAATGTTCACCCCGAGTGTGCTGGGTATGCTCAGACGTGAGTCCCAGGCTCTCCACACCACTGGAGTCAAGCTATCCAGGCTGATGAAGGCTGAAAGCCAGAAACCGGTCCTTGGATGCTTGATTCCGGTCTGGGAAAGACATGGCTTGGTAGTTCGGACTGGACTGTTCCCATGAGGCACAGGGTCAGAGCTGATTTGCGTATAGCCAGTGTCTAACCCAGGGTGGTGTGGAGTGCAAAAAAACGATGGATTTAGGCCCAGATCCTTGTACTGGGGTGAATGTATGACATTGTTCTACATTCTGTCCATCAACTGTGTTTTTTGAGATAAATAGGTGGAGCAGGAGAGAAACAGAAAGAGAAATAATTGCTCACGAGACACAGGGATATAAGACTGACACAGGAGAGCAGAGACAGGACGTAGCTACCAATGGTACAGCAGGTGCAGTGGTCCTGGAGCTCAGGGCCCTGAGGGTCCAGTGAACCATAAAAATTGCTGTATTTCAATAAATCAATCACCATTTGTAAAGTGCAGCACTGTCACCCCTAGGGGTATCTGGGCATTGTGTCTCAGAAGAGCCAGGTCTAGAGTCTCTTTCTGAAGTCTGCCAGCGAGGGGGCTGTACGGAGCTGAAGAGGAAGGTTGTTCCCGGTCTTGGCAGCGATGTAGGAGAAGGAGCAGCCACTGCTGCGGCTGTGATGGATGCGGGGTTTGTGTGCAAGGGCGAGTGAAAAGGAGTGCAGGTATTTAGAGGATAGATGGATGTTCAGTCGATGGTTGATGTGGGCAGGTCGTAGGCCATAGAGGGCTTTGGAGGAGTAAATGAGGAGCTTGAACTGGCATCTTTTCTGGATGGGGAGCCTGTGGAGGTCTCTCAGGTGGAGGGGATGTGGGTTAGTTTGGATGGGTTCAGGATGAGTCTTGCTGCGGAGTTCTGTATGGTCTGGAGTCTGATGAGGAGCTGGGTGGAGATGACGGCACAGAGGGCATTGCCGTAGTCAAGGCGGCTGATGACGAGGGCCTGAGTGATGGTCTTTCTTGTGTTGGTTGGAATCCATCTGAAGATTCTGCAGATAATGCAAAGTGTGTGATAGCAGGAGGAGGCAACTGTATTTTCTTGTTGTTTTATGGTCAGTTGGCTGTTGAGGATGATGCCAAGGTTGATGTGGGTGTAGGTCCAAGTTCTGCAGGCCACCGGCTGTGGTACCATGCAGAGGTGTTCTTCCCGAAGATCAGTACTTCAGTGTAGGAAAGTAGGATCTGCTTTTATAGTTACCCCCACTTTTTGCTTGATGTAATGCTGTTTCTGAGTAGTCTGACTAGGATCCTGCTAATCAGGACCGCAGACTCTCTGCTTTCTCCCCTAAATTGGTTTGGTAGTACTTAGGTACATTCCAGATTGGACTCTGGTGTAACTTTATCAGTCCCTAGTAAATGGTACAAAGGTACCAAGGGCATAGGTACACCAGGGGTCCCCTATGGGCTGAAGCATGTCTTATGCCACCCATGAGAGACCACTCAGTTCGTAACTACAAGCCTGACATTCCAGCCTGTGTAAGCTGGTGCTAGCACCACTTACAAAAGATATAGGTTTACCTATATCTAAGGTCACTGCACTTAAAACCTATAAGCCACACCTAAAGCAGGCCTTTCAATCCGGAAGGCAGGGTGCTCGGTTCTAAGTGTGAGGGTGCCCCTGCACGAGCAGGACACCCGTACAGCCTACCGAGTCCCTTCTACCGGGTTGTGAGACAGCCATATGACAGATAGAGGGAAACAGCGTCTTTACGTGGTTACCATATCGAGACTGGCAGTAATGAATCCTATCATGTTTTGTATCAAACATGTTGGAATTATACCCTCACACCATAAGCAGTGTGGGAGGTATGATTCCAATCACCGTAAAGCTCCTTTGGGAGGCTCTCTGTGCTCCCAGTACCAGTTTTCCAGACCTGGACAGCAAGCCAGGGCTGCTGCCGGCCAGAGACACGTTTCTGCCCTCCTGCTGCTGAGCCAAGCTCGAGCAGGGGAAGGCAGAACAATGGGTATCCTCTCACAGGGAGGTGTGACCACCTCCCAGACAGGATTTAGTGTACTGGGGCAGAGTGGGGGCGCTTGCCAGTGCCACATAGTCTGCATTTAGGGCACACTTGGTGCCCTCCATGCATTGTCCAGTTCAAACCAGATCAGGGAGCCGCTGGCTTCTGCTCTGGCACAAAACTGGACAAAGAACAGGGGAGTTTCTCCCCCTTGTCCAGCCCCTCCCTAGGGAGGGACCTCTGAATTGTCCCAAACCCTTTCCTTAGGGTATTTAAGGGCTTTCCTGTGGGTGGGTCCCTAGATTCGTTGTGGGACAAGATTCATTTCAGACACCACTTCTTCTTTGACCGTAGGGGCACTCTGGACTTCGCTGGACTTCGCTCTGGGCATCAAGGCTGCAACCAGGAAGACTCCTGCTGCTCCTGATCTCGTTGCCCTGCTCATCTGCTGCAATGTCCGTGCCTGTTCTCCATACAGGAACCTTCCAAGTCCTGTGGGCATCCAAGGCACCTGAAGGAATCTCCCTTGAAGTGAAGGAGTCACTTCCCTGCATCTGCAGGCACTGCAACTAAGCTGACCGGTCTACTGATCCTGGGCTCCCACAGACTCCAAAAGGCTTAGCAACACAGGTGGTGGTTCTTCACATCCCTCGAGGCCTGCCTTGTCCTGTCACCAAGTTTGAGGCCAGTATCCCTCGTCAGAGCCACAGGAACCGAACCCCTGGTCACTGTATCAACTTGCAGTTGCAAAAGCTTGTTGGCTTCCTTCTACCACGATCTTCAGGCTCCAAATAGCTCCAACTTCGAGCATCTCCACTGACCAAGATCTTCATCATCCCCACATCACCTGCACCGTGGGCCTGCATCTTTGGTGAGCTACTCGGGGTCCTTTCGCGACTCCAGTGCCTCCGGCCTGTGGATCGTCTTGAGGGTCATCTTTGAATTCTTTGCGCTTCCCTGATTGCTCGCGGTCTGCTCTGACTTCCATGCTTGAGGTGAGTCTCCTGGACCTAGCTGGTCCCGAAATTGCACCTTCTTAAACTTCCACATTGGTTGCAGTTGCCAAGGCTTGATGGCGCTCCTGCCGGGCACCAACCCCTCAACTCTCGACATCCGACGCGGGACACCTTGTGTGGCCCCTGGTCTTCAAAGCATCGCCTGGTCTTTACAGCTGCAGCTCCAAGGTCACCATCATCGCTTCTGCAACACTCGACATCGGTGGGCATTCTTCTTCCATGACTCCTGGTCACTGCTGAGTGACATAGACTCTGTCCCCTCTGCTTGCAGGTTCTTTACATCTTGAATCCACTTTTGGGTTCCACCAGACCCTTTCACCTTCCCCAGTAGTGGTATCTTCCTGAAGTCCTCCATTGGGTTCGACTGAGGTTTCCGATGCCACTTCACACCTATAGACCCGGCTTTCCCGGTGCAGGTATCCTGATTCCTAAGGTATCCACACTGGGGTGGCTCTTCAAGCAAGCTTCTGTCTTCCACAGGGTTTCTTCAGGGTCCACTGGGAAGGGTCTTTCTTCTTTAAAATCGCAACCACGACTTACCCATTAACTTGCATTGATCCAGCAGTCGTGTTCCCACTCTGCACATGGCCTCCTTGGGGCTCCTGGTTACTTACCTTGGGTGGTTCCTTGGGTCCCCGGCACTTCTACGTCTTCTGGGTATAGTCTTGACTCAAGTCGTAGTTCGCATACCACTATTTTAGTATATGGTTTGGTCCCCCCGGTGACCACTGTGTAATACGTGCTACTTACCTGTTTCTATTTAAAAGTATTATGTGCATTGTGTGTATGTCCATCTAGGAGATATCTGTATGTGTTAGAGAGTGTATTATAATAAATACATATTTTTATAAATACATTGTGTGGTTCTTTTTCACTTAATCTATACCTATAGGATTATGTTCTTGTAAAACAAGCTGCTTTACACTCCTTCTGGACTAAGCCTGAAGGCTGCACTCCATAGCTACGGCTTAGAGAGCTTTCTAAAGTTGTCTAAGACCACTAAAATCACCATACGGGTTGTCTGGATTGGTGCAAGCTGCCCCCTTACATAAGTGTGCACCATATACCAAGCCAGCTTCTCACATTCAGTTTTGTTGAAGTTGAGTTGGAAGCAGTTGTAACTCATCCATTTGGCAACTTTGATCATGGCGTTGCAGACGTTGGTTTTGGCGTTGGAGGGGTCCTCTGTGAGCGAGAGGATCAGTTGAATGTCATCTGCGTAGGAGATTATGTTGAGTCCGGGGGTTCTGGCGACGTCTTCAAGGACGGTCATGTAGATGATGATGAACAGGGTGGGGCTGAGGGATGATCCTTGTGGTATGCCGCATATAATGTTTTTGGGGCAGAGGTTAATGGAGGCAGTCGGGTACTGTGTGCGCCTATTTGCATCCTGTGAGGACCATCCATTTTAGGGCATTTTGCTATATGCCTGTGTTGTAAAGCCTGTTGATGAGGGTGTTGTGGGAGATGTTGTTGAATGCCGCAGAGAGGTCGAGGAGGATCAGGCCCACAGTTTCACTGTGGTTGAGGAGTGCTCTGATGTCTGTCAATCAGCGTGGTCTCAGTGCTGTGGTTGGCACAGATTCCTGATTGTGAGGCGCCCAGTAGATTTTTTTTGCTACCCTAACAGCTGGCAAGTAGGCCATTTTCCTTGCTTGCACCAGGGCGCATGGCATCCTTTCTACATAACTGGCATAGGATGAAGGAGAGAATGAGGGATCCCAGAGTCAAGCAGGGTTGCTCAGAAGACAAAGAGGTACAGAAGACACATCTGGAGAGCAGGGGTTGCTGTGGGAGGAGATGGAAGGGCAAACAAGGACAACTGGGAAAGCAAAAACAGGCTGCTGTTGACATGAAGCAACACAGACAACAAGCAGGAAAAATGTGGTCTGGTTAGGAATGGGTACAACGGATAGGTAGAAGGAGCAGACGTAAGTGATCCGAGCTCCCAGCAGTTGAATCTTTATAGGTGGCATCTCCAGGGATGTTTCACTGCTCCTCCAACTTGAAAACAGTGCACCAGGGCACACAAAAAATATGCTGTGCACAGTGTAGGTACTGTCTCTGACAGTTCACGCCTGGCCTGCGGAGAGCTCATTAGTGAAAGAGAAATCCCTTGTATGAGCAAGGGGCTTCGCCTTTTACAGGAGGTGGAAGGAAAGAGGCAAAAGCTGATCCTCCTGCGGAAGACAGGTGGAATATCTCACTGCTCCTGTCTGTCCGGGGTAGGTGGGAGGTCTCCTGGACACTGCCACACTCTCCCAAAAATCTTCCCTGGGTGTGTGGGGCCACTGACTGTGCATCACCTTCTTTTCGGTGTGACTTGCCATCCCATCCTTGGATAAGTAGAACCCTATAAAACTCTTTAAGTGAAGAAAAGAAAATAAGCATCACCCAGGAACGTGCATTTATTAAGACACCTGTATGGGATAATGTAAGCATATGAACACATGTTCATACTGTCTCATGAGGTAATCTAAGGATCTAAGCGAAGAAAATCACAGTGCATCACCTGTAAAGTAAGGATCTGCCTCCTGAATATTGAATCAACAATACCGATGGAACAAAACATTGAGGACAGAATTTAGAAAATAAAATATCAACAGGTAAGTTTAGAATTTCTTTACCTACCCTGTACATATATCTTCAAGGTACGTGAATGTGTAGTTAGGAATAATAAATCCATACTTCCCTACATGCACTTACCTTTTGATATTTTGTCCCCCAATATCAGAATGGCACGATATTGTTGGTGTCGATGTTTAGCGGTACAATCTAAAATAATCATTGTCTGCAGTCAAAGGTTTAGGTGAGCAAAACTTCTTGGTTAAAGTAGCATCTCTTTATGTATTAAGCAGTAAATATATATTAAATAACTTTTACTTGATTCAGCTGATTGGATACAGGGAGAATTGTCAGTGACTGTCTTAGAGAGTTACATTGTGTGTCCATAAGCGATTTTGAGGTTGGACGGGGGTTCTTGGAGAATTTGTAGTACTGTAGTCAAGGTTTTATAACTTACAACACACAGGCTGAACTAGTTGGGAAGCAGGGAAATGTTTTCTTACGGAAAAAGCCATCAATTCCTCAGTTGATTCTCAATCAAGCCAGATAGGCTGAACTGTTGTCTACTTCAGACCTCACAGGAGCCTTTTGTCTGGACCACTCCTAGGAGTATTGATCACAAAAGCTGGCATAGCCAACTTCTGCAATACATAAATGATGTGTGGGCCCATATATTGCCTCAAAATGTGTCCCTGGACATTTTCTGTTTTCCTTTATCTTGGTGCTTGTGCACCAGGCAATGGCCCCTGTAACATTAGTGGCCTAAGCCCTTCTTAAACTTTTAGAAAGGCTGATATCACCATACCACACTGTGGATAAGTCTTGCTGGCGGAAGCCATTTTTCTGCTGCCCCCTACCACTAAGTTTTGGCAGTAGTGGTGGGTGGTCTTATGCCAGGCACTATGGATCACCGGTGCATGTAATACCTGCCACACTAATTAATAAGGTGACATTTCACTGGTAGACCACAATGCAGCTTAAAGTAGAGACTCATGGGTGGGAAACATCCTTTACCATGATGGCCGAACCATTCGCTACAGTTACCACGGGCCGTTATAACGAATGCATCTTTACCACGCAAGTTGCCACAACGCAATACCTTATGGAAAGTTACGTTGATCTTTAAAGTACAACACTTTCCCTACTGTTGCTCAGATCAAGAGTTGGACTAGTAAATTATACTGCTCCAAAGTTCAGCACTTTCCCTAAGGCATGCCGTTGTAACGATATGCGTGGTAAAGGAATGCGTTGTAAAACGCATTCGTTGTAAAGACTGCGGAATAACGGCATGTGTGGAAAAGGCATGCGTTGTTCTGACATACCACCCTCGGGGGTTAATGGAGGAATGGTTGAACCATCTGAGGAGTTGGATGCAGCTCTGGTGACAACCACAGTGAGCATAAGCAGTGGAGAAAACGGATGCTGGTGCAGGAGGCAGGCAGGACGGGCGCTGCCTACCGAGGGGGTGAAGGGGGCAGGAAAGAAGCAGGGAAAAAAGTGGGTGGAAAAGAGATGAAAAGATACAGGTAACATGCAGGTGGGCCCGGCACTGAAGAACATGAATTGCTGCAGAGAAAAGCAGGGGAGAAGGAGGTGATTTGGAGTTGTAGGGGAACAAGGAACAGGAAAAGTGAGATTGAGATGAACAGCAATTGGAGGGGTACAGGGAAAAGCAGGAGCAGCAGGAAGTGCAGGAACTGGAGAGGAGATGAAGGGGAACAGGGAGAGTTGAAGGGGTACAGGGGGAGATGGAGGGGTACAGAGAGATGAAGGGGTACAGGGAGAGTTGAAGGGGTACAGTGGGAGATGGAGGGGTACAGAGAGAGATGAAGGGGTACAGGGAGAGTTGAAGGGGTACAGGGGGAGATGAAGGGGCACAGAGAGATGAAGGGATACAGGGAGAGTTGAAGGGGTACAGGTAGAGATGATGGGGTACAGAGAGAGATGATGGGGTACAGAGAGAGATGATGGGGTTCAGGGAGAGTTGATGGGGTACAGAGAGAGATGATGGGGTACAGAGAGAGATGATGGGGTTCAGGGAGAGTTGATGGGGTACAGAGAGAGATGAAGGGGTACAGGGGGAGTTGAAGGGGCACAGAGAGAGATGAAGGGGTACAGGGGGAGTTGAATGGGTACAGGGGGAGATGGAGGGGTACAGAGAGATGAAGGGGTACAGGGAGAGTTGAAGGGGTACAGTGGGAGATGGAGGGGTACAGAGAGAGATGAAGGGGTACAGGGAGAGTTGAAGGGGTACAGGGGGAGATGAAGGGGCACAGAGAGATGAAGGGATACAGGGAGAGTTGAAGGGGTACAGGGAGAGATGATGGGGTACAGAGAGAGATGATGGGGTACAGAGAGAGATGATGGGGTTCAGGGAGAGTTGATGGGGTACAGAGAGAGATGATGGGGTACAGAGAGAGATGATGGGGTTCAGGGAGAGTTGATGGGGTACAGAGAGAGATGATGGGGTACAGGGAGAGTTGATGGGGTACAGAGAGATGATGGGGTACAGAGAGAAATGATGGGGTATAGAGAGAGATGATGGGGTACAGGGAGGAAGCAGGTTGAGAAAGGGCCGGGGGAGAGATGAAGGGCTACAGGGAGAGTTGAAGGTGTACATGGAGAGTTAAAGGGGCACAGGGAGATATGAAGGGCTACAGGGAGAGTTGAAGGGATACGGGAGAGTTAAAGGGGTACAGGGTGATTTGAAGGGCTACAGAGAGAGCTGAAGGGTTACAGGGAGAGTTAAAGGGGGAAAGGGGGATATGAAAGGCTACAGGGAGAGTTGAAGGTGTACAGGGGGAGATGAAGGGGTACAGGGAGAGAGGATGGGCTACATGGAAGAGACTGGTAGAGAAGGGGTTGGAGGAGAGATGAAGGGGTACAGGGAAGAGACCGGTAGAGAAGGGACGGGAGGAGAGATGAAAGGAGTACAGGGAGAGATAAAAGGGTATGGGGGCAGGCAGGTATAGAAGGGGCCAGAGGAGAAACGAAGTGGGTACAGGAAGAGTTGAAGGTGTACAGGGGCATATGAAGGGGTACAGGGAGAGTTGAAGGGGTACAGGGAGACTTCAAGGTGTACAGGGGGATATGAAGGGTAGAGGGAGAGATGAAGGGGTACAGGAAGAGTTGACGGTGTCAGGGGGATATGAAGGGGTAGAGGGAGAGATGAAGGGGTGCAGGGAGAGTTGAAGGGGTACAGGGAAAGATGAAGGGTTACAGGGAGGAGGCCGGTAGAGAAGGGGCAGGAGGAGAGATAAAAGGGGTACAGGGAATAGGCTGGTAGGGAAAAGGCCGGAGGCGAGAATAAGGGATACGCTCTTCAAACAGAGAGAGCAGGAACCACAGAAGAGATTAAAGGGTACAGGGAACATGCAGGTAGAGCAGAAGATGTGGATGAGGTGGAGGGGTACAGGTGACTAGCAGGGGTAACAGAAGTGAAGAGGTGTACAAGCAGGGAGAGCAGGAGCTGTTGATGACTTGAAGGAGGAACAGGGTTGAAGCAGAGGGGGCAGGAGCTGGGTGGATACAAGGGTACAGACCCTCGCTATGAAAGAAAGATTGTCAAAGAGAAGCCAAGTGCTAAGAAAGTATAAAGCAAAGCGCCTTCCTCCCCTCCATGGTTTATCACACTTTTTATCTGTAGCTTGGAGGAACTAAGTGTGATTTTAAGTAATAATGAATTGGTCCATATGTCTTTTTTTACAAGATTGTTACGCTTGATGTAGCGTTTGATCTGTTTATGCCTATTCTATGCATGCCTACTTTATGGCATTTCTCTTATTCCGAAATAAACAATAAGCTGCAGTGCTAATGAAAGAGAGGGGCTGATGTGCTGAGGGCGGGAACAGCTGGAGAATGGGGAGAAAGGGGCCTCCTGGGAAAAGAATGTTATGTTATTTTCTACTTGGTATAGCGCAACGAATCCTACCCGGGGGTATATCTCGGCGCTGAGCCAGCACAGAATGGATCAGAACTGCTGGGAAGAAAGGCAGTCATGCACTCACTCCAAGTGGGGGTGACCTGGACCTGCCTGGGAGGGGCGGGGTAGAGGTAACTGTAGGAAGGGGGCAGCATGCGTCTCTTTCCTTGTCCATAGACGTCACTTCCTCTCCACACCAGGGTCCCTGGTCCCAGGGGCAGCACTTCCTCTGTGTGTAGGCAGCAGGCTACAGAGGCCTCTTGGGTGTCTGCTGAGCTGCTAGTTCATGCCCCCTATAGTCTGCCCAGGGACAGTCAAGGAGGCTGCGGGGGCTTTTTGTGGTTTCCTAAGGGTGGGGTGGGGGGCTGGCATTGCTTCTCTTTCCCCAGGTGGAAATCAACTTCAGGAGACGCTTCCCTTTCCTGGGGGGTGTTGCCTCACCCAGCTCACCTGACCCTGGGAGAGGTGGGCAGCAGGAGTACCTTTTCCTTTTCCTGAGGGTGGGGCCACAGGGTCTTGCCCCTGTGCCCATGTAAATGAGCTGTGGGCAGCTGGGGCATCTTCTTCCTAATGGGGGATTACCCTTCTGCACATGGGGCAGAAGGGTGGCACAGGGGTATATGCTATAGAGGGGTACTGAGGGGTAGTTTCTCCTGCAAGGGCCCTGGGTAATTGCTCCTAGGGAAGGGGGTGACCTACAGGGTTTCCTCTATTTCCTGTGTTCCTGAGGGGAATAGGGGAGGCCCCCCTGTCCATAAGGGAGCAGGGTGAGCTGCAGAGTCCTTTCCAGTTTCATGTGGGGCTGCTGGCCCCTCTGCGCGTGGGTCCCATGGTGCCTTCCTAGGGGGTGGAGGGCTGCTGGCCCCTCTTTGTATAGGTCCCATGGTTCCTTCCTGTGGGGTGGAGGGTTGGTGGCCCCTCTGCCCCTGGGCTGCATGGTTCCTTCCTGTGGGTTGGAGGGCTGGTGCCCCCTCTGCCCGTGGGCCGCATGGTTCCTTCTTTTATTTATTTATTTATGCATTTTTATATAGCGCGGACTTTACCCGAAGGTGTCAGAGCGCTTCACAAAAGGAACAGAAATGGAACATAATGAGAGAACATTACAAAAGCATACGTTACGTTACATAAAGTAATAGTGACATTTGTGATCAAACAATATACATGAGGTAATAAAAATTGTGAGCAACCAAAAATACATGAGGTAGTAAAGGTAATAGTGACAATTGTGAGCAAACAGAATACATGAGGTAGTGAAAATTGTGAGCAGCCAAAAATACATGAGGTAGTAAAAAGTGCACAGGAGGAAAAAGTGACAAGTGTGCAGTTACAAGAGAGAACAAAGTATCATTTGAGGTATAATACTGCAAAAGGTGCTAGACACTCAGGCACACGAACAAGCGTTATGTAGGCAAGGTGGCACTTGTGCAAGTATCAAAGATAAAAACATGTGAGAGGTAGCAAACCGTGTGTTACAAGGGCAAAGTGGTGTGTGCATGTTACACAAGGGCACCAAACACAAGTACATGGAAAATACTCCAAAGAGGCAGACACTCCAACCCCAGGAATACCCTGGGAAGGCACTTCCATGGGCATGGAAAATATCAGTAGTGGGAAGTCTTCCTCCAAATAACAAGAGGACGTGAATTACTTTTGGAGGTGTCTCTGGAGGAGGAGAACTTTGAGGTGGATCACTGAAAGAATATCGACTACCACAATATCGAGTACCCAAAATATCGAGGTGAAAATATCTACTACAAAAATATCGAGTTTGTATGTACAAACAGGTAAGTACAAAAATATCGACTACAAAATATCGTTTACAAAAATATCGTTGTAAAAAATATCGACTTTACTAAAAACAATGTTTAATTAAATTAATATAAAAAATTAATTACTAAAATATAATTAACAATACTTAAAATAACTTTTAATAATTAAATATTTAATGAAAGTAAAAAAAATATATATTTTTAATCATATTTCTTAAAACATATATATATAGTAACAACATTTAATTAAATAATAGGCAATATTGTATATGTACCCCAAAAACCCAAAACTGACCCTGAACCCTAAAAATACCCCTTTATCCAAAAACTAAAAACTGACCCTGAACCCTAAAAATAACCCTTTACCCAAAAACTGAAAACTGACCCTGAACCCTAAAAATACCCCTTTACCCAAAAACTGAAAACTGACCCTGAACCCTAAAAATACCCCTTGACCCAAAAACTGAAAACTGACCCTGAACCCTAAAAATACCCCTTTACCCAAAAACTAAAAACTGACCCTGAACCCTAAAAATACCCCTTTACCCAAAAACTGAAAACTGACCCTGAACCCTAAAAATACCCCTTTACCCAAAAACTGAAAACTGACCCTGAACCCTAAAAATACCCCTTTACCCAAAAACTAAAAACTGACCCTGAACCCTAAAAATACCCCTTTACCCAAAAACTGAAAACTGACCCTGAACCCTAAAAATACCCCTTTACCCAAAAACTGAAAACTGACCCTGAACCCTAAAAATACCCCTTTACCCAAAAACTAAAAACTGACCCTGAACCCTAAAAATACCCCTTTCATTTAACATAATTAGCAATTAATCAATTAAATAAAATTAATTACCAATTTCATTTTAATTAATTAACAAACATGTTTTAATTAACAATTAATTAAATATTACTACCAATTATTAAATTAACATATTTAAATAATTATAATTAAATTACTTCCCACCCTATTCCCCTATAAACCCACAACCCGCTAGAGAAAATAAATTATTTTAATTGACATAATTAGCAATTAATCAATTAAATAAAATTAATTACCAATTAAATTTTAAATAATTAACATATATTATTTAATTACCAATTAATTAATTATTACTACCAATTAATAAATTTACATATTTAATTAATTATAATTAAATTACTTCCCACCCTATTCCCCTATAAACCCACAACCCGCTACAGAATTAAATTACACAATAATTAAAAAAATAATTAATTAAAAAAAAAAAAAAATTGACACTTTTCACACATATTATAACATAAACACACTATAAATAATTAAATATTATTTAAAAAACTATATTTTTTACTATCTAGATTATATACTTGGATATTTTCACTGTCTATATTATTTACAGTCGATATTACTTCACTTGTGGGACACCCCCGCGCCGCACGGCCACCAGCTGCTGCGTGTGCCCCCAGCCGCCTCTGCCTCGCTGCCGCCTCGTTGCCGGCTCCCGCCGCTGCGAGTGGTTTTTTGTACTATTTTTGACAGTAATTTGTGCTTGTCTTGTAACTTGTTTTCCCTTGTTTTTCCCCGCTTTTTCGTGCATTTGTGCCTGTTTTCTACTTGTTTTCTCCTCCGTGTTGCCCTCCTTCCTTGTTGTCCGCCTACCGCCTTCCTCGACGCCCCCCGCCCTCCCTTCCCGCCACCGCCGCTTAGCCACGCCCCTTTTTGCCTTCTGTAACCCTCCCCGCTCCCGCCTCCCAGCTGCTCCGCCCACCCGCGCACTTCGCCTTAAATGGCGACCGTGCGAACGCGCAGCGTTGACGCGCAGCGGGCGCGCCGATTGTGCGCCGAAGGCGCGCCAAAGGTAAGCCCGTCTGCGCCCGTCCGCGACCGGAACGCGACCAGCGCCAGGACCCCTGGCCCCCACCGACGGAAGCCGACCCGACGAACCTACAGCGCCGCCGACCTCACCGCACTCAACACCGGCCACATCCCAGGATGTCACCGAGCCGCCCCGAAGCACACCCACGGACCCTTCAGCTGCCTCGCCTGCAAGTTCACCTGCATCCGGACCTTCCCTGCACCCGACAAGCCGAACTCCAGCAGCACCCACCTCAAGTGCATCCTACTCAACACCCGCTCCGTCCACAGACATGCCGTAGAACTCTGGAACCTGCTCGACACCACCGCCCCCGACGTTGCCTTCATCACCGAGACCTGGATGAACGCCTCCTCAGCCCCAGACATCGCCATCGCCATCCCAGAGGGATACAAGATCACCCGGAGGGACCGCGACAACCAGACCGGAGGAGGCATCGCCATCATCCACAGAGACACCATCCGCATCACGACCAACACCGACGACACCCTCACCACCGCTGAACACCTGCACTTCCAGATCCACACCAACCCGAAGACCACCCTCAGAGGCACCCTGATCTACCGACCCCCGGGACCGCGCACACGATTCAGCGAGGACATCGCCGACTTCGTCAGCCCGCACGCTCTCCCCTCCGCCGACTACATCCTCCTGGGGGACCTCAACTTCCACCTGGAGAACAACAACGACCGCAACACCATCACCCTGCTCGACAACCTCGACAACCTCGGACTCAAGCAACTGGTGACCACCCCCACCCACCTCGCCGGACACACACTCGACGCCGTCTTCTCATCCAGCAAAGACGTCACCTTCAGCCACGCAACAGGACTCCACTGGACGGACCACAGCTGCGTCCACTTCACCTTCAGAAGAACGACGATCCACCACCGCCAGCAACAGGTGGCTCGAAGAAGCTGGAACAAGATCACAGCCGACCAGCTCACCGCCTCCCTGAGCCAGCACCCTCCCGCCAACTCAGCGAACCCCAGCCAGGCCGCCGACAACCTCACGAAGTGGATCAGCAACTGCGCGGACGAACTCGCCCCTCTAAGGACCCCGCCCAGCAGATCCTGCAGCAGAAAAACACCATGGTTCACCGACGAACTCAAGAGCTCCAAGAAGAACTGTCGAGCCCTCGAGAAAGCCTGGAGAAGGGAACCAACGACGGACAACATGACCACCCTCAAGCTCGCCACCCGGAAACACCACCAACTGATCCGCGCCACCAAGAAAAATGAATACAAGGACCGGCTGGACAACAACGCACACAACTGCAAGGAACTCTTCAACATCGTGAAAGAGCTCTCCAACCCCAACGCCGGAAACAACGACATCACACCGTCGCAAGACCTCTGCAACTCCCTCGCGTCCTACTTCCACAACAAGATCACGGACATACACAACAGCTTCAACAACCAACCAACGCAAGCCACAACCGCAACGACGCCACCCACCACCACCCTCCGCACCTGGACTCCGATCAGCACCGAAGACACCATCCGCACCATGAACTCCATCCATTCAGGATCTCCGACTGACCCCTGCCCTCACCACGTCTTCAACAAGGCCGACGCTGTCCTCGCACCCCACCTGCGGGACATCATCAACACCTCCTTCGACTCCGCCACCTTCCCTGAGAGCTGGAAGCACGCCGAACTCAGCGCTCTCCTCAAGAAACCCACAGCAGACCCCACCGACCTCAAGAACTACCGTCCCATCTCGCTCCTCCCGTTCCCGGCCAAAGTCATCGAGAAGACCGTCAACAAACAGCTGGCCGCCTTCCTCGAGACGAATGGATCCCTCGACCCCTCACAGTCCGGCTTCCGAGCGAACCACAGCACCGAGACCGCCCTCATCGCCGCCACCGACGACCTTCGAACTCTGATGGACAACGGAGAAACAGCGGCCCTCATCCTCCTGGACCTCTCCGCGGCTTTCGACACTGTCTGCCACCGCACCCTAGTACAGCGCCTCAGCAACATCGGAATCCAGGAGAAGGCACTGGAATGGATCACCTCCTTCCTCGACGGAAGAACACAAAGAGTCCGCCTACCACCGTACAAGTCAGAGGCCACCAAAGTCATCTGCGGCGTACCCCAAGGATCCTCGCTGAGCCCAACCCTCTTCAACGTCTACATGAGCCCCCTCGCGGCCATCGCACGCCAACACAACCTGAACATCATCTCCTACGCCGACGACACCCAGCTGATCCTCTCCCTGACCAACGACCCCGCCACCGCCAGAGCCAACCTGCACGAAGGGATGAGAGACGTAGCCGAATGGATGACGACCAGCCGCCTGAAACTGAACTCAGACAAGACGGAGGTCCTCATCCTGGGCTCCACGCCCTCCGCCTGGGACGACTCCTGGTGGCCCCCCGCCCTGGGCACCGCACCCAAACCGACGGACCACGCACGCAACCTGGGCTTCATCCTGGACTCCTCCCTCTCCATGACCAGACAAGTCAACGCCGTCTCCTCGTCATGCTTCAACATCCTGCGCATGCTACGTAAGATCTTCCGGTGGATCCCCACCGAGACGAGGAAGACGGTCACCCAAGCCCTCGTCACCAGCCGACTGGACTACGGCAACGCCCTCTACGCCGGAACCACGGCCAAACTCCAGAAGAGACTCCAGCGGATCCAGAACGCCTCGGCGAGACTCATCCTCGACATCCCCCGACGCAGCCACATCTCCGGACACCTGAGAGATCTGCACTGGCTCCCGGTCAACAAGAGAATCACCTTCCGGCTCCTCACCCACGCGCACAAAGCCCTACACGACCAAGGCCCGAGCTACCTCAACAACCGGATCAACTTCTACACTCCCAAGCGCCTCCTCAGATCAACCAACCACGCCCTCGCCGCCGTCCCCCGCATCCGAAGAGCGACGACAGGAGGAAGATCCTTTTCCTACCTGGCCGCCAAGACCTGGAACTCACTTCCGACCAATCTGCGCCTGACCCAAGACCACCTCTCCTTCAGGAGGAAGCTCAAGACCTGGCTGTTCGAGCAGTAGCGGCACCCCCCCCCCTCCCAGCGCCTTGAGACCCTACGGGTGAGTAGTGCGCTCTACAAATGACCTGATTGATTGATTGATTGACTTACCTTAAAAACGATATTTTGGCTGTCGATATTCTGTCTAGTCGATATTTTCTCCAAACGATATTTAAAACTCGATATTCTGTCCAGACGATATTTTGGAGTCGATATTATGTCTGTGCACCCTTTGAGGTCCCTTTTGAAAGCCTGGGAGGAGGCAGTGGTCCGGAGCTGAGGCGGGAGTGAGTTCCAGATTCTCACTGCGTTGCCTGAAAAGGATTGGGCCATTGTTCTCTCCTTCTTGAAAGTGGGAGGTTCGAGTAGAAGATTCTCCGCATTGCGTGAGGGTCTAGAGCCTCCAGAGAGTTTCAGTTTGTTCGCCAGGTAGCGAGGAGAGGAGGAGTGCAAGGCTTTGTGGGTGATACAAGCGGTCTTGTAGATAGCTCTAGCCTCGAAGGGGAGCCAGCAAAGGGTGGATAACATCGATGTGATATGATCGCTTCTTTTGGCCCCATAAATGAAGCGAGCTGCTGAATGGATAACAGACTTAAGTGGGGACAGGTGGGATTTGGGGAGGCCAGTAAGAAGAGAATTGCAGTAGTCTAATCTGGAGAGGACCAGCGATTGCACCAGGGTTATAAGGTCCTGTTCCGGGAAGAAGCGTCTGATTCCCCAAAGAAGGCGCAGTTGGTAACGAGCAGATTTTGCAATAGAATTGATGTGGGGGGTTAGATTGAGTTTTTTGTCTAGAATAACTCCAAGGGATTTTGCGCTGTCGACAATGATGGATTTAGTGTTGAGTAGATTCAGCTGATCCATCCATGATTGAACCGGGGGGGAGAGAGTGAGGAGGAGAAGAGGAGGAATTCAGTTTTGGAAGGATTCAGAATCAGTTGATGAGTTGACATCCAGTTTTGGATGGAGTCCAGAGTAGAGCTTAGGAAGGAGAGATCATGGATGGAGGCAACCTTGAGGTAGAGTTGAGTGTCGTCTGCATAGAGATGGTAGTGAATCCCGGATTTGCTTAGGAGGTCTCCCAGTGGTTCTAAGTAGAGATTGAACAATGTGGGTGCAAGTATAGAGCCTTGAGGAACACCCTGACCTACCGCCACAGGAGAAGAAAGACTGTTCGCAATTTTGATCATTTGGGATCTGTCAGAGAGGAAGGATGCAAACCATTTAAGCACAGTGCCCTCCATGCCCATTCTCTGTTGAAGGATATTGAGGAGGGTGTTGTGATTGACAGTGTCAAAGGCTGCAGAAAGGTCCAGGAGAATTAGAAGACAGGACCCCCCGAATCGAGTAACCTCAGCGCGTCATCAACCACTTGCAGTAGGGCTGTTTCAGTGCTGCAGTTTTGCATGAAGCCAGACTGACAATTGTCAAGAAGATCATTGTCCTTGATATGACGAGAGAGTTGTTTTGCTACACATCTTTCTGTGATCTTCGCAAGGAAGGGAATGTTAGTGATGGGGCGGAAGTTGTTGAGGTCCTTCGCATCAGCAGTGGGCTTTTTAAGCAGAGGGGAGACCTGTCCAGTTTTGAAGGGGACAGGAAGGGAGCCTTGCCAGAGAGAGAGGTTGATCAGAGTGGCCCAATAGGAAAGGGAATGGGTATAGAAGTCCAAGGCAATGGCACTGGGGATAGGGTCAAGAGAATGGTTGGAGGGCTTTGTTTCGCGTATGCACTTGAGAAGGGCATCTTCAGATATGGGGTCAAAGCTCTGCCAGATGGCTAAGGATTTGCGCTCCTCTGGAGGTGTAGGATGAGCGACCTGATCCACAAGTGATTTCACTTTTTCATCGAAGAAAATAGCGAAATCCGCTGCTCTCTTAGTAGGATCCTCCACCACGGAAGAAGGGGGGGAGCAGCTCGGAGACTTGACGAGCTCGAATAGTTTTTTAGGTCTATTTTTGGCGGAGTCAAGGAGGGTTTTGAAGTGCGCCGCTTTCTCAAGGAAGATATGCTTGTGGTACCTGGATCTTGCTGTGCGAAGCATGGCTAAATTGTCTGTGGAGGGCACTTGCCTCCATTGCTTCTCCAGGAATCTTAGCTGCTTCCTTTCCTCATAAAGGGATTTGTTGAACCAAGGTGCTGAGGGAGTGGGCCTTATCCTTTTGCTTTTGAGTGGAGCGACGTTATTAATTTCAGCTGCAAGAACTGTGAGGCATTGGGAGGTGAGATCGTCAACAGCTATGTTTGGGTCTAGCCTTGGAAGTGATAGCAAGGCTGATTCACAGAGGGGACCGACATCAATGTTTTTGGCATCACGGAACCAGGAGATGGCCCTCTTGGGTTGGCCAAGAGTTATAGAGTGTGAAAGTTGAAGAGAGAATGGGATGAGGTGGTGGTCAGACCAATCTACATGGAATGGGGAAGAGGTAGAAAGCATGCCTGCTTTAGAAATAACAAGGTCCAGGATTGCGCCCTTAGAGTGGGTTGGTTCAATGCAGTGTTGGATAAGATCGTTTGTAGAGAGGAAGGTGGCCAGAGAGTTCGCAGAGGAGTCTTGCGATACGCCACAGTGGAGATTAAAGTCACCCACGAAGGTCTGATTGTCACTTTGTGTATATTGGTCACTGATGAAGTCAGTGAGATCCTCTATAAACGAAGGGCCACTACGAGGCGGGCGGTAAATGATATGGAATCTGAGTGATGAAGGGCGTTTCTAAAGATGACTGCAACACCTCCCCCCGTGTTGTCAGTTCTGTCATTCCTAAATATGGAGTAACCTGTGGGTAATAGGAGATCAAAAATAGAGTGAGAGGTATCATTGAACCAGGTCTCAGTGAGGAAGAGCATGTCAAGTTTGTGAAGGGTGATGGTATCGGAGATTTCAAGTTTGTGTTTTACTGCAGATCTGCAGTTGTGAAGCATACAGCGCAGCTCTGTCAAGACTGTTTTGGTGACGGGGCACTTGGGCTCTGAAGGGTGATTGGGATATTGTACTTATGTGGGGGTGCTCAGAAGGTTTAGGTGGATGCTTTCCTGTGGAGTGGAGGGCTGGTGGCCCCTCTACCCCTGGGCCACATGGTTCCTTCCTGTGGGGTGGGGGGCTGGTGGCCCCTCTGCCCTCGGGGTGAACCCCCCTCCCCTCCAAGGACTGCCTGCAGCCACGGGGAGGGTGCTGGGTGTGGCGCTGAGGCCTGGCAGGGATGTTTGGAGGAGGAGGGGTGGGGGGGGGGTCCCCGGCCTGCGATGGGGGGTGGAGAGGGGGGGGGGGTTCTGCTTAGTCAGAGCAGCCGTAGCGCCCACTCCCATAGCCAGACGGTTGCTAACACCGATGAGTATCTCTGGGCTTCTGTGCGCATCGACGGGCGCGGGATCAAAGGGGGGGGGGGGCGGGTGACAGGAGGACGGGAGAGGTGAGATAACACCTCCTGAATCATCCCTACAATGCACCGAGCCGACAGACAGGCCCGCCTTACAATAACAACGCCAGCCATAAAGCACGTGGCCTGCCAGGGCCCTCTCAGCATATCTGCAGAGGCCCCCCTGGCCATAAATTACATACATTTCATTCAAATAGCCTAAACTAACAGGGGTCGAGATTCTGCCTCTCAAATTGCTTCTGCAGAGGTACTGTCAAGACATCCCTGTTTCAGCGTCATCTCTTAGTTTATTTATTTTCCATCAGCGAGGGTGACCCCCGCTTTAATCACAGCTCCCTCACCTGCCAAATTGTGTGATCTTGGGTTAATCTTGTTTTCATTTGTGCAAAAGTTGGTAGGTTTATGATATCAGCCTTCATGGAGTATGAAAACCACGAGCTTTGGCCAATTTCACTAGTGCTATAAAGACTTTATGTACCAGAGTTTAAATCTCACATTTATTGAACCTCTCATCTGTTTATTGGCGGTCTTGAATGATGACCAGTGCTCTCAGCAAATCTTATCATGTTCTGTACCTTGGGATGCACACATTCGATGTTTAATGTTCACTCCTTTCTCTTCCCTTGTCCACTCCTCTTCCCACCCCTTCTCAACCCCTTCATTTTCTCACTCCCCCTCTCCACCCCCTCTCTCTCCTAACTTTTAATATTCATTTCCCACTTAATTTTATCTCTCTGTTTCTTTGCCCCCTTAGCCCTGTTGAATGCATTATCATACTGTAACTCTTTTTCGCTTAATTGTTAATTTGATCTCATAATGTTCACCATCCTTGTAAAGCGCTCTGATACTCTTGGGTCCAGTAGCGCTATATAAAACCTTTGAAGTAAATAAATAAATAAATAAATTAGGGGACGCAGCCACGCTCTCCAGCAGTGACTGAAACCTGCCAGCACTCTTCACACTCCTTGTTACTCACCAGTACAGGTTGATACGTACTCCCTTGAGCTCCCTGGTGTTCCTGAATGCTCCATGAAACTCTTCCAAAATCCTAACAAATCCTTAGTACTCCTAGAAATTCTTCAGGAAAACTCAAAATGATGTTTTTAATACTCGTTGGAACTCCTCGGCATTCCTGAATACTCCTCTTCACACCTTGAAACTCTTTAGCAAGACAGAGTCCTCTTCATTCCTTGTTACTCGTTAGTAAACCTTGACACATCTTCTCTAGAGCCAACTGATGTTCTTAATGCTCTTTGGAACTCCTCAGCCTTCTTGAATACTTTTCGTAACTCCTTGGAACTCTTTAGTAAGACTCAAGAGTGCTCTTCGTCCCTTGTTACTCATTAGTACACCTTGATAGAAACCTTTCTGAAGATAAATAATGTTTTTGTTATTCCCAGGAAAGTTTCAGCATTTCATGTGTACTCTTCGTCACTACTTGAAACTCTTTAGCAAGACTCAAAAGTATTCTACATCCGTTGACTCTAAGCAATCACCAGCGCTCTTCAGGGCTCCTTAAGACTTTTCAGCACTAAATAAAACGTTTGGACTGTCTAATTTCACTGACACTTTTATGCAAGCTCTTGAACACTCTACTACACCCTTGCAAATTCACTGATACACTTCACCAATCTCCAGCACTCTTCAGCACTCCTTGAAGCTCTTGAGTACCCCTTGCAACTCTTTTACGGTCACTGGCACTCTAGGAAGCTCTTGTATGTTCACTGATACTTCCAACAATCACCAGTAGTCATCAGACCTACTTGAAACTCTTCAGCACCCTAGGAAACTTGTGTATGTTCACTGAATCTCAGAGCAATCACCAGTACTCATCGGGCCTCCTTATTTATTTATTTTTATTTATTTTGAAAGTTTTATATAGCGCGAACAAGATCTTTGCAGATAACAGAGCGCTTTACATATGCAAGGGAGGGTGGGTACATGAGGGAGCATAAAATACAGATAGGAGGGAGTAATAACAATCGGGAAGGTCGGTAATACAGGTAAAACAAAACAGCTGTGCAAATGGATCGAGCACGAGTACAGATCGACGCAGAATCTTAAAAGATCGGGGTGGGAATTCAGGTGTATTTAGCCATGAGGATAGCTTTAACTTCTTTCTTAAAAAGAAAAGAGGAGGGGATGCTCCTGGTTTCAGGAGGTAGTGAGTTCCAGATCCTCGGCGCCATTCCTGAGAAGGAGCGTTTGTAAGTTCTTTCCTTCCGGAATCTTCGAGGTTTCAGCAGAAGATTCTTTGCGCTTCTGGTGGATCTCGAGCCGAATGAAATTGTCAGCTTCTGAGTGAGGTAGCTGGGTGAGTTCAGGTGTATAGCCTTGTGTGTCAAGCAGGCAATTTTCAGGTGTATTCTGGCTTCAAAAGGCAGCCAGTTCAGGGACTTGAAGTCAGGGGTGATATGTGAATGTTTTTTTGATCCAGTGATGAGTCTCGCTGCCGCGTTTAGTGAGGCTCTCAGGGGTGCAGTTGTAGTTAGGGGGAGGCCGCAGAGGGCGATGCTGCCGTATTCTATGCGAGGGATGATTAGCGCTTGTACTGCAGTTTGGAAGTCTTTGGCTGGGAGGAAGGGTTTGAGTTTCCTCAAGGTATTTATTTGGAAGTTCGCTCCCTTAGTTGCCTTGCTGATATGCTGTTGCATGTTGAGATTGGCGTCAAGTGTTATGCCTAGAGATTTTGCTGAGTCCACGATGGTCGGCTGGACATTGAGTGCAGTTAGGTGTTTAAGCCAAGTTTGAGTGGTAGATATTTTCGCGGGAGGTGAGATCAGAAGGAACTCAGTTTTCATAGCATTGAGTTTGAGGTGGTTATCGGCCAGCCATGCTTGGGTGCTTCTGATCGTTGAGTTCAGACGCATGATGTCTTTGGGGGATTGTAGTTTGAGGTACAATTGCGTGTCATCGGCGTACATGTGGAAGTGTACATTGGAAGCTTGTAGCAAGGAGGTGAGAGGTTCCATAACTAAGTTGAACAAAGTAGGGGATAGGCAGGATCCTTGAGGTACACCTAATGATACAGGTACTGGGGAGGACATCAAGTTGTTGCTCTTGAATGTATGAGATCTGTTGTGAAGAAATGAGGTGAACCACTGAAGAACAGTCCCTGAGAGACCCATTCTTGTCGTTAAAAGTTCCAGTAAGTACTCATGTTTCACAGTGTCGAATGCCGAAGAGAGGTCACGAAGGATAAGCAGGCATGAGTCATTGTGATCTAAGATTTGGAGGGCATCGTCAATTATGTGAGTCATAGCAGTTTCGGTACTGTGCCCTGCTCGGAAGCCTGATTGATGAGGGTTGAGGAGATCAAACTGTTCTATGTGCTTTGTCAATTGTAGTTGAACGCATTTCTCCAACAGTTTGGCAAGAGTGGGAATGTTGGTGATAGGGCGGTAGTTGTTTAGATCAGTGGGGTCTGCTGTTGGTTTCTTTAGTAAAGGTGTTACTTGTCCCACTTTGAGGGAGTCAGGTATCATTCCTTGCTGAAGTGAGCTATTGATAATTTTAGTCCAGAGTGGAAGGATAAACGGGGTGAAGTCTTTTACAGCATTAGCGGGAAGAGGGTCACTGAGGTGATTTGATGGTTTCAGGGTGCTGAGTAGATTGCCAATTTCTTCTTCAGAGTACGTGTCAAAGGATGACCAAGTTGCATTGTTTTTTGGTTCATTGGGTGTTATACAGTGGTGTTTTGAGTAGAGGTTTGCGTCAATGAGGAGATCGCTCCTTATGTTGTCAGTTTTTTGTTTAAAGAAAGCAGAGAAGTCTTCACAGGAAGGTGCATTGCCCATAGTGTCGACTGCTTGGGGTTGTTCCTTGTATTGGGATCGAATTAGCTCGAACAATTTTCTTGGACGGTTTTTTGCTTGGTCGAGCTGGAGTCTGAAGAAGTCTGACTTTGAGTGCTTTATTTTCCTGAAGTATGCGTTTCTCTTTTTCTTCAGAATTTTTAGGTGCTGTGCCGAGGGAACAGATCTCCATGTGCGCTCTGCCATTCGCATGGCCCGTCTGTCTTCGTTGAGACTCCCGTCGTACCAAGGGTTAGAGATCTTGGAGGGGTCTCTTTTCAGTTGCATCGGTGCAGCCTCATTGATTATTGAGGTCATAGCGTTGAGATATTGGTCAGTTAAGCACTGAACGTCCGTAACGTCGGACGGGGGAAGTAGGAGATTGCAGCTGTTAGGGGGTACGGCGTTTGGCTTGAGTTTCTTCAAGTCTCTTTTCCAAACTTTGGGCTTGGAGGATTGGACCGGGATCCGTTTAACTTTTTTGTTAATGTAGAAGGTGACAGTATAGTGATCTGACCAGTCACAGGGTTGGATTGAGTCAAGTTGAATAGTGCCTTCTTTGGAGATGATGAGGTCAAGGATAGATCCTTTGTCATGGGTCGGGCAGTTGCAAATTTGGGTGAGGTCGGAGGCGCTAAGGTAGTTTTTGAGGCTATTGACCACTGCGTCACTATCATCATTCCAGTGAAGATTGTAGTCTCCAAGGTAAATGTGTGTGTTTTGCCGGCCTGAGTTGATTGAGATAATGTCCATGAGTTGTTGGGAGAATGTGAGGTTGTCCCCAGGAGGGTGGTAGATGATGTGTAGTGAACAAACAGGTTTGTTTTCACTGATGACATCAAGGCAGAAGTATTCACAGGAGGTAAGAGAGGGGGCGGAGACTTTAATAATTGCAAGGTTGCTCTTGTAGATGCATGCAATTCCACCGCCTGTCTTCCTGGGTCTGTCAAGTCGAATGATGCAGTAGTTGGGGGGGACTAGGATATCCATGAAAGGAGTAGAGGATTCAGTTAACCATGTTTCAGTTAGGATGGCTAGGTCAAGGTTCAGAGAGATGATGAGATCCGCGACCTCCGAGGAGTGTCTGTGGGCCGATCTACAGTTGAGAAGTGTGCATTTGAGTTTGGGGGTGCAGAGGGTGGGTGGGTGATCTTGAGTGAAGGGTACTTTAGTGAGGTTGTTGGGGACAGAGCTTCTGTTGTTCTGCGTGGGGTGCCTACGAGGGTTAGAGAGAATCGTAGGAATGGACAGGTGTGTCGTGGCCATGGAGTTTTGGCGAGCCGAGACATATGTGCGGAGTAGGGTGAGTATGGTGAGGTCCGACAGAGACCTGACGGTGCGTCGAGGGCGGTTGGGGGTGTTGCGAGAGGGGATAGTGGTCCACTGAGGGGGGTGCGTAGGGTATGAGGGGGCTAGGTTGTTCGGTCGAGAGCGGTGTGAGGGGGCTAGGTTGTTAGGTCTAGAACGGTGTGAGGGAGCTAGGTTGTTAGGTCGAGAAGTGGAGATGGGAAGGGGGTGTCTGGGGCGTGTGAAGAGAAACTCTCTGAGGGTGTGGAGTTCTTCTCTCAATTGTAGGAGGGTGGACATGATAGTGTCAAGCGTGGAGTTGGGTGCGGTGCTGGGGGTGGGGATTGATGGAGAGCTAGTGTCTGTGTTACTGGAGACGGGGGGGAGAGGGGAGGGGGTGCATGTGAGGTGGATGGAGTTGGGGTAGGAAGTGTTAGTAAGTGTGTTGCTGATCGGGTAGGTGAGGATGTTGGGGGGGTGGTGGGTGTGGGGGTGAGTGAGAGAGGATTAGTGGTGGTGTTGGTGTTATTGGGCAGGGAATCGATGATAGGGGGAGTGAGGTAATTGCGGGACCTTTGGAGGCTGGAAGTTGCCGGGGTGACAGCGTGGTAGAAGGGAGTGAGAGTGGGGGGGGGGGATGTTGAAGGGGGAGAGGGCTAGGAGTGGTGTTCTTCGGCGCTTTTAGAAACTCTTGTATGTTTAATGACACTCCCAGCAATCACAATACTCCTTAGAACTCATTGAAGCTCTTCAAAACTCCAGGAAACACTTGTAAATCCACTGATACTCTAAAGTAACCACTAGTACTCTTCAACGCTCTTTGAAGTTTTCCTACACTCTTCTATACTCCACCACATTCCTTGTAGATCTTCAGCGCTCTGTGAAACCATCCAACAGTCCTTAATAATGTTTACCACAACCAGAAAATCTTCTGTACTCTCTAAACTTCTTGAAACTCTTCTCCACTCCTTGTTACTCATCAGTACACCATGAAACATACTCCCTAGAGCTTCCAGGTCTTTTTAGTACTCCCTGAAACTCTTAAGCATTATTAGAATACTATTCAGCATTCCTTGATAGTCTTCGGCGCCACACGGTTCCCAATGCGTTTCGGCCCTCTCTGAAAGCCTTCAGCAGGCTATGAAACTTTTCAAAATTCTTTGCACAAGAATATTTAACGAATACTGACTTTATCAAACAGAGCCCTCGTGGACGTCCACCAGGGTCCAAATCAAGTTACTCTGGACCGGAGAGGGTAAAAAGAGTAATCTGAAGGAATTCCAGATGAACAGGGTGATCTCATAAAGGCCTTGTAACAGGGACCCCATATTAGCGGCATGTTGTGATGAGACAGTCAGACCGCCCCTTCCGCCACAGTATCCCTCACGGTGGACCAGGAGTGAACAGCCAGCCATCAGTACACACCCACTGACACAACATGGGACTTTACGGTGGTTCTGTTCCTGATTTTCAGCCTGGCGGTCCCTTGAACAGAAGACTTTACAGCTCATCCTGTGAGGAAAAATGGAGATTTACTGAGGGTTCGGTGGCTTTGAAAGGGCTGGGCTTGGGGGAGGAAGCTGTTAGTAAAACTCTTGATTTAACTAAATGCAAGGCCAAGGGGCAAGTGACTGGCTCTGTTGCAGCCCTACTGGCCTTTCGGTCAGTGAGCTTCATGACATTTTACAGCCCAGTCCACACATCACCTGAAAAGTGAGTGCTTCTGTCTCATCCCCTCTGGCCTCTCACTTCCACTGGCCTGTCAGTAAATCCAATGACACCTCTACATGTAAATGTAAATGTATAGGCATTTATATAGCGCACTACTTACCCGTAGGGTCCCAAGGCGCTTCGACCGCTGCGAAACCCTTCCTGGCTTCCCTGAGAGATGGTCCCTTAATGGGTATCTCCAGGGTGAGACCAGGCATCCCCGGCGGTCTGGTGGGGCCGTTAGTGAAGATGAGGCAAGCTAATGCCCAGAGTTGCCGAGTGTGAACGCTGATCAGAGTGGGAACCGAGGCGAGAGAATTATCGAGTCCGCTGACCCTGGTCCAGAAACCTGCCGCGCCGGGAATCGAACCCTGGTCCCAGGCCGTCCTCTGCTCTCGGGTCTGCCGCCTCTAACCAGTGAGCCACACTACTTCACTTTACAGGCAAGTCCAGCTCTTCTTTCGCATGAGACTGATTCCACCCCAGCCCTTCTGGCCTTTCACAGCCACCAGCCCTTCTACAAACTACCCGGTGTCCCTTTAAACCAGCTGCAATACCCCCGCCATGTGCATGACTGGGCCCCAGCCCTGCTTGTCTTTCAACAGAGGCACCGGCCTGCTTCTAGGCATTCCCGTGTTTCCCTGCAGGCCAGTCCATCACTGTGCGAAACTTCGCCCCATGCTGCCTTACAAGCACGCATGGCCTCACCCCTCCCTTACCCCCACCCCCAACCCCCCCAAGCTGCCAGGGCTTCCTCTTGGAATATTTCGCTCCCTGTGCTTTCTGGCTCCATGTACATCTGGAAACACTCTCAGTTTTTTTGCCCACAGGGTATCATGTTGCAGTTTTTTCTCTGCAAGTCTCCGAATCCCCCATGCTCGGGCCGCAGCGACCAATCGCTGTCCCCTCCCGCACCACGGCCTCCTGCACCTGTTTTTTCCGCCCAGATGCCTGGAGTCTCTGTTAGTTTTTTTTTTGCTCAGTGAGGGCCGCTGCTTGCCTCTCTGGCAGCCCCCCTCTCGCTCGGCTCTCCCAGAGAGCTGTCTGAACATTCACTGCCCCTGCCCCCCCCCAAGCAACCCCCCCCCACAGAGCAACGCTACAGCCCCGCCCCCATACCAGCAGCGTAGACCGCGTGTCATTGGCCCTGGTGCGAGGGAGGACATTGGGCCCCCTGGCCTCTTTGAATTATGAAATACAGCAATGATCAGAATTCGGTGGCCCCCTCAAGCCCCCTGGGCCCCGGTGCACTGCACTTGCTGCACCAATGGAAGCTATGCCCCTGACCCATGTGTCCCTCCTTTCATCACAAACTGGCTGTGTATTACCGTTCTTACCCTGTCCCTCCTTTCATCAGTGCCTTTCTGTTTCTCATTACCCTTCTTACCCTGTCCATCCTTTCATCACAGGCTCTCTGTCTGCGATTGCCCTTCTTACCCTGACCCTCCTTTCTTCACAACGTCTACGACTCTCTTTACCCTTCTTACCCTGTCCCTCCTTTCATCATAGGCTCTCTGTCTGCCATTGCCCTTCTTACCCTGACCCTCCTTTCATCACAAAGTCTATGACTCTCTTTACCCTTCTTACCCTGTCCCTCCTTTTATCACAGGCTCTCTGTCTGTCATTACCCTTCTTACCCTGTCGCCCCTTTCATCACAGCCTCTCTGTTTCTCATGACCCTTCTTAACCTGTCCTTCCTTTCATCACAGACTCTGTCTGTCATTACCCTTCTTACCCTGTCTATCCTTTCATCACAGGCTCTCTGTCTGTCATTACCCTTCTTACCCTGTCCCTCCTTTCATCACAGCCTCTCTGTTTCTCATTACCCTTCGTACCCTGTCCCTCCTTTCATCACAGCCTCTCTGTTTCTCATTACCCTTCGTACCCTGTCCCTCCTTTCATCACAGCCTCTCTGTTTCTCATTACCCTTCTTACCCTGTCCCTCCTTTCATCACAGGTTCTCTGTTTGCCATTACCCTTGTTACCCTGTCCATCCTTTCATCACAGCCTCTCTGTTTCTCATTACCCTTCGTACCCTGTCCCTCCTTTCATCACAGCCTCTCTGTTTCTCATTACCCTTCGTACCCTGTCCCTCCTTTCATCACAGCCTCTCTGTTTCTCATTACCCTGTCCCTCCTTTCATCACAGCCTCTCTGTTTCTCATTACCCTTCGTACCCTGTCCCTCCTTTCATCACAGCCTCTCTGTTTGTCATTACCCGTCTTACCCTGTCCCTCCTTTCATCACAGGCTCTCTGTCTGTCATTACCCTTCGTACCCTGTCCCTCCTTTCATCACAGGCTCTCTGTCTGTCATTACCCTTCGTACCCTGTCCCTCCTTTCATCACAGCCTCTCTGTTTCTCATTACCCTTCTTACCCTGTCCCTCCTTTCATCACAGCCTCTCTGTTTGTCATTACCCTTCGTACCCTGTCCCTCCTTTCATCACAGCCTCTCTGTTTCTCATTACCCTTCGTACCCTGTCCCTCCTTTCATCACAGCCTCTCTGTTTCTCATTACCCTTCTTACCCTGTCCCTCCTTTCATCACAGGTTCTCTGTTTGCCATTACCTTGTTACCCTGTCCATCCTTTCATCACAGCCTCTCTGTTTCTCATTACCCTTCGTACCCTGTCCCTCCTTTCATCACAGCCTCTCTGTTTCTCATTACCCTTCGTACCCTGTCCCTCCTTTCATCACAGCCTCTCTGTTTCTCATTACCCTGTCCCTCCTTTCATCACAGCCTCTCTGTTTCTCATTACCCTTCGTACCCTGTCCCTCCTTTCATCACAGCCTCTCTGTTTGTCATTACCCTTCTTACCCTGTCCCTCCTTTCATCACAGGCTCTCTGTCTCTCATGACCCTTCGTACCCTGTCCCTCCTTTCATCACAGCCTCTCTGTTTGTCATTACCCTTCTTACCCTGTCCCTCCTTTCATCACAGGCTCTCTGTTTCTCATTACCCTTCTTACCCTGTCCATCCTTTCATCACACCCTCTCTGTCTGTCATTACCCTTCTTACACTGTCCCTCCTTTCATCACAGGCTCTCTGTCTGTCATTACCCTTCTTACCCTGTCCCTCCTTTCATCACACCCTCTCTGTCTGTCATTACCCTTCTTACCCTGTGACTCTAATCCTCGCAGGTACGATGTCTCTCCCCCATACCTAGCTCTTCCTCCTTTCATTGCAGGCGCTCGGTCTCTCCACCCCTTCTTACTCTGTCCCACATTCTCCACAGACACTCTGTCACCTCTGTCCTTCTCACGTGACCTGTCGTTCGTTACAGGTGCTCTGTCTCTTCTTTTTACCCTGTCTTTCCATTAATCTCTCCCTCCTTACTTGCCCTTTTCCTTCATTCATCGAAGGTGCTCTGTCTCTTCCCCCCTACATACCCCCTCCCTCCTTTCATTCTGGGCTCTCTGTCTCTTCCCCCCTACATACCCCCTCCCTCCTTTCATTCTGGGCTCTCTGTCTCTTCCCCCCTACATACCCCCTCCCTCCTTTCATTCTGGGCTCTCTGTCTCTTCCCCCCTACATACCCCCTCCCTCCTTTCATTCTGGGCTCTCTGTCTCTTCCCCCCTACAAACCCCCTCCCTCCTTTCATTCTGGGCGCTCTGTCTCTTCCCCCCTACATACCCCCTCCCTCCTTTCATTTTGGGTGCTCTGTCTCTTCCCCCCTACATACCCCCTCCCTCCTTTCATTCTGGGCGCTCTGTCTCTTCCCCCCTACATACCCCCTCCCTCCTTTCATTCTGGGCGCTCTGTCTCTTCCCCCCTACATACCCCCTCCCTCCTTTCATTCTGGGTGCTCTGTCTCTTCCCCCCTACATACCCCCTCGAGCCTTTCATTCTGGGCGCTCTGTCTCTTCCCCCCTACATACCCCCTCGAGCCTTTCATTCTGGGCGCTCTGTCTCTTCCCCCCTACATACCCCCTCCCTCCTTTCATTCTGGGCGCTCTGTCTCTTCCCCCCTACATACCCCCTCCCTCCTTTCATTCTGGGCGCTCTGTCTCTTCCCCCCTACATACCCCCTCGAGCCTTTCATTCTGGGTGCTCTGTCTCTTCCCCCCTACATACCCCCTCCCTCCTTTCATTCTGGGCTCTCTGTCTCACCCCCCCCCCTTCTAACTCTGTCCCTCATCCGGCACAAGTTGGGTCCCACTTCTTATTTTCCAGACAGGGGCTGTGGGTCCACTGTCTAAGGCTTAGGCACTGATTTGGGATGCTTCTCTTTCAAATATCCTTTTCTTGCTCTCTCACTGGCACAGCCTTTGTACAAGGTGATGGCTGCCTCAGCGGGTAATACAACATGCAATTCAAATAAAGAAGGGTTCGAGGGACTGTTTAAAGACCTGGGCACAGTTTATATCCCCCTTACAGACTATGAAAAAACAACGGATAACTGTGGGTCAGAAAAAAGGACAATAACTATGTGTGTGCGGCTACCTAGGAGTATGTTTTAAGAGTGTACAATAAAAACATACTCAAGGACAGTCACCCTTTGTGAAAATATGTCCATCAGTTACGTATTCTGTACCGCCCAGTACATCATTTGGTCTACTCCACAGTAGGTAGTCCTTTTTGTGTCTCCACAGAAGGTATTCGGAGACAGTTGTTAGATACCGATGTCTGGTGATTGTTGATTCGGTCGTAACTTGGAGCAGTGCATTAGTGACAAGTGAAAAATAAATGTGTGTTGTTTAAAATTTGGATAATGCAGGCAATATAACTTTATTCTGGAGACAAGCACATCCAATGTTAAAATCAATCAAGTGCAAAAAGGAAGTCAGATGGTTCAAACAAATAACCACTGACTGGGTAGTTTGGTCGACATGTTTCTGCGGACGACTAGAGGTCACTCATTGTGCCTGCCGCTTCCTCAGGACCCATTCACTATTTTTGCTACTGCTTAAACGTGATGTACAAATATTATATGTACAAAAAGGGACATACATGAACAGAAATACTACATGTCACCTGTTCATCTCTGGTTTTCTTCCTGGAAAATGTCAGAGAACCCCAAATTATAGCCGCCACATTACACACACATAGACAAGAAAAAGAAAGAGATAGGATAACACACCTTCATTAGTATGGGCTATCACATTGCCTTCATTTAGCACTATACATACAGGTATAATAACCATTTTGTGTCTCCCATTTAGAAATTAGTCATGGGCTCACCTTATTTTTAAGGAGAGAATGCTTCGCCTCACCTGGCAAACAGCTCAGGAATACGAAGCACCGCTCTGTAGTGCAGAGAAACAAATAGAAAAAACAAGAAAAAGACAGTAGTGAACAACAACCTTCCTCACCCCTAAATACCGGACTCACTGATAGTAGACACCATTTCTTTAAAAGTATAGGGTCACAATAGCCTTTTACTCTGAGTAGCGTGTTAGATTAATATTTCTCTTCATTAAATCTCGTGGCTTCTAGAGTGCATGAGACCCACCTCTCCTAAACACAGTTGTTCAATGGACAAAATTTTTTTATCCATTCTTTCTATGTTTGTCTCTTGAGCACTGGCCCTTTAAGAACCATCGCCTCACCTTTCCCGGCGATATCATTCGGGCATTACACTTGAGAAGATCCTTGTTTCCCCTATCGATTTAAATATAAATATATAAAGCGGCGGAGACAGGACATGAAGTAAATACATATGCTAATTTCTATTTCTATTCTCAACATCCATTTGTCTCTTTCGCCTTATTGCACCCTTAAAGTGCTCAATTTGTCGAACGTTCCTTTCGCTTATTTTAGCAAACAGTTAGAACCTCTGACATCGCTTTGTTAGAAGAGTGTTGAATAACCTCCTCGAGTGCAAGTCATGTAAGACGTAGCGCTCAAGATTGGAACAGCATATGCAGCGCGTCCCTGCTCGAGTGTGCATCATGCAGAGCAGAGCGCTCGTGCTGCAGAATGCGCATTTGGTACATCCCTGTGGTAAATGAAATGCTAACCCTTACCTGTCCGTCGGTACTCCACTCAGCCTACCGGGCTGTTTGGGGAGGTACCGCGGGCCGGGTTGTAGACTTCCTTATTGCTTTCCCTACCCGGTCTGATTGGTTATCAGGGCAGTCACTAGGGAACCTGGGATTTGTGGTCCTGCATGTTTCTCACTTGAAAAAACACCGTTATCTCAACTCAAGCACGGTCTTTAACACTAGTTAGTCATCACCCAGTTATAATCAATTGTTTTTAACTTGTTTTGAAAACCCTGTCATTTCTTCAGCATTTTTACTAGGATGACTGTATGTGTGGATTCACAATTATCACGAATCTCTCTTCACTTTACATATCAGCGGGTAGCAAAGATGCTGGCTTCAAACAGGAGTGTCCACAATAAGGGAGCCTTAAAGTCACCAGCCTTCCTGAAGCAGTGACCAGGGACAGGCAAAAGGGCTCTCCCTGCCTAGAAACCTCCTCACCTTAACATCATAACCTGCTGTCCCACCCTCATGCATATCATCTGCTAAATGGATTCAGGATAAAGTAATCAGCCGCCTTTTGCTAACAAGGACATCATTGAATTTCTAAGGTGAGCCCTATCTTCATCTTCCCTCACTTCAGACTCTGAGTTTCAGCCAAGAGTCAGAGGAAAGCAGTCTTACGCTTTCCCAGTCTGTGAGGCTGTGTCCACCCTCCATTTTGTAACATGCCAAACAAGGGGCTTTCCAAAATGGATTCTACCGGGCACAGTATTCTGGCTCACACCATATGCAGAGTGGCACTACCTCTATTTATTGTTACAAAATGGGGTGGTGATGGACGGAGCATCTGAACCAATCAAACACTCACACCCAGTCAACAGATCTGGGTTTAATCCATCATTGTTCTTTAGCCCACTCTGCCACCCCAGTTCAGACATGGCCATATGCAAATCAGTGTGACCCTGTGCCTCATGGGAACAGTCCAGCCCGAACTGCCAAGCCATGCCTTCCCTGGACCGGAAACAAGCTACCTCTATTTATTACCTCCTCGTTCATGTACGGACTCAACATGCACATGCAATGTCAGCGCAAGAGCCTGGGGTTTAAACTAAAGAAGAACTTTACAAGAATAGCGTTGGTTGACTGCAATTGACTCTGACGTGAAAAAAAAGGTCTGCTCAACTAATGATTCAGGAAAGAAAGTAGGCAGCCGCCAGTGGTTTTTGTGACTAACTCGGAGCAAGGACAGTAGTGTTATGCCAGCTTTGAGAGCAGGCTTAGAGAAGCCGTTCATGTCCCAGGACAGTTTTTGGACCTTATATGAACCTAGACAGGGCAAGGCCGCTGAGCATGTGTTAGAATTGAAGAAATGTAGTCTTCATTCTCAGGGAATACTTACTAATAGAAAAAAGAACTTGGCACAGAAGCTGAAAATATGAAAAGACATCTTTATTAAATTTAATAAGTGAGGCCACGTCACACAGAAGCCGTAGCAACTGAATGAGGTAGTCTAAAGAGTACAGAGCACAGAGGCCTTTTATATGCTTAGGGTTACAAAACTCAGCATAAAAGAAAGGGGCAGTCCTTGCTTTTGCAAGCATGCAAAATGCCTAACATTCCTTCGTACACAAGCCGGACAAACCCATAATAAAAGGACCACAACCCATATCATAAACAGATCATGAAAGAAGGAACAGAAACAGATAAGAAGCAGGATAAGGTGTGTGTGTGTGCATACCAAACTCTACAATGTCCTGTGCTTTGATCCTCAATCTTGATCAGCTAAAGGGCAGGAACTGGTTTAACAAGGTCAGCTTCAGGCAACAGGGTCAGTTCACTCAGGTCAAACAGAAGTCAGCACGAACTCTAGCTAAGGTGTACATGTCCATAAAAGACTAGTTCAGCCACAGTCATCGGCCTATGTGAGGGCAACCACAAAATGGCTGCCATACACAAAATGGAACCCACGGGTTCAGAATTCACAGAACCTCAGCCCTCCTTTTGCCCTTACATAGGCAATCACTCAGTCTGTATCTAAATCGATGTCAATATTATCCGTTATTCCCTTCACTAAGGCATTATTACTCGAGTTATCTTTCATGGAACGCAAGGGATAGACTTCGTTGGCATAAATAAACATCGTCTGATATGCCCATACAGACCCATTGTAACTAAATGGCAGAGCCAAATAGGGCATACCTCTATCTGTAGTATGTGGCATAAGACCACACACCCAACAATTAGTGGTGTTCATTACTAACTGGTGTTGATGCAGAAGCTGTACAAAGGAATTATTAGTAAACTCTGACCTCCTAACCAGTTCATGTTCAGGTAAAGTATGGAAAGAATGCAAAGAAGTAGTAGTAGGAAGAGACATAGGTTGGGAGGTGGGTACAGATGTTAATTGGGTAGCATAAACAATCCAACCCACAAAAGACAATGTCATGCTTAAAAATACTAGAAAACACGTTATTAAGAACATATAGACAACAGGAGAAAGTAATGACCACTATTACAAACAAAATTATCATTTTTCACAACTCTAAGCAGAAAGCAAATCCTAAAATTATCTAGTAACATTTTTATGGCTCCTATGCATTTCAGTAACTTATTATATGTTCAGGTGAAACAGTGGTGATCCTCATCAATGCTCTGAGGTGAAAAGGGGATAGACTTCCACAAAGAATGGATTTTATTCTGCTTTTACTAAACAGAATATTACTTTAAAATAATGCCAGCAAAACTATAAGAATCAGTCTCCTAAAACCCATTTTATGCAATCACACGGAAACCACTTTGTGCAACAATTATGCCGAGAGTCCATTCAAGCCTCTCTGGCAGGCTTCTATCGTCCATCAAATCTTCTCCCATTGTTGCATGGGCCTCTTGATTCAGGCCTCCCATGAAAAATAGTGTTTTTCAGTATCCGTTGGAGTGCCCTCCTGGCAAACACTCACAGCTCATTTGAAAGTCTCAATGTCTCAAGGCAGTGCACCAATATCTCTCCTCTGCGGCAGGCACTACAGATAGTGTGCTCTTCATTGATCAAGGGCACAGATCATCTTATGCAGATCCGGGTCTACATTCTCAGGCTCCAACACTCATTACTCAGTGTCAGAGAACGCTCAGGCTGCTCTTTCATGGGCACCAGAATGTAGTGCCTTTTGCCAAACTCGAATCCTCCGGTGCACTGCACTTCCGTTGGAGCAAAGGAAAAGGGGGTGTGTGGCCAAAACTCAGGCCAAGGGGCTCAATGGACTGCCTACTGTCAGAGGTTACCAGCACATGACAGGTGAGAAAACTAAAGCCTTAAAACAGAAATCCTTCTCTTTTGCTCTTTTGCACTGAAACTTGTTCTGTGATGTCCAATGCCGTCTGATGTAGCAAGTACGATTCTTTGGAGATACCATGGATGGCGCTCTGGCGATCACTGTCCAGCCTTGCTGCTTTTCTGGGTGCTGAGACTGTCACTGATGGGAATTAGCTTTTCATCAAAGGTCCGCAGGTTATTATGACTTAATCCCGCAGAACCTAGTGACGTAGGAAATGGGACACATTTGTTATTTTCCTTCAATTTAGTACAAAAACAGTTTGTTTTTAACAAGAGGATTGCAAGCAGGTGGCCTGCAATCTGCGAGGGAGTGGCCATACGCCATGAGACAATTCTGGTCTAGAACACACTGTCATTCTCATAGAATACAAAGACAAAGGCAATAAGCAAAACAGTGCCTCTAATTTCTTCAATTGGGTTTCCATGTGAGAGCATATCCTCTACCATCTAAGGGTAGATACCTATATGAGATTTTTATCTAAATGGATGTCCCCACACATAGTGACATTGTCTAATGGGGTAAACACATTTTTTCTCTCAATGATTAAGTCTAGGTGTTCCTAAATTCCTTATCTAGAACATCTCAAAAAAGAAATCACATGATACAGATTATCAGGGACATGTAGATACTTCCCTTTTAATAACTGTGCATCAAGTGCACTATGCAATACACAGGCTAATGATCAAAATGTGGAAACTTGTCTTATAATAGCATTGAGTCAGTTAACCAGTCCATCATTACCATGACGGTCAGACTGGAAAACATCGAGGTAGGCCTAAAGAAAATTCTTAAAAACCAGTCTGGTCATATAAAAGGGAATTATACATAATATAGGGGGTTCCTAGTACATTACTGCAATCTGGAAGTGTGAACCTGAACAATACACCTACAATAATAAAGGCTGACTAGTGAAAGGAATATGGAAAAGAGTAATGGGACTAGGTCACAGTTAAAATCCCCAAACGCTAGGCACGATGTGACATCGGTCAGGGGAGAAAAAGAAAAATCTATAGGAAGAACAAGAAATTACTTGAGTGAACAAAAAATCAAAAATAGTTCAGAAATGTTAGCTCTACCGCTGGCCGCTAAACCATATACTGTAATCTCAGCTAATGTTCCAGTTCCTTTCTTCAGGGAAAAATGAAACCTTGTTTCCTTTATGGTACAAAGCCATACACTACTTAGGAAACCGAACAAAACTGACTAATGTATTATAGAAATTAGGTCACCATGTACAAGAGTCACAGATCTATAATGTTATCCTTGCGTCCAATCAGGATACATAAATGTAGGGCTGCCTGTTCCTTAAGGGGAGGGGCAGTACGTGACTAACAGCATGTGACACACTTTGATTCTGTATATCTCTTTTTTTATTTTCCTTCAAATACCATTAAAGCCAAATTTGACATACACTGATGAAGTGTTGTCTGTCTTTCTGTGAAATTTAGTGTCAAAGCAAATCTACCCAACTGTTTGCAGGATACACATTGTCATGTATATCCCTTCACAACACAGGTAAACTTGTAATAGTATCAAAAACAACAACATAAAACAAAAAACATGCAAAAAAACGTACAAAACAGACATGTCAAGCCATCAGATAGACTTGCTGTATATCAAGCACAAAAAAACCATAGACAAGACAATAGCATATGTAAATGAGCGGCGACGCACACACTTCAAGTCCTTTACTTTATGCAATGTGAACCTGCAGCCCAAAACGCAATATTTTTGGCTTGCTTAATTTGTCGGGTTTAAAATCCTCACCCTCCTTTTGACAGCAAATCACCATTTAGTGGACATTTGGCTGTCAAATACAACCCACTAAGTCTCTTTTGACACACAGGACCGGCAGGAACAATTCATGATAGGACCAAATACACAAACATTAAAAAAAAACCACATGAACATTTCTTCCCAAAGGCTACGCAAAAACACATCCCTTTTTAACCAACCAAACTCACGTGTCTTGTCAGCCTTAAAATCACCCAGAACAATCCATGAATGATCTGTAGGAAAAAGCAAAAAAAATAAATACACAACACACAAAAGAGAGACATTTCTCATAACAAACAGACATCAATTCTAACTTTTAATCAGAAGACAAAACATAATACACATGAACAGACACAAAAATAAATTTCCATTACTTAACTGTTACCATCTTATCAGTCAGCTTGCAACATTAAGCCATTTTAACTTTCCAAAAGTAAAATTCTTTCACTGACACTCCATGTTATCTTTGCGCCACAATTCGTTCTCACTTAGGCATGTAGCCTTCAAAATTTCAATAAAAATCTTCGTCTTATTTTCTGTCTAAGACTTAATGCAGTGCTTCATTTTCTGTCAAATAAAAGCAACTAGCAGATATTATTTTTTAGAGCAGAAATACAAATATATCATTTCTGCAGAGCATTTAGCATGTGTTGGGACTTTCAAAGAAACCTTTTTCATATTTTCCCTTTGGAATTAAGTCCTTTAATTTTGTGGAGAAACCAGAAACCCTTCCTTTTAGAGGCCTGTTTAGCAAAGTCATTCTGCACTTCACAGAGACAAGGCCCTAATTTAAAAGGTCACAAATGTCAACATGACAGCCTCCTTCCATTGTTTACAGGGAAACTAAAGATAACACCTCAGCGGGACTTGAGCAAGCCTCCGCAGCTCTACTAGCCCCCACCCTCTGCTCATTCTGAGGCTGACAAAGGCAAAAGGCCTTCCTAATTCCTCCTAACCTGCAATAATTCACTCTATTTTGAAAAATAATGTCTCCTTTTTAGGCGCTAAAAAAATTATCTCTGTTTCCAGATTATTAAACAACATTTACTGTGAATAATTCACAGAACCTAATAACACACATACCAGTTTTAGAACAAATGCTTGTTGCAATGGTACATATTTCATCAACCTTAAATGGATCTCACTGGGTCATTTAAAAGCAAACTCCATATGGGGACAGCCTGCAAATTTGTATTATACCTAAATGTATGCATTCACTGAAGCCTAAAAGCACTTTAAAGCTATTATAAATGGCAAAAATACCCGAATTCGACTTTGATATTTGGGGCACTTAAAAATAAACATCCTATAAGTATGTTACATATTAATCATCCTCAGAATGTTCTTTACACATTACAGATATTAGACATTAGACATATCTCATGTAAATCCTTAGAAAAATGATTTTTTTACGCCTGCGCTAAGTGAGATGTCATATGCTAATGTCCTCATTATGCAGTGCAACACAACTCAAATTATTATAATGCTAGGAGGTCACAGTATGAGCATTAAGCTTCATGAATAGTAAAAAATGAATTTTGTAGCACTTATTTTTAATAATTATTTTTCATAATTTTAATTTTTTTTTTAAGCATTTAGACAGTTTGCTTAATAGACTGAAAACATCAAAAAGAAACACAAACACACATTTGAGCTCATTTCAGACATAAACAGAAAGGGGCCAAATACTCAGGACACACAATACAGCGCGCTTTAGCCATGCATTTCGTGAATAGAGCCAACGCTATTCACTTACAGAAATTGCACTAATGAGAAAACCACATAGACATTTAAACACATATTTAACCCACAAACCAATCCTCAGAACAAAAACAAAGGACAGCCCACAGACTGTACTTAAACCAAACCATTTGTAAATACTAGTTGTAAGTCATATTTACAAGAAACGCTTCTCAATTGTGTTTCAAAAGACTGCAAAAACAGCCCAACAGACTGATGCATGTCCAAAAAGCGAAAATACACTCAATTCACTAGCTTTGGCTAGCAGAACACCAAAAATCGCTCTGCATATCTTCATTCATAAAATTGCACAGAACAAAGGATCCTTGTATGTATTATGTCCATATTTTAATTCCCTGGGGATACAAAATCGCCAAGGAAGAAATATGTTTGTAAATGTAAACCTATTTAGATATTTCCCGCTAGGGGGGCTGGCTAATTTGACTTCACATCACACTATGGTACCTTCCAAAAAAGCAACACATTTTTCCATGTGAGCTTGAGAACAGGCATGCCAAAAATACTGCGGAATACACAAGTATTATAATCAAAGTGGTGCTTAAGGTACTTTTCGTACGTCCACCGTTCAACTAAACCAAATGGAAAAATATCTCCTCATTACCTGCCTACACAAATTGGAATTTGCATATACAAACCTATACAAATCCAAAAGTTGGCCAACACAAATTCCAAAATTCCAAAGTTACAGTCCTAACTTTGCTAAGACCAGGCATCTTATAGCTCACTAATCTAGCTTCAAACTTCAAGGGGTTATCAAAAACGATATACTCGCAAATATACGAGCCCCTTGGCTTTGGTAATTGCAATAACCAAATCAAAACCAAGAAACCAACCCCTCGCCTTTGGTAATTGCAATAACCAAATCAAAACCAAGAAACCAAACAAAGTCGTGGGAGCGACCCACTTGTACTTCTTATTTTTACTAATCAAAAGGTTATCCAAATTCTAACTGTCAAGTTCTACATGACCTAACGGTCTTTTTTAGAATACTCACGCCAAAAAGGTTCTCAGTCAGGAGTGACATCATGTGGAGGATCAAAATCAGGAAGATCAGAAATATACTGGGCTGCAGAAACAAAGAATCTCCAGAATCCCTGTGCACAGAGTACCTCCTTAGTAGAATCCTGTTCTGTCCTCCTCAGTAGATTTCAGTCCTCTGACAAGATCACACCCACAGATAGTCACTTCTCTGATGAAGCCCACGTTGGCCGCGCCATTTGAAGAAATGTAGTCTTCATTCTCAGGGAATACTTACTAATAGAAAAAAGAACTTGGCACAGAAGCTGAAAATATGAAAAGACATCTTTATTAAATTTAATAAGTGAGGCCACGTCACACAGAAGCTGTAGCAACTGAATGAGGTAGTCTAAAGAGTACAGAGCACAGAGGCCTTTTATATGCTTAGGGTTACAAAACTCAGCATAAAAGAAAGGGGCAGTCCTTGCTTTTGCAAGCATGCAAAATGCCTAACATTCCTTCTTACACAAGCCGGACAAACCCATAATAAAAGGACCACAACCCATATCATAAACAGACCATAAAAGAAGGACCAGAAAACGGATAAGAAGCAGGATAAGGGGTGTGTGTGTGTGTGCATACCAAACTCTACAATGTCCTGTGCTTTGATCCTCAATCTTGATCAGCTAAAGGGCAGGAACTGGTTTAACAAGGTCAGCTTCAGGCAACAGGGTCAGTTCACTCAGGTCAAACAGGAGTCAGCACGAACTCAGCTAAGGTGTACATGTCCATAAAAGACTAGTTCAGCCACAGTCATCGGCCTATGTGAGGGCAACCACAAAATGGCTGCCGTACACAAAATGGAACCCATGGGTTCAGAATTCACAGAACCTCAGAATCAGGATGCCAGTTTCACATGCAGTGGGGCATTCAGGGCAGGGGTGCACACCTGTTTATCCTGCAGGGGACATTAAAATCCAACACCCCCCTCTCTCTCATGTTCTTCAAACTCTGTCCCTCTATTCATCACAGATGGTCTAACTCCAGCTTTCTTACCAAGATCCACCTTCCATTCAAGGCTCTATGCGTCCTTCCCCTATTAATCTATTGAGCACGGGTGCTATGTCTCTCTTCCTCTTCTTGTTCTGTCTTCCATGTATCTCAGGCGCTCTGCCTCTCACCCTTCTTACCATGTCCTCCATTCCCATCAGGCTCTCTTATTCTCGTCTCCTTCTTATTCTGCCCCTCCATTCATCACTCTCTACCTACCCAATCCCTCCATTTGTCGCATTTAATCGGCCTTGCCTCCCCTTCTTATCCTGTCCCTCCATTTATCACAGGTTCTATGTGTGAGAAAGTGACTCTATATATGCTGGACTAGAATGAAGTACAGTGTGTATAGAGTCCACCAACCCCAGAGGTATAACAGAGGTAAAAGTCAGAACTGACCTTACTCTCCAAAGTGGTAGCTTGGTCAAGCAGTAAGGCAGTACCAGAGGACAGTGTAAAGCATTTGTTGGACACACTCAGTCAGCAAAAGGTTTCACACACTCAAGGACTGAACTCCAGGCCAATTGTTTTTATATCCACAGATATAGTTGTTTTATTTTTAGAACCAACAGTTATAAAAATATACTTTTCTCGTTATGAGTACTCTCACGTAATTACTATGCAAAGGAGCAATAAAGTTTGTGCACACAATTAATACAGTATTGACAGTAAGCAACACAATCCTAAAACACAATGCTCAATGAGTTTTCCACATGTAAGTACAGTTGATTACAATACAGATTACTTTAGTAGTCCCAGGACCAGATCCTAGATTCAGTCCTGGGGTCTAAGCTGAAACCAGATTAGCAAAAACGTTTTAGTTACTGTATTGAATTTTCATGAATATAAAGCTGTTTTAAAAGTTCACACTTAGAAACTTTTGAATGAATGAATGATTACGTATTTGTATCGCGCATGGCTACCCGAAGGCATCCCAGCGCTTTAGGCAACGTTCATTCAACCAAGACTAGACGAACAGCAACGTTTTCAGCATTCCATTCTGATGTAGGGTGGAAGATTGTTCCAAAGTCTTGAGGCCTGTAGGGAGAAGCGTCGGCCACCCATACGGACTCTCCTTATTTTAGGGATTGTCAGAAGATTTTTATTAGAGGATCTTAGTTCTCGACCAGGGACATATGGGCAGAATAATGATTGCATCAGTGTAGGTGCTGTTTTATGAACTACTTTATGGACCGTGACCAGAGCTTTAAATTCGATCCTCTGTTGCACTGGAAGCCAGTGCAACTGACGGAGTGCTGGTTTAGCCGATGTTCTCCGTGGGTCAATGTAAATCTGACAATGTTATTCAATGGGAGAAAATTCAGGTTGCAGGTAAAGTACGATCACGTTACTTTTGTAATCCAGCACTGGTCTCCTGGGGCCAGCACTGGGTTCTTAACTTAAAACAGGTAGGTAATTGCGGTCCAGTATTTCGTATGATTTTTAAAGAACATTTCAAGTTTTCAAAAGTGGACACAGAAGAAATTTCATAGAGAAACAGACAATGGGTTCCTATGGAGAAAATACAGATTACTAGTAAACCCGGTACGGATTACTTATACGGTTCAGTACTGGGCTGAAAGGTCCAGTCCTGACTTCTCCCCTGATAACAGGTGAGTATTTCGGAATTCGGAATTCGGCTGATTTTATATGAATATTTTCAGTTTTCAAAACTTCACACTTAGAAGAAATTTCATAGAAAAACAGTCAATGGTTTCATATGGCAGAAATTTAGATTACTAGCAAACACGGTTGTGATTACTTTTGCGGTCCAGTACTGGGCTACAAGGTACAGTACTGGCTTCTCTCCTGATCACAGGTGAGTAATTCAAAATTTGTTATTCGGTTGATTTTAGATGAATATTTTAAAGTTTCAAAACTTCACACTTAGAAGATTTTTCAAATCAAACCAGTCAATGTTATCCTATGGCAGGAAAGTGAGTCATCGGTTTTCAGGTGAGTACTCGACTGGTGAAGTTAAGTTTCTGGGCATAGACTCAGGGGTCCCCCAGTGTCAGGTAGGTACAGTTAGTACACCCTCAGCGGCACAGGGGCGGCCGGGTGCAGAGGTAGTTAGGCCCAATGTTATCCAATGAGAGGCAGGGGGCCTTCGGTTGGTGGCTGCTGGCTAGCAGGCCACGCAGCTGTGGGAGCTGGGCTCCTGGTCACTTGCTCAGGGCAAATAGGTAAGTAGAATAGGGTACAGGTTGCACTGCCAGGGGCACGCGGGCGGCTGGGTGTAGGGTGCTTTTGAGCCGTCGGGCGCTCCATGTTATCCAATGAGGATCTTTGAAAGGGAACAAAGGCTGCAGGCTCGGGGACGGTGGATCTTCAGGAGCGACCAACACTTCGAGGGGTAAGTTGGGATCTTGGAGGATAGGTAGGCACCCAGGAGTTGGGCACAGGGGGCCGTGGGGCGCCGGGTGGTCTTTTGAGGTCGGGAAATCTTACCCCCTGCTGGTCGTGGTCGGAGGGGTCCTTTGTCCTGAGGCTGCAGGTGTCGTCTGGGTCATCGAGGAGGGTCCTTGGGCACTGGATTCCGAGTCAGACTCGCCGGGGGGATATCCTCAGGGTCTTGGTTCACTGCAGCACAGGCCAGGCTTGGCGGGTGCAGAGTGTACGGGGTTCGCGGTTCCGGGCTGATGCCAGGGCTTGTTACTTGATTTGAGCAGTACCACTGCTCGTGGGAGACCCAGGTAGTCAGAGTCACAAGGCAGTCAGGTCCTCCGGGGTTTTTGAGATTGCTGACCACTGGAGACGCCGGGGTTTAGCAGGAGCAGGTTCGAGGGTCGAAAGGCCGGTAGGGCTGGGGCCAAATCAGTTGGTGTCTTCCTCTTCTTAGCAGCTGCACGGCATGTCTTCTTGTTTCTTGTTCTTTTTCTTGTTTCGGTATCTGGATCTGAGGAAGGAAGGTTCAGGGAGCCCCTAAATACTGAATTTAGGGGCGTTACAGGTAGGGCAAGGGCAGGGACCAATGGGTCCCTGTCCTGGGGTGGGTACACCCCTTAGCCTGCTCCTCTCCTGTGGGAGGGGGGCAGGGGCCTAGCTGGGATTGGGCAGGGCTCCCCATCTACAAGATGGCCGGAGCCCGGGGTCGTGCTTCACCTCGCCTCCTCCACCTGAGGGGCGGAGTTGGCACAGGTTGGCAGACCCCCCCTTCCTGACGTAGTTTTTCTGCCAGTCTTCCCGCCAGAGTGGGGGTAGAACGGGTGGGGCCAGTTGCTGGGTACAGCAAATGGTCTGGAGAAGCTCTCAGAGGCGGCATGCCTTTGAAGCTTCCCCCTGTCCATCCTGGGGGAGGAGATATAGCACCTGGCCCAGGATGTGCATTGCTGCAGGCCCAGGAGAGCGGTGGGGTGGGGGGGGGGCTCTCCACCCAGGGGTCCAGCAACATGTCTGCTGTGTGGCAGCCTCTGCAGCCTCTCAGACAAGATGTGGATTGTAGGTTAGGTTTCAGGGGGCATCTCTAAGATGCCCTCTGGTGCATTTTACATTAAATCCCACACTGGCATCAGTGTGGGTTTAATGTGCTGAGAAGTTTGATATCAAACTTGTCAGTGCTTAGTGTAGCCATTATGGTGCTGTGGAGTTCGTAATGACAACCTCCCAGGACCATATACTCTTAATGGCATCACTGTACTTACAGTGCACAGGAATGGCCCTGTGTACCGAAGGGGCACGGGGCTCATGCACCCGTGCCCACACCACTGGCATAGGGCACCCAGCTAGAGGGGTGGCTGATGTATGCCAGGGTAGTGGGGTTGTGGGCATGGCACACAGGGATGTGTGCCATGTCGACTCTTTGTTTAGTTCTGCACCTAGACACTCAGCCTGCAAAGGCAGTGTATGGGTGTCAAGGTACAGGGCCCCTGAGGGTGGCACAATAAGTGCTGCAGCCCTTAGGGGTCTTCTCTGGTCACAATGCCCTGGGTACCTAGGGTACCATTTACTAGGGGATGCTTTGTTGCCAGAGAAGCCAATTGGGTTTAGGCTTTAGTATAGTTTTTAGGGAAGAAACACGGGCCCTGGGTACCTGATTGGCAGGGACCCAGGGCACACATAGGAAAAGTGCATCAGGTATCAGGCAAAAAGTGGGGGGGGGGGGGGGGGGGTACTGCAACAGGAACTCACTTTCTCACACTATGTCTCTGACATTTCTCATCGACTGCACGTCTCTTTTTTCTCATACTCTCTTGCCATGCATCACAAACTCTCCATCACAGAGCCATCCTAAGGGGTTTGTTTTCTAGGAATGGAAACAAGCATGGTTTGGGATCTCCTGTTGTGAATATTGAGACTTACGTGATGAAAGGACATAGGGGAGAGTTTGAAATATCTGCCAACATACATGAGCAGGATGTTGTCACTAGAAATTTGGTAGGTTGGGTGTATTTCAGCTCTTTCCGAAACATTCCCTGTTAGATATAGATTTTTTTAAACATGATATACTCTAAATCTTTTTTAATAAAAGCTATCTTTATATTACTAAAGCCTGCACTTCAGAAAGTATCGCTTTTAAGCGGCACAGGAGCAGAAGTACCTAGGTTAAAGTGCTGTGCTGAGCCTGTGCATGCTTACACTGAATAGGCCTACAGATTGGTAATGCAATACAAAACACAGAGTATATATAATCACACTGCTTCTGCATTACGATTTATATACTGTTTGTTTTAGCAATTGAAGATACAGTAGGGACCTGCAGACTGATGGTCCCTATTAGGGGTAATCTTAGTTTTACGTTCGGCTGGCTGCAACGCAAAAGTCCTTGGGTCTGATTTAGAGTTTGGCGGACGGGTTACTCCATCACAAATGTGACTGATATCCTGTCTGTTGCATTAGAAGTGTACTATATCCAATGGTACTTGTAATACGGTGAATGAGATATCCATCAGGTTTGTCAGATACCCCTAGGCTCTGATTTGAGAGAACAGAGCTATCGCTCAAGTTAAACAAATTATACAGACTTAGGTTTCAGGCAGTAGAGCAGTCTCTTTCTTGATACAGGTCCTAAAGCACTGTCAGGCTTCGTGCACGACAGCTGTCAATCAAGTTACACATCTGTAAGCTCACGCTGTGATCCCTTGGGATAGACAGATCCTTTGGCTCAGGCTTCGGAACAGTCTCTTGGGAAAAGTGAATGTCCTCACCCGGCCTTCAGACAGCAGAGACATGCGGCATCTGACCGCTCTTGTCGTCTTTGGTCAGCACACCTATACCTCACGCGAAGGATCTTAAAGACACAGAAAACAAGGAGTTGCCTAGTATCAAAATGGAGCTTCAACACCCTTAAAGAACTCTGGTGAGGAGTGGGCTAGCATTGGGGGGAGTGGGTGGCTGGTGGAGACAGCAGAAAAACACATACATACCCATGGAGGGCTGGAAAAAAAATGAAAAAAAGTTGTTCTCTGAATGTGAGCAATGGAAGAATACAAATTCTCCAATAAAAGGATTGTGAATAAGCCATGCTCAAGATGAGGGACAAACACAAGGAGAGAAAGGAAAACCATCCAATAAGGAGTAATCAAATGAAATTGACAAGAAAAGCAACCATAGCAGGCAATGGGCTGACACAAAGGTCACTCTAAATATTGGCATGTCCTCAACAGGTCTTTGGCATGAGCCAGCTTAAATCTGGCTGTAGGCAAAACATAATGAACTCGCAACGTAGCAATGGTAATCCCCCAAAAAATGGCGTGGATCCTGGCCTCCTGCAAAGGGGAAGAACACTTCGTAGGATTACCTGTGGAAGCCTTGATCCAGCATCTCTTATGGTTACCCGCCATAGCACCGACTACTAGAGGGCGTGATCTAGGGTGAGGGAATCAGAAACCCTCCTTGCAATCCATGCCGGCAGCTTACCACATGCCCTCGTAACCTAGTCGGGAAATCGCTGCTGTCCGAGAGAGATCATACATGCAAGGAGGGCAGCCAGCAATGTGGTGCAATAAAAGGCCGCCATAGGCAGATCCACTGGAATTATGCAATTCTGCAGCCCCTGCATTTTCCATATAATTATGAATTTGCTGCATTTGTCACATCATTCATCATCTGCTGCATAATTTGCAGACTTTAACCAAAAAATGTGTTTCTAGCTCGAATGGTCACCTCTCTGTAGCTTATTACTATACTTTGCTGCTAAAGTGGTGCTAATAAGGTGACACCCGTGCTAAGACAGTGTTAACATGGGTAAAAATGACAAAATAATGAAGTAAATACTTTCACTAAATGTGTCACATTATGCCGCATAATTTGCCTCTTCTGGCAGCATAATTTAGTCAACTCTGCAGCATACTTTGGTATTTTCATGCCACATAATTCCAGTGGCCTTGGCCAACCGGCAGCCTTAACAGCCTTGTTAACAACCTGGCCCTGCTGCTAACAGTTACATGATAAAAGAATAAGTTTTACCCTTAGTTGTGTACTCCTTTCAACCCATGGCCGTGCGCCGTGCCCCATGATTTCTCAAGAGTCATTCTTTCCTACATTACTGGCCGAAAATGCTTTTGAATAAAAAGAGGAATTGAAGAATGTAACCTGGGGGTTTCCTGATGCTAAAGTCGTATTCTAGTTTAGAAACCCGCCCTGATGAGCCCTGTACAAGGGGATGTGAGAATTGTGACAAAGGGACCCACCAGGTGAAACCCCTCTGAGTGGAAAGAAATCGTACAATGTCCTCCTGGCAGGTTGGGTGGCTATGTTTAGCTTGAGTACATCTCAGTGGCTCGACAGCCATCGCGAGGACTAGAGAAGGTGGCATCGTAGATGTGCAGGTGGAATTTACTGCCATCGTGGTGTGAATTTAGAGCCAACCTGGTGATATGGGTGACAGAGTGAATTTAGAGCCTTCCTGGTGAGATATATGACAGAGTGAATTTAGAGCCTTCCTGGTGAGATATATGACAGAGTGAATTTAGAGCCTTCTTGGTGATATGTGTGACAGAGTGAATTTAGAGCCATCTTGGTGAGATGGGTAACAGAGTGAATTTATTTAGAGCCATCCTGGTGTGATGGGTAACAGAGTGAATTTAGAGCCGTCTTGGTGAGATGGGTGATGCAGTGAATTTAGAGCCTTCTTGGTGATATGTGTGACAGAGTGAATTTAGAGCCATCTTGGTGAGATGGGTAACAGAGTGAATTTATTTAGAGCCATCCTGGTGTGATGGGTAACAGAATGAATTTAGAGCCGTCTTGGTGAGATGGGTGATGCAGTGAATTTAGAGCCATCTTGGTGATATGTGTGACAGAGTGAATTCAGAGCCATCCTGGTGAGATGGGTAACCAGGCCCGGACTGGCCGTTGCGGGCACCGGGCAATCCCCCGGTGCGCCGCATGGGTGGGGGCCGGTTTTGGGCCTCTGGGGCCGTTTTTGTTACAGGGCCATTTTTGCAGCCTAGCTGCAAAATCGGCCCTGTAACAAAATTGGCCGAAAACCGGCCCCGGCAAAGAGCTCGGCGGCCCTTCCGAGCACTTTGCCAGGGCCGGTTTTGGTTCCCAGTCCGGCCCTGTGGGTAACAGAGTGAACTTAGAGCCATCCTGGTGAGATGGCTGACAGAGTGATTTCAGAGTCATCCTGGTGAGATGGGTAACAGAGTGAATTTAAGAGCCATCCTGGTGATATGGGTGACAGAGTGAATTTAGAGCCGTCCTGGTGAGATGGGTAACAGAGTGAATTTAGAGCCGTCCTGGTGAGATGGGCGATGGGGTGAATTTAGAGCCTTCTTGGTGATATGTGTGACAGAGTAAATTTAGAGCCATCCTGGTTAGATGGGTGACAGAGTGAATTTACAGCCATCCTGGTGACATGGCTAACAGAGTGAATTCAGAGCCATCCTTGTGAGATGGCCAACAGGGTGAATTTAGAGCCATCCTGGTGATATGGGTGACAGAATTAATTTAGAGCTGTCCTGGTGAGATAGGTACCAGAGTGAATTTATTTAGAATCATTCTGGTAATATGGGTGACAGAGTGAATTTAGAGCCATCTTGGTGGGATGAGTAACAGAGTAGTGCTTAGGTTGTCTCCAGCCCTCAAAGTTTATGGGAGAGCTTTGGACCTTTATGTACATGTCCAACACACAATTCTGTCTTTAGATGCAAACCCAGGAGCCATTGCGGCATCAGGATCTCACCAGAAAGAGACTCCAGCACAATCCGCTTGAATACCTTACACAGCCCTTGGGTGCTGCTGGCATTGTACTTCAAGTGCCTCGACCACTGTTTATGTTTATTTATTTCTATCGCACTACAAGCACATGAAAGCACACTGGGACAAAGGTCCTAGTTACCTTCAGAAACGATACTTCCGGGAACGTCTGCTCCTCATAGGCTCTCTTGATCCAACAATGTTCCTTTAGAAGACTCGAGTAAGGTGGACGATGCTTGGTGGTACAGGGTCCAACACACCGGAACAGCCATAGCTCCCAGATCTGCATGGAAGCGTGTTGTCTTCAGTTCAGAAAACTCCTGACAACTGAACTTTTCAAAGAGACCGCCTTTTATTCCTAACACCATCCTGGGGGCACCTGAAGGACGCCAGGTCTATGAAGACCCAAGCATCTGGTGCACTCTAACTCACTTCCTCTTAGAACTTTCATGCTTTCAAGCTCTTATGCCATCTCTTCCCTTGCTGGGAAGTGGCCAAGGTGACGTGCAGTACTTTATAAAAAAAATCACAAGTAAAGAAAGAAAGAAAGAAAGAAATATGGCAAAACAAATTGATACAGAGAGCTGAAAGTGGATGGTGCTAAGGCAGAGTAAATTATAAAACACAATTACTAAAAGACAGGTATTTTAGTCAAAACAAGCATGTAAAGCATTTTAGAGTGCAGAAAATGACTAATTATTTAATTATCGAAGTTACATAAGACTGTACAGCGCAAGACAATGTCCTTTGCCGCATACTTCCGTGCATATAACGCTCCACAAAGAACCATAATGAACGATTGAATGAATCAATGAGTTTTTAATAGTGCTCTGATTCCCATCTTGGCTTTCTTGCCATAAAAGCATGTAAGTGGCCACTATGCATTAAAACACATCGCTACACAATAGTATAGCCGCTGCCTACTCCCCATTATGTGTAGCTCTAAACATTTTAGAGCTAAATGCAAAGGTAACAGATGATTGTGACTCTGGTCAACGAATATCACTGGAACACAAAGGACATCCAGATTCAAAAAGCGCTAAGGGGCAGGACAAACATTTATCAGCAATATGCGCTAAACATATGCAAATAACATAAAATATGCAAATGTCGCAAACATAATAAATTGCAATAAATTGCAAATAGGGTAACAGGTATATGCTAAAAAAACGACTGGGCAAACTTACTTAAAACCACTATAAAACCTATAGAATATTGTAAAAAGTCAAATTTTGAGTACGCCCAGTGGATTCGTGCACAATTGATGGCATCTGTCAGTTTGAGCACGTCAAAATTATAAATGAAAGGCAAGCGATTTGCTACCTCTTTTGAGAAAATGTTACTGTTCTTAGAAGACATTTGTGCAGAGTCTTTAATAACATAAATGACTGTTTTCAACTTCTGGAAGATTTGTGGGCGATTACCCTGATCTCATCAAGATAATTTATTTATTTGCAGAGTTTTATATAGCATGAACAAGACCCTACAGGGTGTCAGTGCGCTGCACAAACCGCAGGCAGGCCTTTGCAAGGGACAAAGGCACTTACAAATACAGATAAAAAAATACAGATATATTATCTCAAAAATTGCTTGGAGGAGCCAAGATCCAGAGGAGGATGAATGACAAAGATCACGTTGAATGACTAAGATGCCAAGTGAAGGAATCTATTCTTCAGAATCTCTTTTACTTTTTTTTCCCATAAGGTAGTGGAAGGGTTTGTCCTAGTTTCTGGTGGAAGTGTTCCATATTCTAGGGGCTCGACCCGAGAAGGAACAGTTGTAAGTTATTATTTTTTTTTTTTACTTCTGTGACTTCAGCAACAGGGACTTAGAGCTTCTTGAGGAGTAGCAACCACCGGATTATTCACGTTTGTTGACCAGGTAAACAGATGTGTTGTGGTGAAGGGCCTTGTGTGTCATGCAAGTCATCTTTAACAGGATTCTGGCTTGAAATGGGAGCCATTTTAGATGGATATGGTTGGAACGTCTGGATCCTGTGAGGAGCGTAGCCGCAGAGTTCAGAGTGGCTCTTAGCGGAGCTAGCTTTGCTTCGGGTAGACCAGCGAGGGTAGCGATCCCATAATCCAAACTGGAGATAACCAAGGATTGGACTGCTAACTGAAAGTCATCTGGGGGCAAGAACGATTTGATTTTCTTTAATATGTTTAGATGGTAGTTGGCTCCCCTTTTGGTGGCATGGATATGGTCTTGCATAGTCAGGTGCTTGTCCAACGTTATACCTAGTGTGATCGATCACGTGTGGGATGCAGTTGGGCGCAATGAGTTGCTTAAGCCATTCTTCGATAGGGGTAGAGTGATTGTGTCGAGTAATTAGGAGGAATTCAGGTTTTAGGATGTTGAACATGAGGGGATTGCGGGTTAGCCATTGTTGGGTTTTCTGCAGAGTGCAGTTGAGTAGTTTGATGTCATCAGGGGAGGAAATTTTCAAATACAATTGAGTGTCATCAGCGTACAAGTGGTAGAGAGTGTTAGAGAGATTCAGAAGATCGAAAAGTGATTCCATGAACAAGTTGAATAAAGTGGGAGAGAGCGTAGATCCTTGGGGATCTCCGATTGTGACTGGGGGCTGTTAGATAGGGTGTGATCAACCTTAATTCTTTGCATTCTATTTTGAGCCATTATAAGACAGGAACCAATAGCCCCATCCTTTTCTCGAGAAGGACAATCATACTATCATGTTTGATTGTATCAAAAGCGGAGAAGAGATCAAGTACTATAAGTAGGCAGGGTTTGTTTTCGTCTAGCATTCTCAGTGCATCATCAACACTGTGTGTAAGGGCCGTTTCAGTGCTATGTTCTGTCTGAAATCTGATTAATGTTGATCAAGGAGTTGGAATTGATCAATGTAGTTGCAAAGTTGCAGGTGTACGTATTTCTGGAGAAGTTTTGACAGAGCCGAGATGTTGGTGATAGGGCAGTAGTTGCTAGGGTCAGACAAGTCCGCCTTTGATTTCTTTAGATTCGGGGTGGCCTGACTCATCTTTAAGCTGTCAGGAAACATGCCCTGATAGAGAGAGGCATTGACAAACTTCGAGCACAGAGGGAGTATGGCGGGTCTAAGCTGTCTGGTAAGCTTGGCAGGCAGGGGATCATTGAAGTAGTTGGAGGGATTCATGGTTGTTAGCAAAATGGCTTCATCAGGGATTTTGAAGGTGCTCCGAGTAGCATTGTTTTTAGTAGTATAGCCGGAAGGAGGGTAAGACAGTGGTAACAGGACCTATGCACATGCTGCTCAAACATGGCGACCGACTGGCGTCAAAGAAGATGCCATTATTCTGCTGTGCCCAACTTGTCTGGGAACATCATGAGGATACCACGTGCAAAAGAGACGATAGGGAAAAAATTGATCTTCATAGCTCGAATGTAATGCCACGTCTTCAGCAGTGTACTGTGGCTTCCAGTGAAAGCAAGCATTGGCAAAACCAAAAGGTCTGGGTTTCATGTGGTAACGCTTCAGTGTTAGCAAATTAGAGCAAGACACGCAGGAGGGAGCTGCAGGAGCGGACATAGAGGGGTGAAGTTGTAAAGTAGTCCCTCGTGCAGTTCAAGGCAAGCACTGAAGTGGAGGCGGAAGGACACATCCAAACAGCCAATATCATTGGGTGAGTGATAAATACTCCCCTGAGATGGCCCAAAACATGATTGACTATGGGCCTTATTACAAGTCGGATGCAGCAGTATTCCCATGTGAAATTCCATCCAGCCAAATCACTCATAGCCTGAGGATCCTGCACCTGGCATGGGAACACAGTACTCGATTTACAGGCAGGAAAAAACAGTCCGAAAAATCACTTTCGGAACTTGGGCTGCAAAAACAGCTAAACTTTGTCTCCCGGGCCCTAAGAACTTTTTCTCTGCCAAGGGTGGAGCGTCCAGTGCTCCCTGCCACCATCACTCTACTTTCAATTCCTTACCCTACCTCCTTGACACTCCTCCCACCTGCCTCAAATCCACTAGCGTAACGGACCCCGTGCAAACTACATGGAGGGGCCCCGTCCGGACTCAGTCAGGAGCTGTCACGTCAGGGTACTGTGTTGAGGGGCCCCATGGATCTTGAGGGGCCCCCACACCCTGGAGGCTGGGGGGCCTTTGTTACACCACTGCTCAAATCAGACATTCTAAACATATTTGCCACATGCTGGATGTGGTGAATGTGTGCATTTAGACCTGCAGTGAATATGTGCGTTAAACCCCTCAGAATTCAGACTTTGGTGTGGAGTGCCCACACAATTATGCAATATATCAAACAGGTCTGTTTGACAGCTGCACCATCAAAACCCAGACCTAATAAAAGACATCTAGTTGTCTTTACATAGTTTATTTATTTATAACGTTTTATATAGCGCGAACTTGACCCACGAGGGTATCAGACCACTTTACAATTAGGATTGTTGCGTTACAAGTTACATCAGATACAAGAGCATAGAAAGGTGCAGAAAATAGGATTCCAGAACATAGTTCTGTTTCATTATGTCTGGAATGTGAGTGACCCTTTCCCAGCCCTACTGTCCTTTCAGAGGCACTGACTCGTCAAACAGTTTCTAGGTGTCTCTTAGACCTACCTGATCAGCAAAGGCGTATTATGAAGGATGACCTCTGGCCTGCCTTTTGTTACCCCTAGCACTGCCCTCACTACTCCAGGTGTCAAAGGTCATGAATTCAAAGATATTTAAAGACTCAACCTTGGCACTTTGATGAATGGGGAATAACCGTTGAATTTATATCCATGTCAGGTAGGTATATATAATAAAAGGAAAGTCAATTTCAGCACAAAAGGAAGCAATAAGGGGGGCAGGTCCACCCTGGGGCCTTGTCGCAAAAGTAAATATATAGGTATATTTGCTCACATGTATATTTGCTAGCACACCTGGGTGCAACTCTGCACTTTTTTGCTATTCACAATTTCCAAACGTAGATTTGCAGCAAGGGGTAGACTTGCATGTCTCCATCCCTCACATCAGGGGTGGAGCTTCCTACAATAAGATTAACAAGTGTAGAGTTAATTCTAGTAACTTTGCCCAAGTTGGCGTAGATCAACTCCACCATGGCGCAGATATCCCAATTGGAATGTAGAGGGGAAATTATTAAAGTTTATTATTCTTTAAAAAATATCAAAAATAGTTTATTATAAAATAAAAATGTAATTTCACTTAAAATAGTTATTTTTAACCTAGAATGGATAAAATACAATGTTAGAGCACATTTACTAATCAAATTTAATTTAGTAGGTTAATTAAGGGAGACACATAGAGATACAGTCAATAACAGTGCTTAAATTGATTAGCAATAGAGGTCTCAGGACTGGGAGGCCATACATAGACCTCACTTGGAGAAGTGTGGCTCAATGGTTAGAGCGGCAGACCCTGATGCAGAGGTCTAGCCCGGGACCAGGGTTCAATTCCCCGACTCGGCGGGTCTTGAGCTCAAAAATTCCACGGACCTGATAATTCTCGCCTCGGTGCCTATTCCAATCATGGAGTCCCACTCTGCAACTCTGGGCAATAGCTTGCTTAATCTCCACAACAGCCCCCACAACGCTAAGGATGCCTGGCCTCCACCTTGGGGGTGCCCAGGAGTGGACACCTCACAGGGAAAGCCAGGATGGGTTCCACAGCGGTATTCGTACAATCGCCTTGAGACCCTTGCGGGTGAGTAGTGCGCTATACAAGTATCAATTTACATTATATTACATTTACACTTGGATAGGTACAAGCGTTTCTGGGAAAATCCCCACAAAAGGCCCCGCCCCCTGGGAGTCCTAGGCCTTCCATTGGGTGCTCTTGGACACCCGTGGAGTCTCCTGGGAACCCAGAATTAGGTTTCTAGATCCCTCCTATGCCTGCATGACATATCACTTTTCAGCACAGCTCTGTACATTGCACATGCAGCCACCCACAGCAACAGAGCGAACTCCACACCAGGACCACACTTGTCATTCTCACGCCCTGGTGTTTCCCTGGTGGGGTGCTTTCAGAGTAGAAGGGTTGCCATTATCCAGGCATGCCCGCATGACCCCATCCGCGGTGAGGCCTCCTGCAGTGTGTGGTTGGTTTGATCATTTTTGAGAGGGATGATTTTTGGTTTCCAGTTCGGCCCTGCTCCTCAACTACCACCACACTAGGCCGCTCTGCTGACCATCCCTTCCTTCTGAGAACCTCACAGTGATGGGGGGGGGGGGCATGCTGCATCAGACTGACCATGCCTTGCAAAAGGTTTAATATCTGCATGCACGACTGTGCCCGACTTCATACTTTCCCTGACTGCTTCTGGCCGGAGAGACAAAGGTAACTTACACTTTTGAGTAGTTTACACTTTGGAGTAAGTTTATATTACTTTTTGCGATTCACAAGCTCTGAGGGTATAGTTAATTGCAAATGTGTAAGTTACATGTCTGCATCCCCTGTGTAAACCAATTAGCCTACCCTTGTGTTGTTGGGTGACGTCCCTCCTTAAACCTCTCCCTTATCTTCCCTCAATCCCTTTTATTCAACCCTAATTCCACTGCCCCCCATTTTGTAGTAAGTTTGCCCCTTTTTCCATCCACTCCCATATTTGCTATTAAAACGTATAATTAGGTATACAGAGACACTGCAGTTGAAGCATAGAACTCTGCATACATTACTACAGGTAATGCGGCAGCGTAAAGTCTGCACGTAGTTTGTGAATAGCACTTTATAATCTGTTTTGTAGTAGAAAATTACGAATTAGGCCCTTCACACACACACACACACACACACACACACACACACACACACACATATATATAAAATATATATATATATATATATATATATATATATATATATATATATATATATATATATATATATATATATATATGTGTGTATACATATACACACACCCACATATATAAATATATACACACACACACACACATATATATATATATATAAAATATATATATATATATATATATATATATATATATATATATATATATATATATATATATATATATATATATATATATATATATATATATATATATATATATATATATATATATATATATATATATATATATATATATATATATATATATATATACAGGCTCCAGTTTTCCAAAAATACCCAGCCGGGTTCACAGGAAAAAAACAGCACTCACACGGGCAGCAGCAGTATATTTAGCAGAACGGTTTATTCACAAAAAGCAGACGCGTTTCGGGAGTAAAATCCCTTCGTCAGTGTTAACATCAGTTCGCCATAAATGACACCCTTATCTATGTTCATGCCTTACATTAACACAAACAATGGACTAATGCATTTAGGTATATACGACGCGCCATCTTGAAACGCATCTATTCTATACATTTTGTCAACGTGAGATACTGGTATTTTCAATCTTTCAAATTACGTTTAAAGCATCCGCAGAGACATTATGCGCTTATTCAGTAAACAATCTCGCCGTGTATCGGCAGAAGTTTCAATGGACAATCGAGTCCAAAAAACACGTGCCTGAGAGACAAGGCATTGGAGCAATGCACAATTGAAGCGAAAATCGCTATAATTGAAAGATTTCAATTATAGCGATTGAATATATATATATATATATATGTATACATATACACACACCCACATATATAAATATATATACACACACACACGCACATATATATATATATATATAAAAAATACATATATATATATATATATATGTATACACATACACACACATATATAAATATATACACACACACACATATATATATATATATATATATATATATATATATATATATATATATATATATATATATATATATATATATATATATATATATATATATATATATACATATACACACACCCACATATATAAATATATATATACACACACACTCACAGATACACACAGACACACACATCGAATCTTCCCTCTCACTGCTGATTCCTGGAAGCGCCCAGAAAAGGCTGACTAGAAATATGAACGCTGCAGAAAATAAACTATTAAAAAACTCTGTGCACTCTACACAGGCATGCCCAGGGCAGGCACCGTCATTCGGTCCATGTCTGTGTGTCATCCTCACCCGTGCTCAAGACATAACTTGTCGAGCTGTGCGGTGCGTGAGTGTGTTTGCGGGTTGTTTGTGCTCGAGTGAGATGTTATCCCGTCCCCGTCAGTGCATAACTCACCGTGGAGGCATGTGTGCTCGGGACAGGGCGGTCCCCCCGGAGCGCTGCTGAGTCACCGAGCCGCCGGCTGCCAGGGGCCCGTATCAGCTGCGCCCGGGCCCCGGTGCAGGGGCAGGGGCAGGGCAGGCACCGCCCGCACGGGCCGCAGCATGGGAGGGGATGTGGGGGTGTACAGGGTCAGGGCCTGCCCATGGGCACGGCAGACTCGACAACCCAGAAAGTCTAACTTGTCACCTTTCAGTTGCTTTTTGGTGTGTTTAGTTGTTAAACTGGTAATTATGGGGTGAAACCTATGCCCATCCAGTGCTAACACGAGTTAAAACAAATATATAATAAAGTAATATTATTACATGTGCCGCATTATGCCCTGTTGCCTCTTCTCGCCGCATAATAATATACTCAATCTTGCTGCATAGTTTGGTCCTCCCCAGCCATATAATTCCAGTGGCGCTGATCAAAGTGTCAGGGCGTAGGCCCTGTTGACAGACACACGAGCTAGCACTGCTAATTAACTGCAGCGGGGCAGTGACAGTGTCAGGGTGAAAGGCCTGTCCACATGCACCCGGGCAGCGCTGCATACATAAAGGAGCTGGGAGTGGTCACCACAGTGTCAGGGTGTAGGGGCTTCCCGCACACACACTGGACAACACTTCCCCATGATGACGCAGCAGGGGGGAGTCGCAGTGCACCACAGTGTCAGGGTGTAGGGGCTTTCATCACGCACAGTGGACAACACTGCCCCATGATGACGCAGCAGGGGGGAGTCGCAGTGCACCACAGTATCAAAGTGTAGGCAGTGCTTTAAATGGGCCGGTACTGTCCGGTACTGTGTACCGGCACTTATTTATTTTGAGAGGGAGAGTACCGGGACTTTTCAAGAATGCCGTAATACTTGTATTTGGAGAGTACCGGGCACTTCTCAGAAACACTTCTGTTTTTCCATTTCAAGCACTGGGTGTAGGGCCTTCTCCCAGGGCCACTGCCCAGCACTGCCCCCATGATGACGCGGGGAGGGGGGGGTGGGGTCAGACTGCACCACAGTGTCGGGGTGTAGGGCCTTCTCTCAGGCACACTGCCCAGCACTGCCCCCATGATGACGCAGGGGGGGAGGGTGAACCCCCAGCAGCCTTCGGGTCTGGGACGGGCTCCTGAGGTGTGTGCCTGGGGGCGGGGCCTATTGATGCATCCAGATGTTGCTCCGCGGGGCTGGGCACGGACGGGCCATGGTGGGCATAACCTTGGCAGGTGCCAGGATGTTTCCTTTCAAAAGCACGGCCTGCTGGGAATTTCCTCGGGTGTCTACCCGCATGCACATCTCCCCCATCTTCAGTGCGCCTAGAAGTCGCTATCCATCCCAAATGGAGCCTGGAATCTGCATTTTGTGTTGCCTGTCCTCCTCGCTGGAGAGGCCGGCACCCCTTTGACCCCGCTGACCTCTCCCCTCCTCGGTGTCTGTGGGGGCTCACCCGACCCCCCACCCCCTCGCTGACGCCGGCGGGGTGGAATGCTTCCCCTGAATTCCTTTTGGCTCGAGGCCCGGAAGAATATTCCAGAGTTCTGCACTAACAGCTCCAGGGCATGCAAAGAGAGACACGTACAGATGGAGGCAGGGGGGGCCGGCAGGGGAGGGGGGCGCGGGGGGAGCGGAAACACACAATGGAGAAGAGGGGGGCTCAATGAGACGGAGAGAGAGAGAGAGATGTGGACAGCCAGGCAGAGACAGCACACAGAAGAGCAATATACACAGAACAAGAAATATGTGGAGACATCTGGGGAGGAAATGGAAAGAATGAGTCAAAGAAAAAAAAGAGGGAGAGATAGACAGTGGTTGGGAGAAACACAGAGATGGAGACAGAAAGATTGAGAGAAAGAAATGGAGAGAAATAAAAAAAAAATATTAGGAAAGGTAGAGAGAGAGAGAGAGAGGCCAGAGAAAGAGACAGGAGAGAGCGAAAGGGACAGACAGACAGAAAGTGGATCGAGAGGAAGAAGAGGGCAACGCATTTAACGGAAGACGTGGCAGGGGGGACAGAAGGCAGCAGTGAGAGAAAATAAGAGGGTGGGAGAGGAGGTGAGGAGAAAACAGAGGCGAGCAAGCAATGGCAAAGCCAATAGGTTTTGCCTATGCAAGAGCTTTTGGCTTTGCCAATGTGTTTTAGCCATGGCGAAGAGTGGAGTAGCATAGAGTGTAGTGGAATAGAGTGGACTGCTGTAGAGTGCGCTGCCATAGAGTGTTGCAGAGTGAAGTGGCGTTGAACGCAGCAGCATTGAATTCAGTGATATACAGTATAGCATCGTTGAATGCAGTGGCGTTGATTAGAGTGGTGCATAGTAGAGCGCTGTGGCGTAGAGTGGAGTGATTATTATAAACAAATTGGAATCCACTGGGTGGAGTGAGGTTGTTACCACAATGATGGGGAGCAACCAGTGTTGTTAAAATACCCCTCACACACCAACAGGCCCCTTGGTGTCATGCTTCATCATCGGGGTCTTCGCAAACCTCTACGGGATGCGGCGTGCTACGACTCACGGCTACGTAGGAGCACTAATCTGTGAACTATGTGTTCGGTGTGTGTGAGTAATTAATGTGAGTGGTGAGGTGAAAGTGAAGAATTAAAAAATACCTGGCACGTGAGTACTGAAAAAAATTTTTTATTTAGTCTCCGGCTGGTATCATTAAAAGAGTGCTAGAGTGGTTGAGGTCTACTGATTATGGTAAACCAACCATGTTAGTGCGTCGACATGTTTCGGAGTTTAGAGAACTCCTTCTTCAGGACGAGGATGTGCACTACTTATCCCCACCTTACTCACATGTATGTAGATATAAAAGTGTGCTCTACAAAATTAAGATTAGGTGAAAATGTACCTATCTGTGTTTAATATAAGGTCCGTTGCGCCCAATTGGCGATTAAAGACACTTATGGAAAGAGGTCAAATGGCCTCATGAGCCAAAACGTGATGAGGGGGTCCGTTCTGCCTGTTATGGCAACGTTTACTTATAGGGCTGTCTGGCTTCCTACCCCTCCACGCGGCTCCGAGGGGTAGGTAGTAGAGTAGAGTGGAGTGATACAGAATGGAGTGGTGCAGAGTAGAGTGGCATAAAGTACAGGGGCATAGAGTACAGTGGCAAATAGTGGTGCAGAGTAGAGTGGCATAGAGTGCAGTGGAATAGAGTGGTGCAGAGTAGAATGGGGTGCTGAAGAGTGCAGTGGCGTAGAGTGCAGTAGTGCAGAGCAGAGTGACATAGAGTTCATTGGCAGAGAGTGCATGCAGTGTTGCAGAGTAGAGTGTCGTAGAGTGTAGTGGTGTGAGTGATGTAGAATGCATTGGCATAGAGTGCAGTGGCAAAGAGTATAGTCTAAGCAACCCTTCATCTTAGAGGGACCACACAGGTGAAACCACCTGTATCACGGAGGGGCGGTCCCTATTCACTGTTCCCTTGTTTGTGTCCGTTGTCCCACCCCTCCAACACCAGGCTGTCTCAGGAGCAACAAGAGGTGTGACCAGGAGCTGCAGCCCCATGCCCTACACTGATGAACCCTGAGCCTATGTCTCAAATTGGTGTGAACATCCTTTATCAGAATCTGAATTGTTTCTCTGGCCCGCAGTGCTACTCTAAGAAGTCTGAGAAGGAGGGCCCCCCTCGCTGTTGAGAAGCAATAAATACCACCTGAAAAGAAAAGGGGGGTGGATGGGTTGGTTAATCATGACCTTCCCAGCCCCAAAGATCCGCACCTGCCATCAAGATGACCACTGCTGAAAAGAAGGCGACCAGGTCAGGCGAGGCCGAAATAGGCCTTAGCCATTGTGGCTGCCGGGGTGGAAATAGCGATCAGATCGCTCAAATTACTTCCTGTTTCTGTCAGTGATCCTGCAGCTCGTAGGGCCGATGACAGGAAGCCCCTGACACGACCCGGAAGGACTTCCTTCCCTCTTGCACACGGACATAGAGTTGCATGTGCAGGAGGGGGCACGTCTTTGGCGCCCCGGGTCCTAATGGCATGCCCTGAGGGGCGGTGCTCTGTTGATAAGAGAATGCAAAAAGAACAATGGATAGACAGAATGCAGAACAATGTCATACATTCACCCCCGTACAGAGATCTGGGCCTAAATCCGTCGTTTTTTTGCTCCCCATGCCATTCTAGTTTGAACCCAGCCATATGCAAATCAGTCTTGACCCTGCTCCCCCAGCCCAAACTGCCAGGCCAGGTCCTCCCTGGACTGGAAACAAGCATCCTAGGACCGGTATCGGGGTTTCACTCCTCATCAGCCAGGCTAGTTTGACTCCAGTGGCATGAGGGTGAATGTCTGATTTGCTCTGCATTCCGTCTATCATCTGTGTGTCTTTTGCTTTCTCGCCCTAAGTGTGCTGGATATGCCGAGACGTGGGTCCCGGGCTCACTGTGCCACTGGATTCAAGCTAGCCTGGCTGATATGGGGTGATGCCCCGAAACCGGTCCCAGGATGCTTGTTTCCGGTCCAGGGAGGACCTGGCTTAGCAGTTCAGTCTGGACTGTTTCCAAGAGGCACAGGGCAAGACTGATTTGCATATAGCTGGGTCTAAACTGGGGTGACATAGTGAGCAAAAGAACGATGGATTTAACCCAGATCTCATGACTGGATGTGAATATCCGACTTGCTCTGCCTTCCATCCATCATCTGTGTGTCTTTTGCTGTTTATAAGAGAGGCATGAATTTGTGGAGCAAATAAGTCAAGGGGGAACTAGGGAGTGAGATACAGGGTGTGAGGGCTAGAGTACATGAGGGAACGAGGTAAAGAGGTAGAGAAGAGGATAAAAGGGAAGTAAAACTAGTGGAAGAGAGGGAGAAAAGAGTACCAAATGGAAGAAAACTAAAGGAAGAGAAGAGAAGGAGAGAGGACAATAGAGAATCTCGAGCGGCTGGGCAAAAAGCAGTCAGGGAGTGGGTTATGTTATATTATTTAAATTCATAATGCACCAAACTCATCCTTGAAGGGGAATCCTTGCACAGATCCAGTCAAACAAACACAATAAAAGTGAACACAAACATAAACCGAATGGCGGCCGACCAAGGCTCAGCACCTCAAACCCAGTATTGAGAATATTAGTGTTCTGTACAATCACTCCCAGAGCATGCCGTAGTTAGGCTCTTCTGAATACCAGAATTTTTTTTGTGAAAAGGAAGGTGCACCAGAGAAAGAGTCCCAAACATCCAAATGAGTCAAATTGTCTTCTTTATTGAAATTTAAAATCTTAAAATGGCCTTCAGCCAACGTGTTTTGTTCCAGTGACGGAACTTCATCAGGGCTTGGTTTGCATCATAAGGGATAGTATTACCCTATTTATTAAAAAGTGGTTCAGGATCAGACGCCAGACCAACGCTCAATGGGACAATAATCCAATTTCCTTAATATTCAAAAGGGGAGGATTAATCTCCAAATGTGTATACTATGTAGTGGCAGGTGCCCCACAATGAGGGTACGATAGAATGGAATCCAAAATCCTTTATAAGATTATCCTTCTGTAAGCATTGTTCCGTCCAGTAGCGGGATTTGATTTGAATGGATTATTGTCCCATTGAGCGTTGGTCTGGTGTTTGATCCTGAACCACTTTTTAATAAATAGGGTGATACTATCCCTTATGTTGCAAACCAAGCCCTGATGAAGTTCCGTCACTGGATCGAAACGCGTTGGCTGAAGGCCATTTTAAGATTTAGAATTTCAATAAAGAAGACAATTGGACTCATTTGGATGTTTGGGACTCTTTCTCTGGTGCACCTTCCTTTTCACAAAAAACACAATAAAAGTGATCAGTGGGAAACCCTAAAAAATCAAGAATTGTTGAATATCCAAGATTTTAGGAGCTTCTTAAACACAAGAAGACTCTATGTTGATTGGAGATTGTGCGGGCGAGGGTTACCGTGGTGGGACGCCACATAAGAACACAAACAGCCTCACATTCTAGCAAAGCCAATGAGCCTAGTACGCAGCAAAGTTTGATCTGCGGATCTTATGGCCCTAGTAGGACTATAAAGAGAGATTCTGCTCTGAAGGTAGCAAAGACCTACAGAGGGAAGGGTCTTATGTGCATGCAAAGGAGCTTGAAGGTAGCGCTCGTGCACCCCAGCAACCAATAGATCATTCTCAGAGCGGATCACAGGACTTGGATGGAAGTGTACAAGGCGCTACAAATAAATACATTCAATTCTCTAGTTCTTTCTCTGATGTGTTCACTCTCTCTCTCTCACACACACTCTCTCTCCTCCTTCTTTGCTCCCACATGCCCACACTGTTTTGTTCTTCCTCTTTTCCTCTCTGCCTTACGCTTTATCTGCGTTTTTCCCTCTCTCTTGCTCTTGGTCCCTCGTCTTCCCATACCCTCTCCCTGTTGTCCTGTTGGACTTATATTCTCTGTTGTGAGCCTCTTCGCATATACCCCCTCCTGCCACGCCTCCCTCTTGTCCCCTTTATGTTGTGCACACTCTCTTCTCCTGTCTTGTCTCCCTCTTGCCCTATTCGCTATCTCCCTATGCCCTCTTTGTGTCACCGTGGCGTTCGCCATGGTTCGTCTCTTAGCTCTACTATAGTTACTATCTACATAGCTCCTCTTGCAGAAATTGTCAGAACTAGTGGCTTTGATGTCGCCTCTTAACCCGTTTACCGCGGTGGACATTCCGCAGCGGTGCAGGCGTTTCACGGAGTGGGCGGGACTGCGTCGGCCAACGGTTGTGCGCAGCACCCGGATGGTGGCCGATGCGAGCACGGAACGGGTTAAGCAGACGACACGTACTGATTATTGCAGATAATACCACAGCAATCAGACATCAGTTCATGGACAGCATCACAACCATGGCCACCTGTTAAATATTAAGAATAACCTCTTAAATATTATAAATAAGTATTGTTTGTTATTGGTGAGTGTATCACATTCAACATTTGTATCTATATATAGGTATAAGCTGACCTTTCATGCTTGTATTTGCAATTTCCCAATTCATCATTTTATCAATAAAAGGATTGATTTTTTAAAAACATGGCCACCTGGATGAGGAGCAACTGTCTTACGTTAAAGGGGCGGAGACTGAAATCACCCTCCTACAAAGAGGTCATTTTATCTCGCCTAATAGAATCTGAGTTTGTCCTCCAAATATAACATTTTCAATTTTTTTGTCCCATGGGATTTTTTTTGCTCCCTACAGCAAAAACTTCTGAATGAAATTACACCAAACTTGGCATGACTATGTATCTTTACTCAGACGTAGAATAGGTCCTGGTTTTGGTTTGATGTAAATCTGTTGAAAGGTTTTTGGGGATATGTGCATCACAAAACATTTTTCATAGGCGTTAATTCTGCACATGAGATATCCGTAGCTAACTAGCCCACAGATCCACAGGCAATACAAAATTCAAAACATTGATAATTCTGATTGATCGAAGGAGTTATTTTCTCCTGAGATTTATTTCTACTACTTTGATCTGCAGAGTCCACAAGCTGATTGGCTGGCCACATCAATAACTTTTTGTTACTGCCACATTATGTGGCGAGGGCGAAACAAGGCTCAAGGTTCTGAAAAAACAGGAATTTGAGGGCATAAGACCCCAAGTAGCACAAGGCAGAATCGCAGTCCACTACTCCAACATCCTGCCTGAAAACTTATTTTGACAATGCCTGAAAAATAACCCCCCAAGCTTTTAGTACAACGCACGCGGTAATGCGCATACATTGTCGCGCGTGCAGTACAATATTTACGGTACCTGGCACTGTACCTCTTTAAGCGGGCATGCACCGAGCTCCAGCCGGACTGGACCAGTGCCCCCGGTCTGAGGAGGAGCACGGGTTTGCTCTGCGGTCGTGGGCACCCCCTGAGCACCCACTCCGGGCTGGGGAAGACGCCCGTCCCCTCCCCCGGGTTCTTGACACTGTGTGAGGGCAGCGTGGGTGGAGGGACCGGCTACAGAGCAGAGTTTATAATTAGACATTGGCACAGGCTTCCCCGCCGGCGAGCGTCACTTCGGTGAATAGGAAAAAAAAACACAACAAAAGAAGGCCTGAAATGTGGAGGGAGGTCTGCGTCTGCGCCCGGTGGCGCTGCCCACACGAACCACCTCACAGCTGGGCACACACCAACTCACACGAGTGTGTATCAGACACATACTTTTATAGAGAAAAACACGAGCACACACACAGAGACACTCTCCACACACACTCTCTCGACACGCACACAGACACTGTCTCCCTATCTCTCTACACACACACACACACACTCTCTCTATACACACACCCACTCACACACACACAAACATTCTCTCTCTCTGCACACACTCAGACACTCTCTCCCTCTCTCTACACACACACACTCTCTCTACTCAACACCCCCCCACACACTCTCTCTATTAAATACACACTCTTTCTACACTCTCTCTTTCTCTACACACACACACAGACGCTCTCTCCCTCTCTCTTTACACACACACACACTCTCTCCACACACACCCCCACACACACACACTCTCTATACACATCCACTCTCTACACACACACACACAGGCACTCTCTGTCCACTCTCTCTCTCTCTCTTTCTTTCTACACACACACACATACACATCCTCTCTCTCTCTCTCTCCACACACATACACTCACACCACCCCTATCACCGAAGCCTCAAACCCAAACACAGGCATAGAAGAAACACACTTAAAGACCTTTGCCTTGTGTTATATCCTAATTTAGTTTACATAGGGGCATATGCATAAAAAACGATTTTTGCGATTCTCAAATTGCAATTTTTAGCAAATTGCAATTAGAGTCGCAAAATGCAATGTATGTAGGATTTGCTAAAAATTTAGCGAATCCTGCATATTCCTTATTAGCGAATTGCAAACTGAGATTCGCAAATAAGGAATTCCTTCCCATTCATTCCTATGGGCTAGGAGGCCCATAGGAATGAATGGGAAACATTCTCAATTTGCGATTCGCAATTAGAGAATCACAAATTGAGAATGCAATTTCAAGGGTGCCACGGTGTCAAAAGGACCCTGTTACACCCCTGAAATATGTATGTGTGCACATGTGGCGCACATACATGCCCTAAGGGCATGTATGTGTGCCACATGGCAGTTTGAAAAATGCAAAAAAGTGAATTTTTCAAAGAAATCGCAAATTACTACCAACCTGAAGTTGGTGGTAATTTGTGATTCCTTAAGGCCAAATCGCACCTTTTCTGTGCTTCCTACATTGCATTTAAGGGATCGCAATTTGCGATTCCTTAAATGCAATCGCAAAATAGAGAATCATAAATTTTGCGATTCTCTAATTTGCGATGCCCTTTTGGGATGATACATCCCAAAAGGCCTTTTCCCGTTCGGAGAATCTGCCCATTTGAAAACTGGGAAAAGGGCTTGATACATATGCCCCATAGTGCTTAATTCCCTTGAGGAGAGGTGGAAGCGCTACTCTGGAACCCAAAGTTAGTGAACAATACATTGCTTTTTGCATATTGTTGGTTATTGGAATTAGTCTTGTGCTCTCGAGGAAATCACTCCATGCACTCACTCCAATTTATTTGCGGAATATTAAATTAATAGGGAGTAGGCGTGATCATTAATGGAGGCTGTGTGCGTTCATGCAAATGTGTGACGTTATTGTATGTCAAGGCCTGGCTCTTCGAGCAGTAGCAGCTCCCCCACCCCCAGCACCTTGAGACCCTCACGGGTAAGCAGTGCACTTTACAATGCTTTAATTAATTGATAGATTATGTTACGTGGTTTTGGAAAAGTACACATTTACCATTTGCAAGCCCCTGAAGACCTTTTTTTGCATTCTTCTATCTGAATGTTGGTTTCCTACAGACTTTATCCCGAACAGTCTGGTAATGTAATGACTCCCTTCTCCAATGTCACTCAGTATCTCTCACTGTTCCTCATCTTACTGCATGTTCCTTGTCCTAATGTACAACACAAACTTTCTCAAAGTAGCTCTATTTTCCTGCCCCAATGTAAACCATTCCCCATTACTGCACCCATGTCTTGTTTGGGACCCAGTATCTGTGTCTTCCTTTCCAAATAACTATATTTTTCAGTCCCAATGTAAATGAATCCCTGTCCTGGTATCCAGGACTGCAGTTTACAGTGCTAGAGCCCAACTTCCCCGTATCTGGGCCTTCCTGTCCTGAGCACTAAATCTCTGCGATCCGTGTACTGTTTGTTACTGTCCTAGATTTTTTGGACTCATTGTCCCGACATCCCAGTGTCGGTGTATCCTATTCTCAGTGACTGTGTCTTCTTGACCAGTGTCATTGTCTCTCTGTCTTAGTGTCTGTGTGTCCGTGCCCTAGGGCAAATGCCAGCCGGGCGCATTTCTTGATATTCACGTCTCTCTGTCCTGGTAGTGTCTCCTTGTCCTAGTGCCTTTATCTCCCTCTCCCAGTACCTAAATCTCCCTGCCTCAGTATCAGTGTCTTCCTGTTCCAGTGAACATGTCTCCCTGTCCTGGGAATGTGCCTCCATTTCCAGGTGTCTTTGTCTCCCTGTCCCAATACATGTATCTCCCTGCCTCAGTATCAGTGTCTCCCTGTCCCATTTGACGTGTCGCCCTGTCCTTGTAATGTGTCTCCATGTCTGTGTCTCCCTGTCCCAGTACCTGTATTTCCATTCCTCAGTGTCAGTGTCTCACTGTCCCATGGACATGTATCTCCCCCATTTCGCTACACGTGCCTCCCTGTCCCAATGCAACAATAACTCCCATGTCTGGGTACTGGGTATCCCAGCTCCAGTGTTCACGTCTCCAGGTCTTGGGGTCTGGTTCCTTGCTGGCCAAGTGTCCATGTCTCTCAGTCCCAGTGACCCGGTCTCCCTGTCCCCTGGTCTGTGCCCATATGTCCCAGTGCTTTCCTCCTTATCCTACTGGGTGCCATTCCGAGCATGTGTCTCTCTCTCTGTTCCTGTAGCACTTTTCTGTGTTGAGCTGCCCCAGTGGGTTCCTGCCCATGTTCTGTGTCTTCCTGTACCTGTGATGATTTTCTTTGCTTACCTGCCCCTGTATCGTACTGTTGGCCCCAGCCACAGCGTTCTAGTTGCCCTTTCCTTAGGGCTCGGTTAGTCACTGTGCCGGTGGATGTGTTTTCCAACCTGACCCTCCTTATTGCCCTTTTTAGGTCTCGCTGGTAAACTGCATCCGAAGGATGCGTGTCCAGCTGGAGACGTATAGTTGCCTGTCTCGGGGGAAGGAAGGACAAGAGGGTGCCACGCGCTTCTCTTGTCCTGGATTTCACTGCGTGCACGCGCACCCACACTCACGCATGCGCACATCACAGCCACACGCATACACAGCCAGACGCACACCCCCCCATTGCCGCACCTACACACACACTAGCGCACCTACACGCACATGCAGAGACCCCCCACACACACCAGCGCACCTACACACACGCACGCACACATACAAAGACTCCCCTCCCCCCGCCGCCGCCATCGCACACATACACACACACACACGCGCACTCCCCTCCCCCCTAGAACTAAGCCCCACTTACCGCCATTCGGGACTTCGGTAGCCGGGGCTCTCCCTCGGGCATGGGAGCCCCGCTCTCAGGTACTCCGTGGGCGCGTGCGCGGGACTTCAGAAGACGGAAGTCCCGCCCAAAGGAAGTGGCTCCACGTCTCCTCCGTGTTTGCCTGTCTTCCTGCCTCGGCGGCCGCCAATGACAGCGCGGCCCCGAGCAGGGATGCGGGCACAGCGTCTCCCGTCCACAGTACAGCGAGGTAGGCTCTCGCTTATAGAAATCAATTGTTTGAATTGCACCGGGGGATCTGTTTGTAATTTAATTTAATGCGATTTTATATAGCGCAAACTTTACCCGAAGGTGGGAGAGCGCTTTACATAAGAACCAGTTTCAATACACAAGGATTTATGATGACGCGTGTTACATAAAAGATACAAGCAGAAAAAATTGCAAATGTACAAGTTGTAAAGTCACACAAGGAAGCCCGACTGTGAGGTTCGTATTGAAAACAAAACGGCAGCCTTAGGGTAACGACAGGACCGCGCGCTGCCACTGCCCATTTCCTACCCTACATATAAACCAAAGACAGAAATATTCAGCAATATCGGGCCGGCGCCGGCCTAGGGTCACCCCAGCAGGAGGTCACTAGCACCATGTTAACACTGGACATCTGACGAGCCCTTGGGGCATGAAAATGGCACCTAGGAAGTTAGTGGGGTAGGGGAAAGGTAGGGCTTGGGTACAATGCGGAGTGAGATATTGCAAGAACTGAGTAGTTCTATCGTACACATCACACTAGAGTGCGTCCTGTGTAAAACCCATGGCGAGGACATTTGTGACAGCCTACAGTTCCCAAAATGGGCAGAACTGGCATATACCCTGACGATCGTCACCAAATGAGACCACGTGTGAAGGACTGTCTGTCTCTCCCGAAAATCACAGAGAATGCGGCGGTCATGTCAAGCAGGGCCCCATGCAAAGCCTCTCCCCGCCTTTCCGAGAAAGGTATATCCCACATTCATCTCTACTGCTGGAAATATGTCCGGGCAAAATGTACCTTTGATGCTAAATTCACGGGCAGATGTAATTACTGCAGCTTGCGTTTTACGCAATACGCACGTACGTATTACGCACATCATTCAAATTCATAGGAGACCAAAAAGCTATTTGTAATTTTAAATGCCTCATCCACATATTCCGATGCTGTGAATCAGGATTAGTGGATTTTTGTGTCACAATGTGGAAAATCATCAGTTTTGGTGGATTTTCTTTTACTGTAATTTTATGATAGGGGAAGAGTTGTGCTGCTCTGCGAGAACAGCTAGCAGGAGGGTCATGTTAAATGTATTGAACACCCACAAATAGTCACTTCCCCACCACGCAAATCACATGAAATGACTCTAGAGTAAAGTGCCTTTCCATGGAGGGGCAGGGAAGTGAACTCTTCCTTATTCCATGGACGCTGTGTAGGAGAAGGAATTCCATGTAGAAAAGGTGACACAAAACAAGCAAACACATGTTTCGGCCACTTATATTCTTACAAATTGTACATTATGTAACAGATCCCCGGGATTATGCATGAAGAAAAAGGAGTGTGTATGGAAATCTACCACCTGCATAGACTACCATGTATACTGAATGGTCTCTTTGCTAATACCTTCAAAATGAAGACATTTGTGCCGGTCGTTAATACACTTTGGCGACGGTCAGGGGTGCAGCAATCATTAGTCTAGCAGGTGTGGTTTCACTGGTGTCCATGGATGGTTATGATGGCGACCTTGGTAGGTTAAGGCAGGTCTTTACATCTCAATCGTGGGTGCAGAGAGACCACTTTCTTTGCTTAGGACCCACAGCACTCTTGCTGTGCCCCTAGGGAGGGGCTTTGTGAATCTGGCCACAGTTACTTGGTAATCAGGACTTGACTCCGGAGCATGTCTCCAGGGGCAGTGAGAGGACTGGTTGACTGGGGGTCCAAGTTAGTTTCAGGTTCTAGCGAAACCCTGTTCGATTTTATGCTAATGTGGGGTTGGGGGATGTTTCATTAAAAGTTGCCCATTCAGAGTGGATCCACTGAGGATGCTTGTCACCTGGGACCGATGCGGCCTCTCTTGCAGCTTCCTTGCCCAGTGCTCTCGCAAAGTAATTGGGGACAACCAGGGTTGAGTTGGCAAGGTGGGCAATCGGCCGGTGCCCGGCGAGTCTGTGGCAGAAGAGAGCTACTGGATTGTCTTTTTTTGCCTGGGATAAATCAGTCCCAAATGCCTGGGCAGATTTTTCTAACCTATAGACATCTGCAGCTTCAGGTGAGAGGTGGTCTGAGCAGACCATATATTATACCCATCAGTTGTCATTTACAAAATGATAAATTGTATGGCTGGAGGACGCACATCATGTGCTGCACCTCCTTCCATCCCGGGCCTCAGAAGGTGTCATGGAGCTTTTGTGGGAGGTGCCTCTTTTGAGCATCACAATTAACAAGTCTTCGGTGTGGGAAAGAGGCTTTTTTCCCTCCACAGTAGCTTACATCGATCAGACAGACAAGCTGCAGGTGCCTGCTGCCAGTTTTCTCTGACTGAGATTGGGAGTTTCATTCAAATAATGTGCAATGGAATGCGAGAAAAACACCAAAAACCACACAAGTTTTAAATACCTTTGCACTTTGAAAATAAAATCTAATTAGAAACAGATAAAAGGAAAATACCTTTTATTGCCGTTTTATTGATAAAAAAGCATTCACCCCCATCCTGGGATGAAAGAGGAGACAACAGGAACCGAAAATAAGAGAGAGAGAGCGACAAAGGGAAACTAGAGACAGGGAGAGTGGCGGAGAGATGAACAGAGGAAGGGTGAGGAAAGATTGAGTGGCGAGAGGGGTTGAATGATAGATTGGTATCACAATTGTTATATGGGGCCTCCTCCTGGCATAACTTGTGGATTCACCTCACAGAGGCTGCTCACTTCCACCTAGACTTTCAGCCTCTGCTTAGATGTATTTGTATAGTGTATACAAGCGCACATGCTACCCACAGACAATGGAAGCTTGTATTACAATCACAGCTTCCTTTCCAAATTTGCGAAAACCGATAATCACCCGACTCCAGGTTGACTTCAACACACTTTTTTTTAGCAGTGGGTTCCCCATCCTGCGTGAACTCAGGCGAGGTATGCGCTGTTGTGCTCAACGCCGCAGGAGGAGTACAAGCCTGACACTTTTAATTAAGTATTAATTATCATGTTCTCAAAAAAATATCTTAAAAAAACTAAAACACTATTGCAAAGTTTGCACAATATATTTGTGATGTTTCCAATTACCTCGTTTGGAAATCGCATGTACATATCAAATTTATTTCTATCTATCATTAAAATTTGATACTTTTGTACAAGCCATATTTTATATTTTCCTTTTTATACAAACAAAACTTAACTACTGCAAAAATAAAAAGACATTGCCATTTACAATACTAAAAGCTCAAACTTACCTAATGCGAGACCTATTGCATTGCAAATGCATGCCATATCTGACTACTACCTGTAGGCTGTTTTTTTGGGCAGCCTGGGGGAGTCTGATTTATGCGGTTTCTGTGTTGTTCGATGCTGCCAGCGGCTCAGTGGGGGCCTGAGTGGCCTTTCTTGAGGCAGATGGGCGTCCATTACCTCCCTTTTAGCAACAGGCAGAGGTGTCACTCCCTTTTCTCCTGGCCAGCCCATTGGTGTATGCAGATTAAGCAGCATAGGGGGGCCTGAGCAGAAGTGGTCTCATTTGTTCTCAGGTGTGTTTCACCAGTGTGAACTAATCCCTGCATTTATTTTTTATCTAAGTGAAGTTAAGAAAACATGTCTCTGTCCGCCCCCCCCTCCCCCGTTTTCATAAAACTTCGCCAAAGCAGTGTTTTGCAGAAAGGCAATATGCAAATGTGGGCCACTTTTTTATCGTGCCTGGGACTATTTTTGACCCCAATCCAACCCTGGCAATAGGGTCTTTCTGGCCTGTGGGGTGGTCACATATCTTTCGGATGTGGTGAGGCAGAGTGTTCCTGAGGGCCAGTGGGAACCATCAACCTCTTATCTATCTTTGTGGGAGATTAGGGTTCTTTGAGCGGGGATGTTGCAAGGATCTTCGTGCACGGAGAAGGGTGACCTGGTTGTGCTTATTTTTTAGGGAATTCTGGTGTGTTTTGTATCTGATGGATGAAGTGAAGTACATACTTTCAATAGACTGAGGAACATGTGCAGGGCTAGGGAGCAGTGGTCTCTGAGTTTTATATGAAGTAGCCTTGTAGCCACATATTATTTTTGAATTCTGGGTATTAACTCAGGTTGGAGGACCAGGATTATGCCTTTACTGAGCATCCCCTGTTGTATGTAAGAGAGGTAGCCGAAGATTTGAAGAAGAATTATGTAGATGGAAGTCGTGTGCTCTCACAATTGCGTAGATCTTAGCTATGAAGGTGAGGCTGGGACACTCACAGGCCCTTTGTGTTTGCATCTGGAAGGCAGACACCATGACTAGTGTCCAGGAGTGGATGTGTTGTGATCTTGTAGTATTTCTGTGTAGACTGGGTCAGTGCTTAATTTGTTAAAAAATAAGTGCCAGGGCTCCCCGTTAGGAGGCCACTGCAGCTTGCACTACACATTGCCCCTGCCATGCTGCCAATGGTAGTAACAACACAAGCACTAATTATAAAACTCCTACAAGTGTGACAATTCGGACTATTTCAGGCCCCAGAATGGCTTTGGCAACAGGTAATAGTCATTTTAATGTATATGTAAATTAATAATTAGTTGTTGTTGTGGGCATCTATAAATTAACCGGACAGCGCCACGTGGTGGCGGACTGTCACAAGTACTAGTGTTTTTTGACAATTAAGTGCCGGTGCTGGGCAGTGAAACAACAGGCTCAAATTAAGCACTAGTGGGTTCAGTTTCAATGTATTGTGGCCCTCCCATTGCAGACCCACTCACATACACACAGCATAATGGCACAGCACAAAAAAACAGAGCAAGAAAAAGCCACGGTCACATGTGCTCTCGTAGGCCTACTTTTCACATATAGATACACTTCTTGACACACAGAAACTCACACTCAAAGACACACTCATTGATAAATGTGAGCATCTCCACTGCGCAAGTCTTGAAAGACATACCGTCACACAAAGAATGACACAATGCACAGAGGTGTACATGGAAAGACACATACAAAACTCAACTTAGACTTTATCTGTGGGAAGTGCTTCAAAGCTTTGTCATCGGTGGTAAGTGCTATATAAATGCAATTACAATACATGCACAACAGCATGAGCAACCTCTTAACCAATAGCATCCGTGCCCATAACCTGTCTCATGTATCTCTATCAGTGGGAGATTCCTACCTCTTAGCCACAGCAAACATCCACACACATCCAACAATAAGCATCTCCAGCTACCAAACCTCACCCACACATACATTCAGCCACACCACCACAAACCACATTCACTACTGCTGGTGGACAAGAGGTCACACAGGCGTATTCCTATTCCCCTGCCTATGGTAATACAAGAACAGCACAACACACACTATGGCAGGCATACAATGACAACTCCCTTCCTTAACAGTGATACCGCTTGCCTCACACACCGAAAGAGAAAACACTTGCACTGGAAAAGGAAAACAGAAGCAAACACACAAGGTCCACCATGACGTAGCAGGACATCTTTACTGCTGTCAATGGGAAACTATGAACTGTAAAGGGTGTCAACACTCCACAAGAGCCACAAGACCACACCAATAATAGAAATGTGCCTTAAAAAAGTGGTTACGTAACATCTCAGCGCAGCAAAAATGATGTGGACAATAAGACAGAGACGGGAAGTACAAACCACTAGCTAGTCACGGGTGCTCCCGAGTACACAGTCACAAATCTATATGTGCATTGTAAACACGAACAGGGCACCTTCTGACCATGACCACAACCCATACATACAGAAAGAAAAACAATGACACAGCAACTGTCAACTACAAGTACCCCGCAGGGCATACACATCCATGTGGCCATAGCATGTCCTATGTACACACTAGTCAGTACTGAAGTGGATGGATGTGTGTAATGCCCAGGATTACAGCTGCGCACAGACACACACACATACACACAAATATATGTTGCATGTGGTATTTCTGTAGCGCAAACTTAGCCAAAGGCAGCAGAGCGTGCTACAGGGTCAAAGACAACATAAAGTCAACGAGTAATAGCCGCGGCAGCTGGTGTGTGGACGGTTAATGCATTGTGATGTAGTGTTCTTTAAGCAGGTGTCTTCAGCCCTTACCTAAATTGGAGCAGCGTTCCGGTGGATATGGTGATGGAAAAGCACTGTTGCTTTGTTGTGTTTTCTTTTAACACTTCCTAGCTGCAATCTGATGGTGTCATGGCTGTGGGCATTTAAGACATCTTTACTGCCACACACACACACACAAACAATACAGAGACCCCTTTTCACAGATACATTTTATGTGTTGCATACGTCATATTTACTGAAAGATATGAACAAATCAAAGAGACAAAAACATACATGCACACATATATCTGCTGACATACACAAACACTCAACTGTCCCAGATACACATAGTATACACATAGTCATGCAAACGAATACACATTTGCTGACACACATACAACACAGAAGCATGTGAAAATGTACAATCACACATTAACTGACATATATATGGGCCAAATACACACACACACACACACACACACAATACAGACACTTACAATGATTCTAGTTTGACACAAGTGGGTAAAAGCAGTACTCTGAGCCCTCCAGCACCCCAGCCTGTGGGCGCCCCCTGCTGGCGTCGCCGCTCTGCACAGAGCACCCCTTCAGCAGTGCCTTGCACCGTGAGCGCGGTGCCTGCTGGGGGTTTCAAGATGGCGGCTCTAAGAGCAAGGAGAGCCATGAGGTGGAGGTAGCTTCTTCCTGCAGCGGGCCCAGGGTGTGACACGTCCCTCGTCGAAGGCTTGAAGTTCTTGCCCGTGGCAGTGGAACAACCCCCCCCCCCCCCTGCAGGAGGGGGCTGTGTTTATTGATATTGTTCCCTCGACCTTTTTTAATCTCCATAAACACAGCTTTGTAGCTAACTTCAACACAGGAGCCGTGGGTGGGAGAAGGCGTGGAGGTCGAGGCACAGTTACTGCCCCAGGAGCTTTTAAGAAAGTCGAACATCGGAGGAGAACACGATCTTTACCTAAAACCAAGCAGGGGAAGACAGGGGGGGGGCTTTTTACCCTCACTGCCCCCAGTGACGTAGCAAAGGTACCAGAGGCCCAAATGAAAGCATGGAAAATGGGCCCTCAAACTCTTGTTTTAAAGAACAACTACAATCGGGTTAAAGGGGGCCCTTCAAGCACCCAGGCTCCGGTGCCACTGCACCTGCCGCACCATTAATAGTTACATCCCAGGACTGGTCTTAGTAACAAACAGTCAAAAGTCTACAACATGCTGGAGTTTGCGATGAAAGTCCGAATCCTTTTATACGGCATTAGGCGGTTGTGTTTGCATCGCCCTTGGTGGCGCTGAACCAGCTTCATGCAGCACTGGGGTAGCGCATAGAAGCGTCCTGCACGGCCAGGGGAAGGTGGTCTTCAGCATCCGGGCACCACTATATTTCGAGTTATCATGAATAAACTTGACTGCGATTCTCTTAAGTGTTTTGTGGAGTGTAAGTGGCATTTGCAGGCTGATTTCAGACCTATCTCACATGAACACGTGAGCGCTCCATAGACACACGCATGATTCCCACCAGAGCCGCCCTTGCTCGGATAGCGCCCTGGGCAGAAAGATATTTGGCACACTTGTGCGCGGCTGGTGAATAAAATGAGGGGCATAACACAAAACGATGGTGCCCGCCCTGCAGAATGTCATGAGGGACCCCTCGGTGTCCCATATCTCACAGATATTCATACACCTTGGGCTGAATGGAGGTACCCTGAAGTCTGGGGGTCCCCCAGAGCCGCAGGTACACCCCTGCAAGGGGACCCCTTTTGTGTTCCCAGGTCAGTCCCCGGGTGATGACATCAGAGCAGTGAGTGGCCTCTGAATACAAACATTTCCAAAACTCCCCCAACACACTCCTTACACTCACAACTTAGCTAAGTGACGCTGGTGTGAAGTTATTTGTGGGCAGGGAGGGCAGTGGTGTGTGGAGGCACTGCAGCAAGGGGTGAGGGCAAGATGGGAGGGCATGGAAAGGGGCTGGGAGAGAGTCAAAAACAGCCCATGGGGCATGTTAAACAATGATCGGAAGCTACACTTTAACCAGAGTGATTGGCTGCACTTTAACCAGCAAGTCATTGGCTGCACTTTAACCAGAGAGTCATTGGCTGCACTTTAACCAGAAAGTCATTGGCTGCACTTTAACCAGAAAGTCATTGGCTGCACTTTAACCAGAGAGTCATTGGCTGCACTTTAACCAGAGAGTCATTGGCTGCACTTTAACCAGAAAGCCATTGGCTGCACTTTTACCAGAAAGTCATTGGCTGCACTTTAACCAGAGAGTCATTGGCTACACTTTAAACAGAGAGTCATTGAGTCATTGGCTGCACTTGAACCAGAGAGTCATTGGCTGCACTTTAACCAGAGAGTCATTGACTGCTGCACTTTAACCAGAGAGTCATTGGCTGCACTTTAACCAGAGAGTCATTAGCTGCACTTTAACCAGAGAGTCATTGACTGCTGCACTTTAACCAGAGAGTCATTGGCTGCACTTTAACCAGAGAGTCATTGGCTGCACTTTAACCAGAGAGTCATTGGCTGCACTTTAACCAGAGAGTCATTGGCTGCACTTTAACCAGAGAGTCATAAGTGAGAAGGGTGCTGATGTTCGCATGACCTCCATGCAGACAGTTCTTTTCACCCCTCTAAAGATTGGGGCCTGGGGCCTGGGCTTGCTTTTCACACAAGTGCAGACTGCACACACACACACATACATGCTTCTGTGCTTCACTCTCCCTCTCTCTCTCTCTCTCTCACACACACATAAATAACCCCTCCTTCTCCTGCTTCCAAAGGGACCTGAAACTCCTTCTCCTCAACAAATACTTTACCGACCGAGTCAACTGATCCAGACTTCAATTGCCTAGCTGATTCTCCTCTTAACTAGACAATCACGGATAGGTGGTGGTTATTTGACTGTTTCAACTACCTAAGCTTTCACCCTCCCCTTCACTGTTTGTCTTCTTATAATGTTATGCTTGCCTCTACGCATCCTTATGTCATGCTACGTCATGCTGTTTTTTCCTTATATAAAGTACTCTGATACCCACGGGTCTAGCTAGCGTTATATAAAACATATAAGATAAATAAATAAATAAACGTGTGCTTCTCTCACTCACTCACAGGACAGGTACAACGCAACATTGGTAGAAGCATCCTATACATGCCAAAAAAGGCTTAGCACTGGCAATCGTGCAAAGTTTACTTACACACACACCCCCACACCCACCCACACACACACACACACACCCATGTACACAGAACAGGTATTAACAGTGGTTTATTTGCAGTGCTTGAAATGGAAAAATAGAAGTGCAGGTACTCTGTGTCAGAGTACCTGCTTGTTTCTGAGAAGTGCCGGTACTCTCCAATAAATATATTACATTTCTCTTGAGAAGTGCTGGTACTGTCCCTCTCAAAATAAAAAAGTGCTGGTACTCCGTACCAGACAGTACCGGCCCATTTAAAGCACTGTTTATTTGTAAAAAAAATAAACGCGGGGCTCTCGTCAGGAGGCAGCTTGCACTCCGTTCTCCTTTTAGCGCCGCCTACAACAGAAGCAACTACTATCAAAGTAGGGAGCAGATGTGGCATAATGGCCAGAGCTGCTGACTTCAGAGCTGGGGAACCAGGTTCGAGACTCGGCGGTGGCACAATATCCGGTGATTCTGGGCAAATCACGTAATCTCCCCGTGCCTACTATAAATGAATGTGACCTTAACTGGTGTGCATGAAAAGCACCAGTGTTGATGATTAAGATATGGTGCGGAGCACCAGAAACCACAGGCTAAAATTAAACACTGGGTAGTGAGTGAGGAGCAGCATTGTAAATTGCACTTGAGTAAACATTCACACTCATGCATATGAGCACACACTCACACACACGCAGACACACACACCAGATACAACAGTAGTGCAAGCTTCCATCGCATAGAACAAGACCAACACAAGCACGGTAACGTATTTTTGTCATATCTTTGTGGAGGAAGTTGTATTCGATATAGTGCTTAGAGGTGGCTCACATTAGTGAGGTGCCAACTTTGCCTGGAGTCGTTGTGGTGCTCCTCTGCGTCTGAGTGAGTGCGCTCTGTAGGATGTTGCTGTTTCTCCCCTTCCATGATGGTTAGTGGTTGCCCATTGCTCGGTGGGTTGCATGGCATATTAATATTAAAATGAAAATAGATCATGTAATCCAAGGAGCACTGCACAGTGCAAATCCTCATTGTGCAGTGAGAGGACTTCGGTGCTCCATCACAAAATCTTGCAAATCTCAATTTGTCAAGTACCAGGAGTTACCAGCCGAACGGGGAATGTGATGGGTGGTAATAGCAGAGCTTTGGGGTTAGCTGAGGACACTTTTTGCCAGGTTAAACCTGGGAGAATGTGATCATAGAAATGGCCCGGAAAGTGGAAATAGGGAGAAATCGGTGAGCAAATACTGATTTATACCATAACTCCCAATTCCTAAAGCACTATCTTGGGATACTGCTGTAATACCACCCTGGGAAGAAGCACACCGTATAGATTCTGAATTTCCAGATGTGGTATTACCCCAGCTGGAGTTTGGTGACTCCTGTAATCAGGGTCAAAGTTGGATGTGGAAGTGCTTCAGATCAAGAAAATTGTCCAGAAATGCTCTTTACAGTTCTCTTCAATATGCATGCTGTCTGTGGGGGGGAGGGGGGGTAATGGAATATGGGGGTCCCTGGTGTGGTGGGCCCAGAACTTCAGACCAAGAATTCATAGTTCAGGAAGGTAGACATCTGGAGTGTGGAATCTGTGTTAGCAGGAGTCTTCTGTGAATTGGTTGAAAGCCCACCTTTTGAGCGTTGAGATGGGCTCTGCAGCGGGGTAAGTTCAGGAAAACTTTGCACACCTGAGAATTGTTAGGTTTTAGTCCAGTAATATCAGTGCTCGGACCCTTCCTGCTTAGTAATTCGTTTCTCTTAAAGTTTTTCTTTCCACTTGCCCCAAATGCCAGGGGCAGAAACAAGTGAAGCCCCTGGTGAAATGCTGGGCATCTCTTCACTCCACATTTCAGTAATTTTTCAGTGTGCTAAAAAAGAAACCACAGAGTTCACTGATGCAGAAAATATGCAAATGAGGTATTGCTTCCTGGGTGGCAATGGTCAGGTCTAAGTAATTGAGGAACTGGAAAAATTAAAGACGTAAGTGTATGTGGGTCGTGCGCCTGCTGCAGAGGTCTATGTGTGAGCAGTTTCTGCTTCTGATGGGCCAACTTAGTTTTTCAGGGTTCTGGCAAATTAATTCTTATTATTAATATAAATATTTATATAACAGAGCAAAGACATTCCTTTCATGTGAGGGCTGCATAACTGATGAATAATATTAATGGACACCTCAGAGTATATGCCATCGCTGATCCCATACTGACGATTCTTATCGATGGCTCTTATCGTACTCCAGAGTGGACGTTCTCTGCTAGATTCTTCTAAGACCCATTGTCATGGTGCTTTAAACTGTATGATATACACCAACTTAAAAATGAGCATGCATGCTTGCACAACAGCATCCTTTCTCACACTTTTTTCCAACACCTGTGCGTAGAGGCTGCTGAAGCCTACTGCGACATGGTTTCACCGGTCTCTGCCACACGCACACAAACCCAAAACACTTCCCGCACAGGCCACATTGCACTCACGTACATTCTATACCGCCATATAATAGCATCTAACCAGCGTCGGATTGGTAACGGGGGCATTCGGGCAATGCCCGAGGGGCCGGTGTCCGAGTTCCAGCTGAGGGCTACTTTTGAGCAGCCTGGGGGGCGATTTGGGTGGTGTCTCTGTTGTTCGACTATACCTCCAGCGGTCCAGTGGGTGTCTGAGTGGCCTTTCTGGAGGGAGATGGGCACTCATTATCTCCCGTATAGCAGCAACAGGTAGGGGTGTCACCCCTTTTCTCTCGCTGGGCCGGCCCATTAATGTAGGCATACTGAGCGGGGCAGGGGGCCTGAGCAGAAGTGGCCTCACTTGTTTTCAGGTGTGTTTCACTAGTGTAAACTGATGCATATTTTTTTTTAACCCCCCACCCACTTTTATGTAATATTACGCTGAAGCAGTGATTTGAGGGAAGGCATTATGCAAATGTGGGCCGATTTTTTTATGCGTGCCCGGGCCGATTTTTAATCCCAATCTAACCCATATATGTTCCATTTCTCCCGCCTTCCAATTGCTGCGCAGGGGCAGTGACAAACTCTGGACTTCAAGCACATCAACATTTTAAGCAAGGCCGGACTGGCCATAGCGGGCACCGGGCGTTTCCCTGGTAGGCCGCTTGGGCGGGGGCCGGTTTTGGACCCTGTGGGGGGGCTGATTTTGTTACCGGGGGTCGGCAACATCGCCCCCCTGTAACAAAATCGGCCGAAACCGTCCCTCGCAACCTGCTCGGCTGTACTCCCCCTCACCCCATAGGGGCCGACTGAGCAGTTTGCAATGGCCTATTTCTGTTCCCAGTCCGGCCCTGATTTTAAGCTTATGGAGCCCATGACAGACACAGAGGGCCTGATCCACACAGTGAACTTTGTAGTACATTTTATCGTACTGCAAAACTTACGACAAATTGTTATACACAAACTATGTGCATGATTTACACCTCCGCATTCCCTACATTTATGTGTGCAGAATCCTCCGCTCCGACTGCAGAGTCTCCGCACATGTAAGTATAAGTTTTAGTATTAAATGTGGGAAGGACTGGAGAGAGTGGGCTTAAAAAGGGGCAGATTTACTACAAAAGGGGATGGAATTAGGGAGGAGTAAGAGGGATTTAGGGAGGGACGTCACTCACCCACACAACAGTAAGCCAACTGCTTTACGCATGGGGATGGACACATGTATTGTATTGCAATTGCATTTATATAGTGCTTACTACCCCTGACGAGGCGTCAAAGTGCTTTTTCGGCTAGTAGCATGTTACTCTAGAACCCAAATAACTTACACCCTTGTAAGAAATTTACGCTTGACGTTTTTGAAAACGGAGAAGTAGTAAACTTACTACAAAGTGCAAATGTCTCAAAAGTGTAAGTTACCTGTGTGAATCAGGTCCGCACTCTTTTGTTCCATAGCATTCCCGCAGAGGTTTGTGTTACCTGTTTGCAAATGTCCTTTAGAGCCTTGTGGGGGGTAAAAAGCACTTTATAAATGCAATTACAACATACACAGCATAAGTGTTGGAGTCGGAACACCAGCATGCTGGCAGAGCACTAGGAAATCATCCCACAAATGTGCCATGGGAAGGGCCCTTAACAAATCCTGTAACTTTGCTACCCTTGTACCCCAGATACCGGAGTTCAAAAGTAACTTTTCAATTGTGAATATGGCTAGATGTCTGTCTAGGCCTGAATTCTACAACATGAGTAGAGGGAATCTTTTAATATCAAGCCCCCTGATGAAAGGAGGAGTTACAGTCACTCCTTCTGTTGTCCTGGTTGGGTCTGGAGGGAGCCGCGCAGCCGGTTGTTTTCGTGTTGAAGTCAGGCAGAAGGAAGGAAGGACTATTATTCAGAAATGCGTCTTGGAAACAGTGCTCGCCTCACACCTGCGTTCAAGGCCATCGCATCGGAAACGCTCCAAGCTCCCCCGCTTCTCCTCTCCTCTGGTTTTCTTATTTCACCACCTAAAAAACATAAATAACAGGATTCGTGTGTACGCGCCCCAATCGTGGGAGAAATGCCCTCAGCTGTCCAGGCCTTGCTGGGAGCCAGCTCAGCCGAGGTAATACAAGCAGCTCCTTGCAGCCGCCATTTCTGATTGGCAGGGAGAGAGGGAAAGGTCCTAGAAATAAAAGAAGTACAACCGCAAAGTGTCTCGTGGCTGCATGCTGCCCGCCATTTTGTATCTTGGAACTTTGGACTGGTTAACAAGATTATAAGGACAATGTTATGTTACACGTGTTTGGAATAGCCCGCATTTTGTCAACAAAACACTCGTGTACTTATTTCAAATGATATGGTTGACATGATGTCCTTATCATCTGTTGTGACATAGGTCATTTTAAGACACTGCGTGGTCTAGTCTTGAAAATATAACCGGAAGTTAAAATCATTATGTAAAGTCACCTTAAAAACAATGGAGGTTTCCTACTCTATATTGCCATTCACCACCATGGGTTGTTCCATAGTGAAAGTACGTATATTCATCTTAAAATGGTGTAATAATGTGCCTACTGGATCTCGATGCAGTCGATGATTGAATTGTAAATTCTCTGTACCGCCCACAAGGCTTAGTGTGACAAAGGACCGTAATATTTTCCAAATCTGGCTCCCAAACTACAACCCGACCACAGTGCTTAATTTGAGCCGGTGCTTTCTGGTGGTGCTCAGCACCGGCACCTAATCCTCAGCACCAGTGCTTATAGCACAAGTTAAGGACACACTTATTCGGAGTCTATGTGATTTTCCCCAGAATTACAGGATTTTGAGCCATGCAGAGAATCGAAACCAAGTTACCCAGCTCCAAAATCGGCAGTTCTAGCCATTAGGCCAAGTCCTCTCCAGAATAAAAAGTTCTGTGGCTCTAGTCAGGAGGCAGTTTGCACCAGCACATTTCTCTTGTTAGCGCTGCCTCCTGAGGAGAGCCCGGCACTTTTTATTTTACAAATTAACCACTGTCCGACCAGGAAGCTATAGCAAACCAACCTGTGTCTTATCCAAAAAAACCTCAGATGATAGAAACACAGAGGCAGATGACTTGGAGAGTAGGGCTCAAAAATCTAGAATTCCTTGTATCCCATCCTGAGAGAAGATCCCAGTCTCCTCCATTTTAAAAAGAATGAATTGTTGATGATTGCTTTTGGCTAAAGTCGTGAAATTAGTTGTCGGCCATGATCAATAGCAGGCCTCAGATTTGAGGGTACAAGTCGAGGAGTATCAGACAGGGAGTCTGTCTATTATTTGACTGAGCTCCTGCCACTCCAATTTCTTGAATTTACATTCTGAACTGTACAAAGTTCTGAAGTATACGTTACGCTACGTGTTGTGTTACACAAAACTCCTAAATCTATAAATGCATTGCTGAGGAGGGAATGGAAAAACCTTTATGCTGAAGTGAACAAGGACAGCCAATGAACTCCCTTAGATGTACAAGAAAGCAGACCCATGCAGTCACTTCTGGAAGCCGGGGTGTGACGTCAGGGAGAGACGCTGCTGGTCTGGCCTGCTCATGCTGGTTAGGCGTGGCCGCTTCATGTTATTTTGAGTCAACAACTCTGTATTTTAAGTAAAACGTACAGCTTTTGTTTTCTTTTTTTCCAAGTCTCCTTCTCAAAATTCTAAAGGGGTGGCCCGGGGACATTCAGTCAGGATAATTTGTCAGGTCAACCAGGGAATCACTTGGAAGAGGCTGAGCTATCTGTGAGTTCATCCCTTTGAGACACAAACTAAAGTAATATTCCTCTGTTCTTAGAAAGCTATTTCATTACTTTTTAAAAGCAGACAATGACAAGAAGTCAGTGGGTGGTCAGGGTGGAGATAAAAGCCATTAACACAACCGGTCTCTACGAGAGGTATCCACAACGGGGTAGGTTGTCTTCCAAAGCATGTGCAAATGGTCACTGCCAGCAGTAACCATGGCTAAACAGATACAGTCTCCTATACGCCCTTCTCAAAAATACCATTTTATTAAATCTGAAATAAAGCAAGCACTGGCAAATACAATAGGTTTTCAGCATAGATGAACAATTGGCTTTGCCAATGCTTTTTACCAGGTGCATATGTGTACATGTGTGAAGGTGCATGCACATGCATGGTTCAAAATATTAGAATGTCAGAATGTAAATTAATGTGATGTGGGTATTTCTGTCACTTTGTGGTGTGCACTGTTGCTATTCAATAAAAAAAGTGTTTACGGGGGCACCAACTTGTTAATACAATATATCTATTTGTTCTGTAAGGGTCATCAGAAATAAACCTCAAGGTGGTGATATTATTAAGCAATGAAGCCTGGCATTGCAATAATGTTAAAAAGGCTATAAAGCTTTGCCTTTTTTCCATTTTCCACTAGTTCGAGGGGAACCTCCGATGTTCAGGATACCTCACAAAGGGTCTTTGCCTATCTGTTTGGATTGTCCACTATTGAATTTTCATGTCCCGTTATTCAATGGATGTTATACAACACACCCAACCGTTGACTCTCGGTACAACAAACTCAATGTTCAACTTGTGCTACAACACACACCACATTCAAATGTTTCTACAACACACACCAACATTAGATTTTTGTAACAACACCCCCCAACATTCGAGTCATTCCAGAACACACCCAACTTTTGACGATACAACACACCCCACATTTGACTCTTGATTTGGGTGTTTTGCGGCAAGAGCCAAATGTGAAGTGAATTGTAGCAAAAGTCAAAGACTGGAGTTTCAGCAGACCGACATACAGCATTACTACACCTCTATTGCCCAGACTGAGTCCACTGTTCCCACTCTCATTAGCCTGTGGGCCATGGGACTGACTTTATGTCCCCATACAGGCACGAGGACATCAACCGGCAACCATAATGCGATTGTGCATGGGGTACAGAGTGCAGAAGGGTTACATACGTTGTTATAACTCCGGTCAAGAGCCTTCTTTATGTGTGTCTGTTTCAAAACCGGGGGCTACAGCTGACAGCCTATTGCCCCCTTCCATCTTCGCCATACGTCAGGGTTGATTCTGACATTAGAGGAAACCTTTGCGAAGCCGGCTTCTGAGGTTGTGTCATCTTTACCTGCACCGTGATACGCGATCTCGACTCGCGAGATGCCGCTGCAGGATGTCCCTGTGGTCGGCTTTATCTGCAACCTCAGAACCTCAACGGAGCTCAGCGGGGAGGTGTGCTCGTCTCCATGCACCAGTCGATAACCTCTTATCTGCCAACTGTCGACTTCCGCTCCAAGTAACCTCCTTTCAGCTGCAACCACCCTGGCTATAGATCTTGAGGGGGGACCTGTTGCATTTTGCCAATGTTTTCTTTGAGAAGCAAGAGCAGCATCTCAAACTATTTCGAGTTACCTTAGCCACCTGCTTGCTTTGTATAGCCAAATTACATTGAATCTGAACTTCTCAACTCAATTGCAAATGTAGAACAGAAGGTCAGGTTGCACCTAGGGATAACTTTGATTAAAAAAAACATTTTTTCAGATTTCTCAATAAGTATGGCTAATTGATGTTGCAGTAAGAAATGATTCACACTAAACTGTATTTTGGAAATGTGATCTATATTTGTGAACATAGACCTAAAGGTACCTTAGAAAACTTTAGATTAACAATGGTATATTAGATTTTTTTGTATGTGATGATACTATAATGGCTCATTGTTTTATGTTATTTTTTTTCTATTTGACTCTATATGCATCCTTACTTTCTCATTTCACTGGTATTTATCCTTATTTATTTTTTGATCGGAGAAAAGGTAAGTTGCAGGAGGTATATTTCCCCATTTGTATGAATCATCAATGTAGACTCACACTTCGATGTCTGCAGGGTTTAAGTGGGCTAAGTAATCACATTAAAAAAAAGAATACACCAACCTGAAAACATTAGCATTTTACTACCAGCACATACACACATCTGCGGCTATGTCAGCTTCATTAATAAACCATAGACCTTTTTAGAACACCCTTTTAATTTGTGGCTTTCGTGATGGGCAACATGGACCGCTTTCAAAATTAATTTTTTCATTTTTGTGAATAAATACATACAGGAAAACAATTTGGAGCTGATTCACAAAGGCATATAGGTGCACATGAAGTAGTATTCCTGTTGCATTCTTATGTCCCTTTGTCAGCTGGCGCTAAAATATCTAACAAAAAGGGTCCTTTAGAAAATGTTCATATACAATTAACACAAACATAAAGGGACCGTGCCCTCTTTAAACTTTTACTAATAGAACGTTAGACATTTTGGATTTGATTCACAAAGGACTGTAAGAGTATGTAAAAGAGTTCTCCTGCAGTACTAACTCCCGTAATGTCGAATGCTTTTGTGAACCAGCCCCATAGATTTCTGTCTGTACTTACATGTAAAACATGTAAAAAATGAAAAATTGGGAGCCTTAGTTTTTAGGTCTCGCCTGGCGACCTATTATGGAGTTGCCTCTCATGCGAGACAAGAGATGGGCACGAGCAAGGGACGGACTGGAAATGTGGACGCGCTCGTGAACAGGAGATGTTCACGTGCGTAGGGCTCATTTCCAGTCATTGTGCGCACATGGCATCTCCTCTCTGCTCCCACCGTGCGCTTGATTTAGCTTTTCCTTGCGCTCCCACCTCACGCTTGCCTCCCCGTGTCTGTCCCTCTGCCAAGTCTAGTTTTAAATGGCTTGTAAACAAGTGATGTATGATCCCGCCGATGGCTTCTCTTTTCATAGGTCTCCTGATGAGAAGCTGAGCGGACCTACCGGAACGTTACCTATGACCTTGGGATTACATTCTGAGAGCTCGCAGCTAGTGCACTTTTAAGTACCAGTTCAAGATATTTAAATACATTGTCATAAAATACTAACCCTAAGACGAGCCAGTGTCAACAGCCTACCAGCTGGAGGTGTAAAAGCATCAAACCGGGCCATGATTGGATCAATTCCGAGCAGTGACGGCTCCTCTTGTACGTGCGTCACACGGAATACACTTGCAGAGACAGGTTAGTTCGCAATCCTTTTTAACTCTGATGGTGTTTCCCGGAACGGGCCTTCATTGTTTGTGATGACTGAGTTCAAACTGACTCAATTACAAAAAAAACAGTATGGTTGCTCTCATAGCAAAAACTGAAGTTTTTTTTTTACACGTGCAGTGTTTGTTTCCAACAGGATGTAGACCGGCCTATAATGAATCGTAGCATTCGCAGACTTTCAATATAGCCATGTTTACTGTGCTACCGTCACTATTGTGCTGCTATAATTACCATATTCAAGGTCTTCAATGCATCGACCACAGAAGTATGAAAGTCTGAGTCAGTCACCCTTCAGGCTATCCCCAGCTAACTGAAGCAGACATAGTAGTTAAATATGTTCATGTTCTGTTAGGTAACGGTATTTTATATCACATTATGTGATGCTATTAGCACTTGAAGAACGCACTACTTGCCTTTTGTATGGCACTGCAATGCCTTCAGCAGCTTAGAGTCTACTTGGTCCCAATATCCCAAAGCAAGGCACACACACCCTAAGTTGCACTCAGTATAAGCATACAAAAACAAGCATTTGCAATGCACTACGCAAGTTTGAACTATTGGCATTGTAAATGACAATGCCTTTGATTTATGTTGTTTTTTTTTAAAACATAAATGAAAGGAATCGTCATTTACAATGCTAATAGCTTAAACTTGTGTAAATGCGAGACCTATTGCATTGCTAATGCTTGTTATGAATGGAAACAAACACTGGCTTACACTAACCTTTGCAGATTTTTTTAGCCCACCTTCCATATAAATATGCCACTTGTTTATTTAAAACTTGTGACCTATTGGAAGACCCAGGGTTTTAAGTGGGCCGGGTCTCACTGGTGCTGAGCACCGGCAGTTTTTGAAAGGGGGCCTCAAAACGGTCTCTGTCGGGCTCTGTTTTGTGCCCTGGCACAGGCGGTCCATATTTTGCAGTGACAGCAGGCACATCGATGTGCGCGTGCTCACACTACACACTTCGCACTAGTGGAGAATTTCCGGCATGACGTCATGCCAGGTGAGCGTTGTAGGTGAAGGGAAATCCTTTAAAGAGAGTCATTTTCTCTCTGGATTTCCCTTCTCTTTTTGAAACTCAGGAGCAGCAACTTTGTGTAAGTGGAAGCTTTTTCAATACTACTCAAAGCCGTAGTTGCTGCTTATTTATCTTATGCAACTAACAACCATTAACAAAGCCAATAGTCCTGACTTGTGATGGTTATGATGTTACTTGTTGTATCATATATCTGGATGCAATGACAAAAACAGCAAAATACAAGTTGGGCGGAGCACTATGCAAAGCACAGATTTTTGGCTTATGTGTTTTTAAACCACGCCCTTAATTACATTGCTTACGCCCCTTTGAGAGACCCCCCCAGTTTTTTCATCCCACCTAAATCCCTGGGAAGACCTCATCCTACCACATGAGGGAAGGGGTAGATAGAGATGGGATTTTCTGATAGTCTGAAAGTTAGTTTGTTATTAAACGTAAGGATATTCTAAGAAAAAATAAAAAGGCAAACACATTTAACTGAAAAATATTGTAAAAATTCATGAAACATATGCTGACAAAGCCATACTAAAATTAAAGTCGGCAACATACATATTGCAAGGAATCTCTATGCTCAGCATATTAAATATTGGACTTACAGACTTACATACAAACACAGACCGATTAGAAATGGACCTGTCCTGGGCAAATTGATAGAAAGGCAAGCTTTTGCCCAGATGTCACAATTCATTGAAGATAATTCCATAATTTCCGACTTCCAAACAGGATTGTTGTGAGAAAGTGCCATCTTTCTTGCCTTGGTATGTCCCCACTTTTTTCTGAACTGCTGATGTACTTTGACTGAGTGTGCCCTGGGTCCCTGTCAATCAAGTACCCAGGGCCTGTGTTCCTTCCCTACAAAGAAAAGCTATGCTGAAACAAAATACCCAATTGGCATCTCTGGCCCCTGTCAGCCCCTAGTAAATGGTACACTAGGTACCCAGGTCATGGTGACCAGAGAAGACCCCTGAGGGCTGCAGCACTTATTTTGCCAGGGGCCCTGTACCCTGGCTCCCGAACACTGCCTTTGCAGGCTGAGTGCCTAAGTACAAAACTAAAGCAAGAGTCGACATGGCACACATCCCTGTGTGCCATGCCCACAGAACCCACTGCCCTGGCATACTTCAGTCACCCCTCTAGCTGGGTGCCCTACACCAGGGGTGAGGGCCCAGGTGCGTGAGCCCTGTGCCCCTACAGTACCCAGGGCCATTCCTGGGCACTGTAAGTGCAGTGTTGCCATTTAAGAGTATATGGTGCTGGGAGGTTGTCATTCACGAACTCCACAGCACCATAATGGCTTCACTGAAGACTGACAAGTTTGGTACCAAACTTCTCAGCACATTAAACCCGCACTGATGCCAGTGTGGGATTTAATGTAAAATGCACGAGAGGGCATCTTAGAGATGCCCTCCAAAAACCCGAACCTACATTCCACGTCTGGGCTGAGTGGCTGCAGAGGCTGCCACACAGCAGACATATTGCTGGACCCCTGGGTGGAGAGCCCCCCCGCTCTCCTGGGTCTGCAACAAAGCGAGGTGCTATGTCTCCTCCCCCAGGATGGACAGGGGGAAGCTTCAAAGGCATACCGCCTCTGAGAGCTTCTCCAGACCATTTGCTGTACCCAGCAACCAGCCCCCCACCAGTCCTACCCCAACTCTGGCGGGAAGACTGGCGGGAAAAACTACGTCAGGAAGGGGGGTGTGCCAACCTGTACCAACTCCACCCCTCAGGTGGAGGAGGCGAGGTGAAGCACGACCCCGGGCTCTGGCCATCTTGTAGATGGGGAGTCCTGCCCAATCCCAGCTAGGCTCCTGCCCCCCTCCCACAGGAGTGGAGCAGGCTAGGGGGTGTACTCACCCCAGGACAGGGACCCATTTGTCCCTGCCCTAGCCCTACCTGTAACGCCCCTAAATTTAGTATTTAGGGCTCCCTGAACCTTCCTTCCTCAGATCCCGATATCAAAAAGAAGAAAGAAGATCAAGAAGAAGAAGACCCGCTGTGCAGCTGCTAACAACAGGACAACAACAACTGACTTGGCCCCAGCCCTACCGGCCTGTTGATCCTGGAACCTGCTCCTGCCTAAACCCGGCGACCTCCGCGGACAGCAACCGTGGGACACCCAGAGGACCTGCCTGCCTTGACCCTCTCGACGATTGGGACTCCCATCAGCAGAGGCTCTGCTGCAACAACCCACCTGGTGCCCACCAGGAAGCTCTGGACCAGCCCACTCTGCACCAGCCGAGACCTGGGGCTGGGCCAACCCGAACTAAGACCACGAGGACGTCCCCCCGGCGACTGAGACCCGAAGTCCAGTGCCCAAAGACCCTCCTCGACAAACCAGCCGACGCCTGCAGACTCAGAACCAGGGGCCACCCCAACCGCGACCAGCCGAGGGTAAGCTTTTCCGACACCCAAAGACACCCTGCACCCGGCGCCCTATAGCCCCCTGTGCCTCCCTTTGGGGTACCTACCTGTGCTCCAACATCCCAACTTACCTCTCGAAGTGCTGGTCGCCCCTGGAGAGTCACCGTCCCCGAGCCTGCAGCCTTTGTTCCTTTTTCAAGATCCTCATTGGATAACATTGAGCGCCCAACGGCTCAAAAGCACCCTGCACCCAGCCGCCCGAGTGCTGCTGGTTGTGACGTCTTTGCCCTATCCTACTTCCCCCCTTGCCCAGAGCAAGTGACTAGGAGTCCAGCTCCCAGAGCCGCGTGGCCTCCTAGCCAGCCGCCACCAACCGAAGGCCCCCTTTCCCTCATTGGATAACATTGGGCCTACCTACCTCTGCACCCGGCCGTCCCTGCGCCACTGGGACTGAACTAACGATACTCACCTGACCCTGGGGGACCCTTGAGTCTGTGCCCAGAACCCTAACTTCACCAACCAAGTACTCACCTGGAAACCGGTAATTCACTTACTTGCCCTTGGATAACATTAACCCATTTTGGACTCGAAAATGTTCGAAGTGTGAAGTTTTGAAAACAGAAAATATTCCTATAAAATCAGCCAAAGTCCGAATTCGAAAATACTCACCTGTGATCAGGAGAGAAGCCCGTACTCTACCTTTCAGCCCAGTACTGAACCACAAAAGTAATCCCTAGCCGGATTACTAGTAACCTGTATTTTCTCCATAGGAACCCATTGTCTGCTTTTCTATGAAATTTCTTCTGTGTCTACTTTTGAAAACTGCAAATATTCTTTAAAAATCGTACGAAATACTGAAACGCAACTACCTACCTTTTTAGAGTTAAGCCCCAAGTGCTGGCCCTAGGAGACTAGTGCTGGGTTACAAAACTAACGCGATCGTACTTTACCTGTAACCTGAATTTCCTCTCATTGAATAACATTGTGAGAATCACCTCGAAAACTTTCTAAGTGTGAACTTTTAAAACAGCTTTATATTCAGGAAAAATCATCACTGTAACTAAAACGTTTTTGCTAATCTGGTTTCAGCTTAGACCCCAGGACTGAATCCAAGATCTAGTCCTGTAACTACCAAAGTAATCCATAAAGGAATCAACTGTACTTTCCTATGAAAACCCATTGAGCTCAATGCTAGAGTGTTTCAGAACTGCATTGCTTATTAGCTAACCTGTGATTATTGTGTGTACAAACGTATTGATCCTCTGCAAAGCATTTACTTGAGAGTACTCGTAATATGAAATGTATATTTTTATAACTGTTGCTTCTAAAAATAAAACAACCATATCTTTGGATATACAAACAATTGGCCTGGAGTTCAGTCCTTGAGTGTGTGAAACCTTTTGCTGACTGAGTGTGTACATCAAATGCTTTACACTGTCCTCTGTACTGCCTTACTGCTCGACCAAGCTACCACTTTGGAGAGTAAGGTCAGTTCTGACGTTAACCTCTGTTATAACTCTGGGGTTGGTGGACTCTATACACACTGTACTTCCTTCTAGTCCAGTATATATAGAGCCACTTTCTCACATTGGTGGATTAGCGGTGGGTTACAAACTTGCATTTGTTGGACTACTTGGTTACCATCTGATCACACGACAGAACTCAAATTACCTTTAGAATTCTGAAATTGGTCTTTTCCAAAAATACTAAACCTCTAGTAGGGCCTTGCTTAAGTCCCATTAGAAGTTCTGAAAAATAAAAGTCACTACAAGCTAGGGTAGAGGGTTAGAACTATCAGGTTATAATGACTCAAAGGGCCCCAGCTGTTAGTGAACATAACACAGACCTGGTGGAGGAGCTCAACCTCACACCTTACTTGCACTTGGACTGCAAGGAATTGAGGGCCCTTTGCAAAGTTAAACAAATAACTGTAGGTCTGCATCCAACCAAACAAGGGCTCCAGGAGAACTGTACTTCCTTCTAGTCCAGTATATATAGAGCCACTTTGTCACATTTGTGTACAGTAAGAGACACAGAATCTACCCTTATCCCCATCTGGGATGACCCTAAAAACTCAGTAGACCGCAAAAGGGTTTCTGCACTACTTCTCTTGGACCTCTCAGCTGCCTTTGACACAGTTGGCCATGACACTCTAATCCAAAGACTCTACAAAGCTGGCATAAGTGGATAGCCATCGACTGGATCACATCCTACGTTCAAAACAGAACAAATGCCATCCATTCTCCACCTTTCTCCTCCAAAACGTATTTCGCGAAAGCAGGGGTCCCTCAAGGCTCTATCATCTCACCCATGCTTTTCAATATCTACAGGAAGTCATTACCTGCAATCATTAATGAATTTCAGCTCACATACTATAACTATGCAGATGGCACAAAAATACTCCTTAAACTGAAAAGTTTCAAAGATATTTGAAACTCACAAATCTTATGTTGTCTCAGAGATGTTGATCAGTGGATGACATGGAACCATTTCAAATTAAAAGCTTCCAAAAAAGGAAAGACTCACATGTGGCACTTGGAACATTTTTTACCCACTTTGCGCCTGTCCAGACGATCTGAGACTACCTCCAAAATAATCTAAGGAAGTGATAAACTTTGGAACCACCATGGACTTTAACGCCTTAGCTGCGGACGTTATTTTGGCGCAGTGCTGGGCGTTCCAAAGAGTGGGCGGGGCCGCATTGGCTGTTGAACGTTCACAGCACCAGCCAGGTAGTGCTCCGAAAGTTCAGCGGCCGACGGCAGCAGCTATGAGGTTAAGTTATCAATGAGTGCCCAAGTGGACTAATTAGCAAGATCAAGCTTCAGTACTATGAAAACTCTGCAACGCATCTTCCCCCACCTCGGATTTCCACACAAGGTCCAGGCTACTATCTCTCCTGTTCTGTCTAAACTCGATTACGCCAATGGCCTCTACCACAGAGCATCTTTAACAACCATGAAAAGACTACAAGGGATTCAGAACTCAGCTGCCCGACTCCTCTTACATATAAAGCCACAAGCCCACATCTCGCCTGCCCTGAGAGCCCTACATTGGTAACCGGTTGCCTGAAGAGCCACATTCAAACTGCTGTGTATCACCCACAAAGCAATACATGGAACAGGACCACTTTTCATCTGGAATAAAATCACTAAATACATTCAACAAAGGGACCTCTGCTCTAGATTATCACCTCACCTCAACATCCCACCATACAAGAAAAAAACATAGGTGGCACATCTTTCTCTGTTCAGGCAGTCAAACTATGGAGTTCTTTAACCCCCAAACATAAGATCTATGGTTAAAGATCTTATCTACAGAGGACTACTCAAGAGTTGGCTCTTTCCTACATAACCACCATATTCGAACACAAATGTACAGCATATCCTTGTGTATATAAACATTTAATTTGATTTGATTATATGTATGTATCTAGATATGCTTAGTTCTTGATATTAATATGTATAATAATATGCACTTATGTATCTTTGTATATATTACTTTTCTCCTAATGTTAAAAAAGTTGAATCCCTTCAATGCACTACCCTATATTTCACCCTATACTTCTTTCCATATATACTCTATCTCCACTCTCTGGCTCATCCCAAACCTCATTCTACTACTATGATCTCCCAAACAAGCCTTCTAAATTCTTCCCCACCTATTCCTTCTTTGACTCATGCCATGCCTCATCTTATCACTATAATCTCCCAATAAACACTTTCTAGAGTCTTCCCTCTCCTCTTCTATCCCCATTTTCTTTTTCAATCCAACTGACAGACTCACATGTCCACCACTCAAATTAACTAATATTTCCCTATAAAAATCGACCACTAATCCTTTTTGGGTTCCGGAGTAGCATGCTATTCGCCAAAAAGTGCTTTGATGGGGTAGTAAGCGCTATATAAATACAATTACAATACAATATAGGCAAGTGCAACAGTCCTTCACGTTTAACCACTGGACTACAGTGACACATGCGGAAGCATGGGAATTTCGGTGGTAAGTGCAGAGGCATAACACAAAATGATGGGCCCCCTTGCAGAATCTGATGTGGGGCCCCCGCGTTTCGCATATCTCAGAGATATTTATTGACCTTGGGCTGAATGGGGCCCCTTTGAAAGATTAGGGACTCCCTTGATGGTTGGGAGTCCCCTTGTGCTGCAGGGTCTGCATGGGCCTGGGTTACGCTCCTGGGTAAGTGTAGTGTGAAAGAACTTCTGAGCCCTTCTTCTCTTCTGGTGGGATTACATCCTCCATGAGGCTAATTACCAGATTCTCTATTAAGTTACGCGATGACACCAAACTGCTCATGGCTGCGGGCACTTAGCATTCGCTGATATGCTTTGTACGTGCCAGCCAATCTGATTGGTGGTGGAGGAACCAATAAAATTGTCCCAATGACTCGTTGTACTTTAGAACAAGACACATAAGTGGTTTCTTGATGATGCTGTTCCTGCAGTGGTAGTGTTTTGGAACATGGTGGACGAGCACTCAGTGGCGGCTCCTCGACTATGGCAGAGGTGCGTCGCCCTACTGCTTTTAAGCAGTTTTCATTTTATGCTTCCTGCTTCTTTGCGGGTGGGCCGGTTGGTGGGGATTCTCTGCTCTCGAAGCAGGGCAGGGGAGGAGTGGAGTGGTTTGCCCACTCCTAAGTGCGCCGTGACTGTTCGGTCGGCCCTCTCAGGCTGACCAAACCAGTCATGCGCACTTTCCCCATTCTCCATGAAGGCTGCATTACAGCCTGCATGGAGAACAAGCCCAGACTCCCATTCCCTGGTTAAGCGTCCGGCCAAGATGCTCAAAACCAATCACAACGCTACATTGTAGCGTTGTGATTGGTCAGGGGAGACTAGGTGCCTACCAATCACAACACTGCATTGCAGCGTTGTGATTGGTCAGTGGGGCCTGTCTATGCTTCCGTCCGAGATGGAGAAGAGCAGGGGCAGAGGGGTGGGACCGGGCGCAAAGGTAAGGCCGCCGCTGCGAATACTGAACCAAGAATGCTGAGCATCCCAAGTCAGGTGGCAAAATGTAATCCTGCGTGATGTCATAATTTCTGATTTCCTATTTAAAGAAATGTCCCATGGATGTCGAGTCACCAACATTGTCAGCAGTAGTGAGCACGACATCGCATACCCTTTAACCCCAGTGTCCTCACAAGGTTGACCCCTTGTTTCCCCTGTAGTTCCTCAACACTGTCCTATTTGTTGCTGAGGGCCAGGGGATTTGAAAGAAGTGGAGACTGCAGAAATCTAAACCAGGCTTGGGTTTTCAATAACTAACAATAAAATTATAACACTGGACTAACCATTAACCTTGCTTTTCTGGAGTTGTGTGCTGCCTGGCATATAGCGCTTTAACATCTAGTCAGGGGTATTAAGCACTCTATATAAATGCAATTACAACTTACTTTTTTTAGAGCCCCATTACATTTCAGTTTCTACTGCTGCCTTTGAAATCCCTGATCCCAGGTGAGGAAAGAACATTGGCAGGGGTACAGAGGGCACTCCACATGGGTAGTAGTAGGTACCTCTGATGACCCCATTGTGACGTTCATAGGTGCCCCCATATCTGTTGGAGCGCCTGGGTGCCTCAAGTAAACAAAGACAGGCTGAGCATTGGCACCATCAGGGCCTGGGTCAAAGAGTGCAGCAAGCATAACCCAGATAAGAGAGGAAGTTCCCCCCACCCCCAGTGGCTTCCTCCCCCCACCCTACTCAAAGTCGCAGGTACAGTGCACAGGGTTTCCTCTGTAGGAAACCACCAGAGGCTGCCAAGTCTGAGCCCCACCGCAGCCCCGGGGAGACCTGGCACCCCTCCAGTTTCACAACAACACCAAACATCACCCCACACCCTTCTGCACACTCTCTCCTCCTATCCTCTACGTTTGTCATGTTCTCTCTTTCTTTGTCTCTCACTCTCTCCCTCCGCTGCTGTTGTCTCTGTTTTCTTTGGCTGCTACTTCCATTTCTTTTTCTTCTTTTTAGTTTAATATTTCGTCATTTCTTATCTCCCTCTCTCTCCCTCCCTTCCTCTCCCTTTTTCTCTTTCTTTATTTCTTTATTTCTTTCTTTCTTTTTCCTGATACCCTATGTGTCATTTCTTTCTTTTATTTTCTGTCTTTGATTGCCTGTCTTTCCATCTGTTATTTCCTTTCTTCTTCCTCTTTCATTCTTTCCTGTTATCTTTATGTATTTTCTCACTATTTATGCTTTTTCTACTAGTCCCTGTAATATCCCCTTGTGGCGTTTGTTCTCTTCTGTTTTTTTAAACTTTATTTCAACGTTTTTTTTACTTAATGTCTCGGGAACCTCCCTCAATCCCTTCCCTCCCATTTGTTCCTTCTCTTCCTTGTTTTCCTCCCTTTCTTCCTCTACCCTATCTTTGTCTAAACGTTTCCCTTTCATTCTTGCTCTGTTTTTCTCTGTTTGTTTTCCTCACTCTCTAGTTCCCTCTCCCCATCAATCCTTTGTCTTCCTCCCGCTGCACCTCCATGTTTTGCTCCCTGCTGTCCTGCGCTTGTTGCGCCCTCTCTCATGTGTAAGAATTTTAGACACAACCTTACATTTCATTTCCCCCTCCTCAAGCTCATCAGATTGTGGTGGTGACAGCTGCAGGATCCGAAGACGCCTCCCCCCCCCCCCAGAACCCCCCCGCCCCACCACATGAGCCTGATTCTTCATGGCCCAGGGAACCAGGGTACCTCACCACCCAGAGATCCGCCTGACATTTCAAAAATGCCAAACTAAGATGGAAGGCGGCAGCTGCAGGCTGGCACCAGGCCAGACCATTTTCTCTCTCTTTTTTTTTTTTTTTTTGCTCCTGTGTGCGCCTGTATGTGTGTCTGTGTGCGTGCGTTTGGAAATGTTTAATATCTAGGGGTGTACACACACAAAACACACACTCTCTCTCTTTGTATCAAGCCAGTGAAAACTAATATAGCACAAAAAAGCCGGTTGTTTTGAGCAATTGTATTAATAACTGTATAGTCACACAGTTATTACTGCAGTGCAAAGGACTGCCGTTGCCGTATCTATCTATTTGTCTGTCTGTCTGTCTGTCTGTCTGTCTGTCTGTCTATCTATCTATCTATATGGATGGATGGATGGATGGATGGATGAATTGATCGATCGATAGATCGATAGATAAAGGGCAGAGGGACAAACTTCTGGGAGGGTTCCAAAGTGGTATTTTTCCATTGTACAACTGGGAATATTTTTTGCAAAAACCTGCAGCAAAAATTGCTGGCGTAATTACACCAGGAAGGGCTTGGCCGAAAGGTTCCCCCTGTGGTCTGAGCAAAATATCTATAGAGTATTTGAGCTGTTTGAAGAGTAATACTGTAAAAAATTCAGCACTATCCACACCGTTAGATTAAGGACCAAATCACCTTTCCAGCTATTAATTCAAATCCGATTGGCCAAGAGTTTTTGGGTGATGCTTGAATCAGCAATTCTGTGTTGAAAACCTCGAAGCACCTCTTGTTAGCCCAGACTAGTTCTTAACTAAGTTCTTACTGATCAAGTCAAACCCAGACTGTTCTGGGGACGCACTTATATTATGTCATGTGTGCAGTGCTATGCTATGTATGTTGTGTTGTGTTGCGTTGTGCTTTTCTATGCTATGCTATGTTATATTATGCTATGCTGTGTTAATTTATATTATGTTATGTAGTGTTATGTTGTATAGTGCTATGCTGTGTTGTGTTGTGCAGTGCTATGCTGTGTTGTGCAGTGCTATGCTGTGTTGTGCAGTGCTATGCTGTGTTATGCAATGTGATGCAATTCCAGGCTATGCTATGTTATGCAATATTATGTTACGCTATGCTACGTTACGTTCTGATTAGCGAATCAGAATGCCTGTCTCTGGAAAAGGCTTCCCAGGACCTGGGAATGTGCTACATTGATTGGTTAGAGGATCTTGGAGAACAAGACAGGCAGTACCAACTTAATATGGCCGCCATGAACGATGGCTAAGGTATGTAAACTTTAATGTATTTGTTTTTTCAGATTCAGTGTCAGCCTGTCATAGAAATGGGTTGTTAGGGTCTATTCTAAGGTTTGAACCTTGTCTGATGTCCTCATCACAACCTTTTCATGAGTGAAGTTGGGATGTGCATTAGGCACTTTTGAAGAGCTCGTTTTTCAGTCGTTTTCTGAAGGAGCATGAGGTTTGGGTTTGGCTCTCAGGTGTGGGGTGAAAGCGTTCCTTCTTTACGTCTCCTGGACTCTCACAGATCTACCTCCTTGATTCAAGGTAGGCGGTCATGGATTGGAGGCTTCTGGTTGCTGTGTAGTCGTGTGTTGCGTACTTGGGCGTAGGCAGGTTGGTTCTATAGTGCAGCAGATCTTGGTCTTTGCTTCCACTAGGAGCCATTCTATGGCTCGAGGGGGGTGTCTGTTGGCCTTATCAAAGGTTCCGCCACATTCTGGCTGCCTGTTTCAGCAGTCTTTGCAGCCTGTGATGTGTTTTTTGGGAGCCCAGTGGAGATGACATTACAATGCTGAAGGTTGGCCAGGTACAAAGCTCTTGTGCTTGACTTTCGCCGACGACACCAAATTCATCCTCTCCCTGAAAAACGACACAACGACCATCAAAGAGAGGTTTCAAAAATGCATGAAGGATGTGGCCGTCTGGATGAACAACTGTCTCAAACTCAACACAGACAAGACAGAAGTTCTCAACTTCGGGAAAGGCAAGGACACCCTCTGGAACAATGAATGGTGACCACCTGAGCTGGACCCTACCCCCAAACTCACCAAACACAACCGCAACCTCAGCATCATCCTTGACAGCCAGCTATCCATAAAGAAGCAGGTCAGCGCCATCTCCTCCGATTGCTTCCTCATTCTATGAATGCTCATGAAGGTCTTCAGGTTGTCCCTGCCCAACACCAGACAAACTGTTGACTACGGCTACTCCCTCTATGTAGGAATCACCTCACAACTCTTGAGAAAACGCCAGATCATTCAGAACACAGCAGTCAGACACATCCTCGACCTCCCAGACAGTTGCCCATCACCCCTCGCTTTAGGAAACTCCATTGGCTACCAGTTGCAAACAGATGCCAGTTCAAGCTGCTCACCCACACTTACAAAGCACTACACAATGAAGAACCAGCGTACCTCAACAAACGAGTGAACTTCCATCAAACTATCAGGGAACTCCCTTCCAGATTTCTCTCTTGCAGCTACCCAGCGCATCTGTCAGTGAACAGTGGAGGCCACTCCTTCTCCCACCTAGCGGCTAAGACCTGGAACCCCCTAGCAGCTTTGTCACTTCAACAGTTCAGGAAGGACATCAAGACCTGGATGTTCAACCACTAGGAACAGACAGCGGAATTCAGCAGCAGGACTTCACAGCCACTCGAGACCCTCACGGGCGAAGGAACCACACTATACTAATCTTAATTTTATTTATTTATAAAGTTTTATATAGCGCGAACAAGATCCCAAAGGACTTGAGACATGAACTGAAGGACAGTATAGAAGATGTTTGACAGATTTCTAACTTTTTGAAGCAGATTTTATTTACACACTACTGACCAAATAACAAATGGCAATCTACCCTTCCCTGCTGAGGGTTTTAGGAAGGCAGCAGTACTTGAAGACAAGGGGATGAAGTGGGGCTGGTCACAGAGAAGAGAGGCAGGTGTGCGCCTGCCGGGGAAAACGGAGGACTGAAAGTAAGGGAACAACGAGAAAGAGTGAGGGGGAGAGAAAGATGGACAGAGACAGAGAGTGATGAAATCGTAGAGTGGCTGGATGTATACAGAGAAAAACGTTTTTGTTCCCTCACAACAAGAAGTTACCAAGCCTCCTTGACCTCCTATTGTTTTGTTTATATTATGCTTAATTTATAATTTCCTTTAACACCCTTTAAAATTGTGTATTTTTGACATGTACTGTTATTTACAATTTTTGTGAACCTTTGATTGTATTCATATCATCTTCTATGTTTTTTTTTTAATTATTTAATGGATATTATAAATCATTATTCTTTATTACATCTTCATGTATTTATGCATTAACAAATAATTGCGTTTACGAAGTATTGTTTTTATCATCATATTAATCTTTTCAAAAAACTTTTTCTTGAACTTAAAAAAAGAATGGACTAGCTAGGGGACAGAGTGAGAGGAAAGAGCAAGAGAGATGTCAGAGAGTGGAGGTTCGATGAGGAAAATAGTGGAAGGGAAAGGAGATAACAGCACAGAAAGAAACAGAGAGCAAAACATATGAGAAGAGAGGGAAGAAGTCTATGAGCAGAGGGCAGAGAGAAGAAGAGAGGGTATAAAGAGAAAAAGAGGGGCTGCTCTGTGGAGGTGGAGAAGTGTGGCTCACTGGTTAGAGGAGGCAGACCCAGACGGTGAGATCAGACCTGGGACCAGGGTTCAATTCCCAACGTGGCAGGGTCTTGAACCCAAAATGTCCACGGACTCGATAATTCTCGCTTCGGTGCCTACTCGAATCACAGGTTCACACTCTGCAACTCTGGGCAATAGCTTGCTTAATCTCCACTACGGCCCCCCGTGGCGGGATGCCTGGCTTTCACCTTGGGGATACCCAGTAGGGGCTATCTCACAGGGAAAAACCAGGACGGGTTCCCAATGCAAAGCGCTTTGAGACCTGGCGGTGATATTGCGCTATATAAAAACCCATCCATCCATCCATCCTCTGTTAGTGGAAGGTCATGGGTCCAGAGAGAAAGAGGGAATGAGAGAAAAATGACATAGTAATATATAGCCATCTCAGAATAGAAGAGGAAAGATGGGGCAGAGAGAAAAAGTGAGCGGGGATCTAAGGTAATGGTTGGGGGGCAGGAAGAAAGAGTGCGCAGATGAGAGATAGAGAGCTTTTCTATTAGAGAAAAACATGCAAAACACTAAGGATATGAATTGTGAGTTCGAATTAAAGTGTGTGTATTTATGTTTGTGTAGGAGGTATGTATGTGCTTGTGAGGGAGAGGGATGGGGTGGTAAAGGGGAATGCATTGCAGTCATGCAGAACAAGTGAGTTGGTGTAGGATAATGTATAAGAGGCACATTGATTCATAGCTAGAGTCACACACGGGTAAATAAAATAGAATATAATGGCCATTTAAACTGTGGTGGACTGGCAACACAGAGGCAAGCATCGTAGAGGCACCACCTGCACCACAGTCCAGCATCCGCAGGCCTGACAAATTTAAAGAGTCTATGTGTGTTGCATTTTTGCCTTCTCTCACCAAAGACAACTAGAAAAGATGCAAAAAGACCAACTGATGGACAGAATTCTGAACAATGTCAAACATTCACCCCAATACAGGGATCTCGGCCTAAATCTATCATTTGTTTGCTCTCCATGCCATTCTAGGTTAGACCCAGCCATATGCAAGTCAGACTTGACCCAGTTCCCCATGGGAACAGTCCATCCTGAAATGCCAGGCCAGGTCCTCCTTAGACAGGAAACAAGCATCCTGGGAACGGTTTTGGGGTATCACCCCTCATCAGCCAGGCTAGCTTGAATCAAGTGGCTTGGAGAGCACGGGGCCCACGTCTGAGCATACCCCTTATCTTGGGATTAAAAAAATGCAAAAAGTACAATTGATTGACAGAATTCGGTACAATGTCAAACATTCACCCCAGTACACAGATCTGGGCCTAAATTCATTGTTTCCTAGAAAAGATGAGCACAATTTGGTGTTAAGTCAGTAGGAGGGATAAGAACCCATGCAGGAGCTTTAGACGGTAGAATGTCTCACTTGGTGGTGGCCTGTAAACGCAACAAGAATGACAGCTTGGAAGGTTGCTCCATGGATGTTGGCTTACTCGCTCTGGATGGGTAGTAAGTGCTTGGAAGACACCCACTTGAAAGGTAATGGACGAAGATTCATTTGTTACGCACAACGTCCATCTCAGAAGTTTTCAAGAAGATGTGGTTGACCGTCTTCCAGCATCGTGTTCATGCAAGCACTTCATAACCCTGTTTCACCCGCCTTTACTCTCCTGTAACTCGAGGTGTGTCTGGATATTGTTGGCATACCCTTGCTACCCAGTCCACCTAGCTGTTTAAGATGTGCACCCCAGGGATCATACATTAGTCTGAGGATAAGCATCTGGCACTTCATGGAAGATAGTAGAGTGATAGTAAAGACCACCCATTTTAGCAGTTCTGTGTGGTTGGTGGGAACTGGTGCAGTCACTATAGTGCTTAAATGGGCCGGTACTGACTACCAGCACTTTTTTATTTTGAGGTGGAGAGTACCGGCACTTTTCAAGAGTGACGTAATACGTTTAATTGTAGAGTACCAACACTTCTCAGAAACAAGCAAGTACTCTGGTTCAGAGTACCTGCACTTCTATTTTTCCATCTGAAGCACTGATTATAGTGTTGTATTGTCAATTTCCATAGGGTTCGTCCGGTGGGGGAGCAATATACAAAAGCTGTAGCAAAAGCTTCAGAGTGGTCATGGAGGACAATGGCATCACACATCCCTGGTAGAGACCTCCTCTCCGTTGACTATGAAGGTATCTTTAGCAGGGCCTCTTGGTAGAACAGAGTGCGTCAGTCGCTCAGGACCCTAATTGGAAAATTACCTTCATTACACAGACTTCTGCAGGGCAAAAGAGGGCATGAGATCACTCTGATATCTGTTGCAATGTCTGTGTTAGACTTTTGCATGTGGAGGGTGATGTTATGTTTGAGCTTGGGGAAGTGGAGTATCTTGTGGTTGAGTGACTTTGCAAATGCCTTGTTGATGTTGGTGAGATGGAATTCAACAGTTGGGCCTAACTCTGAGAGCTTGACCATGGAAAATGTGGCCTTGGAGGTGTGCTAGTAGATGGGAGAAGTGGTGTTGCAGTGTTAACCTTCAGAGAAGGCAAGCTTCAGCAATTCAAACTCCATTTCATTGTCCTTTATTTGTGTGCAAGGCTCATATAGGCCAGAAACCGAGATTTAATGTGTTATCATAAATTAATCCAATAACATAAACATACAACCATAAGTAAGTTGAAAGGGTGGAAAGGTAGCTGGAATTCTTTGGGTGTCAAAAGATAGAGCTGAATCACAGACTACACCCACATTTCCTGCAGTTGACACAGGTTTTGAGACAGGCCCTGACTCATATGGCCTGAACTTAGTGAGCTCTTGGTTAGCGCCTTGTAGAAAAATGTCAGTTTTGCTTGTGTGTAAGCTCAATCCATTGATTGTCAACCAGTATTTTACTACTTTAAAACATGATGGTGTTGTAGGGTGTCCATTGACTGGTCAGAAGCATCCTCAACAGTTTGGGTACCATCTTCCTACGCGGTCCTCCATCCTAGAGGCCAGCAGGATCATATAGGTTAAAGAGAAGGGTGACAGGCCGAGGGCTGGAGAACTCCAGGACTTCATTTGAGCCGCTGGTTGCTGGTGGGGTCTACCAGCACTCATTTTTCAGGACTGACAATTATTTGTCCTCATCAGACTTTCACTTAGAGCAAGAGAGAAAAAACACTAAAGGGGGAAAGAAAGAAGAGAAAGACGGAAAACAGCAACAATAGGAGAAAGCAGGGAAGAAAAAGAATTGGCATGGGTGAGATAAAAGGCCAGTGAGTCCCTAGTAGTGAAGTAAAGCGTAATCAGGTGGAATCTGGACTACACAGGCTTGGTCTTCGGCACCACAACATTCATAATGTTGACCCCAGGCTCCTTACCAAAACAGTTGGCCCAGTAATTATTGTTTTACAAATTAAGCACTGGCACAGTCCAGCTGACGGGATATGGATCTGAATTATTCCAGCTGGACGGATTATGAGTAATCCTATAGTTAGATGGATCTGATGAGATCCAACGAATTGCTCCAATCTGTCTATCCAGCAGTGAGTCCAGTCTATTAAGTAGCAGCCCAACACCTACACTACCTACAGCAAGTAAAATCAATGCCCCTGGATGTTCTTGTCACGTAGTGATACCATTCGCTCTCTGACCTATAGTTCGGCGGTTTCTGATCCTCTATTGGGCAAGAACCAGATTGAAAGTCTGAGAACAATCTATTTGCTTTTATGTATATTTGTAGTTGTTGGACTGGAATTGTTTTGTTATTTTACCTAACAACTGAAGTATTGTTTAAGGGTGGGGATAGTTTGCAGATATTTTTGATTTAGTATGGTCTTCAGGGTCACTATGTAACATTTTTAAAATAACTAAGAATAAATTCCTCACTGTAGAAAACATTTACCAGATTTCCTGGGTCTTCAGGTAGGAAAAATACATTTGGCTTTACAAAAGCAGCTGGAAAGATACCTTACTCAGAGCCACTCAGGTTTAGTCCTGCTACAATACATCCCATATCTCTTGGGGATACTAAATTAAATGCATTAAAATAGCACAGTGAGGCCTTGGTTACGTGCTGTTAAGACCCATAAAAACAGCCTGTCGGTCCGACATAGGGAGTCCATATTGAAACTCATTAGAGGATGGTGACAGCTTGTAAACTCCACAGAATGTTTCCCAAGATGTTAGACTGATGTTGGGGGGCTTATAGAAGGGAGGGCCTGCCTCTTTGCGTATGATGGACATACAATGTGATTGGGAAGTTTTGGAAAGAAGTCTTGGCGGCCAATAAAGACATAGTGGGGGTTCAAAAAATATCCCACCTGGCCATAACGATATGGGTACTATGTCCACTAGACTAGGAAGAGTTTGTTCAGGGCAATTGGAAATTAATATTTAACTATTGTTAATAGCCAGAATGACAGTCGGACAACGGACACGATGAACCAGCCTGACCAGGCATTCATTGTGCTGGAAAATTTGTGAAGCAATGGCTCTAGAGGGGATGTCTGTGCACATCACTAAAGATTGAAAAAACTTGTTGGCCAACTGGTAACCGGTCCTAAGATACTTTAAGGGACATCAACAAGAAGCGACATTGCCTTCTCTGCTTAGAATTCTTAGAATGTTTGATGTGAAGTGGACAGGAAGCCAGACCATGTATCACCTCTTAATGTGTATAAGCAGTGAATTTTAGGTCAATGACAGTTTAAGTCCTACTGTTCAATGATGGGTGGGTGTATTGTAGTAAGATTCAATGGTTGGGCATGTTGAGCCAAAGTTGGGTGTGCTGCAGTAATAGTCAAAGGTGGGGTGTGTTGTGGCAAGTGCCAAAGGTTGGGTGTGTTGAAGTAGGAGTCAAAGGTTGGGCGTGTATTACTAAATGTCAATGGTTGGTTGTGTTGTAGCACGAGCCACATGTTGGGTAAGTTGTGGTAAGAGTCAAAGGTAGACAGTTGTAGCAAGAGCCAAAGGTTGGAAGTGCGATAACAAAAGGTTGGATGTGCTAGACAGGGCAGTACTCAAGTGTGGATATGAGTGTGGGGGTGGTGGTAGGTGGTGGTTTTGAACTGGGGCCCCCGACTGATAAGCATCCCCCACCCTCATCCACAGGATTCTAAGGACCTTGGGCATGTTGCAGTAAGAGTCAAAGGTAGACAGTTGTAGCAAGAACCAAAGGTTGGGTGTGTTGTAGCAAGTGTGTGTTGTAGCTAGAGTCAAAGGTTGGGTGTGTTGTAGTAAGAGTCAAAGGTAGACATTTGTAGCAAGGGCCAAAGGTTGGGTGTGCTGCAGTAGTAAGACTAGAAGGTTGGGTGTGCTGTATACAAGAGCTAAACGTTTGATGTGTTTTAGTGTTGTGGCAAGTCTTCAATGTTGGGTGTGTTATAGTAAGAGTCAATGGTTAGGTACGTTGTACCAACAGCCAAAGAATTGGGTGTATTGTAGTAAGAGTCAAAGGTTTGGTGTTGGGTGAGTTGTAGCAAGAGCCAAGGTTTGGGTGTTTATGCTGTAGTCAGAGTCGATGGTTGGGTGTGTTGCATACAAAAGCTGAACGTTTGATGTGTTCTAGTAAGAGTCAAAGATGCTGTGTATTGTGGCAAGAACCTCCGGTTGGGTGTGTTGTATTAAGAGTCAACGGTTGGGTATGTTGTATCAAGAGCCAAAGGTTGGGAGTGCTATGACAAAAGGTTGGATGAGTTGGACAGGGCAGTACTCAAGTGTGGATACGAGCATAGGGGTGGTGGTAGGTGGTGGTTTTGAGCTGGGGTCTCCGACTGACAAGCAGCTTCCGCACTCACCCACAGGAATCAAAGGACATTAGGTATGTTGTAGTAAGAGTCAAAGGTAGACATATGCAGCAAGAACCAAAGGTTGAGTGTGTGGTAGTAAAGGTCAAAGATTGGGTGTGTTGTAGCAAGGGCCAAAGGTTGGGTGTGCTGCAGTAGTAAGAATCGAAGGTTGGGTGTGTTGTCTAAAAGAGCCAAACATTTGATGTGTTTTACTGTTGTGGCAAGTCCCAAATGTTGGGTGTGTTATAGTAAGAGTCAATGGTTAGGTACGTTGTACCAAGAGCCAAACAATTGGGTGTATTGTAGTAAGAGTCAAAGGTTTGGTGTTGGGTGTGTTGTAGCAAGAGCCAAAGGTTGGGTGTTTATGCTGTAGTCAGAGTCGATGGTTGGGTGTGTTGTATACAAAAGCTGAGCGTTCGATGTGTTCTAGTAAGTGTCAAAGATGCTGTGTATTGTGGCAAGAACCTCTGGTTGGGTGTATTGTATTAAGAGTCAACGGTTGGGTATGTTGTATCAAGAGCCAAAGTTTGGGAGTGCTATGACAAAAGGTTGAATGAGTTGGACAGGGCAGTACTCAAGTGTGGATACGAGCATAGGGGTGGTGGTAGGTGGTGGTTTTGAGCTGGGGTCTCCGACTGACAAGCAGCTTCCGCACTCACCCACAGGAATCAAAGGACATTAGGTATGTTGTAGTAAGAGTCAAAGGTAGACATATGCAGCAAGAACCAAAGGTTGAGTGTGTTGTAGTAAAGGTCAAAGGTTGGGTGTGTTGTAGTAAGAGTCAAAGGTTGGGTGTGTTAGAGTCAAAGGTAGACATTTGTAGCGAGGGCCAAAGGTTGGGTGTGCTGCAGTAGTAAGAATCGAAGGTTGGGTGTGTTGTCTAAAAGAGCCAAACATTTAATGTGTTTTAGTGTTGTGGCAAGTCCCAAATGTTGGGTGTGTTATAGTAAGAGTCAATGGTTAGGTACGTTGTACCAAGAGCCAAACAATTGGGTGTATTGTAGTAAGAGTCAAAGGTTTGGTGTTGGGTGTGTTGTAGCAAGAGCCAAAGGTTGGGTGTTTATGCTGTAGTCAGAGTCGATGGTTGGGTGTGTTGTATAAAAAAGCTGAGCGTTCGATGTGTTCTAGTAAGTGTCAAAGATGCTGTGTATTGTGGCAAGAACCTCTGGTTGGGTGTATTGTATTAAGAGTCAACGGTTGGGTATGTTGTATCGAGAGCCAAAGGTTGGGAGTGCTATGACAAAAGGTTGGATGGGCTGGACAGGGCAGTACTCAAGTGTGGATACGAGCATGGGGGTGGTTGTGGGTGGTGGTTTTGAGCTAGGACCCCTGACTGACAAGCAGCCCCCCCACACTCACCCACAGGAATCTAGGGACATGAGGTATTTATTTTCTTTAGTTAAAGAGTATTCTATAGCGCGAACAAGACCACAGGGGGTATCAGAGCCCTTTACAGATGGGTAGTTATGATAATGCAAGAAATAATGACATTAGCACAGAAACGGCCCAGGAAAGATCAACATCAGTCAAAACAATGAAACATTTCAATAAAGGCAAGAGTAGGAAAGCAAATCCTAGGGTGAAACTGAAGGTCTAACCCGGGATTTCTTCAGTGAAATACTTAGACTCTCTTGGTATGGAAGCTGTAGATCATAACACAAGTGAACAGTACAGGGGCAAAACCAATAATAACAATCCTAGTAGAATCGCTAGAGACAAGGGTGAGATAGCAAGACCTCAGGTCAGCTAGGATACTAGCCCAGGAATTTATTCATCAGAATCTGTTTGACTTCTCTTTTGAAGGAAGCTGTGGGATTATTCAGTCTTGTTTCAGGAGGTAAGGAGTTCCAAATTCGAGGTGCAATACCTGAGAATGCTCAATTTTAATTGTTCATTTTATCGACCACAGAAGGATGAAAGGCTGAGTGGACCCACTGGGATTTGAACCTGTGACCATGAGGTCAAACACCGGCCCCTACAGTGGATGTATTAGAACACTAAGCCACTAGACCTGGCTATGTTTTTGTGGAAGGTATAATGGGGGGTTGAAGTGTACAGCTTTGTGGGTCATTCAAGCAATTTTTACATGAATCCTTGCTTCATACGGGAGCCAATTGAGAGCTTTTAACTCGGTTTTGGAAAAGGGGGGTCGTGATGGACAGAGTTTCTGAATGATGCAGAATACTCTTACCAAGTCAATAGATCATAGTTTTAATCCATCACCGTTTTTTAGCTCACTGCACCATCCCAGCTCAGAACCTGGCTATATGCAAATTAGTCTGTTCCTGTCCCAGTGCATGATGGGAACAGGGCAAACCAAACTACCAAGCCAATTCTTATACTTGGAAGGAAACAAGCTTCCGGGATTGAGCTTTTCACTCGGGCAAGACATAATCATAGCGTTTGGAGCCTGTAATGAGCCTTGCAGTGGAATTGAGAGAGGCCTTAAGTGGAGCCATCTTCGATCGTGGAAGTCCGCAAATGGTTTGCATTGCTATAGTCCAGTTTAGAGATCACTAATGCTTGCACTGCGGTCTTGACGTCGTTGTGGGGAATTAACAGTTTTATTTTCTTTTTCTAATGCTCAGATGGATGTTTGCTCCTTTGTTAAGACACCAATGTGATTCTGCATGTTCAAATGTTCGTCCAGTGATATTCTGAGTGAGCTCATGGAATCAATGATGTTTGGGGTTCAGTAGAGGGCTGTTAGTTGTTGCACCCATTTCGCAAAGACTGGGAACTGTTTGTCAGGGGCGATGAGGAGGAATTCAGTTTTGAGTGCATTCAATTTTAGATGATTGAGTGTCAACCAACTTTGCAGTTCCTGAAGTACTGAGTTGAGAGACTGATGTCCTCTTGGGAGGAGATTTTCAGGTACAGTTGTGTGTCATCGGCATACATGTGATAGTGGATGTTGGACAATTTCAGGATTTCTGTAATTGCTCCATGAACTGATTTAAGAGAGTGAGTGAAAGAGTGGCCCCCTGTGGTACCTGGTTGGGTGTTTTGTATGTAGCAAGAGCCAAAGGTTGGGTGTATTGTTGTAAGCGACAAAGGTTGGGTGTGTTGTAGTAAACGTCTATGGCTAGGTGTGTTGTAGCAAGCCTTAATGGTTGGGTGTTTTGTAGTAAGTGTCAATGGTTGGGTATGTTGTATGTAGCAAGAGCCAAAGGTTGGGTGTGCTATAACAAAAGGTTGAAAGGGCTTGACAGGGCAGCACTCAAGTGTGGATCCTCGTGTGGGAGTGGTGGTAGGTGGTGGTTTTGAGCTGGGGACCCGACTGACAAGCAGCCCCCACCCTCACCTTCAGGATTCAAAGGACATTGGGTATATTGTAGTAAGAGTCAAAGGTTGGGTGTGTTGTAGCAATCGTCGATGGTTGGGTGTGTTGTAGCAAGCGTCAATGGTTGGGCGGGATGTAGTAAGCGTTGATGGTTGGGTGTGATGTAGCAAGAGCCAAAGGTTGGGTATGTTGTAGTAAGAGTCGATAGTTGGGTGTGTTGTAGGAAGCGTCGATGGTTGGGTGTGTTGTAGGAAGCGTCGATGGTTGGGTGTGTTGTAGCAAGCGTCGATGGTTGGGTGTGTTGTAGCAAGAGTCGATGGTTGGGTGTGTTGTAGCAAGCTACAATGGTTGGGTGTGATGTAGCAAGAGCCAAAGGTTGAGTATGTTGTAGTAAGAGTCAATGGTTGGGTGTGTTGTAGGAAGCGTCGATGGTTGGGTGTGTTGTAGCAAGCGTCGATAGTTGGGTGTGTTGTAGAAAGAGTCAATGGTTGGGTGTGTTGTAGCAAGCTTCAATAGTTGGGTGTGATGTAGCAAGAGCCAAAGGTTGGGTATGTTGTAGTGAGAGTCGATGGTTGGGTGTGTTGAAGGAAGCGTCGATGGTTGGGTGTGTTGTAGGAAGCGTCGATGGTTGGGTGTGTTGTAGCAAGCATCGATGGTTGCGTGTGTTGTAGGAAGCGTCTGGTTGGGTGTGTTGTAGCAAGCGTCGATGGTTGGGTATGTTGTAGCAGGCGGCGACGGTTGGGTGTGTTGTATCAAGCATCGACGGTTGGGTGTGTTTTAGCAATCGTCGATGGTTGGGTGTGTTGTAGCAAGCGTCGATGGTTGGGCGAGTTGTAGCAAGCGACGATGGTTGGGTGTGTTGTAGCACGCGTCGACGGTTGGGTGTGTTGTAAGCATCAACGGCTGTGTGGATCCGCGTGTGGGGGTGGTGGTAGGTGGTGGCTTTAAGCTGGGGCCCCCCGACTGACAAGCAGCCCCCACCCTCACCCACAGGGTTCTAAGGACCTTGTAATGTCTAGCCCTCGTGTGCCAAGTTTGATGAATTCTGGCTTTTATCGCAGTTCTTGAATTTATTGTCGGATTGGTGGGGGCGGCGAGATGTTCATGGCAGGAATTGAAATCATCCAAGTGAGAGAGCCTTCCTGGCTGGCGGTGGCCAGGTGCCAAGGTGCACGCCAGCCCAAGGGGGTGTGCAGAGCAGTGGGGGGCTTTCGTCTGGGGTTTGGGGTCTCCCGTCCTCACCAAGGCCGCGGAGGAAGGTGACAGCCCCTCTTTGATGTGCACACTTTATATTCATGCTCGTACCATAAATCTGTCGGGCTGCTCTTTCCCTGACAATGGAACTCATTCTGATGGAAATATCCTCAGGAGGACTGCAGCTTAATTACCTCCTCATTTGCATTTTTGCATATTAATGACTGCAGAGCAGCTAATTTTGCTGCATTATTTTAAAGGCGAAGTCTGCGTGTGTTTTTGTCTCTGCCTCCCCGTAGTCGGCCGACATCTCGCGTGTTGTGTTGTTAAAGCACCCCTGCGACAAAGCACGGGGCTCACGCTCCCGTGTGTTCACACTCACGCTCGGATGTCACTTTATGTCTGACGCCCCTAGGACTCAGTGAAGTACACGCACAAAATGCGTGCGTCCATCTGACTGGTGGGTGCCTTCAAACATGCACTCCACCGGTACATCTGGCAACACTTTGCACCACTGCCGTTGCACAATCCTCTCACACGCAGGTGCGAATGATACATCTGTGTCAGCCAAGGTGACATCACATCCTGTCCAGCTGCTTTGCCCAAATACAGCTCTCCCACAATCATCTCCAAACACAGTCTTCATGGCTGCCCGAGTCACAGCTCACAACTCGGGCCCAAGACAACCACGCCACTCACACCGGTCCAAATAAAACATGCCCGGGCCCTGAAGCAGAGCCCAAAAAACCCAGCCCAAACATAGCACTCTCACACCTAAACCCAGGCAGTGCGCGTGCAGCTGTGCCAAAAGACAGCACTCTCGGACACAACAGAGCACAAGTCTCCCACACACCAGTGCTCACACACCATGGTGTGACAGCCATGCACAAACACGGCGTTCGCACAGTGGCGCCTGTAGTGTCCCGGTGTGGGCCTGAATAAGTTAGACACTGGGACACATGTGGTTGCGGTAGTGGCTAGTTACTTACTGACCACGCCCAGGGCTCTGGGCTATTTATTCATACGTGAGCGCAACGGCGCTCACGTTAGGGTCAAACCAAAGACCCTGCACGTCCCAGGGGGGGAGGCACAGGAACAAATGGGAGGGGGCGTGTGCTGCAGTGGTACGCCCCGCTGCAGCAACACTACATTCCTCCTTTACCTAGGGGAGAAAACAGGATCATACAAAACAGCTAAGAGCCACAGTCTATTGTTCACATACTCTCTGGTCGACGACCATGATACGGCATGAGAGAGCCAACGTCCATGTGAAAGTTCACCAATTGTCTCTGATATAGTCTCTGGTCAACCTGCAAACATGGGATAACATTTTTAAACTTCAAAAACCAGAACATTCTTACTTCAGTTCTCGGCGGGGTCAGCCATCTCGACTTCTTCAACGCCAGCATTGGGCTACAAAGTCACGGTACCTCTGAGACGGCTTCGGGCATGGACGTAGGCTGTACCTTGTCTGACTTCGACTCTCGCCGGTGGCTGCAGGTGACCCCTCCGAGTCTCTCGTCTCTTGAACAGTGGGGTCTTCTGCGGGTCTCTGAGCGACTTGCATGCCGGGGTCACTGTTCTCTGCTTGGCTTGCTGCGGCGCTGGCATCCGCCGAACTTGGGAGCTGAGGAGGAGTGGTCGGGTGCCATTCATTTTGGTCATAGTCTATGTTCTCTTCAGGCACCTGCTTGAAAAACGATACATTCCTGGTGACAGATTCGCCAGCTCTGGTGGCTGTGATCATAGTTCCGTTTACCTCTGTCACTGTCCACGGATCCAGCTCGAAAGGCATTCGGAATTTCCCTCCGGGGTGGCGGTCCTTTACCAGGACTCTGCTACCGACTTGAAATGGCCTGTCCATTGCTCGTCTTCGTCGGGACGCTTCCTGATTGGTTTTGGTGCGCCGTTCCATGGACTGGTTCTGTGGGGGTGTGGCCTGTTCCCATGCCGGGTGGTGTGGGATGGTGTCTGCCACGACTCTATTGAAGGAAAGTCGGCTTGGGGAGACTCCTGTAGTACAGTGGGGGGTCAAACGGTATTCTCTGAGGAACTGGTAGATTGCTAGCTCCAGGCATTGGCCGTCAGCAGCCGCAATTTGTATAGTTTTGTTCAAAGTCCTCATTAGGCGCTCTACCTCTCCATTGGCCTGGGGCCACCGGGGGGTGATCCGTCGGTGCTTGATACCATGGCTTTGGAGGTATTCCGTGAATTCACTGCCGTTAAAAGGGGGACCGTTGTCGGTGCGGACCTCGCTCACGAGCCCATGGGTGGCCAGGACCTTCTCAAATTTAGGTATGACTTCCCACGTAGCCGTCGACGACACGATCTCCACTTCTGGGTAGCGGGAGAAATCGTCCACCACTACCAGCATGTACTTGCCTCCCGGGAGGCTGCCGAAGTCCGCACTCACTCGCACCCACGGGGATGTGGGACCATCTTCGGTCACGATAGGCGCCGGAGGGTTTGGGAGGCTCGTTGCTAGACACACTGGGCACCGGTGGATCACTTCCTCAACTGCTCTATCTAACCCCGGAAACCACACCTTGCTCCGGAGTCTGTTCTTGGACTTGACAATTCCTTGGTGTGATCCGTGTGCTAGGACCGCGGCCTGCTGGGTCAACCTGCTGGGAAGTACTAGGCGAGGGCCTCGCAGGAGACACCCTTCTGTAGATACGGACAGTTCGTGCCGGACTTGAAATAACGCCTTCAGGATGGTTTGGGCCTCAGGCGTGCGGAACGAAGCTGGGCTCTGGAGTGCTTTCCAGTCACCGCACTGTATGGCTTGGATCGCGATCTGGAGGCAGTCGTCTTCCATGGTGGCACGTGACACCTCGTCCAGGGACATGGGGCGAGGTCTTGACCTCTCGATGATCAGTCGGACATACTCCTCGGTGTCTGCTGCTTCGGCTGCTTCGGCATCCGAGACGGGTCGGGCGTGCCTCGACAGATAGTCCGCCGGGTTGCGCGAGCCAGGCTGGTACTCCACTGTGAACTGAAATTCCTGCAGCCGCAGCACCCACTTCTCGATCCGTGGGGGAGGGCGGGAGGAGGAGCCTTGGAATAGTGGTATCAGGGGCTTGTGATCAGTGACTACTGAGAACGGGTGTCCATAGAGGTAGATATGAAAGTGGCGGCACCCCCACAGAATTGCAATGGCCTCCCGCTCGATCTGGGAGTAGCGTTGTTCAGTGGGTGTGAGGGTGCGGCTGGCGTATGCAACGGGGGCCCACTCCCCGCCTTGCTGACGCTGCGACAGGACGGCACCCAGGCCAGTGGGGCTGGCATCTACAAGCAGCTGTGATTCGTTTTGAGGGTTGAAGTACACTAGCGTGGTGTCGGCTGAGAGAGCCGCTTTCGTGTTCTCAAACGACTCCTGTTGTTCCGGACCCCAGATCCAAGCGGTATTTGATTTTGTGAGATTCCTTAGCGGTCCCGTGAGATCGGACAGGTCCTGGATGAAGCGCCCGCAGTAGGTCACCATGCCTAAGAAACTGCGGACTGCGGTCACTGAGGTGGGGGCGGGTGCGTCGTGGATGTCTCGGACCTTTTCTGGGTCTGGGCCTACCCCTTGGTCGGAGAACTTGTACCCGAAGAAGCTTATGTCTCTTCGCAGGAACTCGCACTTGTCTTTGTGAAGAGTCAAACCTCTCTCTTTGAGGCGATCGAACACTGCGTGGACGCGCCGGATGTGTTCCTCCAGCGTCGGGGCATGCACCAGGATGTCGTCACTCACGTTGAGTACCCCGACGAGACCTTGAAGGACATTGTGTATAATGTTCTGAAAAACTTCGGCGGCGCTTGAGATGCCGAAATTGAGCCTCGTGTACCTCCACAGGCCAGCATGTGTCGAGAAAGTGGTGATGGGGCGTGAGTCTGGGTGGAGCGGAATCTGGTGGTACCCGGATCTTAGGTCCATTTTGGAGAACCACTTGGACCCTGCGAGTTCACCGATGATGTCGTCAATGGTGGGCGTTAGGTGGCGTTCCCTCTTAATGGCCAGGTTGGGGATACGCATGTCCACACATATCCGTACCGCGTCGGGCTGCTTAGGTTTTTTCGCCACTACGATGGGGGACACCCATGGGGTGGGCCCGGTCACCCGCTCGATGATTCCTGCTTGTTCCAGCATTCTCAACTCGGCTTCCACCTTGGGCCGGAGGTGGAACGCTATCCGCCTGTGTCGCAGAGCCACTGGGGCTACAGATTGGTCAATGTGGAGCTGGACAGGGGGTCCACGGAGGCATCCGATGCCCTCAAACAGTGAGGAGTGTTCCGTGACTAGATTGTCCAGGCTCTGAGCTTGTACGGTCAGGGCGAAATGTATAAGTCCAAGTTCACGGGCCGTCTTGCAACCGAGGAGGAACCCTGACCCCTCTTGGGACACATAGACTTTTGTTTGCAGCTGCCGGGTGTCATGTGAAATGGTGGTTCTGAACACTCCGCACAGGCGTAGGGGCCGCCGAGTTCCGTAGGCAAACACTTGCACTCTGGTGGGGTGGAGTGCGGGGGCGTCTGTTAGGTCCCGGTATACACTGGCAGCCATGAGGTTTATCGTCGCCCCGGTGTCGATGAGAGCTCGGGTGGCCTGGTCGTGGACTTGGACTGTGCACATCGGTTCGGACGAGGAAGCGGGCGTCAGGGAGTTGAGCATGCGCACCACGTGGACAGATGCGGCGTCCTCGTCGTCGTCGTCCATGTCACTGCCGGGTGACGTATCCGGGAGTGGCGCCACCTGCCGCGCTCTTCTGGGTGGGCCGCTGGGCTTCTTCCGTTGGGACGACAGACAGACACTGGCAAAGTGGTTGGCTTTGCCGCACGCACTGCAGATTTTCCCTTGAGCTGGGCAGGCTCCTTTGTGCGGAGTGGTACCCCCACACCACATGCAGTTTCGATCCCGGGTAGACTGGGAGTGCTGGGGCTGGGGGGTCCTCTGCGGCCTGGACCGGTTATCTGGACGTTGCGTTCGGACAGCGCACACTGGTTCTTGCTTGATTTTGACGGCTGGGCCCGGCTCCATGTGGGCCGCCCGGGCTTTGGAGAGCTCCTTGGACCGTCCTAAGGCCAGTATTTCTCGCATCGGCATGGCGTCTGTTTCAAGGACTCTCTCTCTCAGTTTCAGAGATGCGCACCCCTGAATGAACTGTGCGCGAATTTCGTCTTCCGCGTCTGGGAGAGTGCACGTGCTCGCCAATTTCTTGAGGCGCGCGTAGAACACATCAACTGACTCCTCAGGGAGTTGGCGCGCCTGTCGGAGCAGGAAGCGTTCGTAGTCTGCGCTGGTGAAAGGTTCGAAATACTTGGTGATGGCGTCTCGCAGGGTGGCGTATGTAAGGGGCGGATCGCCTTCAGTGACTTCCTTGGATATGTCGTGGATTTCTTCCCCTCCTAGGTGTAGGAGCATCGCCCTGCGTCTTTCCGCAGCGACCTCCGCCGCAATAAAGTAGGTCTCCAGACGTTCTATCCACTTCTTCCAGCGAGAAGCCTGGGAGGGAGGCGTGCCGGTGACAGAAAAGGGCTCCAGGGGGGGCACAGTGGCCATGTTGGCAGCTGGAAGGAGTAAAGGGATACACCCCTAGCACTCTGTAGGCAGAACCAGGTCCCTCGGGGTCGCCCAGGCCCAACAGGAAGAAAGAGGCTCTTCCGGCGAACACACAGGCCTCACTCCGCCAGATGCGTGAGGAATGGCACCCTCCCGTTCCCGCCGATACGCGAGAAGCGTGAGAGACGGCAGCCGTCGGAACTGCGCATGCGCGGGAGTTCCGGGATGACGGGCAGGCTGGCGGCGGGCAGGGAGCGGGCCGCAGGCCTCCGGGCGGCAGGATAGAGCTGGAGGCAGGGCACAGGGGCAGCCGTGAGGCGCGGCAGGCAGCAGCCCGTACCTGGATGAGGCCACGTGGGCGGGTCGGACAGCGGCACTGGCAGCCGGAAGGCCGGACGTCTCGCCGGAGGCAGGCGGAGCACTCGGGAACACCGCTGAGGCACAGGCGGGCCAGGTGAGGGCGGGAGACGCGGACCAAGCTGCTGGGCGGCTGCGGCAGACAGGAGGCGCGCCGCCGACAGGATGCGCTGCGGGGCAGCGAGCCAGGCGTGGGTGACCGACAGGGTCACGGGTCCGATGAGGCACGCGAAGAGCGGGGGCCAGACCCCCTCGTCGCCAATGTAGTGTCCCGGTGTGGGCCTGAATAAGTTAGACACTGGGACACATGTGGTTGCGGTAGTGGCTAGTTACTTACTGACCACGCCCAGGGCTCTGGGCTATTTATTCATACGTGAGCGCAACGGCGCTCACGTTAGGGTCAAACCAAAGACCCTGCACGTCCCAGGGGGGGAGGCACAGGAACAAATGGGAGGGGGCGTGTGCTGCAGTGGTACGCCCCGCTGCAGCAACACTACAGCGCCCAAACACAGCTCGGACACAGCAGCGCCCACAAACAGGACTCTTACACAGCACTTTCGTGTGTGTGACAACTCCACACTCAGGGGGGCACGCACTGCTTCTACACGTGCTGTCACAACCGGGGCACCACTGTCCTAAAAGTGCAACACACGTCCGCGTGCACAGACAGTACCCACAGCAGCCACCCTGGCAACATCCACTGGCACACGACAGATAGCCACAACCACACACAAAGACCAGCAGGCACTGCCACACCCAGAAAACACCCCTCGCAGCCACACAACCGTGGTGAGCACACATTACTACTGAAAACACTCTTTCACTGCGATCCACCCAGACCTGGAAGGCAAGTGCCATAAAAAATGACCTTGTTGACATTGTCACGCAGTTGTGTGTCTTCCTCGCGCTCAGTCGTGGCTGTAACACCGTGACTTATTTCTCCGGCACCCGGCTGCTGTTCTCACACTTACCTGTGACTTCCTTCTCAGGCTCCCGGGACCCCTCCAAGGCCCTGCGTCGTATCTCTCACAGTCAAACCCTTTGTAGAGGCCGGCTCCGGTTCTCTGAGCCATTTGGTCAACAAAGGACTCCTCATTTCAACCTCACCCCGTGTGAAGCGACTGCTGCCCACCAGGGCATACACCCCCAGCACTGAGCCCCCACATCTCCCTCATCAGAGCCGAACGCTCAAGTTTACCGGTTCAATGTGTGTGCAGGTCATTCACTCCAGGTGCATTATGGTACTTGTAGTCACGCGTTTATATCAGAATAAAGAAAATTGCAAGAACAAGAACGCAAAACAAAGCCCAGATTTTGGGGAATTCTCAGGTTTGCGTCAGATCGTACACACCCTAAGTAACCTGGGGAGAAGTGAACTTGCAGTTACAGAGACTAACGGCAGGGCCACTGGAATTATCTCATTTCTGTGTAAATGTGGGTTTACCGCACTTGCCACATAATTCACCGCCGGATGCATTAAATGCATATTTCACCAAAAAATGTGCTTCTAGTTCACATGGATCAAACGTCACTACGTGAGAGTAACACGCATGCTGCTACACAGCGGGGGGCCGCATACAAAGCCGCACTGGCCTCCTTTTAGTTGCAAATTGCTCTGTTCATGGGCTAAACTGGTAATTTTGAGGTGAGACGCCTACGTGGCCGCCTACGTGGCCGCACAGTGCGTGTCGCTCTAGGCCACTATTAGGCCAAATTTCCCTTTTCTTGCCGCATAATCGCGTCAGCGTTCCTATGGGGACAGAGGAGATTTCAGGACAGGCAGCCGGGGCTGGGGCAGTGCCAACCATGTCAGGCGTGACATGTGACCTCCTCTGCCCCGTCTCTGGCGGGCTGCCGGGGAACCCGTCTGCTGGGGAGCCTCGCTGTTCCCTGGGGTCACCAGGCCAGCCCCTGGTCCCATCTTTCCAAGGCCCTGGCGCGTCTAAGGGGGTTAGAAGAGGGCACATGGTCGCCCCAGGGACCTTCAACGGGCCCAGGGAGCCCCTCTAGCGCCCACTCACATGGCTATCTTTCCAAAGCTCTAGCACCAAACACTCTTCCCTCCCCCTCCCGTCTCTTTCTTTCATTACCAATTGCTTCCCTCTACTCTCCTTCTTTCTACTCCACAAAATCTTTCTCCCTTCGCTCTCCCTACTTCTCCATTTAATTTCTTTTGCCTTTTCACTCCACGTCTATTTTAGTCGCTTCGCCATCTACCCTCTCCTACGTTCCTTTCTAACCCTTGTCTTCTTTTCCTTTCCTTCCCTTTTTCCTTTCATTTTTCCTTTCCTTTTTCCTTTCCTCTTTCCTTTTTTTCCTTTTTTCTTTCTCCTTTCCTCTTTCCTCTTTCCTTTCATTCTCTCTCTCTCTCCCTCATCGATCTTTTCCCCTTCCCCTCACCTCTATAGACTACTGTTGGCATCAACTCTTTTTTTTAATACATTTTTGACCCCCCCCCCCCCCCCCCCTTTGCCTGTGCGCGCAGATGAAGGCTCTGCGCCAAGAAGTGACTGCTCATTACAAATGCATAATTCAATTTAACTCTTCCCCGTCTCCTCCTGTGAGCTGATATTTCTGGGTCTCTTGTCTTGCCATCTCTCCCTGTGAAGTCTGTCTCTCTCCCCCCGCTTGGCAGTTCCCTTCGCCCCCTCCCTTCCCACGCTCTACCCTTCCACACTCTGGTACCACCGCCATGCGCCTCCCCTCCAGCACAGGGCTTCCAGGCGCTCAGCCCTTTCCACGGGGACTCCAGTGTGGAGGGCCAGTGCCTTCACCCCACAACACGCACTACTTCCCCAGGGAGGGGGGCAGAGACAGCAGGAGGGTCAGTCACCCGTCTCGGAGCCGGGGGCACAGACATAAATAAAACTCCTGCGTGGGCATGACGTGTGCCCGCGGGCGCCCATGCCAGTGGCCTGCAGCTTTGCCCATCCACTTCCGTTGTGGCTCCTGCCAGGGCCCCGGGGGCACCGCCGGCATTATCAGCGCTCCCATCTATCAGCTGGGATCTGTGCCCAGCTCGCCTCCCCGGAAAATCAGCTGGCACGGTGCCAAGGCCTCCCCTCCCGCAGGGATTAGCGGCTCGGCTGCGACGCGGCCCGGATTCCATCTTGAAACCTGTGCCAAGGATGGTGCAGTCACCCGGGCACAACTCCCAGGCAGGGAAGCAGGCAAAGCCTGCCCTGGGAGGAAGCGCAAAAAAAGGGGGCACGCGGGCGCCCCCTCAATTAAAAAAAACAAACGGGCCCATGGTTTTATGAAATATAGGCAGCATCAGAGAACAAAGCAAATAGTATGGACTCCTGGGGGGATTTAATGCAGGCTGCACCAGGCACGTCTAGGAGGCAGGGGTGTAACACAAAACTAGGACCCCCACCTCCCTCAGAAGTCGACGTCACACGGAAATATCAAGGTCACAAGGGTAAATGCGGGAGGCGCAGGGGGCTGTGCCAGGGCCCCAGAGGGAGGCTCGCACATGTAAACATACAGAGACCATGTGTCGAAGAGCACTTGTCTCGGGGAGGGCTACTGTTTTATTTTTATTTATTTCAGGCGTTTTTATGTAGCGCGTACTTTACCCGAAGGTGCCAGAGCGCTTCACAATAGGAACAGTAGTAAAACATGAGGAAAAATTACGAGTGGGCATGTTACAAAAGCAAACGTTACATTACATGAGGCAAAAGTGACAATTGTGCACGTATCAAGAGCAAACAAAATACAAGAGGCAGCAAAAGATACGTTACAAGAGGGAAAAAAAAGTGACGGGTGTATGTTACAAAAGCGTACAAAATACAAACAGAGGTATACAACTGCACTAAATGGCAGATACTCAAAACACAAGAACAAACGTTACGTTACATAAGGCAATGGTGGCAATTGTGCATGTATCAAAACCAAACAAAATACTTGGCATGGGGGAAATATGATTGGGCACAGTGGCAGGCCGTGGCGCATGGGTGAAACATCAGTACCCCAGGGTGGTTGAAGTTTTCGGGGTGCCCGGAAGGAGCAGCAAAGCTTGCGGTGGTTCCGGCAGGGTTGTATGTGTCAGGTATGTAGCGATGACGCATCTCGGGGGACCTGTCTATACCTCGCCATCTGCCAGGGAGGCGTGGATGTTTCCTAATGGCGTCTTAAAAAGACAGACTGGTAAACACCGCCCACTGGCATCGTTTTATGCTCGATGGTGGTTACAGTCTAACATGGCAGCATTTTGTTAAACGCCCCAAAGGTCTTTCTATCCCCCCTTGAATAAAGGAGACCCTACGTCATCATTACATTTTGTTTGAGTGTCTGCCATGTATTGCTGTATTATACCTCTACTTGTACTTTGTACGCTTTTGTAACCTGCACACATGTCACTTTTTCCTCCTGTAATGTACCTTTGCTACCTCTTGTATTTTGTTTTCTCACAATTGTCACTTTTGCCTCATGTAACTTAACGTTTGCTTTTGTAATTTGTTCACTTGTAATGTTCTCATGTATCAGTTCTGTTCCTATTGTGAAGCGCTCTGACACTTCCGGGTAAAGTCTGCGCTATATAATAATAACGCATAAAATAAAAAAAATAAAAAAAGTACCTCTCTGCAGGGCCACTGGAATTATGCAACCCTGCTTCCGCTGTGTTATAAGAATAGTTATGGATTTTCTGCATTTGCCACATATTACAGATTTTAACAAAATTTGCAAAAGTTTCTGGTCTTCTTTTGGTTGATTATTACAGTATTTGTTTGTTAAATTGGTACCAGTGAGGTGAAAGCTTTGCCAAGCCGATGTTACCATGAGTAAAAGAAATGCCAAAATAATGAAGTAATACTATCACAAAATGTGCCACATTACGACAAATACATTGCCTTTATTTGCCACATAATTTAGTCATCCCGGTTGCATAATTTGGTCCTCCCCTGCCGCATAATCCCAGTAGCCCTGCTTATATCTCACCGAGCATTGAAGGCTAGTGTGAATTTATACAAGCGTTTGACCACCTCAGCATATCAAAGCCTAGGTGTTTACACACAAGAAACCCTCTCTATGCACAACACCCCCTGGCACTGGTGTGTGAGTTCCAGAGAAGCAGCCATCTTGGAAAACAAATCTCTGCACAAATTGCGTTCTGGATGTAGATCTGATGGCCTCTAATGCCTAAATCTAGAGGACACTTCTGGAAATGTGTCTTTTTTTTTTTTCTTTCATGGTTTTTGTGATTTCTTTTTGCGGAGCTGCTAGAAACATTGGCTAAAAGCAAAAATATTTTCTGGTCTCTTCCATAGTAGTCCCTGCTGGACTGAAGGGAACTATTTTCTGTGCGGATGTGGTCATTGAGAAGGAGTGGAATGGATTCATTCACAGTGAAGTTAGCCAAAGGCAGAAGTGGGCTGACCTTCTTCCCCATGCTGTATCTGTCTGAAAAGAACTATGTATCACATAGTAACAGACCAATGGATGAAGAGGACTCCCCGAATGCTCCTATAAATAAGTACACAATACATATAATTTTAGTGAAATCAAAAGGTTTTGGCTACGGCAAGATTTAACAGCGCAACAACCATCCTAAGTTTCCATTTACAGTGGATGCGATTCGTTGACTATATTTCCCGACTACACTGGTGGGGGAAGAAGTCCCAGCAGCCCGGGGAATGGGTTTGGATCATAGGTGTGTGAGCTAAGTCTTTGATGCGGCACCGTGAGTAATACCTAGATGTTGGTCAATCATCCTGGGTATTGGAACTAGACCTCGAAACGGATCACGATCGGTCAGCGTTATGCGGGGGTCCCCGGCCCATCCCTCCATTGACAAAGGCACACACCTCTGCCCTTGGAGTCCTGGATGTGAGGAGCAGAAGTAACATGCAATCCTTTTATGTCAGTTCAATGATCTCTTTCAGTTTAGTCTTGAGTGGTCATTACTGCAAAAGATGCTATTTCCTCGTTGCTGGCTTCACGGGCCAAGACTCTGTGGTTCCTATTAGGGTAGTGCTTATACTTTCAGTCTCGTGTAATGACATAGGCAAAGACTCTTTACTACTAAATTTAGTTTCTGAGGCTAATCCAATTAGTTCTTCTATTTGGAAAACAGACCCATGTGTTAAACATGACAATATCTTGCATTATTGCCAGTATTGTTTTTCTTGTTGATTTCTAGAATACCTTCCTGAATCTTCTATACCCGTTACCTCTAGAATTTACCTGTAGCATCGTATTCGCGGCACGAGTCCCACAGTGAGCTCTTTGCATCATGATTGCAGTACTCCGTCAAATCTCATTCTTTACATCCAAAGTTTCTGGCTGTCAATAACATAAACCCACACCCTGCACCATGGACCTGGAGATAAGTATAAGTAAATGTGACTTACTTTGTGCATTGCTCCGGATCTCAAACACGTCAACCAAACTCTTCCCACATAGGCCGCACCATAAACCCACATTCTACTAACCAGGGACAAAACAATAACATATGGAACCATATATTCTTACAACTCTTCACTTCAAGCTTAAGTGCAATAACAAGGTTCATAGCAACGTTGTTATGGAACTCTTACACACCTCACTCATAGCAACAACACTCTTCCTGCACAGACCACACTATCAAGCCACACTCGACCAACCAAGTGCAACAGAATAGTGTCTTACTCAGAGATGCTGAGTACACATAAAAGTCACTGCACCTTTTTACACCTCTTTGCTTCTCCCACCTCGCCGCCAACACATGGAACACACTCCCACGGAGCCTACGACAGACCCAAGACCTGCTAACCTTCAGGAGGATACTCAAGACCTGGCTGTTCGATCAGTAGCGGCACCTCCCCAGCGCCTTGAGACCCTCGCGGGTATGTAGTGCGCCTTACAAATGATTGATTGATTGATTTGCTTCACTCCATGCTTAAGCTGAGGAACACCTTTCTGGCATCATGATTGGAGCACTTTTCTGCACGTCATTCATATACGTAGGCCACTCTACCAATCAAGCACAACAGAACAGTGTCTTACTCGAAGAGGCTACGTGTACGTACACTGGGCATAGCGTCTTACATGTGTTAATTTCCCTGCATCATTAAGCACAGCAACAAGTTTATTGCAACAAATTAGGGACACCCCTGTGAACATCAAGCACCATACCTAAAGTGCTCTTACCTTATCGTGTTGAGCATCACTTAGATAATATGCTGTCTCTTTGCTTCATTTGTCTGATATATTAGTTTTCATTTGCACGATGTGACACTTGTGTTTATTTGGACTGGGGGGCAACGGCAGGAAGGTGGGCCCCCAAAACAGGTGACGGCTGGAGCGGACCAGCTGAGGGTGGCGGCCAACGTTGATCGCCATATTGGCAGCCATATGTTTGAATTTTCGATGGCATCCTGTGACACCAGCCACTGGCTGGCAAGAGGGTGATGGGGCCACCTGGGCAGGCGGCAGGGGCAGCCAGGTGTGTTAAAAGGAGGGGCGCTGTTCTGCTCAAGGCTCCTTGGTTTTTGCCTGGCTGCCTCTGACGACCACTGATTCTCCTGCACTTGGGATCTCTCATCTTCCTCGGACGAGCAAGAAAACTCTTTTTCCCACCCATCCATCCCTGTAGATAGCCTCTTGTTGGGGAGGTTTGGCAGGGAAGGAGCCATGTTGGGACACAAATCGGGTGGTCAACCCAGGCATCAGGAATAGAAGTGCAGGCGAATTCAGGATGGAATTGGAAGCCTTTGGACCAAACCAGGGATGGGGTACTGCGGTATATAGGATATGGCTTGGAAAGCCCGCTTCAACGATTATCCAAAGCCTCTCATGCTACTCCATTACTTTGCCCTCGGGATGTCGTGGATGGTGATTGCATCAGGGGACCAAGCTATGGCCCGGCTGCCCAGGCCCATCTCCCATTGGGAGCCAGGGGAATCCCTTCTTTGGGTTGGCTCTGACATGGTTGCTTTGGGGTCCAGATTTCATGCAGGACCTAGCTCTCTCTATGTTGAAGGAGCAGGTGAGTCCCCTTGTAATGTGCAACTTGTTGGGGGAGATCACAGCCCGAGACCATTGGGATAGTCGATGCTATCGGTGCCTGAGGGGTGGTAAATCATGACTTCTTCGAGAGGTATTGTTAGGAGATTCCATGTATTAGTCATCACCAATGAAGTGCTGTACATATTGTAAATAATATGCAAGAATACAGTAAAATGTTTTTTTAATGTTGTGTTTATGAATTGTAATAAATACAGCTAGAGATTTTTTATGCTCTCTAACGCAAGAACGTTGTCTTGTCTCTGTCATTCCGGGGCAAGATCCCTACCGCACATTGGCAGAGTGGGGGTGAAGCCTCGGTGGGCCAATAGGGATAGGTGTCGGTACAGCCCCCCACCTGTGACTTATTTGTACAGCACTTCACTGTTTCTCTTCTGAGATTCCCTCTTTGCAATACTGCACACTAATTACAAAATAAACATGATGGAGGGTGCTGGTGACTATTGTGGGACCGCACTTCGGAAGCATTCATAGTGTACATAGGGTACATAGTGGGGGGGGGTTATCTTTGTTGGGTGGATAAAGAAGGATGCTCTGATAGCAGTGAAACTTCTACTTTTAAAATGCAGGTTTGTGGTTCAAGTGAAGATGGTTTCCTATATGTGCTGTCCAAGCTCATATGCCCATGCCCTTTTAAGGGTGTAGGTATGGAATATCAAGTCGACAATATTTAGATACCTTAATAGTAAAACCAAAATATTCAGACCAAAATATCGACAGGCAGGCAAGTGTGTATAGGTTTTCTATGACTATATTATATATATATATATATATATAAATATATATATATATATGTTATATATGTTATGTTATGTTAATTACTTTTGTATCGCGCACAGCTGCCCCAGCAAAGGGGCGTCCTGGCGCTCAGGAAGGTAAACACAACATTACATGTAGCTGCTGAATCAGAAGTTTTTATTAAAGAGTACTGTTTGTATCGCACGTCTAAACTGGAGAAGATCTTCCAGTGCTCGAATTTCCGCAGGAAGGGAGTTCCAGAGTTTTGCGGCTACCACTCGGAAGGAGCGGCCACCAATCCTGCTCAGCAGAAAACGTGGGACCACAGACAAATTCTGACCCATCGATCTCAGGGGTCGGGAGGGAACATATGGGGTCAGAAGATTCTCCAAAATGGGTGGGGCTGTACCTTTTAAAATTTTAAAAGCCAGGCAGAGCACCTTGAACTCAATACTCCTGGCTACTGGAAGCCAGTGGAGCGCCTGCAATGTTCTTGAGACCGAACATCTCCTAGGCAGGCCGACTACCGCTCTTGCCGCGGCGTTTTGTACTCGCTGCAGCCGTTTTAGTTCCGCCTGGTTGGTCCCTGCTAGCAGAGCACTGGCGTAGTCTAACCTGGATAGCACTGAGGCCTGGACCACGAGCTGTCTGGTGGGGGCATCAAAAAATTTCAATACCGGCCTGATGCCTCTAATAACGCCAAAACAGGTAGCGGCTACCCTCTCAGTATGACACGTAAAGCTCAAGGAGGGGTCCAACCAGACTCCAAGGTTTTTTATCTCTGTAATGGGAGTTGTGATTATTCCAAGCTCAGAAGGCCACCAACGATCATTCCACCATCCAGGTTGCTTACCAAACACCATGACCTCGAGTCTTCTTGATATATATATTGATATATATATATTTTTATTTTTTTCAAGTTATGCAGCTGTGGAGATAAGAGTAGTAAATCTATACCTACCTATATAAACTTACCGGCCTTGTATTTTGTTCCTTAATATTTTGGCTATGATATTATCTTTTCGATATCCTAGACTACAATCCTTTTAAGGTATTCCTGGCTCGTCTGTATATGTTCTCGAAGGATTCTCTTCAATTTATTTTTTCCATACTTGCCTACTAATGACAAGTATATGGATAGGCCGTAGATACAGCTTCCCTCACTTGGTTCATGTGGTTTCTGATGGACCAGACGTAAGAGGTCCTTAGTAATATGTCATATAGGGAGCTGCAAGGATCTCCCTTATAGATTATTCTTTTAGGGCTTGCCTGTCGGCCATGCTTAGATTATCGTGGGTTACCATGCTCAGCAAAACCCAGTTTTAGTGTGGATGCCAGTGTCTGCCAGGAGGTGACCGGATACCTCCATCACATCCAGGGCTGGATTAACACAATCCATTTAATATTCAACCTGTGAAATACTTAGTTCCTGCTAACCAGTTCTCGCTCAGTCACTTGACGGCCCATCTTCTCTACCCTATAAAGTATTCTGATGCCGACTGGTCTTCGTACACAAAGTCAGTTCTGTGGCAGTTTCTTCTACTCCATGTCCCTGATCATAGGGTTACACCTGACTTAGCAGTTGCAATTTCTTGTCTCAGATACAGCAGCAGAATCTGTCAAAACACTAAACATTCAACAGAGATCCCAGAGCCATTGGCCTGCTTCATCTTCAGCCTCAAATAGCCTGAGCACATCTCAATGGCTAGCAAAACCCTTCAGTGGCGCTGCTAAAACACAGTATAACTTTTAAGACTCTGGGCTTGATTTGGATCTTGGCGGTCGAACCGCCAGCCCACTGTGGCGGCAGGCTCCAGTACTCCATTAAGTTGACGGAGTCCCGCCCTCTGTATTTAGATGTATATGCGATACACAGAAGACTGCAGCGGTCTTCTGTGCTGGCAACCAACACTCCATCGCCGCTCTGATGGCAGGGTCCCGCAGAGAAAATTTGGATATTCCTGTTGGGCTGGCGGTGTTCTGTCGGCAGAGTGAAGACGGAGGGTGACCATGGTGGTGGGGAGACCGGTAAGTGACATTTTATTTTTACGTATAACACATATATGTTGTGTATGTAGGTTATGTGTAGTGATCCCATGTTGTACATTCTGCACTGAACCCCCGCCAACAAACACACACCATGCACTGTATACCTGCACACACCACGTACACTTACCTGTCAAAATGGGGTTCCGGTCTGTTGCGGTCAAAGTGTGCCAGGACAGGGGGGACCTGGATGAAGGTGAAGAGGAGGACACCACAGTCTGTACCCTGAAAAAGGTGAGTTCGTACCCCTTTTCGTCTGTTTCCACCAACTTGAAGTAGGAGGGATTCCCATCAGAATTCCCTTCGAAACAAGCCAGAACCAAACACAGACAGCAGGAATCCTGGCTGGAGTTCCACCACTGCCTGTTGCAGCCCACCCTTCCAAAGGGCAGGGAGCAAAGTCCTGGCGGAGTCGGTGGGACCGCTGATGTCTTCTTGCCCATTGAACTCCAGCATCTAAATCCGGCAGGTGGACCGCCAGGTAAACGGGCGGGAAGACAGTTAAAAAAAAACACTCTGTTGCGGTCCTGCCAAGATCTAAATGGGGCACTCTGCTTTTCTTAAAGAGCCTGCAGTGGTAGCACCCACAATTACCTCATCAGACTGTTTCCCCTACAAGTCATCCAGGGAACTACGGTCACCTTTCTAGCGACGACTCAGCATCCATAAGCCAAAATATCAACACTTTAGCGGTCACTTCCTTTACTTCAAAGGCATCACGCTCACAAAGTCTATCCTATTGCTTCACATCTTGAATTTCGAGTTCTTCAAGATTAAAAAACTGCTGAGGGCAGAAGGTTCTTGTTAAGAAGACGAAGGAAATGCCAGGTCCAAGTAAGAAGCGTCTTTATTCCACCAATACAGTTCCAGATCCAGTAGCTGCTCTGCCAGAGAAGGATCTCTCACCAACATTCTAAGGTAGCCTCTCGGCCAACAGTAGGGTTGTACCAACCGGGGGAAAGAGGGAGGGAGAGAAGGAGAGGGAGAAGAAGGATAAAGGAATGTACCAAAGGAAGGAAGGAGTGGATGGAGGAGAGGGGAAAATACAATAATAGGATTATAATTATAACATATCTTCCCCCTAAAGGAAGAGGAGACAAGTTACTGAGCAATAATACAACCAGTTGAGAAATAAAAGTCTGAATAGAGAATTCCAGTCATATTGTTCCTCCTTGCAGTGTTGCGTGAGGTTGAATATTGTGCTAGTTCTAGCAGGTGGAACTAGCTAGAGCCAAGTCTGGAGTCGGGGATCTAGACAATCTATCCATGCTCCAGCTTTGACCGTTCTCCAAGGTGACTTTGTTTTGTTTTACCTCTACGATCTTCATTGGGTCAAATAATTTGGACTCACTTTCCCCACTGCGTGTGGGTCTTTTTACTGACACCCAGTCTCCAATCGCCCATTTCTGTACTTTGGTTCCATTTTTTTATGTCATAGTAACGTTTATATCTGTTTTGATGAGCATCGATCTTTCTACTTCTTCTTTCATCATCCTGCTCCACGGTTTCCCCACCTCCAATCCAATTAGGAAAGAACTTTGTACCAGGTTTTCTCCCTTTGAGGGGAAAAAATGGAGATGTGCCAGTGACTTGGTTCGGCGTTGTATGGTAGGCCCATAACATGTCTTTTCGACCCTTCTCACTCGTCTTTTTAAAACATTTTAATTATGGTGTATGAGACAACATAGAAATACAGAGTCTGAATGTGTGCTTTAAAAAATTCTTTATTTTAAACGTTCATCATTAAACATACATGTGTTACAATCCCTTACAATTTTGACAGACGCTATATTCTGTTTTCACAGGCCGGACCGAGACCCTTGTGTTCTCTTTGACATATTTCACAACTATACTGTCATTGTTAACAAGGTCACTCGAATATAGATTTAAGAAATTTCTAAACGACGTACCCTCAGACATTTTACTGATAAAATAAATACAGTGTTCCCCGCATGTGATGGCTAGCGAATCCTGGACCCATAGCTTGTTATACTCCACCCTCGCCGCAGCTTTTTTCACAAACTTGAATATGGGTTTTGTATAGATACTGTGTTCGGGGAACTCTGATGTACTGTCAAACACCGTAACCTTGTCACTATCTATAAACATGCCAACCCAGTGTGTTCCACCCTTGTAATGAGGATCGGTGTTAAAGACTAGGGTGCGTGGTCTTTCTGACCCTATTTCGACAGGCAGCCCATCGCTAGGGAAAACACCTAAAAAATATTTCCTAGCGTATTTGTGCCTACTTAAGAAGTCCCGTATCTGCACAGTGTCCATTTCACAAACGTTTAAAGATAGTCAAACAAAATCTGTCTGGCGTGGTTGATCTGAATGATGCTGTCAAATACCGAGAATACGATCATGTTCACATTCGCTGGTAGCGGATTACTAAATCTTATTTCAGCTTTTAGATTTCCGTTTTTGACAAGGTTGTAGTGATCACCGTCTTCCATGTCAGGGGTCAGGTCGAATGCGAACAGAGTGTATCCGGTCCCATAGCCTTCTCTTGTCACAGCTACACCACAGTCCCGTAGATGCTTCCCGGTTATCGAAACCAGCCCCTGGTATTCCCTGATGTAGTTGGAGTTTATAAAACTGGGTGTGTAGGGTTTTGCAGGAATCACGGTGCCCTCGTGGACCAGCGCAGCATAGTTGATGCTGTAGTGCTTAAAATTGAAGGGATTTGAGGCGTAGGTGCCGCTAAAAGCGGTATTGTCCACAAATCCGATGATGATAAGCTTTGGTAGTTGTCCCAGAAATAAATTCTGTTGCTGCGTTAACCTCGTACCGGCTGTGATGCTGAATACCTTCAGAGCCACTCTTTCCACTGCGTACTTGGCGTTTAATATTTGCAAAGCGTCGGCGTGAGCTAGTCTGACACTCGGGGACACTTTTACCCTCTTTACAAACAGACTTGCTGACAGTATGTCCAACTTGTACTGTTCCGCATCCCCGCTGATGAGACAGAATGAATCCTTGTTACGCGTGAGCTTGATCTTAAGATCGATGCCGTTGATGAGCAGTTTATCTTGGAAGAATAGGTCTGAATGTATGCGGCCCAGGAGGTCAAACTGGCGACTGCCCGACGCAAAACTGGCTCTTTTCACAAAGCCCTGATTTTCACCGTCCAACTCCTTGACTTCAAAATGTTCACAGGTGTCCTTGTAGAAGAGCCCCGATGAAAGCTGCGTGTCGAGGGCGTCGCTACTGTAATTTAGAATGCTCTCGAGGTAGGCTCTGTAGGCGTACATGTTATCGTTCTGTGTGATGAGGCGGTCGCCCAGGGTGATGTCCACCTGATTAAACAGGGTTGCGAGGGGATAAGCTATCGTAGCCACTTTAGCGTCTGCTGTTATGTCGGAACCATCCGCTTTTACAATTTTACACATAAGGTGGAGTAGCGTGTTGTTGAGATCCAGATACATATCTGTGGACCCTGATACATAAAACTCTATAGGGGCCAATGGCGTCAAAGCGGCTAAAGGCGATACCTCCATGAAGAAGCTGTTTTCGATACTTGTCTGCGTAGGCTTTAGAGTAAACAAGTCTAACTCGGATTTGGCGCACTCGCCCGATGCACAATGTACGAAGGCCATGCTTTAGGCTGTGCCGCTTTAAAAAATATTTACTTTAGAGGAGGATCTCTTCTTCTTCGTAGCTCTCTTCCGCCTTGGGGTTTTTCTTTTCTGAGCACGCTTTGAAGAACTCCTCTTTTTGTTATAGGGGGCCGGAGGTCCTCTGCGTCTCGATGCGCGACGCTTCCTTTTAACGCTCGTGCGCGGCTTGTACACTAAGCCAGCGCCTTCTTGCGGTTGTTTGTTCATACGTTCGGCAACCGCCGAAGTAACAGAGCCAACAACATCATGGGCAATGTTCGAAGCCGCCGCCTTAACATGCGGTTTTACAATTTCATAGCCTTTTCTCAAGAATGTCATAGCTCTTCTAAAAAGACTGCGGAAGAAACCTCCTAGACCAGCCCCATACATAACAGGTGACCCTTGAAAGTACGGTGGGCCTCCATAGCCGGCCTGGTTTCGGTAATAGTCCCTGTACATTGAAGGGTCTCCATATGTTTTCACCACCACCATGACGTCTGCTTAATAACCTCTGTTGCGTCTCGGTCTTAAATGAAGCTTTACAATAACTTTCCCATATTTAAAGGACACAGGCTGCGACTGATCGTCTAAGATCATAATTGAAATAGTGTCAAAATGGTTTTTAGAAACTGCTATGTAGTCGGGTTTGTTGAATTGAATATTGACCATCGTATTATTTTCGCCCTGTACATGGACACATCTTAACAAGGGCGAGTAACTGTCTCCGATCCTCTGTGCCTCTACAATATCGCTATACACATAGAGCGTGTAGAACCCCCCGTTAATATCAGGGCACGTGTGATCCGGCTCGACCGGACTTTTAGCATTCTGTACTGTTCCTAAAACGCGGCTTAATTTACCGGTACAGTTAAACGTTGTGGTGCGACTCGATGTTTTAAGAAACACCTTCCTTCTGACGTTATCTAGTGACAGATGGATATTCGTATATGTTTCGATGGTACCTATGGCTTTGTTGATGGCATCGACAACACTTAAAACTGTGGGATAGTAGCCGTATGGGATGCTCTTTTGCATGCTCATCGGGTCCTGCTCACGTTTTAGGTAAAACTTAGCCTCAGTCTGTGTAAATGTGTTCCAGGTTCTAGGGTATTGGATCTCGGTTAGGGCGACCTCCCAATCACCTTTCAGGTCCACCGGCTTAGCCAATTTCACTGTATAATTAGAAATGTGGTTGTCGGGGAACATGCCTTTAGAAGCGTTGGACGGCAGGGTGATATAAAAGGGCGCTGTAGGAGAGTAGGGTCTGCAATCCTATGATCACCCAGATTTTTTGCTTTTTGCTGCACTGGTTTACGACTTTCCCTGGCTGTGGGCCTGCTAATCAGACCCACAGCCTAGCTGTTCTCTCTATCCAAATTGTACCCAGGTACTGAATTGGCACTGGGCCCTCTCCAAGTCCCTGTACCCAGGGCTGAGGTGCACCCAGAAGTCTCCCAGGGGCTGAAGCACGTATTGTGCCACCCCTGGATTGACTACCTAAATCTGACACAACTGGCTGCACGACAGCTGGGGCAAGGTGGTGTACTCACCCTTTGCTTTAGATATAGTATACCTATATCTAACCCTAAAGTGGACACACAGATCTCCTATCAGTCACTCCTATGGCAGGCCTTAACAATCCTGAAGGCAGAGTGCTTGGAATCGTGTGAGATGGTGCTCTGGCATGAGCTGAGCCTGTCTGCGGCTTTCGGGATCTATCCCTTAGCCGTTTCCATGATATCGCATACCATATACTCTTAAGTGCATTATAATCCTCGCGGTTATGTGCCAACTCTGGTATCGCTTTATCAAAACATGTCGAGTAAGGTGTCATACGAATTGGAATACTAACCCCTCGCCAATTCTGGCGACGGGGTTAGCATTCCACCCTTCTAGAGGGACACGACATGCCTGTAACCTGTAACCCGGTTAAACGTCAGACAGAGCCTTAGCATCCACAAAATGGATGCTGCCACCGAGACACAAGTCTGCCCTCCTGCTGCTGGGAGTCCTCCCAGAGCAGGAGATAAGGACAAAGGGTTTCCTGCCAGGGGCGGTGCCAGCACCGTCCCAGACAGGGTTTTGTGTATTGTAGGTAGGCAGGGCTTTAGAGGAAGGTGACTGCAAGTAGCACCCCGGTGCTCACTGTGCATAGGCCGGCTTGAACCAGTTCCAGGGTCACTCCAGACCCTGTGCTGGGGAAAAGCCCGCCAAGGAAGTGGGTGTAACCACCCCCCTCCTAGTCCCACCCATAGGGCAGGACTTAGTCGCGTGCCAGCCCCTTTTTACAGGATAAAGGTAGAGACTGGCCCCCTTCCAAATCAGATCATCTTTGAATCCTGAAACTACTTTCTGCGAAAGGAACTCAAGACTTCTTCCTAAGATTTCTCCCTTGTGACTAAGGAGTAGTCACCCTGCACCCGCAGGCACCATCTACAGAACACTGCGGTCTGCTGCACGTCCTTCCTCCGGAATCCGACTGCCCAGCTCGACGAGACCCGGCTTCCCTGGCACCTCTGACCTCTACCCACCTCTACAGCACAGCTGAGAACCGTGGGTGCGACGAGACCTCGAGGGACCGGCCATCGCCAAGACTGCACGACTTCTGCACAGCAAGCCCACCGAGTATTCCACTGGTGAGTGCTTTGGGGTCCGAGAAGCCCCGACTCTGAGCAGCTCCAGCTCCGAAGTGCAGCCCCCCAGCATCTCCACGATCTGCGTGGGGCCCTTCTGCTTTCCGCTGCTCACCGCGTTGTTTGGCTACTAGCCCGTTGGCTTGTGGCCTTCCTGACGACGCCCGACGACATTTCTGCTGCTGGTCTGGTTGCTCCAGACTGGCCCTTGCTCCCTTCCCGAAGAGGAGCACCCTGGACCCTCCTGGTCCACTCAAGACGCCATTTTGAGTCCACCGCGTGGGCTTGAATTAGCCAAGGCTTGTTGCCCAATCCTGGGTAACTTCGACGCCAACGACTTCATCCTTCGTGGGACAGCTCGCACCTCCATCCTGGTCGCCGACAACGCCTCCTGGTCCAAGAGACTGCAGAGCCCAGCAGCGCCCACTCACCTGACTGCGGTGACTTCGCCCGGTGCCATCCTGGTGCCCACTTAATCACTGGCTAGTGATTCAAGAACTTGGTCCCCTCTGCTTTCAGGTTTCTTCTTCCTTGATCCAGGCTTGGATCCATCGAACTTTCCTTCACTGGTCGCCTGCCAGCAACTTCTTCCTTCCAGGCTCCCGGTCCGGCAACGAGATCCCCGACGTCTTTTCAGACCTATGCAGCTGCAGCCCCTGGGCTAGGTAACTTCGGCACTCCGGTGTCCCAGCATAGCCTCACTATCCAAGGGTCAGGATCCACTGTCGTTTTCTTCCTACCAGGTCGGGTTCGCCCGTGAACACTAACTTTGCCTTTACTAGCCTCCATAGACTTTGTCCCGCATCCCGCGTGAGAGTGCACACTCTGCACCCGAGTCCCCTGGGCCTCCTAGTAGTAATCTAACGATTCCCTAGTCCAGTCCTAGCGATTCCAAAGCCTATTAGAACTGTTACTTACCTGCTAGTAATTCGCATTCCACTTTTAGCGTATATGGTTTTTCGTGCCCCTCGGGCATTTGTGTAACGTGCTAACTTAAAAGTATTTTCGTAAGAGTTTTGTTGTGTGCCTAGCACCCTGTCCTCATAAAGAGTACAGGGTTGTTGTGATTCTAATAAATACATTGTTTATTTTCATAACACTTGTGTGGTGTCCTTTCACTGGGTGTTCAAGGGGTAATGTGATGGTAAAACAGCTGGCTTAACACGCCCTCTAGAGTCTTAGCCTTAGACTGCTCGTATCCATGCTACTAGGATAGCTGGTCTATAAGGTTGACTTACAACCAATCATCAATAAGGGTTGTTTGGACTGATATATAGTGATCACTAGAATAGTGAACACTGCACATCAGGCCAACTTCTCACAGGCGCTGTCTCCATCTTGACATCGGCTTTTAGACGATCCTCGACTCACACACCCTTCAGGGAGCTGGCCAGCACCCAACTGTTAAATTTCTCCGGCCACCCCCTCCATTTGACATATGCCTGACTATTAGCGCCTCTACCTTTCCTTTTCAGAATCTTTTCCACCTTATACACCCTGTGCGGATCGGCTGGTATCCTTTGTAACTCTTCCTTGTAAAATACCCCAGACACCCTTTCCCCATCATAGTCCTTTAACCTGTAGATATACAAACCCTCTTTAAGCTCCACACTTTCCACTATAAATATTTCATCGCTAAAAGTCTGTTGGTAACCCTTCGTAAAGACCCCTTTCAATTTTGAAATTCTTACGTGATCACCTTTTTTAAAAATAGGCTTCTTCACCTTTGTAGCGAAATTATGTCCGTACACAGTTCTCCAAACAGCTAACGAATTAGTATGCGTTACCTCTACGGGTGCTGTTTTGATGGTCCTGTGATAACTGGCATTATATACATCTAAAAAGGCCTGCAGAACATCAACGTATCTGTAGGTGTTGTGGGCCGTAAAATACCGCCACATCTTAGACTTTAAAGTTCTATTAAACCGCTCTACAACCGCTGCTTTTACCTCTGTGTGTGTTACAAAATGTTGAACGCCGTGGTGCTTTAATAATTTCTGAAATGTGTTGTTTAAGAATTCTTTACCGGCATCGGTTTGTAGTTTTTGAGGAATTCGCCATTTCGCGAAGATGGCTTTAAAAGCGGCCGTGACACTAGCCCCAGTTTTATCGCGTAACGCTTCTGCGTAGGCATACTTGGACAGCACATCTATAACAGTTAATATATAGTGAGCTCCGTTGTTATGTTTTGCTAAATCTTGAAGGCTGATGATATCCGCCTGCCATTGATAATCTAATTGTGCATTAACGATTGTAGGCCGTCTCTTAAAACGTCTTCTGGCGGGTTTATGTAGTGAATATGCCTCCTCTCCTGATAACCAGTTCTTCACCATATCTCTGCTTACAGGTTCGTTTTCATCTACAGCCCTTCTATATAGAGTTTCGGCGCTTCCCAAGCTTCCAACTCCCCGTGTATCATAATAAAGTTTTCTTAACAGGGGCCCCGACATGTTATCATCCGCTACACACCAGACAATGAATGCCACTTGTTTTGCATAAGTGCCTTTTATTAAAAAAGTAAAGAAAAAATTTAACAAATCATAAACAGAGTATACTTTATATTTTTCACAGTAAGTGTCGTAAGGACGTATTAACACAGAGTCACCTTGAGGTGTAACATTCTATTACTTTGTTCTAAATACACGCTATCATGTAACGTTAAATAAGCCCCTGTTTAAAACAGTTGTCGAGGGGCCAAAGACCCTATTTTTCTATTTTTTTATACAGATTACACATACGCCTTGCTACGAGTTTTTCTATCATCTTTCTGTTGAAAGTGGTGCCCATACCCTGCATACCCGGTAATTTTAAGCTCGGGTCATAGGCATATCGGATCTCATTGATTGCCGCCGTCAAGATTCTCAACATATCAGGGTGGACAAGCTTCTTTTCAGCGTACAACCCATACACCACCCTTAGCAGTTTATACACCTTGTATGGATCTATCAAACTACAAATATAGCGTATTGTTCTTGCTCTGTATGATTCACACAAACATTCGTGAGCCTCCTGATGCGGATCGTTGATTTGATGGCCGTTACAAAGACTGTAATAGTCACGCCTGACACAGTTTAGGACCACCTGTGCGGCGAAAGCCTTAACTTCCTCCCTTGCGTAGTAGGACAAGCCTTCATCTTCCTTTTCACACATATCAGAGTTGCATACACACTTGTCGCAGCCATCACGGTTTTGGCATGTGGAACTTTCAGCCTGTTTTGAGCACCACAGACAATTGAAAATTACATTGTTCGCTTTTGTAGACCGCCATTCTGGCGCAGGCCTTTTTGGGGTTTCTCTCTAGGGTTCAAAAGAAGAAAGAATTACAATCCGTAAGTTGAAGAAATAAAATACATCGCTATGTAGATGACCGCGCATAACATTTTCTTACTAACCTCTGCATATTCACTGCTCTCTGCGGCAGCTCTGAAATCTTGGGAGTCACTAATGTCCTGCGATGCCCCATCATCTTCGACGCTTGTACCTGGTTGTTGCAGAATACCCTTCTCAACACCCGTATCCTCCTGAAGGTCCATGGCATCATAGCTGGGTGTGCTAGGAGGTGCTACATCTTTTTTACCATAGTTTATTAAGTAGGTGTATTCGATTGGGTTTGCTCTCTAGGGTCAAAAAGAAGAAAATATTGACAGTTCGTTAGTTGAAGAAATAAAATACACCGCTATGTAATTGCCTGCTCATAACATTCTCTTTTTAAAAATGTTACTAACCTTCGCATTTTCATCGTCTTCGGCGGCTGCTCTGAAATCTTGAGAGTCGCTAATGTCCTGTGATGCCCCATCATCTTCAACGCTTGTAGCAGGATGGTGCAGAACGACCTTCTCAGCAGCCTTATCCTCCTGAAGGTCCATGTCTTCATAGACGGGTGTATTAGGCGGTGCTACAGCCTCTTCAGCTTCCTCCAGGTCCATTGAACTGAGGCCAGCAAGCAGGCTGCCGCTACATGAGACCTCACTGTCGCTGCTGTCTCCCTTAATCGGGGACATCCGACATACGCAATCCTTGAGACGGCGAGCTTCCATAGGCCTACATATGCCATTGCCAAAACCAGTAACGTCGCAGCCCATATCCCTAGGGGTTTCTTGTTGAGCATCCTCGTCCATTACCAGGGGTGTTAAAGTGCGGTAATATCTATTGATAGTGGGTTGGGAGCCGCCCAACACTGGCCTTTTCACGAATGGGTTGTATCTCTTCATTCTGATGTGGGGTGAGGGCACCTTTTCGTATTCAGGCTTCTGCTTGCTGTACGAGGCTCTTAAGGAAGTCGTATATGTATCCTAAGCAGCCTCTAAAAGGGGCGTACACCTCCACACCATAACAATGGCATACAAACGTCATAGGACTCTGGTTCGTTGACGGTCCCAATACAAACCCCGCCCTTTGGAAGACCGCCCCTTGGGACAAATGAACACCCTGTCACTTTTGGGGACACAGGCCTGTCATTTTTAAGGAAACACACATCCATGTCACTTTTAAGGACAGGAACACCCTGTCACTTTTAAGGACACAGACCTGTCACATTTGGTGACAATCACAGACCTGTCACATTTGGTGACAATCACAGACCTGGCACTTTTAAGGACACACAGACCTGTCACTTTTGGGGACACGCATGACGAGGAATGGTATCCCTACTTTCTACTGCTCTCTCAACTGGCAACTGGTTGATGCATGCAAGTTGTATATGCTCTTCGATCATTCTGTTGACCCTCTCAACCATGCCGTTGGCCCTGGGACAGTAAAGAGCTGTTTTTAACTGTGTGATGCCCATGTTATAATTATAATCCTATTATTGTATTTTCTCCTCTCCTCCATCCATTCCTTCCTTTGGTACATTCCTCTATCCTTCTTCTCCCTCTCCTTCTCCCCCTCCCTCTTTCCCCCGGTTGGTACAACCCTACTGTTGGCCGAGAGGCTACCTTAGAATGTTGGTGAGAGAACCTTCTCTGGCAGAGCAGCTGCTGGATCTGGAACTGTGGAGGTGGAATAAAGACGCTTCTTACTTGGACCTGGCGTTTCCTTCGTCTTCTTAACACTAGCGGCGAGGATGGGATGATTATAATTATAACAGTTCTCCTCTACCAGGGATCCTAAGATGATTGGAAATCAATTCCCCAGTCTTAGCCACGTGCTCCAGCTCTCCTGCTGTCCTTCCTGTCTGTTGTGGACTCTTCTGGAGACCACACTTGATTTATTCATATTTGTTTATTGTTTTCTTTCATTTGTGCAGTGGTCCTGTCATCATGGAGCCAATGCAAAGTACTTTTGAAGTGTAGGTGACTTCACACTGACATCTTGGGAGGGTCTGTTACGATGGTCAACCAGGTCATTGCCTCTGTGTGAATAATTATGTAGTCGTGGTACGTTGGATATGGGTGAAATTTGAATATCTGTTTCTGATTGGTTGTATGGTGGATAGAGCTGTCTTCAGGACTTCAGTGCTGGATGAAGAGTTGTGGGTCTTCCATCCGAATGGATCTGCCGCCAAGTTTTGTCCCTCTGAATATGGCCTGGCCCATAGTGAAGAAAAGGCTGAAAGTGATGTTGGTTGCTCGCTTGCAATGAGGTGACTCATTCACGAGTTATACTGGGATTTTCTCTCAGAGGACTTCTTGGCTTTCCTCAGAGAGGGCTCCAGACCCCTGAGGCACTGCCTCTGCAAGCCCCCAAGTTCTCACTTAGTACATTTTGTGGCGGTGCGATCTCAGTCAGGGGTTGGAACTGCCGAAGTTCCACCAAACTTTTACTCAACAATGCAGAAACCCTCTTTGCCATACAAGAGAAGGCATGGGTTTTCTCTAAAACCTTTTAATAGTTTCTGCCCTAGTCTCAGTCACCTCTTTTTGACCCACTCTCCTGTGTTTTGGTGTGAGTGAAGGAGCGGTAGACTGTTTTAACACCTTAACCTCGGCGGCAATTCCGTTGCGGGGCGTTCCATTGAGTGGGCTGGGCCGCGTCGGCCAACGGACGTGAGCCGCACTACGGAGGTAGTGCTCGCGACGGCCGCTGGCCGTCAGGCGCAACAAAAGGGTTAAAATTTACCACAATGCAAGTGACCAGCTCAGCAGTACTCGAAAAGCACGTTGAACCTGCATGTGTATAAATCTACATACAATGGCATAGCTAGCCCTTTAGCCGCCCGTGGCGGTCCCTCTGACGATTGCCACCCCAAGCAGGCAGGTAAGAGTGGGAAGAGGCTGCCGCCCCCCAAACTCATGCCGCCCGGGTCGGACAGCCCCCTCTCCCTTGCTACGCCACTGTCTATATTGCGAGATCGAAATGATGAGAGACATTAGCGCATTCCGATGACAGCTAATAAGGTTTGGCAATTCACCCAGGCAGAGGAGAGACATACATGACTCAGGTTGAAGTATCAGATAAGTCTTCTCCGTCCACAGCCCAGAAGCAAACTCTGCATCTTCCACAGCCGTCCCAGAATCCTCCAATTCTCACACTTTTAAACCCCCTGGCCTCTTGGTGGGTCTTCAAACCTTGTACTATTCAGTCCCTACTGTCCCACCCTGTACCTCTTACTGACGTCCTCTCTCCCTCACCCCCTGCTCGCTCAAAGTGCTCGATCGTATTAGAGCTAGATTTGTTTTCTAAATCTTATTCATTATATATATATATATATATATATATATATATATATATATATATATATATATATATATATATAAAAAAAAATTTATTTGGCCAGTGTTTTATATAGCGCGAACTTGACCTGAATCGCATATTAGAGCGCTTTACATAGCACCAGTTACATTACATGAGGACACACATTTCATTTTGCTAGGCACGGGAGATTAAGTGATTTCCCAGAATCGCAGGATGTTCCGCGTCATTGCCGAGACTCGAACCCAGTTCCACAGATTCGAGGTCGACCGCCCTAGCCATTAGGCCCACTCCTATATATATTATATGTGTATGTGTATATATTTATATGTGTATGTGTATATATTTGTGTGTATATATATATATATATACACACACACACACACATATATATATATATATACACATATATAAGCACACACATAAATATACACACACATATAATATATATATATATATATATATGTATATATATACACACACCTTTATATAAATGTGTGTGTGTGTTTGTGTGTGTGTGTTAGTGTGTGTGCATGTGTGTTTTAGCACCAGAGATGTACAGCGGTTAAGAGCTGCAAAAGTGAGCCGAGGTGCTATAAAGAGAAGTTATTAGTATAAAATGACCGAGTTTTCCAGCACGGTTGGATTTCAGTGGACCTGAGAACGGCACGAGTGAGTAATCCCGGCTCAATAACAAAAAAAAACTGAGCTTGAAACAGACTAGACTCCACGGAGTTGCAGGAGACAAGGCTGGGGGAACTTTGAATCGCCCACACTGGAGTTGTGTTTTTATTTATTATTTATTTATTTCTAAACCACCCCGAACAGAGAGGCAGAAGTTTGCATCTGCCTCAATATGTGTGTGTTTTAAATTGATTTTGCACACGGACTCCGAGAGGACTTCCAGACTTGGGGAAGTGAGCGCGAGGGGGGAGGGGGGGAGTGGGGGAGGGGAGGTTACCCGGATGCTCGGGTAATGCCTCAGATTTCCCGATCCCGCCTCTCTGTGAGTGAGTGGACCCCGCTGGCGGGAGGCCGGGGATTGGTGGATGTCAGGGGAGCTGGCAGCTGGGGGGGGGTTCAGCAGTGGGGGAGGTGCGAGGACAGAGGCCTGGAATTCAGAGGGAGGAAGAAGCCGGCAGCAGGGGAAGCAGGGAAGGTGCGGCTGCTTTCAAGGTCTCTTTGTGGCCCGAAGCCCTCCCGGGCGTGCGAGGCGCTCTTCTGTCCTGCCCTGCCCCCTGGCGGTCACTGCTCGCCATGACCCTGGAAACTGAGTCACATTCGTGCACTTTTCAAATACTTTTTTTTTTGTTAAAAACATTTTGTGTTCCAGTTAAATTTCTCAAGTAGGAAATCGTAAAATCCCGCGCCAAAAATGTGCAAATGTATTTTTTTTTCGAAATCGGAATAGTTTCAAGCGGAAGGTTTTGGGAAAGCTGGAGAGAAGCTCACGGTTGAGTGAGACACAGATCCCGACTGCCTTTTGTTTTTTTTCAAATTTGAGAGCAAAGCAGAAGGCAGACCATGCGATCGATTTGTAGGCACTGCTTTCAGGGTATGGGGAGAGAAGAAGGAGTTTAAGGGCGATATTCAAGTTTAGGGATTCGTCTGCTTAAAGGCAATGCAATTTGTAATTTTAATTTTAATTTCATTTCTATAGCGCATGCTACTCCTTGTGAGGCGACGAAGCGTTATACACCGAGTAGCATGTTTGTGGATTTTCGCCCCCTCTTTTTTTTATTTATTTTTTTTTTTTTAAATTATATGGCTTTTTTCAGACTTTGATGAGTTCTCAGTGACTTAGATGAACCATTACTGTAATTTGATAGCTTCTGTTTATTAGACAAACAGCATTCCTATTCATTTTGAGTTTTGTATAGCAGCCCCTACTTTAAATGTCTGTTTCATAGCACGGTAAATAACAGCTGTTAGAATTATTCCAGGGTAACTCCTTTTCTGACATGGCGTTAATGCTTTCTCGAGGGCATTGGGTCAATGCATACGACCCTAGAGCAACTAAAATATAAATGAGATTAAATTAATAGACCTCGGAAGGCAGAAAGGACGAGCTAGTCCTCCCAAGATTCGAACCTAGGTAAGGGTACCCGGGGATTTCAAGCTTGTGCTTCATTTAGCAAATTACATGATCAATCGATGCTTAACAACCATAGTCCCTTTGATGAAATGGTTGAAAATGAATACAAATTCTAAACAATGAATTAATAGGAAAATAAATGAATAAATCAAAGTAACAGGCATGTCAACCTATAGTATACAATATTTCATTTCTAGAAAAAGTGCTAAGTGCTCACACTATCTAAAAGAAACCAAAAACAGAAGAGTGTGTAATACAATGAACAAGAAGGAAATGGACGAAGAGATTAAACTCCGTACAGGAACTCTGTATCAAAAACATATATGGAGGGATTTAATCCAAACAAATCCAAATGCCACAACGTTGACACGTTTCGACCCGACATTAGTGTGGGGTCATCATCACAATGAATATAATCAAGCCAAATCAACAATAGGAGCCATAAAGATCAAATATTAAGGTGGTAGTAAAACAAATGACCAATCTGTTTTAAGGGCTCTGTCGAAATCAGCAGGCCGTGAACAAAATAAACGCACAGTGTCCAAAGCATCCAGAAGAATCTTTAATTAATCTGGTAAGGTAAACCACCGCCACCACTGGGGTGCAGTCTCAGAGGGGGAATCCAGTTTATGTTCTTATTCAGGGCACAGGGGGTTAGCTGCTCTACTCCACTGATCCTTTTGGAGATATTTGAGTAACTTTATTGAGTCAGCTTGAAAAGCCATATAGTATGAAAACACCATGTAGGTAAGAGCAATCCAAATGTACACATTAAAAAGGATTTCTCAACTTACAGTCGGCAGGTCACTTTTAATTTACTCTGCATTGGGCTTGAAGGCTAAGGCTAGTAATTTACATGTCTCGTGCTTTTCCAAGATAAAAATATATAAGATGCAACTGACAAGATTTAAGACTTTATATATATATAATAATTTTTTTTAGAGTTTTATATAGCGCGAACTAGACCCGAGACGTCGGGTATCAGAGCACTTTAAATGACCACCAGTTTTGTTACAGGACACATTCATTTTTGTGAGGCACGTGGAGATTAAGTGATTTGCCCAGAATCTCAGGATGTTGAGCGTCGTTGCCAAGACACAAACCCGGGTCCCCAGCATCGAGGTCGACCGGTCTAGCTGTAAGGCTGCATCCTCCCTCTAGGAGCAGTGACTCCCTACATCATATGGTCTTATACTCCATAATAAAGGTTGGAGATAAAATCCTTTGCAGAAATAGTTTCCTCATAGAGCAACATAAAGTGCATATCCGTTTCTTCTCCTCCTGAGACACAGATGCACAAACGTGAGGAACTCTGAGCTTTAAACCACTTTTTAGTATGCGACAAAACGGGAAGAGTTCCTAACCGGAAATCACGCATAGAGACCTTTTTGCTTCGGGAAATATATGATCCAAATATAGCTCATGATCCTTTCAGGACTGACCATGACTGAGTTACATAACCCATTCTGTGATGTTTATGATGTGCTAAAGATATTTGAAGAAAGTCGTGGAATTCGCATTTGAGAAAGCTGATGCAAGCATTTCCATCCATTCATGTTTTTGCAATGTTGAAGGAGTATGTCCGTTAGCTGTTTTATTAACATCATATGATGACCGCCGAGTTATTAGGTCGGGAATGTTTAATTTATTGCATTATGACTATGTTTGTTGATTAATTGCGAAACAACAAACAGGCGCTTCTAGTAAATAGACAAAATTGAAATTTTAGCATTTTGCATATCATAACATCGATGGAATGATTTTAGAAAATTGAATGTTTCAATATTTGGGAATCAATTTTGACGTAAACGAATATTACGTGAAAATCCACCTTCATGTATCTCAGCACCCTGTGGGAAGAGGTGCGGCTGATTTGAGCAGGAGATTGAGAAACAAATACATATATATATATATATATATATATATATTTGTAGATATTCATATGTGGTCCAGTAGAAGGTGCAAGCACACACACACATGTATGTGGGTATATATATATATATATATATTCCCCAAAAAAAGCTCCAAGCTTTCGAAGATGCACTCCACAAAGGTAAGTTGAAACAACCTTTTATTCATGAGGCAGCGTTGCAAAGCGAGTGCCAGAAGGGTATGAAATGTGGTAGTCTGTTACATTTTCATTGACACGCCAACCCTATGATTAAGGTGACAGATGCACTGAAACGTGTCAGGGTGAATTACGAACTGGGTCTTGCAACGCTGCCTCATGAATAAAAGGTTGTTTCAACTTACCTTTGTGGAATGCATCTTCGAAAGCTTGGAGCTTTTTTTGGGAATTTAAATGCACGGCGCCTCCGGCCGTGGAAGTGTGCACCGCCATTCAAACCGGACTGAGTCTGCGGGGCTAGAAACTTCTTCGCAGCCCCTCTGCAGCACGAAGGTATCATTTGTTTGGAGGCGGGTAACTTGACCTGGGGCCCACCGGAGGGCTGATTTACATTGAACATTGAACAATTGGCAGAAAAATGGTGTTAATGAAACAACCTCACCGAGGAGGAAGAATTGGGACTACCTTTCCCGGCATCCCGCTTACTAGAAAGCGAGTGCCATAAGGGTATGAAATGTGGTAGTCTGTTACATTTTCATTGACACGCCAACCCTATGATTAAGGTGCGAGATGCACTGAAACACGTCAGGGTGAATTACGAACTGGGTCTTGCAACGCTGCCTCATGAATAAAAGGTTGTTTCAACTTACCTTTGTGGAGTGCATCTTCGAAAGCTTGGAGCTTTTTTTGGGAATATATATATATATATATATATATATATATATATATACCTCCAATCCCGTTCACTTAACAAACGGGTCTGACACATGCTAGGGTTTACGACGAAGATTTATTATCACCAGGTCACATGTTGTTATCTCGCGTTGTCCTTACCATCAGTTCCTGGCAGACGCGTTTCTGCAGTTTGCCTTTATCAATGCCGGTGGGTTACTGAGGCTTGCAAAGTTTTTAAATTTCGCGGGGCTCTGTGATATAGTCCTCCCGAGGGTTCCTATTGGTTGGTCGGCATCACCATAGAAAGGGGACAGTGAAAGTTCCTTTCCGTCAGTTCTTGTCTCTTTCAGCCACTAACCCTCGTGACTAGTGCAACTCATCCCGCTGATAGGAAGCTGGACAGACCAAAATAAAGAGCCCGGTACAGTGACCTGCTTCTTTCATACAATAATGTTTTGGCTCTCCTTCTCCTTTGAAGTGCGGGCAAGATTTCCTGGCGATATGTTTCTCAGTCGCAAACCCATTAAACAGTCCATCTGATCCCTCTCCCCGGTACCTTTTCACCATCGAGGTCGGGGCGGCGCCGCAGTGTGATGTTCATACACAAACTCCAAAGTTTTTTGTCGGTTAGATGCGGAGCTCCAGAACGAGGGGCGTGCCAGATTCAGCGGAGCCGACCTCCGCTGCACATACACCTCCAATCCCGTTCACTTAACAAACGGGTCTGACACATGCTAGGGTTTACGACGAAGATTTATTATCACCAGGTCACATGTTGTTATCTCGCGTTGTCCTCACCATCAGTTCCTGGCAGACGCGTTTCGGCGGTTTGCCTCTATCAATGCCGGTGGGTTACTGAGGCTTGCAAAGTTTTTAAATTTCGCGGGGCTCTGTGATATAGTCCTCCCGAGGGTTCCTATTGGTTGGTCGGCATCACCATAGAAAGGGGACAGTGAAAGTTCCTTTCCGTCAGTTCTTGTCTCTTTCAGCCACTAACCCTCGTGACTAGTGCAACTCATCCCGCTGATAGGAAGCTGGACAGACCAAAATAAAGTGCCCGGTACAGTGACCTGCTTCTTTCATACAATAATGTTTTGGCTCTCCTTCTCCTTTGAAGTGCGGGCAAGATTTCCTGGCGAAATGTTTCTCAGTCGCAAACCCATTAAACAGTCCATCTGTTCCCTCTCCCCGGTACCTTTTCACCATCCAGGTCGGGGGGGGCGCCGCAGGGTGCAGTTCATACATAAACTCCAAAGTTTTTTGTCGGTTAGATGCGGAGCTCCAGAACGAGGGGCGTGCCAGATTCAGTGGAGCCGACCTCCGCTGCACATACACCTCCAATCCCGTTCACTTAACAAACGGGTCTGACACATGCTAGGGTTTACGACGAAGATTTATTATCACCAGGTCACATGTTGTTATCTCGCGTTGTCCTCACCATCAGTTCCTGGCAGACGCGTTTCGGCGGTTTGCCTTTATCAATGCCGGTGGGTTACTGAGGCTTGCAAAGTTTTTAAATTTCGCGGGGCTCTGTGATATAGTCCTCCCGAGGGTTCCTATTGGTTGGTCGGCATCACCATAGAAAGGGGACAGTGAAAGTTCCTTTCCGTCAGTTCTTGTCTCTTATATTCATGCCCACTGGAGGGCACAACTAGAAAATGTAACTGTTAATTTAACTTGACGAATAAGGTGTTTGACTCCTAATAATCGTGTTGAAATGAAATTTAATTTGAATTAGAAAGAGAGTCTTGGGAATGTGATGATTAAGAAATGGAAAAAATCCAATAAGTCGTTTTCCAACTACATGTACCAGAATCCTATCTGTGAGGAAACAGGAAGTCATGTGATCACTAATTTTAAACTTGTATATATGTGAAAGCAAGAGAGGTATTTTCCGACCGTGATCAAGGTGTTAGCCTACACCGAAACGCGTTGGTTGTGCAAGCTCTATCTGAAAATAAAACCAGATACTTGGAAAAAGTACCCGTGAGTGCGAATCCTTTCTTCTTTTTGGAGAGTAGAAGAATATATATATATATATATATATATATATATATATATATATATATATATATATATATATATATATTTGTGTGTGTGTGTGTGTGTGTTTGTGTGTGTATAAATACACACACACACACACAAATTGAGGCCTGAGGTCTAGACCCATTCTATGTAGCCCCGAGAAAGGGACCTAAACTCGAAGATGAAAAACACTACACATATTTTGAACTTTCACTTCCCCTCCACTCTTTCAACCTCTGTTGGACACTGTCAACAGAAGAGGTAAGGCAGAAGAAATAACTAAGGTTTTGGTTGACAAAATAAACTTGTTACCAAGACCACTGGAAGCTGCCCCAAGGGTCAGCTAAAAACATGACATTTTTGGGGGGACATTCTACAGTTCACTTGAAGAAAAACACAGCTGCGGCCTCCGAGGGGTTGAGAGAAAACGAAATCAACTCTTCTGAGGAGAGGAAAGTGGACAACTGTGGAAGATGCATCGGGCAGATGCTACAAAGAAAAATAAAGTTATAAAATGTTATTTCTGTGGCTGCCTCAGGCTGTGGAATCACAACGCAGCCAGCTGGATTCTGTGTCCCAGATTTAAAAAGTCTGTGTGCTGACACAAACCGGCAAAAAGTTCTCAGGGTGTTTTCTTTCCAGCAAAAAATGGGTCTTTTGCACTGGAAAGGGGCTCTTTCTCAGTGCAAAGAGTGTTTTGTGCCACTTTGCGTTAAGGGGGCGCAACTTTGGTGTTTCTTGGGAGGATCTTTCGCAAGAACCCAGAGTTTTTTTAAGCCTCACATAATGTACAAAGATAGCCAGACATGTCCTTGCATCAACAACTAACACCTTGAAACAGCTGCTTTTAAGGAGAAATGTTTTCATTTTGCCATACATTCCACACAGTGCAGTCTGCTGCACTGCACAGCTTGCATACAGTGTGTGGAATAGTCCAGAATGTGTCTAGGCGTAGGATGTTGTACTGGAAGTGTTTGCTTCTGTTGCTGATCTTATGCTGGACAGCACACACCTACCGCTGCACCATGGTGCAATGTGTGTGCAGGTCGCTTGGCAGCCCTGATCTTTCACCAGCTCAGAGGATGAGGTGACAGCAGGACAAGGCCATTTTTTATTTAAAATAAAAGTGGCTCTGTGTTACTTCGTCCCACTTACAGATTGCACCTGCGCTGCGTTGTGTTAAAAAAATATTAGATTTGCCCCCTGGGTGGGGACATTCTTCACCAGATGGAATGAGCAACTGGTTGAAAAATAACACAAAGCCAAGCGGCTTAAGTGTCCCCCCTTACGAGCGACATGTCATCATTCCTGGACCTAATGTGTGCTGTTTATGATAACGCACGATATACACCTTAAAATGTTGGTTTCAAATGCACCATAACAGCACATACACTAGCACACAAGTGAAGCACAGTAATAGAGTGACAGCACACACACTAGCACACAAGTGAAGTAATAGAGTGACAGCACATGGTAGGACACAAGTGAAGCACAGTAATAGAGCTACAGCACACTCACTAGGATACAAGGGAAGCGCAGTAATAGAGCAACAATGCACACACTAGGACACAAGTGAAGTAATAGAGTGACAACACTCACTAGGATACAAGGGAAGCGCAGTAATAGAGCAACAATGCACACACTAGGACACAAGTGAAGTAATAGAGTGACAACACTCACTAGGATACAAGGGAAGCACAGTAATAGAGCTACTGCACACTCACTAGGGGATACAAGGGAAGCGCAGTAATAGAGCAACAATGCACACACTAGGACACAAGTGAAGTAATAGAGTGACAACACACACAAGGACACAAGGGAAGCACAGTATTAGAGCTACAGCACACTCACTAGGATACAAGGGAATAAAAAAATATTAGATTTGCCCCCTGGGTGGGGACATTCTTCACCAGATGGAATGAGCAACTGGTTGAAAAATAACACAAAGCCAAGCGGCTTAAGTGTCCCCCCTTACGAGCGACATGTCATCATTCCTGGACCTAATGTGTGCTGTTTATGATAACGCACGATATACACCTTAAAATGTTGGTTTCAAATGCACCATAACAGCACATACACTAGCACACAAGTGAAGCACAGTAATAGAGTGACAGCACACACACTAGCACACAAGTGAAGTAATAGAGTGACAGCACATGGTAGGACACAAGTGAAGCACAGTAATAGAGCTACAGCACACTCACTAGGATACAAGGGAAGCGCAGTAATACAGCAACAATGCACACACTAGGACACAAGTGAAGTAATAGAGTGACAACACTCACTAGGATACAAGGGAAGAGCAGTAATAGAGCAACAATGCACACACTAGGACACAAGTGAAGTAATAGAGTGACAACACTCACTAGGATACAAGGGAAGCACAGTAATAGAGCTACAGCACACTCACTAGGGGATACAAGGGAAGCGCAGTAATAGAGCAACAATGCACACACTAGGACACAAGTGAAGTAATAGAGTGACAACACACACAAGGACACAAGGGAAGCACAGTATTAGAGCTACAGCACACTCACTAGGATACGAGGGAAGCACAGGAATAGAGCAACAGTGCACACACTAGGATACAAGTGAAGTAATAGAGTGACAACACACACTAGGACACAAGGGGAGCACAGTAATAGAGTGACAGCACATGGTAGGACACAAGTGAAGCACAGTAATAGAGTGATAGCACACACACTAGCACACAAGGGAAGCACAGTAATAGAGCAACAGTGCACACACTAGGGCACAAGTGAAGTAATAGAGTGACAACACACACTAGGACACAAGGGAAGCACAGTAATAGAGCTACAGAACACTCACTAGGATACAAGGGACGCACAGTAATAGAGCAACAGCACATGGTAGGACACAAGGGAAGCACAGTAATAGAGTGACAGCACATACAGTAGGACACAAGTGAAGTAATAGAGTGACAGCACATGGTAGGACACAAGTGAAGCACAGTAATAGAGTGATAGCACACAAGTGAAGCACAGGAATAGAGCAACAGTGCACGCACTAAGACACAAGTGAAGTAATAGAGTGACAACACACACTAGGACACAAGGGAAGCACAGTAATAGAGCTACAGAACACTCACTAGGATACAAGGGAAGCACAGTAATAGAGCGACAGCACATGGTAGGACACAAGGGAAGCACAGTAATAGAGTGACAGCACATACAGTAGGACACAAGTGAAGTAATAGAGTGACAGCACATGGTAGGACACAAGTGAAGCACAGTAATAGAGTGATAGCACACACACTAGCACACAAGTGAAGCACAGGAATAGAGCAACAGTGCACGCACTAAGACACAAGTGAAGTAATAGAGTGACAACACACGCTAGGACACAAGGGAAGCACAGTAATAGAGTGACAGCACATGGTAGGACACAAGTGAAGCACAGTAATAGAGTGATAGCACACACACTAGCACACAAGGGAAGCACAGTAATAGAGCAACAGTGCACACACTAGGACACAAGTGAAGTAATAGAGTGACAACACACACTAGGACACAAGGGAAGCACAGTAATAGAGCTACAGAACACTCACTAGGATACAAGGGAAGCACAGTAATAGAGCGACAGCACATGGTAGGACACAAGGGAAGCACAGTAATAGAGTGACAGCACATACAGTAGGACACAAGTGAAGTAATAGAGTGACAGCACATGGTAGGACACAAGTGAAGCACAGTAATAGAGCTACAGCACACTCACTAGGATACAAGGGAAGCGCAGTAATAGAGCAACAATGCACACACTAGGACACAAGTGAAGTAATAGAGTGACAACACACACAAGGACACAAGGGAAGCACAGTATTAGAGCTACAGCACACTCACTAGGATACAAGGGAAGCACAGGAATAGAGCAACAGTGCACACACTAGGATACAAGTGAAGAAATAGAGTGACAACACACACTAGGACACAAGGGGAGCACAGTAATAGAGTGACAGCACATGGTAGGACACAAGGGAAGCACAGTAATAGAGCAACAGTGCACACACTAGGACACAAGTGAAGTAATAGAGTGACAACACACACTAGGACACAAGGGAAGCACAGTAATAGAGCTACAGAACACTCACTAGGATACAAGGGAAGCACAGTAATAGAGCAACAGCACATGGTAGGACACAAGTGAAGCACAGTAATAGAGTGATAGCACACAAGTGAAGCACAGGAATAGAGCAACAGTGCACGCACTAAGACACAAGTGAAGTAATAGAGTGACAACACACACTAGGACACAAGGGAAGCACAGTAATAGAGCTACAGAACACTCACTAGGATACAAGGGAAGCACAGTAATAGAGCGACAGCACATGGTAGGACACAAGGGAAGCACAGTAATAGAGTGACAGCACATACAGTAGGACACAAGTGAAGTAATAGAGTGACAGCACATGGTAGGACACAAGTGAAGCACAGTAATAGAGTGATAGCACACACACTAGCACACAAGTGAAGCACAGGAATAGAGCAACAGTGCACGCACTAAGACACAAGTGAAGTAATAGAGTGACAACACACGCTAGGACACAAGGGAAGCACAGTAATAGAGTGACAGCACATGGTAGGACACAAGTGAAGCACAGTAATAGAGTGATAGCACACACACTAGCACACAAGGGAAGCACAGTAATAGAGCAACAGTGCACACACTAGGACACAAGTGAAGTAATAGAGTGACAACACACACTAGGACACAAGGGAAGCACAGTAATAGAGCTACAGAACACTCACTAGGATACAAGGGAAGCACAGTAATAGAGCGACAGCACATGGTAGGACACAAGGGAAGCACAGTAATAGAGTGACAGCACATACAGTAGGACACAAGTGAAGTAATAGAGTGACAGCACATGGTAGGACACAAGTGAAGCACAGTAATAGAGCTACAGCACACTCACTAGGATACAAGGGAAGCGCAGTAATAGAGCAACAATGCACACACTAGGACACAAGTGAAGTAATAGAGTGACAACACTCACTAGGATACAAGGGAAGCGCAGTAATAGAGCAACAATGCACACACTAGGACACAAGTGAAGTAATAGAGTGACAACACACACAAGGACACAAGTGAAGCACAGTAATAGAGCTACAGCACACTCACTAGGATACAAGGGAAGCGCAGTAATAGAGCAACAATGCACACACTAGGACACAAGTGAAGTAATAGAGTGACAACACACACAAGGACACAAGGGAAGCACAGTATTAGAGCTACAGCACACTCACTAGGATACAAGGGAAGCACAGGAATAGAGCAACAGTGCACACACTAGGATACAAGTGAAGTAATAGAGTGACAACACACACTAGGACACAAGGGGAGCACAGTAATAGAGTGACAGCACATGGTAGGACACAAGTGAAGCACAGTAATAGAGTGATAGCACACACACTAGTACACAAGGGAAGCACAGTAATAGAGCAACAGTGCACACACTAGGACACAAGTGAAGTAATAGAGTGACAACACACACTAGGACACAAGGGAAGCACAGTAATAGAGCTACAGAACACTCACTAGGATACAAGGGAAGCACAGTAATAGAGCAACAGCACATGGTAGGACACAAGGGAAGCACAGTAATAGAGTGACAGCACATACAGTAGGACACAAGTGAAGTAATAGAGTGACAGCACATGGTAGGACACAAGTGAAGCACAGTAATAGAGTGATAGCACACACACTAGCACACAAGTGAAGCACAGGAATAGAGCAACAGTGCACGCACTAAGACACAAGTGAAGTAATAGAGTGACAACACACACTAGGACACAAGGGAAGCACAGTAATAGAGCTACAGAACACTCACTAGGATACAAGGGAAGCACAGTAATAGAGCGACAGCACATGGTAGGACACAAGGGAAGCACAGTAATAGAGTGACAGCACATACAGTAGGACACAAGTGAAGTAATAGAGTGACAGCACATGGTAGGACACAAGTGAAGCACAGTAATAGAGTGATAGCACACACACTAGCACACAAGTGAAGCACAGGAATAGAGCAACAGTGCACGCACTAAGACACAAGTGAAGTAATAGAGTGACAACACACGCTAGGACACAAGGGAAGCACAGTAATAGAGTGACAGCACATGGTAGGACACAAGTGAAGCACAGTAATAGAGTGATAGCACACACACTAGCACACAAGGGAAGCACAGTAATAGAGCAACAGTGCACACACTAGGACACAAGTGAAGTAATAGAGTGACAACACACACTAGGACACAAGGGAAGCACAGTAATAGAGCTACAGAACACTCACTAGGATACAAGGGAAGCACAGTAATAGAGCGACAGCACATGGTAGGACACAAGGGAAGCACAGTAATAGAGTGACAGCACATACAGTAGGACACAAGTGAAGTAATAGAGTGACAGCACATGGTAGGACACAAGTGAAGCACAGTAATAGAGTGATAGCACACACACTAGCACACAAGTGAAGCACAGGATAGAGCAACAGTGCACGCACTAAGACACAAGTGAAGTAATAGAGTGACAACACACACTAGGACACAAGGGAAGCACAGTAACAGAGTGACAGCACATACACTAGCACATAAGGGAAGCACAGTAATAGAGCGACAGCACACACAATCACACAACTGAAGCACAGTAATATAGCAACAGCACACACACTAGGATACAAGGGAAGTAATAGAGTGACAACACACACTAGGACACAAGGAAAGCACAGTAATAGAGCTACAGCACACTCACTAGGACACAAGTGAAGTAATAGAGTGACAACACTCACTAGGACACAAGGGAAGCACAGTAATAGAGCAACAGCGCACACACTAGGACACAAGTGAAGTAATAGAGTGACAACACACACTAGGACACAAGGGAAGCACAGTAATAGAGCAACAACACACACACTAGGACACATGTGAAGTAATAGAGTGACAACACACACTAGGACACAAGGGAAGCACAGTAATAGTGACAGCACATACACTAGGACACAAGTGCGGCACAGTAATAGAGTGACAGCACACACACTAGGACACGAGGGAAGCACAGTACTAGAGCGACAGCACACACACTGGGATGCAAATAAAACACAGTAAAAGTGATAGTACATACAGTAGGACACGAATGAAACAGTAATACAGTGACAGCACTCACACTAGGACACAAGTGAAGCAAGGAAACAGAGTGGCAGTACAACTAGCACATAAGGGAAGCACAGTAATACAGTGATAGCACACTCACTAGGATGCAAGTGAAGCACAGTAATAGAGTGACAGCACAGGCCAGGACATAAGGGAAGCACAATAATAGAGCAACAGCACACTCACTAAGACAAAAGTGAATTAATGGAGTGACAACACACACTAGGACACAAGGGAAGCACAGTAATAGTGACAGAACATACACTAGGACACAAGTGCGGCACAGTACTAGAGCGACAGCACACACACTGAGATGCAAATAAAACACAGTAAGCGTGACAGTACATACAGTAGGACACAAATGAAACAGTAATACAGGGACAGCACTCACACTAGTACACAAGTGAAGCACAGTAAGAGTGATAGCACATACACTAGTACACAGATAAAACAGAGTAATATAGTGACAGCACATACACTAGGACACAAGGGAAGCACAATAATATAGTGAGCACATACACTAGTACACAGATAAGGCAGAGTAATAGAGCGACAGCCCGTACACTAGGACACAAGGGAAGCACAGTAATAGAGTGACAGCACCTACACTAGGGCACAAGCGAAGCACTGTAATAGAGTAACAACACACAAACTGGGATGCAAATAAAACACAGTAAGAGTGACAGTACATACAGTAGGTCACAAATGAAATACATTAAGAAAGTGACAGCACATACACTAGGACGCAAGGGAAGCACATTAATAGAGTGACAGCACACACTAGGGCACAAGTGAAGCACAGTAATAGTGCGACAGCACATACACTAGGATACAAGGAAAGCACAGTATATAGAGTGACAGCACACACACTAGGGCACAATTGAAGCACTGTAATAGAGTAACAGCACACACTGGGATGCAAATAAAACACAGTAAGAGTGACAGTACATACAGTAGGACACAAATGAAACAGTAACACAGTGACAGCACTCACACTAGGACACAAGTGAAGCACAGTAAGAGTGAAAGCACACACACCAGTACACGAATAAAGCAGAATAATACTGTGACATCACATACAGTAGGACACAAGGGAAGCACATAATACTGTGACAGCACATACACTAGTGCACAAATAGAATGACAGCACATACACTAGGACACAAGGTAAGCACAGTAATAGTGCGACAGCACACACACTAGTACACAGATAAAGCAGAGTAATACAGTGACAGCACATACACTAGGACACAAAAGAAGCACTGTAATAGAGTTACAGAACACACTAGGACACAAGGGAAGCACTGTAATAGAGCAACAACACACACACTAGTACACAAGTGAAGCACTGTAATAGAGAAACAGCACACACTAGGACACAAGTGAAGCACAATAATAGAGCAACAGCACATACTAGGACATAAGGGAAGCACTGCAATAGAGCAATAGCACGTACTAGGACACAAGGGAAGCACTGTAATAGAGCAACAGCACACACTACGACACAAGGGAAGTACAGTAATAGAGTGATAGCCCACGCACTAGCACACAAGTGAAACACAGTAATAGAGCGACAGCACACACACTAGGACACAAGTGAAGCACTGTAATAGAGCAACAACACACACTAGGACACAAGGGAAGCACAGTAATGGAGCGATAGCTCACACACTAGGACACAAGTGAAACACAGTAATAGAGCGACAGCACACACAGCGACACAAGGGAAGCACAGTAACAGAGCGACAGCAGACACACTAGGACACAAGTGAAGCACAGAAACAGAGTGACAGCACATGCACTAGGACACAAGGGAAGCACAGTACTAGAGCGACAGTACACACACTGGGATGCAAATAAAACACAGTAAGAGTGACAGTACATACGGTAGGACACAAATGAAACAGTAATACAGGGACAGCACTCACACTAGGACACAAGTGAAGCACAGTAAGAGTGATAGCACAGAGAGAGGAGTTGGCCTAACGGCTAGGGCGCTCGACCTCGGACCTGGGGATCTGGGTTAGAGTCTCGGTAACGACACCAAAAACTTCCTGTGATTCTGGGCAAATCACTTAATTTCCCCGTGCCTTAAATTAATGTGTGTCTGTCCGTAACTGGTGCTATGTAAAGCGCTCTGATACCTGATTCGGTTCGGGTCTAGCTAGCGCTATATAAAACTCTGCAAAAAAAAAAAAAGTGAAGCACTGTAATAGAGCAACAACCTACACTAGGACACAAGGGAAGCACAGTTATGGAGCGATAGAACACACACTAGGACACAAGAGAAACACAGTAATAGAGCGACAGCACACACAGCGACACAAGGGAAGCACAGTATCAGAGCGACAGCACACACTAGGACACAAGTGAAGCACAGAAACAGAGTGACAGCACATGCACTAGCACATAAGGGAAGCACAGTAATAGAGTGACAGCACACAAACTAGGACACGTGAAGCACAATAGAGCGACAGCACACACTAGGACACAAGGGAAGCACAGTAATAGAGCGACGGCACACACTAAGGCACATATGAAACACAGTAATAGAGCGACAGCATACACTAAGACAGAAGTGAAGCACAGTAATAGAGCGTCAGCACACACTATGACACATGTGAAGCATAGTAATAGAGCGACAGCACACACACTAGTGCACAAGGGAAACACAGTAATAGAGCAACAGCATACACGCTAGGACACAAGTGAAGCACAGTAATAGAGCAACAGCACACACAAGGACACAAGTGAATCACAGTAATAGAGCAACAGCACACACTAGGATACAAGTGAAGCATGTTAACAGAGTGATTGCACACACACTAGGGCAGAAGTGAAGTACAGCAACAGACTGACAGCACATACAGGAGGACACAAGTGAAGCACAGTAATAGAGTGATAGCACACACGCTAGGAAACAAGTGAAGCACAGTAATAGAGTGACAGCACACACTAGGACACACGTGAAGCACAGTAGTAGAGCGACAACACACATGCTAGGACGCAAGTGAAGCACAGTAATCGAGCAACAGCACATACTAGGACATAAGGGAAGCACTGTAATAGAGCAATAGCATGTACTAGGACACAAGGGAAGCACAATAATAGTGCGACAGCACATACACAAGGACACAAGGGAAGCACTGTAATAGAGCAACAGCACACACTAGGCCACAAGGGAAGTACAGTAATAGAGTGATAGCACACACACTAGCACACAAGTGAAACACAGTAATAGAGCGACAGCACACACACTAGGACACAAGTGAAGCACTGTAATAGAGCAACAACACACACTAGGACACAAGGGAAGCACAGTAATGGAGTGATAGCTCACACACTAGGACACAAGTGAAACACAATAATAGAGCGACAGCACACACAGCGACACAAGGGAAGCACAGTAACAGCGACAGCACACACACTAGGACACAAGTGAAGCACAGAAACAGAGTGACAGCACATGCACTAGCACATAAGGGAAGCACAGTAATAGAATGACAGCACTCACACTAGGACACAAGGGAAGCACAGTAATAGAGTGATAGCACACACACTAGGACACAAGTGAAACACAGTAGTAGAGGGACAGCACACACACTAGAACACAAGTGAAGCACTGTAATAGAGCAACAACACACACTAGGACACAAGGGAAGCACAATAATGGAGCGATAGAACACACACTAGGACACAAGAGAAACACAGTAATAGAGCGACAGCACACACTAGGACACAAGGGAAGCACAGTAATAGAGCGACAACACACACACTAGGACACATGTGAAGCACAATATTAGAGCGACAGCACACACTAGGACACAAGGGAAGCACAGTAATAGAGCGACAGCACACACTAAGGCACATATGAAACACAGTAATAGAGCGACAGCACACACTATGACACATGTGAAGCACAGGAATAGAGCGACAGCACACACAGTAGTGCACAAGGGAAACACAGTAATAGAGCAACAGCATACACGCTAGGACACAAGTGAAGCACAGCAATAGAGCAACAGCACACACTAGGACACAAGTGAAGCACAGTAATAGAGCAACAGCACACACTAGGATACAAGTCAAGCATGTTAACAGAGTGATTGTACACACACTAGGGCAGAAGTGAAGTACAGAAACAGACTGACAGCACATACAGAAGGACACAAGTGAAGCACTGTAATAGAGTGATAGCACACACGCTAGGAAACAAGTGAAGCACAGTAATAGAGTGACAGCAAACACTAGGACACAAGTGAAGCACAGTAGTAGAGCGACAACACACATGCTAGAACGCAAGTGAAGCACAGTAACAGAGTAACAGCACATACTAGGACATAAGGGAAGCACTGTAATAGAGCAATAGCATGTACTAGGACACAAGGGAAGCACAATAATAGTGCGACAGCACATACACAAGGACACAAGGGAAGCACTGTAATAGAGCAACAGCACACACTAGGCCACAAGGGAAGTACAGTAATAGAGTGATAGCACACACACTAGCACACAAGTGAAACACAGTAATAGAGCGACAGCACACACACTAGGACACAAGTGAAGCACTGTAATAGAGCAACAACACACACTAGGACACAAGGGAAGCACAGTAATGGAGTGATAGCTCACACACTAGGACGCAAGTGAAACACAATAATAGAGCGACAGCACACACAGCGACACAAGGGAAGCACAGTAACAGCGACAGCACACACACTAGGACACAAGTGAAGCACAGAAACAGAGTGACAGCACATGCACTAGCACATAAGGGAAGCACAGTAATAGAATGACAGCACTCACACTAGGACACAAGGGAAGCACAGTAATAGAGTGATAGCACACACACTAGGACACAAGTGAAACACAGTAGTAGAGGGACAGCACACACACTAGAACACAAGTGAAGCACTGTAATAGAGCAACAACACACACTAGGACACAAGGGAAGCACAGTAATGGAGCGATAGAACACACACTAGGACACAAGAGAAACACAGTAATAGAGCGACAGCACACACTAGGACACAAGGGAAGCACAGTAATAGAGCGACAACACACACACTAGGACACATGTGAAGCACAATATTAGAGCGACAGCACACACTAGGACACAAGGGAAGCACAGTAATAGAGCGACAGCACACACTAAGGCACATATGAAACACAGTAATAGAGCGACAGCACACACTATGACACATGTGAAGCACAGGAATAGAGCGACAGCACACACAGTAGTGCACAAGGGAAACACAGTAATAGAGCAACAGCATACACGCTAGGACACAAGTGAAGCACAGCAATAGAGCAACAGCACACACTAGGACACAAGTGAAGCACAGTAATAGAGCAACAGCACACACTAGGATACAAGTGAAGTATGTTAACAGAGTGATTGTACACACACTAGGGCAGAAGTGAAGTACAGAAACAGACTGACAGCACATACAGAAGGACACAAGTGAAGCACTGTAATAGAGTGATAGCACACACGCTAGGAAACAAGTGAAGCACAGTAATAGAGTGACAGCACACACTAGGACACAAGTGAAGCACAGTAGTAGAGCGGCAACACACATGCTAGGACGCAAGTGAAGCACAGTAACAGAGTAACAGCACACACTCTATCATGCAAGTGAAGCACAGTAACAGAGTGACAGCACACACACTATCATGCAAGTGAAACCCAGTAATGAGTGACAATTCAAAAGGGGGGTGGTGATGGACAGAGTATCTGAATTAAGCAGAACACTCCTACCCAGTAAAAAGATCAGGGCTTGATCCATCACCGTTTTTTAGCTCACTGCACCATCCCAGTTCAGAACCTGGCTACATGCAAATTAGTCTGACCCTGGCCCAGTGCATCATGGGAACGGGGCAGACCAAACTACCATGCCAATTCTTTACTGGAAAGGAAACAAGCTTCCGGGGACCGGTTTCTGGCATTACAGCCGTCTTCGGCCCGGCTTGCTTGAATCCTGATGGTGCAGTGAGCAAGGGACTCACATCTGAGCATACCCTTCCACACTTGTGGTGGCCAAAACGATTCAAAAGGGGGGTGGTGATGGACAGAGTATCTGAATTAAGCAGAACACTCCTACCCAGTCAAAAGATCAGGGCTTGATCCATCACCGTTTTTTAGCTCACTGCACCATCCCAGTTCAGAACCTGGCTACATGCAAATTAGCCTGACCCTGGCCCAGTGCATCATGGGAACAGGGCAGACCAAACTACCAAGCCAATTCTTTACTGGAAAGGAAACAAGCTTCCGGGGACCGGTTTCTGGCATTACAGCCGTCTTCGGCCCGGCTTGCTTGAATCCTGATGGTGCAGTGAGCAAGGGACTCACATCTGAGCATACCCTTCCACACTTGTGGTGGCCAAAACGATTCAAAAGGGGGGTGGTGATGGACAGAGTATCTGAATTAAGCAGAACACTCCTACCCAGTCAAAAGATCAGGGCTTGATCCATCACCGTTTGTTAGCTCACTGCACCCTCCCAGTTCAGAACCTGGCTACATGCAAATTAGTCTGACCCTGGCCCAGTGCGTCATGGGAACAGGGCAGACCAAACTACCAAGCCAATTCTTTACTGGAAAGGAAACAAGCTTCCGGGGACCGGTTTCTGGCATTACAGCCGTCTTCGGCCCGGCTTGATTGAATCCTGATGGTGCAGTGAGCAAGGGACTCACATCTGAGCATACCCTTCCACACTTGTGGTGGCCAAAACGATTCAAAAGGGGGGTGGTGATGGACAGAGTATCTGAATTAAGCAGAACACTCCTACCCAGTCAAAAGATCAGGGCTTGATCCATCACTGTTTTTTAGCTCACTGCACCATCCCAGTTCAGAACCTGGCTACATGCAAATTAGTCTGACCCTGGCCCAGTGCATCATGGGAACAGGGCAGACCAAACTACCGAGCCAATTCTTTACTGGAAAGGAAACAAGCTTCCGGGGACCGGTTTCTGGCATTACAGCCGTCTTCGGCCCGGCTTGCTTGAATCCTGATGGTGCAGTGAGCAAAGGACTCACATCTGAGCATACCCTTCCACACTTGTGGTGGCCAAAACGATTCAAAAGGGGGGTGGTGATGGACAGAGTACCTGAATTAAGCAGAACACTCCTACCCAGTCCACAGATCAGGGCTTGATCCATCACCGTTTTTTAGCTCACTGCACCATCCCAGTTCAGAACCTGGCTACATGCAAATTAGTCTGACCCTGGCCCAGTGCATCATGGGAACAGGGCAGACCAAACTACCAAGCCAATTCTTTACTGGAAAGGAAACAAGCTTCCGGGGACCGGTTTCTGGCTTAATTCAGATGCTCTGTCCATCACCACCCCCTTTTATGAATCGTTTTGGCCACTACAAGTGTGGAAGGGTATGCTCAGACATGAGTCCCTTGCTCACTGCACCATCAGGATTCAAGCAAGCCGGGCCGAAGACGGCTGCAACGCCAGAAACCGGTCCCAGAAGCTTGTTTCCTTTCCAGTAAAGAATTGGCTTGGTAGTTTGGTCTGCCCTGTTCCCATGATGCACTGGGCCAGGGACAGACTAATTTGCATGTAGCCAGGTTCTGAACTGGGATGGTGCAGTGAGCTAAAAAACGGTGATGGATCAAGCCCTGATCTTTTGACTGGGTAGGAGTGTTCTGCTTAATTCAGATGCTCTTTCCATCACCACCCCCTTTTATGAATCGTTTTGGCCACTACAAGTGTGGAAGGGTATGCTCAGACATGAGTTCCTTGCTCACTGCACCATCAGGATTCAAGCAAGCCGGGCCGAAGACGGCTGCAATGCCAGAAACCGGTCCCCGGAAGCTTGTTTCCTTTCCAGTAAAGAATTGGCTTGGTAGTTTGGTCTGCCCTGTTCCCATGATGCACTGGGCCAGGGACAGACTAATTTGCATGTAGCCAGGTTCTGAACTGGGATGGTGCAGTGAGCTAAAAAGGCGGTGATGGATCAAGCCCTGATCTTTTGACTGGGTAGGAGTGTTCTGCTTAATTCAGATGCTCTGTCCATCACCACCCCCTTTTATGAATCGTTTTGGCCACTACAAGTGTGGAAGTGTATGCTCAGACATGAGTCCCTTGCTCACTGCACCATCAGGATTCAAGCAAGCCGGGCTGAAGACGGCTGCAATGCCAGAAACCGGTCCCCGGAAGCTTGTTTCCTTTCCAGTAAAGAATTGGCTTGGTAGTTTGGTCTGCCTTGTTCCCATGATGCACTGGGCCAGGGACAGACTAATTTGCATGTAGCCAGGTTCTGAACTGGGATGGTGCAGTGAGCTAAACAACAGTGATGGATCAAGCCCTGATCTTTTGACTGGGTAGGAGTGTTCTGCTTAATTCAGATGCTCTGTCCATCACCACCCCCTTTTATGAATCGTTTTGGCCACTACAAGTGTGGAAGGGTATGCTCAGACATGAGTCCCTTGCTCACTGCACCATCAGGATTCAAGCAAGCCGGGCCGAAGACGGCTGCAATGCCAGAAACCGGTCCCCGGAAGCTTGTTTCCTTTCCAGTAAAGAATTGGCTTGGTAGTTTGGTCTGCCCTGTTCCCATGATGCACTGGGCCAGGGACAGACTAATTTGCATGTAGCCAGGTTCTGAACTGGGATGGTGCAGTGAGCTAAAAAACAGTGATGGATCAAGCCCTGATCTTTTGACTGGGTAGGAGTGTTCTGCTTAATTCAGATGCTCTGTCCATCACCACCCCATTTTATGAATCGTTTTGGCCACTACAAGTGTGGAAGGGTATGCTCAGACATGAGCCCCTTGCTCACTGCACCATCAGGATTCAAGCAAGCCGGGCCGAAGACGGCTGCAATGCCAGAAACCGGTCCCCGGAAGCTTGTTTCCTTTCCAGTAAAGAATTAGCTTGGTAGTTTGGTCTGTCCTGTTCCCATGATGCACTGGGCCAGGGACAGACTAATTTGCATGTAGCCAGGTTCTGAACTGGGATGGTGCAGTGAGCTAAAAAACAGTGATGGATCAAGCCCTGATCTTTTGACTGGGTAGGAGTGTTCTGCTTAATTCAGATGCTCTGTCCATCACCACCCCCTTTAATGAATCGTTTTGGCCACTACAAGTGTGGAAGGGTATGCTCAGACATGAGTCCCTTGCTCACTGCACCATCAGGATTCAAGCAAGCCGGGCCGAAGACGGCTGCAATGCCAGAAACCGGTCCCCGGAAGCTTGTTTCCTTTCCAGTAAAGAATTGGCTTGGTAGTTTGGTCTGCCCTGTTCCCATGATGCACTGGGCCAGGGACAGACTAATTTGCATGTAGCCAGGTTCTGAACTGGGATGGTGCAGTGAGCTAAAAAACGGTGATGGATCAAGCCCTGATCTTTTGACTGGGTAGGAGTGTTCTGCTTAATTCAGATGCTCTGTCGATCACCACCCCCTTTTATGAATCGTTTTGGCCACTACAAGTGTGGAAGGGTATGCTCAGACATGAGTCCCTTGCTCACTGCACCATCAGGATTCAAGCAAGCCGGGCCGAAGACGGCTGCCATGCCAGAAACCGGTCCCCGGAAGCTTGTTTCCTTTCCAGTAAAGAATTGGCTTGGTAGTTTGGTCTGCCCTGTTCCCATGATGCACTGGGCCAGGGACAGACTAATTTGCATGTAGCCAGGTTCTGAACTGGGATGGTGCAGTGAGCTAAAAAACGGTGATGGATCAAGCCCTGATCTTTTGACTGGGTAGGAGTGTTCTGCTTAATTCAGATGCTCTGTTCATCACCACCCCCTTTTATGAATCGGTAATGAGTGACAGCACACACTCTAGCACACAAGCGGACGCGCTTAAGTCTACCAAGGTGAACTGCATTCTTCCACGCAACTCGTGGAGCGCCTGGCAAAGGCCTCCTTTTAGCATAGCACTGTTTATTTGTTTTAAACCGTTTTAATCACACAAAGCTCAGCACAATTACCGACAGCAGTGGTAGAGCGCCTGGGATAGGGCTTGTGTGCCAAAGTTCTTCGCTCGCCTTTTAGCATTGCACTGTTTTATTTATCTAAATGTTTTAATTACACAAAGCGCAGCACGCTTACCGACGGCTGTGGCAGAGTGCCTGGGAAAGGGCTTGTGAGCCATAGTACTACGCTCGCATGTTACAAGCTGTGGCTTCTTCACTCTCTTTTCAACAACAGTATTGTATATTTCTTACCTGTTGCACTCTAAACTGTGGTCCTCCCCGGTCCAACGCGGATTGTTCCATTTGTTTGGAGGGAGGTACCACCCACCGGAAGTGAGGTACGGCCACTTCTGCCCGATTCCAGACGGGAGGTTAGCAGTCTAGCTGCATTACCTCTCTACTTAAACCAATGGCAGGACCGACACGCAGCGGGCTCGCCACTGGCGCGCTGGAGGAGCGCCTAAGGCAAGCCCGTCTGCGCCCGTCCGCGCCTGGACGTCGCCAGGAGCAGAAACCCCTGCCGGTTCTGCCCCAAATCCAACTAAGCTCATGAATGCTTCTTGCACCTACACTAGGCAGGAGTTTATCAAGATTAAAAACGACTACTCCACTAAAAGGTTAGCAAACAAGGTATGCGCTATACCCACTGAAGTAGCAGGTCCGGTTTCACATAAATTCTGTAAATTCCAAAATATACAACCAATACAGCCACAGAGTGAAACCATCGCTAATGAGCAGGGAATTAAAACACCTCACTGTTCCTTTGACAAGATGTGCACCCCAATGACTCACAGTAGCGATGGCTGGAACTGCTTTTAGGCCAATGTCAGGTCTTTGCCAAAACACGCTGTTAACATATGGGACCTGCTCTCCTCTACACACCCCTACATAGGGTTCCTCACAGAAACCTGGACTAAACCTTGTTCCAACCCCGCAATTGCAGTGGCACTCGCAGATGGCTATCACATACAACAACTAGATAGACCGCACAGGGCGGGAGGAAGAATAGCCATTGTTTACAGGCACCATGTTAACATTTCCATCTTAGATCAAATTTGCACTGACCAGCTGGAGATTCTAGTTTTTAAAATGAATTTACACCAACGTCTCAGCTGGAACGGAGCTTTCATATATCGCCTCCCAGGACCACTCGCTAACACCACTTCACAGCTCATGGAATTCATCTCCCAACACGTAATCTCAGCCAATAATTTCTTACTTCTCTGTGATTTTAACGTGCACAGTGAAAACCCTGATAAGCTAGATGCAGCCACCCTTCTGACTGACCCATCCACACTCAACCTAACTAAAATAAATGATGAGCCAACTCATTAGGCAGGTCATACGTTAGATATAATTCTAACAAACTCCCCCAACATTTTTTATGGGGCAACGTCCCCTTTGACTTGGTCAGATCACTCTATGATCGAGTTCCATATTAACGGCCCAAAAGCACAGACTGTACAAAAACACTACCCTAAAAAAAAGCTACAGACAATGGCATAGGCTCACGCCCTCACATTTCCAAACTGCTTTTATTCCCCCACAAATCTCTGAAACCGATAATGTAGAGGAGTGCCTTGCCTCCTTTAATACTAGCTTACTATCCGCTATGGACAGCTTAGCCCCCATAAAACAATCCTCCACGACCATTAAGTGCAGCCAGACGCCGTGGTATTCTGCCACTCACCACCTTGCAAAAAGTCAATGCAAACATTTTTTAATGTCAGTGGCGCTGTTCACATGACACACCAGATAAAGATAGATTAAAGTATGCACTGACACAGTACCACAAAAACCTGAAAAACGCTCGCAAAACGCACATCGCATCCCAACTTGATATAGCAGGGAGTACGCCGAGAACTCTCTACCAGATCTTAAAAACATTCACCAACCTCAAAGTCTGCGACATTGAAGCTGCCCCGTCTCAAACACTGCGACAACATAGCCAGTCATCTAACCCCAAAAATGTATATGATCTACAACAAAATCACATCGGCTAAGGACTCTCATATTGGCCTAAGTATGACCCTCCACCAGCTATTCCCATTTCCCACACTTTGGAGAATTTTCCGATACTTACCACTGAGGAGACTGAAGCCCTTCTAAAAATTGCCAAATCAGGGTCCGCTTTGGATCTCATTCCTGCAAAATCATCCGCCATACTATCTAAACAACCAGCCGGCCCCATCTGCTCCATCCTAAATTGCTCCATGAGGGAAGGCACTCTCCTACTGGAATGGAAAGCCACACAGATTCTCCCAATCAGGAAAAATCCTAAAATTCCCACGGAAGATGTAACCAAATACCGCACCATTTCTTTACTTCCCTTACATAGCAAACTCCTAGAAAAACACATTAACAAGCACTTGCCCGATTTCGTTGAATCCTTGAACTGCTTGGATTCCTCACAATCCGGATTCCGACCCAGATACAGTACAGAGTCTGCATTGCTGGTAGTTACAGATGCTGTTGGACAAAGGTCAGGTGGTACTTTTGGTGCGGCTTGACCTATCCGCAGCATTCAACACCATCTCCCACCAGACTCTACTTAGGAGACTGGGAGATATATAACTCACAGGGAATGCCCTGAAATGGATGGCTAACTTTCTGTCTGACAGAACTCAGACCATTAACCTGGGTCCCTTCCGCTCACAAACAACCAGGGTGACCAAGGGAGTACCACAGGGCTCATGTTTGAGCCCTACCTTGTTTAACATTTACATTGCTCCCTTGGCAAGACTATTGAGGAGCTTAGGATTTATTCCTATATCCTACGCTGACGACACCCAACTTCTACTCTCCTTTGACAAAACCAACTCCAATATTCAGACCTCTTTCCCAGAGGGTATGAAGGACATCACAGATTGAATGAAATAGAACTTTCTTCTGCTCAATTCAGCTAAATCAGAGATTATGCTGTTCCGTGAAGCAACAACGAAGTGGTCCCCTAGCTGGTGGCCACATGAACTAGGTCCTGCCACATGTCCAAAACAGGTGGTAAAAAATCTAGGAGTTCGATTAGACCACAAACTCACTTTGAGGGAGCACACCACCTCCACCGCTGGAGCCTGCTTCCACAGTCGTAGTCTACTCAGAAGAGTTTTCCCTTTCCTGCCATTATCCACTCGAAAAACCTTGATACAGGCATTAGTCCTCAGCCGTCTGGACTATTGCAACGCCCTGCTGATTTCAGCTAATGATAACTCCATAAGCAAACTACAGGTTGTCCAGAACACTGCGGCCTGGTGACCATTGCCCCCCCCCCCCCGAACCGCATCGCTCCAGCTGCTTCAAAAACTTCACTGGTTACCAGTGCGGAAGAGGATCAAATTTAAGATCTGCTACATGGTATACAAGTCGTTAAACAACCTAGGCCTTAGCTACCTAACGACAAATTTGTTAGCTATGTACCTTCTAGACCCCTTCGCTCTGGAGCTAAAGCACTGCTCCAAGTCCCGCGTTTAAAAAAAAAACACTTGGGTGGCAAAGCCTATGACCACCTGGCCCCACGCTGCTGGAATGAGCTACCCGTATACTTGCGTCAATGCACGGACTATCTGGCATTCAGAATGTTGTTGAAAACGTCACTGTTTTAAATGTCCCTCCTTGGTTAACTATGGCTATCTAAGCGCGGAGTTACCCTGATGGGGTGATTTGGGCGATATACAAATAAATAAATAAATAAAAAACAGAGTGACAGCACACACACTATCACGCAAGCACAGTAACAGAGTGACAGCACACACACTAGCACACAAGTGAAGCACAGTGATAGAGTAACAGCACACACACTGGGATGCAAATAAAAAACAGTATGAGTGACAGTACATACAGAAGGACACAAATGAAACACATTAAGAGAGTGACAGCACATACACTAGGACACAAATGAAACAGTAATACAGTGACAGCACATACACTAGAACACAAGTGAGGCACAGTAAGAGTGACAGCACATACACTAGTACACAGATAAAGCAAAGTAATAGAGTGACAGCACATACACTAGTACACAGATAAAGAAGAGTAATAGAATGACAGCACATACACTAGGACACAAGGGAAACACAGTAATAGAGTGACAGCACACACACTAGGACACAATGGAAGCACAATAATAGAGTGACAGCACACACACTAGGACACAACTGAAGCACAGTAAGAGTGACAGCACATACACTAATACATAGATAAAGCAAAGTAATAGAGTGACAGCACATACACCAGGACACAAGTGAAGCACAGTAAGAGTGACAGCACATACACTAGTACACAGATAAAGCAAAGAAATATAGAGTGACAGCACATACACCAGGACACAAGGGAAGCACAGTAATAGAGTGACAGCACATATACTAGGACACAAGGGAAGCACAGTAATAGAGTGACAGCACATACACCAGAACGCAAGGGAAGCACAGTAATAGAGTGACAGCACATACACTAGGACACAAGGGAAGCACGGTAATAGAGTGACAGGACATACACTAGTACATAAGGGAAGTACAGTAATACAGTGACAGCACAGACACTAGGACACAAGTAATGCTTAATAGAATGGCATGGGTACCTCCTAGCAGACAAGTCAAGTTAAAACAGATATGGAACACATTTTAGTTTTTACATACATCATGGGAAAACGTGATTTTTGTTGCCACACAGAAAGGCACCATTGGCTTTGAATTACAGTACCCTGAAGACATAATCTATAAAGTTAAGGATGACAAAAAAATAAAAATGAGCAGGTTGGAAAGAAAACAGCACTGGCAAAGTAAAACATTGGCCTGTGCACCCAGACCTGAAGTGCATTTTTTTACACAATGTGTACAAGTGATCACGCAAATTGTCATCAGTCATGGTGCAAGAGAGCCAGTGACTGAAGTATGCTGACACCCTACTCTATGCTGTATGATGTGATGGGTGGAAAGAAAATGTGAGTGATTGTTGGTCCAACCAGTGAATGAAGAGGGCTGCAAGAAAGCACTCTATTATTTATTTTCAGTTTACCTGTAGGATTATATTTAGTACATATGTGGCTCTGGGCATTAGAGTGCTCAAGCTAGACATTAGGGCTGGAAAAACTACAACGAAAACATAATAGCCTTGAAGGCACAGGTCCTTGGGATACATACCAGAGAGGCAAAGAACCACTAACACATGCATACAGCCAGAGCATCGTGCACAGAATAGATCCTCCATAAACATAAGTCAGACATAAAAATGCAGCAAAAACTTAGTATAGGGAAGTGCTTTCAAGCTGTAGACATTATAGGCAGGAGGTAAAAATTGCAGGATAGGTTTTGCCTAGAAAACAAAACTGACGAGATAATGAATCTGGTTGGGAGATAAGGGAGTAACTCTGCAGAGAAGACTAGGTTAGGGAGAATTGGAGCAAAAGAAATACATCAAAAACATGCAGAAAGTCTAGAAAGTAATAATGACGATGAAGGGCCAAACAATGGAAGTAAGGATCAAATTCTACAGGTACCATACCTTTTCCAGAGATAATGTGCCAAGGTAAAGAACAACTAGTGTGCTTAGACACATAGAATTAAATTTCTTTTAAATTTATAATAAGGCATGGTGTGGGATGTAGAGTTGGTGGGAGTGAGTTCGATGTTTTTTGCCATGCTACCTGAAGATGATTGAGTCATAGACCATTCTGTGGAAGAGGTGTGGCGCAGCGGCCAGGGCGAGTGACTCCGGAACCCGGGGGTTCACTGTTCAATCCCCTGTGCTGGCGGCAGATCAGCCCAGCACCATGTGATTCTGGGTAACAGCTCACTTAATCATCCAGACGGCCCCCAGCGCCTTGACACCTTCAGGTAATTGTTCGCGCTTTACAAATACTGGACATTTACATTTTCCTCAAGTGCAAAGGTTTAAGAAGATGAACCTCCACACTGCCCTGAAACAATGTCATCCCAAAATGCTCAGCTTTTCTGTAAAATATATGACAGATGTTATATTCAGGGCTTTATGGGTCTTACATGCCCTCTTTGGGAAGCCATTGGAGGATTAAAAGCACAGCGATGATGTGGGCAAACCTTTAACATCCAGAAACAAAACGGGCTGCTGCATGAAGCACAATCCTGAGGGGAGTGAGATAAACAGTAGGTAAACCAGTGCGGAGTGAATTTCCTTAGTCAAGCTGCAAGAAGACTTGTACCATTGACAGTATCCTTCACCGCTTCTCTGCCTCCCTTTCCAAGCACATCAGTCTGTTTACATGGGCGCCTCTGGGTACCAAAATATCCCTACCACTAGGGTTGCATAGCGTCCCCTGTCATCTTCAACCTCTACTTGGGACAGCTTGGTGGTCAACTCACAGATAACATCAAGATTCACTAATATGCCCACAATATACAACTCCATTTAAAAGCCTCCTCTGCTTCAGGCATCCGATGCCTCAAACACTGCCTGACGATCATCCAGACTTGAATGTCCAGTGCCCACCTGAAGCTCGACCCAACCAAGCCAGAATTCCTGTTATTTGCCTTGAACAAGAAAATAAACTAATCTGGTTCAATTACATGATCCTTGACGGCTCTGAACCCACCGTTCACTGAATGCCAAGCATCTTGAATTTACCCTGGATACCAACTTCACCCTCAAGGAAAATATTGCAAAAAACAAAGATGGCCTGGTACCTACTCTCTCTTCTAAAGGAAGTGAAAACATTTCTCCCAGAAAGTGATGTAAGAACTTGTGCTCAAGCCCTTGTTCTCTCGCATCTAGATAGTGGTTGCACCCTGCTCCATTGCCTCCCAGGCTCTACACTAGCACCCCTAAAGGCATCCTACCGAATGCTGCATGTCTTATCTAGGGTGAAAAGAAATATTATCATATCACCCCCATCCTGATGAAGCTCTATCGCCTCCACATACCGGCCTGCACCCAGTGGCGCAACATAAGCCCCCCAGCCCTTGCCGCGCGGCCCCCAAAGATCCAGGGGGCCGAGTCAACAAAAGTGCTAGGTGGTGGGCCGGGGATCCTCCGTGTACTTTGCAGGGGGGCCTCCCCTAGTTTTGTTATGCCACTGCCTGAACCATCATCAAAACCAGATCCATCATTTGCAAAGCTATCACAACCAACACCCCAGCATATCTTACAGATAAGCTCTCAGCCTCTAGTGGGTCTCGGCACCCCCAGCCAGGGCACCATTAGACTGCAGACTAAGTTGTTTAACCCCTTGCATGCTCGTGACGGAACCATTCAGTCACGAGCCACGGTGGTGCTGTGCTGCTGACGGAATGGTTCCGTCACGGCCAGGCCGCCGCGCCTGCGCGGCATCAATTGCGCGCCTGCGCGGCGCGTTCTATTGAGCGGGCGGGGCCGTGACGGAACCATTCCATCACAAGCACAGCACCACCGTGGCTCGTAACAGAGTGGTTCCGTCACGAGCATGGAGGCGCCGCACGGCCCCCCTTCCTCTAGTGCCGCGGCGGAATTACCGCCGCGGCCAAGGGTTTGAAAAGAAAGTAAAAAACAAAACAGGAGGATATTTTCATCGCTGCACCCAGGATCTGCAACAATATCCATGTCCATCAGAACTGCCCCAAAACTGTTCCAATTTAAGAAAGAGTTGAAGATGCAGCTCTTTAAAGAACACGATATATCGATGAAATAATAGCACATGAGCCATCTACCTCTCCAATCACTCATTGGCGTTATACCTGCTGTCTTTTGTCTAAGTTCGTACTTTAGAAATACCACATAAATAGATAAATGCCAAAGTCCTAGGGTCTTGTTTTTGGTAATATGTATTTATGTATATATATAAATGATTGTTTTTTTTATTACATGGGGTAGCTTAAGAACTCAAGATGATACTAGGCCACACAAAAAAAATGCCTGACTACAGAAGCACAGGGATGAATAACAAGGGCCAACAAACCCCAGCCGCCTCCCCCCTCCACCGCCCCATCCACTTCCGCTTCCGCCCCTTCCCCACGGTGACTCATTGGAGCACAAACAGATCCCAGGCCCGCCGGGGCAGTAAACAAAGCGAGTAAACAGGGCGAGTGTGCGTGGAGCGCAGCTCTTTGCATCCGCTCCACACTTGACACAAAGCGCTGTTAGGACAGACTGGACGAAGTGTTTGGTGTAAACGTGCCCCCTTTAACAGGACAACCAGAATCGAAATGTTGGAGCGGGTAGTGTTCACCCCGACTTTCCCCCATACATTTTAGGAACGTGTATCCTTAATTGCTCTATTCATTGAAAAAAAAAATACACGAGGTACATATTGAAAAAACTTTACGAACTAGAAAAGACTAGTATATCGACATCAGTAGCTCGCAAATGTACACGAATATATCAAACGATGGGTTGTGTTAGAGCTCCATCCAGTGGTCGAATAATGGAACTGAAGTTAAGTTAGCTTTTCTTAAAAGGCTTTAGGGAACAATATCAGCGGGAGTGTGTGTTAGAAAACCAGGATCTAAATAGCTGACCGAGTGGTGTTTACCCCGACTTTTCCCCATATATTTTAGGAACATGTATCCTCACTTTTTCTATTCATAAGAAAAAAGACAATTACATTTTGAAAAAATGTACGAACTACAGACGACTAATAAATCAAAATCAGTTTCTGGACTCGGCGTCTATTTGCCTCCCACCGATCCGACAACTGGTGGATCAATCCCTTACCACCGGATCAGTGCCACCTAGTTGGAAGGCGGCCTGTGTAATGCCCATCATAAAGAAGCCGGGACTGGATCCAGTGAAGCCGGAGAGTTATCGACCTATCTCCCTTCTTCCATGGGTGACAAAGATCACAGAGGCCCATGTGAATAACATCTTAACGAAACATCTGACCTCTGCACACCTACTGGATCCCACACAGAATGGTTTTAGATCTGGCCATAGTACAGAGACGGCACTCCTATATATGGTTGAACATCTCCGCTCTGTACTAGATGCAGGTCAAACGGCGGCACTGGTCTTATTAGACCTTAGTGCCGCCTTCGACACTGTATCCCATACCATTCTTGTCCGCAGGCTTGGTGAGGCTGGCATATCTGGCAAGGCGCTGGATTGGTTCCAATCGTTTCTTTCGGAACGATCCTTTCAGGTAGTAGTGCCACCGTTCAGATCAAAACCTCACGCCATTACTCAAGGAGTTCCGCAAGGTTCGGCGTTGAGCCCCACTCTTTTCAACTTATACGTCCAACCTTTGGCGGCGGTTGCGAAGAGTTGGAGTCTCACAATGGTATCTTACGCCGATGATACCCAGCTGGCAGTGGTTCTCAATGGGGACTCTGACCAATCGGCATCAAACTTTGCGGATGGTTTGAGGGCTGTTGCTGGATGGCTTACCACCAACTGTTTACAGCTCAACGCCCTCAAAACTGAGGTGATGGTGTTAGGGAAACATCCAGATCTGTGGGGCGCGAGCTGGTGGCCTAAAGAGTTGGGACCCCCCCTAAACCGGTCGCCGAACTTAAAAATCTTGGCGTGTGGCTGGACTCCAAACTCACCTTCTCGTGTCATACTAAGAAGGTGGCATCTACATGCTTCGGCATCTTGCGTGGTTTGAGGCCTATCCTCAAATTTTTTGATGCCTCCACTCGCCAGTTGGTGATTCAAGCCAGCATTGCATCAAGGCTCGACTACGCAAGTTCACTGTTTTTGGGTGCCAATCAGGCGGAGGTCCTGCGACTCCAACGGGTGCAGAACGCGGCTGCCAGGGCTCTGGTAGGCCTGCCACGGTTCTGTTCAGCCCGCAGCACAATTTGTAAATTACATTGGCTGCCAGTAATTAGGCGCATAGAGTTTAAGACTCTGTGTTTCGCGTTCAAAATCCTCAAAACCGACACCCCTACCATTCTCCAGCATCTTTTGACCCTGTATACGCCATCTCGTAGCCTTTGCTCTGCGGGTCAAAATTTAGCACTTGTTCCGCGTTTTAAAAAAAGTAGACTAGGTGGTTGTTCTTTTACTGTGTTGGCCGCCAGGCTATGGAATGCGCTTCCTGCGCACATTCGAGCCTTAGAAGATCTTTTAGTTTTTAGGAAGGTTGTTAAAACGTATCTCTTTCCCCTGTCTTATTAATATTCTCTGACCTTTTTTTACTCTGTTAGTTATGTTGCTTTTCCAGCTATAGCGCCGGGACGCCCCTTCGCTGGGGCAGCTGTGCGCTCAAAAAACTAAGTAACATAACATAACATAACATAACAGTAGCACCCATATGCACACAAATATGCCAAAAAAGATGGGTTGTGTTAGACTGCCATCTAGTGGTCAACTATTGAACTGAAGTAAAATTAGCTTCTTTGAAAGGCTTTAAGAACAATAATATCAGCGGAGGAATTAATGCGGGTTAAGACAGCAAAACAGAAAATAAATATGGACTTCAATATTTTTCATTTTTGTTGTAATCAGAGATAATTAAAAGTTGTTACAAATGTGATTACCTTTAAGTGTAGCAGACACTACAAAGGAAAGCAAACCACAGAGGGAACGCAGATTGCAGTGTAATTCTTATGGAAATGATGCAAAATATTTTTTTGCTGTTTTTATATAACTCTAACTTGTGCAATGGCATTAGAGCGCTTTACATGAGCACAAAATTACATTAACTTAGATTTTGATTTAGACATGGGGAGAAAACGTGAATTGCCCAGAATCACAGGATTATAAAGATGAAGAGATGCTTCGAATCTGGTTTCCCAGTTCTAAAGTCGACAGCGCCTGCCCTTAGACCTTATCTTCTCCCAATATTATGTTTGTGCAGAGGTCAAAGTGGGCGGGATCTGAGAGGCACGAGGTGCCCAGACATTTTTAATTTGGAAAAAACAGTTCCCCTAATTTATGTTAAACAAGCATTTGCAATGCAATAGGTCTCGTATTTACACAAGTTTGAGCTATTGACATTGTAAATGACAGTGCCTTTTATTTATGTTTTGGTTTTTAAAACATAAATAAAAGGCATTGTCATTTACACTGCCAATAGCTTAAACTCACGTAAATGCGAGACCTAATGCATTGGAAGTGCTTGTTTACACTAGACAGTGATTTTTAAGTTGGCTGCTCACATAAATGGCGCTGCAAAAGAAACTCACAACAAACTAACATTTCTTAAATCACTAAAAAAATGTGATGATCTAAAGCAATTTATCGCTACTTCAGTATTGTCCTGGGTTGAGGATGGAATATCCATACTGGCTGCCTTCCTTGCCATCCAAACAGCCCCTCGAAAGGCAATCCTCATTCGACAGTGACAGTGATTTCAGCCACCAGAAAGTTTTACTGCATTACTACTATTCTAACAACGCGCACATTGCTCCCTTTACAAGCGTGATGTACATTCAGGCTAGTGTGTGTCATTTATTAAATTACTGAAACTTCACACACTTACTTTCTGAGGAGGAAGGTCACATTATTAGGCAATGATAGGCCACTTCAGAGTACAAACAATCTTCATGTAGCAAGCAACCCTGCAGCCAGGCCTCCACCTTTTGTTCCTCCTTCTCTGCTTTCACTCCCAAGATCTAGAATGACAAACCCTTCGCGCTGAGGCTGGATGCCTCCAACACCTTCAAACTCACTGCTGCTAACCAATCTATGGAGACCCTAAAGAAATATTCTTTTATCTCCCACCTCTGTCTCCTATTGTGTTGAGCAGCACGAACATTGCAAAACGTACCCAATTGTGATTGTCTAACATGATTTCCAATTTTTCAACGCTATGAAGCTGTGTTAGACTACTTACTAACATATGTGTCTTGGCGTTCAAATGTTTGCCCTCTCCCCTCAACATGTAATCGCTGACATTCTTTGGGATTATATCCGCACTATGCAAAACACCAAATGCATAATTAAATAAACATTTACAATGCTACAGGTCTCGCAAGTGTGAGTTTTTAACCTCTGGCATTGTAAAAGTTTAAAAAAGAAAGAGCGCTGTGTCCCTGAAGAGTGCGCCACACTCCGAATTAAAGTAATAAAAATAAAATAAATAAACAGAGCATTGTGTGTCCGAAGCGGGCGCTGTGCTCAAATTCAAACTTTTAAAAATAAAATGTAAACTGGGCACGCTGTCCCTAAAGTGGGTGCCCTGCTCAGCATGCACATACAACAAAAAAAAGCATCCGCCATTGTCAATAAACGAAATAGTGCTCACCTACTGGATAAAGCATGCCAGGTAAGGAGCAAAGTAAAAGGTGTAGTCCTTATGGGTGGTAACAAATGGCGACAAGGTGATACCAAGGCAGGACTAACATGCCACATAATGAATCGGAAGACAGCTTTTGCAAAGAACAATGACACAAGCCAATTACAAATATGGGAGGGGAGTGGATGGGGCTTCCACAGCATACTCTATTACAGCATGCCTCGCAGAGCGAGCAGGACATGCGCGCTGCCGCTAGGCTCGACCTAAAAAGTAACCATCCCGGGATGGTTAATTCCCACATTTGAGATGCCTCAGCTGAAGTGATGGGGAGAAATTCTTCTGTGCTGTGAAGTCAGGGAGGGACAGACACATAAACAAGAAACAAGCCTACTTGTTAGAGTGTCTGCAGCCCGAAAGAAATGTAAATGTGAACATTTGGTTAATCTGCAAATGTAAAAGCTGCTTGGAAGCCGGTATTGGCTTTAATTGATGGAGTCACTTGAAGAGTATTCTTTTTGGGACATGATGTAAGGTGACCTGAGGATCCGAGGTGTGCACGCTTTTAAGACAGTTATAAATAAATATTTGCACTAGGTAGAGTATGAACACTGCTCAGATATATATTTTGGAAGCAATTTCTTATCTTAAACCTAATTCTTTTTGTGCACTTTGGGCCCGATGTAGGTAAATTAGATTTACCGATTCATAAATTCCGAATTTTACCGATTCGGGATTCATGAATCGGTAAATCTAATGTAGGTAATTATTCTGTAAAAAATACCGAATCGATAGGATTCGGTATTTACCGATTCTGTAATTACCGAATCGGTATTTGTCATTGATTCCTATGGGCCTTGAAGCCCATAGGAATCAATGGCAAATACCAATTCGGTAATTACCTAATCGGTAAAATTACCGATTTGCCAAGGGGGACAGGGTGTCACTTTGACACCCTGTTGCACCCCTGTTTCTAGGTTGTGTGCCATGTGACACACATACATGCCCTTAGGGCATGTATGTGTGCCACATGGCACAGGTGTACATGCACAGATGTGCATGTACACTAGAATTCGTTATTTACCATGCAATAGTATTACATGGTAAATAACGAATCGCTAATGGCCTGTGGCACTGTTTGAGGTGCCACCTACATCTGTATTTACCGATTCGGTAAATTTACCGATTCGGTATTTTACAGAATCGGTAAATTTACCGAATCAGTAAATATACCGATTCTGTATATTTTAAGGCCCCTACATCTCCATTTGCAAATGCCGGTCGGTAACGGCCGAAATCGGCCGTTACCGACCGGTATTTGCCGACCTACATCTGCCCATTTGTGACATGAATAATGAAGTACATATTAAATGTGTTTTCTGTCACAAGCTGGAACTTCATAACACTAAAACACAAGTAACTGTTCCCCACTTCACCATCCAAAATGTAATTCTGTGGCTCTCTGATTACACACACAAATATTTTCAATGGTTGTATTACCCAATAGAGGTTTCATAATGTAAAACAGTGCATGCCTCACTGATTAGTTTAACTTTCAATTATTTTTTAATTCAAAGTGTGTATTATTTTACATGCAGTTACTTGAAAATGAAAGAGCAACAAAATAGGTACAGACTATTTTGCTATTTTTAGCCACTTTTTTGATACCGCCCCCTTGCTTGCTTGCCCTTGCCCCATTGGACTCAGGATCACAGTTCCTGTATTTTCTTCAATGCACTTTGACCACTGTGTTTGTGGGATGTGTCTAGTGCACCGCCTGGCACTTGTTTTGTTACATAGCTCTGTGACAGTCTGGAGGTTCCTAAGCGCGCAATTCCGTGAGTTCCATCGCAGAATGGAGTCTGACACATAGTGTGATCATTTCTGTGATCATTTGTCCTGAATATTGTGTTCTGGTTCGCCTTTGGTTGGCTGCTGGTGTCATGTTGAATGAGCTGCAAGTGTGATTCTCTTATCTCTTGGTGGTCTGCAGGACATTATTTACTAGTGGCTTATGCATGCCTTAGGCTGGCTACCCAGCCAGCATTTGGGCACAAGGGCTTAGTCGTGCCTGTCACACTTACCAAATCCGCAAGCTTCTCACTGTGAGAAGTTGGCCTGATATGCAGTGCTCACTATTCTAGTGAACACTATGTATCAGTCCAAACAACCCTTATTGATGTTTGGTTGTAAGTCAACCTGATAGACCAGCTATCCTAGTAGCATGGACACGTGCAGTCTTTAGGCTAAACTCTAGAGGGCGTGTTAAGCCAGCTGTTTTACCATCACATATACCCCTTGAACACCAAGTGAAAGGACACCACACAAGTTGTTATGAAAAATAAAGTATATTTATTTATAACAAGACTACCCTGGCTCTTTATGAGACAGGGAGCTAAGCACACAACAAAACTCTTAAAGAAATACTTAAAGTCGCACAATTTACACAAATGCCCGAGGGGCACGAAAAACCATATACTATACAAGTGGAATGCGAAATACTAGCAGGTAAGTAACTATTCTCATAGGCTTTAGGATCGCTAGGACTGGACTACTGAACCTTTAGATTACAAGCAGGAGGCCTAGGGACGTCGTGTGCAGAGTGGGAACTCTCACGCGTAAGGCGGGAAAAAGTCTATGGAGGCTAGTAAAAGCAAAGTTAGTGTTTTCGGGCGAACCCGACTAGGTAGGTCAAAAACGAAAGTGGATCTAGACACTTAGAGAGTTGGTCTACGCTGGAGCACCGGAGTACTCGGTTTACCTAGCCCAGGGGCTGCGGCTGCATAGGGTTCAAAATATCGTCGGGTGTCTTCGTTGATGAACCAGGAGCCTGAAGAAAGAAGTTGCTGGCAGGCGACCAGTGAAGAAGTTCTTGGGGATCCAAGCCTGGATCGGAGAAGAGGAAGACCTGTAAGCAGAGGGGACTAAGTTCTGAATCACTAGCCAGTGATTTAGGTGGGCACCAGAGTGGCACCGGGCGAAGTCACCTCAACCAGGTGAGTGGGCGCTGCTGGGCTCTGCAGTCTCTCGGACCAGGAGGCGTTGTCGGCAACCAGGATGGAGGTGCGAGCTGTCCCACGAAGATATCTGCTGTCGACGTCGCTGGACCCAGGATTGGGGCAACAAGTCTTGGTAAATGCAAGCCCACGCGGTGGACTTAAAATGGCATCTGGAGTGGACCAGGAGGGTCCAGGGTGCTCCTCTGTTGGAGGGGAGCAAGGGCCAGTCTGGAGCAACCAGACCAGCGGTGTTTGTTGTCGAAATTCGTCGTCACAGGGCCACTAGCCATCGGGCAAGCGACCTGGACAACGCGGTGAGCAGCAAAGAGCAGAAGGGCCCCACGCAGATCTCGTGGATGCAGGGGAGCTGAACTTCGGTGCTGGAGCTGCTCAGGGTTGGGGCTTCTCTTACCCCAAAGCACTCGGTCGAGGGTCACTCGGGAGTCGTTCTGGTCAAGCGTCGTGCAGTCTTGGAAGATGGCCGGTCCCTCGAGGTCTCGTCACACCCACGAATCACAGCTGGGCTGATGATGCAGGTAGAGGTCAGAGGTGCCAGGGAAGCCGGTTCTCGTCGAGCTGGGCAGTCTTGATCCGGTGAGGAGACTTACAGCAGACCGCGATGCTTGGTTGGTGCCTGCTGCTGCAGGGTGACTACTCCTTAGTCACAAGGGAGAAATCTTAGGAATAAGTCTTGAGTTCCTTTCGTGGAAAGTAGTTTCAGGATTCAAAGATGATCTAATTTGGAAGGGGGCCTGCTCCTACCTTTATCCTGCAAAAGGGGGCTGGCGCGCGACTAAGTCCTGCCCTATGGGTGGGACTAGGAGGGGGGTGGTTACACCCCTCTCCTTTGGCGGGCTTTCCCCAGATCAGGGGCTGGAGAGACCCTGGAACTGGTTCAAGCCGGCCTATGCACAGTGAGCACCGGGGTGCCACTTGCAGTCACCTTCCTCTAAAGCCCTGCCTACCAGGGATACACAAAATCCTGTCTGGGACGGTGCTAGCACCGCCCCTGGCAGGAAACCCTTTGTCCTTGCCTCCTGTGCTGGGAGGACTCCCAGCAGCAGGAGGGCAGACTTGTGTCTCGGTGGCAGCATCCATCTTGTGGAGCTGAGGCTATGTCTGACTTTAACCGGGGTTACAGGTTACATACATGTCGTGTCCCTCTAGAAGGGTGGAATGCTAACCCCGTCGCCAGAATTGGCGAGGGGTTAGTATTCCAATTCGTGTGACACCTTACTCGACATGTTTTGATAAAGCGATACCAGAGTTGGCATATAACCGCGAGGATTATAATGCACTTAAGAGTATATGGTATGCGTTATCATGGAACAGCTATTAGGACTTGGTTCCGCAAGCTGCAAACGGGCTCAGCTCATGCCAGAGCACCATTTCACCTTATTCCACGCACTCTGCCTTCAGGATTGTTAAGGCCTGCCATAGGAGTGACTGATAGGAGATCTGTGTGTCCATTGTAGGTTTAGATATAGGAATACTATATCTAAAGCAAAGGGTGATTACACCACCTTGCCCCAGCTGTCAAGCAGCCAGTTGTGTCTGGTTTAGTTAGTCAACCCAGGGGTGGCATAATACATGCTGCAGCCCCAGGGAGACTTCTGGGTGCACCTCAGCCCTGGGTACAGGGACTTGGAGAGGGCCCAGTGCCAATTCAGTACCTGGGTACAATTTGGAGTAGAGAGAACAGCTAGGCTGTGGGTCTGATTAGCAGGCCCACAGCCAGGGAAAGTCGTAAACCAGTGAAGCAAAAAGCAAAAATCTGGGTGATCATAGGATTGCAGACCCTACTCTCCTACATGACCCCCCCCCAAACTTTGGGACAATAAGCTAACCTTGACCAGGTGAGTCTTCTTGCTCTAAGTGGAAATACCTGGAGAGCCCATCAGCATGCATTGCCATGATCAGTACCAGGTCTATGCTCCACTGTAAAATCCATCCCCTGTAGGGAAATGGACCACCTAAGTAGTTTGGGGTTTTCACCCTTCATCTGATTTAGCCATAAGAGGGGCTTATGGTCGGTCTGAATCCTAAAGTGAGTGCCAAACAAGTATGACCTCAACTTTTTCAGGGCCCACACCACAGCAAAGGCCTCCCTCTCAATAGCTGACCAATTTTTCTCTCTGGGGGTCAGCCTTCTGCTAATAAAAGCAATGGGCTGGTCGTTACCATCAAAATTCAGCTGAGATAGAACAGCTCCCACACCCAACTCAGAAGCATCTGTTTGGACAATGAAGGTCTTGGAGTAGTCTGGACTCTTTAGGATAGGTGCTGTGCACATGGCCTGCTTTAGGTCATTGAATGCTTTCTGACAGCTTGCTGTCCACTGAACTTTCTTTGGCATCTTTTTACTTGTCAGGTCATTAAGTGGAGTCACAATGGACCCATAATTCTTGACAAATTTCCTATAGTACCCAGTCAGGCCCAAGAAAGCTCGAACCTGAGTCTGGGTGGTTGGAGGAGCCCAGTCCTTGATGGCCTGTATCTTGCTCTCCAAGGGTTGAACCTGGCCTCCACCTACAAGGTGGCCCAGGTATACAACCTGTGTCTGCCCTATCTGGCACTTAGGGGCCTTGATAGTGAGACCTGCCTTCTGCAGTGCCTCTAACACTTTCCTCAGGTGGACCAGGTGATCCTCCCAGGTGGAACTAAAGACAGCTATATCATCCAGATATGCTGCACAGAAGTCATCCAACCCAGTGAGAACTTGATTCACCAGCCTTTGGAAGGTGGCAGGTGCATTTTTCAAACCAAAGGGCATTACCACAAATTGATAATGCCCACCAGGGGTAGAAAATGCTGTCTTGGGCTTGGCCTCCTCAGCTAACCTGATTTGCCAATAACCAGCTGTCAGGTCAAATGTACTTAAGTAGTTGGCAGAAGCCAATCTATCTATAAGTTCATCTGCTCTTGGTATTGGGTGGGCATCAGTCTTAGTGACTGCATTGAGTCCTCTGTAGTCTACGCAAAACCTCATCTCTTTCTTACCACCCTGGGTGTGAGGCTTTGGCACTAGAACTACTGGGCTAGCCCAAGGGCTATCTGAGGGCTCAATGACTCCCAGCTCCAACATTTTCTGCACTTCTGTCTTGATGTAGTCTCTGACATGATCAGGCTGTCTGTAGATTTTACTCTTGACAGGCAGACTGTCTCCAGTGTCAACTTCATGGGTACACCAATCAGTCTGACTGGGGGTCAGAGAGAACATATGTCTAAAGGATTGCAGAACTTGTCTACAATCCTGTTGCTGATGTTCAGAGAGGCTGCCACAAAAGACAACATCATCTACTGATCCATCATCAGGATTCTGAGTGAGCAGGTCTGGGAGAGGGTCACTCTCTTCCTCCTGTCCCTCATCTGTGGCCATGAGCAAGCTCATGTCCTTCCTGTTGACATATGCCTTGAGCCTGTTCACATGGAGCACCCTGAGGGGGCTCCTGGGAGTTCCAAGGTCCACCAGGTAGGTGACCTCTCCCTTTTGCTCAATGATGGTGTGGGGCCCAGACCATTTGTCTTTGAGTGCTGCTGGGGCCACTGGCTCCAGCACCCACACTTTCTGTCCAGGCTTGTACACAGTCAGGACAGCCTTCTGGTCATGCCAAGCTTTTTGGAGTTCTTGGCTGGCCTCAAGGTTTTTAGATGCCTTCTCCATGTATTCAGCCATCCTGGAGCGGAGACCAAGTACATAGTCCATTATGTTGGTTGCAGGCTTTTTGAGAGGTCTCTCCCATCCTTCCTTCACCAAACACATGGGTCCTCTTACAGGATGCCCATACAGAAGTTCAAAAGGGCTGTAGCCAACCCCCTTCTGTGGGACCTCTCTGTAAGCAAACAAGAGGCAGGGTATCAGGACATCCCATCTACGCCTGAGCTTTTCAGGTAGTCCATGAATCATCCCTTTGAGGGTCCTGTTGAATCTTTCAACAAGCCCATTGCACTGTGGGTGATAGGGTGTGGTGAACTTGTAGTTGACACCACATTCCTTCCACATTGCAGTCAGATATCCTGACATGAAGTTTGCACCTCTGTCAGAAACAACCTCCTTAGGGAAGCCCACTCTGGAGAACACTCCAACTAGGGCTCTTGCCACTACAGGTGCTGTAGTGGTCCTAAGTGGAATAGCTTCAGGATACCTGGTGGCATGGTCCACCACCACCAGTATAAACTTGTGCCCTGATGCTGTCTGGGGTTCCATTGGACCAACAATGTCAATCCCCACTCTTTCAAAGGGAACCCCCACCACAGGTAGTGGTATGAGGGGGGCCTTTGTTGTGCCACCTGACTTACCACTGGCTTGGCAAGTGACACAGGAGCGACAAAACTCCTTGGTATTCTCATTCATGTGAGGCCAGTGAAAGTGTGAGACAAGTCTGTCCCAAGTCTTTGTCTGACCTAAGTGACCTGCAAGGGGAATCTCATGGGCCAAGGTGAGAAGGAACCCCCTCTGAGACAAGGGGGTGACCAGCCTCCTGGTTGCACCAGGCGTGGGGTCTCTTGACTCAGAGTACAGGAGTCCATCTTCCCAGTATACCCTGTGGGCACCTGTGGCGTTCCCTGCAGCCGCAGCAGCAGCCTGCTGTCTGAGGGGTTCAAGGGAAGGGCAGTCTAACTGTGCCTTCCCCAGGTCTTCTCTGGAGGGTCCCCCTGAGCCCAGAAACTCAACTTGATCAAGTTCAAGCTCTTTAGGCTCAGTTTCCCTCAGCTCTCTCAGATCAGCCTCCTCAGAGACTTGATCCTCAACCTGGGGCAAGGGGGAAGGCAATGCCTTAACCCTACTGCTCTTCTTCTTGGAAGGTGTCTGGTCCATTGTTCCAGGATCCAGCACCTGTTCAGTGGGGCATCTTCTGGCCTGTGACCTAGTCACAGCAAGCACATGTGCTGGCAAGCCTAACATTTCCATGTGAGTCCTCTGCTCCACTTCTGACCATAGTGATTGTAGGAAGGTAGATCCCTGACTATGGTTGCCCCCAACTTTTTGCCTTGTGTTTTGCTGGTTTTCTGACTTAGTTGACCTGGGGCCCTGCTATTCAGGACCCCAGGCCTACTGCTCTCTCTGTAAAATGGATTCCATGTACCCCAGGTACATATCTAATTGGATACTGAGTCACCTTATCAGTCCCTGTACAGTGTACCTTAGGTACCCAAGGCATAGGTGTAACCAGGGCCTACCAGGGGCTGCAGCATGTATTATGCCATCCCTGGCTGGCCATCCAGATCTGACACAACTGGCTGCACGACAGCTGGGGCAAGGTGGTGTAATCACCCTTTGCTTTAGATATAGTATACCTATATCTAACCCTAAAAATGGACACACAGATCTCCTATCAGTCACTCCTATGGCAGGCCTTAACAATCCTGAAGGCAGAGTGCTTGGAATCGTGTGAGATTGTGCTCTGGCATGAGCTGAGCCTGTCTGCGGCTTTCGGGATCCATCCCTTAGCCGTTTCCATGATATCGCATACCATATACTCTTAAGTGCATTATAATCCTCGCGGTTATATGCCAACTCTGGTATCGCTTTATCAAAACATGTCGAGTAAGGTGTCATACGAACTGGAATACTAACCCCTCGCCAATTCTGGTGACGGGGTTAGCATTCCACCCTTCTAGAGGGACACGACATGTATGTAACCTGTAACCCCGGTTAAAGTCAGACATAGCCTTAGCTCCACAAAATGGATGCTGCCACCGAGACACAAGTCTGCCCTCCTGCTGCTGGGAGTCCTCCCAGAGCAGGAGGCAAGGACAAAGGGTTTCCTGTCAGGGGCGGTGCCAGCACCGTCCCAGATAGGATTTTGTGTATCCTAGGTAGGCAGGGCTTTAGAGGAAGGTGACTGCAAGTGGCACCCCGGTGCTCACTGTGCATAGGCTGGCTGAAACCAGTTCCAGGGGCACTCCAGCCCCTGGCCTGGGGAAAGCCCGCCAAAGGAGAGGGGTGTAACCACCCCCTCCTAGTCCCACCCATAGGGCAGGACTTAGTCGCGTGCCAGCCCCTTTTTGCAGGATAAAGGTAGGAACTGGCCCCCTTCCAAATCAGATCATCTTTGAATCCTGAAACTACTTTCCACGAAAGGAACTCCAGACTTCTTCCCAAGATTCTCCCTTGTGACTAAGGAGTAGTCACCCTGCAGCAGCAGGCACCAACCAAGTATCGCGGTTTGTTGCCAGTCTCTCCTTCGGATCAAGACTGCTCTAGCACGACGAGAACCAGCTTCCCTGGCACCTCTGACCTCAACCTACATCATCAGCCCAGCTGTGATCCGTGGGTGCGACGAGACCTCGAGGGACCGGCCATCTTCAGAACTGCACGACGCTTGTCCAGCACGACTCCCGAGTGACCCTCGACTGAGTGCTTTGGGGTAAGAGAAGCCCCGACCCTGAGCAGCTCCAGCACTGAAGTTCAGCCCCCCTGCATCCACGAGATCTGCGTGGGGCCCTTCTGCTCTTTGCTGCCAACCGCGTTGTCCAGGTCGCTTGCCCGTTGGCTAGTGACCCCTTCACGACGCTCCACGACGACAACTACTGCTGGTCTGGTTGCTCCAGACTAGCCCTTGCTTCCCTCCAACAGAGGAGCACCCTGGACCCTCCTGGTTCACTCAAGACGCCATTTTAGGTCCACCGCGTGGGCCTTGCATTTGCCAAGACTTGTTGCCCAATCCTGGGTCCAGCGACGTCGACAGCAAGAACCTTCGTGGGACAGCTCGCACCTCCATCCTGGTCGCCGACAACGCCTCCTGGTCCGAGAGACTGCAGAGCCCAGCAGCGCCCACTCACCTGGCTGAGGTGACTTCGTCCGGTGCCATCCTGGTGCCCACTCAAATCACTGGCTAGTGATTCAGAACTTGGTCCCCTCTGCTTACAGGTTTCTTCTTCCCTGATCCAGGCTTGGATCACTCCGAACTTTCTTCACTGGCCGCCTGCCAGCAACTCTTTCTTCAGGCTCCTGGATCTTCAACGAGGGTTTCCGATGCAACTTCAACCCTATGCAGCCGCAGCCCCTGGGCTAGGTAACCTGAGTACTCCGGTGCTCCAGCATAGTCGAACACCCTAAGTGTTCGGATCCACTCTTGTTTTCGACCCACCTAGTCGGGTTCGCCCGAGAACAGTAACTTTGCAACTGCTAGCCTCCATAGACTTTTTCCCGCCTTACGCGTGAGAGTTCCCACTCTGCACACGACGTCCACAGGCCTCCTGCATCTAATCCCAGTGTTTAGAATTGTAGGCCTAGCGATTCCTGAGTCTAGAAAAGTACTACTTACCTGCTAGCAAGTTCGCATTCCACTTACTGTGTATATGGTTTTTCGTGCCCCTAGGGCATTTGTGTAAATTGTGCGACTTAAAGTATTTTCTTAAGAGTTTTGTTATGTGCTTAGCTCCCTGACTCATAAAGAGTTCAGGGTAGTCTTGTTATAAATAAATAACTGTTTATTTTCATAACAACTTGTATGGTGTCCTTTCACTTGGTGTTCAAGGGGTAATGTGATGGTAAAACAGCTGGCTTAACACGCCCTCTAGAGTCTTAGCCTTAGACTGCTCGTATCCATGCTACTAGGATAGCTGGTCTATAAGGTTGACTTACAACCAATCATCAATAAGGGTTGTTTGGACTGATACAAAGTGCTCACTAGAATAGTGAACATTATATATCAGGCCAACTTCTCACATTGGTGGCAGCGGTGGGATTTGAGCTTGCTGTTGTTTTACCACACATATCCTAAGAATATCATTTGAAAGATCACATAAGTACTAAAGGTACATATAACTTAGCTTAGAATACTCTGAGTTCTACTGAACCAGCTGTTGTAGCTCCTAGGGCCTAGCACACCCTAAACTACAACTCTAGCCAGGGATCAGTAGGTAAACATATAGTGTAGGTAAGTGCACCACTTACACCTCACTAGAAAAGCATGTCTACCCATGGAGAGTCTACTGAGACTCCCCTTGTGGTTATTGACCCTCCACAGGTCAAATCAAGATATGCAGCTCTCAGTTTCCAGGAGAGGAGACAAGTGTGTACCTCCAGGAAACTGAAACAGGGGTCTAACCCCACCATTCCCTTTCTGATAGGTCTCTTAGAGACATATGATGCCAGAAAGATTTCTCAGTTAGATGGGAATATGCCAGCCTTAGAGGGTACCACTGGGGATCCAGACCTCCTTGACACTGAAAATGCAGTTGAGGAGGAGGATCTAGAGGAACTCTCTGAGGGTGAGGCAAACAAGGGTCCTGAGTTAGTCAGCAGACTCACTAGGGCCAACTTAGACCTACTTGGGGAAGGATCTGGGGGACCCCCAGTACTGACCCTGATGAGGCCTAACCTTGGAGTTAGGAGAGATAGATCTCTTTCTAGGGACTCCATTAGATCTCTGCACTCTAATGCCTCTTCTCAGAGGAGAGGGAACTCTCCACAAAGGAGATTGACTTCCCCTCAGAGAAGAGAGCATGAAGCAAGGATGAGACAAGCTAAACTGAGGATTGAAAGGGAAGAACTTGCCCTGGCCAAAGAGAAGCTTGCCTTTGCTAGAGAGCAGCAGATGAGTGGGTTAGCTCCCACTGGTGGCAGCAATCTCCCAAGAGAAAAAGAGAAGGGTTTAGATACTAAACACCTGACAAAGATAGTGCCCCCCTTTAAACAAGGGGATGACATCCAGAAATGGATGGCTGCTTTGGAGAGGGCCTGCACTGTGCAGTGCATTCCCCAAAGTCAGTGGGCAGCTATACTGTGGCTCTCCTTTGATGGCAAAGGTAGAGATAAGCTCCTCACTACTAGAGTTGAGGATGCTAACAATTACCAGGTCCTGAAAAATACACTGGTTGATGGGTTTGGCTTAACCACTGAGCAGTACAGGTTGCTGTTCAGAGACACCCAGAAAACTCAGTCTCAGGACTGGTCTGACTTTGTTGATTGTGCCACTAAGGCTTTGGAAGGCTGGCTACTGGGTAGCAAGGTTACTGACTTCACAGGATTGTATAATCTTATTATGAGAGAGCAAGTCTTAAATAATTGTCAGAACCAGTTATTACACCAGCACCTGGTAGACTCTGATCTGACCTCTCCACAAGAATTGGGTAAGAGGGCAGACAAATGGGTCAGAACCAGGATTAGGCCCAAGAACCAAGGTGGTGACCAGAAAAAGGAATCAACCAAGCCTCAAGAGAAGGGTGGGAATAAATCTCCAGATCAAACCACATCAGGGCCCCAAAAATCCTCTGAGGGGGGTGGGTCCCAGAATCCTTCTAATAACCAGAAGAAACCTTATTGTTATCCCTGTAAACAGGTGGGTCATTTGAAAACTGACAGCAGTTGCCCAAAGAATAACAATAAGGAGAACATACCCCCAAGTAACATTCCCAAACCTCCTGTTACTATTAGTAGTAATCCCCCAGGTGGTGGGAGTGCCCCCAAGAATTTGGGTGCATTTACTTTGGGAGTTCCTGGGGACTCTGGCCTAACCAGGTCCCCAAACTTAGATACTCTTGTCTGTGAGACTGGCATGGGGTTTGCCAACTTCACAACTTGTCCCAACACTTTGGGCAAGTACAGACAGGAGCCCCTCATCAATGGTATAAAAGTTGAGGCCTATAGAGATACAGGGGCTAGCATCACCATGGTGACTGAGAGTCTAGTCCCCTCAAGGCAACTTGTAACTGGTGCCACATACCAGGTGACCAATATTGATGGAGTACAGAGAGATCATCCCATGGCAGTGGTCAATCTCAGCTGGGGAGGTTTCACTGGCCACAAGAGAGTGGCAGTGTCACCAAACTTGCCTGTAGATTGCCTACTGGGGAATGATTTAGAGCTCTCAGCCTGTGCTGAAGTAGAGCAAGAAATCCATTCTAAAATGGTAAACTTCCATGGTAAGGTTAGTGGGGCAGTGGTAGCCACAGCCCCAGTCCAAGATGTCCTCCCTGAACAGATCAGGAGGGCTGTGCCAGTCACAGCCCAATCTCAGACAACTTCCTTCCCAGAACAGGTTGTAAAGGCTGTGATGGTCACAGCCCACACCCAAACTGAGCCCCCTCCTGAAAAGGTTGGGAGAGTTGTGATGGCCACAGCTCAAACTCAGACAGATGATAGTGTTGTGAAGCCTGAAACTATGGATCACTCCACTCAGACAGAGAGCATTGAGGAGGAAGAGAAATCTCCCTCCCACCAGACTTTAGGAAAGGATCAGCCTCCTCAGGGAACTGATCTGACCCCTTGTGAAGGAACTGCCCCAGAGGTAGTCAGGCCTAGCCTGGCAGAGCCCCTGATGTCAGTGGACCCTTCCAAGGTGGGACCCAGTCTGGAGCAGGTAACCTGCCCCTCTCTACCCTGCCTCAGTCAGCCCAGGGCTGTAGAGGTCAGGGAGGCCAGTGGTGGACCCCAAAGGGCCCCCTGTCCAAAAGAACTTCCCAATCAACAGATTAAGGGCACTGAAGCTAGTAATCCTAGCCAAGTGAAAATAAAACAGACTCCTGAGCAATGTTCCCTCTAATTATTTTCCTCTGTGTGCGGCAGAGTAAGGTCTCTGTGCGCGGCAGCCAAGGCTCTGTGCGCCAAGAACCTGACCGCGCTGTAGACCAGGGCTTTGAGTGGGATGAAAATACTCGGGGATCTTTCAAGGGGCGTAACCAATGCAATTAAGGGTGTGGCTTAAAAGTAATTAAGCTATGAATATGTGCATCGCATAGTGTGCCATCCTACTGATTTTGCTGCCTCTGTCATTACATCAAGATATATAATACAAGTAACATTACACCTACAAGAAGCCAAGACTATTGGCTTTGTCAATGGTTGTTTTTATCATCACGTAGTTTATAATAATAGGAGGATTCGAACTGACCAATATTAATTCAACTAAGTGGAAAATCCCCACCAGTAAGGCAGGCAGAAATGTGATTTGGACCTTAAACTAGTTTGTTTTCTTTTATAGGCAAAACAGAAACTCAAAAAGTGGGGGTGTCTGAGAAGCATTCTCACAGTATTAAACGTAACCCTACAACTAGGCATTCTGGTCCATTTGCCCAGGCCGGCAGAAGTTAAGGGAGCTGAAACCCTGTTATTACAGTCTGTTGTCAACTCCACACCCCCTTAACAAACCAAGCCACTAACTCTTCATAAAAACATACGAGCAGTTAATTGTATTTACTCTGCGGCAGTGTGAATACTTATTTACATGGGCGACCTAAGGTATTCTTCCTAATTTTTCAATGTTTTCACTTTGAGGAATTACCGAACCCAGTTTTTCCTTGTTCATGAAAGGGGTAGATAGGATTTACAGTAGGAGAAAGTAACTCTGGAGCCAATGATAAATTTATTGCATCTTAGTGAGTAAGTTGATGTAAGGGCTTTGGTGTACATCGCCAATGGAAATGTTCGAGAATGTCCGCAACGGTCCCAGATTGTGGGTGTTAGAATTTATTTTAAGGGCGACCGCTTTGCCCCTCTTCCTGACAGCATTCATGTTCCGACCTTGGGACTTAATTTGCAGCAGTAGAAAATCTCCATTAATAGTGCAATGTCCACCCCTCTGAGCACACTTTACGAGTTCGAAACTTCCCTTCATCTCATTTTGAGAATCAGAATGTGGAATTTGAAAAGGAAAATGGCTTTTCTGCACAACGAAATTACACACAGGTGTGCTGAACAAGTAGGGATCAGGCCTGTTGCCTTTAGGCAGTGTTTGTGAAACTTTAGCCAGATGTGAGGTTTCCTCATCCACCTCATTGGGGGCTTCGCAATGCACATATGATCATGTTGATTCTGTACACAGGGCTTAGCTACTTACTACCTTCACACCCTATTAATTTACAGCCTTGCCAACTGTGTGCAGTGCGTCCTGCATGCGCGTGCTGTGTCTCAAAACACAAACAGGCAAGTAGGAAAATCACGAAAAAAATGCATTCATCATCTGATATTACAGTACTGATGACAATTTTTAATAATACATTGTTTCTGTGAAGGACTTCCATACAATGCCTTCCCTGTTAGAGGCAGCCATGACAGGGCAGCTCAACAACAATGTTCAAGTTCAAGTTCAGAAATTTATATAGCGCACTACTCACCCAGAGGGTCTCAAGGCGCTTGAGGAGGCGGGAGTATTTACTTATCGAATATCCAAGTTTTTAATTGCTTTCTGAAGAAGAGGTGGTTCTGAGTCAGGCGAAGGTGGGTGGGGAGAGAATTCCAGGTCTTGGCTGCTAAGTAGGAGAAGGATCTTCCCCCCATGGTGGATCTGTGGATGCGAGGAATGGCAGCGAGGGCTTGGTTGGATGATCGTAGTTGGCGGGTGGGGGTGTAGAAGGATAGTCTCGTGTTGAGGCATTCGGGTCCTAGGTCTTAGAGGGCTTTGTGTGCGTGGGTGAGGAGACGGAACGTTATTCTTTTGTTGACAGGGAGCCAGTGGAGATCTCCAGGTGATCGGAAATGTGAGCTTGACGAGGGATGTCCAATATGAGTCTGGCTGATGCGTTTTGAATGCGTTGAAGTTTTTTCTGTAGTTTGGCTGTGGTTCCGGCGTAGAGGGTGTTTCCGTAATCCAGTCGGCTGGTGACAAGTGCGTGGGTGACCGTCTTTCTTGTTTCCGTGGGGATCCAACGGAAGACTTTTTTGAGCATGCGTAGGGTGTTGAAGCAGGATGAAGAGATGGCATTGGCTTGTCTGGTCATTGAGAGGGAGGAGTCTAAGATGAATCCCAGGTTACGTGCGTGGTCCGTTGGAATGGGTGCGGTTCCCAGGGCTGTTGGCCACCAAGAGTCATCCCAGGGCGAGGGGGATGATCCTAATATGAGGACTTCCGTTTTGTCCGAGTTCAGTTTTAAGCGGCTGTTCTTCATCCACTCGGCTACTTCTTTCATTCCTTCGTGTAGGTTGGTTTTGGCGGTTTTCGGGTCTTTGGTGAGGGAGAGGATCAGCTGGGTGTCATCTGCGTAGGAGATGATGTTGAGGTTGTGTTGGCGCGCGATGGATGCGAGGGGACTCATGTATACGTTGAAGAGGGTGGGACTGAGTGAAGATCCTTGTGGTACACCGCAGATGACTTTGTTAGCCTCTAATTTGAAGGGGGGGAGCCGGACTCTCTGGGTTCTTCTGGTGAGGAACGAGATGATCCAGTCCAATGCTTTTCCTTGTATTCCGATGTTGCTGAGGCGTTGTATAAGGGTGTAATGACAGACTGTGTCGAAGGCTGCGGAGAGGTCAAGTAAGATAAGGGCAACTGTTTCTCCGTTGTCCAGTAGTGTTCGGATGTCGTCTGTTGCTGCGATGAGGGCGGTTTCGGTGCTGTGTTTGGCTCGGAATCCGGATTGTGAAGGGTCGAGGGATTTGTTGGATTCGAGGAAGGCGGCGAGCTGACTATTAACGGCTTTCTCGATGACTTTGGCGGGGAAAGGGAGGAGCAATATGGGGCGGTAGTTCTTGAGTTCGGTGGGGTCTGCTGTGGGTTTCTTCAGAAGGGCGCTGAGTTCGGCATGTTTCCAGATTTCCGGGATGGTAGCGGAGTTGAAGGAACAGTTGATGACATCGCGGAGATGAGGTGCGATGATGGAGTCTGCTTTGTTGAAAATGTGGTGGGGACAAGGGTCGGTTGGTGATCCTGAGTGGATGGAGTTCATCAGGCGGATGGTGTCTTCGGTGGTGATTGGGTTCCAGGTGTAAAGGATGTTAGAGGGCGGTGTTGGATCGGAAATGGGTGGAATGGACATGTTTTCGGGTTGGTTGTCAAAGCTGTTATGTATATCGGCGATTTTGTTGTGGAAGAATGAGGATAGAGAATCGCAGAGGTCTTGGGAGGGAGAGATGTCGTTAGTGCCGGCGGTGGGGTTGGTAAATTCTTTGACGATGTTGAATAGTTCCTTGCTGTTTTGGGCATTGTTGTCAAGTCGATCCTTGAAAGCTGATTTTTTGGTGGATCGGATAAGTTGGTGGTGTTTGCGGGTGGCGTTCTTGAAGGTGGCTAGGTTATCAGTGGTTGGGTTTTTTCTCCAAGTTTTCTCGAGAGTACGACAGAGCTTCTTGGATTTCTTGAGTTCATCGTTGAACCAGGGGGCTTTTTTGCTACCTTGCTTGATTAGATGCTTTTTCAAGGGTGCAAGTTCGTCGGCGCTATGGGTGATCCATTGGGTGAGGTTAGTGGCTGCTTGGTTAGGGTCCGATGATTTGTTGGGGGAGTTTTGGTGAAGCGATGTGAAGAGTTGTTCGGTGGTGATTTTGTTCCAATTTCTTCGAGGAATAGGTAGTGGGGGTTCTGGGTCGTGGGTTTTTTGTAGTTGAAGTGAACGCAACTGTGGTCCATCCAATGGAGAGCTGAGGTGTGATCGAAGGAGATGTGCTTGCTGGAGGTGAAGATAGGGTCGAGCGTGTGTCCGGCGTAGTGGGTGGGGGTGTCTACAAGTTGTTTGAGTCCTAGATTGGCCCGGTTATCCAGAAGGGTGGTGGTATTGTTGTCGTTTTTCTTTTCCAGGTGGAAGTTGAGGTCTCCCAGTAGAATGTAGTTCTCGGAGGGGAGGGCATATGGGCTGATGAAGTCAGCGATGTCTTCGCTGAATTGTGTGCGGGGACCTGGTGGTCTGTAGATGAGGGTGCCTCTGAGTGTAGTTTTGTGGTCGGTGTGAATCTGGAAGTGAAGGTGTTCGGCGGAAGCGAGGTTATCATCAGAACTAGTCGTGATGCGGATGGTGTTCTTATGAACGATGGCGATGCCTCCTCCAGTTTGGTTGGTGCGATCTTTTCGGATGATCTTGTAGGCTTCTGGGATGGCTATGGCGATGTCGGGCGCTGATGAGGCGTTCATCCATGTTTCTGTGAGGAAGGCGACGTCCGGCGATGTAGTGTCGAGTAGGCTCCAAAGTTCAACGGACTGAGCGGGTGTTGATCAGGATGCACTTTAGGTGGTTAGTGTCGGAGCTCTGTTTGGAGTTTGTGGATTTGGTGTGGGTTCTGATGCAGTTGAACTTGCAGGAGTGGCAAGCGAAGGGTCCATGGGTGTGACCTGGGGCGGCTTGGTAGCAGTCTGGGAGGTGGCCGGGGTTAAGTGCTGAGAGGGATGCGGTGTTATAAGTAATGCGGGCGGACTGGGAAGTGCGGGGGCCAGAGGGTCTGGCGCTGGGCGCGGTCCAGGTGCGGACGGGCGTAGACGGGCTTACCTTTGGCGCACCTTCGGCGCGCATGGGGCGCGACCGCTGCGCGTGAACGCTGCGCGTAAATCCATCTGTCATAAGTGGATAGAGGAGGGGGGCGGAGCGTGGGAGGAGCAGCTGGGAGGCGGGAGCGGGGTGGAGAGGCTGGCTACGGGCACAACAAACAAAATGGCAGATGAAAACAAAGCTGAAACAGGGCGAGATTGGGGCACACATATGAAGCACAATCAGGCAATAATTAATAATTTTAAATTCCAGCAATGCGAGCGCCACAAATTAAATGCAAAGGACAATAGCAGGCACAAAATCTTAGCGTGTAATGCCAACAAGCGCTACGATACAAAGGACGATAGCAGGCACAAGATCTATGCGTGTAATGTTCACAAGCGCTACGATACACAGGCAGCAATATTGTAACAGGCAAGCAGTGAGAGCCAAGCGCAGCGGTATCCAGGCAGGGAGCGTGGGGAGCGACCGCTTCTCACAGAGTCAGAGAGGTCACAATACTGCTGCAGAGTTCAAAGGTCAAAGAGGGTGAGGGGGGTTGGCAAGGGGGAGGGGGGAAGAAGGAAAGGGGGGAAAGAAGGGAGGAAAGGGGGAGAAAAAAGAGAGAGAAAAGAAGGGGGGGAAAGAGAAAATGTTTGGAAGGAAGGAAGAAAAGTGTTGTTATCAGATGCAGGAAGGTTCTCATCTAAGAAGTCACAAAAAATTATCTCCAACACTTCGGAGAAAAACACCAGCTGAGTAAACTTGCGTAGAAACGAATGCTCTGAATAGTGGATAAAAAATAAAAAATAAAAAATGAAGACAAGATAAAGAACTTAAATAATAACAGAAAGAACCTGAGCTGCCTAGTTAAATATGGTATCAATGAGGTATTACCTAGAGAGAAAGAGGAATTCTTTGAACTTAGCTGGTCCCAGAAACCGCAGTGATGAACACGTAGATGGAGGGTAATGGATGTAAAAAGTATGGATGTAAAAAGTATCGCTGAGATATCAGGTGTCTGTCTAAAGATGATCCTATACAACCTGCCATAGAGGGAGAAAAAAGGGGGAGGGGGGAGAGGGAAAGAAAATGACAAGATATAAACCTGCCAAAACGGTAGAGTTAACCTTACACTGGGTGCATCGAGAATATGGGATAATAAGAATATGCTAAGTTACCTTAATACCGGTAAATCTAATTCAGGCTCGAGGGAAATGCATAGCGATGGACTGTGTCCGTTGTTAACACTGCTGAGCTCATGGAATGAACATGATGTAATCAGGCAAACAATCTGGGGAGAAACACGGGCCATAAACTGTTAGAAACGAGGAAAGAACAGCTGATGAAAAAGTGATGTGACACAGATATTTAATAGATCTACCACGCGGTTGTGTCATAACCTAGAAGGCAGTCTGCAATTGCCTTGCCCATAAAAGATCGAGTGTCAGAGGCCACAGTTCAAGAAGCAGACCCAAATACATACACATGAAAGAACAGTTGTGTACACAATGAATATAACGTAATGTGCCGGGCCGTGACAAAAGAACAGCCTATTTCTATAAAGTATCTCAACAAAAAATATTAGAGAAAACGGCGCTTCTAATCACGGACTTACAGATAATAATTAAACTCCAGCTCCAGTGTAGCGCCGGCACTTCTCGGAAGTTGTCCGCTTAAATATTAAAAATGTACAACAGAGGCAAAACGGGCTTTAAAGCATTGGCATAATCATACCATTTTTGCACGCACAGGGCTAAATCGAGCACAAAGCATTTGCACTCGGAATCTGCAGGACGTGTGCTTTACACGTCGTGCCTTTGCACTTGCTGCATTTTTAATGGATCACGGCTGGGGCTGATAGTGGGCCATTGTGAAAATATTCCTGTTAATGCGCTGCAATTAACAGGAATATTTTCACAATGGCCCACCATCAGCCCCAGCCGTGATCCATTAGAAATGCAGCAAGTGCAAAAGCACGACGTGTGCTTAACACGTCATGCTTTCAGACTTGCTGCATTTCTTTTCTCATTAGAGCACGGCTGGCTGCTGATTTTGGGCCATTCTGAAAATATTCCTGTTAATTGCAGCACATGACGGGTGCTGTGATTAACAGGAATACTTTTACAATGGCCTCAGGCAACCAGTTAAATTGCCATTTTTTGCCGCTCGCGTTTTAAAAGCGGGCGGCGGCGAGAACGTGTGCGCGCTCCACAAGTAGCACTGCGCGCTCGGTACCTTAAAGGTGCGCTGGAGCGCAGCCGCGCACGTTAGAGGGAACGCTGCTCCTGAGGGATCCCCCTTAAATTTAGTTAGGGACCTCCCACAGATGGACACTGTTGGGCACAGCCAAACCTGGGACCTGAGGGCCCCAAACCTGACCTGTCCCTCCAGTAAGCCAAACAGAGGGACCCAACTTCCAGCTGTAGGTAGCCAGAGGTTGACCCTGAGAGCCCAAAACAACTCAGTCTTTGAAAGAAAGGCCTCTATGGTGGAAAATGATTGGAGGAAGCTGAGCCCAAAATTAGTGGAGCCTCACTTCAGTGCTCCATTTCAGCACCAGCCTTTTACTTTGCCAAAGCACACCACAGGTAGGGATTCCCTATGGTGGAGACCCTCAGACACACTTAGGGTGAGGGATTGCTTAGTGGACCATGAGATAGGGGGTAACCATGCCAGTGCTGGTACTTCCTTATATGGCCACTCAGGCAATATAGGCTTACCTGGCAAGGATAGCCTTATCTCCTTTCGTTTGGAGGGGGGGTTATGTAGGAAGGTCGATCCCTGACTATGGTTGCCCCCAACTTTTTGCCTGGTGTTTTGCTGGTTTTCTGACTTAGTTGATCTGGGGCCCTGCTATTCAGGACCCCAGGCCTACTGCTCTCTCTGTAAAATGGATTCTATGTACCCCAGGTACATATCTAATTGGATACTGAGTCACCTTATCAGTCCCTGTACAGTGTACCTTAGGTACCCAGGGCATAGGTGTAACCAGGGCCTACCAGGGGCTGCAGCATGTATTATGCCACCCCTGGCTGGCCATCCAGATCTGACACAACTGGCTGCACGACAGCTGGGGCAAGGTGGTGTAATCACCCTTTGCTTTAGATATAGTATACCTATATCTAACCCTAAAAATGGACACACAGATCTCCTATCAGTCACTCCTATGGCAGGCCTTAACAATCCTGAAGGCAGAGTGCTTGGAATCGTGTGAGATGGTGCTCTGGCATGAGCTGAGCCTGTCTGCGGCTTTCGGGATTCATCCCTTAGCCGTTTCCATGATATCGCATACCATATACTCTTAAGTGCATTATAATCCTCGCGGTTATATGCCAACTCTGGTATCGCTTTATCAAAACATGTCGAGTAAGGTGTCATACGAATTGGAATACTAACCCCTCGCCAATTCTGGCGACGGGGTTAGCATTCCACCCTTCTAGAGGGACACGACATGTATGTAACCTGTAACCCCGGTTAAAGTCAGACATAGCCTTAGCTCCACAAAATGGATGCTGCCACCGAGACACAAGTCTGCCCTCCTGCTGCTGGGAGTCCTCCCAGAGCAGGAGGCAAGGACAAAGGGTTTCCTGTCAGGGGCGGTGCCAGCACCGTCCCAGACAGGATTTTGTGTATCCTAGGTAGGCAGGGCTTTAGAGGAAGTTGACTGCAAGTGGCACCCCGGTGCTCACTGTGCATAGGCCGGCTGAAACCAGTTCCAGGGGCACTCCAGCCCCTGGCCTGGGGAAAGCCCGCCAAAGGAGAGGGGTGTAACCACCCCCTCCTAGTCCCACCCATAGGGCAGGACTTAGTCGCGTGCCAGCCCCTTTTTGCAGGATAAAGGTAGGAACTGGCCCCCTTCCAAATCAGATCATCTTTGAATCCTGAAACTACTTTCCACGAAAGGAACTCCAGACTTCTTCCCAAGATTCTCCCTTGTGACTAAGGAGTAGTCACCCTGCAGCAGCAGGCACCAACCAAGTATCGCGGTTTGTTGCCAGTCTCTCCTTCGGATCAAGACTGCTCCAGCACGACGAGAACCGGCTTCCCTGGCACCTCTGACCTCAACCTACATCATCAGCCCAGCTGTGATCCGTGGGTGCGACGAGACCTCGAGGGACCGGCCATCTTCAGAACTGCACGACGCTTGTCCAGCACGACTCCCGAGTGACCCTCGACTGAGTGCTTTGGGGTAAGAGAAGCCCCGACCCTGAGCAGCTCCAGCACCGAAGTTCAGCCCCCCTGCATCCACGAGATCTGCGTGGGGCCCTTCTGCTCTTTGCTGCCAACTGCGTTGTCCAGGTCGCTTGCCCGTTGGCTAGTGACCCCTTCACGACGCTCCACGACGACAACTACTGCTGGTCTGGTTGCTCCAGACTAGCCCTTGCTCCCCTCCAACAGAGGAGCACCCTGGACCCTCCTGCTCCACTCAAGACGCCATTTTAGGTCCACCGCGTGGGCCTTGCATTTGCCAAGACTTGTTGCCCAATCCTGGGTCCAGCGATGTCGACAGCAAGAACCTTCGTGGGACAGCTCGTACCTCCATCCTGGTCGCCGACAACGCCTCCTGGTCCGAGAGACTGCAGAGCCCAGCAGCGCCCACTCACCTGGCTGAGGTGACTTCGTCCGGTGCCATCCTGGTGCCCACTCAAATCACTGGCTAGTGATTCAGAACTTGGTCCCCTCTGCTTACAGGTTTCTTCTTCCCTGATCCAGGCTTGGATCACTCCGAACTTTCTTCACTGGCCGCCTGCCAGCAACTCTTTCTTCAGGCTCCTGGATCTTCAACGAGGGTTTCCGACGCAACTTCAACCCTATGCAGCCGCAGCCCCTGGGCTAGGTAACCTGAGTACTCCGGTGCTCCAGCATAGTCCAACACCCTAAGTGTTCGGATCCACTCTTGTTTTCAACCCACCTAGTCGGGTTCGCCCGAGAACAGTAACTTTGCAACTGCTAGCCTCCATAGACTTTTTCCCGCCTTGCGCGTGAGAGTTCCCACTCTGCACACGACGTCCACAGGCCTCCTGCATCTAATCCCAGTGTTTAGAATTGTAGGCCTAGCGATTCCTGAGTCTAGAAAAGTACTACTTACCTGCTAGCAAGTTCGCATTCCACTTACTATGTATATGGTTTTTCGTGCCCCTAGGGCATTTGTGTAAATTGTGCGACTTAAAGTATTTTCTTAAGAGTTTTGTTATGTGCTTAGCTCCCTGACTCATAAAGAGTTCAGGGTAGTCTTGTTATAAATAAATAACTGTTTATTTTCATAACAACTTGTGTGGTGTCCTTTCACTTGGTGTTCAAGGGGTAATGTGATGGTAAAACAGCTGGCTTAACACGCCCTCTAGAGTCTTAGCCTTAGACTGCTCGTATCCATGCTACTAGAATAGCTGGTCTATAAGGTTGACTTACAACCAATCATCAATAAGGGTTGTTTGGACTGATACAAAGTGCTCACTAGAATAGTGAACATTATATATCAGGCCAACTTCTCACAGTGATGACTCCAAATCATTGCCCAACAAACAATCCACTGGGAGGTCTGAACTAACCACAACTTTCATTTGGCCACTTACCCCTCCCCAGGAGAAAGCAACAATCGCCATACTATGACTGGTAGTGACGTTGCTGGCATTGGTCACCAGGAAATCTGTACCCGGCATGATCTGTCCAGGGTCCACAAAGTTAGGTGTCACCATGGTGACACTGGCACAAGTGTCCCTATAGGCCTGAGCCATTTTGCCATTTACCAAAGGTGTCTGCCTGTATTTGCCCAAAGTATTGGGACTGACATCAGGGGACATATCCATATCCCCTGTACAGACAAGGACAGCCTGAGTGAGTGTGCCAACTAATTTGTCAGACCCCTCAGTTCCCAAGGTTAACCCAACTATTCCCTTGGGAGGTGCACTACCACTACTGACTGTACTAGGGGGTGCAGTTGCCTTAGGGGCTGTAGTGGTAGGAGTTTGCCCTCCTCTTTTGGTGCACTCACTAAACCAGTGAGACTTACTTTTACAGTACTGGCACCACCTTTTTGACTGGCCTTCTTGAGTCTTCTTTTTCTGCTGTGAAGCCTGACCCCCACCCTCTTTGGTTTGTTGGGGACCTGTTGAAGACTTCTGGTCATTTTGTTCACTCTTGTTACTACCCTTCTGGTCTGCTTTCTTCTGACCACCCTGGTTCTGAGTCTGGTTCTGCTTGACCCTTGTTCTGACCCATCTGTCTGCCTTCTTTCCCAATTCTTGGGGAGAGGTCAGATCTGAGTCCACAAGGTGCTGATGCAACAACTGGTTCTGACAGTTATTTAAAATCTGCTCTCTCATGATCAGATTGTACAACCCTGTATAATCAGTAACCTTACTGCCCAGCAACCAGCCTTCCAAAGCCTTAGTGGCACAATCCACAAAGTCAGACCAATCCTGAGACTGAATTTTCTGGGTATCCCTGAACAGCAACCTGTACTGCTCAGTGGTTAAGCCAAACCCATCAACCAGTGTATTTTTCAGGACTTGGTAATTGTTAGCATCCTCAACTCTAGTAGTGAGGAGCTTATCTCTACCTTTGCCTTCAAAGGAAAGCCACAGTATAGCTGCCCACTGACTTTGGGGGATGCACTGGACAGTGCAGGCCCTCTCCAAAGCAGCCATCCACTTGTGGATGTCATCCCCTTGTTTAAAGGGGGGCACTATCTTACTCAGGTGTTTAGTATCTAAACTCCTTTCTTTATCTCTTGGGAGATTGCTGCCACCAGTGGGGACTACCCCACTCATCTGCTGCTCTCTAGCAAAGGCAAGCTTCTCTTTGGCCAGGGCAAGTTCTTCCCTTTCAATCCTCAGATTAGCCTGTCTCATCCTTGCTTCATGCTCTATTCTCTGAGGGGAAGTCAATCTCCTCTGGGGAGAATTCCTTCTCCTCTGAGAAGAGGCATTAGAGTGCAGAGATCTATTGGAGTCCCTAGAATGAGATCTATCTCTTCTAACTCCAAGGTTAGGCCTCATTAGGGTCAGCACTGGGGGTCCCCCAGCTCCTTCCCTAAATAGGTCTAAGTTGGCCCTAGTAAGTCTGCTGACTAACTCAGACCTCTTGTCTGCCTCATCCCCAGAGAGTCCCTCTTGATCCTTCTCCTCAACTGCATTTTCAGTGTCAAGGAGGTCTGGATCACCACTGGTACCCTCTAAGGCTGGCATATTCCCATCTATATGAGAGGCTTTCCTAGCATCATATGTCTCTAAGAGACCTATCAGAAAGGGAATGGTGGGGTTAGACCCCTGTTTCAGTTTCCTGGAGGTACACACTTTTCTCATCTCCTGGAAACTGAGAGCTGCATATCTTGATTTGACCTGTGGAGGGTCAACAACCACAAGGGGAGTTTCAGTAGACTCTCCCTGGGTAGACATGCTTTTCTAGTGAGGTGTAAGTGGTGCACTTACCTACACTATTTGTTTACCTACTGATCTCTTGCTAGAGTTGTAGTTTAGGGTGTGCTAGGCCCTAGGAGCTACAACAGCTGGTTCAGTAGAACTCAGAGTATTCTAAGTTAAGTTAAATGTACCTTAGTACTTATGTGATCTTTCAAATGATATTCTTAGGATACGTGTGGTAAAACAACAGCAAGCTCAAATCCCAACCGCTGCTCACCAATGTGAGAAGTTGGCCTGATATGCAGTGCTCACTATTCTAGTGAACACTATGTATCAGTCCAAACAACCCTTATTGATGTTTGGTTGTAAGTCAACCTGATAGACCAGCTATCCTAGTAGCATGGACACGTGCAGTCTTTAGGCTAAACTCTAGAGGGCGTGTTAAGCCAGCTGTTTTACCATCACATATACCCCTTGAACACCAAGTGAAAGGACACCACACAAGTTGTTATGAAAAAGAAAGTATATTTAATTATAACAAGACTACCCTGGCTCTTTATGAGACAGGGAGCTAAGCACACAACAAAACTCTTAAAGAAATACTTAAAGTCGCACAATTTACACAAATGCCCGAGGGGCACGAAAAACCATATACTATACAAGTGGAATGCGAAATACTAGCAGGTAAGTAACTATTCTCATAGGCTTTAGGATCGCTAGGACTGGACTACTGAACCTTTAGATTACAAGCAGGAGGCCTAGGGACGTCGTGTGCAGAGTGGGAACTCTCACGCGTAAGGCGGGAAAAAGTCTATGGAGGCTAGTAAAAGCAAAGTTAGTGTTTTCGGGCGAACCCGACTAGGTAGGTCAAAAACGAAAGTGGATCTAGACACTTAGAGAGTTGGTCTACGCTGGAGCACCGGAGTACTCGGTTTACCTAGCCCAGGGGCTGCGGCTGCATAGGGTTCAAATGTCGTCGGGTGTCTTCGTTGATGAACCAGGAGCCTGAAGAAAGAAGTTGCTGGCAGGCGACCAGTGAAGAAGTTCTTGGGGATCCAAGCCTGGATCGGAGAAGAGGAAAACCTGTAAGCAGAGGGGACCAAGTTCTGAATCACTAGCCAGTGATTTAGGTGGGCACCAGAGTGGCACCGGGCGAAGTCACCTCAACCAGGTGAGTGGGCGCAGCTGGGCTCTGCAGTCTCTCGGACCAGGAGGCGTTGTCGGCGACCAGGATGGAGGTGCGAGCTGTCCCACGAAGATATCTGCTGTCGACGTCGCTGGACCCAGGATTGGGGCAACAAGTCTTGGCAAATGCAAGCCCACGCGGTGGACTTAAAATGGCGTCTGGAGTGGACCAGGAGGGTCCAGGGTGCTCCTCTGTTGGAGGGGAGCAAGGGCCAGTCTGGAGCAACCAGACCAGCGGTGTTTGTCGTCGCAATTCGTCATCAGAGGGCCACTAGCCAACGGGCAAGCGACCTGGACAACGCGGTGAGCAGCAAAGAGCAGAAGGGCCCCACGCAGATCTCGTGGATGCAGGGGAGCTGAACTTCGGTGCTGGAGCTGCTCAGGGTTGGGGCTTCTCTTACCCCAAAGCACTCGGTCGAGGGTCACTCGGGAGTCGTGCTGGTCAAGCGTCGTGCAGTCTTGGAAGATGGCCGGTCCCTCGAGGTCTCGTCACACCCACGAATCACAGCTGGGCTGATGATGCAGGTAGAGGTCAGAGGTGCCAGGGAAGCCGGTTCTCGTCGAGCTGGGCAGTCTTGATCCAGTGAGGAGACTTACAGCAGACCGCGATGCTTGGTTGGTGCCTGCTGCTGTAGGGTGACTACTCCTTAGTCACAAGGGAGAAATCTTAGGAAGAAGTCTTGAGTTCCTTTCGTGGAAAGTAGTTTCAGGATTCAAAGATGATCTAATTTGGAAGGGGGCCTGCTCCTACCTTTATCCTGCAAAAGGGGGCTGGCACGCGACTAAGTCCTGCCCTATGGGTGGGACTAGGGGGGGGGTGGTTACACCCCTCTCCTTTTGCGGGCTTTCCCCAGATCAGGGGCTGGAGAGCCCCTGGAACTGGTTCAAGCCGGTCTATGCACAGTGAGCACCGGGGTGCCACTTGCAGTCACCTTCCTCTAAAGCCCTGCCTACCTAGGATACACAAAATCCTGTCTGGGACGGTGCTAGCACCGCCCCTGGCAGGAAACCCTTTGTCCTTGCCTCCTGTGCTGGGAGGACTCCCAGCAGCAGGAGGGCAGACTTGTGTCTCGGTGGCAGCATCCATCTTGTGGAGCTGAGGCTATGTCTGACTTTAACCGGGGTTACAGGTTACATACATGTCGTGTCCCTCTAGAAGGGTGGAATGCTAACCCCGTTGCCAGAATTGGCGAGGGGTTAGTATTCCAATTCGTATGACACCTTACTCGACATGTTTTGATAAAGCGATACCAGAGTTGGCATATAACCGCGAGGATTATAATGCACTTAAGAGTATATGGTATGCGTTATCATGGAACAGCTATTAGGACTTGGTTCCGCAAGCTGCAAACGGGCTCAGCTCATGCCAGAGCAGCATTTCACCTTATTCCACGCACTCTGCCTTCAGGATTGTTAAGGCCTGCCATAGGAGTGTCTGATAGGAATATAGGTTTCCATTGTAGGTTTAGATATAGGAATACTATATCTAAAGCAAAGGGTGATTACACCACCTTGCCCCAGCTGTCAAGCAGCCAGTTGTGTCTGGTTTAGTTAGTCAACCCAGGGGTGGCATAATACATGCTGCAGCCCCTGGGAGACTTCTGGGTGCACCTCAGCCCTGGGTACAGGGACTTGGAGAGGGCCCAGTGCCAATTCAGTACCTGGGTACAATTTGGAGTAGAGAGAACAGCTAGGCTGTGGGTCTGATTAGCAGGCCCACAGCCAGGAAAAGTCGTAAACCAGTGAAGCAAAAAGCAAAAATCTGGGTGATCATAGGATTGCAGACCCTACTCTGCTACACTCACTTTCCAAAAATGAAGATCTGCAAAGCAAGATCATTTCCAAGGGCATCATTTTTAACATGGAGAGGCAGGTACACATGAGGTACCCTTCACCTGTCAGTCATTTAAGAGTCACAGGAATTGTGGAAAGATTACTTTCCCTGAATGGAGAGTCAGTAAATAAATGTATGTAAAAATCAGAGTTCCCACGCTGCCACTTTTTGCGCCCTTGATAGCCGCAGAAGCTGCTACATATGTTAGTTCTTGAAGTGTTTCCCCTCATTCCCTATTTCTTTCCCTAAAACCAAACCCCATCCCCTCCCACAGCCACCACCGCACCCCATAGACGATGATTAGGTATTCCATGGTGGAGGTTGAGTTGTATCTGTGACAGTCTGAAAAAGCAGAATGGGAGTGACTGCATGTGTCTGTGCAAGGACAACATCCCTGACAGCCACTTGCAATATCTCTCACTCATGTCTGGGGATGAAGCTAGCCAGCTAGGATATGACAAACCTTGAGGGAATAACATAGCTGGAAAGGGCATGGCAGAAGTTTTTGTGGGACCCAGGTCAAAAAAGTCATGCTGTCACACATGTTGCAAGAACCTGTTTCTGTTTCTTCTGGGAAAAAGAAAACAGACAGCTCCAACGTCTGCCACCATCAAGAGGTTTTAGGAGTGTTAGCTGTCATGAATAGACAGGACAGGCTTGTTTCAAAATCTAGAAATAGATTTCACAGTTCCAGCGCTTGGCTTGCAAAAACCTAGGGTATTGAGAATAATGCTCCCCAATTCCTCGCCCCCTCCGATGACCCTGAGCTGGGAAACAACAACCCTTTCCAAACTGTTAGAAATGTAGGCAAACACAGCCACAGGTTATTCACCGCATTTGGCTTCTAGGTGCGCTTCTTTGAGACAGAAGATGGGTCTTTTTTGGATAGCAGTGGATCCTGAGGGTCTTCACCTATGCTGATGATCTCAGAAGCATGGGAGGCAAATCTTTTCTAAAGCAATGTTGCTGTGCTTACCAGAACTCTGGAAGGATGCAAGGACATTGGTGAGACCATAAATAGTATCTTTATAAACTTTCTATTCTCTCTGGCCTGGGTGTGGTCTACAGAGTAAACATTGGGTACCAGTGAACAGTGCTCAGGGATATTCTACAAGTTCATCGAATACTTAGTCGCCATTGGGTAACGCATGCAAGAGACTAGCTGCTGGTATGGTGAAAGCCCTAGCACCACTTCTGAAAAAACTGGAAGACTGCGGAAACACAAATGCGACAATTTGGTGATTTTCACAGTTTAAAACAAATTCTGAATCAAGAATAGAAAACCATATGGATAAGACTCTTCATGCAGTTGGCCAGGGCAGAATTACAAGAGAGGTGTGTTAAAAAGTCAGGATCTGCTGACATGCATGCTATAATTGTATAGAAAAGCCAAAGTGAGACCTTCCCCCAAAGCACTCCTGAGACTTTGACCATCTTCAGCAATTTGAGATACAGATGCAGATCCACTACTGATTTTGGGATGCGTAAAGGGCATTTGGGTAGAGGCGCAAATCTGTATTTTGCAAATTGAGGGCATGGACGCATCACATTGCATCATGTGCATCCGTAGTTAAACATGGAGAATTGGGCATCATCCCTAAAATGTGAGTGACTGCTGAAGTTACCAATGGATGAAGAGGGCTGACTCGAAACCTCTCTGTTATTTGTTTTTATTGTACTTGCGAGTTAATATTATGCATTTGTCCTAAAGGGGAAAGGATGTGCCTGCAAGCTAACATGGTTGTGCCCTGGACCAGCAGGAGCCTGGTACATCTGCATTAAGCTTATGCATATTCATGAGGTGGAAGCAATGTTTAGGATACAAAGCCAGCGTGTTATGCATGCCTATTGAATACTGGTAACTATATCTTTAGGTTAGAATAATTGTCCAACAACATTTACTTATCACACTTTAAAAATATTCCACCAGCGCACCAGAGTCCAGAAAGTAAAGGTGCATGTCAGGGGAATGGAGTTTGAAATAGGACTGAAAGGCTTTGTTTATGCAGAGACTTTTACAAGCAAACTTTACTGGAAACCGGGCCATCTTAGTTAGAATTTGTTTCTTAAGCTACACAAAGGTTAAAGTGATCCTATAATATCATTAGATCTTTTTTCTGGGTTAGCTATATTCTTTAAGGTCGTGCTTCAGGCAATAGTTTTTCACAGAAGTGTTGGCGAGAACTTGTGTAAGTTTTTAATGAAATGTAAAGCGTTTGGAATCGGGAGTAAAGAGTAGTAAATCTGTTCTTACCTATATATAATTACATTGATGATATTGTGGTATGTGATATTATGAATTCGATATTTTGGTAGGTTGATAAAATTTTGATATAGAACCCCTATATAACTGCCAGAGCCTTACGCAGGTATGATCAGTCTTCAGGCCAACCTTGATGCGCACCAACCCCCGACGGGTCATGGAGACCCGAGTCTATTCTCTCTACTCGGCCGGTTCACAGGCCGGTCAAACACCTCTGGATTCCAAGAGGAAACTACCAGGAAGTAGCTCCTAGCTCGATAGATAATGAAGAAACCTCTGCCACCTTGGTGCAAACTCAAGATGCAGTTAATGGTTCATTGCCAGTGTGACAGGGCAAACAATCAATACAACGCATACTTTACAATGCATGCTTTTACCCTGCATGCCATTACAATGAAATGACTTGATGTAGGGGGTATAAGGTGTTGGATTTAACTCCAACACCTTCCCTACTGTTGCACAGACTGGAGTTGCAATAGTTAATTATACTATTCCAAACGCTAGCGCACCCCGACAGCAAGTCGTTGTAAAAACTTGCGTTGTAACAGCATGCGGGGTAAAAGCATGAATTGTTACGTCATACACTGTATGACAGAGGATCGGGGTCTGGCACCATGGAAGGTGAACATCGTGTGAGTAGAGCTCTAAAGCAGACCCACTCTGTCATTAAAGTATCTCTGGTAGTGAGCACAGCCACACCGGCGAAGCACTGCTTCCTCTCAATGGTTATCTGTCTCATGTTCAATGATGTCCTACCTTTTCACATGTCCCAGTGATTTCTTGACGTGCAATAGAGCACTGTGTACTCTGCTGTGCACTATTGGATGCATGCTGAAGTGAATCAAGGTCAACCGCAGAGGACTATTTACTATTGTATCATAGAACACATGCGTGTTAGAAGGTGGTTCTGACACTATGGGCCGCCAGGATATTTAGCTTTTTGAGCACCTAATTGTTGAGCTTTTACTGTGGGGGAGCCTCATAAATTGGGACTCACCCACAGTGAACTCAGGATGTAAGAGACTGCATGGGGATTTTACTGGTGTCCCCCTGGCTTGGCCAGGCCACTTCGCAGCAGCTGGAGTAAGGGATACCGGGCTGGTTACAGGCAGACACGTGTACATGCGTGTGCACATGTGTACGAGTTGCACAGGGAAGATAACTAGCGCGCGCAGTCAAGGAGCAGGTGCAGATAGACTGGTGTGGCAGGACTTTTGCAGAATGGTGTGGTGACATGGAATAGGCTTTATACAGTGGGTAGAAACATGCCAGGGAAAGTCAGTGTGCTTTACAGTGTGTATTTCATTAATTTCTTATGGGGATAGGGCGCACATGTGCTAGTTTCACTTTCCTAAGGCCTACAGATTCCAGACACGCACTAAAGTCCACTGTAGCGGATATGAAAAGAAGGATTCTGCAGAGTCCAAAGTCTAATTTGTACTGCTTTTGGGTCATACAGAACTGTCAAATTTCTCTGAGCCAGCCATAACCAGACCCTGGCTGAGGGCTGACCTCAGCAGGATGGATTGATAACCTTTCTTCCACAAGCTAAGACCTCCTCTCCAGGAAGAGAAGATGGGTGGGGCTACAGGCTCATCCATCAGCAGCTATCACTGGGTGCCAGGTACCGGGCTCCACCAAGGAGGGAAGGCAGCAAGGGGGGATTGGGTTTGGCTTCAGAGACCATGTGGCCAGAGACCCTGGACAACGCCATTTTGATCAAACCCAGAGGCTGGACAAGAAGGAGGGAGCAGGGGCAGGGAAGTGATTTGTCGCTGTTTGATAGGACCAACAGGACTTCCTACCAGCCCCCTACTCAACTTTTAAAAAGGGATTTCACAGGAAGAGAAGCTTTCTCTAGGGTGTGGTATGCTGAGGCTGAAGGTGCTGGAGCCTGGCGATGGGCAGTTGGAAGGAGGCCCCCCCTGACTGTCCCCCAGGTCCCTAAAAGTGCCAGAAGAAGAGCCCAGGACTGGTGCACAGAAGCAGGGGCCTCTGCACAGGGAGAAGAGAGGCACAGGAGGAGAGCCAGGCAAAAGGCTGGTGCAGGGTGCCAGTGAAGACCGCTCCCTGCAGAATGCACCCTCTTGGAGACCTGGAGGGCAAAGGGCAGTGCTCCCAGTGGCTGGGGGCCCCACCAGGAGCAAGAAGATGCAAAAATGGGGCAGTTCGGACCCCCAAGGGCTGAGATATGGCCGCCGGAAGGCAGGCGACCTTTGCCCCCAGAAGACCGACAACGAAGTGCGTCGGGCTCCACCGCAGGTCTCAGAGATGCCCCCAGGGTGGGTCAGGTCCCGGGGGTTCCCCGTGGAAATGTGCCCAGGGGCCCGGGACCCCATCCCCCGGCCCGAAGAAGTAAAGTCGGAGGGTGCGCCGTCGCGCTCCCCGCAAAGAGGTGCCCCACCAAAGTCAGGGAGCGCCGTCACGCTCCCTGTGAAGATGAGGAGGCGGGGGTGCCAGGAGCCCACCCTGGCCCCCAGCGAACTAGTGATGAGGGGGAGCGCGCAAGGAGGCGGGAGCCCAGGTCCCCATCCCTGGGCCCCAAAGTCACGGAGGGGGCTTGGGCCCCATCCCCGGGCCCTGAAACTGGAGGGAGGCAGGGGGAGTGCTGTCGCAGACCAGAATGAAGATGCCAGCTCCCGCGGCCGCACATGGAGGTGCGGGCCGCGCGGTGAGCCGGCCAAAGCAGCCAGGGGTGGGCTCCCCACGCTGCTCGCCTGCCAGTGGCCTTGCGGGAGGTCTGGGTGGGACCGGATCTCCCAGAACAGCGAACAATCCCTGCGGAAACACTCACCAGCAGGAGCAGCCGGGGGTGGGCTCCCCGAGCTGCGATGAATCCCCTGGGGGTCTGGGTGGGACTGGGCCCCCCACCTATGAGAGGATGCGGCGAAGCCGCCAGCAAGATGGTGGCTCCCCCCAATGCAGCGGGGGAGCCGCTACTCCAATATGCGGCTATTTCCATAATGCCTTGCAGACCAGGATGGGCCTGCATGGGCAAAATAGCGTTTTCTCTGCATGGGGTGGCCCCAGGAGGACAGGGTCACCACTACACATGTGCCAAGGTGCCGGGGGAGCTGCTGGAGAAGTGCAGTCTCCCTCCAGCACGAAGAGAAAAGTCCCACCCTAACTGTCCTGGGGACTTAAAAGCAACAACCCCTCAAGGGCTCAGCCAAGATTGGATCACCTCCTGGGCTGGAACTTTTGTTCTACAGCTGGGGTGCATTGAGAAGTGCATCATGGAGTGAAGGGATGAGTTGGGGATGTCTGGCGAAGGGCATCCTCAGGAGGTGAAGAGGTGAAATTGCACTGAAATTTATTTATTAATGGTTATTTCTTTTAGAGGGACTGAAGGTCACAGGTGTAATGTGAAGTGCCTGTGTAAGGTGATGGCATAAGCAAAGTGGGGTTATGTTGTCAGACATTCCTGCTAGGGTGTCTGGCTGTATATGCATAATCCTGTGTTTATCTGTGATGCCTTTAGGGACTGTAATTGCAATGCACTCTAATGATCCACAAATGTGTTGAGTACTGTCATTCTAAAGTGTGCTTACACATGTATTCTTGCTGCTGCACTTAGGTGAAGAAACCAGACTGCTAGACCTCAAGATATAGAGGTGCATACTTTATGGTCAGTTGGAGATGCTCAGTCAGGGTCATGTGTCACCAAGGCAGGTGTTTAATACTTGTTGAGGTAATGGGGTGGGGCTCCACTGGGATGGTGCCAGTGTGCAGGTCCCTCACTCCAAGCTATGTTCAACTAACTGCATTGGGGGCAAGATGATGTGCATACATGGGAGTGGTGGTACTAGACCCCACCCCCCTGAGGGAGGGATGGAGATGTTATGCAATGTCACAAAATAATTCCAACAGCTTATGTATATTTGTAAAATGGTGCATAGTATTGAGTAGTGTGTGTGTTTAATAAATGTTCTCTTACTTTTATAAAGCAAAGTACAGACTCGACAATCAATTATTGAGTTTTATTTTTGCACACCTGCAAATGGAGATTACTAGCCCACACCACCTCCCTTGAGTAAGCCTCAGACTGCTCTGCAAAGCTACCCTCTGAGAGTCAGGTGCTACAATTGGGTGTTTGGTTCCCAGTGAAGGACAAATGTAGTCATGTTATTTGTGCAGGCCTCACAGATGCTGCCTCGTTTTCCAAAATTGGTGTCTAGCGGCGGGAAACATAGTATCCCAATCTGGTGCACATTTATAGCATTTAATAAGTCCAGTTTTACCACACGTTACCTATGCAGTAATGAGCAAATGGAAGAGCGCAAGGCTCTGAAAAGGGTTCAAAGTATTGGTTATGTAAACTAGAAGTATGGGAAAGGAAAGCCCCGCACACATTTACGTCATGTGACGATATTATGGTTTCAAGGTAAACTGTATTGATATGACTGAGTAATGTTGATTATCATGTGCTAGCGGGATGGTGCTTTCCGGGAAATGATTGCATACAAAGATTTTAAACCATATTGTAAACCTTTGAACCCTAACACTACACACACTATACCTACATGAGGAGGGTGTCTCCTCAAGAGATAGAGACAGCAACTGATACCTACATCACAGAGAGGTGTGTAGGGGTGGATTGACCTTTATGGGGACAGGAGAAAAAGGGTTCCTGGGAGATTCCTGCACTTTTTAAGGGCAGGGAGGGTTCCACAGAAGGGGCCCCAGGTATCCTTCCCCCACTGAAAGTTTCTTGCTATTGTCGCAGGCCAAAACCACTGGAAGGGTGGGGCAGGAGGATTTGTTACCCCGGATAGTAACACCCCAGGAGTTTCCATGGTGGGGTACCCCAAGAAACTTTTCCCATGGTGAGAGGAGGGTGTGGTAGAGTTGAGTGTCTGGCAGGCCCCCCAGGTTAACTGGTGGCGAGGTGAGCAACCCAGGGGTGGCCCCTGGTAGTGGGTGGCCCCAAAGGAGGGTAGATCTTGAGTGATGGTGTGTAGTGGTAGCCCCTAGGTACCCTAGGTGGGCTAGGTAACTGACCCAGTGGAGATCTGAGTGGGGGTAATGTGCTCCCTAGTTTCCAGGTGAAGGGTTAGTGGTGGACCCTGAGGTGTCAGGGTCGGGTGGACGGTGAACAGTCAGGTGGGCCCTGTGGGGGGGGGTCCTTACCTTCTCAGCGTCGTACCTCTTCTTGTGTCTTTTTATAAATCACCGCAAAGCATGCTCTTTGTGGACACCATTATTTGTGCAGTGATAATGATCCCTACTGCATTTTAAGACCTTTTTTCAGGAGGTAACACTGACCTTTGAATATGTGCAGTAAAAAACACAAGCATGCACTCAACTAAACATCAAAGAAAAACTAAATAAGTCTGCGAACAAAACATTCAACAGGCTTTCATCCATTGCATCTACTCCAGATCTGTTGCATCAAATAAAACATTTGTTTTAAAGACAAGAAGTGAAGACTGTTTGATCACTCCAACCAACACTTCTTACTCTACAAGATATAAGAGAATTATATTAAGATATCTACCTGGTTGGCATTTTACATTGAGAACTTGAGTTGTCTGATATTTTCTTTTGCTTGTCGAAATGGGTTGTAAATGATTATTTCTCATTCTTATTGCAGATTTCGATTTTGTGTTCATTCAAGTTGGTTTTCGCTTTTCATTCTGTCTTTCCTGTGTAACTCATGCCACATCCCGCGGTAGGAGAAAGGACTAGTATCGCAGATGGTGGAATCTATTAGTTTGATTTTTTACCCATAAACGTAAATTCTCTTTTTCGTATGCTAGATCTGTAGTGACTGCAGTTAAGACACTTGTGTGTGCCATTTGTTGTTTGCCAAATGCATCTTGATTATCTGTTTTATTCAATGTTTTAGTGACTAACTCCTTGCTAATTGTGCTGCACTGATATACAGACAGTAGCATTTCACTTAAGATAGGTTCATATGAAGTTTCATTCAATCGGAAGCATCTTCTACACTCTGAGTATTGTTCTCTTGAAGTGGTGGCTTTGTGTGGCATCAGTGGCATAACAAGGGGGAGTGTGGGATGGTCCGCCCCAGGCGACAAGAGCTTTGAGGGCAACGGTCTCCCCCTTACTTACCTGCGGCTGTCACGGGTGGCAACCGCAGGGATCGCTAGAACCCCCCTTACCTGCAGCCATCACGGGGCGCAGCAAACACAGGGATCGTAAGCACCCAATCCTTACCTGCAACCGTCACGGGGTGGCAAACGCAGGGACCGCCACGGGCGGCCAAAGGTCTATCTACGCTACTATGTGGCATACTTTGATATGAATACTATTCGATTTGCTTTAGACTTAGGTTTAGCCCTTAGAAAAGAAAAGCCCCACAAGCCACCCCAGAAGCAACCTGATAAAACATCAAAGAGCCAAAAGTGAGTTTCTGGCAGGAACCTTAGGTCTGAGACCACATGAGGGAAGGCCAAGAGGCTGGCAGACAAGCAGAGGGGTACATTCTAGGGTGATGGTCATTTTGAGTGATGGGACATAGTGGGAAAAAGCCTGGAAGCCACTGTGACAAGTCTTGGGAGACAATCAGAATTTCAAATAAATGCATCCCAAGTTTACTCCATCTCAGAGTTGACTAGTACTGGTACGTGGAGAGGAAGTACTATGCACCAAGTCCCTCACAAAACTAGGCAGACACCTTGCATTCTAAATGAAGTTTATAGGGTCTGGAAGAGGGGACATAAGATACTATAAGATGTAGACATAATAATCAAAATGCCAATCATTCTCCAAGATAGAGGTATTCCTAAAAATCTCACATTGATTTATCCCTCCTGGACAAGTGCTGTGCACCCCTGAGGCAGAGGTAAACAACTCTTTTCCTGTATGTGCAGCAATCAGTTTCACAGCAGAACTGGACCTTCTGATGACAACATGAGCAACCAGCGAGAAGAACAGCACCAAGTGACTGCCTCCTCGACACAGTCCCGGGTGGGGAATGTGAATGAAAACAGGAAGGAAATACCCCCTCCACACTGTTAGCCCTGGATGAGCTCAATGTGCTGCAACTCTAATTATCCAGTAGCGGCTGGTGTAAGGGAAATGTGGTGAGCCAGCTCGGAGAGGGCAACGCAATAGGGCTAAAAACATTTTTTAATACCTAGTCGTCTTCTGATCACTGCTCTGCTCGCCGGTCTTTTCCTCTGGGCACAGGCTGAAGCTCTCAGCTTCCTCTGTGGCCATTCCCAAGGCTGCTCTCACGGTGAGAGCAGTGTCAGGATTGGGTGGAGCGGGCTTGTCTTGCGCTCCATCAGGAGCTGGGAGCCTGTGCCTGCTGATCTTTCCGTCCAGCAACACAGCTGGGTTGGAGAGATGTCAGTGCGCATGGCGGTTTGGCCATCCTAAGACAGCTGGCCAAACTGTCATGCGCACTAACAACAGGGGGTCACCACTCCTCCTTCCCCTGCTGCAGTACTGTAGCCCCGCCCAAAGACTCACCCACAGGACGAAAAATAAAATGATCTGCATTAATATCATTTTGTTTTTTGTTTGCCTCTGCGGGCAGTGGGCGGCGCTCCTCCGCCATAGCGGAAGAGTTGCTCCTGTAATTATTCTCATTTAGATGTGATTCATTATTCATTGAATCTTCCAAGGTATTTGAAATTTGACATTCAATGTTGGGTCCCACTACTTTCAGAACTCTGTCTTTAATTCACCTTCTCTCCTGGCTTGAACTTGAGGAGCCTTCCTATAAACTGCGTGTTCAGGGCCAACAGGGTGTGACATTTTGGTGAGTTTGAGTTTTGTTTTGGGTTTGAGTAAGCAGTACATATTGGTTCAAGGGTGAAGAGCAGCCACTTCAATAGAGTTGGTTTGTGTGTTGATTTATGGAAAATGATATCAACATGTATATTTGGCAACCACAGTGTCATGCAGCTAATATTTTAATTGAATTTTCTAGTAGTTGTGGAGCACCACTATCATAGGTAAAGATTGGCAACAAATAGACGCTGATGCTCCTTTCAAATATATGGATTCAAAACCATGCAATGCGGGCACAATATATGGTTTTGAATCCAGTTTTTGCCTTGTATGGCCCGGTGGATAAGCACCATGGAGATATTCCCACTGACTGTTACTTGAAGAGGTTCAAATGGACAAGTTACCTACCTTTGGCACTTCTTTATCTTGTAGACTCTATCTAGCCGCAGATTCTTTATCTTAGAATTATTCCCAGGCAGCAGGCTGCTTTTGGAAATTTTTGAGCAGTACCCAATGCGCGCCGGTTGATAGCATTGTTTGGCTCAGCATCAGCTGTGTCATCAGCGCCAGAGTGACGTTTGCTCTGCCTATAAAAGCGCCACCCCAGTTTGCTGACATCACATGCTTTTTGCGACTTTCCATGTCAGAAGCCACAAAGAGAGCTGGTGCACTGGTGTTCAGTGCTAAGGGCCTCAGAAAGGTAACCGTACCCATGAATCAGTTTGCAGAGTGGATAAGATGGGAGGGTTGGTAAGAAATCTGTGGCTAGATAGTCTCCCAGATAAGGTGCTACTGAAGGTAAGTCACTTGTTCATCTGATAGAGACTTCTACCCGCAGATGCCTTACTTTAGAATAGATACTTAAATAATACCTCTCTGGAGGATTAGACCAAAAAGTCCTGTAGGACCAAACGGGCAAAGTGACCATCATGATGAACCTGATTGTCCAGGCAGTAATGTTTGGTGAACATGTGCAGTAACGTTCATGTTGCTGCCTGGCAGATGTACAGGACAGAGACTCTGAAAGCTAAGGGAGTAGTCGCAGAATTGACTCTGGTGGAATAAGCACGCAAGCCCTCAAGGGGTTACTTCTTGATCAATGCATAGCAGATATTTATGCAGAGCACTATTCATCATGAGACAGTTCTTTTCTGCACAACCTTTCCCTTCTTCCACCGACACATCCAACAAACAGTTGATTATTCACCTGAACTCTTTGGCACAATCAAGGTAGAAGAACAATGTTCTTTTTGGGTCCAGACGGCGGAGTCTCCCCTCTTTTTTACAAGGGTGAGGTGGAGCAAAGAAGGTAGACAAGGGGATATTTTGGCCTACGTGAAAAGGTGTGACAACCTTTGGAAGGAAGGAGGCATGGGTCCTCAGAACCAGTTTGTCTGGGTAGAAAGCTGTGTAAGGAGGGCGCACAGAGAATGCTTGTAGTTCGCTGACCTGCTTGCCTGATGTTATGGCCACCAGAATAACTGTTTTAATGGTGAGAAGGTGAATTGGGTAGTTGTGCAGGGGCTCGGAGGGTGCACACATAAGAAATATAAAGACCAGATTGAGATCCTATTAGAGCATAATGAATGGTTTTGGAGGGAACAAATGTGGGAGTCCCTTAAGAAACTGGGTCACAACAGGGCACTTAAACAAGGGAGGTTGGTCTGGAAACCACAAGGAAGCCAAAATGGCTGACAGATACCCTCTAGCAGTGCCCAGAACAGAAATTTGCTGGGCCAGAGACAGAACAAACAATACAACTTGGACAAGAGGTGCAGAAAGAGGGGCAATGCCCTTGAATGCACACCACAAATCTGTTCCAACGGCAGGTGTATACTGTGTTGGTGGAGCGACCTTCCACTGGCAAATAACATCACAGACTTCGGGAGGAAGATTGAAAGCTTTTAACTGATGCCGCTCAATCTCCATGCATGAAGTTGGAGGGTACACATGCGTAAATGCAAAACCCTGCCCTGTTGCTGCAACAGACGACCCTCCCAAAAGAGCAGCCAGAATGGAGGATCGATGCTTATGCTCAGGAGTTCAGGATACCATACTCTTGTTGCCCAATCTATAGTCCCAAAAATAACTTGGGCCTGGCCATTCCTGTTCTTGAGAACTCTGAGCAGTAGAGATATGGGCAGAAATGCATACAGAAGGCCTGAGCGTCCCTTGAGACAAAAAGCATATCCAAGCGAGAGCCGCCTTGAAAACTCCAACACACAGAACTGCTGACATTGTGCATTTTTGGCAGTCGCAAACAGATCTAACCAAGACTCTCCCCACTCTTGAAAGAAGCATTGCACCATCTCTGGATGGAGATGCCTTGGTGCTCTGCTACACATCGTTGCGCTGAGTTTGTCTGCTCTGGCATTCAGGGAGTCTGCCAGGTGTTCAACAATCAGGTAAATGCGCTGACATTCCAGCCATGTCCATAAATGTGGGCCCTCTTAACACAGGGTCCATGACCCCACCCTTTTCAGCTTGTTGCAGTATCACATGGCGGTGGGGTTGTACATGAACACCTTCACCAGCCTTCCCTTAATCTAAGGAAGAAAGACGTTCAATGCCAATCGGATTGCCTGAAGCTCCAACAAACTGATGTGGACATCAGAGACCTCTGATCTCTGCCTCTCCCAGGTGGCCGCCCCAGCTCAGGAGTGATGCATCTGCCACTACAGCCAGCTCTGGTCGGGGAAGGGAGCAGAGTCTGCTGTTGACCCAGTCTCGGTCTGTTAGATACTACTGCCGGTCTTTCACAGTTCCCTCCAAGATCTGGACCAAGTCGGAGAGATTCCCATGATGCTGTGACCATTGGAACTTCAGGTCCCACTGCAGACTCTGCATATGCCAACAGGTATGTCACTAGCAGGATGTTGTCACACCTTCAGGCAGGCTTTCCGTCCTATACGAACACTCTTGATCAGGTGTTTCAATTTAATTTTGATCCTTTGGAATACCATTAGTCTAGACAGAGGCCAACTGTATGTCGTGTTAGTGGACCTACGGGCAGCCTTTGATCTGATACTTCACGTGAAACTATGGGTTGCACTCAGAAATATGGGGATGCCAGTTAATCTGCTCACCTAGTAATTCACTTGTACAGTGATAACTTTACATAAGTGAGATGGGAAGGAGAAATTTAACTGACGGACCTTATTAGTATATTAATGTTGAGATAGTGGTCCGTCAGGGTTGTGTGCATGCCCCAACTTTGTTTACACTCTACATTAATGGGTTAATTAACATGCTATATGACTGCAAGGGCGACCCTCTCAAATTGGCCGATCAGAGTATTCCTGCCCTACTGTATGCAGATAATATGTTACTGATTTCAAAAACTCCTATGTGGCTGCAGAACTTAATTTTCTATCGCCTGCAAACAGTACGGCTTGGAAATCAATGTTTCTAAAACAAAATATATGGCTTTTTGTCCGCAATGGTCTTTTTGAGGGTAGGTGAAGATGGGGGATTTATTTCTTTGAAAGGTTTTATATAGCGCTGGCTAGACCCGGGGGTATCAGAGTGCTTTACATGTGCACAAACAAAATTACCGGACAGAGAAAGGATTTGTACAATAGCAGAGCAGAACAGTAAGTGAAATCAAACTGAAAGTATTCAAGGGCAATATACATGAAAAAGGCACTCACTGAGGTCTATTATACAAGGCAACAGCCAAAAACAGATAGATTTACTTATAAATGGCAGAGGGAGGAAAGAGTTTCTTGGCAGAGCTGTGGGTGAGGTAATAATTAGATGAGGATCGGCGAGTGAAACCAAGTTGGGGGCGAGGGGGGTGGGATGGTCAACCGGAAGGGATTTTTGGAGGAAGGAGGTAAGGGAAGTGGGAGGGGGGAGAGGGGAAAGAAGGGGGGAGCGTAAAAGGAGAGAGAGAAGAGGGGAGGGGAGAAGTGAGAGAAAGTAGTGGTTAGAGGAGGATAAGGACGGTGGAGGCGGAGTGTGGGGTCAGATGCCAGGTTAAGGACCCCAGTATTTGCTGAGGAGATGCAGTTTTTTAAAGCCGATGTAGGATGGGTTGCAACAGAAGGAGCGAGATTGGGTGGTTTGCTTTTTTGAATAAGGGGAGGATGAGGAGAAAAGCTTTAGTACTCCTCATCAGTCTGGAGCCGCCTGCTTTTTTTAGTTTATTTGTGAGGCACAGCAGGGTATTCTGGTGTAGAGCTTGATGCGTGATGCATGTTGTCTTGTAGGAGGATCTGCCTTCAGCGGGAAGCCAGTTGAGAGCCTTCAGGGCTGGGGAGGTGTGGTCAATACGTTTGTAGTCAGTGATAAGCCTGGCTGTTAGGTGGAGCACAGATCTGAGTGGGGCTAGGTGGACTTTGGGGGTTCCTGCGAGGATAGCGTTACCGTAGTCGATTTTAGAGAGAACCAGGGATTGGACAACCCATTTGAAGTCTTCAGGTGGAATGGTTTGATTTTCTTCAGATGACGGCGAGTGAAAAGAGGCCACTTAGCGAATTTTTTTGTGTTTGTTAAGGGTAAGATTTTTGCCAATGGGTAATACCAAGTGTTTTCACTGAATTGGACAAACAGAGCAAACAGTTGAATGCATTAAGGTCAGAGATCCAGGTTTGGGTAGGGAGTCCGTTATTTTTAGGGGAGAAGAGAATGATTTCAGTTTTCTTAGGGTTGAGTTTGAGATGGTTGAAGTGGAACCAGTATTGGATCTTGTTCAAGGTATGGTTAAGATGAAGAACATCAGATGGGATTTAATCTTATAGTAAAGTCGGGTGTCATCAGCATAGAGGTGATAATTAATTCCAGCTTGTTTCAGAATGAGGGTAAGGGGTTTCATGAAGAGGTTAAAGAGAGAGAGGGAGAGAATAGAGCCTAGAGGGACACCTAGTGAAACAGGTGAGGGGTTAGATAGACAGTCGTTCATTTTGATTTGTTGTGTTCTGTGTTGGAGGAATGAGATGAACCATTTAAGCACCTGACCGCTAAGGCCTAAGTGGGTCTTGAGCGAGTTGAGTAGGGAATTGTGGTTGACTGTATCAAAGGCAGCCGAGTGATCAAGGAGAATGAGTAGGCAGGATTCACCGTTGTCAAAGGAAGAGTGGATGTCATTGACTATGTTTAGCATGGTGGTTTTAGTGCTGCAGACTTTTCTGAAGCCGGATTGCAGGAAGTCTAGAACGTTGAAGTTGTTAACGTGTTTATCCAATTGAAGCAAAGCACATTTTTCAAGGGCTTTGGAAAGAAGTGGTAGGTTCGAGATAGGGTGGAGATTGTTCGGGTCATTTGGATCTGAGGTGGTATTTTTAGGGATAGGTGTGATTTGACTGAGTTGAAGTGAGTGCAGGACACATCTCGTGGAGAGAGGTGTTGATGATGGTGGTCCAATAATGTGGTTAAGATTTTGTTTAAGACTTGAGGGGATAGGGTCTTTGGTGTGTGAGGACGGCCTATGTTTGGCGATGATGTTAAAGACTTCGAGTTCAGTCACAGGGTGGAAGTTAGCCCAGAATGCATTGTTTTTCAGTTGCAGGAGGGGAAGGCTGGGTTCTGGAGGAGTAGTAGCGTGAGGGAGAATGGAAGAGTAAGGAGGCAGGGTCATGACGGGAGGACCGTTTAATGTAATGTCAGCGACAAAAGGGGAATTGGGTGGGATCTGAGTTAGATGGAATGCCTGATCAATTTTGGCGACTTTATCCGAGAAGTTGGCAATTTCCACACATCTATTAGTTGAGGCAGTAAGTTTAAGGGGGGCTGTGGTTGTTTGCTTGCGAACAATGTTAAATAGTTCTCTGGGTCTATTTTTAGCCCAATCTAGTTGCGTTCGGAAGAAGGTAACCTTTTTCTTGAAGATATGTTTTTTTTAGGTAGATCTAGCGGCCCGGAGACAGGCAATGTGGGTGGGGGGGTGTTGCCTCCATTGTCTTTCAGTCAGTCTAAGTGAGCGTCTTTCGTCGTTGAGGTCAGAGTTAAACCAAGTTTTGGATGGAATGGTTCTTTGTATTTTTAGTTTGGGAGGGGCTAGGAGGTCTACGACCTCCTTGCCGGTCTTGTTGAAAAGCTCGGTGAGCTTATTGGCGTCTTGGGAGAGAAGGGTGAGAAGAAGTTGAGCTTGTAGATTAGACTCGAGTTCGCCAGGAGGGATTTGATTAAGATTTCTGGTCCATTTCATCGGTTTGTCATTTTTCATAGGGGGGAGGGGAGCAGGGTCGATCTTGAACAGGATGAGGTGATGGTCAGACCAGTCAAAGGGGAGGATGCTGGAGAGGGAGGCCAGGTCATTATTGGAAATGATGGCATTGAGAGTGGCACCTGTAGTGTGAGTGGGCGAGTGACATAGTTGAACAAGGCCATTGATCTCTAGAAGATTGATGAGCTGGGTGACTGCTGGGTCAAAAACATTGTTCCAGTAGATGTTAAAGTCTCCTAGGAAGAGGTTTTTCGAGTTGGAGAGTGAGGATTGAGAAAGAATGTCGGATAGCTCTTCCGCGAAGGGTAGTGAATCACCCGGAGGGTGGAAGATGTTATGTAGGTCTTCTTAGTTAGAGCAAGTCAGGGAGTTTGGTTATCTTGAAGTTCGGATTGCGAGTACACTATCATGAGTTCCTCAATAAAGCAAAGTTAAATGTCTCTGAAACATACGGGGTCAGCAATTGTGAAGAAATCGAATGCATCTAATTTCTGACCAATATCTCCCACTATAGTGATTTACTGGGCCAGAGGTCTTGGCGCAGCATTGTATGCTGTGGAGATATGGGTTTCAGACTAAATAAAGAGTTTGGCGAAAACAGAGAATATGTTTATTTGATCTATCTTTAACATGCCAAAAAGCACTCCACTAACACCCATGCACCCAGATGTTAAAGGAATATAGCAGATGTAGCCAAAATGAAGCCCCTGATCTATTGGATTAGACTCTGGAGTAAAAAATCTTTGGCACCTTACAAACAGGCATTTGATAATCTAAAAATACTAGATAAGCACGGATCCATAACTCGGTTTAGTTACATAGACTTGGATGTATAGGTTGGATATGAACTTAGGGGCATATTACCAATGTTATCTTATCTTATCTTATACGGAATTTGTTGAGCGCACGGTCACCCAGGGGTTTCATGGTGCTGAAGGAACCAGATGGTAGATGGTAAGTAAAGGGCAGATGGAATAGTGCTCTAACCGTACGCTTGTATGAATAGCCAGGTCTTCAATGCTCTTCTAAACTCTGTCAGCTTGGTGCAGTTACGGATAGGTAAGGGCAGTGAGTTCCAGGTTTTTGGGGCGAGGTATGCGAAACAGGATCCGCCAAGTCGTTTTTTTTTAAATGACGGCCCCGTGAGGAGGGATAAGTGGGCAGAGCGAAGATCGCGGGTCGGTTCATGTTTGTTTATAAGTTGGTTGATGAACCTAGGGCTTTTTCCATGGAGAGCCTTGAAAATTATGCAGCCTGTCTTAAAGGTGATCCGATGAGTGATGGGGAGCCAATGCAGGGAGGCCAGAAAAGGTTTGGCTGACTTCCTGCGATTGCTCTTGAATATTAGTCTGGCCGCTTGATTTTGCACAATCTGCAGGTTTAGCGATGGTGAGGGGGAGGCCCAGGTAGATAGAGTTGGAAAAATCTAATCGCGAGAGAACCAGTGCGAGTACTACCTGGATAAGAGCAGAATGGGTCAGCAGGTGGGCGATTTTTTTTATCTTTCTTAACTGAAAAAAGCAGGAAGAGATCACTGTACCAGCCTGAGTTTTCAGTGAGAGGTCAGCGCTGAGAGTGACCCCAAGGCTTTTAGCTGACTGGGAGGGAGATGGGGGAGTGCCCATTGAGGATGGCCAGAAGTGGGGGCCCCAACTGAGTGCGCTGTTGCTAGGGAGTACCAACTCAGTTTTTCCTGGATTCAGCTTAAGATGATTCTGATCCATCCAGCTCTGGATGTGCAGCATGGTCTTTTGAAATTCCTCGACAGAGTCCGGGGAGTTGAGGGGGAATACCAGCTGCAGATCGTCTGCATAGTTGTAAATAATGACTTTTCTGTTTTTCAGAGAGTGCAGTAGGGGTTTAAGGTATAAGTTAAAAAGGAGGGGAGACAGTGAGGAGCCCTGTGGGACACCGCAAGTGGTTGGGAGTGTGGGGGCTGTGAAGTTCTCCAATTTGACAGCCTGGAATCTGTCCGTCAAGAAGGACTTAATCCAAGCGAGAGCCGTGCCGCTAAGGCCGGCTTGTTCGACACGGTGTAATAGAATAGTATGGTCCACCGTGTCGAACGCGGCCGATAGGTCAAGAAGTACGAGGGCTTGATGAATTCCCTTGTCGGCGTTGGTCCTTAGAGTGTTCTGCACGGCGAGGATCACCGCTTCGGTGGAGTGTGCCTGGCGGAATCCCGCTTGGTTGGGTTCCAGATAATCTGATGTTTCAATGAAATTAGATAAGCAACTGGTTACATAGGCTTCCAGCAGCTTTGCGTCATAGGGGAGAAGGGAAATGGGGCGGTAGTTAGACAGGTTAGATGGATCGGCACCTGGTTTCTTGATTAGAGGGACCAGAGTGGCATTTTAAAGGAGTTGGGTACTATTCCTTGTGATAGAGAGGTGTTCAAAATGGGGAGTATGCCCAGGGGGAGTGCGGCATAGACTTCCTTCAGTATATGCGGGGGGCAAGGATCATTAGGTGAACCCGATTTTACTCGGTTCATTAATTCCAGTAATTTAGGTGGGTCAATGGGAGGGATATCCTGAAGGGTATTAGAATTCCTACTGATATCCGAGTAGTCTGCTACAGCATGGTTGGTTTGAATGCTGTTTTTTATGGTGTCAATCTTCTCCTTGAAGAAGTCGTTGAGTCGATTGCACATCATTTGTGATGCAGGTTGAGAGGGAGAGGTTCTGGAGTCATTGCAAAGGTCATTTACGACTCTGAAAATTTCCCTTGATTTGTTTTTGGCGTTTGAGATTTTGTCTGAGAAAAAAGTTGCTTTGACAGATAAGATAGAATTCTTATAGTTTTTGCGGGCTGTCTTGTATGATGCTCTATCTATGGCATGGTAGCCATGTCTCCACTTCCTCTCTAGCTGGCGGAGTTCTAGTTTCTGCTTTTTTAAGTCAGCGGAAAACCATCTGTGGGCGTCCATACGACGGGCGCGGGAGAACGTGGTGAGGGGAGCGTGTTCGTTGCTAGCGGAGGGGAGCCACTCGGCGTGTGCTTTGTCCATCAAATTGATGTCTATTCCCTGGGTAGGGATGGAGATGGTCAGGGTGGAGAGAAAGTCTTGGAGGTTTAGGGATCTCCATTTCCTGGCTGACCCCCCCAAGGGCGCTTGGCTTTTAGGGTGACCCTGGGTGGTGATAGAGAATTGCAATAGGTGGTGGTCTGACCATATACATGGTGAGGCCGTGGGACAAGAGGTAGAGATGTTGTGAGACCAGATGTGGTCTAAGATATGTCCCTTTTCATGGGTGGGGGTCAAAACGTGTTGGTGGAAATTTAAGTTAGAGAGGAGTTCAAAAAGTTCTGTGGCGTGGGGTCCAGCTTCCAGGTTATTGTACCAGTAATTGAAATCCCCTATAACCATGACCTTGTCGTAGTCGACGACTAGACCTGCTATTTGCTCAGTCAGAGAGGCTGGGAAGGAAGGCATAGATGTAGGTGGTCGATAGATCAATGCTAGCGCCATGGTGCCAGTATCGGTGTCAGATTTGATGACTAAGTTTTCCGTATCAGGTAAGTCTAGAGGAGGTAAGGTGGTGAACGTATGGTCTTTATGAATGATAGCGGCAATACCTCCCCCAGCTTTTCCTGATTTTCTATTAGCTGACAGGATATAATAATCTGATGGTAGGGCCGTGAGTAAATCTGGCAGGGAGTCTGTAGTGAGCCAAGTCTCAGTGACGAATAATATGTCAGGGCTATCCGATTTCAAGAGCAGGAATATATCTAGTTGGTGTTTGACCAGGGATCTGGTATTAAGATAGAAACATCGGAGGGTCCGGAGATTGGGTTTGGGGTGGGGCTTATTAGTTTTGCATCTTTGAGATAAGATGGAGGTTGGTTCTTGTATATGATGGTGAGAAAGGATATTGCTTGCCTTTAGGCGAGCATGTGTGGTCGGGTCGAGGGGTTGAAGAGCGGGATTATGAAGAGAATGCAGATCAAGGGAGGAATACCTGATGAGTTCTTCATTCTGCCTGGTCCCTTGGCCCGTGCAGATATTTATCGCTAACGATGCTTAGCAACAAATTTTTTAACGCTAAGCATCGCCAGAAATTATCGCAGATAAACCTTGGTATTACCAAGGTTTATCGCAAATGCGATAAAAAACGGCCGCAATGCATGAACATCGCTGAAAAGTCAGCGATATTCATGCATTACCGAGCTAATGCTCTTAGCCATGTTATCCACCTCCCATTGGATAACATGGCTAAGAACTGCTCAGGGCAGGTGTTAGCTTTTGGAGATATTCGCGCTTAGCGCGAATATCTCCAAAAGTTGGTAAAAGGAGATAGCGATATTAGCGACTGTTTCCAGTCGCTAACATCTTGGCACGCCCACTTTGCATGTCATTAGTGATAAATATCACTGACATGCAAAGTGGGGCCCAAGATCGTCGCTATCTCCTACTAGCTGTCACTAACTGGTGTTAGCGACAGCTAGGTAATAGGGAGATAATTTTATCTCCGCTTTCTTGGCTTTTAAAGCCAAAAAAGCGGAGATAAACCCCCTTGATAATATGCCCCTTAGTCTGGGATAACCCAGAAGAGATAACCAAGGAAATACTGGGCCAACTAAACACAAAGGTATTGGCTAAAGGCACATGAGGGATGGATAGTGTTGTCATCAGTAGGCTTGTGGAGATAGATTTCTCAATTCCAAATAGGATCTGCAATTTGAAATGTTCATGGACTGTATAGAACCGCCACAAGCAAGATCCATATCTCTGTAATGTAGGTTTGGGATTCTCTTGGTCAATGCATTATGTAGTAAATGGCTGAGGTCCACTATTCCACTTTCTTGTCCTTTATGTAACCTGTGTCTTGAATATGAAGAGTATTTCTTGTTCTTTTGTCCCACTTATTACCATCTAAGGAAGACTTGGTTCATTCCTATGTCGCTTATTGGGTGTAAGACGTGGTCTAGAGTCAATTCGCATCTTAAGAACTGATAACACGGAGCAGATTGTTTTTGCAGTTTCCAAATATATACTGTATGCCTGGTGGAAAAGAAGAGGATTAAATCAAGCACTTAAATATTTTAGAATTACAGATGTATTGTTTTTTTTAAGATGTACTTTTTAAATGTTGGAATGGAAAGATGGACTGTATTTTATGGAATGCTGTGTTATATTTTATATTTTGTATATTTTTTTTTTGGGGGGGGGGTTCCTCCGAAATAAACTTTGCAGGATGCAAGAGGCCATGAAGCCCAAACACCTCAGAGTCAGTCTCACTGAAGTCCAGAATAGAGCCTGAAACATCAAAATCACAGCCTGCATATCCTGGACTCACAGTTTGAGAGGATAAACCCTAAACTGAACTGTGTCCAGAGCCACTTCGAATAAAAGGGAGCATCTGAGAGGGAGTCAGGTGCGACTTCGGCATGTTTAAAGTGAGCCCCAGTGAATGCAGAAGGTCCGCTGTAGTCTGGAGGTGGGACACAACTACCTGAGGCGTCCCCGCCTTCAACAGCCAATCTTGGAGGTAGGGAATGACTGGAATCCCTGACCGCCGTAGATATGCTGCAGTCACCACCATCACCTTGGTGAACACCCAAAGGGAGCTGGTTAGGCAGAAGGGAAGCACAGCAAATTGAAAGTGCTCTTGGCTCATCGCGAACTGCAGGAAACGTTTGTGGGCAGGCAGGACTAGGATGTTGAAATATGCATCTACAAGTCCAACACCATCCATTCTCCTGGGTCCAGGGCATACATGAGCTGAGTTAAGGTGAGCATCTTGAACTTCTTCTTCAGGAAGAAGTTGAGAAGACACAGGTTTATCATTGGAAGTAGCATAATAGCAAGCACACGATACTTCTGATGCCGTCACCCTCTTAATGGCCACATTGGCCAAAAGGGTCAACTCTTCCCGATGGAGCAAGGAGTCATGCACTGGGACAGGAACAGACTAATTTGCATATAGCCAAGTTCTGAGCTGGGATGGTGCAGTGAGCTAAAAAACAGTGATGGATCAAGCCCTGATCTTTGGACTGGGTAAGAGTGGTCTGCTTAATTCAGGCACTCTGTTCATCACCACCCCCTTTTCTGAATCATTTTGTCCACCATATGCGTAGAAGGGTATACTCAGATGTGAGTCCCTTGCTCATTGCACCATCAGGATTCAAGCAAGCCGGGCCGACGACGCCTGAAATGGCAAAAACCGGTCCCCGGAAGCTTGTTTCCTTCCCAGTATAAGAATTGGCTTGGTAGTTTGGTTTGCCCTGTTCTCATCATGCACTGGGACAGGAACAGACTAATTTGCATATAGCCAAGTTCTGAGCTGGGATGGTGCAGTGAGCTAAAAAACGGTGATGGATCAAGCCCTGATCTTTGGACTGGGTAAGAGTGGTCTGCTTAATTCAGGCACTCTGTTCATCACCACCCCCTTTTCTGAATCATTTTGTCCACCATATGCGTGGGAGGGTATACTCAGATGTGAGTCCCTTGCTCATTGCATCATCAGGATTCAAGCAAGCCGGGCCGACGACGCCTGAAATGGCAGAAACCGGTCCCCGGAAGCTTGTTTCCTTCCCAGTATAAGAATTGGCTTGGTAGTTTGGTTTGCCCTGTTCCCATCATGCACTGGGACAGGAACAGACTAATTTGCATATAGCCAAGTTCTGAGCTGGGATGGTGCAGTGAGCTAAAAAACGGTGATGGATCAAGCCCTGATCTTTGGACTGGGTAAGAGTGGTCTGCTTAATTCAGGCACTCTGTTCATCACCACCCCCTTTTCTGAATCATTGATTCTCAACCAGGCATGGAGTCTAAGTGCCACTGATGACAAAATCACTATGTCTAACACGTCGGAAGTGTCCAGCCCACATCTGATGGAAAACTTTTCTGCATCAATAGTCGTGGTGAGTATGGCTCTGACTTCATCCAAGGCCATGGGCAGCCCTTGGGCAACCAAGTTCTACACAGTATTGGTGTGTCTGCCCAAAAATGCAACAGATGTTAATGACCACATTGCTAGGCTGGCAGCTGGTGGAAGAGAACATTCTCCTACCATATATATCTAGCCTTTTGGATTCCCTATCTGGTGAAGTGGTAGGGAATGCATAGGGGTTCATTCTAGCAGTGGAGGCGTGTACCATCAAGCTATCCAGATTAGGGGGCTGGGTAAGGACATTTGGGTACCTGGGAGTGGGGTTATGGTCGTGGGCAATTGTCCTATGCATGGGCCCCCCTGTGCAGGGCTTGGAGCAGTCCCCAAGTAGGACATCAGTGAGGGCTTCATTGAATGTGAGCATAGGCTCGGAAGGGGTAACTTCCAGCTGGAGCACCTCCATCAAGACGCTCGTGTTGATTGCCACCGAGGGCAACTGAAGGTGCAGGATCTCAGCCGCCCTCTGCACCACCATTGCAAAGGAGCCTCCTATCTCCATAGCCATGTTAGGAGGAGAGACCAAGTCAGTGTTTGGTGAGGTGTCTAACCAACGGGCATCCACAAGATCCTCATATCTGTTTTCCGCTGGATCATCTAGGGGGTGACTGGCTGAATAAGGGTCCTCAAACCCCTACCAATTGTCTCCCTGCCCAGGCCTATCAAAAGAAAAAGGCACTGGCTCTGACTTGGAGGGAAGGGTACTGGCTGGCACCAGAGTCAATGTTAGGTGACGCCGATCCAACTCTGTATTGGAGTCGGGAATGACAATGGGGTTGGCACTGTCACATCGCTTTGGCGGTGCTGGGAATGACAGCACTGGAGCAGGCCCCAGGAAAGGTTGCGGTGTTATGGGTGGATTCACTCCAGATCCATGAGGCCCGACTAGCCCAGAGGGAGAACCTGCCGGCGCGAGTCCGGAAGCGCCCTCTTCCAAACCTGTGGCACATGAGGGCACTCCAGAAGGGTCCGGCCACCCATATATGAGGTGCATGGCCTCATAGAACTCCTTGAGTTGGACAGGAGTCACTCTGGCCAATTCTGAGAGGCATGTAGTCAACCCAAGCGCAGGCTCTGCGGGGATGAGGCCTCAAGGGGTGTCCTTGATTGAGCTACTCGTCAGATGACTTCGACTGGCGCACTGAAGTCAAAGAACGCTTCAACTTCTTTGACTTTTTATGTTTGTGGGACTTACCTGAAGATTTTGACTGGGAGGATGATTGTCGGGAGCAGCTCCACAGGTTGATTCGGGACCTTCCGTGTAACCAGATAGAGTGCGTCAGGGGGTCATCTGACCTCAGTCGGCCAGGAGCTTCAGGGGAAGTTCCTTCAGCACCTTGGAATCATTGTCCGGCTCCAAGCACCACAAACAGAGGGCCTGATTTACAAAGGTAAACTTACACTTTTGTGTAAGTTTATGTTTGTTTACTAATCACAAAGGGATTTACGAGTAGCATCTTTACAAGTACGGAGTATCTGCACCTAAAAAGACCTATCTTTTTATGTGCGGAGGCTCTGCACTCGTAAAGATACGATATGTAAATCCCTTTGTGAATAGCAAAAGTGTAAGTTTAGCTTTGTGAATCAGGCCCAGTGTGTGGGTCTGTCATGGACTACTGCCTGTGACAGGAACCAAAGGGCTTAAAAACCCATGTTTTTGTGTTACATTACTAATACACCAGGAGAAAGGTTTCTCCAAAAAACCTATGGCAAAATGTTGAAAAGGTTCAGTCAAAAAGGACTGTGGGCAGCTCTTCCAGATCTGCGCTGATTGGCGTGGAAAGAAAATACTTGATGTCAGTGCACTGGGGTGGCGCCTCTATAGGCACTGCACATGTCACTTCAGATATGGACGACGCAGAGCCAAACAATGCCACCTAATGGCGCGCAGGGGTACTGCTCCAGATTTTCTTGATCCAGTCTGATGCCTGGGAATAAGTCTACGGTAAGGAATCTGCGGCTAAAAGTCTCTATAAGATGCATTAGGTTGTATGAACAGTTAAATCCCTGATTTACGGCACTCTTCTGATGAGCTTTAAACAACGCAATTATGTAGAGCCATACTAGAGCAAAATATGAGAAAATGTTGCCACGTGAATAACTAAAATGAGCATGATAACCAGTGGTATGGGAATTCAGACCTCTGAAGTCTGCAAATACGAGTAGCAGATGAACTGTAAAATCTCAAACAAGTTTCACGATGCAATGGGAGAGGAGAAAGGGAGGGAAGGCTAATACAATCAAGAAATCAAGGTACTCAACTTATGGTGGGGTTGGTTTATTAATGTTTGGCCACAACTCCTAGTTTTAGATGGAAGTTTTTCCTTACTATGGGCTGCTGGGTTTAGTCTGGAGGAGGTGGCTCTTGCTGCACAGGATGTCTGTTTAACTGCTATTGAAGCTCTATGACTATTAAACTGTTTGCAAACCGACACAGTCTCACCCTATAAGCAGCAGATAAAGCAAAATACAAGTGACCTCATACTGAGTGTAGTGATGTGTGGGACAGAAATATTACCACTGGTAAATATCGATACAACTGGGTGCAGTATTTACTTAGTGTATTATTTCCAATCCGTTTGAATTCCCACTGGTCAAAATAAGGCTTAGCCTAGTTTACATACTGATTACTGCATGTTTTCTCTATTTCTGATCACTGTTTCTTGGAAAAAGTCCATCAGGGTTGTCCTGGAGAAACGTGTCCACAAAAAATTGCGGGTGTGCAGCAATGATGGTAAAAATTGTTTGTGCCCGAATTGTGGTGTATACAACACTTGGGGCATATGTAAAAAGAAGTCGTGGAATGAGGCGTTAGCCGTCATGGGTTAACACCTCACTCCACCACTTCAGAAACGCAAGGCTGCACCATATTTACGAGAATATGGTGCAACCTTGCGTTTCCCCCTGCACTGGTGTTACACTTAGCAGTGTAGTGCCAACACAGCCACCCTTGCACCATATTGCAAGGGTGTCTGCGTGCATGGGGAAGATTGTTTATTTACAGGAAGGTCCTCCCTCCTGTACATAAACAATCTTTAAATGCCATTTTGTCACTTCTATGTGTGCTGCTTAATGCAGCACACATAGAAGTCACAAGATGGCATTTAAAAAAAAAAGATTGTTTAGGTGCAGGAAGGGGGACCTTCCTGTACACAAACAATCCAAGGCTTTTTACTTTTTCCATGTGTGCTGCTCAAGGCAGCACTCATGGAAAAGGCAAAAATGAGGAGAAGTCAAGCATTTCTCCTTGTTTCGCCAACTTAAGACCAAGTTTTCCCTGGTCTTAAGTTTTGCGCTGCCGCCTATTTATGCTGCCCTTGTAAATAGGGGGCAGCGTCAAAATAAATGGGTGTTGCTGTGGAACGGCCACCGCAACACCCACTGCCCACTTCTTGCACGCTAAGTATTGCGTGAAAGGGGGCCTTATTTACAAGGCAGCGTTAAGCAATGTTAAGTGGCTTAACGCTGCCTAGTAAATAAGGCAAAGCCCCTATCGCCATCACAACGTCACTGCAAGTGACGTTGTGATGGCGATAGGGGATTGTACATATGCCACTTGGATCGCAGGCATTTGGGAGCTTAATTATTTGCCACAAGAATAACTGCAGTCACTGTAATGCACTGGAACTCACCAATTCAGTACAATGAAGCTTGAAATTGCAATTAGGAGAGAGAGCACTGAAGACCATAGAAATGGGGCAGAGGATGCCAGCACCAGGCTCATGTATGCACATCCATGGCCTCAAAGGCGTAACGCTGTAAAAGTGAAGTGTTCAGTGATGCTTGATGCTGAAATCAGACTTTGAAAGACTCAGGTGTAGAAATGTGAGTACATGCTTAGCTGGTTTATCTATGCATACCATGGTCAAAGGCAAAGTGCCCTTGTGTCAGAAGTAATACACAAACACAAGATGCAGTCTCATACAAACACACCTGATGAATGACTAAAAAATATTTTATTGAACATAAACTGCAAAACCTTACAACACAGTGACAAACAATAAAAGATGAACAAATATTCGGTGAGTTCCTTTCAAAATAAATCTCTCCGCAGGAATGCAGATAGGCCTACCTAGCCTTTGCTCCTGCTACAGAGACGATTGCGTGTCAAGGTCATGTTAGTTAACATCCACTGGCAAATGGCATGGTTTGGATAAAGTGCCAAACACTTAGAACTTCTCTTTTTTTTACTTTTTCAATGTTTTTTAAACAATGTCATAGCAAACACACGGAAACAATAGTTCCAGTTAAATAATTGCATTAGGGCTCTGTCTGCAGAGCATGTCCCATGATGAGGAAAGTGAATTTGTCAAGGAAATCAGTTGCAGATTTTTTCATGGAGGTGAGTTTTTAGAATAAACTTAAAGCCCAGAGACGCAACAAGGACGCATGCACATGAAAACGCATCACTCATCATGGCAGCGCTTTTGATTTTTTTCTTTAATGCCAATGCGTGCACTGATACCCCAGAGATTGAAACAGAGACTAAAGATTCTCATTTGTAATGCCTGTTTACTATTCAGCAACCGTGTCGGCATCTCTCCGTTTATGTCAATTTGGTTGATAAATTTCTTATGATCTTTTCAATCGGTGAGTGCATGATTTTGTTGCAATGTGGTGGCATAATTGAAACTTAAGGCATGTTGCTCAAACCCTAAACATTTTTAACCCACTTGGAAATTGATGTACTCATTTGTAATTGTGGCTGGCTTCATTGGCATTAAATAGAAAAGACATGAAGAATGATGAGATTCCACATTTAGAAGTATAACAATAATGGTCCTCTTTCAACTCAATCTTTGCAGTCACCGGTGTTAAAAAACACAGAAGGACTGCATACCCTGCAATCTCCTAGCTGGTCTGTGTCTTCGAGGTCAGGTTTACTCAGTGTTCCACTTCTTGTAAAAGGAGTTTTCGATCTGAGACTCTGCTGTGGTACTTTTCAAACAGAAAAAGCTACAGCTGCTTCGATACCTTCTAAAGGACTATTAGGACATTGTAATGCTGGAAGCGCCATTGAAGACAATGGAGTGTTCCGGGGGTTCAAATGGCTCCAACATTCCAATGTTTGTTGTTCACAGCTCGGGCTCACTGAGGCCTTTGTTTTGATTTGTTAGAACATTCTGCCCTCTAGTGGCGGAATAGTCTAATCACCTTATAGCCCGCTTTAGCTGGGCTATACCGGCCATTAAAGGCCTGATCCATTTTTAAAGGCCCTCGTTACCGCTGGAGTGGGCCTTTAATGGCCAGTATAGTCCGCTACGGCGGGCTATAAGGCTATAGTGATCACTGATGATCACCTTTGATGATTTTCCACAGACCAGTAAGGGATCTTCATTTTTTAAAGCAGGATGTCTGCTTAGAAAAAAGAAATGAATGTAAGGAATTGATGTGACTGACACCCTTGACACCATCACCTCTCTCCACCATAAGTAGCAAGGACACAACAGAACAAACTGTATAAGCAAATAAACTGTAAGACAATGCACCTGAATTTTCCAGAGGGCATGCAGCTTCTAGAATGAGAACATGAGACACTTACAGCAACACAGAACAAAATGACAATTGATTGCTTTGAGGTTTTCTGTTACCTAATACCCGATCCTTAGCAGAAATCCTATCCTTTATTGTTTTCAATCAGAAAGCGAATGGAAAATGCTACCAAAAACACTAGAAAAGCTGACTGCACTAGGCAGTAAAAGTGACTCATCAGTATAACCTTTGTCTCCCAACGGACTGTCTTTTATGCCTGTTTTTGATGGCTGCGCTCTCCAAGACAAGGGGTTAGAATACTTGTGATTTTCAACAGTTGTTGATGATAAACCTTGCTAATGCTTTTCTAAATTCTGTGTTGTTTCTACATAGCACTCTGAAAGCGTATTAAATCCCGACTCCTGGCCAAATGAACTCAGATATAAAAAAAATGGCCATAAAATAGAAGCATTCTATTTAGTCTCATTGCATATCTTGTGGACAGAGAAATGCAGTAACAGAAAGTGTGCATGCCGCAAGGACCAGAGTGTTATATCCACGGGTAACAATCATTACCATGTAGTGAGGCAGCCCATGAATGGTTGGTTTACTGTGGATTTCTGAGTCCAGACGTATACACTTAGTCATTCAACAATGGAGTTATTGCAACCTCCTAAAGGCAGAGCTCAGGACATCTCTCACTGCGCTTGTAGGTGATAGAATTAATGCCTGAGCTCAGAATAATCCATTCATCATTTCTGGAAAGATCTTAAAGAATATTGTAGTAAGGTGCTCTCTGTTTGAGATGTATTTTTTTTTTTTTGGTCCCTAGTTGAATTTCATATTGTTGCTTTGGTAATTGTATCTATTTTAATGTCCAATGCTTCGGACACTACAAGCACCGAGGATTGATCTAAAAAAAAAAAGCAGATAATAAATAAATAAATAATTACATAAATTAATAAATAAATACATAAAATATATATTAAAGGGCGTGTGTCATATGCAATAAAATATCAATTCTAGGTCTAGATTTACTAAGGGTTCCATGGGCAACCACACTGTGATTTACAGTTTACCCTACACCCAAGGATCTTTCTATGGTAAGTAGATCAACACAATGCTTTTCACCGCATTGCCCCACACTAGTCCCTGTGCTAAATGTTAGAAAATAACCACTCATATGCGATGAAAAAAAACGAGTCCTGACCTTTTCAACCACAGATATGTAGTGTTGGTTTTCTGGAGTGCCACTTCTCAAGAGGTGAATGTGGAGACAAACTCACTCTGGTATGTGGTTCCCTTGTAGATAAATATCATGTCTACACAGAACTGCTTACAGAGGCAGTTCTATTGTCTATTTGTTTTCACTCCTCTTGCATTGTACTACAACACAAGAGGCACAGCTATTTTTCTGTTGGAGTCAAGGAAATCATGTGCGTAGTGGTAAGATCAAACATGCAGCCTCATACCTGTTTAGTGGTGTGCTTTGGTATCTTGGGAATGGGAAGGTTACATACCTATAGTCCTAATTCTGCCACATAGGTATTTTCATTGAAGTCATAAACGTTGAATAATTCCCAGCTGCCTGCGCAGACCCCGGAACACCTTTCTTAACGGATATAACCTTTGGAGAAATTATCATTGAAGAATGTTCATCATTCAAATTAATTTTCCATGGAATATAAGTGTAGTCTGTCAGAGATGTAATTTTCTTTCTGAATGCTGGAGAAAATAGTTAAAGTCGCTGAGTAACTTTTGAATGTGCATCATTTGTCATAGAAAAAAAGCTATTTTTCATATAAAAAGCATGAGGAGGAAGTACAGCCTAATAGGTTAACACTGACAGTGGTGAAAAAATGAGCCTGCTCCTATAAGAACCTGAGAAGCACCCCTATCCACAATGCCTGGTAGTGGTAGTTTGTCTGTGAGGGTTAGTTTGCCACGACATCCGGGTTGGTGGGAGGGTCATTTATGACTTTGACGACGATACCTATAATGCAGAAGTAGGACTACAGGTACGCAACCTTTACTATAGCCTTATAGCCCGCCGTAGCGGGCTATACCGGCTATTAAAGGCCCGCTGAATCGTTAAAGGCCCGAGCCGAAGGCGAAGGACTTTAACGAGACAGCGGGACTTTAATAGCCGGTATAGCCCTGCTACGAAGGGCTATAAGGCTATTAGAACATTCTGCCACTAGAGGGCAGAATGTTCTAACAAATTAAACAAAGGTTTCTCGAAGCTCGAGGGGATATAAATCCCCTCGAGCTTCGAGAAGCCTTTGTAGAACATTGGAATGTTGCTCTGCGGGCCTTTACCGGCCCGTAGAAGCAGGGAGCACTCCATTGTCTGCAATGGAGCTCCCAACATTCCAATGTTCTAATTCTACATCATAGGATCTTCATTGATAAATGCTTAATAGAGTAGCAAGTTGTAGAAAAAATGATTCTGTGGCTGTCAGGCATATGTGATAGGAAGAAAAGAAGACCATTGTAGGATTTGATTCAAAAGCATGGTCCATATCCAGCAAATCAAACATGCTGTAATCATCAGTTTCTAAATGTTTCTTGAATGAACGTTGCTTCAGCTTGAGTGTCTGTGTCTAGACAATAATGTCTTGTAAACGTTTGTATTGATTTCCAAGTGGCTGCCTTACAGACATCATGATCCATTCTGTGGTTGCTACTTTACCTCTTGTAGAGTGAGCCTAGTGCTGGTTAAAGGTTTATTGGCAATTTGGCAACATAAAGAAATATGTGAACGTTTCCACCTTGCAATGCTTTGTTTTAAAGCAGCTAACCCGTGCCATAAACAGCCATAGTTTACCAAGAATTGGTGATATTTCCTTATAGCTTTTGATGTGTCTAAATAAAAATGGAGCACTCTTTTAATATCTAGAGACTGTGCAGTTTTCTTCGCTGCTGTGGAAGAGTTAGGAAAAACATAGGAAGTGTGATCAATAAGGAAATCTGACACTACTTTTGGTAAAAGGGATGTGTACGTAATACTACTCTAGTGTGATGAAAATCTGTAAATGGTTGTAAAGATGACAATGCTTTTAGTTCACTAGCTCTACGTGTGGAGGTAATGGCTATTAAGAAAACAGTTTTCCATGACAGATGCTGTAAGGTTGGTTTGTGGATGGTTTTGAATGGGGGCCCTATCAATTTTGAAAGCACTAGCTTTATCTCCCATGGAGGTGATGGCCTTTTAACTAGAGGAAAATCTTTTTTAAGTCCTTCTTAAAAATATTTAATCACAGGAATCTTGAAGAAGGATAGATGTATTGGTCATGATATGTTGACGTTGACCCTTCTTTTGAGAGAGAGCGTGTCAATTTTGAACCCTATGGTGGTGGTTTTGACGTTGACGATTGGTACCGATGAGAGGGACGTCAATGACAATGTCTGGAAGCAGATCTTCTGTCTGTAGATCTCCCTCTGTGGGAGTCTTTACCAGATTTGTGGGTTTTCTCATAAGAAGGACGAGACAAAACTCTTTGCAAACTTTTTCTCTTTCTCTGCTCTATCTTGCATCAGACCTCGTAGTCTGATGCCCCTCCGCCCTCAATAGTCTTTTTTGACATTTTCTTGCAAATGTCACATCCTTTTGTCTGATGTGATGGTGAGAGGCAAACCACACATAGTTTTACTCAGGTGAAGGGATGTTAAAATTTCGACTAAAAATGGTTTGAAGAAATGCAGTAGATAGAAGCAATTGTTTCGAAGGTGTGAAGAAACACCTGAGGTGTTCAGAGATCCTGTGTGAAGGAGCTGTAAAAACCAACTGTCTCTCATAGGGAAACTGCCACTATAAGGTATTGTGGGTAGCGGTGCTTCTTCTTTAAGGAGCAGGCTCCTATTTTCAGCTCCGACAGTGTTAACCTATCAGGCTGCATTTTTCCTCATGCCTTTTTATATCATAGTTAGCTTTTTTCCATGACAAATGATGTACATTCAAAAGCTACTACGTGACTTCAACTACTTTCTCAAGCATTAAGAAAGAAAATGGCATCTCTGACAGACTACTCTCAGACTGTATGGAAACTTTATTTGAATGATAAAAATTCTTCAATGATATTTTTTCCAAAGTTTATATATGTTAAAGAAGGTGTGCTGGTGCCTGCGCAGGCACTGGGGAATTATTCAACATTTATGACTATGAATGAAGATCTTACGACGCAGAACAGCATTCTCTACAAAAAATCACGAGTGACAAAAGGTTGGTTTGGTGATGAAAGGCTGGATAATATTAAATAAATCACAACATACAGATAGGATGGGTGAAAAAAATGTCAATTTTAATCTACACTGATATTCACATTTGCAAAATGCTATTGATTCAATCAGTTAACTAATTCTGGGTTTAATTGACTATTGCTCACACCGTTTTAAAACAAAATGCTCTTGAAGAACACCTCTCAGTTTGAAAATTGCCTTTTACGCAGCAGGGATTGTCATTATCTATCATCTTTGGTATAATTCGAGGTATTCTTAAAGCCATTTGGCCAACTGGTGAGATACTGGAACAGTTTTAGATCATTTTTTGTAGGAAGTGATGGGGTAATTTAGATAATGCCTCATTTTGTGCTTGAGGGCGGAGTTAGAATCCTCATGCACATTGGGCAGACAGGAAATTTGAACATTCGTGGCTCTGGTTGTTGTGACCAAGAATTTTAGGGTTGAAAGTTCTGAGGATAAGAGCGTACCCCGAGGCAGTGCCAGCTGAATGTAGTGACAAATTAAGGGTTCTGCAACAAACCAATGGCATTCCAGTGTTTAAAAGGCCAGGGTACTCAATTGAATTGATAGCACCAAGGCCGCTGCTGAAAATGGAAAATGCCTTGCTACATACGTATGGGCTTGAAAATCTGTTGGTAGATAATACTCTACATTCTTGTGTGGCTTGCATGTTTGTAAAAAGAAGTGTAGTAGTACACTTTTTAGTGAACAAGGACCAGATCATCAAGGTAATGATGTAATGTTATGCACAAAGGAATCATATGAAAAAGAGAAAAAATTTAACAACTAGTGATTAGCAGCAAATCAAAAATGCGCAACACATTTTATTGTGATCTATAGGTTCATTAAACACCTACCAAAATTATTTAAAACACTCTATAAAAAATATTATTTGAGCCTAATAGGTCCCTCCATGTTTAGATTGCATAGGTAATGGAATTTGAAAGTTTTCATGTACGCAAATATTGGTATCTGCAGGACTTCTGGCAAAGACGCTCTTCAATCTTTACCTCAACTTCTCTTGGTTGTCTACAGCAAAAGGAGTGCAAGAAATGTGAGAAATAAAGGAGTGGTGAGAGCAAATTATGGGGTATTCTTCTTATAGTAGGACTGGTGGTATCCTGTTTTGGAGAGCGCTAAGCCTTTCCTGATCAGGATTCAGGAGGAGATGCTGTCGCTGATTGTCTCTCTCTCTCTCTTCTCAACAAAGACACTTGTGAGTTTGATAGTGATAGTGGGTGAATAATCTAAAGGAAAGATTTTTTTTATATATAAAATAACAGGCCATAGGCTTTCTTGCCTGGGCTATTCATTTATCGAAGGGCACCGTCTCTTTGCACTAAGGCAGTCCCAATGACCTGGCCAGATTTTAGAGGACATAATGTTTGTTTAGAATGCTCTCCCGTCTGGGCCTTCTTAGGGGTGGCTGAAAAGTTTTCTTCATACACAATGTGTGGTGTAGAAAAGCAACCTACGAACTTTGAAGAGGTTCATCTTCACGTATGCTTTCCATGCCTTTTCCCTTAGTTGCAGGCAACATTTTTAAATGAAGCTTACATGTAGCATCAGGGTTTAAAAAACTCTCATAAGACCCCAGTTTATAAAAATGAGTAACGGCTATGAATCCACTAACGATTGCCTAAAATTAAAGTAATACACTAGCAGAGAAGATCTGATATTTTACAAATCTGCATAAGCCATGTCCTAGACAGAAAGACGTCATTAAAACGTTGGGCATCTGAAGACTGACACACATATATTAGAGGTCTTTACGCTTTATAGAATTTGTTTTTTACCTGCAGTATTGTATTTCTGTGGAAATGTATGAACAAGTACTCTGTTTTTTTTAAAACAAATTCTTCATTTTATTCCAAAATCAATACCACTTATATCGTGATAGGTGTGCAGTGATATGTGCCACCCTGATATTCTCCCTTCTTCTTCAATGCCACCTTTTTGCCCTTCACTGCCTAAAGTTGTGATGGGATAATGTTTTTATTTTGTTAGTTTTCAATTAACAACTAATTGTTAATGTACTCCTTTGAAACTGCTTGTAGGCAGTAACAGAACAACTGAGCCAAAATCAAATGGGGTTTGGAGGAATTGTACAACATATAAAAAGTTGAGACAAAAGGGCTACAAATCCATACTAACCAGACAGAAATGATTTGCAAACAATTCATGAGCTTTACCTTTCTGTTACACCATCAAATAAATTCTAGCATAGCCAAGTCAGTCATGCACATACGCTGGAGCCATAGTGCACAAAAGATATTTTTAAACCCTGGTGTTACCTCTCCAAGTTTTTCGTTCTGACTCATTTGAGTCCGGTCATATGCCAACAAAGAGGCATAGTGTCTTACACACCCCTGAAAGTGCTTAAATCCCTCTGCTAATTATCACAGGATATACCATTCACTGAACAGCTGATTTAGCACATGAACATAATGACAGATCAAAAAGTCACTAGTCTACAGAGGGTTATCTGGATTTCTTTTTTACCAGGTGATTGGCTTTGGTCATGGTCGGTCCTCTTTGAGTGCTGACTTTCCCTGGTCCATTTCTAATAACACTCAGTGTTGTTACAACACATTTTATATATACAAATGAAAGAACAGAATCCCACACAATCAGGTGATGAAGAAAACCATGTCCCATGCATCACTTCTATTTGAATGAAAATCTGTGATTGGAAATTATGTTTCCTACCCATCCCCTTCCCCTTCAAAGACAAATTATTACATTAGTTTAAGAAAGAGTACATTTTCCATGCATAAATCATAACTCCATTTTGCCTCCTTCTTTCTGCTTTTTCTTAAATTACAATTTAAACACGAGGTAACACATATATAATTAGTGTCCTATTCGACACGACCAGAAAAAAAAGAAACACGATCAAACAGAAATGTCATTTGTCAAAGGACTGTTTTTTTAAATGTGAAATCTGTAAACCCACTGGGTCACTCTTACCTCCCACTCATATTTCTCTGTCTTTTTAAACTAACAAGCTCTTTTCAGTACCTTGAACATTCAAAATGTCTCTAATTGAACGCACCAAAGAAAGAACATGCCATATCTCTGCAAAAAAATTATAATTTAACAGTATAAAGCTTCAAGTCACGAGTTCCAAAAACTAGCTAAGTATTTTAATCACATAAACTATACATTAAATATTTGAGGTATTTCAGAGACAATTGTCAAAGGCTTGAAAGGTCTGTGCTGAAAATCAAGGATTGTGTTGGCTTTTGTTCCCCGCCGTGGAGAATATCTTTGGTTTTTTTTCTTTGGTATTAAACACCAGGGTAAAGGACAGATGAGAAAGGGGTATAACAACTAAGGAAATGATTTTGTTTTAGATCGAATGTAGAACGCTCAGTTTTTAAGAAATATATTTATCTAGGAATAGGTTTATTTTTCCCAATAAATTAGCAAATGGCAAATATTTAAATTAAATATGTTATTAAACTAAAGTTCCCAAACAAGAGCACGCTGATTTCTTGTTGATGGAGCTATCAATTATTCTAAGCGTGCTGAAGAGAATGCAGAGAAAGAAGCATGGATGTAGTGTTTGTGGTGTACCTGTGCATACATTTATACTACATTGGGCCAGGCAGTGGGGCAATTCGGAGCTTCACGCTATTCGCATACTAAGAATAACACTCCTTAAAGCCGCCTTATGGCAAAAAAAGTGTTTGAGGAAATATAGGGTGCTGCTCGTCTTTCAGGAAACTGGAAGGGAATGCCAGGTGGTAGAAAGAGGAAGGCTCACTTAACTGGGATGAACATCACAAGTGTAACTCCCTGTATTGAAGAGGGCCTCACGCAGTCTAATACATGCCCGAATCAGGCTCTCCATACCGTGCTATCCATTAAATAGATACACATTGAGATTGTGTTTTCTTATGGTCAAACACAAACCAGGACCACAGGCAGTTGAGCTAGTTAAGGGATTTAAAGTTGGAAGCCACTCTGTACTGGCTGCTATAATTCATTGGAAAGAACTACCACCCTTCTGCTCATCAACACAAGATTTATATTCTGATGATTTTGTTGCTTGTTAGGTTTTAATGTACCTACTAAGCTATAGGCAGTGCGAAGGATGAAACATCATAAGACAAAACTTGGATTTTACGCCACCTTACTGCTTGAATCAAAATTGGCCACTCCCAAAGGGCGCTGTATAAAGCTGAAAGAGAATTCATATGCACAGGGCACCAGGGTTACAGGTTGCTCATTTAATGTTTAAACTCTGAATATATTGAATTATTTTAGTCCTAAAGGGTCCTGTTCTAGGAAATATATATGCTGGAGTGGGTTAGTGCATGCTATAAAACTGGCTGTGATCAACAATGTGTTATGGTGCAGCAAACTAAAATATGAGTTTGTGTATGGTTTCATTCCAGAGGATGTATCTTCTCTCAGTAAGGGTGAGGGATGCCAAGTAACAAACAAAGCTTAATCAAGTGTGTCTGTTGAGTGGTGCAGAATTAGGACTCAAGATGTTTTAGGGTATGCCATGCAACCCCTTACCTGGTCAACTACCCCACCCACATGCTACAGGGAGGAACAGGCCCGCCAAAACTGAGGTATTGAGAGTTTAGAGCAAAAGCTTAGGAGTTTGTGAAATGATCACACCTTTGGTACAAGGAAAAGGCACTCATCCAGCACTCTAACCTTCTATTTCCAATATCTGTAAGCCACCAGGAACCTGCCTCGCAACAGTTTGTGCCATATGCAGAAAATGGAGTCAACCTTATGGAAACAGGACGCTGGCTGAAGGGTATTTGAGATATATATATATATATGAGAGAGAGAGAGAGAGAGAGAGAGAGAGACTGTGTGAATGTTAAGAGAGGGGTGAAGAAGGTAAAGAGTCAATACTCAACAAAAGTAGAGGGTGAATGTATAGAGGTTTATGCATGAACCTGTCACAAAGGTAGCGGGAAAGTGCAGTTTCCAGCACAGACCAGGCAAGTGGGAACAAAATCTTTGGTATCAGACGTGATTTTTTTTCATCTCAATCACACATTGAAAACTCGAGTGAGGTAGCCTTTCTCAACAGGGTTCTCACTAGAAATGTCTTGTTTATGCATGGTTCTTTTTTGAGCGGAGAGAAGTTTATGAGCAAAATATCATTCACTTCCCCCGGGGTAGAAATATACGCAATACTAGTGCTACTACTGAAGGTTTGGTTCAAGATTCCGTCTTCCTCAGCATCATCGTCACCACATCACAGGAACAACAAGGAGCAATTTATAGGGAAACTCTTTTTTTTCCTCCCCTTTGCTTTTTTGGCAACACACAAAAAAACCTGCCTGTAGTTTGCATCTCCAGATTCTGTTCTCTCTTTGGTAGTAGCTTTATCTTTTTTTACTTCTTGTCCTTTACCCTTCAGAGTGAAACTCAACATTTGTTTCAAACCTTGAACTTTGTTTCCCAAGTGAAGGTTTTTTTTTTTCTCGTTTTTTTGGTTTATATATATGTATTTATATATACATTGACAGTTTTTTTTTCAACAAGGTGCCGAACTGTTGCACAAACACGTTTGTTGTAAAGTGAATAGAAACTATTCAGAATAAACACATCTGAGATGGTACTATATATTACCCGCATCATTTAAATAGTATCATTTTTAGTTCGTAATTGTCCTGCCCCTCTCCCGTACTGACTGTGTACGGGGTGCAGAGACAATACCTTTCACCCTATAGATTCCAGAAGGAGCTCCTGCTAGGACCCAGGAACCTTTTTGAAGTATGAGGGAGGTCTTGGAAGGATTCTCCGTTTTCCGGCCTTGGATTGTGTCTGCATTTTATGGCACACGAATCATCGTGAGAACAAAAACAAAATTGAGTTTCTGTTATCTATAGTACCATCTTCCATGATTAGCATTAAGGCAGTTGCTATTGGCACGAAAAAAAGAACCATTCTTCTCCCTTCAAGATTCACTGTCACCATTTCCAATGTTTGTGGCTGGCTTTCCTTCCCGAACTGTTTCGAACTGTGCGGTGTTGCATTAGTCGCCTTGTGGGGACTCACTTTTTCAAGTGGGAGGGCTAACCTGTTCTTTGGTAGAAGAGACAATAATACTTCCATCAGGTTAAAATAAAAATTTGCAAATCCCTTAAGATTTATTAGCGCTTGAAGCACAGCCAGGTTCCTTGAGGCGCTGCCATTTTCTTTTTTTAGACACTGTTGAACATGGCCGACCTATCAACACCACTGTTTTGCCCAAAACAAAAACAAAAATCTGGTTTATTTTTTGTAAGTCGGTTTTGAATGTGCTTGTAGACCCGCGTTACCTTTGAAGTGGCACAGTGCAACAGAGATTATTTCCCCTCTTCCTGGGGTAGGTTGCTATCTGTCTTGGTTTCTGAGAAATATTTGTGACTCAAATGTGTAAGCAGTTTCCTGCACTGTCCTGAACACCCATTCACTGTATATAAGTGGGTGTTTGGCATGTCCAAACGGATCGTGAACAGTGGCAGCTCCACATTGCTGCCTTGGCCTCACCTGATGTGCCCAGAGGGCAAGGCAGTCTTGCGTTGCCCTGTAGGTTTGAATAACTCTCGCTATGTGCCGTCTTTTTGTGGACAACACACAATTTGATTTTTTTTATCCCAAATTATTTTGAGGATTCAATCTTGAACGTATTTGGATAAGGTGACCACTAGTTCATTAGAAATTCAGAGATGCCAAAAGGTTTAACCCAGAATGCATTGACGTGGAGAATAAATTATCCAATGGGTTACCCCTTTGGCCAACATTTCCGTTGGCATCCCGGGACACTTCCTTTAGTTTATATTGGCGCTTGTGCAGTTGGTGGCTTCGCAGTGGGTGTCTTTTCAGGTTTTACCTAATGACACATTTCTTGACTGCCAGAAGTGGCCTAAATCAGCACAGCGGTGCCTTCTGTATCCATTTACTGTGGTTATCTTAATTGATTGAATTCAGCACTTTTATGTAGAAAGAGTCAGGTGTTTATGGTCTTCTGGACTTTTCCTGTCCCTTCATATTTTATCCAGGATCAGGTACTCAGACTCATCTGTAAGGGGATGATCATGATGGACATCGGTCGTCTGCCGGGTGGCTTTGTTTGCATTATGGAAAAATATTTATTTATATATGTACATGTTGTTCTTTAAAAGACCCCAAACATTGAGCTGCTGATTTCGGATAGCCTCTTAGTCGGATGGACACGTGATGAAAATTCTGAACAAATGTCATGACAGCTCGCTCAACGTGAAGGTGGCACCTAGCAGTACAAACACATTTGGCAGATCTGCAATGGATCACAAGGTAAGGGACTTCTTAAAAAAAAGTTTCAATTAATTTGCCTCCAAAGACAAACTAGTGTGTGATGTTAGAATGTTCCAGTTTTTGGTGAATTAAACAGAGCTGGGAGTCTGCTCCCTTTGCTTGGGATTCCAAGGAGCCGGGGCATCAATATTACAAGGAGATGATTCCGTCGCCACGATGAGTGAAGTGCATTACTAATGTTGCAGGAGGATAGGCGAATATGCTGACATGCTTGTGATTGTTTTTTTTAGAATGTAGTTAGGTATAGTCTCCAAAACCTCCACTGGATTGCCCTTATTTGTTTGCCGCATTATCTAGAGTCTAATTATTTAGTTGTCGTTGTCCATACTGTAAAATGCTGGAGTTGAAAAAATGAAAGAAAGGAGAGAACAAAACCTCATGCTTTGGAAAAGGTGCCACCAGATGATGAGGGCATGCCAGGGTTGGCACCGGGATCCTCCTGCCACCGGTTCATGCACCGCCGGCGGGCGTTCATGAAGAAGTTGCTGACAGTGTTGAGCTCCAAGCCTAGCTGCTGTGAGATGGTGATCTGCATTTCCTTGGAGGGGCGCTTGTTCTCTTTGAATATGGCGATCAGGGTGCGACGCTGTAGGTCGGTGAAGACCAGGCGCTGTTTCTTAGGCTGCATGTTCCGATCCTTCTGCTGCTCTTGCTCTTTGCGTTTGCAGGCTGCGCATAGAAAAAGAAAGGACATTGTTAACGCAACCAATACCACAAATTTACACATCAACACTTTCTGCCAGCTTCTGATTATTAAGTATTGACAACTGAGTAAGCAGTAGCGCCGACAGAAGAAGGCTCTTCCTTACAGTTCATAGTTGGCAGGCAACAATCTACCTGCAAGAACCCCCATTAAGGAACACTCATGCTTTACTCCCTTTCAACTTAAATTTAAACATACAATTCTACTTTCTTACCACTATACTGAGAATTCAATAGGCGGATTAGACATTTGAAAAAGCACTCAATGTAAGAACTGTGTACATTCACTTAGCTGTAAGTGCTCCACTTTTGTCACACAAGTCCCATCTAATACATATTTTTCATGTGCCACCCTGTTTGCCACCTTAATAAAACCCTAGCAAGTGCTTTCGGTTCTCAATCTTTCAAGCATTGGTGTGTGGAGGGAAACAGCGTTTACAATGCAGACAGAACTACACAGTGCCATTACAATGCACACAGGTACTACAACAAACGTGTTGTTACCGCGCATGCCATTACCATGCAAGTCGTTACAACACCTTGCTTTAGGGAACGCAAACTACGGTTGCACAGACTGGAGTTGGAATAGTAAAATATACTATTACACAGTCCATGCGCTTCCCTAAGGCCATTTGTTGTAACAACTTGATTTGTAATAGAACGCGTGATAAGGAGGCGTTTGTTGTATTGCCCGCGTTGTAAGGCAAGTGTTGCAAAAGCATGCGTGATTAGGTCACACATCCATGTGCGAATGGTATGTTGAATGCCACTTCTGATGCCAATATCGCTGCCCTCTTGGCCAATAATACCCAGCTGGAAAGTTGACTGAGGCAACCCTAAAGTTTAGACGTGCAACTGTATCACATCAGCAGGTCTTCTGCTTGATACAATCTGCAAATGCTGAAATTCTGGGGGTGAAATAAACTCTTATGTTCAGGAAAGGCGACATGGTCCCTGAGTGTTATCTCCTTTATTCGAAGGAGGGGTGTGGGTGGTTGAGTAAAATCATACAAGTACTTATTTGACCCATAAAACAAATGGACAGACTTTTTTGCTGGTAAGACGTTCCTTTTAAATACAATTCATAATTATTTTTGTGTGTCCGTCCGCCATTTCTACCAAATCGGGGAATACTATTGTAGGCGGTTGAATTCAATGCCACAGATCCCATACATTTGTTTGAACATAAAACTTTGCTTTCTTGGTGAAGCTGTTCTTGCTAGCTGGCAATCCTGAGCTCATCAGCCCTCAATAGGACAGATGCAGCAGGGCGATAAAAATCACTATTTATGTCGAAGAACATGAGCTACCAGTTTATGGCCGTGTACATGGAACTACACAGCACAAAATGTGTAAGTGCCCAAGTTATAACAGGGTTGGTTTTTGCATTGTGGAGACAGAGCAGAGGGTTTCATGCTCGATGTTTTGCCTGGCAGGGCGTATCTGCACCTCTACCCACAATAATCAGGACACAGGTTTGGGTATGCTCTCAACTCCTGTAAATTTATTGTTGAGGAGACCATACAAAGACGATGCCTTGAGTTGATAATCAGTCTTCTTACATGATCCAGGGAGCTTGGAATACTGTGGTTGGCCATTAGATGGTGTATTCCTTGGAATTATAGGGCACAAGATATATATGTTGGCGCCCCGAGCGAGAGTGTGAAAAATCCTAATGTGCATAGACTTGCATATAATTGACATTTTTAAGATGCACCTGTCAGAGGATCCACAAAGTTCACCATTGAGCAGCGATCTTTTACGTGCAGCAACCGTGTGCTATCTTAAGTGAAAGAGGGGACGCGGAATTACTATATTTATATTGAAGGCTCATCCGAAACATAACACAATATTGTGCCAGCTCAATTCACTGTAGGAAACAAGATTACGATTGCAAGTAATTTTCTAGAAAACATCAAGAATTACAGCATGATGGTGAGGTCTCACATTAAAAAACACTGGAATGAAGCAGCACTACAAGGTTTGAAATTGCCCTCTATCTGGAACAAGAGTGACTTTGTGGATATGGGTGTTCTAAACGTACAACTCAGGAGCCACACGAAATGGTTATGAGAGAAGACCGTGCCTTTTTGGGGGCAAAGCAGGAAATCTAGAGATAAGCAAGACACTATCATAGAAAGATGAAACTCTACAGTCTAAGACAGAGATCTCCTGTGAGAAGGCCAGGGAAGAGACGCTGTGTTGTGTGTGGATCACAATGGGAGACTCAGATTGGGATGATGAAGGGGGAAGATGAAAAGGAGTGGCACAGGACGCAACAATATATTGAGAGAAATAAGACATAACAAGAGGCGTCTTAAGCCTGATAAAGAGAACTCTGCTCTGCAAAGGTAGGCCCCATGTCAGGAAAATTCCCTGCTGAGAAAACAAATACGGGAAGACCTTCTGGTGGGTGAAATGGTCTTTTAAATCAGACAGTAGGGTTTTTTTTTGCTGAGGCAGCACAACCTTCCTTTCCCACATCGTCTAATTACAGCACCGTGAAAACAAAATCAATTGGCGCTACACGCCACTCTATTTACAGCTGTGACTGTCGCTGTAACTGGGGCAGGCTTACATATGCCATTGTTTCTTGATTGGTTTAACAACTGGGTGGGTGGAACCATTGCTCGGCGGAGTGGGTCTGAAAGAGGCGTATTCGTGTTCGGTGACATTAAACGGTGCAGGGGGTATCCTCTAGTCTTAAAGTGAGCACGCAGATGATGATGTGTGCTGGTTCATTTCCAGTGCAGCGGTTTGCTGAGGTCAGCATTAGGGAGCCCCAGCAGAGCTATCTGAATGCGCTGCACCGAGATATGGCGAGAGCAGAAAGTCGCGACGATGGTGTCAATTCACAACGGATTTTGCGGTACGTAAAGTAGAAGTCCTGCAGTACTATTTTATATGCCTTAGTGAATCGGCCACATCACAATTAAAGTGGGAGTAGAATGGGAACGTTTAGGGAATATTCATATACAATTAGTACAAATAAAAAGGATTGAGCACTCTTTGCACTTTTATTAATAGGGAGTTGGATGTTTTGTGGCTGACTCGCAAAGGCATGTATAAACAAATAAATAAATAAAAGGAAACAAGAACATGAAACAGAGCCCTCCTGTACTACGACTTCCTGTACTATAAATGCAATTGTGAATTGGCCCCTAGGCTGTGTTAATCAAATCTTAGATGTTGTCGACAGAGCAGTAGAATGATGTGCTACCAATGACGTTTGCTGGTATTGAACGAGAAGTCTGATGCACCAGTAATAAAATACTACAGTGTGCAAGCAAATACATTTTAAGAAGACAGAGCCAAGAACAGAATCACAAACTGTGTCCATACGAACAGATTTTCACTTTTAACTACTCTTTTCTGGTGCACTTTGCACTAGGACTTGCTGGCTCTTGTTTGCGTACAGGATGTCTTGCCTTCTATCCCCATGTATGATTTGCTACTCCTACTTACAGAATTAGGCCATACAGGAGAAACCTGAACATATAGCTTTGCAGAGAACACACTCCAAAGACGTCTAGTGACCACCATGCCTCAAAGTATGCAGATTGGGAGGCACTGATTTTGTGTACGGCTTTACGGTAAGACCAACTACAGATTCCCAGAAATTGTGTCATCAAATTATTCACTATTACTCACGATAAGCCTGCAAGCCCTATTAGTTGCGAAACCAATTTTTCGAATCTTTTTCCTAATCTGCACCAGTGGTGGCCGGTAATTTGAGAAGGTGGAGTGCGGGCAAGCCACACATGCACACACATACATGCACTCACCATTCTACATGCATGCTCACTCACACCCATACCATTCACAAGCAAATACACACTCCCATTCAACATTTATACATACACACACACAAAGACAAGCACACCCACCCAAAACACACACAAAAAAAGAAAAACTTACTGGGCTGCAGCAGTTTTCTCAGGAGATGAGGGGGTACACCTCTGCTGTTGCTAGAGGATTGGGACTGCTGCCTCCTCTAATTTTGGGACTGTGGATCAGCCAATGAAAGGAGGCGGCCGCCCCTTATTCGTCACAGAGTGGGATGAGGTCAGTGAGAGATGCTGATCCCACTCCACTCTGTTAGAAGATGTCTGTGATTGACACTCTGCCCTGGAGGATTCAGGGCTTAAAACTGAAGTGCCCTGGATCGAGTCTTATCTGGGACATGCCCCCTTGTACTGACAGGGAGGACCTCGAGGCACTTTGCCAGGCTGAGGCGGTCACATCCACAGTGCTGGGAACTCACCAGCCCGGCAAGGTTTAGCTCAGACAGCCGGGTGTCTGCCCATTGAAGGCAAATATGAAACTTTACAACGCACGCGTTACAACGCGTGTCATTACAACAAATGTTTTACATTGCAAAATCCATTACAACGCATGTCGTTTCAACACATGTCATTACAATGCATAATCCATTACAATGCAATTACTATTCTAACTCTGCTGGGGCGTTACTTTGGGGAATGCGTTGTAATGGATTATGCGATGTAATGACATGCGTTGTAATGGATTTCGCGTTGTAAAACATTTGTTGTAATGACACGCATTGTAACATGTGCGTTGTAAACAATGTTTCCAATTTAGTGCATGTACAGCACCTGGCTGCTTGACTTGAACATAAAGAGTGTCTGTAAGGCTGATCTTTGCTCATCCTGGTAGATACTCTTCATGTCTGCAAAAAAGATGGGGGGTGACCCCTCCCGCAATTAAGAATGGGCTGAGCCTCATCTGCACATGCACACGCATCAGGACAAAAGCAGAATTAGTTCATGCACTAACTCTCAAGGAGAATGCATGTGCACACAAAATAGGCTGAATGTGTTTACTGACCTTTAGACATGCATTTGCCCCTTGGTACACAATTAGTGCTAAGGGTTGTGCCAGAAGGTAATGCAAGCACAGATTCCAACACAAACTTATTTCACAGAGTAATCCACTGAAACCAGCTGCTGCTGCACTACTTGTTAACAAGGCTGCACAGAGAAAGACAGTTTTCTCTGCCTACTCTGTGGAATCCATACCCGACTGCTCATGAAATCCATAAAAGGTGGAGTACATACATAATTATATTTCCACTCCTAACCTACGGGTGGGAATTTAATTTTTTGCATTGACATGCAAAGGGTCTTTATGGCCCATACATGTAGGGAACTCCCACAAAGCCTTATTTTGGCTCAGATAATTTTCAACCAATAGGAGACAAATGGAGGCCCTAGGGGAATTTCCCTACAAAGAAAAACGGATTATCAGGGGCGTACCACAGGGATCTTCCCTCAGCCCTGCCCTTTTTAATATCTACATTGCTCTTCTTATCTCGCTAATTGACTCCTATGGAATTGCAACATCATCATACGCGGGTGACACCCCAGTTGATCCTTTCTCTAGATAAGGGGTCAATTGGTCCACAATTGAACTTCCAAAAAGGTCTCTCAAACGTGATTTTATGGATACAAAACAATCACTTGAAATGCAACTCTGAGAAAACGGAAATTCTCCTCTTTGAAAAATCGAATCGTTTTTCTACTACACGCTCGTGGCCAAACTCAGTCCCCCCTCCACCAGAAATGGTTAAAGTTGCCAAGAATTTGGGAGTTAAATTGACACATAACTATCCTTTCAACCCCAAGCAGCGGCAGTAGCCGGGATGTGTTTCAACCTAACCAAATCCCTTAAGAAATGTCTTAATTTTCTTCCCCTGAATGCCAGGAAGACTGTATCATTTGCGCTTATCACTTCAAGATTGGATTATTGTAACAGCTTGTATGTGGGATGTGCAAAACAGCTAAAACATAAATTTCAGGTGGCCCAACATATAGCAGCCAGAATGGGGCTACAGCTCCCTCAATGGAGTTTGACATCAGCGGCATTAGAAAGGGGAGAGGAGTTGGCCTAACGGCTAGGGCGCTCGACCTCGGACCTGGGGACCTGGGTTCTAGTCTCGGTAACGACGCTAAACAAAACATCCTGTGATTCTGGGCAAATCACTTAATCTCCCCGTGCCTAACAAAAATGAAAGTGTGTCCTCATGTAACGTAACTGCTGCTATGTAAAGCGCTCTGATACCTGATTCAGTTCGGGTATAGTTCGCGCTATATAAAACTCTAAAAAAACCAAAAAAAAACCTTCACTGGCTACGCATACAAAAAATAATCTTGTTTAAGACACTGCTGCTCGTCTTTAGGGCTTTTACGGCCAAAGGATTGAAATATCTCACCTCCAGAATCATACATTATCAGACCCTGAAAACACTGAGATTGTCAAATTCAAATCTGCTGGAGCCCTCCTCTTATAGATTAAAAACTTGAGGTGGAAAGTCCCTCACTGTAAAAGGCACCAGGGCATGGTATCAATTGCCAATGCATCTCCGATTTATAAAAACGGGAAACGCTTTTAAAAAGACCCCGAAGACGTGGCTGTCTCCAGCCTCTGGCGCGCTCTGTCACTCCCTCATTTAAACCACACCTTTTAGGGTAGGGTAAAGGCTTACACTGCTGTTCAGTATCAGCGCCAGGATGCTCATTTGTTTGAGTGACAGTGCACTTTATAAATACCCATTCATTCATTCATTCAATCTGCTGCAGTGGGTGACCTGGGTGCTGGTGCGCGAGTGTGCTGAAACCAGCACGATTCCGCCACTACAACATCCTGGTTCATAGGATGTGTTTTGTCCTGCGTGGAATGTTTGTTGCCAGGCCCTCCGTCTGCCGCTGTACTCATTTATGAAGAAAGACCTCAAGGTACGAAAACTGTGACTTCACAATTGTGAGGGCTATTTTGCACCCTAATAAAAATATATGGCCACAAGAACTGGATCCTTAGGTCCTTATGACGAGTGACCACATTATTTTATTAGATTCATGGGGAAACCAAAGATGTGTATACTTTCACCTGGAGAATTCAGTGCCTAAAAGCAGCCAAAATATTTGGATGAAAGTCCACAATAAAATGAGGCACTATCAGGAAAATGTAACATATTTACCAATTCTCCTAATAATTGTTCATTTCTTAGTGGATCATTAGAGTCCAACTTTTTTTGGGCTGTTTTTGCCCAACCCTTTGAATTTCCTGTCCCCTTGTTATCCATAACTCTAGATCTGGGTAAACAACTGTCCATTTATCTGCCCACTCGTAATGAAGGCCCTGGCGAGACCCGACACTATATGTAGAGTCAGCACACTTTAACATCTCCTTCCAAGATTACTTATTGAGGTGAAATAGTTGCTGGCAGTCGGCCCACACCAATTTAAATCGTTTGGCGATTAATTTCTAGAAGGCAGCCTGAAAGGAGTCAGTAGCCATAAAAATACCCTTCAAGATATCTTTAAGACTAAACGAGTCCACCTCCTTCCATCTTCTGGCTCCTGTAGCTCAGCTAACAGCCTCAGCCTTATTTATGCCAGCATCAGGCTCCCGCTCTCTTGCTCTTTGCCTCACCGCCCTCCTTTGTTTCCAAGCCTTGGCACTCTTCCTGTCTCCAATTTGTCTGCAATACAACCTGCAATTTTCAACACGTTTTGCTTAAGAGCTGGTGATTTGCTGAGGTTTCAATCGCTTGCCAACATCACTCGGCGCGAAAGCGCTGAATCAGAGTGGAGTCTGGGTACTTTAATCTCCGCTCACAAGGAAATGACCAGAGCCGTGTTGCAGTGAATCCACCTCACTCAATCTTGCACTGCCACCTGCATTGTCTTAAAGGAGAACTGTTAAGTTCCGCCTGTTCTTCTCAATCTAGACCAGGGTTCTGGATGAACCACCGAGATCTGAGATCAAGACAGCAGACAGTTGCCAAAACTAATCCGGTGTGTGGTGCACAGAGGTAGTGCAGCAAATACAGAGACAACAAGTTGCATTGCTGTTTGCTTGCTTTACGAAACTGGCATCGCCCACACCATCCAAAATCAAACTGACACCACTGATGGGAGTTTCAGAAGGGTCAAAGGACATCACTGTAGCTCTCACTTTAGAGCCAGTCACCCCTTCTCTCTCTAGGGAGAGTGTCAGCTCTGATATATTATACGTTTGGGGCAGAAATGTTTATCATTTATTTTGACTACTACAAAATAGGTGATATAGAAAATGCAACAACATAGCTTTCATGTTGCTAGACACAGAATATTGCATTAATGTCCCAGAAAAGTTGGGAGACAAAGCCGGTAAGGCCAGCAGACAGTGGGGGCATACTTAACACAGAGGATGAGTTCACAGTAGCAGAACAATCTAACAAAGTCTGGAGCAGCTGCAATGGAAAAGTCATGCTGCATAGCACGAAACAGAAGACGCTCCTTAAAAGCAGCCTTGCAGCAATTGCCTTCACTTCCAATGAAAAGGGGAAATGGAGGCCTGCAGGGTGAAACTCATAGGTCAGGTTGAATTTTGAGAAAAATTGCGTGGGTTGTACTTTAGGACAGGGATTGGTGGCACTGGCTCTCCCTGGCTTGTAATGCTATGGTGATGAAGATAGTTTTAAAGAGCAGAGATTATTCTGGCCACCGGTGTCTTGACGCTGATATCCAGCCCCGATGAGGTTGCTTGGTCAGCCTCCGGTGTCTTGACGCTGATATCCAGCCCCGAGGAGGTTGCTTGGTCAGCCTCCGGTGTCTCTGCGCTGATATCCAGCCCCGGGGAGGTTGCTTGGCCAGCCTACGGTTCCTCGATGCTGATATCCAGCCCCGGGGAGGTTGCTTGGCCAGGCTCCGGTGCCTCTACACTGATATCCAGCCCCGGGGAGGTTGCTTGGCCAGCCTCCGGTGCCTCGGCGCTGATATCTAGCCCCAAGGAGGTTGCTTGGTCAGCCTCCAGTGTCTTTGTGCTGATATCCAGCCCCAGGGAGGTTGCTTGATCAGCCTCCGGTTTCTTGGTGCTGATATCCAGCTCCGAGGAGGTTGCTTGGTCAGCCTCCGGTGTCTTGACACTGATATCCAGCCCCGAGGAGATTGCTTGGTCAGCCTCCGGTTTCTTGGCGCTGATATTCAGCTCCGAGGAGGTTGCTTGGTCAGCCTCCGGTGTCTTGACGCTGATAACCAGCCCCAAGGAGGTGGCTTGGTCAGTCTCCAGTGTTTTTGTGCTGATATCCAGCCCCGGGGAGGTTGCTTGGTCAGCCTCCGGTTTCTTGGTGCCGATATCCAGTTCCGAGGAGGTTGCTTGGTCAGCCTCCGGTGTCTTGACGCTGATATCCAGCCCCGAGGAGATTGCTTGGTCAGCCTCCGGTTTCTTGGCGCTGATATTCAGCTCCGAGGAGGTTGCTTGGTCAGCCTCCGGTGTCTTGACGCTGATATCCAGCCCCGAGGAGATTGCTTGGTCAGCCTCCGGTTTCTTGGCGCTGATATTCAGCTCCGAGGAGGTTGCTTGGCCAGCCTCCGGTGCCTCGGCGCTGATAACCAGCCCCAAGGAGGTTGCTTGGTCAGTCTCCAGTGTCTTTGTGCTGATATCCAGCCCCGGGGAGGTTGCTTGACCAGCCTCCGGTTTCTTGGTGCTGATATCCAGCTCCGAGGAGGTTGCTTGGTCAGCCTCCGGTGTCTTGACACTGACTCCAGCCCCGTGGAGATTGCTTGGTCAGCCTCCGGTTTCTTGGCGCTGATATTCAGCTCCGAGGAGGTTGCTTGGTCAGCCTCCGGTGTCTTGACGCTGATAACCAGCCCCAAGGAGGTTGCTTGGTCAGTCTCCAGTGTCTTTGTGCTGATATCCAGCCCCGGGGAGGTTGCTTGATCAGCCTTCGGTTTCTTGGTGCTGATATCCAGCTCCGAGGAGGTTGCTTGGTCAGCCTCCGGTGTCTTGACGCTGATATCCAGCCCCGAGGAGATTGCTTGGTCAGCCTCCGGTTTCTTGGCGCTGATATTCAGCTCCGAGGAGGTTGCTTGGTCAGCCTCCGGTGTCTTGACGCTGATAACCAGCCCCAAGGAGGTTGCTTGGTCAGTCTCCAGTGTCTTTGTGCTGATATCCAGCCCCGGGGAGGTTGCTTGGTCAGCCTCCGGTTTCTTGGCGCTGATATTCAGCTCCGAGGAGGTTGCTTGGTCAGCCTCCGGTGTCTTGACACTGATAACCAGCCCCAAGGAGGTTGCTTGGTTAGCCGGTGTCTTGGTGATGATATCCAGCCCCGAGGAGGTTGCTTGGTTAGTCTTGGAGAGAAGAATTGGCGAAGAGCCAGATATTGAGGTTCTTGTGGAGGACAAGGTAGTTTTGAGTGGATCTGAGGGTAGGGGGGAATAGCATTCCTGGCCCTTGCTGTGAGGGGAGTAGGAGTGAAGAAGAAATGGTGGTAAGAGGAGAACCTGGAGAAAGTACCAAGAGTGGGTGTGCAGAGGGAAGGGTGCTCGGGTGAGAATTGCAGAGAGGGCTCCGACTAAGCTGCTGGAGATGGAAAGAGGTGGAAGGGGGGATTCTTCATGGGTGGTCAACATGGTACTGCGGTTACTCAGTGCCAGTCATTTCTCCCCAAAGAAATGAATACATGCTCATTACTGGGGGTTCCGTCTGCCTGGATCCCACACCCCCCTTCCACAGACATTGCTCCCCTCGTTCTGCACAAGATAGTGAAAGGACCCCACATTTGCACGCAGTGAGCAGGGGACGCTCGCGCCAGGCGGGCCTCTTCCGGGTTCTGCGGCCTGTCCTCCCGCCCAGCGCCAGCCAGCTCCCTGGAGTTTACTGCCCGATCGATGTGCAGGCAGGGCAGAGAGGCCTGCAGAGGTGTCGGCTCCTCAAAGATTGCTTCTATCGACAGCCTCGCAGGCTCCCCCTCGGCCGCCGGAGCGCGGGAAGATAGATTTCCCCAGCCCGGCTCGGTGTGGCCCCCTTTCGGATTCCTCCTCACCTTTGCTTCCCGGCTGCAAGTGCAGACTTCGCGTCTCGACGCTTTAAAGGAAAGATACGCACAAACCAGCGCCAGGGAAAACCGAGACATAATTTAGCGTGAAAGCAGCATGCCGCCCATGAATATTTGATGCCCTGCCTGCCAGGCCCAGGCTTTGGTTTTAATTTGGAGCCACCCAGCTGCAGAAGGGGCCAGGGATGCAGAGAACGGGGGCTGGAGGGTAACTTCTTGGAACCTTTCAAGCCGAAGCACCGGCTGAGACATACAAGCATATATTCAGTGGGTCTTTAAATCTCATAGGATTCCAATCAGAGATTCATTTCAATCTAATCTGAGGACAAATTCAAAGTTATTTCCAAATGTTTGCCCCTGGGAGCTTTTCAAGTGCTGCTAGAGTTTATTAGGTATTAAAATGGCTTAAATTGCTTTCCACTGACATATATATAATAATGACACAGGTTTGAATTCTGCTTGGTCGACTCCGTTTTTCATTCTTTCGAGGCCCATGACAAGAGTTCCATTAAGAGGAGTGGTAGTAAAGTCTACGAGCCTGGCTTAGAGAGTGTGGTTTAAGCAGAATGTAAAAAAGTGTTTAAGGTATATCAGTATTTTCAATTTTCAGATGGATTATTGTGCGTCAGTAAGGGAGGAAGGACAGGGACGTTTGAGATGTTGAAAAATTGAGGACCTCTTAAAATAAGACTCTGCTTGGTTTCCGCCACATACTAGCATTGTTCCATTGCTGGACTCGGATTGTAAAAGGACTGTACTTTAAAGGGCACAATCTCAAACCCATAGCACTTACGTGTGCAAAAAAAGTTTACCTGTAACCGCAGATCCCGAGTCACAGAATCACGACCTTTCAATTTGTCACTCAGAGCTGGCCTTTTCTGAGTGCAGAAAGAAAGCCATGTGTGTTCCTACAGGAGTGTCACAGAGGTACAGAGTGCTAAGGTGGCTGGCTGTCAATTCCACTGCAGGGAACACCCACAAAGTCATACCTTCATGATTTTTTACATCTCGCACCAATATATTAGCCCCACACTCGGGTTACTTTTTAGATTTATGTCTGCTTCAAGTATGTGTAAGTGGGGCAATAAGCGTGGGGAGAATTGCTACACATGTCCACATTTTTAATGGCTGAATAGAAGAGTATTTCTCCACATACCAAGAAAAAAGAAAATGAATGTTATTGCACATTTACACTAACAAATGTAGAATTTTGGACCAGCATATAATCCACAGTCATAGGGTTAGGTCTTACAGAAGTCGATCTGGGAAAGCTGTACTTTCCGCTGCAGTATATCAATCATTTTTGTGAATGGTGAAACATGAGATAAACAATGGAAATTGTAGGTACCCACCAAAGTATTTGAGGGCTTGCTCATTTTTTAGAATCCCCTCTGAGGGAGCAGATGGATAGTCCAATCCTTTGTCTGCCACACAGTCAAACCCGACTGCCTTATCCATCTTAAATATCATTATCAGAGTCTTTGTACACGACTGGTTGTCGACCCTGCTGAAGTAGTTAGGACTTTTTGTTGACTTGATGGTGGTTAAATGTTGAACTCAGGTTTGCTTATCAGTACGGCAAGGCACTATGGAAACAACATGCTCTTGGATGTGGCATAAATCACTTTCTAATGCAGCTGTTTGTTAATGCTGTTTCATGATGGGTTTCTATTCTTACCTCAAAATGCTGGTAACTTGCTGTTGTTGGCCCAATATGTGGAAGTGCATATGTGGAATGGATCCGGACAACAATTTAAAATATGATCCGAATTCTATTTACTATCAGGAGGCACTTCAGTTGTACCATAGCTCTTCATTACGAGTGGTCCAGCAAACGGCACATACATCTTTTTGTACAACTGTTCCGAGTATAAGTTTGCTAACCCCTAGAGTAACATTTTGGCAGTTCACACCTTACGCAATTTAACATGGGAAAAATGTCTGGAAAGTGCTGGTACATGTAGATTTGGTGAGGAAAGGCCCAACTGGTGCATGCTATGCCCATCATGCTGGGCTGAACTTAGAAGAGGCGACCATTATTTCAAATATTCAGTTCTGATCCCCCGGGTATCTGATTTTAATAGGTACAATGATGATTAGAATGCTCAGAGACACTCACAATGTGAGCAAAGTATCTGATTTTGAAAAAAATCTGCTTCAAGCTCATTTATTGCAAATATATGTGATTTAAAAAAAAAAAACAGGAACTATGCAGGTAAGGCTTCTTCTAAGAAACCTTATCAAATTGGCTACTTGCACATATCAACCGTATACCAAAAGGGATATATCTCCATGAATGCGGCGTAATAATTGTATCTAATGATACGCCCTTTTCCAGTTTGACAGATTATTTAAGATTCGTAACGATTTTACAGATAGCTCATGGGTGTGAGAAAACTGACCTGTAGTTGCAAGGTCAGACAGCCATATTCCTTCATTGTCTTTGTGCATGACGGAAAGCTCCTAGATGCACCAATCCACATCTGACGTACATTGGACAGCCCAAGACCTATGTGAGTTTAGTTACCTAGGGGGTCATTTGTAACATGGTAGGCTGGCCGCCAAGCCACTTGAGCCTGGGCTCCGCCTACCCTGCGGTGCCTGCCTCCCAGGCTCCTTTGGCCAGTACTGGCCTGTGAGGCTGTCTGCCATATTTAAAGTTCAGTACTGGTGCAGCACAAACTCTTCACCAGTAGTGCTTCCTCTGACACCAAAAGAGCTTTTCGGCACAAATGAAATGTTGGGTCATGTCATAGCAGACCACTTGGTATTCTATTTGTTTTTCAAAAACAACCCCTGAAATAGGGAGTTTGTTTCAGAAAATCAAAGAAATCTCCTGAATTTGCTGGCAATATTTTTTCCACCAATTGGGGGTCAAATCTCCATTTTGCATGCTTCAAATACCATGTCTTTTTCGGCAGCCGTGACCAGAAAGAAGACCCGCCGAAAGGCCAGCCATTCCTACACTGTGAAGTTTCCAATAATGAAGCAGAACGAGGCTCCACTGTAAGGAGCTCAGTGGTTTCCCTACCTCTATAGGGGGACCACGAGGTGGACAGAGAGGGATGTCCACCATACAGCAAATGTCCCAAATCTACCTGTGTCTAGATTAGGTCCTTAATTTGACATTTCTTCTCTGACCAATCCGTCTACACCCATAACCTCATTCACAGATCCCACTATGGCTCGGACATCTTTTAACCTTCAACTCAGAGCTTGACTACAACTCCAAATTAAAACTTCTGGATCCGTGAGATGTTTGTGCTACAGGAGTAATGGGGTCTGTCTAAAGCTTTATACCAAATTGAAATTAAATATTCCTGCATGCTTTCTGAACACAGACAACTATTTCTAAATACCAAAATGATCATAAATTAACAAAGTAATTTAATAGGTACTACAACGCCCATCACAGTTATATGTCAGAGAACACCCGGCAAGACTTTCTGTGCTACAAAATAAAACCTCACCAGAAATGCTGCTATCACTTTCAAGGGGCAGTCATCATCTGCTACAGAAATGCAAAGAATTTACCCAGGGGATGACGTGTTTAAGAATAGGTCTATTCTCAAAGTTCACGTAGGCTGGCCTATGAGTCACTAGGGAGGGCAGAATGGCTGTGACTGCTGCCATTAGTGATCCCTGAATTACACAACTCTTTAGGATTTGAAAGAAACCAAGTTAACCATGATAAATCTAACCTCGCAAGGTTCTGAAATGCTTTGAGATGTTTAATGCCACTCTTTCAAAATACTATTCGTAAACTACAATATAGTTTATTTTAAAACAGCTCACTTGGTCTTATATTTAACCCATTCTGGAGGCAAGCAATCACCTATCGTATGACGCCTAGGACAAGTTAGTTGTAATGACTCAAGCGAATCTCGCTATGATTTGTTAGGAAGAAAAAATGCCCGAGTGTTTATGTAGCTGGTCTGTAATATTACAAGCCTTCAAATAATGAACTGAAGTTCACAACTGGAACCAAACTAAAATCACTGTTGGTTTACTGATCCATAAATACTTTAGAAGGCCAGAATAATTCCCTCGAAGTAGTCCTTCCTAGTTTTTAGTGTGTCCAAAAGAATATGCCATTCAATTTCAGCTACGGTGAAAGGACACTTAAAGAGGTGATTGAGTGATCCATGCATCCACAAGGCTACAGGCCTTTGTTCCATTTAGATGTATCTAGAATATTGTATCCCAAATGGACTTTTCAGTCAGTCAGTCCAAATAAAATTGGTCCAATGCAAATAAATGATTGCAGAGTTTGAAGCTTGTTTTCACTCAGGGTATTTGATAATTTACCAATATTCCACATTACATTACGGAAAATAATGTTCAACTTAACAAGAGCAGTGTTTTAAATGGGCAGGTACTGTCACACTGAGTACCTGCACTTCTTTAATTTGAAAGGGAGATTACCGGTACTTCTCAGCGGTGCTGCAATACATTTAATGGTGGAGTACCGGCACATGTCAAGAGCAAGTAGGTACTCTAAACAGTGAGTACCTGCACTTCTATAGTCCCATTCAAAGCACTGAACGAGAATAATATAAATCATGCTAATTTTCAGAGCAAAAACAATGGCATGCCTACACAATTCTGATGAACAAGCACTTTTCGGGGTACAGAGTAGTCGCCAATTATGCCATGCATGTCAAAGGATCATTTTTAAATTTGCTGCCCATGGGGGCAAAGCCATTACAGACACTATCAGAGAGTAAAATGGCTACCTTCTGTCCTTTATGGCTGTGTGTGGCCATTTAAAGAGGTTACAATGGTTCCCAGAAAGCGTAAACATCCTACTGGCAGAACTGGGCTTACCTTCGCAGCAGGAAACAGAATCCCTAAACATTTAATTGTAGGTTAAAAAATATGGGAAGAATAATTATTTCATTGTCATGCTTTTCCCCCCATTAACTCAACTTTATGTTCACTTCAAAGACATTGTCCTCAAAGCTGAAGTTATTTCAACAGGGCACACAGACATTAGGCACATCATACAGATGTTGCCTTTCTTTTACGGTCCCACGGCTTGAATCCGAAAGTACCTCCTAAGGAGACACGTACATAATAACTATAAAAATGCACAGCACTATTCTGCTGAATTGTGTTTTTAGTAGAAAATGTGCCACATAATTTGGCTCTCAACTGCCACACAATTCCAGTGGCCTTGTTCCAATGCATTTTAAACTGCTGGCACATGTGTCCAGCAGCAGTGGATGCAAGTAAACATACGGAATACATAACCACATACTACATTTTAGAAGTAGGTTGGACAGGTATACTGCCACTTCCCATACAGATACTATGCACAAGTGTACTGGGTCTGAACAAAAGCAATTGCTTTACCAGAGTGTCAGTTATGGCAATTTGAAAATAAAGAAAGGCACCTATCTTTTTACACAAGTCAACACAACAGCTACCCAGAGCAATACAAATAAAGTGTGCGGGTTAAAAGGGCGAACCTTGCGCTCGAGTCACAATCGAAACGTGAACTGTAATTCTACAGTAGTCAACTACGTATTTTATGTTTTAAGAAAAATATAATCAGACAAGGATTTAACTAGCAGTGGTAAGTATATCTAATAAAATGAAAGGTGAATTCTGATGTCATGAACCCTCTGTAGTAGGCAACAAACAGCAGCGGATGAAGGATGTGCCCGGGTACATCATCCCATTCATTCTAGTGCATGACTTATGTAATACCTAACCTCATGGGGCTAAGGGATTGCTTCAACTGCAGGATAATGAACAATTATGAGATCAGGTTATGTGAATGAGATATCAGAATTGAGCCTTCTAGGAACACGCCTATCCTTCATTTTTAACCCAATTAATACATTCATGGAGGAATACTAGAAGTGAAGTTCTAAGATGCTATCTTTGATCCTCGTGCCTGTCTTTCCAGTTATTCGCAGCATGAGGGCACTCAATTGTGCCCTCAACCATAGCACAGTTGCAACTGCAAATGCGTCTTTTAAACCAATGTTCGTCATTTGAAACTTTTTTTTCTTCTTTTTAATCCATGTTTATCACTTGTTCCTTTCTTGTTGGTTCATAAACCGTTTGTACTCCACATGTAGAGCAATGCTAATTTTCTATGTTTCCAGTATTTCTGATGGGCCATCCGAACCTCTTCATTCAAAAATACGCGCTGAAGCTGATTTCATTCAAAAGCAGTTTATTTTTCAAACCCAATGCATTTCGGGCCTCCGAGGGCCCTTCGTCAGGGGTAACTAGAAAAACAATTAATTAACAAGTATTACTAAACATTCCGCCATTACATGTAAACATTTTCCATATTTAACAATAAGTGCCTGGTCTACTGGCATCTTAACTGAGTTCCCTATTATAAAACAAAAAAAATATTTTAAACTTTAACCTCAAATACTTCATCTCATGAAAGACTAGCATTAAACACTGGTTTCATGTTCACTCAATATCCATAGATAACAACGTGCACCTAATCACCGTTCTTCCTCAATGATAAAACCATCATTCTTACCCCTCCCCACAGGACTTCTACCCCATTGTTTATGGCGGTGCCCCGTTTGCTTATGCCCTATTTTCCATGGCTTGCTTAACTTTTCATTACTGCCAAACCAGATACCCGCCCCAGTCAGATGCTGTAAGTATCCTTACTGAACATTTTATATCGTACTGCGCTGTATTTTTATTCTCGCCTTAGCTTCCTAGGACAAGTTTCCTCAAAAAATAACACATTCTCCCCGCAATGTAGTCTCACACATCTGAACTGCATAATTGACTCCTCTCTTCCCACTTATCAACCGGCAGCTGCTACACGTACCTGCTGGCTCATTGTCGAGCGTTTCTTTCAAACAACAAAACAGGACTCCCAAGTTCTCGCCCCACACCGGGTCTTTTAAAGCCAACTCCTGCCACACCTCTCACTCTAACCCTCCCACTCAAGTGATTAGTACACCACCTGTAGCGTGCTGATACTTCTGTTTGGTCTCACACACTACATTGCCCAGGGTACACCGTAAAAAACATCGTTACATGTCATTGTATTTGGCAAAATCGTTTTGTTACTGCACATTCGTTATACATTACTTCAGTCTCAGTGTCCCAGTAATATGCTCTTTAAACCTAATCCGTGTATAATTGTCGAATTCCAGTTACTTCTAAAACTTGGTGAAAAAATAAATGAATAAACCTCTCTCCATGAAATCTGATATTCCGCCTAACATGTGGTACGTGGCTTCCTTTGCATTATTTCTTTGTTTTTCATTCTTGGTGATCCATTCTTCTTTTGAGGAAACTTGTCCTAGGAAGCTAAGGCGAGAATAAAAATACAGCGCAGTACGATATAAAATGTTCAGTAAGGATACTTACAGCATCTGACTGGGGCGGGTATCTGGTTTGGCAGTAATGAAAAGTTAAGCAAGCCATGGAAAATAGGGCATAAGCAAACGGGGCACCGCCATAAACAATGGGGTAGAAGTCATGTGGGGAGGGGTAAGAATGATGGTTTTATCATTGAGGAAGAACGGTGATTAGGTGCACGTTGTTATCTATGGATATTGAGTGAACATGAAACCAGTGTTTAATGCTAGTCTTTCATGAGATGAAGTATTTGAGGTTAAAGTTTAAAATATTTTTTTTGTTTTATAATAGGGAACTCAGTTAAGATGCCAGTAGACCAGGCACTTATTGTTAAATATGGAAAATGTTTACATGTAATGGCGGAATGTTTAGTAATACTTGTTAATTAATTGTTTTTCTAGTTACCCCTGACGAAGGGCCCTCGGAGGCCCGAAATGCATTGGGTTTGAAAAATAAACTGCTTTTTAATGAAATCAGCTTCAGCGCGTATTTTTGAATGAAGAGGTTCGGATGGCCCATCAGAAATACTGGAAACATAGAAAATTAGCATTGCTCTACATGTGGAGTACAAACGGTTTATGAACCAACAAGAAAGGAACAAGTGATAAACATGGATTAAAAAGAAGAAAAAAAAGTTTCAAATGACGAACATTGGTTTAAAAGACGCATTTGCAGTTGCAACTGTGCTATGGTTGAGGGCACAATTGAGTGCCCTCATGCTGCGAATTATTGTTTAAACGTGCCACGGGGGCTGGGCACGACACCAATAAGCACGCTTATTTAATCTGAAGGATGAACATGATTACATGGAATACTTATGGAGTGCAGCCCATACTCTAATGAGCTGTCTTTCCAGTTAACCATTTCTTATGCTATAAATCTAGCCACCAACATTCAAATGGTTAAACTGCAGTGGGACCATGCAGGTTATAAATGAGCACGCTTAACCTTACTTATCTCTGCAGGTTCCAGATGATGCCATTGGTTAGTCTTGAATTCTATGTTTGAAAACCCTCTGAAACAAGAGTAAATAAGGGCCTTATTTAAGCATAGGCAGACCTCCTGCCATCCCGCCCGTTCAGAGAAGGGGTATGATCTGCTCTCCTTGCAGAAGACTGTCCACAGTATCTAAAGATGTGCGCTTAACAAATACACATGTTATGTTAGAGATCCCTACCTGCCTGGCCGGGATCTCTCTGTGGTGAGAGAAGCTGCTGCGGCTCCCTTCAGAGCAGTGAAATCTGCTATGCAAGTTCTATGTTTAAAGCAACAGCTCTGCAAACTTGGGCAAGAAAAACGAGTGAAGTAGACCCTGTCCTCAATAGGGCGCGGTGGCCATCGAGTCTGACCCACTGATCCAGTAATGGGGGGATTACTAGGTCGGAGGTTACGGTTGGCAGAGCCAGTGAAGGCTTCAGCGTTGATACCCCAGTGGTTCCCCTGACTCTAAAGAGAGTTGGGGAACTCTTGGTTGAGTTTGGTGGTATGACTGTCAGATTACAGCATTCTTCTTGCTCCGCCAAACCCTAAATTAGGTATTTTTAAGACATTAGAGAACAGTTTTTACAAACATGCACCTCTCAAGAACATAACATTTTGCTGAACTGTGCTATTACAATGTGTCTCTTGCTGCAAAGTACAAATTATGAACAACGGAATAAGAAGTCAGTAGTTACAGAATTATTTATTGTTAACACTAGCAGTGCTAGGAAGCACCTTATGCATCTCCACGTCTTAGCATTAACATGACGTTACCCACCAATAGCAGTCTAATATCTTAAACTCAGGAAAATTCCAAAAGGCACCTTTGGGCGAAATTCATAGGAAAAAAACACAAGACAATGCTGTGCTTAATAAACAGCAATTACAGTTGGAATCCAACAGTGTAGTGTTTCAATTGTTAACATTTCATGGGAAATTGAGCATACAGGGTTAATCAACAGCATGCTGAAAGCGTTGCTGCACAGTACTCAGAGCATTAACACAGGAATACTGCTCTATAGGTACTAAACCTCTTTCAATTAGTGAATAAAAGACTTCTCTCCGTTAGGTCAAATCCACTGATTTTCAAAAAAGGTACTGTTCTAAAGCATGCACACACCAAAACTGGGAATCCATATTATTACCATAGAACTAACCCTATATGCGGTGGCCAAATAAAGTGTAATACGATAGGAAAAGTGTAAAAAAAGCTTTACTGTTAATATGCTAACCTTGTGCTACAGTAATGAGTTAAATTGTGTACACAATTTACAACAGAAGAATCCGCTATTTTTCCCGAAATCACGAACACTGCTGTCGCACTATGTATCGGGGAGTACTAGTACTGCAGCCTAGTATGTCAAAATCATGATATTTCTAAAAATGACACCCTCGTTTACCACCTGTATAAGATTTTCAACACACATTATGTTAAAGTACGCCAAAATGAGAACACTACCATGGGAAAACTACACCTTGGTGCTCTAATTCCAAAATGTGAAGACTGGAGTCCTCTTCCACGGTATGCCGAGTCCAGACAAGAACGTAAGACTACTATTCCGGTTTCAGATAAACGTCACAAGAAAAACCTAACAAATTAGTGAGACGAATACAGAAAGTTAGAATAGAAATGTAACATCCATAAATTCCTAACTTTACAAAATAATCAGTGCACTATAAATTCTTGCTCCTATAGTAATTCTGTCAATATAGTGAAGTTAAGTACCACAGGCTGACAACATGTTTGAAGGAAGACCACAAATCGACAAAATTAGTCCAATTCCCTGTCATTCTAATTTGGCACCCGTACCATAAGGATGACACCTGCCTGCGATGCCGGGCGGCCACTGCCCCACAGATATAAACTCTGGATCAGTGCACTGTTGTCCGCCTCATTTTTACAAGATGGCGGATATAATGCACTAAAGTGTGCTACGCGAGATAACAACCCCAGCACTGCGTATCATACTGCAAGTGTGTCACATCCAGAGCACTGCTAATGAACCACTAGATCACTGATATTGGAAGGTAGCCCTTGAATTAGTGACAGCCAACGAATAGCCACATTAGACTTCCACATCTGGGCTGTACAAAATGGGACTATTACAAATATAGTTTTTGATATTTCAATAATTCTCCTAACATCACCACTAGAGAGTATGCCATGTTTGTTACTTCAGTACACCACAGGCTTTGCTTGCTCTTAACATGCACTTTCCACTAAATTCATAACAAACCATAGAAAAATGAATTGTAATGCACAACCGTTTGATGTAGCGAAACAACCCAGCATATCAAATCAAGCATGTAATTTCGAGGTATTATGCACATTATATAAAATCCACTGGATTTCTTGGATAATTATGCACTATAGTATGACAAATCACAAGTATACTTATAGCAGCATTACACAATTACTGGAGAAGGAGGGCACAGCTCAGATAAATAGCAGTATTCCCATGGCATTGCCTGGCACACGGCACAGCCGAGGTTTACATGAACGTTTATGCACATATTACGGTTGGGTTTCCCAAATGCCCCCGCCACCACCCAAGCTAACCCTAAATGTTCTTAAAATGTTCCTTACTTGGGCCCACCCGTCCCCCGGGGTCTCCGTCCGACCCGCGCATCGTTGCTGTTGGGTAACCTCTGCCTTAAGGTGCGAGAAGCCTATTTTATGTTTATTACCTTTTCTTCCGGGTTTTCTGAAGTTGAGACCAACTGGAGAAAAAGAGAGAAAGAGAGAGAAAGAAAGAAATCTTCAATCATCTACCCAGGAAGACTTGAGAACAAAGTTCTCTTTGCCAACAACCGCATTAAATTCTCTCTTTCCTCGTATGTGTCTAACTCTCCCTTTTTGTTAATAAAATCTCCCCTAGGAGCAGACTATGGGAGTCCCAATACCTGGGTTTAACACATGAGTTTTACAATTAAAAAGTAGGTGAAGCCTGACATCCCAGTATAGACAAAACCGCTAGAACTCTCTTTCCATCTATTTATCAAGTGAAATCTGCTCATGCAACAACCCCTAATCAAAAGTACAAAGAGCCAGCAAGCAGTATGTGTTTGAAGAAGGGACTGAAGGAAGATACAAATATTCGCCGTGTTATGTGTGAAAATGAATTAGTCAATTGAAATATTTGTCCATCGCCTCATAATGGAAAGGACATATCTTCGCTATAACACAAATGATGCACAGGGGATCAAACCAACATCCCAATATCATAAGACGTATTTTCCACCAAAAAATGCCAGGGTACACATCTAAATTTTGGACAAAATCTAGAACATAGCTGTCCCATCAGAGATCAGTTTCAAGGTCATGTTATAGAGTCTTTTATCAATTAAACACCTCGAGGCACTTAAGTGCATATGTTTGCCAAGAAGGTTTCTCACTCACCCGCTCACTCACTTGCCCCCTTGAGTGGCTCACTCAAAAGTGGGAACTAGGGTAAAGACTTGTTCCCTTGAATTTTATGGTAATGAGGAAAAGAAGAAAGTGGGTTTGCTTAAATTAGCTATTCACAACAGCTTTCTAGTTTGCAAGTGGAGACACTACATTTGGCAGACACTCCTCTGATCTTGGGGGACTCATTTGAGGTTTGAATAGGTAGGCCTCCAAACCACCGAAGCTGCAATCCCATGGCAGCTTATTGCCCAAAGTTATAGTTCCCCAGTGTGGTAGCAGGAGCTTGTGATAACAGTGCTACAGTCATCAAGGTGGGAGGAGATTCACAGAAAATGCAACGCTGGCTGGCAAGAAGCCATTTAAAAGAGGGGCGCTAGGGGGCGCACAGCGGAATGGCTGCTTGAACTGCAGCTCCGCCGGGCGATATCACACGATGTGATTCATTGCCACTAAAACCCCACCATGCCACCCTGCAAGACCACGTACTAGTGTGGGATGATGTGGAGCACAGTTGGAAGTGTGCGGAGGCGGCCGCTTCCCCTTCATCGCGGAGAAAATCCGAGGTCGCTGTGACCGCCATCGGACTGCCTGACAACATGGCCGGCGGCCGCCTGGAGGTACGTTGCGAGCAGAGCACGGGAGTGAGCGGGAGAGCCGCTTAACCCCTACATCAGCGTTTATCCTTGCACGCGGACCACCGGGGCCGGAGAGAGTGAACGGAACGCTGCATATCTGTGCGCTGGCGGCGGAGTCCGCCGTCACGTCTCCTGTTTTGCCTGACAAGATGGCGGCACCCCCACCAGTAGTGGCGGTATCGGCGGCCTAACGCTGTCGGACCCCTGCTCGACTAACGAGGCACCCCAGCGGCAGACCCAACGGCGGACCAGCGCATAGAGGATCTGGGCACACTAAAGCACGCATAGCGGCTGGGCGCAGCGCATTGAGGTCCTTCTGGCATTCGTCGACTTGCAGGCCAAGGAGCAGGAGACTGGAGGGAAGACAAACTTCGTGGGCAGCGGACCACACGCACAGAGGGCAGTGGCCCCGGCTGGATTGACGACGGGGCGCCCTATATGCACAAACACGTACGCAACCATCACTTTCGACCCTCAACGTTGTGGTACTGGCAGATATATATCGCTTACATAACGCTGCAGGACTACTACAACAGGAGAGGGCCGCCTTGGGAACGGCCTAGCCATTAAGTACGTCTACTGCCTGCCATCAAGTCGGAATCACGGCGACGTCGACCAGAGTGACGAGGGCGGCTAGACCCCAGCTACGTAAGGCACCTTCACCGCCCGCCACCATGGGCAAGCCTGACAAACAACAGCCAAAACTCTCCTTTGACAATAGGAAGGGGGCTAAGCTAGTGGATGACGTGGCGGAGGCTGGCGGATCTTCGGCCTCGCCGCCATCTAACAACATGGAGAAAATACTACTGGCGATCCAAACAAATCTTCAGGATATCAACGGGAAGTTGGACAATCTAACGTGCAGGATGGATGGCATGACTGCCCGACAAGAACAGCACGGAGAACGACTGGATGAAGCCGAAACTAGGATCTCTGCGGTCGAAGATGAGGCGCGCACATCCACCTCAAAATGCGCGGGAATGGAGCGCATCCTGGAGGTAATAAAAGCGAAGGAGGAGGATTTGGAAGCGCGCTCGAGGCGCAATAACGTGCGAATAGCGGGCCTGCCAGAATCCACCAACACGGGCCGCATGGAACAGTATGTTGAAGGACTCTGCAGGGACATATTTGGACCGGAAGCCTTCTCGCAGATCTTCATTGTAGAGCGGGCCCATAGATCGCTAGGCCCCAAACCGCCTCCAGGTGCCACGCCCCGGCCGATAGTTGCGAGGATCCTAAACTACAGGGACAGAGACGTGATTCTAAGGCTTGCAAGGGAGAAGGGCAAAATCGTTCACCAGGGCAACACTCTGGAATTTTATCCCGACCACACGGTCGCTGTGCAGCAAGCACGCAGGGAATACGCTGCGGTCAAGGCCAAGTTGCGAGAATTAAACGTTGGATATTCCATGTTGTATCCTGCCAGGCTGCGAGTGGTGTGGAGGGAGCGGACGATGGTGCTGCCGACACCTAAGGCGGCCCTCGAACTTGTCAAGAAAATACAGCAAGAGGCGAGATCGGAAGCCCGCCGAGACCAGAACGAAGAATCGGACTGAGGCGCCTAGACCGCTCAAACTTTGCAGAGCGTTGGAGAATTCTGCACAGACTGCCACGAGGTTCTGCCACGTTGTCACCTTCGGCTATCTATATAAGGTTTGTTGATGGACATCTGCTTGAGGTGAGATGCTGGCGTTTTATTTTTGGATTGTGCGTTGGGCGGTGAAAGGGTGGGGAGTGGCCGAACTAACTGTGACTAGAGCCCTATCCGGCCCTGACCTGTAGCGGGCACTCATGTTCGAACTAAACTACCAGACCTCCCAACGGCCATGAAACGCCTTCTCCTACCGCACATTGGGGCATTGGACCGGGTCCTTATGTGTATTCTGTGCTCACGAGCCCTCAGAACTGGAAGGGGATCAGCCTATAATGTGGCAGACTGATGGACATTGTGCTTCGTTCCACGTCGAGAGATGTGCACTATTGGAGGCGTCTCGACCGCATTGGCGGCTGAGGTCCAGGTTGGGTGGGGCCGGGCAATAATGAAGTGCGGGGACAGAGACACACTGCTTTGAGTGAAATTGGCCCCTCCCCTACACGTCTGTACATTATTGAAGGGGGTTCTGTTTTCACTGGGCGGCATCATTGCCTATATCCAAAGCAGGGGTGGTACTGGGAATGTGGGCATGTGGATTAATGGACACATATTTTGCATTTCAGTAAGATTCATGTTAATGTCGCCTGCACCTGTCTGTCGGGTGCCGTGCTGCGCCACTAGCGGTCCTCCATGAGGGTACAACCCTACACAAGTTTTGCCATGAGCACCAAGTTGTTGGTTACACTGTTGAGGGAATTGTGCTCTGAGAGGGTAAGGCTTCGGCAGGTTGGGGTTGCTGGAGTGGGAGGGATCTGGGGAGGAGGGATGTTTGACTGTTTACTAAGACCGAAGGTATTGCAAACCAGTGCATGTTACGTGTTAGCCCTGCTGGGGCTTATGTCTGCAAGTGGTGTTCATGGAGCTGAATGGGGTCGGGATGGGGGTGGATTGCTTGCGTGCCTAGGATTGAATGGTACTGTGTTAAATGGGTACGCCAGGTCCCAATGCTGGTAGCAAGCACGGACTAAACGTCCTTACGTGGAATATCCGAGGGTTCTCACGCCCACAGAAAATTAGGCAAGTGTTTGCCAGTCTCACCAGGTGGAATATTGACATTGCATTCCTGCAGGAATCGCACTTGGCTCCGCATACTCACGCTACATTGGGGTCGAGATGGGCGGGATCGTCCTACAGAGCTTCATATTCCTCCTATTCCCGGGGGGTGATCACCTTAGTCAAGAAAGGGGTACACTTCGAAGAGAGACAGGTGACTCAAGACCCAGCTGGTAGATACGTGCTGGTGTCCGGCAAGCTCAGGGGGCAACACATTACACTCCTCAACATATATGGCCCGAACACCGACGCACCTGACTTTTACCGGGAAATCTGGGGACACTTACAGGATCGCACTGGCACACACATTTTATGTGGGGGGGACTGGAACGTAACACTACGGGACGGGTTGGATCGATCTTCCCAATCAGTGGAACAACACAAGCAGGCGAGGATTATGATAGACCACATGATGAGCGATCTAGCGTTAGCGGATATCTGGAGACTACAACATACCGACGAGCCAGGCGCTACTCACATTACAGCATCGCACAATAGTTGGTCCAGACTGGACTATTGGCTAGGGTCCAGGGAGATTGCACTATGGGCTCGTACGGTAAAGGTGCTTCCACGCACATTGTCGGACCACAATCCGGTAGTTTTGCAACTAGACATTCCGCACTATACACCTCCCCCCTTTCACTGGCGTTTTAACTCCCAGGCCCTCACAGACCCCGTATACGTTGACACCCTGATTACGGCGATCAAGGACTACTTCACTAATAACTCTCACACTACGGACGACCCATGTCTACTCTGGGAAGCCTTTAAGGCCACGATAAGGGGCGTCTGCATTAGCACCACCATAGGTGTACTCAAAGACATTAGGAGCCAGATCCGCCGCTGCGAAAGTCAGATGAGGGATTTGGAACTGCAATATGAAAATACACGGGACATACAGCTATTATCCCAACTACGAGACTTACACACAGAACATGCCGACTTCCTAACGTCAGAAATCAAGTATCTAGATCGCAAACACTCCGCAAGGGCTTTTGGTGAAGGGGGTAGGCCAGGGCGAGTACTGGCACAGAAAATTTGTGAAGGGCGGGGGCATTCGGCGATCCTTCGGGTCAAATCTGAGGCGGGTGTAGTTCACACACATTCGGCGGACATTGTCAAATGTTTTGCGGACTCCTACTGCACACTATACCAATCTCAGCACACGGCTACAGCGGAGGAAACTTACGACTACCTCCATGATGTGGCGATTGGCTGGCTGTCAGATGCCCATCGGGAATATCTGGCTCGGCCGATCACGGTAGAGGAGGTCACTGAAGTGATTGCATCGCTCCCAAACGGTAAAGCGCCGGGTCCGGATGGATACACGTCCGAATTTTACAAAAAATTTGTCGATATCATTGCCCCGTATTTGGTGGACATGTACGGCACCTCCTTTGAGGGTTCACTGCTCCCCCCCACTCTGCGTGAAGCTATGATCATTGCGCTCCTCAAACCGGCTAAAGACCCGGACTATTGTGACTCCTACAGGCCCCTATCCCTAATAAATGTGGACTCAAAAATACTTGCAAAATTGCTAGCTGTCAGATTGTCCCCCCTGATGACTCGCTTAGTGCTCCCGGACCAAGCAGGGTTTGTCCCCACGAGATCCACCTCACATAACACAAGGTCCCTGTTTGCTCTGGCGCACTATCTAAAACCCTCGGTTAAAGCAGTAGCTGTACTACTCGACGCCGCCAAGGCGTTTGATTCAATAGAATGGAGATACATGTTGACCGTCCTAAACAGGATGGGTTTTCCTAAAAGATATATTCAGTGGATCTCCTTGTTGTATACCAAACCGTGTGCGAGGGTCCGGATAAATGGGTACGTGTCGGCGCCTTTCAGCATTGGTCGGGGAACGAGACAGGGCTGCCCCCTGTCTCCCCTGCTCTTCGCGCTGGCGTTGGAACCGCTAGCGTGCATAGTGCGTCAAAAATACAGGGAATCGGCGTTGCAATTTGTGTCCAGACCATTGCACATATCGCTCTATGCGGACGACATGTTGCTCTATGTTCGCGATCCAGAAACACATTTAAACCCGCTCCTTAGGGAGTACATCCGCTTTGGGGGTCACTCAGGGTTGGCGATCAACTGGTCCAAATCCTCGCTAATACCCCTCACCGATTCCACTGTTTCCTTTGCAATAGACTATCCACTAGAGTGGCAGCGCGACCCCATACGCTATCTAGGTGTCATGTTTCATAGGGACCCAGACGAAGTCATACGTGCGAATTACGGGGTGGTCATCGCCAAACTGGAAGATAAGGTCAATCGCTGGATACACTTGCCATTGTCCATAGCTGATCGTATAGCGATCGTCAAAATGAACATCCTGCCTAAGTTGTTGTATCTCTTCAACAACATCCCAATCACGCCTACACGGGAGGTCTTTCGGCGCATCAAATCACTAGTACTAAACTTGATCTGGGCGGGTAAGCAGGCTCGCATTGAATTGCAGACCCTAACGCTCCCAGTGGCAAAGGGTGGTTTCGGGGTTCCCGATTTTCTCCTATATTATCTCTGCGCACAGGCTCAGTACGCAGCGTACTGGTATCACGAAGTCCCCTACATTACACACGTGGCCATTGAGGAAGGGGATGCCCATCCGGTCCCACTATCGGCGATATTGACACACACTAGACCCCCGCTTCATACAAAAGACATCAACACGGTAGACTCCACGATCAAGGCATGGAATAAACTAGGACAATTGGCCCACAAGACCCCGTTATATGCACCGAACATGCCATTACAGCACCATCAGGCCTTATCAGTTACTAGCGAGAAAGTGGGGATGTCACTACTGTCCAGAGCCGGGATCGACAAAATGAGCGATGTGTTTCAGGGGGGCAAATTTATAGAACTTGATAAACTAGATCACATACGAAATCAGACTCTTATGTTCCGCTTCTCATATTACAGATTGACTAGGGCATTGAAGGGACATTACCCTTCATTCCCAGAGGAGCCGGAAACGCTAGCGCCATTACAGATGCTGATCACCACGAGCGATCTGTCTCATTTGGTATCCAAACTTTACTCTGCTGCACAATCGGACATAGCAGGCCACACACTTAAAGCCAAAGAAAGATGGGATGCACTACTGGAGGCTCCACTGACGGAGGCGGAATGGTACAGTTCATGCGCACTGACTCAGATACTTACACCAAACGGGAATCTGAGGATTATTCATTTCAAGTTCATCCACCAAAGCTATTACACGCCGGTGAAAATGCGCAGATATGGGCTTCTAGAGGACGACAAATGTAAGCGCTGCAACAGGGATGGGGCAGACTTTGTACATTTGGCGTGGAAGTGCGAGCGTGTGGCGAGTTACTGGGAGGAGGTCACAGCCGCATTGTCGGGCATGTTGGATGACGAGGTGCACTGCACACCACAGGTCTGTCTGCTCGGTATTATACCCCAACTCAGGGCGCTGAAGCGCAAATTCTGTGCTATCGCACTGCTGTTGGCCAAAAGACAGGTGGCACAATGTTGGCACAGCCGTAAGGTACCGACTGTAAAGATGTGGATGCATAGCATGTCTACTTGTAGGGATAACCTACAAACGTATGAAGAGGACTTACCTGCTAAATCTAAGCCCAAGGATGTATGGTGCTTTTTGACAGACTATTTGAACTCCTTACAGGAGAATGGGGAGGATTAGTTGATGTGCGGATGTCGCCGTGAGGTGAGTGAATGTCGTGTGGTTATGGCCCCTGTAGACTATTTAGAAGGAATTATGGAACACTGCTTAGCTCACTGTATAGGATGTAACTGAAGGCGATAGCAGGTCTTAAGTTGGGGAAGTTAGAGGTTGGTTGATTAAATCACAAAATGTAAGACTCATGTTGATTGTACAATGCGTGCCCTGACTGGCAAATGCCGGATGGTTCTATCTACCGTTAACAGATGACTTTGCATATTCATTTCTGATTGTACTGATCTAAACAGGTGCAATAGCGAGCCGGCCTCAGGGTTGTGGGCTCATGCTGTGTATTCTACTTTATGTTAATAAAGGTCTTACGCAAAAAAAAAAAAAAAAAAAAAAAAAAAAAGAAGCCATTTAAAAAAAAAAAAAAGAAAGTCCCTTTCACAGAATTTCTTCCTGAAAAGGATAAAAGTAAATGTCCCTGGTGAGCTTAGGGTTTCTCAAAACATGTTGGGGACATTTCTACTTTTGTCATGTTTATTACTGTCATGCATTGCATCACAGTCACAACCAGGGAGAATCAGTACTAGAAGGCCTACTGGAGCACTGCAGCCAACAATCCCTCCCTTAAAAACTAACTAATCCGCCCCCCCAACCCTCAGCTAGGCAGGGGAAGTGAGATGGTGGTGGATGAGGAAAACTATGATTTATGGGCGATGTCTGGTTACTGCCAGTCTATAATTGATGGCATTAGAGTCATCCTTGTGCCGTTCTATTAGCAAGAATTAATTCCACTGGTTCAAAGAGTGACTTAAGAAGTTTCTTTGCCCAGGACGAGCTTGCCCGTTTTAAAGTCATCCAAGGGAAGAAACACACAGATACCTTCTAGCTGAAGATGGTGAAGGCACTGAGATGTAGAGAGAAATGAAGTTCGCTGGTGACACATGGAGTTGATTTGGAGAAATCTCTTTATTTCTCAATGGTGCATTGCACAATAATAGATCCCCATCATAAATCAAAAGCAACCTAGGCTTCACAATGTAGAGTCAGATTTGCCAGTAGGATTGCCAATACGCTCCCTGTCAAAGGACGCCATGTTTCCAGTATTCAGCTATCATTTAACAAATCACCGCTTCCTGTACTATTGCTCCGACAACAATAGTTCATAAAGAGAAAGGCCAGGGCTTGAAACATTATGTAAGGCTGACGTTGAGCTATCTGGCAATCCTACTTGCAGGCCACCCCTTTATTTCTGGAAACTAGGGCCTCAAGAAATTTGAAGAGCAGGTGCAAACACCAGGACTGAACCAAAGCCAACCTTTTGAGTTAGAATTAGGCAACAATCTCACTCAATCTTCAAGTCTAAAGCATGCTTTCCCTTGTAATACGCTCAGTTGCTTAACCAAATCATTCATTCGTATTCACATGAGATTACAGAATAGTCTCCAATGAAACATTAGGGAGTAAGCGGTCATGGAAACGGTGATTCAATGGAGTTCCCTTACTGTAGGAATGATCAAGGCAAGAAGAGTAAGATGGAGGAAAAAGGCTCTGTGGTTTTGCATACGTGTCAGACATTATAGGCCAGGCAGTCCGACATCAAACTCTACTACCTGCCTTGATCATGCATCACTGCCCAAGTTATAAATGTGCCTTACGCTCAACATCTCGTTATAAACGTCTCCATATTGGGATCCCGCAATCACATATGCATTAGGGAATTTTCCGGTAAATATGTGTGACACAATAATTTGTCTAAAAGCATGGGACTTTTGTTGTGGTATATATTGGCCAACAAATGACAGTGCTTTCTGATCTCTCGAAGAAATCATGTAACGCAATTAGACGCAGTGCTCACGACAGACCTGAGGTCAGAGCGGATGATTTATGGAAGTGGCCTGTAATTAGAATTCATAATGGATCTCTACTGTGCTGCACGGACGCCCCAAGTCTGTTACATGGCTTTGATTGTATCCGACTCTAGAACATATCGCTCTTTCTCGTTTTCATGTACATTTAGAAGCAATTCTGGTTGGCACGAGGTACTGCATGAGCAAACATCATTGATTCATACAGTCGACTATTGGACACAAAAATCTAACGGCCCAGTTTGGAAAACATCCTTTTACTTGGAACTGTTGGCAAAGGGCACAGTTCTACAGGTTCAAAGATATTCGATGTTCCAGAATCTGAGGAATTTCCAAAGAAATGGAACACTAGAAAAGGTTGTATGGCATTACAACGTGGGCTTTTACCACGCGTGCCATTACAACACTGTTTTTACAATGCAAGTCGTTAAAACGGCTTGCGCTGTAAGCGCTGGATAGTGGAATAGTTTAATTTTCTATTCCAACTCCAGCCCACGTTACAGTAGGGAAGGTGTTGGAATAGAAAATTAAACATTCCCTATCCAACAGTGCCCTCCAGTGCAAGTCGTTGTAATAGCAGCGTTGTAATGGTAGCGCATGGTAATACCCGCGTTGTAAAGGCTGTTCCCCCTAGAAAATGATGTTCTGTACAATGAAGACAATAAAAAGGACATCAGGTATAACACAACATAACATAACGTGTATTTGTAAAGCGCATGTTCACCCGTGGCATCTAGGCACGGAATAACAGAGGTTTATTTACTGTTACCCAACTCAATGGTACTCATGTTGGTATAGCAACTGAGAAATCTTTGGATCAGCTGCAACACACCTATTCAGTGGGCATTCCCATCAAGTGTTCAACAGAGAAATAAGTGGAGAAACCAAAGTTGTAATCTGTTTAAATGGCAAACCTTTGGTATATTTCCACGTATGGAGTTCCGGTTAGCCCCAATAATCTCCTCACGCGTTACTCTTCCTCTCCACATGAATACTCTTGCACTCCAACCTACTTACTTTGCCATTCCTGTTTTGCTCTTTGGTAGCTGCTCTGGAATTGTTCTTTGACTCCAAGGTCAGGGTTAATGTCTCCTACTTGAATCCATGTCTGACAGAAAGTACTCATTTCTGAATGCAAAGATGTTAGAATAATTTAGTGTACTACTCCTGGCGCTCTGGTTATCTGTGAGCGCTACGGCTAAGAATAAGAGAACAAGCCTGTCCAATTCTCTAATTCTGCACATTCCATTTCTACCTTAAGGACCTCAGTTTGTGGGCCAGCTGTTGGTTGCATACCTGCCAACTCACACGAGATTGGCTCCCATCACACAGTCTACCGGTGAGGAGCCGATATCACACTGTGGCGGGGAAAACGAGCTGTAATCCACTGTAAATAGTGGTTTTCCAGCTCGTTTTCGAGAGGCTTTGAACTGCTGACGTCCATTAAGGGGTTTGAAAACACCCCAGGACATCAGCACCTGCCTCTGGAAGCTTGTTTTTTGTGAGAGGAGGGGCTTGGGGGCAGGGTGGGGATCGAAAGTGCCTCTGAGGTACAGGGCCGGACTGGGAACCATTACCGGCCCCGGCAAAGTGCTCGGCCGGCCCCCAGGGGGGAGGTCTGAGCTCTTTGCGGGCCGGTTTTCGGCCGATTTTGTTGCAGGGCAGATTTTGCAGCTATTCTGCATTAACGACCCTGTAACAAAAAACGGCCCCCAGGGGCCCAAAACCGTCACCCACCCTTGCGGCGCACCGGGGGAATGCCCGGTGGCCGCAAAGGCCAGTCCGGGCCTGCTTAGGTACTTCTCGGCACGAGGCCCCGCCCCTTCAAGGCCTGTCCCTCCTCACACTGTGAGATTGTTCTTCAAGTTGGCAGGTATGTGGTTGTCTACAAGGGTCCTTAGGCAGGAGGCCAAGGGCCCCACTAACTTTTTGGCCCTATCAAAGTCTTCATGGGGAGCTCCTGTGCAGACAGAGAGAGAAGTGGCCATGGCCACAGCTCCAGGCATTTGGAGTGGGGGACCTGCTCTTGCGTCTGCAGGCTTTGGCTTCATCCCTCTTTTCCCCACGACACTAGAAACCTTAAGTTAAATTAAGAGCCTGGAGAGGAGAGGCTTCTATAACATAAAGTGAGAGCTGCAACCATGTCTGAGACTTCTACAGAGTATAAGTGATTAGAACTGCACATTAGTTACTGCTTTGTGCACCCCTGTTACATCCCTGCTTCTTGGAAGCAGACTTTCCTTGAACACCCAATGAGATTTTACTTATTTAAAGAAACATCACAGGGAGGACATTTGCTTGATGATATCCTTTGGCATTATTGTCACCGAGATGTGTTTGCTCCTTTGAGACTTCCACTCAGTGAATTTATCGGCAGTTTAATATTGCGCCTGGACTTTAGATGGTTTGGTGTAACGTCAAGGGCTAGGATACTTGCCACTATTGGCTCAGCAATCATGCGCACTTCAGTCCCTGGTCTCGCGTCAACCTACGTATGTTTACCGAAGGAAGCTGCTGGGAGATCAGGCTTTTATCCACTCTACACCCTGGAGCTCCATTCTCTGTCATTTTCCTGAACATAACAAGAGACAATTGCTTCTAATAAACTACTAATTCAATATGGCGTTGTGGTCTTGTTTGCAAGAGAAGGCATCTGAGCTCCGGTTACACTGGATGGAAAGCGCCATCAGTCTGTTTCCTTTTGAGGCTTCCTAATGCATCTAAAGCGACTGTTGCTGCTGTTCCAGGGTACATCGTCAGGGACCCCGGAGAAGTAAATATTAAAACATGATCCACAGCACATACCTAATCCTGGTAAAGTATGGGAAAATGCTGTAAGCAGCGGATGCAATCAAATCCCCAAAGACAGTGAATATACCTGCAGACTGGCCGCTCTTGGGCGAGTTGGTAATGTGAACTGGTGAAGTGGGCCAAAGCCAACATTTCATGGTTCTTCACCACTGTGTCTATTTGCGTAATTTAAGAAGTCACATTGGGGCTCCAAAGAGGACTATCTCCTCTGCTTGCGGCTCAAGAATGCATATTGTGGGTGAAGAGACGAAGATAGCTTTACACATGCCGTTAGAAGTAAATTTGCTGGGGAGGTGTATAGCGATGTAAGTTCGTCCACACGCTTTGCAGCTAGTACCGACAATTTGTCATTCCATTATGGTGGCATTTTGAGTGTCGTTGAAGTCTAGTCTTGCTCTAACCCAGCACAGGGCATATTCTCCCTCTCTTCTGCGGCATGGGGTGGGAGCCCTCAAATAGAGCAGGAGAGCGCACATGCTGACAACCACTGCCCACCACCTTAGAATACAGCTCTATTTCAGAACCAGCATCCTCCAGTTGAACAACTTTTCACAGACCAGTCGGTCATTTGAAAAAGTAAGTTATCTGTGAAAGAAGACCTGTTCCTTTATACACAAGGTATATGCAGTGTGCAAGCAGCTTTTCCCCCACAAGTTTTTTCGCTTCCTAAGCAAACTTCCACTATAGGAGTGTTTTGGGGGTGTGCACACTTAAAGTCTTTGCCCACTCAGCAAGTCTCAAGGCCAAACCACACGAGTCCCCCATACTGCCTGGCACAGAGCCCAGCAGAGAGAAGCTGGGGTTGGAAGGGAGAGGCAGATACCGCCATTTTAAGGAAGCTAAAGAACAGGCAAATGGAAGGTGGATATGTTCCTAAACCACCACGGGGCAGTTTGGCAAATAGTTCATGGTAAATAATGAATTCATGAATTTTGGAGACCCTCGACAGGGCCTGGGACTATCATAAGTGGTAGATGGTAACAATACCTTGCCTGCTTCTTGGCTAACGCCACCTCTCTCACTCGGCTCTATAATATGCTACTGCTCAGGATAACACTGAACTTGAGAGGGGTGCATAGGTATAGCCTAAAAGCAGGCTGTGCAGCTGTATACAATTCACGAGGATTGCATTTCTCAGGAAGAACACAGATGTGATCCCTGCCTATACTTTTTGGGTAGAAAGGTTTCATCGTGGGAATCCGTTTCATCAAACACTGGCCCAGACTCAAAGTGCCAGATGCAGTGTCCTGGCACAAAGGACTTCTTGCTCTCCTTAAAATGTAATTTTTCAGCAGAACATGGAAACATTTGTCCCATATAGAAACCGAAATCCTTCTCTTTTCAGAGAAAGTAAACGTCACATTATGTACAAGGTAAATACAATTTGTTAAAATAACACAATTTTGGCAGCTGCATCCTAAGAAGGATATTTTAACATCCAGCTAAATGGCAGCTGACAGCTTGAATCGTTAGTTAAATAAAGTGTTTCGCCTGGTAGACCCCCTGTCCTACTTTAGTTTCATTTAAAACATCCTTTGGTGCTGGGCAGCACTTGCTTCAAAAGGAAAGGGAACACACTGAGTAGCTCTGTTCCCAACTCTCAGTTCCTCCATGGCTTTGAGTTTGTCATGCCCAGGAGGAGAACTGACTGCTTCAGATAAGATAAGCTGCCCTCATTTTCTGAGCCACTGCATTGGTGTTCCATTGTCCATAGCTGCTACAGTACTCAAGACGCCCACCCTAGGTAGCTTCAGTCTCCCACCTCCTGCCTGGTATCCAAAGTACACATCTAATGATAGACATTATAGATGGCCATCACCAACGATCTCAACGACAACCGCCCATCCGGCCTTTGTGCAATGTGGCGAGTGCAAGGATCTACGCTGCTTGAGATTATGAGCAGCTCTCTGTGCCGTTCCCTGGCAAAGGGTCATCTGTGATGTTTTAAAAGAAGATGGGACACACACCTACAGCTCTTGCCATAAAGACAAGCATCGTATGCCCTGATTATGCCTTCCACTCAACGTCATCACTTCGTGGTCTGCAGATTAGTTGGGAAACACAGCTCAGGTCGACACATGTTATATTTTAACCCAGTTAAATAGTGTCTCTGTCTTCTTAACAGCAACGTGGTCAAGGTATGACTCCATCATGCATGCGTGGAGCAGCCCACAGAAAGGATGTTCTACAAAAGCTCGCGACCCACTCTTACACGACTTTGCAGAACTGGATCACTGGTTCAGTCAATCCTTGGTGCTAAGCTTCTTGAGTGACTGCATCATGTCCTGCTCTCGGAATTAGATGTCACCCTGAACCATGAGCTGCAGGGTCTAGACAGGATCTTATCCTTATGGTAAATGAGCATAGGCAAAAACAATAGCACACAACAATGGAGAACATACATATCTGGAGCACTATGGACAAAGAGATAGCAGGGGAGGTTGGTGTCAAGAAGCAGAGCTAAATTGCTAAATGTCACAGACACATCCACCTATATGGTGACTATCTCTGCTTAGTTGCATAAGTAGAAGTAAAACCCAGCACAAGGGTACACCCTGACCGAGACAGCTATCCCAGCAACGTCTAGTGCCATGCTGATTGTGCGTCACTCATAAGCCACAGGAACATCACTTTGGAGAGAACCGAGAGGTACCTCAATTGTTTTTTGTAGAAGGTGACCACTGTGACAGAAAGAGTCCTTCAAAAATATGCACAGTTATAGAAGCGGATTGTGGAGAAGCAGTGAAACGGGGCCTGGTGGAAGGTAAGGGAGGACAAAACCATAGAGTCTTCACTAACTGAAGGAGATTCAATGTGAGTGATACAAAGATAACAAATATTTCAGAACAAGCTGTTCTTCTGTTGTTAAATCATATATATTTGCTTAGTATTCCGCCATTATACTTGAAGGGATTGCATGGGTCTTCTTTCGCTCTATTTCAATGGTTGGATGAGACTGACCTGGATAGAGGCAAGAGTTGAACTTTCAGGGGATTTGTTGTCTTTGGGTTATAACTTCGGGTAGCAGTGGTCCATGCAGGTAAGCGTGGCGGGGCGGGGGGGATGTTGACGTACGACGGGATTATTTATTCATTTAATTTCCCCTATTCCGTGGTCTGTCACTTTCTTTCCCTCCCTCTCCCACCCCACCTCGCTTACCTGCATGGACCGCCGCTGACTCTGGGTCGAATGGATCATTAACCAGATTGTAAACTAGGATTTGGTCAACTGAAAGATTTTTTTTTTTCAAGACATAGTTCATGAAAGAGTCACACAGGTGGTTGAGTAATTATACATCATCCTATACCGACTTTGTTTAGTTTTTAATTATATCTGGGATCCCCACAATTAAAGGATGACTCCAGGGTATATATCACGATTTTTTAAACTTTGTATTGGATCTCAGCGACAATAAACTTTAATGTATCTAAGAACTCCCAGCAATGGTCGAGTGTGCCAAGGTGTTACTTACCAACCATGGTGTGAAAAATCGCTGATGATGAAGCATGCCACGAAAAATTGTATTGGGAGAGTCAATTTTTAACAATCTTTTGAGATTCTTGTAGGGCAACCTCAAAACAATATTTCTGGTTAGCTGGTATTCTTGGTGATATTATGCTGTTACATGGAGGACATGACCTGGTTTTATTCCTCTTTCTCTCCAGATGTGTACATATATATAGTTCATGAAAGCTCTGCTATTGAGCTTAAACACTGATTAAAGAAGGAGATTGCAAGACTCTTTGAAATGCTTGTCAGACTAATCTTAATACTTACTCCCTTAAAACTGATTTTCTATTTGTGCTGAAGCCAGCTGGACATTTTCAAGAATCTTTCACCAAGGTAATCATATTACCATACCTTTCCAAAGTAAACCTGTGAAGCATTTTAAATCTTCTTTTCTTCGTGAATCACTACTACTTTAGAATTGTTGATTTTGACTAGCTTAATTTCAGCTGAGAGGCATTTTTGTGGTGCGCTATCTGATAGAGTCATCAATTAAGATCATTTTGCATTGCCATTTATTGCAAATCTTCCTTGTCAATATAAAGAATATCAAATGTCTCATTCCTTTCTTACGGGGGTCATTTAGACCCAGGAGAGAGAGAGCTGGCAGCCATCCAGGTTGTGGGGCTTTAGTCTCCGCTCACTGCCAGTGGACTACTGCCTTACTTAGAGATTCTTCGGCTGCCTGGCTTAGATCTCTGTAAGAAAAGTGCACCCGCTGGTGAAGTGGACGCACTTTGCTCACAGCTGAATGCCGAGCTGCTGACTATGTTGATATGGCCCACTTTGCAATACCTTCTGGTTTTAAACTTCCATGGTTCGTGTTTTTTAACAGTAAAACAAAAAAAAAGCCTGTCACATGTAGGGTGACTTCTCACTGTGTGTCAGGGGCATTTCTCTCTTTTTCTGCCCATGTCAATGATGACTCACTTGGAGGTCGCAGGTACAAAACAAATCAGTTACAGATACCCTTTAGGGCAACGTCGCTGGGTCAAAGAGTTATGAAAGCAGGCCTTGCCTTCATAAATGTAGCAGTGCCCCCACTTCTATAGGAGTTGGGGGGTCCCTGTATTTGGACAAAGTATGGTAGGACCCACACTCCCTCAAACACTAAATCAGCCATTAAGTCTCGAATTATTGAAAACAAAGACAGTCCCCAACACTGGAAGTGTGGGGTGAGTCCTCATCACATACCACCCTCTTTTTTTTCAGCTCTGTTCAGTCTTATGGGTTACCAGCACTTGCTACGTACAACTTTTTGCCGTGCACAGCAAGGGATGGCCACAGGGAAGTCCCAGCACTCAACCATCACCAAGAGCAGAACCACCGCTGTGCAAAGCCTTCAACCATGCTCAATTGTGGTTGGCCACAAGGTCTGTTCTATGGTCAGACCAACTGCGAGGTGCCAACCCGCCACTGTTTCCCTGTGTGGGCCGCCAGCTCTTTTTATGCATGGCCTTTGCAGGCACGCAGTTTTATCCCCTCTTTTTTTAATGAGAATGTTATGTTCTAGTTTTTCTCTATTTTTCATTTTCAGTGAAAAATCACAATTTCTTTGACAATCGAGATTTTCAGCATAAAATGGTCCCCTTTTTGATGCACAAAATGGTGGATGCAGGATCACAATTTTCATTATAATATTGATTTTATCACAGCAAAACTCTTTTTTTTTTTAAATGTGGCCCATATTTCCACATCTATGGGTGCCCTCAGCGCTTCCTTAGAGTTGGGGCACCTTGAAAGGTTTGGCATTTATTTTCACTGCACAAAAATCATAAATTTTCAAAATGGCTAAACTGATTCCCTTTATCAGCCGATCACGTTTGGAAAAACATTCAAATGACATTGAAAGGATTTGTGATTTTCTGCATTGCAATTTTAAATGTAGATGTACAAAAGAGTTACCACTATAAAGCATGTGTCGCAACCTTTTTAAATGCTTATATCTCAAAAATGAATTACAACAACCAAATAAACACCTGCTTTCTGAGTAAAGTTCTAATTTTATGACAAATTTATCTGTTGAGTGTTTTTTTGCTCTATGGGTGAGGAAACTTTCCTCAATGCTTAAAACACCAATGCTCAAACCATCAATTTGCAAACAACAGAGTAGAAACAAAAAAGAGCTATCGAGAAAACAATAAGGTGGTTGGTGCGAATTCTGTTTTGTGTGAAGTTATAATCATATTTGGCAGTTTCAGTGGTTTATGCATATTTAAGTGAATTTAATTGATTTTGTTATTATGTACTTAATTTCCAACTCACTGCGAACTGCTATGGCTTGACAGTGTACAGCAAGTGTTGGGTAAAAGGCCTGGGCTGTGACTGCGCTAAGGTCCACTTCACACAGCGTTCCGCTGTGTGACGTGATGGTTCGGAACTGTCGTAGTCATGGTTCTCACCACAGAAGGCCAACCCCCCCTATGCACAGCCTTCGTCCAGGGCCTGTACCCAACCTGCACTGGTCAGTGCACAGCATGGGTGGCTGCAGGACTGGAAGTGCAGCCACATCCTGTGGCTTACCTACTGCCATCCAACACAAGACAGACACTCATTTTAATCTTTGCCTTTTACACTGCCTGAAACTCAAGTGAGAAGCAACTCATGAGTAGGCACAAAATGGCATTCAAATCCAGCAGCTAAAATGGCCGCTAGTGAACATGGAAGTAGGCTTTGGGTTGAGCACTGTTTTAGGCGCTGTTTTCAATCGAGTGTCTTGTATTTTTCATATATTTGGGTACCTCTTACCACTATCCTAGGATTGGTCACCTTTAATGGTTGCCCAGTATGGCAGTGGAAATTATTTTCCACAGTGCACAATTCACAAGTCGGAGCCGAATTGCGAAGTTCAAGATGGCATTTACCTTGCACGCGCTGCATCGCTGAGTTGGCGATGCAGCGTGTAAGGTAAACAGTTTTATTTATTTAATTACTTACCTTACTCCTGTCCGTCGTATGTCGGACTCCACTACCTCCCCACCCTGCCCCTCCCCCGTACCACAGCACTCCCTCGGCAAGCCGGCACTGATTAAAGGCAGAACTATTGATACGTGTTAATCCTTTAAAGTCTGCTCTGAAACTTTAAAAAAAACGTACATCTCAAAAACTACTGTATGGATTTACACTAAACTGAAATAGGATCCCAGTCTAAAGATCTACTATCATGTCAAATTTAGTGTGCATCTGTTCAGAAGTTTGGGCTCAGGTTTGAACAAAATTCCCTACGGGACCTAACATGGAAAACACGTCTTTTTTCATCTCTAAACTTTTCTTTCCTGTGTAAAAATCCTCACGAACCTTGGAATGATGAATCTTAACTGAGTAAGCAGACTGCCAAATTTCATGCAAACCGATCCGTGGGGTCAAAAATGAAATGCAAACCAAAAAATGCCTTTTGAATTAAAACACCAACTGAAATATAACTACACCTTAATGATATTTCATATAATTGCATAATTGGAATGTATGTGCTACAATCCCAGGCCCCCATTGTAATTGTACCTTCTGCACTATGGATATCTGCGACTCTGTCTTGAACACAATTCAATGGAACAAAATGTATTTTCACAAATATTTTACAACCTAAATGTTTAAAACAATTTCCATGGCTCTGCAATTATAGCTAAGGTAGTGTATCTGAAAATACAGTAAAACACCTTCCTTCCTCCAAAACACCAACATTCACTGAACGATTTAACATTTTCTGGGTGCAAAATGTTGGGACTTGGGGTTTTTATTTAACCTGGGAGATGCAATCTCAGTTTTAATGCTCTTGAATAAAGCCCATTTGATGAAGTCATCTTAAGATGTAGATTGGTCGAGAACTGCTAGCCTATTGTAGGGTCTATTTTAATTTTGTAGAAATTGCTTTTGCAGCTTTAGCATGAAAAGTAATGTATTTCCAGTCTAGAGACCTTTTAAGACATGGGCCAACTAGAGCCCCCCCCGTATAATGAACATTCTGTTCATTGTATCTCTGCGTCCACTGTCCATTTCGCTATATAATCCTCCCTCCCTCTGCCTACTCCTACCTATATTTCTCTCTACCAAGTGTCAATTTATGGATTTTAATGGTCCCCGGCAAGACATATTTTTTTCTGGAGTTGTATTAAGCACGAACTTGACCAGTTTAACAAATATTTCAGTATACTATAGCGTCATCGGCAGGAAATGGGTAACAAAATGTGAAGTTGTTCCGAACATTGGCCATCCAGCATATGTTATGCCCGGTTGCCCCCAAAATCCTTAAGATGGCCCTGTTCCAGTGACAGCAAAATACAGCGAGTTAGCGCGCAGCGTGCATGCTGAGCGCACACTATGCTAAATGCAGAGGTTGACAGCCAGCGGTGCACTAGGGTACCAGCTTGTTGGAGGGTGTCTGCGGCTTCACCCTGGGAAACCTTGTTCCCAGATGGCTGCACTCAACTGCGAGAAGAAAGACAGACAAGTGAGGGAACCTCTGCCAAATGCTTCTCTCTCCCAATAAATCCGGATGGGATATGAGCCTGCAACCGCATGGAGAAAAAGGTATTAATTAAATAGGAAATCAATGCCCTTTTATTATTTACAAACACTGGAGACGGTGCACAGGGCTACGGTTCCGGAAGTGAGAGCAATTAGCTCACTAAGCTCGCTTCTACGGGAAGAGGTTAATTGAAATGCACTTTCCCTCAACTCTTGTTTAATACAGGAATTACTTTTCATATAAAATAATAATTACACACAATTAACTGGACATTATGAATCTATCCTGAGACAGAGAGAGAAGGGAGCGATGCAATAAAAGGAAGCGCTAGCCTGCGGAGAAGCGAGAGCAGTGCGATAGAGTTAAATAGAGAGATGCTGAGGGTAAGAAAGTGCAAATGGGAGAAAAGAGGCAGGAAAGACAAATGAAGGGAGTGCTAGAGGGAGCTGAAGGTAGATGGGTAATGGAAGTTCTACCATGATATGCAGGGCCACTGGAATTATGCGATTGTTCGCCCACCGTGATTTTAGCATAATTAGGAATTTGCCCCTATTTTCCACATAATCCGTCATGTGCCGCAGAATCTGCAGATTTTAACAACAAACAATTTCTAGCTCAAACGGTTCAAAAGTTAGTAAAAACGCATCCAAACATGTTGCTGCACAATGGAAGGTCCTTTGGAAAGATTGACTGGTCACCCTTCTGTAGCTTATTTGGGTGTTAAACTGCTACTAATGTGGTGCAACTAATGCCCAGATAGTGCCAACAAGTATAAAAATGACAAAATAATCACAGAATGTACCACATAATATTGCATAATTTGACTTTTGTTGCCGCATAATTTACTCGACGCTGCTGCATAATTTGGCCCTTCCCTGCCGCCTAATTCCAGTGGCCCTGATGATATGTGAAAACAGTGAATGGAGTGAGGCTATTTTGTTGGTTCTCACATCAGAGGTCTCACTCGCATGCTGAGGTGCTAGGGTGCCTCTGTAGTTATTTTTGTGAAGGACCATCATGATTTGTATAGTAGTCTTTTAACTGTGGCAGCATCGCTAAACCGGTAGCCTTAAATTGGGCAACTGCTTTTGTACCCTTTATGGTGCTCTGTCACCACTCCAGAACAGATTGATGGTGTTGTTGGAGGAGAATTTGCCAGCGGGTCATCTGCCATTCACCACTCTCACAATAGAGAAGTGAAGGCCCAGGAAATGTGGCAGGAGGGTCTCTGTTTTCCCGTAATTCTCATTTTTACCTACTATGACACCTGAGACGGGAACCAGCAGATCAGTGCACTGAGGAAAACACATAGGTGATGATGAGAGGCTTGCAAATACTCAGCCACTGGCAATCGCTAAGGAAGCCAGTACCTCATTTTTCACCCATTATGCCATTTTAGACTAGGGATCACCTGATGCAAAAAAACAACTTGGTCCTGCTCCGATAGGAACAGTATAAGGAGGCCTCAAGAAATGGCCCACTTGCTACGGAAAGTCATGTTTTATCAGGGCGAGCTCTTTTTAGCGCCTACTGGGGAGAGAGCTTTCGCTGGCAAATAACAAGTATTCTGTTCTTTAGAAAAGTGAATATGCAATAAAGATGCCTTTAAATCTGGTTTTTATCTTTTCACATTTGCTGTGCCTTCAAAGACAGAGATCAAATGTCAGCTTATGTTTTAACCTGGAGATTGGTGTTTACTTTTCTTTCTCTGACTGCAAAGTTAATGGATTTTGTAAAGTTAACTGTCTGACAATTGTGCTGGTTTACAAAATTAGCTTGTAAATGAACTGTGAAAATATTTGTAAATATATTTGAGTAGTTAGGAAAGCACTTTTTTGTAATTCTGAAGTGAGATGAAAACAAAGATTGGAATAGGATCAGAACAAATCAGAATACTTTACTGAGTGATTTGCAAATGATAAATATTTGCTGGCACCCGAGCTCCACACATTATCGTTTGTACGCTATAGTTTTATCAGTAAAACTGCATGTTAGTGGGTAGGTTTGTGGCCATTTCAATGGAAAATGTCTGTCTGTAAATGACAGTGTGCTACCACATCATGTTTCAGCAATATATTTATTAAAAGTAGAAGTTTTTTATGTGAACTGAGAAATATTCCTATCCACGTCCTGATGACAATGCTATTAGTAAACTAAGAGGCAAGTCAGGGGTCAAGTGTACCGTATATGTGGGCTTTGTTTTTATTGCACATATCACACAAGTTTACTCTGTTAAATCAAACAAAAGAGTTTTTCTGCACCAGACGTGCTAAACTCACATATTTGAAGTGGCTCCTGTATGTGATAATGAAGAAAAAGTTGACTGTGTGAAATAAAAATATTTGCCTCGGATCACAGAATTTGAGACGAGTTTATGGGTCAAGCGCATTACAGTTAAGTCGAGAAGTTTTTTCGGGTAACTAGACCTGTAGGTCTGGTAAAAAATTTCAGATTTTTTGAGACCTGGAATAAGAGTAACTGCCTTTCTAGGTCCCTTGAGAATAAGAACAAGAGCAAGGCAGACCGGTTTCAACCTAGTGGGCCAATCACCCGGGTTCAGCTTGAGTGCTGTGGCATAGTGAGAACTGTCTGGGCATACCTCACGCACTTATGACTCTTAAAAAAGGAGAACACAATGATGATGAGCAGAGTGCTTGCAAAAGTCTCATTTGGGGCTTCATTTTACTCCATCATTTCTCACTCCTTTGTAACTTCAGACATAGAATGCTTTATGAAAATCAAACATGGTACTGCTCTAACAGTAACAGTCTATGCAGTAGCAATAGATAATAAGGTCTACCCCACTGAAGTTCTCTGCTAATAGATATGTTTAGCGCTGTGAACAGATTTGTAATGCACTCTGTGTTGAAGTAATTTTATATTATATTTGTATTGCAATTACAGCGCTAAATTAATCTCTGAGCACAACACGTGCAACTCGATATCATGTAGGAAGTAAGGGGGGCAATATGGGGAGATACCGATGTGGACATTCCATTTTAATCTGAGTTTGGGAAAGTCTGATAGATCAAGCAAAACTTTGGTGAGCCTCTTGATAATTATTTCTCATGCCAATTTAATAAGGATCCTGCACATTAAGAGAGATATTGTTTTGGCTTTCTCGTGCAGTAAGCTTGATACTAGTCTGAAGCCCCTGTGTGGGCGGAGATGCTAGATTTTAAGTGAACATGCAGTCCCTCTGGGCTTGGTAGTGAACTCAGGCCTTATGAGAACAGTAATTATAATAATATCGCAATATGTTACGGGAACTATTATCATGGACAGATGTAGCAGTGAATGAGAAGCGACCAAGTGATATTCCTGACATTTATGGACCCTCACAAGCTTTTTATTTTCTGTGGGCATTAACAGATGAATCCCTGTCCCCGGACATTCACTGTCATAGTCAGGGGTGGCTCCTCCTATAGGGCTGAGGAGCGTCGCCCCACTGCTTTGCGAGAAAGTCAAAATATAAAATGGTAATAACTTTTGGTTATTACCATTTTATGTTTCTTTCTGCATTGCGGGCGGGCAGGCAGGTGGTTTGGGAGGCCCGCTTGGCCGCCCAAACCAGTCATGCACACTCTGCACTTCTCCGTGCAGTTTAAATGGCAGCCTACATTGAGAACATGGCACTCCCTACAGCCCTTGGCTGCGTGGCGTCCCAACCAATCATAAAATCTCCACTGGAGCATTGGGATTGGCTTAGGGGAAGGGAGTGAGGCTGCCTGCTTCCTGTTCCTGCCGGAGGCAGGAGAGCAGGAGCAGTGAAGACGCAAGACCCAGGCCGGCCGAAATGTAGGTTTTTAAAAAAAATGAATTATTGACCCTCCCTACCCACGCAACCACCCTCCTCGCAAGAACCCGCACCCTCCCCCACACCTGCAAACCATGCCGGCCGCTACTGGTTCTAGTCTTGTGGTTTTCTTTTGGAAACCACTATAATTGGATTGTATAAGTCTGGTTAGATGTACTGAACGAAACAAAGTCCACAATTCCAGGAACCGAACCAATTGTGAAATGAAGCCCATAACCAGAACACAGTGTCTCCTAAGACATGGGAGCCATCTGGTACCTTACGCATCGCAGTAGGGGCTGGACAGCAACATTGTTTGCAACTCTGTAAGGATAACAAGAATGAATATCTTGGTCCCATACCCTCAAGTCTGAGTGCATCCACCCGATGCTAGTCCACTGAAAAGTAGTTCGGAAGTTCCCACGGCTGAGGTAGTGAAGGCAGGGGGAATGCTTCTTGAAGGAATGATTCCAACACCCGGTTTGCAGAAGTTCTCATGAGGCTGTTCTCTTGACCAAGCTAAATTCCCATGATATTAATTAGTGGAGAAATCGCAGCGGATTTAAAAACCAGTGAGAAAGTAGTGCGAGGCACTTTCTACCACCTCACACTGGCAGTGGCAGCACGTGCTTTTTTGGGTTTCGCCTGCCGAAAGGCTGCGCTCTGCGCAGCTTTTCAGCGCAGGTGAAATCCTATGTCGACACTAAGCACTTCGGGAACGTCCCCCGGCTCTCATTGGCTAGCTCCATAAATGGAGGCTAGCCATTGGGTGCCGGATCTGTCCGTCAAGGCCGGACCAGATTCGGGGGCGTTCCCGAGATTTTTTCCCAGGGCGGAGTTACGTTTTTTCCCGTTCCCTCCCCTTTCACTGAAAGTGAATTCAGATGCGCTGTCCATTCCCGCCCCCTCCGTGTGCCTTTCCGCCCCCCTCGCTGTCCTGTGCACGTTTCCCGCCATCCGTGTCCTCTCCCGCCCCCTCCCGCCCCCTCCCGCCGTCCGTGTCCTCTCCCGCCCCCCTCCCGCCGTTCGTGTCCTCTCCCGCCCCCTCCCGCCCTCCTCCCGCCGTCCGTGTCCTCTCCCGCCCTCCTCCGGCCGTCCGTGTCCTCTCCCGCCCCCCTCCCGCCGTCGGTGCTTTGCTCCACGCACTCGCCGGTAATCGCCTCAGGCAGTGTTCCAGGCAGTGCTCCCGTGCACCACCCGCCGCCGCACATATTTGCATGGACACTCAGCCCACATTCCCGTGTCCAGGTTCCCTGTGGGGCCGATCAGCAGGATCAAAGGCCGCCTGCCTTCACCGCCCTTGGCGGGCACCGAGAATGGGCAGTGTGGAGCTGGTTTTAATTGGCGTCCGTCACGTAGTCAGGCACAACCTGCACCGGTGTGAAAGCCGAAGCCTCCAGTTCCAGGGGACCGCCTCCAGTCAGATGGATTCTCGACCGGGTCCAGTCAGGAGGGCCTCGGTCATCTGTAAGCTGAGGGATCGGGAGTGGATTGGAGGAGCTAGCGGGAACGAGAGGACCCTGGTTGTAGTGATCTCCGGTCCGGGCATCAGCTCCTGAGACTTGCCGGGAGGATCTTTACTATCGAGGAGCAGGTTCAGCAGGGGTCCTCAGCGTCGATTCCAGGGGTAAGTCGTTTAAAAGATGTAAAAAAAATGTAATCTACAGACACCTCTCACTGGTGCACCACTTTTCTAGTCCTAGACATTTCTTGATGAAACGTGATCCTTGGGGGTGTTGATCCAGAACATTGTTTGCAGTAGTCCGTATCTGCAAATCTTGATACAAATTTGCACTGCACAAGTGCCAAGAGGCCCAAGACCATTTCCTGGCCCCTCTTTTAATATTCTGGCTTTCCGGCTTTTTTAAAAATGGTGTCATTTTTACTCACTTAATTTCCCTGCATCTCTGTTCCCATGTTTGCAAAGCTGGCTGCAAGTAGTGGCGCTTCACTTGGGGACATCTTCAGCCAATCCTGGGTTTCTAGCACAAACTTTAATAAAAAGGAATGTTCCATTAAGATTCCACGAAAGGTGCCAAACTTATTAGCAAATCCATAAATCCTTTTCCTATGGAAAGGCGGCCCTGAGTAAAGAGAAAGATATATAGCCTAATAGTTAAGCTCATATTCGCCATCTGCTGTCAGCTACAAGTTTTGTGTTAGGAACCTGGTAAGGCTGACTCAACCTTTCATCTTTCTGAAGTCTGTAATGGAATCATTTGTGAAGGGATCGGAATGCAGGAAACATCATACGCCCTACAATTTCGCTAGGAAAATTCAGCTGGTCAAATCTGTCGAACTTTCCCAGAGGAAAATGGCACGAAAATGTTATATGCTGAATGCATCAATGTTGTGTGTAACACTCAATTTTTTACGGGAATAGGAAGTATTTACCACATAGTGTAAATACCCCATTTAAGGGTTTCGTTTTTTGCCTGATGCAGTAAATACACTATTCCGTACAGGCCGCCTTGAATTCAGGGTCTATGCTTCGACTCCTGACCTTTCCTACTGCAAAACGTATTCATATGTTTTAGTACAAGTCTTTCGATTTAAGAGAACGAAGACTACAACTCCCAGAATGCCTGTGTGTCAAATGGAACACTCACATTTAAAAACTGGCCTTCGAGCGCATTTACACCAACAACCCTTGCTCGTTATTTGTGCTGTATTTGGACTTCTGAGGTTAACCCTTATTATCTCAATCCTGCTTGTAAGACTGAAGATGAATGGGAGCGGGGTGGGAGATTACATTTCTAGGCCCTTCTGGAACGTTCTTCTGAGCCACACTCGAGTGCCCGCACCTGCCTGCGTCTGCCCACACGTGTTGCCTGATGTCTCCCTCACTTGTTTTGTTAACATTGCATGGTAGCGCCACAAATATATCTTGTTCTGATATCCCACCCCTCTGATGCCCACCGCAGTAGAGATCGTGTTCACTGCCCATGTGACTCACGAACCCCTCAATCCCAGCTGCACTTCTTATTTTGTTGCGATTTATATAAAGACTTGAGGAAGAACATTTTAATGCCTTTATTAAGGAGTCTAAACATCAGCGTGTGCGAAGCAGCACTGCATTATCTTCAACTGCTGCAATCTGACTTGGTTTGCTATACAGTTTACAGATTCATGGCAACCACAGTTAAACTGTGTAGATTAGTTGGCAAGTAAAGATAATCTGGTGCCGGCACTGTGTACAGGAAGTACCAAGCGTGGAAATAAATGTGGATATGTTTCTATATCTATATGCTCTAGATATGTTTCTAGCACTATTTGTTTCTTTTTAAATTTGATATATGATATTATTGATGAATTGTTTTGATTATTGCACATTAATGCACTTAGTTGCCCCTTGTTTAGCGCTGTTCGTAAGGCAAAGAGGGGGCTGATTTTAGATATGATGATCTTATACTTGTGATTTTAGCATGCAATTTTAAATGCAATTTGTATGCATTCTTTTATGTTTTTTTTAGCAGAATAAAGACTTACTTGACTTGAGTATGTCAACAATGGAGCTGGAGTAGACTCTGTCATTGTCATACATAAGGTCGAGAGCTTCTAAATTGGGCCGGTGGGCCTTGAGTTTGGCAGAGAGGGTACTCTGTCGCAGTTGCGGTGGAGTACCCTTTCCGCCAATCTCTAAATCAGCCCCTAACTCTCATTTGAGTAGTTGTAAGTGGGGTCTGGAAATGTTTGTGACACCTACAGTATTCAGGCGAGACAGAATTTGAATTTTTCACTTTGTGCCTTTAGGTTGGTCTATGGTAATATTTATTAACACATGCTATTACAGTTGGTTAGCTGAATTTTAGAATCTAAATATTATAAAACATTCTTCAGAAGTTCATCACTGTCTTTGCCCTTTAGTTTTTTGCTTTTAAACCTCTTCCTTTGGTTGCACCAGTTAGTCATTTAACCGTAAACTGTTATTTATTATAGAGACACAAAATTCTGGTGAATGTGTTGTTTTAAAATATTTGGACCCAGATTTATGTACAATTCACTCAGCACAGCAAGTAAAGTTGCTGCTCTGCATTGCGTGAATGGGACAGAGCAGCACAGCTCCATATCTACCTAGATGTGGTGCTGTTGTGCTCTCTCTCTCTCTGTGCTGGCGCACTTTTGGCTGCCATGCGCCAACGCAGAGAGCCTTGCACCACAGTGCAAGGGTGTTATCAGTGTGTGATTCTTAGTTTGTGTACTGGAAGGAATCCCTTCCAGTACCAAAACCAAGCTTTAAGGCATTTCCCACTTTATATGTGAGTTATAGAATGCAGAAAACTTTCAAAGAGGGAACAAACATTGACAAAGCCAATAGGTTTTGCTTATGGGAGAGCTATTGGCTTTGTCAATTTCTTTAAGCCATGTTGTACAGCAGCATGGCTGAAAGTTAGAAAAAAAGCTATTTGACATGCCCAGCATGTCCAGCGCAAACCATGAGGGGGAGTGATCCTTTTTCTTAGTATGAGATTATTCTCTTCTTTCATAAAAAAAACATCTAATTATCTTAGAGCCAAGCTCAAGTGTGCCATGTTGGACCCTTATGACGACAGTGCCAAAAGGTTATTTAGAGAAGAAAGAGCAGCGCTGTCTGCATCATAGTAGCATCTCAAAACCTGAGGGCATGATTTTTGGGCCACAATAGAGAAGTGGGGAGGGAGGACAGGGGTGCAAATAAACAGATAAAAGTCCCTCTGAAAGCAGCGAGTCATAGAAGGACCCTGGGCAAGGGAAGCAGTACTTGGGCCATGCTCCAGAGTAGGAGCAAATGCACAAGATGAAGTGAACCCGACATTCTCTGACCAAAGAGGAGCAAGGTAATGTGAGTGACGATGAAGCAAACAAATGGTAAGTAAAGGGCGGGCTATATGGCTCCTGTAAATTAACAAAGTTTCTCATAAGCTTCAGTCCAAGCACTGTCTCAGGTGAGATCTAAAGTATAAGGTGTGGGTGGTAAGGAGAGGAGGAAAACTGTCAAAATTGCAAAGTTGCCCGCCAACGTTCTAAAGAGCATAAAACAACCTACATTGCCTCCAAACCAATTAGGTGCGCTAGGTGAAGATAGGGCAGTGTTAAACAAAGGGGAGGAATTATTTAAAAACAAGCATTTACAATGCAACGGTTTCGCCTTTGGAAAAGTTAGAGCTATTAGCAATGTAAATGACAATGCCATTTATTTATCTGTTTTCAAAACCAACACATAAATACAAATTTTGTCATTTACAATGCCAATAGCTCAAACTTTTCCAAAGGCGAAACCGTTGCATTGTAAATGCTTGTTTCTTCTTTTCTGCAGCATATCACTTGTGGTACATCGTTATTTTCAAAAGGGGCTAGTGTAAGAACCTCTACAGACTGAATGTGACATGATGTTGTTTGATTGAATGCATAAGTACAGGCTCACTCTGGGAGAAATAGACAAGGGAAACTAGCTGTCTGAAAGGGAGAAAACAAGAAGAGGCCAGGGACTAGGGGAGAACATGAGTCATTGGTGATTCTCTTTTGTAGATGCTGCAGAAAGCAAGCGTTTATAGTATCTTGAAACCCATTCTTTAGAAAGTAATATGAAACCCTATATTTATTTGTTCTACTTAAAAAAAGAAATGCTTGGCTGTTGGAGGGCTGATTATTTGGTTAAGACACTGTGCACAACACACAATCAGAAATTTTAAAATGGCGAATTTCACTGAAATGCAAACTTTTACTTATGTGGATTGACATAGGTAGTTTAGTTGTCTATATATGTATGCGCTAACTGGCACATCTATTTTGCTGCAATAAAATGTCAATTAGTTAATTACTTGTCCTTAGGTTCCTCTCTTCCTTTTATGCCAAACTGGCCTCGACGCTTTACATGCAACAGATCCCTCGTGCTCACTCGTTAATGAATTCATGTTTATTCATAACGATCCTACATTTATCTTGAAGACGATGATCGCGCTTCCAGTTTACATTGAAGAATCTTATATGTTTTTCTACGGCAACAGCGACTCATGGGTTGTCTCCTAAACATACATTTCTTAACACGTAAACCTTTGCATTGGTTTGCATGAAAATCAGGGAAATACATTGTTACGCTGTGTGTTGGAACTACATGCCAGTTAAACATGAGTTGTTACAATAGAAACGTTTGGATAGAATTTTGTGGAGTAAACCCGGCACTGTTTGAAGAACATCAAGTGTTTCACAGTTGGGTGGAGCTTTGAGATGCCTCATAACTAGGCAGTAAAATACTACTGCATCAAACCAAGAAGTCTGGGTAGCCACAAGTTTACTGCCTCAAACTCATCTACCAGGTGTTTATGCTTTTTCTCTAATATTGGCCTTGTTTCTTCTCGCCATCCATTTAATTAATGGTCTTGTGAAAGTGATACAGCTGTGATGAGGAACTGTAAGTCCACAGGTGTTCAGACACACTGGGCTTAAGATTGACAGCCTGCAGCCTATCATGTTTCAATGAACAATGAGAAAATTCCCTTCTTGAGAGAATGTAGGTCAGGGTGTATAGGCCCGCCCCTATAAGAGAGTAGTAGTGACACTAACCTCAAGCATACTGTCCGCTGTGTATTTACGGTGTTGTTCCATGCCTCTTGTATTTTGTTGGCTCACGATTGTCATTTTTGCTTCATTCAATGTAACGTTTGCTTTTGTTTTTGTTCACTTGTAATGTTCTCATGTATCAGTTCTGTTCCTATTGTGAAGCGCTCTGACACCTTCGGGTAAAGTCCGCGCTATATAAAAACGCACAAATAAATAAATAAATAGATAAGTGAATGCCACAGAAACTGTGTTCCAACATGAGGCTTGTCAGGGCTTTAAGTGGGATGAAAAAACTAGGGGGTCTCTCAAAGGGGCATGGCCAATGTAATTGAGGGCGTGGCTTAAAACATGTAAGCTAAAAATCTGTGCTTAGCATAGTGTGCTGCCCCACTTTATTTTGCTGTTTATCTCACTGCATCCAGATATATAATACAACAAGTAACATCATACCTACAACAATTCAGGACTATTGGCTTTGTCAATGGTTGTTAGTTGCATGAGATAATAAGCAGCAACTATGGCTTGTCAATAATATTAAAAAAGCTTCCACTTACAGCCCTGGTGACACCACGACCATGTTGGTGCTCCTGAGTTTCCAAAAGAGAAGGGAAAATCAGAGAGAAAATGACTCTCTTTAACCCCTTCACCGCAGCGCGAATTACGCCACGGCACGGGGTGGTAGGTGAGCGCGGCGCTGCTGTGCTCGTGACAGAACCACGCCATCATGATTCACGGGCTGTGTGTGCTCATGACGGCGTGGTTCCATCACGGCCCCGCCCACTCATTCATTCGCCCGCACAGGCAGGGAATTAATGCCGCATGGGAGGAGTGGCAGCTGCATGACGGAACCACGCCGTCATGAGCACACGCCGCCCGTAGCTCATGACAGCATGGTTCCGTCGTAAGAAGGCAACGGGTTAGAGGACTTCCCTTCCCCAACAATGCTCACCTGGCATGACGTCATGCCGAAACTTCTCCACTAGTGACAAGTGAGCAGTGTGAGCATGCGCACATCGATGTACCTGCTGTCACTGCAGTCAGGAAAAATACATGGACCGCCTGTGCCAGGGCACAAAACAGAGTCCAATAAAGACTCGTTTGGAGACCCTCTTTAAAAAACTGCTGGTGCTCAGACCCGGCCCACTAAAAGCCCTGATGCTTGTGTTACAACGAGTCTCCATAACTTACGTGGGCAATGTCACCTTTCGTTCTCTCTCCTTCAACAGCCCTTATACCTGATAATATACTTTGGGGCTCATCAATAACATCATGGTGTTATGGTTGGATGAACCCATCCGGATGTATTTTTCCTGTAGCTGTTCTGTCAGAATCTGATGTGTCAGCCTAGCTGACTGCCCTGGCCTTGCTTGAAGAGTTGAAAGAGAGTCAAACTGTCTGAACTCTTTGTCTCTCCTGACTAGGAAACTTTTCATCAATCCCCTCACTACAAGATTGTATTCATTTGTTTTCACAGTGACGCAGTGCTGACATTCAGTTCACTTGCCTTCCCAAGAAAAGGCCCCACACCATTGTAGAGGTCAGATTGTCATAGCTTACTGTCATTGCTGGGATTGATGACAGATTTAACGAGAAATATTCATGGTCCGCTGTACGCAGGGCTCGAGTCGGGGCAGGCGCGCAACACCCATTGGGCTCACGGGGCTTCAGCCCGGGCGGAGACAGCTTCGCGGGCTGGCGAGCATTTAATTGCAGCCGCACCGAGTACTTAACAGGTCTTTTAAAGACCATTTACTTGTAATTAGGCATTTGTTGTGTTTTCACCGCTTCTTTCAGTCACTCGGTCTATGGTAGGAAGAATTAGCCCCCCAGAAATATTTTACAGCCCCCCCCCGAAATTTGGCTCTAGTTGCCCGCCTGAGTCGGGGGTACACGCAGGTACAAGGTGTCCCCCACTCTTTTCACAGGGTAGACGCCGTCCCCCCTGCCAAGAAGCTGGGCCCCACAGAAATAAGATGAACGTGTCCTGGTGTAATTTTCAGACACCGGGACACGTTCAGCACATCACGTCATGAGGTAATTTGCATACTGTCAGTCCCCCCACTTCTTTTTATAGGACTTGTGCCCTGGTTGTACTACTAGGGAGCCTTCCTTCCAATCTGATCTGAGTGGATCCTTATCCCTGACTACTGCTAACTCTGGCAAACTGCCTTCAGTGATGAATACTTGGGACCATCTATTTTAATGCTTGGCTCCTTGGTGGCCCCATTATCAGGCATTACCTGGAATTATTAGATTGGCTGCAAGGTAATGCACTTTGCATTATAAGTGTGTTTTCAATATAAACCCCTGCCCGCCATAATCTTTTGTGATCCTGGACTTTCCATTCTCCCTCATCTGTTAATGACTTAACATATATATCCGGGGGTTTAACGTATATATCCGGGGGAGTTCTGTAATTGGCAAGGATACTAGACGTCCAGAAGCCTTAAGTGCTTCGCTGGAATCTGGTACAACAGTTACAGGCTCAGATTTTCAAACCTACAATCACTATTTCTGAAAGGGAAATTTCGGAACGTTGATTCCTGCCTGGTAGTGAATGGATATTGTTCCCAACCGTCAGAAATATGGAAAAGCCAGAAGACCAAAGCCATATAACTTGAAAAAACTGTATTATATGCACGCACATTTTCCATTGAATGTAACAACTTTGGGGAATTTTTCCCCTTAGGTTTCTAAATATCTTTGTTTTTATTTCAAGTCATTGGAGCTCCCTCCATTGCTGTATATTTCATGCTATGGCATACCTTGCATTATTTCCATTTGCCGAGCACCTCCTACGTGTTTTAGTCACAGACAATTAATCTTCCTTTGATTGTATTGTGTAGCATCCGGACCAATCTGCAGAGTTTACAGCGGTCCAAAATCCGACGGGAAGACAAAAGTAAAATCTCATGAAATGAACCGATTTCGAAAATAAAACCACTGCTGCATATTTTCTTTGTGTTCCCTCATACATTACAAATTCGTTTTTTTAATCTGAAAAAAAATCAATACATGTTTCGCAGCAAAATGTAAAACCCCTCTCTGGTGAAAAAATTGAAAAGGATTTTTCAAAACTGCATCTCGTTTTTTTTTTATCTCCAGAAAGGTGGAGAACCGCGGGCATGTTTGCGGTCGATCCCTGGGAAAAAAAATCATACACACACAGCAGCCTGGAAGCAAGTGGCCTGTATGAAAATGACTCCCCGCGCAGAGATGTCCCTTTGTGTAAAACAACTATTAGTCACAGCAGCGAGCCTTGGCATGGATTTGGAATCACCTGCTCAGGGGCGCAGCGGCCTGTGGGGAAAGGGCAGGCATGTGTTCCTGTGAGCCCCACACACCAGTGACTGACTCCCGCCAGCCTGCGAGGCCACGCCCCTCGCATGCATGGCGCCCTTTCCTCCAGGCCCGAGCACCTGCGCGCGCTCCCCACCCCCTGCCACAGAGCACACATGTCACGGCGGGGGAGGGAGGCGCTCTCCGGGAGCTGCAGCGTGGGATCGATGAGGCGCGGGCAGTCGATACTGATTGATGCCCCAAGGAGCCGCTTGAACATGCGTTTCAGATTGCGGGACAGAGGCGGGATCATTACTGCTGCTGCTGGCAGGAGGCAGCTTGCGGTTTCCCCAGACCCGGCTTCCAAGAAGACGCTGCTTGTAGATGTAACGGGAAGATTAGAATCGTATTTTTCTTTCTCTCTTTTTTTTGTAACTCTGGTGTTGGAGCAGAATAAGAGGTGCCAAGGCGCTTGGCGGGAAGCCCGCTGAAATGGGTCGGCGCGGTCTGTGATGCAAAGGAGAGAGAGAGGCCGTGGTATTCAGTATTTATGGAAACATGCGGCTCTGGGAGCTTGATTCGTGTGTTCAGGCCACAGGGCTTGCTTGCCTCTGCGGTGTATGCATGATGCATGCTCCTCATTAGCATATGCTTCTATTGATGATCTATTGGCCCCGCATTCTGAGGCGTCCCTCCATCCTCAGTTCTGTCATTAATCTCGGCTCACTTATCTTTCCATCCTGGCTGTGGGTGCGCACCATCGACAACCACAACCTCCCTTAACAATGGAAGCATGATAGGAAAATCAGGCAGCAAGGAACATTTACACATGAAATAGCAGATCATGTATTTATACTTCTGCTCATAACGAGGGAAGACACGCATTTGTTTGCCACAGCTTCTGTTTGTGGTTTCTATATTCTGCAGTAAAGGAATGTGGTTTGTAGTTCTACAGGATCTAGTAATTAATGCATCTTTTATTACCATTACCATGCGCGCTGCCACCTCTTGTACACGATCAATGGCATGGGCAGGGCTTTGAGTGGGATGAAAAAACGGTGGGGTGTCTCAAAGGGGTGTGGCCAATGGAATTAAAAACACCTTACCTAAAAATCTGTGCTTAGCATATTGTGCCGCAAGATTTGTATTTTGCTGTTTCTGTCATTGCATCCAATATATCATTCAAGTAACATCATACCTACAACACGTCAGGACTATTGGCTTTGTCAATGGTTGTTAGTTGCATAAGATAAATTAGCAGCAACTATGGCTTGTATATAATATTGAAAAAGCTTCCACTTAAAGCTCTGGTGACACCACAACAATGTTGCTGCTCCTGGGTTTCAAAAAGAGAAGGGAAATCCAGAGAGAAAATGACTCTTTAAAGAATTTCCCTTCCCCTACAACGCTCACCTGGTATGACGTCCTGCCGTAACTTCTCCACTAGTGAGAAGTGAGCAGTGTAAGCACGAGCACATGCAGGTGCCTACTGTCATTGCAGTCTGGAAAAAAACTTACCGCCTGTGCCAGGGCATAAAACAGAGCCCGACAGAGACCCTTTTCAAGGCCTCCTTTAAAAAACTGCTGGTGCTCAGCACTGGTAAGATCTGCCCCACTTAAAGCCCTGGCCATTGTTCAAAGCATTTTACTCTTTAAGGCCAGGCTGGACGAGTACGCCTACTGCAGATCCGTTTTTAGGTCGAGCCTAGTGGCAGCGCGCATGCGCTGCTCGCTCTGCGAGGGATGCTGTATTAGGGTATGCGCTAGCAGCCCCGCCCACTCTCTGCCCACATTTGTCATTGGCTTGGTGTCATTGTCCTTCTTAAAAAGTGCCTTCTGATATGTAAATAAGCTTGTAAGTCCCGCCTTGCCTTCATTTGTTACCGCCCATAACGACTGGACCTTTTACTTGGCTTGTTACACAGTCGGCTTTATCTAGTGGGTGAGCAGTATTTTGTTTTAAGAAACAGATGGGGACAATGGCGGCTGTTTTTTTGGGGGGTTTTGTATATGCCTGCTGAGCGCGGCGCCCGCTTTAAGGACACCATGCTGTTTATTTTATTATTCTTTTAAATTTAATACTGAATGCGGCACCCGCTTCAGGGACACCGCGCTCGGTTTCATAATTTTTTTATTAACTTTAGTAATGAGCGTGGCGCCCGCTTCAGGGACACATCGCTCTTTTTTTTTTCTTTTACTTTAATGAGCGCAGTGTCTGCTTCACGGACACCATGCTCTTCAATGGTGTTGAGTTTGGTATTGTAAATGACAATGCATTTTAATTTTCTTTATAAAAGGCTTTGCCATTCACAATGGCAATAGCTCAAAAACGCGCAATTGCGAGACCTATTGCTTGTTCTTAAAGGAAGGTGAATTCAGTATCTATTAAGAACCACTCAGTATATTTTGTCTTTGTTTTGAAGTTAGGCATGGATTTGAAGTGTGTTTCACCCTTTTATTCAGAAAGTACTTTGGAGCGTTGTTCTTGAGAAGGTTCCCAAGAAATGCTTCGAGGCGGTCCATTGGCCTACTCTCCTATGTGCTAACTGATTTACTGATCCAGTTGATCTTTCGACAATCTTGCGATTGGTAAAATTGTAGGAGGTGATGGTTTTGGCTAGTTGAAGCAGACTGAGAAAGATTTGATTTCTTGTGGTACTTGATGAATGAATGCAGCCCAATCATGTTATCTACCTTGGGCTTGTTGTTTATCGAGAACCGCCTAGAAGTTGCCACAGTCTAACGTTTCTTATTGCAGCATTCATTGAAAAACCGCCTCTATCTACTAGTACTCCTATTTTCAGTTTGCTGATAAATACATGTCTTGCTACAACCAGATTTCCTGTTCCAGTGCAACACTCTGCAGACATTACCTAGCCCTCTATCACACTGACCTGTCCCCTTTCTTTGGACAGAAGACATCTGCAGTTCCAGGGCTACTGTGTGTTATGTTAATTGTTATATTATGTTATGTTAATTTCGATTTATATAGCGCCAAATCACCGACAGGTCTCTTAGCGCTTGCTTTGGGAACCCGTCCTGGCTTTCCCTGCGAGATAACCTCTACTGGGCATCCCCAAGGTGAAGACCAGGCATCCCATTGCAGTTGGGCCGTAGTGGAGATTAAGCAAGCTATTGCCCAGAGTTGCAGAGTGTGAACCCAAGATTCGAGTAGGCACCGAGGCGAGAATTATCGAGTCCGTGGACATTTTGAGCTCAAGACCCTGCCGCGTCGGGAATTGAACCCTGGTCCCGGGTCTGACCTCTGCATCAGGGTCTGCCTCCTCTAACCAGTGAGCCACACTTCTCCTGTGTCTGTTTAGCTTTCTAGATTGATCTTCTTCCACTGCATCCATCTTCTCTTCGCTTCATCTCGTGTTTTCCGGATTGCTATTTCATTTCTGCTTACCCACATGTTTCTGTCTTTAGGTACTGCTTATTCTTCTCAGGCTCCTCTCTTTCCTCCTTGATTTCTTATATGAGTTGCTTGCGATTCTCCTCACTGCAGTCTTTTATTCGCTCTGCAGTCTGTCTATGTATCTTGCCTAGACTTACTCTACTCACCCAGCTCAGTTTACTCTAGCTTTAGACATACTTCAGTGCTCTCTTGCAGCTTGTAAGATACTTACACCTTGTCTCCAGCTTTGTCCTGCTACCTTACTTTTGCATGGGTTGTTACAGTTGCACATTTTCTTGTATGTTTTATAGCACAGGAAACCCACCACATTTAGGGCAAGCCTTCTGATGATGATCTTTCCTGCCTAAGGCTCTGGGCAGGAAAATAAATTGAAATATCCCAAAATTGCAGGAGCAAACTCCCTGCACAATATGGATATTTATTTTTACTTTCTCTGCAAACAAATTCCGCTTTGGGGTCGCTGGTTCAGAAAAACAAAAAAGAAAGCTATTGCAGCATGAAAGACCAGTCAATATTCTTATTTTTGCCCAAAAAGCTCCTGCCTTTTACCATGAGCACTTTTGTTGAAAATTCCTTGCTGCAATGACAAGGACCTGCATTCACTGCAGGGCCCACAGAGTCTATACGATCCCATTTGCATTTTTATAAGAGTACAATTTTGTCCACAGGTGTTTAACAGTATTCCTGATCCATTAGAACTGGCTCCTGGATTCCAAAGACAATCTCTACCCCATCCTCAACTTTTGTAATATACCTTTTTAAAGACCTCATTTACAAAGATTCAAAATGAACAAGTTATTTACCTTTGGTAACGCCTTATCTGGTAGACTCACTAGCCATAGATTCCTTACCGTACAATTATCCCCAGGCATCAGACTGGATCTGGAAATATTTTTGTGAGCAATACTCTTGAATGTTGGTAAGTGCTGTCGTTCGGCTCCATGTGGCGTTGTCAACATCGTCCTTGCTGGAAAGTATGTGTGTGGTGCCTATATAGACACCAGCCCAACCCGCTGATGTCAGTTTCTATTCTGGGCTTTCCACGCCAGGAGCACAGAGCCAGGAAGAACATTGATTACTGGTATGGAAAACTAGGGCACTGAAAGGGGAAAAAGCTATCCCTAGGAATATGTTTGTAGAGCGGGCAGGATGGTCGGTGAGGAATCTGCAGGTAGATAGAGTCTCTAGTAGATAAGGCCTTACCAAGGTAAGTAACTTGTTCATCTGATAGGGACTTCTAGCCACAGATTCCTTACCTTAGAATAGATACCCAAGTAATACCTCCCCAGATGTGGGTCTGCAAAACCATTTCACATCAAAAAGTCCTGAAGGATGGAACAGGAAAAGTGCCCGTCCTGATGGACCTGACTGTCCTAGCAGTAGTGCTTGGTGAGTGTGTGCAGAGAAGCCCACATTGCTGCCTGGCAGATGTCCAGAAACAGAACTCTGCATGCTAACGCAGTGGTTGCAGCCTTAGCTCTGGTGGAATGAACATGCAAACCATCTGAAGGATGCTTCTTGGCCAATGTGTAGCAGATTTTAATGCAGAGCACGATCCACCGGGAGATGCTCTGCTTCTGCAAAGCCTTACCCCTCTTTGCTCCGATATACCCCACAAAGAGTTGGTCGCCCACCCGCAACTCTTTTGTGTGGTCAAGGTAGAACGACAACGCTCTTTTTGGGTCTAGTCCGTGGAGTTGCTCCTCTTCTTCAGAGGGATGCAGCTGTGTGTAAAAGTAGGCAGTGTGAAGGATTGGCCTACATGAAAGGGTATGATCACCTTTGGAAGGAAGGAAGCTCTGGTTTGAAGGACCAGCTTGTCCAGTAATATGCTGAGGTAGAGAGTTTTAGACGATAAACCCTGGAGCTCACTGACCCCCCCCGGGCACCTGTTATGGCCACTAAGAAGGCCATGTTGTGTGTAAGGAGTCTGAGAGGACAGTTGTGCAGTGGCTTGAAAGGAGCGCATTTCAGACAGGTGAGTACTAAATTGAGGTCCCACTGAGGCACAATGAAGGGTGAAGGTTGAAACCTGTGTTGAAGACCTTTGAAAAACCTATTCATGACAAGAGATTTCAACATGGATGGCTGATCTGCCAAGTGCAGAAAGGATGGGATGGCAGAAAGACAGCCCTTTAAGGAGTTCAAGGCAAAGCCCTGCTGGGCAAGAGAAAGAATAACAGCAGGACCTGAGTAAGGGGGGGGCAGGAAGGGGGTCAACATGTTTTTCTGCACACCATGCTATGGACTTCCCTCAATGGAAGGAGTATACTGTATTGGTGGAGGGATGTCTGGCTGCCAAGATAACATTACAGTCTTTGGGCAGATGGTCAAAAGCTGCGAACTGTCACCGCTCAATCTCCACATCCGTAGGTGAAGCATTGCCAGGTTCGGGAGAAGAACTTTCCCCTGCTACTGCAACTGAAGATCCTCCCGAAGGGGCAGCCTGATCGTATGACCAATGGCTATGATCAACAGCTCGGGATACACAACTCTTCGAGCCCAGTCAGGAGTTGCAAGGATGACTTGGACCCGGTCGTTCCTGATCTTCTTGAGAACTCTGGTTAGGAGTGGTATGGGCAGAAAGGTGTACAGGAGGCCTGAGCTCCACTCAAGACGAAAATAGTCTCAGAGCAAGAGCTGCCTTGGAAATTCCAGCACGCAAACCTGCTGACATAGTGCGATCTCAGCGGTGGCAAACAGATCTAACCAAGGCTCTCCCCACTGCTGAAAGAGACCTTGCACCATTATCTGGATGGTGCAAGGTCTCTTTGGCTGAAGACCCAATTGGTGATCTGCTAGGCACTTTTGGTTGAGTTTGTCCACCCTGGTGTTCAGAGATCCTGCCACCAGGGATATATCATGATATTCCAGCCATGTCCAGAGGCACAAGGCCTCTTGACAAAGGGTCCACAACCCCACCCTGCCTTGTTTGTTGCAGTACCACATGCAATGGTGTTGTCCATAAACACCTACAATAGCCTTCCCTTGATGGAGGGTAGAAAAGCTTTCAATGCCAGTCAGATCACTTGGAGCTCCAGAAGGTGATGTGGAGTCTGGATTCCGTCGCAGACCAGAGACCTCTGATCTCCACCTCTCCCAAATGACCACCCCATCCCAAGAGTGAGGCATCTGTCACCACAGTCAGATCTAGTTGGGGGAGGGAGAAGGGACTGCCACTGACCCAATCGTGGTTTGTTAACTACTACAGCAGATCTTTTGCAGTTTCTTTTGAGATCTGGACTATGTCGGCAAGATATCCCCGATTGTGCGCCCACTGGAACTTCAGGTCTGACTGCAGAGCCTGCATATGCCAGCGGGCACGAGTAGCAAGCAGGATGCAGAAGGCCATGAGGCCCAGCAGCCTCGAAGTCAGTCTCACCAAAACCAAGGATAGAGGCTGAAACATCGCTATCATAGCCTGACTATCCTGAATGTGCCATTTGGGAAGATAAGCTTGAAATTGCCTGTGTCCACAACATCTCCAATGAAAGGGCGTGTCTGAGGGGGAGTCGGGTGTCACATCACATGTTGATAGTGAACCCCAGTGAGTCAGGAGGTCCACTGTAGTCTGGAAGTGGGAGATGACTGCCTGGGGCGAGCTCGACTTCAACAGCTAGTCGTCGAGAAAGGGGAAAACTGGTACCCCTGATCTTCGCAGATGAGCTGCAAGCACCACCATCACCTTGGTGAACACCTGAGGTGCGCTGGTAAGGCCGAGGGGGAGCACAGCCAATTGAAAGTGCTTGTGAATCACTATTAACCGCAGATAACGCCTGTGGGTAGGCAAGACGGAAATGTAGAAACATGCGTCCTGCAAATCCAACGTTACCAACCAGTCTCCTGGGCGAGGGCAAACAGAACTTGAGCGAGCATGAGCATTTAGAATTTCTCCCCTTTCAGGAAGAAATTGAGAGGTTGCAGGTTTTTGATAGGATGAGGCTCTCCGTCCTTTTTGGACACCAGAAAGTAGTGGGAATAACAACCACAACCTACTTCTGGCATCAGCACCCTCTCAATGGCTCCCTTATGCAAGAGAGCCACCACTTACTGGTGGAGTAAGGAGAGATGGTCCTCCGTCAGTCTGTTGGAAGTAGGTGGCATTGGTGATGGGGTAGTCATGAAGGAGAGGAAGTAGCTCCGTCGAACAATCTGGAAAATCCAGTGGTCTGATGTTATTGACCTCCAGTGGTACAGGTGATGGCGTATCCTGCCTCCCACTGGTTGCCCATGATGGATGAAGGGTGAAATAAAGAGGTTTTGAGGCTGAGGCTGCTGGGGTGGTGGTCTGACCTCTGGCTGTCCAACCCACAGAGTCTGGAGGTACCGCATCTTTGGCCAGGCAGAGGCTGGTGAGCTTGCATGCTGTGGCTGCCCGCGAGTAAATGCATGGCTGAAGGCCCCTTTTGTGGCCACAAAAGGAGTGACAGATGGACTGCTATTCCTGAAGCACTCCAGCGCTGAGTCTGCCTTGTCTCCGAAGAGATGAGAACCATCAAAGGGCATGTCCATAAGCAACGCTTGGACATTCGCTGAAAAGCCAGTCATCCTCAGCTAGACGTGGCACCGTAAATCCACCAACGAAGAAACTGCTCTGCCCAGTGAGTCGGTAGTGTCTAGCCCACATCGGATCATGAATTTAGCTGCATCTCTGCCGTCTACCAAAGCTTCGGAGAGTATAGCCCAGGCCTCCCCTGGGACCATGGGCAGCACATGCGCGACCAATTCCCAAAGTGAATGAGAACAACGTCCCAAAAGGCAAGCAGTTTTCATGGACTGCAGTGCCAGACTGGTGGAACAAAACATTTTCTAGCCTAGGTTGTCCAGCCTCTTAGATTCTCTATCTGGTAGGGTGGTAGGGAATGCGCTAGGATTTACACGGGAATAAGAGGCTTGGACAACCAAGCTCTCCAGGGTAGGGTAGTGGTCAATTGTCCTATACATAGGAGCCCTTGTTTAGGGCTTGAACCATACCCGAGCTGGACATCCGTAAGGGCTTCATTAAATGGGAGAAAGGGTTTTGAGGGGGTAATTCTCGGCTGAAGCACCTATAACGAGATGTTAGTCTTGACTGCCACTGAGAGCAGGCTAAGGTCCAGGACCTCAGCTGCCCTTCTCAACACCATAGCAAAAGAGGCTCCCCTCCTCTGTAGCCACGGTACGAGGAGAGACACAGCCAGTATCTGGGAGGTGTCTAGTCCACTGGCGTCCACCAATTCATCACACCCGTCCATATTGGGGTCTAGGGGCTGGAATTCGTCAGGGTGCAGTGGACCCTCCCAATCTTCCCCAAGTCCTAGTCCATAGAAATAGGGCTCAGGCTCGGGTCTGAAGAGTATGGATCCAGTCGGTGCTGGAGTCAGCCCCCCCGCTCCATTTTGGAGTCCAGGATAAGAAAGGGCACTGTGATGGCCGAAGGCACCAGGAGCGTTGGCATTGGGACCAGCGGCGGCGAAGGTCGAGGTGGTATGACCAGTTTTGGTCCAGATCCATCAGTAGATTAAAGGGGCTATCTGGTTTCCATGGCGGACCTGCCAGTGGGGAACCAGCAGGGGCTCCTCTCGAACCCGCCTGGCTCAATGGCACTCTAGTGGGAATAGGCTGCCTAAATATGTTGTGTATGGCCTCATAGAATTCTTGGAGCTGGGTGGGGGTCACGGCGGCTCTTGGAAATTCAGGGAGGTGTGGAGACGGCCCAGGTGCAGGCTCAACTGTCGAGCCATGTCTTGAGTGACGACGCTCCCACGTATCGTCAGATGACTTTAATGGATGGGGTGAAGTCGAAGACCTGTTCGACTTTTTACCCTTCTTTTGTGGCACTTACTAGAGTGGGACGACTTAGACTGCGATGTAGATCGATGGCTCCGCAACTTATTCCTGGACCTTCCTCTCAAGCTGGAGACTGTTGTGGTGCCACACTTCAAGCTGCTAGGAGCTTGAAGGAATTCTCCTTAAGACCTTGGGGTGCATGGCTCGACAATCGATGCTGGTCTTGGAGTCATGGTACCAGAGGCGAGCTGTTGTCACCGCCTGATTCCCTATCTGGTAGGGTGGTAGGGAATGCGCTAGGATTTACACGGGAATAAGAGGCTTGGACAACCAAGCTCTCCAGGGTAGGGTGTTGGGTGAGGAAACTGGGGTCCCTTGGGGTGGGGCGATGGTAGTGGTCAATTGTCCTATACATAGGAGCCCTTGTTTAGGGCTTGAACCATACCTGAGGTGGACATCCGTAAGGGCTTCATTAAATGGGAGAAGGGGTTTGGAGGGGGTAATTCTCGGCTGAGGCACCTATATCAAGATGTTAGCCTTGACTGCCACTGAGAGCAGGCTAAGGTCCAGGACTTCAGCTGCCCTTCTCAACACCATAGCAAAAGAGGCTCCCCTCCTCTGTAGCCACGGTACGAGGAGAGACAAAGCCAGTATCTGGGAGGTGTCTAGTCCATTGGCGTCCACCAATTCGTCACACCCGTCCATATTGGGGTCTAGGGGCTGGAATTCGTCAGGGTGCAGTGGACCCTCCCAATCTTCCCCAAGTCCTAGTCCATAGAAATAGGGCTCAGGCTAGGGTCTGAAGAGTATGGATCCAGTCGGTGCTGGAGTCAGCCCCCCGCTCCATTTTGGATCTGGGATAAGAAAGGGCACTGTGATGGCGGAAGGCACCAGGAGCGTTGGCATTGGGACCAGCGGCGGCGAAGGTCGAGGTGGTATGACCAGTGTTGGTCCAGATCCATCAGTAGATTAAAGGGGCTATCTGGTTCCCATGGCGGACCTGGGAACCAGCAGGGGCTCCTCTCGAACCCACCTGGCCCAGTGGCACTCCAGTGGAAATAGGCTGCCTAAATATGTTGTGTATGGCCTCATAGAATTCTTGGAGCTGGGTGGGGGTCACGGCGGCTTTTGGAAATTCAGGGAGGTGTGGAGACGGCCCAGGTGCAGGCTCAACTGTCGAGCCATGTCTTGAGTGACAACGCTCCCTCGTATCGTCAGATGACTTTAATGGATGGGGTGAAGTCGAAGACCTGTTCGACTTTTTACTCTTCTTTTGTGGGACTTACTAGAGTGGGACGACTTAGACTGTGATGATGATCGATGGCTCCGCAAATTATTCCGGGACCTTCCTCTCAAGCAGGAGACTGTTGTGGTGCCACACTTCAAGCTGCTAGGGGCTTGAAGGAATTCTCCTTAAGACCTTGGGGTGCATGGCGCGAAAATCGATGCTGGTCTTGGAGTCATGGTCATGCTCAAGATACCAGAGGCGAGCTGTTGTGACCGCCTGATTCTTTATGCAGAAGAACTACCATCCTCATCCAGGCCTGCTGATATATGGGAACCACTATTACAATACCTACGGAATGTGTCAACGTATGAGCCCTCAGATAACCCTGTACATTAGCTGTGCGCTGTCTAGAATGCCAATCATAATAATCTATTGTTCATTGCAGATACAATCATATGACAAGCATTTATGATGTATGTTTTTGTCACAAGTTGTATGTATTTTTTTCTTTCCTTTTGTTTCTTTTTCATCTTGGATATGTATCAGCTTGCTGCTATTATCCCTCTCCATTGTACTTGCTTATCTAAAACCTCAATAATTTTTTTTTTTTAAAAGATACTAGAGGCAGACGAGGTGTGGGTCTGTCACTGACATTTGTTGGTGACAGGCGCCGCAGGGCTTGTATTTGGCCTTCCTCGTAGACATCCCTGTCACACCAGTAGACAAGTCTTAAAAAAAGTCGACAAAACGTAGAAAAAGAGCAGACCAACAATGATTGGGGTTAGCTCTCTCTGGATCTGTGCTGACTGGAGAAGAAAGAAACGAACTGATGTCAGTGTGATGGGGTGACATCTATATAGGCACTCTGCATGTCATTTCCGGCACGGACGATGCTGACAACTCCACACGAAGCCAAAGGATGCCACCTACCGGTACAGGGGTACTGGTAACGAAAACATTTTGGGATCCAATCTGATACCTAGAGATAAATTCTAAGGTAAGGAATCTGTGGCTAGAAGTCTCTACCAGGTAAGAAATTGTAAACTGCGACTAATAGCGATTCACAATTTGTGATTTCATATGTGGAACATACTAAATGGATTCTTCAAAAGTGGTCTTAAATACTGAATCGCACTGCTTCAGAATTCAACGAATCTCATTAAAATACATGAGGTAGGTAGCAAATTGCAACTTATTATGATTGGCCACAATCAGAAAGAATGTGGCCTGCTGAGGTAAAAGCAATCTTAAATAAAGATGGGATATATTTTTTTTAAACTGACAAGTTACACAAACTTTTTTAGGAATAGGCAGCGGTCCCGTGGATGACTGCCTATGCCTATAAAACATTTTCATCAACATTCAGAAAGTGGTAGGGGTCCCTTTGGGACCCGTTCCTATTTGATATTTTACCACCAACTCAATGGAGGTGGTAAGCAATGTTGTGTGGCGACTTTCATTTGCAAAACAATACTACATACCACAAGGAATCTGTATATGGAAGAGATGCCATAAACATGTCTCTTCCAAATACCAATACCTTATTGCTTCCTAAACCCATTTTACAATTCAAAACCTTTCTTAAATCGTTGATGGGGTTTAGTACATTTCAAAGACAGCTTTTGCGGTCGCACACCCTCAGAATTACTCAATTTGAGGGTTTGCAAATGTTAAACACTTGCCTTAATTGCTATAGTGTGAAACTGTGAGTTTTTAGGAATCTTCACGGTTTCCTGCTGGACCCATAGGAACTTGATCCATACATTTAAATATAAAGCTTGTGGTCTAGCATCCGAATACAATTTCAATTTTGTTGTCTCCTTTTTATGGGCATCATAAAGTGGCGATCTGTAACAATGACCCACAGAGACATCAAGCTTCTCTATATCCGCGTGAAGTCCGAAGTTGTGCTTGCACGGCCATAATCATTGATCAATCAAGGCAACCTAAAGCAGCAGCCGATACATTCCACTATATGTCGCAGTCTCTGTAAGAGCATCTCGGCGCTCACACAACAGCTAGTCCTCCATCACACAAGCCCACCTGAGCATGCAAGAATCTCTGATTTTGATGTGTTGAGTATGAAATGGTTAGCAAACATCTATTGATCAGTTGCTTGTAAGGAATGCCTATGGTATGGGCCTTGAGTTTAGCCCAACTTTCAAGCTTTATAATATCCTCAGCATGGTTATGTCAGTAGCCATTAACAGAAGATATGAGCCAGCCCTGGTTGTGGAATGAAGTGCATATTAAACCGAAGCAGGGCAATGATTTGGCCTTGTGGTATGCCTGTGGTGGAGGTGAATCGTCGTTGGGAGAAAGTGTGAATTGATGTGTTGAGCATTCTGTCAGTGAGGTAGTTGTGGTCGATTTCAGGATGTTTTCGAATTCCTACACCTTAAAGTGTCTGAAAGTGAGTGTGGAGGTAAATATCATCAAAGGCAGCTGAAAGATCAAGAGAGAAGATGGCCACTACTCCACTGAAATGAACAGATGTTTTGATATCATCCCATGTCACCATTAGTGATGCCTCAGTGCCACGGCCACCGTGCAGTGCTTAATTTAAGCCTGTGGTTTCTGGTGCTCGTAATCGCCACTTAATTGACAACACTGGGACTTATGACAGCTACCACATGGTGGCGGTGTTTGTGTAGCATAGGGATGACCACAACAACAGTTGTTCATTAACCCTTTCGCTGCGGCCGCGATTTCCCCCCTGTGCTGTAAACAAACGAACAGGGCGGGCCGTGACGAACCCCAGCCGTCATCAGCACACGCCCACCGCGGGGCGTGACGGCTGGGGTTCGTCACCAGTATGGGAGGGGTTAAGCAAATAGACATTAAAACAACTAATACCTGCCTCCCAAGACCTTGTAGCTTTGGGGGGCCTCAAATAGTCTGAATTGTCACACTTGTAGCAGTGTGATGGCTAGTAGTTGTGTAAATACTGTCCGTGGCAGTGACAATGGGTGGTGCAAGCCATGTTGGCCTCTTGCCGAGGGCCCTGGCACTTATTTCTTTTACAAATTATTATTATTATTTTTTTTATAAAGACCTTTATTTAGTGGATCACATCAAACATTCCTCGCCTACAACCCATCGGGCCGGCAGACAATCAAATACCTAGTCAGCTTCATAGATCAAAGACACAGCCCAGTGCCGTCAACCCGGGGGTACGGCGGCGTTGCAGAGTGTAAAGATATGAGATCCCGAAGGATAAAGAGGGATTAAGAAGGTCACATTTTACAGTGTAGTACTTATAATAAGGTCAAAGTGTTTACATTTTATCCACAAAAGAAAACAAACAGAAAACAAACCCCCCTTACCTTGGTCGATAAGTTACATGATAGTCAGGTTCAGAGCAGTTACGGTGCAAGTACGGTACCTAAACGCACTTGAGTGCTTGGAGTCATGTAGCAATGGTCTGCCTTATAGTTCCAGTGAGCTAGACTGCGTGGTTAGAGGAGGCTCACATATGTTCCCCCTGTACTCGTTCCACCTGGACCATATTTCCACCCACTTGCGAGGACAGCCTCTCGAGACATACACTGTCTTCTCCTGCAGCATGCACCAGTCCATGTCACTTTGCCAGTCTCTCAGTTTCGGCGGGCTAGGATCACCCCACATCCTCACAATGTTCCTTGTCCTCACCATCAGCCCAAGCGTCACCCAAAGTCTCCCTTTGTGTGATAAGTCAGTTGGTTCCCAAATGTTGAGCAGACATCTTTTGGCCTCCAGTCGAATTTCCACCTCCCACACCTCCTGCATGCGGTGCACCACTTTCCCCCAGTACATTTGCACTTTTTGGCACCCCCATAGGATATGAAAGAAGGTACCCTCTGCACCACATCTCCTTCTGCAGAGTCCGTCCCCCCCTTTTCCCATCAACTGCAGCCTCGTACATGAAATATAAATTCTGTGCAGTACTTTCAGTTGAATTAGGCGCAGTCGGGCTGATATTGCCACCTCACGGGGAGAGGCAAGAGCATACGTCCATTCTTCCTCATCAATTTCCAACCCATCAGCAATCCATTTCTCTTTTAAGGGAAGAAGGAGGTCGGGGGAGTTATTGAGTAGTTTTTTGTACGTGAGAGATATAGCATGTTCTGGCATAAGGCCATCTAATAGTCTGTCTTCAAGAGGGGAGCTTTGAGGCAGTGTGGTGTAAGGTGGAATGTTTGTCTGAAGGGAGTGTCGCACCTGTAAGTATCTGAAGTATTCGGTGTGTGCCAGTTCGTACGTTGCCTGCATGTGCGCGAATGTGTGAACACCTTTAGGGCCCCAGATATCTCTTATTTGGGAGATCCCAATCAGGTCCCAGTTCCGGAACCCTTTAGTACGACCCAGGTTGCCCAACGTTTCCGAGGCCCAGAGTGGTGTAGCCATGGTGAGGACCCCGGACCAGCCTAGTTTTTTCTGGGCTATGTGCCATATCTGTACCGAGTGTTGTGTAGGTCCAGTGAATTGATGTTTGCCCAGTTTAGAGTAAAGTGCAATTTCATAGTTCCCCCCAGGGAGTTGCCATCTGTCCATCCCATAGGCCGGATCATTGCTGTCCCCATAGGTCCCTTGGTTAATCGCCGAGAGATGGGCCGCCCAGTAGTACTTACGGATGTCGGGGGGGGCTATGCCACCGTCATACCACCCCAGTGTGAGTTTTGACAAGGCAATACGAGGGGCGCCCGCCCAAAGGAGGGTACGCTGAGCCGCCTCAATTGCTGTGAAGTAGGCATTAGGCACCAGGTCCGGGTAATTTTGGAGGGCGTAGAGGAACCTAGGCAGCGCCATCATTATGAATAAGGCTGCTCGGCCTAATAATGACAATGGCAGGTCCTGCCAGGACTTGGCCTCTCTTTGGAGACGCCGTAGGGGTGGTTGAAGATTACGCTCGTAGGATAGGGCCTTGTCCTTGGAGATGAACACTCCCAGGTATTTGAAGCCTTCCTCAGTGACTGTGATGGGACACGTGTCGGGGAGCCTCGGGGGACTCCCTCTGAGGACGTAAAGATGCGATTTGCTCCAGTTGACTCTGAAGCCGGAATTACGACCGAAGCTCGCGAAGATGTCGAGTGCAGCAAGGATCGACCGTAGTGGCTTGGAGAGGTATAGAAGAATATCGTCTGCGTAGAGGGATATTTTATCTTCCCATCCCTCCGCCCACTCTATTCCCCGAAGGTATACGTCTTGTCTGATCCAGGCAGCCAGCGGTTCAAGGGAGAGGACGAACAGGAGGGGGGAAAGGGGGCAGCCCTGTCTAGTTCCCCGCCCTAAAGCGAAGACCTCCGACACCTTGTTATTCACTAGGACCTGTGCCAGCGGTTCCGAATAAAGGAGACGAACCCACGCCATAAACTGGGGTTCGAAGCCCAGTTTACTCAGGACAGCGAACATGTACGGCCATTCTAGGGTGTCAAACGCCATGGTGGCGTCCAGGGAGACCACAACGGCGTCGTCCCTCAATCTATGGCATTGCCCAAGTACCCCGTGTAATCGTCGGATATTGAGGGCCGTATTTCGGTGTGGCATAAAGCCTGACTGGTCAGGATGTACCAACGTACTCAGTACTGGTTTAAGTCTATTGGCGAGTGCTTTTGCCAGTATCTTTGGCTCAGCGTTGAGGAGGGAAATTGGCCTGTATGAGGCACAAGATTCGACGGGTTTCCCCTCCTTTGGGATTGCCACTATAGTAGCAATGCGCTGGTCACGTGGCAGTATTCCTTCCTTTCTGATGGTCTCAAACATGGCTTTAAGATGCTTACTAATAGCATCAGGCTTAATCTTGTACAATTCTATCGGGAGGCCGATGGGACCCAACGCTTTCCCAGGCCGGAGTTCCATTATCGCGCGCTGTATTTCGGCCTCCGTGAGTGGGCTGTCAATGGTCTCCCGATCATCATCAGATAGACACGGCATTCGGATATCAGCGAGGAGGGCTATAGAGTCTTCCTCTGGACGGTCAGACACCTTCGTATAGACCTGCTTGTAGTGTCTAGCAAACTCATCCACTATATCTCGAGGTTCTGTGAGAATCGCTCCGGATTGCGTATGAATTAAAGGGACGATCTTCCTGGCCTGCTGCTTTTTATCTAGCCAGGCGATGAGCTTTCCGGCTTTGTCGCCCTGGTCGTACAACCTACCCATCCTATGTCTAGCCACCGTCTGGGCCTCCTGGGAGACCAGCGCTCTGTATTCTGCCAACTTGATCTGCCACTTATGTTTAACCCTCCTGGCCCCTGTTTTAAGTGCTTCCGCCTCAAGTTCTGCAAGGTCCGCCTCCACTGCAGTGACCAGACAGCGCTGTTCCTGTCGTTTACCTGAGATGGCTGACAGCGCCTCCCCCCTTACCACCGTTTTAAATGCCTCCCATACCGTGACAGGGGAGTCTACTGATCCCAAATTCTCTTCAAAATAGTGGGCGATAGAGGTGTTAAGTTTCCTCCGTGTGTCTTCGTTTTTTAGGTGCCAGGGGTTTATTGGCGCTACACACCCCTCCCTCCTGGATCCGAACGTGATGTGTGAAGTTACTGGCGAGTGGTCCGAAATGCCCCGAGTTAAGAGTGCGGCTTCTCGGACTATAGTGTGGTGCTGCAGGACGGTGAGGATGTAGTCGATTCGTGAGAAGGAATGATGCGGCCCAGAGAAGAAGGTGAAGTGGCTATTCGTGGGATGCAGGTGGCGCCAAACGTCAGTGAGTCCAAAGGCCTCAAGAAAGTCAGCTAACCATTGTTGCCCTTGGGGTAGGTCTCTGGAGGGCTGTCTATCCAGGGTACCTGACACTACTGAGTTAAAGTCCGCGCCCAAGACTAACTGACCATCGGGAAGGGAGAGCAGCAATTTGCCCAGGTCTGCAAAGGCTTGAGCCTGCAAGCCCGGCGGGACGTAGGCCGAGAGCAGGTTCAGCGTATATCCCTCCCATCGTCCTGTGACCACCGTGAAGCGGCCCTGCGGGTCTGATTTAGTACTATCAATGTGGAAGGGCAATGAGCGGCGTAAAAGGACCCCCACCCCCCTGGAACCTGAGGTGAAGCCAGAGTGTGAAGCGAGAGTGTAGCCCCACCTGTTGAGGGCGTGGCATGTGTTACCCAGTAAGTGAGTTTCTTGCAGCATTACTATATCCGGTTAGTGTCGTTTAATGAGTTGGAGGACTATGGTGCGTTTAAGTCTGTCCCCAAGTCCATTTACATTCCAGCTCATGATTTTTAAGCTCTTTTCCCATTTCCTAGCCATAACCATTGCTTTGTAAGCCTTTCCTACTTAGCACCGCTGAACCATTAAGGACATCATAAACAGTCACTCTGTACGACCATACCAAACCCCCAACTCCCCGTCCCTCCCCGGATCCCCCCAGCGGCCATTGCCCACCCTGGTTCCCCCCCCCAAAGGCTCTAACAGTGCAAACAGTAACATGAACATCCGACAGTTGCCATGCTCTCCTCCCTGTATGGACCCCCACCATCCCGCCCACCTCTGCAAAAACAACCCCCCCTCCCTGCCCCCTGCTCCGTGGGTTTCAAACTACCCACCACCCCAATTAGCAGAGCGCCTGTCGCCCAACCCTACCCCGGTGAGACACCGAGGAACTTCTAACTCGGGATTAACGTGGCCAGCTCCGTCCCGGCCGCCCTCCCGCAGTGTCCCAGGTCCTTCAGTCCCTCAGGCCATGGGTGTATGAGTACTGTTGGGGAGCCCGGCCCTTAATCCACAGGCAGGCCCCACTCTGTCCCCTCGGAGCATCCAGGCATACAAACAATCACACTTTATACATTACTGTCCGGCTTCTTCCAAGTCCTGTGTGCGCCGCTTCATCGCGCTGTGTTTTCTCCGGGCGAGTCCCAGCGGGGACTGTTCGACCTCGAACGCCAGGATCGTTGGCTCTGCACACCAGCCTCAGCTTCCCCCGACGCCGATCCCGGAGAGGGGTGTCCAGTGTCTCTCCACTGTCCGCCATTTTGAAGAGGGTGGGCCACTGCCAACGTTGTGTCAATCCACTCCTGTACCGTCGCTGGTGAGGTGAAGAAATGGGACTTGCCATCATGTATAATCTTCAGTTTTGCGGGAAAGAACGTCATGTATCGAACTCCGTGGTCACGGAGTGCCGCCTTGACCCCCTGGAAGGAGCGCCGCTCCTGTTGCACTTGGAGCGTAAAGTCATGGAAAAAGCGTATTGTGGATCCCTCGTATTGCAGGTCCCCATGTTGTCTGGCAGCCTGTAGTATCGCATCCCGGTCTCGGTAATTGAGAATTTTGGCAATAATTGTTCGCGGTGAGGCTCTAGTCTTGGGTTTAGGAATCGGGGCCCGGTGGGCCCGCTCAACAGTAAATATCTTGGAAAGCCTCTTGGGTTTAAGGTGGCGGAGTATCAAGTCTTCGAGAAACAGCTCCGTGCTGTCACCCTCCAGTCCTTCCTCTACGCCCACCACGCGTATGTTGCTCCTCCGAGCCCTACCTTCCTGGTCATCGAGCCGAAGTGCCATCTGTCGGTGCTGGTGGACAAGCTCGCTGACCCTGCTTTCAAGCTTCTTCTCCGACTCCTGAAGGGCCTTAATGTCCACCTCGTTGGTTTTCGAGCGGTCCGTGGTCTTCCCCAAGTCGGTGCGGAGCAGATTCACTTCGATAGTGATCTTGTCCATCTTCGTTTCGAGGCTAGTGCCGAGGGTCTGGATTGCCGCCATTATGGCCGTTAGAGAGGGTTCCGCCTGCCCCGCGACTTCCTTCGCCGCCCCCCCGGACTGCGTCTGTGTCTTAGGCACTGTGTATTGATCCAGTTTATTGGTTTGGGACACTACACCCCCTTTAGGTCTCATGGTCGATCTGGCGCCCCTGGGGTCAGACGGTCCATCGCCCACCTTCTTCCGGGCCGCCGCCAGTTCAGATCCACTCCCCGCCTACAACTGACCTCAACCAGAGACAGAGACTCTATCTTACTGCAACTACCGTCCAGGTGCTATATTAGCGTGAGGCATGCTGCCAGGGGTGTGCCCCGAGACTCTCCGTCGCGATCCAAGGCTTCCCAGGTCCGCTATCACTCCCAACCGGTCCACCTGTCAGCCAATGTCCCGGGACCAGCCTCCTCCACAGCCGTGGGTATGTGTCCGACCTCCAGGGGGTATCCAAATGTAGCGCTACGGGGCAGCTGCTCCCTGCAAGGCTGTGAGCAGCACAGGCCGGTCGTTTTCCCCTCACTCTCTGTGGTAGCAGCGCTGTGTGTGGCAGCCCCCCTTACCACTTGGGTAGGTGTTCACTGGAGTTTTCGGGGCTCCTGGGTCCGAGGGGTCTCGCTGGCCGCCCTGCCAGATGACCCCGGTGCCTCGATAGTTTCGCGCCGGTGCGCAGGCCACGCCCCCTGCCTTCACGCCTTTCAGCCGCGGCAGGCCGAAAGCCAGGACCTCGAGTGGCAGAGGCGGCCGCTCCCGGGCTCCAGAGGTGAGACGCCGGGTCGCCGCTGCTGGTCGCGGCCGTCTCACGGAGCCTCCGAGGGTTCGCCCAGCCCGGGAGTTGCTCCGATGTGTCACCCGACCTGAGGGAGCTGGGGGCTGCCTTCAGAGAGCCTCCCAGCCAGGATTTCGTGCGGATTTAGAAGGGGACACTAACGGTCCCGGCGGAGCTAGGGATTCAGGCGGCCATTTCCTTCGGCGCCTGGCCACGCCCCCTCTTCTTTTACAAATTAAGCACTGACACCATGGAATCACTTTTGGCAGTCCAACAGCAGGTTGCTACTTCAATGAATGCCGATGTTAGTTTGAATGCAGAACTTTCAAGCAATTTACCTACAAAAGGAATATTATCTTTTTGTGAGTACATAGTAGCGGACGCACACCAGGTTTCCTTTCTTAAACTTTACTTTTTATGGACCACTGAATACATCATGTACTCCCTAACGTATATATTTTTAATTGTTTGTGAATGTATTTTAATGTTCAGTCCCACCTTCTTGCGTGGTTAATTTTTTTCACTTCCTTTCTGAGAGTGAGGACACAACATTCACCAAGTGTGCTAGGGATTTTTCACTCACTTGTTCATAGAAAGAACAACTGGTGACTGAGATGGCCCTATTCAAGACTGTTCTGTCTCATTTTCAGATTCTTAGAGCTCTGTCCATTCTTCCCAAATCTGTCCTGCCCATGAAACGTATTTGAATAAATAAAATCAAGAGCATTTTGAATTAACTTCAAAATGGCCACAGATGAAGATCACTTGATCTCATCAAGCACAAACTAAAGCTCGCAACTACGTAGAAACCGCTATCTAAACAACCTTCAAATATGTACTTAAGCTTTCTGTGGAAAAAAAACTTTCAGGAGAAACGCAAAGGGAGTTCTGGTTTGGTACAGAAATAGGAAGATAAACCTGATCACTGACAAGAGGAAGACCAGCTCTTTCTGTGCGAATGTCATGATTAGGACCAGCCCAAGGGAGGTGTTCGCGACTGAAGGGAGGAGTCTGACGAACCAATAGAGAAACAGAACATGTAACTATAGGCATAACACCCTAGTATTCGCACCTCTTCCACCGCTCATGCTGTGACACATGACAACAGGTTTTTGGCAATCTCTCTGACTGCCATTACGTAGTGACATGGATTCCACACTGTGCCACTGGGTTGGTCACATGCCCGGGTTGAGGTAGGACTGAACAGTCTGCTGTTTAGCTGTTTTTCTTTTTAACTTTCCTTTCCTTTTCCGGTTAACTTCCCCGGCACCGGCGGCTAACCTGCCGCCGGTGCCGGGGATCGAACCGTGATCCCCAGATTACGGAGTCAGTCGCCCTAGCCGCGGCTGAAGCTCCTTGGAAATGCAAGGATGTCTCCACTTTAACAGTGCATGACGTCTGGCTGCGTGTCCTCGTGCATTGTGGTACAATGTTTTATATGATGCATAGAAAGCTTTGATTGTGCACAGGAGTAGTGGCTTCTTATTGCACATGGGCGGTACCCAGGAACATCACCTTGAACTGCCCACTATCTCCCATGCGCCTGACGCAACCTTGAGTGCATCCGCAGAGCTCAGGGTCTCCAAAATGAATGTCTGTTGGCAGAGAAATTCCGAAGTTCAACAGCCTTTGCCATGAAAGCTTGCACGAATACCACTGAGACTGTACCATGGCCCCAAATGCTAGCCCACCCCATGAACTACATGCAGCCACTTTGTGCACTAAATAAGAAATACTGACAAAAACTATGTCTCACAGGCCACCAAACCCTGAGTTTATCACCATGTAACTAAATTAGCAAACTATGGGATTATGAATTCACCAAGTGGCACACACTGATAATCACCCATGGTTAGCAACTAGCAAATAGAATAAACCTATGCTAATTATCTTCATTCAGATGCCCGAGCTGGCAAAATCACACTCTAGCTGTGCAGAGGTGGTAACTGAAAAGGGAAAGTGGAATGCATCCAGCTAGAAAAACACACTTATATGAGTCATAAAACTGTAACAGAGAAAGTGGAAAATGCTGAAAAACAGGAACCCCAGAGCAACTGCTTGGAGGCAAACTGAGGTAGATCGTGACAAAAACATGATTCTAAGTTTAAGAAATGTCCCATTCTGATTTCTGATAGACATCGATAGCAGTAAATGAAACACAAAGAACGGCGAGTACGGTTTGAAAAAACAGGTGAGTGTTTAAGTGTGTTTAATTCTATGAGTTCTCCTAATAACACTCATCTGCATATTTGCAGCTGATACTGGGAATGGAGTGTCAGTCTAGTCTGCTGACAATTCAGCTTCCCAAGTGGAAATAAAACAACATTACAACAATGTGAGATGCTCCATGTGACACATTTGGCAGGGCCTACACCTGGATGTTTTCCTAAAGTCATCAAACTGCCTTAACCATACCCAAGACACAAGTCACCACCCTCCCCCACAGTGCGTAGTGCGATTACAGCCACAGTCACAAATCTTAGCACCCACTGACACATGCCTGTAGTAGGACATGGTATATAAATGAGCCCTCAAAGGTAATATAAGGAGTTGTTACAAAAAGTCATAATCAAATCCATCGTGTTCATAAGGCTACTAATCACTAACAGTTTCCATCGCTCGCAGGTGAGTGTCCCATAGAAAGCACAAGCTACTTACCTGTAACTACAGGTTCGCAAGTCAAGTAGAGGATGCCGGAGATGGGCTACGGCTATTGATCTTACGGACAGCGGCTATTGATCTTACGGACAGCTACACCTCACCTGCTCGTCCATACAATTGAAACACTCAACAGTCATCTCAGAATCCAATGCCCATTAACCCGGTCCATCATTCGAAACTTGCCTAAAGTCGGGTACAAGTGTAGACATTGCTCTCTCAAATTGTCCGATTAACGGCAGTTGCACATAGCGGGAGTCCATCGCAGCTGAGAGAGCTATGTAGGAGTAATCATTGGGCAAGTATATGCTCTCTTTGCATTTTGTATTTCCACCCCTTCCAACGACATCCTAGCCCAGTTCGATAGTAAATAGCAGAATCTTTTCTTCTTAGAAGTTTTCCAACACTCAACACTCTTGTCATGAACAGGCAGGAATATGCAACAGCCAACCTCTTTCTCAGTTTCCCAAAACACTAACGCCCCGCTAGACAAAGTTATAACCTTTGCCAAACATACTGTAGTCCAGCTTGATCACTGCCTCTGCATATCCTGAAAACTCTTGCAGGTGGGATGACTAGCAGCTAACTACTGATTGCTCATTCTAGTTGCTGGTCCCTCATTTGTGTCCATTTTTCAACCAACGACACTAGCCTAACTGCCTTCAGTATTCAACAACTTCCTACCAGTCCCTGAACTACCTGTGCCACATCCCGGGTCCACGTCCTCAACTGACACAACTCCCCACAATGCCTCACACCAGGTTTTCTGCTCCCCCTCTAGTCTGCAAACCAACAAAACATCGACTTCTTAACTCATGTAGCACCCCTGCCAGCCATTATCCCCTTTGAAACTATAAACACATTAATAGTGGTTCTATTGTGAATACAAAGCTCAAATTGTCACAACAAAGAAGTCCAACATAATGTATCTTTCTGGTGGTAAAACTATACATATTTTGTTTCTTTACAGGGGTCTTGCTCACAACCCTGGTGAAATGAATTCCCTCCCAAACTGGGATGTCCTTATGTATACTATAAACTACTTTTGGACACTGCTTCTTTTAGAAACGCTAATTGGTACACCGACAAATACATACACAAATAATTATATTAACCATGGGACATTAGGTGGCACTCAGTGCCACAGAATCTAATACTGGCACTTCCATGCACTTTGGGCTTCACTCTCATCACACCCCAGTGATAGGTTCTTCCCGCCTGGAGACATACGCACTAGCGCCCCACCTCAGCATCTGAGAGCTTTAAACTTTTTGTTGCAGTGTATTTACATATGATTTCATCAGGAGCATTTTTAGCGCAAGTAACATCACACACTTTGACTGTGATGACATTACAAAGTTGCCATCCTGTTCCATCCATAGCCTCTCAAAGGCTGCCTATTTACTGTCAAGGATCTGGGGAAAGATAAGAAATTAAAGCTGCAGAAAGTAGATATGCCTCTTAAAGAACAATTTACTTACATTCCCAGAGCAGCCTGCTAAAGTTACAGCCCTAAGGCCGCGGGTGGCAGTGGCAATGGCGGGGGTGGCAGCTGCGACCCATGGCAACCTGTCATTGCTGTCTATGGGCACTACCGATCCATCACAAAACCTTTGCCTACCTAACAAAGGAGGTCATCAGATGCAGGGCAGTCTGTAGTACACAAATAAAACATGCATCGGCAAAGCCATAGGGTCTGGCTTTCTATTCCCATCTCTTGGCTTTGTCAATGCTTGTTTTGTCTTGTCCTGATGTTTGTAAAACTTTATTGCTGAAGTTGGATGACCATTACCCCATGCTGTAGTGGGCGGAAGAAAAATGTGACTGACATAATGAAAGAGGACGGCTGGCTGCAAGCGCATTTAAGCAAATATGTAAGATGTATACACAGGGCTTTAAGTGGGCCAGGTCCTGCTGGTGCTCAGCACCTGCAATTCTAAAAAGGTAGATGCTGAGACGGCTCCCGATCGGTCTCTCCATTTTTGCCCTCACGGTCAGGATGATTTAAAAAATCTTAACTCTGCAGCAGTGCCACCCTTCACTGCCTTTGATGCAGCTTCAAAGAGACTCACTATAGTTCTTTCCAAGTCTCATCATTTCAGGACTGAAGCATTTTTCAATATCATATCCAACAAATCTAAGTTCCTGCTTATTTATTGTAAGCAACTAACAACCATTGACAAAAACAATAGTCCTGGCTTGCTGTATGTGTAATGTCACTTGTATCATATATCAGACAATGACAGACGCCCCAAATTGCCAGTTGGGCAGCACACTACGCTAAGCACATATTTATGTGTTTTAAAGCCACGCCCTTAATTATATGGGCCACGCCCCTTTGAGAGATCCCGTTTTTTTCATCCAACTTAAAGCCCTGTCCCCTGTGTATATATTATACAATTTTAGTAAAATCAAAAGGTCTTGGCACCGTACTAAAATAACTTTGTTTTTACTAAGAAAGAGAGGAAGCAAAAGATTAAGGAAATGAGAAGAGAATAAAAGAGATAAGATAAAGCCTCACCCTGCACATGTCTAGTAAGTGCGCCAGACGGACGCCTGACGTCATGTGAGCATCAGCCTAGGCTGCACCCAATAAATGTGATAAGACGCCCTTCGCGGCTCTTGTCTCGCGCCTGTGTTTACAAGCAGCTGCTATCACAAGCCCTGCTACAAAGGGTGTTATTGTTGCTGAGTCAGACCTGTCTCATGGACCTGCAGTCAGGCTGCTCTCCAGCAGGGGGCACCAAATAGTAAAAAGGCGCACGGGCGGTGCATTAGAATAATAACTACAACATAAACGTTCCGTACTTTATTTTCTAAAAGCAATTAAATGAGTCTATTTAAAAAAAAATATATATATAGATGGCAAGACTTTCAAGGAATAGGAAAAAAATCTATACAAAGGCATATGCATTTCTTTGTGAAAAAAATCTGTAAACTGGTTTTGAATAACGTTGTTTTAACAAGATTGTGAAAGATTTTTCTGATAGAGGCAAACATCCAAAGACATACAAATGAGTTTGATCTGAACGCGATCTGAAGATCACATATTTCTTTGTATTCCAGAGAGCTTCAAAACCCCGAAGAACATCAAGCAAAACGTGCACGTGCTGAAAATCAACACGCGGCATCCTGTTTGCCAACATTAAGACTGCAAGAGGCCGCTGGTGCTGAGCACGGATTAGTTCTGGCGTCAGCCACGCCCTTTGATTTTACTCGATAAATCAATCTATCTATCTATCTATCTATCTAGTTATATATATATATATATATATATATATATATATATATATATATATATATATATATATCATCATACTCTCCCTCCAGTTAGAGGGATAAATGGGCGCACTCCCTTAGATTTGCCACAATTTCGTTTATTTAAGGTTAAATTTGGGCAATGGAAAGCATTTGATCAACGCGTTTCGATGCTGCAAGCATCTTGGTCACGATCAACTTCCTGCTGTTTTCCAAATCTATTTAAGGCAGTCACATGATTATTACATCATTTCCTCATTATAATCGCTCGGCATTGTGGTTATTGTAGTTTTTCAATTTTTATATGTTTTTCTTTTTTATAAAAATAAAGTCTCTTTGACAATTTTGTTTCTAGTTCATGAGGAGAATAATGACGTCTTATTTTCCTAAGAGAGTTCATACCACATGGGGTTTTTTATGATCCAGTCCGTTACATTTCCATCCCTCCAGTGGGATTTGATTTATTTTTATTTTTAACATTTTATTCTTGTTTTCATTTCAATCCCTCAGGTGGGGTTCATTTCCTTTTTTATCTTTTGCAGTTTGTTTTCATTTTTGTTTTCTCCCCTCCAGTGGGGTTTTTTGTTTATCTCCATATTCATTTTCTCCAAATTTTAGATCTTACTCTTCCTGTCCTTTGTCAATTGACTTTACTGCTCCTGTTTAACCGAGATGAATATACAGCTCCTCCGATTGGTTAAGGCCCCACGGGTTTAGGGTTCTGAAATTTATTATGTGGCGTGATTCCTTTTGTCTTAGAGTTTTTTCTCTATCACCGCCACGGATGTGTTTTGGTATTGTTTCGATGCCAAAGAATTTTAGTTTGAGCCAATCTCCATTGTGTGCCTGTTCCATATGTTTGGCCACTGCGTTTGTTCGATCTTTATGCGTGGTCGCTCTTGCATGTTCCATAATGCGTTTCTTCAGCTCACCCTTCGTGCTTCCCACATATAGTAGAGGGCATGGACACTCAATTCCATATATTGTGAATTCAGTCTTGCACGTGATCAGTTGACGTATTTGCCACGTCTTGTTATTTGGCATCTTCACCTCTTTGGTTTGTTTTGCGATTTGGCACATTTTGCATCCGTAACATTTGATAAAACCAGTCGTTTTCAACCAGTCTTTTTTCTTGTCCTTTTGTGTTTTGCAATGGCTATGAATTAATTGATCTTTCAAATTGGGGGCTCTCCGGAAGGTTACCGTTGGGTTACTTCCAACTATTTTGCCCACCGTTTCATCCAAGTGCAATATTTTCCAGTTTTTTCTTAGAATGTCTGTTTAGAAAGTTTGATTTTTCGTATATATAGGTAGAAGCCAATTCACACCTGAGCCATGTTCATTTTCCTTTTAGGGCAGAAATGTATGCCCCTTTTGAGTAAAGAGATTTCCGTTTCTGTTATAATTCTCTTTGACAGATTTATGATTTGTAATTCGTTATTTAGGTCCCCTTCTTCTGGCGCATGCTCCGTGTTTCTGTTCCCACTTTTGGGGTTGCTTCGTTTACTCCTTTTCCCCCTTCTTGTCTTTTTTTGGAGCTCTGAATGCTCCCCATTTCCCAGATAAAAAGTCTAGGATGGGGTGGGCGAAGCTAGGCTGGTGGAGCAGCCAAAACTTCCTGCAGTTTTACAGGCTGGTAGAATTGGGTCAGGAATTTGCACACCCCGGGACCACCAAGCTTGTCGTGGTGATGTGCAGCGGAATTCTGCTTGTACATTGTGTATATTGGTGGATGTGCCACCCTTTTATGATTTAAACTAAATCAAATAAAAGTAATGTATCTCTCTGCCTGACTTGCAACCAGGGCCTTGATCTTAATGCTAGATTGCGCAAAAGTGGCACTGAAGGTCCAAAACTGTTTTCTGATACATATTGGAAGCACGCCCCGTTGGGATTTATGCATGGCTTGTGCGTGCGACTGTTCCCAGGAGTTCAGAAGAGTAGTCATGCATTGAACCTGCAGTAAGAGCCATTGGAGGATGTGCTACCAACAGCCAGGGCTGCCACCCTTTACCCAGTATATGTAACTGGTGTGGGTCAATGGCACCCAAAAGGGCAACCCATGGGCGTCTGATTTGAGCCTCAAGATATGGTTTATATTGAAAAGGGTGAATAGTCCAAGGACCTACATGACTTGGATACTGGGTGTGCTTGCTCAGAAGCGTAGGATCATGTGCAGTGGCCGCTTTGCTAGTTAGACGGCCGTCCAAAGGATGTAAAGGAAGTCGTACAAATTAGGTTCAGTGGTTAAATCTGGAGAAATAAGACCTTCCCATCCGTCTCATTTTACTGCATCTGATATGTGGTCGTGAAATAGGTGTGTATTGTAAACTGATGTATGTAAAATGTCTGTTCCTTAATGATCCGTTTGATGTAACACGTTCCCTCTTCCATGACTTTTTAAAGCACCAGAGTCTGCTATTTAAACGTGAACCTCACACTCTCTTTCATACTTTAATATTAAGATATGATCAGAGCATACACAATATTTACAAGATGTAAACAAAATGTAAAACGCTGTGTATTATTTTTAGATCACAAATAGAAGAAACTTCAGACACATTTTAGATTAATATTACCATTGTAAAAAGTGAAATGGTGAGGGAATGAGGTACTACAAGTTTGGTCATTATATATAAAAATCTGGAAAGTTCCTGCCTGCATCTCCACCCTTCGCACTTCTGCAATCTGGGTTTAATCTTTCTCTCAATTTGGCTTCTCTCTGCAGCAAAACAGGCCACCAAGATACTGGGATTCTACTGGCTCTTAAAACTTAGTTGAGCAACTTACCCGTGCAGACGGGCTTAAGGCAGGCACCAGCAATGTGAATTTAATAGATGTATTTTCAAATTAGTCTGCAGCTTTCAGAGACTTATCAGCTAAATGAGCTTTTCAAATTGATTCAAAGGTCATTGTAGAGTTGACAGGCCTGTTATCTCCTCACTGCTTCAATGACAACTTGGGAAAAACGGCTGCCAGCCCCCAACACACATTGAGAAATACTCACTTGCTTCATCCAAGTTAAAGTAAATAACAACGTTGCTATGCAATTTAAAAATGAAATATGCTCCAGATAGCGACTCTGCTTAACACTGGCTCCAACTTGTATAGGCTGCCGTCAGGAGACTAGCCAGTTTTATCGCATCACCTTCCAAAGGCCCAAAATGTTCCTCAGGAGGTGAAAAACTACTACTGGCTTATCACATAAACAACCTTCAGAAGGCACTCAGTACATCGAATCCTGTGCACAGTCGAGTTAGTAATTAGAATATCTTGCTATTAAAATCACAATTAACATACACATTCTTTCTGTAACCACTGGTAAAAAGGTAGGTTCATGTGTATATATGTATGTATACATATATATAAATAATTTTTTTAATATATATATATATATATATATACATTTTTTTTAAAAAGCATAGTCATGGACAAAGAAACATGAGGTCATAAGTAGTTCATGGGACGGGGGGGTTTCAAGTTATAGCTCACTCAGTAACCTATACCTGGTGAATTTCAGTGTTTTTTAGTATTTAAAAGATCGTTTTTTCAATCTTATTTCAACACATAACTATAACGCCACTTTAGCCTTTTTTTATATTACTGTATGTTAGTGTTTTTTTCATCATACTCAGGCAACTCTCCCAAACACACATGTGGTCAACAGGCCGCTATGCATGGCCTTTGGCCCCGCGCAGCGGGGGATTGGCCAGATATCCAGGTCTTCTGCTGGGTCCTGAACCCAGCCGCGGCCCGTGGAGGGAGTTGCGGTGGGGCACAAAAGAGGGGCAGGGGAGGGTGGGGGCTGCTAAAATCCGGATATGGATAATTGGAGGACAGTAAACAATTTAATAATTAAAACAAATTTCATAGCACGCCCTGCATTGCAAAATGCGATGCAGCACGCTCTACGAACTTCGTTTTATTAATTAAATTGTTTACTTACCTCCAATTATCCATATTCCGGATTTTAGCACCCCCTCCCCCGCCCCGCCTTTGTGCCCCACCGCAACTCCCTCCACGGGCCGCGGCTGCCTGCACCCCACACCTGGGAAAGGCCAACCCCGCTGCGTACAACTTTTTATTGGGCCCAGCAGATGGTTGGGTGCAGAACCTGTTCTCTGGCCAGGCTCTGTGACCAAACCCCACAGAAACAAAGCCCTGCAGTGTACAGACTTTGTTTTCCCTAAGGAAGCTTACACTGTGCCGTGGTCCCATGGGGATGAAGCTTGAAGCTGCAGCTTATGCGGTACCTCACAGGAGGGCACACAGAGTCCCGCAGGGCACACAGAGTCCCGCAGGAGTACTGTGGTATTGACAACACCATTTTTATTTCTATTATTTTGGCTCCAGGGAAGGCCAGTATGGCACTACCGCACAAGTGCCTGGGGGTCAGGGTGTCCCTACCTTCCCCATTATAGCCTATTTAAAAAAAAAAGTAATGGACACAGCGACGGAGACTCCGAGTCCTGTAATGGCAGCCACAACATTTTTTTCTCAGTTTTGGACAGTCACTCCGATTACTTGGTACCCTGGAACCAGTCCTAGTCCTGCAGTACTGAAATAGCAGTACTGAAATAGTTGACTGATGGAAAAGCTCCCTCGGCCAATCAGAGGGCCTATTTTGTTTACATTTTCTGTACCATGGGACTCCTGATACACCAACCACCCAAATATGCATACCTTTTTAAGCCCTTCAAGCCCAACGTGAGCACCTTGTGAAATGTGAATTTCTCAAAAACGGCTATCCGGATTTACACTAAATCACAAAAAAACATGCTCTCTAAGTAAAGTTATAACTTTTTCCCAAATTTGGTGTAATTTCGTTCAACTGTTTTTTCTCCACCGGAGAGCAAATTTTCCTTTGGGAATTACCATAGGAAATCCATGTTTTAGAACCCCCCATTTTCTTGGCCCTCACTTGGACTGGCGCCAAACTTTTCATGATAAAGCTGAGGTGGATGATATTTTTGTTTTTAAAGTTTAATGCAGATTTTCCAAACTGCGTCAAAGTTATTAGGAAAAATATGCTCTTCCTACAGAAATGCTGACCTAAATATAACTGCATAGGGGTGACAGCCATTGTGTATTATCTATCTATCTATCTATCTATCTATCTATCTATCTATCTATCTATCTATCTATCTATCTATCTATCTATCTGTTTATCTGTCTATCTGTCTATCTGTCTTAGTCATGCCTCAGCGAAAGCAACAAAGCTAACAAACTAGAAAGCCTTGTAATTATGCAGTTGTCAAATGCAACACACACTGTAACCCAATAAGCTGCCTTTTTTTAGTCCTGGTACTTTTTTCACATGATATTGGCAAATTGGTGTATTGAACATGCTGGGGCTTTGAGTTACCACAAAGTTTATAACTTTCATGGTTTTGTGTTCGCTTAACAATGACATTTAACTGTGGTTTTTCTGTGAATGTATGTTTTTTTAATGAAGTACAGCGTTCACGTCGGGCACCTATTCTATGCTGCGTGTTTGAGACCTGACCTTGTCCCCTGGCCACACAAATCACTATGCCTTTGGCCAGGTGCAATGGAAGCTCGTGAGTTTGCCTCAACTGGACACAAAATTAGAAATGTACTCAGAGATGTCCCTTTGCAAGGGCTGGTGTAAATCCATTCTGTAGATGTTAATAAATTAACATTGCAAAGGGGTGTCAAGCGGGCTTCAGAGATTTCATTTTAAAGATATTTGAGGCTCTGGATCCTTCAATCCTCTGACGATAAAATATTTGATAAAGAAAACGAACTGCATTGGAAGAGGGATAATTTTTGCCATTTGTCCAATGCAGGATTCATAAATCCTAGGAGGATTCGTCCAAGCTTTTCAATTGTCAGGCAGCAACTGATTTTTTTGTTGCAATAGCCATTACAGGATGCTAAAACCTGAAGCCTGTGTCCTGAACCAAAAAGTGATGGAGAATATAAGGGGCTGCGGAGCATCCCCTGGCTCCAGGGAGGAAGAGGGAGATTTCAGAAGGGCAGATACAGCCCCAAACCAAAAGAAAAAAAAGCCTTGATATTGTTTAGGACATCAACTTCCTAGGCAGGGAACGAGTCGGGGGTACACGCGGGTACATGGCGTCCACCCGCTATTTTCACAGGGTGGACGCGGTCCACCCTGCTAAGAAGTTGGGCCCCACAGAAATATGTTGAACTTGTCCCAGTGTAATTTTGAGACACCGGGACACGTTCATCAGCTCCTGCACGTTGTCTGCTTCCGTTTCCCAGCAGCAACGTGCAGGCAGCGAGGGGGCTTTTTTTCCCACCTCTAGCTGGGCAACGATAAAAACAGAAATTAAGAGGCCATCAGACCTCCTTTTAATCAAGTATGGGACTGGAGGCGTCCTGGAACCTCACAAATTCAAATGCACCATTGAGGAAACAAAACCACACAGCTTGTTATCTCTTCACAGGCACTTAAGAGGTGCATGCTTTTTACTTTGATGTATATAAGGGCATGCACTGTAAGAATGTCAGACAGGTTGGCCTGTCTCAGTATTTACACGAATAACAATTTAAATAGCACTATTGTATTTATTTTATAGGGCTATTCATCCCAATGCAGAGTGTTAGAGCACTTTACATAACATGCACATTATCCATTCCAAATAAATGATGTAAGTGTGTAAATTAATGTACAAGAAGCGTTATATGAGACAGTCAGGGTTACAAGGTGTAGGAGTCCAATACCCTTTATAGCTCACTGTGGTCTACCAGAAGGATTAGAATGTATTAACTGCAACTAACAAAAGGATCTCTGTGTTCAAAGCAGTAATCCACTTACCTATCTACACAAAATAAAAATCAGTGATCTGCATGTTACATGATATGATTTGCAGGAGACAACTTTGTTTTAAACATATTTTATTGCATTTTTAGATGCCATATGTTATAACATACAAATATCAGAGCATCACTTCCAGTGATGTCACTTCCTGTGATGACATGTAGGATGTCACGCGTCGTGACATCATGTGATTTGATGGCACACATCATGATCTTGTCACTTGCATACTGCCTAACTTGGTCAGTCCCTCCACTTTTTTTTTTAGGACTGGTGCCCTGTTCCTTGGCCCTATTCAAACCTGTCAAGATCCCATACGAAGAGCTTAATTTGATAAATAAATAATTATGGGCTAGATGTACGAAAGGAATTGGGAAATCGCGATTTCTAAAGTATGAAACTCTTCAATTTAATTTGCGATTCCTAGTGGGTCACAAATAGATCTACCTCATGAATATTAATGAGGTAGGTTACAATTTGCGAGCCATTAGGGATTGCAACTATCACAGGGATGGTGGCCTGCTGGGGTCAGCAGACCGCCACATCTGTTATTGCTTTAAATAAAGCAATCAAAACAGGATGCGTTTAAAAAGAATAAAATGAAACTTGGAAGTCACTGCCTTCTCTTAAAAATTATTTTACCAACCATTCTCAATGGGGAAGGTGTCCCAAAAAGCATTTCTGCAGTTGCAAACAGCCAGATTGGGCCATTTTTTACCTCAAAAACGCCTCATTCATCTAGCCCTCAGTGCACGGCAGAACTTTCTGTTTTAGAGGCCCAGCTCCAAAGCTGCTGAATGCTGTGGTGACTGGACCCGGAGTTTCCCTAGTCTTGTTTCCACCTAATTCCTCTTTATTCCATCACTCTATCCTTTCTTCTAGTCTCTTCACCTGTTTTCTCCCTTTGTGGAGCAGTTCACCTATCCCCTCTTCCTTTTACTTCCTCCCTTTTCTGCCTTTCTCTTTCTCTGGGTCAAAGTTTGATGATTAATAATAATAATTATTGTTCCCCAAAACTGAGTGCTTTAGCCCACCATCTGCAACCACTGACTCACATTAAGCGCTGTTTGCACCACTACAACCCATGTGAAACCATATCTGGACCTGTCTGCAAAAATGTGCATGTTTAACTGCACAGAAGGCATATGGGAAAGGCTATCTGGGCGGGGAGATCATGGACAAAAATACAGAACAGACACTTTTCAAGGTATCCTGCCTACCGAGTTAAGAGGGAGGTCTGTTGGTAGCAGACCGCTTAGACGAAAACTCTTGGCTATGGTGCAGCTTACAGCAATTTTAAGCCCATCTCTAGAAGTGAACAGACTTTCCCCTCCCAATCTAAATGCTTGACCTCGAACACAATGCCTAATTCTCTTTAAAAATGAAGAACACTCTGCCAGAATCAAATACTGGGGCAGAGCACTGTTTTTTACATCTTTGGCTAAAGTGCTGTGGTGTGTTCATAAAGTAAGTAGAGTTTCGTGCTAAACACAAATACTTATATGGGGACAAGGATTCTGAACCCCTATGAACCTCTGAATGTGTAGCATAAATCCTTTTGTGAGACGTAGAAAATCAATGTATACACTGAGCAGGCCCATACACATGTTCCTGTAAGAGGAAGCTCTAATAAATAATGTAAAGTGTTTAAAAATGGCATGGAGAAACGTGTAAATCACAAATGTATGCAGTCTCCATTTTGTGCAATCAAGATCAAGGTTTGCCCCATCACTGATTAATTATTGTGTTTGGGAGAAAGGGGGGCTTTATATGATTTTGACCTCCTTGTTTACATCCTGGTTGCTGTTTGAAGGTACACAGAAACTTTATATTCAGCGTGATCTCATAGCCAGCCAATCAAAGACTCGAGAGGTTTAGCCACATAGAAATCCTTAGGAGGAGGTTGAATCAAAAAATATCTTGCTTTGCTAGGGTTGACTGTGGCCCTGAGGATTATATCTGTCACAACGGAAGCCGACATCGAAAATAAACAAAATCTAAATTTTAAAAAAACGTTTATGTGATGTTTATGTTTTGTTGTTAATGGAAAATCGTCAGAATATTAAAAAGCAAACACCTTGCCTGCATCCGTACACTTTGAAGCCCCAAGTGAAAGACTTCTTTGTTCATCTAAATCAGTGGCGTGTTCATGTGCAAGATGGCGAAGACAAATTATACCTTCAGGAATCAATGTTCCGAAAAGAAACAGACATGCAACTTCTCCAGGGAGTCCACCCAAGTCAAGTAGAGGAAGGAAGGTTTGCCACCCACTGCTGGGATTCCTTGTGATCATATATGATTGTATTGTGAGGGCAGCATGGGTCACCGTGAGAATTGTACTTCACAAACCATTTCCTGCAGCAGTAGTGCAAGTCTAGTTGTAGAGTAACTCTGGCACGAATGATGCTTCACACGGGTAAAGGTGTGACTACTATTAGGTTGTTGATAAATGTGATTTATTCTGCCTTATTAAAACTAGTCACATATATTACACATTCGAGCTCTTAAAATCCCTTTGGGGTTACTCTTACCTCTTCTGATAGCCACATTAATTTGAGTCCACGGCACTTTAACCCACTGTGCTTATGGGTGGAATTCGCCTTAGTGTTCTGTTGTTTGCATTTCACTGCCCTCGGAGTCACCCTCAGACCCCTCCCTTTCTTCTTACATCTTTGGGTGAAGCCCTCTGTTATTCTGCGGGTTTTCCTCCCTCCTGCTCATCCTCACACTGGTCCCCGGGGTCCTCTGTTTCTCCAATTACTTAACACCCTTACGTTTTTTCCCCCTCAAAAGAAGTACATGATTCGAGTCATGCAAAGGTGTCGTCTGCTGCTTCCCTCCACTGTTCTCCCAGCCGGCATCCGACCCGGAGTGAGCTAAAAACTCTCTTGCTGTTTTGGGGATCTGTCATGTACCGGGCCACAGTCTTTTCACTGTTTTCATTGCGTGTGCGCGTAGAGACGAGCAGGAGGGGGCGCCAAAACTGAAAGACATTTTACTGTAAACTACTTATTTGAGGGCATCCTGACTTTTACGACCAAGTTAATAAGTGACTTGTGTTTGGATAATTAATTTGTATTCCAGTTTGCAGCAGATGTTGCGGGTCATTTGCGTGATCCTCAGAATATTCCTATGGGCAGGCTCTAACCCTCGCCTGTGCTTTGTCCCCCGCGCGCCTTCGAACCGGACTTGTAAATCAATTGTAATTGTATTTGGTGCGTATAGCGCTTACTACGCCATGTCGAAGCGCTAGTAACCAATGGCTGTCTAACCGGCGTGACATTCACTAACACCTCCCGCAGCATGAACGGGTGCGCGTTTTAATTCCCTGTGCGACTTATAAATGAGGCAAAAGACAACTCTCAAATCGTCAACAGAAGAGGGGAGTGGATGAAGAAGACGCAACCAAAGACTGTAACATAGAAAATAATATATTTACCATGAGCGGCACAAGCACAATTAAAAGTCTTATCTAACAAGCATTGGCAAAGTCAACATTCTTGAGTTTAATTAATGCAGGTTTGTAGACGTAATGGCTTTGCCATTGCCTGCTTGATGTGCCAAGCTTTCTCCATCCAAGGTGGCCACGATGCGTAAACGTGTGTGCCAATGCACGGCAGCCATCTTGCACAGGTTTTAGTCACAGTCTGACAGAAACCATTCCAAGACGGCCACCCATGTATGTGACCGCATGAATATATATGCCTATAGTTAAAGCTAACCTAGGACGGGTGTGTCAAACTTTCACAAAATAAATGTAGGATAGCAACTGATTTTTTTCAAATGGTAAACCAAAAAATAAAGTAAGTAAATTAAGCTGCCAAAAGGGCACAACTGAGCAGACGGGTAGCAATGAGCAGTTACTGGGCCATATATATAATTACACGCACACAAATATACATGTATAAATATATATACACACACACGCACACATAAATATTCATTTAAATATACACACTCACAAATACATGTAAAATATATATACAGGCACACAGAAATATACATGTATAAATATATACATGCACACCTACATAGACAAAATATACATGTATAAATATATACACGCACATTTAAATATACATGTATATAAATATATATATATACAGATAAATATACATGTATAGATATATACATGAATAGATATATATATATACACACAATATATTAAGGCAGTGGGTGAGTAAAGGGTGGGCGATAATGTGATGAGGGAATAGCGGGGGTGGGAAGCATGGAGGGATACGAAGCGAGGAAGGACGAGACGGGGAAGAGAGCGAAGAAAGTGGTGCATTCCCATGGAGTGTTAAAAGGCACATATTTTTAAACAAATGGTCACCTAACATCACTGGTGGAAAGACGCAACTCCTCCAGTCAGAAAGGATACAAAGCAGACCTGCTTAATGGGTGAGGTAAACACAAGAATAGGGTCAAAGCAGGGAGTACCACAGACATGAAAGCCATCCCCGTGAACATGACTGTACAATACATGCTAACGACTCCACACACATAGATATTAGACTACTGGGCATTTTATAGCGCTGCGTGCCGTCCAACCGTCCCTTCTTGGCGCTCGTCCATCGTTATCACATTGGTACAGGGAAGGAAAACTAAAGAACCTGAACAACGGAATTCAGAAAACAATTTTGTAAAAAAAAAAAAAAAGCTAGAAGACGTCAGTGTTCTAAAGCAAAACACAGACCTAATATTTAAAGATGTTCGTGCAAAATGTTATATATGCATTGCATTTTTTTACGATCTCTAGCCACCGAAACGCAAATCGATAGCCTTATTTTTTTCATTTCTTAAGTGTGTGTGCGGTGGTTTGTTTTAAAATTAATATTTACTTAGAGATGACGCGCTGCCGGGAAGCCCTGAAATCCTTAATCAGTTCTGTTTGAAGGAAAAAATAAAGAAAACAAGGATGTGATGTAAAAAATAAATCCTGGCGCGTGCCGTTAGGTTTCCACTTTGCTTTGTTCGGAATGCCATTGTTAATTATATTTTCTTTTCTTTGTGCGGTTCAAACCGGCCTGAGCTGCATGTATTTTCCCTCGGTTTGTTCCTAATCACACATATTTCGTTGCTTTTATGTTAAGCAATAATTAACACGTTTTACTCTTTTCCCGTTGCATCACATAGGTCATGTGATGCAACGGAAAAGAGTAAAACGTGTTAATTAATATCCGTGTCCGTGTGTGTGCCCTCCGTCATATCTGGCGACACCTTGTTAAACTGGAATGATAAAAACAGATCAGCGGGGCTCACATTGGTCTGCGTTTCAATTCAAGCTCACATTGGTCGTTTGCGTTTTAATTCAGATACAGAGTGAAATATAGTCGCCTGGACGCCTCTGGTGGCAGTATGGAATACACAGAACCCCGCTATTTTACTGTACAATCTCGAGTTTTTGGTTGCCATGGACTGAAAAAAGAAACGCCCCTAATGGGAAAAATACTGCACTTATTTCTACATGTTTACTACAGTTCCCTATTTTTTTTAGTTATATAATTTTAAATCAGTTGATGTTAATTATTTGTGGAGGAGTTTTGACAAAATATACACACAAGAGACTTTCCTGACAGAGTAATATTTATATTTTCTGTTTGCCAATGTGCGCGGCCACCTCGCTATTTCAATAACTATATGTCGCTTGTGACTGGTCACAGTTTTTTTGTTTTCATTATGTCAATGCTCCTCTTAATTAAATGATGAGATTTCGGAAATCGTGTTTCAAACTGGGCGTTTCCTACGTAGTCGTCACTGTCTCTTATTTTTAAGAGGTTCCTAGCGTGTTTAGTTATGGTAATACGGGGGGGGGGGGGGGGGGGGGGTCACATTTCATTTTTTGGCGACATTTGGTTGCTGAGTGGTTACAAAATAATGTTTCAATTTGGGGCTGCACGTATTACTGGATTGTCAAACTTAACACATAAAGGCCATTTTGACTGTCGCTGCATGGCCGTAACCTGGTATGTGATATATTTTAAGTAAGAGAGAACATGCATTTTAACCCTTGGAAAGCCTGACAGCATTACACGGCGTTGTAACTGCGCATGTTCGATGGTCCGTGCGCACACCGACGCAGGGACAGGATGTGGCTCGGAGATGCTTTTGTGCTACGTGTTTCCACGCTCTCGCACATGTATGTCGAGTCCATGATGCGGCCATCAGCACAATGTCTTTCACGGGTCTGTGGGAACTCGAGGGCCTGCCTCGGCACCAGCACGGCTCGGACACCCCTGTTATGCGGCGAAATGAAATATGTAAAGTGTCGCGTGATTTCAGGCCTGTGTATGCACACCCCCTCCCTGGTACACTATCCACACCCACACCGCACAGCACCCTCTCACGTAAAGCGCACTCCCTTCCTGCACCCCAGAAACCCTCCAGGCCGGATCTGCCTCTTTATTCTCAATACCAGCACTATATCACCCGTGCAGGGGCAACAGGCAACATGTCACAAAGGCAGTCAACATGTCAAGAGCGCAGCCAGCATTTTACAGGGCCGGTCAACATGTCACATACATAGCCAGCATGCCAAGAGCACAGCCACCAGCATCTCACAGGGACAGTCAACATGTCACAGCCAGGCACAGCGAGCATGTCACGGGTTCAGAGACAGTATTTTACAGGGTCAGTCAACATGTCGCATACATAGCCAGCATACCAAGAGCACAGCCACCAGCATCTCACAGGGACAGTCAACATGTCACAGCCAGGCACAGCGAGCATGTCACGGGTTCAGAGACAGTATTTTACAGGGTCAGTCAACATGTCGCACCCTCAGCCAGCATGTCACGGGTGCAGAGACAGCTGGCATGTCAGAAGTGCAGACACAGCCCTCTTCTCTCACAAGTCGATGGAAAGCCGAGATTCAGGGATGCAAGGTCACCCAGCGTCTCGCTGTTGCAGCAGGTGCAGAGCTAGAGAGCACCCCACAAGTGCCAAGAAGCCAGCGTCTTACAAGTGCCGCGAAGCTAGCAACTCACAAGTGCCAAAAAGCTAGCATCTTACAAGTGCCAAAAAGCTAGCATCTTACAAGTGCCGCGCAGCTAGCAACTCACAAGTGCCACTAAGCCAGCATCTTACAAGTGCCACGAAGCCAGCATCTCACAAGTGCCACTAAGCCAGCATCTTACATGTGCCGCGAAGCTAGCAACTCACAAGTGCCAAAAAGCTAGCATCTTACAAGTGCCGCGAAGCTAGCAACTGACAAGTGCCGCGAATTTAGCAACTCGCAAGTGCCGCTCCCTAGTATCTCACAAGTGCCTCGAAGTATGTGAAGGGAAAGCATCCACTGGCTAGTGCAAAGGCAAGCAACAGTACATGGACATTTCGCCAGCGCTTCGCAACCAGAGCGACAGGTCCAAAAGCACGGTGGAGGTGGCGTTTCCCGCATAATTATACATTTGCCACACTTGCCTCATACCCATCATCTCCAGCAGAATTTTCTTCTCACATAATGTTGTCAACCCTGCCAATTTCACCCCATCTTCTATGTGTAAGAGAATCTGTGGCGGCACAGGGAGACAGAACCTGGCTGGAAACGCTGTGATGTTACACTGATAGTAAACGTGCCAGATAAAACAGCGTACACGATCACCTACCACCTGTGCTCATCCTGGTATTCGAGACTGGTTCCGCGCGTGGGCATGTATTATGCTGTCAGTTTTTTTTTACTTTCCAGGTAATACAGATTCAGCCTTGCAGTGCTGGGGGCAGAGGTTATCTTTTAGCCCATATGTATTCAATGACACAATCCTGGTTATTGCGCCCAATGGCTGCCCTGCGTCAGGTATGAACACAACCACACTTCTAGTTTGCACGCATGCTCCGCCCCTACAGATCGTACAGCGGGCAGTGGACGAGGCCGCTTCGGGCAGGCGGTGCGTCCTCGACCATAAATATCACACGTGGCGCTCGGCCCTGAAAGGCTGCGCGGGGAATCTCCGGCGGCCTTTCCACATGCGCTTCCCACCTCCTCCATCATCCCCGGCCGGTTCCGCGTGTATCGATGCACTTTAGGAACCATCGATCCGGGCCGGGCTTTAATTAAAAGCCCTATGCAAAATATGAATCAGTCTGCCTTTATTAACTCTTCCCGCCCCGCCGTCCCTAGCTCAGATTTAAACATCACACTTTCCCCTCGTTGATTGGGCTGAAGAGGACAGATGATCAATTTTATCTAAGATATATGCGCGCGCAAGACAACTGTTAATGCTTCTATCTATCGGGCTGGGGCAGAGAGGGCCTAATGTATTCTAGAAGCACTAAATATATCCCTTTCCCTTCTGAGGGGCCCAATTAAGAGAGCGGAGAGCTGCCAATCACGGAGGAATCCGCGAATACCTGCGGAGCGCGGCCACGGAGAGGCTCCGTCCATGCCTGGCTGCTTTTCGGGGAGTATCCCTAAGCCTCGTCCGCTGGGGTCAGGCATCCCATCCCATGGCTGCTGTATCCATGCGAGGAGAGCCCCTGGCCACGTCTCCCTGATTGGTGTTGACTCCTGCCAAGTATATGTTTCTACCAGAAATAGCAACTCTCGGATACGGAAGTGATTATTGAATAATCATTCTGAAGCACACAAGGGCAGCCCCGGGTACTTCCTTCCTACTCGCCCTGACTGCCGCACTATCAATACGATATAGTTATGTGGTTATGGTTTTCAATTTTTTATGTTTGTCCGGGGAGCGTGATCGTAATTATCTGTATGTTTTTACTTATGTTTTGCGCTTTCAATATTTTATATTGTATGTATTAACTGCTTTGCATTGCATTTTTATGCATACAATCTGTATTTGAATAAAGGTTTTGAAATGAAAATAATGACTGCTACAGTCCCGCTAGGAGATACCATCTCCTTTAGCTCCTGCTCACGCGTTCGATTTTTAACATTCGTGCACGATTTCATCGCTCCGTCTTTCGTTTGTGTTTTTTCTTCATTTCTCACCCGAATTATTTTTCTTCCTTCTTTCACCCTGTTTCCCCATCAGTGTCATTGTCTTTAATAACTTTGTCTCTGCCATTTATCATTTACTTTCTTTTTTTCAGTCTGAATGAAGCTTTCTTCCCTTTTCTCCAATCCCTGACCACCCCTCCTTTCCTTCTCAGCCTCGTTCATTTTCTCTCCTCTGCCTTTTGCTTTTTCTTCCGGTCTGATCTCTACCTTCCTCCCTTACTGTCCACTGCCTCGTCCCTTCTCCCCACTCGCCCCTTCATTCCTCCGCCTGAGCTCTCGTCTGTCCCGCCGTCCACAAGGCCGCCTTCCCCCTTCAGTTTCACGCTCCATCTTCTTACATGACCTTACACCGGGGCCAGTCACCCCCTTTCTTGTCTTCTCGACAATGCAGGACACCGATACGAGCGAGCGTGGATACACGCGTATGTAGAGATATATGTGTGATATATATATATATATATATATATATATATATATACACACATACTATGTAAATGTCTTATCTAACAGACATATATACAATAGATACGCCATTTACATAGCGCTTATTACCCACAAAGAAGGCGGAGAAACCCTTTGCGGAGGGAAACCCCTTTACTTCGTCCTAAGTTTATGACATCAGATATTGCGTCACGGGCAGGCAATTAGCGGCCCTGCCATCCTGCTGTAAACACTGAGGGGCGGCCGTGGAGTTTGTAACGCCACTATTGGGTGTGCAATGACAGTGGACACGTGCCTGTGAGAGTCCTGTGTGTGTCTGTGATCGTGCGTGTCTTTGCGCGTGGACGCACGTGTCCGCGGCACCCCACGGTGCCAGCAGCGCTTCGAGGAGGGGCGTGCAGCAGGCAGCGCTGCCAGGCCGCTTCTGATTGGGCGCCCGCGAGTGTTGATTGCAGCCGCGGTGATTTATGAGCCGAGCGCTAATTCAATTTAAGGACAGGCGCGGAGGGGGCGAGGAGCGCAGCAAACACTGGGACGGGCTATCGGCGTTCCAGGCAGTAATTATCACGGGAGAATGTTCTATTCCTGTATTTATTCATAAATCAGAGGGCAGATGGAGTGGAGGTGGAGTATGATTTATTTGTGCACAGCTGCCGCCAGCGCCATCACTGCAATGTATGGGTCTAAAAGGGGACAGAATTCCCACCCATCACCTACAACCTCTGGGGCTCAGTGGCAGAGCCGACCTGGCACCAGTGGGCAGGGCGATGTGTACACGAGTGACCGCTCGGCAGAGGGAGGGCTTGCTGTGCACGGGGTTCTATTATGTGGTAACATGCGGCATACCTCAGTGGTGGGAGGAGACTCATCAGCGGGTACGGTCTGCTCGCTCACCCCACAAGTAATTCCATATCTGGGCATCCTGTTCGTTCACCACATCAACCTGGGTGTAATCTGTATACTGCCCACTATGCCACATTTAAAGATGAAATAATAATTCACAACATCGTGGAAAGGAATTGCGACCCCAGCCTTCCTAAAGGCTGACTGCTGACACTGACATTCAGAAGGGCAACCTTCTCTGAATCTGAAGGTGCTCACGTCTCAAAGCCGCAGGAAGAACATCCCTCAATAGTGCATCCAACGAAAGCATGGTCTTTCTACTAGTGCAAGGGCTGTGAGCGTCCAAAAAACGCACAGTCTCTCCCCTCACTACTGGAGGAGCTGTACGAATGTAACAGACGCAAGGTTTCTCTACTCACTAGTGCAAGCACTATGTGAATTCAAATAAAGCATGGTCTCTCTGTTCACTACTGGAGGAGCTGTATGAATATCAGACGCATGGCCTCTCTACTCAATAGGGTAAGGACATGGGGAGCATCCAACAAAGCAAGGTCTCTCTGTTCACTATTCGAGGAGCTGTATTAATATCAGACACAAGGCCTCTCAACTCACTAGGAAAAGACACACAATTGACGGAGGGAATGCAGAACAAATCAAAATATTCACCCCCAGTCAAGAGATATGGGTTAAATCCATCATTCTTTTGCTCACCATGCCACCCCAGTTTAGACCCAGCCATATGCATTTGTCACCCAGAGTGGGATGTGTATACCCAGACGTGGGTCTTGTGCTCTCCATGCCACTGGAGTCAACCTATCCAGACTGTTGAGAGGTGAAAAGCCAAAAGCGATCCCAGGATGCTTGTTTCCAGTCCAGGGAGGACCTGGCGTGGCAGTTCAGTCTGGACTGTTCCCATAAGACACAGGTTCAAGACTGATTTGCATATGGCTGGGTTTAAACTGGAATGGCATGGTGAGCAAAAAACGATGGATTTAGGCCCAGATCTATTTACTGGGGTGAATGTATGACATTGTTCTGCATTCTGTCCATCAATTATTCTTTTTCCATCTCTACTCACTAGGGCAAGGATGATGAGTATCCAACAAAGCAAGGTCTCTCTGTTCACTACTGGAGGAGATGTAGGAATGTAACAGACGCAAGATTTCTCTATTCACTAGTGCAAGGCCTGTGAGAATCCAACAAAGCAAGGCCTCTCTACTCACAACTGGAGGATCTGTACGAATATAATAGAAGCAAGGCCTCTCTGCTCACTACTGGAGGAGCTGTACAAATATAACAAATGCAAGGTCTCTATACTCACTAGTGCAAGGACTGTGAGCCTCAAACAAAAGTATGGTCTCTCTGTACACTACTGCTTGGGCTGTTAGTATCCAACAAACGCAAGGACTCTATACTCTCTAGCGCAAGGGCTGTGAACGTCCAGCAAAAGCAGGGCTTTTCTGCTCACTGCTGCATGGGCTGTTGGTATCCAACAAACACACACTCTTTATACTCACTGGGGCAAGTGCTGTGCGCAGGTAACAATGCAATGTCTCTCTACTCACTAGTGTTAGGGCTGTGAGATTCTTACAAAAGCACGGTCTCTCTGCTCATTACTGAATGGGCTCGTAGTATCCAACAAATGCAAGGTTTCTCTACTCACTAGTGCAAGGGCTGTCAGCATCTAACAAAAACATGGTCTCTCTGCTCACTACTGCTCAGGCTCTTAGAATCCAACAAATGTGCAAACTCACTACTCACTAGTGCAAGGGCTGTGCACAGGTAATAAACGCAAGGTCCCTCTATCCAATAGTGAAAGAGCTGTAAGCGTTCAATAAAAGCACAGTCTCTCTGCTCACTACAGCACAGGTTGTTAATATCCAACAAACACACTAGTTATCTACTGACTAGTGCAGGCGCTTTGAGTAGGTAACAAATACAAGGTCTCTTTATTCACTAGTGCAAGGGCTGTCAGCATCCAACAAAAGCACGTCTCTCAATTCGCTACAGCAGAAGCTGTTTCTATCCAACAAACACAAGGTCTCTCTACTCAATAGTGCAGGGACTGAAAGCAGTCAAAAAAAGCATGTGTATCTCAATTTAAAAGAGCAGGAATTGTGAACTTCTAACAAATCCATAGCTTCTCTTATCACTAGTGCAGGGGCTGTAGGCATTTAACAAACATAAGGTCACTCTACTCACTAGTGCAAGGAATATCAGCATCCTACAAAAACACGGTCTCTCTGCTCACTACTGGAGGAGCTGTACAAATATAACAGACACAAAGTTTCTCTACTCACTAGTGCAAGGACTGTGAGCATCCAACAAAAGCACAGTCTCTTTGTTCACTCGTGGGGGAGCTGTACGAACATAACAGAATCAAGGTCTCTCTGATCACTACTGGAGGAGCTGTGCGAATATAACAGGTGCAAGGTCTCTCTGCTCACTATTGCAGGGGATGTTAGTATCCAACAAACACACTAAAGGGGCTGTGCACAGGTAACTAACGCAAGAGCTCTCTACTCAATAGTGCAAGGGTTGTGAGGGTCCAACAAAAGCATGGTCTCTCTGCTCACTGCTGGAGAAGCAGTATGAATATAACAGACGCAAAGTCTCTCTACTCACTGAGCAAGGACTGTGAGCATTCAACAAAACTAAGGTCTCTCTGCTCACTACTGGAGGAGATGTACAAATATGAAAAAAGCAAGGTCTCTATACTCACTAGTGCAAGGACTGTGGGCCTCCAATAAAAGCATGTTCTCCTTGTTCACTACTGCACGGGCTGTTAGTATCCAAAAAACGCAATGTATTTTTACTCACTAGTGCAAGGACTGTGAGCATCCAACAAACGCATGGTCTCTCTGCTCCCTAGTGCAAGGGTTATGAGCATTCACCAAAAAACACGGTCTCTTTGTTCACTACTGGAGGAGACGCACGAATATAACAGATGCAAGGTTTCTCTACTCACTAGTGCAAGCACTATGAGAATTCAACAAAAGCATGGTCTCTCTGCTCACTACTGGAGAAGATGTACAAATATGAAAAAAGCAAGGTCTCTATACTCACTAGTGCAAGGACTGTGGGCCCCAAATAAAAGCATGTTCTCCTTGTTCACTACTGCACAGGCTGTTAGTATCCAACAAACGCAATTTATTTTTAGTCACTAGTGCAAGGACTGTGAGCATCCAACAAACGCATGGTCTCTCTACTCCCTAGTGCAAGGGTTATGAGCATTCACCAAAAACACGGTCTCTTTGTTCACTACTGGAGGAGCTGTACGAATATAACAGATGCAAGGTCTCTGTGCTGCACGGGCTGTTAGTATCCAACAAACTCACATTCTCTATACTCACTGGTGCAGGTTACAAAAGCAAGGTTTCTCCACTCCCTAGTGCAAGGGCTGTGAGAGTCCAACAAGAGCACAGTTTCTCTGCTCACTACTACACAGGCCATTAGTATCCAACAAAAGCACGGTTTCTCAACTCAGTAGCGCATGGGATGTGTGTAGGGAGAATTGGCAAATTGCGGCTGGGCTCCAGCACCCTATGACGGCTTATCGGCGGCCCGCCGCCCCCATGAATAGAGCAACAAACCGGATAGTGAAAACGGCTTCACACAGACAGCTCTGTGGCATGTTTTCAGGTGCGTCAGCCCCGTGCGGCCCATAGGACACACCGAGTGTGCTTTGCCATGGGTTGTATATTTGGCACCGGCTGAGGGTGAAGTTAAAAACACTAGCACGGTGGCAGCGCAGACGCCCAGGTCTCCCGCTCGCCTGGGTCCGGCAGAGTCTGCGTTCATATCTCGCTCGGATGGGGCTCCCGTGCAGTCGCAGCAGTGTGGAGAGCCGAAGCGCGCGCGTGCACGAGCGACGCACGCGCGCGCCGCGCCTGGCGCTCTCACTGCCCCACACGCGCACGCCGCGTGTTTACGCTGACCTCTCGCCTCGCAGGTCACGCACGCACGCGGCGGCGCCGTGGCCGCTGCACAGCGGTGCTGGTCAGCACCGAGATGTGACTTTATAGTCACAGGTCACGAGGGAGGTCAGAGGCCATAGGTCACGAAAGCACAGCTGAGCCACCAGTGACCATAGGAACCACGTCCCAGCGGCCCGGACCCGCTCACGCCGTGTGCACCGCACTGGGCACTTTATGTTCACCACAGGCCCCTTATCCCTCAGGGTTCCACAGCACTATGTGTGCGCATGTGCGCAGATCCAATGAGTGTAATAAGCTATTTATGATACATATATTTATATAATATATATAATAAATCATTTATCACCATTTCACACAGTGGGAGAGGCCTGGACTCTCAACTGGGAGAGCCTTGAATAGGTCAGGATACCTCTTCCTTTCCCTGAACGACAGTATGGTAAACAAGCATTGGCAATATCAATAGATCTGGCTTAAAAGGACTGTTGCACGGTAATGTGAAGCATTACACAAACAGCATGGGAATATATATGTATTTGTGTGGAAGCAAATAACTATAGAATATTATTATTGTAGATTAAAAGGGCAGGTGTCAGCTGCATTGTCAAGACAGACCTAACAAGCCACATGGTTTAACCGCATGCGCACTAGCGGTTTTCCCGCTGCACGCTGCGTTTTTTCAAAAGCCGCGTTACATGACGAGCTCAGCTCGTCATGAGCGTACGAGCGTCGTCACTCATGACGAGCTGAGCTCGTCATGAGCGCGGAAGGGGTTAATGACTGTCCTCCTAGCTGCGCTGCTATGAGAGAAAAACAACATAAACCATCAAGTTCTCTAAGACACGTTATTAGTATTACAATCTCATGCGCCTGCCCCAAAAGTCCAAGCTTAGGCAGCTAGAAAATCAAAATGATAACAGCTGCACGGAGGGCAAGCACTTCTTTTGTGGAAGCACAGAACTTCTTCCCAATCAAAACATGTATTCTTGGGTCATAACATGTGGGTGGAGTGAAAGCCCCTTACTACTTATACTCAGATAATTGTTTGGCAACAGCTGCGCTGTCAAGCCAGACCTTTAACCCCTTGCCTGCTGATGACGAGCCCAGCTCGTGATGAGGCACAGTGGAGCTGTGCTCATGACGAGCTGGGCTCGTCATAACCGCCGCGCCACTACCCCGCGCGTCGAATTCCACGCCTCTGCGGATGTTCTACGGGAGTGGGCGGAGTCATGACGAGCCCAGCTCGTCATGAGCCCAGCTCCACTGTGCCTCATGACGAGCCCTGCCTCATGACGAGCTGGGCTCGTCATGAGCACCGCGACGCGTGGCCCCTCCCCCCGCACCGCAGGGGAATTACCCCCGCGGTTAAGGGATTAAAAAAGTATCTTCCACCGGTAAGACCTGTATATAAGGATCATGCCCATAATTATTTTTTTTTCATCTTGAGAAGTTCAAAACAATGGAATTTAATTAGAGCTTGAGGGTTTTAAATTTGTGAAGTGTGACAAACTCTTAAAAAAGGGACCTTATGAGGATTACGTCTTTACCTCTCTACAAAATGACAGTAACTTAGATATATAGCAATTGTACTCTATTACTGCAGTATAGCAAATATGATATGAGAAAACATTATTTTGTACCTCACAGACTTCTTTTTACATTCACTTAAAAATGGAAACAATACACCGATAATCACAAAGCCTCTTCAATGTGATTTTACCTTCCTGAACAAATTACATCCCTTACATCCTGGTCTTGGTTAAACACATTAAAAAATACTCAGGAAAAATGCTGTGGCATAAAACATATATGCAGATGTACACAATGTAATATGTTATTTATATTTATTTATAACCAATGTCAAGGGAGACGATGGCATCACGCCCCACTCAAGGCTTTGCATCTCAAGAGCAATGCCCCATATGCAACAATAGTAATAAATAGCATATTGCACTGCACATCTGCATACAAACTATTTATTGAACCACCTTCAGTTTTAGTGGCATGACGTAACACCTCCCACACACGCACACTGCACAGCCGACATTCTGATATATCAATGTTTAACACCTCGCCCACATGAACCTCTAATGATGGACTCTAGCTAGTAACACCACTTGTCCTGCCACATCTCCTAGTGCAGGTCCCTCCTCTGTGCCCCCCTCACCTCTGGTTCTGGCAAGGGCTGATTGGAGGGACTGCAAACTCCTTGTAGGAACATAGAGTTCAATCTTCTCCTGAAGTATTCTAGGGCCAGTTTTGTAAAGAGCTTTGTGAGTGTGGCTAAGGAGTTTGAATACTGCTCTTTGGCGCATCGGCAGCCAATGCAGTTTCTTCAAACAAGTTGAGGCAGAATCAAACTTCCCCTTATTGCAGACGAGTTTTGCAGCTGCATTCTGCAGCACCTGTAGTCGTGTAAATAGGTGCTCATTCATGCCTACAAATAGAGCGTTTCCATAATCCAGCAGGCTAACCAGCAAGGCTTGCGTTACTGATCGTCTACAGTCCAATGGAATCCAGGGAAAAAGTCTGGCTAGCAGTTTCAGGATAGCAAAGCCTTTGCCACAGAGGGACCGCACATGTTCCTTCATGGTCAGGGCGTCATCCATAATGATGCCCAGGTTGTTTGCATGTTGTTTAGGCGTAGGTGCTTTACCTAGAGTGGGTGGCCACCAGGTGGCGTCCCACACTGGTTTGGCGCCGCCAAACAGTAGGATTTCGGATTTTCCTGCATTCAACTTTAAGCAGTGTGTGTGCATCCACTGGGCCATCTCAGAGAGACAGCTGCACAGCTTTGATTTAATAATATCTGGTTTTTCGTCCAGGGCCACCATCAGTTGCGTGTCATCCGCATAGGAGCAGATGCCAATGCCCCACTTCCTGCCAATTTTAGCTAGTGATGAAATATAGACATTGAATAGGGTGGGACTTAGTGAGGCCCCCTGCGGGACACCGCAGCTGATGGGGCTGGGTTTGAAATTAAATTGACCGAGATGCACAGATTGTGTTTGGTTGCTTAAGAATGAACGTAGCCAGCTCAGTGCATTAGAATAGATTCCCTTTTCATGAGGATATTCATCAGGCTGTCATGAGAGACCGTGTCGAACGCTGCCGACAGGTCCAACAATATCAGGGCAACTGCCCCTCCTTGGTCAGTGCATAATCTGACGCTGTCCGACACTGTCAGCAGCGTTGCCTCTGTACTGTTGTTAACTCTGAATCCTGTCTGAGAGGGATTAAGAAGATGATTTGTTTCGAAGTACTTGGTCAGCTGCCCGTTTACCAATTTTTCTAGGGCCTTGGAAAAGTAGGGGAGCTGGAAAATGGGACGATAATTTTCAGGATTGAGGACGTCAGTTCCTGCTTTTTTTAAGAGGGGGATTACTGAGGCATGTTTCCATAAATCAGGAAATATGGCAGTTCTTAGGGATTTGTTAAAAAGCTTGGTGATCAGTGGGCAGAGCGTGGGGGCAATCTGTGCAAAAATGAAGTGGGGACAAGGGTCTAGCGGGGATCCAGATTTTACTGTGCTCATTGCCTTCAGGACCTCGTCGTCTGTGAGGGGAGTAAAGTTACCCATGATTGATGTCGCTTCTGGATGTGGAGTAAAAAAGACCTTGTTTATTGCGTTAATTTTACTATGAGAGCTATGGGGACTGAAAGTGGTGTAGATCTTTCTTATTTTTTCAGTAAAGAATACACTGATTCTGTCGCAGGCCTCTACTGAGGGGGTTAGGCTTTGGGTCATGCTAGACGGCTTATTGAGTTCTTTAACAATTCTAAAAAGTTCTTTGGCTGAGTTACAGCTCTTGTTGATACGCTGGGAATAGTAAGTTTTTTTGTGATTTTTATGGTGAGATTATAGGATCTAAGTTTGACCTTATATCTTAGTTTGTTTACTTCATTTTTGGACAACCTCCATTCGTGTTCAAGTTTCTGACACTCCCTTTTAAGACTTTTAAGTTGTGGGGTGTACCATTTTTCCGTATGGGCCGTTTCCGAGATTTCCGAATAGGGGCCAGTTTATCCTAGTTTATATCTAGGGATGCAGAGAGTTCTTGGATGCGACAGATCACACGCAATGGCTGCCACCACTTCAGCCAGAAAGTAGTGGCAGCCATCTTGGGAGTCAGGATTTGGCTCCAGTCCCAAGAAAAACACAAAAATAAACACAATGGGGCACGGTAGGAATACTCGGACCCACAAGGCCTGGGGCCCAAACTGTTTAAAAAAAAATTGCGGCAAATTAGCAGAGGACCGCAACAAATAATTAAGAAAATCAAGCACAGTTTCCTGCGCTTGTTATTGTTATGCCCCATGGATGGGCCAGGTCCCGGGCGGTATTAATATAATTATTTGGGGGGAGAGGGTGCGTGTAGCCACCCTACCCAGGCTGTTTCAGGCTCGGGTACCTCATGCCCCCATGGCCTGGACAATTTAAAATAGGGGGAGGGAGCCACGCGCCCCCATTCCACAGGTCGGTTTCGGCCCCAGGGGACCCCATCCACGGGGTCTGGCCATTAAAATAAACTGGAAGGGGGATGCTACATGGCCCCTTCCCAGGCCAATATCGGTCCTGCAACCCCCTCCCCCTTTGGATATTGGCCGGACCCCAGGATATGGGGTCTACAGGGTTGAAATCAGCTTTGGAGAGGGGGACTGCATGCCCCCTTCCCATTTTAAAATGTAATTTCTAATTTCTAATTTAAAACATTTATAAAGCGCAGCGTGCACCGTACGGTTTCTTGGCGCTAGTATGGGAGTCGGCAACAGAGGTAAAATCAACCTGTCAGGAAAAAAGGAAGGTTACACGGGGAAGGCCTGTTTAAAAAGAAACGTTTTAAGATCTTTACGAAAAGAGAGATAGTGGGTGGCAAAGCGAAGGTGATCAGGAAGGGAGTTCCAAAATGTAGGGGCTAAGGTAGAAAAGTTGGTTCCACCCCATTTTTTCCGTTTAAAGCGGGGGATTTGGAGGAGAGATTTGGAGGAAGAGCGGAGCTCTCTGGTGGGAGCATATTCATTTATTAGCGAGGAAATAAAGGCAGGGGCAGTGCCCTGGCGGGCCTGGAAGACCATGCAGCCGGTCTTAAAGAGGGAGCGTTCCTTGACGGGAAGCCAATGAAGCTCCCTAAGGAGCGGTGTAGAGTGATGATATCGCGGGAGACCAAAGACCAGCCGGGCCGCCTGGTTCTGGACCATCTGAAGCCTCCGCATGCTGTATGCCGGAATGCCGTTGTAAAGGGCATTGGCATAATCCAGCCGCGATATCACCAGTGCGGCCATGATCTGCTTGAGTGCCTGAGGGGAAAAAAAACGGGAGACAGTGCGGATGGTGCGGAGAGTGAGGAAGCAGGAAGAAACTACAGAGGAGATTTGTGAATGAAGGGTGAGCTGGTTGTTTACTTTAACACCCAGTGTTTTAACCGAAGTTGAAGGGATGGGGGGGGGACCAAGAGTGGGGGGCCAAAAGAGAGAATTCCAGGGACTGGAAGAACCACCGGTGAGAACCAACTCGGTTTTATCTGGGTTCAATTTGAGATGGTTGTGGTTCATCCAATCCCTGATAAATGTCATAGAAGACTGGAAGTTAGAGAGAGAGAAGGAAGAAGAGGACAGATCAAAGATGAGCTGGAGGTCATCGGCGTAATTGTACACGGTGACCTCCAGCTGCTGAAGAGCAAAGATAAGAGGAGAGATGTAGAGATTGAAGAGTAGAGGGGAAAGAGAGGAACCCTGGGGAACACCGCAAGTGACAGGGAGTGAAGTGGTCGTGAGATCTCCTAGCCGAACCGCCTGGGTGCGGTCCCTCAGGAAGGAGGACAGCCAGATCAGGGCTGAACCCTCAATTCCAGCCGCCTTGACACGGGACAATAGGATGGTGTGGTCAACCGTGTCAAAGGCGGCAGAGAGATCGAGGAGTACCAGCACCTGATGTTTGTTATTGTCCATACCCTTCCTGAGGTTGTCCAGGACCGCAACCACAACTGATTCAGTCGAGTGCCTGGGGCGAAAGCCAGCCTGGCGAGGAGCCAATCCCCCATTAGCCTCTACGTGGGTGCTGAAAACTGCGGTGACATGGCGTTCCAGCACCTTGCCCAAATAGGGCAGCAGGGAAATGGGGCGATAATTGGCTGAGATGGACGGGTCCGCGCCAGGCTTTTTTAAGATGGGCACTATGGTGGCTGATTTGAGCGCAGGGGTCACTACTCCCTGCGCAAGGGAGTGGTTGAGAAAGGTGATAGGGGGCTCAGGGCAAGAAGAATAAATTTGTTGCAGGATTCGTGCCGGACAGATGTCTGCGGGAGAGCCCGACTTTACTTTGGGGAGCATCTCCCGGAATCCTGCCTCAGTGAGGGGGGGAATAGAGGTGAGGAGACCTTGGACAATAGGAGGGGAGGGAGCCACAAATGCGGGCGAAGGAGGGGGGATGTTGGCTTTGATGGTATTGATCTTCTCTAAGAAATAAGCATTCAGTTGATCACATAGTGACTGAGATGGAGGGTTCTGGGGTGAAACTCTGTCGGAATAAGCCAGGTCATTGACTACGCCGAATATTTCCTTGGATTTGTTCTCGGCTGACATTATTTTGGTAGAAAAGTGAGAAATTTTTGCGGAGAGAATTGCGGTTTTGTATTCGGCCAGAGCAGTGAGGTAAGGAGCTTTTAATGAGGGGTGATAACTTCTTCTCCACTGCCTCTCTGCCTGTCGGGTGGCTAGTTTTAACTTTTTTAGGTGGTCGTTAAACCACCTGTTGGAATCCTTAGGTCGCCGGATGGAGATGCGACGCAGGGGAGCCACTGAGTCGCAACCCCCAGTCAGCCAGGTATTAATGGCATTGGCTTGGGAGTCGGATGAGAGGTCAGAGAGGATGGGAGTGGAGTTTCGGAGTAGAGAAAACAAAGAGGGGAGATCAACTCTGTTCCAATTCCGCGCCCAGGTGTTTTTGGCGCGTGGGGCTTTGGATACAGGTTTGGACGAGATGGAAAAAGCAATAAGGGCATGGTCAGACCAGGGACAAGGAGATATTGTCACCGAGGAGACTGGAAGATTAAGGGACCAAACCTGGTCCAGTATGTGACCGTGCGAATGAGTGGGGATGGTAATGTGCGGGACCAAGTTCAGAGAGGAAAGTGATTCAGTGAACTGTTTCGAAGCAGTGCACTCCGAGGGATCCGAGGGCCAGTAATTAAAATCCCCTAACACCAAAACTGAGGCGTAGTTGATCACTAAATTCGCCAGTAGGTCTTGAAATGCCGGTAAGAACAGAGACGAAGACTGAGGTGGACGATACATTAGGAGTAAGGTGATAGGGGGAGAGAAGGAGAGGGAGCGGGCTACAAGGAATTCAGTAGGGGGGATAGGGGAAAAGGGAAGGGTTTGAAAATTCAATTCAGATCGGGCGATTAATGCCACACCACCACCAACCCTGCCCGCCGAGCGATCTGCGCGCAAGGCGACGTAGGAAGGGGGGAGGGTAGCCAAGAGGACAGGAAGGGAAGAATCACAGTACCAGGTTTCGGTCAAGAGCAGTAAGTCAGGCTTCTTGGTGTCAAGCAAGACGAACAGCTCGTGATGGTGCTTGACCGCTGACCTGGTGTTGAGTAGGAAAACAGATAGCGGCGGAGCCGGGGAAGGGGGGTCAGGTAAGGGGGAGATCAACGGGGAGGGCATCAGTGTAGAGGTGGGAGAGGGGGCAAGCCCTAATGAGGCGATGCGCCTACGAGCGGTTTCAGAAAGAGGCCAATGGCCTTGGAGGCTAGTAAGGTCCTCAAGGGAGTATGATGTAAAATTGGCATGAGGTCGTGCCCCTAGCCCCGTCCGGCCGCGGACGGGCGCAGACGGGCTTGCCTTAGGCGCGCCTTCGGCGCGCAAACGGCGCGCCCGCTGCGCACGTCCGCTGCGCGTTCTGGGGTTGCACATTTTTGTAGGCGAGCTTTAGGGCGGGAGGGGGGCGTGGCCTGAAGGTGGGCGTGGCCAGCCGTCGAGTGAACGCGAGAGAGGGGGTCACGTGAGCGTTCAATCCGCTACACGGCGCCCTGGGAATACAAATAGCAGCAGTAGTGAGGGTAAGTTTTAAAATACAGAAAAATGGTGACACAATCTTAAAAGAACACACTCCCGGCTGTTTTGCCTCAGGAGACTCCAATTATCCGAGCGCTAGCTCCTCAGCGCTTAAATAGGGCGGGAGGGGGGCGTGGCCTGAAGGTGGGCGTGGCCAGCCGTCGAGTGAACGCGAGAGAGGGGGTCACGTGAGCGTTCAATCCGCTACACGGCGCCCTGGGAATACAAATAGCAGCAGTAGTGAGGGTAAGTTTTAAAATACAGAAAAATGGTGACACAATCTTAAAAGAACACACTCCCGGCTGTTTTGCCTCAGGAGACTCCAATTATCCGAGCGCTAGCTCCTCAGCGCTTAAATAGGGCGGGAGGGGGGCGTGGCCTGAAGGTGGGCGTGGCCAGCCGTCGAGTGAACGCGAGAGAGGGGGTCACGTGGGCGTTCAATCCGCTACACGGCGCCCCGGGAACACAAACAGCAGCAGCAGTGAGGGTAAGTCTTAAAATACAGAAAAATGGTGACACAATCTTAAAAGAACACACTCCCGGCTGTTTTGCCTCAGGAGACTCCAATTATCCGAGCGCTAGCTCCTCAGCGCTTAAATAGGGCAGGAGGGGGGCGTGGCCTGAAGGTGGGCGTGGCCAGCCGTCGAGTGAACGCGAGAGAGGGGGTCACGTGAGCGTTCAATCCGCTACACGGCGCCCTGGGAATACAAATAGCAGCAGTAGTGAGGGTAAGTTTTAAAATACAGAAAAATGGTGACACAATCTTAAAAGAACACACTCCCGGCTGTTTTGCCTCAGGAGACTCCAATTATCCGAGCGCTAGCTCCTCAGCGCTTAAATAGGGCGGGAGGGGGGCGTGGCCTGAAGGTGGGCGTGGCCAGCCGTCGAGTGAACGCGAGAGAGGGGGTCACGTGAGCGTTCAATCCGCTACACGGCGCCCTGGGAATACAAATAGCAGCAGTAGTGAGGGTAAGTTTTAAAATACAGAAAAATGGTGACACAATCTTAAAAGAACACACTCCCGGCTGTTTTGCCTCAGGAGACTCCAATTATCCGAGCGCTAGCTCCTCAGCGCTTAAATAGGGCGGGAGGGGGGCGTGGCCTGAAGGTGGGCGTGGCCAGCCGTCGAGTGAACGCGAGAGAGGGGGTCACGTGAGCGTTCAATCCGCTACACGGCGCCCTGGGAATACAAATAGCAGCAGTAGTGAGGGTAAGTTTTAAAATACAGAAAAATGGTGACACAATCTTAAAAGAACACACTCCCGGCTGTTTTGCCTCAGGAGACTCCAATTATCCGAGCGCTAGCTCCTCAGCGCTTAAATAGGGCGGGAGGGGGGCGTGGCCTGAAGGTGGGCGTGGCCAGCCGTCGAGTGAACGCGAGAGAGGGGGTCACGTGGGCGTTCAATCCGCTACACGGCGCCCCGGGAACACAAACAGCAGCAGCAGTGAGGGTAAGTCTTAAAATACAGAAAAATGGTGACACAATCTTAAAAGAACACACTCCCGGCTGTTTTGCCTCAGGAGACTCCAATTATCCGAGCGCTAGCTCCTCAGCGCTTAAATAGGGCAGGAGGGGGGCGTGGCCTGAAGGTGGGCGTGGCCAGCCGTCGAGTGAACGCGAGAGAGGGGGTCACGTGAGCGTTCAATCCGCTACACGGCGCCCTGGGAATACAAATAGCAGCAGTAGTGAGGGTAAGTTTTAAAATACAGAAAAATGGTGACACAATCTTAAAAGAACACACTCCCGGCTGTTTTGCCTCAGGAGACTCCAATTGTGCTGGGCCCCAGGGGATCGGGTTCCCGTGGATGTTAATGGCCCTGGGAGGGGGATTGCGTGCCTCCTTTAAAATATATGGCCAGGCCGGGAGATGGGTACTACAGGCCGAAATTGACTTGGGGAGGGTGGCTGCATACCCTCTCCCCAATGTAGTGGTGGGCCCCGGGGATAGTGTCTCCAGGCCCACAAACGGGCCGGGCGAGGAGGACCACATACCCCTCTCCCCTATAAAAATGTGTCGGGACCCAGGGAAAGGGGTCCCTGGGGCCCAAATCAGCCCAGGAAGGGGGATATGTGCCCCCTTCCCCACAAAATATTCCAGGCCCCTGGGGATAGGGTCCCTGAGGCCAAAATGGGCCCGGTAAGGGGGGCCGCGTGTCCCCCATTGCCATCAAATATCTTGCCAAGCCCGAGGGGTGGGGTTCCCAGGTGGAAATCAGCATAGGGAGTGGTTCTGTGTGCCCCTTTCCCTAAAATATGTTGGCGGGACCCGGGTGACAGGGTCACACAAGGCCATAAGCGGCCCAGAGAGGGGGCCCCTGGGTTGGCTTCCTTTAGGGGGTTGACCACAGGGTTGGTTGTATGCAAGGGGTTGGCCGGAGGGCTTGCGAAGCATGGCAGAAGGCAGCTGGAATAACATATGGATATGAAATATTACTTTACGTTAAAAAAAAACAAGAAATTCAATGAAAAAAAACAAAGGTTACAGGGATGTTTTAGTTAGGAAATAGCATTAAAAAACCCTAGAAATGTACTGAGAAAACCAAATGTTACAGGGAAATTGTGTTAGGAAATAGAATTTAAAAAACCTTAGAAATTCACAAAAAAAAACAAAGGTTACAGGGATGTTATACTTAGGTTCAGATTTTACACACACAAAACAATAGAAATTCAGCAGTTATAGTTATCTCAAGTAACTATAGCTTGTGCCCTAAGGTAACTATAACTAGCGCTCGACTAATTACCCGACATATTACATCACTCAAGACATCATCTATGACATCATTGACAATATCACTGCAACATTTGCTAAAAAATTATTGATGAGAAAACTGTGCATGGCGGGATCAAGAATTGTAGCTATCTTAGGGCAAAAGTTATAGTTATTTGAGATAACGATAACAGCTGAATTTCTATAGTCTGAAACTAACTATAACGTCCCTGTAACCTTTGTTTTTTATAGTGAATATATAGTCGCCACTAAGTAGTTATGGTTAGGTCTGCTTTCCCATAGAAAGGGCACTTTTGGTTTGCTGATAACTTTGTCCATGTTTGACAAATCTTCACAAAACGTTCCCAACATTTTTTTATTTACCTCAGGTCCTTCCTGGAAAGTTGTGGGGTGATATGTTAAGCAGGGGCTGAGAAAAAAAGGACGGTCTCAAAACGCCAAATTCCCATGCATTTTTCATAGACTTTTCAGACAGGGCTACAGCAAAAACTGTTGAACAGAATTACACTAAATTCTGCAGGAAGGTAGATCTTGGTCAGCAGATTATGCTTCTTCGTGATTTGGAGTAATTCGTTTAGTAGTTTTAAAGATAATAGGGGTACAAAAATATATAAATATTTGGATCAACTCTCCAATTTAAAAACAGAGCATTCTTATTCGCCCAGGGAGCTTTATCTCCCTTGGTCCATCTCACTCCCACGGAAGTCAGACTCCTGCGAGAGTGAGTGCTCTGATTGGCTGTCAGTAACACGAGAAACATGTTGCTGGCAGCCATTACAGGACTCTGGGACTTAGTCACCTGTCCTGAAGTTGTAAAACAATAAAGACATATGGGACAGGGTATGGACCCAAAGGTACCCACCTTGGGGCCAAAAAAGAAAAAAAACGCTACCAATGCAGCGATCCTGTAAGACTCTTGAGGGATTAGGGAAAAAATGGCAGCGGGATCCATTAAAATCCCTAATGCCCCCGGGGAGCCTACCCATGGAGTTGATTTCATATAAGGGAGAGGGGATTCATGGACAAGACTACCAGGGCCTCCAAAGGCCTTGGAGAGCCCACCCCTGGGGGCAGAAATCTACAAAAATGGGGAGCGGGCCAAACGGTTCCCCTCCTTGAGCCTCAGGAGGCCCCAGGGAGCCTACCCTGGGCCTGAAATTTACAAAAATGGGGAGGGGACAGCATGGCCCCCCTCCCTGAGCGATTAAAGCCCCCGGGGACCCCATACCTCGGGCCGGCTACATAGCAGCTTCTCTGCTTGCAGCAGCACGGACACGGCATCCTATGTTTTCTCTAGCATGGTGGGAGCATTTTGGAATCTTTGAGCAAGCAGGAGCAAACGCCAAGTCCAGTCCGAGTGGGCAGGAGCTTAAAAAATGCTCATACCCGCTGGAAGCATACTTTAGATTTGTTTGCCTTCCAGCAGTGATGCAGGCAGGGAAACAGACCTAAATTTTGTTCCCGCCCACAGGGAGCAGAATCAGAAACTGGGGATGTCATAAATGATGTCATAGGACATGTCATGAGTGAAGTCATATGTGATGTCATAAGCAGTGCATGGCGAGTGCGCAAGTTATAGTTAGCACTACTAACTATAATTGGTGAATTTCTGTTTTTTTTTAACTTCAAAATGTTTTAATGTTAACACTGACATATTCACCCAAGTGTAACATTACTGAAACCTTTGTTTTTTCAGTGAATATATGTATGTGTTTATGTATATATATATGTGTGTATGTGTGTGTGTGTGTAAGAACAACTCTACTTCCTGTCATCCGAGAAGGAAGATCCACGGACTTAGCCAGCCCTGCCAAGTACCATGCATCAGGGGTTAGACTAATGATTTTTAGTGTTGGTGTCCGCATTACCACACTAAAATACATTAGTCATGCATTATAGGACCCCTGGACCACACCATGATGAGGTGCACTATTAATGCCAGCTGAGCTGCATAATACAAAAGAGCCTGCAAGTGTGCTGGAATTGGCCTGCTCTAACTGCCTCTGACATTTTTGTTTCACTACTGAGGCTGGAAATAATTTTTTAATTCTCAACGGGTATGTGTTATCACGGCGAACTCGGCTGCCTTGAGCTTCAGATCAAGCCGCCGGGAACCCAGTCTCTGACTATGGGCTGCACCACGTGATTTTAGCAGCACTGGTGGTGAAACATAAACACTGCCTCCAGTAGTAGCATGTTGGTAGGGCGGTGCCTAGCTGTAGATAGGCTGTTGACTGCACTGCTGAGCCTAATTATCATCTCACACAGACCAGTGGGGAAGGCTGGAATTTAAGGGGTGAGCACTGTTGTTTATAGTGAAGTCCGGGCGCTTCTTGCAATCATCAAGCCCTCACTCAGTTTCTCTGGTTGAACCAAGTAGTCAACAATGCATGATGACTGAAAATACACGTGAACAGCCGGATAATGATTCATCCGGTCAGCCCTATAGCCCTGTATGAACCAGTACTATCTTGCCTTCTTCTGTTGTTTCTGACAAGCCGCCCCCTTCATCATGTAGCAGTCAATCACAATTGGCCCAGAGGCAGCGGGGGCAGTTTTTTTTTCTCTTCCTGCCGTGGCCGAGCAGTCTGCCGGAAAAGGGGCACTGCCCGGTGCCCATGCGACCCTCATAGTGCTCTCAAGGGGGTTGAACTGGCAGGATCATGTTGTTTTCTCCTCCGTTTTGAGTCCTGCCAACTCCAGCCTAGACACATTTTGCCACCCCAAACGGGTCAGATCATGATATTAATGTGTTGATGACAAGTCAACAACTCCACACCACTCACCAGCACTGTGGTCACCTGTCTAGAAGGCACTTGCACACAATTTGTCCATTCTTGACAGCAGTGACCACACCTAGAGATGGACTATCAGCTGGGAAGACTGACTCCTGTCTCCACTTGGGAAGAAGACTAAGAGAGAGACAGAGAGCCTGCCTGCTCCCCACACAATGATGCCAACAGCAGCAAATAGGCAGCCAAGCGTAGAAATGGCCTTACCCTGTAGCAGTAGTCATTGTGGCAGAGTGCTGCGAGACCGGATTCCAAAGTCCAAGACCGGGCATTTTCCATGGGAAACAACAGGTTCAGCCTGTCTGTAATTAACACAGAATAGAGCACCAGTCTAAAGCCCTGGGGCCCCAGCACACCCTATCTGAAGATGGCTCAGGCAGTTAGGCTGCAGCAATCACATTTCCGGTTATTATTGGTAACTTCAGCAGAGCTGCCCTCAAACTTATGACTATAATGGTGGGTGCAGTGTCAGTATTTGTGGGTGGGGCATCGGGAACAAAGAAGTGGCTAAAACCGACTGAGAGAATATTTGTATTCTGTTAGTTTATTTGTCTTTCCACTTCAGGTGACTATACATAACTGCACACACCTCATATGACACAACAGTATTGCAGTGTGAGAGCCTTAGAAAGGGGGAGTAGGTTAGTGACTTTCCATTTCAGGTGTTTTGCAACTTTAGGATCTTTTAAGAGCTTCTCTTTGCTCAAAGGGGTGCTATTTTTGATATTTAACTCCATCTTTGCTTGTGAATACTTTTGGGAAAGTGTCACTCTAAGCCAGGGGTCTTCAAAATGGGGAGCGGGCCCCACCACATGGGCCGCAAGTGTTCAGAGGGGGGCGCCAGGTTCTTGCCGCAGGAAGCATTATGCTGATAACAGTCCTTTGATTTCAGCAGAAAAAAATGAGCGGCAGTAAGCTGCGCAGTAATGGGTCATCAGTAACAACTTTTGTCATTAACCCCTTCGACGCTCATGACGAGCTGAGCTCGTCATGAGTTACGCCTCTCGTACACTCATGACGAGCTCAGCTCGTCATGTAACGCGGGTTTTTAAAAACCGCCGCGCACAGCGGGAAAACCGCTAGCGCGCATGCGGTTAATATTCTGGCTGGGAGAAGGAGGCAAAAGGGAAGGGACTCCAAATATTCTTCACAACCCCCACCCCAATTTGTAATAATCACCATGTGGATACTTTAAAATTTTAGAAAGGCCTGCCTGCCTAGAATGGTATGTTTGGCAATCATGTGTTTGACTGCATTTGCAAAATGATAATAGAACTTAACTGCAATGTTTAAATAGGTCTATACATGTTTAAACATTGACAGTTTAATAGAATAATTGTAAAAAATTGAAGGGGGGCCTTGTGATTTTTTTTTTCCCGCTGGGGGAGGGCGTCATTAAAAAGTTTGAAGACCACTGCTCTAATTGTCACACATTTGGTCACTGAATGGCACTCATAAATAACTACAAGGAAACCAAGAAAATGTCACATATAATCAATCTCAAAACTTGGCAGCTATCCTGAGGAGTGGTTTGTAGTGAATGGCAGTTTATTTACAGTGGCCCACAACGTTATTTGGCTGCCGCAGCCGGCCTTGTTCACCTTTTTTTTTGTTACAGCTAAGTGATGTTCATTTACAACAGCTCATGACTCATTTCGGTTGGGGCAGCCGGCTTTATTCCAGATCATAGAGAAAGGAAACCAGGTATATAAATCCCACGAAGTGCAAGCAAAAAACATAAACAATGGACACACATTGGTGCAACTTCAAATGGGCGCCATCTTGAAACAGTAACATTTCTCCTGCTAATGCTATTCCCTGATAATTATCTCCCTGTACAATTCCCAAATAAATTACTTCAACTGATTACCATAGTCATATAATTAATATTGACAAATCCAAAGGGGTTCGAAAGAGGGAGAGTGATAGGAATAAAGTCTAATGGTACATCATTAGTGAAGGACCATGAATATCTGCCGGAAACCATTGTGCCATCTTGAATCGGGAGACCAAGCTCTTATAGCTTCAAAATCACTAGAGGTCATATCCTTCAAAAAGATATGCTCATGGATCGACATATTTATTTTTATATACACATACATCAGTGTGCAGTCTGTCTAAGCACAGGTTTATATCTGTGTATGTGTGTAAGGCTGTCAACATTATAAAAGTGTGTTGGTGACCAGCTTGTGAACTATACATGCATATATGCATATATATGCAAATGTATCTACGGTTACGCAAACAATAGATTCGACCAGCCTACAGGCCTGCTAGATTCTGGGTCAGAGACATTCATAAAAACAAAAGGGTTTTGGGGCTGGAAACGTCCTCGGCATGGCTCTCGCAGAGCTGTGTTCAGATAGTGGGAGTACCTGCAGGGCGGTGACGTGGGGAGGAGGAGGGGCAGGGTGGGGGGTAGTAATGTATGGATTACGGAGTTTCCCAGGTAAGTAAATATTTAAATAAATAAAACAAATTTCGTTGAGTGCATTGCATCCCCAAATGTGATGCAGTGCGTGCAACAAAATTAATTTATTTTTTTAAATGTTTACTTATCTGTAAAACTCTGTCATCCATACATTACTACCCCCCACCCTGCCCCTCCTCCTCCCCACATCACCGCCCTGCAGGTACTTCCACTGCCGGCTGCGGTTGCACATTTGACTGGACATGGCCCCTTTTTTGCGCCACTGGCGGTTAGCGTGGTGCATCACCTACAATATGTACCTGTTCAAGGCAGGGTGTCTTTCACACAGGCGTTGCATGGGTGGTACGTGAAGCAAGCCAGACTTGCGTGCTGAACAAATGCATACTAAAGACGTCTTCCTTCTTTTTCCAGCGCTGTTAAGGCACAGCGGGATTCCGGCTTTGGTTTGAAGGAGGTTTTCCCAAAAATCTACATCTACAAATTCTATTGTGAACTCCACGACAAATATAACAGGAAAGGGGTTTTACACTGTGGCTTCTGTGACAAATGCAGCAGGGAGGGGTTTTACATTGTGAACTCCCTGACAAATACAATACGATGGAGATTTCTATTGAGTAACCATGCAATAAAATAAGTATTATAGGAAGCTGGTTTGTATTGCAAACATGGTTAAAGTTTTACATAGAAAGATGTTGTTCCACCTTATCTGTGTATCATTTTACGAGAAGTATTTAGTGGTATAGGAATTAAAGAACTTTTTGCTTTTTCAAAGTAAAAACACTAACTAAATGGGTAGCGTTTGTTGCTGTTATTGTCTCTACTGAGAGTTAACCCATGAATTTCTGCAGATCCTGGAGAAAACTCCAAACCATATCAAACGTATTGGAAACTGGAGGGTGAGTATTTGTTGTCTGGGGGTATTTGTGGGTTAAACATTTTGGCGATCTTGAGGTGAAGAATTTAGGAAAGCATCTAGATGACATATTTTCACATACACAACAAAAGATATATGATGGCTTTGCCACTCACAGTTTAAGCTGAACTCAAGAGGCCAGAAAAAACTTCCACACTTTGTAGCTACAGTCAAAATCTACCAGTTCAAGTCTGACCATATGTGCAAGGACAGACTGCATTCGATAACTATGCATGTGTTCACCACACAGGTGCCCTACACTTGAGGAACCAACACTTTCCAGCCACTCTGGTAAGGCCAGTTATGCCCAAAACCATAGTCCAGTCACTGTCCACGCTGTGAATACATGTGCAGTGTCATCTCTTCACAGTATGCATAGGTAAAGCACCGAGGCTGCGATAGCAGTGAGCTTGGGGGTCGTACATTAAAATCTTTTTCAAAGAGGTTGCCACTTGTGTGCCTGCCAGAGCTTATTTATTTAGGAAGTAGCTTCTTCAAAACACTGAGCTAGTAGTTTACAGCTGCTTCTCAATACATGGAAAATCAACACATTTTAGGGTTTGCATAGGACTAGGTTACTTTGTAGATTGTTAACAGAACAGCTGAGACGCCAGGTGACTGCCTTCTGATACCTTCAGTCAATTCTTACATTTTAATTAAATCTCTTTGTTGCGATGAACCCATAATAAAAGTTTAAAAAGGTAAACTTCTCATGTAAAGTGCAGTATGCTTATGGCTGTAAAGACAGGACTGACTGATGCTTTCAAATGTTATCAAGATACTTGACAGCCTTGTAAAAATCAAAACAAAATTCAGTTTGTAATTTTTATTTAGGAGGCAGTCAAATGAGGAGCACAGAGACGGCCTTTGGAATAAAGATGAGAGTATCCGAATGCTAACGGGCAAACCTTAGCACTGCTGTAAAATAAGGGCCAGAGAGGTGGCACTAAGATTTGGTATTCGGAAATAGCAATACACACAACCCCACCCCTCCTGTAATGAAGATGAGGGACAGCAGGAGCTGGTCAATTCTGAAGGGACACAACACAAAACCTGATTTGCTTGCTGCCGTCCTCTTGTTTCCCAACCTACAGTCTGGCTTTCTTCACGTACCACACTTGCAATGCCTGTGTGAAAGACACCCTGCCTTGAACAGGTACATATTGTAGGTGATGCACCATACTAACCGACAGTGGTGCACTGTGTTCTTCTCCCAGGAGAAAGTTGGACAAAGATGACAGATTCTGTGCTTTACCACAGAAGGGGTTTCTTGGGTCGATTTTTTGACCTGCCTCGATACTTTGTTGTCGGTGGAACAGTGTGCATTTTCTATGTCTACAGGTTTGAAACCTTGTGGGTCTTGTAGCCGACATATGTCGCTTATGGACCGCAGACAATTTGTATGTGGTGTTTAGGTGAGCACCACATTGCCGAGGATTGTAGCTCCTGCCAGAATCTTTAACCGAAGTCCCTAAAGGAGCAGCGTTTGCAGTTGATGGTGGCGCATGTGTCACAGTCTTCGGAGGTTTTACAGTCTTGCTCTCCATCGTCCCAGGGAGAGCGTTTGCAGAGTCGATCTAGGAGCTGAAGCCATTTTGGAGGACATTGCTCTCCGGGGAAGTCAAAAGGTAAGGGATGGACAAAGTCGTGGCATTCTCGGACATCAAGGCATGGAGACTCCGTCTCCCATGGCTCCTCCCACTCAATGGCTGAGGAGCCTGTATGTGACTCCGTTCCACGTCTCCCCGTGTTTCCGGGAGCCGGGGCATCGATAGTTCAAAAGAGCGAATATTATAATTCCTTGCACCTCATCTTTGGGACCTTATTTCCCTCTAGATTGCCTTTAGGCCTCAAGGTGGTGAGTGGGGCGCCGTTGGAGGGTTTGCCCTCAGTGACGGTTGTGCCATTGGAGTCCATGGATCGGCACCTGTCGACATCGGCCGGCGCCGCTTTAGCACAGGTCCACAGTCTTTCGGGATCTCGACCGACGATGCCGGACTTCGATCAGCCGACTCCGACGCTAAAGTCGGCGGCGTTGGTTGAACTTGCTTCTCCTCCTCCGTGTAGGCATCGTACAATGTCGGATGTGGAGTCGACTATTCAAACTGAGGGGAATATACAGGTTTTGATTCCTTCTCAGGAAGATGTTGTGGAAAGACAGCCTGTGACGATTAAGGCAGCGCTCTTTCAGCCAGCATTAATGTGCCTCAGATGGAGGAGAGCTGGTTGTCTGCTCTGGGAGAGGCTAGTGGCCTGGATTCTTCACCGGCTTTAGGGTTGCTTTCATCCCCTGGTCTTGCTATGGAGGCAAGTTCCTCCTTTGCAGACATGCCAAGGAAAGTGGCTACAGTTTTAAGCTTGTCACTTCCTACAGGCAATGGTCCAAAGACCCTTTGATTGAGGTCCTTTTTCAGGGACAGACTGGGGAAGAACTCGTTCTTCGGTTTGGGGTGGGCCTTTCTGATATTTGATTAGGTAGTTAGGCCAAGCCTGAACCGGGGGCATCAGCGGACCGGGATATTGCACATAGACACCTGCCTGCAACTGGGGATCCGGTTTATCTTCATAGACATCCTCCACACTTAGCTTGGTGACTCAGGTTGCAACTTCTTCACAGGATGTAGATTCAATACCTAAGACTCCAGTGGGTAAGGAGTCTAGGAGTTGTGATGCATGTGGTAAACACATCTTTGCAACTGCAGGCTCAGCCTTGAGATACACAAACATGGCTTGTGTGCTGGGGCGATATTCCCATGCTTTATGGGATTCGCTACAGAGTATGTTGCCATCTCTTCCGCAATAACCTCGGTCGAAGATTGGTGATATGATTAGGGATTGTTAGCAGGCTGCTAGGCTTACCATAAGGTGTGGTATGGACACTACGGACTCTGTAGGTCACGCCAAGGCATTGGCAGTGGCATTAAGTCTTTGTGCTTGGTTGGCACATTTGGGTTTCTTGGAGGCTGTCCAGTCGACTTTGGCCGACATGCCATTTGATGGTGCCCATCTGTTTGGGAGTCAAGCTGATGCAGCGTTAAGACGCTTCCATGATAGACAGAGTTCTTCAGAGTTATAACTTTTCATTTTCTGTCACTGGTGTAACTTGTCTTTATGCTTGAGATGCAGACTACTTTTTTGTGAGAGTAAGCTTTGTTGGGGTATTCTACATGTCTGTTGTTGGTTTTACCATGTGGTGTTCCTGCGAAAGAAGATGTTTTATTCTCAGTACCATTTTCCCTTTTTCAAGTTGGTATTGATTTAGATAACCGAGGGAGGCTTCCCTTTGTCCCTTAACTTCTGAGGATGAGTTTTGTACTCAAGAGGTAATTAACAAGAGATGTATCTTTTTGTAAGGAAGATTTTCTGATGCAGACTTCTTAGAAGCAGTTCAGTATTCTAAAATGGGCATAGCTTCGACCTTTCGTTGTCTTTCATATGGTCATGTTGGTATGCCAGTGGTAAGTCTGGCATATAGGGATGCTTTGGTCTTTACTCTTAAGAGTAATCAGCATAGCATGTCCCCACTTCTCTTGTGGTGTGCATATTTTTTATGGCGCTGGTGGATTCAGAGGTTACACTTAGTATTCTTTTGAATACACGCTCTTGTGGTTCAACCGTCATTAAAGTCCTTTTGGACTATGCATTTTATGGTGCTGGTTGTTTTCTTTCTGAGCAAACTGCATATGTATTATAAGTGCTTCCAATTTTTTTGAAGAGTTGAGCAAGTAAATTCAGAGTTTATGTGTATTTTTTGGAAGACACACGTTAGTGGCCTTCTCCTCTTTGGGAGGGGATAGGTAATTCATTGGTTCATCCTTGGAACATGAAGGGGTGAACTCTGTATCTTACACTGTGTGGTAGGCAGTGTCAGAAACAATTGTTGGTGACTTCCAGCTGCAGGTTCCTTACCTGTTTTCGGTCATACAGTTCATGGTATGGAGTTTTTATGCTTTATTGGAAGCTCTTCTTGTTATTCTCCTACAATGCTTTCTGCATCTGTCAGGAGTCTATATATTACCTGTCCTCTTGGGGTATGTATCTATTTTCTCTGTGCTTCACAAGTCCTTGGGAAATAATGGCTGTTGCTTCCTGAGACGGACTTGCGATCAGATTTTGTTTCATATCACAAGTGTTACATGCTCTTGTTGCTAACAAGGATTCATTTTATTTATGATTTTAATTTAATATGTCAATTTTTTCCTTATTCTATGTTTTGATACTGCATTAATAGGTGAGTTCCCTTTTGTATATACATATTTACAGAGGCTTTAATGTGAGTTGTGGTTGCTTCTTTTCCTCACTTGCCTTGGTATTTTGAGCATGCCCTCGGCTCGGGGTCATGTTCAGATTGTCGGACAATGACACTGAAGGTCATGTGGGGGCAAGCTTTGAAGATACTTGCGGAATGGCAGTAAATGTTGGCCAACGGAATTCAATGAGTTGTCAGGCCACTCTGTGTCTATTGTGACACAATTGTATGTAGTGCCCTATTTTTCACTCAATAACACTCTCAATTTATGCTCTAGCTCAACTCTCTAACTAATCTCAAACCTCTTTCTACTACTCTTTCCAATGCACTAGCCTATTTCTCACCCTATACCTCTATCAATATATCCATTACCACCACTCAAATTACTTTAAATATTTTCACTATACTAATTCACCACTAATCCTTTCTGGTTCCGAAGTAGCGTGCTACTCACCGAAAAAAGCGCTTCATCACCAGGGTAGCAGGCGCTATATGAATGCAAACCTTTTTTCCTCTGCTATCCCTCCACCATCCTTCTCAATCCAAATAACTGACTAACATATCGACCACTCAAATTACTTTCATATTTTCACTATACTAATTCACCACTAATCCTTTAGGGGTTCCAGAGTAGCATGCTACTCACCAAAAAAGCACTTTGGTGCCTCATCAGGGGTAGTAAGCGCTATATAAAGGCAATTACAATACAATATAATACAATAGTTCTAATTTTCTAGCACACATAGCCTCGTTGAGTACTTCAGGGGTTTAGTAACCCTGGAGTATTCTTGGATCCCAAGAACCACCTGCTTCCACAGGGGCTAACAGTGTTTTAAAATGATGTCCTTAATTGCCCTCATCCAGTTCCTGAACTATGATGCCAAATACTATTTAAAAAAACACTCCTGGGCTAGTGAGTGACGGAGTGGGCTGGGACTTCGTAAGGGCAATGAATATAGGTCCAACTATTTCTGTGCTGTTTAACTCACAGATCCCACTGGCCACGTGGTACTCATTGCGGATCATGGCTCCAGTGACCGGAAGTTACAATCTATGCTGCAATTCTTTAGGGGCTTATAGGGAGGCAGAGTAAGAACATCTGCAAGAAGAGCCACTGTTACTGTTTGTGTCTTTTGAGTTTCATTTTAATCTCCTTTTTTTGCAGTACGGTTGGCAAAGTGTCATTGTTTACTGAAGGATAATGCACTATATGAAGTTTTATTTCTTATAGCTTATTGAATATTAACAGTATTTAGTGTTTCTAATCCTAATAGATGCAACATACTGGGATTCTATTTCTTATGTTGCATCAAACAGTATGGTGGAACATCATTTTTGTTTTATATCATCTGTCAAAGATTATGTTAAATTGACTTTTATTCTTTTTGGTTGTACAAGGGGATACACTTCTTAGGTGGGGTAGCAGGTAGTAGCACTAGATTATATTCTTTTGTTGTTGTTTTTAGTTTTGAACATTGCAATGTACAATAGGTGGTGAATCTTTGGTTCCTGGGACACTGGGATGAGTTTGGACTAGTACATCTTGGATTGCGCAGCTGACAAGAGTATCCCCATTTGGCGCAATAAAGGGCAGTATGGGGACTTAAGAACAACAATGTGGACGCAGGTTTCTTCTCCAATATAACTAGACAGTTATGTATCGCTTGTAGGTTGTTTGCAATGTTTCATAAAATGACAACGCTGATCTAAAAAATATGACCTTATTTTCTTATACTAATTTTTACAAGATTGCTTGTAAAAAAAACATCTATTGAACACAGAGATACAAGTAGTTTGCAGGTATTTCAGGTTAGAAAAGCATCTACACCCTGCCCACTTTAGAGCCTTTTGGAAAGCAATATTTTGCCATTACGGTTGGACAGAAAAGACTAGAATTGTGTAAAAGGTTTGTCCGATGATTTGAGGCATCCTTGTGCACTTCATTAAGCCAGTTGCTATCCTGTACAGCCCATCAATAAACAATGTACTTGTGTATTCTAACATTCTTGCCACAATTCTTAAGACTCATATCTAAAAAATATTAATCAAAGCCAAATACAATGGCAACAGACCATTTTGAATTGGGCCAATCAGTATTCCCGAATTGGGTTCAGGCAACCATGCGCGAAAAGCACTTCAGAAACCAAAAAACTAGTGGGAATGAAACATACATACGTACTTAGCATAACATCAGGAGCCCCTTTGGGACTAATGTATTGTGACGTAATTGTATTATGGACCTTTTTATACTCGTTCTTGCTGTTTACTGTTTGATTGTGATTTTTGGTGCATATTATTGTCCTGAGAAAGGTCTAAGATTTCACTCCATTTCAATTACAGACCGAAAAGTATGTATATACTGTTGTTGTGTTGTAGTCAAAGATAACAGAATGCAAGGGATTGTGCTATGATTGACACTGACAGATTGTGTTGTAATATTTCCATACCCCTTGTATGTTTACTATGCTACATAACTTCTCTTTCTGATATAGTTAAATAGTCAAATATAAAATCTTCATCCACTTAACTTTTGTGTCCTGGTGATTTGAGTAACCCCTTTTGCATTGCTATATTTGTTTTTGATATGATGAAATAAATGTAATCACTACATAGCCTATCTCAGGCTATGTCATTATTTTGTGCATACTAGGAGTAATGAGACCGGTTCTTTGGCTGCCCTTGGACCACTCTTCATTTCCCTCATCGCCTCTGCGTTTCCCTACCTTCATCATATTGGTACTAGGGCGCCCATTGCTTGAAGCATGAGGGGTGCTATGTGGGTGTGCGTTTGTGTGTGCGGTGTCCAAATCTTTTCTTAGAAGCTCTCTGCTAGTACTTCCGAATACCTTGGATGCCAATAGCATGGTTGCCTAGTCTTGAAGTTACCTAATGCCTCTTGCAGTTCGCCTTCATCCCTCCCTTTCACGTTTTCCCCTCTTTATCACACCCCGCTCTCTCTTTTCCACCTTTCTCTCTCTGGCTCGGGGCAAGAGTGAGAGGCTGAGGTGTGCATCTCCCAGGGCATAGCTTTGCATGTCTATCAAGCTACACCACTGTTTCATTTCTCATTTTCCCAATCCCTCCTAAGGCACATGAATACCATTCGTTGTAATGAGGGAGCCGGACAGGGCGATAAATATTTCCGGCCTGCATTTAGTTTGATGTATTGCACATCCCTAGCTGGCTGTGTAATAAAGTTTACAAGAGGTGGTCAGGGACTGCAGCCTTTTTGATCACAGTTGAGCGTGTGGCTGTGGTGGTTTGAGGAGCAGGGGGAGGGGAGGGAATGGCGGTCTAGGAGAAGAGGAGGCGAAGCCTGGGCAGAAATCGATACAGATTCAGTTCAGACCAGCTATAGATCAGCCTCAGAATGCACTGTGCAGCCGCTGCTATATAACCCAATCACATACATCAACACCCAGCTGCTGCTCCGGGCCTGGGAGGCAGCTCTGACGCCTCAAACCACACATAAACACACATGTGCCACAGACACACAAAGAACAAGCACACACAGACACCCACAGACACCCACGGATCACGTGCACATGCACAAAAGAACATACGCACTCCCACACATACAGACGCGCACAGAACACTGATGTAGAAATTCAGAGACGCACATATGTACAGCCACAAACACAGACAACGTACCCCACACAAACAGGTGCAAACACACACACTCCAAGCTATAATCTCGTAAGTGTGTTAATGTGCTGCCGGGTTGAAGGGTCTATTTGCAGCATACATTCACACGATCGCTTTCTACACGAAGGGGGCTATGCAGACAGCTTCAAGATGAAAGGCAAGAGAAGGATCGAATTATAGAATCCGAAAGAGATGGCGCACACAGGAGGGATGGGGTTAAGCGTGCCTATACAGAGAAAGTGAGACAGACGGCCAGAAAGAGGATGAAGGGGTGGGCCACGGACAGACACATGGCAATGAAAGTGGATTGGTGTGCAGTGATGGCGACGAGCAGAAAAGAGATGCCGTCCTCGGGGAAAATAAAGGCACAGGTTGTGGCAACAGCAGAACCTTGAGGATGCGGAGAACAAGCTGCAGGGGCTGTACCTGAGGAAGATTGGGGAACAGAAACAAGTACAGGGAAGGATTAGAAAAGAAATCAGACATAAACACTATGAGAAGTATGGACATCCCGTGAGAGGAACCCCAGTTCACTCCATCAGTCCACGAGCTGACACAGTCCGTCCTCCCGACGAATAACCGCATTTGTCTGACGGACAGCTTTCTAGGCACTGCCTTCCCCACAGAAAGCCGAACCTTTATTATAGGAATACTTTAAGAGCAGGGCAGGACTGGCCATAGTGGGCACCGGTCAATCCCACCGCACAAGTGGGGGCCGGTTTTGGGCCCCTGGGTGCCGTTTTTGTTACAGGGCCATTTTTGCAGCATAGCTTCAAAATCGGCCCTGTACCAAAATCGGCCGAAAACCGGCCCCGGCAAAGAGCTCAGTGGTACCTCCAAACCCCCATACCCCCCACGCCCCCCTAGTGGGGAAGTGGGGGCCGGCCGAGCACTTTGCAAGGGCCGGTTGTGATTTCCAGTACGGCCCTGTTTAAGAGTCCACAAACCGAGCAGAACACGCACGAGCTAGCCCTGGTTCTAATATCCTGCCAGGGGCCAGGCACATGAAGGCAGATTAGACCGAAAAACATCACCCTGGTTTGAGGCAGACCTTTCGTGCTCTATACAATTAAATACTTAGGCAAAAATATTTAACGCTTCCAGCGTGCTAGTTTATTTAATGCAACGCCACAGTTTGGAGGAATATCTATCCTATCCTATCTATCTATCTATCTATCTATCTATCTATCTATCTATCTATCTATCTATCTATCTATCTATCTATCTATCTATCTATCTATCTATCTATCTATCTATCTATCTATCTATCTATCTATCTATCTATCTATCTTTCTTTCTTTTGGTTGCCAGTAGGTAGTTATAGTTAGGACCTTGTTTCTCTAGGAAGAGCGTTTTTTGTTTTGCTAATAAATTTACACACAGACACAGACACACATAATCAAAACTCCTAATGGCTTGCTGTCCCCTGCGGTGCACCTAACCAAGGGGGGCTGCAAGCTCGACTGGATCTGCTCCCCATAACAAGAACAATTGTTACTTACCTGTAAACAGGTGGTTCTCCAGTATTGGTGTCTTTCATAGATTCACATGCTTGAATATTCCCCGTCGTCGAAGTGGGAGTCCCACGGTACATAAAAATAGCAATAATGCTAATATATATATATGTAATAACATAATACATGATAACCTAGAGATAATATACACTGAAAAACCTCTACAATGGTTCTTCCATAGGAATACATTATAAGAGAAAAAACTCATTTGTAACATATCAGAGTCATTATGTTAGTCCAAACTGCAGCCAATCAGGCTCAAGCACCCTCTAGAACCTTCTCCTCAGAAGCTCAAGCCCTCAGATTTTCGTAGCACTAGTAATAATAGCGTATGAGGAGAAGAGAGCCTCTGAGGGGAGGAAGGGTGGGTCGCATGTGAATCTATGAAAGACACCAATACTGGAGAACCACCTGTTTACAGGTAAGTAACAATTGTTCTTCTCCAGTATTAGGGGTGTCTTTCATAGATTCACATGCTTGAATAGAATAGATAGCAGTAACCTCCTAGAGCTGGGATTGCTAACACATTCTCCAAACTGGAAGACAAGAAAAAATACAGCTTAAAAGCATATAGCAATCACAGAAAGAAATGGAGGAGGGAACAGAGGCTCACGTTATTTAAAAAGATGACGAAGCACTGCTTGCCCCACTGCGGTATCCGCTTCATTGATGGAATCCAAACAGTAATGTCTGGTAAAGGTGTGCCTGCTTGACCATGTCGCCGCCCGGCAAATCTGGTGTAGAGGCACCCCAGCAAACAAAGCGGTGGATGACGCCATCGCTCTCGTCGAATGTGCCTTTACTGAACACTGTAAAGGCTTGCCAGCTTGTTGGTGACAGAAGGATATGGCTGCTGAGAGCCATCTTGCAATTGTTTGTTTTGTCACTGAGTGTCCCCTCCGCATTCTTCCATATGCTACAAATAGTTGATCGGATTTGCGGAAAGGGGCAGTCCTTGACATGTAAAACTTTAGACAACGTTTGATGTCTAAGGAATGTAGTCGTTGTTCTGCCGGTGATCTTGGATCCGGGAAAAAAGTCTTCAAGAAGACAGGTTCGTTCAAATGGAAATCAGTAGGTACTTTTGGCAAAAACGAGGGATTGGTACGAAGAGACACTCCATCGGGTTTAAATTGTAAATACGGAGGCTTGATCGTGAAAGCGTGAAGATCGCTTACACGACGAGAAGATGTTAAGGCCAAAAGCAATGCAACCTTCCAGGTAAGAAACTTGATGTCTATCCTGTGAATTGGCTCAAAAGGAGGCTTCATAAGCTGTGACAAGACCACATTGAGGTGCCATGCCGGAGGAGGCCGCCTAATAGGAGGAAACTTCCTGAAGAGACCTTTAAAGAACTGTCTGATTATTCTGGAGGAGCAGAGCGACGTTGAACCATCGTGTCGAAAACGCGAAATAGCTCCCAGAAAGACTCTCAAGGTGGCATGAGAGAGACCAGACTGAGCGAGGCTCAAAAAGAAAGGCAAAAGTTGCTCCGGAGTGGAGTTGACTGGATGGATATCGGATGCAGCACACCAATGACAAAAACGCTTCCACTTTAGCTTGTAAGCTTTAATGGTTGATGGAGCTCTAGCAGAAGCTAGAATGTCTCTGCATTCCTGGGGCATATCTAAATTTGCGAATTCGATGTATTCAGGTTCCATGCCCATAACTGAAGCGTGGTTGGGTCTGGATGGCAAATTTGACCTTCGTCCATCGTCAGGAGGTCTGGACGTGGAAGCAGACGAATGGGAGCGCATAGGGATAACAGAAGAAGTTCTGAGAACCAAGCCTGTCTGGGCCAACGAGGGGCGATCAGGATCAAGTGGCAGGATTGCCTGCGCATCTTCCACAATGTTCTCGGCACCAACGGGATTGGAGGAAATGCATAAGCAAACAGGCCGCTCCAATCCATGAGAAGGGCATTTCCGCTGGACTCTGGATGGGGATGCCAGCTCGCAAAGGCGGGGCACTTCCGATTTAGTGGGGTTGCAAAAAGGTCTATCATGGGATGACCCCAACGGCGGAAGACCATGTCCAGAGTAGGTTGATGTAATTCCCACTCGTGAGTGGATGACGTGGACCTGCTCAGAGAATCCGCTAGGATGTTTGATACCCCCGGCAGATGGACCGCCGTTAAAGAAATTTGATGACGAAGAGCCCAATCCCAGATCCTTTGAGCTAGTCGAGACAGTGGCTGAGATCTTGTGCCGCCCTGTTTGTTCATGTAGTGCATGCTGGTGGTGTTGTCCGTTTGCACCAGCACAGACTCTCCCTGCACTACGGGCAAAAAGGATCGGAGCGCTAGGAAGATCGCCATCAACTCCAGCCTGTTGATAGGCCAGGTTTGCTGTGCCGTCGTCCACTTGCCCTTGATTGAAAGGTCCAGGAGATGAGTGCCCCAACCTTCCATGGATGCATCTGTGGTCAGCGTTAGATCCGGGCAGTGGACTAGAAATGAAGTTCCTTTGTCTAGATTGGATGGTTGTTTCCACCAAAGCAGACTGTCCCTCATGCGGGATGAGACTCGCACTAGGTCGTTGAAAGACCCTGACACTTGGCGCCATTGCAGGTCCAATTCCTCCTGTATAGGGCGAGTGCGCAACTTGCAATTCGGGATCAGGCCGATAGAGGACGATGCCATCCCCAGAAACGACTTCAACGTCCGCACAGAAACTGACTGCTTTGAACGGATGAGGGTGACCAGACGGACTATCTTTTGCTGTCGTTCTTGTGAGATGAAGGCTTTTGACAGGTCCATGTCTAGAATCGCTCCCAGGAAGTTTCTTCTTTGCAACGGAGCAAGGTGTGACTTTCCCATGTTGATGGTCAACCCCAGTGACTCGAACGTCTGCAGGCAGAGATCTGTGTCGTGAGCCAGCTGTTGAGGGGATGGGGATTTCAGAAGGCAATCGTCCAGATAAGGAAAGATTTGCACTCCCTGAAGACGCAGATGAGCCATGACCGGGGCCAAAACTTTCGTGAAGACACAAGGTGCCGATCGTAGGCCAAAAGGTAGCACCTTGAACTGGTAGTGCATGTGCCCCACTTTGAACCTCAGAAATTGGCGATGCTGTTGGAGAATTGGCACATGAAAGTAGGCGTCTTGCAGGTCTATTGTTGTTAGGAAATCTCCGCTGCAGAGAAGTCGCAAGACTTCCGATAATGTCAGCATGCGGAAAGATTGTTGTTTTAGAAAGAAATTGAGTGCTCTTAAATCCAGAATGGGCCGCCACTCCCCCGTCTTCTTGACAATGAGGAAAAACCGTGAGTAGAAACCTGTCCCTCGCTGAGATATAGGAACCACTTCGACTGCACCCTTCTCTATTAGAAGACGAACTTGATGTTGCAATTCCTCGAAATGGGGAGGTGGCGGACCTGATGGAGGAGAATTTGGAGGAAAATCTGTGAACTCCAAGGCGTAACCCTTGCGTACAATGTCTAATACCCATTGGTCCGATGTTATCAGAGACCATTGGGAATAAAACTGCGAGATTCTCCCTCCAACTCCGTGTGCAACCTGAAAGTCATTGGCGTTTGTTGGTGGAGCCCCTATAATTTGATTTTCCTCTATAGGGTTTAGACTGTGGCTGTCGATTAGACTGCTGGTTGGAGTAACGCTGATTTCCTTGATTGTACTGGCGGTACTGAGAATGTCCTCCTCGAAAAGTGGTTGAAGACGAGCCTCGTCCACGCGCACCACGAAAGGGCTGCTTCTTGAATTGCAAGGATCCCAGCGACTTTGCCGTATCGGTGTCTTTCTTTATTGATTCAAGTGCCTCATCAATGTGAGAGCCGAAGAGAGACTCACCGTCAAATGGCATGTCGAGTATCTTCGACTGTACCTCCTGTCTAAATGATGTGGATTTAAGCCAACCCTGACGGCGGAGCGCCGCAGCACTGGCAAGGATACGGAAACCAGTACTTGCCACATCAATCGCACAGTCGATCATCTCTTCTGATGCCCTCATGCCATCTTGAAGGATCTGTTGCGCCTCCGCTCTGGACGCCTCTGGAATTAGGGATACTAGGGCAGAAAAATCCGACCACATTTGCCGGTCGAAACAACCCAAAATGGCCAAAGCATTTGCGGCACGGACTGACGTAGACGCCATGGATGAAAATTTTTTCCCAATTGCATCCAAACGTCGACCCTCTCTATCAGGTGGAGTGGTGATAGGAGTTGCAGGGTTACGTGATCGTCGTTGCGCCGCCTGTGTTACCACGGAATCTGGCTTAGGATGCGAAAGCAAACAAGCGGGGGATCCAACTGGAGCTTTGTATTTCTTCTCCAGACGAGGGAGTTGAGCAGGCAAGGAGTTAGGAGCGTGCATGATCTTTATACCCTCTTTCCATACAAATTCGATAATAGGTATGGTGTGGATTTGTTTGTAAGGTTGGTTTTTGAAATCATAGAGAAAACAGTCTTCCTGTCGCTGTGCTCTCGGTAGTTTAAAGCGGTCCGCCGCTTTATTCATCAAAACATGGAAGCTAGCGATGTCAACCGGAGGTGAATCACCAGCGTCTGCCTGCTGAGGAGAGGGCGTCTGTATTCGATAATCATCGAAGTCCGCCATATTTGGGTCCTGGTCCTCATCAGTATCCTGGGGTACTTCCCCTTCCTCTCCATCCGACTCCGCCTCATCCGCAGCAACATGATGCGAAATTGTGGGAACAGCAGGACGGGGTCGTTCTGGCTCTGTAGAGTGCTGAAGGTGAGTAGGGCCAGGCGTCTCTGATGTAGCATGGGCTGGTGTACCCTGAGATGTCGGAGGAAATCTTCTATTGTAGTCGTCCAGCATGTGCTGGAGGTTGGAAAACAAAGATACCGGAAAAGTTGCCATAGGAACCTGAACATATTGTTCATCTTGCTGGTCAACATCCTCCTCCTCATCATTCTCAGAACTTGAGTCCTGACATTTAATGATTAAGTCCGACGGACTATGTGCATCGCCAAGGACATCATCATCATCCCCAATGGATTCTGTTTCGTGGTCAGTAGCCATCATTGGTGAGGGTGGCTGGAGAGTAGGAGGTGGCAATTGGAGAGTAGACTCCTTGCAACTGGTCGTAGAAGGCAAAGGCACTAGGGGCATAGTGGCGAAAGAACCCATCACTGACGTGGATGCTGCACGTTCCGGCCGTGATCCTGAAGGTAAAGGCAAAACTGTCGTTGACGTAGACGTCGTCGCCGACGAGCCAGTTGTGTCGACAGCGGTCGTCGACGATGGAGCAGTCAGAGACGATGCCTTCTTTAAAATAGTCGACGACGAGCGTTTTGGCTCAGCCGTCGGCGGTGCCGTCGTCGACGGAATCTTCGTCGACGGAATCTTCGTCGATGGAATAGTCGTCGACGAATCCTTGGATGTCATCTTCTTCGTCGACGAAGCCTTCGTCGACGGTACGGAAGTCGTCGACGAGCTGGTCGACGGAGCTGTCAGCGTCGACGGGACCTTCGTCGACGCGGAACTCGACGTCGGAACCTTCACCGTCGACGATGATTTCTTCGTCGCCGGCAGTTTCTTCGCCGACGAGACAATTGGGATCGTCGACGAGACAGAGTAGACAGAAGCTCTCGTCGACGTGCAAGACGCCGACGAAACAATCGTCGACGACGAGGAAGCAGACGAAGTCGTCACTGAAGTCGTCGACGAAGACACCGCAGCCAACTTCGTCGATGGAATGGTCGTCGACGAGCCCGTCGACGACCGCGGTGTTATAAGTGTAACAACACTTATAGAGGCTGGAAATGCCGCCTGAGAGCCAGGTCTCGTGGGCGTAGCCACAGATGGTACTTGTGCCACTGTCGAAGCCAGCTTTTTCTTCTTCATAAAAGGAGAAGGTAATTCCTGAACACTGCCACGCTTGGAAGCGACAGTAGAACAGCCTGACTGAAAACTTTCTGCGTCTGATAAGACATCCTCTTTGTCCTGAAGGCGCTTCAACCACAGAAGAAGACGACCTTCCCTGTCTCTGAGAGTCTTGGCTGGAAAAGCTCTACAGAATTTACAGTCAGCCACCTTGTGTTCTGGATATAAGCAGTAAATACACTTTTGGTGGGGGTCCTTTTCAAACAAACGTAGCTTCCCACAGGAAGAGCAAGGTCTAAACAAAGACTTCTTACTTGACATCTTGTAGAAAGAACAATTGAAGAATAAAACTTGAAGAAAACTGAGCAGAGCTCAGGGAGACTCCCTTCACACGACGTGCGGTAGAAAATCTGAGGGCTTGAGCTTCTGAGGAGAAGGTTCTAGAGGGTGCTTGAGCCTGATTGGCTGCAGTTTGGACTAACATAATGACTCTGATATGTTACAAATGAGTTTTTTCTCTTATAATGTATTCCTATGGAAGAACCATTGTAGAGGTTTTTCAGTGTATATTATCTCTAGGTTATCATGTATTATGTTATTACATATATATATATATTAGCATTATTGCTATTTTTATGTACCGTGGGACTCCCACTTCGACGACGGGGAATATTCAAGCATGTGAATCAATGAAAGACACCCCTAATACTGGAGAATCTCCTATTCTGGTCACTCTAATTGGAAAACCAGATGCCTGCACACCGGGTTCTCTTTCCAAAGAAAACTATAATAGTTTGCTGCAAATAATGCATTGTAACCATGCCTTCTTTGTATTGGAAGCCTGCCATTTTAGTGACGCATTTATATTGCTCATGTGGGGCTTAGAGTGAAGACATGAAAATAATACTACTATGCTACGGACATGACAGTTCATCAAAAATAATGTAATCTTCAGTGACAATTAAAATGGCTCAAACATTAATTTAGCTTTATAATTGTACTCCCAATCATGTCCTAGTGGCAATTGTTCTACAGTTATCAAACATTTGTGTAAAAATCTCACATTATATGTGCTGTGTAATTTATTCATCGGGACTCCCTTACAGTCGAAGGAGTGATATAAATACTAATCTGATGATGTGGAAACAGCTACGGGCTATTGTTGGTTATTGTAAGTGTGTGTATAACTCCTCATCTATATTCAATCCTGTAGGAGTTTTACTGTATAATTTCATCATATATCTGGACACTAATTTTCTAAACTTTTTCCCTTTTGCCCCCTCTACTACTTCTAGGCATGAAGTTAATAACGTAATTCCTTAATTCTCTGTCTAAGCTGTTGTGTAACTGCAAAATGTCTTGCTATACGGTAAGTTTGGTCTCTATTCTTTATTGTCCTCACATGTTGTAGAACCCGTTTATTTGCCTGCTGTATTGTTCTACCTACGTATTGAAGCTTACAAGGACATTCTAACACATAGACTGTGTATTCTTTTGTACATGTACATGTTCCTCTGATGTTTAGTGGGACTTTGTGGAAAGGTGTGTTGAAAAGGGTTTTATTTACTCCATATTGCCATGCCTTGCACTTACTACACTCCCTGAATCCTTGACTTCCTTTTAACCAACTTTCTTTGTTGGTCTCTATTGGATTACTCTTTACTACTTCTTTGTGCATTGATCTTACTCTGCTAAACATAAATCCTAATTTATGTGGTAAAGTGTGGCCTATTATTGGATCATTTTTGCCAGATAGCAGTATTTTCTCAAAAATGTCCTAATTGCTCCTTGTCAAGTGCTATAGGTGGGGATAAATCTTACATTTGCATCCTTCTCTGGTTTCTTTGCTTTGCCTTTTCCGAAAAGTGCCTCTTCCCTCTTTGTTTTTTCTATTGCTTTACATACTATATTCTTTGTGTATCCTCTGTTTAGAAAATGCGAGGCTATCTCTTGTTGTGCTTTCTCACATTCTTTCAGTTCACTACAGTTTCTACGCACTCTTAACACTTCGCCTTGCGGTATGCTATCAATCAAAGTTTTAGGGTGGAAACTGCTCACATGTAGAAAAGTGTTGCCTCTGGAAGGTTTTCTGAACATCTTAGTTTCTGACTTGTTATTGGTAATGGATACTGTTAAATCTAAGTAAACCACCTCTTTCTTACTAATAGAATTGGTGAAATGTAGGTTCAGATTATCACTGTTGATTTGATCACAAATTCTTGGGCGCTTTCTTCCGACCCTTTCCATATGAAGAAATGGTTGTCTTTTTGTACCTCACCCACAAAACTATGTTTTCATTCCATCTCTCTTCAAATTCGACTTGGAGCACTTGCTCCTCTCACCAGCCCATATGCAAATTTGCATAGCTGGGGCGAAGCAGTAGCCCATTGCGGTATCATGTAATTGCTTGCATACCACATTGTCAAATAGAAGATAATTATTTTTAAGGCACCACTTTGACATGTTAAGCAACATAAGAGTATGTTATAAAAGTGCTAAAAATCTTGCACTCAAAAAATGTAGATTAGCTCTTAATCCATCACTATGATTTATACTGGTATATAATGAGATTGTAGCCATAGAAATTAGTAGGAAACCTTCCTCACATGGCATATCAAATACCCTTTTTAAGAAGTCCCCAGTATCTTGCACATAAGAAAGCAGAATATTAACAAAATCCTTTAAGAAATTGTCTATTTATTTGGATGTGTTCTAAAAAAGACTGTAATTTGCGCTATTATTGGTTGACCTGGAGGTTTTGTCATGTTTTTAAGTACTTTTGGAATCAAATAAAAACATCGGCATCCTTGGATCATCTTTCCTTACAAACATGTATTCCTTTAGATTTAATAAGCCTTCATTATGCCATTCTATTAATGCTTTAATATAGTCTTTCTTGACCCCCATGGCTGCTCGAATAGTCATTTTTAGGTAGAGCTTTCCAGGCCTCTTGTATATACTTTAGTATAAACTTGTATGTGTATGTACTTTGTGGGCTCTGGAGATCAGCCCTAGGACTTGTCAGCTTCCGCTTAGGTATTTTTTTTCCTGTTGAACTGCCTCTATTTAACTGTCTTGATAGAAAACGACCAGTAGAGGTCAGTAAAATACCAGAATTGCGTTCTGCTTGTTCAACTGCCTCTATGTATTGGTCTTGATAGAAAATGACCAGTAGAGGTCAGTAAAATACCAGAATTGCTTCCTGTTGTGGGACTTTTTTAAAATGTATCTGGCAACTACCTCTATTTAACTTTCTTGATAGAAAACGACCAGCAGAGGTCAGTAAAATTCCAGAATCACTTTAGCATTCTCTAGATTCCAGTCCATAAAAATTGTCTTCGACAAGCACCCATAGACAAAAATATTTTTTCAAATCTTGTATTTTCAGTGAAATGACCACCGAAGGCCCTGATTTTATATTAAAAACAGAGCTTTAGACTATACCATTTCCAGAGGAAAGGCAATATTTCTCTCCATGTGTTCCCACACCTGGCGTGTCATGCAGTTTGGTGCTTACTTTCCCTCCATGTTAAACAACAGTAGATGTTTCAGCACCCAGGCTTATGTGCTGCATAGCTGAATACATATAAGGTCCCAAAGGCGAGACCGATTGCATTGCAAATGCTTGTTGTCATAGCATCCCTCATCATTTAATTGTTTATATGTCTCTTCCATTTATACCATGAGTGCCCACAATAAAATGTGCCCACTTTATCAGCTTTCTCACTACACATTTTTGTTGGATTTTTCATATTCATTTATCATACGCTCTTTGTCTAGTGTAATATTTTACTCGCTGTTTGTGTCTTGAGGTGTGTACATTTTTGATTTCTTGTGTCATAGACGCACAATAGAGCCAAAGATCTTGTGCCGCCCCCTTGCTTGTTTATTTAGTGCATGCTGGTGGTGCTGTCTGTACAAATCAATACTGACAAGCCTTTTATCCTGGGTAGGAATGCTTGAAGAACCTACAAAATGGCTTTGAGTTCAAACAAATTTCTATGCATTTTCGTTTGATGCGGAGACCATTTCTCACAAATTTTTAAATCCTTTAGGTGAGTGTCCTACCCCTATCCTGTCGACAGATTGCCATCCTTCGTCCACCAAGGTAAAGCCGCTAGCATGTTCAGACTCATCTGGATTACGTTGTCGAATGGTCCTTGCGTCTGAATCCATTGCTTGTCTAACTCTTCCTGTAGAGGCCGCATTCTGAGGAGGTAAAATGGAACTAGAGAAATGGCAGAGGACATCATCCCTAAAAGTAAAATGTGTAGGCGAACCAAAGCGGACTTTCTTTTCAGCAGCCTGTGCACCAACAGTTTGAGTCTCATTCACCTTTCCCGAGATAAGAATGCTTTGCCTTGAATTGTATCCAGAACTGCTCCCAGTACCATTATCTTCGTTGAAGGATTTATCAATGATTTCTGGTGAGTGATGGTAACATTACGTCGAAAAAAACCTAGTAAAAAAATGACTAAGGTGTAGCTCTACCCAGATATGAGCTAGCTTACATGAAAAGAAATGCACTGACATCAGAGCGCCTGGGTGGCACCTATATAGGTACCACAAACGTCACTTCTGGCACGGATGACGCCAATTATGCCATGTAGAGCGGAATGGTGCTATCTACCGGTGCGCAGGGCTACTGCTCATGAAAATTTTCCAGATCCAGTCTGACGTCTGGGGATAATTCTAATGTAAAGGATGTGCATCTAGAAGTCTCTATCATAGTTCATTTGAGAATTAAGAGTAAACAGTGGAACAAATCTGCAATTTTTTCCACCATTTAGCTGTTCCACAACTTTGCAAACCTACCTCTGCCAGAAAATCAAGTATCAGGAAGCCAAATATGATCTTGCTTTACTAAATTTGACTTACATTGGGTGTATTCCTCAAATAACTTCAACAGACACGAGAACACTTGGAATATCTGTTTTTACAGTAAAGCAATCAGATTCACTGTGTGCAGAGGGAGTGATGTACATCTGGTAAAAATACATAGCTGAGAAAAGGTATCAGATATAACCTTGTTTGAGGTTTTCAGCACCGCTGCCCAGGGCTGCTACTTAGAAGCAGCGGATCACTGTCAGCAAGCCTGGAAATGCAAATGTAACAGTAGGGAAAGGGTCCCTGGAGGAGATTAGGAGCCTGGAAATTATGAATGTGTCAGGCGAAGGCTTTCTGGAAACCCAGCTAAATTTCCTTGCAGGAAATAACCCAAGAGACATTTCAAGGTTACTGCAAAGGCTGTTTTTAACAGATCTAGTACAGAGTGTTGGAGCAGGTGTTTCTGAGTGCATTGCCCATAAGCAGCAGGTCAGTTCAAGAGCCCTCCAGTACTGTAAATGCAGTCCATCTAAACTGTGCTAAAAGTGCATTGTTAATGTGCAACCCAGTAGCCGACACTTTTATACCAGCTGTTGCTCTTCATCCTGCCTTTTGCCACCACTCTCCGGCTGTTTTAGCATTGAGGTGCTCACTCTTAAAATTTAGGGTATTTGAACTAATTATTTACCCCTTATCTACCAACATGATGCTTAAGGTTTGCCTTCCAGAAAGGGATAAGCCAGGACTTTAAGTGGGATGAAAAAACTGGGGGTTCTCTTAAAGGGGTGCGGCCAATGTATTTAAGGGTGTGGCTTAAAAACACGTGAGATAAAAATCTGTGCTTAGCATAGTGCGCCGCTCAACTTGTATTTTGCTATTTCTGTCATTGCATCCAGATATATAATACAACAAGTAATATCATGCCTACAACAAGTCAGGATTATTGGCTTTGTCAATGATTGTGAGTTACATAAGATAAATAGGAAGCAACTATGGCTTGTTAAATATAATATTGAAAAAGCTTCCACTTATAGCCCTGGTAACACCATAACGATGTTGCTGCTCCCGAGTTTCAAAAGCGAAAATGACTCTCTTTGAAAAAGGATTTCTCTTCCCCTACAACGCTCGTCTGGCTTGACTGCCATAACTTCTCCACTAGTGAGAAGTGGTCAGTGTGAGAGGCGGACATCCATGTACCTGCTGTCACTGCAGTCTGGAAAAAACCCAGACCGCGTGTGTCAGGGATCGAAAGAGAGCCCGATAGAGACCTGTTTCGAGGCTCCCTGTAAAAAAAACTGCCGGTGCTCAGCACAGGTGAGACCCGGCTCACTTAAAGCCCTGGGTAAACAATCTTAGGGGACAAACCGTAGACTGCCAAGGCTCTACCCCCTCAACATCTACCTGTCCGGAACGGAGCTCCATGAAGATCAGACTTGAACTGACTGAAGGCCCTCAGATTTCCTACGGTTTGAATTCACTTGCCTTGAGTACTGACATACCAGGCCAGATAACACTAACGACCTCCAGTGGTAGGACTGGAAAGAATTCTACATGTTTCGCATCTCTGACAGCTGCTCCCACTCAGCATTTAAAATCCGGTTCTTGCCAGTAACAGTGTTACACGAGCTAACTCAAATAAATCAATACATTTGGCAAGGCAAAGAGAATAAAGATACCTAACAGCATTCATCCATAATAATAAACAAAGTGTTCATGTCGCTAAAAACAATTCAGGAATGTTTTTCGTCCTTGCACATATGGTCTGTATAGGCGTGAAACAGCTCAACAAAGGTACGTAGAAACCTATCAAACAATGTTCCTGTGCACAGGCATAGGAAAAACTCCAGTCACACACAGCCTGTGGTCAATTTGAAAAGCTAAAACACCAGAAAAAACACACGTGCCAGATTTTCTGAGATTGAAACCCACTGCTGAAGCGGTCACTAAAGGTGGCAGTGCCGCTTCCATCATTCTTTTTCTTCCTCTGACATACTTCCTGCATCAGGCCAATTACTATGCTCAACACATCACGTATCCCCAAATAGATCTGTAATTCGCGGTGGAAATCCAGATACGTAAATTACATTTCGCTGTTTGTTTCAAATAAGCAGCATCCCACGTTTATGCAGAGACAGATAGATCCTAACATTTTACATGTATGGTGAGAGCAGCCCGCCCACTGCTCTTTATCTTTTGTATTCTGCTTTTGGTAGCCTAGCATTTCTAACAAAAAACACATTGCAAATGTCAGAATCTGATGGAAAATATATGAAAATAGGCTACTTGATTGACCTGGGTCAACTTGAGAGGTCCTATTTGTTTAGGCAGGAGATCTAGAACTAAATCTTAATCTGGTCATGCCACTGCCACACCAGTCATCTGGTCCCACCTCTCTGAATAATTCAACAAGAAACAAGTTGAAAGGGCTGGCTAGCCAACCTAAGCTCAGTCAGCCAAAACTACAGGTACAACCAGGTACTCCTGCTTCAAAACTGCCATTACCGTGCTCTCGGCCTTGTGGCATGTTTATCCATACTAATATTATAAAGAGAGAGCCCAACCCTTTGAGGCGGGTAATCTCAGTAACCACAGCACCAATCACAACACCCAATACAGCGTTGGAAAGGGCAGTTGCAGCAGAAGGACATAGGCTATGCAGACGGCCACCATATATATATATATTTTTTTTTGCAGAGTTTTATATAGCGCAAACTTGACCCAAACTGAATCAGGTATCAGAGCGCATTACATAGCATCAGTTACGTTACATGAGGACACACATTCATTTTTGTTAGGCACAGGGATATTAAGTGATTTGCCCAGAATCACAGAATGTTTGGCGTCGTTACCAAGACTCGAACCCAGATCCCCAGGTCCGAGGTCGAGCGCCTTAGCCGTTAGGCCAACTCTTCTATACATTTAAAAGGTAAAAGAACCGTGCCAGCAAAGCAGTCCATTGTGGGCGTGTCTGCGTTGTGCTGTGGGCGTGGGCTGGGGGCGTGACTAACGCTGGGGGCGTGTGGTACGGCCATTACATCGTGGGCTGTGGGCGTGTGCTGGGGGCGTGACAAATGCCGGGGGCGTGACAAACGCTGGGGGCGTGTGTCCGCCCTTCATGCCATGTGAGTTGTACATACAAGCGCCAATTACGTTGCTGCGCAGCATCAAGGGGTACGCTGGGGGCATGAGAACGCTGGGAGGCGTGTGTCCGGCCTTCATGCCATGTGAAAGCAATTGCGTCGCATCAAGGGGCACGCTGGGGGCATGAGAAATGCTGGGGGCGTGTGCTACGTTCCGCCCTTCATGCCATGTGGGTCGTACATTAATCCGAAGATCGTCTGCTGTGACCGTGTGCTGGGGGCGTGACAAACGCGTTCACCTGGAGGCCTGGTAAGTAACGTTACTGCAGCCTCTCCTGCGCGCTGTTACTGAACTCTCTCATTCAACGAAATTACACGCGCCTGCTACCATCAACCAGGGCTCTAGCCGGGCTCAGGTGGCGGATCAGTACACTAATTACACATGCCTGATAACATCAACCAGGGTTGCAACTGGGCCTCAAGCGGGGGAACACACGCCTGCTAACATCAAACAGGCCTGCATCTGGGCCTCAAGCGGGGGAACACGCAAATTAGCGTGTCTGCGGGGACAATTACTGCAGCCTCTCCTACTCGCTGTCACTCAACTCTCTCATTAAACGGATTTACCCACGGCTGATAACTCTCTCATTCAACAACATTACACGCGCCTGCTAACATCAACCAGGGCTGTAGCCGGGCTCAGGCGGCGGATCACTACACCAATTACACGCACCTGCTAACATCAACCAGGGCTGCAGCTGGGCCTTCTCCGTCCCTATTCTAATGAAACAAAAAATGTTGTCTACCGCGAGATTTTAAAATAAATTGCCCTTGCCAAATACACACATTACACACATTCTATTTCATACCCGGACAACGTCAGGACGGGCTGCTCGTTTACAATAATGGAATTAGAACAGTGCTCAGTGTACCTTATTGTACTCAGTTTTGCTTCTCTGCCCTGTGACTTCGCCCACATGTCATTCTTGGTTTTCTACTTGAAAGTGCAGGCCTCTCTATGACCACAGGAGTCTATGTCTTACAGCCGCTTTCATGCAGATCCTTGGTCTCATGATCACCCATAGATTCATACAACTGGGTCGAGGGTTTGACACTTTACAATGGGCTCAACAGCTGTTTAAGACTGATCGAAATATGTTTCTGGGTCCTAATGGCCCCTATACAACTACCATTTGCACATTGTTTTTCTAGTGGGGTCTTAATGATAGTTTGTAAAGTAAATGGGTGCTCACTTTTTTGGTGGCTTTGCACTGATCCCTGCAAAGCTGTTCACTTTATTTACTTCTCCTTTATATATTTTTTAATACAAATATCATAATTATGTACAATTTGTGTTACTTTGAAGTGTGCCCTCCTACAATTATTACAGAAACTCTTCTGTTCAGCCCTAAAAAGAATCATTCTTTTTGACGGAGAGCATCCACAGCTGTGCCTATAGTATTCAATTAGCCAGGATCCTCTTACTCTGGGGTTTGCCCTCCTTGTAGACATAAAATCCGCCAGCACATGCGAGCCAGTAGCCCACTACCTTGCAGAGTGTTGCAGGCTTGGGATATGACATGTCTGCAAATAGTGCCAACGCCCCTCTGATGTGGAAACAGTGCCACACTTGAACTGTAAATGTTTGTGCGCCTCTCACAATTAATAGCGAGCCTCACCAGCAGCCATTCTTTTATAAAAATATCTATAACTACTGGGCAATGAGCATCCTGGGACCAGTTTCAGGGCATCACTCATCATCAGCCAGGCTAGCTTGAATGCCAGGGTCCTTGCAGCATTGGTATGGTTGGAAGCTGGACCTATGGGACTACCAGGCTGGGACCATAGAGAAGTGTTTGCTTAACTGCACCACTTCGGTTTTGTTGCAGTTGAGCTTGAGACAGCTACTTTTCATTCAGTCTGCCATGCTGGACATAAATATAAGTTGGGATCGTGTGGTAGGCATGTTTTCTGAGAAGGAGAGTGTCAGTTGTGGATCATCTGCATATGAGACAATGTTGAGACTGTGTGCTCATACAATGGGGGTGAGTGGAGGCATGTAGACTTTGAAGAGGGTAGAACTGAGGAAGAAACCCTCAGCAATCTGTAGACGAGCTTGGGAACATCAGATAGGAATGGGGCGAAGCTGAACATTTGAGAATGTCCAGTAAATGAAGATCCATTATAAGATGGCTCCATGGATTTTGGCTTTGGGGAGTCTCTGGATGAGGATGAGATGGTCTTCAAGGCTGCTGAGAAGTCCAGTCGGACAAGTACTGTTGTGTCTTCCCGGTCAGTGATGACACATTTATCATCCATGGTGGCAATGAGGTCCATCTTGGTGCTGTGGCTGGGTCTGAAGCCTGATTGTAAACGGTAGAGGAGGAAGTTGGTCTTGAGGTAGCAGGTGAGGTAGGACTTAATCAGATTTTCCAGGACTTTTGCAGGGTATGGTAGGAGGGAGATGGCTCTGTACTTTGCTATGGTCATGGGGTCAGCTGAGGGATTCATGAGAAGGGGTAGTATGGTGGAATGTTTCCAGGTGTCAGGGAAGGTAGAGGAGGAGAGCGAGAGGTTGAGTATGGAAGTGAGCGGCTCGTAGATGGGTTCCTGTTCTTAAAAGAAGATGTAGTGGGGCAGGGGTCTGGGTAGCTCCAGATATTATGGATTGCATGGTGTTGGTGGGTGTTGGGGGTTACCGCAGGGGTGATTTCTGACCAGCAGTTCAACTGGAGGCCTGGCAACGTGCAGGACGCTGTGTCATGGAGATCATGTGATGCAGGATTTAGTTGAGGAAACAAGTTATAGTAGATGGTCTTGATTTTCATCTTGCCAGTGGATGGACAGTGTGTTGCATATATCCTGTGAGGGGGTGATAGCCGTGGAGCTTGCAAGCAGGAATGTGAACTGAGGATGGCAAGGATCCTTTTTTTTTTTTTTTTTTTTATTGAATATTGGCAGAGCAAGAAAGCCGCATTTACATCTTGAAATACACAAATCAGGTGCAGTCAAATATAAGCAGAGGTTACAATGCTTTCTAGGTATAAAACATAAGAGGAGGGTCCATCTTTCATTGTTTTTCTTATTTTAGAGAAAACTAACGACAACAACAACTCAGGTGTACATCAGGACAGACAATGGGAAAGACAGGTTCAACAGAATGCATGTATAGAGGCAGATAAATACATCGTTATTCCAGAGCATGGTCGGGATAGCAAGCATACAGTATCCCCGGCAATGGCGACTATATGGGCAGAGGCCCGGATGCAATTTGCAAAGCAGTTATCGAAGGCCAGGCAATCAGCCCCTATGCATTCGGCAGTGGTGCATACTATTGCGGTCATGTGCGGGACAAACAGACTGAACCGGACAAGCATGGCAACCCCCCCGCAAGTCATGTGTTTCAAGTCGGGCTGCTAGGAGGCGTCACGAGTGGAGACTGTTCGCCCTGTGACCACTGCAGAAAGGGTTCCCAGATGTCCCTCGGGCGCGCAGCAGCAGGCATCAATTCCCAATAGGACCCCAGTTGAGCATGGCCATAGGTCACATCAGAAAGCCAGTCTTTCAGTCTTGGTTTGGATTTGCGCCCCCATGAGATAGCAACTCGCCTCTTTGCATATAGCAGTAGTAGTGCATGGAGTTTACGGTGCGCAGGCGCTGTGTCTGCAACCCAGCCCAGGATGCCTAATAACGGCGATGGGGCGTCATTCCTCCCAAGAATTTGGTTTATTGCTCCGAATATTGCAATCCAATACTCAGAGAGCGCGGGGCATTGCCAAGCTACATGCAGGAAGGAAGCCCCCTCCGCCCCACACTTCCAGCATCCATCATCGTCTCTGAGGCCCATGCGATGTAGGGAAACGGGAGTGCGGTAGAATCTGTGCAGGAATTTAAAGTGCACTAGCCTGAGTTTATAGTTAGGGGATAGCACTGACAACTGCCCACAACAGAATGCCCACTGCTCATCCGTTAGCGGTTCCCCGAGGTCATCCCCCCACAATTGCTGCGATTTGGGCATCATCAAGGGGGATTGCTCCTGCATGGAGTTGTAGAGCCTAGTTACAAGTTTTTTACGGGACGCCCTGGCGAGTATGTTCTGCAGCGCAGCTAGTTGCGGCGGCTCTTCCGGGAAACAGCCTCCTAGCGCCTTGCATGCAGCTCTGAGTTTGTGGTATGTGAATTTATCAGCGAATGTTATGGGGCTCTCCGGTGTTTCCGGGGGCATCTCCAAGAACCTGCCATCCGGGTATATGTCTGAAAACGTGCGCAGGACTGTACCAGCAAGAGATACATCACCACTGTTGGACTCCAAACAAGGGAGCATTGGGTTACGTTTAAGAGGTATAGCAGGTGCATAGAGCATGGGGATGGAGGACCGTTTCAGCAGCTCCCTCCAGGACCATCGAAGCATGTCCGCCGTGTTTACATCCTGTGTAGGCCTCGGTGCCTTGTGATAGAGTGCCACAGTGAGAGGGAGCGGAGAGATCATGTCCGCCTCTACTGCCACGTGCGGCTGGTAAGGCGTGGGGTAGATCCAAAAGTGCAAGTACTGGGCCTGCGCGCAGAGCGCATACAAATGCATGTCTGGTGCACCTAGCCCTCCCTGTCGCAGCGGAAGCGTCAACAGAGCCCAGGAGACCCTGGCCTGGCCCTCCGCCCAAGCAAGAGCCAGCAGGCTGGATCGCAAGCGTGAGAAGAAGTGTTGCGTCAAGGGGATTGGCACATTAGCAAACAGATAGAGAAATTTGGGCAATACAATCATTTTCGCCAATGCAATTCGGCCTGCCAATGAGAGAGGAAGCTTGGACCAGATCGCCACCCTACCCTCCAGCCACATGATAGCCCTGCCAAAGTTCAAGTTCCAGAGCTCTTGCAGGTTTCTGCTCACCCAGACTCGCAAGTATTTTACTTCCTCCGCTTCCCATCTTAGGGGGTAATCCGAATGCACCTCTGTGGTGTTATCGGTGAGTGGGAATATGACTGATTTAGACCAGTTGATGGTGATTCCAGACAGGCCACCAAACTTAACGAATTCGCGGAGTAATGGGTTTAAGTTGTCAGTCGGTTTACGTACATATAGAGTCACATCGTCCGCGTACATGGAGACCAGGAGGCTACGGGAGCTGAAGGCGATACCCCTTGCCGTGTGGTGTTGGCGAAGCCGAGCCGCCAGCGGCTCCATAGCGATGGCAAATAAGAGGGGGGATAATGGACATCCCTGTCTGGTACCTCTGGATATCGGAAAGGGCTCTGAGATCCTGCCGTTCAGTCTCAATCTAGCTCTAGGGGCGGTATACAATAAGCGAATTAGGTTAATGAATAGAGGGCTGAATCCCATTCTTGTTAAAATGGTGAAGAGGAAGGACCATTCCAAAGAGTCAAAGGCTTTTGTAGCATCAAGGAACACCACAGCAGCCTGGGTGTCGGGATGGAGATAGTGTAACGCAGAGAAGACCGTTCTCAGATTGTGTGTGGTGGAACGTCCTGGTATAAAGCCCGACTGATCAGGTAGAGCCACATAGGGCAACAGGGGTTGCAAGCGATCAGCTATGATCTTAGCGTAGATCTTAACATCCACATTGATGAGGGACAGAGGGCGGTATGAATCCACATATTTATCATCCTTGTCAGGCTTGAGGAGCGTGACGATCAATGCCTCCCTCATCGAATCAGGCAGGATCCCCACATCTTGCGCCTCCACAAAGACGGCGTGTAAGCGGGGGGCCAGTTCCTCCGCGTAGGTTTTATAGAAGGCGGCCGTAAGTCCATCCGGACCAGGCGCCTTGCCCTGGGGCAGCGCTTTAATGGTGTCAGCAATTTCCTTCACCGTTACTGGTTGATCCATGTACTGTCTGTGCGCATTGTTGAACCATACCAGAGCTATGGATTCCAAAAAGGCCTCGAGTGTTTCGCCCGAGGTAGTGAGAGTGGATTTGTACAGTGTGGCGTAGTACTCAGTGAAAGTTTTCATTATCTCCCCCTGGTCTGTCAGTGCCTTCCCTGTGTGATCTATAATAGTGTGTACCCTCGTCGGTGTGGGGATTGGGCGAATCAGCCTGGCGAGTGTGCGGCTTGGTCTATCCCCCTCCCCATATCTGCGGGCTTCGGCTTGCTTCCCCAGGAATTTGAGCTCGCGCTGCGCTTCTTCAGTGAATTCTAGTAGTTTGTCCTTAATCTGGCCCGCCAGTGTGGGTGTAGGAGACGCACAGAAGTCCCGGTCAAGGAGCCGCAATTCTCCCTCAAGTCCCGCCAGTGTGCCTCTGATTGCCTTCAGGACTCCCGCCCTACGCGCAATGCACTTCCCTCGAATGACCACCTTAAAAGCATCCCACAGCACAGCATCTGTCGCGACCGTACCAGTGTTAGTGTCAAAGTACTCTACAATGTCCTGCCGGATGTCTGCAGTGAACGCCGCATCCAGGAAGGCATCCGGCGGGAGGCGCCAGGAAAAGGCACTTCGCTGATTTTCCGGGATTGTCAATTCTAGTAGGCATGGGGAGTGGTCAGACAGGGACCTGGCCAGTATGTCCACTCGTGTGGTCCAAGTGGCTACATCAGCCGAGACTAACCAAAAGTCCAGTCTAGACCAGGCCGCATGATGTGCAGATATGCATGTGCCTACCCGAGCATCCACATTTCTCGTTCTCCACACATCCAGCAACAAACCGTCACACATGATATCTGACAAGGCCTGGCGAGCGTTTGGGTGCATGGGTCTAGATGCGCCTTGTCTATCCAGTGTCCCGTTTAGCACAACATTAAAGTCGCCACCCCAAATTACAGTGGAGCAGCCAGTAATATCAATCTTTGCCCAGACCTCCCTGAAAAAGCCCGGGTCATCCACATTTGGGCCATACACGGCAACCAGTACCACCTCTCTACCCAGCAGGATCCCATGCAAAGCTATATATCTCCCAGCTTCATCCAGCACTGCTGACGTTGTCCTCCAATCCACGCCTCGGCGCAGCAAGATAGCTACCCCTCTGGCATAGTTAGAGTAGATAGCAGAGTATGACAAGCCCCACCTGGAGTGCTTAAGTCTGGGGGAACAGGAGGAATTGAGATGCGTCTCTTGTAGAAAACAGATGTCTATTTTGTGCCTAGTGAGGTAGCTGTGCATGAGCCTTGATTTTCTGTGATCTCCCAGGCCTCTAATATTCCATGTTAGGAACCGGGTTACTTCCATTTAAAATATTGAGTCAGTTGGCATACACTTCCCACCCGACCTGCAACATGCATTCTGAAAATGAACAGTACGTATACATTGCAATGCGTCCAATAGTACACCCAGAAACACCCAACCCAACCCCACCCCCCACCCACATCAACCCCCCAATCAGGTTGCGTCAATACCCCCCCTAACGCGCCAGGTCTAATCACCAAAAAGGCGCAAAAACAGTAGATCAACAGCATAGTGGGAGACACCCCTCGGAGGCATGGCATCCCGAGCATACACCCCTGTTTGCACAGGGTGGCTGCATTAATTAAGCTATTTCAGCAAATGTCAAAACAGAAGAAGAGAAAAATACGCTTCTACCCTCCCAGTCACTCACTTCTATGCAGATAACACAAACTGAGATCATATCAGTGCATGTGTTCCCAAATCAACGCAGACAGGCAGTTGGGCTACAACTAACAGTGACCACATGGCCCCACAGGGCCGTCCTCTAATCGTTGTCACTTAGCTGGTTCGCAGATTCAGTCCCAGTGTCCGACCTCCTTCCTGGTCTGTGTTTGCATATGTGTTTGGCAAACTTCAAAGCAGATCCTGCATCCAGGAAATGATGTGATGTGCCCTCATGTACCACCTTGAGCTTCGCCGGATACATAAGAGAGTAGGGGATCTGTGCTTGGAGCAGAATTTTTTTAGCAGGCAGGAACTCTTTGCGCGCCGCCTGGACCAGGGGCGTGAAGTCGGGGTAGAATGATATGGCGTTGCCCTTGTGCGATATTTTCCCCTTTTCTCTGGCCAGTCTCAACACAGTGTCCCTGTCCTGGTAATTCAGCAGTTTGGCCAATATCGGTCGCGGTGGGGCCCCCAGAGGTGGTTTCTTCCCCAGCGTCCTATGAGCCCTTTCCACAGTGAAGACAGGAGACAGATTGGGATCAAAGAGTTCATGCAACAAGTCAGACACGAATGTTTCCATCTTACCCATAGCAGTCGTCTCCGGAACGCCCGTGATCCGGACATTGCATCTCCTGGACCTCGCCTCAAGATCATCTGCTTTGGCGCTGAGGGCGTCCAGTCTCTTCTCCAGATTGCTGATGTGCGCCTTGGTTTCCTGTTGAAATTCACAGCACTCCGTGTGCCGATTCTCAAGTACATCAATGCGCGTCTCGTGGGTGGCCACTTGCGTCCTTACTCCGTCTAGCTGAGCGGCCATGCAGTCGAGTTTTGCGTCTATGCCCTTCAAGCTGGTCCGTACTTCCAGAAGCAGGGCAGGCACATCTATGTCCTGCTGGGGACCTGCATCGTGACCTCCGGACGCAGTAGCCTCATGCTCCGCCTGCTTGGCTGATTTTTTCTGCTGCTGCTCAAACGTGAGCCTGGGTTGGCGAGGGTCCCCTTTCCCCATGATCGACTCGCAGCAGATCAGTGCGCACTGGTGGCCGGCGGGGCAGTACAAAACAAAGATCACCAGCTCCTTCTAGGATTATGAGCACAAATGAGGGCACAGAGTCCCAAGTCCACGGTATATGGGCTGTTAGGGACAGGGCTATCTGCTGGTAGTACTTTGCGTAGGTGGCGCAGTTCACACTTCCCAGCCCGGAGGACGTCAGGCACCAGGCGATGTATGGGTGTGTAGCGACGTGCGAGCCCAGGCAGACAGGGCCCGTCACCACAATGTCAGCCCAAAGCTGGTCTGGAGGAGCGTAGCTTCCCGTGAGGCCCTCGCCTAGATATTGTGTAAAAAATTCTTTATCTTTTTCTGTGTTCCTGCTTTGATCCGCCTCATGTGATGTCCAAACAATGGCCGGGACACTGGAGCAGATAGATGTCAGAGCACTCTAATGTTCAAGAGCACACTATATTGTTGAGTATCTAATCTGGGGCACACGGCTCTGGAGCTCCCATGAAGCTGGACACAGTGGGGAGACGAGCGCCGGCAGCACATCCAAGGGGCAGTGGTCAGGCGGGTCCAGCCGGCAGCGGCTCAAGCAGTGGCGCGCCAGCCTCGCATAAAATGGCGGCCGTCAGCGCCGATGCAACGGCCGGCCGGGACCTCCTCCGTGCCGGATTTTCGGCAGGCACCCACCGGGAAGCCTACCTGATGACAGGGCACAGGTCGCGCCAGGACCCTTCCGCTCCGGCGGGGATGTGGGTGGCAGGAGAATCCCGCCGACCGCAGCAAACGTCGGCGTGTCAGGCCTCCCGCGCCGCGTCCTCGATTAGAGCTCCGACCCCCACTCCGTCCTCCAGGTCCGACGGGTGTTCCTCGCGGCGGGGACGGCGGAGATGTTCTCGGGACGCTGCCGGCACCCCACAATGCCGATTTTCAAGTCGGGCACGTCTCAGCCTCTCAGCAGTCTTTTCGCACCGGTAGGGAGTGCGAACATTAAGAAATAGCAGGATTAATGAAGGATCAACACGGCAGCCGGCGGAGCTCGCTTTTTAGGCGGCCATCTCGCTGCTCGCTCGGCCACGCCCCCGGCAAGGATCCCTTTGGCGGAGTTCTCATCGTTCCGTATGTGGGATGAAAAGCTAGCTGTTTGGTGGTGTTGAGGCATTCGTGGTATGTCCTGAGGGTCAACTGGAATAAGGCTCTGTCTGTAGTGTAGTGTTTGGGGCACCATGGGTCATTGTAGTTGTTTGAAGTGGTGTTTCGCCAATCTGAGGTCTTTGCGGTACCAGCTAGTATGGCCTGGGTTTGGAGTCGGTTTGGTCTCAGACAAGAGTCGACGCAAGTGATTATCCATTCATTGGTATTAGAGATAGTGTGGGTTAGGCTGGAAGTGGGGGTGGGGGGAGGCAGGGAGAGGGCTAAGTGCCAGTAGTGCAGAGCCGCAGTTGTTATCAGAGATTTTGGTATATTGCCAGTGGGTGGTCCACAAATTGGCAGGTTTAGCCTGGTTGGGTAGTTGAATGTTGAATTGAATTAGGTAGTTGTTGGTGGGTGTGGGTGTTCACATAGATGTTCGGAAAGCAGGCGAAGATGGTGTTGAAGAGATGGCCTGCTTAGTGGGTGGAGACGTTAACTCAAGTAAGGCCCAGGATCCTGGGGTCTTTTAGGAGTTTGCCAGAATTTGCATTCAGCTGGTCCTCAAGATAGAATCTGATGTCACTGAGCAGGATCTGGTGTTCAAATCTAGCATCCATGGGGTGATGAGGTAAGTGAGGGCAGGGCTCAAGTTGGGTTCTGGGCCAAGGCGGTCAATAGAGGAGGGTGCCACCTATGATGGTGGTGTTGGGGATGTTGATTTTGAAGGTAAGTGTTCTAGACAGTTATTGCTGACAGCATGTGGCAGTGCAGTTGATGTTTTCACAGTGTATCATGGCTATGCCACCTCCTGGTTTGCTGACACTATTGTGTTTCATAATTTTGTAGCGATGCTATGTATGGGACCATTGAGGGGGTGAGCCAGGTTTCCATGAGTAAGAGTAGGTCGGTGAAAGGTCCCAGCCTTTAATGGTGTGCTTGACCAGAGACCAGGTGTTGAGGAGGAGACAATGAGGTTGTGGTGTGTTTTGGACTCCATGGTACTCACAGCGGGTCCCAAGGATTGGGTCGAGTGTTGAGTGTTGTGCGAGAATTTGTGGGTAGTGCAGGAGAAATAGCAAATGGGGCAAAGAAGGCTGTGATTGGGTGACTCTGACACAGAGTGGGGAGTGTTGCCTGGCTTTAAGGGAGAGGAGCATGTGAACCAAGCAACATCCCTTGGGGCCAAGAAGGATGAGTGGAGGACTAGGGGTTCTTGTGCTGGGTGCAGCTGAGGCATGGACGGGTGCAGATATACTTGCCTTTGGTGCACCACAAGCACATCAGCGGCACGCCAGCAGCATGCTTGCCGCGAGCGTTCGCAGTGTTTTGCCATTTGAAGGTCAGAGCAAGGAGGAGGAGGAGATCTGGAGGGTGGTAGGTGGGGCAAACAGAGCACTGGGTCGGGTGGTAAGATGGCTGCATGAGTGGGAAAAATGCACAGAGACGAGGCAGAGGGAGAAAGAGGTAAAAGGCAGAAAAAGAATACAGGTTGGTAAAAAAGAGGAGCACAAAATGGAGCAAAGAACAAAGCAAAAAACAGAGCAAAACATGATATTGAAAGAGAGTGGAAAACGAGTGAGAAAGGGTGAAAGAGAGACACAAAGCCTGCAAGAGAGAGGCTACAAGAGAGAGTGCAAAATGTGTAAAAATCGGGAAAGGAGGCAAAAAAGCAATGAGCAACAAGCATTGGCATAGCCAATAGGTCTCGCATTTGGGACCTTGTAAGTGTTTAGCCATGCAACAGTTGGTGTTGTTGCACCAAGGATATTATGCTGCGTAACTAAATACTTCTAGGGTCCAAAAAGCGAGACCTAATACTATGCTAATGCTTGCTTGCTTTTTGTTGTTGTTTTGTTTAAGTTGCTAGATCTACAATAGCTGGACATGGTTTTTGTTAACAGTTCTTTGCATCAAATGAACTTTGGTTGTAGGAAGCAGTCATTCCCGGGGGTTTGGGGGCTTCCTAGTTGTGCGCATGCGCCGAAGTTTGCAAATGAGAAAAAGCCTGGTGCAGGCGCAATTTACAAGTGTGGAGTGAGTGAGCCACAGGCAGCATGACTCACTTACACTGGAGTTCATGCACTGCATACTCAGCATGGTTTAAGGAAACTCGACCCACTCCCTCCCAGGCATCGAACACATATTTACCAAGAAACTCTGAGAAGAGCCTGCCTCCTGCACTGACAGCTGGTGGTGTGTGGTCCTGGAGAAAGTGTGCACTGACAGCTGGTGGTGTGTGTGCCTGGTGAAAGCATTCACTGACGGCTGGTGGTGTGTGTGCCAGATGAAAGTGTGCACTGACTGCTGGTGGTGTGTGTGCCCGGTGAAAGCGTGCACTGACGGCTGGTGGTGTGTGTGCCTGGTGGAAGCCTGCACTGACGGCTGGTGGTGTGTGTGCCTGGTGGAAGCCTGCACTGACAGCTAGTGGTGTGTGTGCCAGGTGGAAGCCTGCACTGACGGCTGGTGGTGTGTGTGCCTGGTGGAAGCATGCACTGACGGCTGGTGGTGTGTGTGCCTGGTGGAAGTGTGCATTGACAGCTGGTGGTGTGTGTGCCTGGTGGAAGCGTGCACTTACGGCTGGTGGTGTGTGTGCTAGGTGAAAGCGTGCACTGACGACTGATGGTGTGGGTGCCTGGTGAAAGCGTGCACTGACGACTGATCGTGTGTGTGCCTGGTGGAAGCAGGAGCATTCAGGGTGATAGAAGACACAAATGAAACTGACGAAGAGGGAGGGGGGAGTGCGAGCAGAGGAGCATGAGTCACAGCTAGAAGACACAAATGAAGCTGACCAGGAGGGAGGGGGAAAAGGGAGGTGGGTAGTGCAAGCAGAGGAGCCTGATTACAGCAATAAAAACAAAGATAACAGCTGTGCACATGCACAAGCTTGTCAACGCAAGCTGTAGGCCAGCAAAAGCCTCTGGTGGCGCTTTTAAAAGCCACCTACTAAATGTCTCAGGTGAGTCCTAAAAAAGGGGCAAAGAGGTAAAAGAGCGAAAAGGGCGACAAGACCGAAGAGTGAAAACAGGTGAAAGAGCAAAAATAGGCAAAATAGTAAAGCGTGAAAAGGGACAATGGGGCTAAAGAGCAAAAATAAGCTAAAAGGGGGCCACAGAGGCAAAGCAGGAGGTGTGAAAGGGGTTGGTCGGAGGACCGGGCACGTAGGAGCTGGATTTGCCACAGAATGTCAGGCGGTCAGACAGTGCCAGGCAGCACCATCTCATCGTATTAGGAAAAGTCTCCAATATCAATGACTGCCCATTGATAAGCTATCACGAAGCTGTGTGGCCCCCTGAACAACAATCTGACCTCACCAAAAACTAGAAAGAGTTGCAACATGATAAATTAAAACTGGGTCCATATAAATGTTCAGTGGAACTATGTTTAATGCAATGTATGTGACAAGGAAACGATGCAGACTAATATTAGTGCAGATCTGCAATTAGCACTGTAGTATCCTATTCGGGAGTATACGTCTAAGCTTTCTACTCATAACGCTTGGCACATACATATCAAAAAATATATGTGCAGTAAATTTGCTAGATTGAAATAAAAGAATAGTTACCTTTCAAACTCAATCTAGCATTCATGTGTGTACACACCTATGTGATGCTTCACAAAACACTTGTAATTCACAACATGCATAGTTCACGCTTGTGCAAGGTAATACATTATGAGGCTGTGGTTGATTCACAAAGATTTCCGCTAAGAAGTGTGCAACTTAAAAATGGTATAATTTATCAGTAAATTTGGATTGTAGTCCCTAAAAGTACTGACTTGCGCTGTTTGTGAAATACCTTACATCTGAATGCTGTATTACAGCCGGGGGGGATGGGTAATTCCACCAAGAGCTCACTAAGAATGAGTAATTATCGGTAGCATCTGTTATCATGGGTCAAATTTCTACAATCATTCGTAAATTTTGTCCTAGACTGTCACATGAGATTTCAGCTACTTTTAGCAGATGAAATATACATACTAATATTATAAAGAGAGAGCCCAAACATTTGAGGCAGGTAATTTCAGTAACCACAGCACCAATCACAACACCCAATACAGCGTTGGAAAAGGCAGTTGCAGCAGAAGGACATAGGCTGTGCAGACGGCCACCATAAATATATATATATATTTTTTTTTTTCAGAGTTGTATAAAGCGCGAACTTGACCCAAACTGAATCAGATATCAGAGCGCTTTACATAGCACCAGTTACGTTACATGAGGACACACAACCATTTTTGTTAGGCACAGGAAGATTAAGTGATTTGCCCAGAATCACAGGATGTTTGGTGTCGTTACCAAGACTCGAACCCAGATCCCCAGGTCCGAGGTCGAGCGCCTTAGCCGTTAGGCCAACTCCTCTATACATTTAAAAGGTAAAAGAACCGTGCCAGCAAAGTAGTCCCTTGAGGGCGTGTCTGCGTTGTGCTGTGGGCGTGGGCTGGGGGTGTGACTAACGCTGGGGGCGTGTGGTACGGCCATCACATTGTGGGCTGTGGGCGTGTGCTGGGGGCGTGACAAACACTGGGGGCGTGACAAACGCTGGAGGCGTGTGTCCGCCCTTCATGCCATGTGAGTCGTACATACAAGCGCCAATTACGTTGCTGCGCAGCATCAAGGGGCACGCTGGGGGCGTGAGAAACGCTGGGAGGCATGTGTCCGGCCTTCATGCCATGTGAAAGCAATTGCGCCGCATCAAGGGGCACGCTGGGGGCGTGAGAAATGCTGGGGGCGTGTGCTACGTTCCGCCCTTCATGCCATGTGGGTCATACATTAATCAGAAGATCGTCTGCTGTGGCCGTGTGCTGGGGCGTGACAAACGCGTTCACCTGGAGGCCTGGTAAGTAACGTTACTGCAGCCTTTCCTGCGTGCTGTTACTGAACTCCCTCATTCAACAAATTTACACGTGCCTGCTACCATCAACCAGGGCTCTAGCCGGGCTCAGGCGGCAGATCAGTACACTAATTACACGCGCCTGATAACATCAACCAGGGCTGCAGCTGGGCCTCAAGCGGGGGAACACGCGCCTGCTAACATCAAACAGGCCTGCATCTGGGCCTCAAGCGGGGGAACACGCAAATGAGCGTGTCTGCGGGGACAATTACTGCAGCCTCTCCTACTCGCTGTCACTCAACTCTCTCATTAAACGGATTTACCCACGGCTGATAACTCTCTCATTCAACAACATTACACGCGCCTGCTAACATCAACCAGGGCTGTAGCCGGGCTCAGGCGGCGGTTCACTACACCAATTACACACGCCTGCTAACATCAATCAGGGCTGCAGCTGGGCCTTCTCCGTCCCTATTCTAATGAAACAAAAAATTTTGTCTACCGCGAGATTTTAAAATAAATTGCCCTTGCCAAATACACACATTACACACATTATATTTCATACCCGGACAACGTCGGGACGGGCTGCTAGTCTGGTATAAACTGAATAGATCTGCAGTCTTCCTGCACATCTGATAATTACAATGGTGGCAGTAGCTGTTTTTACTGAACCATGGCAATTAAATGGCAATACTCTATGAGGTCCTGAGCATACAACATTTTTGCCCCAATATTTTCTTGCGCTTTTCTTAATACAGGTGATCCTTGAGTTCCTTCCCTGTAGTTTTTTCACATTAGTAACAATGAAGTTGTGTCGAGACCCTTTAATGTCTCAAATTAAATCCTCTGCCTCTAAATCGACTAGATTGAACATCATCTATAGTCCCCCGGATGGGGCAACCTTCCACTTGTTGAACACTGTAAAGAACAAATCACCGCTCGCTGATTTTGACGAACATCAGCGACATTTTCATTGGTGACTTCAGTCTTCAATGGAAGATTCCTAAACACTCTTCTTTCCGATCTTTCTCGTCCTTTCTGAGCGAACACGACTTGACACGACACTTCCTAAAACGCATTCACCTTAAAGGTGCTAACTTTGATCTGATCATTGCAAGAATGTACTTTCTCCGAGTTAAAGACACATTCCAGTTGAGTGGTCTAATAAGAGACCCTAAATTCTGACCACTGAAACTAGTAATCTCAACCTCAAAATTCGCAAAGATGTTGCTACATGATTTAACTTCTTTCTCGCCCATCCTACAGAAAATCAAGATGTGATGCAAGCTACTCATACAGGCAATGACAATATTGCAGTTATCTTCAATAAAAAGGCACCATTCAAGGACAAAATAACCGAGAGTAAATACCTGACTCACGATTGCAAAAATTAACGAAATGAAGAAAAACAGTGCTTCAAACCAACAGAACGTGTAGGGAGAAAGCACCATCCACGGGAATTTGAATTTCCTCTGCAGTGCTAGAAGACCTTACAAACAACCCTTTTTTAAAGCGAAATCTCATTCTATTAAATCTTAGATTGACATGGCAGTAAACAGACCCAGGATGCATTTTGAGGTAGCCAAAGCTGCCACAAATCCTACTCCCATTCCTAACTGAAATTAGACTGGAAGCAAACTATATGAACTTCAGGAAGTATTTGAAAACCTGGCTCTTTAAACAAGTTTACAGTCAATAATCAGAGCTGTGCTGCCTTCTTTACCCTAGTGCCAAGAAGCCTATGGTGACGTGAACTTTAAATGTTTGTTATAATATAACATAATAGAGGCCACCAGGATACGAAATATGAAGAACTTTCATTTTTCTTTGATACCAAGGTCAAAGAGATCAACTTATTCCTCTCACTCCAAACGAACTTTCCAACCTCCATTGTTTGCAAATCATCACTGTGCATTTGGTCAACCTTCTGAAAACTACCTGTTGTGGAACATCTGCACAATGTTTCCAAATTAAGTTCTTCGAATCATTTCACTACCCCTACACTAGCCATTCTAGCTGAAGGAATGCAATATGTTGTTGCACCTTACTAGCTCAACCTTATAAATTAATCCATAACTGCAGGAGTATTTCCAAACTGCCTCTGAACTGGGCAAGTTTCCCCCTTCTAAAATAACTCCCTGTTCAGGTTTACCTTAACAACCACCATTCAATTACAGGCCTATCTTCTCTGGCTAAATTCATAAAATCTTTGTCAGCAGCCAACTCAAAGAATTCCTCCATGCCAACAATTGTCGTCGCCATCCAGCAGATTATTGATGATGTTTTCTGTATCCTCGACAATGGGGAGCCTTTTCTGTTGATTCTGACTGCTCTCAGCGGTATTTGACAATCACTCACAACATCCTTATCCACACGCTACCAGAATGCATGGGCATTTGAGGAATAGTTCTGAACTGGTTCACGTCTTAGGTAGTTAACTAACTGCAACTGATAAAAATCAACTGCTCAATAACCGTCTTTCTGTTTCTTAACACGTTCATAAGGCTCAGTTCTTGTTCCTGCCATCTTCAATCACTATCCCAAACTCTTGGGTGACATCATAAATTAATCTGGCATCTCTTACCATGAATGTGCCTATAATACCCAGCTATATTTAAAAAAACTAGCATCGCTGGATGACATCACCATACTAGACTTTACTCTAGGCACATTTACTATTGGATAACCACTTATCAATGTAACCTTAATCCCCAGAAAACAGAGTTCCTACTGATCTCTTCACACACATAATCCATGTCGGTGCAACAATAGCTGGAACACATCAACATCTTAGACTGTGTTCTGACCCCCACTGAAAATGCCAAATCACTTGGCTTCATTCTTGATAAAAGACTCAATCTCCACAAGCATGTCTTCATGATGGTCAGAAATGAGAACCTTTGGTTTTTCTCAGAAATGAGAACCATCAGCTCAGACGTATGGAAGGGATTTGATGTGTTTTGTTTGATTACTCTAGATCTATGCTGATTAGCTTCTTCACTCTCAGGTTGTACAACTGAATACCGATCCCAAAAATATCGACTAACAATATTGAGGGATAAATTATAGAAAAGTAAATACACATAGGGAAGTATATATTTACTATTCCTAATTCCATGTCCATGTACCTTGTGTGTCTTACCTATATCTGGATCTTTTTTCAAGATATTCCAGTATTTCGTTAATGTCTTTTGTATCTTGTAACTTTCTTTACTATAGCTAAGTATCAACCGTGGTTGATCATCAGTGTCGTTTCTTGTTGGGCTTCTGTTTTCTGTTCCGCAATCTTTTCCCTTGTCCTCTCTTTTTACCTTTTCTTTTTTGCATACTAATGTTTCCGCTCTTGTTTTTTGTCTTGCTTTTATTTCACCTCTCTTGATATCTGCAAATTTGTATCCTCGTTGTAAGAAGCGTGTTTCCGTCTCTTTAAACAGCGTGATAAAGTTTGTTGAAATTTGAAAAAAAACATTAAAAAACATATAAAAAACTACTAGTCCCATAATGCACTATGAAAGGCATCAATGTGTGTGTATATAAAGGGAAAGAGAGGAAGGACCAATGTACCATACTACAGTGATCAGGAACTACGGTTCGAAAGGCGTAGGGAGAAAGTCACGTTTGTGAAATAAAATTATTTTGAATTTACCAAGAGGAGTGCCGTGGAATTACTCTTGTGAGAGATATTTGCGAGACCATCTCCTGGTCTCGACGCGAGCACCAACTGAAATAGTGCTCCCTCTGTGCAGGACAACTTGAGTAGTGATTAACACATATATATATATGTACCCTGGACGCCTTCTGAACTGTAATGTAACTATTTTGACTCACATTTAATGAATTTATTCACACTTTGCACTTTATATTGTAGCACTTTCTTGCCATCTGGATATATAAAAAAATACTTTGCACAAATCTTGCAATTTTGCACAACAATCAACTGTACTGTATACCCTATACATTGACCTAGATGTCAGTGTGGTTAATTTCATATAAACCCATGAGTCATTTATATCATTAGGACATGGTTTAAGTGAAAATATTTATAGTTTTAACTTTTATATGTCATTTGGAGGTTTTTAGTAAATATTGATTAACTATTGTCATTTAATGTTTATATATGAAATTTTTGACTTGTATTGTGGTTTATTAACTTGGGGTTCTAGTTTGTATTTTACAGACAAGTGTACAGAAGCATATTTACATTGATTTAATATGTGATATGTTGTGCAAATTAATAGCATTTAAGCGGTAATTTGAATTGTGTGGGAGTTACATTATGAAACTATAGTAACTTTTCCATTTCCATAACATGTGATGGCGATTATGCACTTTAAATGGGTGGCTAGCCCTCGTGACGATGTCATGTGAACAAGGCTATCTCTAGCCGAAACGCGTCGTGGCGGACTGGTGCTGGGTTTGAACTTAATAAAATAACTTTGCACCTTGATTTGGGTCTCGCTGGTTCCTGTTCGTTTGTGCGGTCAATTGCAGCGCTTGTGGACATCTGGAACTTTGCATACCTCGTATTTGGCATCCGGGACTGCTTCCCCGGATTTTGCGAGACCCCTCCACGTTTGGGCAAACGGCGGCAAGAAGCAACGTTCTTCGGGACTTCAAACCAAAAGCTCCGTGTAGGAGACGCCGCCAACGCCCCAGGGAAAGCGGAATTGACTGTAGGCGGGTCAGAGGATAACCGGAAGGAGTTCGAGACTTCAGGTCGGCGGTGGCTGATCGGGAACCTTTGGACTCCCTGTGTGTGTACCTGTAACGCTGTGCGGACTCACCGCGAGATACCCTGTGTGGAGTAGCAGGATCGGCTCGGAGGCATAATACCTGGTAGGAGCATCGACTGCTTTGTGCAAATTTTGTACTTTACCCATTACTACGCACCATGTCGGCGGACACGTTAAGGGGGCGTGTGGAGGCGTCCAGGGGCATGTTTACGGATTCCCCGGCTGGGGGATCCGGGTCCAATACTATTTCTACTGTGGTGTCAGTTAGCAGCACGAGAAATGAAGCGAAGGAACTTTTCAAGCGCCTGGAAAAATGCAGCAAGAGAGAATTATCTAAATGGTGGGAGTTTACTTCCTTAACTGGCTATTTGGATGTGGGGCGAGTACCGCGCGGTCTGCGCATTATGCTAGCGCCCTCCTACGAACAGCCCGACCCACTCATGCTATCGGCTTGGGCACTTTGCAACTTAGAGAATTCCAAGCGCTTAATGGCCATACTAGTACAGTTTGCTGAGAGCGACAGACTTAAGCTCTTAGAGGAAATTAACTTGATTGAAGCTGAAATTGGTAAACTGCCTCCCACTCCGGAACTTGATAAATACAGTACGGAAATGAATGCACGATTAGCGCGTGAGGAAGGCATAATCAAGAAGAGAAAAGCTTTCAAGTTTATACGGGACAGACTGGACTATGAAAACGGCCAAATCTTTACTTTTGCAAAGAAATATGATAGTATTAAACAGAATAAAACCTTATCCATTACTGCTGCTGCGAGCTCAACAGACACCACAGCACCGTCACAACAGGTAGAACTTTCCTCATTTTCGGGGGACAGCTCACAACCCGAGAGTGAGTCGGACACAGAAGTAAGGCGACAACAACGGTCGGGGTTTCGAAAATTCACCCCAGGGCAGGAGTTGGAGTTGGTCCAGCAGGATCGCAAATTAACCTTGCGCTCAGCAAATCAGTTACCCGTAGGCAGCAAGCCAACAGGAAACGTTCAGAGAGGCGCAAAAGCAACAAACGCCGCAACCGCAAGGGGAACTCCAAGGAGACAGCGCACCAGATGGCAGCGCAACAAGGCACATCTGGTACCACCACAGGAGTGAATGCTAATATACAAGTTGATGATAACGTACACTCTGTCATCAATCTGTCTGATATCGATCTAACCCCTAAAGAAACAAGCATCCTGGCGTTAGGACTAACGTACAGTCCACGGGGTGATTTTGATTATACAACTACTAAGATCGACATGTTCAAATTTGTGCGTAAATTAAATTGAGAAAATATCATAATTCACACAAAGCATTGGACCGTAATGTATCTAGCAATATTCAACCTGTAGATAGCAGTCCCAGTACTTTGGAGGCGACCAACGATACGACTACTACAGGATCAGCTCTTACACAAGAACTCTTCGAGCTTCAAGGGGAGGAATCTCTTTTAGAATTTAACAACTCAACAATACTCGGGGGTGAACCTGTCACTGCCTCTTGCATATCACCCTTCAAACCTAAGTCTAAATTTTGTCCACTTATGATAAAGGACAATGTGGATCTTTTTCATGATAAAGTGACGGGACACTTGAAGGAATTACAGATTAGGAATGCCCACAAAATCAAACGCTTCAATTATAGGGACAGTGAATACCATCAATTAATCAAAAAACTGAGTGCAAACAAACATGTGGTGATACGACAATCAGACAAAGGGGGCAACGTGGTCTTATGGCCACGTAAGATGTACCTAGAGGAAGCCCTGAAACAGCTTAATGATAGGGACTGCTACAAACGTATCACCCCACAAGATGCTCTCCAGGCGAGGAATGCAATATACTCCACACTTACAGCTTGGAGGAGCAAGGGCCTGCTTACTATGGATGAACTCAAATTTTTGAGGAACGACTTTCCGGTTACACCAGTCATCTACTTCATCCCGAAGGTTCACAAGTGTTACCAACAACCACCAGGCAGGCCCATAATCTCTGCTTGCAACAGCCTGTTAGAGAACATGAGTAAATACATTGACTTCTTTTTACAAGATTTTGAGAGAAACTTGCCATCTTTTATTTTGGATACTAGTGACTTATTGAGGAAACTAGCAAACTTTAGATGGAATACTAACTATATACTGGTATCCATGGATGTCACTTCTTTATATACCAGTATATTCCATCAAGATGGTATAAGAGCAGTGCAACATTTTCTTGGGAAAAGACTAAATTGTTTCCAGGATCATTCAAAAATGTTAATAGATATGATTGCAATCTGCTTAGAGAACAATGTTTTCATGTTTGCCAAACAGTTATTTCTTCAGACAAGGGGAGTGGCCATGGGGGCCTGCTTCTCTCCCAGTTACGCCTGTTTACACATGGGGTACTGGGAGGAGCAGGTCCTCTGGCGACAACATTCTGCCACTATGAATTCTAAAGTAAAACTGTGGTCAAGATACATTGATGATCTGTTCTTTATATGGGATGGTACTGAGACGGAAGTGAGTGATTTTATTGACAAATTAAATGACAATAACCTTAACATCCAATTCACCAGCAGTATCAATGCCACCTCCATTGTGTTCCTTGATGTGGAGATTTACGTCCAGGCAGGCAGTCTCCACACTAGATTGCACCGCAAGCCTACTGCGGGCAACACACTGCTGCATGCCGGAAGCCATCATCCTGCACACCTGATACGGAGCATACCCTATGGGGAGATGCTCCGTGTCAGGAGGATTTGCAGCAGTGAGGAAGAATGCCGGCTGGCACAATTCCATTGCAAATCTCGTTTCCTTCTTAGAGGCTATAAATCTGAAGCTATAGATGTGGCAATTCTCAAGGCAAATAGAATGGACAGAACAACACTCCTGGGCTCAGGAGTGACCAACTTGAAACCACGGGTCAAGGGTTCACAAGAGGTTATAAGGATGATTATGGGTTATAGCAACCAACATAACAGCATCTACAAAATAATTAAGGATAACTGGTCATTACTGTCCGAAGATCCTGTTCTGGGTCCAGTTATTCCTAAATTCCCCAGCATAGCCTATCGCAAAGCGAGGTCTATGAAAGATAGCTTGGTATCCAGTAGCCCTGAGGTGGTAACGGGAACTTGGCTGAATGAGAGCAAAGGTTTTCTGAAGTGCTCGAGTTGTAAGGCTTGTAAAAATGGCATTAGTAAAACAGAAGTAAAAACGCCACTGTCGCCATTTCCCATTAAGATTAGACACAAGCTCAACTGCAAAACTGAATTTGCAGTTTATGTTTTAGAGTGCCCTTGTGGGCTAAGATATGTGGGCAGCACGAGGCCACAGGTCCACAAGCGCATTCTTCAGCATCTGCGAGCCATATGCAACGTTGACCCCTCATACCCAGTGGCCAGGCATTTTGATAAGTGCCATGGGAAAGATGCCTCCCTCTTGTCTTATTATGTGATAGACTGTGTTCCTCCCCAGAGGAGGGGAGGAGATAGAGAGTCCCTGTTGCGCAAATTAGAGACGCGTTATATTATTCTCTTGGACACCAAGGCACCACAGGGCCTGAATACTGGGGAGGACTGCCACACCTATCTATAATACTGTCTGTCCATTGAGAGATGTGTACCTTGAGTTATAATGCCTATCTGTAGCTATATATGGACATTGAGTTTTATCATGTACCCTGGACGCCTTCTGAACTGTAATGTAACTATTTTAACTCACATTTCATGAATTTATTCACACTTTGCACTTTATATTGTAGCACTTTCTTGCCATCTGGATATATAAAAAAATACTTTGCACAAATCTTGCAATTTTGCACAACAATCAACTGTACTGTATACCCTATACATTGACCTAGATGTCAGTGTGGTTAATTTCATATAAACCCATGAGTCATTTATATCATTAGGACATGGTTTAAGTGAAAATATTTATAGTTTTAACTTTTATATGTCATTTGGAGGTTTTTAGTAAATATTGATTAACTATTGTCATTTAATGTTTATATATGAAATTTTTGACTTGTATTGTGGTTTATTAACTTGGGGTTCTAGTTTGTATTTTACAGACAAGTGTACAGAAGCATATTTACATTGATTTAATATGTGATATGTTGTGCAAATTAATAGCATTTAAGCGGTAATTTGAATTGTGTGGGAGTTACATTATGAAACTATAGTAACTTTTCCATTTCCATAACATGTGATGGCGATTATGCACTTTAAATGGGTGGCCAGCCCTCGTGACGATGTCATGTGAACAAGGCTATCTCTAGCCGAAACGCGTCGTGGCGGACTGGTGCTGGGTTTGAACTTAATAAAATAACTTTGCACCTTGATTTGGTTCCTGTTCATTTGTGCGGTCAATTGCAGCGCTTGTGGACATCTGGAACTTTACATACCTCATATATATATATATATATATATATATATATATATATATATATATATATATATATATATATATATATATATATATATATATTATATATATATATATATATATATATATATATATATATATATTGTTCCTTCTTTTTTGTGGTTAATTTAGATACTTTCAACGTAGCCAGCTAAGTTTTTGTTTAGTGGGTGGCAAATGTGTCATGGCCTCCAATTTAGGCATGGGAGTTGGGCCCCTAGTGAACTGAGCCTGTTAGGGCGCGGAGACCTAGCACCACTGCACCTGCCGCACTTACCAGGGTTATGTTTTTGCTTTTGTTTGTGCCACTGTCGAATACATCACAAAGGAAAGTTCTCTCTTCCCTCTCACACTGGTCACTTTCTGTCATAGAGATTCCTTCCCTTCCATAGTCTAAGTGGCTTTAGAAACAGTTTCTTTCAGATCTGCCACCTAAAGTGGGTGCTGCAAGAGTTTCCTGCCTGGGGTTCCCAGTTCATATGATATTCCATTTAACCTCAGTAAGTGTCAAAGTTGTCTGGGCCTGTTTTTCTGCTATGAGTTTTTCGTCTCACATTTTCCATACCATTTTTAATCCCTAACCCCCCTCCCCCAATAATACAACTCACCATGCTCCTCTTGTTATTCACGCCCTACTTTTTATCACTCACTCTTAAAGTTTTTAATCTGATCCGCGGATCTATACCTCCTGTTGCGATTCACAACTGCGCTGAAAGAATGGATGATGATGGTGGCCTTGTCCGCTATGACGTCCTCTTTTTTATGTCTGCTTAATAGCGCAGATTCCTGCAAAACCTACTGTAAATTCTATGATACCCCCATTTTATAACATATACAATTGCCATCTTTATAAGAGGCTCAGAATAATCCCTGCTCTTTCCTCACCCATGAAACGACCATACTATGGCCCCACTAAACACACTGATGAGTAAAGGGACTACAGGATTTGGGCCATAACATACAGATTTCAGTGATTCCAATGCTGATTCCTGCATGTTTCTCTGAAGTCTCACAAACAGAGATTTCAGTTGCTTTCAACAGCTGAAATCTAGTACCATTACTGCAGTTATGGGGCCCATCTTAATTAAGGAGTCACTCTTACTTAGGGGCTTAGAAAGACTTTTGGCTCTACCCTACAAAAGTATTTTTGCTCTCACCTCATGTTTATGCTTGCAATGCAAAGCATGAGAGACTGCTTAACACATGAAAGGTATACATACCCCATTGTCACACACTCAATTCCTTATGTCATGCATGCATACATACATTTTTTTGCTTTATTTGAGTGAATCAGACTTTTTTTAAAAAAATTGGTCAGGACTCGAGTGGGAGCCATGACCTTAAAACGGCCATTCTTTGCTGCTGTCACTTAACAGATCAGGCCAATTTGACTTCAATATTACAACACTGATCTTGGGAAACTTGGCGGTGGCCGTCTTGAAGCGAGGCCGTCTTGTTCGGCCAACATCACTTTGTCCACGTGCTGCAGACATCATGTGAAGTTCTCTGCTTATAGTTGAGCAGCATGGTGTTCGCGGTTGTCTCACACTAATACACCATCAGAACATTGAGTCCCAGGTCAGCAGCAGGAGCTCGACTCCTTCGCCTGCACTCTCCTCCCCGGAGCTCTGCCCCTTTCCCTCCTCAGCGGTGCTCTTTGGTCTCCAACTTCCAAAGCTCCAAACCTCCCCACTGCCCCCAGTTCTTCCCCTGCTGCACTCCAGTGGCTGAGGTCCTCTAGCCTCACCCTATATCCTCAGCGGTGCAGCCAGCCAGCCCCATGTCTGATGTTGCGCTCTCATCAGCATTTTAAAGCGCTGACACTTTCAATCAGCTGAGCTACAAGAGCAAAGCTCTTCCCTCTTTGCAAGAGTGTGTTTGAAGAGGACTGGGGGTTTGGAGTGAGAGAGCGCAAACTGACCTAAATGTATGAGTGCATCACACTTACCTGTAGTAAGCACAAATCATGAGGAGAAATGCCATGAGTGCTAATAGTATCTGCAATTATATTCTGAATGTATAGCTAATGTATAGATTTAAGTAGAAGTGGAACTAATACAGAAATGTGTGACACTATATGATTTTATTAGATGTGATTATTCCTGAATCCATGTCGTGTAGCTATTAAAATGTAAGATGGCATGTGGTTAAACGCAGAATGTGGTAGGCCTCAGGGCCAGAGCTAGAAGGGAAGGTGTTTCTTTTCACGACATAGATGAACTAATGTTTTGGTCATTGCATTAATGGGCCATGATTTATAGATGTGTTTACTGAATAATAGAATAAGAGTATTAACATGCTTAATTAATGAAGAAGTTGAATGCTATAATCATTATGAGAAATGCTGTAGGCCTGAAATGTTTTAACATTGATTTACACGTACATGTCTGGGCCGAGAAATGTTGCGAAACCTTTTTTTGGAAGTCTATGAGAGTTGGGTTCTTGGCTGCAGATGTCTGTCTGCAAGAGAAAAGGGGGAATCCAATTATAAATAAAATGAATAGAGGTCTGTTCAGGAGACGGCCCAGACATGGAGGAGGGTTCTGGAATGTTTAAGGGGTATCAGCGGGCCGGAGAAGAGTCTGAGAAGCAAGGTCAACTCCAACGTATGAGGCCCAATACAAAGCAGCATGGAAAAAGCCAGAAGCTACACCACGTGAGGGGCGTCTCATGAGGGGCGTCTCAAATGTTGTTGACTGTTTTGTATTAGGGACAGCACCCCTGGGTGGAGTTAGAGCAGATGCCTGAGGACCTTTTAGAGAGCGGATGGGTAGGCAGAGAGGGGTCATGACTGGAGAACTATAGGTTTCACCAAGAGACTAAGAGTGAGTGACTTCCCTTGGGGGTCATTCACTGCTGACACCTTTTGTTAGGTTGAGACTTGGTTAAGTAGGGATACCATCTAGAGCAGGGTAGGGACAGCCTAACCTGTGTGTTTTCCTCCAACTTAAATGAAGGAGAGATATGCGTCAATGCTGATAGCTTTATTATTCTTAGAACTTGTGTTAGTAATTTCCGTTGCTCGTCTGAGGGCTTTCAGAGAGCACATGTATGTAGTTGGACCTGTGTATCTCGTGAATCTCATTCTGAGATGCCTGTATTTGCAGCTTATCCTATCCTTACAATAAACTTTTGAAAGCTAGAAGTTGTTTGTGATCTTTTGGAGCGGGGTCCTTTATTGGGTGAACTAGCTTGGTAACAGAGGCACTTTCTTCCTTCAATGACAGGCAACAAAGGTTCAGTCGACCAGATCGGGGTTTAGATCAATAGTGATAAGGTATCGATCAAAATCTCGCCCTTCCAGTTGGTAGCTATAGAGGATGGTTGCCTTCTTGAGGACGGTGACCTAGGCCAGGTTAGCTTACCCCAAGGCCCCTAGAAATCGATGATCGGAAGAACCGCCCGCTGAAGAAGATCCGGATGACGTGAGACAGAAAAAGCAGCAGTATCGGTCGAGAGTGAGTATAAAGGGTCATGCGTGTTAGATTGCGGTGTTTTTGTATTGTATCTATGTTGTAATGTCTGGCGGAGTTGAATGTCTGTAGAGTGACTGTGGAACAGGTTGTGAGCGCGCGCAACCGGTGGAAATCTTAAGTGAGAGCTTAAGTGGTTCGGGTGTATCGGACACCCAGAGTAATTGTCAAACAGTGTGAAGGGGGTCATGAGGTACCATTGATCACCCGAAAGACCGAGATAGGGGGAACGTAAGAGTGAGTGCGTGAGTAACGGACGCTGGTCGGAAGTTACTGTGTGTGTAAGCAACCTATCAGAGAGACGATAGACATTTCGTCAGTTGTGTTGACAATTACATATAGACTGTGGACGTACAGTCGAGGGAAGTGACCGCTTGGTCGGAAGTAGTCATTTTTCGGTGTATGAATGGGACGCATGCATGACCGGGAGACGAGTTGAGAAAGGAGGGGTGCTGCTGCGAAGCGGAGAAAAGTGACGTCAGGAAGTGTCGCGACGTGATTGGCCGACAGGAGAAAGACCGCGCTGTGATAGGCCAGCTAGCAAAGACGTCAGAAAGTGTCGCGACGTGATTGGCCGACCGGAGAAAGACCGCGCTGCGATAGGCCAAGTTAGCAAAGCCGCGTTAGGATTGGTGGATTGTCATCAGGAAGTAAACAGAGTAGCGAGGCTGGATATTGTGCGCATAATTATGAAGTGTTTTAAATGGTTGAGAGCGGCGTTTAAAAAAGAGAAGCGGGGATCGTATGAGGGGGAAGAAGCCCCGCCGGAGGGTACGCCGGCTCGTTACATGGCAGTGAATGTTGGGCTGCATACGATCCTTTGGATATCAGAGTGGAGTAAGATTACGGAAGGAAATGAGGAACTGACGTTCCCGAAGTACGGGACGTTCAGATTAGAGGTGTTACATCGATTAAAATCAGTCATGACCTCAATGAGACCCTTGCCTAGACCGACCCAGTTTGAAGCCCTTGATGCATGGATTAGGGCAGCGCATGAAAAAAATATGAACAGACGACAAGAAAGGGTGAAACGATCGGTAAGGGCAGTGCAGGATGCCAGGTGGGATGCGGATGCTAAAAGATGGAGAGTGCATAACATGGAAGTAAATAAACTGTACCCGGTGTTAGAGGTGCCCGGAAATAAAAGCCCCCTAGAAGAAGATGATGAGAGCGAAACAGAGGACAGCCTGATAAACAGATTACTGACAGACAGGCCACCCCCGTATAATAGAGCAGGGGGAGAGGTCGAGCATAGTGAAAGAGAAAAGGGGGGCAATGCAGGGGAGCATGGACCGCTTCCCAGTTCAGAGTGGGATCCTGAGGCAAAGAAAGAGCTGTCCCAGCCTAGTCAGGTGCAACAGGTAGTCGGGAGGTTTGTGGTACAAAGAGCGCCGGAAACGGAGAGCGCCACATCCTACGCATTACCAGATGCACTACAGGTACCTGTTACCATAGGTCCTATAATATCGATATATGACCAAGAGAGAGCAAGAGGGGAAGAACGGGTACGGAAGGACAGAGAAAGAGCAGGGACGGCAAGGAGGAACGATACGATTAATTCCCCAAGTCAGATGCCGATACCAAGAGAGTGGAGCACCCCGATGCACACAGCAGGGGATCCAGGAGGGGACCCTGGGGGCCCTAGATGGCCAGTGGATCTGAGGGGATCTGGACGAAAATCCTTTCAAGAGCTAAATGAGTACATGAAGAAGTGGGATGAGGCAGTGGAGGCTCACAAGAGCATCATAGCTGCAGAAGCTGAAAGGGAAAGTCAGGACAGCAGAGCTCGGACTCACTGCGGGGCTGGGGAGAGCAACCCAGAGTGGGACGGGAGAGAGAGAGATAGTAGGGGAGTCACCCATTGGGCCCGGAGTGGGGATAGAACAGACCTGGAAAACGGGGGCCCCGGGAGTGGAGGGGTGGCGCGCCCAATACTCAGTGAAGGGGAGAGGAGAGCGCAAGAGTACAGAAACAGCTTTAAGTGTCCACACTGTGTGCCCGGCACCAGAGAACTGAATGGGAGTTGTGAGAGGTCGCATCATAGTCCCTGTGATGACGGAAATGAGCGCAGCCCAGGGAATATGGGGAACCAGGAAGGATCGTATCGGATACTGAGCGATACTAGGCAAAGGGAGAGTAGCGACCAGAGGGAAAATAACAGAGAGGTGTACGGTGAAAGGAGAGAAGAAGAAGAGAGTGGGCAGAGCAAGAGTGGGGGTAACAGGCCCGTGTTCCATCACCTTCCAAGATCGGATGGCCGAGCATGGGACCTGGAGAGATGGGAGCAAGGGAGAGCACTCATTAACTCTCCCGAGCCCAAACGTAGAGCTCGGAGTTGGGATGGTAGGGAGACCAGTGAGCCCCCTTCGAAAGACATATTGCGAGCTGAGATAAAAGCTAAGAGACTCGATGTCGCCAGCTTAAGGTCAGACCTGGATGACATGGTAGATGGTACCCTGCCTTTAGAAAGAATGGAAATGTATGAGCAGGATGAAATACTGTATATGGCAAAGGACATCACTCGAAAGGCGAGAGCAATCCATGAGAAGTTAGTTGAACTAGCAGGCAAATATATGGTGGACCTGTCAAGAACCAAAGCATTACAGGGTAACCACAGGCTACATTACACAGATCGAGACCTAGATGAGAGGAGAACGATTGGGCTGAAAGCGCACATAAGGGAACTGATCACTGGAATAAGGACATGGAGGGCACTAGATAAGTGGGAAGAGAGGTGGTCCAAGAAAGGGACCGTCAGGAGAAGCACGCTTGGTATGACACCAGGAAGGCTGCAGGGAATAGAAGCATACCCTTTGCGTGAAGTCGCCAATGGGAACTATGTGCATGTCCCTTGGAGTAGGGGAGATTTAGCTGCTTTTACCACCTCCTTCCCCAAATTGCGGGAAAACCCAGTGGAGTGGTACAAGCAAGTCGAGAGATTTGTAAAAATCTCAAAGGTCCTATGGATAGATCTGAACACGCTGTTCGACATTGTAGTACCAGGAGATCTGTGGACAGCATGCAAGGTTAGCGCTGAGTGGCCCACAACGGAGCCGGAGAGAGATGCTAAGACTAATGGGCCGTCCGAGATTGTGATGGCAAAATTCGAGAGAGTGATGACTTGGCTGAAAGAGAAAGTGCCAATGCAAGACATAGATTGGGTCAGAATAGACCGAACCAGACAGGAACCCAAAGAGACCGTCCACGAATATTACGAGAGATTGCTGAAGGCGTTTAAACAGTATAGCGGCCTGGATGTAATGGATCCAAAAGACATAGGGCAATTCGTGTCCAAGTTCGTCCTGGGACTGAGACCGGATATTAGTTTAATGATTCAGCAACACTCGATTTGTTGGCAAAATAAACCCCTAGACGAAATACTGAGGTATGCCAGGTACTGCTGTGATGAGATAGACTCCAAGGCTAGGAAACTAAAAGAAAAGTTGATGGTGGTACAGATGCAGGCAGCAGGAAAGGGGGGACAGCAGCAACAGCAGCAAGGAATAGGTACAGGAGGAAAGAAGCAGTACAGTCAGAACAAGGGCAATGAGGAGAGTTCCACCTTTAGACCCAGATTAGACATAGCTGCCTTGAAGAAAACGACTAGGTGCCACCAGTGTAACGAGGTGGGGCATTGGAAACGCGAGTGTCCCTACAATGTAGAGATAGGAGAACAAGAGATAGAGGAGGAAGAGGTCCAGAGCGCGCCTACAAGAGGGGTGACGCCATACCAGGGAAAGGTGCTCAAAGGGGGGGGGGCTCCTCCCCGATCCCAGTTCCCGCAACCTCCTCGAGTAGGGACTATGGGTAAGACCTATAGACAGATGCCCCTGTTTGTAGAAGGAGAAGAGTGCTATTATGTGGACCCATTAACCGGACAGAGAGTGGAAAGAGAAGACTGCACCCTCGGGGCAGCCTTGGAGGTGGACCAGAGGGGACCCTATGTCGAAGCAGAAGTAGCAGGGTGCCCCACGACATTTCTGGTGGACACAGGAGCCACTAGATCCACGATCAGATCAGCTGCAGTTCCAGACCTGCCCATGTCTGGAGAGACCATACAAGTGGTGGGGGTCGCAAACAGGAGAATAACCAGCCAATTGACAGAACCAGTACAGGTGAAAATAGGGAAGTACAGCGATGAGCACCAGTTTGTGGTTTGCGATTCAAGTCCTGTGTGTCTGCTAGGCAGAGACCTGTTGTGTAAATTGAATTGTACAATATACTGTACACCTCAGGGAGTGGAGGTATTGACCAATGATGATGACGCAGACTTCAAAGTTGCAAACTCAAGAATATGCGTGGAGCTGTACCCTACTTTGACAGTAGATGAGCTCCCCTGGGACTTGAGAGAGACAGTGGCACCAGAAGTATGGGACTTCACTGGGGAAGAGATTGGATTGGTCAAAGGGGTGGACCCAGTGAAAATTGTAGTGAAACCGCATGCTGAGTTCCCAAGAACACCCCAATATAAATTGACTCCAGAAACGATTGCAGGCATAAAACCCGTGATCGAGTCCATGATTAAACAGGGAATACTGAAAGAAATCGTGGGTAGTCCATGCAACTCCCCGATTATGGGTCTGCAGAAACCAAATGGGAAATTTCGGATAGTGCAGGACCTTCGAAAGATTAATAACATAGTCGTTTCGTGTTGTCCAGTGGTACCGAATCCATCAGTGATACTGTTTCAGATTCCATTCCAAGCTGAGTGGTTCACTGTGATTGATCTTTGTCAGGCTTTCTTTTCGATCCCTCTGGACGAAGAAAGCCATTTTCTTTTCGCATTTAAGCTGGAAGGTCGCGTCCTAACATGGTGTCGCATTCCTCAGGGGTATACAGAGAGCCCATCGATCTTTAACCAGCTTTTGAAGAAAAATCTTGAAAGTCTAGTGCTGCCCCAGAAGTCAGTTCTGGTCCAGTACATAGACGACCTCCTCGTGGCGTCAGAAACAGAAGAAGCTTGCAGGGAGGACTCCATTGCTTTGTTAAATCACCTAGCTGCCAATGGGCACAAGGTGTCCCCGGGAAAATTGCAGTACTGCCTGACAGAGGTGCAGTACTTGGGACACAGAATAGAGAAAGGCAAACGAAAGGTGTCACCAGACAGGATAGAGGCGATCATGAAAATGAATGCGCCTAAGACACAGAGAGAGGTCAGGATGTTCCTAGGGATGGTGGGTTATTGCCGACAGTGGATCGCGAACTTTTCACTGAAAGCAAAGCCCTTGCAAAAACTGACGCACAAGGAGGTGAGCGATCCGGTACCATGGGACAAAGACTGTTTGATGGCATTCCTACAGCTGCGAGAGGACCTGTGTCGTGCTCCGGCATTGGGAATGCCTGATTACAATAAACCATTTTTGCTTTACTGTTGTGAGAGAGAAGGTTGCGCGTTGTCTGTGTTAGTCCAAATCCATGGGAATGCCCGTAGACCAGTTGCTTATTTCTCGGCTACTTTAGACCCAGTAGCCGCAGCGTTGCCCGGATGTCTCAAATCCGTTGCTGCAACGGGTGTCAGCATTGAAAGATGTGAAAATATCGTCATGGGGCACCCGTTAGAGGTGTGCGTGCCCCATTCTGTTGAACTGTTGATGACCAGGACCAAAACACAGCATCTGACCAACAGCAGGCTCACGCGCTATGAGCAAGTTATTCTTGCTGCAGAGAATGTGACCCTCAGGAGATGCTCTGTTTTGAACCCTGCCACCTTGATGCCACTCCCAAATGATATCGAGGATGATGATGAATGTACAGACCATGACTGCCTCGATGTGACTGAACTATGCACCAAACCCAGACCCGACATCGTAGATGAGCCACTGACCGACCCAGACGAAATTTTCTTTGTCGATGGCTCATGTGTAAGAGACGAAGTTGGGCAGTTGAGAGCAGCTTACGCTGTTTGTACAATTACTGGAGTTGTAGAAGCTGGGTGCCTGGAAGGAGTACACTCCGCTCAGGTAGCCGAGATTATTGCCTTGACACGTGCTTGCTTGGCAAGCAATCAAATTCGAGTCACTATATACACCGACAGCCAATATGGTTATGGGGTGGTTCATGATTACGGGCAGTTATGGTCTCAAAGAGGGTTCATGACCTCTTCAGGCTCTCCCATTCGCAATGGAGAGTTTGTGCGCCTGTTGTTAGAGGCGTTGCAATGCCCAGCAGGTATCGCAGTTGTAAAGTGCACCGCACATACCAGAAATGAGGACTTCGTTTCGAAAGGCAATAGATATGCTGATGAAGTTGCGCGGTATTGCGCGGAGCAAGGGTACTCTTTCACAGAGGTGGAAGTGGGTGGAATAAATGTAAGGACTGAATTAGCCATGATATTGGAAACTGTTGATACTTGGGATGAACTGTCAAACATGCAAGAAAATGCTCCTGATTTTGAAAAAGAAACATGGGAAAAGGCAGGATGTGTAATGGGTGAGTCCCATTTTTGGGTCTCAGCAGACGGCAGAGCAGTGTTGCCCAATGAGATGGTGAGTCCAATGGCCAGACTCATACATGGTCCCGTACACTTAGGGAGAGATGCTATGCTGAGAGTGTTTAGACAGACCTGGTACAATCCTAAGTTTAGAATAGCAGCAGAAGCAGTGTGCCAGCGTTGTGTGACCTGTCAGCAGCTGAACGTAGGGAAAAGAACACCAGTTGCACTGAGTCACATAGGAAGGTCTGGAGGTCCATTCAATCGAATGCAGATAGATTTCATTGAAATGCCGAGGTGCAACCGCCTCCGCTATGTCCTGGTGGTTGTTTGTGTATTCTCCAGATGGGTTGAGGCATACCCTACACGTAGGTGCGACACCCTCACAGTGGCTAAGTTACTGCTTAGGGAACTCATTCCGCGCTTCGGGGTGCCGGCCTCTTTGGAATCAGATAGGGGAACGCATTTCAACAGCGAGCTTGTGAAGATGATTTGTGCGGCTCTGAACATAGATCAGAAATTGCATTGCAGTTACCGACCAGAAGCCTCAGGAATTGTGGAGCAGATCAATGGCACGATCAAAGCCCGAATTGCAAAAGTGTGCTCCTCAACGACCCTGAGTTGGCCTGACGCCCTGCCATTGGTCCTCATGAGCCTTCGTAGTACCCCAGACAGAAGAACGGGGTTGTCACCACATGAGGTGTTAATGGGGAGAGCAATGAGGCTGCCATCTGTCCCAACTACTGCACTGTTAAATATCACAGACGATATGATCCTGGACTATTGTAAGGGGCTGTCTGACGCCATTCATTCTGTGTCCCTTCAGGTGCAGGCTGCCGAGGTTCCATCGTGCCAGGGCCCGTGCCATGACCTGTATCCTGGGGACTGGGTCCTGGTGAAAAAACATGTGAGAAGAAGCTGCTTGGATGTTCGTTGGCGTGGGCCCTTCCAGATCATCCTGATCGCGAATACGGCTGTGAAGGTGGGAGGCCTGCCCAATTGGATCCACGCGTCACATACGCGAAGGGTTCCAGCACCTCGGGAAGAAACAGCTCCTCTCTCGGATAGACGTCCAGCGGAGGACCGAGAAGCCATAGGGGCTAGCCAAGCTGTAGAGGTGCCAGCGGAAGCAGGGAACGAGTCTGACCAAGCTGAGGACGGTCAGTACAACAGCGAAACAGACGACGCTACAGAAGGAGAAAGTAGCTGGGAGTACGAGTCAGACACTGACAGGTCTGACAGAGAGCGAGAACAGACAAGAAGGAGAAGGAGTAGAAGGGCACGTGGAGAAGCTAATTGGCCGCAAAGAAGGAGCTCTAGCCTGAGGTCAACTCCAGAGATAACCCTTCCTCCGATATCAGAAGACTCAGACCCGGAAGAAGGTGCTCAGGGCGCTGAAGCACCAGACCGAAGAAGGTCAAGAAGAGTGCGTGTGCCTAGCAGAAGATACTCCACCCCTGAGTGGACATATCTGGCGACAAATGTCTTTGAAACAGGAGACAGGGAGGATTCGAGCGGTGGTGGTGTCCAGTTCTGAGCCCATCGTCACCGTGGAAATACGACTGTTGGTACCCGGAGTCGAACAAGAAGGGTCACTAACATTCATGCTCCCCAGACCTCCCCGCCTCAGCAAGTTAAAACACATGTTTCTCTCAGAATTGCAATTCCCCGACTTTGGTACAACGATAACAGCCCATGAAGAGCACAATCTTCGTTTGGAAATACTGAACTTTGCTATCGAAGCTGCAGGCACAAACTTGATAGTAGATGCTTAAAGGACGTTGTAAATAAAGCGAGCAGAAAAAGAAGATTACCTAGCGCCCAGGAAGCAGAGAATATTAGGGAACTTCCCTTGAGTTGATGGAGAAGGGCTAGGGTTGTCTTTATTGAACTGTTAAAGGACTTTGCGAAGAAGGTTGTCAGCTTCCAGTTGTGTGGATTCTAAAGACAAAAGGATTAAAAAGAGACTGTAAAGGAACGAGAAGAAAAGAACTTTTTGCTAAGATAAGAGAGAGCCATATTGTCTGACGAAATGGAAGCCGGCACCCAGAACCGCAGAGCTAAATGTATAATAGGTACACTAATAGTAGGAGTAATAATATTAATAGCTTTAGTGGTAACAATTTCTTATGTAAAGGGACATGAGGAGGAGGCGAAGGTAACTGATGTGAAATCTGTAGAAACGCTTACACCCACTGTTGCTGGTGAGAAAAGGGAAAACACTCAAGAGAAAGCGTTATTAGCTGCAGAAGCCCGCAGGGTACACGTAGATGAGTCCCAAGGAGACTTTAGGTCAAATGCTTATGCTAAACTCTTATATGAATACGTGGATGCCATGGAGGTTAAGGACTGTTACGTCTGCATGCAGTTGCCGGCGTCTGTAGATGAAGGCATTAGATATCATCACCTCCCGCTGACATATGGCATTACATGTAGCTTATTGCTTAGTATATTTTATGAGAGAGATAGTTTTGAATACTATTTCTCCAACTATGATTCAGTGTTGCCGGAAGTCCCAAATTATAAGCAGATGAACAAATGGGACTACTGGAAGGGTGAAGACAGATTGGCCAAGTTCTTCATTCCTTGGATTACCTTAGATACTTCACATGCCCGTAGAAATAACCTGACATGCAAGGTGTCAGAAGTCGAGAAGAAGTTCATAGGGCAGGTGGATGATCGTTACAGGAGACAAAAGATTTTGAAAAAATCAGGACAATGGAAAACAGATTGGACCGAGGAAGAGAAGGCACACAAGAGAAAGGGTAGTAGTGGTCCAATAGCTTTAGATAAGACGCAGAGAGGAAAGCTATGTCTTCACCGAGCCAAAACGTATTATGAAAATGTATACGTGGGAGAAGTCGACTGTGAACATGCTTTCAATATAGAGTACTATACTAAAGATTTCCTGAAGGGAATGCAAGTGATTCCAAATGTGTATTTTGTATGTGGAAGAAATGCCTACGTGAGACTACCTGACAACTGGTATGGATCATGTTACCTAGCAATTGTCTTCCCCAAAATATATCATGCACAAGACTTAGTGATCATCGAGGGCAAGACATCATCGAGGGGAAGGAGAGATATAGGAGATGCAGAAATGGTTGGAGATGTCTTTGGAGCTATGTTCCCTCTTTTGGGTCTAATCCTTAATGATGTTAAAATTAGACGACTGGCAACAGTCGTCGACAGGTTGTCTGCCAGCACTGCTCAGTCCTTAATGCTGGTAGAAGGAGAGATGCAATCGATAAGGGCTATGGTTCTTCAGAACCGTCTTGCGTTAGACGTCCTACTAGCAAAAGAGGGCGGAGTCTGTAAGGCTTTGAAGGTCCAGGAATGTTGTACTTACATTCCAGACAATTCGAAGCCCCTTGAGAAAGTTATTAGGAACATAACTGATATTCACAAGGAGATCGAAGACTTGAGTAGAGAAAATGTCTGGGAAAAGGTGGGCCACGGAATGAGTGAAGTTGGAGGGTGGATTTCCACCCTAGGCAAAAGCTTTGTGTGGTATATACTAAAACCTATCATCATAATATTGATCTGTGGGATCATATTGTGGGGATTGGTGAGGGTATTCAAATGGTACAGAGCAAGAAGGTCAGAAAGGGCCCAAAGAGAGCAGCTGCAGAGATTGGCTGCCATACAAGATAATCAGTACAGGAGTCTGAGGGCTCTGGAAGCGCAGAGACAAGTTATGCTAGCAATAACTGCAGTTTAAATGTTAGTGATGACCCCGAGAGGTCATCAAAGGGGGGAACTGAGAGAGCGCAAACTGACCTAAATGTATGAGTGCATCACACTTACCTGTAGTAAGCACAAATCATGAGGAGAAATGCCATGAGTGCTAATAGTATCTGCAATTATATTCTGAATGTATAGCTAATGTATAGATTTAAGTAGAAGTGGAACTAATACAGAAATGTGTGACACTATATGATTTTATTAGATGTGATTATTCCTGAATCCATGTCGTGTAGCTATTAAAATGTAAGATGGCATGTGGTTAAACGCAGAATGTGGTAGGCCTCAGGGCCAGAGCTAGAAGGGAAGGTGTTTCTTTTCACGACATAGATGAACTAATGTTTTGGTCATTGCATTAATGGGCCATGATTTATAGATGTGTTTACTGAATAATAGAATAAGAGTATTAACATGCTTAATTAATGAAGAAGTTGAATGCTATAATCATTATGAGAAATGCTGTAGGCCTGAAATGTTTTAACATTGATTTACACGTACATGTCTGGGCCGAGAAATGTTGCGAAACCTTTTTTTGGAAGTCTATGAGAGTTGGGTTCTTGGCTGCAGATGTCTGTCTGCAAGAGAAAAGGGGGAATCCAATTATAAATAAAATGAATAGAGGTCTGTTCAGGAGACGGCCCAGACATGGAGGAGGGTTCTGGAATGTTTAAGGGGTATCAGCGGGCCGGAGAAGAGTCTGAGAAGCAAGGTCAACTCCAACGTATGAGGCCCAATACAAAGCAGCATGGAAAAAGCCAGAAGCTACACCACGTGAGGGGCGTCTCATGAGGGGCGTCTCAAATGTTGTTGACTGTTTTGTATTAGGGACAGCACCCCTGGGTGGAGTTAGAGCAGATGCCTGAGGACCTTTTAGAGAGCGGATGGGTAGGCAGAGAGGGGTCATGACTGGAGAACTATAGGTTTCACCAAGAGACTAAGAGTGAGTGACTTCCCTTGGGGGTCATTCACTGCTGACACCTTTTGTTAGGTTGAGACTTGGTTAAGTAGGGATACCATCTAGAGCAGGGTAGGGACAGCCTAACCTGTGTGTTTTCCTCCAACTTAAATGAAGGAGAGATATGCGTCAATGCTGATAGCTTTATTATTCTTAGAACTTGTGTTAGTAATTTCCGTTGCTCGTCTGAGGGCTTTCAGAGAGCACATGTATGTAGTTGGACCTGTGTATCTCGTGAATCTCATTCTGAGATGCCTGTATTTGCAGCTTATCCTATCCTTACAATAAACTTTTGAAAGCTAGAAGTTGTTTGTGATCTTTTGGAGCGGGGTCCTTTATTGGGTGAACTAGCTTGGTAACAGAGGCACTTTCTTCCTTCAATGACAGGCAACAAAGGTTCAGTCGACCAGATCGGGGTTTAGATCAATAGTGATAAGGTATCGATCAAAATCTCGCCCTTCCAGGAGATATCTGGGCAGATGAAAGGCGGAAACCACCAAGGGCAAGAAGAATAGGCAGTTATGCAGGACCACTCTGGCTGGCTAAAAACAGTAAAATGTGTTTGAATTGAGATGGCTTGAGAAGCACTGAACTTGCATGCAGACGTCATTGCAACTAAAAGTACTGACTTCAAAGTTGAAGGCCAAACTGAAAAACTTTAAATCAGCTTAAAAGAAGATGCCATCAAGAAAGATATACACGATTCACATCCAGCTGAGGAACAATGAAAGGCATATGAGGAAATATTTAGACTATTACTTTCATAAAATGAGCTACTAAAAGTAACTTGAACAACAAAGACTGACACATAAAAGCAACTGGGCAACCAGGAAACCCTTGACTGTAGTCACTGACTGCCCCTGCTGTGCAACTGTGTGCATGATTCAAAATGATTCAAGCTATCTGACCCTCATCACTGCAAAGATTTGCTCCAGAGGCCTGCATAGATGACTTCAAAGTAGGTTTTCATCTTGGTCTTGGAGGTCAAAGGGGCTTTGGGCTGGTACCACACAATCTTCACATATGCAGCGACAGCATTTGTGGACTGTGGTGGAGGACCTCACCATCCTGTTCTGTAAGAGCAGCAGGTGGTGGTTAAGAAAGGGGCACTGTTGGTAAAGGATCTTCTGCACAAAAATCTGAGCTTTAAAGACTAGTCTGGAACGGATGGGGAGCCTGTGAGAAGATCTTAGTTTGGGTATGATCCTGCCCTGTCTTGAAATGCCAGATATCAGGCAGGCAGCAGCATTCTGAACAAGCTGCAGACAATGGGGAGGTTTTGCATGGGATGCAAAACAAATAGTATTGGCATAAACCAATGTGGACTGAGTTAGGGTGATGACAACTTGTATGTGCCAGTTATTATTCAATGGTATAATAATTTTAAAGGATCTTAGTTGGCCAAAACAAACACTAACGTTACTATGATTTCACGTGATATGGTGGTATCAAGGTAGATGTCCAGGTCGGTAAACAGTCATAATATCGATTCCAAAATATAGAATGGACATAATATCGAAGTAAAAATATAGAATGGACAAAATATCGAATGGACACAATATAGTGGTTAAAAATATCGAATTTAAGGTAAGAAATATCGATTTTCAAAATATAGAAGTCAAAATATCGAAGTATACAATATAGGCATTAAATATATCGATTTTTTAATAATATCATTTTTTTTAAGTGTTTTGTATGTTAGTATATCTGTGAAAAGTGTATATTAATTTTTGTAATGTATGTTTAATGTATTTTAAGTAATGTATTTTATGTTATTTAATTTTTGCGTAATTTAATTCTGTAGCGGGTTGTGGGTTTATAGGGGAATAGGGTGGGAAGTAATTTAATTATATTAAATTAAATATTAATTTTTAGCAATTATTATTAATTTTTAATTAAATTTTGCTTTCTAGTTCTGTAGCGGGTTGTGGGTTTATAGGGGAATAGGGTGGGAAGTAATTTAATTGTAATTAATTAAATATTTTTATTTATTTATTGGAATTCATTTTGAATTTATTGTTTTATTTAATTGGTAATTAATTTTTATTAATTGCCAATTAATTTGTATTAATTGATTAATTGTTAATTATGTTAATTTTCTAAATTCATTTTCTGTAGCGGGTTGTGGGTTTATAAGGGAATAGGGTGGGAAGTAATTTAATTGTAATTAAGTAAATAATTGTTCTCATTTATTGGTATTGATTTTAAATTTATTGTTAATTAATTTTTAATTGGTAATTAATTTCTATTAATTGGCAATTAATTTTTATTAATTGGTAATTATTTTGTATTAATTAAATATTTGATAATTATGATAATTGTATTAATGTATTTTCTGTAGTGGGATGTGGGTTTATAAGGGAATAGGGTGGGAAGTAATGTAATTGTAATTAATTACATATTAAAAATACTTTTTGTGTATTGATAATTAATTTACTGTTAATTTTTAATTGTATTAATTTTTATTATTATTTAGTTTTTGTTATTGAAAATTAATTAGTTGTTAAATAATTATGAAGAGGTTATTATTTTTTAATAACTAATATGTGGTTGTATTTCTAATTAATTATTACATAATATTAAATTGGTTATTAATTTCAATTAATGTTTTATTGGTATTGATATTTAATTTATTTTTAATAATATATTAAATCATTACTTTCCCTACTGTTAAACTCACTGTGTATTGATAATTAATTTACTGTTAATTTTTAATTGTATTAATTTTTATTATTATTTAGTTTTTGTTATTGAAAATTAATTAGTTGTTAAATAATTATGAAGAGGTTATTATTTTTTAATAACTAATATGTGGTTGTATTTCTAATTAATTATTACATAATATTAAATTGGTTATTAATTTCAATTAATGTTTTATTGGTATTGATATTTAATTTATTTTTAATAATATATTAAATCATTACTTTCCCTACTGTTAAACTCACTGGAGTGGGAATAGTAATTTTCACCCTCCCGCTATCCAACGCTTTCCCTACTGTTGCACTCTCTGGAGTGGGAATAGTATTTTTTACCCCTACGCTATCCAAAGCTTTCCCTACTGTTGCACTATCTGGAGTGGGAATAGTAATTTTCACACTCCCGCTATCCAACGCTTTACCTACTGTTGCACTCTCTGGAGTGGGAATAGTATTTTTTACCCCTACGCTATCCAACGCTTTCCCTACTGTTGCACTCTCTGGAGTGGGAATAGTAATTTTTACCCCTACGCTATCCAATGCTTTCCCTACTGTTGTACTCTCTGGAGTGGAAATAGTCATTTTTACCCTTCCAATATCCAACGCTTTCCCTACTGTTGCACTCTCTGGAGTGGGAATAGTAATTTTTACCCCTATGCTATCCAACGCTTTCCCTACTGTTGCACGCTCTGGAGTTGAAATAGTAATTTTTACCCTCCCGCTATCCAACGCTTTCCCTACTGTCGCACTCTCTGGAGTGGGAATAGTAATTTTTACCCTTATGCTATCCAACGCTTTCCCTACTGTTGCACTCACTGGAGTGGGAATAATATTTTTTACCCCTACGCTATCCAACACTTTCCCTACTGTTGCACTCTCTGGAGTGGGAATAGTATTTTTTACCCCTACGGTATCCAACGCTTTCCCTACTGTTGCACTCTCTGGAGTGGGAATAGTATTTTTTACCCCTACGCTATCCAACGCTTTCCCTACTGTTGCACTCACTGGAGTGGGAATAGTATTTTCTACCCTACCGCTATCCAACGCTTTCCCTACTGTTGCACTCTCTGGAGTGGGAATAGTAATTTTTACCCTTACGCTATCCAACGCTTTCCCTACTGTTGCACTCACTGGAGTGGGAATAGTATTTTTTACCCCTACGCTATCCAACGCTTTCCCTACTGTTGCACTCTCTGGAGTGGGAATAGTCATTTTTACCCCTACGCTATCCAAAGCTTTCCCTACATTGCACTCTCTGGAGTGGGAATAGTATTTTTTACCCCTACGCTATCCAACGCTTTCCCTACTGTTGCACTTACTGGAGTGGGAATAGTATTTTTTACCCCTACGCTATCCAATGCTTTCCCTACTGTTGCACTCACTTGAGTGGTAATATTAAATGTTACCCTCCTGCTATCCTACGGTAAAATATTGTACATTTTTTATTAATAACTTAAAATAATTATATCTTAATTTTAAGGTTATTTGAGTATTTTTAAGTATGTTTTAGTTAATTATATTTATTATTTCATTAATTTTAAATTACTTTTAAGACATTTTAAAAAATTCGATATTTTGACTGACTATATTTTTTACAGACTATATTTTGGATTCGATATTTTTGTACTTACCTGTTTGTAGATAGGAATTAGATATTTTGGCATTCTATATTTTGGTGACTATATTTTGGTAAGTCTATATTTTGTCATTCTATATTATGTCAGTGATCCGTCCAGGTCATGTAAGACCTTGGTATGACTTGGAAAACACTCCATGGATTCAGGGCAGTGTCCGTAAATCCAGGTGGCAGGTGCATTAGGAGTGAACGACACCTTAGTTTTGGAAGGATTTACCTTTAGGAAGTTTGCAGACATTCACCTGTGTCTCCTCAAGAAGCTTTAGCTGAAGGTTTCACCTATTCATTGCAGAGTAACATTTTCTGTCAGATTAGGTAGACCAAATATGGTTTGAGCATCATTGGTGTACACACAGTACTGGACCCCTGGTACTAAAAAGGCAGGCAGGGGACACATTTAAAGCTTTAAAACGAATGGGAATGGAACAGATCATTGGAAAATACCCCAGATCAGTTTCTGAGATGTGGAACAGCTAGGCAGTAAAGTTATAATCCGAATTCAGTCTGAAAAGAACAAAGTGAACCATTGTATAATTTGCACGCCCAGGCTGACATCAACTAACTTTTTTTAACAAGATGGAGAAGTCTATGGTGTCGACCGCAGCTGAGAGATCTAAAAGTATCAGGGCCGGACAACTCCATCATGCACCGGACAGCAGAGAACATCCAACACCGATAGGACCATGAGTCCTCAGCTGTGGCCAGTCAAAAAAGTGATTCGAAACAAGTCTACAAGATTATTATCCTTGACAAAAAGTAGACGATGTTTAATGATAGCTTTACTAATAGGAACCCCCCAGGACAGGATATTAGAAGAGATTGGAAGAGATTTTACAACAGCAAGGCAAAGACCTCTGCATCCAGGATTGAAATGTGAGTCAGGAAGCTTGTGATAACAGAGAAAGGACAGTCCGGTGTGAAAGGGAGGGTGTAAATCTTGCAGACCAGCTGAATGGTGCTAGATAGGCAGGGAATGGCGCCGCATGATTTCTTTCTAAGGTGCCAAGGCCTTGAACCTGTGGTAGCTGTGAGTTGGGAAACATCAGGTTCAACGTGGCTGGAGTTACCAAGCCCAAAGGAGCAGCTCCACCATTGAGTAGTTGGCCCAGAGGGGACAGGAGCCATTCTAAGGATCTCCAACTAGGGCTGACGCAAGTCCTCGCACTGCTTGGGTGATGGAGCTTGAAATTCTGACTGAATCTCATGCCACTTAGTAATATTCTTCGAAGACAAGGAGAGGGCATTGTTGAGGAACAGCACTTTGACTCTAATAGTCCAGGGAATAGGACCATTTTCAAAAGGAAGAAGAGTATTTCTCCTTCCTATTGTGTTTTTCGTGGAAAAATAATTTGGGAGATTGATACCTCCCAGGACGCTTACTTCTAGGAGATGGGTATGCTTTGGCATGTTCCCCCCAGATGCTGGCATAGAATAGATTAGCCTTAGGCTCCCTGGTGGCTTTTGGGTGCGTTAGGGTACAAAATAAGTTGGACAGGGTGTGCTCAGTTTTAAGAGTGAGTGGCAAGCAGTGGGAGCAGAACATAGTCACACACAATACCATTTTCTAAATTTACAAGAAAGAAAGAAAGATATTGCACAGTTTGCAATGATGTTGGTGTAGAATGGAAATGATCTAATGTCTAGTGGGATAACAGTTCCCGCCGTAGGTGCACTTCCCAAAAAGGAGGAAGAGTTTTTGTCACCTTAATTCCTTGTGTTTCCAAGTGATGGTTATCCCTGCTCCCCATGAGGTGCTGTCTACCAGACATGGTCAGTTCTAAGCAATGTAGTAGGGAGCTCCCAAAAACTCAGCTTTATGCATGACGAAAGCTCGTTTTTCGAATGTTCCTCACTTCTATGGGGAGTCACTTCAAGGAGATCAGAATGGGTGAGATGTGGTTGAACTTTCTTACGGCTCTGGCCTACCTGGCAGTATTGAGAGCTGCTGTCAGTGGAGCTAGATTTACTTTGGGAATACCAGTTTCCAGGGTCCCGCCTCAACTGTACAAGAGACTTTATAGCATAAAATCCAGTCCAGGACAAAAGGTTTGATTTCACAGATAAGTCTGTGCTGAAACTGTACTCTCTCTAACAGTGCTTTGGAGTGTCCATGAAGGTTAGGGTTTTCGTCCAAGATTAAGCAAGGTACTCCATGACTATTTAACACTATAAGTGAGTTAAGCCTTGTTTGAACCGAGTTTGGGAGTTAAGTGGCATTAACAGGAGACACTCTGTTTTAAGGGGCTAAGCTTTAGATGGTGATGTAATAATTAAACTTGCACATCTTCAAGAATTTTTGTTATGAATTAAAAATCGTATTTGCGGGGAGATTTTCAGATTATCCTCAGTGTCATCTGCATTAATGTGATATGAGATAGCAGAGCAACTATGAGTGGAGAACAGAAGCTCTGTGTAAAGGTTCAGGGTAGGGGACAGAATATCTTCTCAAACACCCAGTGACTTTTTTTAATGTGTGAAAAACACAGTTAAATTATTGTATGTTATTTGTTTTACAAACTGCTAGCACATGAAATAATTTGGGGTTTGTGAGGACTGAACATAATAATGCTATATAAATGAAAATCTTTTTTCCCTTCTCTATCCCTCCACTATCCTTCTCAATCCGAATAACTGTCTAACACATCCACCACTCAAATTACTTTCATATTTTCACTATACTAATTCACTACTAATTCTTTATGGTTCCGGAGTAGCATGCTACTCGCTGAAAAAGTGCTTCAACGCCTCGTCAGGGGTAGTAAGCGCTATATAAATGCAATTACAATACATTAACACATTAACATTTTCTGACATTTTTTGCGCTCAGAGATTTGTTTTATTATGTATCTACACTCTCAGACTAGCTAGAATCAGTGGCTCTGCAGGGAATTTGTGTCATATTTTACCTACTTACACAGCATTAATACCCTTTGCTTTGAAAGAAATCGTGCATCTTTCCTACCTATTGAAAGTTGCCAAATGTGGCTGATCAGATTCACTACTGACTCTCGGTATGGCCCATGTATATGTTTAAACATAGTACTCAAACCTTCTTGAAGGATCTGTTTTGCTAAGGAAAACACACTAGCATTGTCGTATAACTTAATTGTTGAACTCCGTTAGCTTTGTGGTCCTGTATTGAACTGTAGCCAATTCTCAGACAGCATTTCTCTAACATGGCATCCAATGTCTATCACAATATCAGAAATGTAAGTTGACCAAGAATGGCACAGAGTAAACGTTCTCTACTTAATACTCAGCTCAGTTTTGTATTTTTAGCTAATATGTTCTTCATATCGGTTCAAGGCAAATTTTATAGTGTGTTCTAAAGCACTGAACCACACCGTAACTGTGAAACTCGCCTACACCGCAATATCACTCAAAGGCTGAGGCATTAATGGCTGACTGTAAAAGTGTTCCTTTCATCGTTGATCCATGAGTCGCCATTCAACATAAATCCAAGAGTGAACTTAAGTATGACACTGCAGCAAATGCATTTGCAAAGACAGAATGTACCATCAATCCTTTTTTCTAGAGCCACACGATGGTAATTATTCAATACATCACAGTAACCCTACCTTCAAGCTGATACTAATTAAGGGTTTTCTGTCCCAAAGCTACACAAAATATTTTCTAACAACACACTTCCAATTTATCATGGCTGTTAGATTATAATTACTGGTCTCTGGTTCCTCAGTTCTGTGCTTGTCCCAGCTTACATATCAACTGTGGTTGACTTCTGCTTGTCATTGGGTGCTAAAACAGATTTGATTGATTTTTCCACAAATTAAGCGCGGGGTAGCCAAAACGGTAATCAGCTCCTTAAGAAGGCTGTTAGGTCCCATCTGGTCTTGAAAACCATTGCAATTAAATATCTCAAGCTGTTGTTCATACTTTTTCCTCAGTAAGCAACATCCAATTTACAATGTCTTCCATTGCCACCTCTAAACTTAAGAAAAAAAATTACATCAACATTTTTTACTTTTCTCCTGTTTTTGGCTATATTTTTTCATCCCCAAAATGGAAAAGGTCCAAATGTAGCACAGTCCATCTATTAGCTTCGTATAATCTTAAACAATCCTTTGGAGGATGTCTTGCCGTCACTGTGTGTTATTCTCTCATTACTTTCGTTGATTTGCTTCAAATGTTTTTTACATTGCTTCTCTCATTACTTTCGTTAATTTGCTTCAAATGTATTTTACATTGCTTAGTACACTCAAAACACGTCCGCCTCTTTCCATCCAGCTCACACAGTATAAATTATTGACAAGTAACACATAGATTCAAAGTAGCTCAACCCATTGTCTGGTACGCTTTATATTATTTCTCGAAATGACTTTTAATACGCCGCACATCCCATCTCTAAAGTTTGAATCTCTAACGTCTGCTTCCATTTTTACTGCATATATTATTAATTTAGTATAGTCTGCTTTTTAGAACGTTAAACTTTTAGTTATGTCTCCCCAACCATTTCGTATCCAAAGAGTACACATGGTATGGCCACTGTTACCCAAGAATTGAAGAAGCAGCCATAAAGGTCTGTTATTACCAGATTTAAATAAAACCTTGTGTACTATCTCCCACTGAGAAGTGTGTTCAATTGTATGCTAGTCACGGTGATTTGCAATTGTTGGGATATCAGGTTTCTTGCTACATTAACTGAATGCCTACTGCTCTTTTAGAATATGTTATGCTTAGCTTTCATTTCTACAACAGAGTTTGGATATGTAATACATTTCAGCTTTTGTGACCCACAATATTAACACAATGTTTTTTTCTACTTTTAATCACTCACCCACCCCACCACATTACAGTCCTCAATTCACGCCTTACGCCAGGTTGTTGTAAATGCAGACTACGCAATTCTCTTGTGTGTATATTATTCATATGTTTAAGATTATACAGCTCTATTAAAGAGCATCTATGGGTCTGAGGTTCTCAAGTGTTTGTTGCTCCAACTGTGAAGCATCAATGGGGATGACCCTCCTATGTTCAAGCAATTTTTCTCCCTCTGTTTCTATTTCATGTGGCCTGGCATGCTCTTCTCTTGCAATGTTTGAGACAAAGCACTGGGATGCTCATCATTTCTGTTCATGTTTCACGTCTAATATAAGAGGATTCTCCCTTTTATCACACACGCTCATTATCGCCAGACCCTCAGAACGCCAAGGCTCAGGCCACATTTTTGCAGTACAAGGTAGAGTGTGGGAAGTGATTGGTCCAGATTGGTAGAAGGGTTTGGCCGCGAATAAAGCTAGGTGACTGGCTAAGTCTAAACAGAATAAGGTGCCCTTGTGTTTGTTTCTAGTTTCTTTGCTGCAGTGTTCTAGTTTCCAGTTTTTAAGTGCTATATGCAGATGAACATTAAACACATACGTGTTAAAAGTTACATAGGTTGTGTTACCAGAAAACTGTCAGCATATCATCTACAAAGATGTCGAAGAAGACATTCTCAGACCATTAGGGATTTTTTAACCCCGCAAATGCTAAAAATATAAAACATTTAAGCCACATGGCTTCCTGTTGCATTTTGGTTGCAATTCATAAATTATGGGAATAGTATCACAATACTGAATGATATCCTGTCATTCACTGCAATTACGTAATTTCTGACAGAAAATGCATATTATAATAACAGCTATTCGTAAAACAGAACTTGTCAACTGTGTACCTTGTCATGTTATAGTGATTTGTTTGAAACATCATTGGTACCAATGTACTTGAAAGGGTGTGTCTAACTGCTGATGTGTGCAGGCGCCTATGTGTACAAGTGGATGTGTGTGCGCCCTAAGTAGTAAATGCTCTTTATCACGAGGGCCCTTCTAGAGCCAGTAGAAAAACAAAGAAATTAATGCTGATTAGGAAGGAAATAGGGAAAAAATATATGTCAGCCTCTTTCATTCTAAAGGAGAACTGACGAGTAATTGATGAACAGAATAGTCTAACTAGGAGTCTGGATGAGAATACCCAAAAATGTATTCAAAGGGACATAAAATGTAGGACTTGTTGGTGGGACTCCTGCTGAAATGTTTCTATTCCCACGTTGACTTCCAGTTGTGGTCATAGCTATGTACAAAATGCTTGAAAATATGTGCAGTTTGAACGACTCAAGAAGCTGTTGGATGCAAGATAATGTTTAAGAAAGAAGCTTTTTCTATTAGTACCAGACTGAAACATACCCATCATATGTCTGATGCAGCAAGTGGGGTTCGTCTTGTCTACCAGCAAGGGTTTCAAGTAGGAAAGGAGGTCTGTTTGAGGTCTGTTGAAAGAAGATGGTAACGCTGAGGTACCCCATGTCTCCACGCAGACCACCTTGAGATGGGCCCAGATCCTCTTTCACAGTTTACAGCAGAGGTCTTAGAAGTACACTCAGCAACATTCAGGCCAATTATCAGTCACTAGAGGGACCAATAGAGCACACAAAAAGCATATGCCAAGAGAAAGGGCTACTGCGATTGGTGAGGCAGGGCAGATTCTCAGTGAGAGGGAGATCTGTAAATATGGTGGGCAGATTCATTAAGCACGCGGGGGAATCTCGTCGCATTGTTGTGCAAATTGGAAAGCCCTAGAGATGGGTTCTTTTAATTAGGGGTTCGGCTTTAACTTGCGCAGAGAGTGGTCTGTGCTCATACAGAACTCACTTCAGGGATGCCTCATCGGGGGAAAGTGAGGCAGATGTGTCCTGGGTATAGCAAGGTGAAGATGTGGGTACTTCGAGAAATTTAAAATGTAGGCAAATAATGAAGGTTAGGATTTTAATAGTATTTCCAGAAACGCTGTCAGGATTAGGCAAGTGGGTGGCTAGACATCAGGGCCCCATTAGGTAATGTTGGTTTGGTATTTTTCATCATAAAGAAAGAATCCCGCCTGCTTTACACTACCATCCATTACAGACCTAATGATAAAAAAGCAATAGCACTGATTTTCTTGGTCCTTGGGGTGAGATAAGCACTAAGGCCATATCCTCTCGGAATTTGCACTATTAATTCCCTCAACACAACTTTGCAAACACCCCAAAACTGGCTGTCTCGAAACCACCTCAAACTTAACTCGCTCAAAACCGAATTCCTCGTAATCGCCCCACTTCACAATGGATAGACCCGGAACCACCAAACTTTGTAAAATGGCAAGTTAAATTGGTATCTATATATTATTTGGAATCCTCTTTGTATAAACTAAAGGGAATTAGACGGAAAATGTTTGGGGGTAAAATTTGGTTACCAATTGAGAAATGGCTGCGGCAGTAATGACTCTGCAGCTTATATTAATGTATGTGTCACTGTGTACGCTGCTGTGGATGCTTTATAACTCATGAAGCTACAGTGTTTTATTTTTACATTTTTGTATTTAGCCTTCATTATCTGTCTGCTGGATTAAAAACTCAATAAAAATAAGTAAAAAAAATAAGTAATCGCCCCACCCAAAAGATCACTCGATATCGAAGAATGAATGAAGCATATAACAGCCCTCAATACCCCTCCACACATTATAAATTCCACAAGATCACTGGGAATAACCCTTGACAAGAATCTTAACATGCAGGAACACATCAGTCCCTCCACCAAAGGAGCAAACTTTCAAATGAACGTACTAAGACAAATAAAACCTTTCCTCCCCCTTGGAAACTACAAGTCAGTGGTGCAAGCTCTAGTGATCAACAGGTTAGACAATAGTGCAACCCTATGCACTCTGCCTAGATCCAAGCTGGCTTCACTATGGGCATCCCTTAACTCTGCTGCAAGGCTCATCACTGGACCAAAAAAGAAACAACATCACTCCAGGTCTGGATCCCATATTAGGCAAGGATATGCTGAAAATGTCCTGCATGACCCATAAATTCCTACATTTCAACACACAGAAGTACCTAGCTGATAAATTGGAGCTGTCTATTCCTTTTTATTCCTTTTTCTAGTGGCTTTATTGTTTAGTTAAACGACTGACCACCCGTGCTACAATTAGCATTCACACATGCCTTGGAAACCCCGAGGCCATGTCTTGCCACACGTAATAATGGTCTCTCTCCCCTCACCACGTTGCACGCCATCTGCCTTCTTTCATATACACCTAGTTTAATTTGATTGACTGGGTGCGTGTTATTACTTTTGGGGTGCAGTCACAGTATTGCCTGCCAACAATACAATCACTACCGATAATGTAGCAACTGTGATATCTATTGTTTCCTTAGGTCTGACGGTGATGCAGTGATCCTCGCCTTCCTTAGACCTATATCTACCAGGTTGTATTAATAATAGCCTGTAGCTCACCCTATGGGGCATATTAGGTTTATATGAGCACCTTTTTGTCGGTCCTGAAGAATTGCCCTGCTGGGCATGAAACATGTTGACCAAAATGGAGGGTTGATATGAGGCCACACCAATAGTTACGTTGGCCCTCAGTACCCCTCCCCACATTTTTTAATAAAGTGGCTAACCACCTGAATAAAGACTTCCCTGTGGACTATCCAACTTTTTTTAAACATTTTTCACCATTTAGCTCACTACCTCACTTATTAAGCCTCACAAGTTTCTACTCATCTCGGCAAAGGAACAAAAGACCTCCGCAAAAGAGTGACACTCGTTGTTACCCGTCGGGCATTGCAGCGCCGGCCCGACGCAGGAGCAGGAAGCCGATGATATAAACAACATCCTAAGTAGGCTGAATGAGACATGTCATCCAGCTCATCAGTTGTGTGAGGCTTCCTTAGTTCCGTCAAGGAACTTGCTGACCACCCGGCACACACACCCCCCACACCCTTTAGCTGACTTCCAGCTTATTGTGAGAGAGACCTTATTACCTGTCAAACCCCAGGGGAACAGTGTACACCCTTGTTTGCTTGCTTCCTGGACAAGTACACTGGACCCCTTTAAATATTGTCCAATTCCGTCCCCCCCTGTTGTTCACATACTTAGCGTGGGCTGCCCCCACGGGACTATTAGGATACCAAGAGTGACACTTTTTCACTGTCTTGGCCCACTACTGGGTGCCATCCTCTCCCCAGTACACCGCACCTGCGGTTCCACATCTCGTAAATTTTCTTTTTTGACACCACAATCAGCCACACTCCAGTCACAATGGAGGATGTACCAGGCCTCAGTTTTGATGACGATGTCATTGATGAAGCACTACGGACGGCCCGAGTCTTATTACCCTTTCAGCTACGGCTACATCAAGTGCCACCAATGACGATTGGGCCATACTCACTGCCCTAAAGAAAGAACTCATCAGGATCACTATGCACGGGATAATGATGACCGAGTACCTGCGAAATAAAATTGCCCCACTGGGCCTTATCGTGAATATCATACCAAGACTCTTCCTTGAAGATAAACAGTTCAAGGTCGAGTGGGTACAAGTCTCCTGGAAATGTACCAAAGACCTGCTTTTCCTCATCGTACAAACATCCAAACGATTGGCTGAGGCCCTACAAGAGAAAATCTCAGCCACAGAAGCCACAATGAGAAGCACGGTCAATAAGAATACCAAGGCCAACTTCACTAACAAACTAGCGGAGATCAACCAAGAAATGGCAGACCACCATGAATATCTCCTAAACCAAAAAACAGCCAAATTACAGAAAGACATCACCAAGTTCGAGAAGGAGAAAGTCTATCCATATCTGAAGGATGGCTTTAAGAATAAGAAGACATCCTACTCCTCTGATGAGAACACGGATAACAGTCGGCGAGGATCCACTAGTAGCGACTCCAGTGGAGGATACAACTCCAGGAACAACCGGGCTCCACAACACTCCAACTGGCAACCAGGTTACCATCAAGGACCGGTCTTTCATGGCCCTCCACACATGGCACCCCCATGGCAATACCCCTTTTACCAACAGGGTCCGCCACAATTCTTTCCTTCAAACCCTCCACCTTTTCAAGGCAGAGGCTGGGGCAGAGGAAGAGGGCGAAAGCGAGGCGGACAAAAAGGAGTACAGTGGCAGGACCAACCAACCCCCCAGACATCGGTGGAAACCAGGAGCTCCACCAGGGGCAGAAGAGTTTGACGGTAAACCTATCAAAGAAAGTTCTGACACCCATTGAGACTCAAGTCCTGGAAAAAGGACTGGGTTTTGTCCCCACTCCGACCCCTGACGTTTTTCAAGAAATGATTGAGCTCAAACAACTCTTCAGAAAGATACGCCTGAAAGTTTTCTTCCAAGACAAACCAGAACCGGATACTTCTGATTCAGGTATACGCAAACCTTCCACCTTCACCCCCACAGATGGGATGGTCCCCCCTGAGATTCTAACCTTCGAGAGAGCAGTCCTCAACACTCTCAAGAACAAACCTCAATGTCAACAATTCAACAACCTAACCAGCTTGGAGAAGCAGGCCTGCCAGGCTCTGGGGAATGACGACACTATTGTTATAAAACAGGCTGATAAGGGGGGTGCCACAGTCATCCAAGACTATGATGCATATGACCTGGAGTGTAGACGCCAACTCTCCAACAGTACCCACTACAGACCCCTAACAATAGATCCTACCAAACGCCTGTCCACCACGATTATGAGCCTCGTGCTAGAGGGTGAAACCAATGAATGGTTGTCTAAAAAGGAAGCAGATTTCCTCATCACCACCGAACCAGTCACACCCTATTTCTATACCCTCCCAAAAATACACAAGGGGGTTACACCGGTACCAGGAAGACCTATCGTGTCAGGCATAGGATCCCTTTTGGAACCACTGTCCCAATTTTGCGACGTATTCCTCCAGCCATTAGTGAAGAAAATCCCTTCCTTCCTCCAAGACACCAGAGATGTTTTACGTCTTATTGAAGAGATGGACGGGAGGGAGAACGTCGATCTGATAGTGACCTTGGACGTAGAGGCTCTCTACACTAACATCCCTCAGCAAGCCACTTTGGAAGCAGTAGAGAATGCCTTGAGATCTGAGGAGTGGACATCCTGCACCCCTATCTCTTTCATTATGGCTCTTGCGAGTATAGCCCTGACGGAAAATTTCTTCAGGTATGAATCGCAATTATACCATCAAATCCGCGGGACTTCCATGGGTTCTACCTTCGCGCCGAGCCTGGCGTGCCTTTACATGGCGTCCTTCGAGGAACAGGTCATCTATCCTGCTACAGTCAACCCCTTTCTCGAACAGCTTTCCCTCTGGCGTCGCTATATTGACGACATCTTGATCCTATGGAAAGGGGATAGGACTAGCTGTGAGGCATTCTGCTCCTGGATTAACCTGCAGAACCCATACCTCAAATTCACGGGTACCATTTCCGCCATTTCCCTCCCCTTCTTGGATCTTACCATCCGGTTGGAGCCTTCAGAGATTACCACCACTCTCTGTAGAAAAGAAACCGACAGGAACAGTCTCCTCCCTTATCAGAGCCATCACACTCGAGCCCTGAGGGACAATCTCCCGTTCGGACAATTTCTCCGTATCCGAAGAAATTGTACATCACTGTCTGATTTTGTACGTGAATCATCCCTTCTCCAACACAAACTCCAAGACAAGGGCTATCCAACCAGATTGTTGAACCTTTCCTTTAAAAGGGCACGGAATAATAACAGAGAAGCCCTGCTGGAGTCAAATCCGAAGCCTACCAGCGATGTCATCACCTGCGTGACAACATACACCAGGCACTCAACTTTCATCAAAAAAACAATCAACTCCCATTGGGGTACTCTGAACTCTGCTGGCCTGGATATCCCCCGCCCACGGTTTGCTTTTAAAAGAACTGCTAACCTCAAGGACACCCTGACCCACACTCGACCCAAGAAGACAGTCACCCACCATGACAACCCCTTATGGGACCTGCCACCAGTGGTCGGTCACTACAGGTGTGGCAGCTGCATCATCTGTCCCCAAACCATACAAAGCAAAGTGATCAAGCTAACGCCTACGTTCACCTGGCACATGAACAGACACACTAATTGTAACAGCAGTCGCTGTATATACATGCTCATCTGTCCTTGTGGGCTGAAATATATAGGCATGACTATGCGAACTGTGAAAACGCGGATCATTGAGCATAACAGCAACGTTCGCTGTATGAAGACGCACACCAGGCTCTATGACCACTGCAAAGAAGCAGGACACAGGGCGGACAACCTTCAATGGACAGTGTTGGAATGTCACCCATCCATTAACCAACAAGCACTGTACAGACTAGAACAACGATGGGTACACCGTCTGCAATTGGATACCTATGGCCTGAACGATTCCATCCCGTGGAACCAACTAGCAAGATGATTCTGTTCCCTGTGTCTCCGAGACTGGTCATCCTCTGTTATGTACACTGGCACACCATAGCCCTGCACGAGTTCAACATATGCACAGGCATCCCTGATCTAAGTGTTTGCTTGAACGCGGCCTTCCCTAACATGAGCATGGCCATCATTTTTGTTTATTGCATCCATAGGCCTACTAGTCACAGGGGCACGGCAGGGAGTACTTCACCTCACCAAAGGGTTAACTACCTACCCACTCAGCCTTGCGGCACCAGTCTGGGGTCACACTGCCCTCTCCAGCCTTGCTATGCCCGAGATAGGGCCATTGCGTGCCTGAGCGAGCCAGCTGCCCTTCCATCTTCGGCGGTCCGCACCCGGGCGGCTTTACTCCCCCATTGACTATCGGCCATTCTGTCAGCCCACGCACAATATCAATAACCACTTTAATTGCGTTTTCCCCATTTTTGGGCCCCCATTCCGAGTGCCCGTGTCAGCGCACTGACGTTGCACCAGAAGAGCCCCGCGATGCCAGCCCGCACTCGCCCGGCCCCCCCCGCCCCCCCCCCGCCCCCACCCCTCCCCTTGGCACACACAACCAAGCTGTTCCAAACCTTCAAACATACAGGCCAGTAAGACTACGTCCCCCATGAGCACCTCCCAGCGGTCTCTGATTGGCGCCTGCTGGCGCACGGTCATCGCGAGCCCGCCCCCTTCTTCCGGCCCACCTCCCTCCCACTCCGCATTCATAATGGCGGATGTGGTTTGCACTCCTGACCGGCGGTTCCGCGTTGACTAGACGCCGACGGTGTGGGGGTAGGTGATACCGGCGAGTATCTCACGCCGCTAAGGTAAGCCTGCAGCCTTTACCATTGACTGGCCGCCGCTCCACCGTGACGGCACCCTGGCCAGTATCCATGTAGCGCGCCCCGCCTCACCAGTCTGTCTAAACTGAGACTTCAGCTGGTTTTCCAGCAGCCCGCATATTCTACTTCCCTGCCTAAATTGCTAACAATGCCAGACACCCCTTGGCACACCTTCCGTTTGGTTTTTGCGAGCAGGTATAATTGGACCGCCGCTAATCCATAGCACCCTGGACTGTGATGGCCTGACGAGGCGGGGTGATCGCTGCCCCTCATATACGAGCTAGTCATGATTCGTGATCATGGCCTCATGCAATGACCCGCTGTTTAAAGAATGCTTTTCTCCCCCTTTTTTCCTCCTTTAGGGCTATTTACACCCCTAGCGCGGTCCCCACAGGAACTAGCCGCGCAGTTTGCCAATGGGCTCCTAAGGGTAGGTTTCACTAACTGACACTGTGACCTTACCACTGGGCGCCTGCCGCCCCCCGTGTGGCTGAGTGGCTTCTTGATGGTGTTTTGATACTGTTTTTATTCCTTTTTATTCCTTTTTCTAGTGGCTTTATTGTTTAGTTAAACGACTGACCACCCGTGCTACAATTAGCATTCACACATGCCTTGGAAACCACGAGGCCATGTCTTGCCACACGTAATAATGGTCTCTCTCCCCTCACCACGTTGCACGCCATCTGCCTTCTTTCATATACACCTAGTTTAATTTGATTGACTGGGTGCGTGTTATTACTTTTGGGGTGCAGTCACAGTATTGCCTGCCAACAATACAATCACTACCGATAATGTAGCAACTGTGATATCTATTGTTTCCTTAGGTCTGACGGTGATGCAGTGATCCTCGCCTTCCTTAGACCTATATCTACCAGGTTGTATTAATAATAGCCTGTAGCTCACCCTATGGGGCATATTAGGTTTATATGAGCACCTTTTTGTCGGTCCTGAAGAATTGCCCTGCTGGGCATGAAACATGTTGACCAAAATGGAGGGTTGATATGAGGCCACACCAATAGTTACGTTGGCCCTCAGTACCCCTCCCCACATTTTTTTATAAAGTGGCTAACCACCTGAATAAAGACTTCCCTGTGGACTATCCAACTTTTTTTAAACATTTTTCACCATTTAGCTCACTACCTCACTTATTAAGCCTCACAAGTTTCTACTCATCTCGGCAAAGGAACAAAAGACCTCCGCAAAAGAGTGACACTCGTTGTTACCCGTCGGGCATTGCAGCGCCGGCCCGACGCAGGAGCAGGAAGCCGATGATATAAACAACATCCTAAGTAGGCTGAATGAGACATGTCATCCAGCTCATCAGTTGTGTGAGGCTTCCTTAGTTCTGTCAAGGAACTTGCTGACCACCCGGCACACACACCCCCCACACCCTTTAGCTGACTTCCAGCTTATTGTGAGAGAGACCTTATTACCTGTCAAACCCCAGGGGAACAGTGTACACCCTTGTTTGCTAGCTCCTTTAGAAGCACCAGCACCTTATTGTTGAAACCTCAGAAATTTCAGAAAAAGAAACCTACAACCAAGCTATCTCGGGAATAGCCGAGAGAATCTGGAACTCCTTGCCCCTTGAAATCTGATGGAATCCTTCAACTACATCATTCAAAAAAGAAGTCAAATTGCTTTTGATTAACACAATTCTACTCTAGAACCCACTGACTCATCTATCTGGGCACTGACATGACGCAGTGTCTTAAACCATGGTTATCACGCTCTTGCTATGTCCTTGTTTATTAACTCACTTGATCGTTTCCTGATTTGCATCAGGTATTGTCAGCGTTTATGTTTGTTGGATGTTCTACCGATTTCTTCTAGCCTAACCATTTGTAAAGCTCTCTGATACCCTTCTAGGGTAAAATTCGTGCAATATAAAACTATAAATTAATCAAATTAAAAATTCATAATTAATTAATAATTCTTGGCACAGTCTTCTTTGTGTCCTTGATATCTGGTTTGAGCATCTTACTGCGGCGGTTATTCCACTAGTAAATCCCCGGAGGTCTTGGAAAAAAGCCACTGGGTAAAACATTGGTGCAAGTAGAGCGGATTTTAGTTTTCGGCACATTGGTAATCCTTCAGGAAACGAATCTGTCCATATTGATGTATTAGACAGAATATTTCAGGGATGACTGTGAGCAGCTTAGGTTGGTGTTTCAATAAAGAAACTGGGTAAAGATTTTTAAAAAGCTCAGTTTTTTTGTCTTTATAGGCCGGATGCCCCAAATGATGCGGGCAGAGTAAGAATTCAGGTTGCGTTACAAGGTTAGGAGTAATACAACAGCTAATCTGAATGGACGCAGCACAGGTTCAATGCAGATACATGGCGTCAGACCTCTCCCCATGCATGTCCAGTAAATAAGGAGTACTAGTGTTTCCTCTGCTAGGACTGTACATGTTTCCTTTCCACTGAGGTGTTGGGTAGCAGTACTGAAAGTTGCATCACCCTTTGCACGTCAATAATAGGGTGGTCCTGTAGATGGTGGAATCAAGGTTTCACCAAATACAGCTTGTTACAATTCATTTTCGAAGTCAGTAATTGCGGAGGTTTCAATCAGGGATCTAAAGGGGCAACATTTATTCGATTCCCTCTCATAGAATACAGTGAGAATTGGCCAATATCAAACTTTGATGGTAAACTGGTTAGGATAAAGTTGGAGACTGCCACACTGTACTAAATTGTGGAGTCCCTGTTCTTCTACGTGGCAATTGCTAGTCTGTGGGTGATAAGTAAAGAGGGCAGTGAATCTGGTGTCCGGAGTCCTCAAGCTCCTTCACAATATTATTTTATAAAACGATTACCTCTTTTAGGCAGCAGCGGGTGCCAGTACCTTTAGTAAGGTCAGGAACTCTTGTGCTCAGCATGCATCGATATGTTTGCAGATCTTGGTGCAATTTCTGATCAAAGAATAACACTTGGTTGTGATTCCTCATAATCTATTGTGAAGGGGTGCACAGGAAAATACGCCAGGTGAGGAACTGCATCTGATGTCTCACTAGGCACAATAGGGGAATTGGCAAATGCACCTATAGGAGAGTGTTTGATTCTTTAGAGGTTTGCAGACAGCCTTCAGAGAAGAGAACCAGAACGTAGCTGGCATATGTTCCCTCAGAGTCTGCCAGGAAGCATGGTCACTCACTGCTGCACAGGGCTAAGTTAGTAACGGTGGATAAATAATTTCAGTGCCGGAGTCTGCCCATAGCCAGCAGTCAAGGTTCGATTCTCTAAAGAGCAGATGGACTGAACTTCTGCAGTACATTACTCATGGTATGGAGGTGCCTAAGTGGAGATGATGCCTCCAGACATCAAGTAGGATTTGTAGAGCGTTGCTTATCACCCCTGTGGGTGGCCAGGCGCTGGGGGGGGGGGGCAAGGGGGATGCTGCTGCTGCTGTGCTGAGTTAGTTGAAGAGTCAGATCTTCAGGTCTTTCTTGAACTCGTGTAGGGTGGGTGAAGTGTGGAGGACATCCAGGACTTGTCTTTCAGGTGTGAGAAGACGCGCCCACCGTTTTTGCGATTGCGGGGGAGTAGGCCAGGAAGAGGAACAAAGGCCGTGGGTAGGTTGATGGAAGCTTATCCTGTGGTTGAGGTAGGCTGGACCCTTGTTGTGGAAGGCTTTGTTGGCGTACGTGAGTAGTCTGAACTGGCATCGTTTGCTGATGGGGAGCCAGTGTAGGGTATTTAGGTGAGGGGAGATGTGGGTCTGCTTTGGAAGGTCGTGGAAAAGCCTGGCTGCTGAGTTCTGGATGGTCTGGAGCCCGTTGATTTCAACATAGAGGGAGTTGCAATGGCCTGGGTCACGTTGTGTCTGAGGTCAAAGCGGATCCATTTGAAGATTTGTCTGAGCAGGCACACAGTGAGAAAACGGGCAGAGGAGACATTGTTGATCTGCTTCCTCATGAAGAGTTTGCTTAGGCAGGGTCTTGTATGTGCTTGTTGTTTCCTGCATCAGTCTTCTAAACATACAGGGAGGAGGTAAGCATCTTCAAATGTTCTTATTATTTCGTATTTATGGTTCACAGTACAAGCATTTGAGGTCCAACCTTCAGTCAAAGCTACAGACCCTTGCATTCATGAATCAAGTGATCTTCTTACTTCCTACTTGTTTATCAAGCACTGGCTTTTCTTCAGACCAACCCACCTCAGCTGGGGGACTGGAACCCTTCACGTTGTACTATCAATTAGGTTATATTGTTGACTGTTAAGGCCAATCACACATGATGTAACATCCATTGAGCAAAAACTCATGATGAACTTAGTGCCTCAAAATGGCTACAAGGCAATATTTGGGCACTGTAAAACACATGGTAATAAAATATATGCACTATCTTCTCCCATTCCCAGCCAAGGTCATCAAGAAGGCCATCAACACTTAACTTTTTGAGTTCACCAAAGCAAATCACATCCTGAACCTCTACCAATCCAGCTTCCGAATCAACCACAGCACTGATACCGTCCTCTTCACCACAGACAACGTCCACGCCCTCCTCTACCGAGGCAAAATGGCAGCCCTCATCCCCCTGGACCTCTAGGCCACCTTTAATACTGTCTCTCACCACACTTTATGCACAAGACTCCACGACGCCGGCATCCATGATAAAGCCCTTGAATGGATCCACTCCTTCCTCACCAGCTGAGCTCCTTCCTCACCGGCTGAACACAGAGAATCAGACTACCTCAGTTCCTCTCGGAACACACAGAGATCAGCTGCGGAGTGCCTCAGGGCTCCTCCCTGAGCCCCACGCTTTTCAAAATCTATCATGGCCCCACTCGCAGCCATTGCCAGGAACCATAGACTCAACATCGTCTCCTACGCCGACACCCAGCTGATTCTCACCCTTACCAATGAACCAACATTCTCCAAGAACTACTTTCACAATGGGATGAAGGCTGTTGTTGTCTGAATGAAGAACAACTGCCTCAAGCTCAACTCAGAGAAGACCAAAGTCCTCATCATGGGCTTCACCCCCTCTACATGGGATGGCTCCTGGTGGCACGCAGCACTTGGAACCTCCCCCGCACTCACAGACCACATGCAGAACCTGAGCATCATCCTGGACTCCTCGCTCACCATGAGCCTCCAGATTAACGCTGTCTCATCATCTTGTTTCCACACGCTATGCCTGCTCTGAAAGATCTTTAAATTGATCCCCATCAAGTCCAAGAAGACGGTCATCCATGCACTCATCAGTAGCAGAATCGTCTATGGCAACGCACTCTATGCCAGCATCATCCAGAAACTCTTCAAGAAACTGCAGAACATCCAGAACGCCTTCGCCAGACTCATCCTCAACATCACCCACCGCAACCACATCACCAACCACCTAAGAGACCTCCACTGGCTCCCAGTCAACAAAAGAATCACCTTTAAGCTCTTCACACATGCATAGATAGCCCTACATGACACAGGACCTACGTACCTCAACCAGAGCCTCGCATTTCATGTACCCACCAGAGGCCTACGCTCCGCCCAACTGGCGTTGTCTAACGTTCCACATATCCACAGGACTACAACAGGAGGAAGATCCTACCTCACAACAAAGACCTGGAACACCCTGCCTCTTCCACCTCAGCTAATCACTGTCACTGCCTCAATTCAGGAAGGACCTCAAGACCTGCCTCTTAGGCTGAATCACAGCGCCTCGACGGACCTGCAAACCCCCCCTCCAGCGCCTTGAGACTCTTCCCGGTGAGTAGTCACACTTTACAAGCCTGCGATTAATTGACTGACTATTATTCTTATTTGAACACTTTTTTTTACATAGCACTTTACATCACACTTCTGTTATTTCTTAGCACTGTAAAAAATATCACAAGACTGTAAAGATGGACAGAAAAAGGCATACAGTTTCAAACGTGAAAGATAGCAATGCTTATGTGCATGTTGATTTTAGAGGCATCAAGCTGCACACTGGCAGCCAAAAGGCTTGTTATCATCAAACTACTGACAACTATCTGTGTAATCGACAGTGTGCAGGAGACCTGAGAAACAAGAAATGGCAAGGCCAACTGGTCTCGCCTTTGTAGTTTGCCAATGGTTTTTGCAATGGGACAACTATTAGCGAAGCTGCACATGTATGATGCGTCTGCCTGCCTTATTTTATTGCAATGTGCAACATGTGCCTACAAAACGACACAGGCACTATTTTCCCTTTTTATTTACTAATCTGAGTTGGATTGGTAAATAAGAAAAAAAGTACAAATGTATGCGCAAAAGCGTTTTCTCTCTTTGTTTTTGATGCGTAATTGTGGGGAAGCAACAAGGAGGGTGAGAGTGGAGCAGAGCAAGACAGAGGGTGCAGCTGGGGAAGGAATCAAGGAGGGGGCGAAGTAACATGGGGCAGAACCAACACAGCAAGTACAACACAGGGTATGGGTGTGGGGGAGAAGCACACAGACTAGAGAGCGCAACATGGTACATGGCAATGGGGGGAAAAGAAGTACACAAGGAACGCAGCTGGGAAACAAATCCACTCTCATGGAGGGCTTAACCAAAAAAAAAATGTGGTGCTGCAAAAGTGAGCATTAGTGGCAAATTACAAACCTTTCGTCTTTAATTTATAAGGAGAAAGCATCAGTAGACTGAGGTTTTCACTTTGGAGGAGTACGGCAAAGTGATTATTTTGGGTTCCAAATAGTGCTTGCTGGGGCTTGAAAACATTTAAAAGCCAAAGAAATATGTTTGCAAAGAATTTTAGCACAAACCAGGAGTCAATATAGATGCCGCTGGATTTTCTCAACGTAATGCCTTTTTATTTGGCCAACAACTACACCAATAAGTGCCTATTTTAAGTCTGGGTATTGATGGCACAGCAGTCAAACAGAACTATTGCTTACAATAGATAGAGAGTGGGATTTGTGGGTGCTGCTTTCAACCATTGTATTTCTTTGACCAGACCAGCCTGTCATTGGCTTCAGACTTTATCAATCACCTCTTGGTTGAGACTAGTGTAGTACTCATATCTCATCTAATGCTACTGTTTGCTTGGGAATATCCTCCCGCTTCCACTCCAGTGCTTGCATTGAAATGAATGAGGGACTACTTTACAGGTATAGACTTCTTTGCCTGCTCCTGTTGACTCCTTCCTATGTGTCTTGCTTTAATGTGCAAACGCTGTATGCGTTAACACATCATATCCAAATCTATTGGCTTTGCCAACACCTGTTTGTCTAGACGTTGCATGATAGTTATTGGTTTGGCCATTTGGAAGAAGCAGTTTGTGACCACTGCTCCCACTTGGTGGACTGTGTTCTGCTCCCACTTGGTGGACTGTGTTCATGTACTAATCAGGGAGAACACAAACTGTACTAACTTATCACCACATGAACAGCAAAAAGCATGGGAATGGAACTCTCTTGGTGGATAGCCTTAGTGATCATATTAAGAAAGACCACTAACATGTTGTCTATGCTTAATTGTAATGAACTAGCACAGACACACACATTCACATTTTCTGGGCTGACTACCAAAGGCTGAAAGACAACAGATGATAATCGATTAAGCTGGTAAAGAGACAAAATTAGCAGACTACGTACATGTTAAATAGAATGGTGAGGGCCCGAAGTGGGCTCAACAGTCAATCCTGACAGACTGAGATAAGAAAGAGCCAAAGAAAAACCCATTTAGACTGTTCGTTGAGCAATGGAACCAACCAATAGTGACTCTGAATGTGTTCAGTGTCATCATCTATGGGGTCAAACATTGCAGATAACTCCAGATCCCCAAGGAGAATACAGGCACACATCTCTCTATTTCAGGTGTACCATCCCAAAATTCCAGTAATTTCAACTCAGATCCACAGTCAGACCTGATTGCAGATTATGCAGAAGAGGAATGGTGATGGTTGCCCATAAAGATCTGAAGCTGATGGACCACTTTTTTTTAAACCTTGACAATTGTGAGAGGGTAATAATGGTGAATATGGCCAAGGTTTGGAGCTCAAAGTTGATCTTTTTCAGAAGGGACGTGACCCCATCCTCTTTGATCCAATCCAAGAGGTAAGGGATTTGTTGACAGGGTGGTGACAAAGGGTCCCAGAAGGGTATCCTGCCTTTTCAGTGGCCAGGCTTCAGAATACTCTAATCGGAACTCTATAGATGGGAGTTTCTTTAAAAAGGTACAACACCAATGGAGGCACATGCCAGACTAAATTCTGGGAAAGAAGACCTGAAGACATTTTTATGAGATTGTGTGGACTTGACAGTTGAACCTACTTATCAGTCACTGAGATTCCCCATCTCATGTTAATAATTCTGGAAACATAAAAGGATTTCAAAATTAGCACATAGATCTTGTAAATGGCGGGGAGCTATACATGGAGTTCACGAGAAACACTCCTAAAAAAAAAAGTTTTTTTGTGAATAACTGTTTTAAGTTCTGGTCTTAATTATTGCTCTTTTATACTTGAGCAATGTGAGACGTTGATACCGTAGGTGTTGACCCTTCTGTTCTGTAGTCAGTAGACCTTCAGTGGTAAGCAGTGCAAGATCTGCAGAAGGATTTATTTTTTTGCCTTCTCTGGATGGCATAGTGAGTAGAAGGTAAACGTCAAAGAAGTTACATGTACGCAGGTCAAGGGCTTGAGCAGAACAAACAGAAAGGAAAATCAAAATGATTGTGGAGATATAACAAGAGGTATAAAATGCACCAAGTGGATGAGTGAGACTAATGAAAACTGAGTTTAGAATGATTTTTTTGTCAAGGAATAATACAAAAAACTCACACATAGTATCCAAGGGACCATATACAAGCCATTTATATCAGAGAGTAAGTTAAAGAACTGACATTACCAACAAGGAGAGGGTGGGATATCAACCAACTCCGGCATAAAACCTAAATGGTGACTGGGATTCTAAATATAAAAATCTAACAACAGGAGCCACTACCTTTAATGCCCCTTCAGTTGTCTGCACTGCCCAATCAGAGGGCTTATTGGACAAGAGTGGGATGAGAGAATGAAACAAACCCACCCTCCAGTCTACAACGAGGCCACATCTGATGGAGACGGGCAGCAGCAGTGAGGACTGGAAATCCAGGGAAATAAGCACGGAGCAATATACCTGATTCTGAGCTACCATCTTCCAGATAGGATTTGGGTAACCTGGTGTACCAGTGCAGTAGGAGAGGCACTTCCTTCAATGTCCCTTTAGTTGTCTACACTGCTCATTGACTGACAAGGGTGGGGAAGAATAATACAACGCTGTCACATGTTTTGAATATAAAATGATGAAAGTGATTACTTCTGAGCCTAAAGATGATATCTCCCTTCACAGCACATGGTCCTTCTTTAAAATAAAGTAACAGGGCGAGATTGAGCCAGGAGGCTGGGGTGTAGAATATCAAAGCCAGGTTTCTCTTGGAAAAAGTTAGTGGATCATTATTAGTAACGAGAGCATAGAAATAAAAATAATCTTTAAGAGCAGATCTGCGGGTCAAAATTGTGCCCTTATCGGGGAGAGTGACTTCCAAGTAGACGGTGGACCCCATGAAACAAGGGGCAAGAAGCAGGGTGTAACGTCTAAAGATCTTGAAGAACGAGGAGCACTTCTGAAGGGATGTGGTATATTTTTTGCTATGCGCCTTAATTAGATTTGAGGTCCTGTGGGTAAACAAGGCATTATGAGAAGGCAGGGAATGAAAATTACCAGTAACAAGAATTTAGAGAACCTTGGTCAAGGGCTCTATGCACAACACAATGCACCCAACAGCAGCTAACTGTAAAATACCTTTAGCTAAAAAGTGATGGATGGAATGCATGAATTAATCCTGTGGCTGAGATGAATTCAAGCAGACCATCCACCACGTTTTTGTACACTTCAGTGAGATGGGTATGCCCAGCCCTGCGACCCTTGCACACTTTGCCACTGGAACCAAGCTTTATTGGACTGATAGGCCAGAGTCTTGGGTTGCATGTGTTTCGGGTCAGGGAGGACTTGGCCTGGCAGTTCGGGCTGGACTGCTCTAAATGGAGCATAGTCAAGACTGATTTTCACTATGGCTGGGTGCAAACTGAGGCGATAGTGTGCAAAATGACGACTGGTGGAGCTGGAGACAGCGAGAGACAGACGGACAGCATTGTTGTGTTTTGGGTATCCTACCTGGTGGAGCTGGAGACAGCGAGAGACGGACAGCATTGTTGTGTTTTGGGTATCCTAGCTGGTGGAGCTGGAGACAGCGAGAGACGGACAGCATTGTTGTGTTTTGGGTATCCTAGCTGGTGGAGCTGGAGACAGCGAGAGACGGACAGCATTGTTGTGTTTTGGGTATCCTAGCTGGTGGAGCTGGAGACAGCGAGAGACGGACAGCATTGTTGTATTTTGGGTATCCTAGCTGGTGGAGCTGGAGACAGCGAGAGACGGACAGCATTGTTGTGTTTTGGGTATCCTAGCTGGTGGAGCTGGAGACAGCGAGAGATGGACAGCATTGCTGTGTTTTGGGTATCCTAGCTGGTGGAGCTGGAGACAGCGAGAGACGGACAGCATTGTTGTGTTTTGGGTATCCTAGCTGGTGGAGCTGGAGACAGCGAGAGACGGGCAGCATTGTTGTGTTTTGGGTATCCTAGCTGGTGGAGCTGGAGACAGCGAGAGACGGACAGCATTTTGTGTTTTGGGTATTCTAGCTGGTGGAGCTGGAGACAGCGAGAGATGGGCAGCATAGTTGTGTTTTGGGTATCCTAGCTGGTGGAGCTGCAGACAGCGAGAGGCGGACAGCATTGTTGTGTTTTGGGTATCCTAGCTGGTGGAGCTGGAGACAGCGAGAGACGGACAGCATTTTGTGTTTTGGGTATTCTAGCTGGTGGAGCTGGAGACAGCGAGAGATGGGCAGCATAGTTGTGTTTTGGGTATCCTAGCTGGTGGAGCTGGAGACAGCGAGAGACGGAGAGCATTGTTGTGTCTTGGGTATCCTAGCTGGTGGAGCTGGAGCCAGCGAGAGACGGACAGCATTGTTGTGTTGTGGGTATCCTAGCTGGTGGAGCTGGAGACAGCGAGAGACGGGCAGCATTGTTGTGTTTTGGGTATCCTAGCTGGTGGAGCTGGAGACAGCGAGAGACGGACAGCATTTTGTGTTTTGGGTATCCTAGCTGGTGGAGCTGGAGACAGCGAGAGACGGGCAGCATAGTTGTGTTTTGGGTATCCTAGCTGGTGGAGCTGCAGACAGCGAGAGACGGACAGCATTGTTGTGTTTTGGGTATCCTAGCTGGTGGATCTGGAGACAGCGAGAGACGGACAGCATTGTTGTGTTTTGGGTCTCCTAGCTGGTGGAGCTGGAGACAGCGAGAGACGGACAGCATTGTTGTGTTTTGGGTATCCTAGCTGGTGGAGCTGGAGACAGCGAGAGACGGACAGCATTGTTGTGTTTTGGGTATCCTAGCTGGTGGAGCTGGAGACAGCGAGAGACGGACAGCATTGTTGTGTTTTGGGTAGCCTAGCTGGTGGAGCTGGAGACAGCGAGAGACGGACAGCATTGTTGTGTTTTGGGTATCCTAGCTGGTGGAGCTGGAGACAGCGAGAGACGGACAGCATTGTTGTGTTTTGGGTATCCTAGCTGGTGGAGCTGGAGACAGCGAGAGACGGAGAGCATTGTTGTGTCTTGGGTATCCTAGCTGGTGGAGCTGGAGACAGCGAGAGACGGACAGCATTGTTGTGTTGTGGGTCTCCTAGCTGGTGGAGCTGGAGACAGCGAGAGACGGACAGCATTGTTGTGTTTTGGGTATCCTAGCTGGTGGAGCTGGAGACAGCGAGAGACGGACAGCATTGTTGTGTTTTGGGTATCCTAGCTGGTGGAGCTGGAGACAGAGAGAGACGGAGAGCATTGTTGTGTTTTGGGTATCCTAGCTGGTGGAGCTGGAGACAGCGAGAGACGGAGAGCATTGTTGTGTTTTGGGTATCCTAGCTGGTGGAGCTGGAGACAGCGAGAGACGGACAGCATTGTTGTGTTTTGGGTATCCTAGCTGGTGGAGCTGGAGACAGCGAGAGACGGAGAGCATTGTTGTGTCTTGGGTATCCTAGCTGGTGGAGCTGGAGACAGCGAGAGACGGACAGCATTGTTGTGTTTTGGGTATCCTAGCTGGTGGAGCTGGAGACAGCGAGAGACGGACAGCATTGTTGTGTTTTGGGTATCCTAGCTGGTGGAGCTGGAGACAGAGAGAGACGGAGAGCATTGTTGTGTTTTGGGTATCCTAGCTGGTGGAGCTGGAGACAGCGAGAGACGGACAGCATTGTTGTGTTTTGGGTATCCTAGCTGGTGGAGCTGGAGACAGCGAGAGACGGACAGCATTGTTGTGTTTTGGGTATCCTAGCTGGTGGAGCTGGAGACAGCGAGAGACGGAGAGCATTGTTGTGTTTTGGGTATCCTAGCTGGTGGAGCTGGAGACAGCGAGAGACGGACAGCATTGTTGTGTTTTGGGTCTCCTAGCAGGTGGAGCTGGAGACAGCGAGAGACGGAGAGCATTGTTGTGTTTTGGGTCTCCTAGCTGGTGGAGCTGGAGACAGCGAGAGACGGAGAGCATTGTTGTGTTTTGGGTCTCCTAGCTGGTGGAGCTGGAGACAGCGAGAGACGGACAGCATTGTTGTGTTTTGGGTATCCTAGCTGGTGGAGCTGGAGACAGCGAGAGACGGACAGCATTGTTGTGTTTTGGGTATCCTAGCTGGTGGAGCTGGAGACAGCGAGAGACGGAGAGCATTGTTGTGTTTTGGGTATCCTAGCTGGTGGAGCTGGAGACAGCGAGAGACGGACAGCATTGTTGTGTTTTGGGTCTCCTAGCTGGTGGAGCTGGAGACAGCGAGAGACGGAGAGCATTGTTGTGTTTTGGGTCTCCTAGCTGGAGGAGCTGGAGACAGCGAGAGAAGGAGAGCATTGTTGTGTTTTGGGTATCCTAGCTGGTGGAGCTGGAGACAGCGAGAGACGGACAGCATTGTTGTGTTTTGGGTATCCTAGCTGGTGGAGCTGGAGACAGCGAGAGACGGACAGCATTGTTGTGTTGTGGGTCTCCTAGCTGGTGAAGCTGGAGACAGCGAGAGACGGACAGCATTGTTGTGTTTTGGGTCTCCTAGCTGGAGGAGCTGGAGACAGCGAGAGACGGAGAGCATTGTTGTGTTTTGGGTATCCTAGCTGGTGGAGCTGGAGACAGCGAGAGACAGAGAGCATTGTTGTGTTTTGGGTCTCCTAGCTGGAGGAGCTGGAGACAGCGAGAGACGGACAGCAGTGTTGTGTTTTGGGTATCCTAGCTGGTGGAGCTGGAGACAGCGAGAGACGAAGAGCATTGTTGTGTTTTGGGTCTCCTAGCTGGTGGAGCTGGAGACAGCGAGAGACGGAGAGCATTGTTGTGTTTTGGGTCTCCTAGCTGGAGGAGCTGGAGACAGCGAGAGACGGAGAGCATTGTTGTGTTTTGGGTATCCTAGCTGGTGGAGCTGGAGACAGCGAGAGACGGAGAGCATTGTTGTGTTTTGGGTCTCCTAGCTGGAGGAGCTGGAGACAGCGAGAGACGGACAGCAGTGTTGTGTTTTGGGTATCCTAGCTGGTGGAGCTGGAGACAGCGAGAGACGGAGAGCATTGTTGTGTTTTGGGTCTCCTAGCTGGTGGAGCTGGAGACAGCGAGAGACGGACAGCATTGTTGTGTTTTGGGTCTCCTAGCTGGTGGAGCTGGAGACAACGAGAGACGGACAGCATTGTTGTGTTTTGGGTATCCTAGCTGGTGGAGCTGGAGACAGCGAGAGACGGAGAGCATTGTTGTGTTTTGGGTCTCCTAGCTGGTGGAGCTGGAGACAGCGAGAGACGGACAGCATTGTTGTGTTTTGGGTATCCTAGCTGGTGGAGCTGGAGACAGCGAGAGACGGAGAGCATTGTTGTGTCTTGGGTATCCTAGCTGGTGGAGCTGGAGACAGCGAGAGACGGAGAGCATTGTTGTGTTTTGGGTCTCCTAGCTGGTGGAGCTGGAGACAGCGAGAGACGGAGAGCATTGTTGTGTTTTGGGTCTCCTAGCTGGTGGAGCTGGAGACAGCGAGAGACGGACAGCATTGTTGTGTTTTGGGTCTCCTAGCTGGTGGAGCTGGAGACAACGAGAGACGGACAGCATTGTTGTGTTTTGGGTATCCTAGCTGGTGGAGGTGGAGACGGGGAACGCTGGACACCAGGGGTACAGTTTAGGTCTCCCAGCTGGTGGCGCAGGAGTCAGCAGGGCAGTCAGGACACTGGTCACCATGAACACGTTAGAGGCCTGCATGAATAATGAATGGCTCGTCTGCACACTGGCTTGGAGCTGCCGTTAGAAAGGGAATTGGAGTGGAAAGAATAGAAAGGCAGCAATTGCCATTTTATAGGGGGCCCAGCTTGTTTATCGATCTTCTATTTACTGACTCTAACTAATACATCACGATGGACTGCTGAACTCCCAGCACATGGGATGCATGGAAGAGAAGGTTGGCACGGTGATGAGGCGTGCACGGAGGCAGCTGAGTAAGGGCGAGAAACAGAATGAGAACCGGGGAGAAAGGAATGGCGTTGACATACGTATACGAAAAACTAACGGGCGAGCCGGACTGTAAGGTGCAGAAAAGAGCTATCCATAATGGCTGGATGGATGGGGGTGGGTGGATGGATGGACGGGTGCGTGGGCGGAAGGAGACCTCAGTATGTGAGCAAAATACAGCTATAGGCGTATAGGAGAAGGAAACTCATTGTGCCTATGACTAAACTGTGTCCTTCGTCAAATCCATTGCGGTTCCAGAGCCTGAATGTTGTTTTCCCAACAGACTTTACACAGCAATATAAATCCTCATCGATTACTCTTGCACACGCGATTCTCTCTCTCGGCCTCCTCCACAACCGTGGCCTCTATTTAAAGGCGGCCACGGTAGTGTTCGATCAAACACGTGACGCCGCGCAGGGTTTTACGGTATGTCATGTATTATTACTGCCACGGGGAACGCACCCGGACGCAGAGCCGCGGTCGGCCTGTGTCCGGTCTCTCCTCCGCCCCTCGGCGCCCTCACACCTGCTGCCTTCATCTTCCGGTCTCCGTCCCTGACCACCCCTCGCTTCACGCCCCTGCATACACGCACACTGTGGGCTCCACCTCGCTCGTGGGGGGCTCTTGGACAGCTTGTCTTTCAGTCACGGGTGCCAACGGGTTCTTAAACGCGCGCACAAACATCAACAACACAGGCAGGCACCACGCGTCAACAGTGCACAGTGACCCACGCACAACCTCAACAACACGGGCAGGCAGCACGCGTCAACAGTGCACACACATCAACAGTGCACACAAACGTCGACGCCAGAGGCACACACTGCGCGTGAGCTGTGCACACACGCACACATCAACAACACAGGCACAGACTGTGTATATATTTCTACTTGCCATGTAAAGCGCTCTGATACTCGCAAGAGTCAGGTTCGCGCTATATAAAACCTTCAAAATAAATAGATAAATAAACAGTGCACCCGGATATAAATGCTGCCTGGGCGCGCACGCACACACATAGGCGCTTCACTTTCATCACACCCCCACACCCACGGTAGACTCCGCTTCCGACACAGTGTGAAGGCCGCTGTGTGGATCTGCCCTGACAACTGGGAACAATAATAGCGTTCGACAAGCCCCAGATATTGCATTGGGGAGCTATTGTTTATTTCTTCGCGGCTTTGATGCCTAGAGCCGCAGGTGAAGGGCGATGGAGAGGCCGGGGAAGCCGAGAAAAGGCAACTTGGTTGGTTCAAGGCCTCGAATGGGGAAAGAGTCCCAGCCACCGACAAGCAAAGTGAGACAGGACGTTGGTTAGAGGGGTGAAGTGTGTGGGTTTTATTTCTCAGCAGGTGCGCTCTTGGTCAAAGAAGGGGGTACAACATGTCAGCTTCCGCGGCCTGGTAGACGTAAAGCGACATTTTCACCTTCTGAATCTTTCATTCCTGCGCGCTCTATCCCTGGGTCCCTTGCTTCTTCTCTTACCCCCCCCCCCCCTCTTTCCTTCCTCGCCTATTTCCTTCCTTCATCCCCCGCCCTCCCTCAATAACCTCCCTCTTTCCTCCTTTTGCCTCCGATCTTTTCCTTTCCTTCTTCCGCCTTCTTCCTGTGCGTCCCTTTCTTCCCCCCCTCTCTCCCGTCCTTTCCCTCCTCGGCCCTCTTGTTTCGCCTTTGTCCTCCCTACCAATCCTTCGCCAGCGCCCCGTTTTCCACGCCGGACGGTGGCCGAGGGGGTTTCACCCCGGATGCCGCCCGCATAAGCCACACATGACAATATTTTACAATATCATATCAGTTCTGGTGATTTACAAAAAGGGTATATAGGTTTGCTCTGGAGATGGAATTCAAGCAATAATTGAAGACACCGAGAAGGAAATCGATTGCCTTGACTGTGATGAATTAGGAATAGTAATTCGAATTTATTGATCTGAGTGGCGGAGCCCTCTCCACCCCCCAAACCAATTCCACTTTCCATATAATTACTGTTTTTAATGTAATCGCTGTAATGTATTCCACGCATCTGCGTGGAATATGCATCCGGGGTACGGGGGCTGGGAGGAGAGCGGCGTCCACCCGCGGACGGCCCACTCCGGGCTCCGTCCGGGGTTTGTGGGCCCAGCCCCGGCCGCTTCGGACACTTCCCCGACGCGGCCCTCTCCTCCAACCTAACATTTCGGGCATTTTCGCCGGGGGACCCGGAACGCAATTAGCATTGATCCCTGTTCCCGCTCCGGACAGGAGAAAGCCGGGCATTTGCATTTGAAAGAAGATGTTTGCATTTCATAGAGTTTCGTGTTATTTCTGGACCGCGCCATCTTTGCGCGTTTTCTGCTGGCTTTAGAGTGCGGCGCTCCCTTTCCTTTCTCCCTTCCTCCTGTCTCTAGTTCTTTAGGCCTCGTTTCTTCCCTCGTCACTGGGGACTTCTCCCTTCCGGGCCTCTTCACCACCCGCTTTGTATTTTCTTCCATCCGCAATTCCATGCTCGGCCCTTGCTTTCAACCTGCTTTCTGTTTCATTCAACTTATGTCATTAAACCCCAGGGCCATAAATACGTCCTGTTTCCGCCATGGTCTTTTCTATTATATACTTAATTTTTCCCTAAAACGTTTATCGAGAGACCATTCATATGTTTGCCCATATTTTGAAATATTGCAATTTTTACTGTACCCTACAATCCGTCACAACGAACTTCCATGTTCTTCCATTTTACAATCACTTATTTGTTATTTAATAAAACATTATCTTTTGTACAAAAACCTAAAAAGGCCACACTCCTAGCCTGCGGTCTGTGTGCCCGGGTGAGTTGTGTTTTAAATATCGCACAGCACCGCCAGTCGTCCATATCCTACCACATCACAATAGCAGTCCCCGTTCTGTGAAATGAATACACCAAACAACAGGTTGACAAAAGCGATTCCTGTATCCAATGGAAGAAGCCGTCGTCTTACAAGTGTCAACAAAAACTATTTGGAATTTTTAGTATTTGGTGTTTTAAAGCATCATTAAAAAAATCGATGGCCTCTTTTAAAGATGTTTGCGAAGTGTACATCTATTTTGCCTCAGGGAAAGAGGTGACACGGGGAACTTCTACGTGATAATATACATTTAATATATATTTAGGCAGTCAAAAATATCACTGATATTTCTGAACAGTAAGTATTTTTTTGGGGAAAGTAGAAGTATTGCCGTGTAAATATCTTGTTTGTGTCTTCAAATGTGTGTTTGAGAATATATATATATATATATATATATATATATATATATATATATATATATATATATATATATATGTGTGTGTGTGTGTATACATATATATATATACACACACACACACACACACACACATATATATATATATATATATATATATATATATATGTATATATATATAATGCAGCGTTCTTGGTGTTCGAGTTGTGTGTATGTACGGTATGTGTGTCTGTGTGTACATGTATCTATACATATATATAGCTGTATATATGTATGTGGGCACCGCGTGCACATGCATGTATAATGATGTCTGCACGCACTTGTTCCTCTGTAGGTATATTTTCGCCTGGGGATATAATACGTGCGTGCGTATGGGTGTTTTTAAGAATGCTTGCCTACCTCTGAGTCCATATCTATCTGTAGATATATATCCGTGTATGTATATATATATATATATATATATATATATATATATATATATATATATATATATATATATATATATATATATATTTGTACGCACACATACATACTCGGATATTAAACACGCGTCTTGGTGCGCGCTTACATGTATGTATCTGTGTGTGTGTGTGTGAGAGAGAGAGACGCATACTGACGCCCAGCACTATCATTTCTAATGCAAAAAAAATATTCAGAAACAGAAATGTAGGGAGCCTACAGTATGAACGTAAACCCGGCTCAGCGCCTTTTCATTTAAAATTCTAGGATATAGAAAATAATGCTCACTGAATATAGCATTCTCGCGGGAATGCTACGCTGCTATAATACTTTCGTATGAAGAGAAGACGCTTTTATCGGGCGCTCGGCGCGTTTTCGTCCTGTGGGCCGTGAATGTGGGCGCTATACCGGCTCCTGCAAACACCCAACCACTTGAGACGTTTTAAGTGCGTCCTGTAATATTCCAGAGGTGTCTTCCGGCAGCCGCCATTCCTCAGGTGATGCTCCTTTTATTTTTGGTGAGTGGGAAATAAAACACCAACTGCTCAATTAGATTGAACAACAGAGCTACTTAAAAAGCCAATTGTGGCAGTCTTTAAATCTTTATTTACCAGAACCTTGTAAAGCCAAGAACAATTTGCATTCTATTAAGTGCTTTTCAATAGGGCATTGACTGGAACTAAAAGATGCCACTATGCTGCCCTAATTAAAGAGCAGCTGAATTACACTAAATGCATATGAATCCCGGCCTGCGCCAATAAATACCGCAGACGGCTGCGTGGACAGGGGCACGCATCTGGAGTGGGTGCCACGCCAGCCGGCACGGGCCCACGCGAAGATCGGGGCATGTGTCACGGGCAGGGATGGCGCTCTGGGCGCTCGTGTGCACCTGCAAGAAGGACGGGCGCAGAGGCCTGAGGGAAGGTAGGCCGGGGCCCAGCAGATCAGAACCGGTGTGTGCGTGCCGAGCTGCAGGATGCCTTGCTGGGACCCACTCTGTGCTCGAGCTGCACTCTATGTCAGAAGTGAGGGGCTCTTTGCGTTCTTCTTCCGGGGGAGGCGGATGGGCCACGAAGGCCGCACATAAACACTGCGCGCGACGACGGCAGCCACCGAGCCCAGATGGATGCTCCTTTAGGCCATCTGTGACACAAGCAACGGGTCTGCAGCCGTCGGAACCGTCCACATTTAAGGCAGCACCAACATGCATTAGTCACCCACCCTCACCCGAGGGTCCATTGGCCCAAATCCATCCATCCAATCCACCCAACCTGCATCCACTGAGTCCATCCATCGACTCACCGGTCCATTCACACTCAGTCCGCGGATCCATCCACCTGTCCACCGACCATCTCAGCCACACACCCATGTATCCAGTCATCCATCCGTCAGTGCGTGTGTCCAGCCATCTGTACATCAACCAACCCATCCATCCACCCTCCTGCCCGTCCGTCTATCCCTCCACCCGTCTGTCCGTCCAAGCATCTACCCATCCCCCAGCCAATCGATCGATCGATCGATTCCTACGTCCGTCTGTCCACTCTCACCATACATTTATAGCTTCAGGGATAGGCAGGGATGTGTTTGTTCTCGGGGAGGGTTCGCAGGATCGGGGTACCCGGGTGCACGTGCACCGCCATCTGAGACCGATGCCGTGGAGATGTCCACAAGTAAACCCTGCCAGATCGCAAGGGACTGAGTGTAACGTGCTCTGTGATCCCGCAAACCGCTTGTGTGCGCGGGAGGGGGTGCAAGCAGTACACCCGGCACGGGCTTATGTCTCATGCCACTAGAACACGTCACGCATGAGCAAAACCATCATCCATCACACGCTTGTACCTGCGTAAACGTGAGCATGGACTCACGCGCGCACACGAGCACGCACACGCCTCTCTGATTTCTTTCTTCCTTGATCCCTCTCACGCCCATTCAAAGGAGGACGTCGCGCGAGGCGCGAGAGGTCCCCTAACGCCGCTCGCCCGATGGGCCATAGATCATTGATTGGCTGCGCCATTTGTAAAGTGAAGGGCCATCATATCGATTCGTTGGCTGGAGGCGCAGCTGAGTTGTGACCCGCTCAGCTGCCTCCAGGAGCAGGCCTTCCCCGCAAACAAAGAGGCTGGAGCGAGGCGCATCATCCCGGGCACTGCCTGTGTGACCTGTGACACGGCCACCCTGGCCTGCAGGCGGAGCTGGGCACGGGGCAGAGCGGGCGTGGGCACTGGGGGCACGGCAGGCCCTCTAGAACCACAGCCCGCTCGCCTTTCCACTAACACAAACCATCACAGCCCACCGCCTAGGGATGATGTGCGTTTCTTATAGTGACAGGTTGAACGGAGGCCATTTCGAAGGACCATACCGGGCCGGATGCACGTTTCCGTGTGTGTATCACTTCCGCTGAAATGAGAGCACCCTGGAAAGAATATCGACTTTATAAACTCTTCCGTCTCCTTAGCGGGACCCACGGATGAAGGGGGCACTGTACACTAACATAAATATTACATATGTATGCTCCTATAGGCGTGCTTGTGCAGACACAGTAACGCCTTGGGTATGCACACAAACGCACGTCAGCACTGTGTATACACACACACAGGCCTCGTGTTTATCAGAGTTCATATCACATGTTATATAAAGTGAAAACGTGTTTTTGAATGTAGATATAATACATATTTCATACACAAGTATCGTGTTTATGAGTGTAGATATGATGCATGTGATACACACAGGCATTGTAGAGATATCAGACGTGGTATATAGAGAGGCGTCGTGTTTATGAGTGTAGTTATGATAGAAGCATTGTGCTTATGACTATAGAAATGATACATATTATATACATCGGCATTATGACTGTAGATACAATACATATTATATATATAGGTGTCCTGTTTATGATTGTAGATACAATACATATTATATAGGGAGGTGATTGTTTAGGAGTGTAGATACAATACATATTACATATATAGGTGCCCTGTTTATGACTGTAGATATGACACCTATTATATATAGAGGCATCCTGTTTATGACTGTAGATACGATACATATTATATAGGGAGGCGATTGTTTAGGAGTGTAGATACAATACATAATAAATACAAACACACACACACATATATATATATATATATATATATATATATATATATATATATATATATATATTGGCATCCAGATTATGATTGTAGATATGATACCTATTATATATAGAGGCATCCTGATTAGGACTGTAGATACAATACATATTATATAGAGAGGCGGGTTGTTTAGGAGTGTAGATACGATATATATTATATATATATATTGGCATCCTGATTATGATTGTAGATATGATACCTATTATATATAGAGGCATCCTGATTATGACTGTAGATACGATACATATTATATAGCGAGGCATCCTGTTTATACCTGCAGATTCAATACATATTATATAGAGAGGCATCCTGCTTATGAAAGTAGATATGATACATATTATATTAGGAGACGTCTTGTTTAGGAGTGTAGATACGATACATATTATATATATATACTGGCATCCTGTTTATGATTGTAGATACAATACATATTATAGATAGAGGCGTCCAGTTTATGACTGTAGATACGATACATATTATATAGAGGCATCCTGTTTATAACTACAGATTCAATACATATTGTATAGAGAGGCATCCTGTTTATGACTGTAGATATGATACACATTATATATATAGAGGCATCCTGATTATGACTGTAGATACAATATATATTATATAGAGAGGTGGCTTGTTTAGGAGTGTAGACAAGATACATATTATATATACATAGGTGTCCTGTTTATGACTGTAGATATGATACATATATATAGAGGAATCTTGATTATGACTGTAGATACAATACATATTATAAAGGGAGGTCTCTTGTTTAGGAGTGTAGATACAACACATATTATATATAGCGGTGTCCTGTTTATGACTAGATACGATACATATTATATAGAGAGGCATCCTCTTTATAACTGCATATACGATACATATTATATAGCGAGGCATCCTGTTTATGACTGTAGATATGATACATATTATATAGAGAGGCAACCTGATTATGACGGTAGATAGGATACATATTATATAGAGAGGCATCCTGTTTATGACTGTAGATATGATAAAGGCATCCTGTTTATGGCTGTATATATGATAGAGGCATCATGCTTATGCCTATAGATATGATACATATAATATAGAGGCATCCTGTTTATGACTGTAGATACCATACATATTGTATATAGAGATGCTTCCTGTTTATACCTGTAGATAAGATACATATTATACAGAGAGGCATTGTGATTATGACTATAGATATGATGCATATTATATAGAGAGGCATCCTCTTAATAACTGCAAATACGATACATATACCGAGAAGCATCATGCTTATGAATGTATATATGATACACATTATATAGAGTGGCTTCCTGTTTATGACTGCAGATATAATACATATTATATAGAGAGACATCCTGTTTTTGAGTGTAGATATGATAAATATTATATACAGTGGCATCCTGTTTATGACTGTAGATATAAAACATATTATATAGAGAGGCTTCATGTTTATGACTGTATATAAGATACTATATAGAGAGGCATCATGTTTATGACTCTAGATATGATACATATTATATAGAGAGACATCATCGTTCTTGTGGGTGTAGAAATTATACATATACACACAGGCATCATGTTTATGAGTGTAGATATGATTCATATTACACACACGCATCGTGTTTATGATATGATACATATTATACAGACAGGTATCGTGTTTATCAGTGTAGATGTGAGGCATTGTGTTTATGAGTGTAGATATGGTACATATATTATATATGGAGGCATTGTGTGTAGATATACGTATTATATACACAGGCATCCTGTTTATGGGTGTAGATATCATAATACACACACAGGGATCATGTTTATGAGTGAAGATATACCTATCATACACACAAGCATTGCGTTAATGTGTAGATATGATACTCATATACACTCAGGCATTGTGCTTATGAGAGTAGATATCATATATATTATATACAGAGGCATTGTGTAAATGAGTGTAGATATGATACACACATACACTCGGGCATCATGTTTTACTGTAGATATAATAGATACTATACACACAGGCATTGTGCTTATAAGTGTAGATATCATACATATACACACAAGCATCATGTTAATGAGTATAGATATGATACTCATATACACTCAGGCATGGTGTTTACGAGAGTAGATATACCTATTATAAACACAAGCATTGTGTTAATGTAGACATGATACTCATTATACACATAAGTATTGTGTTTATGAGTGCAGATATTATCCATATTATACACACAAACATTGTGTTTATAAGTGTAGATATGGTACTCACATACACTCAGGCATCATGCTTATGAGTGTAGGGATAACGCATAATATACACACAGGCATTGTGTTTATGAGTGCAAATATTCATATTATACACACAGACATCGTGTTAATGAGTGTAGGTATAATATATATTATGCGCACAGGCATCGTGTTAATGAGTGTATATTTGATACTCATATACACTCAGGCATTGTGTTTATGAGTGTAGATATCATACACATTATACACACAAGCATTGTGTTAATGAGTGTAGATATAATACATATTATACGCACAGGCATTGTGTTAATGGGTGCAGATATCATACATAATATACACACAGGCATTGTGTTTATGAGTGCAAATATCATACATATAAGCACAGGCATGGTGTTTATGAGTGCAGATATACATATTATACACACAGGCTTTGTGTTAATGAGTGTAGATATCATACATATTACACACTCAGGCATGGTGTTTATGAGAGTAGATATCATACATATTACACCCTCAGGCATCTGGCATGTTGTTTATGAGAGTAGATAGCAAACATATTACACACTGAGGCATTGTGTTTATGAGTGCAGATATACATATTATACACACTGGCATTATGTTAATGAGTGTAGATATCATACATATACACAGGCATTGTGTTTATGAGAGTAGATATCATAGATGTTATACACTCAGGCATGGTGTTTATGAGAGTAGATATCATACATATTACACCCTCAGGCATTGTGTTTATGAGAGTAGATATACATATTACACACTCATGCATTAGGTTTATGAGTGCAGACATGACACTCATACACTAAGCATTGTGTTTATGAGTGCAGATATGATACTCATACACTAAGCATTGTGTTTATGAGTGCAGATATGATACTCATATACACTCAGGCATTTTGTTTATGAGTGCAGATATGCATATTACACACTCAGGCACTGGGTTTATGAGTTCAGATATGATACTCATATACAATCAGGCATTGTGTGTGCAGATATGCATATTATACAGTCTGGCATTGTGTTTATGAGAGTAGATATCATAGATGTTATACTCTCAGGCATGGTGTTTATGAGAGTAGATATCATACATATTACACCCTCAGGCATTGTGTTTATGAGAGTAGATATCATACATATTACACACTCATGCATTGGGTTTATGAGTGCAGACATGACACTCATACACTAAGCATTGTGTTTATGAGTGCAGATATGATACTCATACACTAAGCATTGTGTTTATGAGTGCAGATATGATACTCATATACACTCAGGCATTTTGTTTATGAGTGCAGATATGCATATTACACACTCAGGCACTGGGTTTATGAGTTCAGATATGATACTCAAATACAATCAGGCATTGTGTGTGCAGATATGCATATTATACAGTCAGGCATTGTGTTTATGAGTGCAGCAATGATACTTAAATACACTCAGGCATTTTGTTTATGAGTGCACATATGCATAATACACACTCAGGTGCTGGGTTTATGAGTGTAGATATCATACATATTACACACTCAGTCATTGTGTTTCTGAGTGCAGATATGATACTCACACACTCAGGCTTTGTGTTTCTGAGTGCAGATATGACACTCGTGCACACTCAGGCATTGTGTTTCTGTGCATGACACTCGTACACACTCAGGCACAATACTGGGTGCTCCCGCGGCACCCCAGACTCTACAATGCCCCTGGGGGGCACACTCCACCGTCTCTCACCTGCAAGCCTCAGGGCCGACATCCTTTGAAACTCGGGCTCCTGCAGCCACTTCCACATTCTCCGGAAGGTTTCCCGGCCGGACTTCAGCTTACTCCAAGGCTTGGGGTTCCTCAGGAGGTCCGAGAGCGTCCCCTGAGACCTGCACAAGATCCTCTGGGCAAAGATGGCCTGGGGGATGCTGTAGCGCTTCAGCTCGGCCGTGATCCTCTGGGCCACCTCTTTGGTGTTAATCTCCTCCACCTGGCCGGAGTTGGATTGTGAGCCCGACGTGGACGCCTGCCGGTCCCTGTCGCCGAGCAGCGCGCCGTTGGACTGGGAATGGTGGTGCCCGTGCGGGTGCATGCCATTCAAAGGGCCCATCATGCCGCCCCCGGGGCCCCCGAGTCCTCTGCCCAGGTGGTCTTCGCTCCTGGAGAGCATGGCGGCGTGCTGCTCGAAGCCATTGGGGGAGAGCATCTTGTCGTTGGACAGGTGCCCGCCGGGGCCGTAGGGGGCCAGGGACTGCTGGGAGTTGTGCAAAGATCCCAGGCCGTTGGAGAGGGGGGACAGCGGCTGCCCCATGCTGGACATGTCCTTGGGGTAGTGGCTGTAGAGGTTGCCCATGGATGCCAAGCCTCGGTCATCCCTCATGAGGGTGAAGCTGCCGCTCACGTTGCCGCCCAGCCTCTGGTGCGGGTGGTGGTGGTGGTGGTGCGGGTGGTGGTGATGGTGGTGGAACTTGTCGGAGACGGTGGAGATGGGGGGCAGGTGCTGCAGGGGCGTCAGGGTGGTGTAGGTGCTGCTGAGGCTCATGCCCGAGGGGGACTCGCAGGACATGCTCATGGCAGGGTGCAGGGGGCCCGACAGCGAGTGCTCGGGCCGGTAGTCGCCTCCTTCCAGGATGGAGGCCATGCTGGAGACCATGGCGGGGCGCCCGTGGGAGACCAGGTTCCGGTGAGACGCCTGCCTGCTGTGCGAGCCCCCCATCAGCTCCCCGGCCTGGGAGTGGGACACGCTGTGCAGGTTGCCCAGGTTTTCCATTGTAAGTTCCATGGCGCGGAGGTGGCTGGCTCTTCGCCTCGGCTTCCTTCCCAGGGTGTTTCGGATTCAGAGCGGGGGCATGGGTTCCAGCGCCGGGCACTCAATCCAGCATGATTTGACGAGGTCCCACCGTGCCCGGGGCTCTGCTCCTGGATGTCGCCCTGCCGCTGTGGGAGCTGCGGGCTCTCTCCCGGTCTGTGCGCCTCCAGCAGCGGGGCTCAGCTCAGTGCCGGCGCGGCGGGGCTGCTGCTGCTGGACGGCTGCACATTGCATGAATCCCAGCCCCACAGCCAGCCTGCGCCTCCCAAGCAGCCGCGCCTGACGTCAGCAGCTCGCAGCTCAGCGGCACCCATGCACCTTCCCTCTCACTCCGTCCCTCTCAAGCTCCCGCCTCCCACGCCCCCTCTTTCGCTCTCCGTCTCCCTGCCTGTCGCTACTCTTGCCCCCTCCCACGTCTACATGTCCCTTCACTGTAATCGCGTCCCGTTGTTGTGTTTCCTTTCCTTTCTCAGCCTTCCAACCCCAAACGGGCGCATATCTCCACTCGCACAGCTCCTTTAATCCCAGCTCCGTTTGCAAGCATCCAGTTGACATTGGCCATCTTTCTCCAGTTTCCTCCTTTCATGTGTTCAAGCCCCATTCATTCACTCTTTCCCGCACGCTTTCACTTTCCCTCCGAATCCTTTCTTTAGGTGGCCCGCTGTTTTTACACCACGGCTAATCCACTCACCTGCTGTCACCACTATTTACTACTTTCCCCTTTCTCTGCCCTGTCTCCCACTCATCGAACCTTTTTGTGGTCGTCCGCACAGACCATGTAATATAAGGTGCGCGCATTTTTGGAAAATATGTGACCCCCATTGCACTACCACCAGCCTGCTAAAAGTGCGCGCCATTGAATTCAGTCTCAATCACCTTCCATGCTTTCAGCCACCCGTCTAACACCAAACCACCATTATCGCACCGCTTTAATCTCCTAACCACGCACGCCACAAGCATCAAACACCCAGTATTATCCTCCACACCTATGCAGGATTGCCATATTAAAACACTGACAGCCTCTGATCACCCACCGCCAAAATACAGTCATCACATCCCTCTTGCACACACACACACTGAATAAATAACTCCTCTCAACCATGCCCAGTCATACACCATCCATACAAACCCACTCTCAAATCCATTCATTCTCCCGAGAACACCCATCTTCAAACACCCAGCCACCCTCCAACACACCTCTACTGTCAAGTACTCTGCAAACCACACCCACCTGACTTTATTACTATCATCTTCAAACATATGAGCCACCCTCAATCACAATCATTTTCAGGTACACCTACCTATAATCCCCAGATCCACAACACACGTCACTAAACACACTCCTGATCATGTATCATGCTACACACCAGTGTCTATTTACCAAGCCAAACCTGAAACGCAGTAATGCTCCACAAGTCGAGCCACTACCGCAACTCACTCTTCACCAAGCCAACTGTGAAGGTCGGGGGCAGGAGGGGGGTCGCTAGGGTATACACGAGGGTTGGTGGTGGAAAGGATGACCTTAGGGCCTACAGTCCCCATAATACAGACACAGCCACACTCTAGCTTGGCTCCTCGCCATCATCCACGAGTGCTGACGTTACCCTTTATTTATACTCCCCGGTGCTAGCCGGCCCAGAGAGTTGAGTGGCAACAGAGTATTACACAAGCCGGGTGGCTTGCTACATCCCATCCAACCAACGAACTGCAAAACAATGAACTAAAATAAGAAAAGCCAAACATAACAAACAGTCCTGTGTGATTGATTGGTTTATTGTTAACCATTGAATTATTTAAAATCATTACAGTAAAAAAGTTTAACAGTCCTGTGTGGAATGTCCAAATCACAAACACCCTTCTTGAATTCACTTCAGCACAAAAAGTCTCTCAGTCGGGTGCTTGGCTGGGGATTAACCCGTAGTCTGTAAGGACGGCCTCCTCTGGAGTTGATTCCCTCTTCGGCCTCCGGGGTTGCGTCGCTGGGCAGAGCACCATGCCAGGAGGTCCCTTCTCGTCACTTGGGACTCCCCTAGTCTCCGGCGGGCGGTCATGGACTTCTTCCAGAGGCGAGCTCATCTCAATGCAGGGCTCCACAGCTTCAGGCCCGCGTGGGACTGGTCTCGTCACCTTCTTGAACCACGAGCCGTTTCTGGATATCTGATGTTCTCCCCTCTTCGCTGTGATCATGGACCCCTGCACCTGAATCACCTCCCAGGGTTCCTTGTCAAAGGGGGATCGGAACTTTGAGCCAGGGTACCGGTCCTTCACAACCACTTGATCTCCTTGGTGAAGATGGCAGTCCTGGGCTCGCTGATGCTGACTGCCTCGGTCATTATTTTGCTTCCGTTTATTTTGTGTTCGGTTGCTGTCCAGGACCGCAGGCACCCATCGCTGGCTGGTGGGCACCAAGTCTCTCACCGCTCGCTGCATCAGCAGCTCACTGGGAGCACACCCCGTGGTGGAGTGAGGGGTCTGATGATATGCCCTTAGGAAGCTATGCAGGCAACCTTCAAGATCTTCTTCTTGGTCCACACCAATCCTCAGGGCCTTGTTCATAGGCCCCGGATCCCCCAGCATGCTCCCCGCTCCCTCCTGATAACCTGATACCCACATTAAATCATCGACAGAGATTTGCGTGGGTGTAAAACGGCCGTGTTTAATATTTGACATTTCATAAACATGACAAGGCATTTCAAATTCATTCTTCACCGTTATATCAACACAATTTTATTATTGACTTTCATATCTTCTTCAGCAAGATTCCAATCCTCCAGCACTAAGGGGGCCTTCCAGCTCGCATCCTCCCTGCCGAGCATCCACGCAAGGTGCAACGCACCTGCGCCCATGAGGATTGGGCCCCCAAACCTCTGATCCTTGTCCGCCTTCACCAGGGGCCCCGCCCTCAGACCACCAGGCTGCCCAGGGACCCAGGAGGCTCGTAACCTGTCGCCCTAGCCTCCCCAGCCGCCTCCCCAGCCGGGGTCATATTTTCCAGTGGAGAGCTTACCGTCTCCCCCCCTCAGTGCTGGCCTAGGGAGTACGCAAGGCGGACTCCCGTCCATTCCGTCGGTCAATTTTACTGTTCCAAGGTCTTTCTACCGCAACACGCCCCTCTAACCTACTGCGCTAAAGGGACGGGTGGGTGGGAGTTAAATTAACAAAGGCGGGAAGTGGGGGAGGGGCACGCGCATCTGCGTGCCCGCGACCGGTTCGGTGTGGCGAAAGGGGCGAAGAGACTGGGGTCCCTGCCCCAAGGACCTAAATAGGTCCCCAGTCTCCGCCCCCGGCCCCACCGGAAACGAGTCACTGGATACTTCGGAAGTACAAAGCGGCCGGCCTTCCCCCTTGGGCCGCCGGGACTCTAAGCAAGGTAGGGGCGGGGGCCCGGGTCCTAAGTGCGCGCTCGTTTAGGCTTGCGCTTGTCACAGTCCTCATAAACCTCTGCATGTCACCGTTGGCCTGGGGCTACTGAGGCGTTATCCTGTGATGACGGATGTTGTGGAGGTTCATGTAATCTCGGAAGTCTTGCCCCTGGAAGGGGGCTCCGTTGTCAGCGCATACTTCCTCGCGGATTTCTAACAGTGCAAAGGTTTTCTCCAACACAGGCTTCAGCCCCTCAAAGGCCGTTGATTGCACCACTTCCACCACTGGTAATTTGGAGTAGCTGTCTATCATGACAACTGTGTGCCTCCCGTCCGGAAAGCTCCTAAAGTCCATGCTAATGTTGGTCCAGGGCTTGGTACTGGGTGCTTCAGTGATTATTGGAGGTGCTGATGGTCCACCCTTGTTATGAGGCACGCATGGCAACCCCTTACTTTCTCTTCGACCATCCGATCGACACCGGGGGACCACACCTTGGATCTAAGATGGGCCTTGGTCTTCTCAATCCCTTGGTGTCCTTGATGAGCGAGGTCCACTGCCCACCTCCAGAGCCGGGAAGGTATCACCAGACGAGCACCTCGTAGTATCACTCCCTCACATCCTTCTCTCAGTTTTTCTCGACACCTCCAGAGGCCAAGCCTGGCCTCCCGCTCTTCATCAGTCAGACTGCTTTACCCTTGGAGGAATGTTTTCCACTGGTGGTTATGCAAGGTTTCCTTAATCGTAAGAGTTCTGAGTGGCTCCGACAGAGTGGCCAGATGGGTATGAATCTGTCACAGTAATTAGCCATTCCTAAAAAGCTCCTCACCTCGGACTGATTTTGGGGTACTGCTGATGCCCATATGACTTCCACCTTGGCCAGGTCCACCTGCAGTCCTCGAGCCGAGAATCGGTACCCGAAGAACTCTACTTCATTTGTGTAGAACTCGCACTTCCCCTTGTGGAGAGTCAAGCCTTGCTCCACGAGCTGTTGCATCGTCGCTCGGAGTCTCGCAAGATGCTCCTCGAGGGAGTTGGAGAAGATAAGGACATCAACGGTGATGTTGATGACGCCCACCAACCCTGACAGTGCTTCCCTAATCGCGATCTGGAAGACCTCCGCCGCTAAGGGTACTCCGAAGCTGAGGCGCTTGAACCTTCAAAGTCCCACATGGGCTGAGAATGTAGTTATGTAGCAACTTTTTTCCTCCAGAACCAGTTGGTGATAGCCAGAAAGTCTACTTTGGAAACCCACTTGGCGAGGGTGATGTCCGCGACTATCTCGTCAATAGTGGGTGTGATATGCTACTCTCTCTTGATGGCCTTGTTGGGTAATCTCATGTCCACACAGAGGCGGATTGCCCCCGGTGGCTTGGGGGCAATCCCCAAGGGCGATACCCATGGGGTAGGACCTGAAACTTTCTCGATGACTGCATCCTTTTCCAGGCGCTCCAACTCGGCTTCCACTAGAGGCCTCAGGTGGACTGGCACCCGGCGACGCCTCAGTGCAACAGGCTTGATTGTGTCATCAATATGGAGTTTGACTTTGACCCTTTTTAGGCATCCCAGCCCTCTGAACAGTTCTGGGAATTCGGCCATCACTGACTCTGCATGGGACTGATGCAGTTGCTGCGCGAACATCACCAATTCCAGGTCGGCAGAGTAGCACCCCCGGAGCGATACCATGCTGTCTCACGTTACGTGGAATCGGGTAGTAGCGGATCTTACCCCATGTCTGACCTCCACCTCGATCATGCCCAGCAGTGGAATGGAAACGTCTCCCCCATAGGTGAAGATTTTGGCCTTGGTTTTGAGGAGTATGGGTCTGGGCACCAGTTGCCCATATTGGATGGCATCCAGGATGTTGATGGACGCCTCTGTGTCGATGACAGCCCTGATGCTGTTGTCTCCCACCCATAGCTGGCACATTGGAGGTGGTCTTTTCTTTGTGTTGGTTCCTCCCGTGTGCGAGACTACGAATACATCGTCCTCCTCATCGCCTTCCGTGTCATTAATTCTGCGGCACATGCTCTCCACCTCTTCCGTTTCATGCATGGTACGCACTGTGGGCCTCTGCTTCCTGTGTCTGCCTCCGCTTGCCGCCGACCTGGCCGTACTCATACAGACTTTAGCAAAGAGTCCAAATTTGTTGCACTTCAAACACTGCTTGCCTTGTGCCGGTCACCCTCTTTGTGGATGGCTCTCCAGTGCGCAATTTCCACAACCTCTCTTTCCCGGAGGTTCTCTGCCACCACTGGCACCTTCCCTGCCATGGCCGCTGAACTGGCGTCCACCCGCTCTTCTTTAATGGGGTTGGGGTACAGTGGCTGCTGAACGTCCGGCCGTCTCGCCAGCGCCGATTCCATCTCCCCCGCTCTCGCATCTGCCAGCTCGTGAGCTCTCCCCAGCACCAAAATATCATCCAGCGATATTACGAGATGGCGCAGTATGAGTTTGCGCAGCTCCGACGGCTTGCACCCTAATATCAGTTGCGCCCTGATCTCAAACTGTCGGTCAATCTCCACGCACGAACTTGCTAGTTTCCTGAGGTGCGCATGGAACATGCCAACTGACTCCTCCTCCTTCTGCTTCGCCTGGCGCAGTTTGAAATGCTCAAAGTCTGGGTTGACTTGTGGGTCAAAGTGGCGACTGAGTGCCCTGACAGCCTGCTCATAGTCAGTATTGTCCCCGTGTCTGGGAGGTCCTGAAAAAGTTTGTATAACTCTTCCCCTCCCATGTGGAGCATGGTTGAGCGTTTTACCGCATTGTCCTTCTCCCTGGTGGCGATGAAATAATTTTCCAGCTGCCCGATCCACTTGCGCCAACGTGATGCGTCTTTAGCCGGATGCACCAGCTGGCTAAATGGGGGCAGCGCTTTCAAGGACATGCAGGAGCCATGGTCTGCTGGTTCTGTGGCCCCTCCGTCTGCTGTACAAAACAGAAAAGTGGTCCGAGTTAAATAATCCTATGCGTTCATAAGTACTTGCTTCGTACCGAAAAACACCACATATAATTAAATACAATGGAATGTGACTGATGCAATATTCTTAGTCAAATTGCATTTATTATCCACAAGAGTTCATTCATTGAAATCTCAAACAAGGAATTCATCATATTATAATTGATAATCATTCATTCGATGTAATTGTAAATTCATTACATTCGGATAGTGCTCTCAGTGAAGAGGGGAAAGGAAGTGAAAAGGTGTGTGAGGGACTGGGTAAAGGTGGTGTGACATTGAAACATCACAATAAAATCAAATACGCCTTTACACTCAAGGTAATATTAATGTTCCCCAGATACATCACACATAGGTAAGGAAATGTTCATTGCTTTAGATCCTATGGTGTGTCAGGTTGGCGTAGTCTACGTTTCGACCCCTTGTGTGCTGAAGGGTTAGTGTTGCCTCATGTTGGGGTCTTCATCAGGACAAGATGGAGAGCATGAAGGAACGGTCGATAACTGGACGGAACAGTTATCGACCGTTCCTTCATGGCTACCCCAAACAATTGGTCAAACGAGCAAGGAAGAGGGCCTGGTTTTATCCACGTGAGGAGTTGCTCATTCCTAAAAACAACAAAGATGAAACAGAACACAGAATAGTATGTGTCACAACCTTTAATACAAGAAGTAACCAAATCAAACGGATCATAAACAAACACTGGGAATTGATATCTGATGACATCCAACATAAAGACCCGCCACTACATGCTTTCAAGAAAGCAAGGAGTATTAAAGACCATGTTGTCCGCTCCCTCTTTAAGACACCAGAGGTACCCACCATTAGAACTATGTGGAACCTCCCTCCTATTCTGGGACACTCCCGTTGTGGGGGTTGTAAAGCCTGTGACAGCACAATACAGACTAAGCAGTTCACTTATCGCCACCACAAAATTCAGCTAAAGAGTCAAACCAATTGTAATACGGCCAACGTAATTTATGCCATTGTCTGTCCATGCAACTTGATCTACATAGGACAGACTCAGCAAAAAGCTAAAACAAGGATACTTCAGCACATGAGCAGAATTCGCTGCCAAGTACTAACCGCACCGTTGGTTGCCCATTTTTCCTCCGCAAGTCACTCACCAGAGAGTTTAAAGTGGGTTATCATTGAGAAAGCATCCTTGGGACCTCGGGGTGGGAGCATTTCCAGCATCCTCAACACTCGTGAACTCAAGTGGATGTTCACTTTTGACTCCATTGAATCAGGGCTCAACGAGCAGGACAGTTCCTTCTCACAATTAGCTACCTTGACTTGAGCAGTATCACAGTCTTTCTCACAATTAGCTACCTTGACTTGAGCAGTATCTCTATTTAATGTTCAGTGGCCTTTACCCGCATGCGCGAGGTACGCCCCGAACACTCCTAGATATCTTACTGCAAGTGCCAAGGGCCTTTACCCGCATGTGTGAGGTACGCCCGTAATGGCCATGATCCTATGTGGTTGGGCTTTGTTATCGGCCATCAGTTTACCATGTCTGTGTCCTTTACGGTCAAATTGTACATCATTCCATTTATATGCTACATGCAACCAAGCACACGGGGATTCCTCCTACTATGTACTTGATCTCACCTTGGTTTACCCTTGTAAATATGCTGTAATAGACTGGTTTTTTATGATGCACCTCTGCATCTGAATAAGTGTTGCTATTTGATCCTCATTTGTGGGCCTCCGAATGTATATGTTATTCAATTCCAATCAATGATCCACTCGATCCTGCTAATGCCCGCAGCTAGTTCACTGGTTACCCAGAAAGGGTACCGATTGTTGGTCCCTTTGTTGTTATTCAACCGTATATCACCTTTTACAATGCCATGTGATTCTCCGTTTACTCCCAGCCAATTTATTTGGCACGCAGGATGCGGACCACCCTTTGGTCTCCCCTTGCGCTAATCTACTCTACGTCATTCTTTATTGCCACTTGAAGTGTTTAACATTTGGATATGTTCACGCGTGCAATTGTGTGGTTTCAATGGTATACTAGTCTTTCGACCACCTTTGCAGTGTTTTTACTATTTCTATGGCGTCCATGTCGCTACGCGACCATCTGCCTCTCCCTATCCCCGCCCTCCCTGTCACGTGTCTTGGTTTCCAGGGTTACATCACTATACCCGGAACTAGGCTCTTCCACATTGACAGCCGGCCGCGATCACACACGGATTCAGTCCGCGAACGGTAAGCCGGTTTTTGGGCGGTTCCCGCGAATCCCTATCTTGCAACCACTCCACCGGTTTCTTGAACTCATTTGTATTTTTATGATTCACCATCCTCAGATCCCTGCCTGAGCACGGTTTTGCCTGATCCCGACGGACCCGTCTCTAAGCCGCACGCATTCGCACGGCGGCTTTCGGGTAAGTGGCTCCCCTGCCTACTTGCTTGCCCGTGTCTGTACTCATCAGTCGCATGAGTCTGTCCCAACGTGTGCCGCTTTCATTTATTTTTTCCAGATTCAATTACTGTGGATATATCCTTATCCGTTCCCACACCGTCACGGACTGGTCTCCCAGCCGGACTTTCTTCCATGACGGCAATCTGGTGAGTCTATGTCCCTCCGGCTTGCTCATTAAACCTGCATTCCCCTTGGCTAACCTAAACGATTCTGTATTCTATTTTTGTAGATTTTACCTTACTCGTTTACGTTTAACCTGGACCCTCACCACCAACGCCCTGACATCTATTGTTGCTCACACGGTGAGTTTTGCCTTTACCAGCATCACCATCCACCTAGGTGGTGGCAGCCATTTAGTGGTTCAATTTAATTAATTATTTATTTTATTTTATCTATTTTTTGACAATCACGTTCAATCCACTGAACCCTCTGGGTCACTATTTATATACTAGCCTCAACCTTTTGCCTACTAGTGTGGGCATTCAGACCATGTTTCCCTGGTTTTATGGTTGGTGGGTACTGTATTTTTCCGCAGCTCCAGTTGACCCGGGCCTACAACCCACGCGGTATCATTGTTAAGTAGTGGTGCGTACACGCCCACCTTGTTCGCTACGGCTTTTCTCCACGCGCCAATTACTAACCAATCTCCAATTCATCTGACATGCATGTAATTCATTGTATTCACAGTCCCAATATACTCCATAGGACTGTAACGAGTGCCTTGATTTCTACCCCTTCTTTTGGGGTGATGTGTTTTTGCTTACTTATTCATTTACAGGGGCAAATGTCCCGTACTTACAAAATATATTTATATACCAAATAGGGTGTGTGCCCCTCCAGTCCTGATGAAGACCCTCCAGCAAGACAACCATTGATGTCTGCACCTCCGAAAGGGTCGAAACGTCGACACACGTCTACTTTCCATCGCCAACTCCACTCCCCACTATTTTCATTAATTGAACTTCTTGGAGGATGGCTTCCTTTGAATAATTCATGAACTTTTTTGTCTCATTTCAATGTACAGTGTTTGTAACATTACTAAATGATTGACAACTGTTGATTTTACTGTCACTTTTGAAATCTCACTTCTTCCTTCACCATTTCCCCACAACCACCACCACCTCCCACCCCTCCCGCTCTTGGGGCACCATGTAAATTACCGATTTGTTATTGTGTATATTAATTGCATATTTAAATGCGCATTCCCATTGTGAAGTAAAACAGTGTGGATTCGAGTCATGTTTCTTTGATTATTTTGCATGTTTGTGTCTACATTTTCCACTGCTACTGGGACCCCTCTTTTTTCACGTGATACATACAGAGCATAATGTAGGACCACATTGAATACATAGACACAGGGAAAACAGTACTCCGATAATAATACATAGAATAGTTAATAGCTTCCAACCCCATGTACTAAGTAGAGTCCAGAACCAACCAGAAAAGGTCCATGTTCCATTCTCTGAGTGAATCTCAGCAGCTATTTTATGCAGCTTAGTATTAGCATCATACACGGAAGGTGAATTATCTGGCATGTACACACAGCAACTACTACCGATAATGCGGCATGCACCTCCACGATCAGCTAGTATCACGTCTAGAACCATCCTATTCTGGAGCGTTACAATTCTAGTAATCTGCAATTCTTCAGTCACGTTTCCCAAAGCAGAGGCAGTTTCATTAGCCACTGCTTCCACAACACGTGTAAGTCGTCTTATCTTTCTACTGTTTAATGCAGCTCCTACAAATGAAAATAATCCTAAATTGAAATCTACATATTGCTGTAAAGAGGTATCGGTCTGGTCTACTCCATCGATATCTAATGTTCTTTTAACCCTATTTAGTACAAAATCATGGTACAATACGTAATCGTTGTGATACATAGGTGGAGCAATAAACACAGGCGGTAACACAAAAGATATATAACAAGCTCCTAACCATCCAATTGGAAGACGGTGATATCCCTTATTTCCGCAAATGAAATATGTATTACGTGATGCTACAAATGCAATTCCATTTGGTGTATCAAATGTAAGCGTGATATTACATTCGCTTCGGCCTACAGGGATTGTACCTTTATTTCGAATACAAAGATCTGCTTTCGTATCAATAACAGTTATCACATGAGAGTTCGACACATTTATGAGCCTTTGATTTGTAAAAATACGAGGTATAGATACATTGTCCGGACGGTATTCTTCCCATTCAAATTTAGTTCCTTCAGCTTGTGGATAGCCATCTTTGTCATTGAAGCATATTTTATTTAACCGAAAAAGTAGTCCACCTTTCGTTGGCCATCGTAAAGTGAAAAGAAGAGTGTACCAAGCATTGCAGGAACCATTATGAGAAAACGGGAGAGGAATAAGTGGAGTTCCTCCCCTCTTCTGATGTCCAGGCAACATTCCACATACCCAACAATTTGACATGTTGGTCATGTTATGAGTGTGATGCAAAATCTGAATGAAACTGTTATTCAAATAAGTCTGTCTATGTCTCTCTTCATGATAAGGCAAAGAAAAATGGAAATGCTCAGATGGGCTTGGAGTGGTAGGCAGTAAATGTTCTCGTGCAGGAAACAATTGTTCTATAGTCCAAGCTATTACTGCTATTACCACTATAGTCAAAGAAAACAGTACAGCACCAAATATTCTCCCCTTTCTTGTCAGAGGAGGTGCCATAGTTCACGAAACAAAATTCTTCAGAAGCAAAACTAAAAAATAAAAAGGTAGTTCTGGACTGAGGCTGCCGTTGGTTTTTTCTCCGAGATTCAAGACGGGTGTCGCTACACTGGACAGAACTGATCCCCCCCCCCTTGATATTCCCGGCTTCCGTTTCACAAACCTCAGAACGGTAACTAACCAGTTTCAAAAATGCTAGAAAAATTATTTCCTAGGACGTAGATTGTACTTCACTCCATCAGAAACAGTGTGGTCCAAGAAGGCTCCCTCTAGTTCGTTAACAGCTGGGCTCTTTTCTGCATCCAGAATATCTCTGTAGTCAGATAACACCACAGGGCTCACCAGGTCCGGAGAGACACGTCGGCAGTGCGTCGAATGTATCCACCGCTTCTTGTTCGTGACGCGCACAGCCGTCCGTGTTGCCAGCAGCACTTGTTCTGGGCCACGCCACCTCGGTTCCAGGCTGCGGGTTCTCTCAAATACCTTAATCATGACATGGTCACCAGGACGGAGATCGTGAGCCTCTCCAGTGGAGTTATTGGGAAGCGCTTCTCGAACCTGTTGATGAATAGAAAGTAAATCATTTGTTAATCGTGCCAAATAATCGTTCATCATTATACAAGGCACATCATGTATCAAGCGAGGCTTAGGAACTCCCCAAATATTCATCGGCCTTCCAAACACCACTTCATAGGGTGTGAGGCCAGATCGGGAATGTGGCACTGATCGAATAGACAGCAATGCCAAAGGCAAAGCGTCCGGCCATTTCAAAGATGTGGATGCCACGATCTTTGCTAGCCTCAGCTTCAGAGTTGCATTATACCTTTCTACCAAACCTGCTGATTGTGGGTGAAAGACAGCATGGAATCTTTGCTTGATTCCCAATCCTTTCAGGACGTACTCCACTACTTTCCCAATGAAATGAGGACCATTATCATTCCACATAAACTTACAAACACCATAGCGCGGGAAGTACTCTTTGAGTAACACCTTAGCTGTTGTCAATGCTGTATTATCTTTCGTGGGGTAAGCCTCAATCCATTTGCTGAAGGCACACACCACCACTAAGACATACTTGAGGTTATTACAGCGCTCCAGCTGGATGTAATCCATTTGCAGTACTTCGAATGGTGCAGTAGGTGGAACAAACCCTCCTTTGGGAGTATAAGTCCCTTGTCCAGGATTGTGCTGTAAGCATATCAGACAGGTCTGAACCACTCTCTTGGCCGTACTAGCAATCTCATGATTTTCCCAAACCCGTGTAAGCAATTTAGTAATTGCAAGAGCTCCAACATGTGCCAGCCCATGTGTCATTTGAACCATTGTTTGTAAATAGGCCGTAGGTAATTTCCATCTTTCCATATCTTTACTACGCCAACAACCCTCATCATCCAGCACTCCTTCAGTGGCCCATCTCACAAGTTCTGCTTCAGATGCTGATCTCTGTATATCTAATATTTCTTCTCTAGCATCGTGCCATCGCTCAGCTTGTGATTTCACCACGTACATGGGAGAGTTATTTTGTAGCATAGCAGTCTCTCTCGCAATGCGATCTGCAAAAGCATTTCCTGTCCTATTTTATCTGTCACCTTTTTGTGTGCACTGCATTTCACTATCGCTACCTTCTTTGGACATAATAGTGCATTCAGGAGATCACGTACCAATTCTCCATGCATGATATGCACTCCATGTGAAGTCAAGAACCCTCGTTCTTTCCAGAGTAGGCCAAAATCATGCACTACTCCAAAAGCGTAGCGACTATCCATGTAGATGTTCACACATAGTCCAGCACTTAACTCACATGCTTTCGTTAAGGCTATCAATTCTGCTGCTTGGGCCGATTTCTGGGGTATTCGTGCTGTTTCTACCACTGTTTTAAGTGTCGTGATTGCATAGGCTGCAGCAGTTGTTCCATCTGGTAATTTCACACATGATCCATCAACCCACAGTTCCCCATCTACATCTGGAAATGGTGTATCCTGTAAATCGATACGACCCTTTGTCTGTTCCTCAGTCAGAAAAACACAGTCATGTTGTTCTTCCTTCTGGGTCTCAGCAACAGGATAGGGCAATAAAGTAGCGGGGTTCAGTGTAGCACATCGTCTTAGTGTGATATGTGGCGCCAACAACGTCAGCTCATATCCTGTTAGGCGTGCACTAGTTAGATGCTGTGTTTTCGTTTGATTCAACAAAGCATCTACCGCATGGGGGACTAACACCAACAATTTGTGTGACAAAACTATCCCCTCACTTTGCCGTATAGCTACTGCTGTCACTGCAACTGCTCGAAAACATCCAGGCAATCCTCGAGCCACAGGGTCGAGTACCGCCGAGAAGTATGCACAGGGTCTCTGTTTGTCTCCGTGCATCTGCACTAAGACTGATAATGCGCACCCATCCTTCTCATGTACGTACAATGTAAAAATCTTCATGTAATCTGGTGTACCTAACACTGGTACAGAACAAAGAGCTTGCCTCAATTGCTCAAAAGCATTCTGACATTCATCTGTCCATTCAATGGGAATCGGTGTATCTTTGGACAACAATGCTAGCAATGGTTTAACAATGTGAGAAAATCCCAATGTCCATTGCCTACAAAAAGACGTCAGACCTATGAAGGCACGAACATCTTTCTGAGTACGGGGGACTGGTGTGTCTAAAACTGCTTGAATTCGATCTGGTGTTAATGCACGGCCCTCCTTAGACAAAAGATGACCGAGGTAGGTCACCTTAGGTCTACAGTATTGTAACTTTTTCTTCGAAACCTTATAATTGTTTTTAGCAAGGAAGGAAAGCAAAGAAAAAGTACTCTCCTCACATTGTTCCTGTGTGTCTGCTGCGAGTAAAATGTCATCCACGTACTGAATAAGAGCCACCCCAGCCTGTAATTCAAAAGAATCAAGCTGTCTTTTTAAAGCCTGACTATAAATGCTAGGACTTTCTGTATAACCTTGAGGAACTCGACAGAATCTATACAATTTGTTATTTAATGTAAAACCAAAAAGATATCGACTGTCAGGATGTACAGGAATCGAGAAAAATGCATTTTTTAAGTCGATGACTGTAAAAGTAGTTGCCGTCGGTGGAACCAACGTAAGCAACGTGGTGATGTCACACACCACCGGGTACTGAGGCACTACTATCTTGTTAATTTCCCTCAAATCGATAATAAAACGATAAACCTTAGTATCTGTATCTCTCTTAAGAATCGGAAGAATTGGGCTGTTACAAACATTATAGGGAACTTCCTCAACCACCCCTGCCGTAATCAAATCATTCACAATGTGGTTCTTTTTTTTTTTTTTTTTTTTTTTTTTTACATTCCTTTTTTTTAATTTCTTTTTTTTTTATTGAAAGTTCACAGCTGCCAGATGTACATTAAGATCATAAATATGCATATATAGATCAATGTAAAATATGGACATATATAAGTACATTTGATAATATGATAAATACAATATGAGCAACATTACCCAATAGAAAAAAAGACAGGTATAATTAAATAACCGGGTAAAAACAAAACATGCAGAGAAATGTCCGGGGCATCTCTTAATATTATCAAGTCTAGAGGGTCGCGCATCTTGCCTTCCTCCAGCTAGCCACTGGTGCCCATACACGTAAACCCATTTCTCTGGCTTTGATTCCTTTAAGGGCATAAAGTTCCGATTCAATATTGTGGATCCCTAGCAGCCGACACATCCACATTTGGAAAGTTGGAGGGTCCACATCCTTCCACGCAGCAGCGATTAATATCCTAAGAACAGCTGTCGAGATAAAAACCAACGCCTCTATTTCTATACTCAAACCTAGTTTTACATCACAGCCAAATATTAGCAGTGTAGCGGATAGGTCAATTTTGACAGCTAGCAGCCCCTCTAAGAACTTTTCAATTTCATTTTTGATTGGTCCCAAGTTTAAACAATTACAAAACATATGTAATACGTCTGCCGGCCCCTTGCCACACCTAGGACAATTATGATCCATTCTCTTACCCCATTTAAACAGTTTAGCTGGTGTGTAGTATAGGTTAAAAAGAGTCTTGAAGTGCTGTGCTCTCAAATTTGATGATCTCAGAAACCTTTTGTCCATTACCAGTGCTCTGTCGAGATCGATTTCCGGATCCTGCAGTTTGTGAGCCCAGCACTCCTCAACCTTGATCAAATCATCAGAAAGGCTCTCCATAAGTAACCTGTACAAATCTTTGATTCTATGACCTCCACCTTTCAGATAATCCAGTAAAGCACATTCATTAGATATATTCAAACCCGGTCTTTTTGACTTGATGGTATTAACCAGCTGCATATACTTAAATACTTGGACCCCTTGGAGTGAAAACCGTGTCCTAAGCAATTCTAGAGGTCTGCAGACATCTTTAATCATTACTTGGCCTAATGAATTAATCCCTTGCCTTTCCCAATGCTTCCATGGGCCATCATCGCTTAAATGCGGAAATAAATCTGAATTCCATAATAGGGTGTGCTGATTATACTTTGGGATGTCCTGATCTTTGCGGATTGATGACCATATCCCCCAGATATCTCCGATAGTCTTATAGCCTGAGGCTTTAAAGAAACGTTTGTCATGTTTCCTTGACAATATTCCATATACTTCCCCCCCCAGTGCCAGGTGGTAAATAGTGGGGATAGCTCCCTGGCTGTATCTAGCATCATCTGGAAAGAGAAGCACAGACATCCCTGTAAGGAAACAAGCCCAATTGTAATACCTGAGATTGGGCATTCCCAGCCCTCCCTTTTCTTGAGGAAGAGACATGAGCTTACTGGATCTCCTAACCTTACCATATTGCCATACAAAATTCATGAATATTGACTCCATTTCCTTTATCAATAGATCTTCAATTTTGAAGGGGATAGACCTAAATTTATACAAAATTTTTGGAAACATAGACATTTTAATAACATTTGCTCTTCCTATAACTGATAGATGAAGTTTGTCTATTCTCCTTAAATCCTGTTTAATTTTGATAAGTAATGGCTCAAAATTATCTTTGATAATATCCTTTGGCTGGGCATTAATTGTAATTCCTAGATAGACAACTGAATCCAGATATCTATTGTCCGTTTTGTTTATATTACCGGTACATAATACCTGCGTCTTAGCTGCGTTAAGACGGTATCCAGATAGTCTCCCAAATTCAGAAGTGATTTTAACAATTTCATTCAGGGCACTATCAGGATCCGTAGTTAAAATAGCGATGTCGTCCGCATAGGCGAGTACTTTGGTCTGAAATCCTTTGGTAACCACTGGCTTAATTTTACTATCCATTAACAGATTTATTAGAGGATCTATGTACAGAGCAAAAAGAATGGGTGAGCACGGGCACCCTTGTCGCGTGCCCCTTGAGATGTAAATCCTACCTGACTGCTCACCCATAAGATGGATCCTGGCCGTTGGGTTGACGTACATAGCACCAATTGCCTGTAGGAATTTAGGACCAAAACCTCTGTCTTTCATTACCCGCCACAGGAACCTCCACCTGACGCGGTCAAAAGCTTTTTCTGCATCTAGAAGGGTCATAGCAGCCCTCCCTCCTTCAGCAGCTTGTATATCAAATAGTGTAATGACCCTCCTTATATGATCGGTCGTGTCTCTACCAGGAATGAAACCGTGCTGCCAGGGAGAAACCAGGGTCCCAATGATCTTGGCCAGCCGGGTCGCCATGATTTTGGCATATAATTTGTTGTCACTGTTTATCAATGATATGGGTCTGTATGACCCAGGACTCTCTTTCGGTTTCCCCTTCTTATGGAAGACCACAATATTTATTTCGGTCCAAGATTCCGGGATAACCCCGGTATTGATAACCCCATTAAATAAATCCAATAATAAGGGCGTTATTTCTTCCCTTAGACATTTGTATACTTCCAAAGGGATGGCATCAGGTCCTGCCGCCTTTCCTGATGATAGATCCAGTAGTGCCTCGGATAATTCATCTATAGTAATACTTCCTTCCAATTTTTCTCTTTGGTTAGCACTGAGTTTGGTACCCATTTCTGGCCAGTTTATACCTGGATCATCATTTTCTGCCTCTTCCTTGTAAAGCTCTTGGTAAAATCTCTTGAAAGCATCCAGGATTTCATCTGACTTTTTATAAGTTTGATCTCCTTCCTTTATTTCGGTTATGATGTTCTTTGAGGCAACCTGCCTTATCCGCAGAGCCAGAGCCTTACCGGCACTTTCCCCTGTTTCGTACATTCCAGATCTATATGAATGATATCCGGCTGCAGCTTTTTTTGCCAATTGTAGCTGGAGTTCAGCCTTGATACTATTCAGTCGCTCTAAACTTATATTACCCTGGCACCCCTGACTTACATCTTTCCTATGCTGTTCCTCTGCATCTGCCAACTTATCCAATAGCCGTTCCCTCTCTATCTTGCCTTTCTTCCACATTCGCCCGACATAGCTAATTGTCTCACCTCTCAGACCAGCTTTAAAACTATCCCAGACAATGTTGCGGGGAGCACTATATCTATTTGCATCGAAAAATGACTGACACCAAGTTTTCAAATGCGAGATATAATTTGTATCCATTAAAAGCTTCCTATCGAGAGTCCAAGGTCTACCTTTTTTCCCTTGTTGACTGACAGCAATTGTTAACACAAGGGGATTATGATCCGAGATTATCTTGGGCAACCTTACTATTTCCACATTTGGAAGATAGTTAGCTGTTATCATAAAATAATCCAGTTTGGTATATTTGTTGCAAGGGTGTGAAAAATATGTAAACCCTGGATTATCTCGCTTTAAGCTTCCCCACACATCTACCAAGCCATGGGATTTAATAACAGAGGATAGCGCCTTATATACCCGTGGCTTCCGACCTGTATATACACACCTATATGTAAAATCTGCTGAGATATTTAGATCTCCACAGATTATTACCGGGGCTGACCAATTTGTTAACTCTTGCTCTAAGTAATCCATTACTGCCGGATCATCAAGGTTAGACCCATATATTGTGCAAATTGTGAGACCTATGTTCATTTCACATATAGCCCAACGTCCAGACATATCTGACTTACACCTTTTGACCCCCCCCAATCCTGTCTTTCCAATGATTGCTACCCCTTTTATCATAGATGTTTGTGAAGAACATGATAAAATATCATATCCCCTAAAATTCAACCAGTGTTTATTCTTCCAAGGCAGATGAGTTTCTTGAAGGCAAAGAATATCAGCCCCTATTATCTTGATATACTCCTCCAACCTCCTTCTTTTTTTCCAGTTATTGAGGCCACCTATGTTAAGGCTAACTACATTTAGCTTAGACATAACCCTGCAGGAATCGTATCCATTGGTCTATCCAATCAATTATTACCCTGAAAACTTTACATGAATAGAATACCCTTAGCAATGGAGCAAGATGGCGGCCGTGACTCACGGCTGAGCTGCAGCGTGTAGCAGTGTTGGCTCTACCGGGTTGAATCCTAGGAAACACCCCGACAAATTAGGCACACCACTCCGCTCCGCTTTGGGCCGTCAGATGGACTTTCTTTTCCCTTATGTAGCGGCTACTTCAAGAAAAGCGAATACCACCGAGCGCTAACTAACACGCACGGATAAAATGTGAGGAGAGAAAAAAAATAAAGAAGCGATCAGGATCTTCTTGAACAATCACTTTTAAACTCGATGCCGTTCTTTTCTCCTTACCGCAAAGCGCTGCCTTGTGAGGTGCTGAGAGCTGCCGCGGCGCTTCTCTTCAGGATCAGGCTAGCCGGCTGGGACGCCGGCAGAGCTCGCAGAGCTCTCGGACTCAGGGGGCGGGTCCACACTGACCAGGTGAGCGGCTCCAGCCACAGCAACAGCGGCGGGGGCGGGAAGTGCAACGCGGAGCCCGCAAGGTGCAGAGGCAGGCATCGGAGATACCAGCAGGCGCGTTTGATACAAGCGGAGCAAGCGGAGCCTTCAACGTGTATGACCACTAGTCTGAGTACAGGAGGTAAGCCGATATCGAGCAGGCGAGACGCCGAAATCAGACTGACCTCAAGGGAATCAAAGGATACAGAGACAGAGACTATTAGCTGCCCAATAGTTGCTGCTGCAGAGGAAGCTATAGAATCTGAAAAAAGCAAAGCAGGGATATCCTCCAGGGGTACAGCGAGTAAACTGACATCGGTGCTGCACACCCCTAAGGGAATGAGGCCCCCAGCTGTTAGGACAAGACAAGCTGCTGCCACAGCTGCCGCTACAGTATCAGTGAGTGTAGTGGAGCTCATGAATCGTAAGGAGAAAGAGAAAGAGAAGAAAAAATTGAAAAATAAAAACACGGAGATGGCGTCTGTGGCCAGGTTAACACCACTACCACCACTCACTGATGGGAACATCGGGTTGGAGCAAGAAACAGGACAAGATGTAGCTGTCATGACTTCAGTGGTCTCTGATGCTGATAGCAGGGCTCCTGGTGGCGAAAGATCTGGGACCTGTGAGATGGTAGGCAAAGAGCTTGTTAACGATTCTATCACAGTCACTGAGATGGCAACAGAATCTTCAGTAGAGGAAACGGACTGTTTAATCGAGCCTGTGCTTAATCATGAAATTCCCTCTCAAACTGCCGACATTATTGCGAGTGTCTGTCAAGCAGACCTAGGTCAGCATCACTCCCAGGGCACAGGTGATATTGCTGGCGTATTAGCAGAGAGTGCAGCGGCTAGCTCCATGGAGGGTCATATTCTAGGCCAAACCTCAGGTCAAGACCAAGGCCAAGATCAGAGAGCCGAATTTGTCACCCGGAATGGCCAAAAGGATGGGGGGAAAGAGCAAGAAAAAGAGAAAGAGAAAACCCCCAGCGAGTGTTTTTTCTCAGTGACTGAGGAGGCCAACTGGTCAGCTGATGAGGAGGAAGAGGAGCTCAACAGCTCGGACATCGATGGCAGCAATTTAGCATCAGAAAGCGACCCAGAAGGGGAGCCACCACAGACAGTTAAAACATTGCACTCTCAAAAAGGTCAAGGTGATCTAACATGGGACCATTCCCCTACGACTCTGCTACAGGGTAACCTAAACCAGGCGGCAGATCCCTTGCAGGGTCAGGTGCCCTTAACAGCATCACAGGACACCACACAACCCTCAATGAACTCAATGATGTTAATGATGGAGTCGATCCATCAGGGTATCACAGCACATCGTGAGGAGACCAGATCCGACAGCCTCAAGGCCCAGGCTACCATGAGGAAAATGAAAGGGGTGGTTAGGAAGCTCTCAAAAGCTTGTGAGAACATGGGAGATAGGGTTTCAAATTTGGAAGAGAGAATTGTCTCGACTGAAGCAGAGGCGGCAACCGCAACAAGAAAAGTGGAATCCCTAGATACACAGGCACAGGACGTCCAGTGGAAGCTAGAAGATTTGGAAAACAGACTAAGAAGAAACAACCTTAGAGTCTTAGGGATTCCGGAAGGTTGTGAAGGACAGGATGCCAAGGCATTTATTGTAAAAATATTCGAGAAAGCATTTCCAGATGTCGCAGGGTGGAACTGGACTACTGAAATCCAGAGAGCACATCGCATACCATTCAGGATGAGGCAGAATGCTAGAGCAGATGATAAGCCCAGAGCAATCCTGATATATATAGGAAACTTCTTGCTGCGCCAATCTATTGCAGAAAAAGCCAGACCAGATTCTAAGAGGGCTTTTGACGGTGGCTCTTTCTTCGTGAGGCCGGATTTTTGCCATACTACGGTGGAACGGCGATGGAGATTAAGACAGTTAATTAAGCCATTTCAGGAAAAAAAAATACAGGTCTATCTCATCAACCCGGCACAACTTAAAGTTATTCATCAGGGAAAGACTCTGTATTTTCCTTCAGAAATCAAAGCCCGGGACTTTTTAAACTCAGTATAGATTGAGCTTATGTTTAATCAGCACTTCTAATTCAGACTAGCTCTAGGGTGGTATAACTGAGGTAAGGTGTGTGGCTAAGGGCTAAGCATAAAATTCGAAGGTTTGAGTTTGAGACTGTGTGGTGTCATTATATGTTATTATATGTTTTCAGGAGTTAAAACAGCTCGTAGCTGGTAGAAAAAAAAAAAAAAAATAGGCAAAATAGGCAAATATGGCAAAAAAAAGGGGGAATCAATTGGATTTTACTTTATGGGTTCTGAAAAAATCTTAGGTTAATGGTGTTTCCTAATTATATGTATTCTTTTTTTTTTGAATTCAGAGCCCACTGCATCGCACGCTGCATCCATCACACGCACAGACTCAGTCTGCGCGCTCCTTTTGGGAGGGGGTCAGGGTCAGGGGTGGCTTCAGGGGGGGTTCTGACACGGGGTGGGAGGGCGGGACATGGGGGGGAGAAAGCAAAAAAAAAGAAAGTTCTCATAGCTAGGATGTATATTGTCAAAAACGTTAGTTCTTCACAATGTGGTTCAATGCAATTTCCCCCTCTCTAGATATTTTGTATTGTGGGACACGTGGCAGAGATACTCCCTCCTTTACGGTAATGTGCACTGGAGGAATAATCATCTGCCCTACGTCAGTATCAGAAGTGGCCCACAACGTCTTTGGCAGGGAGGCTAATGCTTCAGATTCTTGGAGAAGACACACTCGCTCAATTTCTGGATAATTTTCATTTAACACAACCCGTACTCCTTCCGGAGCACAACGAATAGTAGCTCGAAAATGTTTTAACATATCGAGCCCCATAATGTTATCTGGTGTGTTTGGGGACAGCAAAAATGGACATGGGGCAGCAAATTTATCAACATAAAATGTAACAGGTTGAGACAATGGGCTAGAAGTAGGTGTTCCATCGAACCCTATAGCTGTAATTACCTCGCCAGACAGGGGAGCCCTTGGAACCAAGTGTTTGGACAAAGCGCTACGAGTAGCTCCTGTATCTACCAGAAACTGATCAGTAGAACCCAAGACATGTGCTTCTATATATGGACCCCTTTGATCAACTGGTACTTCAACCGATTCCACACCCCATCCTACGCAATCCTATGCATGACGCTCGTCACGTGACTCAGGCGAGTCACCCTCAGTTATCTAATATTGATTTCGTCGATCGAACATGTTATAATCTGCCTGTCCACGACCCCTCGCTTCACTCCTTCCACGGTCATTCGCTCCACCTCTCGATCCCCCATAATTATTCCTAGACCTTCCACTTCCTCGACCACGCTGACTATGCTGTTCTCTCAGCACCGGACAATCTGAAACCCAGTGTCCAAACTGTTTGCAGTATGCACACTGATCCTCAGAGATGTCGGAACGGGGAGGAGGCGCATTATTATACGATCCTCGTCTACCCCTATCATTCCCCCTCGTAGCCTGGACCTGAGCCAACATTACCTTCGTCTTCAAATCCTTCACTTTCTTATCACTACTTTCTTTTGCCTCCAATTCCTGTCGTTCATAGTATTGAGCCATAGTCAATAAAGAAGCAGGGGTTGCCGTGGTCCATGAACTTTCACTCGCCTTTAATCGTTTTGCAATCTCCGGTAGGAGATTAGCCACATACTTATCAACAAATAAATGCCTGCCTGTATCTTCTGTTAATGATTGGCCACTGTAATCATGGAACGCTTCCTCAAAACGAGAAAAGAAATCAGAGACCGATTCATCTATCTTCTGTTTACAAGAGGCCAACATGGTCCAATCAATTTTCTTAGCGGGAACAAGCGTTTTTAATTTGTTTAGTATAGCCCCTGGGAGTTCCAATATTAATTGACAAGGCTTACATGCTGGTTCCCTGTCTAAATCAGCTTGAGCTATGTCCTTCCAACTTGCCCCAAGAACCGTTTGGTCATCAAACTTACGAATCGCTCTCCACATATCAGGGGGCAATATCAGCCCAAAAAACAGATCAATATCAACTAGTGCCATAATACACGAAGAAATTGCACTTTCAACACTTTCATAGAAAGCCGCTGGATTTTTACGGGGATCAGGCAGAGCATTCTTAAGCGCCATAACATCTGCTCTATTCCAAGGCGTATAAACCCAATTATATATAAAATAACCCTTCGCGTCTTTAGACGTTTTATCGTCATCTGTGCCATCCCCTTTATGAGGGACATACAAAGGCGCAGCTTCCCGCATAGGTCTAACATTAATCGCGGCGTTCTTATCTGTTCCAAAGATAGAGCATTCTTTGGATATTTCCGTCGATCCAGACGTAGGTGAACCCGATGTCTTTTCCAACTCCCGTAGCCGCGACGCCTCATTCCGTAGCTAAACCAAACGCTTGAAAAACTCATCCGCATCTGAAAGAATAAAGAGACCTTTACGAAAGTTATCACGACCCTTCGAGATATCCTTAGGTTCTAACTCAGAAGAATACTTTCTAAATCGGTCAACAACCTCATCTCCAAAATGATCTAAGAAATACAATCGCTCCTTATCAGACCACTGTTCCATATGCTTACTAATCTCAGAAACAGTTATAGTATTAACATTTAGTTTTCGTGCAAGCGAACGTAATTCCGCAGTTCGATCCGAAGATAACCTAGTACGCTGTGTATTCTGATCTTCCTCATCCGATTCCTCGTTCGGAGCCGTAGGTGCAACATACGGAGGCGGACAACGATCTAACAACGAAAAATCATCTATTTCATTAGTAAGGACCGGATAAAGAGGACGTCGGATAGGGAATTGCCCATTAATCTGCAAATTACGTTCTCGAGTCTCCCTCTCTTTCTGTTCCTGTAACTCCTTCTCCTGTAGCTGTAAAGCTTTGTCACGCGCAGCCCTTCGCTGCACCTTCTCCGCCAAGGCTTCCTCACGCTTCAATCGTTCACGTACCTCTTTCTCCCACATACGCACACAATCAAACATATCCTGCCTAGACCTACGCTGAAACAAACACTGCTCCACATATTGCACCTTTCGTAAATCAAATGACCCATGTAGTGGCCATTGCAATTCACGATCGTCTTTGGTATACTTATGCCACAATGAACTATACATTATTGGCGGAATACCAAATTTAACATACATCTCTCGATTTGGAGTCCCCTCTGGGGGAGCCGGCTGTGATTTATTTAATCGATAACTGGTACCATTTCCAAGGCAGCACATCCCTCGGAGTGTGCTGAGAACAGGCATGTCAAAAATATCACGAAAACGTGATACTACATAAAATGGCACTTAATATGCTTTATACACGGTGTGCCGCTCAAACAAAAAGCAAAATCAGAGAAATATCCCTACATGCCTGCCTATGTGAGGTGCACTCCACATATACATCAAATTCATAGGTCCAAACGTTAGCTAACTCAAACAAATTCAAATTCAAATTCAAAAAGCCACAGTAAGTGTCAGTAGACTACCTTTCCAATCATAAGCTTACCAAGTACCTTCAAACGTCCAAGGTCTCGGGGGGAGGAGCCAAGATGGCGATCGGAACAGTCGCATAACCGTCTCGCTCCGTGATCCCTTCCTCCCCGCCACCTATCCTGTATTTCATCCTGTTCGGGGTGTTCCGAATTTGGTCACCAAGGAAGAGCCTTCACTTACCATCCTTGTCCGGGGCTCTGGCGTGCAGTCATTTCGGCGTTCTGCCCTTGTCGCCTTGCTGGCCTTCCCGGCCCTGACGCCGGGGCCTTGAGTGCTGTGCTTGCCCGGAGATGTTCGGAGTGCCGGCGGTCCGGAACCGGTGGAGAGACCCGATGGTGGGAGCCTGAGAGCCGCGGGCCGGAAGCCCTGGAGCGGACCCACCCCCGCGGGTGGGCCACCCCGTATGTCCGATTGCCTGCCGGCACGAAGACGAGAAGCCGCGCTGTCCGGCACCCCTCAAGTGGGAAGCCCACTCCTGTTGCTTGTCCCGCCCGGGGTCCGGTGCTGGGCTCCCCCCGAGTGTTGTGGGGAGCACGCCCGTTCTTCTGGTGACTCTCCTTTCTCCGCCGAGCGCCATCCGCTGCGGATCGGTTGTATGCCCTGGGGCCGCCGGTGCTCCTGGTGGACTTGGAGGCGCCCACGATGATGGCCGCGGGCGCTGTGCTTAAGATGGCGGATGGCCCCTCGGAGAGTCTTTCTCCTGGAGACAGGGAAGTTGCTTCATTTGTTCTCTCCAGCCCTCGTTTGATTCGGGCGGCCCCTACTCGGAGTGCTGTCTTGTCTGCCCTGACTGCTCTGTGGATCGACCTGTCCTTGAAATGCCGAGACTTGGAGTCGCGGATCGCCGCCATGGCTGCTCCGCCATTTTGTGACGCGGTGTCGTCTTCCCGAATTGTAATGGTTGAAACTTCTCCGGCTGCTTTGCTGGGATCTCCAGCTGGGTGTTTGATTCTATGGGATCAAGTGGACCCGGTGCCGATGCTGCAGTGTTTCCTACATCCTGATTTCTCTGCTTCGTGCTGGACAGCCCAGATATTGTGCTTGGCCACGTGGATCGTTGAGGTACTTTTGCATTCTGACTGCTGCCGAGTTCTCCTGGTTGCTTCTTGTTGGCCGGGACGGTGTTTTGCGGAGATCCCACTGGCTTTCCTTGACTGGTATGGACCCACTGTATCATGCTGCTTTTCGGCCGTGGCGGGGTCTGGAAGCTCGACTCTTCATAAAAGTGGACAGGGGTGATTGTGCCTGAGTACCTGTGGGACCCTTTTAAATGGCATCTCCAGGCCTCATTATTTTGGTTAGTTCTTGTTTTTCATCCTTGTGTGGGCTTTTCTCAATGTCCTTTTCGACCTCGATTGGTGATCCGTTGTTGCGGGTGGGGTAGTATTCTATGTTTCGTTCGCTGGCTCCTCTCCTCTCCTGTCCTTCTTTTTCCTCTCTTTCTCTCTCTTTCTCCTTTCTCTTTCTTTGTTATTATTCCCTTTCTCTTTCTTCTATATTTCGGGTGACTCTGGGCGACAGGCACGCTGTTTAGTGGGGTAGGCCGTAGCCATTACAGTGATGTAGGGTGGGGGGGGTGTTTGTTATTTTAGTTTGTTTTATTCTATGGTCCCTTTTTGCCTTTTTCAGGGGGTGGGCTATGTCCCTTTGTTTTCACTCCTTTGTTTCGTACGTGTCCGCACTTTCTCCTTTTCCGGGGTGGGAGGGCTGTACATGTGGCGTCCACGTTATTTGTTTGCTGACATTTGTCCTTTATTTTTGAACCTTTGCTGGGCGTGGGATGTCTTTGGGCTTCGCCCTACTAGGGTTATTTGATTGCGTGGGGGGCTGTCTCCCTCCCGCCCCCCCCTCTTTTTCTGTATATGTTGCGTGACGCCCGGTAGATATGGTTGCTGCCTCCTCTATAAAATGTTAAATGAAACCTTTCTTATCCTGGCGCTGACTGTTTAACGTCTTTATTTCACGTCTATCCTGTATTCATTCTATTGTACGCATTGATGTTGCCCTTTTTTTTTTACTCTCCTGCTTTTGCGGCCGGCCCCTGTGGTTGTAGGCCTGCGCTTGTACTTCTACGTGTCTTTCAATAAAGGTTTTTAAAAAAAAAAAAAACGTCCAAGGTCCAACTGCCAAGTTCTTTAGTCGAATCAGCCAAACGGCACTACACGACAATCCAAGATCAGAATCTCAGTCGAGGACCGGCGCCACCTGGAAGTAAGAAACACCGTGGGTGCCAAGACTCGGGTCACTCAAAGGCAGCGATCGCTTCCATGGCGAGTTTCCAATCCTTCGTTACGACCTCTCCTTCGGGCATCCGAATCACCGATGAGTCCCTTCGTGGTCGCCAATTGCGGTGTTGGGTTCAATCAGGCCTACATACTCTGCTAAACTCTCGAACACCTTAGTATAGAAGTTGGCACGGACACTGGAAAATGCAAAAGACAGGTTTATTAGGACCCCATGGGGTGGTGGTACATTCCTACAGCACCCTTCGGCAATGCAAGAAGTAGCACACCGAACATTGGTGCGCGACCTCTTTTATACAGTTTAATAGCAATAAAAAGGTAGGCGTTTACAAGTTTACACATTTTAGGTACATATAAGGTCATTTTTGGAACACAGCCAGCATGTGGGAGGAGTCCAGTAGTACTGGTCAGTTTGGGATAACATTCCTAAAGAATGACCAGTTGATGTATAATGCGCATGTGTGCTTGACCAGTACTAAAAATAGCCTGTTGCTGGGCAAGGTAAACGACCATGGGTATCGAAAAAGGACAAAAGGGCATGCTGACCACGAGACAGCGTGTTCATACAAAATGGAAGCCAAAGGATTCAATATGGCCCCCGTATTTTTTAGTCAAGTTAAGAGAAAAGATTGTGTAGCTGTGCTAAACGCTAACTCAGGAGCTGCCAAAATACGACAGTTGGGACTGCAGTGCGCACCACGTGCGTCGGTCACCTCTCGGCGCATGCCCGCTCGACAGGGCCTCACACTGCCTTTTCACGCCTGCTTCCAGTACCCTGCTACCGCCTCTGCACATGGGCTAACCGCTGCACCAGCGCGGTCCGACGATCACCTTCTTCACGCCGCAGGGACACAGGCACGCGTCTTCTATGCTGATGTGTGTAGCGAGGGGCGCACGCAGGATTCACACCCGTCTTGTCGCCAATGTGAAGGTCGGGGGCAGGAGGGTACACACAAGGGTTGGTGGTGGAAAGGATGACCTTAGGGCCTACAGTGCCCCGTAATACAGACACACCCACACTCTAGCTTGGCTCCTTGCCGTCTGCCACAAGCGCTGACGTCACCCTTTATTTATACTCCCCGATCCACACCCGGCCCAGAGAGTTGAGTGGCAACAGAGTATTACACGAGTGGGGTGGCTCACTACATCCCATCCAACCAACAAATTGCAAAACAATGAACTAAAATAAGAAAAGAAACATAACAACCAAACATAACAAACAGTCCTGTGTGATTGATCGATTTGATTGATTTATTGTTAACCATTCAATAGTTTAAAATCATTCCAGTAAAAAAGCTAAACAGTCCTGTGTGGAATGTCCAAATCACAAACACCCTTCTTGAATTCACTTCAGCACAAAAAGTCTCTCAGCCGGGTGCTTGGCTGGGGATTGCCCCGTAGTCTGTGGCTCACTACACCAACCACATACAAACGGATTTTCAAATTCAGCCTGGAACACTCCTCAAACCATGCAATCCCCCTCCACTCCACTGACAAATACCCTCTTCAGGCCCCCAAACCGTGGGCAATGCAAGAAACTATGGACAATTTCATTATCCCCGATGGGCATGTTTGGAGTCCTCCCTTTCTGCCGAGAAAAAAATAGGTCCAGCTTTACTCCTCATTTCTGGGGATTGAGTTTAATTTGGCATTTTGAGAATATAGGCCTCTCCTTGCCACACCTGAGTTTTTTCCAGTCTGCCAAAGATGCCTGCTTACAGACCAGGAAAATGACCTTATAACACCCCCCATAGCCTGGTACGGCAACTGAATTTCTTGTTACATGTTATCTCCATGGGCCACCCATTCTGCTGGGCCTATATCAAGGAACATATCTGGCATGAAAGCTATAAAAACACCGACAATGGTCCCCTCCGAAGGTGCTTAAAATAATGGGAGCTTACAAATAAGCAATAAACAGGTAATTCATTGCTGCTTGTACATTTCTTAAAAAAAGAATCAAACACATAGGTGCTACACTATATGGCTCAGTGAAAGTGATATGTGACAAAAGTGAATTATAAAGTGCGCTAGTGCTATTTACAAAAGCAATAAGTTCACAACAGTGCTGACTCGGTAGTGTTTGAATATACAAAGTTAAGAGTTCAATTTTGTCCATTCTTGTTCATGTCAGTCAGCATTTTATTTCGTCAACGTTTCGACCATTGTAATAATTTAAATTCTTCATCAGGACAGATAAGGAAGCAATCTTTCAGCTACAGACATTTTAAAGAGGGCAATATGCTAATAGTGGGCCGAAAAACATCTGTTTAGTTCTGCATCAAAAATCACTAATGATCACCACTTATACCATAATCCCGGTTGTGATGGAGCAACAAATGCTGCAGGAGTGAACCCAGGTTCCAGGAATACCAGGTTAGCCCCTCTTTTTCAGTCTGAAGTGAAAGCTAAGCATCACCAGACTTGTTTTCCGGCTGAAGTGGCAGAAGATTTGATAATATGGAGGAGTTTCCTGAATGATTTCAAAGGCACAGCTATCTAGCTTTCACCATTTATTCTTAGCGAGCTGTTGGTCCTGAGACACCACAGGCAGTATCAGCTTTGGTGTATTAACTGGAACAGGCAGGACAGCCACTTGGCAGGAATCAGGTGTAGTCAGAAATGTCCCCTTTTTAGAGTTGTTCTTAAACGTGCTAACCATACACATTTGAGGGAAGTGACTTTGCAACCATTCTTTTATAATGTCATCCGAAAGCATATCTGTGGTGGATGCATCAAGAACTAGAGGGCATAAGTAAGCTGGTTTTGAGGATGCATACAAAGCTGGGACTTTAGTTTGAAAGACATTATGTTTAAGCTAGGCACATCCCAAGGAAATGAATAATTCTGCTAATGAATTAAACCATTACAGAATGCTAGATTTCCATAATCCCTTGCTTGGACACGCCCAGTGGGGCAGTACTTGGAATTTAAAACACCTGCGAGTCAAGGCGTGAATGCTCCTGTCCCTGTATGCCTAGCCTGTGAACAAGGGGAACTGATCCCAGAAACGCGTAAGGCGATATGGCAAACTGCATCGCTATGAATCCTGTCCCATGTGTTGCTGCTGCCAGCTGGAAATAAAAGGTGAAATCGAACGTTGGGTGTGGTTTCTTCAACTGCGTGGGCAATTTCAGATGGAATACTGTATGGCCTGCCTGGGCCACGAAGACACCCCACTACTTGCAGAGTGGGTCCGTGTGTCTGGAGCACTTCAGACACACACGAGGAGCAACATACCGTTCCAGTGGAGCATAAGTATAGCAGCGAACTGGTCCAGAAGAAGCAAGCGACCTGATGGTACAAGTACTGTGGGAGGCAAAGGAACTGCGCAACCACTATGGAACAACATTGAACCATAACATCCATAATCCCTTGTTTGGACACGCCCAGTGGGGCGGTACTTGGAATTTAAAACACCTGCGAGTCAAGACGCGAATGCTCCTGTCCCCGTATACCTAGCCTGTGAACAAGGGGAACTGATCCCAGAAACGCGTAAGGCGATATGGCAAACTGCATCGCTATGAATCCTGTCCCATGTGTTGCTGCTGCCAGCTGGAAATAAAAGGTGAAATCGAACGTTGGGTGTGGTTTCTTCAACTGCGTGGGCAATTTCATCTGTAGTGAACAAGGCGGAATTGTCCGCCGAAACGCGTCTGGTCGTTTTTTTGTGATTAAATACCTTTGATCATCAAACCCACGGAGTCGGTGCCTGCTTTCAGAAAACGTAAGAACTAGGATTGGATCCATATATGTATGTGGTGAAGTTTAAGATTGAGAAAATCTCTTGCTATTTTTGTTACACTATTTAGTAACAGGTGTTTGTTCTGAAATAAGTTACATAAACTACAAGCGCGTTGCCCACATGGGCAGTATTTGATAATCGATAGTTTGAATTTCGATTTTTCGCACAAGCGCTGGTTTCCCACATGGGCAATGATTAAACAATAGAATTTGTATAACTTTATTGACACCTGATACAAAATGTACATACATCAACTTCCTAAATCGTTTCTGTAATTTAATTGATTTCTGTTTTCCCGCATGAAATATTATGGCTAATTTTACATGCAGAACAAGATTGTAGAGGCACACTCCGACTTCTTAGCGCAATGTAAGCACGCAAGGTAGTCTGTTGTTTTTGTTTATGGTTTTCACTGTGATCACATGTTGTTGTTTATTTAAACCAATCAAATATTCACATCTTGACTCGTGACCAAGGGTGGTTCCCGAAACGCGTCGAGTATTTACTTTGTTGCCTTGAAACCCGTCAAATAAATTAATTTGATGCAATTTGAGTTTGTGCTTTTCATACTTACCTTGGGACACAAGGATTTGAAGTGTGGATTTGAGTTTGATTAAAGGATTCGCCACCCAGCACGAACCGCTGTCGATTAGTGGAGGAGTCATGGCGCTGTTCGGCGTTTGATAAACCCACGATTCATATATATATATATATATATACGCACGCAAGGTATTGAGGCGATTAGACATTTTCTGGGACATAAATCCTGTGCGTATTACAGTCACAACAAAATGATATGTGACTTGGTGCAATGGTGCCTCAACAACAACTATTTTCTGTTTGGAAAAGATATTTGGAGACAAATACGCAGTGTTGCCATGGGATCCTGCTTCTCCCCCAGCTACGCGTGCTTGCACGTGGGGCTGTGGGAGGAGCAGGACCTGATTGGTATTCCTGGTTTTGAACGCATCAAGTATTGGATGCGTTTTATTGATGATATTTTCTGCATATGGGAGGGTGATGTAAATAGTGCTCAAATATTTGTTAACGCACTCAATACCAATCATTTCAATTTATTTTTTACATCTAACATCAGTACTACATCTGCTGAATTTCTTGATGTTCACATCAATATTAATGGTGACATGATTGGCACATCTTTACACAGGAAACCCACTGCTGGCAATAGTATATTACATGCCAGCAGTGGTCATCCCAAGCATGTCATAACCAGCATTCCTCTTGGCGAATTGTTGCGTTTTAAAAGAATTTGCAACACACAAGAGAAGTTTGAGGAAGGAGCCGTTGTGATGTTAGCCAGACTCCAGGCAAGGGGATACAGCAAAAGCTGTTTATCCCATGCATTAGAAAAGAGTAGGGCAAGATCAAGAGTTTCCTTACTGACACCCAAACCTCCTGACAGTAATGCCAATGCAGACACGACTCGGTTAATAACCACATACAGCAGACAGCACCGCAAAATAAAATCCATAATTAAATAACACTGGGCAGTCTTAAAAACGGATGGTGTTTTACGTGATATGACTCCAGATAGACCAGTGATCACATTCAGGCGTGCTTTCAGCATGCACAGTAAGCTGGTCAAATCCAGCCCTGAATTACCTGGAGTCAATCAATGGTTTGGAGGCAAAGGCTTCCACAAATGTTCCTCATGTCGAGCATGTAAATTTGGGCAGAACATCACCCATTACCGCACTCCTTTCTCTAACACAGAAATACCAATTCATGGCAATTACAACTGCCGAAGGGAGTTTGCGGTTTACGTCCTGACGTGCACCTGCGGACTGCGCTATGTGGGCAGTACCGGTGCCCAGGTGCATGTCAGGATACTGCAGCACCTACGTGCCATTGTAAACCACGATGGTGCTTATCCGGTGGCGTGTCATTTCAACAGCAGACACAACAGGGATCTGTTGTGTCTTACATACTTTGTCATTGACGCTGTTGCTCCACTAAGACGCGGTGGTGACCGCGACAAATTATTACGCCGACTGGAAACGCGGTACATTATCAAGCTCGTAAGTCAAGAGGAAATCCCTGGGGGATGCTCGTTTCTGCTTTCACATCACTTCATGCACACATAATTAGAATCTGTGTAGCCAAATGACCGTGCTTAAAAAATTTTATTTCAATTTCCACAACCAGATTGGATCGTTTACAATCTATATTTTAATAAAAACATGTACAAAAATATACAAACACATCGATATCACATTTAAAAATTTCAGCACATTTCTGTTGTAAAAAACACCAATGAACAGACATTAGATCACAATATTTTCATCACAGTCAAAAAGATTTTTCAAAAATTCAAAGATTAAAAAATATAACGCAAAACACATAGGAACATATATATACAACTCATACATAAAAATGAAAAGAGAATTAGACCTAATAATGTGTACCCCCTAGTTTAGATGTGGCTACCGAATCTATTTGCCACTGTTTATTGTTGGATCCAAAGGCTTGCCAGACTATATCATCAATGAGACCAACAGTAACAGTAAGTCCTGTACATCAGTTGTTCACTGGGCCCTAGTTGGATTCTCAGTATTTACAGAAAATGCGTCGACGCGTTTCGGTGCAGCACAAATGATATAGTAGCACCTTCTTCAGGACTTCTTACATCGGGGTTTCTTACTGGACAAAATGGTGACAAGCACCCTCTCTGCAAATATATGAGGAGAAAGACAGGGTATCATTGACTATAGTGAATGTCATCCATTTCTCATGCATCCGGATTTATAGTGTTACAATTGTCACTGTGTACGTGAGATATCTCTCACATCCTTTCTATTGCTGACATTGTTATTGAAATACAGATGTAATGGACAATCGATAATAACTCATTGTGCAAATTTCGACCTATGTTTAGTTAGTTCTACATTACACGTCTAATTTCCATTTCGCCCATAGGGGTCTTAATGGGCCCTCCGAATCCAATTCGATGTGGAAATTACCGAAGGGTCAAGTTTTGAGACTCATACATAACATTCTCATTCCATTCTCAACAGTTGTAAATCACTCTTACCCCATCTATGTTGAGGGAGGTCCAATTATAGGCATCCGTGAGGTTATTCTAGACGTCTTCACTGTTACGTCTCAGGATCCTCCGGGGAATTGTCTGGGGGCAGAAATGGATATGCGTCTATATGCTAGTCTAGTGGTATCTAGTCTCAGCAGCAGGGTTTTTACTCGTTATGATAATTACCTCTATTATCTGAGCAGGGATACTTCTATCAGATTCGCTTTTTCTATGCTTGTGCTGTATTAGACAGGTTTGCTAAGTATCTATAAGGGAAAAAAGCGTATAGGTTTGTAACTGTCCTCTGTAGAGGAAGGAACTGCGTTATCACGTCTTGCACTTGCTTACCTTATACACGTTTAAAACTCTCATTGGACGGGCATAACGTTCGTACTCTCCTTAGGGAAACTGGATATGTTCTATTAGAATAAATAAATACAGAGATACATGTTGGTAATAATATCAATCTATCTTCTCCGCATTCTTTCTCTTGTTCTAGCTTCGCGGAAATTACGCGTTAGCTCATTCCTCACTTTTAGGTTTTCTGGAGTCTCAAGTGTTTAGGTCTGATTATTTATGTTTTACCGCCCCTTCCTTCCTTCTTTTTAAATAGGCAGACTTCTTTTATCGTTATTTATCAGCAAGGTTACTGTCTATTACCTTCGCCCCCATGTGCAGTTATTCAGTGGACGGTAGGGGAGGCTAGGAGCTAGTATTTAAAAACAGCACAGTGTGACCTCTCACTCGAGCGCACCAGCTGCGGAGCCACGTTTAGCTTTACATGGGTTAAAGTACAGCGTTTCCCCGTTATATTGAGGACCGTGCATTGAGAAACCTCGCTCCAGCGTACTAACTATGGAGCCTGGTTTAGTTTAACATAGGCTTCAAGTACAGCGATTCCCCATTTATCATTACCTAATTTAAGACTGACTACCCCGGGGGACCTCGCTTACCTCGTATTTGGTCGAGCCGCGTCTCTGCCTCGTCCCAGCACTCTCTAAAGTGTAGCGGGCGGAGACCTCTTTTTTATACTGAGGCACCACTCGGGTGGATTGATTACACCTGGGGCGCCTCGGCCTGATGTCAGAACCGAATAGTCTGTGACGGATGGCGCCATCTTGGAATGGAGTGGTCGTCACGGTTTTACATACACAGAGTCGACCGGCCAACTAAGATATTACCTCGTCCACTTCGTTATGTTGCAAGGATTAATTACAACCTTAGTGGGGACAATACCAGCTGATTCTTTTTATTGTCGCGATCTTTTTTATATTTATTTATTTTGTTTGACCTCCGACGTGGATGTATGTTTTATTATGCGTGCGCTTTAAGTTTATGCACGACGGGTCTCCTATGCCCTCTCTAATGACACATGTTCTTTGGATCGTTTGGCAAACTGGTTTGTTTGGTTGCTTGCTCATGACCTACGGATTTCAGGTTTCACACTCCTTCTATGGTTTGATGGTAGGATGCACCTCCCGTTTATTGTTTATCACCTATCTATCCCCTACCCGTGAAACACTATTGGTATCTGTTATAGGAAAAATTATATATTTGGGCAAGAGAGATCTTCTCAAGCATGTATGTTTAACCAACTCATTTTACCCCTTATGTGGCAACATTATACTTGTATGTCTTTTTGTTAGACTCTGTTACTCTATCCTACGCTCCAATTTAATATATTCCGCATTCTGGTGGTATATGTACCACCTGAAGACGGGATATCCTTATCAGTTGCCTCTCTTTTCTGAGTTATCTGGTGAGTCTACCCTGTTGTATCTGCTGTGCCTGCCTCTATTGTGTTCGATCAGATCAGTGCTTCCCACTCCTCTCTAGAATTAAGGCCTCTTCTGATCGTGTTAAATTTAACCATATACCACTGCTCTTGTTGTTTCCTTCTGATTGTACTGTTGCCTTGTCTGGTCTGTTCCTTTATTCTCTCCAGAATGACCCATCTTAGATCTTTTTCGCTATGTCCCTGCTCTATCCAGTGGTTGACTAATGGCGCATTTTCTTTGCTGTTTTTTATAGCGGACTTGTGTTCTCCTACCCTTAGTCTCATTTCTCTACCTGTCTCTCCTATATATGCTTGGTCGCAGGGGCACAGGATCATATATATTACATTTTTCGTTCTACAGTTGTTCAGGGTGGTAATTTCGTGTGAAACACCGTTGTGTTCCACCTTCTTTGTAACCATGCATAGGTCACATATACAACAGTTACCACACTTGTGGTTCCCTACTGCTTTAGTTCCACTTAGGGTGGTCTGATTTTCTACTTGGTCCTCCCTGTAGGTGTGTACCAGGGTGGACCTCAGATTTTTATTCTTTCTGTATGCATATAGTGGTCGTTCAAGTGTGGTAATATCTGGTCCATTGTTCACGATTTTCCAATTACGGTTTATAATGTTCTTGACCTGGTTTGCTATGGCTGAATACTGGCTGACCATTACTATTTTGTCCTGGGTTTTCTTTTTCTCTTTCTTTGAAAGTAGGCAGTCTCTGTCATAGAAGCGGGCTCGTTTCAGAGAATGTTCGATTAGTTTTTTTGGGTAGCCCCTTTCTCTGAATTTCGTTTTCATTTCTTGCGCATGTCTGTAGAAGTCCTCCAGATCAGTGCAGTTCCTTCTAAGCCGAAGAAATTCCCCAAAGGGGATTGAGTCTTTTTGACTCTTAAGGTGATAACTATTGTAGTGCAAAATGGTATTGCGGTCTGATTCCTTCTTATACAGTTCTACTTTCAGATGTTTCTCTTGGCTCTTAATACAGATATCTAGGAAGTTGACGTTAGAGCTACTATACGCCGCTGTGAACTTAAGGTTTGGGTCTCCTAGATTTAGCCAAGACAGGAATTCAAGGAGGGACTCTGTGGTACCCTGCCAGATAAAAAATATATCGTCTATGAAGCGTGCCCAGTTCCGGATGTTTTCATAGTATGGGCTCACTTCGTTGTATATATGTTTATTCTCGAATAGACTCACATATATGCATGCCAGACTCGGCGCACATGTTGCGCCCATGCTGGTCCCCTTCTTCTGAATGTACAAGTCTTTCTTAAACAGGAAGATGTTGTTGAGGAGGACCATTGCAACGCATTTCACGATAAACTCCTTGTTGCCCCCTACGACGTTTGTTCCTTCTAGAAGACTCTCAACTGCTTTGATTGTATCGTTCTGGGGTATATTGGTGTAGAGTGACTCTACATCGAGAGTCACCATGAGTTCACTAGATTCATCGAAATGCATTCCTTCTACTTTGGCTATCATGTCTGCAGTATCGCGGATATATGATTTTTGTTGTTCCACCAGAGGTTTGAGGAACCTGTCCGCGTACTGACTCAATGGTTCTAGCAGTGAGTCGATTGATGCTACTATCGGTCTTAGGGGGGGATTCTCGAGGCTCTTGTGGACTTTCGGTAGTCCGTAAAAGGCCGGGGTTTTTGGATTCGTATTGCTGAGGAACTTCCACTCATCTTCAGTTATGTCTCCTTTCTCTAGAGTCTTAAGTAGCAGTGTTTCTACATCCTTTCTCAATTGGTTTAGTCTAGTCTGCGATACTCTCGAATAATGTAATTCATTAGACAGCAAGGCCATCACTCTTCGATCATAGTCGGCTGTATCGAGAACTACTACTCCCCCCCCTTATCCGCAGGTTTTATGGTTATACTTTTGTCCTGGGAAAGGGAGTTAATCGCATTGCGTTGTTCTCTAGTGATGTTATGTTCCTGGAAGTGTTGTTTTTCCACTAGTTCGCCTATCTCTAACTTTACAACAGATTCGAAGATTTCTAGATTTTTGTCAACCATCCCTAGGTTTGGGGTGAATGTGGACTTGGTTCTTAAACCTCTCGAGATATATTATCAAGCTCGACAGCAAACAACCCAATGGGTTGAACGCGACTGAGGATATGTACAACTTTTTGTAGAAATGTTGATCAAGCGCACACACTCTGTAATGGGTACATGCAACATAAGATAGGTTTCTGCTGCTATATCATCAAATACAGAGTGTTGAAATATATACGTTTTGAACATTATGTAATCCACAATAATGCACCCATTTTAGGTGATCTGCAGTCCGATTTTTGTTTCTGAATTGGCTGTTCAGGTTTTCTGAACAAGGCAGTCTTTTAAATAATCATTGGTTTAAAAGAAATTTCTTGAGGTGGTTCATTTACACTGTGAATATAGTTGAGCACTTTTTTTCACTTTTTGTACATATAATTTTTTTTTGTAAATAGTCCTCAAATATTTATGTGATATAAAGTTTGCTATGTATAAATTTTAAATAAATATATAGGACTGTAGCTCAACATCATGGTTATACACTGAGGTGCATCTTGGTGATATATTTTCCTTTTTTCACAAGTTCTGCCAAGCTCTGTATCAATTTTCAACGGTACTGTGATCAAATTCAACACTAAAACCTGTATTTAACGCCTTATATATTTTTTGATTGTTCTATTTTTGATTGTAACTGATTTAGTTGTAAATTATGCATTTAAGCATATCATTTGAATAATCGTTTTATGGACAATCTTTTATGCATTTGTGCAGTTAAGACATGCAAGTTTTTTAAAGTATTTGTACAGCAATATACAAAAATTTGCAAGAATTGGTATTGAACATGATGAAATTAACATCAGGTATTAATTTTTGATACGCGGTTTTAAATGTGTTCAATGCAACTACAGCTGGCAATGTTAAATATGTACTGTGGCTTTAAATTGTTCAACACAGGCTGTAGGCTGAACTATGTGATGCACGTGTGGTAGGTGTGGCCCGTAGGTGGGGTCAGAACTGCAAACATAAAAGAAAACTCCAAATAAGAAATGTGGTGTGTGAACAAGAGTACTTCAGTACTCGAAACGTTACATTTTTGAAAGGCTTGTGAATAAATACAACTTGCCTGGATATCGTGGGGTCTGCCTCTTTTTTCGCCGCTTGTGTGTGGAGGTTTGAAGATTACGTGATATATATATATATATATATATATATATATTAATGGTCAAACTCCACCTCCTGTGAAGCACTCGCGGGCAGGTGCGGTATGCGGTCGTGGAATCCGCAAATTATTATCGAGAGAGTCATTTAACTCTTGGATCACATTACAGCACCCAGTACATACACTAGGGCACTGGCCTGTGATTTCCTTGACAACCTGAGGGGGCCTGACCCCGTCAGTGGGTACTCATTAATGTGTGGGAGGGGATGGATGCATGCAACTCTGCACATGCCCACATGGGCTTAATCCCACTCCCTCTTTGAGTTACTATGATCAACCCCACAACAGGACACATGTCCTGCACAGCGCACCTATACAGACAGGGGTGCATGTTATGGGACTGGGAATTCTTCACGCTGCAGTGTCAGCTAGAGTCATACCGCACTTGCGATTATGTCTCAATCTGACTCGATTTACGTGTTTGTTTATATTGCACTTTGCATGACGAATGTTTATTTTTGCTGACATGTTGCATTTATAACATTATTTCAGTTTCGAGTGACCATTCCATCATGACTGCCATGTAACTCGTTACACCACTTCCTGTATAACGTGCCCATGTGATGTTATTTAAGCCAATCATTTGTTTCTGCACTTTACATGTGACCAAGACTACGGCTGTAGTCGAAATGCGTCGTGTAAATTAAACGCTTTTGCAAGTTACTTTGTCCCGGATGCTTTTCGTCCTGAGAGCGCACATACTTTGGACCCTTTTAGGATATATATATATATATATATATATATATATATATATATATATACATATCCATTTGAGGATTGATTAGTGGCACCACAGTTCCCACAATGCATCTGGGCGCAACATAGTTACATTTGAACTGTGGTCACGCAATGCACTTCCTCCCGTCATTGCCTCTGAGGAAGAAGACTACGGACTTCGAAACGCGTCAGGCTATAATTTTGACGAGAGACTGCCTAAGTTACTGCTGGAGTGACAACGATCCATACCCAATAAATGAGGTTGTTTTTTACGCCGCTGCTTGAGTGCCGCTTGTTTTTGGACAAACTAGGAGCGGTAATATATATATATATATATGTATGTATATATATTTTGCGCACTCCGTTGGCATCAAATTCCTCTCCGCCACATACGGACAAGGACTACAGGTTAGGTGCTATGTTTTTGTTTTATTTAGATGCCTCCATAACGCGTTTCAGATCCTCAAGAGCCTTGATCAAATGACATGGTTGGAGTGCAATTTTGTTTATAAAGTGACACAGTGCATGGTGAATAGTGCAAAGGTGAAAGCAGGTATGCACATGGAAGAAATACTTTCAAAGTAGTTTATATTGTGTAAATACCAATTGGTGGCATAATACATTTGTTGCTCTTGGCTTAGTAAAAGGTTAAACATCATCAACATTTGCATAATTGAATAAATAAATAAATATCAAAAGCTATAAATATTCAAATAAACATTATATGCATAAAATCTGTTGATTTAAAATAGTCTTGTAAACCCTTAAATGATTTATATATTGATTGATTGTCATGCCTTGGGGATTTTTGTTTAATAACGCTGTCCTCCTGTTAAGCTCATAAATTGCCTTCTAAAATACATTGACAATACATTTGTGCTAGTAAGCAATGCGGAAAATAACAGTGTGCCTAGGTATTTACTATTGCTTGTGACCAGTTCTTTTATCGGTCCATGTGCCAAATCGAAATGTACAATGTAAAAGATTCATTGTACCTGCTAATATTATACCTATCACAATATAATATCCGTGTCTTGATGGTAATTATCAAATACCCATCAGATCTGCAAAAAATCACGGTTTTAATACCAAAAGATCCCTATTCTATCATTTTACTATATATATATATATATATATATATATATATATACATATATATATATATATATATATTGCGCTCCAAGTTTTCTTCCCATTTGAAGAATACACGCAGGCTGCTTCTGAATGCTTAAGTGTTTTTGTTTAAGGCACAAAATCTGGTAGCTGCTTTTACCATGACCAAGCCTTAGTGGCGAAACGCGTCGGTAGGCAGCTACCAGATTTTGTGCCTTAAATAAAAACACTTAAGCATTCAGAAGCAGCCTGCGTGTATTCTTCAAATGGGAAGAAAACTTGTAGCGCAATTTTAAGGGTGTCCGGCACCCGCGCAGGCTCGCCGCAACATTGAAACCAGGAACAGCCGGGTATGGTGGATCGTATATATATATATATATATATATATATATATATATATATATATATATATATATATATATATATATATATATATATGTGTGTGTGTACTTCTACAAGTTCAAGGTAAATCAGCATTTTCATATCCTGTGTGATGCCATTATTTGTTTTGGATTCCCTATTGCAGCTGCCTAGTATTAAACAGGTCACTTATGTATAAATATATAAATATTATAAAACATCTGATATAAAACATAAAAATCTTTTGACTCATGAATAACAGAGAAAACTTTTACATGTTGGTTTCCATAGGCAGGTGTACAAATCAAGTTTAACATTTTCACACTTATAACCTCTGGTTAGGGTGGGCCTTAGCGCGTCCTTACCACCGAGGTTCACCTCTCTGGTCCTGACGAATGCCTGGTTAATCACCATTCATAGGCAGAAACATGTTGACCATACACTAAGGGATATAACTGAACAATGTATTGAGTTTACACATCCCACACTTCGTTTTTATTCCTCTCTGATTGGCTAACTAATAAAAATTATTTGTTTGACACAATCTAGACATTTTTAACTCACTTTCACTGATCACAATCCACAATAAAACCAGCTCTGCAGTTATTCTGGTGTTGAAGCACACCAGGGTGGCATTCGGCCTCTCCTGGTGGGGCCCAATGATGAAGCTTGTCACCAACTAGGTTGGTGAGAGAAGGCTTTCTAAAGAACCTAGTCGAATTCCATGATTATCCTAAATTCATCTGTTTTAGATTTGACCTGTGTTACCTGTTGTTCTTGCTGACTTACTTTTTCTTTGGTCTATCTTTTGATCAGCTCTAGTCTATCAGGAATCATGGATTTGACTAAGCCCCATTGATGGTTTTGAGTAAATATCCCCTTTCCAGGAACCTAGCTTTACTTTCTTCTTGTGCCCCTTTGAGCGATTCTAGGTTACTGTTCACCATCCTTAGTCTCAGCATTTCCCCATAGGGGATGCTGTTTATTAAGTGTCTTGGGTGGGCGCTGCTGGCTTGTAAAGTCGAATTGCCGGCTGTTTCTTTTTAATACAGTTTGGTCTCAATTTTGTTGTTGTGAATGTACACCTGTGTGTCTAAGAAGTTGATTGTGGTTTCACTTATTGTGGCAGTAAAGTGTAAATGTAATGTATTTACATTAATTGTGTTAATTAACACCTGCGCTTCCTGATGTGAGCCTTTCCAAATGACAAATAGATCATCTATAAAACGAAGCCATATTATGATGTTATTTTGCATGCACTCACTGTATTGGTTGCGAGTACCAGCTCCTCCCACCAGCCCATGTGCAAACATGTGTAGCTGGGGGAGAAGCTGGCGCCCATGGCTACTCCTCGTATTTGTTGAAAGTCATATTGTTGAACATAAAAACATTATTTTTTAGACAATATTCGATATATATATATATATATATACTTGTATTCACCAGTACCTTGAATCCCAAGGTCAACAACGCTGGTTGTAAGACCGAAAATAATCTTTATTGTCCGGCTAACATCAAACGCGTTTTGGCTGACTTGCAGCCTTATTCACTGATATATATATATATATATATATATATATATATATACTAGCAGCCCATCCCGACGTTGTCCGGGGGCAATCAGGCTTGCTTACAGCCTCCCTGCGCTCCTGTCCGCTAAATTTCACCTTTCCTCCGGCAATCAGGCTTGCTTACAGCCTCCCTGCGCTCTTGTCCACTAAACTTCACCTTTCCTCCCCGCGATCCTGTCCAGGCCCCCAACCACCTCCTCAGCCCACCGCGGGCGCCTCTCACCTACCTCAGCCCACAGCGCATTCGGCAAAAGTTCACCGCTCCTCCCCAAGGTCCTGTGTGCTAAACTCCGTGCTCCTGTCCGCCACTCCTGTCCACGCTCCTGTCCGCCGCTCCTGTCCGCCGCTCCTCCCCGCGCTCCTGTCCGACGCACCTCCCCGCGATCCTGTCCGCTGATCCTCCTCGCGCTCCTGTCCGCCGATCTTCCCCGGGCTCCTGATGATGTCATCACGCACGTCGTTAGCGCACACGGCCGGTGCTACTTCCAAGGGACTACTTTTTTTAACGTATATTTTTTACAGAACGTATATTTTTGGGTGGTATATAGCCTATGTCACTCTGCAGACCCTGACAATTCCAATGATGTATTGGGTGTTTGGATTGGCGCTGTGGTTCCCGAGTTTACCCACCTCAAAGGTTCACAGTTCTCTCTTTATAATAGTAGTATAGATATACACACACACACACACACACATATTTAGAAACACACATATAATTTGAAAAAAATCAGATTTTTTTTTCTAGGATGTACTTAATTTCCAACCAGAGCTACTCATAGTCTTTGGCTGTGCACAGCAGGGGTCGGGCACAGTGCCACTTCACAACCCTTCACGGGTGCCCAACCTGTGGTGCACCCATCCTTTGGCCAAGCACTGCAGATGTTAGGGGGCAGGTCCTGGCATGCAGGCAGGCCCTGCGCACAGCATGCTGCAGAGACTCAACTCTGTCTCAAACCTGCCGTATACTCCACCTGCTTTTGGTGGTTATCCAGCACTGCGTCATATATCAATAGGGGGGGACCAAGGGCAAATAAAAGTTTGGCACACGTGCCCCAGCAATTGAATTGGTAATTACGATTGATAATTTTTCACAAAATGACGGTCAAAACCACTATTCAAAATGGCAGCTCGCAATTTTGTAATTTTCTTTTGACTTGTGAGTCATGCCCTGTTTTTATTTTTTTTATGTTCTGGGTCTTGAAGTTTCAATGCCTCTGAGTGCCCAAGAGCACTTGACTGGGTTCAGTAAGCTCGGTGGGGGGTCCCCGAAGGCTCCATAAAATATTTTTTAACACCACGAAATTCTCGAGTAATGAATGACTCAAGAGTTTTGAGATGGCCCAAGTAAAATTCTGAGCCATTATCCATTCAATCACATTTCTTAAAACATAAAAATGTGATTGACAGGAATAGTCATGTCTCTTAAGTGAAAATGGCAGAGATATACAAAAGTGTTGACCTGAATAAAGGTCGTGAGGAATGCTAATATTTCAAAAGCTACTGAATGGATTTACATAAAACAAAAAAACCTTCACTTTCGAAGTAAAGTTCTACTTTCATGCAAAGGTGCTGTACATCTATTAATTGGTTTGAGCTGCAGGCATGAGCAAAACTTCCTATGGAGCTAAAATGGAAATTTCTTTTTTTTTGATCCCCCTATAACTATTTTTCTCATGTACGGATTTTCACAAAACGTGGCATGCCCAACCTTATTTGACATAGTGATCTGCCAAAGTTTTTGAAAATGAGACCCACAAGGTCAACAGTTACTGGCAAACCCCCCAAAATAATCTGGAAACCTTAGCCCGGAACCCTGAGCCTTAATTCTTTTTCACTTTCAGCTTTGTACTATTAGCAGGTAACCCTGCACCAAAAAACCCTACCTGCATCCTTAGGCAAGAACCCTGCATCATTAACCCTGTACTCTAAATCCAGCAGTCTATACCCTGTACCCTTGCAAGTGTCTGCCAAATTTTGTTCAGATTTGTTATACACTGCAATCTTATTAGCTCCAACCCCTTCAAACTGGTATCCCCTTGATAGATCAACATACATTTGAAAATATCATGATTAGGTTAAATGTGTGAAATCTCTGCCAAATGTTATGCACAAATTCACCAAATGGTGCCAACGTTGTTAGAAAATAAAAATGTTTAGGCCCTCCCAAACCCCATTAGATCTGTATGAAACCTGAAATACCTGTACCTGTACCTGATAATTGTTTACTACATTTGATGCAGAATCATCGAACGGTGCCCATGTTATAAGCAAATGAAAATACTATTGCCCCTTTATTTTAACAAAAACAACAGTTGATGGACAGAATGCAGAACAATGTCATACATTCACCCCAGTACAGCGATCTGGGCCTAAAGCCATAGTTTTGTTGCTCACCGTGCCATTCCAGGTTGAACCCAGTCATATGCAAATCAGTCTTGACCCTGTGCCTCATGGGAACAGTCCAGACCGAACTGCCAAGCCAGGTCCTCCTTGGACTGGAAACAAGCATCCTAGGACCGTTTTTGGGGTTTCACCCCTCTTAAGCCAGGATAGCTTGATTCCAATGGCATGGAGAGCACGGGTCCCACATTTGGGCATACCCGTCCCACTCGGGGTGACAAATGCAAAAACAACAGTTGATGGACAGAATGCAGAACAATGTCATACATTCACCCCAGTACAGAGATCTGGGCCTAAATCCATAGTTTTTTTGCTCACCGTGCCATTCCAGTTTGAACCCAGTCATATGCAAATCAGTCTTGACCCTGTGCCTCATGGGAACAGTCCAGACCGAACTGCCAAGCCAGGTCATCCTTGGACTGGAAACAAGCATCCTAGGACCGTTTTTGGGGTTTCACTCTCTTAAGCCAGGATAGCTTGATTCCAGTGGCATGGAGAGCATGGGTCCCACATCTGGGCATAACCGTCGCACTCGGGGTGACAAATGCAAAAACAACAGTTGATGGACAGAATGCAGAACAATGTCATAATTCACCCAAGTACAGAGATCTGGGCCTAAATACATCGTTTTTTTGCTCACCATGCCATTCCAGTTTGAAGCCAGCCATATGCAAATCAGTCTTGACCCTGTGACTCATGGGAATATTCATGACCAAACTGCCAAGCCAGGTCTTCCCTGGACTGGAAACAAGGATCCTAGGACCGGTTTTGGGGTTTCACCCCTCTTCAGCCAGGATAGCTTGATTCCAGTGGCATGCACCCCGAGACCCGGGGCCCGCCTCCTCCCTGGGGCAAAACCATGTAAACAGCAAATTAATGCGGGGCCCTCCCTGGGGCTTTTTTAAAATTATGATGCAGGGGGCCACGTGGACCCCCCCGAGTCCAGGGGTCCACAATCTCCAAGGGCAAATAGAAGAAAGGTGGGGACCGTCACCCCATAAGTCTGGCTCCTGCTGTGTCCTGGGATGCCCACCCCCAGGACTTAGCAGTTTATTCTGACTTAGCGGCAGCTTTGACAGCTACTGCCAAGTCAGAGTAAACACTCTGCTGTCAGCAAGTGAGAACAGTAAAATGCTCCCGCTTCCTGAGAGCTGACGTTTCGTCTGTTTCCCTGCCCGTAGAGATGCGGGCAGGGAAACAGAGGACAATTGCTTGGTCCCGACCTAAAAAGTGGGCCTATTGGCTGTATCGAGGGGTGAGCATATCAATATATATAAAGCAGATCTATCACCTTCGTCCAAAAATCACCAATATTTGTAACCAAATGTATATTTCAGTAATTCACACAATGTAATGTTAAATGATGGTGATTATAATAAAAAGTGTTTAATAAAATTTAATTAAAAAAATAAAGTCAAAATCTCTGAGTCTTTCTTTTAAATAGTTTTCATGATTGTATTTTGTGAGCTGAAAAATGTTAAATGAAAGACCCAGAGACATATTTGTTTTTTAAAATAAAATCAACGTGTTTTTGAGTCTTTCTTTTTACATTTCTCAGCCCACAAAACGCAATCATAAAAACACAGCTTAGTGAGGTACAAAAAAAAAACCTTAGAAATTCACAAAAAAAATGGGCAAAGTGAACTTATAATTAGGTGAAAACGTCAGTTTACATGTAACATTTAAACCTACAAATTAAACATTGATATTCACTCATTATAGGCAACTGAAGAAAGTCTGCACATTGATGTCATCAATTATGTAATTTCAGATGTCATCTGTGATGTTATAATGATGTCATAGAACATGTCATTGTAGTGTAGTTCCTATTATCCCAATAGGCTCTGCGCATTGGAATAATATCTTCAATAGTATAGACGTAGGACAGAGGTTAACTAGGTCTTCTACTGACGATATTAGACTTAAGTTTTGTGTGCCAGCTAGCTCAGAGTTCACTAGAAACTTTCTCGAATAGGCGAGGAGGAGTTTAACCTCCCTGGATAGACAAGAAGGGATTTAGTTTCTGACAACCATATAACATGACAACTTTGCTCTCCCTAATCAAGAGTATATCTCCAGAGTCGTGTGAAAACAAAAGACAACTATTTTACTCAGTCAGTACGTGCATACTTAGTTCCACCAGTTTGTAGAGAAAGAAGAGATGGGCGTGTTCAATAAAAGGTGTTATTTATTGATCATACAAGAGAAATGGATCGCTATGGTTGCAATACTTAAGGTTAAGTAAAGTGCATACAGTAAAAGCAGGATTATAAAATAATACTGTAAAAGCATTGATATGGTTTCTTAGCCATATGATACTTTAAAATGGATAAAAGATATACATACATATATACATTGACTAATCATACTCAACTGGTGCTTCTAACTACGCCTACCCCGGTGTACCTGACCTAAGCCTAATACGTGGGAGGGAGTAAGTAAGTAGCAGTTTAAGTTAAGTTTGTTTTGCCAAGAATCTGACTCAAGAATTCTCTGTAAGGGGTTAGTCAGTTCAGTACCTGGGATTTAGAAGGCAGGAGGTCTGGTATCTCTCTCTCAGGACTCGATATCCCAGTCACCCGCGAAGGTGGGCTGGAAACGCTGGAAGCTGGATTTCTCGGCAGGAGAAAAGGCAGCGTCTCTCTCAGCGCGTCAAAAAGGGAGGGGCAGCATCCGTGGGCTTCCTGCATCAGCTGGGCTCTCCGGCAAGTAGTCACTTCTCCAAGCTCATCACCACCGTGTCTTTGCTTAGGGCAGCGTTGGTATATTTATACCTGAAAGGTGCCGTGTTTGACGTAAGGATGGACATAATACGTCAATAAGGATGTCATTCGCTGGGGCAGCTGTTGCGCCTAATAAATGTTATTAACATAACATAACATAAGAACTGGTCGTTCTTGCATTCTTTACAGGAGTTCTCGAACGAAATCAAAACAATAGCTACGGGGAATTTCCCAGGTCTGCTGGAGGTTTGGTTTGTTTTGAGAACTCGGTGTGCTTTCTAGGGGGCTGGAGGAATAGGGCTTGCTTAATGTGACAGCATGCGCTATGACTTAATCTGAAAACGGGATTCTGTGCCGTTGTATGGATATTAGTGAATTATAACCGGACAAGGGTCAGAAATAGGAGTATCGATACAGGTCCCTAGATAAACATACTACACCCACTCCACGAATTCATGTCCATATTTACTAACTAAGCAATAGTAAACATAACTAATAGTGCATGTGTATACCGAACCACCCCAAAATACATTTTTTGCATTTGAAATAGCCATATTCGAAATACACGAAAAATGAGTATAGGTACTGTATGCAGTCAAGCAGTGTAATCATTTCAAAAAGGATGCACAATTTATCTCAGCATGAATGATTTGCGAAATTACACATGAAATGGCTCTTAATACAGAAAAAAGGTGCGAGACCATCTCATCACATATAAATACAATTACTTGTACATAAGCTAGAGGTTGAGGTAACGTATTGTCCCTAGAGTTCCTAAGAATAGAAGCTCTGTTCTCTAAGAATAGTTCTACTTTAAGCAGAAGATAAGTGCCAAAAGGCAAATATTTTGGGTTTGGGAAAAAGTTTTCGTTTTTCAGTGAAGAAGGTAAAAAAATTGTCAGGAGCTTTGTTTTTAAAGCCGAAGGCCAAATTCAGAGTTCAGGGAACGCTGTGTGCAATCTTGCTTAAAGTCATTCTCTCTGTTCTGGTGAAAACATCATTTCAGACAGACTCTCGAAAAAACAGTCTACCGCTTCTGGTGAAAGTTCGACCAAGTTGGAAAATGTCGCTACCATGCAGTCATGCGCATGTTCGCTTTCAGTGATGTTTAGACCAGTACTGCTTACAGAAGGTCGTACCTGGTTGATGCTGCTCTCATCCTGTACTTCACTACCCTTCAATCGTAGTGGTGAAGTCTCCACGAATGCCGTCATCAGGATAGGTAGCCGCTGGGGACAGCACAATACATGAGCCTTTACTGGACCCAACAAAGTATCTGCATCCAATGGTACCTCTGATTGTAGTGTAAGACAGGTGTCCAACACGCATTCTTCGCCGCATAGCATGCATCTTAATACAGGTAAGACACAATTCTGCCATATGGGTCTGAACGAAAGAAACCAGGTCATATTTAGATCTCTTAGCTGGGCTAATCCAAGGACTTTAGTTATGCGGTCCCGGTAGCGTATAGCTAGGATCGTTTCTTCCATTGTTGCTGGAGTCTTGTCTGTGACATGGCTTGCCATAAAGAAGCAAGAGTAGCAAAAATAGGATGCCTGCTACGAGTCCCAACAGGAAAGGAAGTCCGCCAAAGATGGAATGGACGAAATTTGGAAAAATACCCAGGACTGCTTTGAATGGGGTTAACAGTCCCGAAAAAACGGTCTTAAATACACTCGCGATACCATTTGTATCAGAAATATTTAAGATTTCGTTTAGCATTTCTGCGAAGTGTAGGGGGCAATTTGTTGATAACAAGGCATGTATCTCACCCGTTGTCCTTGCAACTTGGAGATCATACGTTTCTTTTGATGACGTCAAATGGGTTGGCGTCTGTAGGAGCACAGTCTTCATTCTGCTTAAAGTATCAATTCGTATAGAAGAGATATTCAAACTGGGCCAAATTTTTCCCTCCCTGTCTGGAGTGTCATTCGGAAACAATACTCGCTCACAGCAAATGACCATGGAAGTCACGCTTACTAGATAAGGTTTTCCTGGCAGCAAGCCACAACATCTGTGATCCACAATTATAATATAGCTCCCGTTAGAAAGCCGTCTAAAGAATGGTTCTATTCGTGCTGCAGGTGTGCCGAGCTGGTGGCATGAAAGGTTATTTGAAGTCCCCTCGCAGGCCCCATGTAAACGTATGCCCTGACACAGAAGTATACCACTTAGTGATTTTTCACAATTGTTACCACTAAGGAATACACTCTGTCACTTATCACTGTAACATGTGTGTGTATAAGGTAAGTTCCATGTTGACTTAATGTATCCTTTACCCAACCTTTCATACTGGCCTGCCTGTATATATTTTTGACAGTATCAAAACTGGAAAGTTGTTATCGGAATAGTTATTATCCCATGTATTATCCATTCAATGACAGGTCGCTCTGACATTGTCAATGGTAATCTCTCAAGTTTTTCAATGCTCAGAATTGTATACTCTGCACCCTTTTGTGCCAAGCTGATTTGTGTATCAGTAAGGTTAAAGATAGTGAATAGTGACGTTGTGTTGATTAAACGCCAAGGCACGTAGCCTGAACGCAGATTTTGTAACGTCCAGCCAAGCTGTACAATAGAACGCAATTGGGACTGACCGTGTTGTAACATCAGTAAGTCTTGTTCTATTATATCGATTGCAGATGATACAATACTGTCCAGTGAATATATTCTGGAAGACAGAGTCATTAACCCATTGTCCACAACAGAAAGTGATTTTTCCAAATTAACACGGTCAATTTCCCGTATTTTCTCTGCTATTTCAATTTGAGTTACTTTCCAAGCTTCATTGTAAGCTGCATATATAGAGGCCGCTATGAAACGTTTTTGACGCTGTTTGTGTGGTCCCATAATGAAATCACGCAAGTCAGCACCTTCTTTAAGTAAAGTCAAGTGTTGCTTAATTTCTGCCAGTGTGGATGTTTGTAGCCATTCGAGGCAGAGTTTCCCTACACTGTAAGTAGTTACAATCCCTGGATGTTGTCTCTGGGAGTATCTAGGGTCTGGCCTGGTCAATGTGAACCCCTGTTTTTTGTTCAGGAATCTATCTTGACAGTTATTTGTGTCTGTGGGCCAGATCAACCATTTCTTCCAATTAGGATGTGTTCTGTTTTGGTTTAAAATATGTGATACGTCTATCTAAACATCTGTAGTGCTATTACTGTCGGGTGTTGGTTTTTGAATAGACGGTTTGTTTAAGTCTTTAATTTTGGCTAGGCCAAGACAGGTTGTCTGTTGAATTGTATCATTCAAAAATATAATTTGTTCTGGGATCATGCAGGCTCTAAATAATGATTCTAAACCTTGCACTTGCCAATTTTTTGTACCCCAGATTGTCTTCGTTTCAATATTTTTGTTCCAGAAATCAAAACCGAATGATTTCATTTTTTCAAAAAATATCTCTGAATAGATCAATTTTGTGTTTGTAAGCATGGTTTTCATTCCTATCTTATTTAATAATTTGAAATAAAATGTTTCTGCATCACTTGTGTTAAACCCTGAGAAATAAGAACAGTTTTCATAAAATGTTTTTGAACTACCTTTTGGTGGAGTAGCACAATGTTCCCATTGGTTGTAATTTAAAACATTTCTAGGTTGAGCAGATTTATGCAGAAAATGGTTACCATAGTGGTTATAACAATACATCTGGTCATAATTAGATGAACCGTGTAAATAATCATGTCCTGTAAATTTAGCTGACATCACTAGATCTGACATCATATCATTAATACTTTCAAAGTCCCAATCATCAGCGAATGTGCTTGGTTTTACAAAGTCACTCAATTAAATCTTGAATTGATGAGGATACTTCAGGAGCTCGACCGGACCATAGATTTCGTAATCAGTTTTGTCCCATGCTACCCCACCGGGTATAGGATTGGCTGTGAAGTTTACTGAAGAAAGTTCTCTTTTCTCGATGTGTGAAGACGTGTGTGGTTTCAGGACCAAGTTGATAGTCTGACTTGCCGTGTCCATTGTAACATATTTTCCCTCAATGAAATGTCCCAAGCATAGTACCATGATGAGCCAAAGTATGAGGATGAATACTCCTAGTGCCACCCAAAGTTCAATCCATGGAGAAATCAGATAGGTTTCTTTTAGTTGATGAAAGAGTTCCTTTGCTTTGTTTTTAAAGGTTTTTGTTGTCGGTTCTTCCTCATGTTCACTCGGATCTTCAGAAAAATCATCGAAGTTGATGAAGTAGCCTGATGCTGTTCTGTCAATTGTTTCAATTGCTTCTGTATACTTTTTTGCTTTTTGAGTTTTCTTTGTTCCATTAGCATAGTCTGTGGTTACATCATTGTAGACTGGTGATCCTTGATGTAAGTTTTTGATTTGGGTTTCAAGAGGTTTAAGTTCCATGGCTTTGTTGCATAGTCCTTGTTGATTCACTGTAGGTTTATCAATTGTGATTAGTCTCTCAGTTTGAACCTCTGTATTTGTAGCAAACTTTGGTGTTCTACTACTTCTTGGGAGTCCACTTGGCCTACTATTTGTTATCGGCCACATGATTGTGGTTTAACCAGGTCGATGGATACAACTCGGTTCTCCTTTTTACCAGCAAGGGGCGGTAATACTACTGATCTTGTCCCGTTGACAGACAAGACAGGTACTGCTTTTCTGTAAGAAGGCCCAAATTCCTTCTTTACCGCGATCTTTTCTCTGACCAGATCCCCGATTTTTGGAATCCAGACAGGCCTTGCTGGGACAGGTGGTTTCTCTTCAGTGGCTGTTGGCTGTTGCTTCAACTTTATGTTGCTCAGGTCTTTTCTCTTTTCGTTTAAGTCCTGTAAAATAGCCAAACGATCTTTGATATCAAAGCATTTTTCTTTAACCACTGAAGTTTGACTGTCGAGGTCCTGGATTAACATTCTAGTCCCAAACAATAGTTCGTACGGACTGAGACCTTTCAGAGAATTTCTTGGTAGATTGTTAAGACTACGTTGGACACTTATTAAATGTTTGACCCACCCAGCTCCTGAACCTAATACCTTTGCCGTTATAGATTGCTTTATGTCACGTTTTTTTCTTTCCACAATTCCGTTTCCCTCAGGATGAAAGGGACAAGAGTACCGCAATGCAATGCCCATGCTGTTCATGGCCTCTTTGTAAGCTCGTGAGCTAAACGCAGGACCCTGGTCAGAATGTAGCATGCCAATTGCGTATGTGCCGATAAAGACTCGCAAATCTTTTATAACAGTTCTGGCGTCAGCCGAGCGCTGGGGCCACATCCAAATGAATCTCGTGCATGAATCCACTGCGACCATGATATATTTATAGTTACCGTCCCTTTGCAGTGGACCGCAGTGGTCCAGGTAAACACAGGCTAATGGTTTATCTGAGATTAGAAGGGGCGTCTGTGCTGGTCGTTTCACTGTTGATACTTTCATTTTTTGACATATTTCACATTCTAGAACATAGTTCCTAGTTTGTCTTCTCATTTGTGGCCACCAGTATCTCTGTTTTAATAACGATACTGTGGCTGAAACGCCAGCATGTACAGAAGCAAGCCCTTCGTGTGCCGCTATAATGAGTCCTAACCTATATTCCATGTTTGGAATTGCCCTATCCCCCACTCCAGGGATTCGAGCAAATGGAACATTATTCGCATCAGTTATGTATGAGTACTTTACTGGAAAGCCTTTCGGGAGTGTTTTTATCGCATTTTTTTCTGTTGAGCTGACAGCTTGCAATATTTCGCTGTCTATTTTTGTTTTTGACCGGGTGATGGCAGCTACGGAAGCCGTTAGGACAGCTGACTTTGCTGCCTCATCAGCCAATGAATTCCCTACAACGTGAACGCCATCACGTTGATGACTCAGTGTATGTATCACGTGAATCTTTTGTAGTTCCTTTTGTAAAAGAACTACTTGTTCCCAAAGCGTTTTATGCTTGATTGTGCCACCTTTTGCATCTTTAAAACCGTTTTGAACCCAGATCTGCAAGTATTCATTGTAAGACTGAACGCAATAATATGAATCGCACACAATGAGTGTGGGGAATTCGCGTTCCGTATTTTCAAGCGCCATCTTAAATGCTAGTAGATCAGCTCGCTGAGCTGTACAGTCTCCTAGTGATTGCGTTTTAGTGACCAGTGGTTTAAATTTTCCTTCGTGCCAGCGACCTTTAACAATCGCGCACACAGCACTGTAAGCTTGTTTTCCCCCAACTGCGGGTTGTGCTGATCCGTCCGTATATATTATACAGCCGTAATGTTCTAGAGGCAGGATTTCGGTCGGCAGAGTACATTTAAATTCATATTGGAGAAATTCTTGTGTTTTTAAATTAGGATCAAATTCGTATACCACGTCTGTTGCAGCAAGAGAATTAACCCACTGTATCCATCTCGGATGTAATGCTTTAGCATTTGGAATGCTTGCCTTTGTCACCACCTCTAGGGCTGGTATTGGTGTAACGATGATTATTCGTTTACCTTGTGCTAGGGATCTTTCTTTCGCTACAGCAGTCTGTACCGCTGTTAGAATTTTTTCCGTTGGGCTAAATTTTATTTCAGCTTTTGTGTACAAATGTGATTTGTAAACTATTGGTACCGTTTCTCCCTCATTAGAGGTCAGGTATGTGAATCCGCATCTTCCTGGGATGACTCGAATCACAAGGTTGCGTGTGTTATTGCGTGTTTGTAGTTTTGTTTTAACTAACATGTCTGTTTGTAAAGATCTCAAAATTTCTGTGTGCTTTTGAGTCCAATTGATTCTTTTAAAATCTGGTCTTATTAAGTCATAGAGAGGTTTAACCCTCTCTGCGTAATTTATAATGTAAGTTCTTCCGAAATTCAGGAAACCTAGAATTGATTGTAAGTTTTTCAGCGTTCTTGGTGCTTGGATTACAGCACATTTCTCCAGGAAATTGTCAGCCAGGCTTTTGCCTTCACTTGATAATTCATATCCTAAAAATAGGACAGTCAGATGGGCAATTCTTGACTTTTTGAAGTTGAATTTGTAACCCTCTGCTGCGAACCCAAGTATTATGGTGTTCACTCTTTTCAAGTGAGTATCCAAGTCATCATCTGTTAGATAGATGTCGTCGACATAAGATAATACCTCATCATCATATATTTGTAGTAACTCTGTTACCCTCGCTGAGAATAATCCTGGTCTGTTCTTGAACCCCTGGGGCAAACGACAGAAATGTTTCTGCGAGCCATTTATTGACAAAGCGGTCAAATATCTGCTTTCAGGTGCTATATTTTGACAAAAGAATCCATTAGAGATGTCTAATGTTGTTTTGTATTTTTTGCGCACTATGCTATTCATTAGTGCTGCACTGTATGAGTTTTGTACTGCAAAGGTTTTGCAGCATGAGTTAAGGTGTCTGTAGTCCAAAACTAGACGATATGAATCATCTGGTTTGGAGACAGGAAACAAAGGATTGTTCATTTGTGAGGTGCATGTTTCAATCACCCCCTGGTATTCAAGTTGATCTAAGATCTCCCTGACCTGTTTTTTAGCTTCTTGCTTAATTGGGTACTGCCTTTGTGCAGTTGGTTGAGATTTTAACTGGATTTTGTGAGGAGGTGAGTCCTCATCCCATCCTACGTGGTTTTTATATAATGCAGGAGCTTGGGCTACCGCCCACTTTCTTGCAAGTGTATATTTTCAATGTATTGGAATGTGATTTGAGAAGGCAGGCATAATCATTTCTTCGCCATGAGGGCACTCCCTGACAAACTCTGGTGGCCAGTCTTTTTCAGCTAAAAGGATGTCATAGCCTTTGGAGAGGTTATCCCAAAATAGACCCCTTATTTTCCTAGTCTTATCTCCCTCTATACGTAATGTTATTTCATATATTTTATGAGGTTTGCTAACTCTGGTATCTGCAGTTTCCACCTGAATGTACTCATTCGTGTCCACTGTCTCCAGATGATTCATCAGGATCTTGCGAGCTATGCTCACTTCTGCTGCGCTGTCTAGCATTGTCTGAGCCCACTCTCCGTTTTTCAGCTGTGTCCTCAGGATCCTCGGCATGTTTGATTACTTTAATACTGGCTACCTTCTTCTTTGGAAATTGGAAATTTTTATTTTGATGAGCAGGTTCCTTGTCTTTGGACTTGACGTGCTCTTCCCTGTGTTCTGACCGTCCTCTTCTTTCCGATTTCTGCGAGGAAGTCTGAAAAGATCGAGATGGATGTGTATCAATATCTTGATATCTATCAGGTTTCTTCAAATTATCCCTATTTCTAAGGTTGTATTTTTTCTCAGAGGGCTCCCTCTGGGGAGACTTGTGTCCTTGGTCTGGAGATCTTTCTCTCCGCCGAGGAGACCTTCCTCTGGACTGGAATTTCTTCTCTTTGGGAGTGGATTGTTTATTTCCATCCCAGCTCTTTTTTGGAGTGTTTATATTAGTTTTAATAAATACCTTTTCAGGATTTTCAGTTAGTTGGGGTTTCACTGGTTTTCCACCCAAACTATCTCTTCCTAGTTCTTCATAGGATTTTTCTATAATTCTGGCAAGTTCAAATGGTTGTTCTGCTATATCTGTTTCTTTCAGTCTTTGGCGGATCGCCACAGTTGCTGCTTCCCCCTTTATGTGGGCTAGTAATATTGCCGAGACCTGCTTGAAGTCTTTCAGTAATTTCATACCCAGAGTTAAAGCAGGTTCTGGACCGTATTCATTTTGAATCTGTTTTAGCCCCTCTGGTATTACCGCCATGGACGGAACACCATGTGTTTTTGTGTAAATGGAAGCAAAGACTGTACCCCAAGTGTTACAGTCCTCCACATGTGGTGCGATCCCCATTGGAAGACAGATAGTCAGAATTCTGTGTTTCTCAGTAGGGGTAGTATCCGGAAATACTGCCTCTATTTGAGTGATTTTTTGTGCTAACCAGAATGGAATTTGTTCCCTTTTAATGGGTACTTTACCTAGACAGGACTGTATGTTCTGTGGTGTGATTTTATTTGTGTTCCCCTGATGAGGGGTCAGCTGTGGAATTTTAATAGCTGTTTGGACTGTTGAAGTCCGCATTACATATTGGACTAATTGTCTGTGTATTTTAATCAGTTGTTTTAACTGTGCTAAAAGTTCTGGTACTGACATTTTTTCAATGTCTGGATGTGGTGTGTAGCTGGCTAGAACCGGCCACGTTGCTCCTGTTCTACCTAGTGGACCGAGCCTGGTGATGTGATCATTATGTTTTAGGGCGCCTTTAAACCAGAGCAGGTGCTCTTGGTATTTTAATGGGATTTCCACCTCCTCGAAAGGAGTGTACTCATCCGGTGGTTCCTCTATTTTGTAATAGTGGAACTCCTTTGTTACAGCGTTTGCTGCTGGAAAGTTTATCCATGAATAGAATACCTCTGTCGGCCGATATTCATGTGCCTCAATTACAAATATTGCAAAAAACAACAAGTGATGGACTGAATGTGGATCAATGTCACACACTCCCCCAGTCAAAAGATCTGGGCCCAAATCCATCGTTTTTTTGCACTCCACACCACCCTGGGTCAGATAATGGCTTTATGCAAATCAGCTCTGACCCTGTTGCCCCATGGGAACAGTCCAGTCCGAACTACAACAGCCATATCTTTCCCAGACCGGAATCAAGCATCCGAGGACCGGACCGGTTTCGAGGTAACACCTCTCTTCAGCCCGGCTAGCTTGACTCCAAGTGGTGTGGAGTGCCTGGGACCCACGTCTGAGCATCCCCAGCGCACTTAGGGCGGCAATTGCAAAAAACAACAAGTGATGGACTGAATGTGGATCAATGTCACACACTCCCCCAGTCAAAAGATCTGGGCCCAAATCCATCGTTTTTTTGCACTCCACACCACCCTGGGTCAGATAATGGCTTTATGCAAATCAGCTCTGACCCTGTTGCCCCATGGGAACAGTCCAGTCCGAACTACAACAGCCATATCTTTCCCAGACCGGAATCAAGCATCCGAGGACCGGACCGGTTTCGAGGTAACACCTCTCTTCAGCCCGGCTAGCTTGATTCCAAGTGGTGTGGAGTGCCTGGGACCCACGTCTGGGCATCCCCAGCGCACTTAGGGCGGCAATTGCAAAAAACAACAAGTGATGGACTGAATGTGGATCAATGTCACACACTCCCCCAGTCAAAAGATCTGGGCCCAAATCCATCGTTTTTTTGCACTCCACACCACCCTGGGTCAGATAATGGCTTTATGCAAATCAGCTCTGACCCTGTTGCCCCATGGGAACAGTCCAGTCCGAACTACAACAGCCATATCTTTCCCAGACCGGAATCAAGCATCCGAGGACCGGACCGGTTTCGAGGTAACACCTCTCTTCAGCCCGGCTAGCTTGACTCCAAGTGGTGTGGAGTGCCTGGGACCCACGTCTGGGCATCCCCAGCGCACTTAGGGCGGCAATTGCAAAAAACAACAAGTGATGGACTGAATGTGGATCAATGTCACACACTCCCCCAGTCAAAAGATCTGGGCCCAAATCCATCGTTTTTTTGCACTCCACACCACCCTGGGTCAGATAATGGCTTTATGCAAATCAGCTCTGACCCTGTTGCCCCATGGGAACAGTCCAGTCCGAACTACAACAGCCATATCTTTCCCAGACCGGAATCAAGCATCCGAGGACCGGACCGGTTTCGAGGTAACACCTCTCTTCAGCCCGGCTAGCTTGACTCCAAGTGGTGTGGAGTGCCTGGGACCCACGTCTGGGCATCCCCAGCGCACATAGGGCGGCAATTGCAAAAAACAACAAGTGATGGACTGAATGTGGATCAATGTCACACACTCCCCCTCGAAACCGGTCCGGTCCTCGGATGCTTGATTCCGGTCTGGGAAAGATATGGCTGTTGTAGTTCGGACTGGACTGTTCCCATGGGGCAACAGGGTCAGAGCTGATTTGCATAAAGCCATTATCTGACCCAGGGTGGTGTGGAGTGCAAAAAAACGATGGATTTGGGCCCAGATCTTTTGACTGGGGGAGTGTGTGACATTGATCCACATTCAGTCCATCACTTGTTGTTTTTTGCAATTGCCGCCCTAAGTGCGCTGGGGATGCCCAGACGTGGGTCCCAGGCACTCCACACCACTTGGAGTCAAGCTAGCCGGGCTGAAGAGAGGTGTTACCTCGAAACCGGTCCGGTCCTCGGATGCTTGATTCCGGTCTGGGAAAGATATGGCTGTTGTAGTTCGGACTGGACTGTTCCCATGGGGCAACAGGGTCAGAGCTGATTTGCATAAAGCCATTATCTGACCCAGGGTGGTGTGGAGTGCAAAAAAACGATGGATTTGGGCCCAGATCTTTTGACTGGGGGAGTGTGTGACATTGATCCACATTCAGTCCATCACTTGTTGTTTTTTGCAATTGCCGCCCTAAGTGCGCTGGGGATGCCCAGACGTGGGTCCCAGGCACTCCACACCACTTGGAGTCAAGCTAGCCGGGCTGAAGAGAGGTGTTACCTCGAAACCGGTCCGGTCCTCGGATGCTTGATTCCGGTCTGGGAAAGATATGGCTGTTGTAGTTCGGACTGGACTGTTCCCATGGGGCAACAGGGTCAGAGCTGATTTGCATAAAGCCATTATCTGACCCAGGGTGGTGTGGAGTGCAAAAAAACGATGGATTTGGGCCCAGATCTTTTGACTGGGGGAGTGTGTGACATTGATCCACATTCAGTCCATCACTTGTTGTTTTTTGCAATTGCCGCCCTAAGTGCGCTGGGGATGCCCAGACGTGGGTCCCAGGCACTCCACACCACTTGGAGTCAAGCTAGCCGGGCTGAAGAGAGGTGTTACCTCGAAACCGGTCCGGTCCTCGGATGCTTGATTCCGGTCTGGGAAAGATATGGCTGTTGTAGTTCGGACTGGACTGTTCCCATGGGGCAACAGGGTCAGAGCTGATTTGCATAAAGCCATTATCTGACCCAGGGTGGTGTGGAGTGCAAAAAAACGATGGATTTGGGCCCAGATCTTTTGACTGGGGGAGTGTGTGACATTGATCCACATTCAGTCCATCACTTGTTGTTTTTTGCAATTGCCGCCCTAAGTGCGCTGGGGATGCCCAGACGTGGGTCCCAGGCACTCCACACCACTTGGAGTCAAGCTAGCCGGGCTGAAGAGAGGTGTTACCTCGAAACCGGTCCGGTCCTCGGATGCTTGATTCCGGTCTGGGAAAGATATGGCTGTTGTAGTTCGGACTGGACTGTTCCCATGGGGCAACAGGGTCAGAGCTGATTTGCATAAAGCCATTATCTGACCCAGGGTGGTGTGGAGTGCAAAAAAACGATGGATTTGGGCCCAGATCTTTTGACTGGGGGAGTGTGTGACATTGATCCACATTCAGTCCATCACTTGTTGTTTTTTGCAATTGCCGCCCTAAGTGCGCTGGGGATGCCCAGACGTGGGTCCCAGGCACTCCACACCACTTGGAGTCAAGCTAGCCGGGCTGAAGAGAGGTGTTACCTCGAAACCGGTCCGGTCCTCGGATGCTTGATTCCGGTCTGGGAAAGATATGGCTGTTGTAGTTCGGACTGGACTGTTCCCATGGGGCAACAGGGTCAGAGCTGATTTGCATAAAGCCATTATCTGACCCAGGGTGGTGTGGAGTGCAAAAAAACGATGGATTTGGGCCCAGATCTTTTGACTGGGGGAGTGTGTGACATTGATCCACATTCAGTCCATCACTTGTTGTTTTTTGCAATTGCCGCCCTAAGTGCGCTGGGGATGCCCAGACGTGGGTCCCAGGCACTCCACACCACTTGGAGTCAAGCTAGCCGGGCTGAAGAGAGGTGTTACCTCGAAACCGGTCCGGTCCTCGGATGCTTGATTCCGGTCTGGGAAAGATATGGCTGTTGTAGTTCGGACTGGACTGTTCCCATGGGGCAACAGGGTCAGAGCTGATTTGCATAAAGCCATTATCTGACCCAGGGTGGTGTGGAGTGCAAAAAAACGATGGATTTGGGCCCAGATCTTTTGACTGGGGGAGTGTGTGACATTGATCCACATTCAGTCCATCACTTGTTGTTTTTTGCAATTGCCGCCCTAAGTGCGCTGGGGATGCCCAGACGTGGGTCCCAGGCACTCCACACCACTTGGAGTCAAGCTAGCCGGGCTGAAGAGAGGTGTTACCTCGAAACCGGTCCGGTCCTCGGATGCTTGATTCCGGTCTGGGAAAGATATGGCTGTTGTAGTTCGGACTGGACTGTTCCCATGGGGCAACAGGGTCAGAGCTGATTTGCATAAAGCCATTATCTGACCCAGGGTGGTGTGGAGTGCAAAAAAACGATGGATTTGGGCCCAGATCTTTTGACTGGGGGAGTGTGTGACATTGATCCACATTCAGTCCATCACTTGTTGTTTTTTGCAATTGCCGCCCTAAGTGCGCTGGGGATGCCCAGACGTGGGTCCCAGGCACTCCACACCACTTGGAGTCAAGCTAGCCGGGCTGAAGAGAGGTGTTACCTCGAAACCGGTCCGGTCCTCGGATGCTTGATTCCGGTCTGGGAAAGATATGGCTGTTGTAGTTCGGACTGGACTGTTCCCATGGAGCAACAGGGTCAGAGCTGATTTGCATAAAGCCATTATCTGACCCAGGGTGGTGTGGAGTGCAAAAAAACGATGGATTTGGGCCCAGATCTTTTGACTGGGGGAGTGTGTGACATTGATCCACATTCAGTCCATCACTTGTTGTTTTTTGCAATTGCCGCCCTAAGTGCGCTGGGGATGCCCAGACGTGGGTCCCAGGCACTCCATACCACTTGGAGTCAAGCTAGCCGGGCTGAAGAGAGGTGTTACCTCGAAACCGGTCCGGTCCTCGGATGCTTGATTCCGGTCTGGGAAAGATATGGCTGTTGTAGTTCGGACTGGACTGTTCCCATGGGGCAACAGGGTCAGAGCTGATTTGCATAAAGCCATTATCTGACCCAGGGTGGTGTGGAGTGCAAATAACGATGGATTTGGGCCCAGATCTTTTGACTGGGGGAGTGTGTGACATTGATCCACATTCAGTCCATCACTTGTTGTTTTTTTCAATTACAAATATGACTGTACCACCTCTTGATGTCAGTCCATTTTCTATAAGTTTTAAAGTTATAGTTTTTCTTATGCTGACCGGGATGAGTATTGCATCCGGGTCTTGCTGTAGGAGACTTGTGTCATCCGCTAGGAGTTGAGCTGCTATTCTAGCTGTCTCTCTTTCTTCTTCAGTTTCTGACATTTTTCCTGACGAAAGGTTTTTGTTGCAGATCAGGTTTTCACGGAAACAAAGATTAGATGCACAATGTTTTGGAACAGTGTATCCTTCAACGTTGAATAAACCAAAAACTATACATAGGAGTCTCCTCCTACTAAGTTTGGCGGATTTAACCTTTGACCCACTCCAGACGTCTTTGGAGTTTTATGGGAGAAAGGGTCTGTGTGGAAAAGCATGACTGAGTTACTCTAATGCCTTGCGTTAGTTTTATCGCCTTACCAAACCGTTGGGCGCCATGTAGTGTATTTCCTATTATCCCAATAGGCTCTGCGCATTGGAATAATATCTTCAATAGTATAGACGTAGGACAGAGGTTAACTAGGTCTTCTACTGACGATATTAGACTTAAGTTTTGTGTGCCAGCTAGCTCAGAGTTCACTAGAAACTTTCTCGAATAGGCGAGGAGGAGTTTAACCTCCCTGGATAGACAAGAAGGGATTTAGTTTCTGACAACCATAGAACATGACAACTTTGCTCTCCCTAATCAAGAGTATATCTCCAGAGTCGTGTGAAAACAAAAGACAACTATTTTACTCAGTCAGTACATGCATACTTAGTTCCACCAGTTTGTAGAGAAAGAAGAGATGGGCGTATTCAATAAAAGGTGTTATTTATTGATCAGTCTCTTTTTCTCATACAAGAGAAATGAATCGCTACAGTTGCAATACTTAAGGTTAAGTAAAGTGCATACAGTAAAAGCAGGATTATAAAATAATACTGTAAAAGCATTGATATGGTTTCTTAGCCATATGATACTTTAAAATGGATAAAAGATATACATACATATATACATTGACTAATCATACTCAACTGGTGCTTCTAACTACGCCTACCCCGGTGTACCTGACCTAAGCCTAATACGTGGGAGGGAGTAAGTAAGTAGCAGTTTAAGTTAAGTTTGTTTTGCCAAGAATCTGACTCAAGAATTCTCTGTAAGGGGTTAGTCAGTTCAGTACCTGGGATTTAGAAGGCAGGAGGTCTGGTATCTCTCTCTCAGGACTCGATATCCCAGTCACCCGCGAAGGTGGGCTGGAAACGCTGGAAGCTGGATTTCTCGGCAGGAGAAAAGGCAGAGTCTCTCTCGGCGCGTCAAAAAGGGAGGGGCAGCGTCCGTGTGCTTCCTGCATCAGCTGGGCTCTCCGGCAAGTAGTCACTGCTCCAAGCTCATCACCACCGTGTCTTTGCTTAGGGCAGCGTTGGTATATTTATACCTGAAAGGTGCCGTGTTTGACGTAAGGATGGACATAATACGTCAGTAAGGATGTCATAAGAACTGGTCGTTCTTGCATTCTTTACAGGAGTTCTCGAACGAAATCAAAACAATAGCTACGGGGGATTTCCCAGGTCTGCTGGAGGTTTGGTTTGTTTTGAGAACTCGGTGTGCTTTCTAGGGGGCTGGAGGAATAGGGCTTGCTTAATGTGACAGCATGCGCTATGACTTAATCTGAAAACGGGATTCTTTGCCGTTGTTTGGATATTAGTGAATTATAACCGGACAAGGGTCAGAAATAGGAGTATCGATACAGGTCCCTAGATAAACATACTACATCATCAGTGATATAATATGTGAAGTAATTAGCAGTGCATGGTCGAACAGCTCCCATCCCATATTATAGGTCATAAGCAGTGTATGGGAAAGGCGCAAGTTACAGTTACTTTAACCCCTTGAACGTGGCCGGAATTCCCCCGCAGTGCGGGCTAATTCCACGCTTGCGCGGTTCAGATGGCCCCCAGCCGTCCGACGCACGCGCCCACCGTGACGTCGGAGGGCCATGGGCCGCCCGACGTATGGAAAAGGTTAATTAACTATTACTGCTGAATTTCACTACTTTTTTAGTTTAAAAAGTTATGATTAAACTGACATTTTCACCTAACTATAACGTCACTTAAACATTGTTTTTTTCAGTGAATTTCTAATATTTAAAAAAAATGTAAAGAAAGATAATATTACCGTAAGTAACTATGCAAACACCCCCATCACGCACAGCTGAAGCTGGGTGCAGACTGAGCCAGTGGCCAGGCCCTACTCACAACCAACTGCAGCTGGCCAAACCTCCATCGTGTATGGTCAGGGGTAGGCTGACTGTGGCCAGGACAAATGCCTTCCACAGGCCAGGCCTTGCATCCAACCCCCATCCCCACAGCCAGATAATCTCCACCATGCACAGCTGGTGTTTGGACAAAATATTGAGTTTTACATATTGGGAGACAGAAATATTGTGAAAAAATATTGTGATACAAAAATATTATGATGTAGAAATATTGTTGTGAAGAACATAATTTTTTTCAGGTAAGTAATATAGTTGTTAAGAATATTGTTGTTGTTAATATCGTTTTCAATAATATAGTTGAAAAAATATTGTTTTTAAAATTATCTTTTTGGTTTATATATTATTTTATTTGTTATTAGTTTGTGTATAATTGCAAATAATATTAGTAAATATAGTTTGTCAATTTTAAGTGATTTTTCATTTTTAATGTAAATGTTAATTGTAATTTTTAGTGTCAAAGAGGGTTGCTAGGTTTATAGGCATATGGGGGGGGGAGTAAATTAAGAAATAATTATAAATAATTATTACTTTAATATTACTTTTTAAATTGATGATTAATTATGTAGTTTGGGTAATAACTTTATATTTTAGTAATATTTTAAGTGTGGACTGTTGAGTTTGTGGGAATATAGGATGGAAAGTTAACAATGACCAATTCTTTACTTATGTATTATTAATTATTTATTTGATAAATAATTATGTACATTAAGTAATACACATTTATTTTAGTTATATTTTATTTGTAGGTTGTTAGGTTTGTAGGGATGTAATTTTAATTACTAATTAAATGATTATTAATTGTTAATTAATTACTTAATTGATCATCAAATATGTAAATTGTGTATGGGGTACAGGACAGGCCATTAATTAATCAATAATGAATTAACAAATAAATATTAATTATTTAGTTACTTGATTGTCAATTATGTAAATTGTGTCATGCTTATTTATTTTTGTTATATTTTAAATGTGGGCTGTGGTTTGTGGGGATAATTGCTTTCTATTTTATATTCTATATATATATGTGGATATAGGAGTGGATGAGTCCAAACGTGAGAGACCTGATATAAAACATTCACTCAGTGACTTTAAGCTGATGTCAACCCACTTGGGATTTTAATTGCATTTATTCAGAGAAACAACAAACACCCACAGGGGTTTTATTTTACTTTGGGACTTCAAATACCAAGTGCCCTTGCGGGCGGAAGTACACGCCCAGTGAGGCGGGACAGTTGAATAAATGAAACAGGTGTTCCCAAAGCAGTTTGTTGTTCGTTTCTCTCTGCATGGCTTGTGAACAAGAATTGAAAAATTTGAAACGCGTTAAGCCTCGCACTTTGGATACCAGCGGTGAGCACGAGGTGACTGTGGTCCTCACTGCAAAGGGACTGTCCACGGGCGCTCCCACAAAGGGTAACCTTTTTTTGTGTGGATTTAGTAGCGGCTGTGCCTAGTCGCGGTAGTTGCCCGCCGTGACTCGACGGAACCGGAGCGGCCAGACTCTCTGACGCTAAACAGGAGTGGATGAGTCCAAACGTGAGAGACCTGATATAAAACATTCACTCAGTGACTTTAAGCTGATGTCAACCCACTTGGGATTTTAATTGCATTTATTCAGAGAAACAACAAACACCCACAGGGGTTTTATTTTACTTTGGGACTTCAAATACCAAGTGCCCTTGCGGGCGGAAGTACACGCCCAGTGAGGCGGGACAGTTGAATAAATGAAACAGGTGTTCCCAAAGCAGTTTGCTGTTCGTTTCTCTCTGCATGGCTTGTGAACAAGAATTGAAAAATTTGAAACGCGTTAAGCCTCGCACTTTGGATACCAGCGGTGAGCACGAGGTGACTGTGGTCCTCACTGCAAAGGGACTGTCCACGGGCGCTCCCACAAAGGGTAACCTTTTTTTGTGTGGATATATATATATATATATATATATATATATATATATATATATATAATCACGCCAATCTCTATGGGTCCCATGTAGTCCGGTTTTGTGTGTGTATATACATGTTATGTATAACAACAACAGTGCATTCAAGCAGTTATTTTACCATTCACCAAAATGTTTGTCATTTATTTGCAAACAGTAACCAATCTGGATTACCAGCAATATGTATTCAAGCATGCAGTAGAAATTAATGTGTGTTTTCTTTGGATGCAACCAATGTATATAGTCACTGTAAATAGATGCACTATGCCTTTAAATTTTCTGCTATCTGGCATCAGGCACAACCATGTGATTCACGTGTGGGAGGTGTGGCCCAATGGGTGGGCTTTCACCATGCAGATAAAAGAACTTTCCAATGTTTGAAATGTGGTGTGTGAACAAGAGTACGTCAGAACTCGAAACGTTACATTTTGGAAGGCACTTGGAATAAATAACATCTTGCCTGGACTACGTGGGGTCTGTCTCTTCTCTCGCCGCTGCTGTCACCGCTGCATGTGGAGGTTTGAAGGATTTTCACAATACATATATATATATATATATATATATATATAATCACACCAATCTCTATGGGTCCCATGTAGTCCGGTTTTGTGTGTGTATATACATATATATATATATATATATATATATATATATATATATAAATAAACACATACATATATACACATGTATATATATATATATATACATATATATAAATAAACATACATATATACACACACATATATATATAGATAGATATATATACACATATATGTAAAAAAAACACGATCCTGGCTCACCACATCCACTGACACGGAGACAGCAGGTACAGACCACAGCGTGTAATCCAAAAATTGCAGTGCTTTATTCTCAGAAATTCATCCAAAACATCCTAGTGAATCCATGGCTAGTGCCCATCATAGTGTATATTAAGTTCCGAGTTCCATCCCTGAAGGGCTTTTGGTTCGGTTAGGGGAGCGGTGTTCTGCATATTGCTATGTAAGCGTGTTATGAGTTTGCGAGAGGAGGCAGTCTGAATAATGTTTTTAAGTGCCGGCAGTGTGGGCGGGGGGGAGATGGCTTACATTTTTATGAGGGTATCAATTATGTTTATAGTGATTAGAGCACTTTCACTATGTTGTGGCTTTAATAAAGACCGGGCAGGTCGAAACCCGTCAGCCATAATAAACCTTTGACTGAAATACCCTCCTGTAGTGTGGGCTTTACTTGCATCGGTTGGGAGTGCTTGTTAAATATTGAGAGGATCCTGCCCCCTCTGCCCAGCATTGACTCTGCCAGGTAGACGAAGGATTGCAGTTGCACACACACCCACACACACACACACATGCAACATATATATATATAGGATAGATTTATATAAATTCATCCGCAAATTGAAATTGCAGGAGCATTTCACAGGTAGCAAAACACGCAAAACACCAGTGCGGACGGATGTGGGCAACCAGGGGCTCCAGGCTTGTGATGCCCCATGTCTGCAGGACATGGAAACCCTCAGATTGGAACAAACAATGTCCCAAGCCACACTGGAACAGACTACCAATAACATAGGGGGCCTAACATCATTCATCATTCAAACCTCGCTCAACTTATACTCCTGTAATGTTATATGATAACATTGACATTTTCCATGATGTAACTTCCAAGGAAATTAAGGTGCTGTACTCTAAAATGCTCGGAACTAAAAAGAGGAAATATGCACAGAATGATCAATATTTGAAACTTATCAAGAAAATCCAGCAAAATCAGAACATCATTGTCAGACAATCTGATAAGGGGGGGCAATATAGTGTTATGGCCGCGACAACTATATTTGAATGAAGCCCTCTCCCAACTTAACAACTCAGATTACTATAGGCATAGTGACATTAGCTTGGTTAGGAAAGCCCAGGGGGACTTCTACACGCTATTGATGGGGTGGAGGTCCTACGGCCTGATAAGTTTGGATAAACTGAAATACTTGAAAAACGATAATCCGATTATGCCAGTCCTGTACCTGATCCCTAAGGTGCATAAGAATCCAGACAATCCCCCGGGGAGACCGATCATTGCAGCATGCGGGGGATTGTTGGAAAAGACAACCATTTATGTGGATTCATTTCTGCAAGAACATGTACAAAGGTTACTTTCATTTGTCCAGGATTCCACTGATTTTTTGCGTAAAATTGAGGACATAGAGTGGGATCCTGACTGGTTTTTGATCACGTTAGACGTGACATCTTTGTACACTAGCATAAACCATAAAGATGGTCTAAGGGCCATTGAATTTTATTTGGGTCAGAGACAGATCATGATGGTTGAGCATAATCGTATGTTGTTATCTATGATTTCATTCTGTTTACATCATAATTTCTTTATGTTCAATAACAGATACTATCAGCAGGTCAGGGGTGTTGCCATGGGGGCCTGTTTCTCTCCCAGTTATGCCTGTCTGCACATGGGTTACTGGGAGAGACAGGTCCTCTATGGCGAGCACTCTGCCACAGCAACGCGGTCTATTGTGCGCTGGTATCGTTACATAGACGATGTGTTCTTTATTTGGAGGGGCACACGTCTTGAAGCTGAGCATTTTATTGAGACATTGAACTGTAATGACTATAATCTTTCATTCACCTCAGATATAAGTCAAGTACAGGTGCATTTTCTGGACATGACAATTTTGACTGATCAGGACAAACTGGAGACCAGATTATACAGGAAGCCCACATCTGGCAACACAGTACTCCATGCCAGCAGCCACCACCCTTCCCATCTCATACGCAGCATCCCCTATGGGGAGATGTTGCGCATCAGACGACTGAGCAGTACGAATGCCCAATGCCTCCAGGCACAGGAGGCTAGCAAAGTTAGATTCCTGGCTAGAGGGTATAAGGCTATCCAAATTGACAAAGCGATTGCCAAAGCAAATACCATATCACGGAGTCAGTCCCTTTAACGCAAAGACACTTCTGGGCCTGATATCTCCCTAGATCAATCGGTCAGGCTGATCTGGCCTTACAACAGACAACACGGCGCGCTTAGGAGGATTATCACTAAGCACTGGGATTTAATTAAATGTGACCCAATCATAGGTGAGAAACTCCCAGTTAAACCGTGTATCACCTATAGAAAGGCATATTCAATGCAGGATGCCCTTGTTAAATCTAGTCCAGAAATTGTAATACGCAGTAACTGGTTGGATAAGAGCAAGGGTTTTAGGAAGTGCTCTACCTGCAAAGCCTGTCAGCATGGGCTTAACAAATCAGAATATGAGGTCCCATTTTCTCCTGATGCTCGCAAGATCAAGAAACAATTGACTTGTAAAAGTGAATTTGTGGTATATGTGCTGGAGTGTCCGTGTGCCCTGCGATATGTAGGTAGCACCAAGCTTCAGGTGCACAAAAGGATACTTCAGCACATAAGGGCCATCAACACCAGTGACCCGGCCTATCCAGTAGCGCGCCATTTTAAAGAGTGCCATAACAACGATAGCACCCTGTTGAGGTATTTTGCTATTGACGATGTAGGCCCACTGAGAAGAGGAGGGTGCTCTAAGAAGATTGGAGACTAGGTATATATTGGAAATGGACAGTAGAGCCCCGGGAGGATTAAACTCCACGGAAGATTTTTATACCTGTCTCTGAATCTTGCTTACCTTCTCTGTTTTGTTCATTGAATCCGGAATATTATTAGGTGGCACTTCCTGGGGGTGTATCCTTTTGATCTGATACGTTAGACAGCAATGCTGTCCTGACAAGTCATTCGGGCTGGTTAAAAATGTTGTTCAAGTAAATCCAAGTCCCGAAGATGTCCAGCATGACTACTGACCACTTATTGTAACATAGGCCAGGCTTGGGCTATGTGTGTATATAGCATTCAGGAGTGATGAATTTATTCTTTTGAATTATATAATCAATGTGAGGAAAACAAAGTTTTAATGAAAATGGTTTCTTGGAAAAAAAAGAGAAAAAATATATCTTTGCACATATCACTTTTTTTATCACTTCAGCTAGTGTACAATTTAATGTTATGTATATTCCAGTTAGAGGTGGGGGAGGCTGCGATAATGTATTTAAATTAAGCAAAGACTATCTCCTCCCCAGTTAACCTCAATGACATAGACAGACTTTTAGCACGTGTAAAATAATTTTTGATTCAAGGTGGTTGCGACTACATGGGATTGTGAATTGCATTTAAGCAATCACAGCTAACGCTAATTGTAACCTGTGTATATATCGTCACTTTAGGATGGTGTAAATAGATTAATTATTAGTGTATATTTATTATGTTTATGTACTCTGATTTTAATAATATATCGATACCATGATTTGTACTAATCAATTATTTATTGTAATTTGCACTTTGCTTTTTTGCACATTGCCCATTGACACTCAAGGGATTATCCCGAAATGAAAGGCATTTATGCTTAAATCTGTTTTCTATGTCTATCATTGATTACAACCTCATGTGGCTATATTCAACCAATGACATAACAAGATTATTTGCACTAGCACTTTAAATGTTGCTTCCTCTCTTGTATGCGTCATGTGACCAAGGCCTCTGTGAAGGCCGAAACGTTATGCTGAGGTGCGCCTTCTCCACCATTGAATAAACTTGCTCACCTGCACTTGGGTCTCCTCTTTTTCTGCGCCGTCGGTATCCGTGACTGGGCTCCAGGCGAGAGAAAACTGAGATTGTTTCATATATATTTTTGGACATTCGGGTTACACCATCTACATATATCCATACATGTCATTATTTTGTCTACGACCTTTCTTTGAATGTTTACTTTAAACGTTTACTGTTTTTTGCACTGTTTTTTGCACTGTTTATCTGCAAATATGACATTGTACATTTTATCATAGGACACCAGCCGATCCACGGCTTTATTCTAACGTAAATACTCACGGGTGAATCAGAATGTAGCCCCATAGGGATAGAACACCTTTCCAATATGGCGCCCATAGAGGCACAAAGGGGTAGAGTCCTATGTCTATGTCAATGTCCACTGATCTCTATAATTGTATGGGATGTTTGAAACTGACAAATGACACACTGACGAAGGCTAACGCCGAAACGCGTCTGTGCTTTTCTGTTCCCTAATAATTAATAAACTGGACACCTCTAGGGCTATGAGTGCTGCCTCTTTCTTACGAAAATTGAAAAGAGTTTCGAGCGTAATATATATATATATATATATATATATATATACACACACACACATACATATTTTAGCTAATTAATGAATACAGTTCATATTAAGAAATGTATATTTGTTCTACATTAATAAGGTTATTCAAATGTGTAATGTGTTTGAAGTGAAGTACTTTCCTTCTATTGCTTGGACTGGAGTGGGAATAGTAAACTTAACAGCTCTGAAGTGCAACACTTTCCATACTGTTGCACAGACTGGAGTGGGATTAGTAATCTTACCCCTCTGAAGTCCAATGCTTTCCCTATTGTTGCACAGACTGGAGTGGGAATAGTAAATCTTACTCCTCCGAAGTCCAACGCTTTCACTACTGTTGCACATACTGGAGTGGGAATAGAAAATCTTTCCCCTCAGAGGTCCAACGCGTTCCTTACTGTTGCACAGACTGGAGTGGGAATAGAACATTTAACTCCTGCGAAGTCCAACGCTTTCCCTACAGTAGAACAGACTGGAGTGGGAACAGTAAATCTTACCCCTCCGTAGTCAACGCTTCCCCTACTGTTGCACACACTGGAGTGGGAATACTAAATTCAACACCTCCAAAGTCCCATGCTTTCACTACTGTTGCACAGACTGGAGAGGGAATATTAAATGCAATCCCTCCAAAGTCCAACGCTTTCGTACTGTTAACAGGCTGGAGTGGGAGTAGTAAATTTTACCCCTCCTAAGCCCAATACTTTCCCAACTGTTGATATGTTTGAAGTGAGAATAGTAAATGTAACCCCTCTAAAAGCCTACACTTTCCCTACTGTTGCTTAAACTGTGGTGGACATAGTATATCTATTATTCCTAGACTTCACTACTTGAATATATATGTTATTATTAGTTTATTTTATTTTATATTATTTATTAATATATTCATATATTAGTATACATGATTAACACTCATAAACACTTACAAATACTTACACTCACTTGATGATGTCATCGCTGATGTCATTTGAGATGTCATCAGTGATGTCACTGACCATTTAATAATGAGTGATGTAATATGTGAAGCCATAGGCAGTGCACTGCTGGGCGTAAGTTATTGTTAGCTCAGGTAACTATAACTACTGAATTTCATTGGTTTTGTAAGAGTGAAATCTGAGTTTAACTATAACGTCCCTGTAAACGTCCGTTTTTTCAGTGAATTTTTAAGGTTTTTTAAATTCTATTTTCTAACTTTAATGTCCCTGTAACCTTTGGTTTTTAAGTGAATTTCCAAGTTTTTCTAATTCTATTTCCTAACTATAACATTGCTTTTTAGGTGATTGTTTATTTTTTTTTGAACTAGCAGTCACGTTTGCAGAGTGGTAGAGAAAGGGGGCACGGCCTTCCACCAGCTCTGAGGAATCTTGCTGTGTTGGACTTACTGGAGATAACAGGAGGGCTTCTGGGACTCCAAGGACCATCAACATCCAAAAGGCCTTCATCTCCCAACCAGCAATGTGCCAAGAGGCGTGTTTGCAGAGTGATGGTGAAAGAGGGCGTGGCCTGAAAACACCTCTCAGCAAATCTGCTGTGTGGAATGTACTGTAGGTAACAGGAGGGCTTGTTGGCCCCAAGGGCACTCTAGAGCTAAGAGGACTTAATCCCCCAACCAGCAGTGAGCCAGGAAGCACGTAGTGCACAGTGGTGGAGAAAGGGGGCGTGACCTCTGAAGTTCTTTCAGCAATCACGCTCTGTGAGACTTACTGGTGGCAACAGGAGGCCTTGTCGGCCCCCCAGGACCCTCTGGAGCCAAGAGGAATGTATCCTACACCCAGAAGTGAGCCAGGAGGCGCGTTTGCAGGGTGGTAGAGAAAGGAGGTGTGAGCTTCAAAGTCCTCTCAGAAATCGCACTCAGTGGGACTTACTAAAGGTAACCGGAGGGCTTGTTCATGCTGGGGCCAAGGGGACTTCATCTTCCAACCAGAAGTGCGTCAGGAGGCACGTTTGCAGAGTGGTGGAGAAATGGGGCGGGGCTCCAAAGTCCACTCAGGAATTGTACTCTATGGGACTTACTGGAGGTAACAGGAGGGCTTATTGGCCCCCAAGAACACTCTGGAGCCAAGGGTAGTTCATACCCCAACCAGAAGTGCACCAGGAGGTGCGTTTGCAGAGTGGTGGAGAGGGGGCATTCATTTGGGGGAGGGGCCTGCACGACCCCCACTTTCCTTGGCCAATTGTGCCCCGGGCGACCCCATCGCTCAGGACCTGACCTTCTTTCCTTTTTTTTTTTTAACTAAAAGGGAGGGGGCCAAGCAGCACCCATCTCAGTTTGATTCCAGCCTGGGGACCCCATCCCCAGGGCCTGGGCTCTATATGGGTGTCCTGGTTTCACCCAGGGCACCCACTTTCTAGTGGTGGGGAACGAAGGGGCCTCAAGGCCCCCGCTGTCCCTGCGTGAGCCAGCATTGCTTTCACACATAAGGAGCTGCTAACATGCAGCTCCCTGTGTATCAGAGCAATTGTGCTCACCTTCAGCAAGCGAGAACATTTTCAATGCTCTCACTTGCTGAATGCGAGCACAGTTTGCTATGGCTTGGTGGGAGCGGTAAAGCTCATGTATGGCACCAGGAAGGGAGCCACGTGGCCCTACTCATTTATTTTGTTTTGGGCCTGCTCTCTGGAGGTGGTGGTCCACGGGGCCTAGGGGTTCTTGGAGCCCTCCCAATACATATTTATTTTTCCCCCGGGAAGTTGGTGGTCCCTTGGGCACAGGGGTCAAATAGGCCCCCGACTTATATTTTGCATATGGCCCTTGGGAGATGGTAGTGCCCAGGGCCTGAGGGGCCAAGCGGGCCCCACATTAAAATGTTTGAGCCCTGGGAGGAGGTGATTTCCAGGGCATGATAAGCCCGGGGGGGGGGGGGCTCGTGAGCCTCCGTCCTTTACTTGGGACAAGCCCCCAGAACCGAGCCCACCCGGGGGCCTATAGTTAATGAAGCAGGGGAGACTGCGCTTAGTTTTTTTCCCGGCAGGATACACAGTTCCAGGACAACTCTCGCCTAATTCTTTAAAAAAATTGTTTTGCCCTTCGGGTTCCCTGTGGGACCCCTACCAAAAGGCCTCAGGGGTCAGAGTGTTTCTACCCTGCCCCCTTTTCTTTTTTCTTAATGTTTTTTCCTATGACTCAGCTCAACCGAGTCACAAGATGGCTGCCAACACTTCCTGGTTTGAATTGTTTTCAGCCAATTAGATCACAGAAAGAGATTTTGGATAGGGTTGCAGATCCTCTCCATCCCCAATTGTATGTCTGAAAAACCTTTAAATAAATCTGCAACTACTGAACAGATTTACATAATTTAACAAAAAGGTCGCTTCCTGGATCAACATCTACCTTTCTGCCAAATTTGGTGCAATTCCGTTCAGCAGTTTGGGCTGTAGGTTCGTCTAAAGTTCCTATTGAAATTAACATTGGGAAATAGTGTTTTTAGACTCAGCCCTTGCATGAAAGTTCATCTAGACAGCAGTTGAAGTGAGCGTTAAACTAGTTTTGAAAATTTCACGAGTATTCGTCAAACTACGCCAAAGTTATCAGCAAATGAAAGAACGCTCTTCCCATGGAAATTACATCTCACATATATATATATATATATATATATATATATATATATATAAATGCTCCCAAATTGCCCACTCGGCATAGAAGCACTCCACTCCAGGTGTCAATGAGCCATTTTTTGGTAAAGAACAGCCAACAGCATGCCAAAACGAAATTCCAGCTTTCTTGTCGTCGTTTCGCCTGACGCGTTTCAGTGCCCTTCGCACTTTCCTCAGAGGCTCGACAGTCTTTGCAGGCACAGCAGAGCCACCGCCCATAAGTACACAGTTAACGCCCTCCGATGGGCTGCTTCAATAAGCAACGTGGACTTGTGGGTCATGTAGTTCATAATTAAACTCCCAAATGGGTGCCTTAAATTGATAGCTGGCGGAAAAAGTTCAAAGCCCTCAGATGAGCCTCGGCATAGCGTTCTGTTCATTAATCCACACCCGAAGTCCCACATAACGGCTCCGTAGAATGTGAAACTCGTGGCCCTCGCTTTAGCGAAGTGGTGCCTCTATCGCGGCTGGACTGCCGCGTGAATATATAAATGCTCCCAAATTGCCCACTCGGCATAGAAGCACTCCACTCCAGGTGTCAATGAGCCATTTATTGGTAAAGAACAGCCAACAGCATGCCAAAACGAAATTCCAGCTTTCTTGTCGTCGTTTCGCCTGACGCGTTTCAGTGCCCTTCGCACTTTCCTCAGAGGCTCGACAGTCTTTGCAGGCACAGCAGAGCCACCGCCCATAAGTACACAGTTAACGCCCTCCGATGGGCTGCTTCAATAAGCAACGTGGACTTGTGGGTCATGTAGTTCATAATTAAACTCCCAAATGGGTGCCTTAAATTGATAGCTGGCGGAAAAAGTTCAAAGCCCTCAGATGAGCCTCGGCATAGCGTTCTGTTCATTAATCCACACCCGAAGTCCCACATAACGGCTCCGTAGAATGTGAAACTCGTGGCCCTCGCTTTAGCGAAGTGGTGCCTCTATCGCGGCTGGACTGCCGCGTGAATATATAAATGCTCCCAAATTGCCCACTCGGCATAGAAGCACTCCACTCCAGGTGTCAATGAGCCATTTATTGGTAAAGAACAGCCAACAGCATGCCAAAACGAAATTCCAGCTTTCTTGTCGTCGTTTCGCCTGACGTGTTTCAGTGCCCTTCGCACTTTCCTCAGAGGCTCGACAGTCTTTGCAGGCACAGCAGAGCCACCGCCCATAAGTACACAGTTAACGCCCTCCGATGGGCTGCTTCAATAAGCAACGTGGACTTGTGGGTCATGTAGTTCATAATTAAACTCCCAAATATATATATATACATCTCACACATATATATATATAAATATATATATATATTACCTACTGGCGGTCGCCAGTAGGTATATATAGTTAGGATTTTTTCTCTATGGGATTTTTGAAAATTCTATGTCTAATAACTTTGGCGTTTGTGGACGGAATTGGCTGAAATTTTCAGGAAAATGGAACATTTTGTTTCTGAGCAGCCCCTGAAAATTTGGGGGGGGTTCGTCAAGGGGGGCCGAGAAAAAAGGGGGGTCCCAAAACGTGTTTTTAACATTGAGTTTTCCATAGGGCGGTTGGCCTCACTTTTAGCCCGAACGGCTGAATGGATTTGCACGAAACTTGGCAAAATTGTAGGGACTGGTAGCCCGATGTGCCTTTTGTAGGTCTCAATATATGTGCTCCAGTGGATTTTGAGAAATTAACGTTTAAAAAAAGATATATATCTGTAACAGCGGACCGGGCAGCGCTCCAGGACGCGTACTTTTCGCGCAACGGAGCTTTGTGAAGCGAAGCTGATTGGTTCTCCGGCGTCTGTCAACATTCCAAACAGTCCGTAGCGGCCGCCATCTTGTCTCTCGGTAGGATCGAGAGACAAGAGGAGGCCAAAGCGAAGGGGCAAATGACCATAAAGGGGAATAGTAGATCCTCGCTGACCCCCTACGTTTGATGTGGAGGTTTTAAAAGGGCTCCGCGGGGCAAAAAAAACCCCAAAATAATAATAATCGAACGGCTGAATGGATTTGCACGAAACTTGGCAAAATATTAGGGACTGGTAGCCCGATGTGCCTTTGCTAGGTCTCAATATATGTGCTCCAGTGGATTTTGAGAAATTAACGTTCAAAAAAAGATATATATCTGTAACAGCGCTCCGCTTCGCGTACTTTTCGTGTTACGGAGCTTTGCGAAGCTGATTGGTTCTCTGGCGTCTGTCAACATTCCAAACAGTCCGTAGCGGCCGCCATCTTGTCTCTCGGTAGGATTGAGAGACAAGAGGAGGCCAAAGCGAAGGGGGAAATGACCATAAGGGGGCATAGTAGATCCTTCCTGACCTCTTAGGTTTGATGTACCATTTTGTCAAGTTTGGTGTAAATCCGTTCAGCCATTCAGGCTGTAGACGTGTGTAAATGTCCTATGGAAAATTGCATGGGGAAAACACATTTGAAAGTGTTGAAATTTAGAACCAATTAAAATGTTACTTTGGTTTTGTATTTGTGTGTGATGAAAGTTAATTGGTTATGTATATATGTCAAATGAGAGGAAACCACAGCCATTTTGTGATACTACTGTCTGAGGTACATTTGTGAGGAATTTTTGGTGGTGAATTTCTGGTGTTTGATTTACACAGTACTAACACTTCTGCTACTTTTAAAAAGGTGAGTTGTTAATTTGTAAGGGGAACTATGTTGTACACTTGAAGATAATTTGAAAAATGTTTTCTGTTATTTATTTGCAGTCCTTCTGTTATACTAAATACTTGATAAAGTTAGTTTTATATTATGTATTACTAAAAACGATAAATGAAAGTGATTATTTTTTTCTGCAATTTACAGCAAGCAATTTCAAAATAAAATGGCTCACAATGAAGAGACCGTGGCAATTTCTTTTGAATTGTCCACTACATTGATTGAAATTGAGAGCACCAATAATGAAATATTGTCACAAGGAGGACATGACTTGTATGATTCCATTAGATTGATTGAAATGGACAGCACCAAGAATGAAATATTGTCACAAGGAGATGACTTGAATGATTCCACTACATTGATTGAAATTGAGAGCACCAATAATGAAATATTGTCACAAGGAGGAGATGACTTGTATGATTCCATTAGATTGATTGAAATGGATAGCACCAATAATGAAATATTGTCACAAGGAGGAGATGACTTGAATGATTCCACTACATTGATTGAAATTGAGAGCACCAATAATGAAATATTGTCACGAGGAGATGACTTGAATGATTCCACTACATTGATTGAAATTGACAGCACCAATAATGAAATATTGTCACAAGGAGGAGATGACTTGAATGATTTTTTTGATCAATCTCTTGATGGCGAATTTATCGAGTGTTTGGAGACCATAGAGTTACAAGAATCATCATTGGAGACTTTTAATGAGGACATTGCTGATGAGGACATGTTACTAGTTCTTTCAAATTTAGAAAATTCTGAAGAATAAATTTATATTTAGAAATCAAAAATTGTTTGAGACATTATTCATTTTTATTTTTAATTTATGAGGTTGTAGCGAAGTGATTGTAGTATAAAATGAGACTTATAGTATAGAGTGCAACATTTTTATGTTACATGGTAAGTTTACTCATATTTACTTCCCTTCTGCCACTATATTATCTCCAATGTGTATTTGACATCTCTTCTTCATCTCCGGCCTCCTTTCTCTCACTGTGTGTCTCCGATGCATCTTATCGCTGCTATTTTGTGTAATTACAGAAGAGAGTAAAATAAAAAAACTTGCATTACAACATGCAAGATATCTATCTCCTATTACCAACTTTTGGAGATATTCGCGCTAAGCGCGAATATCTCCAAAAAGTAACACCTGCCCTGAGCAGTTCTTAGCCATGTTATCCAATGGGAGGTGGATAACATGGCTAAGAGCATTAGCTCGGTAATGCATGAATATCGCTGAGTTTTTTGCGATATTCATGCATTGCGGCCGTTTATTATCGCATTTGCGATAAACCTTGATAATAGCAAGGTTTATCTTCGATAATTTCTGACGATGCTTAGTGGTAAAAAATTGGTTGGTAAGCATCGTTAGCGATAAATATCGCTTAACTTTGGTAATATGCCCCAACGTCTGTTAACGTTCGATTCGAAGGAAATGAGGAAGTGTTGAAAAACATTGTCTGCGCCATCTTGCCTTTTTTGAAATGCCACACTTTTGTCGTGCACGGCAGCCATTTTAGATGTCTTGACCAGACCCACTCTCTGCACGCTGTCGATTCGTAGCATGGCTCCTCACCCACGCAAGCATCTTCCCTAGGCACTGGTCACCACCGCTCTCTGTCTTATGCATGGGCAATAAACCTCCCCCCATCTGCGCTGCTCTTCCCTGAGAATCACACTCTGTGCCCGCCCGACACCTCCCTTTCGCCCTATTCACTACCGCACCCTCTGACACTCCTCTTTCTCTGTGTCCGATTGTCCAGGCTATCAGCTAGCCCTGCAGATGTAGTTTATGGCCCCAGCTGTAAAGAATCACCCCTCTTCAAAGGAGTTATAGTAGATCAAGGCCCACACCCGATGAGATCCGTCACACCACACGTGTTCCTACTATCTGAAAACCATCCTGTATTGTGATTGGGGAGGGGACCGAGCCTGAAGCGGAAGATTCCAGGAATGACTCTTTGTACATCAAAGTTTTTACAATTATGTGTCACATTAAAAATATATAGCACTCCAACAAAGTAGTAGGAATATAAAACTTTAATAACATATAAATATATACAAGAAAACAAAAACAGTAAAAACATTTAAACAACGAAGAGACCGTGGCAATTTCTTTTGAATTATCCAATAGATTTATTGAAATTGACAGCACCAATAATGAAATATTCTTGTCAGTAGCGGTCTGTTGTGCGAATAGTTCCAAGGCAGCAGAACGCGCTGAAATCTAGATGGCACGAAAGTGATGTCTAGTAAGTTGCCGCCCAGCAAAAAACGGCGTGGGGCGCCGCGGGGGTGAGTGAGTCCAGTAGGCACCACAGCTATTCTTACCGGCATTGCAGAATTACTGCTGGGGACAATGCCTGTGCTGTAGCAGGGTCACAGCAGAAACAAAAAGGATTCTGTTGAAGATGTTGTTGGTTTTCAATTTGAAAACAGTTCTGGTGTCAACTGCTATGCTAATGTAGTGGTTAATGTTTTGTTTTCTCTAGAAAATGTAAAAGAGGGGGAGGCAGTCCAAAGTTCCGTTAAAAGGGCAAAGGAAAGGATCGGTGGTTTGAACTATCAGTCAAAAAGGGGAGGGGGTGCAATAATTTTTCCTACCGGGTCACACTGTGCTTTCACCGGAAGTGAGGTCTGCAGGATTCTAGTAATTCAAAGTGAGGCTGGCGCCAGCATGGGAGCGCCGACGTCCCGCGGATACAGTTTCGTCACTCCACGGGCGATCATGGCAGTCATTCCCCATCGGGGGTCGGAGACTCCCGCGGCTCCTCTAGAATCTTCAAGGTCGTGGAGGACTACGGTGGTGGAGTCAACCAGTGACCGGGCCATTTCTTTATGCTGGGCCCGCTCTTGCCAGGTCGACCGCCATTTTGAGAGTTCGGCAGCTACCGGCGATCGCGGGGTCACATGAGCGGACGGGCTCCACCCTGCCGGGCGAGACGTTGCAGCATGGCCACAGTGGAAGAACCCTTTTCCGGGCGCCTGGAGCGCTGAGGGTGCAGCTGGGAAGCCTCCACCTGGGGAGGCGGGAGAGGCCTGTTCGCACCGTCTCTCCCTCCCGGTGCACCCCACGGCATCTCGCTTGAGATTTGTTATGGCCGGACCAGGCGATGAGGACGAGGGGGGGGGGGGGGTCGGAGGCATGTGCAAGACATCCCCCCCCAGTGTTGTCGCAGCCATTATAAAAGAAAGAAGTGTCCTGTCCGTCTTCGGGCCGGGCTTCCGGTGGATGTCGGCCGGACGCCCCTGGCTCTGGCCCCATGAACGGGTTTCTTGGTTTATCGGCTGCAGCCGGATCCCGTCGGCCTCGGCCCCCCGACCGTTGGTGGCCGGACCGGAAGAGCATGTGGCGGGACTACCTGCAACTCTCAAGGGCCACCGCGGCCGGACTGGGAGAGAGAGGGGAGGGTCGAGGAGACATTCCCCCCCCCTGCAACTGTTCAGCGTTGTAAAGGCAATCCCCTGGCCGGGTCCCGCTGGCCTCGGCCTCTCCTCCGGCTACACCCTACGTTAGGATCTCCTGGCCGAGGCGTGGCAGCAGGACCTGCCTTATATGGGCTGCTCCCGGCTGGGCGTAGCCGGAACCCTGCCCCACCTTGGAAGTTTCCAGAGTGGGGGCGGATGTTCTACTGACTTGCATTTTCCCTAGTCTATCGATTTTTTTGGCGTGGCAGGCGGTGGGACAGCGAGGGGTGATTTGGTTTCTCTTACTGTTTTTCTGGTCTCTCACCACTGGCATATTTTAACGTTTTCTTGTTTCTAGGACATTAATAGGTTTTATCATTACGTTATGTTATCGTTTCTTTGTTCGTTGTTTAATAAAAGTTCATGTTCATCAGTGGCCTACTGATTTTCGTTTTCCTATTTTTTTCTTTCCAGGTTGTTTCATGGTAAAGTTTCTGTTAACAGGATACAGTGATCACTTCGTTATTATTGCATATGTCCTTTTCACTAGGGGTGCTCTCTGGTCGGGCCAGATGACGTATCTCTAGTAAATGGTCCGGGTGAAAAAGGTGCATCAATCAGTGGGGAGTAGATAGGCATGACAGATTACAACGGGGGAGAAAGGTCCGCATTACGTACCCTTTCACTACTTGCAAAGATTTTCCTACGTTTATTTGCAAACAGGGAATACCTCCAAAAAGAACTAATTCCCAAACAGTCAATGTTCGGACAATCAATCAATCAATGAGGAATGAAATAGGTACGACGTGTTAAAGGCTTGCGTTACCTACCCTTCACTATCTGCAAAGGGAGAGAGAATATTCCTATTCTTCCTCGTTTGCAGGTAGAGAAGATCCTTAAGAGAATTAACTTCGAACAATTCAATGCTCGATTGAAACAATCAACAAGGGGTACTGTGAACACAAATGAACGCCGCTTATGTACATACGCATTGCTATTTTCAACAGGTTGTTCCTAATGTTTCTATTTTAGCGAGGTCAAAAAGAGATCCCATTAGTGGCCTACTGATTTTGCTCGATTCCTTTTGTTTTTTTACACGATTTTTCGCTATCTGCAAAGACTAAACAGAGTATTGCGACTCTGTGCTTGTTTGTAAATAGAGAATGAACCAAAGAGAACAATCAATCAAATGGAGAGAGAAGCAGGCACGACGGATTACAAAGGGGGCAAAGGGCTGCGTTAACTACCCTTCGCTATCTGCAAAGAGAGAGTACTCCTAATAGAAATGAGGGGTGGGGGCAGCATTCAAAGCAGATCAGTGTGCATAAACACGAAAATGTTTTTACTTACCACGTACTTGACATTCGACAGCTTATGATATTTGCTATTAAAAAACCATTGAAATTCACTGAAAAAACCATAGGTTATAGACCATATATAGTTAGGAATTAGCATTTACAAAACCTTGAAAATTCACTGAAAAAACCATAGGTTATACACCATATATAGTTAGGAATTAGCATTTAAAAAACCTTATTTTACTCACACAAAACCATTGAAATTCCATATATAGTTAGTTGCACTAACTATATATCGCGCACCCGCAATCCACTGCTGATCATGTCACATATTACATCATTCATGACATGGTCAGTGACATCACTGATGACATCACTGATGACATCTCAAATGACATCACTGATGAGATCACTGATGACATCATCCAGTGACTGTGTGTTTCTGTAAAGTTTAAATATGTTTTACATATTGAAGAATGAGTAGATGTATAAGTGTCTGGACGAAGGATTTAGTAGGTGCATGACTGAATGTATGAGTGAGTGATTAAATGTGTCTCACTGAGTGCATGGGTTAGTGACTAAACTGTCTTAATTTGTGCATCATTATGTCTGTTGTTCTGTAAACTGCTGCATGTGTTGATCAGTAGCTATATGATTAACTATATGGGTTATTGATTGATTGTCCAAGTATTTGTATAGGAGACTGAGTGTGTGTGTGGCTGGCTGGGAGGTGTGTGACTCTGTGCAGATCAATGTGTACTTGTATCAATGATTGTATAAGAAAGTAAGTATGTGTTAGTATATGTTTGAAAATGTAAGGTGCTCTATGTTTAACTGTATAGACAAGAAAATGGAAGTGTGATTGATTCTTTACAGGACTGACTAGGTGTGTGAGTAACTCCATGGATGAGTGGCAGAGTGTAAGTGTCTGTATTGGTGTATGAGTGCATATGATAGTGTTGTAAAGATGAGTGATTGTATGTATGAATGATTGTATGGGTGAATGAGTGAATGTGTGTGTAGACGTAGGAATCAGTGAGTACGTATGTAGTAACTAGTATTGGTGTGTCAATGGTTTCAAAAATTATACTCTGTATTTAACACTGGGTGAAACAGAGGTTATATTAAAACGTGAGTAGATGCATTGTATTGTCACATGAATGATATCATCAGTGATGTGGTCATTGATGTCAAATGAGATGTCATCAGTGATCTCATCAGTGATGTCATTTGAGATGTCATCAGTGATGTCATCAGTGATGTCACTGACCATGTCATGAATGATGTAATATGTGACATGATCAGCAGTGGATTGCGGGTGCGCGATATATAGTTAGTGCAACTAACTATATATGGAATTTCAATGGTTTTGTGTGAGTAAAACAAGGTTTTTTAAATGCTAATTCCTAACTATATATGGTGTATAACCTATGGTTTTTTCAGTGAATATATATATATATATATATATATATATATATATATATATATATATATATATATATATATATATATATATATATATATATGTGTGTGTGTGTTCTTCATATTAACCTGGCCCAACTGGATTGCCACCAATGGCAAGACGACTTGTTGCTTGTTGAATTTTAAAGCGGATTGGTAGAGAGAAGTGTGTTACCGGCATTTGAAAAAGACATTGGTTGTGGAAACGCGTCATGCCACACATTGCTGAAATAATTACCTTTCCTGAAACCCCGCTGTGTCCCTCCGGCTCTTCAGTGCAGGAATCGTGTTCTTTATATATATATATATATATATATATATATATACACATACATATTTATATATATTTTTTTATTCTTATAATATTTTTAGTAAATGCCTTTCTTTGGATTTGGATTTTTTATATTTGATAATTATTTAATATTTCACAATTTATTTGTTAATATTTTTGATGTTTCATTTATATAAACATACATATGTTTTATTCTAGTAAATTGAAAATAAATAACCAAAACAGTTATATAATGTGAAATATATTTTTAATAATAGTATATATATATATATATATATATATATATATATATATATATATAGACACACATGTGTTTATAAAAGTACATATTTATATACAATATCAATAGTATTTACATGTATTGAATTTACATCATATTAATGTTATATATGAAAATGTTTAAGATTTAGTATTTTAAACTTGATATATTACATAATTATATTTTTGTATGTTTTTAATGATAATAGTGTGAAACAATATTTTATTTGTGATATTTATGTACATACCATTATAAGTATATTTTTATAAACGATATTTTCGACGCAATATTTCCGTTACACGATATTGTTGTCAATATTCTGTCAGTGATCCATTTGGCTGCCTGCGGCCAGGCCCTGCATCCAAATCCCCACAGGTGGCAAAAACCTGTAGCAAAAATAGTGTGTCCCGGGGCCTCCAAAAAGTTTAGAGGTCAAGCTACCCTGACACTGCCCCTTTATACCTTATTTTTTTTCTTTTCAGGACACGGGTACCGAGGTCATGTGTCCCTGTAACAGTGGCTGCAACATTTGTCTTCGTTTTGTTGCCAGCCAAGCAGTGTGTGAGTTCCCACGGGACCCAACCATCAAGATATCTAGAAATTTGGAACCTTCATTTTTAAATCACTTCTGAAAGGATTTACACTAAAATCACAAAAAGCACACTTTTGGGGGTAAAGAACTAGCTTTCTGCCAAATTTGTGTAATTCTGTTCAGCTGTTTTGGCTGTAGCGCTGTTCAACAATCCCTCTGGAAACTGTACAGAGAAATTGTATTTTGGTGCCCCCTTTCCTCAGTTTCAGCATAACATTTCCCCTCGAACTTTCCAAGAAGGAGTTGAGGTGGATGAAGGTTTTCGGAAAGTTTTGTGAAGATTCGTCAAACAGCCCCAAAATTACATGCAAATCTGATGTTATATAAACTTAGAACAGGGTGTAAAAGATATAGAGAAACTTCATACCAAAGACTAAAGACAGAGGCCATACAGAAGAACTGTATCACCTTCCTTGGCTGAAGGCTACCAGAGGCAATTTAGTTTTTGCTCTGTGGGATTTTTAGCCTGCCTGCTGGGACAGATGGGAACAACCGATGCTACTGTTTTACTGAACATTGCTTCTATTGTTCAAACTATTTTTGAAACTCGAATTAGGCCTGTTCTTTAGTACTAAGTTTAGTTTAAGTAGCCAAAAGTTTAAGGGTGGGATTATAAATATTGACCCTAAGAAAACTTCATGATTTAACCAATCTGTAACAATATTATCTATTATTCACATTTTTGGATACTTTTGCTGCCACTAACATGTTGATTTTTACAATAATTTCGATTCATATTGTATGCCAAATCGCCCTTGCCTCTGTCCCCAGAATCCACAAGACCATAACTGGAGGAAGGTCGTTCTCCAACCTCACCACCAAGACCTGGAACACCCTGCCTCTTCACCTCAGGCAATCCGCTTCGCTGACACAATTCAGAAAGGACCTCAAGACCTGGCTCTTCGAATGATCCTCTACCCAGTCTGACCAGCAGCACCCCCTCCCCAGCACATTGAGACCCTCACAGGTGAGTAGCCAATACAAAACCCTGATTGATTGAGGATAGGACTTAGGGGCCGATTACGATGGTGGGCGGATTGCCACCGCCGGTGAGCTCCGCCGACCCGGCGATCCGCCCGCCATCAACCCTAAAATTCCCACCGCCAAATTAGGATGGCGGTGGAAATGTGAATGGTACAGTGGCGGACGAAAAGACCGTCCGTCGTGGTCCCGCAGGTGGTCCTTTTCCACCCGCCTTGTGGGACCCGGTACAATGGGGGCATATTTGCGGTGCCGTGCAGGCACCGCCGTAGAACTTAAGATGCCTGTCTTTTTTGGCAGAGATCCTGCTGCAAAAAGACAGGCGGAGAATGCCTTTGGGCCCGTTGCGGGCCCCCAGGGTGGTGGGGGGTACCCCCTGCATTTGCATGTACAAGGTGGGAGGCATTACACGGTGCCTGTCATGTTGTACATTCAAATGCACAACATGTATTTTTACATTGTGGCAGGTGCTGCTTGTAGCACCGCCCGCCGCAATGTAAAAATACAGGATGGGCCCGCCACACTGGCGGGCGCATCCTAATTCGTATAGCGGGACAGCAGCACCTATGGCGGGCGGTCCGCCCGCCACCTTAATCGACCCCTTAGATTTTAAAAACATATCTTTAAAATATATTTCAGGTTTCCTAGTATTATTGAGGGAGTGTTTCCATGATGAAAATGGTTTTGAGCTCTACTAATTATCCCTGTGATATATTATCGGATTGATTGTCACTTGAAATGCACCTCACTCAAATATTGCTCAGAGGGTTGCAGGGTAGATGTAGTCCAACATACTTTCTGTCTGGGATTGGCATACTGGCAAAGTCCTTAGTGTTAGGGGATCTAGAAAGTTTATTTCTGGGCAGCGTTTTGGGAAAAAATCCAGAAAATGTGTCATTTGAGAATCTGAGCTAGGATCATTATTCTAGATCTTTGAATAATTCTGGATTGCACACTCGGGATGCTAATCTATTACAATTAGTCGACACTTCCATTGTAATATTCGTTTGGTTACTTCCTTTAGTTCAGAAAAGTATTTGAAGTTCCTTTCTGCTATAGGTTTGTCATGTCCTTGACTTATAAAAGATTTCCGTTTTTTAGGTTCTTGCTTTCAATCTGTTTTATAATGGCACAACCTATTCTGTTAGAGGTAAATTTCAGGCCACTAGTTAGAGAACAGCTCTTTGCAGACTGGGGGTTGGGGCCACTCCTGTTGTAAATGCATATGCTGCATATCTTTAGGAAGGTAGTATCCTTCTAGCATAGTTACCCCCATGTTTAGCCTGGTGTCAGTGTGTTTTTGACTAGTCTGACTGGGATCCTGCTAATCAGGACCACTGACACTGTGCTTCTTCCCTAACTTCAACATGGTAAGTATTTGTGTACCTACACAATTGGCTACTGGTGCACCCCTATGAGTTCATAGTATATGGGACTAAGGTACTTGGGCATAGGTACACCAGGAGCCTCCCATGGAGTGCAGCATGTATTATGCCACCCATGAGTGACCTCTCAAACTGGCATTACAGGCCTGCCATTGCAGCCTGTGTAAGCTGGTGCTAGCACCACTTACGACAGATATATGGTTTCTTATATCTGAGGTCACTACACTTAAAACCTATAAGTCACCCCTAAGGCAGGCAGTCGGTTCTCCAGGCTTTATAAGTGTGGCCACCCATTTTGAAACATTTAGTGGCCATCTGTCATTACACGATGGCTAACTATATAGTGGCTGTGCCGAACCTGGGCACGTTTGGTATCAAACATGTTTAAATCATACCCCAACACCGCTTTCAGTGTTGGAAGTATTATCCCATGTAGTGGGGGGTCTCCTTTAGGGTACTCGCTGTACTCCAGGTTACAGCCTTTCGGGTGTAACAGCAAGCTAGTGCTGCTGCCAACCACAGGCACAATTCTGCCCTTCTGTTGCTGAGCCATGCTCGACCAGGGTTTCCTCAATAGGTTTCTTGTCACAGGGAGGTGTGACCACTTCCCAGACAGGACTTAGTGTACTGGGCTGGCATGGGGTCGCTTGCAAGCACCACCAGACTGCTTTGAAGTGCACATTTGGTGTCCTCCTTGCATACTCCAGTTTGAGCCAGTTCAGGGAGCCCTTGGCTCCAGCAGCTCTGGCTCGAAGTTGGACAAAGGACATGGGAGGATCCTCCACTCTGTCCAGCTCCTCCTCTGGGAGGGACCCTGAACCGTTTCAACCATTTCCCTAGGGTTCTTAAGGGCTTACATGTGGGTGGCTCTTCAGATTCGTCGTGGGACAAGACTCAAGCCTGAAACCACATGACTCATTAACTGTCTGGACACTTGGACTTCGCCTGGAACCGAGGCTGCATCAAGGAAGCCTCCTGCTGCTCCTGGTCTAGCTATTTTGCAAGTCTTCTTCATCGTCTGTGTCTGTACTTCTTCCAGGATCTTCAACAGACCTGTGGGCATCAAGGACACCCGAGGTAATCTCCTTTGGAGTGAAGGAGTCACTTCCCTGCATTTGCAGGGACCGCAACGAAACTTACGGGTGTGCTGCTCCTGATGTCCCACAGACTTTGAAAGGCTCAGCAACACAGGTGGTGGTTCTGCAACTCCCTCGAGGCCTGACCTGTCCTCTATGCAATTTTGAGGCCAGTATCTCTAGTCATAACCCCTGGGATCGAACCCCTGTTCACCTAGTTGACTTGCCATAGCCAAGGCTTGCTAGATCTGCACCCCAGAGATCTTTGGACTACAAGAAGCTCCAGCATCCCATCTTGCCAAGATTAGTGTCCTCACTGCATCCTCTGCACCGTGGGCCTTCATCTTTGGTGAGCTGCTCGAGGTCCTGTTGCAACTCTTGTGCCTTTGGCCTCTGGGTCCTCTCAAGGGTCTCAAGGGCTTCAGTAGGCTTCCCTGCTTGCTCAGGGCCTGCTCTGACTCTCCTGCTTGTGGTGAGTCCCTTGGACCTGGCTGGTCCCAACAGTTCTCCTTTGTCGCTCTCCACACCTGTTGCAGCTGCCAAGGCTTGTTGCTGTTGCTGCCATGCTAGGGATGACTCCCTAGATCTTGAGTACCGACGTGGGACAGCTCGTGCTTCTGGTCTTCCTCGGTGTCCCCTGGTCCTTACAGCTGCAGCGACAAGGTCGATGTCATCAATCCTGTATCTTCCGACATCGGTGGGCATTGCTCTTCCGTGTCTCCTGGTTACCTCAGAGTGGCATAGACTCTGTCCCTTCTGCTTGCAGGTTCTCCTCTTCAAGAATCCACCCTTGGATTCCACCTGACTCTTGCGCAGTCTACGCCAGAGGCATCTTTACTGAAGTCCTCCATTGCGGTCTACGGCGGTTCCCGATGTCACTTCGCACCTATGCACCCAGCTTTCCTGGTGTAGGTGTCTTGTTTTCTGGGGTATCCACAAGTGGGGTGACTCTCCAACCTTCTGTCTTCCATGGAATTTCTTCAGGGTCCCCTGGGAAGGGTCCTTCATCTTCAAACTGGAACCACAACTTTCCAGTTGACTTCTATTGAGTATACGGCTGTTTCCACTCTGCACACAGCCTCCATGGGGTTCCTGGGTACTTACCTTTGGTGGTTCTTTGTGTCCCAAGCTCGTCTGAGTCTCCTGGTCCAAGTCCCGACTACGGTCGCAGTTCGCATTCCACTTTTTTAGCATATGGTTTGGTCTCCCCTTGGAGACCACTGTGTATTGTGCTTACTTACCTATTTGCCATTGAAGTATTGTTGAATATTTGTGTTGATATCTTCGGGTAGGAGATATACCAATGTGTTAGTGAGTGTTGTGTAATGAATACAACTGTTTTTATATATACAATGTGTGGTTCTTTTTCGTTTAACCCACACTACATGAAACAAGCTGCCTAACACTCCTTCAAGATAAACCTGAAGGCTGCTCTCAACAGCTTCCACTTGAAGAGCTTTCTATAGTTGTCTAAAACCATTAAAATCACCATAAGGGTTGTCTGGATTAGTGCAAGGTGCTTCACTTAAATAAGTGTGCACCATATACTAAACCAGCCTCCCAAAATATCCTTTTGAAATATTTGACTCAAGGGTAGCTTTAATGCTGTAGATCCCAATATGGGAAATTGTCATACATACAGAGCTTTGGTAATCTTGGGCCAGTTATGAATCCTATCATGACTTAATTTATCAAGAACATCAAGCATGGTTTGATAGCCAATTACCAGATGTAATTCAAAATATTGGAATGGGTCCTTTCAACAACGAGGGGCTACATGGCCCGTATTACAGAATCTGACAGTTGTAGAAGACACTTACTAAACCAGTGGCCATTATAAGCAACTTCATGAGTATGCTTTACAGTCAACTGTTACTGGAGCATTTGTCCAGTAGGCCGACTTCGTGCCGCGTTTATTTTTCTGATGGACAATTCGCTGCCTGCACTGTAGCACCTAATACATAGTGCTACAGTAGTTGGAGGTGGCATAATGGAAGAAGGCAGGTGGTGAGTGGAGTGGGGTCGCGGAGGTGGGGGGCAACCCCATAAAAAAAAGAAAAATATGACAATCACCATAGAGAAAAAATTGTGTTGAGAGTTTGTTGATGCTCACCCCGGTGGTGGAATGTCTGCAAACCCATTTGTTCCCAGCCCTGCATAAGGAAAGCCTCTTGCAGTACATGCAATTAGTCCATATTCTATTAATGCAATTATGGGCAAAGTGACCATACAATGTGACCAGATTCTGTTCTGGATTGCTTGCAAAACTAACCAGTTAGAATTGGTTTATCCTTAAACAACACCCCAGGATGCACACAGATTGTCATCTACACCTGTTTCACTTGGCATGGTACCACCTGTAGAAGAGTGTACCTCTTGGGGACTGATATTCGTGAGCATTTATACTATTATACATGGCACACCCTTATTAGCAGTGTTACTGGAATTATTAAAACATATACTAAATTAGCACTTCACCGCATCTGTTTTAGATTTAGGAATTAAAGTGATGGGTAACTTGGAACAATTTCCTTGATAGTTCCGAGTAATGCTCGAGGACGGGCAGCAGTTTTGGCAGTGCACCAGTAGTTAGCAGTGGTTCACATTCAAGATCGCAAACAGGAACTTCCAAAGATTATTTGAGAAGTTTACACCTCTCTGGGCTGTGTTAACATAGGATCTTAGGCTGTAAACTGCACCTCAAAGTAAAACAATTAGATTAGGGGTTCCATGAAGGAATAATGCTACACTGGAGACTGAGAAAAAAAGCAGAATGCAAAACTCTTCCAACACAAGTCCAGTCAGGGTATTTGTAATTTGAGGGACAGTTAAATATTAGAACGCATGATCGGTATCAGTATTCTTCCTGTTCTTTAAATACCCCGTGGACCGTCAAAGGACAGGAAGGACTGGACGTACTGAATATCAAAGAAAGGACAAGTATGTCAAGCAGAAAATTAAACCGACACATGAAGTTGAAGTTAGAATAACGATGGAAGAGAGAGGTTCGGATTCAAAGGATCACTTAAGTAAAAGAATGCACAGTTAGCAACAAAGCATGCCATACAAGTTAAGAACAATAGTTACTTACCTGTAATCTGTGGTTCTCCAGTATTGGTGTCTTTCATAGATTCACATGCCTGAATCATTCCCCGTCGTCGGAGTAGGAGTCCCACGGTATATAAAAAAGCAGTAATAAGCCATTTGTACATAGCAAATAACAGTTACAATAAACCAGGAAGTGAAGTAGCCTCAGCTACCAATGAAAAAACTTCCACATTAGTGACCATCCAAGTCATTATGTTAGACCAAACTGCAGCCAATCAGGCCACAGCTCCCACCTAGGTATTCTCCCCAGAGACCCAGGCTGTCAGATTTTTGTAGCACTGGAGTGTACCAGAGTATATACAGCTATATCATAACAGTCTGGGTGAGACTCTGAGGGGAGGTGGGTGGGTGCATGTGAATCTATGAAAGACACCAATACTGGAGAATCACAGATTACAGGTAAGTAACTATTGTTCTTCTCCAGTATTTGGGGTGTCTTTCATAGATTCACATGCCTGAATCCGAGTAGTTAGCAGTAATACAATATCTCGCTCTTATACGCCAAAACATAGTTATCATGCATAAAAAGAAAGCAATGCAACATCATAAGAAAGCGTAAAGAGTGCAAAGGAGGTGGGAGAGAACACCAGAGGCTCACCTTACTGAAACAGATTTCGCAGGACTGCTCTCCCCACCGAGGCATCGGTGTCGCTTGAAGAATCCAGACAGTAATGCCTCGTGAATGTGTGTCTGCTGGACCATGTTGCTGCTCTGCAAATATGCGGGAGAGGCACACCAGCAAACAACGCAGTTGAAGAGGAGACTGCTCTTGTAGAATGGGCTCTAGGTAAGGTCTGTAAGGGTTTACCTGCTTGTTGATGGCAGAGCCCTATCGTGGATGAGACCCACCTGGCGATAGTCTGTTTAGTAACAGCACAGCCTTGTCTTGGTCTGCCATATGCCACAAATAGCTGATCCGTCTTCCTGATGGCAGCTGTTCTTGAAAGACAAAATTTAAGGCATCTCTTAATGTCTAATGTGTGTAAAGTCCGCTCAGCTGGTGACTGCGGATTGGGAAAAAATGTCTTAAGTATCACAGGCTCATTGAGATGAAAATCCGATGGTACTTTGGGCATGTACTTCGGGTTGGTGCGTAGTATCACAGAGTCAGGTGTGAATTGCAAGAATGGTGGCTTAATGGTGAATGCTTGCATGTCACTCACTCGTCTGGCTGATGTTAGTGCCAGCAGTAATGCAACCTTCCAAGTGATGAACTTGAGATCGACCTTATGAATAGGCTCAAAGGGATGGCGAAGAAGCTGTGCTAGGACTATATTCAAATGCCAAGATGGAGGTGGCCGGCGTACAGGTGGAAACATACGAAATAAACCTTTAAAGAATTGTTGTATTATCCTTGAGGAGTATAGAGAAGTCTTACCGTCCTGACGGTATCGTGATATGGCGGCTAAGAACACTTTAAGTGTTGAGTGCGCCAAACCTGATTTAGCGAGCTGCAAAAAGAAGTGCAATATCGCTTCTGGCTCCGCAGTCATTGGATGCAAATTCATAGTTTGGCACCAAACACAGAAACGTTTCCACTTTAGTTTATAAGTTTTGTTTGTGGAAGGCGCCCTAGCATTGGCCAGGACTTCCTGACAGTCTTGTGGAATGTTCAAGTGCGCAAACTCGTGGTGTTGAGGAGCCAAGCCGATAATTTCAGAGATTGAGGGTCTGGATGAAACACCTTGCCTTCTTGGATTGTTAGAAGGTGTGGAATTCGGGGCAGTTGAATTGGCTCGCACTCTGATAGAAGGAGAAGCTGCGTGAACCAATATTGTCGTGGCCACCGTGGAGCAATCAGGATAATTCGACACGGTTGCTTTCTCATTTTCTTGATGACTTTGGGTATTAGCGGAATTGGCGGGAAGGCGTAGGCAAAGATCCGTTCCCAATTGAGTGATAGAGCGTCCCCGCAAGAGTCCCTGTGGGGAATCCAGCTCGCAAAGTGAGTACATTTCTTGTTCTGATAAGTTGCAAACAGGTCCAGATCGGGGAGACCCCACCTCTGGAAGATCCGATCCAGCGCTGGCTGATGCAGTTCCCATTTGTGAGTGCTGTTCTTGGATCTGCTCAGCGAATCTGCCAGTACATTGGCTACTCCCGGAACATGCACCGCTGACAAGTTGATGTCGTGATCCAGAGCCCAAGTCCAGATCTCTTGAGCCTGTTGAGACAACCGGGCTGATCTTGTGCCCCCCTGCTTGTTCAGGTAATGCATGCTCGTTGTGTTGTCTGTTCGAATCAACACTGTGGAGCCTTGTAGGATTGCCAGAAAGGATTTTAGGGCGAGGAAAATGGCTCGTAACTCCAGCAGATTGATGTGCCATTTCTTCTGTTGAGCGTCCCATTTGCCGCTGATCGTCATCCCTTGAAGGTGAGCGCCCCAACCTTCTAGGGAGGCATCCGTGGTTAATATGAATCTTGGGACTTCTGCGAGGAAGGCACAGCCGATTTGTAGGTTGCGTGCCTGACTCCACCACAGGATTGTGTCCTTCATTCGAGGCGTCAGTGTAATGAGATCCTCGAAGGACCCCGATATCTGCATCCATTGGTGACTGAGTTCCTCTTGTAATGGTCTCATCCTCAGACGACAGTTTGGAGTGAGAGGGATGCACGAAGAGATCATCCCTAGGAAAGATTTGAATCTCCGAACAGAAACGTACTCTTTTCTGAGGAGTGTGGTTGCCATCGTTCTGATCTTTTTCTGCCTTTCGTTTGAAATGAAGACCTGGGCGAGCTTGGAATCCAGCGTTGCTCCTAAGAAGGACTTTCTTTGAGATGCAATTAGATCTGATTTCTCGAAGTTCACTGAAAACCCCAGGCTTTGAAACAGGCAAAGGCATTTTTGGACATGGTCGTTTGCTGTGGCGTAGGAATTGGCCTTGATAAGGCAATCGTCCAGATAAGGGTATATTTGAACTCCCTGCAATCGTAGGTGCGCCGCTACGGGTGCTAGCATTTTCGTGAATACCCTCGGGGCTGAACGTAGTCCAAAGGGAAGCACCTTGAATTGGAAATCCCTGCCAGCCACTCTGAACCTTAGGAACTTCCTGTGTCTGGGGAAGATAGGGACGTGGAAGTAGGCATCCTGAAGGTCGAGTGTTCCCAAGTGGTCCCCTTCTGCCAAAAACTGTAGGATCTCCTGGAGTGTTAACATTCTGAACGTCAATTTTTTGATGAATTTGTTCAGGGCACGCAAATCGAGGATTGGGCGCCATTCCCCTGATTTTTTGCGTATCAAGAAAAAACGAGAGTAAAAACCTGTCCCTCTCTGGTGTCGAGGTACTCTCTCGATTGCCCCTTTTCGAATCATGGAATTGATTTGGATGAAGAGCTCCTTGAGATGTGCTGGGGGCGGCCCTTTTGGAGGAGAATTTGGAGGGGTTTTTACAAATTCTAAAATGTGTCCCTTGGATACCACATCCAGCACCCATTTGTCTGTAGTAATCTTGGACCATTTTGAGTAATGTTGGGATATTCTTCCTCCAATTCGTTTTTGGCGGGGACACTTTGGCGGCAGGAAGTGAACCTCACTTCTTGTTGGTGTTATCTCTTCCGCGATATGTTGCTTTTCCTCGGGGCTGTGTGTAAGAGTTACGTCTTTGGCCATAAGGCTGTTGCTTATATGGCTGGTACCTCTGCGTGTTTTGAGAAGTGGTGTAGTTGCGCTGTTGGTAATATCCTCCCCTATTGGAGAAATTTCCCCTTCCTCTTGCGCCACGAAAGGAAGATTTTCGAAACTGCAGAGTGCCCAAAGATCGTGCAGTTTCAGTATCCTTTTTGATGGCCTGCAAAGCCTCATCCACGTGCGAGCCGAATAGGAACTCGCCATCATAAGCCATATTTAAGACCTTGGACTGTACTTCATGTCTAAAGGATGTAGATTTCAACCATCCTTCTCTCCGAAGGACTGCGGCTCCTGCCAATTGTCTGAAGCCTGTAGCTGCTACATCCACTGCAGCGTCAATGATCTCTGACGACGCACACTCCCCTTCTTGTAAAATTTTGATAGCCTCAGACCGGTCCGGTTCAGGCAGTTTCTTAATATAAGGCGAAATGTCAGACCACATTTGCCTATCGTATCGGCCAAGAATCGCCATAGAATTAGCAACCCTTACTGTGGTTGCTGCAATCGTGGAAACTTTTTTGCCAATGGTATCGAGTCGTCTTCCGTCTCTGTCTGTAGGCGTGGAGATTTGAGATGATGGGTTTTTCGCCCTTTTTTGAGCTGCTTGTGCAATGACTGAGTCTGTCTTGGCCTGTCCAATCAGGCAAGCCGGTGAAGAAGCAGGCGCTCTGTATTTTTTATCCACTCGTGGCAAAACTGGAGGTAAAGAGTTTGGAGTGGCCATGATCTTTAGACCTTCTTTCCAAATAAACTCTATGATCGGTATCGACCAGCTCTGTCTTTGGGACAGATTTTTGAAATCATACAGGAAACAATCATCCTGTTTTGTCTCCATGGTAATGAGAAATCGTTTGGTAGCGTTATCCATAATCCTATGGAAATTTGCAATATCCACCGGTGGTGATTCAGCCTTCGGCTGTTCATCTGGAGCAGGGGAGTCAGCCTGATAATCCTCATACTCCGACGAATCCGAGTCATCCAATTCTCCTTCTTCCTGAGCCTCCTCTTCAGAATTGTCATCCACCGGTTGATTAGATGGTACCGGCATGGATGGGGCATGTATCGATTCTTCCATGTTAGGAGGGACTGAATGCGGAGTTCCTCTAGGCGGGGGGGAAGTGATGTGTGATTCGCCCGATTCCGAGGGTGGAAAACGTTGATAGTAATCATCCAACATGGACATTAAATTTCTAAATAATTCCATGGGCATTTGTGTCCCTGATGGGGGTGCAGGATCCAACCCTGTGTGTTGCGTCACCTGCTCCTCTTCCTCCTGTTCCTTAACGTGTATGAGCAAGTCAGATGGACTCGTAGCTGCCGGAAATAAGTCTCCACCAGAGTCGTCGTCGGAATCCAAGAGCCTGTCTGGCATCGTGAGTGGTGACATACATGCAGACTGTGATGGGCGTTGTAGAATCGCCGCAGTGGTGGCTGGAGAAGGCAACGATATGGGGTTGCTCTTTGCAGACCATACTTGAAGATCTGTGCAAGTTGACAGCTTTGGCGTCATTGGATTCCCTTGGGCCACCGAGAAGTCCTGTGGCATTGACTTTGCTGTGAGGGACGAACTCGCCGTCGTCGACGACTGTGGCTGGAGAGGTCTCGTCGACGATCCATTTTTCGATGTCGACGACGTCGTCGTCGTCGTCGACGGAACACCTTTCGTCGTCGACGGAACATTTTTCTTCGTCGACGGGGCCGTCGACGGGGCCGTCGACGGCGTTATCTTCTTCGTCGACGAGGCCGTCGTCGACGACTTCGTCGACGGGGCCGTCGACGGTGTCTTCTTCGTCGACGGTTGGATCGTCGACGGAGTCTTCCTCGTCGACGATGAGTCCGTCGACGGGTGCTTCGTCGACGGGGAAGCCGTCGACGGCAAGGCTTTCTTCGTCGACGGTAGTGACGTCGTCGACGGGAAGGGATTTTTCGACGCTGAGGAGGGCTTCGTCGACGGAGGCTCGTCGACGGTAGGTGAAACTTTCTTCGTCGACGAGATGGGACGAATTTGAACATGCACATAAGTAGGTGAGGACACTGAGGACACCACCAAAGAGGGTTTTGGTGAGGAATAGGTCACAGTAGAAGTCACTGTAGTGGCAGTCTGACAGGAAACCGGCAGAGAAGCTGCTGCCTTGGTTGTAGGCCTCTGAGGTGACAATAAAGGGACAGTCTTTTTAATGACAGGCTGTTTGACAGATTTTTGACAGGCTTTCTTCACTTTAGAAGTCGAAGGTTCCTCAGCAGCGAGCGTGTGCTGGGCCTGTTTCGCCACCTTAGCCTTAGGGGTAGTTACTGTACCCTCAGCTATTCTCTTCCTAGATCCCATAGAAGACATAGAGGCCAAACTTCCTACCTCAGAGAGTGGCAAGTCCTTGTCCTTATTCCGTTGTATCCATAGTAGGAGGCGACCCTCTCTGTCCCTGAGGGTTTTTGTTGGAAAAGTGCGACAAATCTTGCACTCCTTAGCCTGATGGTCTGGATACAAGCAGTATATGCAGAGAGAATGAGGGTCTTCCTTGAAGAGCCTTGCCTTGCCACAAGAGTCACAAGCCCTGAAAAGGGACTTAGATGTGGACATGTTGGAAAGAAAGAAACTTTCAAACTTTCAAGTAGAAGAATAAACTGAGCAGAGCTCAGAGAGACTCCCTATCACACGACGTGCAGTAAAAAATCTGACAGCCTGGGTCTCTGGGGAGAATACCTAGGTGGGAGCTGTGGCCTGATTGGCTGCAGTTTGGTCTAACATAATGACTTGGATGGTCACTAATGTGGAAGTTTTTTCATTGGTAGCTGAGGCTACTTCACTTCCTGGTTTATTGTAACTGTTATTTGCTATGTACAAATGGCTTATTACTGCTTTTTTATATACCGTGGGACTCCTACTCCGACGACGGGGAATGATTCAGGCATGTGAATCTATGAAAGACACCCCAAATACTGGAGAAGGACAATTCTGGGGAACAGGACTTGAGAAGATATGCTTATGGACAGTAATGCAGAAGTGACAATAGTTTGTGAGACTCCCAAAGAGCATCTGTTGATTACTAAAACTAAAGAATACATACATGATGAGACACTTTATGGACACAAAAACCCTACAGATAGGTTTATGACGGAGGGATGCAAGTTGCGGGTGATATAGTGCGCAAAATGAAAGCTATATTCTGGTCGAATTTGTCCCCCAGATGCTTAAGATGCTTATGATATCATCATCGAAGAGATGGCCTCCAGTCTTCTTAAGGGACGCACCTCGAGGTGAGGAGGTAATAAGGCACGCATTTTCTTTCTTAGCACCTGAAGGACTAAGGGAAAAATATGCACATGAATGGGCATTGTATAGAAACCAAGCAGGGTAGGACAATTAATCTGTTCCATATGTGATTTCCTTATGGAGTGCACCCAAATACGGGCTCAATATCCTCCAAAACCAGAAGCTAGAGAGACTATATAAGCTATATTAAATCAGCTATAATATCAATGTATAATAGTGCCTTGCCATTTCACTATGAATACTCCTCTTTTTTTAGTGTTAAAATCTAATTATTCAAACAGAATAGCTTTAAATTAAAGACATTTGAATGCATATTCACACATATATGCTGTACAGAATTCCCACACTACTGGAATAATGACCAACTTAGTTAGGAGAAATATAAAATGACATTAGATATATCTAATGGATTCTTTCGCCAAAATATAGCACCTGAATCGCATTATCTAACCGCTTTTTCATTTGGCAGTTTTCAGTACACTTATTATACAAGATTGCCCGGGAGTATAAAAACAGTCCAGGGTTCTTTAAGGCAAGGATTACAGAGATTTTGCAAGAAGATCCTGAGGTGCAATATTATATTGATGACATCTATATTGCAGGCGATAGCGTCACCAAATGCCTGGTTAGTTCAACAGGATAGTGACACTTTTAGCCCGTAATAGGTATAAAAATATTTTAACAAATCTAAAATTGCATGTCTTAATGTATTATTTCTTAGATCTGAGTAATCCAGTGCTGGTAAAAGGTGGCACCTCACTTCCAGCAGAAGTGTGCAATCTCCAAACACATTCAAGAAGTTACAGGCACATATGGGGTTTCTTAACTTCAGCAGATTACTTGTGACAGTAAACTGAGTAAGTTAAGTCTTTGTTTGAATTAATTATACCAATGATTTCTGAAAATAGCTGGACGAAAAAATACACAGCTATCTCACTTGGAATGTAGGCAGACATGTTGGAGACTAAATATGTACAGACACAGGACAAAACATAGAAATTAGGATTGCTCCTGGCACCTAAGGCTACTCATATGTAGTATTTAATGAGGGCTAGACATCACATCTGTATTCCTCTACTGAAGAACAATTTACTGCTACAGAGAACCTTCTAGCTGCAATATAGACAGCAACACTGACACAGCACGCTATAGACCAAGTAAACAAATTATTATTGTTCCCCCCACATCTACAGCGAAAGCCGCAACAAATGCTAATGTTCCCAAAGCACGTGCTCTAAACCTTCATTGGGTGCAGTGGGCAACTTCTTTAAATCCTGATGTAAAATTTGAATATGACCCTACACTTTGTACTAAGGAATTCTTGCAATGCACACACAATAGTCCACAAACTCTGAATGTGTTACCCATACAAGATTATACGTAAGTTCTACATGGATGGCTTTGCACAGCCTGTGGATGGCAAAACAAAAACAAAAAACTATTCCGTGGCTTGTGCTGCAGTGCAGGGAATTTCTACGGATGGTGACTTCATGGCGCTATGCACACACACTGAATTTCTGAGGGATTCCACTGCATAGCTAGCAGAAGTACATACTATGTTAGTTGTGCTCCAAAAAAGTGATTTGTCAGTCCCTACACTTATTGTCAGACTCAGCATTTGGTGTATAAGGCTATAGAGCAGATATACAAATCAAATCAAAAAAGTCTTTATTTCGATTTTTTCAATCATAAAAGACGATTACAACCTTGAAAATTTTCAGTAATTTTTACAATTTAACATTTTTTAAATTACCCTTCATTGACAGCTAGTAAAATCCACAGTTCATCACTTCGTCTCTCGATTAACAATTATTGGCCAACCAACGAACATAAAATCCATAGATTACAATCATTAAATAAGTTATGTTAAAAAGAAGACATAAATATTTTAAAAATTTTCAAAATTCATCACTAGGTACATTACTCACTAGATACATTTTACAGTTTCAAGTGTCATTAGGCCAAAATTACTGTAGGCTCATTTTACGGGCCCGAATTATCCACATCCAGTGGAGAAATTTAGCTATGGCTATAACTACGGCTTGGGAGTTGTCAGTACGTAGAATCCTGACTGCCTCACAACCCGTTTTAAGACCTAACTGGACACAAATAGGTTTTAACCAAGATCTCCTAGGAACCTTATATTCTGGACAGGGAAAGAGAACATGCCCAATGACTTCCCGCTGATCAGGACAAAAGGGACAGGCCGATCCTTGTCCCCCTCGCCATTTTGCGGTAAGAGCATTTAATGGTAGTGTCCCCACCCTAAGCTGATGATATTTCTTCCTGTACCCTGGGATGGTAATCCAATCCCAATATGCCTCTATGGCCGGAGAATGCTTAAGTTCTAGGAAATCTGCCGTAAAAGATGGTTCAGTACAGCGGACAAATCTCTTTACCTCAAGCATGTTCCAGTACATGTCTCGAAATGTTTTTCTAGGTGGAAAGAGAGTCCCTACTGGGTCATCTCACAATGGAGATAATCCCATAGCCTTGTATATCGCCTTTACCTCCCTCATCCATAATATTTTGTGAGCCTTATCAAAGTCTCTTACCTCAAGGAAGGCCCGTGCATACTGGGAGAGTTCTGGAGTAACCCATAATCTCCTCCAGTAGGCAGCCGATCTATATCTGGCCATATCCTCGAGGCTATGAGACCCTAGGTCGTAATGGAGAGGGATCAGTGGAGTGGAAGCCGGTAAGCCCGTGATGTTGCGCAAAAATTTATTTTGTGCAACCGTCAGCCTTTTCAAATTGCTGAGCCCCCACAGTTCCGCCCCATAGGGAACTGCTGCTCCAACTTTAGCGTCATAAATCTTTAGAACCGGGGTAATTGGCCTAGTATGAGATAAGTAAAATTCCTTAGTGAGTGCTCCTGTCAATTGTGCGTGTTTCTTGACCAGCTGGTTGGTGTGCTGTTTCCAATCTAATTTGGATGATAAGGTTATGCCCAGATAATTAAATACTTGGGTCAGCTCCAGTTGAACCCCATCCATAACCATCTTCCCTCTGACGAATTTATTTTTATGTAGGACCATGTACTTTGTCTTAGATGTATTAATGACAAGACCATGGTCTTTGCAAAAAGCTTCAAAGACTCCAACCGCCTTTTGGAGGCCCTGCTGTGTCTTCTAAATTAATAGCGTATCGTCTGCAAACATCAACAGGGGGATCGGCTTGCCATCCAGCTTGGGGGCATCGGTTGGTTGCTGTTCAAAATAGCCGATCACCCTGTTGATGTATAGTGAGAAGAGTGTAGGGGCAAGTACACACCCTTGGCGAACCCCCCTGGCGATAGGGAATTTATCCGTTACACTTCCCTGCTGGTTCCAGCAGACCCGGGCATAATTATTTTCATGCAGTCTAATTAAAAGTGACAAAATATCAAGGGGGATGCCCTGCTCTTGTAAGGCTGCCCACAGCTTAGTACAAGGCACCAAATCAAACGCTGATTTAAGATCAACGAAAACTGCAAAAAGCATACCCCCCCTAGTAACACTACACGCCAATATAATAAAACAAATCTAAAAACGTGGTCAATGGTACTGGTGTGACTACGAAACCCTGCCTGTAGAGGCGACAGAATATCCTTTTCCTCTATCCAGCCCTGAATACGCTGCAGTAAGAGCCTTGCCACTACCTTTTGTATGCAAGCAATCAAGCTAATTGGCCTGTAATTTCCTGGGTCCGAGCACTCCCCCTTTTTAAAAATTGGAATAATCTCGGCACCCTTCCAGGACTCAGGTATTGGTGAGCCCATCGCAATGCCATTAGATAGCAGATGGATATAAGAGGCCCAAAGGTCCTTATCATGCATAAAAAGGTCTGCTGGAACGGAGTCCAGGCCTGGTGCCCTAGCTTTAGGGATATTGTTCAAAGTTTTAGTGATATCAGCTTTGGTAAAGGAAAGGTAATTTGTGCCCTCAATTGTTTTTAGAAGAGCCTCGCTCTCTTCTCCCTCCTCGTCCACAGCGGCAAACTGGGACGCATAGTGAGAGACCCAAGCGTTTGGTGAAACATAATTGATAGGTTCACCCCTTTTAATCCCCCTACCCCATTTGACCATATCCCAAAAGGAGCACATAGATCTTTCTTTACTAGCACTCAGGAGCTCCCTCCAGTATTCATTGTCCTAGTCACTTTTGGCCTTAAGTTGTGTTTTTTTGTACGTGACTCGGGCGGTCTTGATCTTAACTATATCTTTGGTTTTTACTGCATCTGATAGGGCCCTGTATGCAACCCTACAGGATTTGCCATACCATTGATCCTCCTTTCTCGCTGGCCTACTCTGTTTTTTGGTCACCTTTTTGACGAAGAAAGATCTTAACTGATTAAAAAAACTGTTGTGAATCCGACTAGCATTTGACACGATTGCCTCCACAGTGGAATTGTTCCTTAATTCCACTATAGCCTGAAGAGTCAGATCCCTCATGGCAGCAACACCCTCTTCATTCATTACACAGTTTGCCCATCTGATTCGTCTATGGTTATTTGAGAGGGCTATCTCCACACAATCCCCCAGGCCCTCGCGTTTTAGTAGATCAAATAACCTGAATGACATGATTAATGGGTTATGATCACTCTCTACCCGTTCCTCTATCCGCATGTCATCGATAATAGACCAGTTCTCCTTATTTGTAAGGATATAATCTATGCGGCTATGAGATATACCGTTGTTAAAAGTAGAGGCACCATGTTTTCGGAACCCATTCTTCCATTAGTGGCACGTAGGGCATGCTCCACGCAAAGGACTTTGAGTTGCAGTGCCGCCTCTGGCCATTTTTTAATAGGTGGTATTGTCAGCTGAGGGATCTTCCAAATGTAGTCCTCTTCCACTGTAAGATCCATGTCATACTGTCTAGGGGTTCAAAACAGCAATTAAAATCTCCTGCCACAATGATGTTACCTTTGAGCGATATCGCTCAAGGAGAATATCTAACTGATCAACTGCTTCGGTGGGTTTACCACCTGGGAGCCCCCTGGAATAAATATTAAAGACAAGGAGGTCCTTAAAGTCTGAGCTTTTGAGTTTGATTAGCAAAATATCTGGGCTATTTGTGACCAGCTGAGTAACGGAATATCTACTGTCCTGCTTAACCCATGTCAGCAAGCCTCCCTTCGGTCTTCCCCGTAAGCTAGGGATGGCAGAAGTGTAAAAGTTTAGATATCCTTGCAGAAATTCCGGAGTTACCTGCCATGTTTCCTGAAGGAGGATTATATCCTTATTATCCAGAAAGGCTAGCCAGTCCAGAGATGTTACCTTACTTCTCAGCCCTGCCACATTCCATGACACCAGAGTTGATAGGGCAAGAGAATTCGTACTTTCAAATTCGGTGTGGGGGTCAACGCTAACCATGCCCTCTTTGGGTAGTAAACCACCGCATAGACTAGTATCTAATGCCTCCTGATTTAAATCAATTTTGTTTTGTGCTGTGTTGTCAACCATACAATCAAGTGGTTGATTAAGGCCATTTGTCCCTTCCAGATCCACTGAGATATTACATTTACCCATTGTGTTGGTCCGGGGCGTGCAGATGTCACTTGTAAGGGCAGCACTCTGAGCTATAGTGTCATACATTTCACAGACCTCAGATACTCTAATACACGCCGTATTACGATCCCTCAAGAGTCAGTCGCAGTCGTTTAGGCCTGACAGGATCCCAAACCTATTTCCTAGGCTAATCCCCCATTCATTAGCTGGAGCGCTTCTAGCCGACGTAATCTCCCCTGCTAACTGCTGTTTCCCTCCAGGGGCCATCTGCATGTTACCTGACAGCCAGTGCAGCGCCTTACTAGAGAGAGATGTTGGGGATTCTGGCTGCCCAGGTACCAAAGGTGGGACGTTTGCCAGTACCAACACCAAAGGTGAAGCTTCTACTATAAATTGGGGAGAGTCTGTCTCTTGACAAAATACAGGTGGTACGGTTGATGTTGGTAAAACCTCCTCTCTTACTACTGGGTGATTATCTACATTTGCTGGTGCCTGACCAGAAGGGATGATTGCTGTCGTACTCCTCTCAGCCTCTACCACACTCACACCATTCTCCCCAGATATACCTGCTAGATTTGAAACCAGAGTTGCTATGTTACCAACCTCCCCCTTTACCTTATTCTGAATCCCACCCAATTTTTGCACCTCAGCAGTGAGCTTAACAATTTTGGCTACCATTGGTTTGATAATAGCTTTGATTTTGCACTCAATCATATCTGCTATCCTAAGTAATAGCTCATCATCCATAATATGCTTTGCGCTATCCTCCCCGGCATCCATATTCTTATCCTTAGTTTTCCGTAGTGGTGAGGCCCTTTTCCTTCTTAACCCTGAGCGTAGCCCGCCACGCTTGGGTTGGGTCTTTTTACATGTTCTAGCTGACCTAGTTTCCTCTCTGCAGAGGAAAGATCATCTTCTATGACATGGACATGTATCTCAGTATCAGAATCAGCATCACTTTCAGGGTCAATTTCTAAGTCAACCGCTGGGAGTGCGCTTTGATCATACTTGCCACTGGCATGAAGATCGGTTTCAGGAGCATCACTGCCAGCAGCCTGTAAGGATGTATCAACCATGAAGGATGATGGAGATGGACTCAAAGGAGGGAGAACTGGGGATTGACTTAGTCCTAATGACTGTCGCCTTTCGCTATTGATTTTCGTTACCACTTGGACCATGTAATTATCCATCGTGTTGGACGTGGTTGGAGCTAGTTTTTTCGGCATGCTACACAATTGCAGGTTAGCGCTCAAAAGAATATTGGAAGTTTATAGCCCAGAATAAGCAGTACTCAAACTAGAAAAAGGGAGGACACAACAACAATCCTCTATAAGATTTAGGCAAAATAGTCTTACTGCAAGAAGATGCCTCGAACTTAATATGGGCAGAGTGGTCGGCCCAGTCCAGTCGCGGCCAGTCTCGGACTGTCTAAGACTGTCCGCCCTTTGTCCGGGCTTCGTCCGGCACGTCCCGCGCGCGTCCTCGCGGGACGAGGGACCTGGCTCTGCTTTAAGCACCTCCTGGCGCGCTCAGCAGCGGCGGCGTCGGTGCGCCCCAAGGGATCCTGGGGATTGTGGTCCTTGTGTCAGACCGGCGGAGCCAAGCCCGGCCGGTCGCTCGCGGTGATTGTAGGCGGAGCCAAGCCCGGCCGTGCAACAGAGAAGCAAGAATTCAGCAGTGAGCCCCGGCAGCAAAAGAGTGATTGTCAAAGGACTCAGCACCTGGCTCTGCTTTAAGCGCCTCCTGGCGCGCTCAGCAGTGGCGTCGTCGTTGCGCCCCAAGGGATCCTGGGGATTGTGGTCCTTGTGTCAGACCGGCGGAGCCAAGCCCGGCCAGTCGCTCGCGGTGATTGTAGGCGGAGCCAAGCCCGGCCGTGCAACAGAGAAGCAAGAATTCAGCAGTGAGCCCCGGCAGCAAAAGAGTGATTGTCAAAGGACTCAGCACCTAGCTCTGCTTTAAGCGCCTCCTGGCGCCCTCGTTGCGCCACAAGGGATCCTGGGGATTGTGGTCCTTGTGTCAGACCGGCAGAGCCAAGCCCGGCCGGTCGCTCGCAGTGATTGTAGGCGGAGCCAAGCCCGGCCGTGCAACAGAGAAGCAAGAATTCAGCAGTGAGCCCCGGCAGCAAAAGAGTGATTGTCAAAGGACTCAGCACCTGGCTCTGCTTTAAGCGCCTCCTGGCGCGCTCAGCAGCGGCGGTGTCGTTGCGCCCCAAGGGATCCTGGGGATTGTGGTCCTTGTGTCAGACCGGCGGAGCCAAGCCCGGACTGTCGCTCGCGGTGATTGTAGGCGGAGCCAAGCCCGGCCGTGCAACAGAGAAGCAAGAATTCAGCAGTGAGCCCCGGCAGCAAAAGAGTGATTGTCAAAGGACTCAGCACCTGGCTCTGCTTTAAGCGCCTCCTGGCGCGCTCAGCAGCGGCGGCGTCGTTGCGCCCCAAGGGATCCTGGGGATTGTGGTCCTTGTGTCAGACCGGCGGAGCCAAGCCCGGACGGTCGCTCGCAGTGATTGTAGGCGGAGCCAAGCCCGGCCGTGCAACAGAGAAGCAAGAATTCAGCAGTGAGCCCCGGCAGCAAAAGAGTGATTGTCAAAGGACTCAGCACCTGGCTCTGCTTTAAGCGCCTCCTGGCGCGCTCAGCAGCGGCGTCGTCATTGCGCCCCAAGGGATCCTGGGATTGTGGTCCTTGTGTCAGACCGGCGGAGCCAAGCCCGGCCGGTCGCTCGCGGTGATTGTAGGCGGAGCCAAGCCCGGCCGTGCAACAGAGAAGCAAGAATTCAGCAGTGAGCCCCGGCAGCAAAAGAGTGATTGTCAAAGGACTCAGCACCTGGCTCTGCTTTAAGCGCCTCCTGGCGCACTCAGCAGCGGCGGCGTCGTTGTGCTCCAAGGGATCCTGGGGATTGTGGTCCTTGTGTCAGCCCGGCGGAGCCAAGCCCGGCCGGTCGCTCGCGGTGATTGTAGGCGGAGCCAAGCCCGGCCGTGCAACAGAGAAGCAAGAATTCAGCAGTGAGCCCCGGCAGCAAAAGATTGATTGTCAAAGGACTCAGCACCTGGCTCTGCTTTAAGCGCCTCCTGGCGCGCTCAGCAGCGGCGGCGGCGTTGCGCCCCAAGGGATCCTGGGATTGTGGTCCTTGTGTCAGACCGGCGGAGCCAAGCCCGGCCGGTCGCTCGCAGTGATTGTAGGCGGAGCCAAGCCCGGCCGTGCAACAGAGAAGCAAGAATTCAGCAGTGAGCCCAGGCAGCAAAAGAGTGATTGTCAAAGGACTCAGCACCTGGCTCTGCTTTAAGCGCCTCCTGGCGCGCTCAGCAGCGGCGTCGGCGTTGTGCCCCAAGGGATCCTGGGGATTGTGGTCCTTGTGTCAGACCGGCGGAGCCAAGCCCGGCCGGTCGCTCGCGGTGATTGTAGGCGGAGCCAAGCCCGGCCGTGCAACAGAGAAGCAAGAATTCAGCAGTGAGCCCCGGCAGCAAAAGAGTGATTGTCAAAGGACTCAGCACCTGGCTCTGCTTTAAGCGCCTCCTGGCGCGCTCAGCAGCGGCGGCGTCGCTGCGCCCCAAGGGATCCTGGGGATTGTGGTCCTTGTGTCAGACCGGCGGAGCCAAGCCCGGCCGGTCGCTCGCGGTGATTGTAGGCGGAGCCAAGCCCGGACGTGCAACAGAGAAGCAAGAATTCAGCAGTGAGCCCCGGCAGCAAAAGAGTGATTGTCCAGTATAGACACTGTCAGTTCTGCCTAGAATTGAACAACGTATTACAACAAGTTAATGGTATAATTAAACTAGCATTGACCACTAGGGTTTTGGATGCAGAATTGACCTGGCTACACAGCATTTATTAGATTCAGAGAGCACTAAATATTATGCTTAGAGGAGTTTTAGGTGGTCACACCCTATACAAATTTCTGTTCAAAATACCAATGTATGTGCCTGAGCTTAATGTCCCTGGAGAGGTAGCAGAGTTGAAAACACCTGCTGCTTTCTCCCGCTTCAATTTGTTGCAGACTATTCAAGAAACTAGAACTAGTTAATCCCAGGTGCAGAATTCTGACTCTGCCACCAACAAAGGTAAACTTAGTTAAGCTGCTGATGAGTTGCTCCCCAAACTGGAGAGCTAATTCAGGACATTATTACTGACAAGCAAGTTTTAGGACTGTCTTACCAACCACTTCTTCTAGTTCTTGTGCTAAAAGGCACTTGGACAGCAATCCTGCTGCCACTTCCTGGTACATAGAAGAACAAGAATGTGCCAATCAATCACATTAAATAACACTATGTGCCCAATTCTGTTCAGCATACTTTAATTGACACCAAGATGCTAACTGTGTAGTTAACACATCCTCTCTGTACTCTAAAGGAACTACCCCAAGAGCACAGCCATGCTGAAATCTTCCACCCAATTGCACAGATTGATAATACTGCTGTAACTCCAGTTTCACACCTTGTGCGAGTCTCAACAAGCAACCTGTTGCTGCAATAAAGACAATTGCTACCACAGCAGCGATGGTTTGTTATGAACCACCATCAGAATCTACATCAATTCAAATGATACCACTGCAAGAAATTATGTGAATGAATCTAGTACGGAATTTGAAAGAAGAGAATTTATCGTCCTTTCTCCAGTCAATCCACTCTACATATGGTTTTCTTTTTACTGTTGTTTCCACTAACACCATCAACAGCTTCATACTGGGCTTTACAAACCTTTAAAACTAATTAGGTGCTCTGGTAGCTCATAAACAAATTTGCTGTGTTTAGGCAATATAATCTGACCGCAAGATGGATTGGAGAAAAAAGGAAAAATTGTACACTGTTTTAGCAAAAGAAGATAGAGATAGAACCTCATAGTTTGCAGCAGAAAACGATCATATTATATGGCATTCATATGATGTAATCTCCTTGCCAATTACTGCTCTCAAAAACATACATCCTTAAGCTGGAATGCAAACATACACAATGCTTTTCTTTATCATGCCTGGAAATTCTCTCTTGAATTCCACTGTTAGACTAAAGACATTTCAACATTAATAAGCACATCTGCCTACACCAATCCACCAAGACACTCCATTGGGATGCTATCACTCTACAAGGGACGTGCAACCATTTAAAGCCTGGCCTTGTTTGTAAACTACTTGCAGCACCTTTTCCATGTATTCCCTCTTATCATATACTCCTAGGGAACAGTTATCTAATTAGAACAACTATAAGTTGCTGTGGGGGTTGACTCCTGGTTGCTTTTTCGTGTTAACTGCTAAACAAAACTGTACAGTGTTGTGGTATTACATTTTACCCTCCTCCACAGAAGGTATTTGAAAGTATCTTCTGACCACAAATAAACATGATAAATACGTACATTGATACGTTAAATAAGCCTGTTGAAATTCTGACATGGAAAGAGGTGTCTCTGCGGCAGAAACCTTTGCCATTCGTCTCAGTCCAGGAAAAGTGAATCAGAATTAGGAAGAATTATTACTTGGCTACAAAATCCCAGCAGCAGATTCCCAGTTTGTGTAAGCTTGAAATTAACTTAGTGTGCGAAAACCTTTGTCAACATGGGGAAGATATCTCTAAATGGCAGTTTTTATACGTATATTCCTGCAGATCAAACCTTCTGCAATGGTAACCAGTGATGTCCATGTGTTTTTTTAACCTAATTATGCATTTCTATGTACTCAATCTGGAAGGAAGTAAGTACCGCACATTAAGAGACACAGTGCAATTAAAGATGCCCTAAAATATTGGAAAAGGTGCTGCAACTTAATATAGAATTTCCCTGACGACTCACAGAGTGCATAGTTGTAATACTTTTGGACTTCCAGTTGAATGCTTGACAACCTTGTAGAGATTAGTACAATTTGTTGGTACAATATTATGATAAAGTAAGTGGTTAATTGTTAGACAGTTAAAACGAGGAAAACAGCCTAGGTTGGAAAAATCAGAAAACGAGGTATAATATAAATTGTTAGGTTTAGAGGGTGGGCAGAATCTGCTGAGTCTGATTCAGCAGAATCCTGAGCAATTACATTAAAATTCTTCCATATTCTGCGGAATTCCCAGGCGGGATATATTGGGCATGTGGCACTATTTTCTTGAGATTCAAGGATGCATGTTGCCTAAGAAAATAGCACAGACAAATACCACTCAGCGCCCTTGCATACTCTGCAGTGATTAAAACTTTTCATAACTGAGGAGTATGCAAGGAAGAAGAGTGGTATGCAGTGGTTTCTAATCTTTAGAAACCACGGCATATCACTCGGCGCTAGCCTCTTACATATTCTGCAGTGATTCAAACTTGAATCACTGCAGAGCATGCAAGGGTGAAAAGTGCATACATTTTTTTTGGTTGAAACTTTTTATTGATTTACAACAAGAACCGGATGCCGGCACAAGCAGTACAAAGTTACTATAGGACTTTTCCCCCTCCAATACTAACATCGTCCTTGTAACATCCACGTATAAACAAAATGAGAATCATTACAGGCTTTACATCCATACCACATCTGATCCTTCAAAAGAGACAATTCTACCCAAAGAGCCCCAAACTATGGGGCCGATTATGATGGCGGACGGACCTGAGTCCGTCCGCCACCATAGAGAAGGAGGGACCGTCCGCAGGGGCAGCGGCGGTCCCTCTGTGCAAATTAGGATGTGACCGCCACCCTGGCGGTCACATCCTGTATTTTTATCATTGCGGCGGGTGCTGCTTGAAGCAGCACCCGCCGCAATGATAAAAAAGTAAGTTGTGCATTTGCATGCACAAATCGGCAGGCACCTCGCGGTGCCTGCCGCTTTGTGCAGGCAAATGCAGGGGGGTACCATAGGTACCCCCCATGTGCACCCCTCAGCCCCCCTTCACCCCTGGGGGCCCGCAACGGGCCCCCAAACACAAATCTGTATGCCTTTACACGGCGGAAATGCCGCCGTGTAAAGGCATCTTTCCGCAGTCATCCTAATATGGCTGGCGGTGTCTGATAGACACCGCCAGACATGTTAATGCTTTTCCGCCGCGGGCGGAATCCGTGTGCGGCGGAAATGCGGCGGACAGATAGTAAGACCCACCAGCCATCCTAATATGGCGGTGGGTCTTGCAAGGCTTCCCGGCGGATTTCCCGCATCCTCCGGGCCGGCGGTGGCTTCCGCCGGCCCGGTGGATGCGGGAAATCCGCTATCGTAATCGGCCCCATAGTGTGATAGGTAGCATGAGCTAGGAAAACGGCAAAGACAATACATCTGTCAACTTGGCCATCAATGTTCGTCTGTCCCTCTGAAGCCCCAAATGCAAATGTCCCCCCTATATTTGTTCCATCTTCCCCATTTTTGATCCCATTTCCTGGGGCAACCCCGATTCTTAAACACTGACTTCTCGGCAATCATTGCGGTGTCCATATCTTTTGACCAATCAGGTAGGAGCAGGACTGCCTCCACCCCCCATTTTTGCGCTATATTTCGTTTTGCAATGACAAAGCCCATCGAGGCCCAAGTCTGATCGGCGTGGGATAAGTCAGTCGCCCCCCAAATATTAAGCAGACATAGTTGGGGCGATAGCTCCATGGACTTGCACTCGCCCTCGCTAGCTGGCGGGCAATCTTTCCCCAGGATCCCTGAATTCGAGGGCATTCCCACAATATGTGATAGAAGGTACCCACTTGATTGCAATGACGGAGGCAGAGTCGGTCAGGTTGTCTACCTATTTTGAACAATAGTGTGACATCGAAATAGACCCGGTGAAGTATCTTGAACTGGAGGAGCCGCATGGGCATGGGAATAGCAACTTTGCGAGGGGAGGCCAGTGCGTCCAAAGTGCATACTTTTTATTCCACTGGCGGAGAAGTGGAATTTTAATTTATCAAGTACTTCTGTGTTATAAGAGTAACGTAGAATTCACAAAATTCCCCTGATTCCGCTGGTGAAATTGAAAATTTCACCCAGGCCTAGTTTTATGCAGTGACAAACTATAAGGACTCAATTAAGAAAGTTAAAATAGAGAGCTACAATGAGAAATGGCACTCAGAATAAAGAATCGTATTTTTAGGGGAAAGGGATGGACACCAATCTTCATTCCAAAATGTAACCAAGTCTGTCCAATACTCGTCACGGGATGCGTGCTGAACTGGGTTCAGTGCCTTGCCCTGGTAGCACTTGAAGTCTATGCCGAACTGTAGGGGGCAGCACTTCTGCCCCACGCCCAGTCGCACAGCTATTGTGGTGGAACTACCACATTGCTCCACATTTATAATCCATTTGACTCCATTTAGTCCATGTACTCCTCAATATGTTCAACTTTAGCTTACAGTCACATTAACTTCACACGTTGGGCTGTCATGCCATTTTCTAAGGTTTCTCATGCTCAAGATGTGCCCATGCGGACCTCTTGTCAAGAACACGAACTGACGCATGATCGTCCAAAAGCAGTGTTTATTTAAAAACCCAATGCCTTTTTTTTAATGCAGACGGCCTGGTGAAAATGGATGTTACACAAACTGAGTTGCAGAAATAGATATCTGTATTTTATGAGTATTGCAAACTCAATAAGTTGACATTGAATATAATAAAACAAAAATGTTGCTTTTCAGTCACAAAGCAACGCCATTTAAGTGGTACATTGGCAAAGCAAAGGTGGATGATCCAACTTCATACAGATACTTGGCTAAGATCTTTCAGTTGGCACTTTTTAAAATAGCTCTTTATTGGCATTTCAACTAGGTAAACACTCAACATTTTACAAATATCTAATCATCAGATAAGAGGTGTGATCGAGTCATAGCCATCTGGATATAATACATTCGAGTAGACAGATAGATGTACAGCGTTTAAGCTATAAATTACAATAACAATTGTGTAACACACCAATAAACTCAAAAACATAACATCTTAGTACTCGCCATTACCGTTGCACATCCGGTTTCAGAGAAACCTCAGCTCCTAATGTAATTAATTGAATACATTCCGATTGCAGTATGTGTCCATGTAAGACACCTGCATCACTTCCCTTGCAGCATTAATGAGGCTAGGAGCTCTCAAGGATAAGGCAGTTTTCCCTGCCCACCGTTATGAGCGGAGTTATTTAATAGTGATTTGTGTTCTACCTTAAGCACTGCGCGATAAGTTGCCAGTGACACAAGTATTCGCTATCCCCTATGCCATATTGTGTCTTGCGTCTCTTTTTAATGGCTCCATTCCAGTAGTCATCGTCCCCAAGCCTACTTGTTTATGGAGGCGAGTCATGACATTTATTTCCACTGTGCACCATTTTGATCAACTCTTTGAGCCATTTCGAGACCAGTGGGGACGTGGTGGCCTTCCAGTTCATCAATATGTTATACTTGCCCAAAAGCAGGGCCAGGTCTAGGAATCTAGATGTGTGTTTGGCTTTTTTAGGTCTTGTGAATCTGCCCAGTAAGCACTCTACCATCGTCATAGGCAAATGTCTCCCCGTCAGGTCCGAAAAAAAGTCTACTAAGACATTCCAGTAATATTGCCTCTAGGGCCAGTCCCTGACCATGTGAAAGAAGTTCACTTTTATTGTGTGGCATCTAGAGGATTCTGACGGAAGCCCTGGGTACATTTTGGCACAGGACAAGTAGGTTCAGAGGAGATAACTGAGTTGGGCATATTTAAAAGGGGTTCCTATTCATCCTTGGTGTATTCCAGTATTTTACTTCATTCCCTGGCAGAAATGTCTTCTCATTCAAAAGACACTTAATGGATTCTTTAAAAACATTGGGTTCTGTCAGTCTTAAGAAATTTACAGATAGTTTTGGGGCCCACCATAAAGTACCAATTCAGACAGCATATAAATTGAAAGTCTAGCCATAAATCGTATAGGGTGAAGAGATTCTCTGCTTAGGAGGTAAATACCCTTGAGATTTGACTGAAAGGGTAAAGTTTGAAACATCTGATGAATTTCCCAACATCATTGATGGTGCAAGCTATAAAAATGGAAGGAATTTGATATCATAGCGATACAAAGCAGTGCTTCAAACACTGCGATTTGGAATAAGCTAAAGGTATCCCCACAATCCCAAACTTCTTAGCTTTCAATGTTTGAAATCTCAAGTAGTGAATTAAGTGGACTAAAGGAGATAAGGAAACAAATTAAATTCACACGTGGTCTCTTTTGCCCATATACATCAAATTTAAATTCCCCTTCAAACTTGTTGAAACCATTAATGGTCATACACCGCCATCCGAGAGAAAGAAGCTGGTCCTGCTGCAGCAAGCCATTAGTTAGACAAAGTTTGTGTAAGTACTAGCAGAGGGCAGATTATTTTTATACACTTAATATCAGAAGAAAGATATACATTTTGCCAGGGCATGACACTAGCACTTTATTTTCTTTTGAAATTTGGGGGATCAATAGTTCACCTTGCTAAAGTGTTAAAGGTAAATTACAAACATTATTTTGCCATAAGGCCAAACATAAAACAGGGCGGCACGTTATTAAAGTAAAACCCAAAAAATAACTTGCTATTAAATGTGTTGTCAAAATGCAGCTAAACCATTGTTAAAAAAAGGTGATTAAGAGGTTTGTTCCAATTGAGGACCTATAATTAAACCATTGCATGGAGGTCTTTGTTGGCTGAATCACGGAAAAGATGATGCAATTAAAGTTGGTGTGAGTGACTGATTGTTGGAAACTGAAGAATGTGTGCAGTGAAGCCATTGAAGTTAATGGAGATATTCCAGAGATTTGGTGATAAGGTAGTTTAATGCCTTTGAAATCAATGTGGGAGGATCCCTGTGGGGAAGGCAAAGATGCAGCATTTGATGCCTTGAAATTAGTGGAAATGAACCACTATTGGAAGCGTGTTAGGGTACTTTGTTCTAATGGAAGTCAGTGATGGTGCACCATTGGTGGGAGGGTAATGGAATTTTCAGTTAGAGAAATACTATTGATGTTAATGGAACCGAGCCACTGTTGAAAAGGTGAAACGGGCATTTAATCCCATTGAGGTCTTAGAGATGGCCCACGGCTAGATGGATGTGCTGGCCCATGGAAGGGTAATCCCATTGTAATGAAGTGGAGTGGACCATTGTTGGAAAGGTGATACTTTTGGTGTCAGTACAGGTAATCAATATTTGGAGAGTTATGCCACAGATATGAAAGGGGTGAACCACTGCTTGAAGAGTAATGTAGGTTTGCTATCAGGCTGATGACTTTACCATCTATGGAGATAGTTTGTTTGTTTGGTAGCAGTCATTCAGGGGATGGATATGATTCCTGAGAGGATGCCAGCCTTTATGCAAGGGTGGATTAGAAGGAGAGGGAGCACACTGCATATCATACACAATATATTATGCTCAGATTGCATCTCTGGGAATACTGTTGCAGAAATTGTATAGGCCATCTTACCCACGAGGTAATAACACTTAGCAATCACACCTAGAATCCAAGTGCAAATAGATAATCCATACTACTATTATAAAGAGAGAGCTGAAACCTTTAAGGCGGGTAAACTCAAGAAGTACAGCACCAATCACAACACCCAATACAGCATTGGAAAGGGGAGTTGCAGCAGATGGACATAGGCTATACAGGTGGCCACCATATACATTAGAAACGTCAAAGAACCTTAGGGGTAAAGTAGTCCCTTGTGGGCGTGGGCATGTCGGGGGCGTGTTCGTGGGCGTGTCAAACTACACACATTTTACTTTGTGGCCGTAACCGTTGTCAGAGGAGCGTGGGCGTGTCAAACTACACACTCAGAGGGCCGTGGGCGTGTCGGGGGCGTGGTCGTAGCCGTGTCAAAGTACACACATTATACTTAGTGAGAGGGGCGTACCACAACAGCGTTCTCAGAGGGGCGTGCCACAAATTTTATAACAAAAAAATGACCGCGTCATTCAGTAGCGCGCCTTTCCATTCACGAGTTATAATCACTTCTCACACGTCCGTATAGAAGACACAAGGTGCGCCGCATTCACGCACATTGCCATTCAGGCAGCGTTAATAACATATGTTGCGAAGCAACCTTTGTGGGCATAAGCGTTACCGATCTCACCGGGGATAAACGCAGGCATCTCAGAATGCACACGCCCACACGTCTCAGAATGCACACGCCCACACACAACAACGCTGAACAGCACGCACACCTCACGATGTGCACGAACGCTAATCTCACTGTGATGAGATTAGCGTTTGTGCGCGTCGTGAGGTGTGCGTGCCCATCAGCGTTGTTGTGTGTGGGTGTGTGCATTCTAAGACGCCTGCTGCATTGGAAAGCGGTGGGGTAGCGTTCGGTAAAGTTTGCCGTCCTTCAGGTAAATCTTTTTTATACCCGGACAACGTCGGGACGGGCAGCTAGTTTAATTTATAATGTGGGCTACATGAATATTTTTTTATTCCAAGGCTCATGTTCTAAGATTTCAAAGCAGCTTATAACAGGTGTTATGCCTTCAGATCAAGGCTGGTACAGTGTTCTGAAGATATGTATAGCTCTACCCATTTGTTACATTAGTTTCCCCTGTACCTAGAGTTGTTGAAGTGAGATTTGAGGGGCAAGAAGTCGTCAGACAGAAATCTCAAGCAGCTTTATCTCTTAGGTCAGCTATACTGCCAGCCCAAGATCTTTCGCTCACTGTACTTTCCATTCAAGAACTTTTGTTTCTATTTTCCCATGGTAAACACGTTACCAAGACTATAAGAATGCAAAGTAAGATGGACTAAAACGCACAGCAGGCTAAATATTGGGACAGAATACTCAGGTTTTCCAATGTCAGGCACACATGTCTACCAAATCTCACTTTTAATTGTATTACACTGGCAGTTTTGCAAGTGACAGATGCAACACTGAGTGAGCTACAAATGTGTCAGAGGCAAAAGATCTGACCAGACCACACTTCAAAGGTCTCACAACAGTTAACCTCCCACCCTAAGAATAAGAAATGTCGTCCCTTTTCTCAGCTAGATGGGGTCAGCTTATAGTATTAGGATGAACTGGTGTCCACACTCAAGAGAGGAGAAGAGTTGTGTTCCTCCAGCCTTAGCAGTTCTTTTAACCTAGTGCCCTTGCTGACCTAACCAGAACCTCTACACTGGTCTGTTCCTGATTACCAGGGCAGCTGTCTTAATATTTTTGCTTCGCAATGGATGTCTCATTTCAAGATCCAATTGAGCTGGCACTACCTCATGTACTATTGAGCCGAGATCACATGCTGCATTGCTCTGGCGCACCCTTGCTTTGAGAAATGAATGAGTATTGGTTCTTATCATTTTGTCCTGTGTGACTTCACTGTGTGCAGACTGTGTTCAACTGCCTGCTGTGCACTTTTAAGTGTGCCTTGGATTTATGCCTGGAATCGCAACTGTTTGAGCTTTCCGACATGACGTACTTGTGGACCCCTTGAAAAAGCTCATATGTTTCAATTAAGCTGGCAATACCTCATGTACTATTGTGCCGAGAGCACATGGTGCATTGCTCTGGCGCACCCTTGCTTCGAGAAATGAATGAGCATTGGTTCTTATCATTTTGTCCTGTGTGACTTCACTGTGTGCAGACTGTGTTCCACCGTCTGCTGTGCACTTTTAAGTGTGCTTTGGATTTATGCCTGGAATCGCAACTGGTTGAGCTTTTGGACATGACGTACTTGTGGACCCCTTGAAAAAGCCCATATGTATAGTTGTCCATTGCCTATTCCATTGCTCCTGGCCACCTTTGACGAGCCTCCCTTGGATGCCTCTGCCCCGGATAGATTGAATCTTGGCTCTGGTTCAGCAGAACACTGAATGGCTGTTTTCGCTCCCTCAGCTCGTGCTGTAGGGCTGGATGGGAACACATTTGCTCTACAAAGTTGCTCCAAGGTGTGCCTAAGGATCATTTTCTGCGGATGCTGGGAACAGAAATGTTTTGTCTACCACTCAGAACACATACAAATCTGGCTATTCCATTTGGTGGGAACTCTTATTCTGCCTGTTTCTACGCCTTTCTATTTTTTAATTTGGCTTTCTATGTGCTTTGGGCTTCTAAATCGTATGATTGCCTTTTAAACAGCTTATAGCTTGATTTTTTAAGTATACATTTTAGGATTCCTTTTGCATATGCTGCTGCATTTTTAGCAACACGATTTGCTCTTAAAGACAGCCTTCTTAGTCGACTTATGTCTTAGGAGTGGGTATCATGTGTTCCAGTTAGGCCTGGAGGGAAACACTACCATTTTACATATACATGGATCTTTTCGAAAGTTGCCTTCGCTTTTGACATTTGCATCCGTGACAATCTGGATGAGTTTCTTGGAAACTATACTTGCTTTCAGAATAAACTTTGCAAAAACACTATCATGCTACCTTGATACCATGTACAAGTTTTATACATAGGTTGTGCAAATGTGCTTGTTGTTTTCGTACACATGGCAACATAGCTATCTATTAAACACAAAGAGTGGGAGCCTGATCAAGATCTCGGCCCAAGGCAAGGATGCCTTTTGTTATAAATAAACATCAGTTTCCGGGCGTTGGCAGCGTAGCACTTTGCTGTTATTGGCGAGGTCTCTACATGCTGATGCTTCGACCCAGCAGCCCACTGATATCTCTACGAGGGGAGTCCAGCTCCTGACCACGACGGGGACCTACATTCTTTCCCTTCCGGTAATGGAGGGTTGGATCATCCAGTATAGGACTTCTTGGCAGAACACACGCACACGCCCTAGACACTTAGTTTAGGGGAGCGTAGCCGGATTGCGCCAGATTTCTATATTGTTTTAAATGCTTTTAGATATACATTGTTTCAGTATGATGGTGGAACTTTTAATTCTGTTCTCTGTCCTAGTACTTCTAACAACTTTCATTTGCTTCTGCCTATTGATCTTTGCAGCACATATATTTTATACAATAATCTTGTTGGTTCAATAAATATTGAAGATGTCCCACTGTGTATTCCTTGTATATTTCTTTTTTTTTTTTTTTTTTAATCTAGCCGACGGTTTGTAGTATAAAGCACCCACCATCTGCAAGAAGGGCTCCCCCATCCCATATTTCCTCAGCACTCGTATCATGAAAGGCCATTCCACCGAATCGAATGCCTTTTCCATGTCTAGGAAGATGGCCACCGCCTTAATTCCTGGTTTCACATGTTGCATGGTGCCCAAAACCGTGCGGATATTGTACGTCAAATTCCTCTCTGGTACGAATCCAGCCTGTTCCGGTGCCACCAACCCGGGGACAATTATGGCGAGCCGAGTGGCCAGCACCTTCGCGTACAATTTGGCGTCCACGTTTATCAGAGACAATGGCCTGTACGAGCCGCACTCGTTAGGGGGCTTCCCCGGTTTGGGAATTGTGATGAGTAAGGCCTCTCTCATTGATTTCGGCATGCTACCTTGTTGGCATATGTCGTCAAAGAGAGTCATTAGGTGCGGTAATAGCTCCTCTTTGAAGGCTTTATAAAAGGCCACTGTAAGCCCATCTGCACCCGGAGCGCTGCCAACCCGCATGCCCTCCAACGCCTCCGAGATCTCATCCCTTTGTATCGGCTCCATCAAAAATTCCCTTTGGAAATTAGCTAGGAATGGCATTTTGATATGACTAAGGTAGTCATCTATTTCCTCATCTAGGTGACCTGCTCTCGCCATGTACAGCTTCGAATAGTAGGCCTGGAATGTTGCGAGTATGTCATCCTCCCCCGTAACCACTTCACCGTTAGGCGCAATCAGCTCCTCAACTACCAACGGAGGTCTGCTGTTACGCATCAATCTAGCCAGCAGCGAGCCAGGGCGGTCCCTCTCACCATACGTGCGCGCCGTGGCATATTTCCCCATATGTTTGACCTCTCTATCCGCTTCCTCATTGAACTCGATCACTAGCGCCTTGATTCGATCTGCAATGTCACTATTCGCTGAATGCCGCTGTTGTCCCTCTAACTCCGATAGTTGTGACTCAAGATGTTTCAGCCGATGCCTAATGGATTTAAGCACCCCAGAGTGTTTTGTCATCCCATACCCCTGATATAGACCTTAAATGCCTCCCAAACAGTCTGAAAGTCATCCACAGATCCCACATTAGTCTTAAAATAAGTGTCTATATCCTCTGCAAGTTCCCCTCTAAAGACCTCGTCCAATAGTGCATGGGGGGGGAACCTCCAAGTAAATGGGGGAATCCTCGTAGTAGGGGCGCTTAGTAGCAACATCAAGGGTGAGTGGTCCGACAGTGTACGGGGCAGTATTACGCAGCCCTTCACCAAGGATAGCAGAGATTGAGAAGCAAACCAGTAGTCGATCCTCGTGTGTGTGTCATAATAGGCCGAGTAATGGGTGTACCCTCCTTTCCCAGGGTGCCTGTATCTCCAAATATCTGCCATATCTAGCTTGACCAGTTCTGACTTCATAAGGACCGCAGCAGCCACCGGGTTACGGGGCGCCCCAGCCGATCTATCTAGCTCCGGATTCAGGACAAAGTTGAAATCGCCACCCCAAAGCAATCTAGAACCAACATATGATCTACACTTGCTGGCTAGCGTCGAGTAGAACTCAGGGGAATCATAGTTGGGCCCATATACGTTTACAATCAGTAGGTCGTGCCCTTTGCCTGTACATCGTGCCAGAAGGTACCGTCCCTCCGGGTCAGCCGCTACCAGTGCTAGTTTTAACTTGGATTTAGGATTGACCCATGTGACCACCCCCCGAGAATGCGTGGTGAAGCCTGCGGCAACGCTGTGTCCCCCAAAACCCCTTGCCGATAACATCCTACTTGTGAGTGGGAGATGCGTCTCCTGCAAGAGTGCGATATCTATACAGTGCCTGTGCAAGTAGCTCAGCACCTTCCTCAATTTGCGAAAATCGTTCAGCCCTCTTACATTCCAGGTAAGGGCCCTAAGCATGCCGCTACTATTATCCGTCTGCAAATCCCCTGCACCAATCGCAGAACTGCAATCTGCTGGCCTATCCACCATCACACCCCCATCCACTTATTGGAACCAAGCAAGGCGTTACTGTCACAGGACGAGGACGTGTAGACAGCAATGTGCAGCAGTATATCTGTGATGAGGGACTACTCCCTGGTGGCAGTGGTGACAGGTGTACAAACAGTTTCCTAAATAGGACACACATCTTCAGTTGGCAGTGCGGCTCCACTAGAGGTAAGTCATCGGTAACAGCACTAACATTTTGGCATTTAGGTACACTCAGTACAATCCCATTCATATCTAAACTACCCAGAATGGCCACCCCCAACTCAGCCCAAACAATGGAACCCTCCCCCCTCCCACAGCCGACCACCCCCAACCCGGTCAGACAGAACCCTTCACTCCCCACCTTTCTCCCTCTTGAAAACCTAAGGCAACAGTTCCCCAACTGGCTCGGAATAGAGCCTGAAAGCCAAAAGCACAGGGGCAGAGGTTGCTAAAGAAAAACTGCCTATATCAAGCCCTCTATGGCAGTTCAACAGACTCTCCCGTGCCCGGCCCCATATCAGTTAACAGTGCAAACCTCGCCATACCATAGGGTTTTGCATGAATATTGAAATTCTCCGTACTCTCATGTCCCAGTCCCAAACAGCCAAGGGAGTAACAGTTCCAAGCAATTCTACCTCCTGGAAACATAAGGAAAGGCCACACCTCTACAGTACATGCAGTTCAGTATCTCGAACCTTGCCCTGAAAGTACTCAACTTTCTCAGTGACCCACGCACCCATGGAAAGCAAACCTCTTGCAGTCCTGAGGCAATGACTTATAGTCCAGCATATCAAGCTTCCGCTTACTCCCCTACATACATGGGTCCTAAACCACGATATTACACGTGCAAGGGAAATAGGGAAAACAGAAAGATCTCACCCAACAGAATTCACAGCTAGTCTTTACAGCACGACTCCAGGGTCAGCCGGCTGCAGTCCCGCAGTGGATCAACCCGCCACATGTCCGGGGGCACATTGCTTCCCCCCAGTAGACACAGGTGACGCGCAACTCAGCTGAGTCCGGATTCCAAAGTGTCTCAATCCTGTCTCTCCGGATGCGAGGAATCCTCTAGGTCGTCGTTCTGGTTCCGTGGACTATTCCTGCGTTCTTTGGACCATTCCTTCAGCGTTTTCTGCAACTCTTTCGAGTCCGTGAAGAAGTGCGAGTGCCCCTGTCTATTAATCCTGAGTTTTGCCGGGTACAGCATCGCGTAGTCGAGGCCCAGGTCCCGCAATTGTTTTTTATATGGCGCAAAGTGCTTCCTTTCCTCCTGCACCTTTGCCGTGAAATCCGGGTATAGTGAAATGTCCATGCCTTCGTACTGCAACTTACCCTTCTCCCTCGCTACTCGCAAAGCTGCGTCTCTGTCCCGGTAGTTCAAAAGTTTTGCAATTATTGGGCGTGCGGGAGCACCCGGTTTGGGTGGTGGTCCCAGCGATCGGTGCGCTCTCTCCACTATAAACATAGGCGAAAAGATGTCGTCACCCAGCAGAGTCTTCAACAGTTTCTCAACGAAGAGTTCCATTCTGCCCGTCGCTGTCGTCTCCGCCACACCTGTAATCCGTATATTCGATCGCCTCGAGCGCGCCTCCAAATCCTCTGACTTTTCCTGGATGACTTGCAGGAGTCTGGCAAACTGTTTCCGGTCTTTATCCCACTCTGTTTGCGCCTCCTCCGCCTCTGTCAGACGTCGCTCGGCCATGTCTAGTCTCTCCGCGTGTTTGTCTACCCGCTCCGACATGCGGTCCATTCGGTACGATAAGGCATCTATCTTAGTCCCCAGGGCAGACATACTGTCCTGGAGTCCTTTTTCCATTGAGACGAGCATTTCTCTGATGTCAGCGCCCATGCTGCTTTCTGGGGTGTCACGTCTGGGGGAGGCCTCCGGGGCCGGGGCGTCAGGGCCCTTAGCTCTGCGGTGATCGAAGGACAGCTTCGACTGCGTTTTGTCTCCCTTCCCCATGACACTCCTGTTGGACATCGGGGACTAATGTACCTCTGTGGCAGACTTTGAGGGGCGCACTCAGTCAACCCCTGGTATCCCCACTGGTCCCCTCAGGTCGTTAGACACCTCACCACAATCCGACGTTTGCGTTCCCAGGTGGTAACATGGAGTGTTCAGCAGGGTATGCCGTTCCCGCCACCCGCGGGCCGCCCGTCCGAGGCCTCCGAGTTACGCCAGGCAGAGCGGCAGATCCCAGCCTCGTGCGACCCTTGCTGTTTCCGCCTCAGGCAAGCGCCATCCACCTAGTACACAAATGGCTACTTGTAGATCAGGACGCCGTGTGCGCTATATTCACCTCTCCCCTTTGTGTCCACTTCTTCTAATGGCAGCTTACGCAGGGCGCCGGGAGTCCCAACTTAGGTTTGAACACGACGTCTGCCAAAATGGCGGCTGCAACGCCACCCAGGAGCGAGATGGCGTGACTAGGACGAGCAACCAGCGCCGGTCAGGCCCACGAAATGAGACAGAGGCGCCTCACTAGTCTCTGTGCCTCCTCAAATAGTTTAAGTTACGTGTGGCGACTGCAGCCTGGGGCCAGTAGTATTGTCCCAGATTACTAGTAATGCCCACCGCAGGCCAAAACACCTCACATTCGCTGTTTCAGGCAATATGAGCGGCACACATCTCACCGGGCGTCAGCTGTGGGTAGGATGACACCCGCGGTCCTGCATGGGCCGGTTTCCGGAGCTCCGTAGGAGAGGTATCTGCGGGCAGACTCGTCCCTCGAGCGCTCCGCCGCACGCACAGCCACGCACCTCGGCCCGCGCCGCAGGCAAGTCCCGTGGCTCAGGCCTAGTCCACGCCTTCCCTCGGCCGCTCCCGCCGAGGCGCACCAGGGTCCCTTTCCCGATCGGAGAGGCGCTGATCGGCGTACCGGCAGTATGTAGGGAGTCCGGTCCACTTTTTCGGTTTGGCTACGTGCTTTAAGGATCGTCTGTCGGATGTTAAGCAGGGCTCAGGCCGGGAGCTCTACGATCACGCGTCCGCCATGGACGCCAGCAAGCTCCGCCCCCATTCCTTGTATATTTCTCTAAAAGTAGGAGAGCAAGAGTGGCTGAGCAAAATGGTTCTAGTCTATGTTACTATAATTCCTGGGTTCAGCAGTTGCCAGAACCATTTGCTATCCACCTAGGATTAGGGGGACTTATGGTGGGACTGTGAGCTAGCTAGCCTAAAGGAAGACATATCCAAAGGTTATGCTGTCCACAAATGTGCAGTTCCTACCGAAGGGTGGAAACTACACAACAGCCTGCTTTCCAACAATTCTAGAGAGGTGCCTGTTGTAGTACAATGTGAGGTGTCCACCTGAAGAGCCCCTATGATCAATGATACAGTGATACAATGGTATTACATATCCACTTAATACTATTCTATACCACATTGATGAAACAAACTGAACACCGCTGTCCGGCAAACTTTCTCTGGGAACAGTCACCTGCTAAGGCATGAGGAAACGAAATCAACAGTTACCCACTAGTAGTCTCACACATAATACTCATCTTCATCCACTTGAAGTACTGATCCGCCAGAACCACAGCATACCATTGATGAATCAACAAAACACTGCAAGCACCAAGAAGATAAACTACAGTTTTTTCCACAGAGCTGGAATGCTGCACAAAATACACATCTTCACACAATACAACACACAATGCCTATCACAGTTCTCAAAATCCCTATCAATGGAAGGCAACCAATGGTCTGCACTGTTCCTGAAACTTACTAAAATGTATTCCCAAATGCCCTTGATGTGCAGGTTTGACATATTTTTCCCTCAACAACAATATTGGTATACATTTACCTTAAATAAGACACAAAAGACAGTTAATCACACTCTTATACGTATGACTGCATGCTTTCAACTTGTAAAACGGTCTAACTACACACAATAATTATTTTTCAATGACTGAATACTCTTCCCAAAGAATTCAACATGTTTAAAGCAAACCCTAGAGTACTCCTCTCTCTCTCATGTCCTTCCTGCATGGCACACGGTGCACGGACGTGCAGGAGGTGCTGCAAGGCGGCATGTGCTGTGCCCTTTTCCATGGCTGCAGCCTGCTCTGCTGTGGTACAGACGAATATCTGACTGCCAGCCAAATCAAAATACAACGGTCAGACTGCGGCATGCTCGTCGAGCGGTTTCCCGACACCCGCAATAGAGGCCGGCGGTCCGACCGCCCAATATCTTAATCAGGCCATTTGTCTCTGCACCTAATCACTATCTTAACTCTAACCAACTATGACTCTCATTATGAGTGGCATCTTAATTCCGATGGGGCCGGTACCAGTAGTGTCCAGCCCCAAGGGAGTTAAGGGATCCGTGGTGACTCTGCAAATCTGTTTATTTTCCCTGAGGAAATCTGGAGGAAAATGTGAAATTATCTGGGTAATCGAACCTTGAAATACTAATTCCTCTGGTAATTCCTTATTTCTAAGGGGACTCGCGTGGTTTTATTTGTAATGGCCCAGAGTTTCCCCATGTTCAGAGTTACCAATTCCCCCAGTATCAGTAACTCCAAGGGTGGGGAAAATCAAGTTCCTTTTCAGAATGAGGGCTTTTGTAGTAAATGTTCCAAAATGACTATCAGAATCATAATTCTAAGTGCTACTACATTTGCGTGAATGATTAAATCATATTAAAAAAAACAATGTATTTCAAATTTAACAGATTATATAATATGCTTCTTTCATTCAGATGTAAATCTTACACCAATCTGCACATTTGAACAAAACACTAAACCTTGTTTTTTATTTAAGAGGAAGATCACCTAGAGCTACAAATCTAAGCAGATGAGTGGTGATGCTCTGCATGACCCCACCCATGAACCTAACAACTACACAACAAAATATATATATATATATGATGACACTAACCAAACACTAGATTGCCTGATGACCCAAAATGTACACATCAATATGATGAAGCAAATATCTAATAACCTTTTGACACCTGAACACAACTGATAACTTGACAACATATATGCATACCGGCATACACAGATAAAAACAACAAGAAACAAGTTACTTACCTGTAACTATAGTTCTCCCATATTGGAATCTTTCATAGATTTACATGCTTGAATCATTCCCCGTCGTCGAGATGGGAGCCCCCGGATTTAACAAAATAATTGTCCTTTTAGACATAGAACATAAGGCTCTAGGCCTTAAAATCTTTTATAACATATCCCTGTCCTTTAGTAAAAAAGGACCAAACTTTAACTTAACCAATCAGAAGAGAAGGAAAGTAACTTGTTTCTTACTCCAGTATTGGAACGTTCATAGATTCACATGCATGAATCAGAATAGCTAGCAGTGAGTAAGACATTTTCATGCCATATAACCACTACAGGAAAGGAAAGCCTGAAAGCACTGTCCGTTTACATTGATATACTCATATACATGCATAAGCCTTACTATTCAAAGTATACCTTTTTACCATAAACTATTGAAAATGTGAGACAGTACAGGATGGTGCGAAGGAATCAAAGAAGAAGGCTCACCTTATTGAAAGAGATGTCTGAGAACTGCTTGTCCTGCTGCCGCATCTCGATTCTTCCCAGCATTCAAGCAGTAGTGCCTGGTGAATGTGTGCTGCATCCTCCAAGTTGCTGCTCTACAAATGTCAGGCAGTGATACACCTGCAAACAGTGCTGTAGATGTGGATATCGCTCTTGAAAAGTGGGCACAAACACTTGACGTCAGAGAATGGCCCGCTTGTTGATGACAGAATACAATTGCACTTGAAATCCATCTGGAAATGCTCTGTTTAGTGATAGGAAACCTTTTCTAGGTGCACTGTACGCAATAAGGAGTTGATTTGACTTGTGAAATGACTTTGTCCTGTTCAAGTAAAATATTAGGCACCTTTTAACATCTAGGGAGTGCAGAGCACGCTCCGCTGCAGTCTGGGATTTGGGAAGAATGATTTCAGAACAATTGGTTCATTAAGGTGGAAATCTGAAGGAACCTTAGGGATGAATTTAGGGTTCGTTTGTAGAATAACTTTGTCTTGTTTAAATTGTAAGAAAGGTTCTTGGGTAGTGAAAGCCTGAAGTTCTCCAACCCTTCTCGCTGGTGTGAGAGCTAGGAAGAGAGCCACTTTCCAGGATAGGAACTTCATGTCCGTCTTGTGAATAGGTTCAAACGGGTGTTTCATTAGTTGACTGAGCACTGTATTTAGTTGTCATACAGGAGGAGGTGCCCTTACTGGAGGGAACATTCTAAACAGCCCCTTCAGAAACTGTTTTACTGGCCTGCAGGACCATCGAGATGGAGCCTTAGCTGATCTGCGGAAACTGGATATGGCAGCTAAATTAACTTTAATTGACGCATGGGCCAAACCTGAGCGAGCCTAGAGAAGTAGATAGGGTAAAAAAGGAGGTGAACGGAGAGGATGGACTTTTAGACAATGTACACCACGTGCAAAATCTCTTCCATTTAAGCGAGTAAGTCCTGTAAGTGCTGTCAGCTCTTGCTTTAGCCAGCACCTGTCTGCACTCTTGTGGGATATTTAGGCATTGAAAATCTCGGAACTCAGGAGTAAGGTTGACAATTTCAGAGAACTGGGGTTCGGATGGCACACTTGTCCCTGGTACACTGTCAAGAGAGACGGAAATGGTCTGAGGTGGATTGGAGACTTGACTGAAATAAGGTGAAGTTCTGTGTACCACTGCTGGCAAGGCGAGGCTGGAGCTATCAGAATGATCTTGCAGGGTTCTGTCTTTATCTTTTTTAACACTCGCGGAAGGAGAGGAATGGGGGAAAGGCATAAGCAAATATGCCGGACTAAGCTATTGAAAAGGCATTCCTCCATGAACCCTGATGGTGACACAAACTTGCGAAGTACCGGCATTTCACGTTCTCGGGAGATGTGAACAGATCTATGTTTGGCTTGCCCCATTGGGGGAAAATGTTGACTAGAGTGTGCTGGCCCAGTTCCCATTCATGGTAAGTAGTCTTTATTCTGCTCAACGTATCCGATATGACATTTTGTTTTCCTGGGACATACTCCGCTGATACATGCACTTTGTGATTAATCACCCAGCACCATATGAGTTGGGTTACCTGAGAGAGCAGGAGAGATTTTGTTCATCCCTGTTTGTTGAGGTAGTGCATTGTAGTGGTGTTGTCCGTCCTGACGAGCACCAATGCATTTTGTATTTTTGGCAGAAATACTTGGAGCGCTAGGTAAACTGCTCTTAGCTGGAGAAGATTGATATGAAGATACCTGTGGGAAGGTGGACATCTTCCGCTGACCCAGCCCTCTAGAGATGCATCAGTTGTAATCACGAGAGGAACAGCCTGCAATAGGAACAGCAGACCCTGCGATAATTGGTGAGGTTGCGTCCACCAGTCCAAGGCCGCTATCATGGGAGGAGTCATTCGGATCTGCACCCATTGTTCTTTAAAGCTTCCTGAAGAGGACGCTTTCGGAGGCGACAATGAGGTATGAGGGGGATACAAGAAGACATCATTCCTAGGAGAGATTTGAAAAGGCGTACGGAAATGGACTTTCTTTTTTGGACCCTCTTTGCCAAGTATAATAACCTTTGTTGTCTCTCCAGAGTAGGATAAGCCTTGTTTTCCATGGTGTCCAGGATAGCTCCTAGAAACACCAGTCGACGGGATGGTTGCAGAATCGCTTTTTCTACATTTAAAGTGATGTTCAAGTTCTTGAAAAGTTGCAGATAGGCTTTGGTGAATGCTTTTGCTGCTTCGTACGTGGAGGCTTTGAGAAGCCAGTCGTCCAGGTAGGGGAAAATTTGATGATAATGTCTTAGAAATGCTGCGACTGGTGCTAAACATTTTGTGAAAATGCGGGGAGCGGATTTTAGTCTGAACGGTAAGACGCGGAATTGGAAGTGACTGTCAGCCACCTTGAATCTTAGAAACTTTATGTGCATTCGGCATATGGGTATATAAAAATATGTGTCCTGGAGATCCAGCGACGCCATGTAATCGTTTCTGTTGAGGAGGTGAAGCACATCTTAAATAGAGATCATACAGAACGATTATTTTTTGAGGAATTTGTTTACGTTCTGCAAGTCTAAGATCAGTCTCCAGTTTTTCAGCTTCTTTCAAATCAAGAAGAACCAGGAGTAGAAAGCCTTCCCTCTCTGATTGAGAGGAACTCATTCTATTGCTCCTTTCTGCAACATGTTGGTAACTTCCATCTTTAAGAGATGCAGGTGCTTTTGGAAGCAAGGCAGAGGAGGAGTTGTTGGAGGGATCTCTATAAATTCCAAGGAATGGCTGAATTAGATTAGGCTTAGGACCCATTAGTCCGAAGTTATGTCCCGCCACTGCTGTAAATAACTGGATATTTTTCCATCCACCGGGGATGGAATTGGTGGGATAGAGGCCGACAGCTGGGAGAGGTCATTGGCGTTGACCGGTCGCCTTACCCTGGCATCCTGATTTTCCTCTAAAAGAAGCCTTGTTGTAGGCTGCCGCTGTTGGCTGGCGGCTAGTATACTGGGGCCTGTATCGTTAAGGGGTAGCAGGATATGCTGAATAGCAAGATTGTTGGTATCCTGGTCTGTAAGATTGGTAACCTCTTCCACGTGAGCCACGAAAAGGAGTCTTTTTGTATTGTAAAGTCCCCAAACACTTAGCCGTATCTGTGTCTTTTTTGATAGCTTGTAAGGCTTTGTCAACGTGGCTGCCAAATAATTCTTCACCATTATAAGAAAGGTCAAGAATCTTTGTCTGTGCCTCAGGCCTGAATGTGGTGGCTTTGAGCCAGCCTTGACACCTCAAGACGGCTGCTACCGCTAGCTGCCTGAAACCAGTGGACGCTACATCCATAGAGCAGACTATCACTTCAGAGGCAGTCCGTTCGCCCTCAAGAGAAATTCTCTTAGCTTCCTCCTTGTCATCTGGTGGAAGTTTGTCCAAGAATGGTGCCAAGTCCAACCACATCTACCTATTATAATGGCCCAGTAGAGCCAGAGAATTTGCTGCTCGTACTGTCAGAGCTGACATTGTTGAAAAATGCTTCCGGATGTTGTCAAGCTTGCTTCCTTTGTTATCAGAAGGAGCAGTCTTAGAGGGTCGCTGCTCTGTCTGCGAGATCACAGAATCTGCTTTTGGTTGACCTATTAAGCAAGCTGGAGCATCATCCGGAGCTTTATATTTTTTGTCAAGTCGCTGCAACACGAGTGGAAATGTTGCTGGATTCTGCAATATTCTCAACCCCTCCTTCCATAAACATGTAATCAATAATGAGCATAGATCTCACTGATTTCCTATATGGCTCTTTAAAGTCATACAGAAACAGTCCTGCTGATGCATAGGCTTCGGTAAATCAAAGCACTTATCCGCTCTCTCCAGATGGTTGTGGAAGCCCCCAATATCTTCCGGAGGAGAATCCACTTGTGAGGGAGATGGAGATGCCGGAGTGGGAATGATGTACGAGTCCCATTCATCCTGTTGAATCTCTCCTTCTTCTCTCTCTACTTCCTCATCCGAGGATGTCAACTGATAGACAGAAGCAACTTGAGTAGGAGGCTGGAACCTAGGAGACTGTTGGAGAAGAGACGAGCAAACCTGTATTTGTGGATAAACAGGCGGAGAAGGGGAAGGAGGCGGAGCCTTTTGGATGCTCTGTCTGGCAGAAATCTCCTCTTATAGCCTGCCAACATAAATTGCACGTCTGGCATAAGACTTGAAGGGTAGTTACAGCCTCTCCTGTTGGTGATATTGCTGTTGTGGATGGTGATATTGACATCCATAACCATCTTCATCAGAATCCTCCTGATATTTGACATGAAGGTCCAATAGGCTGAAGGCTGCCCCATGAGGACCCCTCGTCCTCATCATCTTGTTCTAAGAACCGAGATGCCAAAAGAGCATGCACCTGACTAGGTGATGTTACAGCTGGCGTTAACTAAATTTTTGAAATGTTATGTTTTTCCTTCCTCGTCGACGGTGTAGTCGACGAGTCCGTCGACGTTTGCATCCCCGCCGGAATCACCTTCATAGACAAAGACTGCTTTTCTTGCTCCTTCGACAGAATTGTTGTCGTTGACGGCACACTGCCTGAGACAGGGATTTTCATTGACGGTAACGTCAATGACACTTCTGCCGTTGAGGCGGATTCTCTCATGGACGCTGTCGTCGACAAGTTCTCTTTCGACGGAATCGGCGACGGGAGCTGTGTCGTCAACGGGTGGGTCGTCGTTGGAAGTTGAGCCCTCGACGACAATGAAGACTTTGAAGACACGATTTGCTTCAGCAACGATAAAGGTACATTACCCATCGACGATGTCGTCGTCAACGAGGATATCGACGCCGCAGATACAGTCACAGTGTTGACTGAAGACACCGTCGTTGTTACTAGAATCACCTCAGGTGAGGATTTTCTCGTCAATGGTGGTGTCGTTGACGAGCTGCTTAATGGCAGAGCTGCAGTAGGTTTTTTGAAGGTATACTTCGGTTTCATAGATTGTGTTGGAGATTCTGAAGCTGTTTTTTTGATATTTAAAGCCTTCCTTTCTTTATGGGAAGCTTTGCTGGCATATCCTGTCTGTTTCTGAGTGGACTCAACAGACTTTTGTGATACTTTTTTAGGTGGCTGTGACGATGAGCCAGCAGGGTCATTCAAAGGTTGTTTCTGAAGTGTTTTTGAGGAAGATTTAGAAGATGTATCACTCTCCTCATCAGAGACCACAGTGTCCCTGTTTTTAAGCCTCTGAAGCCACAAGAGAAGCCTTCCTTCTCGGTCTTTAAGAGTCTTTGTGGAAAAGGTGCGACATACCCTGCACTTTTTTGGCTTGTGGTCAGGGTACAAGCAGTATAAGCAGTCCTTGTGCTTATCATCAATACGCAACCTTTTCTTCCTGCAAGTTCCACAGGCTCTGAATAGACCTTTTTTTAGGTGTCTCTGACATGGTGGACATCAGTTCGAATCACCTCAAAAATCCACTGAGTTGGTACTAAGTTGAAAGGGTGAAAAAACACTCCAAACCTTGAAAAAATAGAAGAAAACTGAGCAGAGCTCATTGGAGACTCCCTTAGCACGACGTGTGGTAGAAAATCGGAGGGACTGGAGCTTTTCTCAGGAAGGGTCTACAGGCTGGTCTCTTCTGATTGGTTAAGTTTTAAGTTTGGTCCTTTTTTTACTAAAGGATAGGGATATGTTAGAAAAGATTTTAAGGCCTAGAGCCTTATCTTCTATGTCTAAGAAGACAATTATTTTCATAATACCGGGGGCTCCCATCACGACGACGGGTAATGAAAGTTCCAATACTGGAGTAAAATTATGTTTGTAATTTGGCTCATGTGCAGTACATTGAAAGATAGGAAAAGATGGTCATAGATAAGCAGATCACTGCACCAACTTGGCTAACAATGACTAGCCGTGTAGGAAACTAAACTCCGTCTGCCGATAACCCCTGTAGATCACTGAACTAGAACAAAAGTGAGTGAATTATTGATATGATTTGCTGAGCTTGCTGCACAGATTTACCACCAGGCAAGTGTATGTGACTGCACTTAGGTGTGCAGATCGCTGTAATAACACTGAAAGGTGTGAGCTTGCTGGACTTCTTTGCCACTCTGTTTCTAGGCATATGTGAGTGATGCTCTTCAGTCAGACAATCCTACTTAACCGTAGCCAATTCTTTATCCTTTATAACCATTGAGGAGCTAGGATCAACAGCACTCTGCCCATAGCACAACACCTTTCTGTCCACCCCAAACAGTAAGCACACTGAAATATGGACCAACCATACAATAAATGCCTTTGACCAAGGAGTATGCAACCAAAGCTTAATGATTCTATAATATGGCCAATGGAACACCAACATCATCAAGTATATCAACAATGACATTAGATGGTATGCAGTAGATAAAGACATTTTTGAACTGATAGATGTTCCACCTTTGACAATGTCCACCTCTTCTTAATTTGAATTAATTTATCATTCACAAGTCTCAAGGACCGGAGTGATCTAGGGCAAGCTAGATGTCGAACACTCACTCAGATAGTGCAGAAGTACTACTGAGTCCTTCGTCAGTGTTGCTGTGAGACGAGCGAGGCGAGGTCGAGCAGGTGATTGAGGAGCTGGTGGCCTGGCACCGGAGTCGAGCGCAAAGCAGGGCGCGCCAAGCAAGTGCGCCTCGTGTACTCCGAGGCTGGTAACGTCAGGAAACGGTTATTACCGGAAACACCAGGAGACAGCAAATATGGACCCGGCATCTCCTTTGACCTGCTCTGAACTGCGCTCCTGTCCGCACTGTCCGAGCTGATAATTATGCCGCGAGCTCCGCACTCCACACACTTCCCGCTGCATCATTTCGGCCCCTCATCTGCTTTAAAGGGAGCACAGGGAGGGAGAATCCCTGGGCAGCAGGCGCGGTCCGCCACACCGATGCCTCACACCTCACCAGCTCCAGTGGTGAGTAGGGCCAAATTTATTAAATTAAAAAAGTATTTAACTAACCAAACCTGGCCTTAGTGGCCCCCGCAGGGAGGGGGTGAAGTGGACTACTCAGGGCAGGGCAAGATTGCCCACAGCCCACAGCAATACACCTAAATAGCTACAGCTACAGTGACAGATCCTGCCACAGACTCTGCTACAACAGGGCGTAAGCCAGAGCAGAAGACTACGCCAGCTTCACTGGATTGAAGTCCTCAACCCGAGTGCGGAAAGCGACGTGGAGAAGTGGTGTGGCACATGATAGAGCCTTAGTAAGATAGAGAACTACGGCAGACAACGGGGGTGCTGGCGGCATTAGTGTGCTGTGCCGCACACGGTAGAGTTCCTGTGCTGCGGAGGCCAGCCTAGGTGTTTGGAGGGAGCCTGAGGCGAAGAAGAGCCCAGGGTATAGATGCTGCCAGTCAGGCAACGCAGGATGAACCAAAGAATATAAAACGAATGATGGCAGGGCCAGAGGGGCCCAACAGCGTCTGGCCAGTCACAGACCACCAACGAAGAGAGCTAATGAACCCTTGATAGAAATCCGGACCACAAAATTCCAGAGAGTCATCAAAGAAGACTCTTGGGCCAACACAGTGGCCTCGCAGAAAGTGATGTTCATTAAACGTCACAAAGACGGAAAGATACTCTCAATGGGGGAAACATCTTGAAATTGTTTCAACACATCCCCTCGCTGGCACACATAACGAGTAGAGACCTCCTCAGTATCCGATTTGAGGAGAACAAGTAGTGTCCCATCACGGAAAACACGTTAACAACTTTGAAGTCAACTATCCACGCTGACCTGGTCCTACGAGAAAAGAAAAGCTTCGAAAAATATCCACATGTGCTCAACAAACAAGAGGGCAGCTGCCCCAAACTGCAAAGAAATGGTTTAAACATTCAAAGCTTCTTAAGAGGGACACACTCCTCAGAAATTTCACCCAGTTTCCACAATTTCATGATTGCATTCAGTGAAATAGAGGGGCTAAGTGAGCGAAAAGTAATCGAAGGAAATGCAGCGGATAAAGGCAGGCAAAGTTCCCTGATATGTAGGGTATCCAGCAAAGACATCACATTGCACGGAGGTTACAATAAGAATCACTCCTAGTCTAAAATCACAAAATAAGGCAAAATTTGCAATTCTATAACAAAAAAATTACGACGGGCTGCAAAAAAGAGCACATACTCCAAGACTGAGGCTCACAACATGGAATGTGGCAGGTATCACAACTACACGAAACAGCGAATCAGCAATGGAAAAGATCCAGGAGGGGGACATTCTCTGCCTACAGGAAACCTGGGCTACCAAGGAGGTCCATTTATAGGGCTTTGAGGGCATCCAAGTACCAGACAGAAAACTACATTCTCACTGCAGGCCTTCGAGCGGCCTCGCAATTTATGTAAAACATGCATTAGAAGTCTCCATTAAAGAGATTGTTAAACCACTTGATACACTACAGTCTATTGTGATAAATGGTCTATTTGATGGCAAATCCTGAAAGGAGCTCTTAATTATCAATGCACATCTCAACACCAACGGCGTCTCGAAGCTGGCTATCACTAAACAGACCATTGAAATACTAGAGGAAATACTCTATGAATACGCCCATATGGACCTGATCACCACTTGGGATTTCAACCTCCACCATCCGAGTCCGGACAACGAACATGGTACACCTGCCGAAAGAGCATTCTACAACTTCCTAAGCTCCTTCAAACAAATCTCATTGAAGACTGCCTGTTCAAATGCAGTTATTTCCGCTGGCACAGCATATGGGGGTGGGGTAAACGTAGATTTTATTCTCAGATTCATATCCCCACTACGACTAGATTTGAAGCTGAGTATAAAAGATCTGGTCAACGAGGCTGCAGAGAATGGCAAAATTTCCAAAAAAGAGGCGGACTTCCTGACGGAGGCTGACGGTGTTATACAGTATTTCTATACATTGACCAAAATTCATAAAGGCAAGACACCCCTGCCTTGTTGTCCCATTGCCTCAGGCATTGGCTCACCACTTGAGCCTCTGTCACGCTTCTGCGATCAATTTCTGAAACCACTCATCCAACAGACACCAACTTATCTTAGAGACACTAAAAGTCTCTTGAATTTCTTACACAACCTGTGATGTGACATGGAACATACCATTCTGGTAACTCTGGACTTAGAGAGTCTCTATACGAGCATTCCCCAGGACGACACCAACCCGAGTCCTGGGTGAAGCTCTGGATACCATCAATTGGGAGTACAATACACCCAAGGAATGTATTCTGAAATGTGCAACCTTGGCACTTAAAAAGAATTTCTTTGAATTTAAGGGGAATTTGTTTCTCCAGTCAACTGGGACTTCCATGGGCAGTACTTTTGCCCCAAGTGTGGCTGGGTTATATGTCCATCATTTCGAACGGAAGTACATCCAAGACATCAGCAAACCATTTATCTCTTCCATAGGTCTTTGGAAGAGATATATTGACAACGTTCTCATGATCTGGCAGGGTTCAGAGGAGTTATTACAGGATTTCCTCCTCTGGATTAATACCATAGATCTCAATTTAAAATTTACCCATACTGCCGAAGAATACGAAGTTGTCTTCTTGGATGTGATAATCTCTAAGCAAGATGGACATTTCTTTACAAAAACAGATTACAAGCCAACCGCTAAAAACAATCTTTTAGAATTTACCCGTTTTCACCCAAGGGCCCTGCGGGAAAATCTGCCCTATGGGCAATTCCTACGGATAAGGAGAAATTGCAGCCATCTGGAGGACTTCAGAAAGCAATCATCTGACTTGAGGTTGAAACGAAAAAAACGGGGTTACTCTACCCCACTATTGGACATGGGATACAAGAGAGACAGAAACTAACCAAGAGATGCGTTACTTGAAGATACATCTAAAGAACAAACAGCAATATCTCTGACCTGTGTAACTACCTTTAGTACAGTATCCAACGCCGTAAAGAAAACAATTAATAAACACTGGCGTATCATAAACAGCAACAACAGGCAATGGGAGAAACCCCTTTTTTCTTTTAAAAAGGGTCGCAGTCTCTGGGATACTCTGGTTAACACCCGCCCTAGAGAGACAGTATCCCTAGGTCCACCATCTGTAACCGACGCCTGGGGCTTACCTAAAGTGGTGGGACACTACCCGTGTTCCAACTGTAGTATTTGTCACTTAACGTCACATACAAAATCTCTGTACCTTAAACCAAACAAAGTATTAACGCAGAGAGCTCATACCAACTGCAATTCCACAAACGTGGTTTATCTAATAACCTGCCCCTGTGGGTTAAGATATGTTGGCATGACCACTTGCAAAGTCAAACTAAGAATGTGCGAACATCGTAGCAAAGTCAGATGTGGTTGTGCAACTACAAAATTGAGTGAACATTGTTTACAGAAAAATCACACAACTAATGACCTGAGGTGGACCGTGATTGAGCAGGTCACCATGAAGAGAAATACCCAAAAGATTTTATTCGAAAAAGAGCAGAGATGGGTGTATCACCTTGGGACATACACAGGTGGATTAAACAACAATATTCTAGGGCCACTGTTTTAAAAAAGCTTGACTGTTGGTGGACTCTCTAGTCCTCTAGTACTTGACAACTAACTCTAGCTACTACATCTGCTACTATTACTTCTATTTTTCCAACTGTAGAGTGCCCTTGCATTTCTTTGGAGGTGGGTAATCCTAATGATATACCATTTCCTCCAAACCCTGATATAATAATTTCTCCTTAGGAGATATTCTGGTTTGTCTTTCCACGTCATGCTTGTCAATGCATGTTATGATGTTGCAGAGGCTATTGTAGATTCTGTTTTGTCTTTCCCCGTCATGCTTATCAATGCATGTTGTAAAGCTGCCAAAGTTGTTGTAAATTATTTGATTTAGCTGAAACCTGCCAATAGTTGGTCATTGTACTGGGACTCCTTGCTCACCCGTCTTATTACAATGAGCTACCGCCTTCGTGTTAAACGAGGAGTAACCCCTTCAAAGTGCTCCTCGTTGACAACTAGAGCTGTGAGAACGTTTCGAGTGGTTTCTATGGAAACCATCATTTGCTCTGAGGTCCGTTTTTTGGTCATTGTGTGTGGATCGGTAGTACTGATAGGAGGGGATACAACGTTAAGTTAGTTTGGAGCCTTTGATAGGCTTGCGAAACAGTTGTCTGATTACAACTTCCTGTTTCACCTTCATTTACTCTGAGGTCCGCTTTTTGGTCATTGTGTTTGTATCGGTAATACTGATAGGAGGGGATACAACGTTATGTTAGTGGGGAGCCTCTGATAGGCTCGCGATACAGTTGCCAGGATACAACTTCCTGTTTGTGTCCGCCTCAATGTAGAAACTACCGATGTGTGATTGGCTCCCCGGAACTACACCTCCTGAGTGACGCCACTGCCGAGTCCCATGCCAGCTCAGCGTCAACGCCTCTGAACAAGCTTTATTAACACAGACTTCCCAGACACAATTATCGTCGGGGTCCAGTAAATTAGAGGGAACACGCAGGTTCCTAACGGGTGCTGAGCATTGTGGGCGTGAGTAGACCGACCTCCAGCTAAGTACTTTCATCTGTTACTTTGTTAGTTCTAATCCTCACTCGCTTATTTTTCCATTTACTAGTTTGTTTAGTGTGTGCTTTCACCGCCCTCCCGTGACCCATGGTGCTTTGACAGACTGTACCATTTATAAGATTGCTAAGCCACAACAGCCCGTTGTTCTTGCCCAATAGCACTTTTTATGTGTGTGTTCATTTTTACTTTTAGTTCACTTGTTACTTGTCATAATTTATGGGCATTGAGACACCTCTTGATTTATTCTGTGCACATACCATACGCTATCCATGAGAGAAGCAGGACTGTTGCCCTGCATTCTTGGCTCACAATGTTTCTTAGTCGTGAGTCTTATAGGTGCACAAGCTCACATCTAGTGGCACCTGTGTCCTTGCTATCGTTACAAGTGCACTCCGAAGAGCACTCTTAGCATGTGTATGACAAGGATGACAACAGATAGGAACGTACTGAAATAACCCTTCTTGTTTTGTTTCTTTCTGTTTATATGTTTGTCTGTCCTGTTTTTATTAGAATAAACTCTGGTTCTCTTTAATTTTGACGGAATCTTATCTTAGTTTTTAAAAACTTTTAACACTAGTAACCTCAGGTCAGGGTGGGCCTTAGCGCGCACATACCGCCCATACCGCTGAGGTTCTTCACTACACCTTCGCCTGAGTATCTGCTCACACATAGACAGAAACATGTTGACCGCGCTCCTAGGATGAATCAGAATTTTTAATTTAGTCATCATCCTACACTTTGTTTTTATCAATCAAACAATCAATCAGGACATTTGTTAAGCGCGCTACACACCTGTGAGGGTCGGGGGCGGGGTGCTGCTACTGATCGAAGAGCCAGGTCTTGAGAAGTCTTCTGAAGGCCAGTAGGTCTTGGGTCTGCCGTAAGTTGGTGGGGAGGGTGTTCCAGGTCTTGGCGGCGTGGTGGGAGAAGGATCTGCCACCGGCAGTCGTTCTTCGCATGCGGGGGACGGTGGCGAGGGCGAGACCAGCGGAGCGGAGCTTGCAGGTAGGGGTGTAGAAGCTCAGTTGTCTGTTAAGGTATGCTGGTCCGGCGTTGTGGAGGGCTCTGTGTGCGTGGATGAGGGGCTTGAAGGTTATCTTTTTGTTGACGGGGAGCCAGTGTAGGTCTAGTGAAGGATGCTAGTCCCCAAACCCTTGCTACTTTATCCCAGATCTCCAGTGCTCCAGTGCTGGGCAAAGAATATTCTAAAACACAGCCCACCCAAGGTCTAGGTCTGTCCTTGCTTTTTAAGCTGAATAAAACAGAAACGCACAAAACGTGGACTCCTTCTTGGAAGGTACAATGTTAGCAAAAATGCATTAACTAAAATCATCATTTTTATACACAGTCTATGGAAACACTTAATTTAATAACAAAGTGAAACACCTAACATCATTCCAAGTTAAAAGCCTTGAAATTACTTGGAGTCAAGAACTTCGAAATTGCTAAATGTCTACCTCTCATCACACCAAGTGCATAGAAGAACACTGGCCATCCATCCAAATGGACACCAACTACATAAATGAGAATGCCCACCTCCATTATCACTCTGCACACTCAAAAGACTCTTGTGGGTGACGACACAGCTTCGTTTGGGCCAGGGTGAAAAAAACAACGGATGATTTCCAGTTCCTCTCATAAGAACTGAATTGATGCTCCTTTAAATAACATAGCTCGCATAATCTTTAATTCTGGAATGAACGATAAAATAATGACAGAGTTTTGATTCTTCTCTGAGAAAAAAAGTTTCCTTCTTGCTGATGTACAGTATGTGATATATCTAAAGCCTTGGCATCTTGCACCTTTCTGTATGAAATCAGACATTTTAGCATGGACAGTTTTTTGATGATGTATGTATGTTGACGACAATATTGGCAAAATACACCTTGCTAAACTATTTGACACTCTCATGTGGTCGATTTTGTTTCTTTTTTATTGAATATTACAGTGTACAATATTGCAATATATACATCTGCATTTGTATACAAACTCAGTATGACATGTTTAAGATACAAAAGAAGTAACAGTACATAACGATAACAGTACCACAGTAAATATTATACATGCTGTTTTTACTTCTTGGTGGGCACCCCACTGAGGTCCTTCGACCATCTCCGCTACTACACTTATATTCCTTGTAGCTTCCCCAGCATCATGGAGAAATTCATAACAACCACTTCATTTCAAAACATCAAGTTGTTCTGCAATTTATACCTCTACCATGCTCCAAAAATCCTTTGGCCTGAAGAAATCGGCAAATTCTCTGCATATATTTTTAATTGCTCCTTACAATAAACTATGTCCTTAAACCAAGCAGCAACAGTAGGCACAGTCTTCCTTCCCTAAATGTTTGGCCACCCCCCTTTTAGCTAGCAATAAAGTTGGAGCCGCCAATCTGCAATTGCATGGGCTAAGTGTTATACACAGACCTACATGCCACCGCCTCCATAAGCATCTTTGTGAGATGTTACGTGACACTGACCCAGTACCGCAACACAGGTGCACAATCTGAAGCCAAGTGTCTAAAGTCAGCACCTTCTCCACCACACCTCACACACCTCGATTACCCCCGTAGCCCATAGCGATGTAGCTTATCAGGTGTGTAGTACATTTGTGGTAAAAATGTGAAATGTATAATCCTGAGATTACAATTCGCCATGAGGCGCCCCGTTAGTGCGCAGCAAACTGCCCAATCCTCCCATGACAAAGGCGTCTGTAGCTGCATAGCCCATTTTTAGGTCTTGCACCTTGCGAACGGATCGCGAAGCGATCGTCGCTGCGAGGCCTATTGTGATCAGTTCTACTTACAAGGAGCTAAGGGAGACAAGAGATGGGCACGCGCGAAAACGGATCAGGTCGCACGCGCGTTCACCATCTCCTGTCTCCCATGGCTCCTTATAAGCAGACACACACGCACGCACACACACACATAGAGAACCCCCCCCGCCGCGCGCACACACACACACACACACACGCACACACACATACATAAAGAACACCCCCCCCGCCGCGCGCGCACACACACATCCCCTCCCTCTACCCCCCCACTCCCTCCTCACTCACTGGGCTCTTTTCGCATGTCCCTCTCCCTCCGCAGCGGGTCACTCTCAGCGGCAGCAGGCTCCAATTCAGAGTCGGGCTCGGCGTGTCTTCTCCGCGATCCACAGCTTGCGCCGGGACAGCCGATGTGCACGCTCACGGCGACGCCGTCTCGTGCACTCCCACCGCGGTTTCGGTTTCGTGCCCGGCGATCCTCAGCTTGTCTTCCTTGTTTGCTTTGGCATCAGCTGCAGACTGGTTATTAATGTTAATCGGAGGTAACCTGAGTAAGTCGTGTACATGCTGCAGAAATCGGTGTGTACCCCAGGATCACAGGATCGAAAGCTGACAATATTTAAATACTACAATTCTGACATCTCTGCCGCCCGCTCAAGATTTGAGTGATGGCCTTCGGGATGCTTTGAATGGCATGAAGGAAATGGGGCAAGTGGGGATCCATGTCACATCATACTGTGTTCATGCCACTAAGCGCTTGTGAGAGACTCTTTTCAGATATCCAATCTACTCCCTTTTTTAATTTATTTAAATATATAGTTCCTTACTTGTGAGGTATATTCAAAATATGTCCAGTGAATTTTCATCCAACTAATTTGTATGTCCAGACGCTCTTCTGTCGCTTCTTTGACCACCTCGTCCCGCCTACGTGCCCAGTCTAAATATCGGATTGCCAAAATTCTACAATGACTTCCCCGTTGCATTCTGCATATGGAAATTGAGTGGTCTTTAAGGCGTTCAGAGATTTCAGACTTGCTAGTCCATCTCAATCAAATTTGAATCAAATAGTTGACTTTCCTTTTTAAATGACATTCATCACAAAACTCTTACCTTTCCATGTATCCTTTAGAAGGTCAGGCATCGCCTTAGAAACATCCTTTACCACCTTGTCTCATTCCTAGTCTCATGGTGTCGGAGACTGTTTACCTCGCTTGTGGTTTTTTTTTGTGAGTTTTTTTTTGTCAACATGCTGTACCCTCTTAGCCTCGCTTGTGTGCACTCCTCTCTGCCTCCCGCTCTGTGCACCTCTGCGCCTTCCTATGCATTCCTCTGTGCACCTGTACACCTCCTGTCTCCTTCGTGCTGTGCGCATCCATGTGCCTCCCCATCCCAGCTTGCACCTCTCAGCTTCTCTTGTGTGCATCCCTCTGCCTCCCCGTGCCCCGCGTTTATGCGTTCCTCTACGCTTCCATTGTTTCATGTGTGCACGTCCCTGCTTCCTTGTGTGTGCACACCTCTATCCCTTCTCTCTTTGTGCATGCTTCTGTCATAAGAACGGACGTGGTACAGGTAGGCTGTTTTTTATTTATTTATTAGTTTTCACTTTTATATAGCGCAAACTTTACCCGCAGGTATCAGAGCGCTTTAAATCAGCATGCTTATAACAAGCAAGACTAGCACTCTATATTACTGCCAACTTAGCTTAGCATAAACAACAGCTAACCATTCACAAACAATGTTTTAAAACAAAATGAATGCAAAGCATTGTCATTTACAATGCCAGTAACTCAAACTTTAATGCTGCGAGACCTATTGCATTGCAAATGCTTGTTCATATGACTTAGATGTGTCCAACTGGTTTTCCATCAATGACATATTATACAGCTTCGTTATCAAACACTTTCTGTCTTTGCTAGTCAATAGTGCCTGCAGTGCCTTTAAACCCTGCAGCTCCTCTGGGTATTCAGGATATTCAGACCTTACTGCTGCTCGTAGCCTCACAAATATAAACCCTAGCATGGCAGTATAAGCTGTTTTAGCAGTGAGAGCTTCAAGGGAAGGAAATGTTCCACCCGGATAGAGATCCCCTAGTGTGGTTATCCCAGCCGACCTCAAAATATCCAGAGCCCTCTGTTCCTGAGTAACTGAAATACCAGGGTGTGCATTAACAGGGCCGGTGCATATAAATGATCCCTGCCTGTTCTGATCCGCAGTTCCTTCCATGCTTGAGTGGTGCAGGTTACTGTGTTAATGTGGGCTTTGGAATTCAAAGGCCGATAATGATGTAGCACTGCTGTAAGAAGGATCGGGTAGGCATCGTACGCCTCCACCGCTAAATGTGGCAAGAAACTTTGCGGGAATTACCAGTAATGCGCAAACTGCGCCTGTGTGCACAAATAATATAGTCTCATATCAGGAGCTTCAAAACCACCCCTCTCATACGGTTGTACCAGATCATTCCAACTGCAGCACAGTTGCTTGCCTGCCCATGTCAAAGTCAATAAGCATGACTGTAATGCTTTGGAAAAGTATTTGGTCAACATAATGGGAATATTCACAGATACAGAAATTTAGGCAGAATAGTCATTTTTATCATCGCAATACGATCCGCCAAAGATAACGGTAGGCATATCCATCCAGCTACCCGCTCAGTCAGCGTTGCTAATGCACGGCCATAGTTCATTTGCACCACCACCTCTGGGTCCCTGTGGATCCATACACCAAGATATTTAACGGAATCCTGAGCCCACTGCAAGGGGAAATCCAACTCATGCGCCATAGTACCCTGTGTGAGGGGCAGTATAATAGACTTTTCCAATTTATATTCAATCCTGAGAAGCCACCAAATTTGTCATATTACCTAAGTAAGGGTTCAAGATGCACCTCTGGCTCACGTACATACAGCAGCATATCACCTGCAAACAAGGATATGGCCATTGGCCACTGCCGAAACACTAGTGCTGCATACTTGTGCTGCTGTCTGATCTTACAGGCCAGCGGTTCCAGTATGAGAGAGAATAACATAGGTGACAGCGGGCATCCTTGCTTAGTTCCCCTTTCAATGCGAGTCGATTCAGACACCCAACCATTAACCTTAACCCTTGCCGTCAGTTCAGAATAGAGCAATCTGATCCATTTTACAAACGCAGGCGGGAGCCCCATTCTGCCCAACACTGTGAACATAAATCCCCAATTAATTGAGTTGAAGGTTTTAGCGTCATCCAAGAACACCGCCTTCATCTCACGGTCCAGATAGTGCAACACAGCAAACAATGTTCGGAGATTATGTGTTGTGGATCGTTCCTGTACAAAACCAGACTGATCTGGCAGCACCAGAGCTGGCACCATGGGCTGGAATTTCGTCGCAATTATTTTAGCTAAACTTTTCACATCAATGTTCATTAAGGACAGCGGACAATACGATTCCCACTTTCTTGGGTCCTTATCAGGTTTTAATAACATAACAATCAAAGCCTCATGTAAGGTGGGAGGCAATACACCACTATGATATGCTTCCGATACACATCTACCAGTATCGGGGCTAATTGATCCATGTAGTTTTTATAAAACTCACTAGGCAGGCCGTCAGTACCCGCTGCTTTTCCCGTAGGCAATTTCTGTACAGCATCCTTCACATAATCTACAGTTAGCGATTGAAGTAAGTACTCCCTCTGACCCAAAGCCAGCAATCCCAACGCAACATCCTCCAGGTAGCTAACATTCTCATCAGTTGCAGCCTCTGGACGTTGCGTGTATAGGTCAGCATAAAAATCAGGGAAAACTGATATATCGTGGTGTTGTGTTCTGGTCCAAGATCTCGATTATGTGGCCCTGCTCTTTATGTCCGGCAAGTTTAGCAGCTAGGGTACGTCCTGTCCTACCCCCTTCCCCATAGACTCTAGCTTTCCACCTCCGGATCTAAAAAGCACCTCTTGATCCGCTAGCTCACCATATTCTGTGTTTAATTCCCTCTTTTTCGCTAAGTGCTCTGGCGCCGGCCGAATTTCATATTACCTCTCGAGATTCAGTAGTTTCTCTTCAATATCCTGCATTCTGTGACAGTGATCTCAGAACCCCGGCCTGTACACCCATGCATTCTACCCTTATTGTAACTTTAAAAGCCTCCCACAATATTCCTGAGTCCCTGAACGATCCCGTATTTTCTTTAAAAAAATTACTAATGGCAGCACCTATTGTGGTGCGAAAGACTTGATCCGTCAATGCCTCAGGTTGAAGGCGCCACTGAAAATATATGTAGGCACGACCAGCACCAACACCACGGGCGCATGGTCAGATAATGTTTTCGCTAGATGCGCCACACTGTCCACCCAAGACCCTACCATATTAGAGATCAGCAAATAGTCCAATCTGGACCAATATTTATGGACAGATGACAGAAAAGGTAACCTCTTTCGTGGCTGGGTTTCTCACCCTCCATGTATCCAGTAAACCTTCGGCATTCATAATCTCTCTGACAATGTTCGCAGCCTGTTTGCGATGCCAATCAGTAGCAGTAGATCTATCCAGCCATGGGTCAGATATATATTCAAATCCCCGCCCCCAGATGATCTGAGATGGACCGAGTGACCTCAAACACCTCCACACATCACTATAATATGCAGGGTCATCTACATTTGGCCCATAACTGTTCACCTAAACAACCAGCGAGCCTCCCAGAGAGCCTTGCACTAGTGCGAGCCTACCCTGCTCATCAATCTCAATGTGGACACTGAACGGGGTACCTTTTTGAAATAATATCATAACTTCCCTGGAATATGCAGAGTATGACGAGGCCACAACCGTATATGCCCACCTTTTACCAATGTTTAGCTATGAGTGTTTGGTCAGATGGGTCTCCGGTAACAGAGCAATTTTAATATCATGTCTGTCTAAGTATGCTAAGACCTGCCTTATCTTCTTTGGGTTATTAAGGTCCCACACATTCCACGTCAACATTTTAATTATACCGCCCTTAGATGTCATTTGTGGGAGGCTACTTCAATCATTAACATCATATCTCCTCCCCTCAGCAAAGTAGCCCACCAAACACAAGTATGAATTGCATGTACTGTGATCACAACAAAAACAAACCCCACCACCCCCCACTGACTTCAGCCCCACCACCCCCCACTGGCTTCAGCCTCCCCAACGGGCCGAAGCCATACCCAAAGCTGAAAGCCCCAATACACATTCGGAGTGGGGGCGGGGGGGGCAGGGGGATCGCAGGCTCCAGGCAACACCTCCTGGTGGGAAAAGGGAGGTAGCCAAGCGGAGTTACTGCATCACACACACATATATGCATGGACTAGAATTCTCTAGCAACAGTCCCTTGAAACAACTCTTAACAGTACAGTTTGTTTCAGCCCTTACACAGGCTACTGAGCCACCCAAATGCCCCCGGCTACAATCACATATAATATTGATATTGAAACAAACTAAGTCAGTCACATGGAGCATATGCCTACGCAGAATTGATATAGACCCTGTATCAGACCCCAGGGAGAACAGCATCACACCCCACAACTTACCAACACGCAAGTGTGCGAAAAAGCACTCAACGTCCGACATTGGAGCTTCGGGGACTTTACGATTCTTCTGCCGCGCTTTTACAAAGTCCATTGCACTCTTAGGGTTCATAAAGATCTTCTGCTTGCCATCCACGTCCACATCCACACACAGACGGGCCAGGTATAACATTGCATAAGGTATCTTGTCGGTTTGCAACTTCTTCTTTACCAGGAGAAATTCCCGTCTTGCTGCCTGTACGGTAGCAGTAAAGTCTGGGTAAAACTCAATCGCACTGCCTTCATAGAAGATTTTCTGTTTCTCCCTCGCCAGGCGTGGTATCGTATTTCTGTCCCGATATTAGAGGAGCCTGGCAATCACCAGCCGCAGAGGGCCCCGGGACTGGGCGCACTATCAGCTACCTATGCGCCCGATCCACCAGCATCACTGTAGATATGTTTTCCGGCCCGAACACCTCCTTAATCATCTTTTCAATGTAGACTTCCATCTTGCCTGTATTGGTGGATTCAGGCAGTCCAAGAATGCGAAGATTGTTGGAGTAGCATCTCGCTTCAAGGTTCCCTTTTTTTGCCTGAATCACCGCAAGCACCTTCTCCATATCTAGGTTTTTGGATACAACTGACTGAAGAGTGTCTTCCGCAGTGGAAACCCACTGTTCCACTTCCACTAGGCGTGCCCCCTGCTTATCCAACCTAGTGGCAAAGTGATCCATTTGCATATTCTATGCATCGATCCTGTCGTCTATCGATTGCAAACTGTTCTGCATTGCCATTAAGGTCGCCTCCAGAGCGGTGTGGCTTTGTTCTGCGAGCCCCAGCTCTGAGTCAGATAAAGCATGCTGCTGGGACCTCAATGGCTTCCATGCCTCAAAAGTGAGGCGCAACTGCTGCTTGAACGTTTTTCCCACTTTGAGCATAGGGATGTCTCTCGCTGCTGCGCCCTATGAAACCACAGATTATAGCTGAACAGCGGAGCTAAATGCGAATCTAGGCCACTCATGAGGTACTGCCTCCACTAGCCCAGCACTCAACAAATTTGCACCGTCACTGTTCCCAGCAGCGACATCAGCTTGCAGCTACTCTCCTAGGTAGGTTATCGCACCCCACAGTTCCAGTTGTCACAGGCCCTACATCCAACAAAAAAAGACCAGGCTATGTGATTCCACGTTGTGACTTCAATGTATAGCACACCTCCCAGAAAGGATGTCTCTCACCGCAGCTGAGTATATCACAGGTTCACATCCACACCAGATGTCACCGTTTGACCATGCCATGCATTTTCAAGAAAGCATCCTCTTGCCTGTTCATGCAGTGGAGTGCAGCCAGGCAGCCTCTTCCAGGTACCTGACTTTTATTGGACTTCTTCCCTAGGTACCACTGTCATCCCTTAATGCAGATCGCAGTACAGCTCCAAATTCCAGCAATTATCGCGACCACCGCCAACGATCTCTGGCAGCCCTGATTTGAGTACACCACTCCGGCAGTCACAGTCGTCTTATCACGTCACTCTTCACAGCTCCCGGCTCCGCTTGCACTGTGTTGGCACGGCTCTATTCACAGTCAGAGCCGCTGAGCCCTCTCAGCCCTCACCGCTACTCAGGCACCTCATTTTCCAGCCAGAGGGCTGCTCGCTCACCGTCATAGTCTCCTTGTGTCAGTACCGTAGCCCTCGGTCTCCTGCTACAGGCGCCAATGCCGGTCTTCCTGCCGCCTGCTGAGAGTATTAGCAATCTCGTAGCGTTCGAATCGTTTTCCGATGTCCAAAACTGCAATTAGTGTGCGCAGATGTGCAGCGCTTGTCAGGGTTTTGAGTGGATAATGACACCCGGCCGGCAGAGCTGCTCTAGAAAGCAGCCATCTTGCCGCTGGCACACTAGCGCCCCCTTCATGTGGTTGATTTTTTAAAAATGCAATGTATTTTAAGCATTGACAAAGAGAAACTGGTAATTGGTGGGGCCTCCAAAGTCACAAGAAGCAAGTCCTGACTCATCCTAAGCAATGCTCGAGCTAATGAGATGAAAATGCCAACCTTCTAATGTCTTGCTTCCAAAACTTGGAATAGTCTGCCAGAAGAAATCCACATAATATTCACCCTCTTTTCTGGAAAGCCATAAAAACATCTGTTCAGAGCCAACTGTTGTACAAATGAAAATATGGAAGGCTTGCACCTTCCACCCATCTGACCCCATTACATAATATATCATTAGTTAGTTCTACTGTATGTATCTGTATTGTTTGCTGTCTACTGCTCGGCCACTCTACTACGCACAATATGGTCAGTGTTATAAACACTTTTCAGATCTTTTTCTCCAGAAGGACAGGTTTTTGTCTTGAGAGGTAATTGTTTGAACCATATAGCTGAGAACTGGAACAGCATTTTTAGAAATATAAATTAGATAGGTGCCAACAGTAGAGGTCTCACTCTCAACTCCAGTCACTGGTGTATTTCTCAAGTTCTTACTTTAAAAGATGTTTTTATTCTTTTGTCAGTTTGGTTCATATTTTCATGTGCGTGTAGTAAGTAATGCCAAATGTGAAGAGTTTCCCGTACTTTAGTGCATCCCTTAAAAGCAGATCCACCCTTCCCTTTAGAGCTATAATGTGGTGTTTTTACAGCATTTATCGGCAAAGCCTGATTTGTATTGATAAAGATGTTAAAATGCCTGTCCTTCAGCCCTCATTGCAAAGATCTGAGTGCCTAGGCTGACACTGCCAACTTTAGCTGAATATTATATTATGATGTAATGTCTGTTAGATATTCACACAAGAATAGATAACAAGTATTTCCAAAAGTTGCTCTCATGTTTACGAAACAGGAACAGTGTGTTCATCTTTATTTATAAGCAGAACATTACTGAAAAACACTGTTGAAACAACTGAGGTTATAAAAACTGGGAAATGTAAAATATTAAGATCCAATGCATAATCTAAACTCTGTGCCCTTACAAGTACCTTTGACTATATATTACACCGGTGATAACACCGTTGATCATTACACAAGTATCATGAAAGAAGTTATGAAGTCTCAGTGGTTTACTATAAATTATGCATCTACAGTCTTGGTTCCCCAAAGAAAGAAGGATACTGAAATAGATGCTTGAGCGGAACAGGTTTTTGTGTAGTTTTAGAGGTTAAAATCTCTGTCCCACCTGACTTGCGGTGTACACCTTTTAACAATTATAATACCCTCTTTTATGACTAGCATTATGTAAAATATAATGGCACAGATTTTTGTTGCAGAGATAGGTGGCGTTTTGCTTACATAAAAATGATAATGCAAAGAAATAGATTTGATTTCAGCTTTAGAGCAAGAGTTAACCTAATGAATTCTGGACAGCATTTAAAGATGAAAAACTTGGACATGTGAAGAAAGGGAGGATATCACCAGCTGAAGTTAAACTTTTCCTACACAAAGTTTGTAGGTTCCTCATATCACCACATTGTGTCACTTTAGCAGCTAATTGGAGTTATCTCACTTCATGAGATAAATTAATGCACTGTACATAGCTCGAGAAATCAGAAGAGAAAACATTAAACAATCTAATTACTTTAAATACAATTATCTCTGAGTGATGCGCAATGACGTTATGCGTGTCCGGTAATTTTTATGACTTTGTAGCGCTTTTTGGAACATTCACCCATTAACTATGTTGTTGGGGTTTCTCTTTAACCTCAGTCATAGCGGCCTGAGATAACTATGTTTATCAGTAAAAATGTCAGACTGTTTGATCTTTTGTTTAGTGATGCCGAACTATCACCCCATCACCCGTTCCGAACTCCATCCACTTTCTCTCCCTCATCTACAATGGTCCCGCCTGAGATCATAACATTTGAGAAACTCGTACTCAAAGACCTCACAACAATTCAGAATAGTAAACTCTTCATCCCCTATAACATCTCTCTCCAAGAGAAGAAAGCAATTGAAGTTCTTAAAAACAACAGGAATGTGGTTATTAAAAGCGCAGACAAAGGGGGTGGGATTGTTATCCAAGAAACAGAAACATACAAGGCAGAAATTATGCGCCAATTAAATAACCCTGACCATTACCAAAAACTCTCTGGGAATCCCACAAAACAAATCCAAGAAACTATTCACAAACTGACATCTGATGCTTGTACTGAAGGTTTTTTGAGTAGGAAAGAATACAACTTTCTCAACGTAAAATCGCCCAGATTGCCAGTTATATACACACTTCCCAAGATTCACAAAAGTCTCACAAATCCACCAGGGCGACCCATAGTCTCAGCCTGTGGGTCAATCTTGGAACCCTTGGGAGCTTACGTGGACTTCTTCATCAAGGAGTTTGTCCCAACCTCGGCATGCTATGTGAGAGATAGCATGTCAATGATTAACCTGGTTGAACATCTTGAATTTGACCCCCTCCAAGAGACTTTGTGCACATTAGATGTGGAGTCGTTGTACACAAACATCCCACAAACGGCGGCACTGCTAGTCATTCAAAAAATCTTAGATACTAGACAACGCCCACATAGAGTCCCAACCATCTTTATTCTTCAATTACTGGAACTATGTTTGACGAGAAATTTCTTTGTCTTTGAGAACACCTTCTTCCAGCAGATCAAGGGTACATCCATGGGAGCTATTTTTCCCCCCAACCTAGCTATACTGTTTATGGACCAATTGGAAACTGGCTCCATACTGACACCATCCAATCCTTTCTTCTCTGGTATTAAAATATGGAGAAGATATATAGATGACATTTTCCTGATTTGGAACCAGACCAATGAAACACTAACCAACTTCTTACATTGGCTTAATAATAATTGCTGTGGACTAACGTTCACTTTGACCTATGACAAGTCCTCTATAGCCTTTCTGGACCTCACCATCTACCATGCAGAAGGTGAACTCCTGACCAAACTTTCCAGGAAACCCACTGAAAGAAATACGCTACTGTACTATAAAAGTAACCACCCGAGAGCACTGAGGGACTCCCTACCATACTCACAATTCCTCAGAATAAGGCGAAATTGCTCTTGTAAGACTGATTACTTTACTGAAGCGGCAGTCCTCTCCAATAAACTGAAGGACCGGGGCTATCCAAGAAGAGTAGTTAAACAAGCCCTGAAACGTGCATGGTTTTGCCCACGTGAGGTCCTGTTGACACCTAAAGACAGAGATCTGAAAGACAGAATTGCATGTGTCACCACATTCTCGCCTGTTTTCAATAAAATCAGGAAGTCCATAATAAAACACTGGCCAACAATAAACGCAGGTCCCATAAATATTGAGAGACCCCTCTTTGCCTTCCGCAAGAGCAAAAATCTAAAAGACCACCTTGTTAGAGCAGCCTTACCTATAACATCACAGGGAGGTACACTGGACACAGCCTGGGGCCTACCCCCACTCCTAGGTCATGTGAAATGTGGATGTTGCAATGTCTGTGAATACACGGTGGAGGGCAAAAAATTCACCCACAACAACACCACGTATGAAAGAAATTCATTCTCGAATTGTAATTCGTCAAATGTAATTTATGCCATAGAATGTCCCTGTCCAAAACTTTATGTCGGTCAGACAACGCAAAAAGCCAAGACACGCATCTGTCAGCACAGGAGTCGCGTAAGATGTAAAACTGCAAACGCACCGCTGGTTGACCATTTCAACGATGCAGGGCACAATGAGGATGACATAAGATGGACAATATTGAAAGTGGTAAAGCTACCAGCACGAGGTGGAGATATCGCCCAAATGCTAAACCGAGAGGAGCTAAAGACAATGATTCAATTCGACACGATACGGAATAGTTTGAACCGGGCTGAAGATTGGATTGCCTTATTATAACTCATAAACTGCCCTTCCAGGCTTGGAAGATGGCATACGCAGAGACTGCTTTGGCAATTCTAAAATGTATATAATCTTGAGACCATGTTATAATGTCACCTGAAGCACATTCACGTTGATTCACTTATGCACCAAAATAACTGTATAGTCACCACAATCGCCGTCAACACAAACTGCACTTGCACTGTAAATATCTTGAGCCAAAAATCCCCTCCTATTACTCAAATCCCCTCCTATTAAGCATATATGAAAGGTCCGTTATCATTCCGTAATGGCCGCCGCTGAGTTAGGCACGAGCAATACAAACAGACCCCTTCCCATTATGCGTATCTGAAGCGCCTTCTATCACTCCACAATGGCCGCCGCATAGCCATGCACCAACAGACCCCTTCCAAGATGGCCACCACGCATTGGCCGCTTTCTATGTTCATAGACGCGCCGTCTTACTCACAGCGTGCCTTCCCGATCACCGGACTGCAACCTCTGCAGACACGGAGAGGACATCGTTCCCCCGCCCAAAGAACCCCATCTGTAATCGAGTCACTGCACTCCTACAGGTAAGAGCCCCCAAAAAACCCCCCCAATGCCGGTGTACGAGAATTCTCGCAAAAATGGGGACCTGAATGTGACCCGTCCGCTTTATTCTTGCTTTACCAGATACAGCACTGACCCCGACCCCGAACCGGGCAGCCAACCCCACTCTGGACCAAGTATTATACCAGGTAACCAGCCCAGTCGGTAACTGCCTCCTTAGTGAGTCCCACAAAAGCGTCCACACGCAGAAATTAATTCTCGGCCATTCTCGTTGTTTTAGAAAAACTCGGTGACGAAATTGATGTCACAATCCATTGGCAATTGTGTGGACAGCGTCACACTCCAATCAGGTAACCGCCGACCCCCGGTCCTACCACCCCCTGCCTAAGCTCCTACTGTTAATTTAGTAATCAAGAGGCACCCCCCCTGTTTTAATCTATTTCTATAGAAAATTGCCCCATTTTGCAATAAGACTCCGAACGATTGATTAAGGCTATCCCTATGCGCAAGATCCTAGGAGCCCAATACTGGGGTAAGCTTTATTCCCCGAGCCCCCGGTAGTTATATTGATTGCATTCACTCCAATCACGGCATGTTTGCACTCGGAGGTTCGACCGTTGGGCCAATTTGCAATAATTTTAATATTTTCAATATGAGGATTGCACGTGCTCAGACCGTTTTTCAGGAGCCCTGAGCCTCCTGATATGTTTTGCCAAATATAGAATCACCACGCCACCACCGTGCACATATTCAAACTTCCTTGTCAGTCACAGAATCTCACTCTTGTTCTGTAACAAACACTGAATAGACCACAATAAGTCGATTCCGAAAACGAAATGTGCAAAGCAATTGGAATGTTTGTGTTGTTGGAGTTTCACTTATAATTTGGTAAATGACCTTTTTCCTTTCCCTTTTCTCTATCTCTTTCCCCAAACAGGCGGGTGCTTGATAAACCACAGGCAGGCAAATGTTTTCAATTTTCTGTCCTGATGATGATCCCATGTAACTAGAGCTTCAAGGGATCGAAACGTCGACTTTCTGTAGCACACTCACAGCCTAACCATTGTGTTATATTTAAGTTAGTGTTGTGTTTCCTGGCAAACACGTCAATTTAAAATCAATTCTAAAGTGGCCAGCTTTGCTCTCTCTTTGCCTGTGGAATATTTTCCCTTATTTGTTGTTTTGTCTTCTCTTGAATGTGGTACAGGACTGTGCCGGAAACAATCTAATTAACTGTTCTAAAAAATTGTTCAAATAAACACCCTGTCCGGCTGGACAGAGGACAAATATAGTTTCCTACTATGGCCTATATTTTATTTTTAAACTTGATTCTGATAAGCTAAGGACCTTTGTCTTTCAAAACATGAACTATTTACATGTGGCATACGATTTCACCATTTATTCTTACCATGAAATTGAGTGGTTTTTCATTGCACACCCTGAAGTCGTAGTGCTGTTGCAACAACAACAACAACAGGTGATGGATGGAATGCTTGAATTAATCTCAGCCACCGGCAATGTTTGGGTCGCATCCAAGTCCATTGTTTTTGCGCCCACCGTGCCACTCCAGTTTGGAACTAGACATTAGCAAGTTAGTCTTGACCCTGATCCAGTGGGAATAGTCCAGCCCGAACTTCCAGGCCAGGTCCTTCCTGAACGGAAACACAAGCAACACAGGTCTGTGTTTTTTCTTGCTATGGGCTCCTCAGCCGGGCATAGCTTGGTTTCAGTGGCTAAAACGATGGTTTGGGATTTGGCCCCAAGTAATTACCAGTGGCTAAGATTAATTCAAGCATTCCATCCATCACTTTTTTATATCATTGAACCTCAAAAGGCATACCCATTCTGCACAATATTCCAAACTCTTCTGCATTTTTGATTCTGTGCTTCTCTCAGATATGCTTGAAAATACCTGCCCCAACTTGGGTGGCTGAAGGAGAGAGAAAATATGGCAATCGTTTTTTTTCCCTAAGTGGCAGTGGCCTTTCATGATACTGCAGAAGGTATAATGGTGACTGCGAAATCTTACTCTATTTTCCACAGCTTTTAATAGTTCTGTCGAAGAATAAAGTGTCAACAAATTGAAAATAACAAATGTTTTGTTGGGCATGCTGCTTCAGGATCATACCACAAAGCCTGAAAAATCTTCTCATAGGCAGCCCAGGGCAGTAACCATGTGCTGCAACAAGAGTGGAATCTGTGGCTGCACTATTGCACTGCCACTAAGCTAGGTATAGCTTGATTCTAGTGGTACAATGAGCACAGGACCCACATCTGGGCATACCTCTCACACTTAGTTCACATGCTACAATAACAAGGTGATGGCTGGAATGCTTGAATTAATCTCAGGCACTGGCAATCGATCAGGTGCATTCCAGTACATTATTTTTCACACACCATGCCACCTCAGTTTTACTTATTTATTTATTTATTTAAATGTATATAGCGCATTATCACCCCAGGGTCTCTAAGCGCTTGTACAAAAAGAAACCAGTCCCACTAATAACAAATGTCAGACTTATAACACACCCCATGCTTCCCGGAAAAGTATTGTTTTTAACATTCGGCGAAAGAGCAAAAGATTGGGCTCCTTCCGAAGGTTGGTTGGAAGTTTATTCCATGCTGTAGGAAGCAGAGTGGAAAAAGCACGCCCACCAACAGTGGACAGGCGGAAACGTGGAATAGCCAGAAGAGTGGCTTCAGAGGATCGTAATGCCCTACCCGGAATATATCCGGCCAGTCTGGTTTTAATATAGCTGGGTGCATTACCATAAAGTGCCTTGTGTGAGATACACAGACCTTTGAACAGTGCCCTCTGTCTGCCAGTGTAACTGATGCAGGAGAGGCGAAGCACGCGTTGTCCTAGGCTTCTTAAAAATCAGTCTTGCTGCATCGTTCATAACCGCCTGCAGCCGCGTAAGTAATCGCTGGGGAAGCCCTATATACAGCGCATTGCCGTAGTCCAGGCGTCCCAAAATCATGGCAGACACAACGCTTCTTAAGGTGGAGAAAGTTGGACCCATCCAAATGCAAATCCGTCTTGACCCTACTCCAATGAGAACAGTCCAGCCTGAACTCACATCACAGGGCAGGTTATCCCTGAACTTGAACACAAGCAATTGAGGACCAGCTTCACCTGATTAGGGCTCATCAGCCAGGTATGCTAGATTCCAGTGGAACTGTGAGCATGGGACCCACGCCTGGGTATACCCACCACATTTACGGCATCACCTGAAACAAAACAAGGTGACGGATGGAATGCTTGAATTCAACTTGTTGGTTGAACAGCACTGATTGCTAGGCTATGTAGCTGCAGAAGTGGATTGCATGAGTACGTGTGGTAAATTATACCACGTGTCTTGATGACTATAGAGGAGAACAGTTGTGAGGAGGGTGAACTGTTTGCAGTGCTTAATTTGAGCTGGTGGTTGGAGGTGGCACACTGGCACTCAGTCACTCATTTTTGGGAACCAGCACTTATTTTTCCACATCAGACTTTGACCCAGAGCAAGCGAGAGAAAAACATACAAGAGGGAAAGGAGGAAAAGAAAGACAAAACGATTGTGACAAAGGGAGAAAGCAGGAACCTGCAACAGTGAGGGAAATGGGTAAGAGGCCTTTTGTGGTGGATTAAGAAGACTCGAGATGGTATGAAGCATCCCTGCCATTCAGTAGCACTGGCCAGGGGTATCCTGAGCAAAACGTTCAGACTGACACTTACCCTTTTATATATTAAGCATTGGCTTTTAGGATGGCAACAATTTGCCAACCACATGCCACCATCTATGTACTAGTATAAGTATCTGGGTGTTGACAAAAGCAAAACTTCTATAAACCGTTTAAAAGGAGGGACAGGGTCTGCTCCTGAAAATGTATGCCAAACGAGCGAGATAACATTTGGAGCTCTAATTAATCTTAGTTACGCAAGCAGAAAAAAATTAACATTATGGAGGCAGAATACTGCGTAATGCTGTAAATTTATGCCAACATAGTAAGACTACAAAAGGGACAAAGGTCACAGTTTACAACATAAGGACCACTATTGCAGCATATTAAATGTACAAAATACTACTAACAAGGGCACAGATTGAACTATTAAAAGCTACCATTACAACCTTAAGTGCCTATCAAGCACCAACGTTTTTCAAAGGCAGAAATCCGAGTTGGGCCAGTGTGAAATCATGTCTGGTGTGTTTAAAGTGCTATGAGCTCTCAGTTTGCAACTGAGAAGGCACTACTGCAACTGAGAAGGCACTGCGAATATTCAAGTTATTATTTTAAAATTGTATTAAGCAGTATAGTTTATGCTGCCACAAAATGTATAGATTTGGGGGATTAATTTATGAAATTCCCATTTGCTAAAAATTGATTGCCCACTGCGCACCAATTTTTCCCAATGGAACTAAATGTTGCGAACCATTATAAGTACTTAGGTCGGTTCACAAAATTCTGACACATAATGGGTCATAATCTGACGTACTTCTTCAATATTCATGCGGTAGGGTGTAAATTGAGATTCACTACATTTGGATCACATCACAGTGACGGTGGATTCCTGAGGTCAGCAGCCCACCACGTCTGTGATTACATTTTAATTAAAGTCAACATTTGTTTTTCAAATTAAGTCTGTTTTCCTTAAAGAAAACGGGGATGCCTTTAAAAATAAATGTTTTTTTATTTGAGAATTAGCAGTGGTCCCATGGACAACTGCCTACTCCCCACCAAACTTTTTTCAACATTGACAAAAGGGAAGAGGTCTGAAGGGGATCTCTCCCAACTTGCAAATGGGTTAACATTTCGTATGAGGTCTAAGCTGTCATACACTCACCTGGTCCCAACCGTGGAGAAGACACTGGACCCGATGTTGTACCTCCTATCCCTCCAGAAGACAGGACATGCCAAGGAAGTGAAACCTTCTAGCACAATCTGACCTCCTGGGGGAAGGGAGGTTGAGATAAAATAAGAAGACAGAGACGTGTGGTACTGGATCTGCTCAGCAGCTGGGTGATACTGCGTAGCAGGATGTTGTCGCTTCAGAGACCTGTGTCTGTGAGGTAGATACGCACTGGACCTCTACCTCTCAGGTTGCGATGATGCAATACACTGGAATTAACAACGGGAGGCAATTACCATCAATACACTAACATGCCTCAACATACAATAACCATGCGCTTACTTCAGTTACATACACTTATAGTTTTCACCAGCAGCACAGAGCGTAAGAGCAGAATAACCAAAATCTCAATGGAGTGAGGCACTCCTAAGGACAACACTCAGAACTTAGGTTGGACTTGATGGAACTCCCAAAGAAACTTGAAATACAGGTTGGAGTTAATGGCACTCCGAAAATAAACTCTGTGCATAGGTTGGAGTTATTAGCACTCCCAAAGGTAAACTTGATGCATAGGTTGGAGTTAATAGCATACCCAAAGGTAAACTCAGTGCGTAGGTTTAGGTACAAGGTTCATACAAATATCATATACTCAAAAATGCTTTTCTCTTGAAAATACCGTTCATTCAGAGAAGCATGGAATTAAGTATTTAGTCTCTGAGCAATTAGTTTAAGTGCCAAGGTTGAACGGAGGGGTCTGGCGTAGGAATACACAAGAAGAGCTGAACGAAAACACAGGAAGGGCATGGAGGAAAAGTCTGTAGTCTTTTACAACGCTGGTGCTCGATCCTGTTAACTACTATAGGAGGATTTGTGCACGTTAACCTGATATCAAGGGCTGAGCCTAGTTTTTCCCCTTCACTGATGCTGAAGAAGATCTTAGAGCCTTGACCCAGGGAGTTGCAGGGGGTCAGGAGTAGCTGTGCAGGAGGGAGACGTCGAGGGAGCTGGAGCCACGGAACCACCGGTTCACTATGGACTTGAAGGAACCTGGAGCGCTTCTTGTTTCCGGCGGGATTCTACAGGTGAGTGGGAAGATTGAAGCTTGTTCTGCATGGAGTGAGGCCAAGCAAAGACTCACGGTTGGGCGGAGGTTTATATACCTTTTCGAAGGCTCAAAGAATGCAGCTAGGTTAAGTGTGGCAAGTGGGGTACGTGGGGTACATGGCTTTCCAGAAGGTTCCAAATCTTAGACAAAAACATGTACTAGTTCACTGTCTTTCACCTTTCAGGGAGGGCAGGTGCAACGTGAACATCAGAACCAACAACAGGAAACAAATGTATCTTTCTTGCTTGAACGTGCATGATGGAAAACAAAGCGAGTGCAAGGCATTCTATTGGCTCACAGGATACTGGGGGATGTTTGCAAAAGAAAAATCACAAAGGCCCTAGTAAACAACGGTTGCAAGGAGCTCTATGGGTTCACAGGTCCTAGGGTGGGGGATCAAGTGCATGGGAAACACAGGGTTTAGGGGACACGTGCAGAGGTGCAAAGGCTATGGAATCACAAAGGTGCTGGGGAAGCATCGGTCATCAGGGTGCTGGAGGAGCATCAGACATTAGGGTGCTGGGGGAACATCAGTTATGAGGGATGCTGGGAAAACATCAGTCATGAGGGAGTTGGGGGAACATGGATCATGAACATGCGGGGAAACATCATTCATGATGTTATAGCGAGCATGGGGAGCCACGGGGTAAAGCATCATGAGCCCTGCGTCTAAGACCACTACGCAGAGAACGCAAGGGGGGTTCTGACAGCAACAATATTTCAATATTTTGCAGATGGATTTTACTTGCAAACATCGACACATACCTTATCAAATTGTTATTTGGAAGGAACAGTCTAAATAAGCCCCTTTCCAACACCAAGATAAACACAAGCAAAAGTAATAGATGGGAAATGCACTCATGTTATAAAAAAAAGTCACTTGGTTAATGCAATCACTGCAGATGTTGGCATGTGTAAACAGAGAGAAACAGAATTGAAACATTGTTGGCTCCCTGATGAATAGTATTTATAATGCTATATAATGCTACAAGATCCCTGCCTTTGACAGCAAAAGCACTGTAAATATGTTACTCATTTCACAGTATGAGTCACTGAAAGTGTCAAACATCTGACAGTAAAAACGTCACTCATAATTACACTGAAACCATGGAAATGTCACACATAAACTATGCGAACCCTTTCCAACTGTGGAAAGTGAAATTGCTAGTTAGGGCCTTGACTGTATACAAAATGTCCACAAAATGGATGGTAGGCATATTGAAAAAAATAAACTTACTGGCTCACGGGTGGACTCAGGGCTCTTATTAACTTCTGGTGGTGTTTTGAAGCTCTGACTTTTTAAACCGTCGTCAAAGTCGCGTACCAGCAGTTAACCTCCTTCCGGCACGCGCGCGCACACTCTCCAGGTGTTTTTTTTTTTTAACCACTCTGAGGCGTTGACCCCACGCCGACCTCGTCGCGAGCTTCAGCAGCCCTTCCAACGGGAACGACGACCGCGCGTGCCTCCGCTTCGACTATTGCCAGTCAGTTCTATTCCCGCCGTTTCCACGCCACGTCGCGTGACCGCGTAAATCGTCGACACACGGCGGGCATTTTGTTTGGTCTGAGAGTCTCGACTCGGCTGTGGCGCGTCTGCAACGCGCCCTCGAACCCGAGTTTTCACAGCGGGAGCCGAGAAAAGTGGCTGGACTCCGTCGGTTGATATAGTTTCAACATCTACTCGGCGGTGAGCGAAGTCTGCTGGTTTAGGCTAAGCTCTGGTTTGAGAGGACGCCGTTTTGTACCATCAACAGTAGACGAGTAAACTCTGGAAGACCGGTGAGTCAACCACCCGACTTCGGTCACCCACCTGACCCGTTGGCTTATGAAAAGGCATAAAAAACCATTTCTAGCTGTCAAAATTAACCATTTGTCTTCCCGGGCATCGTCTTATATCCCATTATCGTTTTCTGCTCTTCATAGACACTTTAACCCATATATTTTTGTAGAGTAACACTCTTTCCACACTTTCAAGTAGAATGAACGGACTAGATGTTCCAAAAACATCATAGATGGTGTATGCATTCGCAGCAATAGTGAGACAGTAGGGGTTAAAGAAAAGTACTCACCACAGCATAAATTGTCAACAATGTTGCACTAAGGGGAACATTTTAAACACACTGTCATCTGTGGTAAATTGCTTGGCTACAAACCACTCATGCAGCGGAACACATGAAGACTTTCTCCCTTCTTTAAAAACCAGATGTGCTACACTCACAGAAAAATGTCAGGACGGGTTCTGAAAAACAGGGACTATCTAAGCAAATCTAGGGCGCATGGTCACGTCTGTTTGTGAAGCAACTCCTTGTGGGTAGTTATGGAATGAATTGCGTGCTATCATTATGCCCCATCAGTGGTTGAAGGACTCTTGAATAACTTAACTCTCAGTCTGTGTTTTTATAGCAGCTACTTAAGCATTATCTATCTTATGCTGTGCAAATATTTTTCTACGAGTGATAGAAACAGACTTTCATTTCCCGCTTGTCATTCTAATTTTTGACGGAAGCTGCCTAGGGGAAGGTTCCATCCCTTGGCCTTACTTACTGTTTGAAGTCAATGCAGGTTTGTGTTTTTTTTACAGAGCTTTAAATGTAGCATTTAACAACTATTTGGGGTGTGTGGAGAGGTCAAACTATATTGAAATTGAGTACTACTCCAGGAAATAATTTCAGATTGCTAGTTGACTGTACTTTCAAGCAGGATGACCAACTTCCCATTACTTTTTTCGAAGAGCCCTTTGCACATTTGAAGATCCTTTGTCTACACAGAAACATATTAGACATGCAGTACCGTCAGAAAATGTCCCTGTGGGTGGGGGGAAATATGTTTTGCTGAGTGCATTTTTGATGGTTTATTCCATAATGCCCTTCTCTAAATTGGGACCCTAGTCTTTTTAAAATTTATAGCCCTGACTTATTAATGAGTTCAGCGACTGTATGAATATGTCACATTGTAATGGAGCACCAGTCCCTCTACCACATCCAGAATTTAACTTTGAGTGACTGCTTTCTGTTGCTATCCATGCCGAATTAATTGTGCTCAAAGAGACCAATGTACCAAAGAAAATAACCTGTGGCCTCATTACGATGGCGGTGGGACTGCTACCGTCAGCCCGTTGGTGGCGGTCCCACCGCCATCAGACCCTGCATTACCGCCTACCACATCATAATGGCGGGCGGATGATTGGCATTTGGAGAGATCAACCGCCATGGATCTGACGGGCTCAAGGAGCAAGTTTCCCCGCCGGACGGAGTGTAATCCCTACAATGATGGCAGGGCTCAGGCACCATCATAGGTATTACAATATCAGTTTCTGCCAGCTGTTTCATGGCGGTGTACCTGTCATGAAAAGGCAGGCGGAAAGGGACATTGATACACATTGCGACCGCCTTAAAGATGATGGCATCGTGATATGGGACCACCGACAACTAGTGGGGCGGTCCCGGTTCTGAGGAGATGGTGGTCGGACGTAAGTCCAACTGCCATCCTAATCAGTCCCCTGGTTATTGAATTGGGACATTAATGGTAAGCAGCAGTATGCCCCAAAGATACTGGTCAGTAATTCACCTACTGCACCGAAGCCCAGATGAAAAGCTTCACTGTCTTCTTCTGGCTTTATTCTCTTATGTGCAGACATTGGGAGCACTGAACTCACTCAGTTCAGACAGTGAGTGCTTGAAAAACACTTATAACAAGCGGGCAAATCACTCTGCGCACAGGTATCGCCACTAGATGTTGTTCAGTGGGAAGTAAGCTTTATCCATGGAACTATGACAGTGAACATCTAATCCCAACTTTGCCAACATACTGATCTTAAACACAGCATTTCAAAGCACAGCAAGGTTCCCAACATAGTGATATTTCCTTGAACCCAGTCATTAGAACCACGCAATTCCCTCATGTGCTTTAGTGGTCGTGTCGGAGATATGTAAATGGTACTCGACTAAAATATTGTTTAAAAAATATTGTTTGACACAAATACTATGTAAAAATATAACAATGTCAAAATATTGTGGGACAGAATATTGAAGTTAAGAATATTGTTCCTTAAGTCTTTTATATCTTTTTTTAATATGGTTGTATTTAATATAAGTGTAACTACTTTGTTTAGTTTTATTACTTTTTGTGTTAAAGGTTGTTAATATTTTAATAGTAAGTGTCGAATAATTTTTTAGTGTAGGTTTTTAGAACTCAGTATTATATTTAAACGTTTTTATTTTTGTAATCATTTTTTCGGCTGCTTGTTTAGTTTGAAGAAAAACAGTATAGGATGTTTTTTAAATATATATTTTTGAATTGCCCATTTTTTTATACGTTTTAATTTGATCATTATTAATATGCATTTTTTAAATTATTGAATTGTCCTCAAGAGTAACATGTCTTACTCCACACCTGTTCTGCGCCCCAGTCTCTTCTTGAATCAAGATTCATTAAGAGACTGGATGAAGACACTATACCCTTGAGAAAAGTGCGACTATAGGGGCTTGTCGCTCACCTCTTCTTTTAATGCCTAAAAATATGCCTTAAAAAGGAATCAACTTACTCTATACAGAGGGTGAGTAATTCTCTGTATATGATTAATGTTATGTGTTGTGTGTCCTAGCTAATAAGGATAGGACTCTTCACTGTACAATTAGTACCACAGATCCGGGGCAGCATATATAATCCAGAATAAAGCCATGGACCCATTGGGAGCCACACCTATAAGGCTGACATTTGTCGAGTGTATGGACACCATGTTCAGCGGACACCACAACCCTGATTTTAATATACCACAGGTACTCACCAATAAAGCCATACCTGGGTGACCCTAAGGCATTTTTATTCTTTAAGACCCCTGCAATGAAATATCCAAAGTGCTTCCTTATCCAAAGTGCTTCCTGGAATATGGCCAAGCTTGTCCTGGTTTATAGGGATCACAGTGAGATCCTATGATGAAGTGTATCCCAATATTTCGTTTTTATGGTTTTAAAATTGTACAGAGTGTTTAATGTTTAATATGAATTGTGGTTTAATTATCTTATTGCTATGTGGATCCATTGTTCTATGTATGGTTTATAGACTATTGTCTAAATAAACGTTGTTTATCAATCAATCTATGATGAAGTATTCCACTAATAGAGTTGGTGAGTTGGTAAGTTGGTAAATAACTTATGAGGATCCCGTGTGATAGTTTATATTAGGACTCATTTACATTGTAAAATAGTGTCTGACAATCAGGGTGTAGGATAATCCAATGTGGATTTGATTAACTTAGATAGTATCCTATGTCCGATTATAATTCTCCTTTCCTTCTCTGGGTAGAGAGCTTTTGGTTTGTATCTGGTTCTCTGTGAAATACGATATTCGGTTTCTGTAAAATAGTGTTTGACAATCAGGGTGTAGGATAATCCAATGTGGATTTGATTAACTTAGATAGTATCCTATGTCCGATTATAATTCTCCTTTCCTTCTCTGGGTAGAGAGCTTTTGGTTTGTATCTGGTTCTCTGTGAAATACGATATTCTGTTACTATACAGACCAGGTAAAAGGGAACAGGCAGTTCTTTTTAAACAGGAGTGGGAACACTCCTGAAGGTAACTGGTAAAAAGGCCTACTCTTGGGAAATGTTTCTTAAGCGTTTCATAAAGTACTATTCTTCGTAGCTGCCGCTACATTTAATAGAGCATATTGATTTTTACTTGGGGATGGCAACTGTTCAAATAGTGTGGATTCTCTCAAGGCTAGCATTAGAGACTTAACCCATGAATATAGGGTTGAGGAAGGCACACACGGTAGATGAGCAGGAATTGCATAAGGATCTCAATATATTACAAAAAATACATCACATTTTTGTCATAAGGGCAGAACCTAGTTTATTGGTATGTGACAGAAGATCCGACTAACTAGTTCTAAAATAGAGATGTTGAATACCCATGTGCACACAACCTAATCTACGTGATAGGAATTAGAGACGTAAAGCTGCAGATAACATAGGAACATACCTGGCCATATAGACTAGGAATCTCGATATTGGTATACCAGAAATAGGTTACAATGCATGGCCAAGTTATTTCTGATAAATTGGGAATACATAAGCATTTTCTGATATATTACTACTCACTATATACAGCCCAAGTGCACTGTTCCAACAGCTCTGAAATTGCTAGATTTTTGACCATCTGCAACCTTTCAACTCTAGAAGGATCATGCAGACACGAGCTCTCCAATTTCAACACAAGAGTGAATACAGGCTAATAAAACTCCTCCTGGAAGAAAAAAAGACTGGACTGGATGGAATGTCCATCGAAATAAATCAGTTACTAACTCCCACAATTCTTCCATTATTCTTTGCATTGATCTCAAATGTATGGTTAGGAGGCCTGCTCTCTGACTCGTGCAACTCTGCTACCATCATGGTGTTCTGTTGAAAAAAAGATATACCACTTTAGCAATTGGGCTGTTTCTTTTTTTTAAAGATATTTGTATTGATTTTCATTCAACATCAGGCATATAATATAGCAGTATTGATACTCAGTGTGCATCCTGTCAACAACTCCCCTGGACAATTGGCTCATTATATCCTGGCATTTCAGGTATGATGTTTATATGCGTACAATCTTTTGGTCTATCTCTTGCTAGCCTTGAACCATACTAACGGACAGCAATCAGATAAAGGTCCAGCTCTCAATAGAGTGATATAACAAAAGATTAAGCCAACCCACTCCCTTATCCCTCCCCACCCACCCCTCTCCACCGGTGGGTCCCATCTACTAGCAGCTTATAACTGACATAACAACAAAACCTACAGCAGCACTTATTGCAATATCAGCAAGACAAAACAGCCTGCCCGCCATTGCAACCGCATCCTAATATGTTTGAGACAGGGGTTTCCACCCTGCTCTAATATTTCAGGGGACCTCGTCTGTGCATCCGTGATAGAGCTTCCATCTGAGTCTGCCTCTGGTGCCAGCAGTGAAGCCACTATGGCCTCCCATGCCCTCGCTGACTCCAGCGCCTTATCGTTATTAGACCGTTTCGCGTGCTGGAGCAGAACTGTACTTTCATTCGTTGCCCATTTAATTAGTTCTGCTTTCCACCTCTCAAAATTGGGCCCTCGCCTTGACTTTCAGTGCGCCGTGATATCCCTCTTAGCTAGCAACAAGCCTAGGTCTAAAAACGTACTTGTTTCCTTCGTTTTGGGGGTGTGTGGAAACCAATGCAATAAACAAGTACTCATGTCAGGCTCCAACCGTCTTTCTGTAACGTCGCAGAGCATGCCCACTACCTCTTCCCAGTACCTTCTTTAGCAATTGGGCTGTTACTGTCCAATTTCACTGCTATGCTCAGATTGTACAATTTATGTAATACAATTATGTGATTCTACTCCTGCAATAGTCATTGCCACCAGTACATTTTTGCAGGCAGTCTGGTACAAACATGGCAGATTACAGACTGTGACTGCCAGTGAGTAGGACACTCTCTAACTACTGCTTAATTTTAGCAACGCCCATTATATGTAAATGAAAGGATACATTTAATATGTTATTATGCTGCTCACTGCTTGTTTTCCACATTTGCACTTTGATCTGTACGTAAGTAATGACTGCAGGAATGATTTTCCAATAGCATTTGTTCTTTTTAATATGAACTGAGTTGCGCAATGTTTAAAAAAATATATTTTGATTAATTTATTGTATTGTTCTGCTTATGTATACTTTGATGATACTTGGCTACTGAATAAAGTATTTTCTACTACTATTACTACTATACAATTTATGTTTGGATTCGTGCCTATAGAATGAATTCAAAGATTGACATGTCTTACTCTGGCAGCATGAGTTTTTCCCATGAAGGGATACTGAGGCCCATATCAGTTTAATTGCTTTACTGATTGGCTGGGTAGAAACTACGAACTACCCTCTATCATTAGATGCAGAAACGCCCTTTGACCTGGTCGAATGGCCTTTTCTATGGAAGGTGATAAAATGTCTGGGAATTCCAAGATGATCCACAGTAAATGAGTCCATTTATCAGGGACCTAACAGAGTTGTACTAACCATTAGGTATAGTTGGACTCAATCCCATATTACTAGAGGCATTCGACGAGCGTGCCATCTATTGCTATGTTTATATGCCTTTTGTAAGAAACCGTTAATTTATCTACTTCAGAGCAAACCTCGAATGGAACCGGTTTGAACTCCTCAATTGATAGTTAGGCTTATGGCATATGCAGACACCCTTCCTATTGTTACACATAAGGTAAGACAGGCGTAAGCAACACTTCGACAGTCCACCAACTACTTTGGAAGCTTATTGGAATGTAAATGTAACCTAGATAAAACATTGATCACAATAGTAGTACCACAGACTTCTCAGCAGGCATGTGGGCCTAAAACTCCGCTATTTATGGGTTTGGGTATGCCAACTTATGCAAGACTATACTATGCTAATTGCCAACCACTTTATCAAGAAATCACTTGACTTCTGGGTAACTGGGAGAGACTAACATTATTATAAGGACAGGTTAACATTATTATAATTTTCAGCAAACTGCTGTTTGTTTTGGGCTATACTTAAGTATTTTGCAAATGCTGATTTTAAAAAGATAAGAGGGCACATTTCTTTATTTATTATGGCCAATCGGGAGTGCAGATGGTAAGTTAAAATCTTATATCTACTTTTGCTCAGAGTAGGACAGGCTCTAATATTCAATATTATTACTGGGAGGCACTTTGCAGCTGCTTGTCAAAGCTGATAGCTCCAGATAACTCTAACACATTATTTATTGAGGTTAGAATGAATAACCGCCCCACCCCCAACCATCACTGGGGTTGATGTTTCTAAAAAACTCAAACATCCACTAATACATGAGTATGTTACGCTGGAGCAACTTGTTTTTTAAACAAATTAAAGTACCCAAATATTCTCAAATGTCCAAAATTACTTGTCTGCTCCAACTATTTTCAAAAGGGTGATCAAATTGTTTCAACAAATCTGTGAAGAATGTGATATCACTAATAAATCGTTTTTTTGGTATTTACAGATAATATGATTTCAGTCCTCCAACAGGTCAAACATCAATCAAGATGTCTTGCCAAATATATATAAAGCTCTACTTTTTTTTTTTGCAGAGTTTTATATAGCGCGAACTAGAACCGAACCGAATCGGGTATCAGAGCGCTTTACATAGCACCAGTTACGTTACAATAGGACACACATTCATTTTTTGTTAGGCACGGGGAGATTAAGTGATTTGCCCAGAATCACAGGATGTTTGGCGTCGTTACCGAGACTCGAACCCAGTTCCTCCAGGTCCGAGGTCGAGCGCCCTAGCCGTTAGGCCAACTCCTATCCCCTCTACTTAGAAAAACGAATCCAAAAGTGTGGGTTGTTATGTCCTGCTTATGAAACCAGTAGAGGAACACCTAGATGAATGATCAGGGAAGTGGTCTAATTGACTTGGAAAATAAATTCTTCTGATATCCTTCAGCCGTCTATAAAGTTGAGTTGTAAGTTAAAATAATAATGTAAAATATGGCATTCAGCACTATTACCTCCGACAAATTAAATACATGGGACCATGGGGTTAATCATAAATAACCCAGATGTGGCTCAGACTCCGCAGACAGGGTACACATGTACGCCACATGCACTAGGCTGGCACCACATTGGAACCAGGTGTTCTGTTAGATTGCGGATGCTCCCAAACACGTTTTTGACCCAGTACTAGTGATGATGTTTTTTAATCACCAGGTTTATGATTGCTTTGCTTTTTAGCTATCTTAACTGGCTGTTTAGCAATTGCACGAGTATGGAACAACTCTAATCCGCTAGAGACGAGAAACTGGTTAGTTGAAATGCTAGATATTTATAATCTTGAATACTATCAGGTTAAGACCAGACAGAACCTAGCAAAAAAAAATAGGAATCTAGGGGGGGGTGAGATCTTAACATTGTAAACTTGTCTGATCATGATATTGTGTTATAATTGTCATGATATGGGTTAAGCACTAAATTCTGCATTTGTAGGAAATGTTCTCCAGAATACACAGTGATTTACTTATCTTGGAGAGATGCATGGGCACACGTGTGTGTGTATATATATATATATATATATATATATATCGCAGAGCTCTGCTATGAGTCTCAAAACATTTCATAGAAGACCCTCAACGTTGGTTTGACTGTGCATGCCATTTAAAATGTTCATGGAATTTCAATAGTACTGCGGTCAAATGCTACACTATACGTTAATATCCTTACTTGTTCATCACGTGCAAATAATTCGATTAATTGTGGAGCATTTTTCTCACAGTGTTAAATAAACTTTATAGTTCTCACTATAAGTCCGCACACAAACGTGTTCATAATTCATGCCAAGTCAGCTGCCATAAATTTAGAAATGCATAATCTCTTCCAAGAAAAGTTGGAACAGAAGGGCCTATTCTGGTGGTGGAAGTCCCATCACATCTGACCCTTTTACACTGTGGCAATCTATAATTTGTTCAGCCCGGCAAAAACCTTGCTCTTAATTTTGCTCCAGGACTATTATTAATTGAACCCCCTTACTGGAGCTCTGAAAGAGGCCTTTTAGTAATTAGTAAAATATAATTGAGCAATGCAAGCGTGTGTTTCCACTCTGCGACACCCCATTGCTCTTTGCAGATCAATAAAATATCATTAGGCAAAAGGCAGGCAAATGTGCTGAGCCATGGAGGGAGGAGCATTAGGGAGAAATGGGAAATGCTAGTCAAAACAGCATTCCACACCCCTAGGGGGAGGAGGGCGAAACGCGGTGAAAAGGGGGAAAGGAGAAGACGTGAAAGAGAGGGAAAGAGATGAACTATCGCATGAAAAACGTTCGTAGGAGTGTTTGCGGGAGTGACGGAAAGGAAAATAGAGAAAGGTGGTAATTAACGAGGGAATGAGAAAGAGGAGGAGCTTTCCTCTCGTTTAGATTGCAAGGTAAGAGGCTTGCAATTCGCAGGGTAAGTCATCGGTTATCTCGTCGCTTTAAAATACTGCGTTTTTGACTAGGTAAGTGAGCAAAAGTCTGAATGAAAATGAGTGACTAATGGAGTGACAAAGCTAGTGAGTTATTAAGGGAATGAGGGAGCGATTGCTATACGTTTGTGTAGCACGACTGTAATGCAGTCAATGAATAAGGTATGCATTTTACATGACGTGATTCACAAACTAAAATACTTTTAAACCAAAAGACTTGTTTGCACTATTTGCGACCTAGAGAAAGAAATATTCATTATGATTCATGACAAAACAAGACGCCAGAGCAATGTACTCTGTTGTGGCTTGTCTAAGGAATTTTTTTTTGCTTCCTAATCATCAGTTTCACCCGAGAAGGAGATTGGAATTAGCAGGAAGGATGGAGTAGGGTTCCTAAACTCATGGTCGTGCAAGGCCTTTTATTCCACCGAGCATGTTCCCTGGGGACTGGAGCAATTGATCTCTGGTTCCAAGGGCGGTCCTCGTGCCTCTGTCACTTTCCAACCCCCCCCCCCCATTCATTGTTTCAGGCACAAACAGCTTTAAGGCAGGAGAGGGGGGCAATGGGATGGAGAGAGCGAGATCACGGAGGGCGGAGTAGAGAGAGAATGGCTAGATTAAAGGAGAGAGAGAACGATGATAGGCGACGCGCCCTTGGTATGAGCATTTATGTCAGGGCTGATTTGTGCCCATGAATGTCACAAGTGCTGCAGCTTTATTGAGTAACTATAATTTAGCTTTATGGGAGACCATGCAAAGACTTGCAGATGACCTCGCTAAGAACAAGTAGCAAGATTTTTGATAGGTCCAGAATGAAGTCTCCTGGTTCGAAGCCTTTGCAATAGTGCAACCACGGATCCACATTTGTTGCAGCACATGGTTACTGCCCTGGGATACCTGTGAGAAGATTGTTTCGACTTTGTAGTATGAGCCTGAAGCCACATGCCCAACAAAACATTGGTTATTTTATGTTCTTTGGCACTTCTCTCTTCAAAAGAACTATTAAAAGCTGTGGAAAATAGAATGAGATTTCACAGGCACCAATATGCCTTCTGCAGTATCATGAAAGCCCACAGGTACTTAAAAAAAAAAGATTGCCTTCTTTTCTCTCTCCTTCAGCCACTCAAGTTGGGGTAGGTATGTTCAAGCATGTCTCAGACAAGCCCAAAGTCGAAACATGTAGGTGAGTGCTGAATTTTGTGCAGAATGGATATGCCTTTTGAGGTTCACGTATACAAAAAAGAGATGGATGGAATGCTTAAATTAATCTCGGCCACTGGTAATTACTCAGGCCAAATCCCCATCCATCTTTTCAGCTACTGAAACCAAGCTTTACCTCACTGAGGAGCCCAGAACTAGAGCAAAACCAGTCTTGGGTTGCTTGTGTTCCGGTTCAGGGAGGACCTGGCTTGACAGTTTGGGCTGGACTGCTCTCATGAGGAGCAGGGTCAAGACTAATTTGCACATGGCTGGGTCCAAACTGAGGTGACGTGGGCAAAAAAAATGGATTGGGATGGAGTCCCCAGTGGTTGGTAGTGGCTGAGATTACTTTAAGCATTCCATCCATCACCTTGTTGTTTGTTTATTTTTGATGCCCTAAGCGTAGAGGGTATGCCCAGACATGTGTCCTAGGTTCACTATGCCACTGAAACCAACCAAGCTATACCCAGCTAAGGAGCCCATAAGAAAGATAAAACTGCCGGGGTTTGCTTGTGTTCCAGTTCAGGGAGGACCTAGCCTGGTAGTTCAGGCTGGACAGTTCCCATGAGGAGCAGGGTCAAGACTGGTTTGCATATTGCTGGGTCTAAACTGAGGTGGCATGGTGGGCGAAAAATGATGGTTTGGGTTGTGGCCCCAAGCGATTGGCAGTGGCTGAGATTAATTCAAGCATTCCATCAATCACCTTGTTTTTTTTAGCATTTGCCTCCCTAAGTGCTTGCCCGGAAATGCCCAGTCGTGAGTGCCAGGCTCGCTATGCCACCGAAGCCAAGCTATCCCCGGCTGAAGAGCCCATAACCAGGGCAAAACCAGTCCTGGGTTGCTTTTGTTCTGGTTCACGTAGGACCTGGCCTGGCAGGTTGGGCTGGACTGTTCCCATGAGAAACAGGGTTAAGACTGATTTGCATGTACTGGGTCCAAAGTGTGGTGGCATGGTGGCGAAAAACGATGGATTGGGATGTGGTCCGAGCGATTGCATGTAGCTGAGATTAATTTGAGCATTCCATCCATCACCTTGTTGTTTTTAATTTTGAGGTTGAAGTCACCTTCTCCTTAAGCCATTTCACTGAAGAAGTCATCTCACCTTTATCGGAGTCATCTTTTTTTCCAACTCTTTGTTGGCTTTTCTGCGAGAACCTATGCATATGCAACAGTATGCAAAATACAAACCATACAACTCATTTTCAGAGACATCGCCTCAAACCTGAACTTCACAATATGTTTGTGGAATATCTGCCACCCGTGGCAATCCCAGACCCTCCCCCTACACCCGCTCCATAGGGGGTCCTTCCATCTCCTATTGCATCATATTCCACCATGGAGACCAGATTTTTGTGTGTTTTTTCTCGGACATCCTTGTCCCAAATACACCCTTTCTTCTGCCACTGCACAGAGGTCTATTGCTCTAGTTTACTTGACCATGGTTGGGGTAGCTACATATCTCCAATGCCTGGCAATCTCCAGTTGTGCTATCATCATGCTTATTGCAACCAGTTCTGCCCAATTCCCCCTCAACCTGACATTATCCCCAAAAGTGCCATCTGGGGAGTAGCTTTAATGTGTATTCTAACCACTTCGGCCAGCATAGCATGTATCCTATCCTCTTACCTGGATTTTACAGGGCACTCCCACATCATATGCATAAATGTGCCCTCATCTCTACCACATTTAGTGCATATTAGTGTGGGCCCCCTCCCCATTTTGTATGGACGTACCGGTGTAAAGTAGACCCAGTCTTCCTCCACAAGTGGACCTATTGTCCCTCTCCCACCTGCCCGAATCTTTTGCAATGGGTCTGGCTTACTCACTGTTAGTGCCCCATATGTGTAGAAAATAACCATCTCCCTTTGTCATTCCACCATCAAGAAAGCAGTAGCATGATTATAAACCCATTCTCGATTTGAAAAACGAGACAAATTCAGATGCTGCCATTTCACCAGATTTATTCCACCTCCATGAAATGGTAGGTTACAGGTGGTCTGGATGTGGAAAAGTATTTACCACACCGTCCTATGTTAATTATTTACTGGCTAGAGTAATTACCTCTTGTTCCAATTTTTCACTTTGAAATGAGGCATTACATCTGAAATTGGTGCTTATGATGTCTAATTCTGCATGTTTGTTTTACATACCTTTCTCCTAATGCATTTTGGCAGGTTGGATCTGCAATAGTCCATCGGGGGCAACAGTGGTAGAGTGATAATTACCACAAAGTGCAGAATTCCGCCCCCTGCCCAGGGGTTTGAATTTAACCACCAACTTGTAATCGGTCCATGATTCCTTGATGTGTCATCCAGTTCTAGGATCTGGACTTTTATATGCTAGCTGCTCAAAACACTCCAAACTTTTTAAAATGTGTGGTAGAAATAGATCTTTACTCATTCTACAAAGGGAAAACTGTCGCTACTGCTATATCTAAAATGTACTGGTCTCAGCCATATGTAAGGTGGCGACATAGAGAGATATCTATACATTTAGCCAGTTAATACTGTTTGGATTAGAACTCCACAGCTAACACCCAAGTGGATCAATTTGCCTTATTATTAATGTTTCTGTTAATTTATCTTCTTTTTGGCTGTGTATAATCTGATGTTTTATCTGGAGATTTTTCAGAGTGATCCAATGCTGGACAAGGAAAGTTTACTTACTTGTAACCCTAAATCTCATCATGGGAATCATCACTGAAATAATGGACAACCCACCGTCATCCGTGGTAGCATTGGCAACATCAGGACGGCGTTACACGTAATCTCAAGATCCTGAGGTACTGCCAAAATGAACTGAATTCATTTTCAGCTGTGAGGCATGATGGGATAGTGGCACTGTTAGCTTTCTTAAAAGGACAGTTTTAATTCTGGCTGTATCGTGTAGATTTTCCGATTTTGTCAGTCACTAAGCTCCGTGTTAGGTACATTAAAAAAACAAACATAATGAGTCCCTTATTTAATGAAAACAACCAATGCAATTCTGTCATTCAAACCTTTATACAGACAACAAATTAACATTTTAAGAGAGTGATTATCCCTTGTCAAATGTATCCAATAATTGGACATATGTATTCCATGTTTATTACTTCAATGAAGATACCCATGATGGAGACGTACATTTAGAAGAAAGTAGCTTTACCGTGAATTGGTGAGATAAATATAATACAATCCTGGTTAGATGCATTGACCATGTTGCTCAATTGCGACTGCAGTAGTCAAACAATAATATGTAAAACAGAACGTCAGGATTTTCTCCAGGCTTACACAGTAATCTTTCTGCTGCCTTGTTATTGTGAAGTGCTTTTGAGAAAAAAGTGCATCACCCTTTGGAAAAACTCAAGAACTATTTTCAAAGTGCCTATTCTTTGAGTTTGTCAGTTACTTAAACGTTGCCTGTAAGTGGCTAAATGTTCCTTCTGCTCCACAAGGCAGGCAAAGATTTTTCCAGGTCACACCTGACGATTCATCAGCAGCAATATAAAATGCTTGTCCGAGTCACAGGGGCAACTAAAATTAGCGTAGCATTGGGTTGGCTGTATTTCAGAATGTCATGCACGGAAATATTATCTTACATACATTTTGTCTCCTAAATATAATTTAGAAAACGGTTGTCCTATTGAGTGTAGATTTTCTATTAACTCCAGTGAGACAATAGTTTAATAAACAATATTTAGTATTCAGTATTTATGTTCAATGCTATTTGTACCTCAATATTCCTGTATCGTATCCATTGGTGTCATTTGCCACAGAGAGATTGCATGTATGTTCCTTAAAGCGCATTACACCAGCATGCGAAGGGTGAATGGATGGTCCATATGACAACAAAAGGAAGTAATTACTTCTCAAGAGTTTTATCTCGAACCATTAGAAAACAAAAGGGTAGGGAAATTTGTAACACAGCTACCAGGAACATTTCTACAAACTACAAAAAGTTTTCATAAAAATGTGTTCAAAAAAGGAAAAACATCTTCTGGTTCTCAGCAAGTGTATGAAAACATTTCTGAAGGGTATCAACTGTACACATTTTGGCAGCTTTTCAAAGGTAGTGGAGAAGAGGGCTTGATCTAGATGGTTTGTTTCACTGTTCAGGATGCTTACTGTTACATCCCATTCTTGCCACCACAAAGCCAGTTTTACACTTTGTGGTAGCATATCATCATAATAAGTTCAAAGTCTTCATCTGATGACATCAGTCATCAGCACCTTAGTGAACACCAAAGTCTCAGCAGTGGTAACAGCTGACATTAGCCTTCAAGGAAAGCCTAAACACTTCCCAAATGCCTCCCTTGAAGAAAAGTTAGCTTTATTTCTCATACCACTGCTACACTGAAATCAGACCAGATACCCACCAATATAATGAATTTTACATGTGCTTTGAATGACACTTTGAGCATGTGAAAGCAAAACATGAATGGCTCCTTTTGTTTCAACCAGAGTAGACCGTGGTATGTTAGCTGAGTTCAGTGGCTTTTGGTAACACAGTAATGGCATCTAGACAAAATATCAGACATGTCATTAGTAATTAATTCAGTGTCTCTAGATCTCGGATTATGGAGAGTAATAATTCTCTGAAACTACTGATGTGTCATCATTAATTTTCAAGCAGAAGTGTTGACAGATGCTGACTGCCTAGGGGTTTACATTAAAGATCTTCTGAGAGTTGTCCCTAATCAAAATAAATCATGTAGGGGCCAATTCACAGAACTAATCTGAGATAGAATCCTAAACTTACTACTTTTGATATTCACAGAAGGCATTTAGTAGTAGTAGAGTTAGTTCTCCTATCTTTACTACTACTAAACTTGAGACAAAATCCTAACTTTACGACTTTCGGTATTCACAAAAGGCATTTAGTAGTAGTAAAGTTAGGAGTCCTAACTTTACTACTACTAAATGCCTTCTGTGAATACCAAAAGTAGTTAAGTTTAGGATTTTATCTCAGTTTAGGAGTAGTAAAGTTAGGAGTCCTATCTTTACTACTACTAAATGCCTTCTGTGAATACCAAAAGTAGTAAGTTTAGGATTTTATCTCAGATTAGTTCTGTGAATCGACCCCGTGGTGGTCAGGACATCAAGCAGTTTTTGGCATAGGTGCTATTACAATGAGGTGGTTTTAAATCATCACATAGATTTCAAGATGTGCACAAAACATTTGAAAAAATGCATAGTATGACGCTCCCTGCTGTTCATACATTCAAAATTCTGCTGAAAACGGGACACAACAAAGTGATCATAACAACCATTGTAAGCATATCACACTTTTAATTGCCATTGCGATCAATTTCTGTAATACCCATGGGCATAACTTCACAGTTATCTCTTATCCCAAGTAAAGCACAGGGAAAATCATGGGAACCGGCTTCTGGAGCCCTGCAGGCACTTCAGCAATTCCTCGACTCCGTATCTGGGCAGAGACTGAAAAAATCAGAAAGAGGCCTTTGGCTCGCTCAGTTACCACACAATTGATGACAACATTGTCAACCACAACACCATCGGCTGGTTAAAGGACGATGCCATCAACGACGATGTGCAAGCCATCCCATCAACACTGTCAATGGCAACAACACCGTAGATGATGGCTCAGTTGACAAAACCAACTTTACAAAAGACGGGAAGATCTTCAAAAATGACCTTTATATCAGAAAAGGACATTCTGATTTTTCTTGTGCATGAAAAGCAAACTATCTTCACATCCACCAAAACGGCTCCTGAATAAGGAAGGATCGGATGAAGATAAGAATGGTATTTTCAGACCTGCATACAGTCCAATGTAATTAAAAGAAAAAAAACAAGACCCAGACAAGGAAGAACAGGGAAATGGAAGACATTTTTCCACTGATCCTGGTTAGATATAAGACCCTAATACCTGAGATTGCTATCAGCCCTTTGAAGAGCATCAAGCTGCTGATAATGCAGATTGGCAGTTTTAGTATTCTTCTTATGATTAGGCTAGTGAAACATCACAGGAATCAATGATCCAAGTCCCTACAGCTTCGGTAAGATGTACGACTTATGCTTGCAGATTGGTTTTATAAGTTATCCAGTATTAGGGGTGTCTTTCATAGATTCACATGCCTGAATCATTCCCCGTCGTCGAGACGGGAGCCTCCGGTACATAGAAAAGTAATGTCCTATAGACATACATAGAGAAAAATAGGCCTAAGGGCCTCACCTTAGTAGCCTATCCTTGTCCTTATGTAAAAAGGACTAAACTCTTAGAGCCAGCCAATCAGCTATCACCTCCCTCTAGAACCTTCCTGACAGGAGCCTCAGTCTCTCAGATTTTCTACCGCACGTTGTGCTAGGGAGTCTCCAACCTGAGTTCTCCTCAGGATCTCTTCAAAACCAACTTGTTCACTCTGTAAAGTGAGTTCTTTCTCCAAAATCTCGTACAGGACTACAAACCCTTCTCATTGAAGTAAGTTATTTATTTCTTCAGAATTTTGGCATGTCGGAATCCCAGAAGAAAGCCCTTTTCAGGGCCTGTTCTTCATGTGGGAAGAAAAGGCTTCATGTGGAAGACAAGCATGACCTGTGCTTATATTGCCTTTATCCTGACCACATACCTAAAGACTGCAAGATATGTAGGTCTTTCCCTAACAAGACCTTGAGGGACAGAGAAGGTAGACTGCTCATCTGGCTGGACAGGCTTAAAAAGAGGGAAACTGTGGATTCCTCAGAGGGAAGCTTTTCCATGACCTCAGAAGTCTCCCTGAAGAGGCCAAGGGTGGAGTCCCCGGGCCCCTCAGACACTCCTCCTAGGAAGGTTCAAAAGAAGTCTTCAGAGGCAAGATCAACAAAATCTTCAGTGTCTGATAAGGCCTCTCAGGCCTTTAAGAAGCCTACGCAGTCATCCAGTAAGCTTGCGACATCCTCGACGCAAAAAAGAGTTGTGACGCCAGTTTCAGTCTCCACAGTGACGACGACAGCGTTGTCGGTTTTCTCATCGACGACGACCACCCCTTCATCGTCGTCAGCTGGTAAACCTATTCTATCTATAATACTGCTGAAGCCGTCGTCGACGAAGACCTCGTCGACGACGAAGATGGGCACGTCGACGACGACATCGTCGATGAAGAGTCCGCCGTCGACGGGAGAGTCGACAATGAAGATGGGCCCGTCGACGACGACGTCGTCGATGAAGAGTCCGCTGTTGACGGGAGAGACGAAGACGCGTCGTCGACGAGGAATGAATCGTCGACGAGCGCATCGTCGACGAGCGCATCGACGACGAAGACATCGTCGACGAAGAAAATATCGTCTACGGAAGCGCCGTCTTCGAAAGTCATGCCGTCGACGAGGGTACCGTCGACGGGGGGATCGTCGACGGAAGTAGTCATTCTTGAACCGTGGAAGAAATCCAAGCTGATAGAAACGTCGTCTTGGACCCTACCACCGCCGACAACACCAGGGACGACGGCAGGGGCTCCTGCAAAAGGTCCTGTGTCTGGCAAACTGACTAAGAAACAGATTACGCCAGAAACAACGTCACCAAGTAAGGTGCAAAGTCATTTGCCCAGGGAGATTCTCCAGAGTGAAGAATCGGAAGAAGAACTCCTGGAGCAGGCTACTTCAATTTTAGACCTCCATGTGAAATGTCAGAGCACAGACGAGGAACAGGAGGAGATGAGCTACCAGGAACACTCTTTCCAAGCTCATGTTCGTACAGATGTTACCCCGATGGTATGCCTTCCTGCTTCAATTGTGGATGACCTTAAACACCTTATCCGGGACTACAAAGAGCGCTTCCCGGAAGCACCGACAACTGAGACAAGGGGCCCGACGCCTGCTACAGATACACCAGCGGCAGCCCCAAAACAGACACGGCCAGATACTCAGGCCCACCAGGACACAGTGCCACCTCAGGTGATAGACTCATCAGATGAGGAGGCTGAGGAAATGGAAGAGGGGGAAGTCCACGAGGATCAGACGGATCAAGAAGAGGACGATGAGTGTGTGGCAGCTTCCCCAGCTTCACCCCAACCGCGCCAGTCAGATTCACCGCCAGTGGACATTGGCGGTTTCCACAGAATAGTGGAACGAGCAGCGAAACGATTTCATATGGAGATGGAATCGACTGAGACCGAGTGCTTCTTATATGATTTTAAGGAGCAAACAAAGAAGATAACGAAATCTATCCCAATAATAGACTTTCTCTGGGACCAGGGAAAGAAACTGATGATGACGCTGGCCTCTGTACCTGCGGTGGTTCCACGCCTGGACAAGAAATACAAGGCTCCCACCAAGGCGGCAGCTTGCTTTCATGGGCACCCGAAACCAGATTTGGTTGTAACCCAGGCGGCCCAAAAGAATTCTCGCAACCCTTCCTCCCCTTTGTCATCCCCACCGGACAAGGAAGGAAGGAAGTTGGACACCATCGGTAAGCGATTTACCACGACATCGGCCATGACCATCAAGGTGGCCAACTCCATAGCCCTGTTAGGGCGTTATAATCGCCAGCTTTGGGAAGATATTGTCCCATATATAGCGGAACTGCCGGATACAGTTCAAGAGGAGGTCAAGGCACTACTTACTGAGGGTCAAACCTTGGCAGCTGAGATCATTGATTGCGCCATAGATGGAGCCATGACGGGCTTTCGTCAACTAGCTGGGGCAGCAGTCCTGCACCGTCAGGGATGGCTCAAGGCAACATCATTCAGACAAGAAGTGCAGACGAAGGTGCTGGACATGCCCTTCGACGGCCAACACCTTTTCGGAGACAAAATTGACGAATCGCTCCAAACAATCAAGAAAGACACTGATACTGCTAGAGCACTTGGTACTTTGCAGGCAAGGAACCAGTCCTTTCGAGGTAACAGATCCAGGGGCCTGTCCTCCTACAGGGGGTCCTTTCAAAATAGGTCCTCGTATTCCTATCAGAATAAATCCCAGTACCAACAGAAGCAGCAACAAGGACGTCAGACTTCTTACGGGAGATCAAACTTCCGGGGCAAAAACCAGAGGAGGGGCACTAGCGGACGCCAGTGACCGATAACTCCAGCCAGTCCAGCAACTATATCCCTCATTAAAGATTGGAGGAAAATTGACCCATTTCCTCGACAATTGGCATCTCATCACCACAGATCGTTGGGTACTCTAGTTAATAAGATTCGGCCATTCCCTGGAATTCACCACCATCCCACCTGCAACACCTCCCCGCAGGCTTCCGCACAAACATCTACGACTGCTGCTCCAGGAAATATCTGCGATGTTGAAGAAAGGAGCGATCGAGAGAGTTCCATCGTCTCAAAGAGGGAGTGGATTCTATTCCCGCTTCTTTCTTATACGCAAGAAGGAGAAAAAGTGGAGGCCCATACTAGACCTCAGGCCACTCAACTCTTTCCTGAAGAGTCAGTCGTTCAGGATGGTGACGATCCAAGAAATACTGGGCATGCTGGAGCAAGGAGACTTTATGACATCTTTGGATCTCCAGGATGCTTACTACCACATCCCGATACTCAAGGGGCACAGAAAATTCCTGAGGTTCGAGGTGGCAGGACAGCATTACCAATTCAAAGTCCTGCCGTTTGGCCTCAAATCCGCACCGTGGATTTTCACCAAGTGCCTTTCACCTGTGGCAGCTTTTCTCCGTCAAATGGGTCACCAGGTCTTCCCCTACCTCGACGACTGGCTGGTAAAAGCACCTTCAGCTGCAGGCGCGACCGAATCCTCCAACGCCTGCACCAATCTTTTTCAGCAGCTAGGATTGACTCTCAATCACGAGAAATCCTGCATGACCCCAACAAGGAACATCACCTTCCTTGGGGCGTCCTTAAACACAGAATGCGCAAGAGCATTTCCTTCAAAGGAAAGAAAAAACAAGATAATATCTCTGGCCACGGCTGTGGCGTCAAGGAGGTCCCTAAGAGTTCGAATTTACAAATCACTCCTAGGCATGATGTCTTCTTGTATACTCCTCATCCCGCACTGCAGACTCAGGATGCGCCCATTGCAAGAAGCCCTCACAAACCAATGGACACAGAGTACAGGTTCTTTTGAAGACATAGTGAAGATAACACCACAAATGTCCAAGAGCCTGGAATGGTGGAAAAATCACAAAAATCTGTCTGTAGGTCTGCCATTCCTACTTCCAGCAGCACCTCTGGTGATCACCACGGATGCATCCCTGGCAGGCTGGGGAGCTGTTCTCCAGGACCTTCAAATAAGTGGCAAATGGACACATCAGGAGCAACAACTCCATATAAATCTTCTGGAACTGAGAGCCGTGTATCTGGCACTGAAAGCCTTTCTACCACGCATCCAGAACTCCCAGGTGCTCGTCAGAACGGACAACACCACGACGATGCACTATCTCAACAAGCAGGGAGGAACGCGTTCGCTCACTCTATCACGCGAATCGCAAAAGATCTGGAACTGGCTTGTTCTCCATGGGATCACGCTCAAAGCGGACTATGTCCCGGGCAAGGACAACACCATTGCGGACGCCCTAAGCAGGCAGAAATCCCTCTCCCACGAATGGGAGCTCGACGAGGGTACGCTGGATCACATATTCTCAGAATGGGGAGTCCCAGGAATCGACCTGTTTGCCACCAAGGAGAACGCCAAATGCCCAAACTATGCAAGCTGGCGTCCCCAACCAAGGTCACTCGGAAATGCTCTTTCCATCGGTTGGTTCAGCGTATTTGCGTACGCTTTTCCGCCATTTCCGATGATTCCCAGGGTTCTCAGGAAGATGAAGGCGGAGCCTTGTACCCTGATCCTAATTGCCCCGTTCTGGCCGAGGCAGCATTGGTTCTCGGATCTTCATCGCCTCTCCATCAGGACACCAATTCGTCTGAAGCAGCACCCGAACCTGCTGACAATGTCCAACGGGCAGGTGCGGCACCCGAACCTACAATCGCTCAGGTTATCGGCCTGGCTCCTGAGCACAGAGAGTTCTGTCATCTAAACATCCCGCAGGAATGCAGGGATGTGCTGGCAAAAGCAAGAGCGGACAGTACCAACAGGACGTACTCTCTAAAATGGAAACGGTTCTGCATATGGTGTTTAGAGAACAGCCTGAAACCACTCCATATCACACCCAAACAGATATTGCCATATCTACTGCACTTGGCACAGTCAGGATTGGCGCACGCATCTATAAAGGTGCATCTGGTGTCCATTTCACGATTCACCAGGACTTCCAAGGGACCGTCTCTTTGGTCCAATAGACTTATCAAGCAATTCCTAAAGGGACTATATAGATCCTTCCCAAGACCTAGAAGGGTCCCACCGACATGGCACCTCAATTTAGTCCTCACCCAACTCATGAAGCACCCCTTTGAGCCCATTCATAGAGCACCCATCAAGTACATCTCATGGAAAATGGCTCTGCTGCTCGCTCTAACGTCTGCCAGGAGAGTCAGCGAGTTACAGGCTCTATCCATTCAGGAACCCTTCATGCAGTTCAAACAGGACAGGGTGGTGCTGAGGACAAATCCCAAGTTCATACCGAAAGTGCCTTCAGACTTCCACCTTAATGAGCCGGTGGTTCTACGTTCCTTCTTTGCGAACCCTACCACCGCAGCAGAAAGAACGCTGCACTCATTGGACCTCAAAAGGTGTATAAAGTTTTACATGGACAAGACAAAGAGCTTCAGGAAGTCATCACAGCTATTTGTGGCCTACAGTAGGCCAAGGATGGGTATGCCCCTAACGAAACAGAGCATCTCCAGGTGGATTTCTTCAGCGATAGCATTCTGCCATGACAAGGCCGGACGGCCTTTGAGTGCTAATGTTCATGCGCATTCCACCAGAGCAATGTCCACATCAGCAGCGCTTTTCGCTGGAGTGCCGATTTTGGACATATGTAGAGCGGCGACGTGGAAATCACCGCACACCTTCTCCAGACACTACTGCCTGGATGCTGAACTTATGCAGGATGCAGCAGTGGGCCAGGTGGTGCTTCGCCATCTATTCCAGTGAGGTGAGCCTTCCAACATCCCGCCATCCTGGTATGCACATCTCTTACTGTTATGATATATTGATGTATGCTATTGTTTCAGAGTCGCAGGATAATAGGGGTATTATCTAAAATGACTATATAACATGATTACATCAGAAATGTGCATAATATATTGCTAACTACTCTGATTCAGGCATGTGAATCTATGAAAGACACCCCTAATACTGGATAAGAAACGCGTTACTTACCTGTAACAGCAGTTATCCAGTATTGGTGTCTTTCATAGATTCACATGCAACCCTCCCGCCTCCCCTGGAAGGACTCACGTTCTCTCTAACTATATTACGCCTACCTAGCTTGGTGCGTACGAAAATCTGAGAGACTGAGGCTCCTGTCAGGAAGGTTCTAGAGGGAGGTGATACCTGATTGGCTGGCTCTAAGAGTTTAGTCCTTTTTACATAAGGACAAGGATAGGCTACTAAGGTGAGGCCCTTAGGCCTATTTTTCTCTATGTATGTCTATAGGACATTACTTTTCTATGTACCGGAGGCTCCCGTCTCGACGACGGGGAATGATTCCGGCATATGAATCTATGAAAGACACCAATACTGGATAACTGCTGTTACAGGTAAGTAACGCGTTTCTTCTTTCCTCAATCAGCAGCATTAAAATCGACAAAACAACCTTCAAAATTCTGTATCTCCACCTCAATCAAGGTCTCATGAGACCGACAAATCAACATCCACTTCTGTGCATGTGCCTTTAATGCAAGGTCCTTCAACTCCTTTACGACAATGCTCCCCTTTTGCTTTGAAAACTGCTACCTCTCATGCTCAATACTTCGCCTCCCTTGCAGGGACCCTACATCCCACCTGTTCATAAAAAAAGGAAAAATGGATGACCTGTCAAAATACAGAGTTATTGCTCTCCTTGATTTAAAGGGAAAATATTTTGCCTCCTTAATTGTGGAAGATGTTCAACAATGGGTAGAAAAACTCAAATTAATCCTATGGTTTCAGACAGGGTTAAGGAAGATTTGTGGAACCACTGATAACATGGTGGTTCTGGCCTTGCTAGTCCATAAATCCCTTCATACATATTTTATCGACTTCAAGAAGACATTGAACATTATCAATAGAAGCTGTTATCCGCTAAGGTGAGCAAATGAGGCCTTCCAGTAAACATGTTAAACTTAATAATTGCTCTGTATTCCAATAATTGGATTCAAGTCAAGTTAGGAACCGACAAAACACTGTCCGAAAAGATGTTTATCAACAAAGGTTTGAAATGTGGATATGTTTTGGCTCCTAACGTGTTCACCCTGCTTGTCTCTTATATGGAGCCTTGAATCCAAACCAGAGGACATGTCCATTGAAATTAAATGGACAACCGATGCGTGTTTCTGCAGTTTGCTGACGACACCATCCTCCTTAAGCACTTTTCCATAGACTTCTAATGCTCGCTAGAAAGCCTCAATCATTACTGTCGTATAACAGCCTAGAAATCTACAAAGAAAAACACTAAAGTGATCACTTTCTAAAAAATACGACACAAGCCAATTAAAATATGGGGAATACCATCTCTTGCACCAACTGCTATAAGTACTTGGGGTGGAATGTTTTGTATAGTGCCACCCTAAACAGCGTATGGGAGCATCGGCTATTAAAACTACTAGAATTCCATTTGCCCTACAAAAAAAGTGGCACGCCACCCGATTAGTCTGTTTTAACGCCAGTTTTCAGAGTACTATATGCCAATTTTCTCACGGGATTAACATATTACTCAAAAAATTCCCAGAAAAATTCAGTGGATGGCTCAGTCAGACACAGTCAAAACTGTACAGATCTATCTATGGGCTGCCAAACTCAGAGAAGGAAGCCCCACTCAGTCTGAGTTGAGTTGAGTTGATAACAAAGTTTATTTAGACAATAGTCTATAAACCATACATAAAGCAATGGATTACACATAGTGATAAAAAAAAAGTATTTAAAACCACAATTCATTTTACACATTTACAACACTTGTAAAACCATAGCATAAAATTGGGAAACACTGTACTTTTTAATCTCTCCCGCCCTCCTTTGCTACCTCCATTATATATTCTCTTGTTGCTTTCAGAAATTTCCCCAATGCAATTGTAATATCCAAAAAAGACATTTCTGTAAGGAGGACAATGGCATCTGCACGGGAGGTCACCTCATATTTTAAAAAAATTGGACGTAAAAAGGCTTTCCGAATTGCTAAAATCTATGTACAATCGAACAATATATGTAAAATATAATTTCTTACTCCTAGGCCACATTTACAGGTTCCGTCCGGGTGGATCAGGGCCATTCTTATTTTCCTTTCAATCTTCCATGGATTTAGGCCCACCCGAGCCTTCAAGATTTCGTGTCTTAGCCATCTATTGGGCAGTAAATCCAAATATGGGAACCGGATCTCCTTTTCCCATTCATTCTTTACCCAATTCACTGATTTTTTTAACCTCAGATAGTCCATGTTTTGTGATCTGGAAAATTCAAGCCCTTTGTCTCTAAGCATTTTTTTAGTGCAGACTATGTTCCACAATGGTGGAGAGAGGCTCAATTTCAAGCATATCTGGGCCTGCAGCTCTAGTTAGATTTAGAGTCCTTATTATCTTATGGACATTTATTATTGAGCATTCCTGTTTTAGGTCCTCTACTAGGCCTTTCCAGTCCCCTGGTACCTCGTTTCCAGTCCCCCTCCCAGGGGCGTAAAATTGCTCTATGTATTCTGCCCACACCTCTTCTTCCACTACGCAAGACATAGGAGCAACCGAAAGTCCCGTTGCTGACTGGATTAGCTTCCAGAACTGCCGTGTGTTCTTGGTTTCGATTGCTGCTAATAGCTTGCTCCAACACATTTCTTTATAGGATCTTTTAGCCTTGCGAATTAGGGCGATGTAATCTCTTTTTATTTTTACTAGGTTATCCGCCCTCAATTTCTCAAATTTTTTCCGTAGACTACGTTCTTCTCTCCTAACTTCTCTTTTCTTTAATAAGCAGTCCAGGTTAAACTTGGATCCTTGCTTTGCTTGTGCCCTTCCATTGTTCTTATTGGTGCTTTCACCATGCCTTAATTCTACACTTATGCTTTTCACTACTTGAGTTATTTTCTCAACGTACCAACATAAATTTTGGCCGCACAAGTGACCTAGTAGCACCTTATGTTGCAGACTAGTTAGCCTCTCGATATATTTTTCTGTTAACCGAGTGGTTATCCGCTTAGGATAATCCATCTCTTGGGGCATAACTTTATCGCATACTATATGTTGGGCACTTACAAGCTCTAATTTTAACATTTTGTGATCGCTGCAATCCGCGGGGTCAATCCTAAAATCTTTTACCAACTCAAAATTCCAAGCCAACATAAAAATATAATCTATCGGGCAATTTTGAGACCCATATTTAAAAGTTTTCTTCGCCGGCCAGTCCTGAGTTGTCCTTCCATTTAGACAAAATAAACTTTTTGTTGCCAAAAAATTGCCCAAGTTGGCCGCGTTAGATGGTATTTTATTTTCCAGAAATACGGCTTTTTTTACTTCACATGCCTCTAGGATACAGCTGATCTGACAATTTTGGGTTTAGTTTATGATTAAAATCTCCCAATAACAATATCAAGTCATTTCCATACTTATCACATAGTGTATCCATATCATTCTTAAAATATGACAATTGGACTCCATATTCCTTCCGTGAACTCCACTGTATATATACATTTAGAATCAACATATTTTCATATTTTTTTTATCAATATTTGATGTTTGAATTCTACAAGCCAAGAGCCACTTGGATGTCACTGGTGTCTGAAGGGCCGTACGTAATAAACAAGTTGAGATCAAGGTCAGCAAGCCACCGGCTGGGCGGCCCGAAGAAGATTTTTCTGCTGGGCGATAAATTTGTTTAAACCCTTCCACAACCGGGGGTTCACCACAGAGCCAGGTCTCTTGTATACAAATAATTTCACACTTTTTTGTGAGATCATTCGAAGCTTCCCGTTTTACTTGGGTACCCATCCCATTTATGTTCCAAGAGACCATGCATGTGCTCCGTGGCTGCCCCTTATCCTATTCTACATCACTTAGGTGGTCATAGAATACAGATTCCTCCCTATAACTTTGTGAGGGGCCTGCCGGACTTTCAATATTACTCCAATTTTTCCAAGACTCCACTAGGTCTGAATTATTTATCACTATATTAAGGTTTTCCCGCCCTTGTTCCCTATCCCTTCCTGGTAGTTTCACTTGTCTCTTAACTAGCCCCGCATGGTGCTTTAGGAAAGATCTCCGCTGAGGCACCATCCGATCTTGTACTAGCTCTTCTTTGGGCACTAGCCTAATCCCCTCTTTTCGGATCTCCTGCTCTGCATTTATTATTGCCGTTAGGGCCAGAGCAGAATAAAACTGTAATTTAGTAACTTCCCTACCATCCCCATTTGCCTGAAATCCCACCTGTCTCAGATCCTCTGTGCCTATGTTTTTTTAATTTGGGCAGTGCGCAAAAATGTTAAGGAGGTGGGACCTATTTAGATGGGTGCTCTTTTTTACTTTTTTCCCACCCCTTCCCAATTTTACTTGTTCAAAGTAGAGTAACTTATTTCCTTTATCCATCTCTTCTCCTAACTTAGCTTTCCCCTCTTTTTGTTCATCGTTAATTTTGTGAACCTCCACCGGGCTACTTTCCCAATATACCTTCTTTTTTGCTGGGACCTTCCGGGCGGGTGTACTCATTTGCTCTGTGGCCGTCTGACTTATATTTTTTTCCCCTTTTCCTGGTGCATTTGCTTCTTACCACTGCTTCCCTCATTTGCTAACTTCCTGCCACAAATTTCTAAGTTTGTTCCAATTAATCTGGACTCCTTAATCTTTTTATAAGTCTGGGACTTGGGATCTTTTCCTCCTGCTTCAGTTACCTCATACCTTTCTTGATAATTTTTTGTCACACTTTTACTCATATTTTCTTTCCCTCCCCTTCTTACCACTTTTCCTCTCTTTGATAAGCCATAGTTCCTATGCTCACCTCTTCTTTTTACCAGCATTGGCCATCTTGACACATAGACTTGTTGATCCCCCAAGTGGGCTATATCAACTTGGCTTGCTGATTGGGGATTTATAATTCCATCTTCCTCATCCCCTTCCCTCTCTTGACCCGTAACCCCCGGTAATGTAATTCGGCATATGGAGCAATCATTGGGAGAATAAGCAATATTATTAAAATGTAGGTTTCATGTAAACAAAGCCAAAAAGGGCTCCTTCAAACGCCATCTTGGTCAGGATGTTGTTAATTCCGAACCTGCTCCTTGGTCCCTTGTGATCCAGCCAATTCTGAACGACCTACAGATAGTTTAACATTTTTTTTATTTATTATTATGATTCTTCACATTGCTTGAACGGGTTAATTTATTTTTGGAATTGGATTAATTAACTATCAAATAAAGATTACTTCACTTATTAACTGACTCTCATTTGAACGAACCAGCAGTCTTACAAACATACTTTCAGAAGTACTGCAGCTGAAAGAGCTTCTCATACCATAGATGTAAAAAAGATGCCTAAAGTTTTGTATTGACAGAACTAAATATTTTCGACAAACTGATCAGTTTTTAAAGGCTTGTTGTCATCCACGGAAAGGACAATCTCTTTCAAAACCAAATAGACTTGCTGAGTATCTGCAGCCATAGTCGTTTGTCATAATTAAGTAGGCGATCCTGTCCAAGGAAATGTGACAGCACATTCCGCAAGAAGTGTGTCCACATCCACAACCTTATTTTGTAGGAGTGCCTTTAGCAGACGTTTGCAGGGCAGCAACATGGAAGAACAGACACACCTTTATGCAGCATTACTTTCTGGCCATAACAGTACACATGGATGCAGCAGTGGGACTGATGGACTTGCAACATCTTTTTCAGTAAGGTCCATTTTCTCATTCCCTCGCATATGACAGATACTGTCATATGCTTCTTGCTACTCTGACTTAAGCATTTGGATCTATGAAATATAGAATACTGCAGAAAGAATAAGTTAATTACCTATAACAGCAGTTCCCTAGTAAATGTCGCTTCATGTGGCACTGAAGGGCAATTTGTGGATTAATTAATACATGTGCATGGACAAATTACCCCCAGGTCCCTCCTGACCTCGTCCCATTCCCTAAAATATGGAGATGACCATCTCCACGACAGAAAAAAGAAAAGGAGCATGCTGGGATACCCTACCTGCTCCCTCCCACTGGGAGTACTTAAGCGGTACCAACCCAGCATGCAGCCTGTTCTTTTTTCTGTCTTCTGACAGAATGGATGGAGTTTTGCTGTTCTCTTACCTGCGGTGGCTTCAGGGTCTTCTCGTCGGGCTGCTGGGCTGTCCTCTTCGTCCCTGAAGTCCTCCTCTCTGTGGGACGCGTCGGGCTGCTGGGCTTCTCGACGTCCTGCTCCGCGGTCTCCTGGCCTGCCAGGCTTGCCGGGAGCCGCGTTGGATGCCCTTTGCGGCTGGGGCGCTGGTTCTGCCGGTTCTCTTCCGGGTTGCTTTGCGCGTCTCCCTGGGCTTGGCTGCTGCTGGAGCTGCTCCCCGGTTTTCCGGCCTCTGTGACTTTGCAGGGGTGCCTGACATACTGCGTTATCCTAGTATGCCGACCATGCCGACGGATGTCGTTACTTGTGTATCTAGTGACACATTGTTCGCTAACAGGAGTGGCTTGAAACTTGTTGTGTCATCGACTGGATGGAGGTCCGCCTGCTGGTCTTCGAGGTCCTGTTGGCTTCCTTCATGTTCTGGCATTGCTGGATGCGTGTTCCTTGCTGTGCCTGTCGCCCGCACTTTTCTGGCTGTGTTGGTGCTGCTTGGCCGTGTGGCTGGCTGACTCCCTGGATTCTGGAGGTGCTATGCCATGCCACTGTGCTGCGATCCCCTCGTACTTTGTCTTGGCAGTTCCCTTGTGTTTGAACTGACTCTTTCCGGCCTTCATCCGAGGTGTGGTCTGCTCTGCCTGGCGCTGTTGTCCTGGAGGGCGCCTGGGCGGTCTCTTGGAGGGCGTTAGGCTGTTGGGGCGCTCCTCCTGCCCTCCTGGTGAGTACCGCATGGCGGTTCCTGTTTCTTTCTTTTTACTGTGTCCTGTGTTTCCTGCTGTCTTTCTTTTGCCGGTTCCTCCTGGGCCTGGTCTTGGGCTCCCTCCCTGCGGCCAGTGTGGTTCTTGCGGTGGCCTCTGCGGGGGGGGGGGGGGGGGGGGGACTTCTCTGCCCAGCGCTGGTGTTCTGGTGGGCGCCTGGGCTCTCTATTGGGGGTGAAGGGGGGTGCTTTTGGGGCCCTCTTCCTACCCCCCTGGTGAGTTCCATGTATGGTCCGTCCCTATTTCCTTCCTGTTCACTGTCCTTCTTTGCGGTATGGCGGTTGGGCTGTGTATGGGCGGGTTTGCCTTGATGGGCTTGGTTCCGTCTCTTGGCCTGTTGTCCATGCCTGTTGCTGGTTGGAGTCGTCCTTTGGGCGTCTCTCTGCCGGTCATGTGGGGTGGGTGCTGTTTTCCTCAGTTTCCTCGACTCGTTGCCGCATGTCTCTTGGTCTCCTGTGCTCCCCTTGCTCCTCTGCTGCTGGGGTTGCTGTTGGGTGCTTGCTGCCTTGGTTTGCCTTCCCCGTGCCTCCTCGGCTGGTTGAGTTCTGTTGGTCGAGGCAGTGGGCTGGGGCTGCTTTCTTCCTGCCTCCTTGCGGTCCTTTCTCCTCCTCTGGAGTTTCGGCTTTAGAGTGGCCCTGGGTTCGGGTGGGCCTCCTCCTTTTGGCTCTCTCGGGGGTTCTCTGGCCCTTCTTTCTTGCCGGGGGGGGGTCCACTGTTGCTTGGGCTCCCCTGCTCTGCGGTTGTTCTGCCCCTGGTGGGGTGCGCTTGTGCCCTTGGTGTGGTGGCCGTTCCCCCTTTTTTTCTTTGGGTTTGGGCGGTTCTTCCTTCCTGCCTGCGCCCTGGTCCTCTGTGTTCCTGGGTCGCCTCTGTTTCTCCTGTGTGCCGTGGGCGTGCCTCTTGGGTTGGCTTGACCTTGCGTCGTGGATTGTGGTTTTTTTCTTTCTGTTCCCCTGGCCTGCGTGCTGTTTTGGGGGTTCGGGTTAGCCCTTGTCGAGCTCGTGTTTCTGGCCTTCTCCTGCTGCTGCGGTTCCCTGTGCTTTCTGGTTCCTGGGTTCTTGCTGCTTTGCTTTGCTGTTTCTCTCTGGCTTGCTGGTGCTTGTCCCCTGGTATTGGTCGTTTGCCGCTTGTACTCTGCGGCTGTGTTGCCCTGTGGCTTTGGCTTCTGGTCCGCCTGCTGCCTGGCCGTCCCTGGTGGGGTGTCTTCCTGCGGGGCCGTGGCTCGCTTTCTGCGGCCTGCTGCCCTTTGGTTCCTGGTGTTCCTGTGGGTTCGGTCCTGGTGCGTGCCTGTCAGGTTCCTGCGGTTTTTCCGCTGCTGGTCGCTTCTTGCTCCCTCTGGTGTGCCTTGCTTGGGCTTTGCTCGGGGCTTCTGGCTTTCGGCGGGTTCCTGTGTCCTCCCCTTGTTTCCTTGTCGGGGAGCTGTTGGGCCCTTCCTCTGTCCTGGTGGCGCATTGTCCTTGTTCGGCTGTTGGCTCCGGCCCGGACGGGTTGAGCTCCTGTTGGGTCCTGTTGTTGGGGGATTTGCTTCTCCCCTTTCTGCCTGGTGGGGTTTGGTTTCCTATTGTGGTTTCCTTCTCCCCTCTTGTCTCTCTGGCTGGTTTGTGCTTTGGGGCTTTGCTTGGCTGGCCTCTCTTGCCTCCGGTGGTAGCTGGGTCGTGGCTCTGCCTTCGGTGGGCGCTTTTTCTTCATGTGCTTGGCTCCTGTGCCCGCCCTGTTTGCCGGTCCTGGCTGGGCTGTGCCCTTTCCCTGCTGGTGGGTTTTTGGGTGTCGGTCTCCCCGGGTATTTGGCCTCTCTGCTTCTTCTTTTCGCCCCTTGGTTCCTGCCCTTCTGTTGGTTCGTCCGGGGTGTGTGCCTGTCTGGGTGCCGGCCTGCCTGCCTGCGGTTTTTCGCTGTTGGGCGCTTCTTGCTCCCTTCGGGTGCTTTTGCTTGCCCTGTGCTCGGGGTGTCTGCCTTCTGGTGGTGCCCTTCCCCCCTCCTCGGGTTTTGGGGGGGGGGGGGTTTGTCGGGCCCTTCCTCTGTGCTGGTGGTCCTTGGCCTTTTTGGTGGTGTTGGCTCGGGGTTCTCCTCGCCTGCCGTCCTGTTTCCCTCCGGTGGTGGCTGGGATCTGTTGGTCGTCCTTGGCTTTTGCTTTGGGTGGCCTCTTGTTCTTGGGTTGTTCGGCTCTTGTGCCCTGCCCTTTGGCCGTGCCTTTTCCCTGCTTGTGGGGTTGGGTGTCTGCCTTTCCTGGTGTGTGGCCGGGTTTCTGCTTCCCGCCCCTCTCGCTCTGCCTTGGGTTGCAGTGAGTTTTTGCTTCGGGTCTGGGGCTTTGTGGGCCTGACGTTTGGCCTTGTGACGCGTGGGCTGTTTTCGGCCTTTGCTCTCTTGGTGGTGCTGGGGTGTTCCTTCGCGCTCCCTTCTTGCGGGGTGCGCCTTGGGCTTCTTGGGGCTCCTCTCCTTTGCTTTCGGGTGACGGGGTTTTCCCCCGTGTGCTCTGGGGGCCGGGGCTCTGCCTCTGTGGTTTTGCCTCCCGTTCTCCGTTTTGGCGTCCCGTTCGCTTTCCGTTTGGGTCGCTGGTGCTCTCCCTTGGTGGTGTTGAGCTTTGTGCTGTGTGGCCCTTCTTTGCTTGGGGTCCTTTTTGGTCCCTGCTGGGGTCCTTTCCTGGCTCCTTCTCTTGGGCTTTCTCGCGGTCCTGGGATGGTCTTCGGTCCTTTCCGGGTCCGCTCCCTTCGGTTGGCTTTAGCACTGGGTCCGTTTTGTGGGCTCTGGGCTCCCTCCCTCTGGTTCTGCTTTCTGGGGCGGTCTGGCTCTGGTTGGCTGTTGTGCTTTTCCTGGGCTCCTTCCTGGTTGGAGGTTCCGTTTTGGCTCTCCTTCTGCGTCCTGGCGGTCCGCTGTTGTGTGCCTCCTGGCTGGCTGGCCTGCCTCTTCTGCGGCTGGTTTCTTGGGGTTGGGCTGTGGACCTTGTTGTTGGTCCTCTGCTTTTGGGGTTTCGCCTTCGATGGTTCCATGGTGTTCCCCTTTTTCCTCATGGGGGTCGGTTCCTCCTTTTCCGGTTCTGGGGTTTTGGTTTCCCTGGCTCCGTGTGGCCCTTTCTTGTCTTTCTTGGTTGTGCCCTGGGTTTTGCCGGGTCTGTTTTTGGTTGGGCTTTTTGCTCTCCCTGCCCTCTGTTGTGGTGGTTGCTGGTTTTTTGTCCTGGTGCCACCTACTTTGGGGGTTTGCCCCGGTCTTGGTCGTTTCTGGGGCTCCGGGTTCTTCGCCCGGTTGGTTCTGCTGGGGTTGCCCTTTGGTCGGCCCTGCCCTGTGGCCTGGTTCCTTTGTGGTTCCTTGTTGCTGCCCTCTTTCGGTTCTGCTGGGGGCTTCCCCTGCTGTGTGGGGGTCGTCCTTCTGCTTTGTTCCTTCCTGGTCCTTCGGCTTCTCCGCCCTGTGCGGGCTGTTCTTTCTGCCCTTGTCCTTTGGGCTGGGTTGGCCTGTTGGTCTCTGGTTGTTTGGCCGCCTGGTGGGGCCTGGTTCCGGGGGCTTCGCCCTTGGGGGTTTCTCGCGGGTTAGTTGCCCTTTCCTGGCTCCTTTCTCCGTTGGGTCGCGCACGCTTCTCCTGGCTTTCCTACTTCTGTGCCTCCCTTCCGGCTTGCCGGGTTGGTGGTTCTTGTTTTCGTGGCAGTCCCCTTCTGGCCTTTGGGGGTCTTGGTTCGGGTCTGTGGGGTTCTGTTTTCTGGTCTGGTGCCCTTGCTGTTGGTGGGGTTCCGGAAGGCCGGCTTCTCTGCTTTGGTATTCTCCATATTTTAAGGAATGGGACGAGGTCAGGAGGGTCCTGGGGGTAATGTCCTATTACTTACCGGTAATCTTCATTACTCCTGGTCCCGTTGACCTCGTCCGATTCCTTACTTCCCTCCCTCCCTCCCTTGCGGCCGGCCTTCCTGTTGTTGGCTTGGTGTTTTCAGGCTGCATGCTGCGTTGGTACCGCTTAAGTACTCCCAGTGGGAGGGAGCAGGTGGGGTATCCCAGCAGGGTCCTTTTCTTTTTTCTGTCGTGGAGATGGTCATCTCCATATTTTAAGGAATGGGACGAGGTCAACGGGACCAGGAGTAATGAAGATTACCGGTAAGTAATAGGACATTATGCAACACATTCTGTGTCATTATTATCTAGTTATAATGACATGCAACACACATTGTTATTAAAGGGGCCCCAATGCTATACAATGGTTGGTTTCTTAAAGAAATTCTACAAAAATTCAGAAGATCCTATTCAAGCTGTTATTTTCTAACAGTTAAAGATTGTGTTGTGCACGCAAGCACAGGAGAGCCATTTTATTAGCAGTGTCTTATATAACATATTGAGTAACTTTTTGATGTAAAACATATGGAATGATGGACTGAGCAGAAAACAAAAGTATATGTACACACACTTCTTAGTTGTGACAAAAGATATACCTCGATGATTCTGTTTATCCCAAGTGTTCTTCAAAACGTTCCATCATTGTTCTTGTTTACCATGTGCCTTACTTTTGGCCCTCTGTTGGCACCTCTTTCCGTTATGAATTAGCACTGCCTAACAGTCTTGTACACAACATAATATGTTCTTGTCTCACTTGAAATCACTTTTCATTTCAAGCCATCAGTACTTTTAAGAGTTGTAGTCTTTTTGGGATTGTCCTAAACTTTTGGTACACCGTCGAAATAACTTCATGCCAAGTAGGTATAAAAGATCTTTTTTTTTGCAGCTGAATGCAAAGCACTTCTGTCAGTCCATCAATTGGGAATATATACACCACGGAGACAAAATGTTCACCTCTTTGAATGTCTCTCTTTAAATGTCTGAATGCAGAATTTATCTCTCGCAATGTAACCAATAAACCTTTGCACGGTGTTTGGCGCTGCGTTTAACCCAATGTGCAACATTTTTTTAACGTTTGATTTGAATGAGCTAGAAGCATAATGGAATAAAGCAAATTATGCTTGAGATGGTGGAGTATGTTGATAATGTGGCATATACTTAATTTCCTAGAACATTCTGTGGCCACGGAATCACATAATTCTGGTAGCACTGGTTGTAGGTTTCGTAAAACCATGTAAATCACCCCTTACACAAAAAAATAAGTAATAAAGCACTGCATGGATTTGTGATCTGTATGAAACGTTGGATCAGTGGCATTAGCCTAACTTAAACAATGTGGAAGTTGATATGCTCTGCCTGGCAACCTCTGTATGTATCTATAATAAGGAAAATAATCCTCAGTTAAGGAACCTTAGGTTCAGGACTTGTACTAATTTCAAAACCTGTCACAGGCTGAGTGCTTAACAAAGAGCAAAGGATCTGTGTCACTAAAAATAAATAAAAAGAGGCATATAATACAGATGCAAAATATATTTGCAATAGTAGGGCATGAAAGAATATGGTACTGAGGTCTTTAGAATGTATATCTGACATTATGGCGGTAGACGAATAACGGTATCCTGAAGTGTTTGGCGATACTGCTTCGAGGAGCATGAAAATTAACGATCTTTCAAAGTACTCCGTATCAGAAGGGCAGCCTGACTGCCTTAAAGTAATAATACACGTTTTATTGTTGCTTACTCTTCATGTTTTCCTTCTGGGAAAAAATCTTAAACCATATTAATGTGTAATTGGTTATTACTTCAATACAGATATTGTACCTTTACATGGGCCTTACGAAAAGAGAGATTTGGCAATATGTTCATGCATCCTGCATATGGATAGTGGTATGGGGCTCCTGTTCACTAAGAAGTTAGAAAATCTAAACTTCTAGATTTACATTTACTGTTGTTTATACATTTCTAGAATTCTCAAGGGTTGATCCTAGTACCCCTACGGAGGTGTTACAGTTGCTGGATCTATGGAATACTTCAGGAAAGCTTTTACTTATGTATCATTTGCCACCCACGTAAATATAGACTGTGCGCTATCACACGCCATAAAATATTGCCTTAGCACAATCGCATTTTGCAGGTTTTTTAAACTCTTTTTTTCCACTGCAGCGAAAATATTTTCCTGGTGAAGAAACTCATTTCCTTTCCTTACACTCTCACTAATTGTGGGACCGTTCTCATTCCATGATCAGCTTTAAACAGATTTACTCCTGCTCTTGACAGGAATAAACCTCAGGATAGTTCCAGTTTCCGTAAAAACAGATAGATCAACTCTCTTCATCTAGTGTCTCCCATTAGGAGAAGTGGAAGCAAGATAAAGGGAGACATTTTCAGCGTCGGATCCTTCAATGACGGGTCCATCATCCTCTCTTTCAGCTCCTCAGAAGAACAAGCCTGACATTAGCTGGTGGAATCAATACCAGAAGCAATTGGGGCATGTTCAAAGTTTTTTTTCCACAAATGTACCCAATCAATTGTTTATTTGTTATCATACAAGATTATGCAGTAGACTTTGCTTCCAGGTCTCCAAATTGGGCTTCCATCCCTACACCTGACCTAATGAATCCAGTATATTGGAACTATTATGAAAGAGAGCAATTGTGCCAGTTCCAGAAAACCAGCTGAGTTTGGTAACATATTCAATACTCTTTTGATGGAGAAGATGTCAGGGGGCTCTCTCTGTTAATACTCAATCTAAAAAGAGTAAAGAAATAGGTATCCATGATTGTCTACAATGAAAAATATCCCTTGTTCAACCGAAGGAGTTCATGGCCAAAATAGATTTTCCAGATTCTTACCTGCATATTCTCATCTTGGAAGATCACCACAAATATCTCCATTGAACAGTTTTAGTTTCGGGTACTACAGTTCGGACTGAAATCCTCCGCACAGGTGTTTATAAAGGTGAGGACATCATTGGTGGTCCTGCGGCATGAGAAAAGGATTGCTGTTCACCCATATCCATATGATTGGTTGGTACACTCCTCGTCTGAAAAGATGGTTTCTCTATCATTTACAGCAGACAATGGCCCTGTTGCAAGAGCATGGGTTTTCTAACCCGAACAAGACTGTTGAATAACATGAGTAAGATTTTAGGCACGGTTGGGATTCGTGTCTCTTCCAGGCAAATTAAGCAACAGGATTCAGAAACATGTAATACTCTTTTATCCCTGAAATTGCCTGCAATTGGTTGCAGGTACAAGGGGACATGACAGCAACACAGGCTCTGGTGCCATGGACAAGATTTCACTTGGGATTAGTAATTTCCTATATGCTAGCACACTGGAATCCTCTATCTCGAAATTTGCAGTTGCATATTTGCTTACCTTAAGCAATAAGGGAAGAATTGGAGTCTGGGATGGTCTGGGATTTGCTAACAAAGGAAATTTGACTTCTGCATTCTCCAGCGTGATAATGACAGATGCCAGTAGATGCGGTGGAGGGGCATACTAGATTCAAAGTAAACACAGGGCAAATGGTCTCAGAGGGACAAGTTGCACTCCTCAAACTGGAATGAGTTGGAGGCAGACATGTTAGGTCTAATGGAATTTGTGACCTGGATCCAAGGGTCGGCAATTGGCAGTCGAACAGACAATGTCAGCCAAGATGTATCTGAACACAAAAGGTGGCCACCAATCTCAGTCTTTGCCGAGTTTAGCAGTACACATTTTCTGCAGGGCAGAACGGAATATTTAGTCCCTAACTGCAGTTCATATCAAGGGATGGAGAATGTGGCAGTGGACAAGCTGAGTCAGGTATTTCCATCTTTACACAATTATGGCCTCAGTCCTGCGATATTCAAGGAGATTTGCTTGAGGAAGGTGTTCCCTCAGATAGACCTGTTTGCTATGAAATAAAACTCCAAATATCCAGGGTCTTTCTTGATTTTCAAACAGTGGGTTTGTTGGGGTATATGTGTTGCCTTCTCTATGCTTTTCCTCCATTGCCCCTAATTTTAAAGGTGCCAATGCAGATGAAGTGAGGGTGATGATAGTAGTTCTCTTTGGCCCTCCTCTTCCTGGTTTCCTCTACTAGGGCAGATGAGGAAGGTCAGGAAATGGATTCTAACATTGAACCATCTTCCTCGAGAGTCACCAGTATTGAGCAGAGAGGTTCCCTGGCGTGTTGCAATGAACGACCTAGAAAATGAAAGGTTAGGCTTTCAGAAGAAAGGATTGTCGAGGAATTGGCCCTAGCAGTCCTGGCTGTAGAAGCCCCTCTACAATGCATGCCTATTCTCTACATCGGAATTATTTCCAGAAATGGTGTGAGGGACATAATTGTGACACAATTCTGTGCAATAAACCGGAAATGTTGGACATTTTTACTGAAAGATTCTGCTTGCGGCCTGCCTATTGCCACCCATAGGGTTCAATTGTCGGACATCAGAGTTGTCAGAGAAGCTTAGGCTGGAGGGGGACAGCTAGAGGCATATGCTTTCATGATGTTTAAGGGGTTTTGTATGGCTGGACCAGCTTTAAAATTCTTGCTGCCCATCTATTACTAGTTTTGGATGCCATTCAAACACACCTGTTGGAACCATTAGAGGTATCCTTCCTAAATTTAACGTAGAAGGTATTTTTCCTGGTAGCGATTACCTTGGCAAGTAAACTGAAGAGCTGGTAGTGTTGTCTTGCAGGCACCATATCTAAAGTTATTTCCAGATAGGTTAGTGCTCTCTCTCTCTTCCTATCATTTGTACTGCAGGTCAAATGTGAATTTAAATGACAAGAGGTCATTTTTCCCAGATCCACAATCTGAGGAACAACGTGCTCTTCATACCTTAGATGTGAAGAGATCATTATTGAATATGTTGATGACAGTGGGTGTGTGCCATGAAGACCGATTCCCTGTTTGTCCACTTCGGATCAGTCAGGAGAGGTTTATAACTGTTTAGACCTCTAATTAGTTGTGCATATACAAAGAAGGGACTACTTTGCCCAGCGTGTGTTCAGAGTATATCTACAAGATCCTTGGAGGTCCAAGGGGCATCAACGTTAGGGATTTGTAGGGTGCCTATGTGTGACTATTGTGAAAGAATACAGAATGTTTTGTAAACCAGCCATGTCTGATGTTTTTGGGCCTGGGGTACTTTCAGCAGCAGTGAGTTTGAAACTGTTTACATACGCTTGAGATATTCTGAATACATTTTGTCTACAGGCATCGTTGTAATAATGGTGGTTTATACAGAATTTCTGAGAAGAGGGAGGCGCCATATATAGATGGTGTGGCTCCCTATTTTCAAAGGACGAAATAGCATAGACACTATGTGCACCCGTCTGTGAGAAGGCAGGCTCTTCAAACCTGATTCATTCCTTGTAGTTTGCCCTGAGCTGCGCTCTCAGGTCAGTTCATTTTCCAATTCAAAATTACTACATTCAAACCCTTCCTAAAAAGTACTTGGAAAATGTATACCTTTCCCGCAAATATTCTGGAACTGCAGTTACAATAGTAAATAAGCATCCTGGAATATTTCGGGAAACGTTGTTCCTTTCCTAATTATTGTAGGACTGGAGTTACAATAGTAAATGTTACCTTCCAGTGTCCATCACGCCCTCTGCTGCCCTCGTTCCTGTTTCTTGCCCTGAACTGCCCCTCAGAGCAGCATTGAGCGTGGAGGGCACTGGAAGGTCAATTTTACTATTTTAACTTCAGTCGTATGATATTTGGGGGAAATAGGAACTTTCCCCCAAATATTCCAGGAGTATTGTTTACTATTCCAACTCCAGTCCTGGAAATTTTGGGGGAAGTTATAAATTTCCCAAGTATTTTTAGGAAGAGTTGAAAAGTAGTCATTTCGAATTGTAAAAAGTGCTGCCCTCAGGTCGGGAAACGTTGTTCCTTTCCTAATTATTGTAGGACTGGAGTTACAATAGTAAATGTTACCTTCCAGTGTCCATCACGCCCTCTGCTGCCCTCGTTCCTGTTTCTTGCCCTGAACTGCCCCTCAGAGCAGCATTGAGCGTGGAGGGCACTGGAAGGTCAATTTTACTATTTTAACTTCAGTCGTATGATATTTGGGGGAAATAGGAACTTTCCCCCAAATATTCCAGGAGTATTGTTTACTATTCCAACTCCAGTCCTGGAAATTTTGGGGGAAGTTATAAATTTCCCAAGTATTTTTAGGAAGAGTTGAAAAGTAGTCATTTCGAATTGTAAAAAGTGCTGCCCTCAGGGCAAAGAACTAGGACTAGCATTCGGCGGTGAGTGGTGGAGGAGGAGGAAGCAAGCGGCTTGTTCACAACAGGAGGGAAAAGACAGAAAGGGCTCCAGCTGCACGTCTCCGCGTTTCTCCTGAGCAACACCAATTACACTGCTGCTTTGGTAGTAAAATGATGGACGTTACGTCAATCCGGAGCCAGTGGGCAATATAGATCGCGGCTCAGCTGCTCCGAAGGCTTGGCTGACTCCTAACTCTGTTCAGGGATCATTGCACCGGCAAATGCCACACTTAAGCCCATTCCATTCTTCGGTCATCTGTCGAGCAAAGTGCCGCCCCTTCAAGACCGATGCAGGAGAACTCGGACGGAAGCGCTGACCTCTTTGTGGAAAGGGCCGCTTCTCCGAAAGTGTCAGCGCGCCAAGGGCTAAAGGGAGGCATAAAAGAGGAAGAAAAAAACCGAAGCGCTATAATACTGCAACTTCTTTTCCGCCACCCACACCGTTTTACTCCGGCCGTGTTCCGGTGTTCCGGTGTTCGGCTCCTATATCTTTGCAAGATGGCGCGTTAATGCGCCTATATATATATATCTCTATATATATAGCGAGAGAGAAAGAGAGAGAGACGGGCAGACAGGCGGAAAACACCGCTTGCTCCTTATTTAGCAGTCTCTAATATCAGAAATAATAAAATGTCTCTAAATTCATTTTAATGTGAATGACACGGGGTCTGGCTAACCACGTGCGGCCTGAGGCCTGCAGTTTTCCAGCCTCTGTTGGGGACACTTGCGGATTGTCTCTAAACGTCGTCGGTCTGTTTAAGTGTTATAGTTTGACTTGTGCTGTGCCTTTGTGGGCGCGGGGTTGTGCCACCTCGGGCCCAGCTGGAGCGGCCGTCAGCTGCGCCTGGAGTGGCACCCCGGCCCTGAAAGAATTAGTTTGAATGTAGTCGTTGAATGAAGCTTTGATTTTCCTTTCTTCTTCAGCTTTCGACAGCTGTATGCTATTGATCCCCGCCTGTCTCTTGCTCGGTTTCCAGCTCCCTGCTCTATTTAATCCGCATCCCTCTGTCCGCCGCAGCCGTGCGGCTGTTCCTACAGACCCCGACTGCCTCCGTGAGTGCCCGGAGCCTCTTGTGTGAGTACCGCCGGGCAGAGAGCTGACTGCAGAGCCGGAAGTGCTCAGTAAGCTAAGGGGCGCAATGGGACCTGCGAGAGCCTCACATGATGAGGGACTGGCCGGGAACCGGGCACTCCCGGGTGGCACTGATGCCTGTGAGGAGAAGAAGCAGGCAGGGGCGTAGCTTCAGGAAGTGGGGGTGGGGGGTGGTGGGGGTGGTGGTGGCGAGTGTTGGGGTGTTACATCAACCTAAAAATGTATTTTCAGATGATAGGTTGGGCGCGCAGGTGCCTTCAGTCGGGTGTGGTGAGGTGTCTGTCGGGTTTCACCTGGGATTTTGCATACATACTCTGAAAACACACTCACTCATCTCTGTTTTGTAAGCACTAAAAAATTGTTTATTTGACAAAATATTTTTTTTCTCATGTAATAATAGTTCTAGTAATCCTTATTCCTCTCCCTTTGCACTGACTTTTAAACTCCCCTCATGCACCCTGCTTGTTATATAATGTTTTTTTAACATGATATGCCAGCGTGGTGGCCGGAAAATCTGATGCTTACCCCTCCCACCCCCCAATATTACTGACCAAGCTAGGCCCCAGGGAGCAGGCACGTGCTTCCCGTTATAATAGGAAATTGGAATTATGCAATTGCCCCTGGCGTTTTTCGCATAGTTGTAGATTTGCTGCGTTTGGCACGTAGTAATCCGCCATCAACAAAAAAAAGTTTGTTTGTAACTCACACGGTTGAAAAGTTACTAAAACCACAGTAACACGTATTGCGCAGGCTCTTTCCAAAGGTTGACTGCTCACCTTCTTGTTGTGTATTGCTTTATTTGGGTGTGAAACTAGTATTGATGAAATGCAACCAAACCCTAGTATTAAGTTTAAAACTGACAAAATTATGAAATAATGCTATCACAAAATCGCACAATTATACCGCTTAATTTTGTGTTTTCCGGGCTTTACCTGAATGTACATATATTTAGGGCGAGAGAGAGAGGAAGTTTGATTTAGCGCTTGATACCGCAGTTTTGTGCTTTGAGGAGCGGTGACAACCAAGTGCTATAATCATTCAACCCCATCTCTGTTCATTTTATTGTCCTCGAAAAAACAGAAAGGCAGAGACACACTCGTCGGTATTCTAGGCTGTGACCTACTGGTTACACACAGATCTACTACAGTGGTATCTAAACTCGCTGACCTACCTCTGTAATCCATCCACCCATTCATCCTTCCATCTACCCAAGGACGCGCCCATCCCGCTAGTTATTATGTCTGCACGCACTGTCATTGTTAATCGATTTTAAGTGGGAATATGTATGTTTATGAATACATATGTGCTTTGTTTGCAACCAACAAATCACAGAGGGAGAAATAATGTAAAGTTACAGACTTGCCGAAGCTGCAGTACATCCGCGGCCTCTCGGGCCAGCAGTGCACTGATGCTGTCCTGGTTCTCTTCTGAGACATGGCGCTTCTTGGGATCATTTACCTGCAGTTACGTTACCGTTTCATGATAAGAAAGAATCGCACAGGCTCTGTATGAACAAATGGGACTCCTCGGGGCTTCAAGTGGGCCGGGTCCTGCCAAAAAGCAGGTGCTGAGACGGGTCCCTTCCGGGCTGTCCATTTTTGCCCTCATCCTCGGGGTGAATTTTTTTTTTTTAACTCTGCAGCAGTGCCACCCTACACTGCCTTTGATGTGACTTCAAAGAGACGCCTTATAGTTATTTCCCAGTCTCATCATTTCAGAAGAAGCATTTTCAATATTCTTAACAAGAAGCCATATCTGGTGCTTATTTATCTTATGCAACTAACAATCATTGGCAAAGCCAATAGTACTGGCTTGTTGTAAGTGTAATGTCACTTGTGCTATATATATATATATATATATATATATATATATATATATATATATATATATATATATATATATATGGATGTAATGACAGAAGTACCAAAATACCAGTAGGACGGCACACTATGCTAAGCATAGCTTCTCAGCTTAGTTGCTTTAAGCCACGCCCTTAATTACATTGGTCATGCTTCTTTGAGAGACCCTCCAGATTTTTCATCCCACTTAAAGCCATACGAAGCCTGGCGCTGTACATGTATGTATGTGTGTTTTAGACAAACATTCGTAGGCAGTTGGACCTGAGTGATGGCCAAACATACCTGCTTGTGAGAGAAACACTCTTCTTTAAAGATATTTTGAAACTTTAGGCTTCCGTTACTTTATCTGCGTTCATCTCCCCTTGCTAGACAATTATCTATCTATCTATCTATCTATCTATCTATCTATCTATCTATCTATCTATCTGTCCATTTATCTATCTATCTATCATCCATCCATCTATCTTTCTCCTGTGATTCCTCCTTTCTTCTTCCTTTCATCCCTCCTTCCTTCTTCCTTTCATCCCTCCTTCCTTTGTTTCCTTTCCTCTGTCTCTACCTGTTTTGTCTTTTACGTCTATTCATCCTTTCCCTTTCCAGGCTTTTTCTCGCTTTCGCCTTCCCTCTTATTTCCCCATCTGACATTTCCCAGTCTCACTCGCTGAGAGCACCCCTATCACTTCCTTGTAGGGTGAGTGGGATGGTGACTCGTCGGGTGAGCTCCTCTTTGTAATATTCCTCCAAGGAAAGCTGTGTATGGACGCACCGGTCCTCTGAGAGTTCAGAACAAACGGCCCTGCCGTTGACTATTTCCAATACTAAATCAATTAGCAGGCATCCTTATACCCCAGGAAGACGCGCACTCGCAGGGCTATAAGCAAACGACCACTTATCCCCCAAAGCAGAATGAAACCGGATGCATAGGGTGTATTAAAGGGCGCAGGCGTCGGGCTGCGGCTCTGCCTTCAATGGGGGGAAAGTGAGCTGCAGCCGGCCGTGGAGAACTTCGGACGCGCAGAAAAGTCATCGTGCGAGCTCTTCCGGACTTTCAAATCTAACTGTGCGTGAGTGGGCAAAATATCCACGCTCCCTCCACTGTCCCAGGCCCGGGTGCGTGTTGCTGACCCGAGTGCGTGTTGCAGAAATCCCCACGCTCCCCACACACTCCCAGGTTCCTGTTATGTTATGTTAGACCGGAGCTTTGTCTATGGATTTCTCGATTTTACAGCAATCAACTCGAGCAAATACCGCGGCTATTTCTGCAGATCGATTTTACATACAAAAGGCCCCAGACTGGCTGTAAAATAGTGAGAACCTAAAACGTGCTGTTTTAAATAAGACTTTTTTCGATCAATATCAGAAAACCTGCCTTTCATAGGATACTTCTCATGGAATTCAAAAGCCTGTTTTCTTCTCTCTTTTACCTTTTCTTTTAGCCACAAAAAAATATAAAATAACCGCAATGTCAAACTGGTATTTAAAGGGTCTTTGAAAAGTAATATCTACATGGACAATTTATATACCCTGGGCATACATATATTTTTGTGCCCTCTGCTTGTTTCTGCCCCTACATTTATGTTGGGCTGGGTCGCGGGCGGTTGGACGCGGTTCTACAAATATTTCACTTATGTAAATTAAAAAAAGAGCACGCATATTTCACTTACTGCACTTTGCTTATCTCTCTTCTTACTCGCAAACTATAGGTGTGTTTTTATGTAATTCACTAATGAACGCAAACACCAAATACTACTTAATACATGAAAGTATTTACTAATGCGTTGGCCTTTTTCGCTATATTATTTTCGTAATATTTGAATTGCATCTAAACACTCGAATAAACTGGAGACAAATTACGGACACTAAAACGATCAAATTAACCGCAGATAACTTTTTCCTACGCATTTACGCGCAGTGGAAATCCACTGGCAGCTTTGTTTGTTTTCGCGTCGTATTGATATGGTGATTTTTATAGACTTAGACCTCATGAAGGCAAATAATTTAAATTTATATATATTACAAATGCCCTTACTTAAATATCTGAATACTGGACATTAAATATATGTGTTATATGTAACTGCCGCTATATATATATATATATATATATATATATATATATATATATATATATATATATATATATATATATATATCGCGAGAGGAAAATACAGCATTCAGATACTTTAATGTTCCTCAAAGATTGACGTTTTCATTTTTTAATAAGATTCATATAAACTTGTATTTAATAAACACACCTTGAATGAACTCCTTGAAGTGTCCTGTGTGGACTTGGGACAGGCGCCAACATCCAGCCCCCCTTCTCCCCGTTGTCTGCCATAAATACGTATTATTAAGAGTACAATGCGGAGGAGCGCTTTACCTTTGGTGGAGAACCCGTGGCATCTTCTAAACCGTACTACGGCGTGAAAGGAAACGAGCTCCTAGGCTGCTCAGCAGGACATGGAAAACTAGTCTAGATTTTCAGCTGAATTCAATTTGCTATTTATTTCAAAAGTTAGCAGCACCTGCACGCCCAGAGTGAACTTTAAACTTGAGTCACTCTCGAGATCTCGCTGTGTTCACAAACACGTTTCCGGGAGTCACCACTGCCCTGGCCGGCGCCCGCCGGGAATTTTACACTGAAGCCAACTTAGAAAGTCACCAGAAAAGTCTCCGTTCCACAAATTGTTTTGTATAAATTAAACAGTATTTTAAGAGGGTGGTAATTGTTAAAAGAGGCAATTATTCGTATCCTGTGAAATGCCCGGCACACCCTGAGCTCTGTTGGGTCACATGGCAAGTTAGTTTTTATGGATTTAATGGTGATGAAATATGTGAGAGGAAGGGTGCTGCAGAAGCAAACAGCAACCACTGAGACACATGTTATATGTGCGCAACACCCAAACAGGGAACTGTTCTTTGTAGAGCGAAATACCACGCAGATGTTGGCGCTAAATGTCGATCCAAATAAAACTGCGTCCTTTCTTTGGCGCTTCCTAACAAGTTATATTAGCCCTCAGCCCTTTCTACCCGCTCCTGTACAGCAGACCCTTGTCCACTCTTCACTGCTTGATGTGCAGTGCTTTTTTGTGACGATGGCACCAAAATCAATGTGCTCTAATTACACCCGGAGACAAATAAAAGACTCACAGGTGCCCTTCAGAAAATCCATTTCACAGAAAGAGAAACCCCAAGCGGTAGAGGGGTCAGCAGCGACGTGGACACCGCTCGCACCCCCGACTGTACTCTTAAAAAGCAGATTCGGGGTGTTCTGCGGTCTTTGTGCATGTTGATTCCTCGCTAACTATGGCTAAAAGTCCCCGTCCAGACATTGACGCATCCTGGCCATTCTGTTTCAGAGCAGCCAAAGAGCCGCATGCTTGCATCTGAGAGCCCTGAGACCACAGGAACAGGACCAGACTGGCACAGTAGGTAGATGCCAAGGATTCCCCGAGCTCCACTGGGCCTCATGTGCACAGACACACACAAATATCGTGGGCGGATCCAGGCCGTTTTTAAATCCACTTTCTAATTCAGATTGGTGACCACATGCACACTGTTACCAACATATTAACACGAACAATATGGCGTGGCAGAAAGGCCGCTTCTTTTAGCCAGAAGGCGAGGGTGAGGCCAACAGTCGTTCCTTCGGCACAGAAGATTTATGTGTCATGCCCAGACTATTTGCATAGGCAGAGCATTTGTGAGTGAGTTCAACTAATATTGATTGAGCACGTGTCCAGATCCTCTGTGAACAGCACTAGACTGCCTTCGTAAATGGGGGCGGGTTGCCTCTTAAGCGCCTTGTTCCCTGTATTTTTGCACACTAACCCAAGGCACGGGTAAACAGACAGGTGAACGTGGAGATACGTTTTATCTTCCCACTTAATGCATTTTAAAGCCCCGCGCTATCACTGTGATTTCTGCTATCCTACACTGTTCGAAAACAGGATAAGATTTTTGCAAAGTAAAGACGGGCTGCTTGGAAAATAGATACAAGGCGTGTGCCATAAAAAAAGGAGCTGCAAAAGAGTACGATTATGGAAATGTTTCGGGGAAATCGAGTGCGAATAACTTTTATAGCCGTGAAATGAGCGCTGCTTCCTAGAGAGGCCGGATTACCTGTGTTTACAAGCAGTCTAATCCGGTTGCGGGAGCAGCGATGCTCACCTAGGTCCCTGGCCTCAGTTCAAATACAGTCACGCAAAGGATGAGAGCGGGACAAAGATTCCCAGAAGATACGATGGAGGCCTTCCTTGACAAATAGTGCGCGCACGTATACCTGAGTAGTGTACATGCCTACATAGCGCTGCTTCTGTGTTTAGTTAGCTGTGGTTGCAGCACTGCTTCCACTTTATGAATGTTGCCCTGCACCCCGGAAAGGCTCACCCCGCAGACGGGAGAGGGTTTAGATGCACACACAGACACAGACTTGGCCGATAGTCGTGCCGTAACTCATTTATGTGCATGTTGATATGGTGTGTGTTTGTACGCGTGTCTCCATCTTTGTGCATTCATCTGTGCCTGCGTTTGCCTGAATGTTTGTTTCCAGGGGCCGCACGTCGGTATGTGATTGCCTCTATCTTTGCATGGGTGCGATTTGTATTTGGCTGACTTTACATGTCTCTGTAAAAGTGTATGTGTGTGATTGGATGGAAGTGTATATCTAAGCATCTGTACATATGCGTTTGTGTATGTGAGGTTGTAATGGTGTGTATGCCCGAGCCTTTGAACTCGTGCCTGTTTGTCAGTTTATTTCTGTGTTACCTTATTGTTTTACACACTCAAAGTTGAAATGATCGCCTGTAACACGGTTTCAACTCGCATACTCCGGTTTGATACCATTCCTTTGCCTTAACTCTTTTTAGGCTGGCTGTTTTCCGTGTTTCTGCTTTTCCATGAAGAGCAAAACAGAAACGAAAACACGACACATTAAATAAATCATCTATTATATCATTTTTTTGTGTCAGGTTCCACCTATAGCACGGTACGCCCAAAAAGCTCTCTCTTAGGGAAGCACTGGAAAGTATGGCAGTACAAAACTACAGGGTAAGAACTCTGTTCTCTTTATAGGGAGGGTGATGGTGTGACCCGGAAGAGGTGTTCCCTCAAGCTTGTCTGCTCCGACTGTTCTCTTTCGCATAAAGAGACGCGCGCGCACACAGGGGAGTGTATATAGTTTTTGGTCTGCAGAGCCTCCGATTCAAATACGTGATATTAATTAAACAGTTCGTCCGTAAAGATCTTAAGCTTGTTGTCACACCTGGTGTATTGAGGGGAGGGGCGAGTTCGGGCGTGCTTGTGACAACACGATCATTATCGGCCTTTGTCTAATCGAAGAGTCTTAAGGACACGCCATCTGCTGTCATATAACTCTTAAAGTAATAACCCCAAAACACCAGCCGTCGGTTACATTTTAAAATATGACATCTGTGTCAAGCTGACACTCAACTTGTTATTTTGTGGGTTCACTCTGGCGGTGCTTTCATTTTATTCCTGCCACGTTCATGCGTATATTTATGTGTAAAGTGGTGTCTAGACGGTTCAGTTGATGGGCACTTTCCTTCTCCCCCACCCTGCTGCAATTGGAAGCGGCAACTTCGCAAAACGTTAAGAGATCGTAATTGTTTTGCAAATCTAAGAGTATTTATGATATACCGGTGTGTCTGGTTGTTGTTTAGGCCTAATGTAAAGGGATAATTTATTGACACCTTCTCCTCCAATCGCTGCACTCCAATAAACCGAAGGGAGCCATCGACCTAACCTTGTGATCTCCACTAGTGGGAAGGGGTTGATTCCGGGTTGCTCTTTTTTGTAAGCACGGTTCTTAACTTTTCCATTTACACCACGGTTGTGTCTTAGGAAGAATTTCGCCTGTCGCCTCTGTTTTACTTTAACTGCACACCACATAGACGCACCACGGAGAGGCCGGGCATCCCTGGGTTTTAAAATAGACCCTTCAGTCATTCACCAAGTCAAGATTACAAACTCCTAGCAATGCTTTTACTCGATCACGAAGTTCATGTGTGGTGCAGTAGTTTGAAGTGCATCCTTTCAGATTCCTTCTTCCTCTGCTTTTGATCAGCATTCCTTTTCGCAGGTTATCTACCCAGACGCAATACAATAAATAACTAATTTACTCAACGTGGTCAATCAAGATCTATTCTTGGCCTCAATGATGTCGACGGCAGAACTGACAGAGAACTGTGAGCGAGGGGGGTCAATATGTTCACAATACTGGCAAGGCTGGTAATTTGATTACAACATATCTTTTTTTAAAGTATGCCAGAGGCACTGCAGAAAATACGAACGCAGCAATAACTATGTGGAAGCTTCCACTAGATACATGGTGCAACAAACTTTTGTTGCCTCCACAGCAGCGAGATCACACAGGACCACATGTTTTCTCTAGATGAGGAGTGAGGGAGATAACGACTTCTGCCACTCTGCTGGACAGCAGCCCTTCGACCAGGCCCATCATGCCGTAAATCTGTTCCCAGCGGCTCCTGTGGCGGCACACGCAGTTTGGTGCACTTCCTCCATGTTTCGGACCGACGCGAAGCAAACGTTTTTGATCTTCGGAAACGTAGGAGTTTGTAAGGGCCCACACACACTGGGTGTTTTTCCCCCCAGGGTGTTGGGGGTCATTATTTTAGCAGCCTGTATTATTTTCAGTCCACAACATACAGGAGACAGGCACCTTGATTCCCACGTGTCTTCTCTTTTATTGTTAATTCTTTCCACCCCTTCACCGGGGCCGTCTAAAAATAAGGTGGCTGCTCTCATAATCCTCCAGTCTTCCTACATCCTTATGGGACCAAGGACTCGTGACTTCCAGAAGACATCAGGGCAAGTCTCTGTGAGATATGAAACATAATGTTCTTATAGAAACAAAAGAAAGCATTTAAAAATTGCACATTATCTACATTGGGGACGAGACTCAATTGTGCTCTGCTCCAATTTACTAATCTTATTTTTACGTTTGTTCCCTAAAGTTCTAAATATATCGTCAGGCTAGGTAGATGTGGAGTTAAGAATATTAAACCTACTCTTACCTTTATATCTCTCGCTTGATGATATAGTGGAAGTTGATAGTCTGGAGTTGACTTTTTTTAGATCAATATAAAAAACTCAGTATTTTGGTAGTGCAATCGTGCTACATGCAATCTTGACTCAGTCGGCTGCTTATGGAAACATGGACTCACCTTAGTTGAACAAGCAGGCAGCCATCACTTGCTGGCTGGATGAAGCAAATCCTAAAGTGACCAATGTTTTGGCATTTTCCCTGCCTCCCGTAGTGCTGCATCACCTGACCCCAATTTGTGCTACTCCTGATCCATAATTGCTGTACATCAGATATCACGAGTAAGTGCCTGTGATGGAGCGAGATTTAGAAATATATTTATTTCAACTCGCAAAGTTAAACTTCCATAATAATTAATAATATTAACATGTGTGAAGTGAAATTTACTAATCAACTTAGATTAAAATTGCAGAACATTACACGTGGGAAACTAATATATGTGCTCATATATGTGCTATATGTTGTAAAAACGCTTGTTTGTGAAGAAAATAATAAACTGATCTTGTCTATTGTTTTGTCAGTATTAAATGCGGCTGTTTTATTAATGGCATGTGCTTATTTCTGTGAGCTTATGTTTTGTCTTTTTGTCTTTATGTTGCAAAATTCTGTTTGTTGCTTTTTTGCTTCTGCTAGGTAACATAGATTAATGGGTTAATAAATAGCAAAGGTGGGTGGGTAACAGAGTGATTTCTAATTCTTGCATTAATTATTCTTTTGTGTTTGTTTGAATACTAGTTACTGAGAAAACGGCTTGAGGCCTAGCATGTCTTTAATATGGAATTGACAAAATCCTGCTCAGAAAAAGCAAAAGCCCAGTGTGGAAAGTTTTTGTCACGTTTAAAAGAAAAATGCAAACTTAATTGAACAATGAACTATTCGTGCTCTTGGTCGGATTAGCCAAGGTCGGAAACCGGCAGAAAGATTGTCAAGTTAAGGAAGTCACGGACTGACTATTACAAATGTTTCAAATTGAAGGAAGCTGCGTGACTTGAGAATAAGGGACAATGGACTCTAAGAAAGAGTCGGAACTGGGTTTCGAAAATGCGATGACATTATGTGGTCTGACGTTTGTCAGACCACATAATCAGAATTTTGGATGGCAGGAAAAAGTATTCATTTTAGTTAGATTAGTTAGGGAAAAAGGTATAAAAACGGACCCCTTTAGAGGGAGGGCGCTTCTCGTTTTCCGAATCCAGAAGGGTGTGACGTGCTGACGGACTTTTTGGAGCACGTAAGGATCAATAGGGTTAAATTACTTTTATTCTTTATTTCTTTAGGCAAAGTGAGTTTTAGACACGGAAATAGGGTTTAAGTGATAGATAAACTGTTTATTCTTCTTTAAACATGCTATTTGATTCTGCTTGGAACTGACTGACTAATTTGCAATTTCTCAAATCATGCTGCTTGAATAAAAGATTCTAATAATTAATGCACTTTCTTTGAATAAATAGTTAGTAAACAAATTCTTTGGAAAACAAGCTGGCCTTGTAATTTCATGAGTTTTAGTTACCATCAGCAGATCCATTTGCCTAAGTGACTTAATTAAATGCAGTATTTACATAAACCATGGTAAAGTCATTATACCGCAGTTGTATATAAATGTGTATATAAATTGTGAATAGGTTTTTATTAATTAGGTCACATGATTCAGCAGCTCAAATATGTCCTGTTAGTTTATGGGCCTTATGAGTGTTTATAATTAATGGTGAGTATTGTGGAGTTGGGTAGTGTTGCTATGACATATTTCTATAAGGGCGCTGGATCAATTCTCTGGTAGCAGAGTTACGGTTGCTATGGTAACTGACATGCTACATGGTAGTTACATAGGATCGATGTTTAACATATGTTGAGTTTGTTCACTTGTTACATGTAGTCGAAAGTTTTTTTCCTGCAGTGTGAAAAATCCTAATTGTGCCGGCATATAAATGGTGTGACAAAGTGAAGTTGCACAGTGCATTTGTTCTTTTTCAAAATAGTGGTATTGTTATCACTAGTGTTGTGGACGTACAACACAAGTTTAGGGATTTTAGGTGTGCTAGGTAGAATGTATAGTGAGGATTATCTATGAAATTGTAGCTTTCGAGTATGGGGACTTAGAGCCTGTTTTAAAACTCACTGCGAAAAGAGTAGTAGAATTTTATCCAAGCTTGTGTGAAGGGTAAGGAAGCGTTGTCTATTTTTACTGGCAAATGTGGATTTCTATGGTTGGTTAAATTCCTACCAAGATTCATGTATGTATGGTTAGGGAAACTTTCCGTTTGAAAGTGCGAACATGATTTTGTAATTTCGTTCGAGTCAAACTTTGAATTGCTACTTTATGTGCATTCAGAGGGAAACAAGTTCGTTATTACCTGTTAGAAGGGTAGAGTAAAAGTTTACTTTATCAACGATTGTATATTCTGTGAGAATAGCGTCGTCTATTCCACACAAAGAATACTTGAATGACTGTATAAACTATCACTTTATTTTAGCGAAACTGACAAATGATTCGTTTATTTGTTGTTATTAATTGAAATTCATTGAAAAAGTTTTCTTAAAATGGCGCTGTGAAAATATTACTTGAAGGAGGGGTGAGCTCTAGGAGTGAGAGACGGGAAGCTGCAGCGGCTGTGTACGTCACAGGGTCCGCGCTGTGATTGGCTAACATACGTCACAGCTAACGCACTGATTGGTTCACGTGATTCTGACGAGCTGTTAGCTGATTAGATCTTTCTGAAAACAGCAATTCTATTGGTTGAGCAAGGTGGTGACGTAGCTTAACCCGATTGGCTTATTGGTGTGTTTCGCGCACGGATTGGCTAGTTTTGCGGAACAACCAGGAAATATTTACGATCATTTTGAAATAAGCGGATTTGATTAAAAACATGAGTTGTTACTACAGGAAAGAAGAGAAGAAACTCACATGGCTTCAGAAATTAAAAAATATATTTTCACCCGATAAGAAAATTGAAACGCGAGGTGGAAAATTACTTCATAAGTACAAAACGCCTGCTGCTTATATGGAAGGTGAATATGGTTATCATACTTGTCTTTGGTTTGATGTATGGATGGATTATACCAAGAATGATGGTGTTTTAGCTTGGCCAGAAGATGGCTCATTTAATATGAGGATTTTGAAAAATTTGAGAGAAAAAATGATGGCTCTTGTGCCGAAGCCTAGACCTACACAATTTGAAGCTTTAGTGGAATGGGAGGATGAGATGTTTGAATTACAGCGGGAAAGTTGTGGTATAAAAAGGCCTCCAAAATCGAATTTTAAACGAGAAACTCATGAAGATAGAATGTGTCGATGGAGACAGGCAGATATGTGTGATGGTCTTTACCCAGTAAGAGTAATGGTTCCAGAAATACAAGGTCAAAAGAATACTCAAAAGAAAAATAATATTGAAGAAAGTGAAGTAGAAGATTCAGTTTTAGAAGAAATGTATATTACTAATAGAAAACAGACTCCTTTTAAACCAGCTTGTACATGGTCTACCCCGATGGTTTCTACAGAGACCACAACAAGTGCACCACCACTTAATGAGGAATCATCTGGATTTTAACCAAATAATAAAGAAACCCCGGAAAGAGTAGATACAAGAACTAATTCTAGTATATATGGTGAAAGTAGAAATTTATCTGAAAGCCTAAGATTAGAAAAAGTACGGAAATACCAGGTGCTTCAGATTACTTCCGATCGAAAGAAGAATTAGTGAAACAGCTAACTAAAAGTATGGAAGCTGTAACAGTTCCAATAACGATTGGCCCGGTTAACCCAGTTTTTGGTCAAAAGGAAATGGGACATTCAGCTTAACCATTCCATTAAATGCAGAAATTCAGAAAGTAGCTGAAAAATTTTATTCAGATTTGTCAGAAATTCACAGAGATAGATGAATGAGGATGCCAGATTTAACTTTTAATGAAAGTCCAACATGTAAAACTCCAGCTGGTGCAGAATCTGATACTGAAACTCCAGAGAAGAGTGTTAATAATTCAAATGTAACTTCCCCAAAACTTGATGTTGCCAGACTAAAAGCGGATTTAGAAGAATTAATTATTGGCACTATTGGTCCTGACAGTTTAAAGCATTATCAAGATGATGAATTATTATTCATTTGCAAAAGTGTACAATGGAAAACAAAAAATAAATATGAACAGTTAGAAGAATTGGCTGCAGAATTAGAATTTGATTTGAGTAAACAAAAAAATTTGGGAAAACATTACAGATTAGAATTTTCTGAAAAAGACATTGACAATTTTAATGCAATGGGAAAAATTCTGCATATAAATGATTTGATTGTGTACATAAAAAAATTGGGTGACTTAAGCAAATGGAGAGTGAAATGGACAAAAAAGAAAGAGGAAGAAAGGAGAGGAAGGGGCATGGTGGCTAATCAGTACCCAATGAGAGAAATAGCAGGAGGTGGTTATGTACATGTTCCTTGGTCTAGACAGGATATTTTGTTATTTACAAATGATTTTCCTCAGTTGAGAGAAAAGCCAGTGGAATGGTATCGACAGGTAGATAGATTCATAAAAGTCTCAAAAGTTCTGTGGATTGATCTGGATGGATTCTTTGACATTGTTGTCCCGTCAGATCTTTGGACAGAATGCAAAGTCTCTGTAAGTTGGCCAAAAGTAGAACCTGCTCGAGATGCAGTGACAGGTGCTCCATCATCAGAAGTCATGGGACTGTATGATAAAGTAATTTACTGGTTAAAAAATAAGATTCCTCCAAAAGAAGTTGATTGGGTTAAAATTGATAGAACAAATCAAGAACTAAAAGAGTCAGTACATTCATTTTATGAAAGACTATTGTTGGTTTTTAAACAGTACAGTGGTTATGAAAAATTAAGTAAAAAAGACATGAGCCACTTTATATACAGATTTGTATATGGTCTAAGACCTGAAATTGGAGAGATGATTAGAAACGGAATTGTCGGATGGCAATCACTCTCAGTTGATGACATTCTGAGAAAGGCTAAATACTGTAGTGATGAGATAGCTGCCAAGCAAAAGAAATTAAAAGAGAAAGCAATGTGGGCTCAGGTGAAAGTAGCTGAACAGCAAATTGCACATTTTGAAAATAAAAATGTTAATATTAATCAGAATCAGGGTCAAGGAAAATTTAAGGGTAATTTTAATAAACCGAAATTTAATGTTAATATTGAAGAGCTAAAACAAAAGTTACCTTGTTTTAATTGCGGCGAAATTGGACACTGGAAGCGCGAATGTAAAAATCCGCCCAGAAATTTAAAAAATGCATCATTAAATCCACAGATGCAGAATGATGTAAATCTGCAGCAACAGCTACAGCGACAGTTAAATGAGCTAAATCTTCAGCAACAGCTACAGCGACAGTTAGTGAATCAACAGAGTCAAATTCCACAGCCTCCTTTACCAAACTGCGTGAATGGTCAGAGGTATAATTCGGAAACAGGATTCAGCGGAGGTGAACAGGTAATTAGACCACAAAGAGTGAATGTGCCAAATGTTTCTCGACAATTTTTGATGACAGAAAATGATGCAAGTGATTCAGAGGATTATTTATGACGGTGCCTGAGAGAGGGGGAAGAGTGTGTGCTTGGAGCCACTCTTGAGGTTGACCAGTCTGGTCCATTTGTAAATGGTAAAGTGAATGATGTAGAAATCACTTTTCTTGTGGACACTGGTGCTACCCGTTCTACTGTTAGATCAGTAGAAATAGAAAACATGCCTCTCTCTGGGGAAAGCATCCAAGTAGTTGGTGTAGCTAATCAACAGATTAAAACAGATTTGACAGAGCCTGTGAAAATAGAAATTGGCAAATTTAAAGATAAACACAGATTTGTAGTTTGTAACAGCAGTCCTGTAAACTTGCTAGGGAGAGATATTCTCTGCAAGATGAACGGCAAAATATATTGCTCACCGGAGGGTATTGAGCTTCAGACACTAGAAGAAAATGGGCTTTACAAATTGACAATGCTAATGGTTGAAGCAGAGGAAAGTAAATTATTTCCTGCATTTGATAAAGACAATTTACCCGAAGAACTGAAAAAGATGGTCAAAGCTGAAATTTGGGATTTGTTAGGAAATGAGATGGGCTTAATGAAAAATGTAGACCCAGTTAAAATCACAGTGAAACAAGGTAATAGATTTTCCAAACATTCCGCAGTATAAAATGAAAGCAGAGACAATTGAAGGTGTTATTCCTGTAATTGACACATTCATAAAACAGGGTGTTTTAAAAGAAATTGAAAGTAGTCCTTGTAATTCACCGATTATGGGGAACAAAAAGCCAAATGGAACGTACAGAATAGTTCAAGACCTGAGAAAGGTTTAATCAAATAGTTGTTCCATGTTGTCCAGTTGTTCCAAATCCAGCAGTGATTCTTTACCAGATTCCACATGATGCAGAATGGTATACAGTCATTGACCTTTGCAATACTTTCTTTACTGTTCCATTGCATCCAGATAGCCAGCAAATCTTTGCGTTCAGATTCCAAGATCGCATATTAGCATGGTGTCGTATCCCTCAAGGGTATACAGAGAGTCCATCTATCTTTAATCAGTTATTAAAAAGATCCTTGGAGAATCTAAATTTACCTGGAAAATCGACATTGGTTCAGTACATTGATGACTTACTGGTAGCAGCAAAAACACGAGATAACTGTGTTACAGATACAATTACTCTTTTGAATCATCTGGCAGATGAGGGACATAAAGTGTCTCCTGCAAAATTACAGTTTTGCAAACAAGAGGTAAAATACCTTGATCACAGAATTGCAAAGGGAATCAGACAAGTGACAATTGAGAGAATCAAAATGATTCAGGGAATGCAACCTCCGAAAACACAGAGACAGGTCAGAATGTTTCTAGGGATGGTTGGCTATTGTCGTCAATGGATTAGTGGATTTTCAGTAATTGCGAAACCGCTGCAGAGACTAACAAAATCGGATATAAAAGATCCAATTGTACTCACAGAAATTGAAATGGAAGCTTTTGAGAAATTGAAAAGAAGTCTGTGTGAAGCACCTGCTCTTGGTATGCCGGATTACGAAAAGGATTTTGAGTTATATTGTAGTGAAAGAGAAGGATGTGCATTATCAGTTCTGATTCAGAGACATGGAAAACTGAGAAAGCCAATAGCATATTTCTCAGCAGTTCTTGATCCTGTTGCAAAAGCATTACCAGGCTGCTTAAAAGCGGTAGCTGCAACAAGTGTGAGCCTTGAGCAAAGTGAGGGAATTATAATGGGCTTTCCTGTAAAAGTTTATGTACCCCATTCAGTAGAAATTCTCCTCACTAGAAGTAAAACTCAGCATTTATCTAGTAACAGACTTACAAAATACGAAAAAGGTATTCTGGGATCAGATAACGTCTCAATAGCTAGATGTGTGAATTTAAATCCTTCCACATTATTGCCTGATGGTACTGAAACAGAAATCAGGAATGAAAATGACATCGATCATGAGTGTTTGGATGTTTTGGAATATTGCACCAAACCGAGGCAGGACATTAAAGATGTTCCTTTGCCTGTGTCAGATTTTGTTTACTTTGTTGATGGCTCTTGTTTAAGAACAGATGAGGGTTTTCTGAGAGCAGCATATTCTGTCTGTACAGTTGCTACTGTGATTGAAGCATCATGTCTCGAAGGAATTCGTTCAGCTCAAGTAGCAGAATTGATTGCTTTGATTCGTGCATGTGAAAGAGCAATACATTTGAAAATCACCATAGTAACTGACAGCCAATATGGGTACGGAGTTGTGCATGACTATGGACAGCTTTGGTCCCAAAGAGGTTACTTAACATCTGCAGGTACTCCCATCAGAAATGCAAAACTGATTAAAAGGCTGATCGATGGCATTCAGTTACCAGAAAAGATTGCTGTCGTGAAATGTTCAGCTCACAAAAAGGGTGAGGATTTTATCACCAAAGGAAATGCGTATGCAGACGAGATAGCGAGGTACTGTGCGAAAAACAATTATTCAATCAATCGGGAAAAGAATGATGAACATGTCTTGAGCTCACTTATGCTAACATCTGTAGTTGAAACATGGCAAGGAGTGAAAGATTTACAAGATGAGGCAAATGATGAGGAAAAAGACACTTGGTTAAAAGCAGGTTGTAGACAGCGAGAGGAAGACGGGATTTGGGTGTACAAAGATGACAGACCAGTTTTACCAAACAGCATGATTGCTGACATGGCTAGGATGTATCATGGACAGGGACATATAGGAAGAGATTCTATGATTAGGCTTTTCAGACAGACTTGGTATAACCCAAAATTCAGAATTATTGCAGAGTCTCTTTGCCAAAGGTGCTTGATTTGCCAACAAATGAACCCCAACAGAAAAACAGTTGTGAGTATGGGAACCATAGGACGGGAGGGTGGTCCTTTCACCAGGTTACAAATGGATTTCATTGAAATGCCACCACACAACAAGTTACGTTATGTCCTTGTGATAGTCTGTTTGTTTTCAAGGTGGGTTGAAGCGTTTCCTACTCGCCACAATGATTCTGTTACTGTTGCAAAACTACTGTTAAGAGAAATAATACAGAGGTACGGTTTTCCAGTGACCTTGGAAACTTATCGTGGAACACATTTTGAAAACAGATTGTTAAAATTGGTTTGTGAAGCTTTAAATATAGATCAAAAGTTACATTTTGCATACAGACCTGAAGCATCAGGTGTTGTTGAACAAATAAACGGAACTATTAAAAACAGGATTGGCAAAATGTGTCTAGCTACGGGTATGAAGTGGACTGATGTACTTCCACTTGTTTTGATGTCTTTAAGAAGTACTCCTGACAAAAAGACAGGTTTAAGCCCTCATGATATTATCATGGGCAGAGTCATGAGACAAGCATTTATACCAGTAGGAAAATTGATGACTATTAATGATAGCGTCATTTTGGAATACTGCAGAAACCTGTCTGACGTGGTGACTTCTGTGTTCCATTAGGGGGGAACTGAAGTGATAACAAGAGACAAAGAACAAGCGCATGATTTGTTACCAGGTGACTGGGTAAGGACAAAAGTTCATCGAAGAAGAAATTGTCTGGTACCTAGGTGGCAGAAAGCAAGGCAAGTCATTCTTGTCACAACAAATACGGTAAAGTGTAAAGGTTTGAAGAGGTGGATTCACGCAAGTCATACTATTCGTGTACCTCCGCCTGAAAATTCTGATGAAAGTGACAGTGACACTACTGCAGATTCAGATTCTGAAGAAGAACCAGAGAAAATTCCAGATCCTGAAGCTCGACAGGAAAGTCGACATCTGGAAAGTTCAAATGTAAATCAAGCATCAAATGAAAAAGATTTGGAAATTGTGATATTAGACTCTGAAAATGATGAAGATGTACTAGAAAAAGAAACAGAAAAAGAGTCTGATCAAATTGTGATTCAAGACCAGGAGAGTATTGAAAAGCAGAAAAGAAGCTCTGAAAGCAGGAACAGAAAATCTGAAACTGGGAAGTTAAAGGTAATTGAAGAAGAAGATGAATTACCGAGTACCAGCTATAAAGATGAAGTTCCTAACGGAGTAAAATTGCTGAGTAAAGAAGAACCTGAGTCTAGAATACAAATTTCTGACAGTGAAACTGAAGATAGTGATGAAGATTCACAAATAAGAACATTCAGAAAAAGAGCTTGGAGAACAGAGTGTAATGTGACTGAGCCAAAGAAGAAATTACTAAGAAAAGGTGATAATTGGCCAAATGAAAATGAAGGCCTAAAATATAGATTGGTGAAAAGATCAAAAGAACAAGTAAATGAAGTGTCAAGTCAGAAAGGTGACACTGGAGAGAAAAGTGAAGCAGGGGAGAAAATTGAAGTAATTAGTGGTAGAGCAAAGAGAATTGTGAAGGCAAATCAAAAATACAAGTCTCCTGAGTGGACTTACATCATCATTCCACCTGTAGTGGAAGTGAACAGTAGTAGTCAGGAAGAGATAGATGACAACAGTGACAAAAATTGAAGTATTTTCTGTAAAATTTAGGGTTTTGTTTTTGGCATAAGGCTGAAGAAATTGTGTTAGGTGACACAAGGTCAAAGAAATTGTGTTAGTTGGAAAAACACATTGATGTAAGACGTAAGGTCGAAGAAAATCTGTTAGAAGGTGGAATTTAAATTTAAAAAAAATACTAAAAAAGGGGGGTGTTAGTTAGAAATTTAAAAAAAATTGATTTTTGTTTTATAAAGCTTTTTGTTATCAGAGTGAAAATGCCTTACACTTTTACTAATACCAATTCAAGATGTTATATTTTGAGAAGATGCTGTAAAATGTCTTTGATTTGTGTGGTTTTAATAATCTTACTATGGTTAGTTTTAGCTGTTATTTTTCCTTTTGGAATAAATAAGGAGTTATACAAGGCTAATATGACGAGCAAAGCTTCTGTTAGACAAGATAAACATAGTGCAACAGCTAAAACTAACAGAGTTATTGAGCATAAACCAGAGATTCATCAAGATAGATCCGTTAGTGATTTTTCTAGCAATACTTTTTCTAGACTCCTGGCCGAATACGTAAAGGTCATGGAAGTCAAATATTGTTATATTTGTGTGAAATTACCTGCTTCTGTTTCGGAGGGAGTGACCTATAATATGCTTTCTCTTACTTATGGCATAACGTGTAGTGTGATAGCTAGCTTGTTTTATCAAACTGGTCGTTTAGAATATTATTATTCTAATTATGATGAGATTTTTGCAAACCTGAAAATTGAGAAAAGTTTAAATAAGCACAAACAAGCCAAACAGATGAGGGAATTTTTCATTGTGACAAATGAACTCACTTATGAGTATGCTTTTAGAAATAATTTGACATTTAAATTGAAAACTGAGGAAAAGTCTTTCCTGAATCTGGTTGAGGAAAGAAGAGCAATTTATAAAAGAAATGAGATGCTCAAGCAGACCAACATTTTTTTTTTTTTTTTTTTTTTTTTTTTTTTAGAAGACCTTTATTTGCATCATTAGGATAAACATGTACGGGCCTACAACCATTCCGGCCGGCCACAAATCAAAGACAATCAAGAAGCAAAAGAGGCAACACGAGGCCAGGTGGCAGGCAAGCAAACATAATCGAACAATGCTCGAAATGGGAGAAGCAGCAATGACGGCCCAACATCAGGATCAATGAGGTCTATTTTATAATGAGGGGACAAGGCTCATGGCTGACTCACAAATACGGAAAAACCCAGGAACAGGATTATACCCATGCCAGAACGAAAAGAGGAGGGTGGGGTGGGGGGGAGGAGGATGTAAGGGCATGATACGACCATAGCACAGACGCAAAATGTAGTGGAGAAGCATACAAGTGCTACCAAGATCTAAGGACCCCCACCCAATAACACGCTAACGGAGGCAAGGGGAACGGAAAAATGTACGAAGCAAGCCCACGTCTCACAATACGAGCCTGGGAAAAAGGGGGAAGGGGGGGGGGGGGAAGGGGGGGGGGAAGAAGGGAAGGGGGGAAAAATAGGAAGGAAACTAGGGGGAGGAAACCAAAAAAAGGGGACAGAAAAAGGGGAGGGAAAGGAAGGGAGAAGAACAAAATAAAGAAAATAAAGTGAAACACAATCGTGCGAGACGGGCGCCACCCCGGGCCAAGCGACCCATGGCTAATAGTACAGAAGAAAGTGGTAGCTGGCGAAAAGAAGGGTATGGCAATCGCAACGAAGCATCGAAACCAAGAAAAGCGGCAAAGCAATAGACCCCAACCCACCCAAGCCTGAGAAGCGAGGACAGAAGCGGCACCGCTATAAAGGGATAGAAAAGGGCCATAGAACCAAAAGAAAACATCTGAAAGACCCCACCCACCCGTCCCACCCCGCACCCCTGCAGAAGGCTACGGCCTACCCTCCAAACAGCGTGCCTGTCGCCCTAATCCGAAACCCGAAATATAGTGAAAGAAAAGTAAAGGAAGAAGACAAAAAGAGAAGGGGATAAAATACAAAACAAAAAATAAAGTGTGAGGGAGGAGCCAGAGGATATGAACAAACACATTCGGCCACGACCCTCCCCGGCCAACAAATGAATAAATGTAAAATCAGTACTACACCTTCACGTACAGCAAGAACCACAGGGAGGGGGAGGAGGGAGAGATCGTAACGTTTCCCCGTGTCGGGAATACAGACATCAAAGCAACGGGCCAGTGGACCAGCAGACTATCATGTCGTGCAACTCACCCCCAACCCTTCCTGATCACGAAACCAACCCAATCAAGGATAATGTGGAGCGGACCACCCAGCAAAAAATAATCATAACGTAGTCCAGAGTCACGATAATGATATAAATCAGGTAGAGTTTTCGTACGGAGGGAATACAAAAAGTCAATTAAGCAAATCAATTGTAGCAATAACGACAAGGCAAGCAAAGGCAAGCCGGAGTCCAGGTGCACAGTTCGACAGTACAAAGGTATCCCTCCAGAACAAAAGTTCGAATCCAACAAAGCGGGAGCAAACAGCGGCCCACCATGAGTCCCAGGCACCCTAGAAGAAGCAGATCTCCGCGGCGTGTGGAAGTCCTCCGAATCCAGGCGACGAGGAAGCAGAGGGTCAAAAGTCACCGGCCCATCCAGCGGCCGAAGAACAACAACAGCAACTCCTGGCGCAGCCGAAGGGGGCGAAGCAATGGCGGCATCAGGACGATAGGGGTGCATGAAAGTGCGGCGGCCCAAAATGGCGGCGAGCCGCACGGGGTCAGCAGAGGCACCGGGGGCCAAGACAGCATACAATGACATCAAGGCGTCCAGGACATCTCCGGGCGTGGGCGCTCGAGTACACACCCAGGCCTCTGCACAACCCGGCCGGCAAGGAGCATCGGTGCAGAGCGGAGTGTCCCCCACGTTGTCGGCCGCCATCTTGTGAGTTTCGCCGCCCCACACTCCACTGTGGGCCCCCAAACAGTTCCCAAATGTAGGACTTTACAGACCCCCGGAGGCTCCCAACAACGGCCTCACCGGCACAGGATGGGAGAGCGTCCGATGGGGGGGGATCTTCTCCGAACAGCGGCAGGCCCCACAGGCGAGAGCCAAGCGCGGGGTCCAGGACCGCCGGACAGGACAAAGGCGAAGGGACCCCTTCACACGGTCAGCCCCCAACACAGCTCGTCCCCCTCCAGCCGCACGGCCCAGTCATCGGGCCGGTTCAGGATCTCCGGGGCACACGCACAACGGTTCCCACCAGTGGCTCACTGTCGCGGCCGGGGCCGGCAAACTCGTCTCCGCCGGTCGGGTCCCGCAGGAATCACGCCTCCGCCGGTCGGGTCCCGCAGGCGAGGTCCCGGTCTCGAGTGCCCGGAGGCCCCAATCTCACCGAGAGCACAGCTGCGGATCCACAGCACCCAGGGACCTCCGGATCAGACGGTGAGTAAGAGTGGGTGTTCAAAGTTCGAATTCTGTATGGAAGTAGCGTCGCAGTGCAGGATATATGACAGGATAGTCGAAGTTAGCCGGAGGGTCGACGGAGCCGAGCTAAAAGGCGGCCATTACGTCCGCGAGCTAGGCTCCTGCAAGCAGACCAAATTTAAATTCTGGCAGTTAGAGGATGAAAAATTTAATGGAAAATCTTTTGAAAATGTTGCTATTCCCATTGACAAACCAATTAGTGGAAAATTTTGTATCAGGAGAGATAATACTTTATTTGACAATTATTTTGTGGGTGCAAGCCATTGTGAGGACACTTATCAAATTATGGGGGGCTGGGGATTCAAAGGTGGCAAGGATCCAATTTTCCCTGGAATTTATTTTGTATGTGGAGACAAAGCTTACAATCTCCCAGATCACTGGTATGGGACTTGTTTTGTTGGACTTGTTTTTCCAAAAATATTTCATGTTGACAAAAATGCAGAAGGTTCATTTGAAATCAGCAGTCATGTAAATAGGTTAAAAAGAGAACGTTTTTCAAAAATTCTGGGAGACATTTTTGAAGCAGTAATACCTTTAGTAGGTATAACCCTGAATGCAGGTAGAATCAGAAAATTGTCTACAATTGTTGACAGATTATCAACTGATACAGCTAGTGGTTTTCAATTAGTGGATACTGAGGTCATTGCTATACGATCTATGGTAATGCAGAATCGTCTTGCTTTAGACATTCTGCTAGCAAAAGAGGGAGGAGTTTGTGGCATTTTACATGTCCAACACTGCTGTACTTATATTCCTGATAAGAGTCAGGATTTAGAAATGTATATCAAGAATATTACTGAATTACAATCAGAAATTGTTCCCTTAGAAGAGGATAATTTTTCAGAACGTCTAAGCAAAAGATTTGAAGCAATCAAAACCTGGTTTCAAGAGATTGGTGGTTCAATTCTTGGCAAAATACTGACACCTTTATTAGTTATAGTTTTTGTGATTCTGTTGTTAAAGATCAGTTGCATGTTGCATAAGAGAAAGAAATACCTGAGAGAAAAGAAGAGAATATACAAGATTAGAAAGGAACAAGAGAAAGAGATAGAATTGGAAGTTTCGTAAAACTCAATATGAGAATTGCAGACAAACAGCTGAGACAAGACTTTAGAAATACTAACCTAGTGAAAATCAATACATGTTCAATATTGGGACAAAAAGTTTGCTAAATTTTGGGTGTAGTTTGGTGATTTAGAAATCACCAGATGAGGGAGTTGATGGAGCGAGATTTAGAAATATATTTATTTCAACTCGCAAAGTTAAACTTCCATAATAATTAATAATATTAACATGTGTGAAGTGAAATTTACTAATCAACTTAGATTAAAATTGCAGAACATTACACGTGGGAAACTAATATATGTGCTCATATATGTGCTATATGTTGCAAAAACGCTTGTTTGTGAAGAAAATAATAAACTTGATCTTGTCTATTGTTTTGTCAGTATTAAATGCGGCTGTTTTATTAATGGCATGTGCTTATTTCTGTGAGCTTATGTTTTGTCTTTTTGTCTTTATGTTGCAAAATTCTGTTTGTTGCTTTATTTGCTTCTGCTAGGTAACATAGATTAATGGGTTAATAAGTAGCAAAGGTGGGTGGGTAACAGAGTGATTTCTAATTCTTGCATTAATTATTCTTTTGTGTTTGTTTGAATACTAGTTACTGAGAAAAAAGGTTGAGGCCTAGCACGTCTTTAATATGGAATTGACAAAATCCTTCTCAGAAAAAGCAAAAGCCTAGTGTGGAAAGTTTCTGTCACGTTTAAAAGAAAAATGCAAACTTAATTGAACAATTAACTATTCGTGCTCTTGGTCGGATTAGCCAAGGTCGGAAACCGGCAGAAAGATTGTCAAGTTAAGGAAGTCACGGACTGACTATTACAAATGTTTCAAATTGAAGGAAGCTGCGTGACTTGAGAATAAGGGACAATGGACTCTAAGAAAGAGTCGGAACTGGGTTTCGAAAATGCGATGACATTATGTGGTCTGACGTTTGTTAACCAATCAGAATTTTGGATGGCAGGAAAAAGTATTCATTTTAGTTAGATTAGTTAGGGAAAAAGGTATAAAAACTGACCCCTTTAGAGGGAGGGCGCTTCTCGCTTTCCGAATCCAGAAGGGCGGGACGTGCTGACGGACTTTTTGGAGCACGTAAGGATCAATAGGGTTAAATGACTTTTATTCTTTATTTCTTTAGACAAAGTGAGTTTTAGACAGGGAAATAGGGTTTAAGTGATAGATAAACTGTTTATTCTTCTTTAAACATGCTATTTGATTCTGCTTGGAACTGACTGACTAATTTGCAATTCCTCAAATCATGCTGCTTGAATAAAAGATTCTAATAATTAATGCACTTTCTTTGAATAAATAGTTAGTAAATAAAATCTTTGGAAAACAAGCTGGCCTTGTAATTTCATGAGTTTTAGTTACCATCAGCAGATCCATTTGCCTAAGTGACTTAATTAAATGCAGTATTTACATAAACCATGGTAAAGTCATTATTCCACAGTTGTATATAAATGTGTATATAAATTGTGAATAGGCTTTATTAATTAGGTCACATGATTCAGCAGCTCAAATATGTCCTGTTAGTTTATGGGCCTTATGAGTGTTTATAGTTAATGGTGAGTATTGTGGAGTTGGGTAGTGTTGCTATGACATATTTTCTATAAGGGCGCTGGATCACCTGCTACCAAGATGGTGAAACACAGTAATTCATGATGATCTGCCCTACACTCGTTGGACCTCCATGGGTAATGTATTTATCCGGATGCAGATTCTTGAAGGCTTATTTCAAAATGATTTTGCAACTCACAGGACAACTAGAAGACCCAATTAAAGGAGGCAAATACAAGGTGAAATAACATCACATTGAATTCCTTAATCCTGAGGATGGGCCTCTTGTTTTCCTCTCCTACATCCTCTCCTCTCCACATGGTACTTTTCTATGGTCAAGATGTCACAAAGGGTTCAGAACTCACAAACAGATGCATAGGGATTGGGCCTATGTTTCTACGTGTTCCTCTTCCATTGTTCCACTGTCTATGAAACTCTTTAAAGCACCATGGAACAGATGTTAATAGCACTACTGGTCTGCAAGTTATCTAGCTAGCCAGCTAAATATTTCTGCAAGGTAATCTGTTGGGCTCTTAAGTCCTGGCTCTTTCCCATTCTCATCTAGTTGGTATCTTATAACCAAATGACTGGAATGGGTAGAGTTTCTCTAATTATTACTTCAGTGCTTGCTGTGCCAATAATGCATTGACATGATTTCCTTGTATGATGTATGTATCTTTTCCAACTGCTGCCCTGAACAGATCCATTTTTCCAGCCAAATGGTTAAGAACGTAGTCTCCTTCCTTTAAATGTATAGATATCCTGAAGTGATGCCTTGGTACAGATTAAGCATGGGCGGATTTTGCGAATTGGCAATCCGCGAACTTGCGTATTTACGGATTCGCAATCCGCAAAATCCGCGAACTCTCGCGAATTTGCGGATTTTTTATTTTTTTTTGTGTTTGCAAGGGTTTCTGCCAGTTCGCGAGGGTTGTGTACCAGTTCGCAATTGCGAACTTACTTGTCGGCTCGCAACGGCCGCGACTATGTTGTTTCTATGTCTGGTTCATCATCACAGGTTCACAGCACCCTCTGTTTCACCACTGCCACCCTCTGGTACACCCATGCCACCCTCTTTTACATCACTGCCACCCTCTGGTTGGTTTATCACTGTAGATTATGGGGGTGAAAAAAAGCAAGCACACCTGCCCTGCTTCAACTGACATGAATTAATTTGGGGTTTATTAATGTGTCACTGAATTTAAACTTCCAGTCTGGCTGGCACCTGCTTCCTTATCTGTAATTTGCTTTCTGTTGCAGTGCAATTTTTTTTCACAGGACCTTTGTGGCCTACTTGTAGCTATTCTCTGAGCCTGCTGTGAGGGTCAGAGCAGGGTCATAGAATAGTTGCAAGTAGGCAACTGAACTCTGAAGGGGCCCCTCAGGAAGCACTACAGGGAATGGTTACTAATGATAAGATTGAACTTTTGCACCTGCTGAGTGCTTTCAGTTTTGTCTGTAATTGCTTTCTGTTGCAGTGTAATTTTTTTAACAGGACCTTTGTTGTATACTTGTAGCTATTCTCTGAGCCTGCTGTGAGGGTCAGAGAAGGGTCATAGAACAGTTGCAAGTAGGCAAATGAACTCTGAAGGGGCCCCTCAGGAAGCACTACAGGAAAAGGTTCCTAATGATAAGATTGAACTTTTGCTGAGTGCTTTCAGTTTTGCAAAAATCCAAATATCCAGCAGCATCCACAAAAAGTAACCCTTCCAGGTCAAGATCCAAATCAAAGTGACCAGCACATGAAGAAAGCACTGGGAGGAGCCTGCTGGACAGGAACAGGAAGTTGGAGACTGTGGGGCCCTTCCTTCCTCCCACCCCCCCCCCAAAATGGACTCCTTGCAAAGAAAAAGTGCAGGCAAATGTCAACCTGAGGAGTTATTCTGATAAAAATCATAATTTTCAAGGTTTATGCTGCCTTCTGGTGGATTTCTTGTGCGAAATTGCAAATTTTGCAATCTCACAATTGCGAGATTGTCGCTGCCCGCCGCATCTACGTGTTCGCAGGTGTTTACTCCCGCGAAATTGTATAGTATTCTAGTTGGCAAGTGCGACCAAGCAAAAAATCCGCTTCGCACGGATTTTACGAATTTTCGGCAAGTTCGCGAGAGTTCGCGGATTGCGAATTTGCCGAAAATCCGCAAAATCCGCGAGCGGCACGGATTTTACGCCCATGCTTAGTACAGATACCCATTAGATCCTTTGATCTTTGAGATGGTTTTTTCTTCATCCTTTTCACCTTCTACCTCTGGCAGTTTAAGACTCAATTCTCGAGCTGAAATACCATGAGCGTGTATTCACTGATAATGTAGGTTAACTGTATTCTACCTAGATGATGCTAAAGATTATGACCATAATTAACTCCTCTGAAATAATATCATATTTCTAAACTTTCACACCCAGTGACTCGAAAACAGGCAGTCTCACACATGTACAAAGTAAAAAGTAGTGGGTAAATGGTAATAATTAAGAAACAATAAGACGATATTGCACAACATGCTGAAACTTGTTGATTCTATCTCCTCATGGGTAAGTGTACATGTTTCCATTTTCTAGTCATGGTAGGAATCAGAGAAGAACAAAATAACACATAGGAAGCCATCACTCTCAGTACAGTACCAATACAGCATGACAATTTATTTAAAACACTTATTTATTTAAAACACTTGTAAAGCGCGAACGAAGGCCCGAGGGCATCTCGGCGCTAGAGAACTGCTGTGTTTAACCCAGGGAGGCAAGAAGTACGAAGGTCAAGAGAATCTGTTAAAGGTTGAAAAGCCAAGTTTTAAGGCTCTTTCGAAAAGACCAGAGGGAAGTGCTGGTCTTAATTGAATATGGGAGTGTGTTCCACAATTTCGGTGCAGCTACTAGGAACCGCCTGTCGCCCCAATTAACAGTTTTGGTTCGGGGGATCGCCAGATCAAATGAGATTGAGGAGCGCAGTGTTCTGGAAGGGCAATAGGGAATCAAATTTTGAGTAAAGAACACTGGTCCGGCATTGTGTAAGGCCTTGTATGTCAAACACAGTGCCTTAAACTTTATCCTCTTTTTCACTGGGAGCCAGTGAAGGCGCTTTAGAGTTGGTGAGACCGAATGGTATTTAGGGATTTTCCCTAGAAGCCTTGCAGTGGCATTCTGGATAGCCTGCATTTTAGCTAGCACTCTCTCCTGGGCACCTAGAAACAGGGTGTTACAGTAATCCAGGGTAGAGAGAACCAGGGCACTTACCAATGTTTTGGCGTGATGTTCAGGTAAAAAGGGCAGAATTTTTTTTATAAGCCGGAGTTTGTAGAAGGCAGAGGAGGAGATCTGGTTGGCATGAGGCAGGAAGTTCAAACGATTGTCGAACAATACACCCAGGTTCCTAACTTTGTCAACCGGGTCTGGAGGCTGGCCCATAGACGACGGCCACCATAAGGAGGACCAGTCTGGGGAAAGATTGCCAAAAATAAGAACCTCTGATTTTTCAGAGTTCAATTTCAGGCAATTATGGGTCATCCAGCTGCCTATTGCCTGCATGCCTTGGTTAAGCATGTTGGCTTTTTGTAGCCAGTCGTTCTTGACCGCTAGGATCAGTTGGGTGTCGTCAGCGTAGGACGTTAGGCTCATCCCAAATGCCCTGATGACTTTGGCAAGGTCCGACACATAAATGTTAGAGTGTCGGACTGAGGGATGAGCCCTGGGGAACTCCACATGGTAATGACAATGGGGAGGACTCGAAAGGTCCCACAGTGACAACCTGGGTCCTGTTGGCCAGGAAGGAGGCAATAAGTTTTTTGGCGTTGCCTCGGAAACCTATGCTCTCGACACGGTCGACCAGAGTGGTATGGTCGACCGTGTCGAAGGCCGCAGATAGGTCCAGTAGGATCAGGATGGCCGAGCCTCCTGCATCCCGGATGGATCTAATATCATCTGCCGCCTTAACCAGAGCGGTCTCAGTTCCGTGACACCGGCGGAAACCAAACTGCGATTCGACACCAGTGGTATTCACACCACACAGTCACTGTGACCAGGATATGATAGAGTGGAACACACTGGATAGGTGGCACACCAGAGTCTCCTCACGCCAAGGTTCAGCTTTATATAAGATAACTTGAGTTCCAGATAAATTAGTCCCCATCTCAATTAATTTGTCTCTTTACTTACTGTGTTCTGTGTCAACCCAGATGTATCTCTAAACCCCTAGCTGGTATCCCATATCCTGAGGGATTTCAGATTTTTTTGCGAACAAATCAATTAAAAATATTGACCATGAGAGCTGTGTGTTTACATAATAACCGAGTAGCACGTAAAAGCTAATTCAACAAGGGTAGTACCCCTTACATTTATTTGTATGCACTCCAATTGTCCTTGTATGGATAAGGCCATGAGCTGGCGGCCCTCTGGCGACCAATGCTTTTTGTGTTGAACCATCTCAGTGTACCATATTTGTGTTTAGTTTTGAGAACCAGAGCGACTGTTGCACAATGGGATTGAGCCTGTCTCTCCTTTCAGTCATGGTGCTGCAGGCTCTTTGAACCCAAGAGGTGAAGCAAGACTCCCCCAGTGGGACCAGGGTACAGTTCCCACCATCCAGTGCAGACCATAAGGCTTTAATACTAGCCCCGGACACCTTTATACATATCTCAAATGCTCCACCAGTCCAGATCCTAAAGGCAGTTCCAGAATCACTTCCAACCACGCTTTTTTAAACCTTCCTGAATTCCAACATGATAACACGATCAGAGACCATAGACGTATGTGTAGCAATATACACAAATCCCGTTATAGCCAGAACTTTGGAAATACTGCTCATTGAATCCCAACTTTTCTTCTGGAAAATGAAGATGTTTAGGCATAGGTGACAGCCAAAACTCGGCCATTGAAGCAACAGGTTACCAACCTCTTTGGTTGTACTATTTGACATTGGAGCATAGGCACTGGACCATAATTAGCTCCTGGCCCCCCTTCTCCCTTTTGATATACTACATCTGTGGCACACATTCAGCTGCACCTTCATGTTCCCAGACAATGCACTTAAAGTAGAGATGAGGTTTATGTATAACCTGGGCGAATAGGCTGTAAAATAGAAAATCTTGATGTCCCAGAATGTGAGTGATAGTGTTGCCAGGACCTTAAACTGTTCTCAGTTCAGGTTCCACTAGTTGCAGCTTACCTTTTCAGAGCATAAGCCAGAGGTTCAGGAAAATGTTTTCAATCTTCTCTGCATTCTGAATAACGTCTAGTGAAGTTACAGCCGCTAAAAAAGATGGGCACAGATCTTTCAGAATCATAAAGTACCATCAAAAGGTTACTGCAGATACCACGTTACCCCTTTCAGTCAGAAAAGGCGCCTTCCACTCTTTGAAGACTAAGGGGTTCCCTTGCTCAAAAGTAGAAATAGGAGCCTATTCTGCCTCAAGAAGCAACTGAGCAACAACAAAATGAAATTTCAGAAGGAAATTACAAGTTCACTCCCCGGCCTTAATAGTGACATGAAGTTGCAACAACTTTCCCAGGATCACTCGCCTTCTTCGACGCTGTATTAGAAGTGCTGCATATCAGTTGAGATAGATTTTATAATGATGAAATGTTCATGTCCATGTTCCATTACTTCCATTGTGAGTGGGATGGAGAAGAAATACAAAGTGGAAAATATTGCTTCGAAATGCCTCAAAGGTCTTCAAATGTCAGATTCGGTAATCAGTGGCAGCACAACAAAGCTAAAAAAAATCCTTCCCTCACATACACATTTTCCCTGAGAAATTCTGCATATTAGGCTGTTATATTTGATAGCTGTGGTGACTACTATGAAGGCCTACGATGTTCCCATAGTTCCCCCCAGATGTGACTTGACTGACAGATAAGGAACTACTTGTCTCTCAGAACATAATTTAATATACATGTATGCCTTAAGGATTGCTTTTGCACTATGAGAATGGAAATTGATATATGTGCTTTAACTTGTGCTTATATATTTTATTAATCATGGATTTTATATTTTGTAATTTTGTATCTACATGAAGCGCATGTAAGCCGTAGCATTATTGCATACTTACATGCAATTTAAATGTGTTTACATTTTGTTTTCCTGTGTTGTACACTGAATGATTTTGCTACAAGGTTCTGGTAAGCGTAGTCTCATTGTGAAATTGGCCAATCGAAGCAAGGATTTTAGAAAGTAGTAGAGTCAGCCCTTTGCTCATGGAACATGTATCGTCTTCTCAAGGCAGACTCACATTCTTTCCACAAGAAGACTCGAGCACCTGTTCATTTGGGCCTAACTGTAGGTTTCTGAATATCACGTGTTCCTGCTTCCATTCACTTGCATTTAGAAAAAGTGTATAAATGTAGCACCAAAACGCATGGATCTTAGTATTACATGCTTCATGTAATCAGGACAAAAGCTCTAGTCATTTGTTTGGCAATTGCCTTGCTTATTTTTAATGTTTGCTAGCTATTTTTGCATTAAACATATTTTAGACATCTATGGACTATCCCCAGTGTTTGTTTTATTTTACAACTACATTCCATGATTTACTACTGGGTTTAAAAGGGGGAAGAAACCTGTCACTAGAGCAAAAGAGTTGACATCTGAAACACCACCGGCATTTCCATGGTGTTTCTGATACTGTCTTGTAAATTCTGATATTGTCATCTAACAGAGGCAGGGGAAGCAGTTCTCAAGTGACAATAGAGGCTACGCAGCATCAAATTCTGTCCGAAAGGTCACATTGAGGTACTGGACATGCAGAATTATGGAGAACCTTGGCCTGTCAAACTAGTAAATGAAATCTTAGTGCCATCACAACAAGTAAAGAGACAGTTCAGTGATTTTCATCTCTGCACTTGAGAAAATTTTATTTCTGTGGTTAAACCAGAAGAACCCTGACACAGGTAGGGGCGCCTAATAATTAACAGCAGTACTTCCACCAGACACCACGCCATTACCTACAATAACGGACTAAGACACTGGCTTCTCGGTCTTACCTTTCCAGCAATAGAGCAAGAGAGGCCCAGCAACTGAAGGGCCTGCATCAATGCAAACTTGACCGTAGTTGGACTCTGCCATCCACTGTTCCAGGTACCTGAAAGCCAACATTTCTGGCAAATGTAATTAGATAAGCATTCTTCAGATCCTCCTTAAAATTTGTACATTACAATATTCTGAGCTTGAAATGGGAGGCAGGGAGAAGGGCTTCAGCAGCAAATACTATTAGTGTACTCAAGATACGTGAAAAAGAGGCCCATTATGCACTTAAGATTGATTAAAAATGTTCCTCGGGATACGATTATCACCACTCTGGGTTTCACTACAGTAAGAGATTTTTGTGCAAGAGGTCCTGATGGAAAGTTCTTGCAATGTGCTCTCCACCTATATTATGGCCCCCATCCCCTTGCAGTCAAGGTAGTGCGAGTATTATCGCGTACCTTTACTGGGTCAGCATTTGCTTCAGTGCTCCTAAAAAGAGGAGCATGGGCCTCTGTCTGCAATTCTTGGGTTGCTAGATGAGGCAATGTATCCGGACAGTGTACACCAGTGAGATGACTCATTCTTTATTAGGTATACGTTTCCAATGACAGTAATAGAGTGAAAGCCTTCTCCCACTTTTGTGGGATGGGCCTCTTGACCTGACTCTGTGAATTTTTGAAATCCCTGGCTAAGTAATTGAGGTTTCTTTGCTTCTCCCGAAGCTGTTAAAACAGACTTTATCTGATAAAGACATCTAGCAGCATGTTGCTTACTTTAGAATACTCTCAAGGCACGAGACTGGATCCAGAATTGTTTTCCCACAGCACATCCCGGTGCTGACAGAAGGCATTGTGAGACTCCATATTGACGTTGTCCACCGGATGTGAAGTTAAAGGAGTCCATATAACCCCCTCACCGACTAGCTGACATCAGTTGCTTCTTTTCCGCACTTGCAACTTGGTTCCGGAGCGGCTAAGGGAGGGTTTTTCAGGCCCATTTCGACGTCTTGTCGAGAGAATAGTGTGCTATTTTCAGACGATGTTATCTGGTTTAAATCCCTGCGGAACCTGTGATAGACAGATGTGAATCACAGATTTACATACCATATGTTTATGGTGCCTTGGAAAATACCATGACTCAAAAGAATGGGGTTCCTGCCAGCATCTTCATCCGAAGGCATTGAAAGAGCGCCATATGAAACTCCTGGTGGGGTGCTCTTCTGAGAAGCCACATCGTCATCACTACCCGCCCCGCCGAAGTCCTGGGCCCGGTCGAGGAGTCATTCGGTGAGGGGTCGCCTCTGTCGATGTCAGGAAAGGCTCTGAGAACCCAACAGTCAAAACGTAAGCCTGACTCCATTTCCCAACCGTCGGTTGAGGAGCACTTACAAGAGTCTTCCCTGCGCCTCCCTAAGTATTCTGGAGCTGGTGCAACTCTAGCCCAAATGCGAGAATATTATTCAGTCGACTGGCAATGGCGCCGCTGGTAGATGTTGATCCTTTTCCTATTCCCGATGTCAACTCATCACCCCAGTGTTGTTGGACAGGGTTGGGCGCAGTACCGACAGTGCTGGCTTTTTTGGGCTCTCCTTCTGTTGTTTTTCAGCCCATATCTGTTATCCCTACCTGAATACACAGTTTAGAAACTGAAGGGGAGAATGTTGGGGGTGAAAACCCTTTGCATGACGTTGTCCAGCCTCCTGTAGTTGGGAATTGGCTGACTGAACTGGGGGAGGTTAGTGCATTAGAGGCCTCCCCAGTTTCAGATTTACTTTCCCCACCTGGTATGGCAAGGGAGGAAAGTGCCTCGATCTGAACAACTGAAGAGAGCAGCTCTGGTGTTGGATTGTCAGTTTTCCTTAGTGGAGTTATCCACGGATCCCTTGGTGAATATTCTTCATCAAGGCGAGACGAGGTGGAACCTGTGCTCCCTTTTTATGAGTCTCTGTTTGATCCTCTTTTGGGAGCTTGGGCAAAGCGATACAAAAGGGGATGATGGACGGAGCGTTTGAGCAAATCAAACACTCACCCCCAGTCAACTGATCTGGGTTTAATCCATCACCATTCTTTAGCCCACTCAGCCACCCCATTTCAGACAAGGCTATATGCAAATCAGTCTGACCCTGTGCCTCATGGGAACAGTCCAGCTCAAACTGCCAAGCCATGTCTTCCATGGACCGGAAACAAGCATCCTGGGACCGGTTTCGGATTCATAATCCTCATCAGCCAGGCTATCTTGAATCCAGTGGCCAACTGAGCAAGGGACTCACGTCTGAGCATACCCTGCCACACTTAGGGCGATCAAAGCGATACAAAAGGGGATGATGGACGGAGCGTTTGAGCAAATCAAACACTCACCCCCAGTCAACTGATCTGGGTTTAATCCATCACCATTCTTCAGCCCACTCAGCCACCCCATTTCAGACATGGCTATATGCAAATCAGTCTGACCCTGTGCCTCATGGGAACAGTCCAGCCCGAACTGCCTAGCAATGTCTTCCATGGACCGGAAAAAAGCATCCTGGGACCGGTTTCGGATTCATAATCCTCATCAGCCAGGCTATCTTGAATCCAGTGGCCAACTGAGCAAGGGACTCACGTCTGAGCATACCCTGCCACACTTAGGGCGAACAAAGCGATACAAAAGGGGATGATGGACGGAGCGTTTGAGCAAATCAAACACTCACCCCCAGTCAACTGATCTGGGTTTAATCCATCACCATTCTTTAGCCCACTCAGCCACCCCATTTCAGACATGGCTATATGCAAATCAGTCTGACCCTGTGCCTCATGGGAACAGTCCAGGCCGAACATCCAAGCCATGTCTTCCATGGACCGGAAACAAGCATCCTGGGACCGGTTTTGGATTCATAATCCTCATCAGCCAGGCTATCTTGAATCCAGTGGCCAACTGGGCAAGGGACTCACGTCTGAGCATACCCTGCCACACTTAGGGCGAACAAAGCGATACAAAAGGGGATGATGGACGGAGCGTTTGAGCAAATCAAACACTCACCCCCAGTCAACTGATCTGGGTTTAATCCATCACCATTCTTTAGCCCACTCAGCCACCCCATTTCAGACATGGCTATATGCAAATCAGTCTGACCCTGTGCCTCATGGGAACAGTCCAGGCCGAACTGCCAAGCCATGTCTTCCATGGACCGGAAACAAGCATCCTGGGACCGGTTTTGGATTCATAATCCTCATCAGCCAGGCTATCTTGAATCCAGTGGCCAACTGGGCAAGGGACTCACGTCTGAGCATACCCTGCCACACTTAGGGCGAACAAAGCGATACAAAAGGGGATGATGGACGGAGCGTTTGAGAAAATTAAACACTCACCCCCAGTCAACTGATCTGGGTTTAATCCATCACCATTCTTTAGCCCACTCAGCCACCCCATTTCAGACATGGCTATATGCAAATCAGTCTGACCCTGTGCCTCATGGGAACAGTCCAGCCCGAACTGCCAAGCCATGTCTTCCATGGACCGGAAACAAGCATCCTGGGACCGGTTTCGGATTCATAATCCTCATCAGCCAGGCTATCTTGAATCCAGTGGCCAACTGAGCAAGGGACTCACGTCTGAGCATACCCTGCCACACTTAGGGCGAACAAAGCGATACAAAAGGGGATGATGGACGGAGCGTTTGAGCAAATCAAACACTCACCCCCAGTCAACTGATCTGGGTTTAATCCATCACCATTCTTTAGCCCACTCAGCCACCCCATTTCAGACATGGCTATATGCAAATCAGTCTGACCCTGTGCCTCATGGGAACAGTCCAGCCCGACTGCCAAGCCATGTCTTCCATGGACCGGAAACAAGCATCCTGGGACCGGTTTCGGATTCATAATCCTCATCAGCCAGGCTATCTTGAATCCAGTGGCCAACTGAGCAAGGGACTCACGTCTGAGCATACCCTGCCACACTTAGGGTGAACAAAGCAATACAAAAGGGGATGATGGACGGAGCGTTTGAGCAAATCAAACACTCACCCCCAGTCAACTGATCTGGGTTTAATCCATCACCATTCTTTAGCCCACTCAGCCACCCCATTTCAGACATGGCTATATGCAAATCAGTCTGACCCTGTGCCTCATGGGAACAGTCCAGCCCGAACTGCCAAGCCATGTCTTCCATGGACCGGAAACAAGCATCCTGGGACCGGTTTCGGATTCATAATCCTCATCAGCCAGGCTATCTTGAATCCAGTGGCCAACTGAGCAAGGGACTCACGTCTGAGCATACCCTGCCACACTTAGGGCGAACAAAGCGATACAAAAGGGGATGATGGACGGAGCGTTTGAGCAAATCAAACACTCACCCCCAGTCAACTGATCTGGGTTTAATCCATCACCATTCTTTAGCCCACTCAGCCACCCCATTTCAGACATTTTCAGCAAAGCCCGTGTCAGGAACTCCAGTTGACTGAGCTGTGGGCCATATGCATCATCCTGCCCGGGAGTCCCTCATTGTCTCCTGTGACATCCCACTACAAAAGGACAGGTGGTTCAAGCTGCTGCAGCTTCTTCGGCCCCTAAATCCCTTCCTTTAGTTCCAGCAGGCAAGGAATCCAAATAGTTAGAAAGTTGTGGGAGGAATATATTTTCTTCTGTATGCTTGGCTTTGAGATCTCGTAACACTACATGTATTATAGGTAGGTTTTCTTATGCCTTATGGAATTCCGTGGTTCAGAGGCTGGCTTCTCTATCTGAGAAGGCCAGGAATGAGTTATTGCAGGTGGTTCAAGATGATCGGGAGGCAGCTAGATTCACTATCAAATGTAGTGTGGACTCCACAGATTTTATGGGTGGAGCCATGGCTCAGTCAGTTGCTCTGTGCAGGGTGAGGGTGACTTCGTCATTCTGGGGTTTCAGAGCCTGTGCAGGAGAGCCTTAAAAATTTGCCATTTGATGGTTTCCACCTATTTGGTGAACAGGCTGGTTCAGCTTTAAGGCGATTCAGAGCTGGCCCATCTGACAAGTCCACTTGAGCTATTTTGTAAGTTTGAGTTTGGTGTTGATCTTGTGGAGAGAGGTATCTACACAGCTAAGTAATGGTTTATTTCAACTAGTACGTCCAGATAGTGTTTTGTTTAATTCAAAGGTTATTTACACCTATTTTTTTTTATCCCGGGCAGTTGCGATTACAGAAGTTATATTCCATGATGAGTGGTTTACTAGGTTATTCTGCTAGCTGCAGAAGTGCTAGACTCTGTCGATTACACTTTTGCAGTTTTTGATTTATGCTATATTGTTTATCTCAATCAATCAATCAATCAGGCATTTATAAAGCGCACTACAAACCCGTGAGGGTCTCAAGGCGCTGAGGGAGGGGGGGGGGCTGCTGCTGACTGAAGAGCCAGGTCTTGAGAAGTTTTCAGAAGGCCAGCAGGTCCTGGGTCTGTCGTTGGCTGGCAGGGAGATCGTTCCAGGTCTTGGCGGCGAGGTAGGAGAAGGATCTGCCACCGGAGGTGGTTTTCCGGATACGGGGAACTGTGGCGAGGGCGAGGGTGGCAGAGCGGAGGTTGCGGGTGGGGGTGTGGAAGCTGAGTCGGTTGTTGAGGTATGATGGTCCGGTGTTGTGTAGCGCTTTGTGTGCATGGATGAGGAGTTTGAAGGTGAGCCTCTTGTTGACTGGGAGCCAGTGCAGGCCTCTCAGGTGGGGTGCGATGTGGCTGCGCCGGGGGACGTCTAGGATCAGTCGTGCTGAGGCGTTATGGGTTCGTTGTAGTCGTCTCAGGAGCTTGGCTGTTGTTCCTGAGTAGAGGGCGTTTCCGTAGTTGAGTCTGTTGGTGATGAGGGCCTGGGTGACGGTTTTCCTTGTGTCGGGAGGGATCCACTTGAAAATCCTGCCTAGCATTCGGAGGGTGTTGAAGCAGGACGCGGAGGGGTGGGTCCGAGGATGAGGACCTCCGTTTTGTCTGAATTCAGCTTCAGTGTGCTGTCCTTCATCCAGTCGGCGACGGCCTTCATTCCTCTGTGGAGGTTGGTTTTGGCGGTTTTGGGGTCTTCGGTGAGGCCTGTTATGCAGGTCTTACAGTTTGAATTACTCTGGAGAAGAGTTTCGGCTCAAGAGTGATACCCTTATGGTATATACTATACCGTCGTGGGGTATTGTTTGTATGCTGTTGTGAGCATTTTCAAATGGGCATTTATTTATATATATACATTTGGGCATTTATTTATATATCTACATTTATATATGTTTATACATTGGCTGAGAGGGATCTGTTCAGCTCTGTTTGTCTCATGTTGAGTGCTCTGAGTTCCACTCTATAGGATAGTTCTCAGTGGTATTTTGGAATTTGTATCCCATGGAGTCATGGGGTGTACAATTTGACCCTTTAATGAGCTTAGGTGCAAAAACCCTTTTGATAGGCTTGTCCTAATATGTTTTGTAGGGAATTGCACTAGGCTGTCTATCCTAAGATTCCTTCTAACATTTTCTCAGACGGTACCTATAGTCTGCCTTGTTATTAAGTGGCTTTGGCTTTTACCCTGGTACTTGCAATGTGTTTGCGTGATGGATGAGGTTATCTAAGTCTGTTTGAGATAGATCATTATTAGCAAATACTTGTCTTGTGAAGTTTTATGGCATGTTGTTGCTGTTCAGGTTCTGTCTTATGGCCAGTGTTTTTGAGCATGTTCATGTTTCTCAGTATTATTGGCTGCTGACTGTCTTGGTGTGATATCAGGTTATTGTAGGTCTTCAGGCAGATATAGTATCCTAAGTGATTCTATTCCTTCTATTCGAAAAGGTTGTTTAAGAATATTTCACTCTATAGTGTACCATTTCTTCTCTACCTAAAATTAATATAGGTTGGTTCTTGAGAGGAGAGGCGTGGGCCTCATAGTTCTACCTTTTGTAGAAGACTGTTATTACTGAAATTCAGGATTATGGCTCTCTTTCAGGGTGATTCCCTTCAATATCTACCTGTCTATAGTTGCGGGTAGACAACTCTTTGCCTTGTTTTCTACCTTCATGGGCTGTAGGTTGGATTTTCACTTGGCAAAGTGTGGCTCCTAGAGGGTGGGGCAAATGATTATTTATCTTTTTCAGCTTTTACCAGTCCATCAACGATGGTCTCTATAAGGCAAGGTTTTGTGCAGACCTTCATGTTGGTTAAGATTTCTTTTACTTCTCAATATCTTATTCAATTTTATGCTGCCATGGTTTAATGAAGGTCTTTTAGGCAACTTGCATTACTCTGATGGGTTGGATGCTAAGGGTATGATTCTAAGGGTATGAATCCACTATGGTCACATACTGTTATGTCACTGTTGCCTGAGGGTTACTTCTCTTTCAGCTTTTTAAAAAAATAAATTCTCCAGTATTGGGGTGTCTTTCATAGATTCACATGCCTGAATCATTCCCCGAGTGGGCGTCCCACGGTACATAAAAAAAGCAATAATATGCTAATATGCTAATAATTACCAAACAACCGTAGAAATAAACAACCAGGAAGTAAAGTAGCCCAAAGCTACAGAGCAGAAAACTTCCACACTCATGACTATCAGGCGACAGCACCCACTAGAATGTTCCCCCCAGAGGCTCAGGCTCTCAGATTTTCTACCTCACGTCGTGTGAAGGGAGTCTCCCTGAGCTCTGCTCCGTACTTCACTCTTTGGCTGTTTTTTTCACCTACTTTTAAAATGTCATCTTCTAAAAAATCTCTGTTCAGGCCTCGTGAATCTTGTGGGAAGCTCCAGCTGTTTTCAGAAGATCCCCACAAGAAGTGCATCTACTGCCTGTACCCGGATCATGAGGTCATGGATTGTAAGATCTGCAGGACCTTCCCTCAGAAGACCCTCAGAGACTGGGAAGGTCGCCTTCTTCTGTGGCTGCAGAAGATCAAGGATCAGGACAACCCCCTATCTGAGGTAGGAAGTGTGGCCTCAGGGTCATCTGTATCCTCCAGGAAGAGGATGGCTGAGGAAGAGGTTTCTTCTCCTGGGGCTAAGGTGTTGAGAAAAGCAAAATCCACTGAGGGTTCTAACTTGCCTTCATCTTCTTCATCAAAAAAGGCTTCTCCACCTTCAAAATCTAGACTTGTTACGCCCTGAGAAAGTCAGAAAAGTCTCTGGCTTCAAAAAGACTTCCTAAAAAAGTTTTACCTCAGAAAATGGCTCAGTCGTCGATGGTATCGACTATAATCATCACCGACGCTGCTTCGACATCGACAGTCACCTTTTCGTTCCCGAGGCCTAAAATGATAATGTCGTCGGACTCTTCTCTGTCGACGCTGGTCTCTGTGACAGTTCGACCCATCTCGTCGACGAAAGTGATGCCATCTATCGTCGACGATAGCATCGTCGACGAAGATTGCCGCGTCATCTAAAACATCTTCGACGACGATTGTCCCATCGACGAAGTTGTCTGTTTCGTCGGCGCTCCCTATCCTCACACCATCTTCATCGGTGGCACCGTCGACGGAACAACCGTCAATGCCTCTTCTATCGTCTTGTAAGGAATTACAAGTTTGGTCTGCCACACCTGGTGACCTGGTGATCTGGTGACCACCTGGACTAGCTCCATTGTGGTCGCTCCCCCACGCTCCCAGCCACGATCTCCTGGCTGATTGCTCCACTCCTCCTGCTCCGTTTGCTGGTTCTGACGACTGCCTGCCCCAGCTGCTGCTCCTTACACCCTTTGCCTGCCTGGGTGATCGCGCTCCGACGTAGCCTGCATTCCTTGAGTGCCTAGAGGGGAACATAGCGCCTGGTATCGTTTTTCTATGTGAAGCATCTCATTGTATATTGCGCTGCATTGAATGTGTATTTATTTACTTTATTGACGCTCTGATTGGAGTCCCTGTTTCGTTTCCGCCCGTCCATTTTGGGTTTGGTCACTCGTGGACCGTGTCTCCTCCCCGCTCCCCGCCTCCCAGCAGCCCCTCCCACCCACAAGCAAAGCAGCCCGACCCTGCCCACACCCCTCTGTGACCACCTGGACTAGCTCCATTGTGGTCGCTCCCCCACGCTCCCAGCCACGATCTCCTGGCTGATTGCTCCACTCCTCCTGCTCCGTTTGCTGGTTCTGACGACTGCCTGCCCCAGCTGCTGCTCCTAACACCCTTTGCCTGCCTGGGTGATCGCGCTCCGACGTAGCCTGCATTCCCTGAGTGCCTAGAGGGGAACATAGCGCCTGGTATCGTTTTTCTATGTGAAGCATCTCATTGTATATTGCGCTGCATTGAATGTGTATTTATTTACTTTATTGACGCTCTGATTGGAGTCCCTGTTTCGTTTCCGCCCGTCCATTTTGGGTTTGGTCACTCGTGGACCGTGTCTCCTCCCCGCTCCCCGCCTCCCAGCAGCCCCTCCCACGCTCCGCCCCCCTCCACTATCTATATATGACAGAAGCTTTCACGCGCAGCGTCCACACGCAGCGTTCGCGCCCCAGTCGCGCCGAAGGTGCGCCAAAGGTAAGCCCGTCTACGCCCGTCTGCGCCGGGACCGCGCCCAGCGCCAGAGCCCCTGGTCCTCGTAATGCCCACCCCTCCCGCATTACTTACGATGCCACCACCCTCCTAGCCCTTAACCCTGGCCGCTCCCCCATCTGCGTCCAAGCCGCTCCTGGACACACCCACGGACCCTTTTCCTGCTACTCCTGCAAGTTCGACGGCACCAAGAACAACTCCTCATCTACGAACACACAACAGATATCCGATCCCAACCACCTTCAATGCATCCTGCTCAACACCCGCTCGGTCCACAGACACGCCATTGACCTCTGGAATCTACTCGACACCATCTCTCCGGACGTCGCCTTCCTAACAGAAACATGGATGAATGCCTCTTCAGCCCCAGACATCACCATTGCCATCCCGGAAGGCTATAAGATCATTCGCAAGGACCGTACCGGCCACACAGGAGGAGGCATCGCTATCGTCCATAAGAAATCCATCCGCATCTCAACCAGCTCAGACGTCAATCTCGCCAACTCTGAACACCTTCATTTCCAGATCCACATCGACCCCAAGACCACACTCAGAGGCACCCTCCTTTACAGGCCACCAGGACCCCGCGCACAATTTAGTGAAGACATCACGGACTTCATCACTCCACACGCGCTCCCCTCCGAGGACTACATCCTTTTGGGAGACCTCAACTTCCACCTCGAAAAGAACAACGACCGCAACACCACCACCCTTTTGGACAACCTCGCAAACCTCGGACTTAAACAACTTGTCACTACCCCCACCCACTTCGCAGGTCACACACTCGACCCTATCTTCACCTCCAGCAAGCATGTTTCCTTCAGCCACACCACAGCTCTCCTTTGGACTGACCACAGCAGCGTTCACTTCACCTACAACAAGCCCACACCCAACAACCACCCCCAACCCACTCTGCAAAGAAACTGGAACAAAATCACCATCGACCAGATCTCCTCATCGCTTCTTCAAAAGCCCCCCGCCCACTCCTCAAACCCAGACCAAGCAGCCACCAACCTCACCCAATGGTTATCCAATAGCGCCGACACCCTAGCACCACTGAAAAAACGACAAATCAAACTAGGCAGCAAGAAGGCCTCCTGGTTCAACGATGATCTCAAGAAATCCAAGAAACTCTGTCGCTCCCTCGAGAAGGCCTGGAAAAAAGACCCAACCACCAGCACCAAGGACACCTTCAAAAACGCCACCCGCATACACCACCAACTAATCCGAAATGCCAAGAAAGCAGCCTTCAAGGACCGTCTAGATAACAACGCCCACAACAGCAAGGAATTATTCAACATCGTTAAGGAATTTACCAACCCCTCAGCCAACTCCAACGACATCACCCCCTCCCAAGCCCTCTGCGACTCCCTAGCCTCATTCTTCCACAACAAAATTGCAGACATCCACAACAGCTTCGACAACCAACCTGAAGACCAACCCACCCAATACCCCGCAGGACCCCCGCCCCCCCTGAACATCCTCAATGACTGGAAGCCAATCTCCACTGAGGACACCATCCGTCTGATGAACTCTATCCACTCAGGATCCCCCACAGACCCTTGCCCTCACCACATCTGTAACAAAGCAGACTCCATTATTGCACCGCACCTCCGAGACGTCATCAACTGCTCCCTCAACTCCGCAACCTTCCCAGAAAGCTGGAAACATGCCGAACTCAGCGCCCTCCTGAAGAAACCCACAGCTGACCCCACCGAACTCAAAAACTATCGCCCTATCTCACTCCTTCCATTCCCGGCCAAAGTCATAGAGAAAGCTGTCAACAACCAGCTCGCCACATTCCTCGAAACCAACAAATCCCTCGACTCCTCACAGTCCGGCTTCCGAGCCAAGCACAGCACCGAAACCGCCCTCATCGCAGCAACAGACGACATTCGAACTCTACTGGACAATGGAGACACAGTCGCCCTCATCCTCCTCGACCTCTCCGCTGCCTTCGACACAGTCTGCCATAGCACCCTTCTACAGCGCCTCAAAAACATCGGAATCCAAGGAAAAGCACTGGAATGGATCACCTCGTTCCTTTCCGGAAGAACCCAGAGAGTCCGCCTTCCACCATTCAAGTCAGAGGCCACTGAAGTCATCTGCGGCGTACCTCAAGGGTCCTCACTCAGTCCCACCCTCTTTGAACGTTTACATGAGCCCCCTCGCGGCCATCGCACGCCAACATAACCTCAACATCATCTCCTACGCCGACGACACTCAACTGATCCTATCACTCACCAAAGACCCTAACACGGCCAAAACCAACCTACACGAAGGAATGAAAGAAGTAGCCGAATGGATGAAGCACAGCCGTCTGAAACTGAACTCAGACAAAACAGAAGTCCTCATCTTAGGTACCTCCCCCTCCGCCTGGGACGACTCTTGGTGGCCAGAGGCCCTTGGAAAAGCACCCATCCCGACGGACCACGCACGGAACCTGGGCGTCATCCTGGATTCCTCACTCTCGATGAACAGACAAGTCAACGCCGTTTCTTCATCTTGCTTCAACATTCTTCGCATGCTCAAAAAAACATTTCGCTGGATCCCTACCGAAACTAGAAAAACAGTCACCCACGCCCTGGTCACGAGCCGACTGGACTACGGAAACACCCTCTACGCCGGCACCACCGCAAAACTCCAGAAAAAACTACAACGCATCCAGAACGCCTCAGCCAGGCTCATATTAGACATCCCGCGTAAAGAACACATCTCTGATCACCTGAAAAACCTCCACTGGCTCCCCGTCAATAAGAGGATCACTTTCCGGCTCCTAACCCACGCACACAAAGCACTCTACGAAATCGGACCCGAATGCCTCAACACACGACTATCCTTCTACACCCCCTCCCGCCAGCTACGATCCTCCAACCAAGCCCTTGCCACTGTACCTCGCATCAACAAAACCACCATGGGAGGTAGATCCTTCTCTTACCTAGCAGCTAAAACTTGGAACTCACTTCCCACTCACCTTCGCCTTACTCAGAACCACCTAGCATTCAGAAAGCAACTCAAAACGTGGATATTCGACAAGTAACTCCCCACCCTTCTACAAGCGCCTTGAGACCCTCTGGGTATGTAGCGCGCTATATAAATCTTTTGACTTGACTTGACTTGACACCGTCTACGATCTCCTTTGCTCCGCCGTCTATGGAACCAACTTTATTACAAAGACGGGGTTCTTCACTAGGGGCTCTCTCCCCGCTAAAGCTACCTGACCACTTATTGGACTCTGAGAATGACGAGAAGCAGTCCGATGTGGATGACCGTTTCCACACTGCTAGGAGTCCATCTGAGCTGCTCATCAAATATCAGGATGAAGATCAGGAAAAGGAGCAGTTCCTTGAACATCAGGATCCTGCTACTGTGCCTACAGCACAGATGCCATTAGCCCTCCTCAACAATTTGCAATATATGTTGGACAACAACTATCGCCGATTTCCTCCATCTGAATCGCCTTTGACGCCCATGCCTCAAGTATCTGTTTCTGTGTACTAATCCCCAAGACAACCTTCTTCAGCACCAGTATCTGCAGTAAGATCTGCAGGTCCACCTTCTCCAGCACACTCTCTCCATTCCAGGGAGGCTATCAACACTGATGAGGACAGGGAGGAAGGAGAAGTTGATGACAAGTCTGACTTGTCGGAGTGGGATGACTATCAGATTCAAACTCCATCACCATCTGCTCCACCTGCTGCGGACTCTCCGCCTGTAGATATTGGTGGTTTCCATCTCATAATGGAACGAACCACAAAGAGGTTTCCTATTCCTATGGAAACAAAAAAGAATGACTGTTTCCTTTACGATTTTAAAGATCAGCCGCAAAAACAAGTGAGAACAATTCCCATCATAGACTTCATCTGGAAAGAGGGGCTGAAGATCATGTCAGGGCCCAATTCTCTTCCCGCTGTCTTGCCTCGCTTGGACAAAAAGTATAAGGCGCCTAATACCTCACCTGCATGCCTTATAGGACACTCTAAAACGGATTCAGTTGTCACCCAAGTGGCTCAGAGACGAGCCAGGAACCCCTATTCACCAGTAACTGTGCCACCAGACAGGGATGGCAGACATCTGGATTCCATTGGCAAAAAGGTCTCCACTATGGCGGCAACTACGGTTAGTGCTGCAAACTCCCTAGCAATATTAGGGAGATACGACAGGCAGATGTGGTCGGACATCTCACCATATATTGAACTGTTACCAGAGCCTGAAAAATCCGGAGCTAAGAAGATCTTGCACGAAGGGGAGTGCACTTCTGAGGAAATGATTGATGCAGCAGTAGATGTGGCATCTACAGGTTTCAGGCAGTTGGCGGGAGCAGCAGTACTAAAAAGGCAGGGCTGGCTGAAGTCAACATCCTTTCGCCAAGAGGTCCAAGCAAAGATCATCGACATGCCGTATGATGGGGAATTTCTTTTTGGCCAGCATGTCGACAAGGCCCTGCAGGCAATAAAGAAGGACACAGAAACGGCAAGGTCTCTGTGTAGCCTTCAGTTTCGAAAGTCGTCCTTTCGTAGTGGCAAAGGACGTGGGTCTTTCTCCAATAGAGGGGACTGCAATCAACAAAGATCATACCAAGCTTCTCAAGGTAACCAGAGATATCAACCATACAAACAACAAATGTACGGTCAGCGAGGTAACAACTTCTCGCAATCAAAGAGGAGGTCCTCCTATCGTGGACGGGATTCCTCCAAGAAACAATGAAATGTGCCACCTGCCACCATCTCTGCCCGCTCCTCAATCAAAGGTTGGAGGAAAAATATCCCATTTCTACTCGAACTGGTCCAAGATTACTACAGACAAGTGGGTCCTAGATATAGTGGCAAGGGGCCACGCTTTGGAATTCATCAAAACCCCTCCAAATTCTCCTCCCAAAGGCCCACCTCCTGCTCAACTTAAGGAGCTGTTCTCCCAGATAAAAGTGCCTCAATTGCAAAATGGAACGGGATTCTACTCAAGATTCTTCCTGATTCGCAAGAAGACAGGGGAATGGCGCCCCATCCTCGACTTGCGCGCCCTCAACAAATACCTGAAAAAATTGTCCTTCCGGATGTTAACGCGTCAAGAAATCCTCCAGCTTCTTTCGGTAGGGGATCACATGGCCACCCTCGACCTTCAAGATGCTTATTTTCATGTGCCGATTCTCCCCAGGCACAGAAAGTTCTTACGGTTCAGAGTGGCTGGCAGGGATTTTCAGTTCAAGGTCCTTCCCTTTGGACTACGGTCAGCACCCCGTGTATTAACAAAGGTGCTAGCTCCAGTGGCCGCACACCTTTGCCTGGAAGGCGTTCAAATCTTCCCTTACTTGGACGACTGTCTTATCAAGGCGAATTCCTTATCAGAGACAGAAGCACACGTTCAAAAATGTCTGTCGCTCTTCCAATCTCTCGGTCTTTCCATCAATTTTGAAAAATCTCATCTACTTCCGTCACAAAGGAAGACCTTTTTGGGAGCCACACTGGACACCCATCTTCGTCTCAAGAGAAAGGCAGCACAAGATCCGAAAATTAGCTCTCCTGTTGCAAGAAAAAGAGTGCGCTTCAGTTCGACTATTCAAATCTTTCCTGGGAATGATTTTATCTTGCATCCCGTTGATACCAGATTGCCGTCTCATAATGAGGCCTTTGAAAGAGGAACTCAACATCCAATGGTTACAGGTGTCAGGTTCGTTTGACAATATCATTCTCATAATGCCTCGAATGAAAAAAGCACAGCTGTGGTGGACTCGGATGGAGAACTTACGAGAGGGATGTACATTCCTATCGGAAGTAGCGAATTTTTCACAATCACCACATACGCTTCCCTCGAAGCATGGGGGCGCACCGTCAGGGGATGACAGTCAACGGAAAATGGAATGTGCAATAAAGAACATGGCACATCAACCTTCTGGAGCTGTGAGCCATAATCTTGGCTCTAAAGTTTTTTGACCAATCATACCAGGGACGTCAGTGTTGATTCGGACAGACAAGACAAGTATGCACTACCTAAACAAACAGGGCGGTACAAGGTCGGCCCGTCTCTCTCAGCAGGCCCAGGAGATCTGGGACTGGGCACTCCGTCACGGGATTACTCTCACAGCGGTCCATGTTCCAGGCATTTCCAATGTCCTAGCGGATTCTCTCAGCAGATCTCAGATATCCAACCACGAGTGGGAATTGAATCAACCAACATTGGATCGAGTTTTCCGGGAACGGGGCAGTCCCGAGCTGGACCTGTTTGCGACCAACCACAACTGCAAAGGCCCATACTTTGCAAGATGGCTTCCCCACAGGGATTCGTGTGGGAATGTGCTCTCCATGAACTGGTCACAAATATATGCCTCGCCTTTCCACCGATTCCACTGATACCCAAGGTTATCTCCAAGATAAAGAAGCAGCCTTGTCGCCTCATTCTCATTGCCCTCAGATGGCCTCGCCAAGACTGGTTCACCGAGCTTCTCCTCCTCTCGGAGTGCGATCCCATTCAGTTTCCACCAATACCGAATCTTCTGTCCATGCAGAAAGGTCAGATCTGTCATCCGGACCTAGCATCCTTGAAATTAGCAGCAAGGCTCCTCAACACCTTGAATTCGCGCTCTTAGATATTCCCGCAGAGTGTAAAGAAATTTTAGCCAATGCTCGAGCACCTGCCACAATCAAGACATATAAGCTCAAATGGAAACGGTTCTGCACTTGGTGTCAATCGGTCAATTTACATCTCATTCAGGCCAAGCCAGAACAGCTTTTACAGTTCTTTCTTCAATTGGCTAAGTCTGGTCTATCTCACTCAACGTTAAAGGTGTTTTTGGCAGCTACCTCCAGATTCTGTCAAGATGGTTCTAACTCTCCCCACTCTACTAGAGTTATTCAACAATTTTTAAAAGAGCTGTTTCGTATGTTTCCCCCTATTCGGCGTCCACCTCCATCTTGGCATTTGAATGTGGTGCTCTCTCAACTCACGCGACACCCCTTTGAACCTATTCACAAGGTGGACCGTAAGTTCCTTTCTTGGAAGGTATCTCTACTGCTGGCGCTGACATTGGCAAGAAGGGTCAGCGACAGTCAAGCATTCACGATTAAGTCACCTTTTCTGCAATTCACATCTAATTCAGTGGTGCTTCGTACCAATCCCAGCTTCATGCCTAAGGTTCCTTCAGATTTTCACCTTAATGAACCGGTAATTCTGAAAACATTTTTTCCAAATCCTCAGACAGCAGCAGAAAAAGCTTTACATTCACTGGACATCAGGAGATGTCTCAAGTTCTACCTGCAACAAACTGCTACGATTAGAAAATTGGATCAACTTTTCGTAGCGTATGGGAGGCTACGTCAAGGTTACTCTGTATCCAAACAGACCATAGCTCGTTGGATGTCCTCGACGATTAGTCTCTGTCATCAACAGGCGGAAAGGCCTCTACGCACCACACCGAAAGCACATTCTACGAGAGCGATTTCCTCGTCCACCGCTCTCTTTGCTGGGGTACCTCTCCATCAGATCTGCAGAGCGGCAACCTGGTCCAGCAGGCACACGTTTACCAAACATTACCGTTTGGACACTGCAAGTGATACAGATACGTCAGTGGGACTAGCAGTTCACCGCAATCTTTTTCAATAAGGTGAGCCTCTGTTCTCCCTCCTCCACTATGCTCTTTTTAGACGCTTATTTACATGCTGATATATATCCTAATCTTGTATGCATATGTAAGCACTGATATATATATATATATATATATATATATATATTTTATGATATTATTTTTGCTTCTTTATTATATGTATACTTTGATACAGAGAGCGTCTAACGAGCATTATGTTATGTACTGCGATCTACTCTGATTCAGGCGTGTGAATCTATGAAAGACACCCCAATACTGGAGAAGAACAATAGTTACTTACCTGTAATCTGTGGTTCTCCAGTATTGGTTTCTTTCATAGATTTGCATACACCCACCCACCTCCCCTCAGACGCTCCTTTGGCTAGGATATTGGCTCCACTTCTATGCGAGAAAATCTGAGAGCCTGAGCCTCTGGGGTGGGGAACATTCCAGTGGATGCTGTCGCCTGATTGGCTTCAGTTTGGTCTATACAAAATGACTATGATAGTCATGAGTGTGGAAGTTTTCTGCTCTGTAGCTTTGGGCTACTTTACTTCCTGGTTGTTTATTTCTAAGTTTTTTTTGGTAATTATTAACATATTATTGCTTTTTTTATGTACCGTGGGACTCCCACTCTGACGACGGGGAATGATTCAGGCATGTGAATCTATGAAAGACACCAATACTGGAGAACCACAGATTACAGGTAAGTAACTACTGTTCTTCTCTTTTGTTGATACAAAGGCGTTTGAATGTTTTACTCCTGTGCCTCCATTTAGAGCTGTATGGGATGTTATAGAGGTCCCTGTATATCACTAGTTCTTTTTTTCTATGGAAGGACTACTTCTGTGTCAATAGGGGGCTAAGGTTGTCTTTGACACTTCTATTATATGAACATTTGTTTTCTCTATAGAGGATGGCTTTTCTCTGTGTTCTTACAGAGTAGTCCTTTCCATAGGTGGTTTACAGATGGGGTCAGTGGCACGACTGGCTGTTCTGGGTTTATAGGTTTGAACATGTTGCTCGGATTTGAATCTATAACCATGTGGTTGATGACAAAGTCTTATTGGCATGGGTGAGATCTTTCCCATGTGTTTATTGCCTTATACGTTTTGTTTCTGGGGTTCTGTCCACATTTATTGTGAAAAGAGATCTTAAAACAGTCTTGTCTTTCTGATATAGGTATGTTATTCCTGTGGTTTAAGAGTCTTGCGACTTTATTTACCTTTGGCCTTTTCTAGGGTTCTCCACAGGGCAGGGTGTATATCTGTGCACCAGCGTTATTATACATTTCCGGTCTACTGTCTCTATTTTATTTTGGGCCTGGTTTCTCTTAGTAAGAGATTTTCATGTTTAATGTTCGCAGACCTTCCTCCAGGGTTGGTATGGCTTTGGTATTTGATTAGAAAGTAAGGATTCTGTGGCTAGATCTCTCTATGAGATGAGCAAGTTACTTACCTTTGTTAATGCTTTATCTGGTAGAGACAGGATAAAAGATTTAAGCCATGGTTGCCAGTGCATAGACAGATTGTAGTTAATGATCCTAGAGGCAGTATCAATGAGGTCCACAGATAAGCTTTTGTTCTGCATCCGCCTTGCCCAGGTAAAGCATAAACCAATATTGCCCCTGAGTATCATCTGTGACCAAGGTGCTTACGTGAAAGTGGCTTGCATAGCATTTCTGAGGGAAAGATCACCTGACTGGTATGTTTTGTTTCCTTAGGTTTCAATCCACTTGCCCATATGGAGGATAGTGCCTTGCCATTTAGGAAAGTGTCAGTCACATCCACAGACTGTTTTGGGGGTTCTTAAAACCAAAAACCTGGCTGTGTTTGGGAGCACAATACTTGTTTTTAAGGTATTTTTGACATTTTGTATTAATAAATTGGGTCCTTCCTGATCTCAGAATCCTAGTTGAGGGCCTCGGCTTAATGGAAAAGGCTGACCTTTGTGGAGGAGTCTTTTTTTTTTTTTTTTAAACATCTTTTTATTGAACAAGCCGTAGGAAAAAACATTGGTACATTAAATTCTTCATAATTAGACAGAAATTTCCGGACAATATACAAGAGACAACCCTAGACTATACAATACCACCAAAAAAGTACAAAAACTGCAGTAGCGTACGACTGAACGTACCGATATTAAAGTGCTAGCACTAAAAAAACAACTGATATTATACACAAAATTTCTACTATAATTCATACAAACCTACCGATATAATGCGATAAAGATAACCAAAGATATTATTGCCATTCTTAAAATACTATTGCAAAAACGTGCTAAATTGGCTAATATAGAAACAACTGGTAAGAAACATCAAGATTACTATACGGTTCATAAAGTGGTAATGCTATAATTTACGAGAGTTACCGATTTAAAGCAACAAAAGTATTCTTGCAATTCTTAAAGTGCTGGTGCAGTAACGTGCAAAATTGGCATATATAAAGTGACTAGTGCAATAAAATGCAGAAACCGCCGATGTATAGCAGCAAAAATATTATTACATTTCTTAAGGTGCAAATGCAATATCGTGCAAAATTGGCTAATATATACGATAGAATGCACAAACAGCTGATATAATGCAATGAAGATAATCAAAGATATTATTGCCATTCTAAAATACTATTACAAAGACGTGCTAAATTGGCTAATATAGAAACAACTAGTAAAAAACATCAAGATTACTATACAGTTCATAAAGTGGTAGTGCTATAATTTCCGAGAGCTGACGATTTAAAGCAACAAAAGTATTGTTGCAATTCTTAAAGTGCTAGTGCAGTATCGTGCAAAACTGGCATATATATAAAGTGACTAGTGCAATAAAGTGCAGAAACCGCCGATGTATAGCAGCAAGAATATTATTACATTTCTTAAGGTACAAATACAATATCGTGCAAAATTGACTAATATATACGATAAAATGCACAAAAGCTGATATAACACAGTAGATATGTAGTTGCAGTTCTTAAAGTGCAAATGCAATAACCTCTTAAAAATTGACTTAAATAAAACAATCAACTTCCTTTTATCGATTCAAGCTTCTCAAAATATTTCCAATTCCTTTCAAATCTGGCAATCGCACCCACTCTACCTGCATAAGCTCTCTCAAAATTACATGTTCTTCTAATTTTATTAACCCATTTTAATTGACATGGGATCACCGTAGATTTCCAATTTCGTAGAATCAGGGACCGCGCTACGACAGTAGAAATAAAAATAAACACTTCTTCTGATTTATTGAACCTATTCCTTTCTTTGCAGATACCGAAAAGGGCCACCTCCGCCTCTGGTAATAGAATTTTCCCAGTTGCCATCTCCAAGTCTGCAAAAATCCCCTTCCAGAAGGATTCTAACTTTGGACAAGAGAAGAAGATATGATACCAACCACTCTGACCCCTAGTTTTGCACCTAAAACATTTATTCTCACATTCAGGGAATATTCTCTGCAAGGCCTCTGGGGTATAGTACGCCAGCCAGCGAGAAAGAAAGGACATTCGCTTATAATTAGCTGCTCGAAGTGCTTTATTTCCTAAATGGCATATTACCTCCCAGTCTTTATCTGAAAAAACGCACTGTAGCGTGAGGCCTATTTTTTCTAGATGACTAACAATTATAGGAGATGATCCAGAAGGGAGTAACTTTTTATACCAGAATCCAATACCCTTATGTTTCTCCCCATATAAAGCTGTTAACAAAACATTGGGTGTTGTGTCTAAGCCTCCTATTTCTTTTCTTATAAAATAAATCAGTTGTAAGTATTCAAAAAACATGAGCCGTCTGGGATGCGCTCTATCTATAACCGTTTGCCAGCTAATTACCGTATTTTGAATGAGTAGGTGCCTTATTTCACAAAATCCGACAGATTCCCATTCTATCAGGTGATTCGAAGATATCTTAAGACCCATTTTAGCGCAATCCAACAATTTCAAATAAATAGATCCATCTGAACCGTATTTTTTAAATAAAAGCCGTAATCTTGATGAGTACCCTATCAGTGTCTTATATCTTGTTTTCTTAGGAAGCTTTTTAGTTTTTAAAAAGATACAAATTTGAGAGCCTGATTCCTCAAGCATTCTATCCCCCAAAAAATTGTCTCTTGTCTGTCTAATCCTTAGCAATCCTGCCACTATATCGAAAAAAGCTGCTTCATAATATGTCTTAAAATGGGGAAGAGCGAGCCCACCTTGGTTTACAGAGAGTTGTGCCACCGAAAGCTTGACTCTTGAGGCCTTTTTATTCCAAATAAACCTTCTCATCATAGATTCGAGTTCATTAAAAAAGGCCATATTGACTTTAATTGGAATATTGCTAAACAAGAATAAAAGCAAAGGCAGTACATTCTGCCAATCAAAGACAAGGGCAATAGGTCCATTGTTCAAGTAGGCTCTTGATTTTGTTCTTCGTTTTTATATAATTCAGTCGAAAAAGTTCTTGATACTCTCTGGTCACATAACACCCTAGGTATCTTATTGGATCCAGTTTTTCTGCTTGAGACTGAAGATCTAGCGGAAGAAAATCTATATTTGAATTTAAAATGAGAACTACCGTTTTTTTCTCGTTGATCTTATAACCCCCGATCTTCTCATATTCCTTAAGATCTTTCATGAGATATAAAATATTTTCTTTGTCGGGAGCCAAATACAGAATAATATCGTCCGCAAACAGTTTTAACTTTGACATTCCAACAATTGGGGGGAATATTGCATCATTATTCCTTATTTTTATTACCAGAGGTTCGATAAAAAAGGTAAAAAGCAGGGGAGATAAGGGGCAGCCTTGCCTAGTGCCGCGATTTATTTTTATCTTCCCTGCTTGCCTAGCATTAATTATCACCTGGGCTGACGCCCCTTCATAAATATTCTGTATCATACTAATAATTGGGGCAGGGAACCCAAAATAACCTAAGGATGAAAATAACGCTGACCAGTTGACTAAATCAAATGCTTTTTCAGCATCAATCATTAAGATGAATGCTGAGATTGAATTAACATTAAAATAGTCTAACGCCTGTATCAAGTATTCTGTGTTAGCTGCCATGTATCGACCGGCTATAAAACCCGTCTGATCTTGGTGTATTACCTCCTGGGCTGCAAATACAAATCTTTGAGCCCAGATCTTCATAAGAACCTTGTAGTCTGAGTTCAATAGACTAATTGGTCTATAGGAGTTCACATCCTCCGGATTCTTATCTTTCTTCACAAAGCTAATAATTGTGGACTCTTTAAACTCGGAAGGAACCTTACCGCCTACTCTAATATAATTAAATACATTTCTTAATGGATCCTCTAATTCCTTCAAGAAGACCTTATAAAATTCGATCGGGAACCCATCCATACCTGAAGCTTTTGCTCCCGCTGTTTCTTTTATACTATTGTGAATTTCCAGGGAACTTATTTCGCAGCCTATTTAATTGCGCCTAGAATCGGAGATTTTGGAAATATCCAAATTATCAAAATATTCCTTGATCAATATTCCCTCTACTTGAATATCTGTAGAGTAAATTCTCTCGTAATGATCAAGGAATATTTTCGCGATGCCCTCGCTCCGAGTATCTGTTCCACCTAGAGGGTCTTGAATTTTCAAAATAATGGAAGACTCTTGTTTTTTTTCTAATTAATTTAGCCAAAAGCTTTCCCATCAGTTGACTATCTTCATACAGCCTTTGTTGAAAGGCCTTCGAGCTGTTTATCTCTTCCAGAGTAAAAAAGTCCCTGAGCAATACTTTGGCTTGTTCCCATTTATTAGGCATTTGATTCAGTTTTAATGCATACTCCATCTCAGCAGCACACTGAAGGGCAGATATTTTTCCCTTTCGAACATTTGCCTTATTACTGGAAAATGCTATAATCTGCCCCCGGGCTGCTGCTTTAAATGCTCCCCATACCGCAAAAGGTTCTGCTGAGTCCTTATTTACTAGGAAAAAATCTTTTATCCAATATTTGAAGCCCTCTACCCATATCATATTCTGTAAAAGGGTGCGATTCATCTGCCACCTAGAACGCACCCCTTCTATACCCTCCAGTATCAGTTCAATTTCAACCCTCCCATGATCTGAAAAGGGATTACAGCCTATCAATGCGCTGGAAATTTGAAGTGATCTAGAGGATAAAAAAAAACTATTCTGGAGGCTGTATGAAACCTATTAGAATAACATGTGTAGGACTCTAGATTGGGATTAAGGGAGCGCCAAGAGTCCCGCAATTGGTATTCTGTCATAAAAGCCTCCAGCACCCCTTTCATCTTTGGTTTTAGTTGCTTCTTGTTCTTGTTAGAGGTGTCCCTCTTTAGATCCTGGATGTAATTAAAATCACATCCTACTATAATTTGCCCCGAAGTGCCCCTCAAGATTTCACTAATTTCAGTCAGGGCCGAGGTGTCGGCAAAAATTGGGCCATAGTAATTTACAAAGTTGAATACCTTTCCCAACAATTTTACTACAACCCAAAGCCATCTACCTTTAGAGTCTCTTTGCGTCCGCACAATTTCCCAGGGTAAATTCCTTGAGAAATAAATAGCGACACCCCTCTGGGCAACCCCAGCTGAGGAAAAAAACACGTGGGAAAAATATCTTGGTAGAAACAACTTTGGGGAATTTGTTTTCAGGTGTGTCTCCTGGAGGAAGACCGCTTAAGGGCTATTACCCATTTCAAAAGGGCTCCGTATTTCTGTTTATTAAGCAGCCCATTCACATTAATGGACAGGATATTACATGGATCAAATCTCATCTATAAATCTGTAAAATCTTAAACATATTCTGTACCAACCAATATTAAAGATAGCAAACCTACTGTACTTGTATTTATTTACTGCATTTACCCCCCCCCCCACCCTGAACCCCCCCTGGAACGTGGGAATCCCCTCCCTGTCCACGCAGCCCACATCCCTCCCTCTGGTTTCTTCTTCGGGTGTCTTCTTTTTACACCCTGGTGTGACCCAATAACCCAGGAGCGCCCGCCTTTAAGCATTTCCTTTTTGCTAACGAAGGGAGGAAAAAGATCATAGCTAGCACATCCCTTTCAGACGATAAACTCAGATTCCTCACATTTTGTCTCCTTTAAGCCTAAGCCCTTGTGGATATCTCATTGAGAAGAGTCTGAGCCTCCTCTAAATCCGTGAACAGAAAGAATTTTCCCTTTACAAGAACCTTCAGTTTTGATTGCTGCGCAATTGAGGCATGAGCACCATTGGCTTTAAATAGCTGCAGCAATTTTACAAATTCTTTCCTTCTTTTGGCCGCAGCCGCTGTCATGTCCGAAAAAATCCTACATTTAGTAGTTTCAGAAATAGTGAACTGACGTTGTTGATAGGCTTTAGAGAGAATCTGCTCCTTAATCCTGAAATCCGCTAAATTCAATAAGATAGTTCTTGGAAATGGAGAATTCGCAAAACGCTGAGCTGGTACTCTGTGGGCCCTTGTTATCGTTAAGTCTCCCTCGAAGTCTGGTAGGACTACTTTCTGGATGAAGGAGTTAACCCATTGTACTGTGTCGGAACCTTCTGTTCCTTCCGGGACCCCCACAATCCTCAGGTTTGATCTACGAGAGTGGTTTTCCAACTCCTCGAGTTTATTTTCCATGGAGATCCTCTTCTTTGTAGCCTCCCTGGTCGCTCCTGGATTTGGTCTTCCAAGACTGATATCCTCGACTCAGCTTCTTGAACCCTATTAGGGAGTGCCAATGTTATCTCCTCCAACTTATCTATTCTGGCGTGAATGGCAGCTAGCTCCGCTCGCTGATTATTTTTAATTTCGCGGATCTCGTCGAGAATTAGATTGAGCATCTCGCGAATATCTAGCTGATATTTCGCCTCAGATCTCACTTCAGAGCTCAGTAGACTTGAGTCGAGTCCTGTTGCTCCTTCATTCCCGGGAGTTGCAACTTGCATGATTTCCCCATCACTTGCTGCCTCATTTGCTGTTGGAAGCTGAGTTTGAGGTACCGTTACTATCATGTCGGGGCCTTTAGATAGAGCACTAGGGGCCGGTGTATCCAAAGTAATAAGGACCAAAGGAAGCTGTGAAGAATGAGGAAGGAGAGATTTTGGAGTTCTTCTTTTTGCGAAAAGTGGAAAGTCTTTCACTTCCTTCCCGCCAGTACCACTCTTTCTCCTCTCTTCTTCTGCCTGAGGTGCTGGCAGGACCAACATTGGGGAAGGATTAGGAGTTTGAGGATGAACTTCCACCTCTGATTGAGGGAATGAATCTGTAGTATTGATATCGTCCATATTACCCCCCTCCATTGCTGCCTTTTGCTGTTCTTCTTGCTGCATGGGGGTAGGGGGGGCGGCTCCTCATCTGAAGATTCAGGTGTTGTATCTTCAACTACAGGGCTCTCCTCCCTGTTGCCATCCTTATTTTTGTCTCTAGCAGCCTTATGTGCAGCCTTTCTAGCCATAGCAAGACGAGTTTTAGCCTTCTGTCGGGCAGCCGCTTCCACTTTACTTAATTTGACCGCATCATCTCCCTCCTTCAGTGGTTTGCCCATTTTTTAGAAGCGCACCCCCTTATTTATTTATTTTTTTATTTTTGAGTTCGTTTTTTTATTTATTTATTTATTTTTTTTTATTTGCAAAAAGCTTATGAAACTTTAACTGTAGCAATCCGTTGCGGGTTTTGAATGACCACCAAAAGTTTTTCACTAAACAACTCCTCGCAAATCTTTTGCAAGGACTGACTACTGAGACAACAGCAGTTACTTTTCTGCGCCAGATTCTGCATGAATCGCCTGTCGCCAGGTGCCTGGCCAATTTTCACTGTTGTTTCTCTTTGGTGTTATGTTCAACCTCCCAGTACAATTTTGAAAACTATAATGTTTCTTCTTCCCCTTCTGTCCAGTTAGCCCCTCTCCATGAGCCTTGCATTCATCACACAGCTGATCCAGCAGCGATACCGCTGTTCGAGCGAGCTCACCTCGGGAAGACAGCCAGGGAAGACATCCAAGTAGCGTAACGTTAGATTTGATCAAGGGCAGACCGAGTCAGCGGGGCAGAGCCTTTAGGCAGCACCTCTTCGTCGCTGTCATCAGTTTCACCCGTATTCCTTCGGCTCACGGCTCCCAGCTTCCAGGCGGCAATCCGCAGCAACCTGCTAGCGTCTCAGGAACGCGGGCGCCATTACGGAGGCGGGGTCGTGGGTCACGAGTCACGGGAGACTACGCAGAGGCGTGGAACTCTGCAGCCTCCATCCCCAGGAGTCTTTTTTTTTTGTGCAGATTTATATAGCGCAAACTTGACCCAAAGGCATTGGAGTACTTACTTTACATGAGCATGAGCACCAGTTACGTTACACAAGGACACATTCGTTTTTTTGGTAGGCACAGGAAGATTACGTGATTTGCCCAGAATCACAAGATGTGGATGCGACCCAGGAGCTCGAAACTTGGTTTCCCAGATCCAAAATTGTCAGTCTAGCCATCAGACCACATCCTATCCCCAGGGCCACAAAGGAGAGCTCTTCCAAAGCCAAAGTTTATTGTAATGCATATTAGTTGTAAGATTTTGTTGTCTCTGATACCAGCCTTCAGGTCAGTGTCCTACTAGCTGTTTGATCCCCCAAGAGCAAACAATTGCAGGAAGAAAGGCTGGAGGATGGATCCATTACTAAAGTCTTGGATGGAGTTATCAGAATCAGATCAAGGACTGAACTGGTGCTTTCATCTATGCTCTCTAAGCTTCCGGAAGGAATCCAATCGTGGAAATGAGGACATTTAGGCACAACCTGCACTGAGGGCCAAGGGGAAGTGGCACAGGTACTTCAGGTTCAGATTCTGCTCCTCCTCGTCTAGTGGATCAGAAGACAGACCCTTCCGCCATGGAGTCACTTTCCCTGAAAGGGTAACGACTAGGAGGGAATCAAGAGAAGACAGAGGACCTAATTTAGAGTTTGGCAGGGTGTGTAGGTGTTCCCCCATTTTGTCGAAGGTGTATTCTCTGCTCCTCTGGCAGACCAGAGCCCTTCATATTCGGAGTTCTCTGCCTGCTTGGTTTAGATCTCTTTGTTTTCATAGGAGATGCCAACATGACGGATCCTCTAAAGGTATTGTAAGCTTGCTGGGTGACTGCCCATGTTTCATGCAGCCATTAAGCAGCTTTTATTGTTTTTTCAAAAACAGACTCCCAAAGGTCAGGAAGCTCTCCAAATACTAACTTTAATACATGTTCCAATGAATTCAACATGCTTTGTATTTAACAGCTTCTTCACTGGAGAACATCTAAAATGAGTTCCCTCTACCCTTGATACGACCGTTTCTTTTCATCAAGCTCTATTTTCAGCCATGTTAAACTCTCTCAATTAAATGAAAGTCAGCGCCTCATAAGGTGGAAAGAAATAAAAAAAGTTGTTGACCCCTGGACAGCAGATGGTTCCCAGAAGAGGGGAAACATTGTGCCTTCACATACTTTATCGCACACAAGAAAGGCACCAGTCTTCACCCAATATTAGACCTATGCTTCCTTAACTGTGAGGCATGCAGCAGTGTGTGGCGTGCAGCAGTGTGTGGCGTGCAGCTGTGTGTGGCGTGCAGCTGTGTGTGGCGTGCAGCAGTGTGGCGTGCAGCAGTGTGCAGCATGCAGCAGTGTGAGGCGTGCAGCAGTGTGAGGCGTGCGGCAGTGTGCAGCATGCAGCAGTGTGAGTAATGCAGCAGTGTGAGGGGTGCAGCAGTGTGAGGCGTGCAGCATTGTGTTGTGCAGCAGTGTGCAACATGCAGCAGTGTGAGTAATGCTGCAGTGTGCAGCAGTGTGTGGCGTGCAGCAGTGTGTGGCGTGCAGCGGTGTGTGGCGTGTAGCGGTGTGTGGCGTGCAGCAGTGTGTGATGTGCAGCAGTGTGTCGTGCAGAAGTGTGCAGCATGCAGCAGTGTGAGGCGTGCAGCAGTGTGAGGTGTGCGGCAGTGTGAGGCGTGCAGCAGTGTGTGCCGTGCAGCAGTGTGTCGTGCAGCAGTGTGCAGCATGCAGCAGTGAGGCGTGCAGTAGTGTGAGGCGTGTAGCAGTGTGAGGCGTGCAGCAATGTGAGGTGTGCGGCAGTGTGAGGTGTGCGGCAGTGTGCAGCATGCAGCAGTGTGAGTAATGCAGCAATGTGAGGCGTGCAGCAGTGTGAGGCGTGCGGCAGTGTGCAGCATGCAGCAGTGTGAGGCGTGCAGCAGTGTGAGGCGTGCAGCAGTGTGTGCCGTGCAGTAGTGTGTGGCATGCAGCAGTGTGTGGCGTGCAGCAGTGTGAGTAATGCAGCAGCGTGCAGCAGTGTGAGGTGTGCAGCAGTGTGTGGCGTGCAGCAGTGTGTCGTGCAGCAGTGTGCAGCATGCAGCAGTGTGAGGCATGCAGCAGTGTGAGGCATGCAGCAGTGTGAGGCATGCAGCAGTGTGAGGCGTGCAGCACTGTGAGGCGTGCAGCAGTGTGAGGCATGGGGGAAAAAATGCACTGAGAAAAAGTGGGGGGAGCACGAGCCGACGAAAGAGTGGGGGAGGGGATACTCGAGCCGACGAAAGAATGGGGGAGGGGATACTCGAGCCGACGAAAGAATGGGGGGGGGAAAGCTTGAGCCGACAAGAGTGGGGAAAGAGATGCACGATCCGACGAAAAAAGCATGAGTCAGAGAAGATTTTGTGAGCCAGAGAAAGACAGGAAATAAGTAACGAGCCATGTAGAAAAAAAAAAGCTCTCTGCATTGCTGTGGTAGGGCGGGGGAGTGCATTCCTTTCAAGTCTGCTGCGGGGGAGCGGCAGCCTTTGAAGTCTGATGCCGAGGCACAGACAAATGGTGGTGTGTGATGTGGCTGGCGATGATGTGCACGCGCATAGCTCACATGAACTGTACGCAATCCGCAGCTAGGTAGACTTTTCTTTTCCGCTTACTATAATCTCGCCTATTTATCCCTGCGGGATAGAATAGGCGAGACCTAAAAACTGCATAGAAAAACCCATAGGGAAGTATAGTGTTTGGTAACCTAACATCATTATTATGTGGTCCAAAAGTCAGCCAATCAGCTGCCAGCCCTGAGATCACACTCCCCAGCTGAGCCACCATACCTCAGATTTCCAACTACCATCGTGTGAGAAGGAGTCTCCCTGATCCTTGCTCAGTTTGTTCCCTGGTGAACTTTTGAACTATCTAGCTACAGTCTTTTCAGCTGGATTTGAGGTACTGCTTTTTCACTCTTGTCACAAAATGTCTGAAGGCTCTAAAAAGAGGCTTTTCAGACCGTGCAGATCTTGTGGGAAGGCAAGATTATATTCTGAAGACCCCCACAAAGATTTTGTATGTTGCCTTCATCCAAAGCATGTGCCTAAGGAGTGCAAACATTGTAGAATTTTCTCTGCAAAACTCTTAAGGACAGAGAGGTTTGTTTGCTGTTGTGGCTTCAGAAAAAGAAGGCCACCTCAGAGACTAATTCAGAGGATGATTCTAAGGCACACTCTTCTAAAAAACGGAAGACAGAACCGTCTGAGTAGAAAACGGATTCGAAAAAGCAGAAGATAAAGGATAAGGAGTCATCTTCCTCTTCTCTGCCTCATACACCTCTAAAGGGACCCTCAGAGACGAGAGCTGTGTCTTCAGCCCTGTCGACCAAGACCGGAGCGTCTCCGGCGCTTGTGGCTAAGAAGATGTCGACGACCTCGTCGAGGACCACATCGTCGACGATGACAATCACAAAGTCGACAGCGTCGTCTACGGCATCTACAAAGACAACGCCGTCGAAGACAGGATCGCCGTCGACGACGAGTATACAGGCAACCTCGTCGACGACCATTCTGGCTTCTCCGTCGACGACCTTGTTGATGGGAACTCCGTTGACTTTCAAGTCTCCGATGGCAAGATCGCTGACGACGATCTCGATCAAGAGGTTTCCGCCAGCAACGGGCTTGTCGACGGACAAGAAGAACATGGAATTTACCTCATGGACGAAAATCTCACCGCTCCTCTCTCAAATCTGCTGGATATGCTGGAGTCAGAAGATGAAGTACCATATGGAGTGGCCTAAAGCCCCTCACAATTGCGGATTAAAAGGCAGGATACAGAGAAAGAGGAATGCCAGGAAGTGCAGGAGGATTTCTCTTTTAAAGAACGTCCAGTATCCGTCTCCAAAAGATATGAGTCTTTCCAACAATCATATGATTATGAGGAGGAAGAAGACACAAACCCTAATGTGAGGGAGGAGTCAATGTCTATGCCTCTTTCGTTAGTGTCTGACTTGCGACACATGATTAATGACTATTATAATCGCTTACCGGATGCTAGCACCCCTGCCACAGATACCTCAGGTGGATCACAACCTTCGGCCAAGGCTTCGGTGGTTCAGCCTCCACCTTCGGTGCAGAAAGTGTGCACCCCTCCAATAATTTACAGAGAGCGATGGGGAAGACCAGCCAGAAGAAGGGGAACTTCTTCAGGAGGATCCAGTGGGTGATGAATGGGATCAATATATCTTACCTACTACTCCGTCTCCGTCGCCATCCCCGGCAAGCTCTCCGCCGGAGGACATTTGGAGGATTCCACGACATCATAGAAAGGGCCTCTAAGAGGTTTGATCTTCCTCAGCCAGTGCAGGAGATGGATTGGTCCCTCTGTGACTTCAAAGAATCATCCAGGAAGTCGGGACAATTCCAATGATCAGTCATATCTGGCACAAGTGTTTAAAGAGCCTCGGTTGCAGCCTCAGTACCCAGAAATGAGAAAAAATATTGAGCTCCCGAGTCCTCTCCAGCGTGCTTGATTGGGCATCCATGCCCGGATTCGGAGGTAATGCAGGCAGCGCAGAGACAGTCCAAAAACCCGGTCTCTGCTACCTCAGCTCCTCCCGACAAGGAAGAAAGAAAGATGGATGGCGCAGGGAAGCGATTTACAGTGATTGCAGCAGCTTCAATTAGAGCTGCAAATGCACTGGTTCTTAAGTGCCGAAACAATAGGCAGATGTGGTTGGACATCGCACCATTATTGTCTCATCTGCCAGACAACAAAAAGGAAGAAGCGACCACCATTTTACAGGACGGGGCGAGGGCAGCCTCCAAATCCATAGATATAGCCATGGACAAATCTTCGGTGGCTTTCAGACAGATGGCCGGAGCAGTAGCGCTCCGCAGACAAGGCTGGCTAAAGGCTACTGCATTCAGGCCGGAAGTCCAGGCGAAATCGTTGATATGCCTTTTGATGGGGAAAATCTATTCGGCAGCATGTGATGATTCTCTGCAAGAAATAAAATCAGACACAGACACAGCGAGAGCGCTAGATTCTCTGCAACAAAATAGGTTCCAGTCCTTTCGGAGAAGAGGATATAGAGGCCAGTATAATCAAGTCCAACAGGTACCAGTCTTACAATCAACAGGGGTACTGTCAATTTTCCAGCAACCAACAGTTTCGTTCCTCAAACACGTCCTACCAGCAGCAGCCCAGAAGAAAGCCTGCTGCGAGGGGAAAATTGCAGGACTCCAATCGGAGGCAGTGACAATGCCTCCGAGGGGGCCCCAAGTATACTCAGTGCACATATTGGAACCAGAACCATTCCCTCCATACCATGGTGCTATGTTGGGGTCACACAGTTATCCATGTGTCACATCGCTAGTAGGAGGGGCCCAGTGTCATTCATAAGGCGGGCCATTGACTCTTGCATCTCTTGTAGCATTTCCACTGTTGGGGAGACACAGATTTACCCTCGGTATTTGTTCCATTTCCCCCATTTATGATCCCATTTCCCAGGGCATCCCCGTCCTTTGAAAACTGTTTTTTCAGCTATCATGGCCCCGTCCATGTCTGTCTTTAGCCCAGTGTGATACTAGCGGACTAGTGTCCTGCCCCCACATCTGTGCAATATTATGATTAGCAATCAACCATCCCATTGCGGCCCAATCTTGTTTCATCTGCGAGAGGCCGGTCGCGTCCCCTCACATTTTTTCTTGATAAGAAAAAAGTAGTCTTCCAAATGGAGGCAGGTAATGGACATGAGAGGCTTGAACAAATTCATGAGAAAAATATATCGCTCCGTATGCTGTCTCTTCCGGAGATCCTCCTGATGCTGCGCAGGAGAGATTACGTGGCATCCTTAGATCTCTTAGATGCCTATTTTCATATCCCGATTCACATCAAACACAGGCAGTATCTACGATTGGCGGTGGCAGGGTGCCACTACCAGTTCATAGTGTTACCCTTCGGTCTCAGAACCACGTCAAGAGTTTTCACAAAATGTATGGCGCCAGTAGCAACTCACTTGAGACAGCAAGGCCAACAGATATATCCATATTTGGACGGTTGGCCAATTAAGGACGCATCATACCAAGTCACCCTGCACTCCCTGCAATACTGCATGGATCTCTTCCATTGCCTAGGCCTACGGATCAATATGGAAAAATCTTTTCTCATTCCAGCGCAGTCTCTTCAATTCCTAGGAGCCAGGCTTCAGACAAAGGAATCAAAAGCGTATACTTCAGGAGAACGCACTTAGAAAATCTTAAATCTGGCGTCAGAATTACAAACAAAAAGGTCCACTTCAGTTAGAATCTTCAAATCATTGTTGGGGATGATGTCTTCCTGCATCCCCTTAGTTCCCAATTGCTGGTTACACATGCTGCCCCTTCAAGAGCTACTCAACATGCAATGGGTGCAGTCCCAAGGGTCCTTTGACCATCACTCCTCAAATAAAGGCAACACTGTCATGGTGGAGGATTCGGAAGAATTTATCAAAAGGTCTGCTCTTCGAACCTCAATGTCCCAATTATGTCATGATGACAGGCGCATCACTACAAGGTTGGGCGGCACACCTTCAAGACCTCAAAATACAAGGCCATTGGACCAGTCAAGAAGCTCAGCTACATATCAACTTGTTAGAGCTAAATGCAGTGTTCTTGGGCCTACAGGCGTTCCCCCCGGAATGCACGATTCGCCGGTACTGGTCAAGACAGACAGTACAACAACGATGTTTTATCTGCTAAAGCAAGGGGGTGCAAGATCAAAGCCCTTATCGGCACAAGCTCAAGAGATTTGGAACTGGCTCCTGCTGCACCACATCTCTCTGCAGGTTCACCGTGTTCCGGGAGTTCACAACACAAGGGCAGACATTCTAAGCTGATCAGCCAGTGTTTCCCACGAGTGGGAATTAGCTCAAGATCAATCCTGAGAGTGTTTCACCTATGGGGCACTCCATCTCTGCATCTGTTTGCAAACCAATACAATAAGAAATGCAAACATTTTGCATGCAGATTCCCTCAAGCGGGATCTTGGGGAAATGCTATACATCTCCACTGGTTACGCATGTTTGCGTACGCATTCCCTCCATTGCCTCTGATATAGAGGGTGTTATGGAAAATCAGGCCAGGACCGTGCCATTTGATTCTGATTACCCCGGCATGGCCAAGACAGTTCTGGTTCCCAGAGCTCCTCCAGTTGTCAGTAGCCCCCAGAGTACAGTTTCCTCTGATTCAAGAACTAATCTTAATGAACGAAGGACAAGTTCTCCATCCACAGTTGTCATCACTGAACTTGTCAGCCTGGAACCTCATGAGCACGAATTTCATTCCTTAAATATCTCTCAGGAATGCCGGGATATCCTCTCTCAATCTCGGGCAGTTTCAACATATAAAACTTACACAGCAAAATGGAAGAGATTTTGTCAGTGATGTTCCACTCAAGCTCTGCATCCTTTTCATTATACTCCAGAGCAGATTCTTCCTTACCTTTTACATTTAGCCAAAGCAGGACTCTCCCATGCATCGTCAAAGTACATCTTGCAGCTATCTCAAGATATCGCAGAACACCAAATCATCCATCTCTTTGGTCTCAGAGGGTGGTAAAGGAATTTCTGAAAGGGCTCTTCAGAGTTTTTCCTCCTGTTAAGCATCCGTCAGTCCGTGGCAGCTTAACACAGTCCTGATGCAACTCATGAAGCCTCAGTTTAAACCAGTTCACAAAGCTGAATTACAGTTCGTTTCTTGGAAGGCGGCCCTGCTACTTGCCCTCACCTCAGCCAGGAGGTCAGTGAGATCCAGGCTTTCTCTATCGCAGAACCATTTCTTCAATTCAACAAAATAAAGTCATTCTCACGTCAAATCCTAAATTCATTCCCTAAGTCCCCTTCGTTTTTCATCACAATGAACCTGTTGTGTTGCCTACATACTTTAAGAATCCATCTTCGGCAGCGGAAAAATCTCTGCATACACTGGGCATCAAGAGATGCCTAAAATTCTATATCGATAAAACGAAATCTTTTCGAAAGACAAACCAACTATTTGTAGCATTTTCTGGGCCTAAAAAATGCTTAGCTCTGTCAAGATCTACTATTTCTAGATGGATAGCTGCTACCATTTCTTTATGCCATGAGAAAGACGGAAAACATCTGCAGAGCAGCAACATGGGAAAATGTGCACACCTTTACTAGACACTACTGTCTAGACACAGCATGGAAAGAGGATGCAGCGGTGGGACAAGCAGTTCTACAGCACCTGTTTCACTAAGGTATTTCTCAGACCATGTCTACCAAGTTATGTTCTTTTCTTGTTAAAAGTTTTTCCATATATATATATATATATATGTATATATTTTCTTTGGATGGTTTTTCTATGCATGATGGGTATTTCTGAAGTATCATGTTCACAATATGAATTGCACTGAGACATGCAAGCGTTTGCTGTATTATAAGTAATTATTTTATTCTGGTGCTAAGGAGCAGAGCCCTAAGAAAAAAGGGTTCTATCCTGGAAATGCGATATAGTATAAGAACTGCTCTCTATTCTGATACAAGCATGTGAATCTATGAAATATTCAATACTTGTAAAGAAACTATTTACTTACCTGTGCACTATGGTTCTCCAGTATTCATATCTTTCATAGATTCACATGCTGCCCGCCCGCCTCTCCGTTTCTCAGGAAGACCATTTTTCATCTCTAGATACATCCTTGGCTTTCACTTGGGGCTGGAAATCTGAGGTATGGTGGCTCTGCTGGGGAGTGTGATCTCAGGGCTGGCAGCTGATTGGCTGACTTTTTGACCACATAATAATGATGTTAGGTTACCAAACGCTATACTTCCCTATGGGTTTTCTATGCAGTTTTTCTTTTACTGCTATTGTTATTCATTTATCGTACGACTCCCACCCTGACGACGGGGAAGATACAAGCATGTGAATCTATGAAAGATATCAATACTTGAGAACCATAGTGTACAAGTAAGTAACTAGTTTCTTCCTTAATCTTGAAGCCATACATGCAGGTTTGGGGGTAGGCAGAAGTACAAGGTTGCCTTTATGTGTTGCAGTTTAGGTGTTATTTGCACAGCATTGGAAATATTTTGTCAAAGTCTTTTAGGACCTTGATAAACAGGAGTAGTAAATTGTAGAGAGGTTTATTCAAAGCTGATATACAGCCAGCTTGTTGACACTTGAAGACCGGAGTGGGTTTGGGAAGGTTATGAAGGGACCTTGTAGCAAAGTTTATTCCCTTGTCTAATGGGCAAAGAGTGTAGGGGAGATATACTAAAATGCTTTTGCAATAGTGTTGTTTGATGACGACAAGTGAATATACCAGCGACTGGCTGTGTGAAGGAAAGTACAATGATGGAGTTTTGTGATGTGGCTGCATTAGACATGAATGTTTCCATGTTCATGGTACTGTTGAAGTGTACACCAAGGTTTCTGCCAGAAGGTGTAGGAGGTAGGAAATCAGGGGGAAGTGGATAAGGTAGTGGAGCGAGACAGGGGAAGTAGTGGCAGGAAAATAGTTTGTTTCTGGTCTATGTGGTTTCAGCATGATGTATATTTTAAGTAGCACTATGACTACTAGCAAGGTGGATATGTGCCTGTGCTGAGAGAGTAATTAAAGGAAGACTTCAGGTGTGATAAGGCATAAGGGGAAAGAGCCAGGGGTTTGATTATTTGGGAACTGAAATAGAGTAATGGTACACATGATGGGTTTTGAGATTTAAGTATGAGTATCGGTTCAGTTAGTCACAAGGGCAGTAGGTAGAAAGCTTGAAGTAGACATTGTGCAGAATAGGAGAGCTGTAGGAGGAAGGCGCTTGACTTACAAAAACTGTTGCAAGGTAATTGTGACGTATACGATCTTAGAACAGAAGTAAGATGAAACATTTTCACATGTAAGTGATGATTGAGTCACAGATGTATGATGAGTGGAGAGAGCTGCATTGATGGTGGAGGCAAACTGTTAAGAGTGAAGCGATAGTGAGATCATTCGATGTTGAAAATAAGAGAAGTTGGCAGGGTTGTGAGTAAATGAAAGTGTTCAGAACTTGTGAGTAGATTGCGGACCATTCAGTCATTAGATTTTCTCTCAGTTTGTGAAGGGGCGCATGTATTTCTTTTCTACTCATGCAGATGTAGTGATTCAAGGATTTTTTTAAATCATATTTTATTGCCTTTTATAAACAACAATCCATCTGCAATTGCAGCAATACATTTGTGATTCAAGGATGTGGTCAATGGATTGCAGTGGTGAAATTACAGCAAAGAGAGTACAAAAAGATGTTCACAGGGCGTTGTTGAGTTGCACAAAGGATGTGGATTTCAGTGCTATTGAGGGGTTGTGAATCTGATCTAGGAATGATATGAGGGCATTTGGTGATGGGGATCTTGGCTGAGAGGGCTGATGTGGGTTGGATGGTGGCTAACACGTACATGATGCCGTGGAAAGAGAGAGATGGTCTTATGGCAGGTTGGGAGTGAGTAGTTGCCATATGAGTGTTTAGAGAAGGAGTGGGCTCTCGACACTGAGTAAAATATAGGAAATTAATGTTGTGCTCACTTTGCGAAATGTTATCTTTGAATTCTTTTTATCGAAACATGGAATCAATTATTCTACTGGTTCCCATTTTCGTTTGGCTTCTGGCTGCAATAATCTAAAGGCATATTTCAGAATAATGTAATAAGTTATTGTTCGGTATTGACTACAACTCCTAGGTATCTACTGTTAAACATTAATAATAGATTCTTAGTAAAGACGTTCTTACGATGTAAGATGAACAGTGCCATTGAAAGGCCCCTCTTTAGTCTTAGGTGATGTGAAAAAGTTATACAAACAGTGTTAGTACAGTGACTGTATGCCCCCATGTCACAAGTACTCCACTTTGCAGTCCTTGACTTTTTTCGAAGTGATGATTCAATAGGTTCAGTTTAACTAAACCAGAATTACAAGTCCCAGAATGCTCTGTGCTGGTGAATTAATATATTTGCCTGGGAACAGAGTGGCAATGAGACATGATGTCATATGGTAAACTTGCCTTAAGTTGTGAAGTAGACTTGAGACTGTGCTGATGTTCTTTGCAAATGGGCTATTTAACAAAGTGCTTGACGGATTCCCCATACACCAGGCTAGGAGGTCCTGGCAGAAGGTGAACTTGTGGTGCAAATTGCAAAATTAAATTTGCCTGCTGGTGAAAGTTCTGCCTCCATACTCATGAGCTAAGAATGTACCCTGCCTGTGCAAGGTGGTCACAAATATGGAACCAGTAGAGGCTCTGTCATTCAGACATCCGCCATCTCTGCTCTCTAATTAGGGTGGCGAACAAAAGGAGTAGTAGATGGGAATCTTGCCATTGTATAATCAATTTCTTCTCTATATAACCTGTAATTCTTGAGTAAATAAGTTAACCAACTTAAACAGTGTAGCAACAACTTTTGTTCATGATCCCGTTTAAGGAATTGTAGTATTGTATGTGCACACTGTATCTGAAAGATTCTTCACTGAATACGATTACAGATTAGGCGTTGCTGTGTGGCAAACCTTTTATAGGAAGTGACGTGACTGCTTGGTGCATAATGCCCATCTGAGTGCAGTGCGAAGATCATGACACCTGTGTGTATGCTCTCACAGGTCTGTGCATACAGCCACACTTGTACCACGTTTCTTCAGGGAGATATTAATAAATCATTTTAGAATGGAACCGTGTAGGTACTAAATTGAATGCCATTCTACTGTAAATTTAACGTTATTTGTTCGTCTGTGCTTCATATTTTGGGGGAAATTGACTGCATTCATCTATGCGTACTTTAGGGGTTTGTATCAGGATCCGAGGCATTGCTGGTAACATACAAACAAACACCCTTCTATTGTAACCGAGATGTGAGCTGCCTGCCAAGAAGCATAGATATAGCTTTGTGAAATTAGTGGGAATCTTGTCGTTGGCGCTGGGAGTGCTTTGTTTCTTATATGTTAAGTGTGGAACTATGACAGACCACTGTCTAACATTGTCTGACTGTTCCTTGTGTAAGGGCCAATAATGAAACCATTGTGGGAATATTTGAAATGTTTGTCTGTCAGTGCCCTGTCGCTACAGGGAGAACCCCATTTCTGTCATTGTCAACGCAGCATCTTTCATCAGAAAGAAACACATCCCAAACACTCAGTCAAAATAAAACATATTGCCCAAAGTATTGTGAAGCCTGCGCTTTCGGCCCTTGCTCTGCTGTGTACTCAAGCGGCTGTATAAGTTTCAGGACTCGTTTGTTTCTGTTCTCTTCTCAGCACTTTCTGGTTTCACCTGCAGCCCTCTCATGTAAAGGTTACCTTACTATCGAGAATGAAAATCAATGCCCAGCGCAGCAGGAGAATCAAAAAAGCCAACATGCATCTATCACTTAGAGCTTCAGCCGGATTAAATCCGTCTTGTCAACAGATGGTTGTTTAAACAGAGTATCTCAACAGTTTATGGCTCTCTCAAAGCACATCAGCAGTGCTATCAAATGCTGGGGCCTCCAAGGTGCTCTGGTTTGACATACTTCTCAACAACAATTTTAAAGGGAATCTTAAGCTCAACCTTTGCAGTTCTCCCCGACAAACCTTCTGTACAGTACCACACACCCGGATAAAACAGTACTTTCGAAAATAATGTCTCCATACTCCCTGCCGTGTATAAAGATCATCAGTGAAACCCCACTTGACCACGCATCATGTTTTCAAGGATAATCACTGTCGCACTTTAAAACAACACTGATTCTCCGTGACAATCCCCCGTTACTATCAATGTATAGGAAGCATCTAAGAGGACACAGCACCAATAAGCCGCTTCCTTTCCTGAAGTGTTAATTTCATCTCAGCATAGAAAAAGAGAGCACCAGTGCCGCACGTTATTCACTGTGCCTTCGCTCTGGATATTATTTTCTTGATCCATATACTTTTAAAAGAGTCATGCAGTCTAGAAAAAAAACATTTATTTGTGTCCAGTTCTCCATCTCTAACAATCACCAACAATAAGCATTATAACATTTTATTTGTTTGATGAGGTCAGCTATGAGCTTGAGATCTACTGTAACATCATTCACCGGATGCCCCCTTCATTTATTTACTGTTGCCATACTTCTTCCCGGAGATAGATTAGTAAAAGAGTCGTCAGATTTAGCTCCGATCCCATTTCGAGAATTCAATTAGATTTGCAGTGAAGCTACTGCAAAAAGTATACAGTTTCAGCAACCTGTAAGCCTTTGTTGGGAGAGTTCGATTCATTGGATTACTTTCCATGCTTGTTGCTTCCACAAAGGGGTTTGTAAAGTATGGCGCCAACCTGTTTGTGTGTATGTGCTGATTCCAACAAATGCAGGTTGACTGTCAGTCATGAGTGAGTCAGGACTCACTCACGTCAGCCCCTGTTAATACTGTGGCCTCTGCTGAGATTCTCTGACCAACGCAGAGAGGCTCATACACCAAGAAGCTCATTACAAGCTGAACAAGGATCACAACTAAACAGATGCCACACCAGCAACTACATCGGTGCACCGTTTCATGCGAGGGCCAAATCGGGTAGCCACACTGAGCGACAGGCTGCTGCGCAGTGGGTGCCCTGGCCACACAACAAGCCATCTACCCAGCACTATGCTTTCAGATTCCAGCATTGCCTGTCTGAGATTAGCGGCCAAGCCCAGCACCTCGGCGAAATATCCATTTGCTCTAGGCCTTTTCCCCATGGAATGTGCTGGAAGGTAAACACCCATTACAACGCATGGCATTTCATTTTAAATGCTTTTACCACGCATGCTTTTAAAACGAAATTCGTTGTAACTGCATGAATGGTAAAAGCATATGTTTGTTTATCTATACTACTATAATAAAGAGAGAACTGGGAACCTTTGAGGCGGGTAAACTCAGGCACCACAGCGCCAATCAAAACACCCAGTACAGCATTGGAAAGGGCAGGGTAAGCAGATGGACATAGGCTATATAGCAGCAAAAAATATAGGTTAGAAGGGCAAAGTACGTTCTTTGCCAAAGTAGTCCCTTGGAAGTAGCGCCATCTCAGAGGTGGGCGTGTGCGTTATCGACGTTCAATGTAGTAGGCGTCCTGACATCACGGGTCGGCCATTTTGGTAAAGTAAACAGGTCTGGCCGGCCAGGAGCGCGGAACCGTCATCCTGCGGAGTCCGACATGCCCAACAAACGGCCAGGAGCGCGGAATCGACACCCTGCCAAGTCACACATGCCCAACAAATGCCACACGCACAACCTTAGGCGGCGCGGAGTGTCCGTGTCTGGGGTGCGCGATGCTGGTAAGTAAAGTTGGCGGCGCGTGTCCTCGGCCCCGCTCGCTCCCCCGGCTCTCAGCCGCGCTACCTCCTCCGCCCCTTCAGTCCGCTCCTTCCCCGTCTCTGCTGCTCCCGGGGCTGGCCGCTCTGCTGCGCGTCTCTGCACACAAGTTGGCGGCGCGTGTCCTCGGCCCCACTCGCTCCCCTCGGCTCTCATGCGCGGTACCTCCTCCGCCCCTTCAGTCCGCTCCTTCCCTGACTCTGCTGCTCCCAGGGCTGGCCGCTCTGCTGCGCGTCTCTGCACACAGTTCTGCCCCGGACAACGTCGGGGCGGGCTGCTAGTATGTAAGTATAAGGTAAGTATAGGTTTTTGGTTTTGGGGTGTAGGGGTATATGTTTTGGGGATCAGGGGTAATTTTAGGGTTAAGGGTATGTTTGGGTTTTGGGGTAAACAAGGCATTTTTAGGGTTCAGGGTGTGTTAGGGTTTTGGGGTGTACATGGTAAATTGAGGGGTCAGGGTGGGTTTAGGTTTTGTGGTGCTGGGGTATTTTTAGGGTTCAGGCTGGCTTTAGGTTTTGGGGTGCTGGGGTATTTTTAGATGTCAGAATGGGTTAGGGGTTTGGAGTGCAGGGGGATTTTTAGGTTTCAAGGTGGGTTTGGGTTTTGGGGTGTACAGGGTAATTTTAGGGTATACGTGTGTTAGGTTTTGGGGTACTAGGGTATTTTTAGGGTTAAGGGTGTGTTTGGATTTTGGGGCATTTTTAGAAGTCAGGGTGGGTTAGGGTTTTGAGGTGCAGGGGGTATTTTTAGGGTTCACTGTGGGTTTAGATTTTGGGGTGCTGGGGTATTTAGGTTTTGGGGTACTGGGGCATATTTAGGGTTTAGGGTGGGTTTGGGTTTTGGGATGCAGGGGTATTTTTAGGGTTCAAGGTGGGTTTAGGTTTTGGGGTGCTGGGGTATTTTTAGAGTTCAGGGTGGGTTTAGGTTTTGGGGTGCAGGGATATTTTTAAGGGTCAGGGTGGGTTTAAGTTTTGGGGTGCAGGGGTTATGTTTGGGGTTCAGGGTGGGTTTAGGTTTTGGGGTGCTGGGGTATTTAGGTTTTGGGGTACTGGGAAATTTTTAGGGTTTAGGGTGTGTTGGGTTTTGGGGCGCAGGGGGTATTTTTAGGGTTTAGGGTGGGTTTAGGTTTTGGGGTGCTGGGGTATTTTTAGGGTACAGAGTGGGATTAGGTTTTGGAGTGCTGGGGTATTTTTAGGGGTCAGGGTGTGTTTGAGTTTGGGGTGCAGAGGATATATTTGGCGTTCAGGGTGGGTTTGTGGTGCACAGGGTAAGGTTTGGTTTAGGGTTTCACAGGGTAATTTTAGGGTACAGGGTGGGTTTAGGTTTTGGGATGGAGGGGTATTTTAAGTGTTCAGGGTTTCTTTTGGTTTTTGGGTGCAGGGGTATTTTTAGGGGCCAGGGTGGGTTAGGGTTTTGGGGCGCAGGGTTATTTTTAGGGATCAGGGTGGGTTTGGGTTTTGGGGTGCACAAGATAATTTTAGGGTACAGGGCTGTTTTGGGATGCCAAGAGTAATTTAAGATTTTAGTGGGTATGGGTATTGGGGTGGTATGGGTATTTTAACAATTTCGGGGGAGTTTAGTTCTCGGGATACAAATGGACATTTATGGGTTTTAGGGGGTATTTTCAAATAATTAAATATATAATATATATATCTCCAAACCATGCTCCCTTCCATCGAAAGCAACGAGCCCGCGCGGGTACTTCAGGAAAGCGTGCTTTATTTTGAACAGTGTGGCATGACGCATTTCGTCAAATGACTTTCTCAAATGCCCAAAAATAAATGTTCAAAAGTGTCCACTTTAAAAAAAAATTGCCCCGTTTCGATTGGTTACGGCAGACTTGGCAACCAATGGGAGAACGTCCTGAGACCCGGCACTCCGAGTCTCTGCCGCTGCCCGCGCGACCCGCAGGGGAGCATGGGCGGGGCAGCGCCCTAGTCCCACACGACGCGCGAACTTAGCTGTCACGCCCCTCCTGGCGCCCACCGCCGGATTCCTAACAAAGGGGAGGGCTCACCTGTGAGGAGGGGCGCCCCTCTGGTATTTAGGACCCCAGCGCTAGTGCGCGGCCTCTTTCCCGCCATTCCGACTCTCCCTCGGCTCTGCGCTGTTTAGTCTCGCCAACGACTAAACATCCTGTGATTTTCGCTGTTTTCGCGGCTCAAGCGCTGTTCCTGTGGCCATCCTGCGCCTGCCTGCCTCGCGGGTCTTGCGTCGGGTGTTTTCCCTCGACGGATTTGCGGTGAGTACGGTGTTCAGGGTCCGTTTGCGCGGGTTCTGCGATGGTGGGGCTCTGAGCAGGAAGAGGCGAGGAGCGGAGGTTTTTTGGGACGTGTTGTCCCCGATGCCGAGCAGCGGTTTGTGTGGCCTGGGGGGCCGAGGGAGAGCGTGCGGGCAGTGTCGGTTCCGGGGGTTTAGAGAGATGCTTAGACACTCACGTGGGGCAGTCTCTTCCAGGCAGCCCTCGTGTGAAACAGAGGCCTCCAGCTCTGGACGGTCCCCGTGATATAATGTTTGGTGATCATATTCCTATTGAATTGTGTTTTCGGTCCCTGATTTGTACAATATTGTTACTTCTGTCGCTTTTGTTTATTGTTGTTTGTGAATGTTTGCTATAAATGGGCAACGACAAAATTCGGGCTGTGGCATTCATCGTTCCGCATTTTCTGATGTATGCATGTTCCTATTGTTTCACGGAGTTGGTTTTCCGTACACCTCCTGTACCGTAATTATTTTGTTTGCCAGTTTCCACTTTGTGGATTCGAGGCCATGCTTTCTGGTTTTGTCCTGGGGCAGTCTCTTCCAGGCAGCCCTCGTGTGAAACAGAGGCCTCCAGCTCTGGACGGTCCCCGTGATATAATGTTTGGTGATCATATTCCTATTGAATTGTGTTTTCTGTCCCTGATTTGTACAATATTGTTACTTCTGTCGCTCTTGTTTATTGTTGTTTGTGAATGTTTGCTATAAATGGGCAACGACAAAATTCGGGCTGTGGCATTCATCGTTTCGCATTTTCAGATGTATGCATGTTCCTATTGTTTCACGGAGTTGGTTTTCCGTACACCTCCTGTATCGTAATTATTTTGTTTGCCAGTTTCCACTTTGTGGATTCGAGGCCATGCTTTCTGGTTTTGTCCTGCTGTAATGGGTTTCTCGGTTTTGGATGCAAACTTTTCCCATAATCCATTGGTGATCGCCTTCTTACAATGGAAGCCCCGATGCACAGGGCCAGAGGACAATAGCCCGCGCCACGTGTGCTCTGGCGTTTTTCAGACCCCTCGCGTACTCCCACTTAGCTCGGGCATATGGCGACAGAGCCCGTTCAATTTCTGAATCAGCTCTTGGCATGTTTGTGGAAATAAGCAGTGACTTGCCGCATGTTTACCGTGTGTCGCATGTTTACCGTGTGTTCAAAGAATTGCTATAAATAAGCAACGACAAAATTCAGGCTATAGCATTCATGGTTTTGCATTTTCAGATGTATGCAAGTTCCTATTATTTCACGGAGTTAGTTTTTCGTACACCTCCTGTACTGTAATTATTTTATTTACCATTTTCCACTTTGTAGATTCGAGGCCATGCTTTCTGGTTTTTTCCTGCTGTAATGGGTTTCTCGATTTTAGATACGAACTTTTCCCATAATACATTAAGCACCTTCTTACAATGGAAGCCCCGATGCACAGCGCCAGAGGACAATTGCCCGCGCCACGTGTGCTCCGGCGTTTTTCAGACCCCTCGCGTACTCCCACTTAGCTCAGGTTTATGGCGACAGAGCCCTTTCATTTTCTGAATCAGCTCTTGGCATATTTTTAGAAATAAGCAGTGACTAACCGCATGTTTACCGTGCGTCCAAAGAATGCTGTGGTGACAACTGCTGGCGGGCGGTGTATGCGCGTGGGTGTGCTTCTGAGATACCGCGTGGTCGTATAACCTTCCGTTTGGAAGAAATAACAAGGCCCCATAGCGGTGCATTAATTTATTCCATTATGCAAATGAGGTGTCAATGTTCCCACCATTCTGTCTGTCCTGGAAGCGCATTGTACAGACTTAACATGCTTCCAAAATATTCTTGGCTATTGTTTAAGCTGTAAATGTAAAGAGTCAGGTTTCTAGATAGCGCCTAGAATAGCATTCAGCAGTTTTTAAGCCCTTCCTACAGTGTAAGGAAAGGGAACCCAGTCTAGGCAGTATCGCTCTTGGCTGCCTTTGTCAAGCTTCTGTTCGGGAAGGGCTAGCGGTTCTATAGTAGTAATACTTGTCGTAAAGCGCTGCTTTGCCTTGTCAGGAAAAGTAAGCGCTATGTACATGCTAAATTTGTTATTTCAAGCGGCAGTTGTAATGCATCTTCATAAACATGGGCGGTTTTAATACCGCGTAGGTTTTCTGGTGGTCGAATTCTGGAACCGTAATCGAGTACACATGGCGATCTCCCCCGTACAGCGGTAAGCAATTGAACATTGGGGCGACTGTTGTTACTGTAATTTGCGGGTAGGAAGTAACGTTCAACATTTGTGCATTCCTAAAAGTGTTGGTTAGACCCACACAAACGGTATTCCGTGAATGCAGAGATCGATTATGTCTGATTGTAACCAGGCCCGGACTGGCCATTGCGGGCACCGGGCAATCCCCCGGTCGGCCTCAAGGGTGGGGGCCGGTTTTGGGCCCTGGGGGCCGTTTTTGTTACATAGCTGCAAAAACGGCCCTGTAACAAAATCGGCCAAAAGCGGCCCTGGCAAAGCGTTCGCCCCCCCCAGGGGGGGCCGTCCGAGCACTTTGCCAGGGCCGGTTTTGGTTCCCAGTCCGGCCCTGATTGTAACGGATCAAAAAGCGTCTTATACATTGATGTTGCAGCCATCAGAGGTCGCCATTTTGAAACAAACTGTCTTGTGTTTTGGGGACGGGGGCATTGTGGCTTATCGGAGGTGAGTATTTACCGTGTGCAGCATGAAATAGATAGGATACATAGCAATCCGGAAAGCAAGCGATTGGTATGCGCTAGAACCCTAGAGAATGGCTTATTTCATTCTACAGATTAGAAATTTAAATTCCTCTAAGCATTGTTTTTAGCTACGGCTGAGTCATGTTCTTCACGAAATGAGAGCATGAGGTGCCACTTCAATGGCCTTCTTTATTGCGATTATGACCTCGAGTATCAGTGCATTCTAAAATTGTGGGCCATGCACAACTGTAGCGCGGGGGTTGCAATTACAAGTGGTGTGATAAAGTTCACATCCTCTGGATTTCCCCCCTTAAATTTCTGTAATTATGACGTATGGTTTGGTTCCTCAATCAATCAATCAATCAATCAATCAGAGCATTTGTATAGCGCACTACTCACCCGGAGGGTCTCAAGGCGCTGGGGGGGGGGGGGGGGGGGTCCGCTACTGCTCGAACAGCCAGGTCTTGAGCTGCTTCCTGAAGGCGAGGTGGTCCTGGGTCAGGCGGAGGTGGGTCGGAAGGGAGTTCCAAGTCTTGGCGGCCAGGTAGGAGAAGGACCTTCCTCCTGTGGTGGCTCTTCGGATGCGGGGGACGGCGGCGAGGGCGTGGCTGGTCGATCGAAGCTGGCGCGTGGGAGCGTAGAAGTTGAGGCGGCTGTTGAGGTATCCTGGTCCTTGGTTGTGTAGGGCTTTGTGTGCGTGGGTGAGGAGCCGGAAGGTGATTCTCTTGTTGACCGGGAGCCAGTGCAGGTCTCTCAGGTGTCCGGAGATGTGGCTGCGGCGGGGGATGTCCAGGATGAGTCGTGCTGAGGTGTTCTGGATCCGCTGGAGTCTCTTCTGGAGTTTGGCGGTGGTTCCGGCGTAGAGGGAGTTGCCGTAGTCCAGACGGCTGGTGACGAGGGCCTGGGTGACCGTCTTCCTGGTCTCGGTGGGGATCCATCGGAAGATTTTGCGTAGCATTCTCAGGATGTGGAAGCACGACGAGGAGACGGCGTTGACTTGTCTGGTCATGGAGAGGGAGGAGTCCAGGATGAAGCCCAGGTTGCGTGCGTGGTCAGTTGGTTTGGGTGCGCTGCCCAGGGCGGGGGGCCACCAGGAGTCGTCCCAGGCGGAGGGTGAGGATCCCAGGATGAGGACTTCCGTCTTGTCTGAGTTCAGTTTCAGGCGGCTGTTCGACATCCATTTGGCTACTTCTGTCATCCCTTCGTGCAGGTTGGCTCTGGCGGTGGCGGGGTCGTTAGTGAGGGAGAGGATCAGCTGGGTGTCGTCGGCGTAGGAGATGATGTTCAGGTTGTGCTGGCATGCGATGGCTGCGAGGGGGCTCATGTAGACGTTGAAGAGAGTTGGGCTGAGCGAGGAGCCTTGAGGAACGCCGCAGATGACTTCGGTGGCCTCGGATCTGAACGGGGGGAGGCGGACTCTCTGTGTCCTTCCGGTGAGGAAGGAGGTGATCCACTCCAGTGCCTTCTCCTGGATTCCGACGTTGCTGAGGCGCTGTACTAGGGTGCGGTGGCAGACAGTGTCGAAGGCCGCGGAGAGGTCCAGGAGGATGAGGGCCGCTGTTTCTCCGTTGTCGAGCAGGGCTCGGATGTCATCTGTGGCTGCGATCAGGGCGGTCTCGGTGCTGTGGTTGGCCCGGAAGCCAGACTGCGAGAGGTCGAGGGAGCCGTTCGTCTCGAGGAAGGCGGCCAGTTGCTTGTCTCCTCCTGTAATCTAGTTTTGGTCTCACTCGAGTGAAATCCATTTATGCCCCTTATCCTTTGCGGTAGTGTTTGTTGACGAGGCAGAAACCTTGTTGGTAGACATAACATCTGAATGAAAGAGCCCGGAAGTCACAAACCCTAATGCCTCTCACTCCAGCAGCTTTTGAAAACTTACCTCGTCCTTGGTTCCCTAAGCAGTTCCGCTATTCTGGAATTCCGTGGTGGATAATGTTCGCTTTCCCATCCCCCATCTACTTTAGGGGATGTCCGCAGTTCCACGAGCTGCTATGTTGAGCTCCTCCTATTACCAGATGACCCATCGGTTGCAATGCTTTAAGTTGTTTTCTGTTTTAAAAATACTAGCCATTTGTTTATGTGGTTGCTCGTTTTAACAACTGCAAGGTAGATTAAACCCGATCTACTGCATGGACAGGAGCAGGATTCGAGGAGTAAATCTGACATAAGGTGAATCCGCGCAATTAACAATAAATATCTAGGCCCTGATGTTTTCGTGACGGCTGGGGGGTAAAACTGCCCAGAGGTAATTTGTAACTGCACCGTGCGGTTTTACAACAAGGTGGTTTACCTACTTTATAAGGCCAACCCGTTGGGTTTTCTGCAAATAAACATGTCACCCTTTCTTACCTGGCCAAATGTCCTCAAGGTATAATGGCAAGTGTACGATAATACTAGAAAAGTCACAAGATTGGGATTACACACCATATTCAGAATGAGGACCGGCGTGAAAAACCCCCCACTTTATCTATACAGAGCACGGTTGCCCATAGGCGCCCGAGTGCTAAAACCAAAGAAACATGGGGGGGCGTTAACCGGAGGATTACTGCCGCAACACCCCACTCCTTTGCGATTTCCAAACAGGAACAGTTGGCTTTAGAATGCATATGTGGAATATTGTTTTATTCTGGTATCCTTTTTGTGTTAAAACAAATACTACTAATTCAGGCTAACAGTCGTTAGTTACGGCGTGCTGTACAAGTGTTTTCATCAAGCCTCAAGATAACGAGTGCAAGCAGTATAGCAAATGAAGGACATCTTGAAAGAGCAGTATAGCAAATGAAGGACATCTTGAAAGATATTAACAGCATTTCTAAAGAAATCACATATAGTTCACACAGTGCACAAACATGCCACTAGACCACCTTCACCGGAAATGAGAGGAAGACATCATAATATGTCTAAAAACCGAAGCACAAACCCACAAAGTTTGATGAGTATCTTGCGGGCCATACGGGCGTAATCAGTGTCAGCGTGCCCTTCACCTTCATGAGACATGCTTAGCATGAATGTGTCGTTCTGAGTGTTAAAGGTCGCTGCAGTGGAAGTCTGAGAGTCATGTCGCAGCAACTGGGGAGAAGCTACAAAGGATTATCTAATTTATTCAGCACGGTAACTTATCATGTAATGACTCTTTAGGGTATGTTGAAAAGGCGTACACACAGCATTTTCCCAGTACAAGCCATAACAAGAATTGCACATCAACCGCAATATTTCCTTATGAAATGATAAAGATAATCGATTTAATTGAAAGTACGTTTGAAAGGGTGTGGAAAATATGTACTTCCGTATATTCGTTCATACGGCTTCAAGCCTGAACACGCTGTTAAGCACACAAACCTTATCCCTAGTGGGGAATCCCTCTGTGAAATACTACTAAAGGATGGGATTGACAACCGGGAGGAATGAGTAGATTTATGTAAGAAGAGTCACATTTTGTGAATACCTTGCATTATCGTGCATCGGGCCAAACATAAACCCGAACACTAGGTAACAAGTGCAATATATGGCATGTCAGCCCTAAATCACTGTACAGCGAAAGCCAATACAGAACATTACACATAAAATGGGATGGCTTTAGCACACATTCTCTAACGAATACAGGTATAACCTACTAGCTTCAGGTTAACAGTTCAAAGCTTCATGTTCGCTGAGAAGAGAGTTGGGAGTGCATGATGCTTGCTGCAGGGGCACAAGCGAAGGCTGGGAGTAGGAACTTTACACCAATATTCTGGGAATGAGTCCAAACTCACCACACATCAGAATGTGGACTCTTTAGCGGCTTGCCCCGTGGCAGACGAAGCAACTACTAGGTGACTGCGTTCGTTCCGGACACTTGCTTCCTGGGAGCGATGCAGTTAGGGGTCACATGCAGCAGGAGCATGCATGGAGTAGCTATTTGCTGCGGTACGGATTACGGAGACATGGTCAGGAATAACAATTTGACTGTTAAAACATATCTGTTAGACTGTGCTTCAACTATTCCGAATATTGACCTGGCAGGGATTTGCTAGGACATTCACTGTAATAATTATTACAGCTACGGTGGTAAATTTCATAATCACACCACTTTACTTTCTTGGAAAAATATCACTGGGTGTCCATTGCATCACTTACAATAATGCGAATAGTCACTTGCCGGTCCAGTGTATACTGTTTCCGAATGAAAACAGCGAACGTAGTGCATATTAAGCATAAGAAGGTGAACAAATAGGATACTTTGGAAAACTTCCTATGTTTGTCAGAGTGAGGAGAAGTAAGTAATTAGTCCTCAGGCAAACTAAGTAATAGCTTCTGGTAAAGAGCTAAAAGCGATTTTCTGGGATTAAATTCGCAAACGTAGTCAAGGGGTGAAGCTAGGATTGGCCCAGGTTGTGGTTGGCCTGGGCACCCTGCCTCGGAGGCCAAACTTTACAGCTGACTGTTGCGTGTGGGTGATGGGCCATCCCTATGTTCTCAGGTTGGTACAAGGGGCTACGTCCGAGAAGTCCCATATCCTTCTTATGCCACAGTGCGCCATTAGAAGGATTCCAGCGTGTAAAAGAAATAACTTTTGAGACCTGCCCTTGTTGCATAACCAAGGGCATGCAGTGTTGGGAAGGGGTCATCACCAATACAATGATCTTTGGATCCATCAGGCAATAAACAATTTGAGGGTCAACTGTAGCGGTAGACCATTCCCACAAGGGGGTCAACAGTCCCATGTAAATTCATGGGGAGAGGGACTTGGGTTTCTTTAGGCAAGTACCAATACAAAAAAAAAAAAAGAATTTGAGGGGTACTATGACAAAGACGTTGAACACTTGTCTAGATTGGGAGTTGACATATTCCTCCTGGAGGTACAAGAGGCACGGAAAAGCGACCGGAAGTGGCTAAGTGGGTGGGGGGTTCTGTCATCGACGGGGGCCTCCTCCAGAGCTGTGGCGGAGTACAGGGCGATCTGGAAGCAGACGGACAGTAAGGGTACCTCTGCGGCAGAAGGGTACAGTAAGGGTACCTCTGCCTGGCACAGTAAGGGTGCCTGAGCCAAGGACCTGGAGCCGAAGGAGGTTCCGGGAAACCGCGACTTCGCCCCGTTAGTCCTTCGGGCGGTCGGGGGGCCTGAACCGACCGGGGGTGTGCCACACCGCTCCGCCCTGAAAGGGGGGGAGGGGCTGGAGTATAACAAAAGTGTAATAAAGGCACCGTCAGAGCATCGTCTCGCCGTGCAAGATGGCTCCTCAGGCAAGCGGGACAGCGAGGGGCTGCCTGCTTTGGATCGCCTGTAAGATGACCCACCATAACGAACGTCATACCATACCTGTGTTGTATGAAATAAACCTGCAGCAGTTCTTTCCCATAAACATGTCTCCTGAGTTTCTGTTGGGAAATATAAGTGTGTATTGCAAGCGGGGGGAGCGCATGGCGGTGTGGGCACTATGTGAAGCAGTGGCCAGCGTCAGTACTCCCCAAGTGGGCGGTGACTGCTTCCACTCATCCCATGCCTGAACGATTCGCAGGAAAAAGCAGCTGTCCTGGACCCTCATCCCGTCGTAGTACTCACACCTAAAACCCGGAAACACCACCTACGTAAGTTATGCTTCCTCGTGCAGTCACGGCCCAATTGCTTGGTAGGTTGTTGCTGCAAGCAACGGCGGTTCAGCAGTTTCCCTGTCCACGAGGTACACCTCAAGACTGACACAAACACAGTCAAACTGCTTCTGGGATGGGTTCTCCAATGTGCTGTGGCTGCACACACTATATCCAAACCATGCTCCCTTCCATCGAAAGGCACAAGACCACGCGGGTACTTCAGGAAAGCGTGCTTTATTTTGAACAGTGTGGCATGGGTTCAGGGTGGGTTTGGGTTTTGGGGTGCACATGGTAAATTGAAGGGGCCATGGTGGGTTTAGGTTGTGGGGTGCTGGGGTATTTTTAGGGTTCAGGGTGGCTTTAGGTTTTGGGGTGCTGGGGTATTTTTAGGGGTCAGAGTGGGTTAGGGTTTTGGGGTGCAGGGGGATGTTTAGGGTTCAAGGTGGATTTGGGTTTTGGGGTGCACAGGGTAATTTTAGGGTATAGAGTGTGTTAGGTTTTGGGGTACTAGGGTATTTTTAGGGTTAAGGGTGGGTTTGGGTTTTGGGGTATTTTTAGGAGTCAGGGTGGGTTAGGGTTTTGAGGTGCAGGGGGTATTTTTAGGGTTGAGGGTGGGATTAGGTTTGGGGGTGCTGGGGTATTTAGGTGTTGGGGTACTGGGGCATATTAATGGTTTAGGGTTGGTTTGGGGTATTTTGAGAGTTCAGGGTGGGTTTAGGTTGTGGGGTGAAGGTGAATTTTTAAGGGTCAGTTTGAGTTTTGGGGTGCAGGTGTTATTTTTAGGGTTCAGGGTGGGTTTAGGCTTTGGGGTGCTGGAATATTTAGGTTTTGGGGTACTGGGGCATTTTTAGGGTTTAGAGTGGGTTTGGGTTTTGGGATGCAGGGCTTTTTTTTTTAGGGTTCAGGGTGGGTTTAGTTTTTGGGGTACCGGGGCATTTTTAGGGTTTAGGGTGTGTTTGGGTTTTGGGGTACAGGGGGTATTTTTATTGTTTAGGTTTTGGGGTGCTGAGGTATTTTTTAGGGTTCAGGGTGGGTTTAGGTTTTTGGAGTGCTGGGGTATTTTTAGGGGTCAGGGTGTGTTTGAGTTTGGGGTGCAGAGGATATTTTAAGGGTTCAGGCTGGGTTTGTAGTGCACAGGGTAAGTTTGGGTTTTGGGGTGCACATGGTAATTTTAGGGTACAGGGTAGGTTTAGGTTTTGGGATGTAGGGGTATTTTAAGGGTTCAGGATTTGTTAGGGTTTTGGGGTACAGGGGTATTATTAGGGATCAGGGTGGGTTTGGGTTTTAGGGTGCACATGGTAATTTTAGGGTACAGGGCTCTTTTGGGGTGCCAAGGGTAATTTAAGATTTTAGTGGGTATGGGTATTGGGGTGGTATGGGTATTTTAACAATTTTGGGGGAGTTTAGTCCTTGGGATATAAATGGACATTTATGGGTTTTAGGGGGTATTTTGAAATATTAATATATATATATAGGACACTGACGAAGGACTTACAGTCCGAAACGCGTTTGTCTGTTTGTTGGAGAAAGCCGGTAATAAAATCAACTGAGAACTATACCCCCGTGAGTGCGTGATCGTTTCCTTGGATTCAGGGACGGTTGGAGCTGGAATATATATATATATATATATATATAAATATATATTAATTAACCCTGGGTGGAACACGACGGTACGCTCGCGGAGTGTGCGTAGTTTGTGCAACTACACGCTACGTGAATTGCACGTAGCACAGTGCAAAAACGCGTAGTGGGCATTTTTTGCTAGCTCACTGTCCTCAACGTCAAGTTGCCGATCGCGGGTGTGGAAAATAAACCTCCCGTCGAGAGTCTCATTGCAGGGAGGTCTGGTTTCTCATTGCGAGTGGTCGCGTATGCTCACGACTGCTCGCGCTGAGAAACTACCAGTCCCCGTTGAGAAAGCTGCAGCTCGAGTACAAATCTACTCGAGCGGCAGAAAATGACCGCTTGCACTGTGCAAGAGGCCGTTTGCAATGATTGCCCAGTGCGGACTAGCATCCGGCACTGTGCAATCAGTGCGAACAGCATTTTCCCTACCGCACTACGCAGTTCACGTAGCTACGTGTAGCATGCGTACTGCGAAGTGCACTTCGCGTAGGCACGCGTAGCGCTACTACGCGAACTACGCCCAGGGTTAATATATATATGTAATATTTGTATAAATAAATAATATATACATACATTTTATATAAATAAACAGTATATATATATATATATATATATATATATATATATATATATATATATATATATATATATATATAGCTTAACCGCTTTTACAGAGTTTACGCCTTCACCACGCATGCCTTTGCGTTGTAATGGCATGCGTGGTAATGGCATATGCGGAGTGAAAGTTTGCGGAGTGATTGTATCGCATTGTAACATCATTTGCGGTGTAAAAAATGCAGGGTGATGGTATGCGGGTTGATGACTTCGGGAAAACTACATATATTCATATTAATTGGTCTTGGACTCATTGGTGTTTCCTGAAGGGTTGCTTCCCCCCTTATGCTGCAGGAGCCTGTTTCGGAAAACAGAGTGACTTTCCCGAGTGTTTACCTATTTCTTATTCCATGCCATTGCACACATTCTGCAACACATGCAATGGCATGGCTTTGGGAGGTGAGGGGGGATCCCTCCAAAACAAGGATTCTCCAGTATTAGGGGTGTCTTTCATAGATTCACATGCTTGAATATTCCCCGTCGTCGAAGTGGGAGTCCCACGGTACATAAAATAGCAGTAATATATATATATATTGCTTCTAATCTCCTTGCCCTCTGGTTCCCCACCGGCAGAAGTCACGGCACAGCAGCAGGTAAGCTTTTTACAGTTCTTTTATTTGTTTTTACACACCATGTGCAAAATTTCGTGCAAAATCGGACGGCCTAAGCGTTTCGGCTTCACTAGCCTTCCACTGGACCATAGAGTCCTGATGTCTAGACCTTCTTTTTATTAAAGTAAGTGAGCGTGCCCTTCTACCATTTCTACTGCTCCTCTAGACAGTCAACCTTATTTACACACTACGGCCAAAAGGTAAACGCCATTTTCTTGAGTGGTAAAAAACGAAATTCTTACTTGTTTCAAAACATGATCAAAATATTTACAGTGAAGTACATTTAAAAATTATTTTCTCCATAATTGAAAAAATTAATGTGATTTAATTCAATGCAGTATATTTTCTACTTTTTGTTCTGGTAATTTTTAGTTCTGGTAATTTCTTAACTGTTCTTTAACTTCTCCTTGTAAAGTACACAAATTTCATAAATTTCATTTTTTCAAATTAAAGTAATTTCATATTGTGAATTTTACCACTACATTTGGTATTCATGCTCTCATAACTTCCTAGATTTTATACACTATGTACACTATTTACAATTAACTTTTTCGGTTCCATAGTTTCCTGATAATGTAATCACATCTGATATGACTGTAAAGTACATTCAATTCAAGTTCTATATCATAGATGTAATCTTTACATTTTTTTCATATGGTAACATTTGTGTACAATCAATTATTCTTATAATCTTTTTTCTATTGTATGAGTGCATTATTTACCAAGCTAACAGCTGCAATAATCCATTACCACTCAAGTTCTTGGGATTAATTAGATCACTTATTCTCATCCTATTTACATCTGTATACATGCAGTCAGTTGGTTCTGGGGTCTCATATTTCATCTTGTTTTCTTCTTCTGATGGTTTAATCTATTTACAGATGTACATATAGTTCTGCATCTTGGTTATGTCCATAAGGGTACTCCGTTCCCATTCCCAGGATCATTCTCGATTCTAGCTTACACAATTGCATTGTGCGATCCCCCCCTCTTTGTGAAAATGTGCTGATTTTTATTCCTGAGTATTTCAATTGGCTACAGTCACTTTCATGATATTTCTCAAAGTGTTTGGCCATTGGATAATTGGGGTCTTTGTTCTTTATCGCACGTAGGTGTTGTAGTATCCTGAGTTTTAATTTGTTAATGGTACTCCCTATGTAAGATTTCCCACATGGGCATACAAGTCTGTAAATCACGTACTTCGATTCACAAGTGATGTGTTCTGTGATTTTCTCAGACCTGCCATTTTGCAGTTTGTACTCTGTGATATTAAGGCCATATTCACAGGCCTTGCACTTTGTGCATTTCCAGAATCCAGGGGTATTCAGCCATGAAGTCTTCAGCAATGGTTTAATCTCCAGATGACTGTTGGTCAGGATATCCCGTAATGAAGATGTTCTTCTATATGTGACACTTGGAAACTCCGTTAGATTCACTTTCAAGGTTTCATCTAATAATAGGATTTTCCAATGTTTTCTCAGTGCCTTCTTCAATTCAACACTCTGATTATTACAATCCATGATTAGACGAATTTCATCCATTTTCTCTCCTGTTTCATGTACTACAGTCTTAGTATGTTTAGCTGGTACTAGGAGGTCTTTCCTTTTCTTAAGATTCATTCTTGAAACCGCCGTTTCAATCACTTCTAATGAATATCCCCTCTCAAGAAAACGGTCACTCATTTTTTCAATTTCTTGTTTGAGGTCCTCTTCTTGTGGGCAGTTCCTCTTGGCTCTTAACATCTGACCATAAGGTATGCTCCACTTAAATTTTGCCGGATGCCCACTGTTGGCGTGGAGGATGCTGTTACAAGCAGTTGGTTTCCTGTGTATCTTGGTGCATAGTTGATTATTTGATGTAAAGATTTCCACATCGAAGAATACCAGATTTGTTTCACTTATGGCAGATGTAAAGTGGAGATTGTACTCGTTGGTTTCCAATGAGTCTTTGAAGTTTTGGAGTTCCGCTTTGTTTCCGTACCATACGACGAACAAGTCGTCAATGAAACTACACCATGCTATAATTTTTGTGTGTTTCTTCTTTTCCTGTTCTATGACCTCATTCTCCCAGACAGCCATTAGGAGGTTTGCATATGTTGGGGCAAAAGATGTCCCCTTTGCGGTGCCCTGTTTCTGTAAATAAAGTTTTCCCAGGAAAAGAAAAATGTTGTGAGTTAAACAATAGGTCAGCATGTCTATCAGCATTGCAGAATGCTCCAGGTGACTGATTGATCGCGTCTCCAAGATCTTTCTAATGGCTTTCATTCCGTCATCATGGCGTATTGAAGTATATAAAGACGTCACGTCTATCGTTGTCATCAGATATCCCGGTTTCCATTCAATTTCTGACAGTTTTTTCAGAAAGTCCATTGTATCCCTCAGGTATGAGGGTTGTGATGTAACATAATTCATTAAAAATATGTCAATGAATCTTGACGTTGTCTCAAGTAATGAGCCTATAGAGCTCACTATAGGTCTACCAGGCGGATTTTTCATTGCCTTATGAACTTTCGGTAGAAAGTATATTGTGGCTAAGATTGGATTATCCGTCTTCAGGTACAGATACTCATCGAAATCAATTAAGCCTCGATCTTTCCAGCCTGATAATAGCGTGTGATATTCCTTTGTCCAATCTTCCATTGGGTTTTTCTCGAGTAATATATAGTGATTTTGATTGTCCAGTTGTCGTTTCGCTTCATTAATGTAATCCGTCATGTCTTGCACCACAATATTGCCTCCTTTGTCTGAGGACTTTATAATTATTGTTGGATCCTTCTTGAGCTCTGATATTGCTTTATATGCATTTGGCGAGAGATTACATGATTTCCTGATCCATGTTCCTGTTTTGTTGGTGAAGGATTTATTGGATATTCTTGCGATCTCCTCCACCATCAACTCTTGGAATAGGTCAACTTTATTACCAGGTGGTAGCTGTGGACAAAATCGTGATTGTTTTCGTAGACCACTGGTTCCTCCTTTGTTAGTTGTAAATCCACTTTTTTTTGCAAAAGTCAATATCCAATTGGAGAGAACTTTCATTTTCTTCTTCTTCTTCTATTGTGATCATTTTCTCATCCATTTGTATCAGGGCCCTCATTGTCGGTAAGTCCCTTTGAATGATGGGAGATGAATCCATTTCTTCCATCTGTTTATCAGGTCTCTGAGATTTTTTCTCCGAAAAATATTTCTTTAATTTGACTTTTCTGCAAAACTTATATAAATCAATTCGTGCACTTGCAATATCCATATTCATATTCAGGCAGTATGATAGTCCTCTGTTAAGGAGTTTTAAATGTGTTTCAGACAGTTTCTTACTTGATAAGTTTATAACTACATTGGCTGCTGTCTGTTTCTTCTTTTTCAAGTTTACTTTTGCTTTCCTCTGCCTCTCTTTGGCTTTGTTCCTCCTGTTGCCCCTTCGGGTTGTGGTTTTGATTGGGGTTTTGATGTTTCTCTTCCCCAAGTATTGCCCCTGCCTCTCCCTCTTTGTCGCGTTATCATCTGTGCAAGATGTATCTCCCCACGAAAATCCAGAGGGGTGGTTACTGCTTCTTCATCAGTTGAGCTGATCTCTGAACTTTCAACTGTATCTATATGTGCCGGTCCTGCGCATTTATCCATCACCACTCGATTCCTTAGAGTATCATATTTTCTGGCGAATGTGTAAATGCGCCCATTAATGTAATCCAATCTGTCCCTTGTAAATTTGCTGGCTTTACGTTTTTCTACCTCTGCCTCATGTTTACAAACTTTTTTCTCCATATTTTCAATCAGTTCTTTGGACTCTTCTGATGTTGGAACATTTGCTAATTCAGATTCCAGGGCTTCAATCACAGATGTGATTTTTTCCAGTTTCCTTTCAGCATGTATTATCAGTGTCCTCATTAGCTTGTAGGAACATTCATTAGTGTCTGTTTGCCAAAGTTTAATCAAATCCGGGTCTAGATCATTTAGGGTGGGCATAATTAAAATCCTGGGACCTCTAGGAATTCTTTTGAATTCTATATATTTCTCCAATGTTGTTTTTTCCCCCACCATTTATTGATTTCCAATATTTTATTCTGTTGTAATTCCCTTATGATATTTACAATGGTTCTGTTGTCTTTTTCTTTTCCCACTGTTGTTCCTCTTGTGTCTAAGTTTGCTATGGGACTACTTTCATCATTAAGAAGTTCACTTGCCCTTTGTTGGCGATTTTTTTGACTTCTCTGCCATCTGTGTAAACAAGGTTGTGTTCTTTATTCTTTTAATTGCACGTTTTCCTGCAGTTTGGTGTGTAACTATTCCTTATTTTTTACTGCGGATTATTCCATAGTCTGCTCCTCAGACTTAAGTTTTCATCCGTCAGCCTGCTACTCCTTCTGAACGCTCTCACGCTCCTCAGAATTACAACACAATGCTGTACTGTCCCTTTAACCTTTTTTGCTCCACATAGAAGGTTACTCCGGGTTCAGTGTGTTTCCGTGCTCAGTTGCGCTTCGATCTGAAAAGTGGTTGTCTTTAAAGCGCGGCGTCCTGTCTTTGTCAGACTCTACATACGATTTATCTCCAATGTCTACACAGCATCTGTTGACGCCTTCGCGCTCGGCTACTCTCCCCCGCAGTTTGCACACAGGCGGCAGTCGCGGCACCCCGCTGCCCGTACGCCACCTCCGCCGCGTTAACGAACAGTACAGATACCGCCTTCCCCCCAGCCCATGCACTCACCGCTTGGTTTTCGCCACTTCAGCCACCACGCCTGTCACTTTTCACAGCGCTGAATCTCAGATCGAACAGCAGAGGCGTCGGTGATTTTTTCACTTTTTCACAACAAACGACTGGAAATGTCCATTTCACCGCCTCGCCTCAGTTTGTAAGTGCCTGTGATGCACGCCCAGTTCCTCGTGCAAAATACTGCTTCGAATCTCCTTGCCCTCTGGTTCCCCACCGGCAGAAGTCACGGCACAGCAGCAGGTAAGCTTTTTCACAGTTCTTTTATTTGTTTTTACACACAATGTGCAAAATTTCGTGCAAAATCGGACGGCCTAAGCGTTTCGGCTTCACTAGCCTTCCACTGGACCATAGAGTCCTGATGTCTAGACCTTCTTTTTATTAAAGTAAGTGAGCGTGCCCTTCTACCATTTCTGCTGCTCCTCTAGACAGTCAACCTTATTTACACACTACGGCCAAAAGGTAAACACCATTTTCTTGAGTGGTAAAAAACGAAATTCTTACTTGTTTCAAAACATGATCAAAATATTTACAGTGAAGTACATTTAAAAAATATTTTCTCCATAATTGAAACAAATTAATGTGATGTAATTCAATGCAGTATATTTTCTACTTTTTGTTCTGGTAATTTTTTGTTCTGGTAATTTCTTAACTGTTCTTTAACTTCTCCTTGTAAAGTACACAAATTTCATAAATTTCATTTTTTCAAATTAAAGTAATTTCATATTGTGAATTTTACCACTACATTTGGTATTCATGCTCTCATAACTTCCTAGATTTTATACACTATGTACACTATTTACAATTAACTGTAACACTTTTTCGGTTCCATAGTTTCCTGATAATGTAATCACATCTGATATGACTGTAAAGTACATTCAATTCAAGTTCTATATCATAGATGTAATCTTTAAATTTTTTTCATATGGTAACATTTGTGTACAATCAATTATTCTTATAATCTTTTTTCTATTGTATGAGTGCATTGTTTACCAAGCTAACAGCTGCAATAATCCATTACCACTCAAGTTCTTGGGATTAATTAGATCACTTATTCTCATCCTATTTACATCTGTATACATGCAGTCAGTTGGTTCTGGGGTCTCATATTTCATCTTGTTTTCTTCTTCTGATGGTTTAATCTATTTACACATGTACATATAGTTCTGCATCTTGGTTATGTCCATAAGGGTACTCCGTTCCCATTCCCAGGATCATTCTCGATTCTAGCTTACGCAATTGCATTGTGCGATCCCCCCCTCTTTGTGAAAATTTGCTGATTTTTATTCCTGAGTATTTCAATTGGCTACAGTCACTTTCATGATATTTCTCAAAGTGTTTGGCCATTGGATAATTGGGGTCTTTGTTCTTTATCGCACGTAGGTGTTGTAGTATCCTGAGTTTTAATTTGTTAATGGTACTCCCTATGTAAGATTTCCCACATGGGCATACAAGTCTGTAAATCACGTACTTCGATTCACAAGTGATGTGTTCTGTGATTTTCTCGGACCTGCCATTTTGCAGTTTGTACTCTGTGATATTAAGGCCATATTCACAGGCCTTGCACTTTGTGCATTTCCAGAATCCAGGGGTATTCAGCCATGAAGTCTTCAGCAATGGTTTAATCTCCAGATGACTATTGGTCAGGATATCCCGTAATGAAGATGTTCTTCTATATGTGACACTTGGAAACGCCGTTAGATTCACTTTCAAGGTTTCATCTAATAATAGGATTTTCCAATGTTTTCTCAGTGCCTTCTTCAATTCAACACTCTGATTATTAAAATCCATGATTAGACGAATTTCATCCATTTTCTCTCCTGTTTCATGTACTACAGTCTTAGTATGTTTAGCTGGTACTAGGAGGTCTTTCCTTTTCTTAAGATTCATTCTTGAAACCGCCGTTTCAATCACTTCTAATGGATATCCCCTCTCAAGAAAACGGTCACTCATTTTTTCAATTTCTTGTTTGAGGTCCTCTTCTTGTGAGCAGTTCCTCTTGGCTCTTAACATCTGACCATAAGGTATGCTCCACTTCAATTTTGCCGGATGCCCACTGTTGGCGTGGAGGATGCTTTTGCAAGCAGGTGGTTTCCTGTGTATCTTGGTGCATAGTTGATTATTTGATGTAAAGATTTCCACATCCAAGAATACCAGATTTGTTTCACTTATGGAAGATGTAAAGTGGAGATTGTACTCGTTGGTTTCCAATGAGTCTATGAAGTTTTGGAGTTCCGCTTTGTTTCCGTCCCATACGACGAACAAGTCGTCAATGAAACTACACCATGCTATAATTTTTGTGTGTTTCTTCTTTTCCTGTTCTATGACCTCATTCTCCCAGACAGCCATTAGGAGGTTTGCATATGTTGGGGAAAAAGATGTCCCCATGGCGTTGCCCTGTTTCGGTAAATAAAGTTTTCCCAGGAAAAGAAAAATGTTGTGAGTTAAACAATAGGTCAGCATGTCTATCAGCATTGCAGAATGCTCCAGGTGACTGATTGATCGCGTCTCCAAGATCTTTCTAATGGCTTTTATTCCGTCATCATGGCGTATTGAAGTATATAAAGACGTCACGTCTATCGTTGTCATCAGATATCCCGGTTTCCATTCAATTTCGGACAGTTTTTTCAGAAAGTCCATTGTATCCCTCAGGTATGAGGGTTGTGATGTAACATAATTCATTAAAAATATGTCAATGAATCTTGACGTTGTCTCAAGTAATGAGCCTATAGAGCTCACTATAGGTCTACCAGGCGGATTTTTCATTGCCTTATGAACTTTCGGTAGAAAGTATATTGTGGCTAGGATTGGATTATCCGTCTTCAGGTACAGATACTCATCGAAATCAATTAAGCCTCGATCTTTCCAGCCTGATAATAGCGTGTGATATTCCTTTGTCCAATCTTCCATTGGGTTTTTCTCGAGTAATATATAGTGATTTTGATTGTCCAGTTGTCGTTTCGCTACATTAATGTAAACCGTCATGTCTTGCACCACAATATTGCCTCCTTTGTCTGAGGACTTTATTATTATTGTTGGATCCTTCTTGAGCTCTGATATTGCTTTATATTCATTTGGCGAGAGATTACATGATTTCCTGATCCATGTTCCTGTTTTGTTGGTGAAGGATTTATTGGATATTCTTGCGATCTCCTCCACCATCAACTCTTGGAATAGGTCAACTTTATTACCGGGTGGTAGCTGTGGACAAAATTGTGATTGTTTTCGTAGACCACTGGTTCCTCCTTTGTTAGTTGTAAATCCACTTTTTTTGCAAAAGTCAATATCCAATTGGAGAGAACTTTCATTTTCTTCTTCTTCTTCTATTGTGATCATTTTCTCATCCATTTGTATCAGGGCCCTCATTGTCCGTAAGTCCCTTTGAATGATGGGAGATAAATCCATTTCTTCCATCTGTTTATCAGGTCTCTGAGATTTTTTCTCCGAAAAATATTTCTTTAATTTGACTTTTCTGCAAAACTTATATAAATCAATTCGTGCACTTGCAATATCCATATTCTTATTTGGGCAGTATGATAGTCCTCTGTTAAGGAGTTTTAATGTGTTTCAGACAGTTTCTTACTTGATAAGTTTATAACTACATTGGCTGCTGTCTGTTTCTTCTTTTTCAAGTTTACTTTTGCTTTCCTCTGCCTCTCCTTGGCTTTGTTCCTCCTGTTGCCTCTTCGGGTTGGGGTTTTGATGTTTCTCTTCCCCAAGTATTGCCCCTGCCTCTCCCTCTTTGTCGCGTTATCATCTGTGCAAGATGTATCTCCCCACGAAAATCCAGAGGGGTGGTTACTGCTTCTTCATCAGTTGAGCTGATCTCTGAACTTTCAACTGTATCTATATGTGCCGGTCCTGCGCATTTATCCATCACCACTCGATTCCTTAGAGTATCATATTTTCTGGCGAATGTGTAAATGCGCCCATTAATGTAATCCAATCTGTCCCTTGTAAATTTGCTGGCTTTACGTTTTTCTACCTCTGCCTCATGTTTACAAACTTTTTTCTCCATATTTTCAATCAGTTCTTTGGACTCTTCTGATGTTGGAACATTTGCTAATTCAGATTCCAGGGCTTCAATCACAGATGTGATTTTTTCCAGTTTCCTTTCAGCATGTATTATCAGTGTCCTCATTAGCTTGTAGGAACATTCATTAGTGTCTGTTTGCCAAAGTTTAATCAAATCAGGGTCTAGATCATTTAGGGTGGGCATAATTAAAATCCTGAGACCTGTAGGAATTCTTTTGAATTCTATATATTTCTCCAATGTTGTTTTTTCCCACCATTTATTGATTTCCAATATTTTATTCTGTTGTAATTCCCTTATGATATTTACAATGGTTCTGTTGTCTTTTTCTTTTCCGACTGTTGTTCCTCTTGTGTCTAAGTTTGCTATGGGACTACTTTCATAATTAAGAAGTTCACTTGCCCTTTGTTGGCGATTTTTTGACTTCTCTGCCATCTGTGTAAACAAGGTTGTGTTCTTCATTCTTTTAATTGCACGTTTTCCTGCAGTTTGGTGTGTAACTATTCCTTATTTTTTACTGCGGATTATTCCATAGTCTGCTCCTCAGAATTAAGTTTTCATCCGTCAGCCTGCTACTCTTTCTGAACGCTCTCGCGCTCCTCGGAATTACAACACAATGCTGTACTGTCCCTTTAACCTTTGTGCTCCACATAGAAGGTTACTCCGGGTTCAGTGTGTTTCCGTGCTCAGTTATATATATATATATTAACCCTGGGTGGAACACGACGGTACGCTCGCGGAGTGTGCGTAGTTTGTGCAACTACACGCTACGTGAATTGCACGTAGCACAGTGCAAAAACTCGAAGCGGGCATTTTTTGCTAGCTCACTGTCCTCAACGTCAAGTTGCCCATCGCGGGTGTGGAAAATAAACCTCCCGTCGAGAGTCGCATTGCAGGGAGGTCTGGTTTCTCATTGCGAGTGGTCGCATATGCTCGCGACTGCTCGCGATGAGAAACTACCAGTCCCCGTTGAGAAAGCTGCAGCTCGAGTACAAATCTACTCGAGCGGCAGAAAACGACCGCTTGCACTGTGCAAGAGGCCGTTTGCAATGATTGCCCAGTGCGGACAAGCATCCGGCACTGTGCAATCAGTGCGAACAGCATTTTCCCTACCGCACTACGCAGTTCGCGTAGCTACGTGTAGCATGCGTACTGCGAAGTGCACTTTGCGTAGGCACGCGTAGCGCTACTACGCGAACTACGCCCAGGGTTAATATATATATGTAATATTTGTATAAATAAATAATATATAAATACATTTTATATAAATAAACAGTATATATATATATATATATATCTTAACCGCTTTTACAGAGTTTATGCCTTCACCACGCATGCCTTTGCGTTGTAATGGCATGCGTGGTAATGGCATATGCGGAGTGAAAGTTTGCGGAGTGATTGTATCGCATTGTAACATCATTTGCGGTGTAAAAAATGCAGGGTGATGGTAAGCGGGTTGATGACTTTCGGGAAAACTACATATATTCATATTAATTGGTCTTGGACTCATTGGTGTTTCCCTGAAGGGTTGCTTCCCCCCTTATGCTGCAGGAGCCTGTTTCGGAAAACAGAGTGACTTTCCCGAGTGTTTACCTATTTCTTATTCCATGCCATTGCACACATTCTGCAACACATGCAATGGCAATGGCTTTGGGAGATGAGGGGGGATCCCTCCAAAACAAGGATTCTCCAGTATTAGGGGTGTCTTTCATAGATTCACATGCTTGAATATTCCCCATCGTCGAAGTGGGAGTCCCACGGTACATAAAATAGCAGTAATATATATATATATATATATATATATATATATATATATATATATATATATATATATATATATATATATAGTTAAAGAAAACTATCATACTTATACGTATACATATAACATTTAATACATCTAAAGTATAGAAATAAAGGTGAAAGTACCATAGAACTGAAAAAGGGCCCATGGAAGCCTTAAAGGGAGAATTCACTTTAGTAGCATATCAGTGTCATTATAATAGTCCACATTCCAGCCAATCAGGCAGCAACACCCTCTAGAACCTTCTCCTCCGAAGCTCAGGCCCTCAGATTTTCTACCACACGTCGTGTGAAGGGAGTCTCCCTGAGCTCTGCTCAGTTTTTTCTACTTTTATTGCTTACTTCAACTCTTAAGATGTCTTCAACTAAAACATCTTTATTCAGGCCATGTTCTTTTTGTGGAAAGCTTCGCCTTTTTCATGAAGATCCTCACAGTAAGTGCATTTACTGCCTTTACCCGGATCATGAGGTAAGGAACTGCAAGTTTTGCAGGACTTTCTCTTCAAAAACTTTGAAAGATAGAGAGGCCCGTCTCCTTCTGTGGCTACAGAAGTTGAAGACTTCAGAAAATCCAGCTTCTGATATAGAGAGCGTGTTTTCTTTCCATTCTAAGGCCTCTCTTAAGCGTGGGTCAGAGACAGAGATGCCTTCTCCTTTCCTGAAGAGAAAGAAGCTTGTCGACGCCTCTAAAACTGTCTCCCCATGGGATCTGCCAGCCTCTACGCCTACGGGACCTGGTTCTCTGGCGTCGCAGTCCCAAGCTGTGCCCTCGTCATCAAAAACGGGCACCGGCTCGTCGACGGGCTCGTCGACGCGTCCGTCGACGACTACGAGGTCCGTCGACGATGTACCAACCATGACGACGACATGTTCAATGTCAACGAAGACAACGACGACGACCTCTACCTCGTCGACGACGCTTCAAGAGGTGAGACCAATCTCCTCCATTGTTAAAATCTCGTCAACGACCATCAAACCTGTCTCGTCGACGGCTCTGGCGACAACATCCTCGTCGACAGTGACCAGCCCGTCGACAGCAACATCCTCGTAGACGGTGCCGTCTACGCCGACGATACCACCTTCATCGACGACTGCCTCATCGACGGCGAAACCAATGACGACGGCATCCTCTTCGTCGACGACGCCGTCAACGGCGCGAAAATCTACATCGATGAAAGCTAAGGGGAAAACATTGTCACCGTCGACGGCTCCAAAACGTTCGTCAGTGGGTCCCGCTTTGACAATACCATCTACGATTGTTTCCACTGCCACCCCGTCGATGGGATCCTTGACGACACACCATTCACTTGCTACTGCAACTACTTTCACAGTGGTAACAGCTTTTGTGGTCAAACGCCCGGTTCCACTAGACTTGAATCCTATTACTAGTGGTGCTAGTCTTCCAGCACAGTTATTTGAGTCCGCAGAAGAGAACTCCAATGATGGTTCTTATGGGGATGATGTTTTTCGTCCTGCGTCCAGTCCTTTTGAACTCAATATAAAGTGCCAAGAAGATGAGGATGAGGAGGAGGGGAGTGCTCTCTTTCCCGTCCATGACGATCAGTTTGATGCACCTCATGAGGAACCAATGACTCAAATACCGTTCTCTTTGGTGTCCAACCTGCAACATATGCTGGACAATTACAATCACAGATTCCCTCCATTTGCGCCCACTTCACCTGCTCCTCAACCTTCGGCGCCAGCACCAGTACCTGCTGTAACGCCGAGGTCACCGGTTTGTCCACAGCCGGATACAGATAATGATGAGGATGTGCAGCAGGACACAGATCAGGATGACGATGCCGTCCTCACGGATTGGGATAACTATAGGGCCCAAACATCATCTACACCACCGACATCGCCCTTGACTTCCCCGCCAGTGGACATCGGAAGTTTCCACAATCTAATGGTACGTGCTGCCAAGCGTTTCCATTTAACCCTAGAAGTGCAGCAACAAGATTGCTTCCTCTATGATTTCAAGGACCAGCCTCGAAAGCAGACCCATACCATACCAATTATTGACTTCATTTGGCAAGAGGGTCTTAAACTTATGGAGCGGCCAAATTCCATCCCAGCTATACTACCACGTCTTGACAAGAAATACAAGGCGCCTGCAGACTCGCCAGCATGCCTTGTTTCACATCCTAAGGCGGACTCAGTCGTCACACAGGCGGCCCAGAAGCGGTCGCGTAATCCTGCCACTCCTCTAACTTCTCCTCCGGACCAGGAAGGGTGCCGATTAGACTCTATCGGAAAGAAATTCACCACCATGGCTGCCGCAACGGTCAGAGCGGCCAACTCCCTGGCCATCCTCGGAAGATATGACCGTCAAATGTGGTCAGAAATTGCAGCTTTGGTTACCCAGCTTCCAGATTCCATCCGAGCTGAGGCCCAGACAATTGTCCAAGAAGGAGAGAAGATGTCTTCGGAGATTATTGATTGTGCTGTTGACATTTCTTCAACAGGATTCAGACAACTAGCTGGAGCTGCTGTTTTAAGACGCCAAGGCTGGCCCAAATCTACGGCTTTTCGCCCTGAAGTACAGGCGAGAGTTCTTGACTTTCCATACAATGGTGATTCCCTTTTTAGCAAGCATGTCGATGATGCCCTGGAATCCATCAAAAAAGACACGGATACTGCTCGTGCCTTAGGAACCCTCCAATACAGGAAGCGGCCTTTTCGGGGAGTACGTGGCAGAGGCAACTCTTCAAATTTTCATGGCTCCTCCCAGTATCGTTCCTATGGCGACAACAAGCAGAGATACAATTACCAGTCTCAAAATCGCCAATCCGATTCAAGACCTTGTCGGAGAAAAAATAACTACAGAGGTGGTGCCACCTCTAAAAAGCAGTGACTTTCCCAGGATAAAGTGTTCTCCGACTCTGAAAATTGGAGATCGAATCTCCCAAAACTTCTACAATTGGTCACATATCACTTCGGATCGTTGGGTCCTAGATGTCATCTTAAAGGGACACATTCTCGAATTTACAAAATGTCCCCCCTGTCAGGAATTCCCTTCCCCTAGCGTACACGCCGTAGCCAACGCGCCGCACGTGGTGCGAACTATCGATCCCACAACGCTTAGTGCGGAACAAGGTTAGGTAACATGGATCGACATGGTTACCTAACGCTGTAGGACCACCTACTTAAGGAGGAGACGGACAGGACGCTGCATCGGATATTCGGATCAACACTGACGGAACGAGCAGCGGAGTCCTTTGCATCCAGGAACCGTTTGGCCGTTGAGGTATTCTACGGAGAACGGAGGTAAGATTGGAGCTTACGCTCTCTGCCCCGTGTCTTCGAACACATCCTAACCGCCAGTACCCCTGCTTAGCTGCGCTTCCGACTCGGACGAGTCAGCGCAGCGTTGAGCAGAAACCTGGGGAGACTGGTGGGAGCGGACGCTCTCAGTCTCGCCAGACAGACAAAGGCCCGCTTGCTGGTCCTAACGGAGGTTGGTAGAGCGGACGCTCCCAGCCCCCGTACTTGTGAGTACTTGCCATACGCTGAGACGCACACCGGGAGGTGTTTTCCGCGTCCCAGCGAAAGTGCAGCCTAGACCAGAGGTGCGATAGAGCAGCTGCTCTCGGCCTCGCTCTGCCTCGCTCTGCTGCTTCAACTCTTTTTGACATCTGGGTTAAGGCTCATATGACGCACACCAAGGAGGTGTTCAGCGTCTGTGTGCATTGGGGCGTTGCAAAGGATAACATCTAGAGGAACAGGTGGAGCGGCTGCTCCCTGTCCTCCCTGCAGTACTAACGGTTGAGAACCCGGCTGGGTGACTCCCACGCCCCTCAACACCCTTAACTTGCAGTGATACTACTCACCCACACAGCTGTCGAGCGGCATTGTCGGCCGCTATTTAGCACAGTGCCCTCCGTTGGAGTACACCGGGACCGGTGTACATGCGGAGGACGGTGATCAGGACTGGAGGTTCCAGCTATGTTATTTACTTTGTCTCTTTATTTGGTTTATCCATTAAAGAACCCTCCATCTAACAGGTTGTTGTGTGTTCTGTGAGAGTCTGTCCCCGATCCCGGGAACGCCAGGCCGTTACAGAATATCCGACCTTTGAACCTTAACTATCCCCTGGTCGGGCGACAGACATAGCAGCAAGGGAGAACAGGCCCAAGGACGTGTACGCTGTAGATGGGAGACGCCTGGTAACCGGTCTTATCGGACATCACACGGGAGAGCTACCGGTGAAGTATGGCAAATGGCATAAAGAAACGATCGACTTTAGTATCATCAGGGCCCCGCAATATGGAGTCATATTGGGTTTGCCATGGCTTCAAAATCACAACCCTTTTGTGGATTGGGCAACACACAGCATCAGGATGTCATCTTCGTTTTGCAGGCAATGGTGCGGAATGCATCAGGAACCCCAAGACACCCAGCAAAACGAAAGCCATACAGTTGCCACGGCAGCCGAGAAAGCCGTCACACTCCCCAGGGTCTACCATAGCTAGGAGGACGTCTTTGATGAAGTTAGGGCAGAGGTGCTCCCTCCACACATGGTGTACCATTGCCAGATCGACATGGTTCCAGGGGCAAGCGTTCCCAGTGGCAGACTGTATGCCCTGACCGAGCCCGAGAACGTACATCTGCGGTCTTATCTGGACAAGTTGTTAGGGCTAGGCTTCCTCAGACCGTCCAAATCCCCGGCCGCATCGCCTCCCTTTTTCATTCCGAAAGCCAACGGCGAACTGAGGGCATGTGTGGACTTTAGGGCATTGAACGCGATAACCATCAAGAACAGATACCGTCTGCCGCTCATAAGCGTTCTCCTGGAACAGGTGAAAAAGGCCCGGGTGTACACCAAGCTTGATCTCAAGGGGGCATATCATCTTGTGCGCATGAGGGAAGGCGACGAGTGGAAGACCGCCTTCAAGACCAGGTTCGGCCTCTTTGAGTACCTCGTCATGCCGTTCGGGCTCCACAACGCCCCTGCGGCCTTCCAGTACTTCCTCAATGAGGTCTTCCGGGACGTGCTAGACAGATACGTAGTCGTATACATAGACGACATCCTCATCTACTCAGACACCAACGAAGATCATGTGCGACACGTCTCATCGGTGCTCCAGAGGCTAAGGGAGAACATGCTGTACTGCAAACTCAGCAAATGTGACTTCCATGTCACATCCATGGAGTTCCTTGGGGTGATGCTGAGCCCAGACGGACAGGAGTTGGCGGAGCGTAAGATCAGAGCGGTGGAGGAATGGCCGGTCGCTCGTGGGGTAAAGGACGTCCAGAGCTTCATAGGCTTCGCCAACTTTTATAGGCGTTTTATCGAGGGGTTTTCAGGATTAGTGGCCCCGATCACACAGCTGCTAAAAAAATTCCAGGTGTTCGATTGGAACCAGGATGCGCAAAACGCCTTTGTGGCCCTGAAGAAGGCCTTCGGTACCGCCCCGGTGTTGGCTCACCCAGATCCGGTTCTACCCTACGTGGTGGAGGCAGACGCATTGGAAGTGGCGCTGGGTGCCATAATGTCCCAACGGAATCCGGACACAGGGTTGCTGCATCCCGTGGCATACATGTCCAGGAAACTGAACGACACGGAACGCAACTACCACATCGCCGAGAAAGAACTAGCGATCAAGGACGCCTTCACTGAGTGGCGACACCTGCTGATGGGGGCCTGGCACGTGGTCACGGTGTATACGGACCACCGGAACCCTCAGTTCATGACTGCGACCCGACACCTTTCTCCACGGCAGTTGAGGTGGATGATCTTTTTCTCTGGGTTTAACTTCCACATTACGTATAGGCCTGGATCGGAGAACAGGAAAGCGGATGCGCTGTCAGGCAGTCGGACGCTAAGGACCCTAGGCCTGTCGCGGAACACTCCATCATTCCCCCCCGGGTGGTTGTGGGAGATATTCAACCGGACACTTTCCTCAGGGGCATCCAGAGAGGGGTCCATACGTTCGCATGGAGGAGATGGCTCCTCAGTCACAAGGAATGGCAGTTGTCGGACGGGATTCCCGTTAACGGCCGCTGTATGTTGCTACCCACGCCTAGACTCCAGAGACAGGCCTTCGATTGGTGCCATGTATCACCGTGTGCGGGCCATCTGGGTTTCGAGAAAACGGTGGCTAGTCTGGGAAGGCAGTTCTGGTGGCCAACCATGAGAGCGGACGTTAGGAAATGGGGTTCGGCCTGTTCCGTCTGTGCCTCAATGAAAGCCGATCACAAACGTTCGCAAGGGCTCCTTCAGCCCCTTCCGACACCCACCAGACCATGGGAGAACATATCCCTGGATTTCATCGTAGGTCTACCCGCTGATCAGGGAAAAACGGCTATCCTGGTGGTGGTGGACTACCTCACCAAGATGGGACACTTCATCGCTTGTAAGCAGGTCCCTTCGGCCGGTGAACTGGCATCGTTGTTGTTGAAGAACATCGTGAGGCTGCACGGCCTGCCGAGCGTGATTGTGTCCGATAGGGGGTCACAGTTCACCGCTGCTACTGTGATACGAGCAGCATGTAAGTGGATGGTGGATGGATGCATGGTAATTGAGCACAGCCCTCGCTATCTGTGCCTGGAGGCGTATAAATGCTTGATCTTGGAAGCATTCTGCATTCCTAATTCGTAATTGCTACCATAGGCACCAGAAAACGCTGATTTTAAAAGCTAACTTGCACTGTTTATTCTGTCATAGGCACTAGAAAAATGCTGATTTTAAAAGCTGACTTACTTTTTTATTAAAACTCGTACTGCTTGTTTTCACTTACCTCCCCCCTTTCACTCGGTTTTGGCGCCACATCTCCCGGTCCACCGCAGCTTGTGCTGTTTGTGTGGAGGGAGTCCTGGCAGACGCAATACCACCGTACCCTCACTTCCTGGGCCCGAGTTTGGTGGCCATTTTAGGGGTAGCGCTCTAGTCTTCGGCAGCCTCCAGCTGTCATAAAAGAACACCATGCCACGTCCGCGCAGCGGGCGGGCGCAGCGGGCGCGCCGGCGGCGTGCCAAAGGCAAGCCCGTCTGTGCCCGTCCGCGCTCCATCCGGGCTCAGGGCCACCCCCCCCTGCCCGATCCACTCCAGGCAAGGTGATTCATAGATATAGCAGGGAGGAACTGATAATGCTTGACCCACTAGGCGGTAATGCAACCTGCCCACGACTAGCACCTAATATAACATCCAAGGATAAGATACCCTGTCCAAACTGTTTAATCTGTCTGCCGCATATAAACCCCCTCCCACTCGATTTATTATCAAGATTTGACCTGGCCACTTCACCGGGAAAGGGGATGTATTCACAACCCAGGGAAACAGTCAACAGCCTCACCCTGCTAGGCAAAACGCCGCATCCAGCCCAAGGAGATAGATCTAAGGGAGAGCTCAGAAGCGGATTACTTAACGTCAGATCCCTCCCCAAACATGCAACCGAGATACAGTTGCTGATAGAGTCCAGCAGCCTGGATATCCTGTTTCTAACTGAAACATGGACGGTAGCTGGGCTCGAATCAGAGCTGGGTCCGGCATGCCCAGTAGGGTATAAGATTCTCCACAAACCCAGGCCTAAGGAGCGAGGGGGGGGGGGCGGGAATCATCTTCAGGGAAGAACTGAACATTGCCATGTTAGACATTGACAAAGTGTCCTGTGCAGAACTCCTTGGGTTCTCAATAAAACATGACTCAGGTCACTGCCTCACGGGCCTGATATGTTACAGGCCACCAGGGGCTATTAATGTTATGCAACAGCAGGAACTGATCGGTGTCATTAACAACTTGACACTTACCCATAGCAGATTACTAGTGCTGGGGGATTTTAACCTATGGATCAACGGCAAATAGACACAGCCTTCCACAACATCATACAGTCCTGTGCCAACTTAGGGTTAAAACAATGGGTAACCACTCCCACACACAGGGAAGACAATATTCTAGACCTAATCTTCGCAGAAGAAGAGCTTGTATCCATGGGAAAAACCCTACCAGTGGGATGGTCAGACCACCATCTAGTAACATTCAATGTCCATACTCTGGTTAACATAAGGCCTAGAAACAAACAGGTCAGAACCTTTATCAGCCCTGACTGGAAAGGACTACTACAAAAAGGGGAAAAAGGGGATGCCCTCTTTCAGTTAGAGACCCTGTTTAACCCGGAGAATGACATTACAGAGAACTATCGCTCGCTTTGTGAACATGTGACCAGGAAACTTGATCATATTGCGCCTCTGAAACTAATCAGGAAAAGAGGCAACCCTTCCGCGCCCTGGTACACGGATATACTAAAAAATCAGAAAATCGCCTGTAAAAAGGCGGAAAGACAATGGAGGAGACATTATACAGAACAGAACAGACTACTCTGGAGGCTGACAATAATTAAATATAAAAAAGAGATTGCCACAGCCAAGGCAGAATACTTTGCAACCATTATCTTAAAAAGCTCCAATAAGTCACGTGACATTTTTAAGATAGTAAGAGAAATGTCCCACCCTAATTGCGCCAGTAGCAACATCAAACCTTCGCAGGAGCTATGTGATGGTTTAGCATCCTTCTTCCGGGAAAAAATCACAAAAATAGTAGAGAGTATGGAGGGCGCTCCCTCTTCCTTAGCACAGCACCAAAGTAGCGTGGATAATGGGAAGAATAGAGAAGGAATGGATGGGCACTTACTGCCAAGGGTCATCTTGGACAAATTCGAAATACCCCCAGAAATAGAGTTTGCTCAAATCGCCCTTAATATATCCTCTGGATCCCCATTGGATCCTCTACCCCACAAAGTTGTAAAGGAACTCGGGGCTGAATTCTTTCCCGTACTCCGTCAGTTATGCGGCCAATCCCTCCGCACAGGCACTGTGCCGAGGGAATGGAAACAGGCGGTTATCACACCCCTGCTAAAGAAACCAAATCTTGACCCTAGCTGCCACAAGAATTACCGACCCATCTCGCTCCTGCCGTATCCAATTAAGATCACGGACCGGCTGGTCAGTAGGTCTCTGTCCCTCTTCCTGGAGACAAATAACATCCTAGAAGAAGAGCAATTTGGGACAGAGTCAGCTCTGTTGACGGTCCTGGACAACCTGCGAATGAGGGCGGACAGGGGAGAATCAGCAATTCTAATTCTGCTGGACCTGTCCGCCGCGTTCGACACGGTGAGCCATGATATCCTACTGACAAGGTTGGAAACCTTTGGAGTAGAAGGTACGGCACTTAATTGGCTGCGCTCGTACCTGACAGACAGATGGCAGGCAGTGGCACTACCTCCATACCAGTCTGAATTTGTTAAAGTCCCACACGGGGTCCCACAGGGGTCTGCGATTAGTCCCATCCTTTTTAACGCCTACATGCAACCCCTGATGGGTATCATCAAGGCCCATGATATTAGCGTGATCAACTATGCGGATGACACGCAGCTGATGATCTCCCTTAATGGCGCCCATGCAGAATCACTTGAGACCTTCCATACCTGCATGCGGGAAATGGCAACTTGGCTAAAAAGTAACTCGCTACAATTTAATAGCGGTAAGACTGAGATCATGCAATGTAAAGTGGGAAGCATTACCAGAAGCCTGCCTGTTGACTTCTGGCCTTTAGCCTCAATCAATCAATCAATCATGCCATTTGTATAGCGCACTACTCACCCGGGAGGGTCTCAAGGCGCTTGGGGGGAGGGGTATGCTACTGCTCGAACAGCCAGGTCTTAAGTTGTTTCCTGAAGGCGAGATGGTCCTGGGTCAGCCGAAGGTGGATGGGGAGGGAGTTCCAAGTCTTGGCAGCCAGGTAAGAGAAGGATCTTCCTCCGGCAGTGGCTCTTCGGATGCGTGGTACGGCTGCGAGGGCGAGGCTGGTGGACCGTAGCTGGCGGGTGGGCTTGTAGAAGGTCAGGCGGTCGTTGAGGTACTTGGGGCCCAGGTCGTGGAGAGACTTGTGTGCGTGGGTGAGGAGCCGGAACGTGATCCTCTTGTCGACGGGGAGCCAGTGCAGGTTCCTCAGGTGGCTGGAGATGTGGCTGCGTCGGGGGACATCCAGGATGAGTTGGGCGGAGGCGTTCTGGATGCGCTAGATGGACCACTGACACCAGTAAAGACGGTGCGGAACTTGGGGGTCAGCTTCAACGAAAATTTAAACCTGGAGACCAATGTCAACAAACAAGTGACCAGTTGCTTCACCCTAATGCGGGGCCTCCGAAAGTTGCTGCCTCTCCTCCCAGCACAGACCAGAGCAACCGTAGTCAGGAGCACCATCCTTAGCCGCCTGGATTACTACAACGCTCTGCTACTGGAATCTCCTGCATATCTGATTTCCAGACTCCAGAGTATCCAGGTGGCAGCAGCTAAAATGGCACTCTCTCGAGGACGCCGATCCTCCACTACTCTAGCACTGGCCGAGTTGCACTGGCTGGAAGCAGCTGGTAGGGTTTGAAGGAGTTTCAGATATGTTTGGCGCTCTACCTAGAGTTTACGTTACACTCCGTAGGGAAATGATGTCTATGGCGTGGTGCGTAAAGAGCGAACGGGAATAACCCTAAACCGTTCCAGGAAAATCAGAGAGACTTTCACAAACTATAAGAAGCAATGCTCTCGCAACCACAATACAGTGTAAAACATGCAAAACAGTAATAACAATAAGGTAGCAAACAACAGCAGATCTTTATGTTCTTATTCTTTTTCAAAAGACGTTTTATTGGATCCACATTCAGCCGACACGTGTTTCGTCGTGTTCAAAAGTGGAGTCGACACGACTCTTCAGGGCTGGTAAATAGACCCAGGCATCTACGGGTCGATGCGAGACGTGAGTGTAGTTGGTAGAAGGATCCTGTGTGTAAGTTGACGGGTGTTCAATATCTTTCACATCCAGAGAACCCTAGTTCCGGGTTTTGAGCTATAAGTAAGACTGCTCCGCTAACGATAAAGCCCAATGAGGCTCGTCAGTACCAAAATGAGACTAGACACATGTGAGTGTCTGACTGTACCGGGAGGGGATCCAATTTTAAAATTAGAGCTGGTTATTAGTTCGGTTTCTCTGTAGGTTTAACGAACTGTGGCTCGGTATCCCTCCTCTGTGTGTTCCCGGTCGCCGTGTTCCAAGGACGGACTATTTACCAGCCCTGAAGAGTCGTGTCGACTCCACTTTTGAACACGACGAAACACGCGTCGGCTGAATGTGGATCCAATAAAACGTCTTTTGAAAAAGAATAAGAACATAAAGATCTGTTGTTGTTTGCTACCTTATTGTTATTACTGTTTTGCATGTTTTACACTGTATTGTGGTTGCGAGAGCATTGCTTCTACGAGTTGCACTGGCTGCCCGTGCCCCAGAGGATCCATTTTAAATCTTTATGTACTGTTTTCAAAGCAGTACATGGTCTGGGTCCCAAACCGCTACAAAACAAATTCCAATGGTATGAGCCCACACGGACCCTCCGCTCTTCATCCACTAACCTTATCAGTGTACCTAGAATCAGGAAAGCAACCCAAGGTGGCAGAGCCTTTAGCATAGCAGCAGCCCACCACTGGAATAGCCTTCCAATTGCGATCAGGAAAACCAGTGAACTGCTGCCTTTCTGCAAAAAGGTAAAGACCTGGCTCTTCCCTAAAGTTTAACCACCCTAGGAGTTCCCTGTTCATTCCTCATCCTGCCCCTTGCTGATCACTTCTTAGTCACATTTTTCCAAAGCGCCAGGATGCCCGTAGGGTTGCAGTGCGCTCTATAAATGATATAAATAAATAAATAAATAAATTTTGGAGGACATGGTGTTCGGCGTTGCACGTCCAATCAGCCCTATCCACGAGCTACCATCCCCAGACGGACGGCCAAACGGAACGCCTGAATCAGTCACTCAGACAGTATCTACGCTGTTTTGTCGACCAGGGGAAAGATGAATGGGTGGACATGCTATGGATTGCGGAGATAGCCTACAACAACGCCACACACAGTTCCAATAAATCTTCCCCCTTCTATGGCAACTACGGACACCACCCCAGGTTCTTGGCGTTTGTCCACCCTGTCAAGGAAGCCAAGTTGCCCGCAACAGCGGAGAGGGTGGCGCACATCAAGGAAACGTTGATACGTTCCCGGGCTTCGCTGGACGAGGCCAAGGCACGGTACAAAACTGTGGCGGACAGGAAAAGAAGACCCGGGCCTGTATACCGGGTGGGGGACTACGTCTGGATCTCGACGAGGAACATGCGATTCAGAAAACGCAGCGTGTTCCATCCCAAATTCATGGGCCCATATCGGATCACCAAGTGCATCAGCCCTGTGAACATGAAGGTGTGCTTGCCCCAGTCCTTACGGATACATCCCGTCTTCCACGTTTCTTTGTTGAAACCCTCGACGTCTACAAGACAGGTGCCACCGGTGCCGGTGAGCGTGGATTCGGAGGTGGAATACGAGGTAGCGGGCATCCTGGATTCCAAGTGGCGTCGAGGCAAGCTGTGGTACCTCGTGGACTGGAAGGGGTATGGCCCGGAGGAGCAGTCGTGGGAACCGGCTGCCGGTGTTCACGCGCCTCGTTTGGTGTCTTCCTTTCATCGCCGTTTCCCTTCGTGTGCTGGCCCTGCTGTGAGGAGGTGATGGAAGGGGGATGTACTGTCAGGAATTCCCTTCCCCTAGCGTACACGCCGTAGCCAACGCGCCGTACGTGGTGCGAACTACCGATCCCACAACGCTTAGCGCGGAACAAGGTTAGGTAACATGGATCGACATGGTTACCTAACGCTGTAGGACCGCCTACTTAAGGAGGAGACGGACAGGACGCTGCGTCGGATATTCGGATCAACACCGACGGAACAAGCAGCGGAGTCCTTTGCATCCAGGAACCGTTTGGCCGTTGAGGTATTCTACGGAGAACGAAGGTAAGATTGGAGCTTACGCTCTCTGCCCCGTGTCTTCGAACACATCCTAACCGCCAGTACCCCTGCTGAGCTGCGCTTCCGACTCGGACGAGTCAGCTCAGCGTTGAGCAGAAACCTGACGGAGGCTGGTGGGAGCGGACGCTCTCAGTCTCGTCAGACAGACAAAGACCCGCTTGTTGGTCCTAACGGAGGTTGGTAGAGCGGACGCTCCCAGCCCCCGTACTTGTGAGTACTTGCCATACGCTGAGACGCACACCGGGAGGTGTTTTCCGCGTCCCAGCAAAAGTGCAGCCTAGAACAGAGGTGCGATAGAGCGGCTGCTCTCGGCTTCGCTCTGCTGCTTCAACTCTTTTTGACATCTGGGTTAAGGCTCATAAGACCCACACCAAGGAAGTGTTCAGCGTCTGTGTGCATTGGGGCGTTGCAAAGGACAACATCTAGAGGAACAGGTGGAGCGGCTGCTCCCTGTCCTCCCTGCAGTACTAACGGTTGAGAACCCGGCTGGGTGACTCCCACGCCCCTCATCACCCTTAACTTGCATTGATACTACTCACCCACACAGCTGTCGAGCGGCATTGTCGGCCGCTATTTAGCACAGTGCCCTCCGTTGGAGTACACCGGGACCGGTGTACATGCGGAGGGCGGTGAGAGACTCCGGTGCTGTGATTGGGTATCGTATCAGGACTGGAGGTTCCAGCTACGTTATTTACTTTGTCTCTTTATTTGGTTCATCCATTAAAGAACCCTCCATCTAACAGGTTGTTGTGTGTTCTGTGAGAGTCTGTCCCCGATCCCCGGAACGCCAGGTCGTTACACCCCCACCCGCCAACCCTCGGGCCCGCCCCCAGCTCATCTAAAAGAACTGTTGGCTCAAGTCAAGATCATGATACAAAAAGGGGATGTCGAAGTGGTTCCTCGAGTGCAACAGGGCAAGGGCTTTTAGTCCCGCTTCTTTTTAATCAAGAAAAAGTCAGGAGAGTGGCTCCCATTCTGGACTTACGAGCCATCAAAAAGTTCATCAAATCACAAACATTTCGGATGTTAAACTTACCGGAAATTTTACAGTACCTCAATCCCGGGGAGTTCCTCTCCACTATCGACCTCCAAGATGCATATTTTCATGTGCCAATACATCACAAACACAGAAAAAATCTTCGCTTCACTGTCGGATCGAAGCACTTCCAGTTCAAGGTGTTGCCATTCGGCCTTCGTTCAGCACCGAGATCATGGCTCCAGCCACAGCTTTCCTTCGCCTGCAGGGCATTCAATTTTACCCTTATTTGGACGATTGTCTGATAAAGGCTCAGACATGTCAAGCAGCAAGGCAACACACTCAGACTTGCCTGTCACTTTTTCGCACCTTGGGCCTTTCTGTCAATCAGGAAAAGTCTCATCTTCGCCCATCACAACAGGGAATCTTTCTAGGAGCCTTAATCGATTCTCGTCTGGCACAGGTGTTTGTCTCACAGGAGCGACAAGTTCGCATACTCAAGATGGTCGCTTTTCCAAGATCAAAAAGGTCCGTTTCTGTCCGGATGTTGAAATCCTTTCTGGGCATGGCCTCCTCTTGCATACATCTGATTCCGCACTGCAGACTTCATATGAGAGTCATACAAGAGGAGTTGGACAAACAATGGAAACAAATCTCGGGGTCGTTCAATCACAAACTCTACCTGACCCCCGCATTCAAACAGCATTGGAATGGTGGGCTCACCTTCCAAACATCGCCGCCGGGCGGCCCTTCCAGGATACAGCTCCTACGCTTACCCTCACAACGGACGCTTCCTTGGAGGGTTGGGGGGCACACCTCGACGGGATGCCGGTCAAGGGCAAATGGACTGCAGTTCAACGCACATGGCATATAAATCGCCTAGAACTCTTGGCCATCTTCCTCGCCCTAAAATCTTTCCGGATGCTGATACAAGGGCAATCGCTGCTGGTGCGGACAGACAACACCACCAGCATGCACTACCTCAACAAACAGGGAGGTACAAGGTCTCTTCTGCTTTCAAAGCAGGTGCAGGAAATCTGGGAATGGGCGATTCACCATCAGGCCCACCTGACAGCAGTTCACGTGCCGGGTGTCCCAACGCCCTTGCCGACTCTCTCAGCAGATGACTTGCAGACAATCACGAGTGGGAACTCCACCAACCGACTCTGGAGTACATCTTTCGTCAGTGGGGCCAACCACAGATGGATCTGTTTGCGAGTCCGACCAACCGCAAATGCCTACGCTTTGCAAGTCGGCATCCCCACAGAGAGTCGAGCGGGAATGCGTTTTCGATCAATTGGTCGAACAAATTCATTTACCCTTTTCCTTCACTCCCTCTCGTTCCGTGACTGTTGCACAGGATGAGGCTTCAACCCTGTCACATCATACTGATTGCGCCCAGGTGGCCACGACGCCCATGGTTCACGGATCTCCTCCTATTTTCCCAGTGTGATCCGATTCTTCTTCGCCCTCTGCCTCACCTGCTCACCATGAACCAGGGACGGATTTGCCATCCAGATACGGCATATCTCCAACTGCATTCTTGGAACCTGAGCACAATGAGTTTGCACGTTTGAATAGTGCTCCGGAGTGCAGGGAAGTGCTGGCTCATGCACGCGCTCCTTCCACCATTAAGACATATCAATTGAAATGGAAGCGTTTTTTTGTCTGGTGTCACAAGGAAGCCCTTGATCCGATGCACGCCAAGCCAGAGCAAATCCTGCCTTTTTTCCTTTCTCTAGCGAAGTCAGGTCTTCCTCATTCCACTCTTAATGTCTTTCTGGCAGCGATTTCTCGCTTTCGTCATGATGGTTCCACATCACTGTATTCCTCTCTGATCATCCGGCAGTTCTTCAGGGGCCTCTTTCGAATGTATCCGCCCATACGTCGTCCGCCGCCTGCTTGGCGCCTGAATCTGGTTTTATCTCAGCTCCTCCTACCTCCTTTTGAGCCCATCCATTCAGCGGACTTAAAATTCCTCACGTGGAAGGTTGCTCTCCTACTCGCGCTTACATCCTCCAGGCGAGTAAGTGACATTCAAGCATTCACAATTCAACCTCCATTTCTTCAATTTTCCAAGGACGGTGTTACTTTACGTGCAAATCCAAAATGTATCCCGAAGGTTCCTATGGATTTCCATCTTAATGAGCCTGTCATTCTCAGGACTTTCTTCCCAAATCCTCAGTCTCCCGCTGAGCGTTCTCTACATTCCTTGGATTTAAACCGTTGCCTGAAGTTCTACATTCAGTGCACCGCTCCTTTTAGAAAATCAGACCAGGTCTTTGTGGCCTATGGCCGAATGTGCAAAGGACAGCCAGTCACTAAACAATCCATTACTAGATGGATTTCCTTTACCATCTCCTTCTGCCATCAACGGGCTGGAAAGCCTCTTTCTGCTCTGGTGCGAGCACACTCGATAAGGGCTGTGGCATCATCTACCGCCCTCTTTGCTGGAGTTCCTCTGCGCCAGATCTGCAGAGCTGCAACATGGTCGAGCAGACACACGTTTACGAGGCACTACCGTCTGGAGTCAGCAGACGCTGCAGACGCTGCTGTGGGCCAAGCAGTGCTACGAAATCTTTTCAACTAAGGTGAGCCTCTGTTGCTTCCCGCCTCCTGTCATAAAAGGTTTTGCCATATGTCTAAATGTATGCTATGTTCATATGTGCACTGACTTTACTTACTTTGGTTTTACGCTGCCTTTTATGATTCATGTATTGGTTTACTGCTTTCTATTCTTATTAAAGCATGTGAATCTATGAAAGACACCCCTAATACTGGAGAAGAACATTAGTTACTTACCTGTAAATTGTGGTTCTCCAGTATTGGTGTCTTTCATAGATTCACATGCGACCCACCCTTCCTCCCCTCAGAGGCGCTCTTCTCCTCATGCACTATGGCTCACTTTGGTGCTACGAAAATCTGAGAGCTTCTGAGGAGAAGGTTCTAGAAGATGCTGCTGCCTGATTGGCTGGAATGTGGACTAATATAATGACACTGATATGCTACTAAAGTGAATTCTCCCTTTAAGGCTTCTATGGGCCTTTTTTCAGTTCATGGGTACTTTCACCTTTATTTCTATACTTTAGATGTATTACATTTTATATGTATACGTATAATTATGATATTTTTCTTTATGTATATATATATATATATATATATATATATATATATATATATATATATATATATTTTCTCACTGTTTCCGTTCACCTCCGTGATTCGGTTCCTAGAAAAGACGGCACACCAGGTAAGTCCAGCACAAAAAAAGGGTTTTTATTGTGCACTAAACAACCAAAGACGACGCGTTTCGGCGTATAGCCTTTTTCAAGTGGCCCCCATTTTGGATTCACAAGAATATAAGTCCTTCCTTTTCTCATAAACATAAAGAAAATACTGCGGTATAATATACGTGTCATTAGTCATTGTGTATACAATTTATATCATTGCATGTTCAGTTTCTACACATTATATATAAGGACATCTCTTGTATTTACACAAAGCCATAGTCGCTGATATTTGAATCCGTAATGCAATCTATGTTGATGCGTGTCATCGTATACATACATCAATGGTGTTTTGTGGGTAATGTAGTTCTCCTATTAATGTCGCGTGGATCAACCAAATTCTATTTTCGTTTCTGTATAGCAGAATTCCGCATAAATACTTATACAGGCATAATCGTGTGCTCTTGTTATTTACAAATATTGGCTGAAACGACATTCCGGACATAATTAAATGACAATTTTCTATAATAAAGACATTTCATTACCACAAACTGAGATTATTCGTCAACCGTGTGCCGTGACAGATACTCAAATCTTATCTCAGTTACGATGCTCATTCCCAACAAGTATCAGCCTCACTCTTTCAAGTGTAAATCAGCGTATGTGTAAACGGGGCAAGTCTGTTTTTTTCCGTGCATGTCGTGATGGATGAGGGAAAGGTGCAAGGGAAGTGAAGTGAGTGTCTAACTACTGTACTGAGTTTGAAGTATGTGAATTGGTCTAAAATTAATCTGTGAGGTATGCACAGGGGTTTCTGAGATATCCCCGGTAGGGCGCAAGCTTGCTCCCTACTGGGTATTGTAATGATATTTACTTGTCAGTACATATTTAATATCTTTCCTTTTGAGAAATCAGTGTACCGGCAGCGGTCAGGGACCGCGATGGGAACTTGTTTTGCCCCCAGCCGAGCGAATTTATTCCTAGGCTGGTGGGAGGAACAACAAGTGTGGTCACAGGAATCGGAGATGTATACTGACCACATTGTAATGTGGGTCAGATACATCGACGATTTATTCCTAATATGGAATGGTCCCAAATTGCTAGCTGAGCAATACATTAAACATCTGGGGGTCAACGACCTGAATCTACGTTTCACCCATACCATTAGTGATAGCTACTGTGAGTTTCTTGACATAGCAGTTGAGGTCAGAGATAATAATCTCACAACTCGCCTGTTTCGTAAATCTACGGCAGGCAATGCCGTCCTGCATTCAGATAGCCAGCATCCGATACCACTCATTAGCAGCATACCATACGGCGAGCTCTTGAGGGCTCGCCGGAACTGTAGCACAGACATGGACTATCAAAAAGAAAAAGAAACAATGCTGAAAAGGTTTAAACAAAGAGGGTACTCAGATAAGACACTTGAAGTAGCCCAAAGAAAAATAAAAGATCTCTCTCATGATGACGCCCTTTTTAAATAATCATCTAGTCAGATGAGAAAAGAGGCACTTGGTAAGAATAAGGAATCCAATGCACCACGCATGATAACTAACTATAGTAGAGGGGCAAAGGCACTGGAGAAAATCATGAAAACACATTGGAACCTACTGGTAGCTGACCCCATCATAGGAACCCAAGTAGGTTTAAGACCAAAAATAACTTACCGTAATGCAAGATCTTTGAGAGACAAGTTAGTCCACAGCTATCCTATTGATCCCAAACAGAAAAACTGGCTAAGCAAATCCAAGGGCTTCACCACCTGCGGGATGTGTAAAGCTGACCGCAATGGAAAAAACTGCAAGGAATACCTAACGGGCACAGGACAAAAAAAGCCTATCAAACAGGTCATTAATTGTAATAGTGACTTTACTGTCTACGTGCTGGAGTGCCTGTGTGGCCTCCGGTACGTAGGCAGTACCAAACACCAACTGAAGGTCAGAATATTTCAGCACCTACGTGCCATAACCAATAAAGATTCGAATTACCCTATGGCACGACACTATGCAGAAAATCACAATAGCAACAATGTAAGCTTGAAAATTTGGGGCATAGACAGGATCCCGAAACACATACGGGGTGGAGACGGTGAAGCTAGACTAAGAGTTCTTGAGTCCAGATACATTGTGGACTTAGAAAGTAAAATCCCGAGGGGGCTGAACTGTGGAGAGGAACTGTCCACACATATAGGTGTCTGAACCATATTATGCAACCCGGCAGCCCCATTGCTAGGATGAATAGGTCAATAAGGCAATTGCCAGGTTTTTTTATTCACTTGCACTTTTTTAATGAGTGTATCCAGGTTGTTTATTGAAGGAGATATCGTTATCCATGAATATGTACTGACAAGTAAATATCATTACAATACCCAGTAGGGAGCAAGCTTGCGCCCTACCGGGGATATCTCCCCTAACCCCTGTGCATACCTCACAGATTAATTTTAGACCAATTCACATACTTCAAAATCAGTACAGTAGTTAGACACTCACTTCACTTCCCTTGCACCTTTCCCTCATCCATCACGACATGCACGGAAAGAAACAGACTTGCCCCCGTTTACACATAACGCTGATTTACACTTGAAAGAGTGAGGCTGATACTTGTTGGGAATGAGCATCGTAACTGAGATAAGATTTGAGTATCTGTCACGGCACACGGTTGACGAATAATCTCAGTTTGTGGTAATGAAATGTCTTTATTATAGAAAATTGTCATTTAATTATGTCCGGAATGTCGTTTCAGCCAATATTTGTAAATAACAAGAGCACTCGATGATGCCTGTATCAGTATTTATGCGGAATTCTGCTATACAGAAACGAAAATAGAATTTGGTTGATCCACGCGACATTAATAGGAGAACTACATTACCCACAAAACACCATTGATGTATGTATACCATGACACGCATCAACATAGATTGCATTACGGATTCAAATATCAGCGACTATGGCTTTGTGTAAATACAAGAGATGTCCTTATATATAATTTGTAGAAACTGAACATGCAATGATATAAATTGTATACACAATGACTAATGACACGTATATTATACCGCAGTATTTTCTTTATGTTTATGAGAAAAGGAAGGACTTATATTCTTGTGAATCCAAAATGGGGGCCACTTGAAAAAGGCTATACGCCGAAATGCGTAGTCTTTGGTTGTTTAGTGCACAATAAAAACCCTTTTTTTGTGCTGGACTTACCTGGTGTGCCGTCTTTTCTGGGAACCAAATCACGGAGGTGAACGGAAACAGTGAAAATATACATAGCATGGTGACTGCTACCATCTACGGCGTCAGCGCTGTTAGGCTGAGGATCGCGTAAGCAGTGTTTTTGGATACATATATATATATATATATATATATTACTGCTATTTTATGTACCGTGGGACTCCCACTTCGACGACGGGGAATACTCAAGCATGTGAATCTATGAAAGACACCAATACTGGAGAACCACAGTTTACAGGTAAGTAACTAATGTTCATCCTGGGATCGTCCCTCATTGCAGGGCTGCGAGGGCCTCCGTTACGGCCCTGGTGTAGAAGGCTCAAGCTATTACAGAATCATTAGTAGTAGTTAACTAGTTCAGGCTAGTCCTCCAGCATCCAAAGATGAACGGTCATTTAAGGTCCTCAAGTTGAAGCATATCAACCACCTATTTAACTTTGATCCTCTAATCCTGTATTCAATTAGGTCACATCTAATATTTATGTTCTATTGTGTAGCATAAAAATTGAGTTAATCACTTTTAAATGGTAATATCATCATTCCCTTTCCGAGACCCCTCACACTACCTGTGTGCTAACAACTTCTACTACTCAGGTCCTGATTTTCAGGTCTTTCGAAGCCAGAGATTTTGTCATGGAGCAATGACTACACAGAGCGTGCCTTTGGGTCATCCTCCTTCAGTGGTTAGGTTGTTTGGGTCAGCTCCTTTCGCCCATATTTCAAAACATTTTGGATCAGCCCAGCGGAGTATTTCTTCTTTATTTCAACTTCCAGCCCATGTCATTGGTGCAGTAGATGTATGAGCCATCCTAGCCTGAGCTCCTATTGCAGTGCATGTTCTGTGAAGAGTCGTTATCTATTGTTATACTTCATGCTTCTGTCGAGCATACGTGCAATACTGCTTACTTAGGCCTATGTCCATTTACCCTCAAAGGCGTGCTGCGCCTTAAAGATCATACGGAGCACTTGGACCCCCACTTGGCCAACATCTGTGTGATGGGTAAAATACAGTAGCAGCAGTGAGGATACTTTTGTACATTACAGCACCAAAGGTGGAATGCTGCCTTGCACACTCTGCGCCAATTTCAATGGATGTCTTACTCACCCACACAATAGGCTGACGCCCCCTCAGGAAAACTAGTGTGTGGTATATCTGATCAACAACAGTTGAGATTGCTCGTGGGATGTATGTTAATTTCTAACCCGACGTTCTCTTTCTTTCTTTTAGTCACATGTCCAAGTTTCATGTTGAAGTACGTACGCGAAGAGTGCTATTAGCCCACTAATCGCGTGCCTTTTTCCTTTATATCAAGTTTCCAACTATTCAATAAAGGCTGCCGAATAGTCCGAGTTTTACCCCTCTTTGCTTGCCTAGTGATAAAATTGGATTAACTTTGCGCTGTCAGTATTTCCATCTTCAAATCGAAATTGACTAAACCTTCCTCCATATGCAAGAATAGATAATGAGCAGACCTTTCTAATACTGCGTACCCCACACGTTCTCTGATTTACATTCAATTGTGAAGTCATTACAAGTAGTACTATATACTAAAACAAAATTGAGGGAAAGTGACAAATATGCAGTCACGGCCCGTGGAGGGAGTTACGGTGGGGCGGGGAGGGGGAGGGGCGGGGTGGAGGGTGCTAAAAACAGGCATATGGATAATTGCAGGTAAGTAAACAATTTAATTAATAAAACAAATTTGGTAGCGCGTCTTGCATCGCAAAATGCGATGCAGTGCGCGCTACGAAATTCGTGCTCCCTGCCCCACCGTAACTCCCTCCACGGGCCGCGGCTGCAAATATGTATCAGTTATCCAGGTTGAATGTAATAATGTTTTGACATTTTTAAATATTGGATTGTAGTTATCATTTTTAGAAAACGCCTTGTTCAAATGTAGCTTGCCGTACGTTACATGCTGCACTGTAGAGTGAAATAATAAGAACAGATTTGCATCAAAGATGGGCACACCTGTGCAGTATTCCTTGAAAATCTTCCACCTTCTGTAGTCTGGGCAGTACGACACCCCACCTGTTGTTTTAAAAAACACCCAAATCGTCTACAGTAGACAACCACGCGATAGCCATTCAGTTTGGTAGTTTCCCGGCTCGAATGAGATTACTGCAACTACGATGCAAGGCGCGCTACCAAATTTGTTTTATTAATTAAATTGTTTACTTGCCTGCAATTGTCCATATGCTGGTTTTTAGCACCCTCCACCCCGCCCCTCCCCCTCCCCGCCTCCCTGCCCCACCGTAACTCCCTCCACGGGCCGTGACTGTCCTACCCTGAAAGCAACCCCTAGCTTTCAGCTTGAGGAAATGCCACAGACTGGCCCAGATAAGCAATGCGTGCATGCAATAACACATAAAAGTTAGTTCTGCTTGCTTTGTCAAAGCTTGTCTGCTTACTGGCAGGATGCATTCAGCTTCTCTGAGTGCTTCCCCTTTGTTTGGAGGCCCCTTGATTTTTTTCTAACTCTACTTTTGCCAACGAACATTTTCATTACTTCTAATTGGGTGAAAAAATAAACCAACCAATTCCTGTTTGACGGTGAGCTTCAAGCACAGTGCTTAATCTGAGCCAGTGGTTGCCGGAGGGGGGCACCAGAACTTATTTTTGGGAAACTTATTTTTCCTGCGCCAGAATTTTACATAATGCAAAAGAGGAAAATGCGCAGGTCAGAAAGACAGAGAAAGAGAAAGACACTAAAACCTTCACAAACGGAGAAAGCAGGGATCAGCAAGCAAAAGAGGCCGTGAGTTTCTGGTAGGGGATTAAAGACTACAGGGCATATTCACAACGAGCTATCGCCGAATTAACAGCACTTTAACGCAGCCAAAGTCGGGATAAATCTACCTCCCCTTTCACAAGCTGGTGTTAACAGTCCACAGCACCAGTTTACCCGCCATAGAAGCCGCAAAAAACATCGCCACAGAGGTCCCCCGCAACTATCGCTAATGAGATGCAGAGTAGGCGTTCCCGTGCAAAAAGATGTGACAACAGGACACCTCAACATTCTCAACGACCCGCCAGATCGGCGATAAGAACACAAAACACGTGATAAAGCGCGTTAGCAGCAGGAAATTAACACCTGCTCTGACCTGGTGTAAAGTCGGACCAAAGCCTGAACCACAAAAGGGAGCACAGCCGCGAGCCACACCTGAAGACAAACAGATGCCAAGGAGCAACTGAACATGCAGCACGGACACCCAAGAGGGCCACAACAACCACCAACACCACACCCAGGGCCACCCCTTCCTAGCACCCCCCGACCAAAGACATGCCTAAACATGTACAAAATAATCCGCCTGATGTCGCACAATCACAACTGGTGACATGCATGGGTCGTTACAGAAATGAGCCAGTATAGACGAAAATGAGCATCACACATTCACTTTCGAAGCAACCAATAAAACTTTATTGAAATGAACACTGAAATTAAATGAAGACACATGGCGGCTCCCCTTGGGACAATCCGTAGGTCACAGCCTGCAAGACAAAAAACATGATGAGACGGTGTGTCCTGCGCACATCCAAGGACAGAGAGAGAGCGAAGGAGAGAGAGAGCAGAAGAGAGGGGGAGAGAGAGAGAGAGAGAGAGAGAAAAGAGAGGGGGGAGAGAGAGAGAAAAGAGAGGGGGGAGAGAGAGAGAAGATGAGAGGGGGGAGAGAGAGAGAAGATGAGAGGGGGGGAGAGAGAGAGAAGTAGAAGAGAGGGGAAGAGAGAGAGAGAAGAGAGGGGTAGAGAGAGAGCTGTGTCTGCGCACCCAGGCCCCACTGCTCGCCTGCTGCCACTGGTGTGTCTCCAACCACTTGCTGGTATGTATAGCAGTACACCAGGTCACACATCAGAGTCAAAGCCATCATCTGAAACAGAGTCCAGATACATGACTGGCAGAATACACACACTTGCACAAGACAACATCGCCCGCCCATGCACACCCAGGCAGTGGCACCCCAGCCCCTCCCGCCGCCCATCGTAGCATGCCCGCCTATGCACACCCGGGCCTGACTGCTCACCTTCCGCCACCGGCGTGTGGACAGGAGGACCCACCACATGCCGCTGCACGCCACAAGCCCGGGGCCCGCGGACATGGCACCCTCCACACCATGCAGCCACGCTGCGCAGGCCACCAGGTCTCACGTCTGGTGCTGGGTCTCGATTACTCCATGGCATAGGACATACCAGGGCACCCGGCACCATCGCAGGTTGCACACCCACTCAGTCCAATGGGGGCCACTAACTCTGATCCCGGAAGCGAGGCCACGTGGAGGTAGGCCCGCACTGTCGCTGGCTCAGGCCTACACTGCGGATTTGTAGGGTACACAAATTCTGAGCAGTCCGGACCGCCAGGACGGGGCATCATCGCAGGCTGCACACCCGCTCAGCAGCTTAAGGTGCAAATGACTCAGTGCACCCAAAGTCACCGTCCCATGGCGGGGTTCCTGTGCCAGCAGCAGTGCACCCTGTGCCACAAACCCTGTTCAACCCCAGTCAGCGCCATGTGGTGGTAGGCCAGTGCCGGCCGCAATGCACCGTGTGCCACAAACCCTGGTCAGCCCCAGTCAGCGCCACGTTATGGTAGGCTCGTGCTGGCCGCAATGCACCATGTGCCACAAACCCTGTTCAACCCCAGTCAGCGCCACGTGGTAGTAGGCATATGCCGGCCACAATGCACCCTGTGCCACAAACCCTCTGCACAGCAAATCATGGGCCCTTTATGATTGAGCACCGTGGAGCGTCCGTCATCCAGTCACCACCGGCAGAGGGGAATGTGACGTTATTAGCCCCTTATATTTGAGGGGTCACATGGCCTGTGATGCCTGTGCTGGATGGGTGTGGTGTGCGTGCAAACCTGCCCTCAGGGAGTGTCTGTGACATGCCGACAACTAGACCAGTGACCTGCACTCCACCAGCGAGTACACCTGCGACGGGTAGCAATGAGCCCCCCCCCTCAGAGCGTTAGCGGAGTGGTCTTGCCTGCCGTACGCCGGAACAGCTCAGGGCTTGCAAAAATGACTCATGGGCACTGGGCGTGGTTCAGTCCATGTCCGGACAAGGAAGTGGCTGATGTGTGTGTCCTTGTTGTGGTGTCCACGGGACCTGTTACACAAATTGGTATGTAGCACCCTCTGACTGGCATCCCACAGGATGAGCATCATTGACACAAGCGAAATCAATGTCCCTACATTCATCCACACATACATACATGAATGATGAAAGACATGACACAGCATTGCTTCACGGGATGTTTAATGCACATCCAGTGCAGTTCTGCAGCTAGAGCGGTACAGGGCAATGCCGAGCACACTACACAATATGGGCCCGTGGAGGGCCAGCCAGAGTCCATCCGGGGATGACATGTACTGCGGAAGAGGAAGGGTACGGTCTGCAGTCTGGTCGCCATGTCATTGGTCATCAAACAGGATGTGGCAGTCCATATCGTTATCCAAGGTGAGTGCATCTGAGTGAATCGGGGTCAGTGGAAGGTCATGAGGCCATGTGCTGGACCAAGCAGAAACAGGCCAGGTGGCGGAAATTCTGCTACTGAGTCCTTCTGATCACAGGCACATCCACGTCCTCGTCCCCGGATGAGTGCTCTGCCCCACCTGTGGGTGTTGCTGTACCGGCTGCAGCACTGTGTGCCACTGACACATCAGGGGCCGGAGGTGGATTGTCGGCCGCACTGTGTCCCACTAACACATCAGGTGCCTCAGTGGTTAGGCCTGCTGCACTGGGAGGCAGAGACACACTAGGGGGCGGAGATGTGGATGGTGTGGGGGCAGCAGCATTCATCATCGCCACGCCTTGTGTTAGCAATGCCATGATGAAGATCTGCAGGGCATGGTGGATCCCAGCTGCATTCTGCTGATGTGCAGCGGTGGCTGCCATCCTTTCTGCCTCTAACCGCACCATGTCCTCCATGAGCCTCTGCATGTGTGCCAGCTCACGGCTGGTATCGCTGGAGCCACACTGAGCGGACAGGTGTTCTTCTCTCCGCATCATGACTCCAGCGATGTCAGTCAGGGCTCGTTGGAGACCATGGATCGGGCCTACACACCCAAGGATGGCGTCAAGTTTAGTTGCCATGATGCCGAAGCCCAACCGCACCTGCTCTGCCGTCTCCCTCTGGAACTCCAGCACACAGCATTGGAAGCCATGTGTTGTTCCTGAGGGTCTTGGGGGAGTGCCGGGCTGTGGGTGCCTCCTACTGGGTGCTTTGGGTAGTGGTTGGGGTCTCCTTGGTGTAGCTGGCCTGCCTTGATCCTGGAGGTGAGTGGCGAATGAGGTCAATGATGTCTTGGATGGTTTGGGTGTCGATGCTGGTGTTGTCCTCCTCTTCATCAGTGAAGAGTGGCTGGGACTGCTCTGCAGGAGGTGTTGATGGTGCCTCTGCTATGTGAAGGGGAGATGGTGTATTACAATATGTCCACATGTATGTAGCCACATGATACATGTTGACATTCGGACAGCATGGCATTGTACATTGTGACAGTCTGTAGATCTGGGCGATGAGTCATTGTGGGTGTGCACTGTGTTCTGCTTGATTGTGCATGTGTGCCATTGTGCCCATCTCCACCCGTCCCCCCAGTACCTGGTGGTCACTCACCCTGTTACGGTTGTGTTTTGTCCTGTCGAGCAGTGTCCGATCCCCCGACTCCGGCCACAGTCTCCACACTGATGACTGTCGACGACACTAGCTCCTCCATGTCATCCAGCTCAAGCTGTGGTGCTGGGCCCCTACCTCCAGTTTGCGTTGCTGTCTTCTGGCTGGCGGAGAGTTTCTCCTTGGTCTTCCGCTTGATGTCATTCCATCGCCTCCTGACCTCGTCCATAGTCCTCGACGGCATTCACCTTGTCCACAATGTCACACAATATTACATTTTTGGTGCCCAATGACACGTTGGAGGTGACGAACAGTTGTTGATGGTGTTCCATCACCTCCGTGACTATGATCCTGTTCGCCTGCTGACTGAACTACTTCTTCCTCTTCTTCTTGTCCTTGCCCTTCCCTGTCCCTGAGGTCCCGGGCTGGTCGTCCGGGGTGCGCTCGTCCTCTGCGTCTGCTCCGGCTGCCTCCATGGTGCTTAGTTGTTGATCAGTTTGTGTTTGGGTGTTTTTTCTACTTTTATGGTGATTTTTCCCGCCTGCCAGGTGTGTGTTGCAGGCCTGGCGCTGCTTATAGCTGATTTCCTCATCACCTGTGGCCCATCACAGGTTTTTTGGTGTTGTGGTTTGTGTTTTTGTCTCCATCGAGGTGGTTGTATCGCGGATATTGTCTGCGGTTTCGGCAGACTATTGCATGCTACCGCCGCGTTATGGATTCAATGACAACACAGGGTTATTTTCCCGCGATAGGCTGTGACGATGAAAGTTGCGGTACGCTACTTTTGCGGTAGTTATCACACATTCTTGTGAATATACTCCAACCAGCCTTGGTATTGGTGCGCTGACATTTAATTGCACCGGCCACCAGCTTCTGAGCAGAGCTTTGGACACTGGCATTCTTTCTTTCACAAATGAAGCCCTATTCAAGCAATGTATCAAATGTTGCAGGTAGTTCTTGAGGACTTCAAATTCTCAGTCTTGGGGTCTTGGAATTAATAGCCATATTGTTAGTCAATCAAGGTAGGGGATTGGGAAAACCTATTAAGATACATTTATTTTTCAATTTCTTTCTTTTAAAACTAATATCTAACTGAAAGAAAACATTATTTGTTTTTTAATTGAAAATGAATACAATGAAAAAATTGACTCAAGTCCCCTTTTAATTAATTCTAAAAAGGAAAAAATAAAGCAGGAAATCGCAGCTGGTATAGACTAGCACTTTATGTACGCCATTATTCTTCGGTCCCTTTATAGAATTCAGTATCAGGTATGATCGTTCATTTTTTTTGGGCTCAAGGAAGCCCAAAGAATTGCTTTTCGTTTATGCTTTTTCTTATTCAGTATATTGAATTTTGAAGCATATTCCATCCGCCCGCTCCATCACCCTAAAAAAGGGAAGCTAATTAGCCACTGATGTTATATAGATATCACTACATTTGGACCGGTAGTAAAGTGTCTTAGAAATGCTTACTGACATCGTTGATAGTCTAAATGTGCGTAATCAATTTCTGAGTGAAAGGAGGTGAAAGATGTCATCGCTTTCAACCAAGTGGTGCAATGTATCGAAAGTAATGACTTTAAACGTGTACCTTGTATAGCAAAATGTAATTATAATTTATGTGATTATCATCTTCACTTTGCATTCTGATGTAGACAACTCTTGGGTGGGTTGTGTAGTTGAGGAAAAGGGAGAAGAATTATCTTTAATTACTGCTAAGATCCTCCTCACTCTTGACACAGTCAGTGGACACCTTTTCAAATATTGAACACTCTTGTCAATGCTGCTGACTCTTAAGTGAAACAAAAATCAGTTAATGCTCTCCCAGAGACTTCCTTATAGTGTGGTAAATTCTCGAGCACTCACGGCACCTAATGTAAAGAATAAATGCTGCTGTTTGATGGAGCCTCTCCGAACAGTCGTTCCTCATCGGCAATTAAACACGATTGACAAGTGGTGGAAGGCCAGGGCTCAAAAGATCAAAAATTCACTATATGAGCTATACTCCCACTTGTGTGGGCTTCTGGCTGCCAAAAATGCATATGAAATAGAGGGGGAATTTTATGGCTCTATTTTACGATAGATAACCTCTGTGCTGTTTGCATTACAAAATGCATTTTTGTTCTTGAAACAGAAAAAGAAAGTGTTGCAGACCAGGCTTTAGCTGTCAATTATTTTTAGGAGTAAGTCCGTTGTTTTTGTGATCTGAGCCTGTACGATATATGGTTCCAAACGTATAAGCGTTTTTCCTCAAACATTTGTAATTATTGTTATCGTGCTCACAGTTCTAAAACGTTAGTTGTGCCATCTGTAAACTGTGCTCTGTGAGATATGTGGTGTGAAACATGAAAGCAAGCTCCAATTTCAAAACTTAACTCGAGCCAATAAAAGAACGTGCTGGTCTTATTAGCGTCGCATTGCGAACCATTCTGAAATCTCAGGTGTAATATTTTAACATATTTACATGCTTAGGTCTAGCTTTATTATCTAGGGTAATGCCAGGGCTCGAGTCGGGGTACCACGTGGGTGGACGGCGCCCCCCACTTATTTTACTAGGAGCTCGATTACTGGAGCAAATGGAGCCACACATTCACTCTTTGGCCTCTCTGGCGCGAGATCGGAGCTCATTCAGAACGCTGCTCATACGCTGGCTTCTCTGATGCAATCGCATCTAAGGGGTGAGCGAGGGAAGTCAATGAGTCTGATGGTGCAAGCCACCTTTCGTGACGTCAGCATCCCCCCACTTCCTTCTTCAGGACTTGTGCCCTGGGTAATACACAAACATTAAAAACAACATATTTCTGGTGGTGAGAAATGCCACAATTACATGAATTTATAGCTAATTCCCTTTACCAATATTGAGGTATTTTCTTATTTCTTGCGAAAAGCTTTCCTTTTCAGGTCTGGAACATGTGTTGTCTTACGAAACGCATTCCTAGCTTACAGTGGGTGCTTAGAACCCACTTATTGCTTACCATTGAGTGGCTTTAATGTCACCAGCATTTGCTTGGTTCTTATTCCTCTGCTTTTGTAGGCTTTCCTTACTCGTGTGGTATTTGTCCCTCCCCTGGAGCATGCACCCATTTCTTGTGTCTTTTCACTGCTCCCTTTTTAGGTGCTAGTTTTTAGGGCGAGCTGACGTTAGCATTCATGCGAAGCATGAATGCTGTCAGCTCGCCAACTAATGCTATCCGTATTTGGGAGAGTGGACACCAAAGTGTCACGAGCTTTCTCAGTGTCGGATTTGACCGCGGGAGCGCGCGTCTCACCCGCGCATGCGCAGAGTAACTCAGCATTTTTTTATTTTTATTTCCCAGCCCCGAACCGAATCAGGTATCAGAGCGCTTCACATATAGGCAGCCCCCACCCCCCACCCCCCACCCCTCTGCATGCGCACACACAGGCGAGCGCAGGCACACGGCAGACACTCGCTCACACACACCCCCCTCCCCCACAGTCACACACACGCACTCCAGACACATACACACGCGCGTGACCCCCATCCCCACCACTTACCGGGCTCTTTCGGCGTGTTCAGTGTCTCATCGCTCCACTTCTTCCTCGGCGGCGGCGGCTGTGGCGGCGGGCGGGACTTCCTGCTGGATTGCAGGCCCCGCCCCCGTCTCAGGCAAAAGTGCCTGACTTCCGTTTTTGTTATTGCTGTTGGGGGACACGGTAACCCGGGACCGGACCCGACCGCACCGGCCGAGGCTGATCTTTTTTTATTGTGTTTTAGTTTGCAACTCTTTAACATCTTGGCCTTTGTGAAGCATCAAATGTTGTATTAGTGTACAATCCTTCATGTATGTTCATTTTATTTCGACTCATTCGAAGCAGGGGCCGCAAGTTAAATACGTGCAAAAAGTGACAAATGTAATTCTGCAACCTGGTTTTTATAAATGTACCGACACATTAGAGCCTCACGACACTGCTTCGCTGAGCCACCTGGAGTACCTTCTCTCCTGCCAGAAACTGAACATTAAAACAGCAAACAGCACGGCGGCGCCATTCGAAGGAGTAGCTCCGTGGCAGGAAAGTCCGCTGCCGTGAGTAGCACTTGGCCAGTGACCTCCTGTCCTGAGGAAAGCTGCAAAAACGCGTACAAATTCCTTATGTATGGCCATGTTTGGGAGACACGGCTGACTCAGCACGTCTGCTTTCAGCCCCCAGCCCGGTGTGGGGTGACTGCAGCCTCCTCAGACAAAGACGAGGTCACGTTGACCTGTCACGACTCCAGCCTGAGATGTGTAGCTTTTAAACACATCTCTATCTCCGACACACACCTAGAACAAAGTGTCCCCCCACACACACACTTACCCGCCTGCTCTGCCTGGGGGGCGCGGAACCTTCTTTTCTCTGGGTTAAGGCAGCAACCTTTTCAAGGAAGGCCCCTACACTGAGGAGAGCCAGCAGGCACCAGGGAGGACTGGTGCAGCTCGGGGACTGGGGCTTCGAGGCACCTAACATGTGACTGACACCAGTGGACTGCCCGGAAGTCTCCTCAAACCACAGCAACTCTTAGTCCTAGTCTCACACAGTGCGGTGATCAGCACAACGCACTGTAAATCCAGCCCCCCCTGACACTTACCCTGCTTCTGCACAATTTGCTGTGCGCGAACCAGCGGGTCAGACTCTCAATGTGGACTCGGAGGGGTTTAATGAAGAAACCATAACTCGTTTCCTAGTCAGGTACCGTCACTGATGAGGGTTCCAGGTTGTTGTTTAACCTGGTCCCGGTAGGGGCTTGTGAATCTCACACTATGTTTCCATCACCACTCTCTCCCCAGGAGCAGCGCATAGAAAGCTCCCACAGACTAACATATCCATGGCAAATTTAGGGGAATCTGGCTACGTCTTAAAGCGCCTTAAGGCACATTCATTTTGCAGTGATACGCTACCTAAACATAACAAGCATTTGCAATGCAATGCTTCTCGCATTTACGCAAATTTGAGCAATTGGCATTGTAAATGACATAGGCTTTTATTTAGGTTTTAAAAACCAAAACTTAAATAAAAGGCATTGTTATTTACAATGCCAATAGCTCAAACTCGCGTAAATGCGAGCCCTATTGCATGGCAAATGCTTGTTTATGGAGTGTTTTCCACTTGTCTTCCTTGTGTGCTCCGTGTTCCTGTTTCTTGCCCGTGCATTTCTCTCTTTACCCTTCCTCCCTAAGGTGCCTTCTTGCTGCATCCTCGCATGCCAACTTTCTGTTGCCTTGCTTACTTCTCCAACCTTCCATTGGTCATGTGCTTCCCAATCCTCGCCCACGCCCCCACCCTCAGTTGTCCATGTGCTTTCCCATTCTCGCCCACCTACCCTTCATTGTCCATGTACCTCCCAATTGCCTTCCACCCACCCTCCATTGTCTGTCTGAATCCATGTTGGCGCAGTCCTACAAAATGATGCCACGGCTGAGTCATAAGGCTCTTTTTTAACCTTATTTTCAGCCATTTTGCACAGCTGAATGCCACTGTACAGCATGGCTAAAAATCATTGCCAAAGGCAATATGTCTTATACGCGAGACCTTTTAGCTTTGCCAGTGCTTGTTTTATATATTATCCCAGATGCACCATGCAAGCAAGTACATGCCTCCTACCTGCTACGTCCATCACCACCTTCTCGTCTGGTTCCAACCTATTCCTTCACTTGCCACGATTCACTCAGCTGTTGTACTTAGGGTGATGAAGATAGCACTGGCAAAGGGTGAAACCACACAGCATAAATCCTATTAGGCAATAGATAAAGCATTAACAAAGGTCGCCCTTACCCAATATTGTCTAAGAAAAATCTGTATGGTAATTATGACTGAGTAGGAGCCCTTAAATAATACACATTCTCCAGGATTAAATATTTCATAGCCTCAGATGCTGAAATCATTCTCTGTCGTCCAGCCGGGAGTTCCAGCACAACTTCACGGAATGATTTGAGCATCAAATCTATGAAAGATAACAACATTAGCACACTATAGTTACTGGTTGATAACTACTTTCTTATCATGACCCAGCATACTTTTCGTCCTTTTATCTAACTAGAACTTGGACTTGGTAGTCCCTCTAGGGTGCAAACGTGTGATCCAAACATCTCTAGAGACTGCACTCCAGACTGAGTTGCCTGATTAATATAAAAACTATCAAATAGCTGCATTGTCATCAGGGTAATTCTCTCAGCCAGTCCAAGTTTTTTATTCAAGAGCCCAAAGCATGGGGGGAGATTGTAGGCCTGACTATTATATTTAGTGCCTTGTTAAGGTCCTGCCTTCAGAAATATACCTCTGTCCAAAGAAGAAGGTTCATTAGACGAACAGGATATCAAATACAACATATCAAGTCCTAACTATTGAGAACCAAATACTATTAAGGTAACTATCTATAGGTAAGTACAGATTTACTACAGTTAACATCACATTTATATACTTTGACCGTATATATATATATTCATGTTGCATGTATGTGAAGTTAATTAAGAATAGTAAATCTATTCTTACTTCCTGATATTTGGGTTTTCAAAACTTAGGGCCAGATGTATGAAGGCCCTGTTTTGCGATTTCTTAATTGCTAATCTTTGCGATTCGCAATTAGGAAATAGCAAAACGGAATGCATGAAAGTGTGTTTAACACATTTAGCGATTCCTAAGGGATTGCAAATGTAAATTGATACTTGTATAGCGCACTACTCACCCGCAAGGGTCTCAAGGCGCTTGTACGAATACCGCTGTGGAACCCATCCTGGCTTTCCCTGTGAGGTGTCCACTCCTGGGCACCCCCAAGGTGGAGGCCAGGCATCCTTAGCGTTGTGGGGGCCGTTGTGGAGATTAAGCAAGCTATTGCCCAGAGTTGCAGAGTGGGACTCCATGATTGGAATAGGCACCGAGGCGAGAATTATCAGGTCCGTGGAATTTTGAGCCCAAGACCCGCCGAGGCGGGGAATTGAACCCTGGTCCCGGGCTAGGACCTTCCTCATGAATAATAATGAGGTTGGTGCATTTTGCGACCCCCTAGGAATCACAAAAATCACAGTGATGGTGGTCTGATGGGCTCAGCAGACGACCATGTCTGTGATGGCTTTTTAATTAAGCAGACTCTATCGGCTGGCCCATCTTTTGAAGTGAAAGAGAGGAGGTCAGGGAGAGTTCACTCTCTGCTTCCTGATCCTCATCAGTAACCATCAGCATGGTTACATCAACCCTGTCATTGAAAGGTTTTAGGTGGTTCACATGGCTCAACCTCTTGGTGCTCCTGCAAGTACCCAGATCTACCATGTAGGTGACCTCTCCGTTTCCTTTCAAGGATAGGGTAAGGACCACTCAATTTTTCTTGGAGAGCCCTTGGTGCCACAGGCTCCAAACCCCATACTTTCTGCCCCAATTGGAATTCCACCAGTGCAGCCTTTTGGTCATACAAGAGCTTCTGGAGCTCTTGACTGGCCTCAAGGTTTTTGGATGATGTTTCCATGTACTCTGCCATTCTGGAGCGAAAGCCTAGTACATAGCAATATCTTGCTTAGGTTTGTGGAGAGGCTGCTCTGAGCCTTCCTTCAGTAGACAAAGTGGTCCTCTAACAAAAAGGCCAAACAGAAGTACAAAGAGGGAAAACCCTAGTACCTTCTGAGGCACCTCTCTGTAGGCACAAAGCAGGCATGGCAAAAATATAACCCTAGGCGAAGCACTACGCTACGCTCGCGTAGTTTGCGAAGTTTGCGCAACTTCCCACTACGCGAGCTGCACGTAGCACAGTGCGAACACGCGCAGCGTAGCGTAGTGCAGCGGTCATTTTTTGCTTGTTCACGGTCCTCAACGTCATGTTCGCGACTGCGAGCAAGCAAAATGACATCCCGGTGAGACTCTCTCAACGCGGCGAGGTCAGATTTCTCATTGCGAGTAGTCGTGCATGCTCGTGCCCGCTCGCGATGAGAAACTACCAGTTCGTGTTAAGAAAGCTGCTGCTCGAGTAAAAATCTACTCGAGCGGCAGAAAACTACAGCTCGCACTGTGCAAGATGCCGTTTTCAATGATTGCACAGTGCCGGATGCTTGTTCGCACTGTGCAATCATTGAAAATGCATCTTGCACAGTGCAAACATGCTACTACGCAGCTCGCGTAGTGCTACGTGAAGTTCGCGTAGTGCGAAGTGCACTTCGCGTAGCTTCGCGTAGCGCTACTTCGCGAACTACGCCCACCCTTACAAAAATACATCACAACTCCTTTTGAGTTTTTCAGGGAGTCCCATGATCGTGCCTTTCAATGTCTTGTTGAATGTCTCAACAAGGTCATTGGTTTGTAGTAAAAGTAAAGGTCACTTCACACTCATTCCACATGTGTTTCAGTTAACTAGACATGATGTTTGCACCTCTGTCTGAAACCACCTCCTTAGGAAACCGTACCCTGGTAAACGTACCAATGAATGCCTTGACGACTGCAGCAACTATAGTAGACCTAAGGGGAACTGTCTCAGGAAACCTGGTAGCATGATCCACTACTACCAGTATGACTTTGTTTCCCGATGGTGTAGGAGTTCAAGTGGACCAACTATGTCCACTCCTACCCTTTCAAAGGGCACCCCAACAACTGATATGTGAATTAGGGGGGCTTTTGGGTAGCCATCTGTCTTGCCACTGGTTTGACAGGTGACACAGGAGCTGCACAACTCCTTCACCTTCTGGAACTTCTTTGGCCAGTAGAAGTGGCTGACTAGCCTACTCCATGTTTTATTCTGACCAAGATGACCAACTTGGGGATATCATGGACCAGGGTGAGGAGGCATTCTCTAAAATGCTGAGGCACTACCACTCTTCTAGTGGCACCAGGTTTCGGGTCTCTGGCCTCAGTATAAAAGAGTCCTCCCCCTAATAGGTCATGTGGGAGCCACTGACATCTCCCTGTTCCTGTGCAGCAGCTAGCTATCACAGGCTTTCAAGAGTAGGACAGGTCCTCTGTCCTTGGCACAGCTGTTCCATAGAGAATCCCCTTGGTCCCAACCTAATAAGGTTCAAGTTCTCTGGGGATGGCAAGTCCTCTCCCTAAGGAGACAGGCCCTGAGCTTCTTGTTGTATAGAAGCTGGTTTTCTAGTCTTCTTACCTTTTCACTTGGAAGGTTGGGCCATTATTCCAGGCTCCCACACTTCTTTTTCACTCTGGGCTCAGCTCTGTGCTCGGGTTTTTACACACACCAACTCAGGGATTCCCAGCATAGCTGCATGGGTTTTCAGCTCGACCTCAGCCCAGGCTTAGGACTCCAGATCATTCTCTAGCAGACATTCAACATGGATTGCAGAAGAGACTACTACCTGGTTCAGGTCAGTAACCCCTCCCCATTCTAAGGACACCATAGCCATGGGATGAACCTTTGTTACGTTGTCACCATTGGTGACTGGATAGGTTTGTCCAGTCAAATGCTGTCCTGGGCAAACCAGTTTTTCTATGCCCATGGTGACACTGGCACCTCTATCCATCAGGGCTTCTACCCTAGCTAGGTACCTTTTGCACTATTTTTGGATAGATGGGTGCAGGAACCACATCTTCTCTATCTAGGAGAGGAGGTTTGGAATTGCCCCCCTCTTCTATGTCCTTACCTTGGTCTACAAGGTGGTCATCCTCACTAGGGGGATGATCTCTGTCATATTCTGTCAAGAGCTCCTGGAGCTTAGCCTTGGTGGGGTTTGATCCTGTTTTAATTTTGTAGATCTTGTAGAGAGCCCTTAGCTGCTGCATATTAAGCTGCAGGTAAGGGTTTAGGTTGAGTTCCACAACTATGTTGATATATTTATTGTAAGTCTTATGTCTCTGAGCGCAGTCTCCTTTTTCTCCTTTGCTGAGTGTGAGTCTCACTTCTTGAAGCACATTCTCACTAATTGTAAGTCCTACTTCTTGGAGCACAGCCTTATCCATCTGGTGCAAGTCCCACTACCTCGTGGCCAGTCTCATTCAGTTGCTGTATGTGGGAAAGTACCCTTTATGGCATGGTTATCAAACACTTTTTGCCTGGTTCTGATGCTTCTTTGCCTGAGTGTGCATTGGGTTCCTGCTAATCAGGTTCCCAGTGTCTGTGTTCTTTCCCCAAAACTGTACTATTGTTTCCACAATTGCTCACATATAAGTCCCTTGTAAAAGGTATCAGTGGTATCAAGAGCCTAGTGACCGGAGAGGGATTCTAGGGGCTGGAGCATGTATTGTGCCACCCTAAGAGATCTCTCCCCAAATAAAGGCCTACTGTCACTGCAGGAGGCATAGGTAAGTCACCCCTTGAGCAGGCCTTACAGCCATAGGCAGGGTGCACTAAACCTAGGCTGTCCGGAAATCTGTTAAAACCGACAGTACCCTACCGGATGAAAATCAGCTGACCCGGTTTAAACCGAGTGTCACTGGTTTTCATAGTTGACGTGGGGGGAGAAGAGCTGTTGTGGTCTGCGGTCTGCTGTCTGTCTTACTGCGGCCGCACTGAGTACTTCACAGGTCTTTAAAAAGACCATTTACTTAACGAGGCTTTGTTGTTCTTTTAACCAAGAAATATAAGATGTCTGCTAATGCAAATGTTAAACTAATGCTTATTTTCAAAGATTCTCCGATGTCTTTGTGTAAAATGTGGCGTAAAAATAACGCGGACAGCCACTAACAGACATAAATAGTAAAATTACAGTAGCAAGAAGATATGCGCCTTTCACTTGCATGCTGTATTTACGTTCTAATGCCCTACGAATTGGATTTTAAAATACTCTCTTCCGGACAAGGGTAAGATATCTTTATAAATATTTGAACCGGTTATCTTATCACTTTTAAATCAGCGTGGCTCCCAAGACGGCCTATCTAAAGTCAAGATACCACTGAGTGATGGTGTTTGTATGTCCATTTGTATGTCTTCTGAGAGTGTGGGTGGGTGTTTGTGCATCCCCTGTAAATGAGAGGGTGTTCATGGTGAATATTCCTACTGTCCTTTTCGTGAGTTTATGTGTGTCTGCTGTCTAGTGTTTTTATGAGTGCTCCAGGGTGGGCGTGGTGGTGTGTGTGCATATGTCTGCATTCTGTAGGCTTATCTGTGGTGGGTACATGTGTTTGTGTTACATGCTTGTTGTTATTTTTCCTTGTGTGGGTGTGTGAACAATTATGGAGTTGTTGCCGTACATAGGCCGTACATAGTTCGTGCTTATATACCTTGCCCGTGGTTTATGCGGGGGTTCCTGGTGTTTGTATATATTTCCAGTTTGTTTGTGTACTTATCTTTCGTGTGTGTGATGTAAGGGTGATTCTCCAGTATTGGGGTGTCTTTCATAGATTCACATGCCTGAATCATTCCCCGTCGTCGGAGTGGGAGTCTCATGGTATATAAAAAGCAATAATATGCCATAATATCCTTAGGAAAACCTGGTAACAACCAGCCAGGAAGTAAAGTAACCCAAGCTGCAAGAGTAAAAACTTCCACACTCATGACTATCCTAGTAATTTTGTATAGACCAAACTGCAGCCAATCAGGCGACAGCACCCACCAGAATTTTCTCCCCAGAGGCTCAGGCTCTCAGATTTTCTACTGCATGTCGTGTGAAGGGAGTCTCCCTGAGCTCTGCTCAGTTTCTTCTCAATTTCTTCTCAATTTCTTGAATTTAGGATGTCTTCCTCAAAGGAATCTTTATTCAGGCCTTGTGAGTCTTGTGGTAAGCTCCGGCTTTTCTCAGAAGATCCCCACAAGAAGTGCATTTACTGCCTGTACCCGTACCATCAGGTAAAGGAGTGCAAGATATGTAGGACCTTCCCTCAGAAGACCCTCAGGGACAGAGAGGGCCGCTTACTTCTGTGGCTACAGAAGCTCAAGGACCCATATAATCCTGTTTCTGAGGTAGGCAGTATTGTCTCTGGATCTACTGTGGCTTCTAGGAAGAGAGCTGCTGAGGAGGTGTTATCTTCTCCTGGGGCCAAGGTTGTGAAGAAGCAGCAACCTTCTAAGGGGTCAGAGAGGCCTTCCACTTCTAAGGCTACTCCCCCTGTTAAGAGTAGACTGTTGCCTTCTACACCCCCGAGAAGATCGACCAAGAATTTACCTCATAAACCAACTTCTGAGAAGGTCCTTCCTCAGAAGAAGACCCTGTCGTCGGCGACGAGGGTTTCCGTCGACGCAACATCTACGGTAACCTTTTCTTCACCTAAACCTGAGATGATCATGTCGACCGCGTCTCCTCCATCGACGTTGGTCTATGTCTCAGTTAAGCCTATCTCGTCGACGAGAGAATCTACATCTGCCATCGTCAGTGCCCCATCGACGGCCAAGCCTAAGAAGATTCCATCGACGACAGCTTCATCGTCGACGCCCCCATCGATGGTCGCTCCATCGTCGTCGGCGATCTGGCCGTCGACGGTGTAGGTTTTGTCGACGAGTTCGTCGACGGCCAGATTGTCGACGAAGACTCCATCGTCGACGAAGACTTCGTCGTCAACGAAACCCTCCTCGTCGATGAAGGCAACTTTATCATCTTCAGGACCTATCCCTCCGTCGATGAGCCCATCGACGGTTCCTCCGTTGATGCCACAACTGTCTACATGTACAACAATTTAAGTTTGGTCACCATCTACGGCTTTAACATCTACGCCGTCTACGGCGAAGCCTTCCTTGCTACAGAGGCGCGGTTCTGGGCTAGAACCTTTATCTCCATTGCACCTGTCGCCTCATAGGGTACCCTTACAGGTTCCTGAAAAATTGCTGGACTCAGAGGACAGAGAGGAAGATTCTGATTTGGATGGTAGGTTTGGAGCAGCAACAAGTCCTTCGGAACTGCTCATCAAATACCAAGAAGAGGATCAGGATGATCAACCTTTGCCTGAGCATGTGGCATCACCCATTACCAGTGTTCCGACAGATCAGATGCCTGTTGCATTGCTAACTAATCTCCAACACATGCTAAACGATTATTACCGGCGTTTTCCACCATCTGAGTCAGCGGACTCTGTGCCTCCTACACCTGTGGTGCAGGCGTCCACATCTGATTTCAGGTCTCCAAGGCCTCCTTCGCCAGTAGCTTCCCATCATCCTGAAGAACAACAATCATCTGAGGATGAAGACAGAGAGGAAGGTGGTGTTGATGACAGATCCTTGTTGTCGGAGTGGGACGATTATCAAATCCAGTCGCCTTCTCCTTCACCTCCGGTTCCTGCCGATTCACCTCCAGTGGACATTGGGGGTTTCCACCTTCTTATGGAAAGAGCAACACAATGTTTCCTTATTCCGATGGAAACTACGAAAGAGAAATGTTTCCTCTATGACTTCAAGGACCAGCCAAGGAAACAAACTAAGTCAATTCCAATTATTGAATTCATCTGGAAAGAGGGACTTAAGGTGATGTCTACTCCTGCATCTATCCCTTCATTATTGCCGCGGATAGATAAAGAGTATAAGGTGCATGATAAATCTCCAGCTTGCCTTATAGGACACCCAAACATAGATTCGGTGATCGTACAGGCTGCACAGAAGCGGTCCAGAAATCCTTCATCCCCGATTGCAGCCCCACCGGATAGAGACGGCAGGCATCTAGATTCTATTGGAAAACGAGTATCTACAATGGCAGCAACTACAGTCCGTGCTGCCAATTCTTTAGCCATTCTGGGTCGGTACGACCGGCAGATGTGGTCGGACATTTCACTGTACGTCGACCTTCAAAATCGGAAGCTCTGAAGATACTGCAAGAGGGAGAGAGGATTTCGGCCGAGATTATAGACTCTGCAGTTGATGTGGCTTCTACTGGATTCAGACAGCTAGTGGGGGCTGCTGTCCTACGGCGGCAAGGCTGGCTAAAGGCGACTTTGTTTCGCCAGGAGGTGCAAGCTAAAGTCCTAGACATGCCCTTCGATGGAGTGTTTTTGTTTGGCCCACAGGTAGAGGAAGCCTTGCAAACAATCAAAAAGGACCCGGGAACAGCCAGATCCCTTGGCACCTTGCAGTTTCGAAAGCCGCCCTTTCGGGGTGCGAAAGGACGTGGATCGTCCACTAATAGAGGAAGTTATAATCAACATTCTTCCTACAGATCTTATCAGGGGAATTAGCTTTACCAGTTCCAACGTTACCAATCTTATGGCCAGCGCAACACAACCTATTCCCAAAACAAAAGAAAGCCTGCCTACCGCGGAAAAGATTCCAATAAAAGGCAATGAGTGTCATCATCTGCCACCGCTACTGCCACAGTCTCATATAAAAATTGGAGGAAGAATCTCAAAATTGTACTCAAAATGGTCCTCAATAACATCGGACAGGTGGGTTGTAGACATTGTGGCCAGGGGCCATGCACTCGAATTCGAAAAATTTCCTCCAAATGTCCCTCCAAAAGGCCCACCTCCAGCTCATCTCAAAGAGTTGTTTTCCCAAATCAATCTGATGTTAAAATAAGGAGCGATCGAAAAAGTCCCTCAAGTACAGAGAGGAACAGGATTCTATTCCAGGTTCTTTCTAACAAGGAAGAAATCCGGAGAATGGCGTCAAATTCTAGACCTTCGTTCCCTCAACAAGTATTTGAGAAAACTATAGTTTCGGATGCTATCACTACAAGAAATACTGCATCTTCTATCGGCAGGGGATCACATGGCCACCTTGGACCTTCAAGATGCGTATTTCCACGTTCCCATTTTACCCCGTCACAGGAAGTTGCTGCGTTTCAGAGTGGCTGGCAGGGATTTTCAGTTCAAGGTACTCCCCTTTGGACTACGATCGGCACCCAGAGTGTTTACGAAGGTCCTAGCTCCAGTAGCAGCACATCTCCAGCTGGAGGGAATTCAAATATTTCCCTACCTTGACGATTGCCTTATCAAGGCGAATTCTTTCGCAGAGACAGACATCCATGTCCAACGGTGTCTGTCTCTCTTCCAGTCGTTGGGTCTATCTATCAATCTCAGCAAGTCACACCTTGTCCCGTCCCAAAGACAAACATTCTTGGGAGCAACCTTGGACACACAACTGGTTCGAGCTTACATATCGGATGAGAGACAAGAGAGGATACAAAACATGGCTCAGATATTACTATCAAGAAGATCAGTTTCAGTCCAACAGTTCAAGTCTTTTCTGGGAATGGTTTCTTCTTGCATCCCTTTGATACCAAATTGCCGCCTCAGGATGAGGCCTCTTCAGGAAGAGCTCACCTACAATGGCTACAAGTCTCAAGCTCATTCGAGGATCTCATTCAAATCACTCCTCGGATGTGAGAGGCTTTTCTCTGGTGGATCCAAGAAAGAAATTTGCAGAAGGGTTGCACGTTCCTTCAAGACGCGCCAAATTACACAATCACCGGACGCATCCCTCAAGGGTTGGGGAGCACATCTTCAAGGGCTGACGGTCAGCGGGAAATGGAACCCTCAACAAAAGGTCTGGCACATCAATCTTCTAGAGCTAAGAGCCATCTTCTCAGCCCTCAAGTCCTTTCGTGCAATCATTCAAGGGGCCACGGTATTGGTTTGCACAGACAATACTACAAGTATGCATTACTTAAACAAACAGGTAGGAACATGGTTGGTTCGTCTATCTCAGAAAGCCCAAGAGATATGGGCGTGGGCGATACGACACAGGATCAATCTTTTGGCTGTTCATGTGCCGGGAACTGCAAATGTTCTGGCGGACACCCTCAGCAGGTCAACAGTGTCCACCCACGAATGGGAACTTCATCAACCAAAGGCGAATCGGATCTTCCAGCAGTGGGGTCATCCCGATCTGGACCTCTTTGCGACCAAACAGGACAGCAAATGCCTGTTCTTTGCAAGCTGCTATCCCCACAGGGACTCTCAGGGGAATGCATTTTCGATCAACTGGTATCAAATATATGCTTACGCTTTTCCTCCGATACCGTTGGTTCAAAGAGTTCTCCGGAAGATGAAGAAAGAGCCGTGTTGCCTGATTCTCATCGCTCCCAGGTGGCCTTGCCAATATTGGTTCACCGAACTCCTTCTCCTCTCAGAGTGCGATCCAATACAATTTCGACCAATACCGAATCTCCTCTCCATTCAGAATGTTCAGATTTGCCATCCGGGTCCGGCCTCTCTAAAATTAGCAGCTTGGCGCCTGAATACCTTGAATTCGCCCATTTGAATATCTCTGCAGATTGTAAGGAGGTACTGTCTAATGCAGGAGCACCTGCTACGATAAAGACATACAGACTTAAATGTAAAAGGTTCTGTATTTGGTGTAAATCGGCTGGGATTCATCCTTTTCAGGCAACACCGGATCAGATATTGCCTTTTTTCTTACACCTAGCAAGATCAGGCTTATCTCATGCAACGTTAAAGGTCTTTTTGGCAGCCATTTCAAGGTACCCTCAGGATGGGTCCACCTCTCTTTATTCTTCAAGAATAATACAGCAGTTCTTTAAAGGACTTTTCAGAATGTTTCCTCCTGTACGTCGTCCACCTCCATCATGGAATCTTAATATAGTGTTAGCGCAGCTCATGCACCACCCATTTGAACCAATTTACAGGGTGGATTTAAAATTCCTAACATGGAAGGTGTCTCTGTTGCTCGCTTTAACTTAATCTAGAAGAGTCAGTGATGTCCAGGCTTTCACCGCCAATTCGCCTTTCTTACAATTCACATCCAATTCAGTAGTGCTACGTACAAACCCAAGGTTTATGCCTAAGATGCCTTCGGACTTTCACCTGAACGAGCCAGTCATATTAAAGAAGTTTTTTCCTAATCCGCAATCCCCTGCGGAGAGAGCATTGCATACCCTGGATATCAGAAGATATTTAAAATTCTATTTACAAAGGACCTCTGCAATCTGCAAATCCGATCAACTGTTTGTTGCCTATGGAAAGATACGACAAGGGCAAGCAGTGTCTAAACAGACCATAGCTAGATGGATTTCAGCAGCGATTGATTTTTGCCATATACAAGCGGGAAGACCTTTACAGACAACTCCAAGAGCTCACTCTACAAGAGCTGTGTCTTCCTCGACTGCTCTTTTTGCTGGAGATCCTCTTCAGCAAATCTGCAGAGCAGCGACCTGTTCCAGCAAACATACTTTCACCAAGCATTATTGCTTGGATGCGGCCTGTGAGACGGATACTTCAGTGGGTCAAGCGGTTCTACGCAATCTTTTCAGATAAGGTGAGCCTCTGTTTCCCTCCTCCTCTATACTGCTTTCCAGATGCTTATTTCATGCCTATTAATAAGTACATTCTCATGTAATTGCAAGTTTATCATGCATTTAGGAATGTAGGCATTTTATTATGTGATTGTATATATATTTGTATGTACAAACTTATGTTACAAATAGCGTCCTCCAAGCATTATTTCTGTACTGCTATCTACTCTGATTCAGGCATGTGAATCTATGGAAGACACCCCAATACTGGAGAAGAAGAATAGTTACTTACCTGTAATATGTGGTTCTCCAGTATTGGTGTCTTTCATAGATTCACATGCAACCCGCCCACCTCCCCTAAGAGGCACGTAGGCTAGGATGTTTTTAGCTTCACTCCGGTGCGAGAAAATCTGAGAGCCTGAGCCTCTGGGGAGAACATTCTGGTGGGTGCTGTCGCCTGATTGGCTGCAGTTTGGTCTATACAAAATGACTAGGATAGTCATGAGTGTGGAAGTTTTTACTCTTGTAGCTTGGGCTACTTTACTTCCTGGTTGGTTGTTACCAAGTTTTCCTAAGGATATTATGGCATATTATTGCTTTTTATATACCGTGAGACTCCCACTCCAACGACGGGGAATGATTCAGGCATGTGAATCTATGAAAGACACCAATACTGGAGAACCACAGATTACAGGTAAGTAACTATTGTTCGTAGGTGTGTTGGAGACGATGTTTTGCGTAGGCTTATGGTTGCATGCCATGTGCTTACCATAGCCGAGTGGGGTGTGTGCGTTTCTATAAGTGTGGTGGTACTGTGTATGTTTGTATATTGTCTGCTGGTCCTCTGTGTATGATGTGCATGTGTTACGTGCATGATGGGATGGTGCATCTTCAAGTGTATCTCTGCCTGGTGTGTGTTTATATTCCATGTGTGGTGCGTACGCGCCTCTTTTGTGTGTGAAGGGTATGTTTTATGTTTGTGTGTGTGCCTGGTGTGTGCTTTTCTTCTGGCGCTCGCTTGTATGTTCGTGAAGGACACAGTGTTTGTTTCATGTATGTCTGCCTGGTGTGTGTGTAGTCATCAGCTTCTGATCATGTTTCACTTGGTGTGTGGAGTGGCCTGCACCGGTCCTGCCTGCTGCTGCCACCATGGTACATGCTTTGAATACCCCTGCCTCGCCCCAGCACACAGCACACGCACAGGCGACGAACGCACATGTAGCCAGTATCTCTAACCACACAAGACATCTCTCCCCTACACATGTAATACGTTTCCCCACACGTAAGTCCCTTACCCCTCCCGGGTAACACACACTACCATTTCTGCACTCTGACGTACTATGGAAGCACGGCCGCACGCATGCGCACTGTTGAAGCAGGTACTACATAACATTAATGGCTGCTGTGTTTACCAAGAGGACTTGGCATTTATCTGGGAGATTGGATGGCCGGGTGATTTCTAGCAAGTCCCTGAGATAGCTGGGAGCCTCTGACCCTTTAAGGCGGAGGGCCTTGCCACTCAATAGTCGGAGACGTTTGATAAGACATGCAAACACCCGCACCCTGTCCCATCACAAGACAAAGGCCGGCTGCAAAGTGCCCCCATTACAAACACCGCCACTTTGATATTTATTTGCAGGTGGCGCCAGGGTCTGGGGTGGTGAAGCAAAGAGGAAACGCCAACACAAGCCTCTCACACCTTGACCCGTCTGCGCGATTCTTATCTCAAGCCTCAACTGCTTCTGAGCTCAGGAAACGGAGGACGAGGGAGGGGACAGCAGGCTGAGGATGTCTCTTTAAAAATAAAAATACAAAAATGGACAAAGAACCTGCACAAAATTAACCCGCGCATCCTCAGATTGCAGACCGATAGCTTGTTGGCCCGGGTATGAAGGGAAACTGTTGGCAGTAGGAATGACATGGGCATTCATACCAACCAGCACTTGCACCAAACTACCACACCACCACCCCACCTACTCTCATACCCGCAGCATTCCTGCACTCCAACACAGACCACCACAATCTCACCCACGCCATCTCCCACACTCCTACATCTAGCACTACATGCCCACTAACACCTACAGCGTTCACACATTCCCACATGGACAGCCTCACACACACACACACAAACACACACACAAGCTCCCCACACTCCCTCATCCAACTCCACACACACACTGACCTACAGCATTCACACATTTTCATCCATGCACATACCTACTCCTAAACCACCTCCCTAAACTTACTCCCCTTTTCAATGCCACATCCAGCTTGCACACCATCCTTACTCAGATGCATACCACCACCATCCCACAATTACACAAATACAGCTAGGAAAGTGTCTCTCAGGCGCAGTCAATGTGCGGTGCCTCTCTCTGATAGCATTGCAAGGAGAGGCGCCCAGACCACAAGAGGTGCTACTTGTGGACACTGCACTCACAACAAGAGATGCCTGTCGCTGACACCACATAGACTGAGAGCTTTCTCAGAATGGGGCTGGACTGAGAAGCCATCTACAGCCCCGGTTCTACGCGACCACAGTCAAGTCTCGAAACTCACACCACATCCACCTCATCACGAGCACCTTTGTGGCAGTCATTTATTTATACGTGTCTGTGGAAGGAACATGCTGCAGCGCAGTAGGCATCAGACCAATGCTTTTACCCTTAGAATTGGTAGTAAAGCACCTTCTGTAGGGCCTCTGTTGAGGGATTCCTGGACTAGGTGTAGCATAGATGGTTGCACGAAATGTCTTCCATTAAACAAGCAATAATAAAAGCTAAGCGTTCCATAAACACCAGTAAAACACTGTTTCAGTTGTTGTTTACGGTGCTAAAATGAGTAACCACTGAAAAGCACTGTTTTTTTGAGGTATTGAAATCACTGAAAAAACACCACCAGAATTTACCAAAAATAGATACTGAAAACAGGAAAGCCTAACTAAACCTCATGCGAGGACATAAGTGCATGATCAGATATGCCCCTATAGTGTCTAAGTCCATTCTTAGACATTATACGTGAACAGTGAAGCCATACTGACTTCCGGGGCTGGGAACTTGTCATCACAAGCTCCACTGCTCCGTGATGGCTTCACTGAATTCCAAGATGTTTGGCACTACACATCTAAGCTTAATAAACTCACACTGGTGCCAGTATTAGATTTATTAGAAAATGCACCCAGAGGGCACCTAAGAAGTGCCCCCTGAAAAACTACAAACTCGCTAGTGTGTGCCTGACTGGTCCCCACCAGCCTGCCACCTCTAGACATGTTTATTAACCCCTGAGATGGGCAATGCCCCCACTCCAGCCCAATACACTAAGTCCTCTCCAGGTGATGGTCACACCTCCCTGTGAAAGAAAACCTATTGTTCTACCTTCTCTTGCTCGAGCTAGGACCAGCAGAAGGAGGGGAGAATCATGTCTGTGGTCGGCAGCAGCACTAGCTTGCTGGGAGAACCTAAAAATCTGTTACCTGGAGTACAAGGGAGGGTACCCTAAGGGAGCCCCCAGTACATGGGATCATACTTTCAACACTGGAATTGGTTTTGGGGTATGATTCCAACATGTTTGATACAAAAACATGACCGGGTTCGGTGCAGCTACTATATAGTTAGACATCTCGTAATGATTGATGTCCACTATATGTATTCAAATGGCTGACCACACATACAAATCCTGAATAATTGACTCTGGGGGTTGTAGGGGTGTCCTGCTCATGCAGGGGCACCATCACACTTATAACCATTCACCCTGCCCTCAGAACTGAAGAGCCTGCCATAGGGGTGACCTATACTTTTTAAGTGCAGTGACCGCAAATGTAAGGAAACTTAAATCTGTAAGCACCAACTCACACAGGCTGCAATGGCAGGTCTCTAGTCAAGTTTGTGTTGATTCCCATGGGTGGCACAATACATGCTGCCGCCCATGAGAGAACCCTGGTGTACCTATGCCCTGGGTACCTTGGTACCATATGCTAGGGACTTACAAGGGCACACCAGTAGCCACTTGTGGATGCTCAAAAGTACTTGCCATGGTTAATTTAGGGAGAGGGCACAGTGACAGGAGTCTGGATTATCAGGATCCCATTCAGACTGGGTCAAAAACATACAGACACCAAGCAAAACGTGGGAGTAATCATGAAAGCAGATCCTACTTGCCTCCATCTATCTATTATTTTTATTCTCACCCTTGCCCAGCAGAGCTCTGCTCTGGGTACCAATAAGGGTTATTTGTCTGCCCATTCAACTTTCTTGCGGCTGACGGACTAACCATTTTTGTTCAAGTCCAACTATTATAAATAGGTTCTTGAAAGGGTTTGTACTTATAAAGGGAACAACCCTTTGCCCTATAAATGAGTCCGCAGAGAGGGGAGGCATGGGTGGGTCTGTAAGGAATCTGCAGCTTGATATTGTCAGTACCAGATAATGCATGACCGAAGGGAAGTAACTTGTTCATCAGTGATACCAAGGGCCTTGTGACCAGAAAGGATCTCTAAGGGCTTCAGCATGTATTGTGCCACCCTAAGAGACCCCTCATTAAACATAGGCATATAGCCACTACAGCCTGCATGTTTTGGTGCAGATAAAAGTGAAGAGTCGACCTGTCACGCATCCCTGTTTGCCAGGTCTTCCAGTTTTGCAGGGGGCATGAGTAAGTCACCGCTACAACAGGCCTTACAGCCCTGAAACAGGGTACACTATACCTCATAGAAGGGCATAACTGCACAAGCAGATATGCCCCTTTAGTGTCTAAGTCCTTTCTTAGACATTATACGTGTACAGTGAAGCCATACCGAGTACATGGGCTGAGAGCTTGTCATTATGAGCTCCACAGCTCCATGATGGCTTCACTGAATTCCAAGATGTTTGGTACCAAATATCTCAGCTTAATAAACCCACACTGATGCCAGTGTTGGATTTATTAAGAAATACACCCAGAGGGCACCTCAGAGGTGCCCCCTGAACACCTACAACTCACTAGTCTGTGCCTGACTGGTCCCCACCAGCCTGCCATCTTAAACATGTTTCTTTACCCCCTGAGGTAGGAGCCTTTTGCTCTCTTGGGTGAGAAGCAAAGCCTGCTCTGGGTGGGGATGCTTCACACCTACCCTCAAGTAGGAACAGTATGGAAAGTTGGTGAGCCTCAAAGACTTCCCATCCTTTTTTATGCTGACCAAGGCTTCTCCAGCTAGTGAAGTTGCCCGCTTCACTCACCAAGCCCCACTTTTGGCGGCAGGATAGACGGGAAAATTATTAAGCAGAAGATGAGTGTCCACTCTAAGCCAGGACCACCCCTAAGGTGCCCTGAGCTTAGGTAAACCCCTCTCTCCAGAATCCTCCATATTGGTTTGGAGGAGACTAGCCAGTAGTGCTAGGGATCTTCCCCCTCCTCAAAAGGAGTGGACATACAAAGGGTGTCACCCTAAAGGTAAGTAGTGCATTTGCTACTACTTTCTAATCCCTGCAACACCCCTAAAGTAAGTATTTATGGGCACCCAAGAGCCTTAAGCCTCAGATTCCTGATGACCTACGAAGAAAAGGACAAAGAAGAGTCAACTCCTGTATGAGAAGGAACTCCAGTGACTGCACACCATAACTTACCTGTGCGGCTGTAGGTTTCTTTCGTCCAGCCTCCTGGCCTGAGCCTGCAGCCTTTTTCCAATTTCATGATTCCCCATTTGTTTGCATTGAGCGCCCGATGCTGTGTTGGCACTCTGCACCAGGCTGCACCAGTACCGCTGAGGGTAAAAGTTTGGTGCTGCCTTGTGGCCCCCATGTGCTTACCTTAACCCCCGCAGACTGGCTTACCTAACCATGCTATTTACCTGTAAGCAGCTTCTCTTCGATTACCCACTTTCTCCATTGGATAAGATTGGCGCCAGATTCCGAATTTTAAACCTGCTCCCAGCTGCCTCTGTGCTGCTGGAGGTGCAGATTTTTTACTTACCTGAACTTTGCCTCGTGTTGATTCTTTATTCTAAAAAACAAGGTTCAAACTGGCAGATGCATCAAACAAAATAGCTCCCGGTAAAATAGCGAATCGGTAAAACAGGCCGTTACCGAGCGCAAAACCTGAAAACCCAATGCATCAACCCCAATTCCTAAAAAAATAAAGAATCGCAAAATAAGCCCCACGGTAAATTACCGAATCGCAAATTAGCCAATCTGTAATACCCAGAAAGTAATCAGCCCCCGGAAATACCGAATCGCTGTTAAAATATCGCAACGATATGCATCAGAACTCGCAAATAACGAAAATGCCCAAAATCGCTATTTTGCATGAGCAAAATAAGGGGAATCTCAAACTGGAAGTAAAGTTGTTGGAAGGAAGAAAACAAAAAAAAAAGACAGGTGCATACAATAGGAAACCCTTCAAATATGCCTCTGGAGACCCTGTATGTGTACCAAAATGGCTGCCCCTTACGTGCTTGCTAGGAGGAGGAGAATCAACGCTCTTGCACAGCGCAGGAGGATGATCCAGGACAGGGTTTTCAGGGTGCGCATCACATTGCTGGGCCAGACAGAGGATCTAATCTACGACTGAACCGGGCTATGATCATGCGCCTCGTTGCTTACCTGGAACCACTACCGCAGCACAAGACCCGTAGGACCAACGCCATCCCAGCCCATGTCCAGGTCAGGTCCTATGCAGCCTGCACCTGCTGGCGTCTGGAAGCTTCCGGGGGGTCATAGCAGAAGCCGGAGGCGTGTCGCAAAGCGCACTTTCACGCTTCTTCCACAAATTCCTAGATGCCATGCGGACATTGATACATCACCACATCACCTTCCCCACAACCCCACAGCAGTTGAACCGCACCAAACAGGAGTTCTACCAGGTGGCACAATTTGTGTTGACTGCACGCATGTCCCCATCTGTCCCCCCTCAGCCAACTTATACATCTTCCGCAACCGGAAGTCATATCATTCCATCAATGTGCAGGTCGTGTGCAATGCCAAGCACATCATAACGGACATTGTATCCCAATTTCCAGGAAGCACACACAACACATACATATTCCGACACAGTGGCATCCACAGGCGTCTGATCAACGGTGAATTTGGAGAGGGACACCTACTAGGTACATACTAATGCCTCATCATTAACTCCATCCTCACATATGTAATTGTATTCATGCTGCTAACCCTTTGCTCCCCACCCTGCAGGTGACAGCGCCTACGCCTTGCGGGAATATCTCCTCACTTCCTACCTCAACCCAGCAACACCTCAGGAGCACCGCTACAACATAGCACACTTCAGCACCAGGAATGTGGTCGAGCGAACCTTTGGCATCCTCAAGAGTCGCTTCCGGATACTTCACAAGACAGGAGGTGCCTTGCAGTATGACCCAGTTACCTGCTGCCGGATAATAGCTGTCTGTGCCATGCTGCACAACATTGCCACAAGAAGGGGGATACCAATAGAGGTGGACGGAGAGGACAACTTACTTGCACAGCAACCCCCCCACAACACCAACAGGCACACGTGCCTAACACAGCTGAAGGCCAAAGGAAACGGACATACATCACACAACATCACTTCTGAGACAGGTAAGAATGAGCCATCACAACATGATCTTGTTTGCAAATGTTTAATGCACATGAGCACTTGTCAGGTGCATATAAATGAGACGCCAACATGACACAGATTACAAAAATAGGTGAGGATACATGTCCGTTGTCATCACAGGAGTATCTTGTGGCAGTGTAGGTGGCCCATGGTAACGTCACCATGGCCAGGGAGCCAATGGAACATGCCTATTTGCGCTTCCCACGTACCCCCAGCCTCCTGTTGCGTGACTCCTCCACATCACCGCAATGTGTTTCAGTGGCTATGGAGCTGCGCGCACTGCGCCTCCTCTCGCTGGCCTCCGGCACAGAGACGCTGCTGACGCTTGAAGCAGCCTCACTCCCCTCCTCCACTCCCAAACTGCTGGCACTAAAAGTCCCAGACTGCAGATGCTCCACTGAAGTGGTCACTTTTTCCAAGGCCTTTGTCACATCTCCACAGTAATGGCCCAAGTCGACCTGCAGGGACACAGATCTGCCTGATAGTACAGCAGTGCTGTTGCACAGCTTTGTGATGGCCCTAATGGAGGCATTAGAACGGAGCATGTTCTGCCGATGCCTCCTGCGCTCGCTCTGTTGCCCTGCTATGACAGCACGTGTGAGATCCTGCAGGCACAGTTTCATGTCTCTGTTACCCTCAGCAACAGCTGTGGTCATCGCACGCACAGCATCGGTCATGGTGCCAATTTTGTTTGCCAATTTTGATATGTTAATGTTGATAGCACCCATGTGTCTCCCCTACAGGCGCTGAACCCGCGGCATCCGTGTCTCAACGTAGCCGTGTGTTGGATCCTCAGATCTCTCTGCAGCTCTACCCATGGGCCTACCCCGCTGTCGGGCTGTCGGGCTCGGACACGTGCTGGTGTTTGAGCTGGCAGAGTGACAACTGACTGCCGTGGAACATTTGTGGCTGCTGGCCTCTGCTCTGTCTCCATCACCTGCAGGGAGGGGACATTTGCCCTGCGGCTTGGTGTTGTTGTCCGCGGTGGTGGTGGTGGTGGTGTTGTTGTCCGCAGTCATGGTGGTGGTGGTGATAGTGTTGGTGGTGTCGTGGGTTGATGTCCCTGCGGAGTCTCAGCATCGGTCACTGCTGGGGTTTTCAGAGATTATGAGGCGTCCACTGTCATCTGAATCCAGGGGTGATGCATCTGTGTGTGAAACAGTGCATTGTTATTATTTTGTCTGGATGTATCTGTGTTGCATACTTTCATCTACATAAAGGACATATTTGGACTGACAATTGGCCCTGTGCTGCTGATCTCATTTCATTAACATAAGGGATCAGACTTTCATGATAGGACTACAACTCCCATGATACAACACTCTGGTGAGGGTATATGCGTTAGGCACGGCTACATGTGCACTGTGTTTGGCCTGGGGGAATGGGCCGGGGTAGACAACACGCTGCGTATCTGCACTGGCATGCATCTTACCTTGTTCTCCTGCCACAGCGCCGGAAGTGTCCAATTGGGTGACCCCCCAAAACATCCTCAGGCTCAATGGTACCCTCAACGAGGTCCTCGAGGGTTGTGTTTGGTGTGACGTTTGATGTTCCCCCAACTGTGCCAGCTGCATCCTTCACCCTTTCTGCAATCCTCTCCTTTGCCCTTTTCCTGAGGTCATACCACCTCTTTTTCAGATCGTCTATGCTGCGGTGAGTGACTCATACAGCATTTACCCTCTCCTTGATGGGCAGCCAGATCTTGCGCTTCTCTGCCTCAGGCACCTTTAGGGACAGCTTGCCAAACAGCCTGTCATGTTTGCTGCTCACCCCCTCGATGAGTAGTTCAAGTTCTTTGTCAGAAAACTTTCGCTTCCTCTTCCTGGGCGTGTCCTTGTCCTGGGGTGCATCCTTCTCCATCCTGGAATGCAGTGCAATAGCTGGTTTGTGCTGTAACTGTATCTCTCCTCAGCTCCTGTGCTCTGCCTCCTCCTCTGAGCTACTCACGGTACTGAATGAAGCATGGGCTGTGTTACTTCCTGGTTGTGATGTCATCAACCTGCTTCCGATGCAACTTTTTTTGCGAATTCGCTAATACCGAAATAGCAAATACCGATTCGGTATTTGCTAATTCGGTATTTGCTATTCTTTATTTTGGAGCCTCGCAATCGTGGTTTTGGATTTATTGAGCCATTTTTTGCGATTCGGTATTTAATACCGAATCTGTTGATGCATCGCGGTATGCGAGTCCTTATTTGCGATTCCTTATTTTTCGCAAATAAGGACTTGTTTTACCGATTTTTGATGCATATGCCCAAATGTCATTTACTTACCTTCAATTTGTTTGATTGTGTTTTGGCCCGTGGGCTAACAATGTATTTCTGAATATTGAACTGCGTCCACTTTTTATCCTAAAGAGTAATTTTATTGCAGAACGTATTTACATGCAACAAGGTATCGTTAGTTCTATAAAGTATATATACACTAGAAGTATTATTTTTACAAACAATTGATCTCAGATTTAGTCATTGAGTGTGTTCTTCATTTTTTGCCTGTGTGTGTACAGCAAATGCTCAGCACTGCCCTCTGATAAGCCTAACTGCTCGCCCTTACTACCACTAAAGAGAGCATTAGTATTATCTACTTGAACCTCTGTAAAGCCTCTGGGGATCCGCTTGGCTCTGTGCATACTATAATTGGTATAGTATATACAGAGCTAACTTCCTACACTGCCAGTTTCATATTTTGGAGGAAGGTCTTTCTCAAAGGATGCACGTTTGATTCATTTGGTATCTCATTTGGAATCTCAATCCTTAGAGCACTTCTTAGCGCACTTATTAAATGTTTTTTAACAAAGTATCATTCATTGGGTGTGAATCCAGCACCTTGGACCACCATCTTATTAATTTCACACTCCCTACCTTGGACTTTCATATACCCACTTTGGGAGTCTCACTTGTTGGAGAGCAAGCTCGGTCTTGTACATTCTCCATAGTCTTGTAGACTCTAACAGAGTTATGTACCCCGGGTTGTAATCCAAAACCTCTCTTCAACAGCCTTGTTTGAGTCCTAGGTAGTCATGTAATTAACTGTGGAATGAAGCATCTGCAGGACTAGGGCAAGGATTCTAAGGACACCTAAACTTCACTCAATAAATTCCCCAAAATTGCATTTCTTCCTAAGGATATGTCTGACTATGCCTTATGCTGGTGGGGAGAATGAAATTTTATAATACAGGAACACAGGGAGCTGGCAGGATGAGCGCTACCTGTACAAAAGCAACCACCAGCAATTACCCACTCAACATGGTGGTTAGAGTTAACAGGAGCGGGCTAGGCCTAGTTTTATGGGGTCTATTGAAAAGAGACAGGCATCTGGGGTCGGTTCGAAAACTCTTACCAATTACAAAACATGACGGTCATGGTGTGCAGAAGGAGAGAGAGGCAGCTTTTCTAGAGACAATCTGGAGGTCGTGAGATGTGAAGATACATAACAAAATGCGGGAGATGAAGAAAGATAGTCTTCATTCTCAGGGAATACTTACTAATTGAAAAAAGAACTTGGCACAGAAGCTGAAAATATGAAAATACATCTTTATTAAATTTAACAAGTGAGGCCACGTCACACAGAAGCCGTAGCAACTGAATGAGGTAGTCTGAGGAGTACAGAGAACAGAGGCCTTATATATGTTGAGGGTTACAAAACTCAGCATAAAAGTAAGGGGCAGTCCTTGCTTTTGCAAGCATGCAAAATGCCTAACATGGACATGCAAGGTCTGCCAAACATTAGCCAATAGGACAAACACCCACTATTTACAATTGTCCAATCATAGGTATTATTACGCAAGGTATCGCATGACGACAAACCCACTTTTCAGTAGTCCGGCCCACCATTAATTATACAGAAAAGCCCAACATTCCTTCTTACACAAGCCAGACAAACCCATAATAAAAGGACCACAACCCATATCATAAACAGACCATAAAAGAAGGAACAGAAAACAGATAAGAAGCAGGATAAGGGGTGTGTGTATGTGTGCATGCCAAACTCTACAATGTCCTGTGCTTTGATCCTCAATCTTGATCAGCTACTGGGCAAGGAACTGGCCTAACAAGGTCAGCTTCAGGCAACGGGGTCAGTTCACTCAGGTCATTCAGAAGTCAGCTAAAGTGTACGTGTACTAAAGACTCGTTCGGCCGCAGTCATCGGCCTATGTGAGGGCAACAACAAAATGGCTGCCATACACAAAATGGAACCCAGGGTTCAGAACGAAATCCCCAAATACATAGTGAATCCATCGATCTAACATGATTAACCACACGTACTTGTCGCACTCACTATTTAAGGTTTGCTACTATCAAATTCGTAACAAAACCATGACATTTATGAAGTGGGTTCAGAATTCACGGAACCTCAGACCCTCCTTTTGCCCTTACATAGGCAATCACTCAGTCTGTGTCTGAATCGATATCAATATTATCCGTTATTCCCTTCACTAAGGCATTATTACTCGAGTTATCTTTCATGGAACGCAAGGGATAGACTTCGAGGGCATAAATGAACATCGTCTGAAAAGCCCATAAAGACCCATTCTGACTAAACGGTAAGATCAGATAGGGAACACCTCTATCTGTAGTATGTGGCATAAGACCACACACCCAACAATTAGTGGTGTTCATTACTAACTGGTGTTGATGCAGAAGCTGTACAAAGGAATTATTAGTAAACTCTGACCTCCTAACCAGTTCATGTTCAGGTAAAGTATGGAAAGAATGCAAAGAAGTAGTAGTAGGAAGAGACATAGGTTGGGAGGTGGGTACTGATGTCAATTGGGTAGCAAAAACAATCCAACCCACAAAAGACAACGTCATGCTTAAAAATACTAGAAAACACGTTATTAAGAACATATAGACAACAGGAGAAAGTAATGACCACTATTACAAACAAAATTATCATTTTTCACAACCCTAAACAGAAAGCAAATCCTAAAATTATCTAGTAACATTTTTATGGCTCCTATGCATTTCAGTAACTTATTATATGTTCAGGTGAAACAGTGGCGATCCTTATCAATGCTCTCAGATGAAAAGGGATACTCTTCCACAGGGAATGGACTTTATTCTGCTTTTACTAAACAGAATACTACTTTAAAACAATGCCAGCAAAACAGCAAAAATCAGTAACCTAACACCCATTTTATGCAATTGCACGGGAAATACCCAGAGTCCGTCCAAGCCTCTCCGGCAGGCTTCTATTGTTCATCAAATCCTCTTCTGTTGTTTTCTTCCGCATGGGCCTCTTCATTCAGGCCTTTCATGAAAATGGTCCTTCTTAGTATCTGATGGAGTGCCCTCCTTGCAAACACTCGCAGCTTATTTGAAAGTCTCAATGTCTCAAGGCAGTGCACCAATATCTCTCCTCTGCGGCAGGCACTACAGATAGTGTGCTCTCCATTGATCATGGGCACAGATCATCTCATGCAGACCCAAGTGCTATTAATCAGGAAAGAGCAACAGGCTTTCATACTCAGCAACACTTTCAGACTCCAACACTCGCTTTTCAGTGTCAGAGGATGCTCGGGCTGCTCTTTCATTTAATCATAGGTACCACAATGTAGTGCCTTTTGCCGGTCTTGGATCCTCCGGTGCACTGCCTTTCCGTTGGAGCAAAGAAAAGGGGTGTGTGGCCAAAACTCAGGCCAAGGGGCTCAATGGACTGCCTACGGTCAGAGGTTACCAGCACATGACAGGTGAAAAACTAAAACCTCAAAACAACTGGAATCCTTCTCTTTCGCTCTTTTGCACTGAAACTGGTTCTGTGATGTCCAATGTCGTCTGATGGAGCAAGTACGATTCTTTGGAGATACCATGGATGGCGCGCTGGCGATCGCTGTCCAGCCTTGCTGCTTTTCTGGGTGCTGGGACTGTCACTGATGGGAATTAGCTTTTCATGAAAGGTCCGCAGGTTATTATGACTTAATCCCGCAGAACCTAGTGACGTAGGAAATGGGACACATTTATTAGTTACCTTCAATTTAGTAAAAATTTAACAAGAGGATTGCAAGCAGGTGGTCTGCAATCTGCGAGGGAGTGACCATACGCCATGAGATAATTCTGGTCTAGAACACACTGTCATTCTCAAAAGCAATACAAAGACAAAGGCAGTAGGCAAAACAGTGCCTCTAGCCTCTTCAATTCATTTCCACGTGAGAGCATATCCTCTACCATCTAAGGGTAGATAGCGACATAGGGATTCTATCTGAATGGATGTCCTCACGCATGATGACATCGTCTAATGGGGTAAACATTTTTTTTTTCTCTCAATGATTAAGTCTAGGTGTTCCTAAATTCCTTATCTAGAACATCTCAAAAGAGAAATTGCATGATACAGATTATCAGGGACATGTAAATACCTCCCTTTTAATAACTGTGCATCATGTGCACTGTGCGATACACAGACTAATGATCAAAATGTGGAAACTTGTCTTATAATAGCATTGAGTCAGTTAACCAGTCCATCACTACCATGATGGTCAGACTGGAAAACATCGAGGTAGGCCTAAAGAAAATTCTTAAAAAACAGTCTTGTTATACAAAAGGGATTTATACATAATATGGGGGTCACTGGTACATTACTGCAATCTGGAAGTGTGAACCTAATACAATAATTATATTAAAAGAAGGCTAACTGTTGAAAGGAATATGGAAAAGGGAAAATGGGACTAGGACACAGCTAAAATCCCCAATTACTAGGCACGATGCAACATCAATCAGGGGAGAAGTGACGAAAGAAAAATCTATAGGAAGAACAAGAAATTACTTGGGTGATAGTCAGGCATGTGACACAACACCAAGAGTGGGGGTGATACATAAAAATCAAAATAGTTCACGAACATTAGCTCTACCGCTGGCCTCTACACCATATACGGTAATCTCACCTAATGTTCCAGTTCCCTTTGTCAGGGAAAAAAATTAAACCTTGTTTCCTTTATGGTACAAGGCCATACACTATTTAGGAAGCAGAACAAAACTGACTAATGTAATATAAAAATTAGGTCACCATGCACAAAAGTCACAGATCTATAATGTATCCTTACGTTCAATTCAGGATACATACATTTAGGGCTGCCTGTTCCTTACAGGAAAGGGGGCAGCAATGTGACTAACTGTAGGTGAAACCTTGTTTCCTGTATATCTCTTTTATTTTACTTCAATACTATATAGCCAAAATAGACATGCACTGGTGAAGTGTTGTCTGTCTCGCTCACAGGATGAAAAAATATCATATCTGTGAAATTTAGCGCAAATTCACCCAACTGTTGTACAGCGATATACATTGTCATGTAGAACCCTTCACAACACAGGTGAACTTGTAATAGTATCTAAAGCAACAACATAAAACAAAAACATGTATAAAAATAAAAACGCACAGAACGGACATGTCAAGCCATCAGATATACTTGCTGTATATCAAGCACAAAAAAACATAGACAAACAATAGCATGTGTGAATGAGCGGTGACGCACACACTTCAAGTCCTGTACTTTATCACTGTGAACCTGCAGCCCAAAACCCACTATTCAGGCCTTCTTAATTTGTCAGGTTTAAAATCAAAATTACACTTTCTTTTACACACTTTCCCTTACTTTCCTCACACTTACTTTTACTTTCCTTACCCTCCTTTTGACAGCTGATCACTAGTCAGTCGTGATCGGCTGGCAAGACAATCTACTGTGTCACTTGAAAACCACTTGAACATTCCTTTCCAAAGGAGTTACGCAAAAACACTTCTCTTTTCAACCAACCAAACTTACGTGTCTTGTCAGCCTTAAAATCACCTAGAACAATCCATGAATGATCTGCGGGCAGAAGCCAAAAAAAAACCACCAAAAAAAACCCACAACACACAAAAGAGAGACATTTCTCATAACAAACAAATATCCTTTATAACTTGTAATCAGAAGACAAAGCATGATACACATTAACAGACACAAAAATAAATTTCCATTACTTAACTGTTACCATCTTGTCGGTCAGCTTGCAACATTAAGCTAAAACTAAAATTCTTTCACTGACACTCCATGTTAACTTTGTTTCACAATTTTCACTTTGAAAAATAATTCTTAATTGGCAAATCGTTCTCACTTAGGCATGTAGCTTTCAAAATTTGAATAAAGAGCTTCCTCTTATTTTCTTTCTAAAACTTAATGCAATGCCTCATTTTCTGTCAAATAAAAGCAACTAGCGGACATCATTTTTTCAGAGCAGAAATACAAATGTATCATTTCTGCAGAGCATTTAGCATGATGTTGGGATTTTCAAAGAAACCCTTTTTCATATTTTTCCTTTGTAATTAAGTTCTTTAATTTTATTGATGTTCTTATGGAGAAACCAGAAACCCTCCCTTTTTAGAGGCCTGTTTAGCAAGGTCATTCTGCATTTCACAGAGACAAGGCCCTAATTTAAAAGGTCACAAATGTCAACATGACAGCCTCCTTCCATTGTTTACAGGGAAACTAAAGATAACACCTCAGCGCGACTTGAGCAAGCCTCTGCAGCTCTACTAGCCCCCACCCTCTGCTCATTCTGAGGCTGACAAAGGCAAAAGTCCTTCCTAATTCCTCCTAACTTGCAATAATTCACTCTATTTTGAAAAATAATGTCTCCTTTTTAGGCGCTAAAAATGATCTCTGTTTCCAGATTATTAAACAACATTTACTGTGAATAATTCACAGAACCTAATAACACACATACCAGTTTTTAGAACAAATGCTTGTTGCAATGGTACTTATTTCATCAACCTTAAATGGATCTCACTGGGTCATTTAAAAGCAAACCCCAAATGGGGACAGCCTGCAAATTTGTATTATACCTAAATGTATGCATTTACTGAAGCCTAAAGCACTTTAAAGCTATTATAAATGGCAAAAATACCCAAATTCGACTTTGATATTTGGGGCACTTAAAAATAAATATCCTATAAGTATGTTACATATTAATCATCCTCAGAATGTTCTTTACACATTACAGATATTAGACATTAGACATATCTCATGCAAATCCTTAGAAAAATGATTTTTTTCGCCTGCGCTAAGTGAGATGTCATATGCTAATGTCCTCATTATGCAGTGCAACACAACTCAAATTAAATTATAATGCTAGGATGTCACAGTATGAGCATTAAGCTTCATGAATAGTAAAAAACGAATTTTGTAGCACTTATTTTTAATAATTATTTTTCATAATTTAATAATTATTTTTAATAAACCCAATCATTTTTGATAATACCACATATAAAAGCAAGCTGCATCCCTTGCCTATTATTTTTAGACGCATTCATTTATAAGCCTAAGCACAGAAGCCTAACTTAAAACATGACAAAATTTGGCGCCACATTTTTCTTTCTAAAAAGGACAATTATTATTTAGCACCAGTGCCAAGAATATGCGTACAAAAATGCTTTAAGAGGGGAAACCCTTAATTGAAATGTCTTCCTGTAATACAAAATAATGAAGAAATGCTATAAGTTGTTTTTTCTACAAAAACACACCATTCATTTTTGGGGGCCTTTTTATTCCTACTGAATGTGATTTTTTTTTTTTTAGCATTTAGACATTTTTCTTAATAGACTGAAAACATAAAATACCACAAACACACATTTGAGCTAATTTCATACATAAACAGAAAGGGGTGAAACACTCAGGACACACAATACGGCGCGCTTTAGCCATGCATTTCATAAATAGCACCATCGCTATGTACTTACCGAAGTTGCACTAATGGGAAAACCACATAGACATTTAAACACACATTTAACCCACAAATCAATACTCAGAACAAAAACAAAGGACAGCCCACAGACTGTACTTAAACCAAACTATTTGCAAATACTAGTTGTAAGTCATATTTACAAGAAACGCTTCTCAATAGTGTTCCAAAAGACTGCAAAAACAGACTGCTGCCTATCCAAGAAGCCAAAACACAATCAATTCACTAGCTTTGGCTGGCAGAATACCAAAAATCGCTCTGCATATCTTCATTTATAAAATTTCGCAGAACAAAGGATCCTTGTTTTGTATTATGTCATATTTTAATTCCCTGGGGATACAAAATCACCAAGGAAGAAATATGTTTGTATACTTAAACCTGTTTAAGTATTCCTTCTAGGAGAGCCAGCTAATTAATTTCACATCACAGTATGGTACCGCCAAAAAGAAGCAACACATTTTTCCATGTGAGCTTAGAAAACAGGCATGCCAAAAATATTTGCAGAATTATGCAAATATTATAATCAAAGTAGTTCTTAATGTACTTTTCGTACGTGCACCGTTCAACAAAACCAAATAGAGAAAAATCTCATCATTACCTGCCTATACAAATTGCAATTTGCATATCCAAAATCCAAAACATATCTAAAGTTGGCCAACACAAATTCCAAAATTCCAAAGTTACAGTCCTAAATTTGCTAAGACCAGGCATCTTATAGCTCACTAATCTAGCTTCAAACTTCAAGGGGTTATCAAAAACGATATAATCGCAAATATACGAGCCCCTCGGCTTTGGTAATTGCAATAACCAAATCAAAACCAAGAAACCAAACAAAGTCGTGGGAGCGACCCACTTGTACTTCTTATTCTTACTAATCAAAAGGTTATCCAAATTCTAACTGTCAAGTTCTACATGACCTAACGGTCTTTTTTAGAATACTCACGCCGAAAAGGTTCTCAGTCAGGAGTGACATAATGTGGAGGATCAAAATCAGGAAGATCAGAAATATACTGGGCTGCAGAAACAAAGAATCTCCAGAATCCCTGTGCACAGAGTACCTCCTTAGTAGAATCCTGTTCTGTCCTCCTCAGTAGATTTCAGTCCTCTGACAAGATCACTCCCACAGATAGTCACTTCTCTGATGAAGCCCCACTTGGGCACCATTTGAAGAAATATAGTCTTCATTCTCAGGGAATACAAACTAATAGAAAAAAGAACTTGGCACAGAAGCTGAAAATATGAAAAGACATCTTTATTAAATTTAATAAGTGAGGCCACGTCACACAGAAGCCATAGCAACTGAATGAGGTAGTCTGAGGAGTACAGAGAACAGAGGCCTTATATATGCTGAGGGTTACAAAACTCAGCATAAAAGTAAGGGGCAGTCCTTGCTTTTGCAAGCATGCAAAATGCCTAACATGGACATGCAAGGTCTGCCAAACATTAGCCAATAGGACAAACACCCACTATTTACAATTGTCCAATCATAGGTATTATTCCGCAAGGTATCGCATGGCGACAAACCCACTTTTCAGTTGTCCGGCCCACCATTAATTATACAGAAAAGCCCAACATTCCTTCTTACACAAGCCGGACAAACCCATAATAAAAGGACCACAACCCATATCATAAACAGACCATAAAAGAAGGAACAGAAAACAGATAAGAAGCAGGATAAGGGGTGTGTGTGTGCATAACAAACTCTACAATGTCCTGTGCTTTGATCCTCAATCTTGATCAGCTACTGGGCAAGGAACTGGCCTAACAAGGTCAGCTTCAGGCAACGGGGTCAGTTCACTCAGGTCATTCAGAAGTAAGCTAAAGTGTACGTGTACTAAAGACTCGTTCGGCCGCAGTCATCGGCCTATGTGAGGGCAACCACAAAATGGCTGCCATACACAAAATGGAACCCAGGGTTCAGAACGAAATCCCCAAATACATAGTGAATCCATCGATCTAACATGACGAAACCACTCGTACTTGTCGCACTCACTAGTTACGGTTCGCTACTATCAAATTCGTAACAAAACCATGACATTTATAAAGTGGGTTCAGAATTCACGGAACCTCAGAGAGAGGTGAACAGAATAAAAATGATTTGCAAGTATCGACACAAGATGTGGGTCACAGTGTGTCTAGTAAGGGCCAGGAACAGCCTGTGAAGAGCACGGAGTGGGATAGGTGAGGGAAGTCATTGGATCTCCTCAGGTACACCCTGATGCAACTCCATAGGCCCCCCTTGTTGGCACGCACCATCTTCAAAGCCATCTTCATCATTTACAAAGCCATCATGAATAGCACCACCCTGCTTATCTTGCAAACAAGTTCACCATCTTTGGTGGTTCTCAGCACACACACACAGCCCAGACACCAACAGACTGCAGAGTAAGAAGCATAAAAAAGATTAAAAAATAAGGCAATAGATCTTTTCTATCTGTGCACCGAGAACCCGAAACAACAGCCCTGTCTTCATCCCAATGATGCTCCAATTTATGAAAGCGTTGAAGTCTCACCTCTTTATAGAACACTTCATCACAATGCAGCAACCGCCCACAATCTAGCTTCTTGTCCTATTACTCGTTGACTTTTTGTCTGTCTTTGACCATGTACAGCCCTCTGCTGCCGTTTGACAATGTTCACGTTCTATAAATACCATATTCATGCATATATGAGGACAAAGAAAAAATGACCCTTCAGCCACTGATACAATATGGCCTCTGTGTGAATAACAAAACAAAATCAGAAAAGGGCGCAGCAGAGAAGCCATGGAGAGGGAGATAGATTGTAACTGAAAAAGAAGATGCAGCTGCAGGCTGTGAGCAGGTAACAGAGATCAAAAGTTTCACTGTGGCCCTAGTGCATCTAGCTAGCTGGATTTCAGGTCGTTCTGGAGCATAGGAAAGCAAGTCCAGGAAGGAGCAGCGGAAGCAGGGTAAGTGGGTGGTCGGTTTGGTGTGTGCAATCACATCTGCCATGGGCTTTTATTAGATTTATTGAGAAACGTGAAACTACACATTTCAGTGTGTTTAATGCTGCAGGTTGAAAACCCTGGAAGTAGCTAAAGGTTTCCCTCTAAACTTTGGAAAGCGTGAAGAATGCAAATACACTGAACTGATGGGAATATGTGATTAGAATCAGCAACAGTGGTCAGGTAACAATCTAACAAAAGAATGAGATCGTCCCCTGAAATTCAGTAAGTGAAAGTAGCATATTTATTGCACTGCTGCAAGACGTTACCTTACAGAATTTATCTTTCTCTCTTTGTCTTTCTGTTACAATATTTTACCTGTCCTGATAGTCAAGGAAAATGCGATGAAAAAAGAGGACGGGGATCGCTTTTTGGAGGGGGTAAAACAGAAGGATAATTGTTGAGGAGTAAGTGCATAAGCTTCAGCAAAGAAGAGGCAGTCGCCTTTTTATTGGGCACACAGTGCTACTCCTGGGCTGCCTGTTAACACCAGCAGGCTGTGCAGATCATAATTTACTGAGGCAGCCTCCCCACTGCAGGCTATTGGACCTCCTGAGATTTTATTTATTTATTTATTTATGCGTTTTTATATAGCGCAGACTTTACCCGAGGGTGTCAGAGCGCTTCACAATAGGAACAGAACTGATACATGAGAACATTACAAGTGAACAAAATACAAAAGTAAACGTTACATTAAATGACAATCATGAGCCAACAAAATACAAGAGGTAGCAAACGGTGCATTACAAAAGTGACAATCGTGAGCCAACAAAATACAAGAGGTAGCAAACGGTGCATTACAGGAGGAAAAAGTGACGTGTGCAGGTTACAAAAGCATACAAAGTAAACATAGAGGTATAATACTGCAATATATGGAGGACACTCAAGCACAAGAACAAACGTTACGTAGGCACTGGTGGCACTTGTGCAGGTATCGAAAACAAACAAATGTAAGAGGTATAAAACAGTGTGTTACAAGAGAAAGTGACGGGTGCATGTTACACACGAGATCATAGTAGCTCTATGCAAAAAACAGCCAGATTCATCATCGGCATGTTTTGCGAGTCTGTAATAGCGAATAATAAGGAATCGCTATTACAGGCTCACAAAACGGGATTCATGTAGGAATCGCAATATTCATTGCGATTCCTACAGCTTCTTTATTTGCGATTAGCTAATTGCTAATCGCAAATAAGGAATAACTCCCCATTCATTCCTATGGGCCTAAAGGCCCATAGGAATGAATGGGAAGACATATCCATGTGCGAATCGCTATTAGCGATTCGCATTTTGATTTTGCGATTTCAAGGGTGCAGGGGTGTCCAATGGACACCCTGTTGCACCCCTGAAATAACATTGGATGCTGGTGTTGTAGTGTAGCTCCTATTTTCCCAATAGGCTCTGCGCATTGGAATAGTACCTACGGCAGTAAAGGCCTAGGCCAGACGTTAACTAGGTCTACTACTGTCGAAACTAGACTTAATTTTTGGGTTTGCCAGCTAAGCTCAGAGTTCGCTAGAAACTTTCTCGAATGTTCAAGGAAGGATGAACTCCCCTGATTAGACAAGAAGGGATTTAGTTTCTGACAACCATAGAACATGACAACTTTGCTCTCCCCTAATCAAGAGTCAATCTCGAGAGTCGTGTGAGCACAAGGCAATTATTTTACTCAGTCAGTACGTGCATTCTTAGTCTCATCAGAATGTAGAGAAAAGGAAGAGACGGGCGTGTTCAATAAAAGATGTTATTTATTGATCAGTCTCTTTTCTCGTACAAGAGAAATGGATCGATATTATTGCAATACTTATAGTTAAGTAAAGTGCATACATTAGAAGCAATAGTATAAAATAATACTGTAAAAACATTGATATGGTTTCTGAGCCATATGATGTTTAAAATGATTAAAATATATTTACATACACATATACATTTGACTAAACGTACTCAACTGGTGTTTCTAAATACGCCTACCCCGTGTACCTGACCTAAGTCTAATGCGTGGGCGGGAATAGAAAGTTACAGTTTAGTTTAAGTTTGTTTTTGCCAAGTGAATAACTAAAGAATTCTCTAGGAGGGGTTATTCAGTTCTGTACCTGGAATTTAGGATGAATGAGGAATGGTATCTCTTTCTCTGCTCTCGATATTCCAGGCTGCCTGCGAGGGCTGCCCAGAAGCGCCGGTGCTGGGTCTCTCGGCTTGAGATAGCAGCGCGTCTCTCAGCGCGTCAGGAAGGCGGGGCTGCTGCCTGCGGGGTCTGCTTCTGCTCTCGGCTTCGGCAAGTATGGCTGCTCCGTCTTGTCACCACGCGTGTGTTTGCATAGGGCAAGGTCGGCAATATTTATACCTTAAAGGTGCCGAGATTGACGTAAGGATGGACATAGGTACGTCAATAAAGATGTCATACGACTTGCTCGTTAGCACATTCTTTACTAAAGTTCTCTGTGAAATCAAAACAATGGCCGCACGGATTATCCAGGTTGTCATAGGTTTGATTTGTTATGAGAACGTCGTATGCCTTATCAGGGGCTGGAGGAATATCGCTTGTCTAATTAGATCTCAAGCGTTATGACCTAATCAGATAACACGTTCCTGTGCCGTAGTGTGACTGCGTCAGATAACGGTATCTGCATCATGGGGGATTTCTTGCCTCATGGGCTGACTGTTAGTTAACTAGCTAGTAAGTTTAACCAGAATAGGGTCAGGAATAGGGGGATCGAATCAGAACCTATAGAAATACACGACACCCACTCCACGCTAACTATGGTCATATCTACTAATCTATGCATAGTATAACATAGTACAACATACTATAGAGTATAGTGTATACCTTACCACCCCAAAATACATAAATGCATTTCGAAATTTTCAAATATACTGAAAAATTGCAGTCATATATATTGTATGCACTTAAGCTATGAATTAAATGCAAAAGTGAACACGCATTGTTATGCATTATTGATTGTTGGTATATGAGAAATACACATGAAATGGCTCTTAATATGGCTATACAAAAAAAAAGTCGAAACCATTTCATCACATAAAATCTATTGCGAACATACCAGCGGGCAGCTAAAGTCTATAAAGTCTATAAAGTATCTAAAATAGAAATCTTAGTTCTCTAGGAATAGTCTCTTACTTTAAGCAGAAAATCAGTGTCCCGGGAAAAAATATATAGAAAAATATTTTAGGGGCTTGCTGAAAAAAGTTGCTGTCCGTGAACTGGATTGTAATTGTTCATGTGACTTTATTTTTAAAGTTGAAGGCCGAATTCAGGGAACGCCGTGTGCGAGTTTACTCAAAAGTCTCTATTTCTGTTCCGGAGAGAACATCATATCATTCAGGCTTTCGAAAAAACTGTCAACAGCTTCATGGGAAAGTTCCTCTAAGTCGGAAATAGGGGTAACCATGCATTCATGCGCATGATTGTCTCCATTGACATTCTGATTTGCATTGCTGACAGAAGGTCGTACCTGTTCGATGCTGCTTTCATCTTGAACTTCACTACTCTTCAATCGCAGTGGTGAAGATTCCAGGAATGCCGTCATCAGAATTGGCAGCCTTTGAGGGCAGCACAGTGCGTGAACCTTGGTAGGAACCAACAGTGTATCTGCATCCACCGGCGCATCCGATTGTAGCGTCAGACAGGTGTCTAACACGCATTCTTCTCCGCATAGCAGACACCTTAGTACAGGTAAAACACACCTTTGCCACATTGGTCGAAATGATAGAAACCAAGTCATGTTTAGGTCTCTAAGCCGGGATAGTTCCAGGATTTTTGATATCCGGTCCCGGTATCCAATGGCTAGGATCGTATCTTCCATTGTCGCGAGAGTTTGATCTGTGACATGGGTTGCCATAACGAAAAATAAGGACTAGGAATAGGATTCCTGCAATTAGTCCTAGGATCAGGGGAAGTCCGCCAAAAATCGAATGGACGAAGTCTGGAAAAATACCCAGTATGGCTTTGAATGGTGTTAATGCCATCGAAAATACTGTCTTAAATACCTTTGAGACCCCTGTGGTATCAGAAATATTTAAGATTTCGCTCAGGATTTCCGCGAAATGTACGGGGGAATTAGTTGATAATAATGTATGTATCTCTGCAGTCGTCCTTGCGACTTGTAGATCATACGTTTCTTTAGATGACGTGAGCCTTGTAGGCGTCTGAAGAAGCACTGTTTTCATTCTGCTTAAAGTGTCTATTCGAATAGAAGTAATTTTCAAACTGGGCCATGCCCTCGCCTCCCTGTCTGGAAAGGAGCTGGGGAACAAAGAACGTCCACAGCACTTGACCTTCGCCGTCGTAGTGACGAGATAAGGAGTCCCGGGCATAAGACTACAGCATCTGCGGTCTACAATAAGAATGTAACTCCCATTATAGAGTCTTTGAAAGAATGGTTCTATTTCAGTTGCAGGTGCGCCTTGCTGGTGACATGAAAGGTTGTATGAATTCCCTTCACAGGCTCCGTGCAAACTAATACCGTTACACAGAAGCGTGCCGCTTAGTGACATAGCACAATTGATGCCACTAAGAAACACTTTCTGTCCTTTGTTACTGATACATGCATGTGAATAGGGCAGGTTCCATGTTGTTTTAAGGTACCCCTTTCCCAATTTCTCGTACATGCCAGCCTGTATATATTTTTGGCAGTATTGAAACCTGAAGGTTGAGATTGGAATATTTATGATTCCGTGGATTATCCATTCACTGACAGGTCGTTCTGACATTGTCAACGGTAATCTTTCTAGTTTTTCAATGCTCAAGATTGTATAATCAGCACCCTTCTGCGCCATACCGATTTGTCTATCAGTAAGGTTAAAGATTTGAAATAGTGACGTTGTGTTGATTAAACGCCAAGGCACATAGCCTGAACGCAGATTTTGTAACGTCCAGCCAAGCTGTACAATAGAACGCAATTGTGACTGACCATGTTGTAATAACAGTAAGTCTTGCGATAATATATCGATTGCTGAAGACACAATGCTGTCCAATGAAAAAATTCTGGAGGACAGAGTCATTAACCCATTGTCCACTACAGAAAGTGATTTTTCCAAATTAATACGGTCAATTTCCCGTATTCTTTCTGCTGTTTCAATTTGAGTAACCTTCCAGGCCTCATTGTATGCTGCATATACAGAGGCTGCTATGAAACGCTTTTGACGCTGTTTGCGTGGTCCCATTATGAAATCACGCAAGTCAGCACCATCAGTAAGTAAAGTTAGGTGTTGCTTAATTTCAGGCAGTGTGGAAGTTTGTAGCCATTGAAGGCATAATTTGCCCACACTGTAGGTTGTTATTATCCCTGGGTGATGTCTTTGGGGATATCTAGGGTCTGGCCTGTTCATTTTGAAACCCTGTGTTTTATTCAGGAATCTATCTTGACAGTTATTTGTATCTGTGGGCCAGATCAACCATTGTTTCCAATCAGGATGTGTTCTGTTTTGGTTAAGTATATGGTTTATGTCTATTTCTTCATCTGTTTCAGAGTTATTGCTAAACATTGTTGGCTTTGGAATAGACAGGTTATTTAAATCTTTGATTTTGGCTAAGCCAAGACAGGTGGTTTGTTGAACGGTGTCATTTAAAAATATCATTTGTTCTGGGATCATGCAGGCTCTAAACAAAGCTTCTATACCCTGTACTTGCCATTCTTTTGTACCCCAAACACTTTTCAAATCAACATTTTTGTCCCAATAATCAAATCCAAAAGTATTCATTTTTTCAAAGAAAGAATCTGAATATATCAATTTTGTGTTGGTTATCATGGTTTTCATCCCTGTCTTGTTTGACAATTTGTAATAAAATGTTTCAGCATTAGTTATGTTAAAACCTGAAAAATATGAATATTTGCCATACACGGTTCTAGAGCTCCCTTTTGGAGGTGTAGCACAATGTTCCCATTGATTAAAATTTAAAACATTTCTAGGTTGTGCAGATTTATGCAAGAAATGGTTACCATAATGGTTATAGCAGTACATGCTGTCATAATTTGTAGAACCCTGCAAATAATCATGTTTTGTAAATTTAGCAGACATTACTAAGTCAGACATCATATTGTTTATACTTTCAAAGTCCCAATCATCAGCAAATGAGTTTGGTTTTGCAAAGTCACTCAAGGAGATCTTGATTTGGTGTGGATATTTCAGGATCTCGACCGGACCATAAATTTCATAGTCAGTGTTGTCCCAGGCTACCCCACCAGATATTGGAATTGCTGTGAAGTTGGCTGAAGAAAGTTCTGAAGAAAGTTCTCTTTTCTCGACGTGTGAAGATGTGTGTGGTTTGAGGACCAAGTTGATGTTCTGACTTGCTGTGTCCATTTTAGCATATTTTCCCTCAATGAAGCGTCCCAAGGTAAATACCATGATGAGCCAAAGTATGAGGATAAATGCACCAAAACCCACCCAAAATTCAATCCATGGAGAAACTAGATATGTTTCTTTCAGTTGTTTCAAAAGTTCCTTCGCTTTGTCTTTAAAGGATTTTGATGATGGCTGTGTCTTTTGTTCGCTGAAGCCTTCAGAGGAATCATCGAAGTTGATGAAGTAACCGGATGCAGTTCTGTCAATTGTTCCAATTGGTTCCGGATTTTTGTTTCTTGCATTTTCACTTGGTACTTCTGTATAGATTGGTGTGTCTCTGCTAAATGTCTTTATTTGGGTTTTCAGAGGTCTAAGTTCTATTGCATTGTTGCATAGTCCTTGTTGTTCTTCTGTAGGCGTTTCGAATGTGATGAGCCTCTTTGATAGGACCTCTGTACTGGTAGCAAACCTTGGTGTTCTGCTACTTATTGGGAGTCCACTTGGCCTACTGTTGGTTATCGGCCACATGTTGTGGTTTTACCAGGTCGATGGATACAACTCGGTTCTCCTTTTTTCCAGCAAGTGGCGGTAGTACAACTGATCTTGTCCCGTTGACAGACAATACAGGAACTGCTTTTCTGTAAGAAGGCCCAAATTCCTTCTTTACCGCGATCTTCTCCCTGACTAGATCCCCGACTTTTGGAATCCAGACAGGTCTTGCTGGGACAGGTGGTGATTCTTCAGTGGTCGTTGGCTGTTCTTTCAACTGTATGTTGCTCAGGTCTTTTCTTGTTTTGTTTAAGTCCTGCAAAATAGCCAAACGGTCTTTGACATCAAAGCTTTTTTCTGTTACCACTGAAGTCTGACTATCAAGGTCAGAGATCAACATCCTAGTTCCGAATAATAATTCGTACGGACTGAATCCCTTCAGAGAATTTCTTGGCAAGTTATTTAGACTACGTTGGACACTTATTAGATGTTTGACCCACCCAGCTCCCGAACCTAATATCCTTTCTATTATAGATTGCTTTCTGTCTTGGTTTTTTCTTTACACCATCCCATACCCTCAGGAAGGAAGTGAGAAGATTCCCGCTGGGCTGTGCTCATTTGGCCATTCTTTCCCCCCCCCAGGCTGGATTGCCTGAGAAAAAGAAAAAAAATGGTCGAACGTAGCATGCTCTTAGCGTATATGCCATTTAGACTCGCAAATCTTGTATAACAGTCCGGACGTCAGCCGAGTGCTGTGGATCTACATTATAAGTGGGAACTAGCCTGTATATGTTAATCGCAAGCCATTCTTTTTAGTGGTGATGTTATCTGCCTTGATACGACGAGGTATTAAACTGCTTCTCTCCCCACTGCGATCTCTGTTGCAGTTTGGGCAGTTTTTTACAAACATGGTGTAGTGCAGGCTCATGCCTGGCCACCAGTACCGTGATTGTAATTCTTCCAGAGAATCTTTTAATTTAAGGTGTCTGAGACCCTCGCCCATGTGTGCGTCTGCGATTAACAAGTTTCTCCTGTCCATGTTTGGAATCACTCTATCCCCCACTCCAGGGATTCGAGCAAAAGGAATGGAGTTTGCATCTATGATGTATGTGTAATTGAGTGGATAGTTGATCGGTAACGCCGAGCAGTCGCCTTTTGATGACGTTTTTACTGCCAGCACTGTTTCGCCGTCAATGTATTTTAATGTACGCTTTTTTCGATCTACGGGAGCCGGTTTACTGGCTGCCGCTGCGGCTGTTTCAGCCAATGAATTCCCTACAACGTGAACGCCATCACGCTGGTGACTCAGTGAGTGTGTCACGTGAGTCTTTGGTAGTTCTTTTTTCAAAAGAGCTACCTGTTCCCAGAGCAGTCTCTGCTTTATTGGTGCATCCGTGTCATCTTTGTAATCGTTCTGAATCCAGGTCTGCAAATCCTTGTTATATGCTTTGACGCAGAAATATGAATCTGACACTATAAGTGTCGGGAATTCGCGATCCGCATTATCTAGCGCCATTTTCAAAGCTAATATTTCAGTTTGTAGTTCTGAATTAGTTTCTACTGAGTGTGATTTTGTTAATAGAGGTCTTAGTTTACCTCCGTGCCACACTTCTTTTGTAATCCCACATATGGGATTGTATGCATGTTCTCCCCAAACGGAGGGTTGAGCATGTCCGTCTGTATAGATTACACAGGCGTAATGTCGTAGAGGCAGAATGTCGATTGGCAGAGGATACGTTTTTTCATATTTTAGATTTTTTAATTCTTCTAGTTCTGGATCAAAGAAGTAATATACTTTGTCCGTTGTGATTGAATTTACCCATTGTAACCATTCTGGATCCAATGTTGTTGTTGGTAAAGTACACGGTGTTGTTAATGCCTCAAAGGCTGATTCTGCTGTTCTGACTGTGATATGTCTACCGTCAGCTATGTCTTTTTCTCTAGCTATTGCGGTTTGAACTGCTTGAACAATTTTTCCTTTGTTGTTGAATCTCTGTTCAGCTTTTGTGTACAAATGTGATTTGAATGCAATTGGTACCTTATCTCCCTCATTAGAGGTTAGGTATGTGAATCCGTATCTCCCTGGGATGACTCGGATCACAAGGTTGCGTGTATTATCACGGGTTTCTAATTTTGTTTTAATTAGCATGTCTGTTTTTAAGGATCTCAAAATTTCTGTGTGTGCTTGAGTCCAACTGGATCTTTTAAAGTCTGGTTTAATTAGATCGTAAAGGGGTTTGACCCTTTCTGCGTAATTTGCAATGTAAGTTCTTCCGAAATTTAGGAAGCCTAGAATTGACTGTAGGTTTTTTAGTGTTTTAGGAGCTTGGATTACGGCACATTTCTCTAGGAAATTGTCTGCCAGGCTTTTGCCTTCACTTGATAACTCATATCCTAAGAATAGGACCGTCAGATGGGCAATTCTGGACTTTTTGAAGTTGAATTTGTAACCCTCTGCAGCGAAACCAAGTATTATGGTGTTCACTCTTTTCAAGTGAGTTTCCAAGTCATCATCTGTTAAGTAAATGTCATCGACATAAGATAATGCTTCATCATCATATAGTTGTAGTAATTCTGTTACTCTCGCTGAGAATACCCCCGGGCTGTTCTTGTACCCCTGGGCTAACCGACAGAATTGTTTTTGAGTGCCATTTACTGAAAATGCAGTTAAATATCTGCTCTCTGGTGCTATGTTTTGACAAAAGAATCCGTTGGAGATGTCCAAGGTTGTTTTGTATTTTTTGCGCACTATGTTATTCATTAGTGCAGCACTGTGTGAGTTTTGCACTGCAAAAGTTTTGCAACATGTGTTAAGGTGTCGGTAATCCAAAACTAGACGGTACGAGTTGTCTGGTTTGGAGACCGGAAACAGAGGATTGTTCATTTGTGAGGTGCAAGTTTCAATCACCCCCTGGTATTCTAGCTGATCTAGTATTTCATTTACTTGTTTTTTAGCTTCTTGCTTAATTGGGTACTGCCTTTGTGCAGTTGGTTGTGATTTTAACTGGACTTTGTGAGGAGGAGAATCCTCATCCCATCCTACGTGATTTTTATATAAAGCAGGTGCTAAGGCCACTGCCCACTTTCTAGCAAGTGTGTATTTTTTATGAATAGGTATTTGATTCGAGAAGGCAGGCATAATTACTTCTTCGCCATGAGGGCACTCCCTGACAAACTCCGGTGGCCAGTCTTTTTCAGCTAGAAGGATGTCATAGCCCTTGGATAGGTTATCCCAAAATAGTCCCCTTATTTTCCTAGTCTTATCTCCCTCTATACGTAATGTTATCTCGTATATTTTGTGGGGCTTGCTAACTCTGGTATCTGCAGTTTCCACTTGAAGGTATTCATTCGTGTCCACTGTCTCCAGATGATTCATAAGGACTTTGCGAGCTATGCTCACCTCTGCTGCGCTGTCTAGCATTGTCTGAGCCCATTCTCCGTTTTTCAGTTGTGTCCTCAGTATTCTCGGCATTGTTAACTACCTTGATACTGGCTACCTTCTTTTTTGGAAATTGTGATTTCTTTTTCAGTTGAGCAGGTTCCTTGTCTTTGGACTTGGCGTGCTCTTCTGATCGTCCTCTTCTTTCCGATTTCTGCGAGGAATTCTGAAAAGATTGAGACGGACGTGTATCAATGTCTTGATATCTATCAGGTTTTTTAATATTATCCCTATTTCTAAGGTTATATCTATTCCCAGAGGGTTCACTCTGAGGTGACCTTTGTCTCGGGTTTGGAGATTTCTCTCTTCGCCTAGGAGACCTTCCTCTGGACTGGAATTTCTTTTCTTTAGGATTGGATTGTTTATTTCCATCCCAGTTCTTTTTTGGTGAATTATTATTAAAAAATATTTTTTCTGGACTTGTAGTCAGTTGCGGTTTTACTGGTATTCCACCTAGACTATCTCTGCCTAGTTCTTCATAGGATTTTTCTATGATTCTGGCAATTTCAGCTGGTTGGTCTGCTATATCTGTCTCTTTTAACCTCTGGCGGATCGCCACGTTTGCTGCTTCACCCTTTATGTTGGCTAGTAATATAGCCGAGACCTGCTTGAAGTCTTTCAGTAATTTCATACCAAGAGTTAAAGCAGGTTCTGGACCGTATTCATCTTGAATTTGTTTTAGCACATCTGGTATTACCGAAATGGATGGAACACCGTGCGTTTTTGTGTAGATTGAAGCAAAGACCGTACCCCAAGTGTCACAGTCCTCAATGTGTGGTGCGATTCCCATTGGGAGACATATAGTCAGAATCCTGTGCTTTTCTAATGGGGTGGTGTCAGGAAACACCGCCTCTATTTGGGTGATTTTCTGTGCCAACCAGAATGGTATCTGTTCCCGTTTAGCTGGAACTTTACCTAGGCAGGATTGGATGTTCTGTGGTGTGATTTTATTTGTGTTCCCCTGGTGAGGGGTCAGCTGTGGAATTTTAATCGCTGGCTGAATTGTTGAAGTCCGCATTACATACTGAACTAATTGTCTGTGAATTTTTAGTAGTTGTTTTAGCTGTATTAATAGCTCTGGTGCAGTCATCTCGTCGATGTCTGGATGTGGTGTGTATCCGGCTAAGACCGGCCACGTTGCTCCTGGTCTTCCTAAAGGACCGAGCCTTGTAATGTGATTATTATGTTTTAGGGCGCCATCAAATAAGAGCAAATGCTCTTGGAATTTGAGTGGTACTTCCACCTCCTCGAAAGGAGTGTACGTTTCAGGAGGTTCCTCTACTTTGTAATAGTGGAAGTACTTTGTTACAGCATTTGCTGCTGGAAAATGTATCCATGTATAGTATACCTCTGTCTGCCGATATTCGTGTGCCTCAATTACGAATATGACTGTGCCACCTCTAGGTGTCAGTCCATTTTCTATAAGTTTTAAGGTTATAGATCTCCTTTTGGCGACCTGGATGAGTATTATATCCGGGTCTGCTGTTTGCATGGTAGCATCAGCATCTGCTATTTCAGTAGCTAATCTAATTGCCTCTCTTTCTCCATCACTGTCTCCCATTTTACTGACAGGATGGTATTATTTTTATTTGCAGATCAGGTTTCTTTATGGAAACAGAGATTAGGTGCACAATATTTTGGAACTGTTTTATCCTTCAACGTTGACTAGACCAAGAACCATACATAGGAGTTCCCTCCTGCGAGGTTTTGGAGGATATAATAACCTTTCACCCACTCCAGACGTCTTTGGAGTATTTGGGAGAAGGGGTCTGAGTGAGAAAGCACGACTGAGTTACTCTAAATGTCTTACGTTAGTTTTATCGCCCTTTCCAAACACGTTGGGCGCCATGTAGTGTAGCTCCTATTTTCCCAATAGGCTCTGCGCATTGGAATAGTACCTACAGCAGTAAAGGCCTAGGCCAGACGTTAACTAGGTCTACTACTGTCGAAACTAGACTTAATTTTTGGGTTTGCCAGCTAAGCTCAGAGTTCGCTAGAAACTTTCTCGAATGTTCAAGGAAGGATGAACTCCCCTGATTAGACAAGAAGGGATTTAGTTTCTGACAACCATAGAACATGACAACTTTGCTCTCCCCTAATCAAGAGTCAATCTCGAGAGTCGTGTGAGCACAAGGCAATTATTTTACTCAGTCAGTACGTGCATTCTTAGTCTCATCAGAATGTAGAGAAAAGGAAGAGACGGGCGTGTTCAATAAAAGATGTTATTTATTGATCAGTCTCTTTTCTCGTACAAGAGAAATGGATCGATATTATTGCAATACTTATAGTTAAGTAAAGTGCATACATTAGAAGCAATAGTATAAAATAATACTGTAAAAACATTGATATGGTTTCTGAGCCATATGATGTTTAAAATGATTAAAATATATTTACATACACATATACATTTGACTAAACGTACTCAACTGGTGTTTCTAAATACGCCTACCCCGTGTACCTGACCTAAGTCTAATGCGTGGGCGGGAATAGAAAGTTACAGTTTAGTTTAAGTTTGTTTTTGCCAAGTGAATAACTAAAGAATTCTCTAGGAGGGGTTATTCAGTTCTGTACCTGGAATTTAGGATGAATGAGGAATGGTATCTCTTTCTCTGCTCTCGATATTCCAGGCTGCCTGCGAGGGCTGCCCAGAAGCGCCGGTGCTGGGTCTCTCGGCTTGAGATAGCAGCGCGTCTCTCAGCGCGTCAGGAAGGCGGGGCTGCTGCCTGCGGGGTCTGCTTCTGCTCTCGGCTTCGGCAAGTATGGCTGCTCCGTCTTGTCACCACGCGTGTGTTTGCATAGGGCAAGGTCGGCAATATTTATACCTTAAAGGTGCCGAGATTGACGTAAGGATGGACATAGGTACGTCAATAAAGATGTCATACGACTTGCTCGTTAGCACATTCTTTACTAAAGTTCTCTGTGAAATCAAAACAATGGCCGCACGGATTATCCAGGTTGTCATAGGTTTGATTTGTTATGAGAACGTCGTATGCCTTATCAGGGGCTGGAGGAATATCGCTTGTCTAATTAGATCTCAAGCGTTATGACCTAATCAGATAACACGTTCCTGTGCCGTAGTGTGACTGCGTCAGATAACGGTATCTGCATCATGGGGGATTTCTTGCCTCATGGGCTGACTGTTAGTTAACTAGCTAGTAAGTTTAACCAGAATAGGGTCAGGAATAGGGGGATCGAATCAGAACCTATAGAAATACACGACAGTGTTACGCACACACATGTCCTTGGGACATATGTGTGTGTAACATACAACTTAGAAAAATGCACTTAAGTGCATTTTTCTAAGTTTCCGCTATTTACCACGAGGTTTGACGTCGCTGTAAATAGCGGCCCAAATTTGCGAATTCGCAATTTTTAAATGTGTCATGAATTGCATTTAAGGAATCTCAAATAGAGATTCCTTAAATGCAATTCCTCGCAAATTTGCGAATTCTATAATTACGATTTTTGCATTTGGGATGATGAATCCCAAATGCAAAAATTGCGCTCGCAAAGGGCCAGATTCTCAGAATCTGGCCCTTTGCGAGCCGATTTCACTTTGTTTGATGAATCTAGCTGTAAGTCTTTCCCTTTCGGAATCGCACGGCGTGCAAGTGGGACAACGACAGCGGTAACCACGGGCTACAAGAACCAGGGCCAGTGTTTAACCACTCACTAGTCCGCTGCGCTCCGTCTCGTGTGAATCCTGCATGAGGCATCCATTCACTGGGGAGCAGTTAACTTCATATTTGGAACTTTGCTGCTCGGCCACGAGCCTGACGACTTCCGCTGTCACTGGAGCCTGGCATCCAGCCTCCTGTCAAAGAAAAGGCACGTCCTTCCTGGAGCTCAAAGTCCTCCTGATTGAAATGGTTGTAATGCAGCCTGGGCGTGTCCCCTTGAATTGCTCCTTTTATTCCGTGGTTGCTTTATCCTGCAGGAATGGGGGCTATGTCGAAGTTCATAGCGTGGTGCTAGAGGTCAGGGCCTCTTGACATCACGGGTGAAGAGGATGACTTTGTGCTGGAGGTGATGTGTCAAAACCAGGCGTTTGACCCTTGTCCCCTGACCCATCTGCAGCAAGAGAGGTTAGGCGGTCAATACTATAAAGTGCTTGTAGATATAGCATTGAACATAAGAGAAGGATGGGAGGAAATATATCGACTTCCGAGACGCATCCAAGAGACTCCTTTTGGGACTGTTTTCCACTCACTCACAACCCTAACTGCAGAACTTTCCTTTCCCAGCTGGGCGTAGTGTCAGGAAGCAATCTAAAGGTGAAACTTGTGGAAAGATACGTAAAGTGCTAGCACTACTACGGCTGTATTTTGCTGAAGCAACACGTGTGACTGTTACTGGTTCGAACACAGTGAATTTAAGAACTTTTTGTTAAAGACCAGTATCTCACGGTTTTTGTGCCATAGGATTGTGCCACTGCCATAGCGCTCAGGACTGTATGATTCTGAAAAAAACAAAACAATGGGGTCATCATTAGGGGTGGGACATGCATTTATTATTGCACCCGGGTTTTTGCTTCTTTGGGTTTCAAAATGATTTCGACTTTTTAGCACACATACATTTGTTGTTACTTTTTCCATGAATTCAACGGAACACAGTACTGGTTAACAAAAACCTTTCAACACTGTCTGATCTACTGTTCAGTGCAAGCCAGAAGAGAATGACGTTTACCCTCTTTTTCCAGGAGATGCCATTTCTTTACTCTTTGAAGGCAAACAGTTATTCACTAGGGTTTCTCATGGTACAGCAAGGGCTCCAGTGCTCTGCCATCAGTCAGTGCACGCTTTCCAAAAAATTGAGTGACTCACTTTAGTTTCACACGGTTCAGATAGCACCTGTTGAAATGAGCGTGAAAAAAAACTAGGAGACAGTACCTTCACATTATTTAGAAATATTGTTTAATCTGTTCGGTGCTTGCACAAAACAAAATTGCTTCTTGGTCCTCATAAAAACGGTAACTGAACTACACCAAATGGCACCAAGACTACGAATGTCATTTAAAACTTTTTTAACAGGCTCGAATCCATTTTTGGAATCTCCTCTACAAACAAATATTGTTATAATAACCAATTTTGAAGATTTGTTGTCGGACAGTAATAACATATTTTTCTGGCTCTAAGTGAGTGTGTATCCTGTTAGACACGTTTTCCCCAAAGACAGCAACATTATATTTATTCTGGTTAGAACTGAGAGAAATGCAATCAACAAGTAGGAGATTAGTGGACAATCTTTTGTCCAAAAATGACTGCTCACTGACTTTTTCAGTTGTTGTAACCTCATGATTTGCTACGAGGATCTGAGTATAATTTAATGGCGTAATGCATGAGCGTGTACTGAAGAATCCAAAATTACTGACTCTGCAGTGGAAAGCAGTGTGCATATGAGGATTTTGAGACTAAATGAAACTCTCTGAGCAAGTCACCCAGCTTTCAGGTCTTTCCGAAGTCTGTGAATCCTAAATATGACCATCACACCTAGTCATCTTTAAATCACTTGTGTAGCCTAGTGGAATACGGCTCAATGATTAGGCCTCCCATGGCTTTTGATAGTCTGGAAGACTGACTGTAAGAGCAAATCACACTAGTGGCAACGTTCATCTGTCTGATGAGTGATTAAAGATACTTTAGAAGCTCTTGGCACCTTACCAGGAGCATTTTGCAGTTGCCTTACGTGGTGGGCTACTCAACTTTTGATAGGAAGTTACGAGACTGATGTGAAGAAAGGACTTGTAGGCCATCTGGTGCAAGGGGAAATTATAACTTGTTGGAGATCATATAGAAGTTGACCATAAGATGGTGCATGCCTCAATCTCTCTGTCCCTATTTATAGAGTTCTACCCAACTGGTGTACCTCACTTGGATGTCAGCTTACAAACTTACATTACCATGTTAGGATGGAGCAAAACTGTTTTGAAAAGTGCACATGAAATAGCACAGTCCATGAGGAGTCACTTTTCATAGTAGAATATCCTACTGTTTTCGAAAACCAAGAAGAGAATTTTTGTCCTCGTGAATTGAATGTTGCTAAATGGCCAATTTGATTTCTGTCTTGGGTAACTAGGCCCGCTCTAACAATCCTTCGGCAGTTTTGTATGTAACACTTTCACAGAGCATGGTTACATTTCAGTACTGCTTGAATGTGAGACTAGCAAATAAAGTACACTTTTGTACCTCCATCATAACTTTTCAATACAGTTATTTAATCCTTTTTGACACAGTAAACCTTTAGTACTCAGTGAATACGATTGGAAAACTGCTACCTTTTTTGTGTATTATTATTGTTTAGTTGTAATTTACCTCGACCTGTATGTCATCACTTTACTATTTAAAGATATAAATATACCCATAGTAGGGCTTGATTCCGATGTCGTTAGGAAGGCCTCCAGATGGGTTCCGTAATGTGCAAATCCGGTTTGGAGCTTATGTTTCCAACTGAATCGTTGCCCATTCTGAACAACCAACTACGATGCGAAGATCTTTTCCGCATCGACTGACTTGTTTCCGAAGCCGGACCTGTCCGTGAGACTTGTTTGTAAACTAATCGTGCTGCGAAATGGAGCGGGATTCCGCACAAGCAAGTACGATGAATTATTCAGACAGCCTTTATGATTCCTTTTCCCTGGAACGAAAAGGCTGCCGGAATCGGTCTTTGGGGGACTCTAGCAGGTCCCCTTTCACCGGAGGCCCTCCGATTCGTGCCCGTGGGGCTACCCATGGGTCCCCCCTTTCAGACCATGCACAGAGTGGCAGGCACCAAGGGGTGCCCGCCACAGGGTGCACGATGATCCCCAACCACCCCTTTTGTCAATGGGAGCCTGTGTACACATTCAGTACACTGGCTAACCGAATCCGCATGTATTCAACAGCATTGTACTTGTTCGGTCGGACTCCCCAGACATGAGTCATACGGAAAGCATTCCGGACACGAGTAATTTGGTTTGCTTTCCACACAAGATTGGAATCGGGCCCTTACTGTTTTAGGCACCAGTTCAATCAAAGGTTGAAAATCTTGCTTTGTTTGAATATCTCTTTCAATCTCTGTCCATCTCCTGGCACTCATTTGTCATGACCCAACACCATACATGTACGAATTGCCTCCAATACCTATAATGACACAACTGGTCTTTCCACCCTTATCTGTCACTGTAACTTTTCTTCCTCGTCTTCACCCACACTCACTGTTTGAAAACCACCTCAGACATTGTTCCTAGCACCTCATGTGAGGAAGACAATTCTGGCTGTATATCTTCATGCCCATCTCCCAGCTGGTCAGAGTCAAAGGTGTATCATTCAAACTATCTTCCTTACTCTGCACCATATTTGGCTTGACAGACCACCCCATCAAGTTTTTCACTCATTAGCCTCAAACGTAATCCCTCAGATTCATATTCTTCTTACACGTTATCTCATCTCACCCTCCCAAACCCCATATTGCTTCTCTAGGCCTGCATCCTGACCTCTTTAAATAATCCTAAAACCTTCAGACCCATCTTATTAGCTAGACCCACATCTGCTTCTCAGTTAAATCACTCTTCCCCTACTCAACTTTCAGCGGCCTTGCAGCTGGCACATGTTTTTCTATGCATGCCTCCTCTTGAAGCCCACTGCTTCTGAACAGATCTTATTTGACTCTCCAGAGTATCTCCTTCCACACCACCATGAAGAACTGAAATCTTCATTCTCAGGGAATACTTAATAATAAAAAAGAACTTGGCACAGAAGCTGAAAATATGAAAAGACATCTTTATTAAATTTAATAAGAGAGGCCACGTCACCCAGAAGCCGTAGCAACTGAATGAGGTAGTCTGAGGAATACAGAGAACAGCATAAAAGTAAGGGGCAGTCCTTGCTTTTGCAAGCATGCAAAATGCCTAACATTCCTTCTTACACAAGCCGGACAAACCCATAATAAAAGGACCACAACCCATATCATAAACAGACCATAAAAGAAGGAACAGAAAACAGATAAGGGGTGTGTGTGTGCATACCAAACTCTACAATGTCCTGTGCTTTGATCCTCAATCTTGATCAGCTAAAGGGCAGGAACTGGTTTAACAAGGTCAGCTTCAGGCAACAGGGTCAGTTCACTCAGGTCAAACAGGAGTCAGCATGAACTCGAGCTAAGGTCTACATGTCCTTAAAAGACTGCTTTCAGCCACAATCATGGCCTATGTGAGGGCAACCACAAAATGGCTGCCATACACAAAATGGAACCCACAGGTTCAGAATTCACAGAACCTCAACCATGCCGCTACTAACATCCATACCAGTGAGTCTCCTCATATGGAGAGGAATTTGAATGCCAACTTAGAACAAATTACTACTTGGGCTCAATTTGGTGTAAACGTCGTTTACAACGCGGTGTTTACACCGCACGACCTTTACCATGCTGCCATTACAACGCAAGTCATTACTACGACTTGCGCTGGATGGCGCTCTTGGTTAAGGAATATTGTGATTTTCTATTCCAACACCTTCCCTACCGTTACCTGGGCTGGAGTTGGAATAGAAAATTATAATAATCCTCAATCCGCGCCCTCCAACGCAAGTCGTTGTAACGACTAGCGTTGTAAAATCCGCGATGTAAAGTACCGCGATCAAAATGATCGCGTTGTACTATCATACATCCCAATTTGGTACGAATATCAGTTTACTAACCAAGGCAGTTAATCTAATATCATATCTTTAATCGTACAGCGAAAGCTTTAGTAGTTTGTGAAAGAGATTAGAAAACTGCAACTTTTTTCACCTTTTACTATTGTTTAGTAGTGTATATGGAGGTCCTCGCTCTACTATTCAGCAGTATAAATATATACATCTTAGTTTTTCAGACACCAATTCTATCAAAATATGAAAATCTGACTGTCCTTCCGAGATTACAAACTTTACTGCTGGCCTATGAAAGACATAAATCAGTGGACTAGGTTGCCTAGAAACAACTTAGATCTTCGCCCATAAGAGCGAGATTCACCATCTGTGTTGCGGAATTTTGAATACTCATTCAAAGTTATGAACACCCAAACTTTACTCTGGACTCAGTTTGAGACCAAGCCCCATTCATCTTCCCTTTATCCACTATCCCTGATCACAGACCACCTCATTGTCTCCTATTCCCTAAAAAAGATGGAACATAACCTTATTCAAGTACCCATTGAATTTCTAGTTACTCCCCTTTCTTAAAACCACCTACTCTTCCCTCCATTGCCTGCTGCAAAACTGTCATTCAATTATGCATTGGTTGGAGATGTATGATACCATTGTTAACCTCAAACTGGTTATATTTGTTTTTACAGAAACCTGACTCAAAGCTACTCCGAATAATGTTCTAGATCCCCTTCACACCCACATTACTCTATCCTCTCTTGTCACCTTGAAGACTGCCAGAGCAGTAGAGTAGGATTTATTCATGAAAGTATTGTGCTGTAGAACCTCCCCACTGATATGTACAACTCCTTTCAATGCCCCTCTGTGGGAGTTTATGCACCAAATGCCTCTTCAGTCATATTTAACACCATATGTCACCCTACAACAGAAAATAACATATGCCTTGAGGAACTAAACAACGAATAATCTCTAAGCCCAACATCCTCCTGACTGAATTAAATCTTCACTAGGAAAATAGTAATAACACAGATGTTAATTAGCTTTTCTCAAGGGTTTCTGACAGTAATCTCCCCCACCAATGCCAAAAACCTACACACTCTAAAGGCTTCATACTTGACTTGATCATCCCAAAGAAAGTACTTACACATCAATTCACTTTAGGATACCTCTAGGAATCTCTCGAAACTCCTGTTTGAAGTAGTTAAACAGTTCAACTGCTTGACTTTGGCTTGCACTGTGACGTTGCATAATCTAAATGTGCAGACTTTGCTAAATTCCTCAAGGTGAAAGTTAAGTCATTTTACTTCTCTCTTCCCTCCTCTGCTGGACCTCCTGTCCATTGCAAGTGAAACTTTAAATCACAGTCAACCTGGTCCCATTTTATCAACATTTCAGAGTTTGAGTTAAAGTAAAACCCTTGAAGTACTTTACTGATGCAGCACATAAAAACATTTGTAGGGAATTTGCCAAAGTGTTCTACCAAACTAGAACATGCTAGTGAATTTGGCGCTTATGCAAGGAGTGTTGCCTGACTATCTGAAAACTGGACAAGCCTCAACACATTTAAGTAATCCCTCAGCTGACGCAAGGGACCTCAACAACAACTGCCCTGTATGAAGAAGACCTTTCCAGGGAAGGTGTTTGAATGCTGTGTAGTCTCCTAGCGTTCAGTTCACATCCAGTCAAACAATATTGTAGACAAATGTAAATCTGGTTTCAGGCAAGACTGCAGCACATAGACTGCCTTTTGATAAGTTGGTTGATGACACACATTCTGCTTCTTCCACTTGTGAACCTCTAACTGTCAGGGAGCGAAGGCAGGGCTGAATGATTCCAGAGGTAACACTTAGCAAGGAAACAAAACCAAGGTAATACTGGACTACTCAAAAGTATAACTGAGGAGGCCACTAAACAACACTGGACAGGAGATAGACAAGAACAAGGTGTGATAAAAGAAAGGGGTGTACTCGTATATGAACAAACAAGAGGTCTCTTGGTAGCTTAGGGAAAGCACTTTGACTGACGAAGCAGATTGCTTTTAACAACAGTCATACAGCAAAGTCATTGTAGGGCCTGCTGTATTGAGACTGTTGCACTAGCCAAGACAAGGAGATATGAACAGGGCTTCATAAATTAAGAATAGAAATACAGGAACCAAGAACAGGTTATACCCAACAGGCACCGGAACAAGTAATGCCCTGTCAATACAGGGAACTGGAACTAGGATTCAGAACAAGAAACTCAAGGTTGGACTAAACTGCCACTGGAACAAGTTATGATGCCCTGTTGGTACATGGGATAAACAAAGGAATTCAGAACAAGAAAATAAAGGGAGCCATTGCCAACTCAGTGAATACATGGTCAGAAGTCCAACAGGGAAAACACATAAATCAGGATATCAGCCTAGAAAGAAAGATGAGACTTAAAAACTAGTGAAACACATAAGCAAAATGCTGCCCAGGGTAGCCACAGGAATAACACAGACACTGCTAAAAGCAGTATCAGGAAATCCTCTCAAGGTTTCAAGGGTTCAACAGTGCAGGCAGCTGGAGAAGAAAGGAGGAGCTCCCAGCTACAGTAGTTGAAGCAAAAGTTCAGAAGGCAGGCTTGAATCCCTCCTCCCAGTTCACAGCCACACAGGATGATTGGAATTCAAAACAGATGTGACAAGGCTGCATTACAGTACAGGAAAGAGCAGTCAAAGCCCCTCTTTCTAGCTCTGCGCCTGAAGGAGTGGACATATGTTCCAGGAAGCAACCAGTCAGGTAAAGGAGCACATGGGCATGCTGGAAGAGGTAAAACAGAGTTCCAGGTATAATGTGATTCTCCAAAAGTCTCCTTTCCAGATCTCATGGTAAGATAAGACACATAAGTAGCATAATGCATTAGTGCTTGATAAGTAAACCCTGTACTGGAAACTGAAGTGGATCTGATTTCCAGGAGGGTTTGAACACTGACGTTCAGCACAGGTTTCAAACTAGTATTCATGATAACAACAGACTTGCAGAATATCTTTAAGTAGCGCCACCTGATGTCAGGATCACAGGATCCTGACATTTACTTACTTGTCCTTCTAGTCCTCTCAGCTGCTGCAGTACAAGCAATCATATCTTCCTGATCTTCATCTTGAAAGAACAAATGGCCATTGAAGATGTAGTCCCAAATAGGTTCCCTCCTATCTTTAAAATCAAAACTCAGCACATAAAAAGGTAACCCTGCATTTAGCTGTTAGTCTGCATCAGGGAGTTACTCGAAGTTCTAGTCTGTTACTATTATGGCTTCCCATTGAAGCAAGAGGGTATTTAAAGAAGGGCTGCATCACTGATGAAGCCCTTCATAAGCTTCTTCCCATTTGCCCAAGAAACTGAGGAACTCTGGCAGTAGATAGGGGTTGAGAAATGCACAAATCCTTTTTCATTCAAGCAAGGGGGGTCCGTGAAACAATCCTTCTCTGGCAGCACAATTGAAATATGAAATTCTCTTTCAGCAGTTCTACCGACCAATCCCAGGAGGAGGCTGCATAAGGGATGACTCCAAAGCATGGTTTTTGTTTTGGTTCTGGTATGTTTATAGCATTAAATGGGGAAGTGAGGAGGAAAAAAGGTGAAGCCCTGCATGACTGTGATACGAAGAGGGTCCATGTGGATGACCAACATAAGGACTGCATTTATTGCCTTTATCCAAAGCATGAAGCAAAGAATTGCAAGATCTGCCATACTTTCCCAACCAAAACTCTTAGGGATAGAGAGGAAAGACTGCTCTTGTGGCTCAAATCCTCTTCAGCTGAGAAGGATGGTAGAACCTCAACTTCTTTCAAAAGAGCTAGATCACACGACAGCTGAGGTAAGAAAATACCATAAATCTTCCCATTAGGTTTCTGACCCTTCACAGGGGTCGCCTAAACTTTCCTCTGGGTCAACGCTGTCTCCATCATCCACATCGGTCAAGGAATCTAAGAAGGCATCTTTTTCAAAAACTGTTAGTAAAAGCCATGTTAGATCTGTCACGGTGACTACATCGTCGACTATTTCTGTGACTTCTTCTGCCACTTCATCAATGGCTACTATCTCTACTACAGCCATTACATCACCCATTCTGTCTACCAAGATCTCTATCATTACCAAAAAGCCAGTTTTGGACGAATCGATGACGAGAGGAGCATCAACAAAGTCCCCGTCGATGACCACGTCGACGTCGAGTCCATCGACGACAGTACTGTCGACGAAGCCTCCACCATCGACGAAGATATCATCGTGGATGAAGTCCACGTCGTCAACGTCTGCCCCGTCGATGACCGTTCCGTCGGTGACGACACCATTGAAGACACTGTCGACGAAGAGCTCGTCGACAACGATCCTGTCGATGAAGATCCCGTCGATGAAGAGCCCGTCGACGAAGAGCCCATCGACGAGGGATTTACCAATTCAATCTACTGTTTCTGCTGGGATAGTTTAACTTACGCCGTCAACGCCTATATCATCTGGACTTTACCAACTGAAAACTTTTCAAAGGCAACAGGATTACAGTAAGATCTCCCCACTTATGCCTTCACATCTTTTAGAAACTTACGTGGAAGATGATGACGATGAGGAAGAAGACGAGGATGGACCTTTCGGCACAGCTCACCATCCTTCTGAACTAAACATCAAGGGCCATATGTAGGTATCCCAATACCGGTCGGTAACGGCCGAAATTACCGAATTTTGGCCGTTACCGACCGGTATTGGGCATTTGAGATGTAGGAGGCAGGTTTAAGGATTCGGTAATTTACCGAACGGGTATTTAAGGAATCAGTAAATTACCAACAGCCTGATTCATCAAGCGAAATGCGCTCGCAAAAGGGCCAGATTCTGAGAATCTGGCCCTTTGCGAGTGCAATTTTTGCATTTGGGATTCATCATCCCAAATGCAAAGATCGCTAATAAAGAATTCGCAAAGTGCGAGGATTAGCATTTAAGGAATCTCTATTAGAGATTCCTTAAATGCTATTCATGAAACATTTAAAAATTGCGAATTCGCAATTTAGGACCGCTATTTACCACGAAGTCAAACCTCGTGGTAAATAGCGAAAACTTTGAAAAATGCATTTAAATGCATTTTTCTAAGTTGCATGTTACACACACACATGTCCTTTGGACATGTGTGTACACAACATCAGTGTAAATTCACATTTCAGGGGTGCTACAGGGTGTGCTTTGGACACCCCTGCACCCTTGAAATCGCATCCTTATTTGCGATTAGCAAATTGCGCTAATCGCAAATAAGGAACATGTAGGAATCGCAATATTTTTTGCAATTCCTACATGAATCCCGTTTTGCAAGTCCTTAATAGCTATTCCTTATGAATCGCTATTAAAGACTCGCAAAACGGGTCTTTGATGAATCTGGCAGCATATTCTTAAATACCGATTCGGTAAATTACCAAATCCTTAATGTAGGGAGCACTCAAGTGAGTGCATTTGTCATGTAAAGATTCGATATTTACCACCAACTACAAGTTGGTGGTAAATATCGAAAACCTTTGAAAAAGCAAATTTGTGCTTTTCCAAAAGTGCCATGTGGTAGACATACATGCCCTTAGGGCGTGTATGTGTGCCACATGTACACCCATGCACTTTTCAGGGGTGCAACAGGGTGTCAATGTGACACCCTGCCACCCTTGTAAGTCTTCCCCCTATTACCGATTCAGTATTTACTGAATCGGTAATTCTCATTCATTCCTATGGGCCTCCAGGCCCATAGGAATGAATGGGAATTATCGAATCGGTAAATACCGAATCGGTAATTACCTAATTTTACTGATTCGGTAAAATTTACCGAATTTTTTCATACATAGCATTTACCGATTCTAAAATACCAAATCGGTAAAATTCTGTATTTAAGAATCCGTAAATGTAGATTACCTACATATGGCCCCAAGTGTCAGGATGAAGACCATGACGACGATTACCAAGATCAATATGACCAGGAAGATCTTATGGTTCCACATCATAGGTTCCATCGCAGGGAATCACGTCAGAGGGAAATGAGTCATCTCCCTTCAACGCTCATACAAGATCTCCAAGCCATGCTGGGGGAAACATCACTTACTACGCAACTTTTACCACGCGATGCTTTTACATCGCAACTTTTACAACGCAAACCATTACCACGCATTGCGCTGGGGGGCGCTCTAGGATAGGGAATATATTTAATTTACTATCCAACACCTTCCCTACTATCCATGGGGACTGGAGTTGGAATAGTAAATTAAATAATTCACTATCCAGCGCCCCAAAGCACTATGCGTTGTAATGGTATGCGTTCTAAAACTTGCGATGTAAAAGCATGCATGGTAAACGCATGCGTTGTAATGTCGTACATCCCATGCTGGCGGATTACTGGCAGAGGTTTTCCCCACAACAGGCAGTCCCAGAAAATCCACCCACGCCAGCTGCGGTTCCTGATCTGATAATTCAGCCTGAAGTTCCTGTTACACCGACTCATCCTTCAGGTCAACCTGAACCTGTGCAGCATGACACTACCTCCTCTGACGATGAGGTTGAAGAGGGCGAATTACCTGAAAATATACACGTTACCGATCCCTGGGACGAATATGTAATTCTGATGCCTTCTCCACCTCTTCCTTTACCTTCTGATTCTCCTCCTGATGACATCGGGGGCTTTCATAATTTAATGCAGCGGGCTGCAGCTAGATTTCAATTACCAGTTATAGTGGAACAGACAGAATGTTTCCTTCATGATTTCAAGGAAGAGTCCAGGAAAATCACGAGAGCTGTACCAATAATAGACAATTTCTGGAATGAAGGGGTTAAGATCATGAAGCCGGCTGCATCTATTCCGGCAGTGCCTCCACGTATAGAAAAGAAATACCGTGCCCCTGCTAACAGCCCATCCTGTCTGATTGGTCACCCACGACCAGATTCGGTTATTTCGCGGGCCGCCCAACAGCGATCTAAAAATCCCGTAATGTGTATCACCACACCGCCTGACAAGGAAGGACGTCGTCTGGACCTTCTAGCCAAAAAATTCTCTCCCATGGCAGCAGCCTCTATTAGAGCGGCCAGTTCTCTAGCTATTATCGGCTGTTATGACCGTCAAATGTGGTCAGACATGGCGGGTCTCATTGACCTAATTCCTGAAGACCGGAGGCAGGAAGCAAGGAAAATTCTGTTGGAAGGAGAACGTGCAGCATCAGAAACTATAGATTGCGCTCTGGACATCGTAAACACCAACTTCCGTCAGCTATCAGGGGCTGCAGTGCTTAGACGCCAGGGATGGCTTAAAGCCACCACTTTCAGACCTGAGGTACAAACAAAGATTCTAGACATGGCCTATGACGGAGAGTCTTTGTTTGGTAAACACATTGACGAGGCCCTCTTAGCTATCAAGACTGACACGGATACCCTTTCATACCGGCGCCGATCTTTCAGAGGAGCAAGAGGACCTGGGTTTTCATCAGGAGAAGGATACCAAAACCAAAAAAACAGGCAGTATCAATCACAGTATAGACAGCTTTACCGTCAATCATCATACCGACAATCCTCTACGACTAGTTTCTCTCGTCGAAAGAGATCACAGAATCAAGGCACTACCAGGAAACAGTGATCTCCACAGGGCGCCAACCATATTACCCTCCTTACCCGTGGGCGTGAAAATGTCAGCTTTTGTTCACAAGTGGCAGGAAATTACTTCAGACCGATGGGTTCTAGACCTAGTAACCAATGGCCACACCCTGGAATTTATCAAACAGCCACCTTCTACTCCGCCCAGGGGTCCCCCTCCCCCTCGTCTTCACTTATTATTCAAGGAAGCCTTAACAATGCTCCTCAAGAAAGCGATAGAGAAGGTTCCATTATCGCAGAAAGGAACAGGTTTATATTCTTGTTGCTTCCTGATCAAAACGAAGTTAGGGGAATGGCGGCTGATTCTAGCCATTCGCAAGCTCAACAAATTCCTCAAAAAGCAAAGTTTCCGGATGGTCCCACTTTCCGAAATTTTAAGTTGTTTAAACGAAGGAGATTTTATGGCTACTCTGGATATGGAAGATGCGTATTTCTATATACCTATCCACCCCAAACATCGCAAATATCTTCGCTTCACAACGGCTGGCGCCCACTGTCAGTTCAAAGTGCTCCGGTTTGGACTGAAATCAGCACCAAGAATCTTCACGAAGTTCTTGGCACCAGTGGCAGCAGCATTGAGATCTCGAGGAATACAAGTATTCCCTTATCTAGATGATTGGCTGCTCAAAGGTCCTTCGGAACACGAAACCAAGGTTGCCACTGCAGGCTGTATCCACCTCTTCTCTTCTCTGGGGCTGATTCTCAACATGAGCAAATGAAAGTTACGTCTGCTCCAAGTCATTCTTTTTCTCGGAGCAATGCTAGACACGGTACTGTGCAAAGCATTTTTGTCACACAGCCACCAACTGCGTCTTCATTAATTGGCAACTTTAATTTCAAGAAGAAGGGCAGTTTCTGTCCGGATGTTTGCTTCGCTCCTGGGGATGTGCCCTTCTGCAATAAATCTCATACCCTTGACACGTCTCAAAATGAGCCCTCTTCAGGAGGAGCTGCACCTTCAATGGCAACAAGCCGAGGGTTCGTTAGACGATTCTATCAAGGTCAAGCCGCGCACGATAAATTCTCTGCAGTGGTGGTCACAGACAGCAAATCTAGCCCAAGGTCTCACGTTCCAACAAGCCATTCCAGACTTAGTTTTAAAAACCAATGCCTCCATGGAAGGATGGGGAGGTCATCTGCAAGATTTACAGATTCAAGCAAAGTGGTCTCAAGTACAAAAACAACAGCATATCAACAGTCTGGAGCTCCACGCCATCTTTCTGTCTCTGCAGGCGTTCCTCCCAAGGATTGCGGGTTCCTCAGTTCTGGTCAATACCGACAATACGACCAGCATGTATTACATCAAAAAGCAAGGAGGAACAAAATCAGCTACTCTCTCGCTGGAGGCTTAGGAATTGTGGGAGTGGGACACATTTCACAAGATAACCCGGAAGGCCGAGCACCTCAGGGTCTCCACAATACTCTGGCGGATATGCTGAGCAGGTCTCAATTGGACTGTCACGAGTGGGAGCTGGAGCAGGAGCAGGCGAAGTGTATTCCAGGCTTGGGGCAAACCAACACTGGATCTTTTTGCAACGAGGGAGAACAAGAAATGCTGATACTATGCCAGCAGGTTCCCTCAATAGAGCTCATGGGGGTATGCCATGTCCATGCAATGGTCAGGTATTTGTGCATATGCTTTTCCCCCAATACCATTGATCCCAAAAGGGCTCCACAAGATGAAGGTAGAGGGTTGTCGTCTGATTCTGATTGCACCCCGTTGGCCAAGGCAATATTGGTTCCAGGAACTTCTGCTATTGTCTCAAGTCGTAGCCCATTCGCCTTCTTCCGATGCCTGCGATGTTGTCGAGGGACAGAGGCGAAGTGGTTCAACCGAACCCACAGTCCCTACACTTGCATGCATGGCTCCTGATTTCTTAGAGCTCAATAACCTCAACATTTCACAAGACTGTCATGAAATTTTGGCCAAAGCTTGTGCCCAAAGCACAATCAAGACTTATCGCCTAAAATGAAAACGATTTTGCTGTTGGTGTGAGGCAAATAATATTCATCCAGTTCAAGCTCCTGCAGAACAGATTCAACCTTATTTTCGTTCTCTAGCCAAGTCTGGGCTTACCTTTTCATCGGTCAAGGACCATCTTGCTGCCGTCTCCAGATTCAGAAAATGTGCTAAGCTTCCTTCTCTCTGTTCGTCTTCACTTGTCAAACAGTTCATGAAAGGGCTTTTCCGAGCCTTCCCTCCAGTTTGAGCACCCCCTCCATTTGAGCCGATACACAAAGCTGATCTCAAATGCCTCACTTGGAAGGTTGCCCTTTTACTGACTCTTACTTCAGCAAGAAGGGTTAGTGAAATCCAAGCTTTCACTATCACGGAACCTTTTCTACATTTTACTCAGGACTACATAACCCTTTGGGCAAATCCCAGGTTCATCCCTAAAGTACTGACACAATTTCACTTGAATGAGCAGGTAAGATTAAGAACTTTCTTTCCTGATCCATCCACTCCAGCTGAAAGAGCTTTACACACTCTGGATGTTAAGCACTGTTTAAAATGTTACCTGCAGAAAACTAAAGACATCAGACTTTCCAACCAGCTGTTCGTGACCTATGGTCAAGCAACACTTGGAACTGCAGTAACAAAGGCAACAATCGCCAGATGGCTGGCATCTACGATTAATTTCTGCAGTGATAAGGCCAACAAACCTTGGCAGAGGAAAGCCAAAGCTCATTCTACAAGAACTGTAGCAGCTTCTACAGCATTGTGTGCTGGAGTGACTCTGGAAAATATCTGTCGTGCTGCGTCATGGAAAAATGTCCACATGTTCACGAAACATTACTGCCTTCAATCTTCACAACAAGAGGATGCAGCGGTTGGACAAGCTGACCTATGCCATCTCTTTCATTAAGGTCAGCTTCAGGTATCTTTCTCTTTTATATGCTGTTTTATTGTTTTCAATATTCAATCAACATACATATCTTATGTCTACAGAATTGCAAATATTTATATATCCATATATTAATATTTATGTATTCATGTCTTATTTCGATAATGTCTTTTAACATAGCTTTTGATTTCTTAAAGGCTTGGTTATGTTAAAAAAAATAAAAAATTCTCAGCCATTGTGGATGCAGTTTGGGAGTTTATGAACACTTGTCTCCCAACATCCGCAAACTACAGTATATTTGGTATACTGCTTGCTACTCTGATTCAGGCTTGTGAATCTATGAAAGATACTCCAATACTGGATAAGAAAACAAGTTGCTTACCTGTAACTACAGTTATCCAGCATTGGTATCTTTCATAGATTCACATGCACCCACCCTCCTCCCCGGCGAGTCAGTTCTCTATGATTTGGGATACTTACTTCCCACTTGTGCTAAGAAAATCCGAGGAGTACTGCCTCTGCTGAGAGTGTTCTAGAGGGTGCTGGTAGCTGATTGGTTGGAACTAACTTTTGGTTCTTTTTACTATAATGATGTAGATAGGCTACTAAGATTTAGGCCTTAAGCTTTTTTCTTCTAGCCTACTACTATTATTTACTTATGGCACTACTTTTGTATAACCGTGGGACTCCCGCCTCAGCGACGGGGAAGGATTCAGGCATGTGAATCTATGAAAGATACCAATACTGGATAACTGAAGTTACAGGTAAGCAACTTGTTTTCTTACTTGATGTCCTCGAACTTGAGGTGCTCGATTCATTCACCATTTTCTGTAAATGTAAGAAGCTTTTTTATTTTACTTAAAAAGCACACCTTTGGCGTTCCTCCCTAGTTGCCATTTCCGTCTCTGTATCAACTCCCTTTAATGAGTGCCCCACCTGTAGTAGTAAAATATCTGGGAAGAATGAACACACGGTTTGGGATTTGATTTCCACACTTTCACAAAATTGAAGAGTATGATCCAAGTCTATAGGTGTATTAAAGGGAATGTCAGGATTCTCAGGAAGAACAATGCACACGTTCCTTTGAGCATTTATGCTATACGTGCAGCAGCAAAACAATTCAGTGCACTGTCCTGGAGGTTAAGATGGCACAATTGAATCTTTAGGATGGCAGCTGCTGAGCATTTATGTTGCAGCACTAGTTGTTTTCCCCTCTAAGGGTCAGATGCATCAAGCCTTTTACCGTTTGCAAACGGTAAAAAGCCTTTTGGGATCTATCATCCCAAAGGCACTCGCAAAATAGGGACTCGCAATTTTTGCAAGTAACTATTTTGCAAATGCAGTTAAGGAATCGCAAATTGTGGTTCCTTAAATGAAATTTTTGAAGCATCCAAAATTCGGATCTGGCCTTAAGGAATGGTTAATAATGACCAACGACTTCGTGGTAATTTGCGATTTCCTAGAAAAATGCACTTTTTTGCATTTTTCTAAGTGCCATGTGGTGCACATACATGCCCTTAGGGCCTTATACCTCTTCTATCAAATCATCTATTTCGCTCAGGGTGCAGTTTTCAGTGGCGTGCCTAGGTGCCGTATGTACACCTCAGCCTCGGCTGGCTTATCTAATGCCTTTCTCTTTCCCATAACACACCCCTCCCACTTCCACACTTAGGAGAATTAGTTTGAACCCTCCCTCACTAATGATTCAGAACCAATTGATTTCTAGTTACTACCCCCAAGAGAAGAATATATTTAACATTTGAACCACAAACATTTACGACAGCTGCCGACAAGAGAGACTAGAATGCGCTTTATAGCGCCAGCATGGGCAGACTGCTGAGGTGTAACAAGGACCGCCTCCTGGGGCCCTGTGGACTCTGGGAAATGGAGTCCTGTCAAGTCGATCTGCTCCTCCAATGTAGGTGAGTCCTGCGCAGCAGGAGACTAGTTCGCGCCTTATAACGCCAGTTCGGGCAAACTGCTGAGCTGTAATAAGGACCGCCTCCTGGGGCCCTGTGGACTCTGGGAAACGGAGACCTGCCATGCCGAGCTGCTCCTACAATGTAGGTTAGTCCCCGCGCTTACTTTTTAGAACGGAGGTCTGCTCACTGCTAGATGTGTCTCCTGGGGGTTCGTGGCTGTATTCCCAGGGAGTTGCAAACGCCTCAGCAAGTACCTGTAAATGAAGAAGGCCTGCAAGTACGACCTTGTTTATTTGGCATGTTTCTAGGCTTTACTTACATGCAGCAATAGAAATGCAGATGAATAAGTATGGGAACTATAATGCTGTGTGCCATGGTGGTAGTATCAGTGAGTTTTGTGGCAGAACATAATATTCTTCAACTATTTTTTTCCACCTTTGTGTAATTAATATAAAATATTACACTCACCTTAAATGAAAAATAAATACAAATTAAAATAATCAGTAGGAACTGCACTTTGTGTATTATGAAACATCAGAATATATATGAGCAATACTTAATCAGACTGTGCATAGTGCAGGCATTTTTTATGTATCTATTAAAATAACCCACTCCAGAACTTAGCTGAATAACACCCTTGTATTACTTCTCAAAAGGAATAAATCTTTGTCTCCGTGAATCTTCAAGTGACTCTATCAATTAAAGCCTCTTCTGGTACCCAAGCAGCCTTTAAATTACTGATTAACCAATTGTGCACTGTTACATTTATTTCACGTAGTAGGTACCCTGCTGAGAAGAAGGCCTGTGACTTCTTCAGCACTCGGTCCCTACCTCGGCACAGGAGACCCGCCACTTCAATTCCCCGAACCCCCCCTCCCCAAACACAACCATCAGCAGACGCTTTCAGCGAGAGGCATTTCAAGGTCAGCGTTAAGTGTTCAGAAACAGTTGTTTTTAAAAGGGGCTGTTGTTGTAAAATAAGAAAGCGTGGGCACATCTCCAAATAGATCCTTTCCGCTTTGGCTTCTGTTTACTTGCAGATGCCCTTTCAGTAGTGTTAAGGAAGAGGCAGGAAGGAGGCTAGCAGGATAAATTTACTTTCAGGTGCAGAGTCCTAATCGTCTGGATCATAGGGGCCTCAGAGTAATAGCCCAGGAGAAAGAGAAAAGAAGCATGATTCTTCCTTAGTGTCAAAAAGGTGTGCAAGGGTGCTATTTGGAGGCTATATTTTTTGGTTACAAATGGATAGAGAGAGATTTCTCGCAGAGGTGTCCCTAGGAAGGTGAAGAGATATAGGAGTTTTGTTTTTTTAATGGCTAACTCTGCCATTAGTGCAGCAGGTGCAGTGACACTAGGAACATGGGTATGAAGGCCCACTGAATCTCAATTGTGACTATCTTACTATAAACAAATGGGAATGGGGGTAATGTTCCTTGCTAGTATTGGGACCCAGGTCACCCTTGATATGCAGGGAGTAGTTCCTAAGCAACTGAGGCAGAGGCGAGATGTGTTTTTATTTTAAACAAAGGCGCAGATACCCTGCTTTGTGCCGCAGGCCCAAGAGAGATGGCACAGTGGAGTGGGCAACGGAGACAGCAGAGCTGTAGGTATAATTGGTGCTGCAGGTACAATGGCACAGGGACCTGACAGTGTGAGGGGTCAACTAAACTCCATTTATGGCTGTTTTACTGTCTTTCCTTGCTTACATTAGGGTCCAGTGCACCCTTGCTGTTCCAGGGTTGCTTTGTGCTCAGAGCAATGACCCAAGGGTTCGCACAATTGAAGCTTGGGAGACACCATAGATGGGGCCTCAGAGAGATGGGGAGGCGGGTGGGGAAAAATGGACCACGTTTTTAACATAGGGTAGGGTACAAGGGAGCCGCCAGAAAATTAAAATACCCTCACTTTGAACCATAATTCTAACGATATCGAATGAGAAAAAACAGTAAGCCTGACACTTTCTAGTTTAGTTTTCTTAACCTGTACATCCTCCAATCTATCCATTCCTCCTTCCACCTATCCATCCATCAATTCTTTGATCCTTTACCCCATTCTTTAATTATTCCTACAATCCATTGACATTCCTATCGTCCAACGATTCACTCTTTCATTCATTCAACCCCTCTTTTCAGCCAGCTATTCATCAGTCATCATTCCACCCACTCAATCAGGGGCGGCCAGCACGGCTCGCAGGTGGGGAAAAGGAGTGCGGCCGTAGGCTGAATAAAAAAAATAATAAGAAATAAAACTTACCTTGCCGCCGGGTCCCGCATCTTCCTTCCTGTTTGCCTGTGTCCGACTCCAGGTCGGAACAGGAAGCAGGCAGCCACCGCTAAGCCAATCACAACACTCTAATTGAGCGTTGTGATTGGTCTGAGTGCCGTGACACGGTGCTCAGGCTGGGGCTGGAGGGGTGGGCATGTTCTCCATGCAGGCTGCAATGCAATGCAGCCTGCATGGAAAACAGGGGAGTGCGCATGACTGGTTTGGGCGGCCAGAGAGGGCCGGCCAAACATTCATTGTGCACTCAGTAGTGGGCAAACCACTCCTCCGCTGCCCTGCTCTGTGAGCAGACCCACCCACCGCCAGCAAAAAAAACATAAAATGGTAATACTAAAAGTTATTACCATTTTATGTTTTTGCTTCTCGCACTGCGAGAAAGCAGTGGGGCAACACACCTCCGCCACTGCACTCAATGGCCATTCCCATCACAGTTTGAGCATCCTTCCTTTTTTCTCTTCGAACTATTTGTGCTAACAGCTTTTTGTCCAACTTTCCATTAAAGCCATTCACCCATTCATCCTTTCACCCTTCCTTCCGACCTTTATTAATAAATTCTTTCACCCCTCCACCCATTCTTTCATCCTTCCGACCATTCAGCCTTGCACCATTCCTTTGTTATTTTCACCCTTCCTTCCTTTCACCTTTCCTTCCTTTCTTCCTTCCTTCCTTCCTTCCATGTTTCTTACCTTTCACCTTTCTTTTCATTCTTCCACCCTTCACGCCTTCCTTCTTTCCAGTTTCTAGTCATCATAGTATTTTTTTTCTCACACAATTTTTTCGATCTTATTTCAACACCCTTCCAAACGTCTCACCACTCACTCTGTTTGCTGGTCGTTGTTGTCTTTTAAGAATTACATTTTCATAATTACTTTTTCTCTCTCCTTTCCTGAACTTGGCTCACTTTGCACTCTTGACCTCCACCGCTCATCCCTGCCCTGCTCTTTCTATAGATAGTTGCATGCACATTTGTCTGCAGGCCTACAGACATAAGAGGCCAAACATAAAACGAATCAATATTTAGTGGAACCCAGATTACAAGGCTATTGGGTGCAATGGCTACCCCCACCTATGCGGGGGGGGATTCCTTACGCCTCTGGTAGGGTAGACTGTTCGGCTTCACAAGGCAGTAACCATCATTAGTGAAGCAGGTGCAATGCTACTGGGGCCCAGAATTGCGAGGGGCCCATTTCATCTCAGTTATGACTGTCCTTACAAAAAGGGCATTCGGGCACTTTTTCCTTGCTAACATTTGGGCCAAAGGGCAAGTCACAGTTGATGCAAATAGGAAAACAACATGTGGGAGCTCATTTTTTTCTGAAAGAGACAGAGCATCTGTTTTAAGATTGGCGTCATGGTCAGGTATGGTGAGAAAGAGGTGAAAGAGGCAAAAGAGGCAGAGGCCACAGTTATAATTAGTGCAGTAGTTGCAATTGCTTTAGGAGTGGGGAGTGTAAGGGTCTCATAAAACCCCAATTATAAGGAGCAGTGTTTTTCGGTCAGTTTCTGTTTTTGTTTGATACATACGCTCTTTTGTAAGTCTTGCATTTAGTGTGGATTATGAGTTTCAGGAAAAGTACCCCTGAAATGATCTCATAAGCCCCATTTCCTGAGCTCAGCCTGCCCCATCTGCACTCCCAATCCTTTTTCATATCATCGTGGTGCTGGGCTCAACTTCAAAACATTTTGTTTAAAGGAACTCAGAGCAAACACGCTTGAAGACCTCTGACTTGGGACAATTAAGCAGGAGTTTACTGGTTTCCAACCAATTTATTCACACTGCAGTATCCTCAGCAGGCCCAGCATCCTCCTCTTATTGCTATAGTATGGATATCAGAGGATCTTCTTGACTTTGTTTAACTTCTTTAAATCCACAAACACAGTTGAAGGTAGCAAACCTGCCATTTAATGGTTCATTATTATTTGTTCAACATGCACATGATGAAATGCACAAGATGAAGAATGAAGCAGAATCCCAATGTGCAGTTGGCCTAGAAGAAAAAGAAAAACATCTTCAAGCAGTTGAAGCCCATGGCCAAATGATTGTACCAAACGAGGGTTCCAACAACTTTGTGACCCTACTTGTGAGAAGTTAGCCTGGCATATGATGTCCACTACTTCTAGTGGGCACCTTGCACCAGTCTAATCGACCCTTATTGATGGTGGTTGTAAAGTCAACCTTATAGAAAGCTATCCTAGTGGTAGCATGAACCAGCAGTCTTCAGGCTAAGACTTCAGTAGGCGAGTGAAGCAAGTTGTTTTACCATATATAATCCCTTGAATACCAACTGAAAGGACACCACACAAGGTATATATCAAATATATATGTATTTAATCTAAACACAACGCCTCTGCACTCTTTATGAGGTCAGAGGTCAAAATACAATACAAGTCACACAGTTAATATACGATAAGTTGCACAGTATACGTTTTGCCCTAGGGGCCTCACAAACCATATACTAAGAAAGTGGTATAAGTACCAAGTGAGAGTTAGAAAGCAGGCCCAGGGCCTGTGGAATCGCTGGGGCTACACTAAACAACCAAAGGTTAGGAAGTAGGAGGCTCACAGGAGACGCGTGCAGTGTCTAAACACAGACGTGGGTTGCCATTGACTTTCTATGGGAAACGAAGAAGTTACAAATATGCATCCGGATGGACTAGGATGGAACCCTTTTAAACTAGGACACTTCGAGAGTCAAGACCCACGGGAGTACTCGTGTTACCTCACCCAGGGAAGCCGGGTGCATAGGTGTCTTATCGTGTCGGGTTTGGTCGTCGTTTTCTATGGAGAACTGCAAAGAAGTGCTGCAGGCGACCAGAGGAAAAGTGTCCGAGTGGATCCAAAGGTGGATCAGAGATGTGAAGAGCCTGAAAGCAGAGGGGACAGAGTCTGGATCACTAGCCATGACCAGGAAGGTACCAGGCGATGTCGGGTGCTTGAAGGTGAAGAAGGTGAGTTTGTCTCTTCAGCCACGAGGTCCAGGAGGCATCGACAATGACCAGGCGCTGGATTCAAGCTGACCCACGATGGATCCAGATGACTGCGGTGTCGGTATCCGGATTGGACCCAACCGCAACCCACGCAGGATGTCGAGATTGGCTCTGTTGCAGACCAGCAAGGTCGGCGGCGCTTCTCCTTTTCATGGAAGCTGGAGCAAGCCTGGAGCAACCAGGAAAGCAAGTTAAATTCAAGATGGCGTCTTCAGGGGGCTCACTAGCCAACGGGCAAGGAACCGGGAAGCCGCGTCGAGCTCATATGGAAAGGCGGGGCCCACGGGACACTCGCGGAGTGTGGGGACCTGGGCTTCGGTGCAAATGGTGCTCGGGGCTGGGGCTTCTTGTACCCCAATGCACAACTTATTGAGACCTCAGAAAAGGAGTGCAGGTAGCAAAATGCAGGATGTCCAAGATGTCTCTCGTGAATGATTTTTTGATTGGCCTCAGATGTATCAAATTTTTTGTCGAGTTTTGTCAAAAGGTCTTCTCTAAGACTAAGAAAAAGAGTCTCGACCTGCGACAGACCCGCTTACGGGCTTGCTGATTCAGTTATTACATTGCCGGCCCTAGCTTCAACTACCCGTGTAGTTGCGGGGGTTAAAGAACTAGCTTGAGCTGCGTGAGGGAACTTCTGCCTTACAGATATATCCTCTGCTCCATCTGTTTCAGTTTGCTCTGATTCTCCCTCCTGTGCCTGAGCATCCTCTATTTCTGCCAGCACGGTATATCTATTTGTAAGAGGTACAGAGGAGGATATACTCGGCATGCTAGGTGGTCTATGATTAAGTAAGCTAAGGGTACTAGGTGCGTCTGTTACATTAGGGTTGTCCGACGGCAGGGGGCCGGGGGAGGCAGAGCTGGGAACACTTGGGGTATTGTCCGTATGCCCCACCCCGGGCTGCTTCTTGTCCCCCCCACTTTAAGGTCAACCACCTTTTCCATGATTTTGAAATAGGATTTCAGAGATGGAGTGGGCTTTGGCAATGTCCAACGCGTTTTCGGGGGCTTCTGCCTTTGCTTATTCGCCTCCCCCGTCCTGGAAGTGTTGCTCCTCCTGTCCCTCCTCTTTTCCTTAGGGGAAATCGGTGTCACCACTACCCTTGCGGGGCTCGGGCACTCAACTCCCGTTTTCTGCAACGCAAGTCTGGATCTTAATTGATACCTATTCCTGACCTGTGGGACTGGGGGCGCGTGGGAGGACTCCCTATCCTTGCCCTTATCCTTGTTCTTATTTTTACACTCTTCCCCGACCGGGCAACCCTCTAAGGCGTCAATCACGTGGGCTTTGCCTGATTCCACTCTGCGCTGTGGGTAAGAGTGAGAGTGTGGTTGAGAGTGTGGATGATTTATGTCTAGATTTGTTCCTAGGTCCATACCCTTACGCCGTATGTAACTCAGAACCACAGGACCCCTACTCGTGTTTCTCTCCGCTTTCACCCAGCCTGCATTGCATTTTATCTCCTTCCCGCTTATCTTTCGCCCTGCAGAGCTCACAGAACAGTTTAGCCCCTGGGCCCCCTGGGACCCCTTTCTTAACGATAGGGGGTGAGAAAAAAAGTTGCGAGTCAGAGGCGATCTGAGGCTTACTCTCGCCAATAGCCTCCTAGCATGCCTCCAAATACTCGCCCGGTCCTTTTGGTCCCCCGCTGAATCACCGGCACTCCTCCTCCTCCCCCTTCGAAGAACCAGTACCTGCTGCCGCTGCTTGTCCCACTGCACCGGCCGCTTCTCTGCCTTCTGTACCCACCGTGGATCCGGATGTCTGTCTGCTACAGCCCATAGCCTACCGCCCAGGTGCTTGCCTCGCTCGCCACTCCCCCGCCTTCCTGTGCCTGGAACTGCCAGGTCCTAGAGCCGGGTATGTATCCGGGGGTATTGAGACGCTGTTTCTCCTCGTTTCTCTTCGTTTTACTTCTCCGAAAATAAGGAAAAAGAAAAAACTCCCATCAGAGGTTGGCTTGCAATAAATAGCAAGATATCTGCATCATCTCACCGTTTAGGAGTCTCTGTGACAGCATTTTCTTCAGGGAAACCACCTCCCGGTCTGGAACTCCCACGGCCGACGTCAGCCTGCCGCCATGTTCCTCCCCTCAATCATTCACGAGCAGTGCGCCAGTCTAGAACTGAAATTGGTCGATGTCTGCAAACGTACGGAGGTGTTAGCGGAAGAAGTTAATTTACTAACAGGGGCCTCAAGAAGACATGACAGGGACATTGAGACTCTAAGAGTGCAGAACAGAGCTCTACAGATGGACGTGGAAAGACTTGAAAGTCATTCAAGAAGAAACAACTTGAAATTCTTGAAAATACCGGAAGGAGTGGAAAATGGGGATGTCAAGGGCCTAATATGTAAAATTCTCAGAGAGAGTGTCCTCAAGGATAGCCCAGACATCAACCTAGAGGCCGAGATACAAAGAGCGCACAGAGACCCCTTTAGGCAGCGTTCGGGGAGGTCAGGTCCGAGAAAGATCCTGGTAAATTTCCTGACCTTTACGGTCAAAGAACTAATCTTGAGCAGAGCTTTGCAAGAGAAATCTCTACAATTTGGTTCAGCGAATAATCTTATTCGATCGGATGTGGGGAAGGTAACAGCGCAGAGGCAGTGGGAGCTAGGGAGCCGGATGCCGGACTTGAGGAGTCTGGGTGCGCAGGTGCAGATGAAATTCCCAGCTTTCTTGAGAGTGGTCTGGAAGAATAAGACGCATAATTTCACTTCAACACAAGAAGTCGATTCCTTTCTCACCCTAATGCGAGAAAGTGCACTTTAAGAGAGAGAAATATAAATCCCAAAAATTCTTAACAAATCGGGAGGTGGGTGCCCTTGGGGGACAGAAGCTATAGCATAGGTCTTTAAGGCGGCTATAAAAGTGAAGACTACAACCAAGGGTACAGTCAGAAATTAACCACTTGGCTGCTAAGGGGTGTGTGCGAGGTCCATTGACTTTCCATTGAAATCAATGGAAAGTCCATGACGAGTTACCCTTGTCATTAGCGCTGAAGGGGTTAAGTAACACATATATTAAGGTGAATAAGTGGGGACTGGGAGGCATAACTAGTTTTAAGCAGAATTTTTTTTTTCTTTCTTTGGGGGGGAGGGAAAGAAAGGAAAGAAAGGGAAAAAAATAAAAAAATAAAAAAAAAGAAGGAGAAGGGGGAAAGGAAGAAAGGAAAAAAAAAAAGGGGGGCACCTAGGTATTTTTGCACATTTTTTTTTTATATATCCGAATCTCAAAAAGTTGACGTATTCTGGAAGTCTAATCTACCATAGGGGATCACCACCCAGGGGTCTGGAGAGCTCTCAATTGGTGACATGTTCGCCAGAAGAATCAAGGGGGTGTTCCTCAGGGGAGGGGGGTAGGAGGGTGGGGAGTAGGGGAAAAAAAGAGAAAAATTAATCCTCATATATGTATGAAATTAAATTATACTCACGCAGGGGGCTGGCCTAGAATCCCCAAAGTAGGCATAGAGCAGCATGGTCAACATGATATGTAGAATAAAACTAATAAGCTGGAATGTCAACGGGTTAAGGGATAGGAAGAAAGCGAGAAGGATTATTGATTTTCTGTTTAATTCAGGGGCTCATATCAGTCTACTCGAGGAGACGCATCTAGAGAGGGAAGAGTGCAATCTAATATTCGGTAGATGTAGGTGGATCCAGGATGTCGTCTGCTCGGAACAAGGTGACAGTACGCGAGGGGTGGCAATACTTATCAGAGCAGGCACAGGGATCAGGCTTATTAAACATGAGACAGATAATTCAGGTAGGTGGTTGGTGACATCTTTGATTGCTGGGAGTACCCCTTTTACGTGTGCAGTCTACTATGGTCCGAACCTGGATGCTCCTGGGTCTCTGTTGAAACTCTAAATCAATCTAATAGAGACAGAGGGTCCCATAATTCTTGGGGGCGATTTCAATTTAATCTTTGATAGAGAACTGGATTGAACCTCAAGAGTGAAATTTACACCCCCAAAAAAAACTAGACTGGAGCTGAAGAACATAATGCAGGACTTTAACTTGATAGATATTTGGAGGTTCAGAAATCCGGGGAAAAGGGATTATTCCTTCTACAGTGAAGATATGGACATCATTCTAGGATAGATTTTTTTTTATTGGATAAAACTCTTACATCAGCAGTTGACTCAATATCATATATTCCAGCAATTCTGTCAGACCATTCATATGTGGAGATGGTGATCAGTCTGAAGCAAAAAATGCAGCAAAGGAGATGGACATTGGATCGGACGCTGCTATTGCAAGAGGGGGTCAGACAGGACTTAGTGGCCCAGTCGGAGGAGTACTTTAGGATCAACATCGGGACAGAAAGTAAACAAACGGTCTGGGATACATATAAAGCCTTCTCCTGAGGCCTCTTAACAACCCTGATGATAAGGAGGAACAGATTGGGGAGAGAGAGAAGGGAAGCAAGGATTTTGAGAATCAAATTCAAAGAATCAGAGTTGCAAAGGGCATCAGTAGATGAGTCCGATAATAGACTATCCCTTCAGAAGGAATTGGATTGTCTGCGGGCAAAATATCAAGCGGTGATAGATAAAGCTTTGAAGGAAAAGTGGGATACAAGCAATTTGCAACATTTCGCATATGGCGAGAAGTGTGGGAGACTTTTAGCGTGGAAAACCCGAGCAGACAGGACAAGGAATCAAATAGACAGTTTAGTATTAACAAGTACGGGGGAAAAAACTAATGATGACGACCTCATTAGGGAAGAGGCAATGAGGTACATGCAGTCTCTATACGGAACCAACCCTTCTCTGAGTAGGCAGCAGGCAGAAACATGGCTGGTTAATGCACAGCTCCCTGAGTTAGCAGATTCAGACAGGTCTTTTCTCAGTTCAGAAATAAGGGAAGGAGAAGTGAGGACTCAGTTGTTGAAGATGGTCAAGGGCAAGGCCGCAGGTCCAGATGGGCTTCCAGTGGAATTATACAAGATCGTACAAGAGCAGGTAATAGGTGTTTTGACTTTATTGTTTAACGAAATTTTACTTCAAGGGGGGCAGGCTCCAAGATCATGGGCTGAGGCTATAGTCACATTACTATTGAAGCCAAATAAGGATCCGAGTAGAATAGAGTCTTATAGGTCCATCTCCTTATTAAACGTAGATTATAAGGTATTCGCAGGGGTGTTGGCAACTAGACTAGCCAAGGTAGTAAAATCGGTGGTACATTGCGATCAAAGGGGATTTATTCCGGATAGGCAACTCAACGAATTGACCTTTCAAGTAGTTGCCGCGATAGATGCCGCTCAAGAGAAGAAGTTGCCCCTGACCATTGTGGCAGTCGACGCCGCCAAGGCCTTTGACCAGGTAGACTGGGACTACCTTTGGATGACGATGGAAAAATTTGGCTTCCCTAAAAGTTTTATAACAGCCATTAAGCTACTATATTCGGCCCCAACAGCAAAAGTCTTAGTAAATGGCTCCCTGACGGAGCAGATACGCATTACCCGAGGCACGCGTCAGGGCTGTCCTTTATCCCCCCTTTTGTTTGATTTATATATCGAGGCTTTTGTTTGTATGTTAAGAGCAGAACCATTAATCAAACCCTTTAAGATCGCTGACATGGAATTGAAGTTTGCATTGTATGCAGATGACCTGCTGATGTATACGGCAAATCCAGAAGAAGCAATACCCAGATTATTAGATCTCGCCGAAGGGTTTGGTAAAATCTCTGGGTATTCTATCAATGTAGAAAAAACTGAAATAATGGAATGGAATCAGCAGATAGACTCGGTAGGGAAAAAAAATAACATGAGGTATTTGGGAGTCCATCTAGTGAACAAGATAGAAGATATCCCAAAAATTAACTTGGATAGAGTCACTAAAGACATAATTGCTTCACTACAACGTTGGTCCTCTCTCCCTTTAAATATTTATGGAAGAGTGAACCTCTTGAAAATGATAATCCTTCCAAAAATCACTTTTTTGTTTAATGCTATCCCTTTATCTTTTCCGTTAGCTTTAATTAAAAAACTATAAGGAAAAATAGGATCATTCATTTGGAATGCCAAAGGCCCCCGAATAGCTTGGAAAAAATTAAGGAGAGGTCTAAAGACAGGAGGGCTTGCTTTTCCTGATTTACTTTTGTATTGCCAAGCTTTCCACTTCAAGCATTTTAGAACCATGGCTGGTCGATTGGACCAATCATCGATGGGTTTGCTATTCTCTGCCTTGTTAAAAGATGTCCCTCAGGGATCGAGTTTCTTCCTTTATAAGTTCGGGGCCCCAAAATTCTTCAAAAAAGTAAGGTTGAAGATTTTGGGGACAGCTTTGAAAAACTGGGTATTTGTGAGGAACAAACTGAACATTCCTTATTATGCGTCACAGGCCCCGATATGGGATTCTCCCGGTCTTCCAGCATGCCTAAATGACCTTCTATCACTACCACTAAAACAGGCTGGATTGGAATGCTGGGGGGATCTGCAGGAAGATGGAGAGCTCTTAAGCTGGGACATGCTCTCCAACCTAACAAGGGGGACCTTGACCAGGTTTAAATATTATCAACTATCAGGTTGGTGGGCAATGAGACCCGTAAGACCCGCGGATAATAATCCCCATAATTCCAAATTTGATGCGGTAACGAGAGGGGGCAAGTGGAAGAGTCAAATCTCTTTCTGGTATTCAGCACTGTTAGAGGGTGAGGAGGTGACATAGGCTGAAATTAGCAAAGTATGGAGCAACGCTATAAACCCGGCTAGTGGGTCCTTTATGGAGCTTTGGCACGACTCTTTCAGAATGTTAAACGCTGTAATTAAGCCAGTAGCTCTGAAAAGAAACCATCTGTTTACAATGTATAGGGTCTATATAACACCTAAGAAATTGGCTAAATACTCTAACATAGATTACCACTGTCCGAGGTGTGGCTATCTGAAAGCAGATGATGTACATATGTTCGTTGACTGTCCCGAATTAGAGGAATATTGGAGTAAGATAAGGGAAATCTTGGAAGATGTCCTTTCAATGCCCATATCAGTTTCAACGTTTACTATAATATCAGGGCTTATCACGACCTATCAGGTAAACGATCTCCCCACGAAATGTGTTTTTTATATCATCTTGTTGGCAAGGCGTGAGATCTGTAGGGTGTGGAAGGATCCAACTCCCCCTACTTTTGCTAATTGCCTACTGCAGATCATGATAACAAGTAAATCAGATATGGCATTGATCCCACGAGTGAGACCAATGTTTGGGAGGCATTGGTGGCATGGCAACTTCGGTGATTGGTATTCCAATGATTTGTCTGGAGCCCTGCTGGTTCCCTGGACTCCTAAGTAGCATGGGTGCCCAAAGATCAGCGAAAAAAGGAGTATGAAGGGGAAGGTAGTGGCTACTTGAGGGTGCAGCCTTACCACTTTGCTTTTGGCCGTAAACAACGAGGGCCGGAACAGAACGACCAATGGTGCATGGAGGTGCCAGCTTCCCATCAAGAGTTCCATTTGTTATATATAAGGATTACCAAAAAAAAAAAAAAAGATGTCTCTCGTGTCCGCCACGGGTCTCAGCTTTGCTGTGGATGTGGATCGGGGTCAGAGAAGTCTGAAAGTTCAGTTCTTTTTTTTCTTGGAAAACCTTTATTGAAGTATGCAAAATATTACATGCGCAAGCCCACAACCACAGGGGCCGGCCGCAAACGTAGCGAATGAAGCCAGGAAACATGCACATTAACACGATCAATTAGGATCCGCAAGATAAGTACCACATGTGATTGTGGGCGCCCACAGCTGAAGGATATACAAGGTTTCCAGTTTTCAAGGTATGTATGAGTAGTGGCGGCTGCTATAGCAATGGCGTCACACCATAGAATAAGACAAGAAGAGATGGGGGGGGAACGTACCCCGCAGTTCGAATAGAATCGGGTGATGAACTATACAGCTATCAGAACAATAAGGTCGCCGAGGCAAACCCAGAGCAACAGTCGGTACAACAGTAAGCGATATAGCAAAGCACCATCCCAGTAACCCACCCCCTGGTGACAGAGAGGCGTAGGCAAGTATAGACGCCAGACAGAGAAAGGAGTGGGATGAAAAGAGACAGCCAACCCCACTATAGAGGCAGAGAACCCTCCCAAAAGACAGAAAGAAGAAAGAAAGAAAGGGACCATAGAACTAAACAAACTAAAATAACAAACCCCCCCCACGCCCACCACCCCGCACACTTGTAATGGCTACAGCCTACCCCACTAACAGCGGCCTGTCGCCCAGAGACTGCCCCAAAGAATGGAAAAAGGAAAAAAGGGAGAATGGAGGAGGAGAATAACAAAGACACTCCCGGCCACCAGTACCCTCCACCATTAGCGACCTCCCCGAAGCATATTATCAATCTATTAAAGTCAAGTAGCAAGCGTCCGAATGGGAAAGTCAGCAACAAACACCACCCGACACCCCATGAAATGTATGGTAAAATCCCGGCATAAAGCCCTAAACATAGCAGCCCCAGAAGTCAAAATCAGCCTCGGCAAGTTTGGTTCTTCATAGAAATACGAGTCGCCCAGGGGACAACAAGTACTAGTAATCAAAACTTTCCGGATCGGTCAAAGCGATGGTAATGGATCAGAGTCCGAAGACAGGATGAAGTCAGCCCTGGCCTGTGCGATTCCGTGTAGAGCCCCATGTCCTCCGAACCATAACAGTCCTGAGGTAAGCGAAGCGTCCGTGGAGGGTTCGAGTCAGCAAAATCAGAACAAAGACCGGGCACAAAATGGCGACAGCCCCAAATCCAACCGGAAAAGATGAGAGTGAAAGGCAGATCCTGCCAGTGGTCACTTAAGAACTGCACCTGGCGACCAGAACCTCCCGCGACGACGCCTCGCCGGGCACGGATCGTACGGGGAAAGCGAAGCACCGTTTGGGGTGCGGCATGTACGAAGCCAAAAGCATCCACATGGGTTAAAGCAGGCTGGCGGTCGGGAACCCCAGAATGATGGGTCAAATCATCCACCGATACCATAGTGTGTAGTTCACGGGTCGCAGCAGCGTCGCCCGGTCTCAAACAAATATTATCCAGCTGTACAGCGAGTCGGGCATACGTGGCGGTGAATTGGGAATGGAGCGCCCCAATGGCGGCCACTATGGATCGCAACAACGGTGCGCCATCCGTCCCCTCCATCTCCCCGGGCCGAGAGAGGAAGCAGGACATGAGCCCCGGACTCACCTCCAAGGCTCTAGGCACACACCAGGCCGATAACCACAGTGGGCGCCCTCCCAGTTGACAAACTCGACACCAGCGCCGGTCACGGGGAACAGCCCCTCGACCCCGTCTCCCCCAACAGAGTCTCTGGGCAGGTGTCCCCGGACCGCAACTCAGGATGATCGCCGTCCGCCACGGTGACACATCCGCAGCGCCAGCTGGTGACCGGATTACAAGCCAGAGTTACGAAAGTCCGAGTTCGGGAGACCGGACGAGACCCCGGCACCACAGCCGCTGTTGATCGATTGCAGCCCGGATGGGCTAAAAATCGAGGTCCCGGCGGCAGCCCTGGAGTAGGCCCAGCTTAGAACACGACAGAACTCCGCCACCCGAGTAGGTAGAAAAGCCATGAGTGCACCAACGGTGTCAGGCGATCGTCAGTCACACGGGAATCCGGCGTAGGTAAAGGATGAGTAGCAGGATATACGAGCCGCCGGTGGAGGTCGACGGAGCCGGGAGCTTACGCGGCCATCTCGGTTCGTGGCGTAGCTCCTCCCCCGAAAGTTCAGTTCTTGAGTCGCAGAGTCTTCGGGTTTCGATGGGAGCCTTGAAACTGCAGACCTGCGAAGTTGCTGTTGGTGACCACAAGGGAGATGTCTTCCATCTTCCAGTCAGAATGGAATGTCGAAGGTCCAAGATATGTCTTTCAAAGATTCGTCCAGGATAATCTAAAGTCCCAGGGACACAGCTCCTATACTTATACTAAGGATGGGGGCTGGATTACCTGAATAGGTCCCTCCTATGGGTGGACCTGAGAAGGGGGTGGTTACACCCCTTTCCCTTTGTCCAGTTTTGCGCCAGAGCAGGGCTGGAGTACCCCATCAACTGGTTTGAACCAGGCTATGCATGGAGCACCTTGTGTGCCCCAGGCACTGTCTGGAAAAGCATCTGCTGATGCAGCCCTCCCTGCCCCAATACACAAAACCCTGTCTGGGAAGGTGCTGGCACCTCCCTGGACAGGAAACCTATTGTCCGGCCTCCCCTGCCGGAGTTTCATCCAGCATCAGCAGGTCAGACTCGTGTCTGTGGCAGCAGCATCCATTTTGTGATGCTGAGGCTCTGTTTAACTTTAACCGGGTAAATCAGTAACTACATGTCTTCTCCCTCAAGAAGGGTGGAATGCTACCTCCGCCCGCTGGACTGGCGGGGGGAGGTGGGTAGTATTCCAAAGTGTTTGACACCTTACATGACATGTTTTGATGAAGCCAAACCAAAGTTAGCATTAACCGCAAGGATTATAATGCACTTAAGAGTATGTGGTTTGGCTATATCATAGAGCAGCTATAAGGAGATGGTTCCGAAAGCTGCAGAGGGTCTCAGCTCGTGCTAGGGCACCCTCTCACATAAAACCAAGCACTCTGCCTTCAGGATTGTGATTGTCGAGGCCTACCATAGGAGTGGCTTATAGGTGTGGATGTATGACGTTACAACGCCTACTTTTACAACGCATACCTTTACAATGCATTTTTTACAACGCAACATCCATTACAACGCATTCCATTACAATGAATGCCATTACAACGAATTTTTAAAAACTACCATTACAACACATTCCTTTACAACGCATACTACCTTTACAACGCATACTATTACAACACATAACATTACATTGCATGTGTGGTAAGTATTAGATAGTGTAGGGGTAAAAATTGCTATTCTAACTCCAGGGGGGTGCAACAGTAGGGTAAGTGTTGGATAGTGTAGGGGTAAGTATTACTATTCGAACTCCAGGGGGGTGCAACAGTAGGGTAAGTGTTGGATAGTGTAGGGGTAAAAATTACTATTTAACTCCAGGGGGTGCAACAGTAGGGTAAGTATTGGATAGTGTAAGGGTACTATGCATTGTAATGTTATGCGTTGTAATGGTATGCCTTGTAATGACATGCGTTGTAGTCGTATGCGTTGTAGTGTCTTGCGTTGTAATGGTTGCGTTGTAATGGCATGCGATGTAATGGATGTTGCATTGTAAATGTTTCGTTGTAATGGTAGTGCGTTGTAAAAGTTGCGTTGTAAAGGTTGTTTCCCTATAGGTGTATATGTGTCTATATATAAAGGTAGATATAGGGATACTATATCTAAGTAAGGGGTGATTACACCACCTTACCCAGGCTGTGTGAACAGACCTCTGGTGTCAGTTTGGAAGGCAAACCAGGGGTGGCACAATACATGCTGTTGCCCCTGGTAGGCCTAAGGTGCACCTATGCCCTGGGTACCTAGGGTACACTATACAGGGGCTCACAAGGGTGACTCAGTAACTAATCTGGTATGTACCTAAAGTACATGGTATCAATTTAGAGAGAGAACAGCTGGGCTGTGGGTCTGATTAGCAGGCCCATAGCCGCACTAAAGTCGAAAAACCAGAGGATCACAGCAAAAAGTGGGGGTGACCATAGGAAGCAGACCCTACTCTCCTACACTACTAACCATTCAATCCGTTTCAGGTAGAGCAAAAATATCAGTATAAAAAAGGCAGGCAAGATCCAAAACAACTACCCCAAGTGTATAAGCATCTAAATGGGGAGACATTTATAACGGGAGACAGTCACGTTTTCATACCCTGCCCCCCCCCCTTTCTCACTCCGGTAGGGGGGAGTGGTGTCTCCACATCTGGAAGCGCAGTCCTTAGTCACAAATGACAAGTGGGTGCTCAGGAAAACTACCTTTATTTAAAAAAGACTCCCCTGCCTGCATCAGACCTACAAAAAAACACTATCTAAAAATATTAGGAGAAGAAACTTCTGTACAACTAGTGAAAAAAGCCATATAATAATTCCATGTAACCAGAAAGGTCAAGGTGTGCATTCAAGGTCTTTCTTAATAAAAAAAAAAATAAGGGTCCAAAAGCAGGCCTTAGTCCAATTTTAGAATTAAGTCTACTAAACAAATATATAAAAAAAAGAAAATGTCCAAATGCTGTCAGTGCATCTGATACCTTATCAATAAAGACATTCTTGGATGTGCTTGAAAGACCTGCAAGATGGATACTTCCCCTTTCAAATAAATTCATATCACAGAAAATGTTTTGAGATTTGAAGTACGTCAGCAACATTACCAATATGTAGTCCTCCTGTTTGACCTAAAATCAGCATCATGGATTGTTTTGCAAATGCTTACAGTAGTTGCTGCCTGCTTGGGAAAACAAGGGATATAGATTTAGCCTTATCTTAATGATGGACCTCTGAAAGGAAGTACCCAAAAAGGTGAGAAAAGGCCTAAAATGAACCTGCAAACTGTTAGGAAGTCTGGGTCTGGAAATAAATTATGAGAAGTCTCTTGGAATTAAGAATGATTCACCAAGCTCTCAAATTATTCTTTCAATCCCTAAAAAACAATGCTACAATCAGAACTGAATTCCAAAGGAAAATATGACCAGCATGTGTTACATCAACAAGCAGGGAGGCACCAAATCAAGAACACCCTAGATGTAGCAATGCTCTGGGGTTCTGATAGAGTGCCAATGACAATTGGTTGGGTGGCAGAAATGGACAAATGTATGATTGCAGAGAAAACGGTCTACAAACAAAGAGGTTGCCCTAAAAAGTGGGACAAAAAGTGGGGAGGCTGGAATGCTTTTAGGGGAGAAATTTGTACCTCGCCCACGGACAACTTGGCGATGAGAAGAACCAGGCTTGGAGAACCCCCCAATTCCTGATAGCTGTAATAATGCTTGTCAACATACTGAAATACACTGTAATAATGCTATTATGAGTCTGTGCTTTTTTTTCAATAAAAAATGTTATTAAAAAAAACCCACTGTAGATGGAAGCACACTCAATCTGGCATTGGTCGTTCATGAGGAAAATATCAACCACAAAGCTTCACATACCAGGTGCAGTGAAATCTTAAGCCAACTTCATAGGTAGATACTCTGAAAAAACTCCTAAATGGACATTAAATGCTCTTGTTCTCTACGACATCTTCGAAGAATGGGATACTCCATCTATGGACATCTTCGAAATGGTAGAAAACAGAAACTGCTGAAACTTCCTATCTGGACGACCAGAACATTGGTCGAATGGCAATGCCCTTTTGATGACTTAGTTGCAAGAGTTTTGCATTTTGTAGCCTTTCTCCCCTTCAACTAATATCTGTGGTAATCTTGAAATTGGCAGAATTTCCAAGGAAGAAGATCCTGATAGCTCCAGAATGGCCAAAGCAGTGGTGCTTTACAGATCTCCTATTAATGCCCATCAAATCACATAAGAGATTTCCACTCAAATCCAACTTTTTGTCAAGAATTCTGGGCCACATTCTGCACTCAAACCTAATATCATTGAATTTGGCAGCATTGGTGCTGAAGTCAGATAGTATGGTCATCTAGGTGTACCTCACACCTGCAATGAAATTCTTAAAGAAGCTAAGGGGGACATTAGGATGACGGGCGGACTTTGTCCGCCCGCCACCCTATCGGACAACTGGACCGCCCGCCATAAGGGCGGGGGTCCCGTGGGGGGTATTAGGTGGCGGATGCATCCTGCATTTTTAACATTGTGGTGGGCGGTGCTCTCAGCACCGCCCGCCACAGTGTTAAAAATGCACGTAGTGCTTTTCAATGCACAACATGACAGGCACAGCGCGGTGCCTGTCATGTTGTACATTTTCATGTGCACCCCCACCTCGCCTTCACCATGGGGGCCCGCAGGGAGCCCCAAAGTAAAGACCGCCTGCATGCCGCCACGGAAAGGCATCTCCCAAAGCCTATCCTAATATTGCTGGCGGTGTCTGATAGACACCGCCACCATATAAACCCTTTTCCTCCCTGGCCGCGAGGCGACCGGGGCGGAAAAGTGGTGGACGGTGTTTCCGTCCGCCGCGGTCCCCCCGTCATAGTAATATGGCGGGGGGGAAATGGGTGGCGGGCGGGCAAGGGTGGCGGGCGGATCGCCACCGCCCGCATGGCGGTTGTGATCCGCCCGACATCCTAATGGGCCCCTAAGTGTCTGGCTACCAGACAATGCTATTTTATGATGTGGAAACACTTTTGCACATGATGCCAAAAACAGAACAATGGTTTCAGTTGTAGTACATTCAAAGCAGAGACCATACTTCCTTATTTACTTCATTTGGCCCAATCATAACAACAATTTCCTTCAATAAAAGTTCACTTGTCAGCCATCATTGCTTACAGATTTCTTTCTGCAAATTCCTAGTAGTCAAAGCCTTTTTTGAAGGCATGAAGAAAACATTCCCTCCTTAAAAGACCTTCTCTTCCATGGTAATTTGATGTAAAAATAAATTGGTGTGCATTTTGAACCAAATTATAGCTTCCATTTAAAAATCTTCCTTGGAAAGCATCATTTTTTATTGGTATTACCTCATCTTGTGGAGTGTGCGAGCTCCAAGCCTTATCTTCGAACTTTTTTCAACTACGGTCTCATCACACATTGATGCTCTACCTCCAATTTTTGATAGATAGATAGTGTTATGTATCACTACCCACTATTAGTTAGCAAATAGCAAATAAGCCCCGCACAGGCAGACCAAAAGCTCACTGTGCTAAAGCTAGGGCGCCTTCCACAGCTTGGTAGCAAAATGTTCCTGTTGCTGAAATGTGTAAAGCAGCAACTTGGAGCTCATTTCACACCTTCACTAGACAATATTGTCTTGATCTTGACACTCATGCAGAAGCTGTAATAGGTCAACAAACTCTAAAAAAAACTGGTCAAATAAAAGAAGAATAATGGACATTGTGTACTGCATGGGGATATTCGTATATACATATAGCTTCAATGTTTATCTATATGTTTTCCTATTTATTTTAATTATATGTATTGATATATATGATTATTTTCACACACACACACACACATATATATATATATATGTATACACACACATTTCCCCAATATATACATGTATGTGTGTGTGAGTATGTATATATATATATATATATATATATATATATATATATACTCTCCAAGTTGCCCACACAGTTTGAACAGCACACAAACACAGCTGAAAGGTGGCAAACCTTTTATTTTCAGGGTACAAGCAGGCTCTGGTGGCAATTTCAATCAGACAGTCACTGGTGCGAGAGCCTGACGCGTTTCGAAATTTTCTTCCTCAGAGGCAATCGCTGGGTGAATGCGTGCTCCTGGACTCTTTTCATAGCGCTGTAATCCCGCCCCTTGATGGGCCTGTTCAATGACAGCACTGCACTATGGGAAATGTAGTCCAGGTATTCTAACCTTTGGATGGTGGCACTAATTTCTGTCCCAATTTAAAAGCCCTGGATGGGCCACCGCCAGCAGTGTCCACTATTCATCCCACAGCCGTGTTCCAAGTGTCGGCCCCGCATTATTCGAAGCCGCGTGGCCCCCACATTAGCGGGGTGGTGCAGCTTCGGCGGCTTGGGCAGCCGCCCAAAATATACGCTCCAAGTTGCCCACACAGTTTGAACAGCACACGAACACAGCTGAAAGGTGGCAAACCTTTTATTTTCAGGGTACAAGCAGGCTCTGGTGGCAGTTTCAATCAGACAGTCACTGGTGCGAGAGCCTGACGCGTTTCGAAATTTTCTTCCTCAGAGGCAATCGCTGGGTGAATGTGTGCTCCTGGACTCTTTTCATAGCGCTGTAATCCCGCCCCTTGATGGGCCTGTCCAATGACAGCACTGCACTGGATGTAGTCCAGGTATTCTACATTTCCCATAGTGCAGTGCTGTTAAATAAGAACTGAGTGGCTGAGGCATACTGCCAGTACAAGGCTTCATGGGTTGGGGGAACTTCTCATGATCATTAAGGCACAGGTCTTTTTTCACTCTGTTTTAGATTAGAAGTCTGTCAAGTTACCTTTTGTCTTCACCATTTTACATTTTAACCTGTTTTTTGCATTTAAGATGTTGTAATGTAGTATGGATGTACCTGTTTTTATTTTTTTGAATCCACTCTTGATCGGCTTTAAAGAGGCTGGCAAAGACAGGGTTGGGAGGGAGAGGGGGCTTAAAAAGGGGGAGCAATGGGGGCGTGGCCAAGCGGTCCACAATGGCGGACGGACGCGCTCTAAGCGAACTCCGGTGACCCGCTCGTAATCCTACATTCATCCTGCCTCATCAGCCTGCATCCTACCCTCAATCTCCTGGCATTCCTGCCCCTCTTACCCGCATCGCCCCGAGGAGGCAGCCGGACCCCGATCTCAGATAAAACGGAAAGGCCCGGGCTCACGCGGCTTCACAGATTCTCCTGGTCTGCTTGCTGGTTGAGCTGGGTGGTGCCTGGGAGCGGCCCAACTGAGGTGGCAGGCGGGCAGCGGAGACATCGGCGGTGCACCCAGAGGCCGGGGGTGACGCTGTCTGCCTGTGCGGCGCTAGGGAGGCGCGCGATGGGCCCGCTTTCGAGTGCAGTCTGCTGCTGAAGCTGCGGAACGTCTGCTTGCCCGGTGGCCCCTGAAGCCCGGCCTTGTGACTGTCCCAGAGGGGGGCTGACGCCGTCGGTGGCCTGTTTTGACGTGAACTGCTGTTGCGCGAGGCACCGTGGACCTGTGATCTGGTTGGGAGACACAGCTGCCAGAGGACTAGTTGGCCAGTGATGCTGGATCCCCCATTTTGGACTACCATAGTCTTCCTGACGCCACCAGCGCCCTGACTCTGCCTCATGTGTCCTGGAGTGCTGTGGCGACCTCGTAGACCCTGGGGGCTGCCTCTTCCTCCCCTCTCACTACGGGCTGAAATCGTAGCACGCAGAATGCTACTTGGGATGCCACGCCCTGGCCTGGTCCATACACTATAAACCGCCTCCCTGGACTACTGGTGCCCGACACCTCCCTGGTGCTCCAACCACAGATTAGGTTGGGATACAGGGTAAATTGCTTGGCGCTGACCTGCTGCCCTGACGGGGGTGGCGGCCTCCTTGCTGTCTGTTGTGGCCTACATCTCATCTGCGTGGCACACGGGCCTGGCCCTTTGCTGCTCGGGGACATCGGCAAAGTGGGCGACTGGGATCCGCATTACTCTTTACCTGTGCCCTGCATACTTGCTGCAGTGACCCTTCATTTGTACTACTTACATGTGCCCTGACCTCTCTGGCTGAATAGGTGGATAGATCATTTCCTATACTTACCTTCTGAGACCGCCTCCGCGTGGGAGCTCTGCAATGCTGCTGGGGAGGGCTGTGCAGCGGCACACATTAGGGGGGGTGGACATTGGCTACACGCGGAAGCAGCCTGGCTAGGTCCGGTGCTGCCTGTGTTTGAGCCACCTTCGCGCCTGCCTCCTACCTACCTTGAAAACGAACGACGTCCGGGTCAGCGGCTGCGGAGGACCCTTCGCTCCTCGGAAACAGTATTATTATAGTTACAGTCTACGACGAGCTTGTCCTATGTGCTGACCCCTATCGACCTACACTACTAATACTTGGAACTGACTACTGTCACAGAGGATGACCTGTGATAAGCTGCAGGGTGCCAGGCAGAGCACGCTTGATGGCTACGTGGGGGCGCAGGCGGAAGAGCCGGTGGTCCCGACCTCGACCGGCCCAGACAACGCTGCGCTGATGGCGGCGATAACCCATTCTCGGGACGTCTTGGAGGCCAAAATTGGAGCCGTGGGGTCGGACGTCATGCTGATCCGCCAGGATTTCGGCATGGCGATCGACAGGATAACAGAAGCCGAGATCCGGATATCTACTACGGAGGATACCGTTACATCTCTCCAAAAGAGGGTATCTTCCTTGGAATCCATCACAAAGGGTCTTGCGATTAGGGCGGAGGATGCCGAGGGCAGGGCTCGGTGAAATAGTCTTTGTGTAGTGGGCTTCCCGGAGGGCTGCGAAGGCAACAACATGGAGCAGTTCCTTACCACATGGCTTGCGGGATGGATCCCTCAGTCGTCTTTGTCCCAATGTCTTATTCTTGAACGTGCTCACCGCGCCCTGATGCAGAAGCCTCCTCCACGGGACGGACCATGGCCCTATATCACGAGGCTCCTCAACTTTCATGATAGGGATGCCATCCTCGCGCAGGCCAGATTGACTGGCAAACTTCACTATGATCCCATTTTCATTTTTCCAGTCTATACGAGACTGGTGCAACAACGCCGACAGTTGTTCACGGCTGCGAAGTCCCGGCTCTGAGACTAAAAGATCCAGTATGCCCTGCTTTTCCCGGCTCGGCTGCGGGTTATTTATAAATCACGTACACTGTTCTTCGATACCCCAGAAGAGATATTTGCCTGGGCGGACGAGAAGCAGAAGCTCAAGCCGCACACTCCACCGCCTATCGACTCGGAGTCATCCTCTGGAGAGGACACGCGGAAGACTGACAAAACTAAGGGGAAATCGAACCGCAGGTTACGCTCAAGGCGCTGCTCCAAATTACTGGTGTATCCGGCTCCCGAGTGGGTGAAGACGAGCATGAACTAACACAGTCATACAATGGAGACTGAGGGACGTGAGTACGATATCTGTTTGGCTGATGAGAACATTCCAGAGCCTCCATGGAACTTTCCCCCATAACTCTTCTCTCAGTATCTGAGAACTTAATCTATGCATGGGGACAGTTCATTGAGGTTCCATTGGTTTGGGGTAATGCCCTGCCCTTGTTGGAGCAGAAGTTGGACCCCATCCGTGACTGATACATCCGTCATTATGAGGTATTGGGTAGGGTGAGAGGGGGTGGAAAGGGCTTTGACTAGTTATGTTGTTTATGTTGTGCCATGTTTTTTATGCTGATAATTTTCATCCCATGTGGCAAGCCATGCTCTATATTTATTCTTCCTGTCATGCCATATGTCAGACCCCGCTGGTAGGCTCCAAATAGTTATCTTGAATATACGGGGCGCTGGAGAAGATCAAGAGAGGTGCGGTCCTTCGACAGGCCAAAAGTGCTTCTGCCGATGTCCTGCTACTGCTGGAAACTCACCTTTTAGGTCCCAAAGCAACATGCCTCTCTCGATTTGGCTATATCCAGGTCTTTCATGCTGGATTTACCAGGGGATCCCGTGGGGTAGCAGTCCTTATACATAGGATAGACCCCTTTACACACACTAAAATATGGTCTGACCCCCGGGGTCAATATATAGTTGTGACTGGTATGTTATATGGGGCGCTTGTTACATTTGGTAGTGTTTATGCACCCTCCCCCATTGTCTGAATCGTTCATGGAATTCCTGACTAGAATGATGTTAGAGATACCCAGGGGCCTCACTATTATAGATGGTGACTGGAATGACATCTTGATATTGGCTCAGGATCCATGGAGATCGCGTGGAGGGCCGGAGCTACTTGGCGAAACGCAACTACAGATACTGGTGCGAGATATGGGCTGGGTGGATACGTGGTGATATCTACACCAGACAGTGCAAAGTTATACATATTACTCTACAGTACATGATTTATTCTCACGTTTAGATTACATATTTATACCAACCACTTACTATTATCTGATTGCAGCGGCTGATATCTTACCTAGAGGCCTGTCAGATCACTCGCCAATTATGTCGACATTGCGGCTGGACATAGCCCGCCCTTCCTTCCGATGGTGCCTTTCGACGTGGCACCGACATATCTTTTTGCGCCGCCCAATAAAAAAAGCGCCAGGAAACATTGCTCCAGGCAGAGGCTCAAATACTTGATTTAGAACAACGGAGTTGGGATGTGGACGATAGGCAAATTTGCCGCCAGCTCCTTTTTGCGCAACAAGCAAACACCAACATTCTGCGAGATGAGGCCAGACAAGCCTGGCTGGCCTCACGCAGTTAAATATGTCAGTGGGGAACAAGTCGTGCTCTCTCCTGCATCGCCTATGCCAGCGGGCGACTCACATACTCAACAACACCTGGTATTCTGGGTGAAGATGGCCAACCGCTGATGGACCCAACCCAGATCGCGTCTAGCTTTGCAACATATTACGCCGATCTATATACCCCTAACGATGTGCTACCTGAATCGGTGATTTACTGCTTTATAGAAGACTTACCCCCCAAAGCCCTGCCAGATACGACACAGGCAGAACTAGATGCTCCTTTAACAACTGAGTGCGGCCCTCGCAGACTGGCAAAGCTCTGGGTTCTAACAGCTTCCCATGAGAGTTTACCAAGCTCTTTCAGTCCCAGTTTGTTCCTCACTATCTGGAGGCAGTGAACGTGGCCCTCGAGGAGGGGAGACTCCACCTGGATTGGCGACATGCCGAAAATGCGATATGCCTTAAACCCGGACAACACCCGGATAAACACGCATCGTACCGTCCCATATCGCTGCAGAACGTAGAGGCAAACTTTTGGCCAAAGCCCTTGCTAATCGTATCCTCCCCTTTTTGTCCGACCTAGTTCATCCAGACCAGACAAGCTTTATGCCTCACCGGGCCACCTGACACAATATTCGACGGGCCCATAACGCAGTAGCAGTGATGGACCATCTGGATGGCCCGGCAGCGTTGCTGCTGGCCGACATAGATAGGGCGTTTGATTCCTTGGTTTGGACGTACCTGTTTGCTCTCCTGCAGCATCTTATTATTGGGTCACGTCTTTTGTCCTATATTCAGCTGTTATACACGGATCTCATGGCTTCAGTAGAGTGGCAGGTGCGGTCTCGGAACCCTTCTCTATAGGGCGTGGCACTCGCCAGGGGTGCCCTCTGTCCCCCTACTTATTTGGACTGGCACTGGAACCACTGGCCTCATGCGTCCGGATTGATGCACAGGTTAAAGGATTTGAATGGCCAGGCGGGATAACGGATCGGATCGCCCAGTATTCAGATTATGTCCTTTTCTTTATATCAGAGCCACGTTGGACGGGGCCTCAGTTTCTCCGCATAATGCAGATATTTGGTGAGACCTCTGGATTATATATGATTGCTCGGAAATCTATACTCTGACCCCTGTGCAGGAGCTCCGAAGTGGGCGCATGGGCTGCAGACGTCACGATGTCCAGAACAGGATTTAAATATCTTGGGGTCCATCTGGCGTCCTCCCGATCAGTGTCATGGGATAAAAACATCACCCCTATCTGGCTGCGTACCCAGGCTGGTATGGAGTCATGGTCACATATGCCCCTTTCCATATTGGGTAGATCGGCTATTTTTAAAATGGTGTCACTCCCTCGCCTTCTCTGCCAGCTGCAGAATCATCCCTTTCAAATACCGCTCACCTGGTTCTGGCAGTTCAATTCCAGACTCAGCAGCTTTCTTTGGAATGACCAGACCGCTAGAGTCACGCTAAAAATATGCTTTCAGTCTTCCTACTGTGTGGGGATAGCCACACCGGATATTCAATCATATCATGCAGCATCTCACCTCTTAGTGCTAAACGACTGGTGGTACGGAAATGGAAATGACCCGGCATACCAGATGGAACGATGGCTCATGGGTAGCCCCCTACCACACTTGCTCCTACATTCCCCAAGAGAGCTCCGGCAGCTCCCGCCTGCTACACGGATGGTCTTTGGAGTATGTGAGCAATCGCTGCTCAGAATGGGATGGTGGGGAAAACTGACAAGAGAAACGCCGCTTTGGCAGAGTGGTCTTATGCCACAGGTATCTACCTTGTCAGGGTTTCAGGACTGGGATATCATTGGTATCTCCACATTGTGAGACATGATGCGCGGCACTGTACTGAAGTCCTTTCAAGAGCTCCAGAAGGAATTTGTGATGTCGCGTACTCAATTCTACAAGTGTTTGCAATTTCATCACGCTTTAACACCATACATAGCGACCCTGGAATCTATCCCAGAGTTTAACCCGAAAGAAGCTAAGGTCTTTATGGGCGATTTGGGAGACCACAAGACTGCAAAAATATACCAAATCCTGGTGACGAATCTCTCTATGACCCTGGACTACCTCTGGGAGAGATGGCAGACTGACCTTGATCCACTAGATAACGATGACTGGACGGAGATATTAGAATCCCTGCGGGGAGCCGCAAAGCGTCACACCTAAGATTAATTCAGTTTAAATATATACACTGTGCTTATTTCACTAGATACAGGTTGTGGAGGGCAGGACTGATAGCTTCCCTTACGTGTCTCCGCTGTGACAATGCGGAAGGTTCATTCATACACATTATTTGGGAATGCACAAGACTCTACAGATTTTAGAATGGGGTCACGACCTGTCTGTCAGAAGTACTGGGGTGGGAGATACCCCTAAACTTGCACTACTGCATGTCACCGAAGAGATTGGAGGAAATCTGTATAAAAGACATCTATTATTCTTAGGCCTTATTCTGGCCAAAAGAGATATAGCCAGGGCATGTAAAGACCCAACATCGCCCAAACTGGGAGCATGGAGGGCGAGTCTAGATTTGTGTATGAGCTTGGAGCAACCTATATTTAAGGCACAAGGTTGCCCACAGAAACATTTCAAAATCTGGAAAAGCTGGGCAGATTATCGAAGGCTTATTTTGGAGCCCCCTCCACCATGCTGTACTGATGCTGAAATCCCTGGATGATAGATTAAGGGGGCACGAAGTGATAAAGGGACCAATGCTATATGAGAATTGGCTTGCAGGATATATTGAACAGATTATTGTATTGTTCATGGCACACTTGGTTATAAAGTTATGGGCTGCTGTTTACAAGCCCCAAATGTTTATTTACTTATTTTGTAAATGTCATATGAAAGTCACCAGATTGATTCTTATAATTTTGACCAGAACACATTGTATTTCTCCTACTGAAGATGCGACTGACTTATCTGCTGACTTAATTAAATTGTGTTTTGAAAAAAAGGGGGGAGCAACACAAAGGACAGAAAATTCAAAACGTTGGGCCTAGAAAATAGGGGCTATACGGAGAACCCGATTTTTAAGAGATGAAATCTGGTTTATAGTTTCTGACCAAATTTTCATCTTCTAAGCAATGAGAATTAATGAGAAAGGTGATTTACTCATGGCTATAAATCAGTGTATATGGATTCTAATATATATGTGAATGGCATGAGTTAGGGGCTTCTGCTTAGGTATAGTTAATTCTTGTGGATTAAATGATCAGTCTAAAAGGGTTAAGATGGCATAGGAGCTGAAAACCTTGGGAACTGATTTACTTTGTCTACAAGAGACACGCATACAGTTGGCAAGAAGTACTCTGCTTGAAACCGTAGACTTGGAACTCTTGGTGTACTCTACGTAGGGAACTACCACAAGGGGGGTGGCAATCTGGGAATGAAGGAATGTATGTGAAGTTAAATGCAAAACTTTTAGGCAAACTAGGAAGATGGTCCCTGGTGATCCATGCCCACACTTTATCTTCTCCCAGTCTATACCAGTTCTATGCCCTCTTCTAACCCAAATATTCAACAAATCCCTAGACTCTGCTGTGTTTCCAGATATTTGGAAGAAAATCATTGTATTTCCATTACTAAAAAAAGCAGGCACGGAAGTCCACAACCTCGCCAACTACCTGCCAATCTCCAGCTCCCATACCTGTCTAAAGTACTGGAAAGGTTGGTCAACAACAATTGAACGCCTTCTTAGAAACCAATGAGCTCTTGGACCCAGCTCAGACTGGCTTTAGAGCCACAAACAGCACGGTAGCCACTTTATTGGCGGTCTTAGATGACATCAGATCCCTAGTAGACCAGGGTAAAGCTGCTGCCCTGATCCTTCTGGACTTAGCGGTTTTCAATACTGTTTCGCATGGCCTCTTGTTGAGTACCTTACACGAAAAAGGGTCTACATTCCAAAGCTCTTCAATGGTTTAGTTCTTTCTTACACAACAGTACACAAAGAGTACAAATGGGCCCCTTTGCCTCCAACCCAAAAACCATTAACTACTGTGTCCCGCTGGAAGCTTCCTTGAGCCCCACCCTTTTTAATGTCTATGTATCCTCTCTGGCCAAAATCAGCAAGAAATGGGGCTTCAATATTTGCTCCTATGTGGACGATATGCAGCTGCTGATAGTCTTCGAGGACTCTAGGAACAATCTGATCAACTGCCTTTCAGAAATGGCGACCTGGATGTCAGATCACTGCTTGAAACTGAACGTAGAGAAGTCAGAGAATTTACTCTTTGGAGGAGCTCACCTAATCTGGGAGCAACCTGGTGGCCCAAGCACTAGGATCCGCCCCCGAGCCCAAACGGGTTGTAAAAAACCTGGGTATATTCATTGACAGTGCATTAACCATGCAGGACCAAGTCCGAGTGCTATGTGGAAAAAGCTTTGCTATATTGAAACTATTGAGGAGACTCTTCTTATGGATCCCCCTGAACTGCAGGATGACCATCATCCAGGCTTTACTTTCAAGCAGATTGGATTATGGGAACAGGCTCTACGTGGGCATGGCAGACTGTCTTTTCTCGCATTTACAGGTAGTCCAGAATGCAGCTGCCAATCTTGAATGTAACAAGAATAAATACAGCTCAGCATCAGAATGTCTGAAGGAGCTCCACTGGCTGCCCGTGCGCCAAAGAGCCAAATTTAAGCTCTTGGGCTATGCACACAAAGCGCCCCAGAATCATGCAAGACAAAGTAGAATGTTATGCCCCTATACGTAAACTGAGGTTCTACCACCACACACTGGCTAAAACCAGACGTATTAAGAATGCTAGAGTAGGGGGCTGTTCCTTCTCACATCTGGTGGCAGCTCACTGGAATGAACTTCCTTTAGACCTTTGTCTTACTGACGACTACATGTCTTTCAGGAGGAAATTGAAATGCATCTGTTCCCTAGACTGTAATTGTTGACATTTCTCAGCCTATCATTTAGACCCCTTTGCTTACAGATGTTCTTAGTACCATTTCACCCTCATTTCAGATTACAGCTTTCCTTGCGCTGTGATATCCTCTCGGGTGAATGTTGCGCTTAACAAATACAAATACAAATGTTTGGTGGCCGGGGTAAGTTTTACTATTTGTTCTGTATATGGCTATAATCTGGATGAACCAGTAGTAATTGAATACTTCGATGTGGAATTGGCCCTGTGGCCTTCTCTGCTAATACTGTGTGGGGACTTGAGTATCAATATAGATTGAACTCAGGGGCCTTCACCACCTAGGAGATATAGGGGTAGGACGACTAAGGTTTATGGGGCAGTACAGTAACTCATGATGACCTATGGTCTCATGGATGTCTGGAATAAGTTAAAGGCGCCCAATACAAGTTGTACTTATTTTTCACATCCTCATGAAAAATGTCCTCAACAATTTTTTGGCCTCCGCAGGACAGATCAGGAAGGCTTGCATCGGGAAACATCTAGTGATATTCTCAGATCATGATCCTCTGATTACAGAGCTCCAGGTAGTGGCCGCTGTAGATCAGACTCAGATGTGGTCTTTTGATAGGGTGCTGCTCTGCAACCTGGAATATATAGCACATATAAATAAATGACCGGCATACTTTATGGATAGCAATAGAGGAAGTGCACCGCGAGGCATAGTCTCTGACTCACTGAAAGCTGGAATCTGGGGGAGACCCTTAGCCTTAGCCCACACATCCAGAAGACACAGGCTCATAAAATGAGTGCAAATAGAACAGTTTGTGGGGTGGAATGCTTAACAATGTCAAACACACCCCCCAGTCAGAGGTCTGGGCCTAAATCCATATTTTTTTCGTCAGCACGTAATTCCAATTTGGACCCAGCCATATTCAAATCAGTCTTGACCCTGCTCCCATTTGGAACTGTTCATCCCGAACTGCTAGGCCAGGTCTTCCCTGGACCAGAAAGAACCATTCTAGGACCGGTTTCAGGGTATCCACCCTCATCAGCCAGTATAGCCTGAATTCATTGGCATGGCGAGCACGAAATCCACGTCTGAGCATATCCGCCCAATTTGATGTGACAAATGCAAAAATAATTGATGGGTGGAATGCTAAACATTGTCAAACACTCACCCCCATTCAGAGATCTGGGCCTAAATCCATTTTTTATGCTCACCAAACCATTCCAGTTTGGCCCATTCATACGCACATCAGTCTTGAGCCTTCTCCTCATGGAAACAGTCCAGCCCGAACACCCAGGCCAGGTCTTCCCTGGACCAGAAATAAGCATCCTTAGACCGGTTTCAGGCTATCACACCTCTTCAGCCAGGATAGCTTGAATTCAGTGGCACGGTGAGCACGGGAACCACATCTGGCATACCTTTCCTAATTGGGCTGACAAATGCAAAAAAATTGATGGTCGAAATGCAGAACAATGTCAATTCTCAACCCCAGTCAGAGATATGGGCCTAAACCCATCGTTTGTTTTATCACCACTCCATTCAAGTTTGGACCCAGCCATATGCAAATCAGTCTTAACTCTGCTCCCCATGGGAACAGTCCAGCAAGAACTGCCAAGCCAGGTCTTACCTGGACCATAAACAAGCATCCTAGTTCGGTTTCGGAGTATCACTTCCTCATCAGCCAGGATTGCTTGAATCCAGTAGCATGGTGAGCACGGGACCTGCGTCTGCGCATACCCATTTCACTTGGTGCGACAAATGCAAAAACACCAATTGATGGACGGAATGCTGAACAATGTTAAACACTCACTCCCAGTCGAAAATATGGACCTAAAGTCGCTATTTTTTTGCTCATCACACCATTCCAGTTTGGACCCAGCCAAATGCAAATCAGTCTTGACCCTGCTCCCCATGGGCACAGGGTAAAGGAGGTGTCTGCCAGATGTATTGCACATTGATCATTAATGCCTCCGAGACACTACATACCCTTAGAGCCTGCTGGGAGAATTGGTTTGGATCTTTGGAAGATGAAGATTGGCAGGAAGCATTAATGGCTCCCATAGTCCTCACAATCTTTTCCAGCTTCCCTTGGTGCAAACATACTACCTTCACTGCACATACCTCACCCTGCCAGGCTGTTTCAAGTGGGCCTTCTAGCCAGCATCGCAGGCGATCGCTGCTCCCATGCTCCAGCAGATTTCTTTCATATGGTATAGTCTTGCCCCATGATAGCATGCTATTGGGAGGCGGTGTTGGCTAGACTTTCGAATGTCTTAGACCTGACATTGGAACTCTTCCCCCTCTTGATTAAGTTGGGGTGAATGATGCAATGGAATGCTCAAGGACTGATGGGCGCTGCTGGGAACCACCCTGGTGGCAGCCTCTCTGCTAAGGCGGAGCAGTGTCGCCCCACTGCTTCAAGAGCAGTGCAACGGAATAATAAAATGATAGTAACCTGGTTAATACCATTTTATTTTTCACTACGGGCTGGGTTAGGGCAGGGTAGGGCTGGGGTTACAGGGGAGGAGTGGTTTGTCCACTCTAAGTGCGCTTGACTGCTTGCCCGGCCCTTTTGGGGCAGCCAAACAGTCTGGTGCACTTTGCATCTTCCCCACCAGGCTTGCTCTACACCGCCTGGTGAGGAACATGCAAAGCCTCACAGTCCCTGTCTGAGTGCTGAACCACGGCGCTCAGACCAATCACAACTCTGCGTTGCAGCGTTGTGATTGGCTTAGGGGAGGGAGCCTGTGTGCTTCCTGCCTCCTTCCGCTACAGAAGCAGAGAAGAAGGAGGCTGAAGGGACCGAAGGAGAGAGACGGCTGGCCGGCTGGCAGCAAAAGGTAAGTGGAATAATCTTTTTTGTCTCCTCACTCCTCCGTCCTGCCAGCCACCACTGCCTGGTGGTAGCTAAAAGATACATTGAAGCCCACTGAAAGGCTCGCAAGCCTCCGACGCTGTCAGCGTGGAGGCGAGGAGTAGATTGGTGTGCTCTACAGGAGAAGCTGGTGTACGAGACATGGGGCTGTCCCTCTAAACATGCAAAGATTTGGGGTAAATGGTTTGGGGCTTCGGCTGGGGGTGCTGAGTTGCTGTAAACATACCGCACTTATTATCTTTATTCTCTTGTTTGATGTTTCAACTATTATAATCGCTCTGCTCCTGATAGTAACTGATGTTCTGCCCCACTTACGCTAGGGCTAGGGAGAAATGGATTTTGCAGCTATGTAGGGCTAAGGGCCTTAGGGATTACAGGGAGGTCTTCAGGATTCTTAAATACGACACTACCCCCCCTGATAGTTTTTGCCACAGCAAGATTTCTTCAATCTATGTGGTACACGAGATGTGCAATACTAAAGCTGGAAGCTCATATTTTGCACTAAGGGCCACTTTCTAGGAGGTGACACATTTTTAATAAAATTTTAGATATTTTATATACTGACATTTCGGTGTTTTACTTGATGTTTTTAATATTTGCAGGCACTGTTTGTATGTGATTTTTAACACAAGGTTTTTCTTGTATTATCCTTTGTTATTGTGTTGCTTTTTTGTGTATGTATGGCCTTTTTTTATGGTATGTTACCGAAATAAAGTACTTTGACTGACTGACTGACTGACTGATAGTAACTGATGTGGATTGGGGCTTTATGGGAACTGCCAATGTGACTTGTTGTTCTGTTAATAAAATAATACATAATTTGTTTATCAAAAATAAAATAAGAAGAAATTGGGCAAAGCAGGAAAAGTATTGATGTTTTTAATCCAGACTAGCATTTTTAAAACGCCGAGATTTCGCTTGAAAAAATGTATCTGCTACATAGCAGTGAGGTTGAAATAATCAAAGGGCTATTCACAAAGTTAAAGTTACGTGGGTAGATATATTCATGTGTAAATTTACTATCACATCTACTTTTTAATATTCACCATTTCCAAGTGTCAAGTTACTCCTAGGTGCAGAAATACATGTCTCTGCCGTCTGGTAGAGCCTCTTACGCCAGGATTTAGGTGTGTAAAAGTACTGCTTGTAACTTTACACTTATAGGCAGAACTCTCTGCCACCAGAGCAGAAATCTCCCTATGGTAAACAATGGGGAAAAAGAATAAAGTTGAAAAATTATTAGACAAATTATTAAATCTATTTTATTATTAATTAACATAATAATTATTATTAACCTAGAATTTCAAAAATAAAATGTTACAGCGCATTTACTCATCGAGTTAAATGCAAGTTTATTAAATAACTTGAGCATCAAAAGGATATACAATTCTAGGCCTACAACCAAATCGGCCGGCAGCAATATGTAAAGCGGTCACGGGTTCCAAGGCAAACAGTACATATTCAATCAGCAAAAAAAGGCAAGACAATCGTAAAAAAGGGAGGAAAACACCTAGGAACCAGACGGCCAAAAAACAGGAGCAAAAAAGGTTAATTTTATAATATGGGGATAAGGAATACGATAGGCTTACTTTCAAGAAAGAGGCGTCCGAAGTCCCAAAACCATCCTCAGCTACACTAAGGGGGCACGGGGCCGCAATACAGGAGAGGCAACACAGTACACACCGGGAGACAGGGACATTTTAGACATAATCGACACGTGTTCATTATCATCTTTACATGCCCACCACCCAAACCACAGCCAAGCCAGGACAGAGGGATCGGACAAACATTACATCAAAACCAACCCATCATAGTGACCTCTAGGAAAAAAGGGGGGGGGCAGGAAAAGGGGAGAGAGGGGGAAAGAGGGGGAGGAGAGGAGGACAAAGGGGAAAAATGATAAAAGGAAATGAAACACAAAAATGAAAGAAAGAAGACCACGCCGAAACAGGCGTCCCGTGGCGAGAGTACAGGAGAAAACAGGAGCATCCGTAACAAGGAGGGTACAGCAATCGAGACGAAAAGTAACCAACCCAGAAGAGGAGGATCGACGACGCCACATACCCCACCCCGAACATACCACGGGATGCAAGGACAGACGCGGCATTACTATAAAGAGATACAAAAGGGCCATAGAACCATAAAACAAACAACAAATAGATCCCGACCCACCCATCCCACCCTGCACCCCTGTAGAAGGCTATGGCCTACCCTTCAGACAGCGTGCCTGTCGCCCTAAACCAGAACCCGAAATATAGCAAGAAAGAAAGAGAGAAGAACGAGACAAAAAGAAACATAAACATAAATGGAGCAAACAGGAGGGAGGAGCATGAGAACAGAAATCAATACGGTCGGCCGCAGCCCTCCGCCCAACCCAACCATCGCAGCAAAAACAGACCAGGACGAACCCTTTCAAGCGCCATAAAACTTACAGAGGAGAGGACCTCCCACCGCGCTATGGATACAAACAGTCGCGCCACGAAGTCGTACAGCAAAAGTCCCCACGAGTCGCGCATATCACCCCCATCCCTTCCGAACCACAAATTCCACCCACCACATGACAATGTAAAGTGAGCTACTCAATACAAGACCAGCACACAATTGAAAAAAAAAATTTCCGGCATGTAGACAGGGGGGGTCAATCGGTCCGCATGTGAACAAAAGTCTGAGGAAAAAGTTTATGAGCATCAGCAAGCGCAGCACGGGTGATGAAGAGCAGGAGATTCGTTTCGACGGTTGGGAAAGCGAGGGGTTCTCTGCAATAGACAAATGCGACGCCATCGGTGCAGGCGCAGGCGGCAGTCCACCAATAGTCCCGGGCATCCCAGCCGAACAGAGCCACGGCACAATGACCAAGTCCCTGGGGTCAGAACCTCGAAAAGCAGGGAGCCCCACAGTCAACGGCACACCAAATGATCGTCGATCAGCGGCGGCAACACTTGCAGCAGTCGAGGGGGGCGAGGCAATGGAGTCTCTGAAACAAGAGGAAGGCAAGAAGAAACGGCTGCTCAAAATGGCGGCAGATCGTTGCGGGCTCACGGGGACATCGGGGGCCAGGAATGCGCGCAGGGATCGCAGAGCTTCCAGGATATCTCTGAGGGTAGGCTCACGCTCACCAGACCAGACCCCCGCGCAATCAGGCAACCCAAGCCCGCCGCCACGAGGCGATACAAGTTCCAGGAAGTTGGCCGCCATTTCGCGAAGTCAGCCCAGTCGCCCCCCTCCACGACTCTCAAAAACAATTCCAAAATGTAGGACTTTACAGAGCTCCGGGGGGCTCCCAGCAATGGCAGCCTTGGTGCCGAAAGGACGTCCGCCCAATGCGGGTCTCCGCCTACGCCAGCACCGGCGCCCCAAACAAGCAGAGTCCGGGCGTAGAGGTCCAGAGCCGCCAGACACAGCAGCGGCGGGGGGACCCCTTCACAGAATCAGTCCCCGGTGCATCACACCCACTTCAGCCTCGCGGCCACCAGGGCAGGCCCGGATCAGGATCGCCGGGATGTTCGCACAACGGCTCTCACCATGGTTCACTCTCTCGACCGGGGCCGACAGTCTTCGGATCCCACAGGCTAGGTCCCGGTCTAGGTTCCACGGAGGCCCCGGTCTGGCGGAGGGCACAACTTCGGAACCGCTGCACGTCAAAACCTCCGGGCCAAACGGTAAGTGCAAGTGAGGTGTCCCGTCTCCAATTCTACGATAATGTGTCGTCTCCGGACAGGATATGATACAGGATAGACGATCAGGCCGGAGGGCTGCGGGAGCCGAGCTAAAAGGCGACTATTACGCTCGCGAGCTTGGCTCCTCCCTCAATTTACAATTCTTATTGTTTAAAATAAATGTGAAAAAAAATTCGACCCACACTAGCATTTTTATACTTATTATTTCGTAATATTTATTAACACTTATTTGATTCATTTTAATTAATGTTAATTTGTATCCATTTATTAAATGTTTGAAAGTTGTATTTCATAATTTGTTAACACAAAGTTAAATGTTACATTATTTAATTTAAACAATGATTTTAAATTAAACATATCTTTTAACATTTAAAACATAAATATATATATATATAATATACTAATTGAAATTTCGACATTGTTTTATTTATTTAATGCTTTTTTCTAGGGGTGTTATTTTTAAATGCCAGCCGCTATTGTTTTCTAATAGAGTGTAATGCATTACCTGTGAGTTGCCATCGGTGGTGATGGACTTACTACAAGGCTTGGTTGGAGCACATTTGCTTCCATTAGAGTCTTCAGAAGGGTAATTTGTGAATATCCATGGCTTCCTTTTTTGTGTGTAAGTGTTTGTATTCGCATGTTCCTCCCTAAACTTTTTCATACCCTTTTCTAATTTCCTTCTATTTAGTAACAAGTATTACCCATTTTCCAGCCACTCCCCTATATATGCTGAAAGCTTCGCACATGTTGGTGGTGACCTCTGGATAGGAATGATAGGAGAGCCGGAGGCCCCTGCCTGTAGCTTTGTAAATGGAATTTTGTAATACATTTGTAGTACTGTTGCAGTACTGCTAAATATACTACAGAGTGCAGTTTGTGAATAGGCCCCTCTGCTATAGAACAGTAGCAGTTGTAGCAGGAGATCAAAAACTAGATTAATCAAAGAGAGATTTTTTTTAAATGGTTGAAAGACTGAATGGTGCTCACAGTAGAAATCGTCTGCCTCACAATTGAAAAATCTGTTAGGTTTCTTTCTTTTTAGTGGAATATCCGCTAAGCTCATGGTCACTCCATAATGGCAGAGTGTTGTAAACTCCTGCAGCAGTGTTCTGTTGGACTATAACCTTTTTCCCTGAGAAATTTCGTGGAGACGTTCAGCGTAACACGCCTGCCCAGCAGCTTTGTTATTCAGTAAGTTAGATATACCCAGTGCTTGAAGAAGAAATAGAAAAGTGCATGTACTCACTATCCTGGAGTGTCTGTTTGCAGCTGAGAGAAGTGCCAGTATTTCCCCATGTAAAGTATAGCAAGCACCTCTGCAGAGAAGTGCAGGTACCCTCCCCTTAAAAACAAAAAAGGTGCAGGTACTCAGCGCTTGTGAGCACCTGCCCATTTAAAGCACTGTTCATACCCATTTGAGATTGATCACAATGGGTGATCTGGACATGCAGTATTGTAAACAAGATCCATCTTAACACTTCTGCTATTCGTCAAATATCTGGAACCCAGGCAATGTCACTAATATGTGGATGTTTCATAAGGTATAAAAGGGAGTTTTGAGTTTTCATGGAGCTTAGCCAGCGAGAGTGAAAGCAACAAAAAAGATGTGGCGCTTATGAATTCATCTTTTCTTAATGATAAATAAAATAACTTGACAGTACAGTAAATCCAAAATTGTAACATAGGGATACACATTGTCGTCTTCCGCTCTCTCCCGCTCTCGCACCCTATACCACAGAGCAGTGGCACCAAGTGATAAGAAACTTGTCAATATCAAAGAAAGGTTAAATGCAAGATTACATCGATTTTTTAGGAGACCTTTTTTTCGTTTGGAATCTTGAGCCATCGCTGGAGGGGAGATTGCAAGCTCCGACTGACCAACTGACCACTGAGGGACTTGGGGAAACTGGTGTGCTTGGACTGACCAATAGCCAATCAGAACAGTGACTGTTGCCTAGCAATGAAGCCTGTGAGGAGAGAGATGGATTTCAGATAGCATGAGGCAAAGCAGATCAATTCGACGACACGGGCTACTGTGGCCAAGTGGAATCGCTCTTCCTCCCAGCACCTATTGATCAGCCTCTGTGATGGCCGTTGAAAAAGCCCTAATAAGCCCCGAGTAAACAGGAACAAGGGTTTAACTGATAGCACCAGCAGTCAAACCTCACCTCATTTTCTTGTTTGCTTTCTTGCTCTTTTAGTTGTTGTTTTAATTGCTTAAATGTTCCCATAGAAAACAAGTACAATAAAAGCTATCGATACGGCATCACCAGAGGTACAAAAATGGCTTTTAATATGTTTGCCTGCTCTATCCTTATAACTCCTATCCTGTTTTTTATAGGGAAAAACGAGAGGCAACGTTGATGATAGCATGGGTTTAGAAGGGTTTAATTTTTAAATCACGTCTTGGTGACTTTACAGTCTGCCATTGTCTAATAGAAAAACTTGCTGTAGGAGAGTCGACAATGTCCTTCAAGCACATTTTAGTGTTTTTTCTACACAGTATTCCTTTTCCATTTTCACATTGCTCTTCTTTCCAGTCTCCCCCCTGTCCTTTTCCGAAATTATGTAAAATTATGCTTACAAGATGGAAACGCAGTTAATCCATTTTGAAACATATTATGATCATGAGGGCGATGGCTGTATCAGTATAGTTGCATACTGAATTAGGGTGTGAAACATTCAGAGACCAACTCATTTGTGGTGAAATCTATTTCTAATATACGTCTTACGTGTCCAGTTAAATGGGCTGTCAGCTTTAACTTTTACTCCTAGCACTGTGAGGGACACCGGAGATAACATAAGGTAGGTAAATACGGTGTAGGGCCACTGTCTCTTGACAGTCATCACTGTGCTTTACCAAATAGCTCAGTGGTTTATGTGTATGGTGAAGAGATTTAAGTGAGGTTCTCAGTTCCCTTTCCCAATTCTAATGCCTCACCCTTCCGTGCTTCTGAGGTCGACTAAAGAAATACCATTGCAGTAATTACAAAAAACATCAGTTGTTTTCAGAAATATGCATTTATGAGTATTTGAATGTAATGACTATATTATAAAATGTTGTTTTTATTATATTGAGATGAACTTAGTGGCACCAAAGCTGAGACTCTGGTTTATCCTGACTAATACTCAGCTGAGAGATTGATTAGCATCTGAAAAGCTTAAAAGAAAAGTGGGAACTGCTGCACACCAGTGAGTCGTATAGTTAGCCATTAGAGAGTGGCTGCACATGTAAGCCTTCGTCAACTTCTTCCCCTCTTCCTAACTTTATTCATTTATTAGGTTTTGCCTACAGACAAATGTTTACTGTCTGCTGTTGAAGACCTGTTGTGGTCAATTGGTTTGCTCTTGTGTCCCTCCCATTTGCTTCTGTTTCCATTTCTTTCTTCTTGCGTGCTCTTTTTTTTTAGCCCGTGGAGCATAATTTCTTTAGCAATCTTTTGGTTGGATGGCTTTTGTCCTTCCACTGCTCACATTTATGGATCTATTTTTTCGTGCACCAATCTATGCGAGCGCATATATTTGCATGCTTACTCCCTTGTATGCTGCTTCCCAACTGAAACCCTCCCCGCCACTTGTCTGTTTCCTCTCCTACCTTCATTGTCGGGTTTTGTCTCTCTTTTGTATTATCAATTTTCTTCTGTTAGCCAGATCCTCTGTTACTCCCAACACCCCTCCCCCGCTAGCCCCTCTGTCTTTCTTTTTAAAACAAATCTATCTTTTTTGGAGGGCCCGGCAGCTAAGATTTGCTACTGACTGCTCCTTCCTAAAAAAAAAATTCCTCTGGCACACTCCATATTTTTTTATATGCCATATTGGAATAGTAAATTAAATAACAAAATTGTCACCGCAACCACACACATTAGGTGACTCTAGGGTCGCTGCGGAATCATGAGGTGTATGTGTGCAATTGTAAAGAAACATGAAGGCATATGCTTCATCACGCCTTTTTAAACTTTTTTTGCTGGTGCTGTTGATGATCAGCAACAGCCATTTTTTGTTTGTTTTTGCCGATGAATTGCATCTGCCACATGCGCTGACAAAACAAATAGGGCTAAAATGCAAGAACCATTAGCTTGCCAATGCTCGTTCATGAGTGTTTTTGCCTGAGCAAGATAGTACACGCTTTGGGAGAGGGCTCAGTTACTATGGCTTTAGTAATGCTTTCCCCTGAGTGCTTTCCAACCTAGTGGTGTCGAAATTGCTATTAACACAATATATTTTGCGACGGTTTTCTCAATAGATGCCTGTTTAATGCTAGTTGGTTCGGTTTGTGGTTACCGCAGGTGTATGAGTGTGTTCGGTGACAATGAATGTTGCTAAGCATTGCAGAGCTTCAGTATGCATGCCCACCTTTTAACCCATTGTCATGCCTCTCTTCATTTTCTCTCTTTTATAAGGAGCAAGGGTTCACTCCGACATCCATAAAGTAGAATATAATCTCGTATTTACAGTTCTCAACAGCACTATTTGCAACATATTTTTTCTCTTAAAAACAGCATTAAACGAAATGACTATGAGGCAATATTTTATACTTTTTTTAAGCAAGCCTATACGTCATAAAGTACACTTAACTAAACACAAATTGTTTTCCACATTTTTCAAAAACAAGAAACAATGCAAAATGTTAATGTCTGATGTAGGTAGTAGACAGAATCCAAAACTGCCACTGCATCTTTAAGATTTTCCATAATGGTCTATGGGTCAGTCAGGCAATTTGATTTTATAGCTCGCTGAGAAGTATTCATGAACCCTACAATTTTTCATAAGGAAGTTTTTAGAATGAAAATTCTATTTTCGGGTGGTTTTTGTTGTCCCACAGTGTTTTTAAAATGTGTTTGAGAAAGGCTTTTTTTCCTGAGCTAGGTCCCTATAGCGCTCATTTTTCCTCAGCCTATCTCCAAAACCACCATGCCATTAAATTCTGATAAATAGCCTTTTTGTTGGGGCAAGACGACATGGAAGTATATGCATTTCTGACAACTGTGCCTAATTTGAATATGTGTATGGGGACCACTTGGATGTCAGCTGGAGCCTTTACGAAACATCCTTTATAGATTCTGACTCCAGGACCGATAACATAGCGAGACACAATTCCTACAATCTAGATTCATAATTTACTTGTTGCTTTCCATGGTTCAGGTTCTCACATCTGAGGTAGGATTGTTTGTCAGCGTGCTACTTTATTCTGTTTATGGATATCATTGAGCAGTCCATTACGGCGAAGGCCATATGACGACCTATAATCAAAGTTCTCTGTCATGAATATAGTCTCTGAATTCATAAACCACCCATTTGCCTCCCTTTCACCAGAAGTACAGTAAGTGATTATGTCAGCATTGCCGGACTGGAACTTAAAAGCAGCTCTAGCTAAAATGTTCAAGCCAACACATCTCGCTTACTCTACTCTCATCTCTCTTTCTCTCTCTATTTTCTCTCGTGCCTGCTGTAGTTACCTAAGGAAGCTCAAGAAAGGGACAGAGGCGCAACAAGCAGCGACCCTTTGCCTTAAACAACGGTCTCCGATTGCCCCCGTCCACTAGGAACATGTCACTGAGAGTAAACAGGCATTCCAACCCTAGACGTTATATCCTTTCACTGCTTTTATCTTCAAAATAAACTTTCTAAAAAACACATGCAGCAGGTGAGGAAAAGCTGCGGCTTTACAAATTATTAAACAATCATTGTTTTCTGTTTATAAGCTGAACAGAGGCTATATTTTGACTTTATTTTTCGTTCTAGAAATGAGTCTTTCAGTTAAATGTACTTTATCACTTATTTGTATAATTGGCTTTGTTCCCCCTCCTCCACTAAAAAAAGATGGAAATTGTTTCCTTGTATAGGCATTTTTTGCATTTATTCTTAATAAATTTTAAATAAAAATCTATCTTATAAAAATGTTACAGATATTCCATGAGTGTTTAGATATGCGACTGTTTATGGATTTAGAGAGAACACCCGCGACGGAGAACTAGTATTACTAACATTTATTTACTGAGATGCTCATATTGGATTGAGAATCTCCTTGTGTCTTCCTCTTCTCCCAATGATTCCCTTGTTAAGAAAATTGTGTTGAATTTGAGAGTACGGGCCCTGTTTTTTCACTGTAACCAACTACTTCTTGTATTGCTCTTAGGCAGTTTGCCAGTTCCCCACACATGTAGTCTACGGGCAACTTCTTTCCATTAGTATAACCCTTATATCTGTGCAAGAGCTGCACAAGGCTATCTAAGGTACTAGAGGATTTCCAGGCTTTTCTACGAGGGCTGTTCAGTTAATAGTAAGCCGTTCTGAAGATCATCCCTGACGGATTTGACTGGATGATTTGCAGTTTTTCTCCAGACTATCGGGGTCAATCCATCATTTGCGGCCAGGCTATCCTGCTACAGGAGAATTGTGATAATTGTCTGGACAATATCCCTTCCATTACTCTGCTACCATTCAGTGCACAGGCAGATGGACCTCTATCTATGGTGGCCCCCAACCTCCAAATGAGGCCCAACATCCTGGTCCTAAATCCTAGCCCATTGAGGATGAGTCTTCTCATCCTATACCATCAAAGAAACCAGAAGTGTAGACTGTCCTAATTCAAACAAGCAATTGCATGTGGTATTGTCAAAGGCTATGGAGTTGTTGAATCATCGACTGGTTTTAAGGTCAGTTACATGTTGGTGAGATCAGTGGGGATCCTGCCAAGAAGCTGTCCTTTCACCTACACATTCTATATGTATCTGCTGCTCTCCCAAGGATCCATGCTGGATTCCCATACAAGTATCTTCGGTGAGTTTTTGAGATTTTAGCTCCACAAGGCCTTTGGGCAACAGAGTGCAGAAAGGTAGGTAACAATAGTTAACTCGGCTAGCATGCTCTCCTTGTGCTGGGCTCATCATATTCTTGGTTGAGCAGGTTCACAGATCCAGCTTTTCAGCTCAGAAGTGCCCTAGGTGGACTCCAACTCTTGAAAGTCTCTTGAAGTTTCTAGTTGTTCTCTAAGGATGTTCGAGAATACTTAATCAGAGTCTTAATATTGGAGCGGTCTAGGAGCTGGGCTGTGGGGAAAAATAATATTCATTGTCATATACTTTACAGTTTGAAATTGTATCCCATTCTAACATGTTTGTATACTCTTTTTATTGCTGGGAAATTCTAGTTTCTTTAATCGTTACCTGGCTATGGGGGCTGAAGGAGAAAGAGAAAATGCACACTTTTATAGTCAGGCCATGCTCGATATATGTTTCTAGCATTCATGCAGTCACTGTTTCTTCTGTGTGTTGCCAGTTGGTCTTGCTACTGTGGATATCCCTGGATTTTCATGGGTTGGTTTGAAAGCATCACACTTAAGGTACAGTATCTAATAAAGTACTCCAAAACATAAAATAGATCTACCGCCAAACATGTAGCATGCACGTAGCTAGCAGGGCAACATTACATAAAACTTGACGAGGATAAACTATCATTATTAGTATTCTGAATCTGTATGTTTTTTGGGAGTGTGTGTGCCGCCATGATTTGCTCACAATACGTGGCTTACTGGATTCCTTCCTAAAGCACTGTGGCTTTAGCAGCAGGAGTTTGTGTAGCACATCCATCTCAGTTAATGTAAATGACCAATGGCTGTTGGTCAGTGGCGTAACAAAACTTGAGGGGGCCCCCCTGCAAAGTTCATGGAGGGGGCCCCCGGCGGCCCAGCCCACCACCTACCACTTTGCCCCACCACGGGTCAAAATTCAGGACAGGAGGTCAAAATTCAGGACATAACTTCGGGACAAAAGGTAAGTTTTACAGACACATCAGAGGACGTCATGCAATAGTATATAAGTAAGCCCATCCATATCCAAACATATTTAACCATTTGCAAACCTATCCATCATGTATCCTTCCATCTATCATTTCACTCATCCATCCCTCCATCCATCCACCCTTTCACCCTATCCATCTGTACACTAATCCATCCACTCTTCCACCCATCCATCCATTCACTCATCCATCCAGCCATTTACCCTTTCACCCGTCCAGCCACCCTTTCACTTACTCATACATCCACCCAGTCCCTCATCTTTCCACCCATTCACCCTTTCAGTCATCCATCCTCCCTTTCTCTCTCCATCAAACCTTTCACTTAGCCATCCTTCCTTCCACCCATCCACCCATCCACTCATCCACTCATGAATCCATCCATTGACCCTATCACTTATCCATCCATTCTCTCATCCATCTATCCTTTCATTCCTTCACTCATCTATCCATCCTTTTGTCCATCTACCCTCCCTTTCACTCACTCATCCATCCATTCACCCTTCCACTTATCAATTCATCAATCTATAATTTCACTCATCCATCCACCCACTAGCTCATCATCCACCCTTTCACTCATCCATCCATCATTTCACTCATCCATCCATCCACTCATCTATCCACCCTTTTACCCATCCATCTACCCTTCAACCCATACATCCATCTATTTACCTTTTCTCTCATTCATCCTTCCACTCACCCATCCATCCTCTCTCATTATCCATCTATTCAACCTTTCATTCATCCATTCACCCATTCACTAATCCATCCAGCCATCCACCTACCCTTCACCTACTCACTTGCCCACCTTTTCATATTAATTATGAGCTGAGCCTTTGTCTGCAGAGTTGCAGAAGAGGTCCATCAAGGACTTTGCCATAGTTCCTAAAGCAAGGGGTGGGGTTTGTGGGGGAGGGTTCACCATGCCTCTGCACATAGGCAATCTGGAAAGTTGTCATGAGTCCTGCATGATGCACAGTGCCAGGCCATGAGGTGACAGTGACATGGTGTTGTTTCTGGGGCTTTAAGTTGGATGAAAAATATGGGGAGTCTCTCCAAAGTGTGTGTTCGATGTAATTACGGACGTGGCTAAAAACACCTAAGCTAAAAATCTGTGCTTAGTATAGTGTACCACCCATCTCCCCTGGGGCCCTGCAGGCAACACGGACACTGCCCACCTCCCCTGGGGCTCTGCAGGCAACACAGACACTGCCCATCTCCCCTGGGGCTCTGCAGGCAACACAGACACTGCCCACTTCCCCTGGGGCTCTGTAGGCAACACAGACACTGCCCACTTTCCCTGGGGCTCTGCACCCAGCACAGACACTGCCCATCTCCCCTGGGGCTCTGCAGGCAACACAGACACTGCCCACCTCCCCTGGGGCTCTGCAGGCAACACAGACACTGCCCACCTCCCCTGGGGCTCTGCAGGCAACACAGACACTGCCCACCTCCCCTGGGGCTCTGCATCCAGCACAGACACCTTATGAGGGCTGGGAATGGGTTGTTTAGCTGGGATAAGGGTAAGTTCTAAGTCTTGAGAGTGATAACTAAAGGAACCCCTTGCTTCGAAGGGTCTAGCCTGAGTTAAGTGGCCCTGAAGGAAGCAGAAGTTGTTCCACAGTACCAAGAATTGCTTTGCTGCTTTGTGTTTAAGGGTTTGTTTGAAAGGCGCTGGATGAGCGCTTTTCTGACAACATGGTGCTAGGTGTCAGTGATGTGCTGAGTGTGCGTAAATCTAGTTCATTGACAGTCGGCACTTCTCCATGAGACTACTGGTGGCATGACCCAAACTTAAAACAAGCATTTGCAATGCAAATGGTCTTCCATTTGCAAGAGTTTAAGCTGTTGGCATTATAAATGACAATGACTTTTATTTATCTGTATTGATAATTAATACATAAATAAAAGGCATTGTCATTTGCAATGCCAATAGCTGAAACTCTTGTAAATACAAGACCTATTTCATCTCAATGAAGCGGCCGCCACTGTCCGGGCTGCTTGGAAAGTGAAAGCACGCATGGCGCACTGAATGTTGCAGGAAATCATGTCGGGCCTGCAGTAGGAGAAACTCATTGAAGAAAATAGTGCTTGCAGACTAAATAAGACATACTGCGTAACAACAGAAGTAAAAGGGCCAGTCCTCATGAGATGTTACACATTAAGACAAGGCAGTACAAAGGAGGGACTAAGAAGCCTATTAATGAATCAGAAGCCTGCATTTACGAAGGACATTGACTAAAGCCAATGAAAAATATGGGCGGAGCTTCAACTCCATACTCTACAGCATGCCTCACAGAGCAGCGCATGCGCTGCCCAGGCTTGACCCTAAAAAGCTACATTTCTAACTGTGTGTGGGAGTGGTGGGGGTGGTATTGGTTTCAGAATCCGCCTTTCCACTTCACTATCTTAGCTCACCTTCTTTCATTCCTTTTAAGTAAAGGCAATTGCAAGGGACTGGACAGGGCTAAAAGACATTGCGAGTTAGTGGCCCAGGAACGGAAACTAATGTATAATATGCATGTGGATTCCGGATTGTTGGCCCTCCTGCTCTGACAGTTTCAACCATCTATCAGCAGGTTAAACAGTGTACCCACATGTGGCTGCACTGGGGGTGGAACTGCACCTGGTAAAACTAGCACTTTTATTCATACACCCCTTAAATGTAAGTACAGGCATGATGGACCACTTGGAACCTGCTGGGGTGGCACCTTCCAGGCAGATGAGAACGAGTACTTAACTCATCCACCAAAGACCAGATTTTTATATTGGCCTTTATAGGTGATGCAGCGCCAAATAGCACATTTCTAGGAGCTATGCTTGAGCTTTGTTGGGTCCCAACTCGGGTACCATATGGACTAGAGGTTAGCTGTGTGTTTTTTACTCTCACGTTTAATAAAGAAGTAGAGTAACATCTGACTGGAAATCGATGTTTATTGTGATAATCCTGTGTTACACTCACGAGCACTACCCTTCCCAGCTTAATGACCGAATCAGAGCTTCCAGGGGCGCTTCGTTACGGATTATGGTGTTTTGAAAATGTCCCTTCATCTTATCAGTAACCCTCCCTCTCCCAACCCTTAGAGTCTTAACCACAGCTCCTGGTTTGCTTGAAGAATGACTAAAGATATGATAAAAGTTCCGGAACTGGTGCCCAGCCAAATCATGCCTGGGCTACTAGTGGTATTCTAGCCCACCCTTGCATCCTTTGTGGTGCACACAGACCTCGACACAATCACCCACCAGAAGCGAGGGCCTGACTCCAGACACAGTAGTGTAGCAAGGGTGCTACAAGCTATGGAGGGAGCGAGGAAAATTGCCAATGTGCGGTCCTGCCAAGTATCACGCACCAGGTGTGATGCTAACGCATTTCAGTGTGGTGCTCCACATCACCGCACTAAAATGCATTGTCATGCATTTCTGCAGATATTTCACCTGTCGCTGTGAAGCGCTATGGAAGGCACTGTGTGTGGTAGTTGGCAGCGCCCTGCCTTGTGCCCTGTGAGCAATGCTTCCACAGGCTTGGGGGCTCCCAGCGGAGTTAAGGCGCTGCTTGCAGTCTCACCGTGCTACAATGTATCTTTATGTGATTATTCTGCGGCGCCATGCAGCTCTGATTCAGACAACCTGACTTAGGGCTGGGCCCAGTCAGGTTGTTTGATACAATTGGCAGGGGCGCTGCTGGGGATGTTACGTCCTACTAGAGCAACGCAGGAAGCTTGAGGGGAAGGTTAGCTCCTTGGGGCCTCACTGGTATGCGGTTGGCTGGCGCTGTCTTGTCTCAGAGCTGCTGTCTGTTGCTGCTTATACATAGCTGCCAAGGTTTCAGATTGCTATGTGTGACATTTTCATAAAATCAGTGTCATTATGAGTGACATTTCAACTACTATGAGTGACACTGTTTTGCATGCAAAATCAAGCAGTAAAGACGAGGGAAACATATATAAATATCAGAAATGACACCCATTTGAGCAACAAGAAACTTTAAGGAAATCTTAAACCTGCTGCAAATCACCAGAAATCTAAGGGAACTAACCTAGTGCCCTGGCAAATGGATCGTAGCTTTGGGAATATGTAATCTATCATTAGTACAGTCAAATGTTTCAACAGGTATATTTAACCCCTCATCAGTGTGACAATATTGTGGTAGCCTTAATTTAATAATACCTTGTGTCTGCTGCTGTACAGTAGCAAAGTCAGTCTGTCCCCAGTCACAACGCTGGCGGTGATGAGATCTCTATGCAGAACGGGTCATAGTGGCAATGCTCGGCTAATGTGCGAGGCGGGTCTGTCCTAAACACCACCTGCTCTGCCTCTCCAAGTCCTGGACTCAGGGCATGTGTTGAAGGAGAGTTCTAGTGTTGTCAGGCGACAACAACAATTACTAGGGGCCCGGGCTGGGGCACAGGCTGAGGGTGACAGATATCCTGTGCTATACATAAGCTACAATGCACTTTCGGGAAGGCCCAGAGTGCCTTTCAAGTTCAACAACATATTATGTCTATTTAGCAGTATGTACAAGTAAAGTTATTATTATATTCATTAATTCTTCCAAACATACATATTTTAAAGTTGGTGCCACTTAATTATAGTGATTTGTACAACACTGTGTTTGGCTCAATGAGCAGAAGGGTTGGACACATAAAGCTTTTTTTACAAAGACATGCTTGCAAAACAGCAACATCTTGTGCAGGAAAGCGGCAAAAAAATGATATTGCGAAAACACGCTAGCATGCGGAGAAGTGAACAGCTGCTTTATAGTAGACGCAAAGCGCACCACAATAAACATTGATCTTTGCAAACAGGTCTCTACTTCACCAATTAAGCCGTCATAATACAAACCAGGAGAAAGACAGCTTTCCGTTTTTCGACAAAGCACACTCACTGACACAATTTCCATTGCTCCACAGAGTGTCGATAAGCTCACTCTAACGGACTTCAAAATACAGTTTTCCAAAACTCACGCCTCAAGCTATGGGACCCAACAACATGCATTTACATAATACCTTTCTGCCACGCTGCCCCAACACAAATTACACAAATAGCTGGCTGTCCCTGCTGTGAGTACTGTCTTCCTTTCGGCCGTTGAATGACCTTTACCGTGAGTGTGACGGACAACTCCAACGAGGTCCACTGCAGTCACCCTCGGCCGGGTTCAGCAATATAAAATTCACATCGGGCGGCAGCCATCAAATGCCCCACAGCGGACTGGGCAAACAGAAACGTGTTCTACAGTCCTCCACATAATAAGTATCAAAGTCATGGTGTTACTATGAAAAATGTGCAATTTCTGGAAAGGTGCAGTCTAGTATGATGATAAATCGACTCTGTGATACACACTCAAGTGAACAGATGAACCCACAGGACTGTTTTATCAGTTGAATCTCAACTGTGGAAGCATTGAAATGGAAACCAAAAGCTCAACCCTCAACTTAAACACTGACTGTTAAAAAACTGAAATATATTGGTATGTTAACAGCACTTCAGTGCTGCATATCTGTAGCCATGCACGTTGCGCGTTCTTAAAACTGATATGCAGGTAAATAAATGAAAACTACCATACATAGAGACCTGCCACTAATACAGTCAGAGGGCAAAGCTTGCGAACTTGGCTTTAAAAACATGCAAACTTTGTAATCGTTCGCACTACAAACGAAAGCAAAATGTGATTATAAGCTCTCTCCAAACAAATATATTAATTTTGCTGCTCTGACCATGCACAATACGTATATGTATGAATGTTATCTCTGCCAAACTTGTTTTTCAACAGCAGAATGCTTTCCTAATAACATACTGCTAAACATGGATAAATGTAGGTGCATAGATTTCCCTTTTTACTTGAGGGTAAACTTTTTAACCTTCCTTATTTGAGGTCTAAAAGAAACTGCCACACAGTGAGAAGCTTGCGAAGAATCAGGCACAAGTGAAAGCTTGCCCAGGGTCACACTAGGGGTAAAGTGTAAAACCTGGGAATGGAAGCAATATCCCTGCCACTTCAAGCAAAAATATGTGCCACCCTGCTACATATGCCATGCTAACATCTCTCTAGTTAATTTGCTCAAATTTCCATCTTTCTTCCCCTCATGAATCCAAATTTCAATGCTCTTACTTGTCTAATGTATGACTTTTCTACTTATAGATCCATTGCTCAAATCACACACTGCGCTCTGTTTTCCTCTACGACTTACTTCCTCAACATATTTGCATCCCTCTAAGGTAGTGTGAGCTACACAAATCATGAACGTAAATAAGGTTTAAAGATTCTCTGATTTCCACATTTTCCTTTCAATAACTTTTCTTGCCTCCTTTCTCTTTCTTACCTCTCTCATCAGCTGCCAGTCTCCTGCACCAAGGCTTGTACACAAACATTGCAGAAATGGCTTAACTTCGTTATGCGTGATTAAATGCAGATTCATAGTCTGCTTGACTGTTTGAACAGATAGGAATTTCTGAATGTGAGAGCTGGTGCGTGTACAGTGATTGTGATTCAAGAATAATTTGCGCCAGAACAGTACTCGGTGCGCCGGCGCGAAGTCTTCAGCTTTCTGTTTCAAGCCTTCGCCCCACCCTTTCACATGTCGTCACATTTTGCCTGGCACTGCCTGCAATAACCGCTGGAAGGTGAGGGATAATAAACGGCGAGTCTTTGAATTGTTAATGGGTATCATGTTCTTGTCACACGGAGGGTTTGTTCCCTTTCATAAACTCGTAGCCAGTAATGAAAGTACACGTACACGGAGGGCCCCCACCCCTCTCTGTATCTAATCCGAGATCTTGGGCTTGAGGATGTGATGAGGCCCCCCTGCAGCTCGGGGCCCCCTTGCAGCTCGGGGCCCCCCCGCACTGCGTGGGCTGCGGGGGCCTGTGTTACGCCCCTGCTGTTGGTTTCATACCTTCGCGCTCTCGTAATAGCAGATTGTGTTAGGTGGCGGTAGTCAGGTTCAGAATTATTCCCAAGGTTTGCCGTGGTTTTAATCGGCTCATGCACGTCATATGACTGCCACTGCTAGTCAGGTTCCCACAGGAAACAAGCACCTACCTATATGTGAGTAATCGGAATAGCTGCAGCCTTCGAGGGCCGTTGTCTCTTTAAGCAACTCGCTGGCCTCCACAGGGAGTGAATTCATTTTGCTCTATTGATTTGATATTTTTTTTCTGCTGATTCCCACAGCCTCTTGGATAAGGAAGATTAAACAGCAACACATCTGACTTTCAAGAACAGAAAGCCTCAGAAAGAAAGAGGTGCATTCCTCCTTCTAAGATCAGAAAGATTCGAAACCTAAAATAGCGTTTCTTTCTTTCTGCGTATTTCCACGTGTGTGGCTATCATTTGGGCGGCTTACAGCATCCTTAGCACTGCCCCTGATTCACTGGCACTAAGTTTAATGGGAATTACAAGCTCTGTCTTTCGTAATACCAAATCAATTCATTAACGTGGTTGTTACTGGGAGCACAAAACACACTGGGACTGATGGAGGCAGGTCTTCGACACCAGCCTTGACAGCTCATTACAGAGATGTGAAGAGAAGGCGCGACTCTTGTGTGTTGTCTCTGTCATTGTGTGAAGCTGCATTAGGGGAACACTCACACTTCTGCAGAGCCATCGGCAGCCCACTGTAAGAGCCTCTTTGACGGGGGCAGCAGGAGAGAACAAGGAAGACGTGCTCCCAGTATATTTGTTGTTTCGCAAACAGAACGTGTAATAGAAAAGAGACCATATTCATTTTACGATATGTTTGGCTGGCCTCCTACTACTGACTGCCCATGCCAGGGAGTCACCTTACTTTAGTGTCCTTGTCTTCTTTCATCAAACGATTTACACTGACGTTAAATGAACATCATTTTACAAAGAGCACATCACCTACAGGGAAAAACAATATGTGTATGAAGCAGCATCCCCTTAAAGCACGTTTTTTCTCATGGGATTTCTTTTTTTAATATATTTTTATTTGTCAACGATTGGATGATACGATATGCAAGTAAATAAAACAAGATAATAACCATATTACATATGAGCATGTATCAAAAGCAATATCAGACATGGAGAGGAGAAAATAAATAATAAATGACAGGAGGGATAGAGTAAAACATAAGATAATATCTAACAGATAAATATTTAAACCAAAGAGCATAATTAAACTAGAATAGACATCTTAATACAAGTTGTATTGCCTAAAACAGAGACCCTCAAATTGCATTACATTAAACAACTGAGCGGATGCCTCTTGTCTTGGCCAATGCCTGTTCCTTATCATACGTCTGTCTAACAAAAAGCCACCAATCCATAACAGATGGGGGCTTTGGTGAAATCCACACCCGGGCAATAGTCACCCTTGCCGAAACCAACAGAATAGCTAACAAACCATTAATTTTGGAACCGACAGTCCTAGATCTCAACATAATTTCCCCTATCGTCAAAGGTATTTGCAACCCCAGCTACCGAGAGAGGACATTCCAGACATCCCGCCAGAATATCCTCAATTCTGGACATGTTAGCAACATATGTTTAATATCCTTCAGATGTAGATCACATCTTGGGCACTTTTCCCTATCAGTAGTTATGTTATTAGACGCCCACTTAGCTATTCTTTTTGGGGTGTAGTATAGAAGGCACATCTTCCGATATTGCGCAAATCTCAAATTAGTAGAATGCACCACTTCTTTTATAGTACTAAAATCTTGCGCGATGGTACTAGCCTCTACGGGTATCTCCAATACCTTGCTCCATCGCTAAGCCAATTCTTCGCAAGTCATCCACTTCGTAACTACCTAACCATTTATACACCTGACTGATCATAGATTTCACTTCTTCATCATATATAAAATCCCAGACATCAGAACCAGTTATGTTAATCAGCTTTAGGTGATTTAAAAAATAATCTCGAATCTGGTAATACTTGAACAGCATATGATTTGGTAATTTATGAATGATCTGTAATCTCTCAAAAGAAACAAAACCATTATAATCAAACAGATCACCTAAGCATACTACTCCCCAACTGGCCCAATTTTTACCCGCCATATCGTGGAATATCCCCGGTAAGACAGGGTTAGACCAAAGAGGAAATGTATTGTGATATAAAGATATATTGCCCCTGTGCAGAATCTCCCGCCACATAAATATACTGTCCCGTAGAGTCTTGAATTTACTCGCAATGGAATAGAGTGGAAGAGATATAAGAACTTCAGCAAGGTTTTCATTTTAACTATATTGATTCGGCTTATAATACCTAGGGGCAGCTTATGCCAGTTTTTAAAAGATTTAGCTGTCGCTTTCAGCAACCCTTCATAATTCAAAAAGAGAATTTTCTCTATTTGTGCCGATAACCTAACCCCCCCGGATAAGTAACGACTGAGCAGACTCCTTGCACACAATCAAACAGTTTATAATTAAGCAAGATTTGGGTCTTGTTGACATTTAATGTATACCCTGAAATCAAGCCAAACCCAGTAGCTGCTTCTGTTATCTCCCTTAATGCTTTTCCTGGTTCTGTGGAAAATACAGCTAAATCGTCTGCATATGCAATAACCTTTAAAGAGTTTGCTCCGATAGTAAATGCACTAATTTGGGGATTATTTTGTAGAGCAAGAATAAATTGCTCCACATATAAAGCAAATAACAGAGGTGAAAGGGGACACCCCTGACGAGTACCACAAGACACCGGAAAAATAGATGACAGCAAGCCTGAATATGTCAGTTTAGCACAGGGCTTGTCATATAAAGCTTGTATCCCCTTCTTGAATTGACCCCTGATCCCAAAAGCTATGAGTGTGGCCCAAAGAAAATCCCACCCCACTCGGCCAAACGCTTTCTCAGCATCTAATAAAATCATACCGAGTGGGGTAGGTCCTATATTGGCCACATCGAAAGCTGTCACTGCCATGATAACATGGGCAGTGATATCTCCACTTTGGATAAACCCATGTTGTTGAGGGAAAACCAAGCTAGGCATTACAGGGACGAGCCGATTTGCTAATATTTTTGCAAAAATCTTTGCAGCCGCATTTATAGGTGAAATTGGTCTATATGACCCATACTCATCTGCTGGTTTATCCTTTTTTAAAAATAAAAAAAAGACAATTTGCGTCATATTCCATGATTCAGGAACTTTCCCATTTATCCCGATAGACCCTATCACCTGACTGAAAGGCAGCATCGAAACATCCTTAAAATTTTTATAGAATTCCAGGGGTATGGAGTCCTCCCCCGCTGCCTTGCCTGATGGTAAAGCCCTAATTTCCATCTCTATCTCTTCCCTCACAATCACTGCATCTAAAGACTCGGCTATCTCGTTCCCCATTCTTGGCAGAGAACACCTCTGGATATAATCCAAAATATCTGCCTGCCGTGGTTGTATTGTAGAAGTATACAGCACTTGATAATATAAAGCAAATTGCTCTAAAATCTGTTGTGGATGTTCATAGAGTCCTCTTAATAACTTTAATATGGGCCTTGGCTCTGTCATCAGCTACTTTATAAGCAAGGATTTTTCCAATTTTCCCCCCATATTCGTATTGTGACTGACGATATTTATTATATTTTGCCATACTCTTCTCCTTGAATGTTTTCTTCAACCTCGATCTAAGATTAATTACCTCAAGCCCCAACTGTTCCACATCATCAGCGCCCCTCAAGACAACCTCAGCATGTAGATCTTCTGCAATACGTATTGCTGAAGTTGTCTCTTTAATTGTCTGTCTATCAGATTCATTTTGACGCCAAATATACTGTTGAGTAAACCCCCTGATAACTGCCTTGGATGTATCCCAGACCACAATGGGAGAAGCTGACCCTATATTCTTGAAAAAACCTTTGATGTGATCCCTAGTCCTGGCTACATAATCCACATCCAATGAGAGGTACCTAGGGAATGTAAATGATCTAGGTGGCATATTCTCTTCAAGAATCTTAAAAGCAAGAAGGATAGGATTATGATCAGAAGTAACTTTCGGGCATATGTCTATTTCTGATGTCCATAGAATTTGTTCAGATACCCAGCCATATCGATTCTGGAGTACAATTCATGTGGGGCAGAATAATATGTATACCCCGGTATATTTGGGTATAATGTTCTTCAAACATCTCTAATGGCCTGTAGCCGACCTAATTCCCATATTGCCATACATGTTCTTCGCATCCTGTGAAATGCCCCTCGTCTTGTTGTATTGATCCCATAATCCATAATGCAGTTAAAATCACCCATCACCACCCGTTCCCCCTCCCAATTCAATAGCTCCATATTTATATCATCTATAACTGTAGAATCATCTATATTGGGGCCATACAATACACAGAACACGTACTTCTTCTCTTAAATCATGATCTGCCTAATAGCCCACCGACCTCCTTTATCCGACATTGTCTTGCATACTATCACCCTAAAACGTTTGTTCTTTAATATTGCCACCCCGAATAGAAGCACTTTGAGCAGAACATACTATCACTTCAAAACCTAATTGTTTTAATAATCCACGATCTTTATAAGAAAGGTACATCTCTGTTAGCATAATTATTTGCGGATTATAAATTTTTAGCTCTTCTGCTACTATTTGCCTCTTGATCCTGCTATTCAACCCTCCACATTCCATGCTATACATTTAACCCCCTCCATATTAAAAATAATGCATTCCTCCTTTTTGTAGCTAACTTAACTACCTGGATATGATTTCCAGCTACCCGTTTATAATTTTTTTCCCCATCACCCAAACGTTGACCTTTTCTTTTTTAAGCCCCCACCCATTTCCACCCTCACCCCCAGCCTCCACAGGAGACTGGCCCAGCCCCCAGCATCTAGAAGGAGGAATCATCCTCTTTCTCAAAGCTGCCGCTAGTTTTGGCAGCCCCCTAAGAGTCGCAGTCCACAAGGGCTCCACAGCCTTTCTCACTCCAACATTATTTACAAACTATAAAGCAGACCATAGAACGAAGGAAATTGTTAAAAAGGAAAAATAAAGAAGGCATTTTTAGCAGCACACCAAGTGGGCCTTTATATAGCAAAAAAGAATAATATGCATGTTCTACCCTCTTATGCCACCCCCTCTTTCTGCCAATTTCAGAGCACCTCCTTTGCTTCTATCTCAGAAAAGAATAGATATGTTGAGCCCCACAAACTACTTTTAATCGTGCTGGCTCTTGCAAGTATGCTTGCGCCCCGGTGGCTTTCTTTGGGTCAATCAATTGCCTGAGCTGCCAGCGTCTATCCATTGTTACCTTGCAATAATCTGGGCGGAATTTTTTTAACTCCTTCCATGCTCATGACGAGCTCAGCTCGTCATGCAGTACACTGGTCGTGTGCTTATGACGAGCTGACCTTGTCATGATCAATGATAAATCTGACTTGTCAGCAACCAGCGGGAATTGCTGTAGCAGTCAAGGTGTTAAATAATAATCAATAGACATAGGCGACCTAGGACCAGCTTTTAAATAAACTGCTTGTCGCAATAAGAAATTACCAACATTTATCAAAAAGGGCCTAGGGTAACAGTTATCCTGTCGCTTTTGCACAAGTGGTAACCCATGGGCTCTTTGAATCTGGCAGTCCCAATTCCTAAGATCCGGAAAAGCTTTCTGCAATGTTTGTACTATGAAAGTTCTGGGGTCTGACCCTTCTTGCCCTTCTGGAATGCCAAACATATTCAAAGTGGCCTCCTCTGGCGATTCTCTAGAGCTTCTAGTTTAAGTTGCACAGTGATAAGCAGATTGTCATGCTTCTCAGCCATACCAGACGCTTTTGAGGTAATTTCTTCCGTGTCAGCCACTCTCTGTTGCAATTCAACTATCTCATCTGTCAATGTCCCTACTTTGGTAGTAACTTCTTTCAACGACTGCTGGATACCCTGATAGTCTGATCATACTTGAGCGAATAGTTCTCTAGTTCCTTCTCTTTGGTCCTTGAGATTTTGGAGGATCATGAAAGCATCATAGTTAATTCCTTTATACTTCTTTACTTTCCAAATCTCCAGAAGTTTGCTGCAGGCTTCTTTCCTCAAGCAAGACCATCTAAGCTAACCCAGGGCTGTGTTATAGATCCTCAGTACCCTCGACTGAAAGCCCCAGTGCCCCACCTGCTTCATCCGCTAGACCAGTATCTGATAACCTAGATATCATAGTTTTAACCCCCTCCTTTGCTTGAACCCATCGCCATATAGGACTATCAGCTGAAACTCCTTTCTTTCGTTGTTTTGACCTCTCATCTACTGACTTCTGGTCTGCGCACCCATAGGTTTTTTCAATTCCTTCACAACTTTAGATTTTTTATTTCTCTTTTTAATAGCCGCTGAACATGGAGTTTGCTTCCGGTTCTGCTGTTGGCTAACCGCAGCCAGATGTTGCGAGGCTAAGAGGCTTTGACTCTGCTTTTGTGCCTGATCAATAACAGAACCAGAGGACGAGGTACTGGAATTACACAGTATTAAATCATTTGGCGGAGTTGTAAGGGTTATAGGGGTATTAGGAATACCAGTCTCATCAAGAGTTAGAAGAGGTTTGCCTTCAGACCCCCTTTTGTCCTGCTCTGAAGTTCTGTGGTTCATATTAATGGCATTACCCCCTGCCAGACTCAAATCTCCCACACCGTCCTCAGAGAATCTAACCTCAGTTACCGGCCCTGCTACCTCGATCGTAGATATAGGCACTTCTCCCCTACCTAGTCTCTCTGACATCACCTCTAGGGTAAGCGCCTCATTCTTTCCTTCTTTAAAAATCTTAGCTTCGCCAGTCACTTCAGCTAAGTCCAGAGTATTTGCCGACATACCAGAACTGCCACGAGACTTTCGCACCCAATAGGATCCTGTCCCCCCATAACCTGGGAAGTCATAGCAGAGATTCTACCATTATCTGATCCATCCTTGAGTTGAAGAAATGCCCGCGAATTCTTTGAAGCATTGCATCCTAAGGAAATAGATGCCATGTTACTTTGCTGCTCACTACTGGCCAGGTTCACAAGGTCTGCTAATGTATTGCAAGTGTCTGCTTCAATTACGGCATCGGAAGCAAAAAGTTCCACTGACATCCTCGACTGCAGAAATTGTAATATGGGCTTCCCCAGCTTCCCTGACCCGGTATTTTGACTGGAGGAATCCACCCTCTGAAACTCCACGTCTCCGATACCTGTATTACCCCCACCCCAATCCCGAGTCACTGCCGTACTCACCGGCGCTTGGTTGGTTGCCCGGGTGCTCCTGACAGTAGTTTTCGGCAGAGCCATGTTCCAAAGCCCTACCGAGTATAACTTTACCTCAAGACATCAGTTAAATTTCCCTCGAAAGTTCCGTGTGAATCGTTGGGCGGGCAGACACTCGGCTACCTTCGTGAACGGCAAGCGCCTGGGGTCAGTCCTCACAATCGCCTGCATCCAGTACAGCGGAATCGCCACAGCAAGTCTATCAGCCGGTAAATCTATATTTTCTTCCCCTGACACGTCGTATCCTCCGTATACGCTGCAGCCATAGTGAGAGACAAACAATCCCCCCGGAGTTCTCAGCTCAAATCCTTCGTTCTTGCCGCCTGTTCTTTAATCAAAACTCAAGCCTCGGGAGCTCCTCCATGCACTGACTCTCTGAGATGCGTCAGCTGGCCATCTTAGCTCCTCCCCCTCCTTTCTCATGGGATTTCAATTGATAATCCTAATCACTGAGTAGTCCCACCCACATGCGGGGACCCCGGAGCACTTTTTCCAAAGTCACATTGGGTACAGTATCTTAGCCTTACTTCTTTTTTTGAAGATTTTTAAAACGTTACTGAGAAAAAGGCATGTTTTATGCATTGAATTATACAGTTCAATACTAGGTCTCTGCCAGAGCATCATATCGGCAACGGCACATAGAAAATACATGGCTACTTGGTAAGTATACAGGCATGTAAACAAAATGTTTGGCTGGCATGTATGTAAGTCTCAATATCTCCTTGTCATAAAGTTTCAGGTCTGCTACTGTCAGCACTTGCACTTACATTCAGGGCTGCAGGATCTGGGGCATGGTCAGAGGGTTTCTCAATATTGTCTGATTGGCGTAGGTATGTCACCAGAGGGCCCCAGATGTCGTGTGGCCTGGTCGTCAGAGCCATTAAGTTCCAATATTCACTTAGGTGCTTCTGGCAGTGTGCCATGTCTGCTAGCCAGTATTTGGGTATTGGTGCCGGCCTGCGGCCCCAGTGAATTGCCACCCTGTGCCTGGCCAACACCAGCAGCATTGCAGCCAATCTACGGCTAGCATCCGTAACGTCCTTGACATGTCCCAATAGACATGTGAGGGGGTCAGGTGTGATGGTTTCGGAGGTGATGGCCCTAATAAGTGTACACACATCTTGCCAGTAGTCTGCTACCTTTGGACATGTCCAGGCTAAATGTGTAAATGTTTCGTCGGGTGCCGAACATCGTATACATCTGGCTTCTACAGCCAATCCCATTTTGTGGAATGCTATTGGGTTGCAATAGAGCCTGTGTAAAAATTTTAAATGTATCAGGTGCAGTTGGTAGTTGGGAGAATGTCTTTTGGACTGGTTACAGCAATATTGCCACTGTTCTGGTGAAGGTCCTACAATTAGGTCTGCCACCCACGCGCAGCCCGTGTGTTCAGTGTCCGCTGGGGAGGCTGCGAGGGTAAGCGTATACAGTCTGGTGAAAGGTTGCGTGGAGACAACATTGTGTGGACATATTCGAGTGCCGCATTTGTCGTTGGGAAGTCCGGAAATGTATCATGGATGTTTCTGCAGGTTGCTCTGTTTTGTTAATATAGCATGCTATCTAGTGGAGTTGTGTGGTTGGGGAGAGAGAGAAACTGTCCAGTGGGATAGAGGTCAGCGTTAGTGAGTATACCCAGTGTCGCAGCCCAGCGCGCCATACCACTGATCTGCAGTGGAGGGAAAGTGGGATTGTTTGCTAATTGCATCGCTGGTGCATGTAGGGATTTGTCTCTTGTGTGTCTGCGGATCCTCTCCCATGCCCAACGTATACATTCAATTGTGTTAATTTCACTTCTGGGGGCCTTGTATGGAAGAAACAGTGTGGTTTGAAGTGGCCAGGGGGAGGCAAGGCCCGTCTCAACTGCAACGTGTGTTGGAAGGGCGTTGGGTGTAACCAAAAATGAAGGAAGCTGGCCTGGGCGCAGTGTGCATAGAGCTTAAAATTTGAAGCCCCCATCCCGCCACGCGAAAAAGACAGTGTCAAGGTTTCATAGGCGTTGTGTGGCTGTTGACTTGCCCAGAGCAAGGTGATGATGTTGGAGCGTAGTCTTTTAAAGAAAAGTGAAGTGAGTGGCAACAGAATATTTAAAAACAGGTATAGAAGCTTAGGCAGAACCACCATTTTGGCAATCGCGATGCGGCCTACCAAGAAGAGTGGAAGAATTTTCCACATGAGAATTTTGGTTTCCAACCATTCCATAGTTTTGCCGAAATTTACTTTCTAGAGCTCTTCCTTGTCTCTGCTCAGCCAAATGCCAAGCTATTTAGTCGGTCCCGAGAAGTGCAGTGTTGCATCAGTTAAGGGGAAATAACATATTTACTCTAATTACCCCAGAGTAACTACCGAACCGTATCACCTCTCTTGTCATTGGTGCCAGGTTTTCTTGTGGCTCTCAGGTATACAACACAACCTCATCTGCGTACATGGAGGTCACCAAGCTGCGGGTTGAAAACCCAATGCCACTCTGTGTATGGTGCTGAACGTAGCAGTTCGCAGTAAGTGGGAATGTGTATAGTGCTAATAGACAACAATTAGCCAGATGCAAGGCAATGGTATACATCTATGGCATTGGTACATATCAATTTCGAGCCCTACCGCAGGTAGGACATCGCACAAAACGCCCCGTCTAGCAGAGTGAATAATTGTCGCTTGTGCGGCCATCTTTTAATGATGTGGGTCGATCTCGTTGGGGGGGATGACTTCTGCAGCTGTTTAACAAATGTCAGAGCAGCTTTCGGGTCTGTAAAATGTTGGGGTTTATCTTGAGAGTCGATAAGCAGCTTGGCAGGGTATAGGAGGGCATAGGTGATGTACAATTGTCGAAGTAGCCGTTGCGCAGGAATAAAATCTCTCCGAGCAGCTTGCACAATCAGAGTAAAGTCAGAGTAGAATGAAAGTGTGTTACCTTGGTGTCTGACTTCACCCATTTCTCTAGCCGTCTGAAGGATGGAGGTGCAATAGATTAGTTGGCGTGCAATTATTGGCCACGCAGGAGCTCCTGGTGGCGGCCACGGGCCAAGGGACCTGTGTGCCCGTTTGACAATGAAGAGACCAGATAGGACTTTGCCAAAAAGTTTGTGCAACAAGGATTCTAGGTAGTCATTTATTTTAGCAATTGCGGTGGATTCAGGAATACCTATAATGCGGATATTATTTCTGCGGGAGCGACATTTGAGATCTTCATTCTTTGCTCGCATGATCTCTAGGACTTTATCCATCTCCATCTTCAGGAGTCGTTGTCGATTTTCCGCGCCAGTATGGTCGGGGTCAGAGACCCTGGACTCTAGCTGTGTTATGCGGGTGTCATGTGAGTCCACCTGCTGTTGGACCTGGTCGAGACGGGACGTCAAGTGGTCGATCTTGAAGTCAATGGTCTTTAGGCTGGATTTGAGTTTAAGTAATAAGGATCGTATGCTATCATCCTGCAGTTCAGGCAATTCCGTCTGCGTAGCCTGCTCCCCGGCCTCATGTGACGGAGCTCCGCTTCTGATGGACATGCAGCCTTCAAAGGTTAGCTTTGGTTGTTTGGCATCAGCCTTCCCCATTGCGGTTGCGACTAGGGGCCCCTGCCCGTCTCGGGGAGCGTCAACAGTGGCGATGCACAGCGGCCGCAGAGCGGGGAGCCGATTGGCATGGTTTCCCGAGCAGGCCCCACACGCCTCCACGAACCACCGGCGGTCCCGGCCTAGCAGCTCCCATGGACGGCCCAGCAGGCAGTGTCCACACCATGTGCATAAGCAACAGGAGGCCGAGGGGGTCAGCGTTGGCTTGGCGATTATTATCAGGGCGGCGTGGAATCCCACCTCGCAGGCTGCCCTGCGCAATATCGGGCCCAACATGGCTGCCCCGCCCACTCAGTGTCAACAGAGCAGGGCAGTGGCACTAGGCAAGTTCGCAATCTTTGGACCGGTATGCTTCAGCGCAACCGGCACCTCTGTAGACCAAGAGCCCAGGGGAGGGAGGGACTCACCCCCACGCAAGGAGGTGTGGAGGCTCAGCGGTCCCGCTGGGGAAGCAGGCGTGCAATCGTAGGGTCACTCTCAGGTGGGTGCCGCGATTTGGGGTGCCACACCACCTAGTTAGTGCCACCTTAGGGATGCGTGGGCCTTCGCAGCACAGTCACTCCAGCACCCCAGTGTTCGTGTCATTCAGGGCTCCACGAGCTTGGGCATCTCACATGCCGTGGTTTGCATATGTTCTCGAGTGCGGGACACCGTTAGGGGGTCATTTTGATTGTAGAGGTGCCCCCCCTGCCTGCATCAGCACCTTACTTGGGTATGTAGGAGCCCCGAGCGCCCTCTCCCAGCTTCTTTACAGCCCAGTCTCACAGCAGGCGGTGGGATCACGACTCAGCCACTACAGTTCAATCCGGGCTCCCAGACCTGCATGCGCAGTCGGGGTGTGCCACCAGGGGCAGAGCACACTTTCCCAGCCCAATGCGTCCCGTGCACTGGCAGCGGCAGCGCCCGGGGCCCAGGCGGGATCGCCAACTTAAATCCAGACGGGCAGCGAGCCCTGGGGCCTCCGGCAGGGTCCTCGCCACAGGACAGCCTACTAGGGTGACCAACTGGCATTGGTGCAAATTCAGGGCGGTGAGTGTAAAAATTCAGGAAAAAGGGTCAAAATTCAGGACACAAATTCAGGACAGGAGGTCAAAATTCAGGACAGAACTTCAGGACAATAGGTACGTTTTACAGACACATCAGAGTTCACGCAATAGTATATAAGTAGGCCCAGCCATTTCCAAACATATTCAACCATTTGCAAACCTATCCATCATGTATCCTTCCATCTATCATTTCACTCATCCATCCCTTCATCCATACCCTCATCCATCCTTTCACTCATCCTCCATTATCCATCCATCCATCCATCCACCCTTTCACCCTATCCATCTGTACACTTATCCATCCACTCTTCATCCCATCCATCCATTCACTCATCCATTCACCCATTTACCCTTTCACCAATCCGGCCATCCTTTCACTTACTAATCCTTTCACCCATCCACTCTTTTAGTCATCCATCCATCCTCCCTTTCTCTCTCCATCGACCCTTTCACTTAGCCATCCTTCCTTCCATCCATCCATCCATCCACCCACCCATCCATCCATCCATCTACTCATCCACTCATGAATCCATCCATTGACCCTATCACTCATCCATCTATCATTTCACTCCTTCACACATCTATTCATCCTTTTGTCCATCTACCCTCCCTTTCACTCACTCATCCATCCTTACATCCACCCTTTCACTCATACGTCCATTCATTCACCCTTGCACTTATCAATCCATCAATCCATCCATTATTTCACTCATCAACCCACCCACTCATCCATCCTTTCACCCACCCCCATCCAATCCACTCATCCATCCTTTCATCCACCCACCATCCACCCACCCACTCATCCATCCATCCATCCTTTCACCCACCCACTCATCATCCATCCATCCTTTCACCCACCCACTCATCATCCATCCATCCATCCCCTCATCCATCCATCTATCCTTCCCCTCATCCATCCTTCCTTTCATCCATCATCCATCCTTCCCCTCACCCATCCATCCTTCCCATCCATTTATCCTTCCCCTCATCCATCCATCCTTCCCCTCCATCCTTCCATCCATCCTTCTCCTCATCCATCCATTCTTCCCCTCATCCATCTTTCCCCTCATCCATCTTTCCCCTCATCCATCATCCAGCTACCCTTCCACCCATACATCCAGCTATTTACATTTTTTCTCCATCCTTCCCCTCACTCATCAATCCATCCATCCTCTCTCATTATCCATTTATTCAATCTTTCATTCATCCATTCACCCTTTCACAAATTCATCCAGCCATTCACCCACCCCTTCACTTACTTACTCGCCCACCTTTCCATATTAATTTTGAGCTGAGCCCTTTTGAGAAGAGGCCCATCAAGAACTTCACCCTCGCTGCAGGAGCCATTCCAGGACTGGGACAGATGCCACCCAGGGCGGAGACAGGATCCACCACAGGGGGGGACAAGAGCCATCACAGGCGGGGGGTGGGGGCGGGGGTGGACTGGAGCCACCACATGGGGGGACAGGAGCCATCACTGAGGGGAGGGCAGGAGGCATCATCACAATAGAGGGAACAGGATCCACCAGGGTGGGCACAGGGGTGGGCATGCAGTATTCTAGTATCATCTTGGGCTCCTCTCCCCCTCCTGCACAAGACAACGAGAAGTCAGGCTGTCTGTCCAAAATGCCATCCCCCACTGTGATGTACAGTACTTACAGGAGATACTCTAAGAGAACTGATTGTCCTCCATACTTTGTTAATCAGTGTGGGTGCGATTGTGCCATTTCTTTATTTTTTCACATTATAGACTGCATGTCTGAAGAACCTAGGTTTGCTTACAATTTAGTGACAGTAATTAAGCTCTGTGAAGAGAACCACGTGCTGCCTCGGTGTAATCAGGGGTGTAATCTGGCCGAGTATCGGATGTTTGGGGCCCTGGGTAGAAATGGAATGTGTGAGCCCCCCTCTAAATAGCAGAGACATGACACATTCAGGGCTGTTTGCATGTGAATAGATGTCACTGCTCCTGAACCTGCAGCCCCTCCCTCTCAGTCACCTTCGAAGCACCTCTTAACAGGTCATCAAGGGCTGGAGGTGTGAGGGTTGCCATCCCGCTGTGACTCTCCAATGCTGCTGAGTATCTGAGGAGCTTTGGTGCAGTATCGGAGTGAAGAAGGGAGGTGGGTGCAAGCTGTGCCGGCTTTAGGGTGGGGGCAACCGGTGCCCTGTTAAAATGACGGACAAATGGCGTCCGTTACAGAATCCTTCACGGACAACGGACAGACGGCCGAAATTACGGACTGTCCGTGAAATTTACAGACGGTTGGTTACCCTACAGCCTACCCACCGCTTCTTTCATAGGGCGCAGTCACAGTGCGGCGATGGCAGCTCTCTCCTCCAGCCTGCGGACTCCTGTGGTCTCGGGGCTCTGGGACCATCAAAAAACCACAGCGCCGGTGCCAGTGGCAACGAGCAGTTATCGGATGCTGGCGGATTTTCACGTTCGGCCGGCAGAGCTCGTTTCGAACGCAGGCATCATGCAGCTGGCGAAACCACACCCCCCATCTTTGAAAGACCAGAACGTACATTTGACCAAAAAATTAAAATTTTGCAGTTTTGAGACAGGCTATATTGCTAATTCTATTAATTTCCTTTAAAATGTGAAAAAATCAACATACACATTTTAAAAGTCACAAAAATAAGCAAACGTGACATTTTCATGGCATCTACCAGTTCTTGCCAGTATCTCTCCTGCCAACTTTTTTTTACCTCCATTCTGCTCTGACTTGTACACTTTCTTACCTGCAATTATCTCAGCCCTACTGCTACTTTTGATTGCAAATAGAAGTTTAGATTTTACTTTACTGCAGCTGCTATCATACCAAGGTCTTACTTGTGTTTTAAAGGGCTGTGACTTCACACTGCTAAGAAAGTAGTGTCTTAACACTTTGGACAGAGTAAGGTGGATGTTTATTATTGGATGCTCTGTCACTGGAATTTTAATATAAGGTTCAAAAACTGCAGGTATATATACTGGCAAGCGCATCTGTCCTCTTCTCAATTGATTCAAAAGGAACAATGGTCCTTAGACAGTAGGGAGAATATTTACATGAATGAATATAGACTAAATAGAACTATATTGATAGGAAACATGTCCAGCCGGACAATTTTAATACCACAATAAAAATTATTCATAAGGAAATTTAAACAAGATGGAAGTGGGACACCAGCCGATGTCCGACTAACCCAATAGACACACAAACATAACAAACACAAATAATAGGCAAGAAAAAGGTCATCCAATTAACATAAATTGTAAACAGATGATCCAGCGTATACACATATGCATGAGCAATTGTTCATCAAATATGCAGTTAGTGTATTTATGGTCGACGACGTTTCGAACCATGCAAATTATTGGTTCATCCTCAGGACAGACAAATGTTGCCTAAAGCAGTGACAATCCAATTCAAGTCACACTATGCAATTATCAAATGTCAACAACAAGTATTTGTGTCATACAAAACAGAAATGGTAACAAAAATAGAAGGGAGACAAAAAAAGGGATAAAACATGTCAGTAGAATGAATACTTAAGGCTTTCTAGAACTGTTGGAGTAGTGCCAGACACATTTTATAGTGCCAACTTGTGTCAATTTCATGCTACAGCATGCCGTCGTGTTCGGGGTGGCTGTATGGTGTGCACGCCAGATTCATGCATTATGCACGAATTTACTTAATTTGGTCGCAATAATCAAACAAGTTGGAGGCAGGGAGTGGTAATAACGCAAATTGAATAATTAGTGCTCGAAATTATCTATTTACAGTGCAATGTACCGGTACGTGAAAGACTGGGGGTGTGAGGGCATACATAACCACATTGTGAACCGTCAAGGCATCATAACACGGATGACAGGGTGTGCCGATGCAGTGAAATTCGTGCAGGGAGAAGGCGAAAACATAATCTAGCAATAGATAGAACCGACCTAGGTCTGGCTTACCGATGGAGCTAATGATGTGTGTAGCTCCGAGTCAAAAATTCCAAAATGTCTTCCATTTTGGAATTTTTGACTCGGAGCTACACACATCATTAGCTCCATCGGTAAGCCAGACCTAGGTCGGTTCTATCTATTGCTAGATTATGTTTTCGCCTTCTCCCTGCACGAATTTCACTGCATCGGCACACCCTGTCATCCGTGTTATGATGCCTTGACGGTTCACAATGTGGTTATATATGCCCTCACACCCCCAGTCTTTCACGACCGGTACATTGCACTGTAAATAGATAATTTCGAGCACTAATTATTCAATTTGCGTTATTACCACTCCCTGCCTCCAACTTGTTTGATTATTGCGACCAAATTAAGTAAATTCATGCATAATGCATGAATCTGGCGTGCACACCATACAGCCACCCCGAACACGACGGCATGCTGTAGCATGAAATTGACACAAGTTGGCACTATAAAATGTGTCTGGCACTACTCCAACAGTTCTAGAAAGCCTTAAGTATTCATTCTACTGACATGTTTTATCCCTTTTTTTGTCTCCCTTCTATTTTTGTTACCATTTCTGTTTTGTATGACACAAATACTTGTTGTTGACATTTGATAATTGCATAGTGTGACTTGAATTGGATTGTCACTGCTTTAGGCAACATTTGTCTGTCCTGAGGATGAACCAATAATTTGCATGGTTCGAAACGTCGTCGACCATAAATACACTAACTGCATATTTGATAAACAATTGCTCATGCATATGTGTATACGCTGGATCATCTGTTTACAATTTATGATAATTGGATGACCTTTTTCTTGCCTATTATTTGTGTTTGTTATGTTTGTGTGTCTATTGGGTTAGTCGGACATCGGCTGGTGTCCCACTTCCATCTTGTTTAAATTTCCTTATGAATTATTTTTATTGTGGTATTAAAATTGTCCGGCTGGACATGTTTCCTATCAATATAGTTCTATTTAGTCTATATTCATTCATGTAAATATTCTCCCTACTGTCTAAGGACCATTGTTCCTTTTGAATAAATCCTTACCCAAGGTCCTTAGCTTATTGCGCCCTGGGTTCCCTTGTTCCGTATAATCATCTCTTCTCAATTGATAGCCATTTCAAACACCTCCTTTTATTAGCGTAAAATAATTGCAAATTGGGTGTCTTGATTAGGGTAAACAAAACGATGAGGGGTGTGTTATTCAAGGAAAGCGTGAGTGCATTATGCACGCTATCATTTCCATCCACTACTACCATATGAGGCAAAGTAGGACAAAGATGTAAGTCCAATAAAATATCATCTATTTTGCTTGTACCCTTCCCCCTTATAAAATTATATGTGGTTTCCCGATCTGAATAACTTCTGCTGTTAAAGGCACTCAGTCCATGGGACAAGGTGAAGGATTTCCACAAAAAATCCTCCGGTCCAAAATTGCAGCGTAAGCATGTAAAGTGACGCACAAAATCAAACGTAAAAAACGGTGGGAAAATCCCTTCAGGACGGAATCCCTCATCCACCGAAGGTGGCATGCTTCATCATCTGAGATTCTCCTCTTGGTTGGAATACCTAGTTCCCACCAAGGGCTACAACTCCCTCACTGAGAGGAAGGAGCTCAGGGATGTTTTTGTATTCCTACTCTACTCAGGATATACTAAATCCAACAGATGCAAGGCAATGAAAAGTTGTGGTGAGGGTGCAGTGCAACAAATTATCAAACTGTGAAGGTGGTGATGTTAAAACTAACTAACGAGAACAAAACAATTGCTTTTAATGACTTGTTCCCGCTGGCAGGATAAAAAACAGTGAAATATTAAGGGCTCAAATATCAAACCAGTAATCCTGCTATTTTCATTTCCAGATTTGTTGGTTGTACCTAATAAAAGAAAAAACAAAAAGACAGTGGAAAACCAATGAATTTGTCACTCAGAACATGCTTGCAATTGATTTATATGTACAATGTGGGATATTCTTATCTCCACATCCATGTGATGCGTTTTGCATATGTATATTTTGTGGCAGCAGCACCTTTCTAGGTCCTGACAAAAGCCTTGACACCTCTTTGGTCGACTTGACTGAAGCATGCAGACCTCTTCTTCCAACACATGCAGTTTTAAATCCATACTGCAGATGCCCTGTTTTATAATCCTGACAGCGAGAACAAGTCATTGAAAGGAACTGTTTTGTTCTCATTAGTCAGTTTATTAAAATCTATCTGAGGACTTCTTTTCCCATTCTGATTCACCTGAGATGGCTTCCCTCATCATACCTTCTTCTCAATAATAGGGCCACCTTGTAATAGTTTGCCAAATTTTGCTAGATAACATAATTTTTTTTTTTTATTAGAAAATTTCACGACTCGTTGAATACTTTAATCGGGTTTGTCTGTCAATACTGTGATCTTTATCTGGAGTGGTGGTTCGCTGTGCCAATCTGCCCACAGTTTTAGGTCTACAGAAATAAAATGGTTGTTGTTCAGCAACCGTAAGTGGGCAAACCTATTATAACACATTACTTTTTACTTTCGAGTTGGCACTCCTGGGATGGATTAGATGTAGATGGTAGTTCCAAGTTAGAGTGGGAAGGATCTCCAGATCCTATGGTTCCCTCACTCAGGGGCCTTAAATTGCCACTATCCCATTGGTTTGGTAAAACATGCCGAGTTTTTCCTGGGATGCGTTCAAACGTTTGCTTCCTTCTGTATTTCTTTTTCTTCTTATAAAAAATACTAGCAACCTTAGGTGCTGATTTGGAGCAATTTGAAGTTCTTTCAGAATTTAAGATCGATTCGACATCCTCAATGAGATTATCAATTACTTCCTGTGGGATGGCATATAGAAACATGACTCTGACTAACTCCAAATATAGCCAACTGTAATGGAATACAAGGGTACCTTGATTTTGGCTTATGGAGTAATCCAGTCTATGATTATAATATCATAGAACTGACAAACATCAGAAGCAAAAAAAAACATCAGAATGGCAGAATTAAGAGAGTTGGCTCTGCCTTGCCTCCTCCTGTCACTGACAAACATAGGCCAGCCTCCCCTTGGCCTGGGCCTTGCTCATGCATGGCCCAAACACGTCCCATGCAGTGGGTGAAACATTGGCGCTTTATAATGCTTGATGCACTCTCCTCCTCACGTGACAATGACAATATCGATCTGCTCCTGGTGCCATGATTCTTGGGCTTGGAGTCTCCCAGAGCAAATCTAATGGTATCCCGCGCCGCGGGTGTAAAGTTTGTGTTTTATAACACTTGAGGGCTTCAGCTTGACCTCCCCTTGTGACAATGGCAACATGCACCTGCTCCTGGTGCGGGGATTCTCGGGGCACGCCCCCCCCCCCAAAGTAAAGTTAATGATGTCCCGCGCAACTGGTGTAATGCAAATGGCTTTATAGTTAGGCTTTCCTGTTTTCAGTTTCTGCTTTTGGTAAATTCTGGTGTTTTTTTTCCCAGTGTTTTCAAGTGATTTCAATACCTTAAACAAACAGTTGTTATCAGTGGTTACACATTTTCGCGCCACTAAAAACAACAGAAAAAGTGTTAACCCGGGCCACTGACATAGCTTTTCATGCCAATACTGGTGCACTTGAAGATTGCGATTCTCAGGGCAGGTTCTGCAACATTTGCATTGAGCTGGGCGCCTATGCCCTCAGAGTTATTGAAGCGGTCAAAAATGAAGCAGCACTTTTGAAACTACGGAGGATATTCCCCTTTACTGAAGGGATCTAGAACTTGTACAGAGTACCACAGTGATATTTTATTGACTGCAAATGACATTGGTGGCGAAAGGACAATTCTATGCATCATTGCAAGCCATTTCTCATACATTGTAAAATAAATGTTCCTGAATAGCTCTTCAACATTGCTTTGCTTACCAAGTGGCAAGCACTCTAATATGGAACATGTTGCAGTGCCAAAGTCACTAAAGGTGTCGCCAAGCCTACTCTCAAGGAGATGTTTCACATCTACACCAATTATGCTGAACACTTGGCACACAAGGGTTTTTTCCGACTCAAGTTTTTTTATTACGCCCACTATAGCAGTGTAGCGAGGTGGGGAGGGGGCCGACCCCTGATGACTGGTGGGTCGCTGATGCTAAATCCCCTCCTTCCCTCCAGAGAGACTGGGAACCCTGGCAGAGCGACACCGACGCCGAAAAGGATGAAGGAGCCTTTAATTGGGCGTTCACCAAAGAAGACGAGTCCACGCCCCCTGATGACGTCCCGGAGTCCGGAATGGACAAGAGCCAGGAAGTCCTCTACACGTCGTGCAACGTCACCCTGGAGGAAGAAGGCGGTCGGAGTCAGGAGAGAGGAGTTCGGGATCCGGAAAGCGTGTGGAGAGGCGAGGAGTCCCGAGAGAGGGTTGGCGAGGAGTCCCGTGAGCGGAGGAGAGAAGGTGAAGACGGCGAGAGACAGCCAGGAGGCCAACAACCCCACGAATCGCCGTGCCACACTCCCGAGGGAGGAGTGTGGGTTCAGCAGGTACGGCGGCGTTTGTCGGCCTGGGTGGGGAGGAGAGATTGCCCTCCTGTGTAATTGTGTAGACTCTGTATATATTCTTCCCTGTACCCGCGTTCCATTCCTGTGTCCCTACCTCCCCGCGTACCTACCCTCCCTTACCTGCCTGCCTTTCCCTTAGCTTTGCCTTCACTCTTCCCTCACGCTGCCCCATCACTGTAGATAGCCTGTCAAGCACGTATCAGCGGTGTTCCCGGCACTCTGGTCTCCCCCCCAAAGGGCAAACAGTGTTAAATACTTGAACTAACGGCGGTCCCTCTTGTTGGTTCTCTTTTGGCTGGATGACGAGGGGAGATGAGGAGAAGACTCCCGAAGACTGCCTACGGCCAGCAGGGGTACCCCGCACCAGAACAGGCTTAATCCACCGCGACCACGGACCAATCCGGATTCGCTCGGGAAAGACTGACCTCACGCAGCAGAAGAGCCTTCTTAAAAATAAAACCCAGTTTACCCAAGAAAAGTCTCCGGTCTGTTCCTGACCACCAACCCACGCTACAAGCAGTTATGTTTTCCTGTAAAAATCTAATAATGCAGTGGAGAGTACTTTTTTCACATCACTATCAATATGCGACCAAAGAGCCTCACATTTCTTGCCTTTGGCATCATCACTCAGCAAAAATTCTGCAAACGGTTGCCACATGGATAATATAGCATTCATAGCCCCTTGGACTGAGAACCATCAGCTAAGGGACACAGTTGGGATGACTCTTTCTTTGATGCCACACAAAGCACAAAAGGATAAATATTTGCGTTTTAGTTCCTGTGCGTAAGAAAACAGTGCACAGAATGGAATAAAAAGTTAATAGCATCCCTCATTAACTCTAAAGATTATAAAGATGCTTTCAGCATACCAGCTAACAAGTGGTAAGGATCTCCTACAGGGAATCACTTCAGCTCAGGTATCAATTTTGACAGGTCATCACACAACCTTTTCATATAGGTAGCTGAATCACTGCAGATGCAAACAATATCACTCCAATCTTTGTTGAACTTGGAAAAGGTGCATGGCAATGTCATGTACAAATCAGTGATTCGTATTGTGCTGATTTGCATGTTGCTGTTGCCTGTCTGAGGTTGAATGGTTGCTAAAACATGATGGACTGGATTGTGACCGAGAGTAATGTCCAGCGGCTCAGATTAGTTTAAGCAATCCACCCATCACTTTTATGTTTTCCTCAGTGTGGCAACCCAAGTCTGACAGGTATCCCAGGCATGAGTACCTTGCTCACTGTGCTATTGGAATGAAGCTGCACCCAATTGACAAAGTCCAAATTGGCTAAAACCTTTCTTCAGTTGTTTGTGCTCTCGCGCAATGAGGATCTGGCCTGACAGCTCGGGTGGGCTTTTCCTATTGGGTAATTTGCATGTGGCTGGTTCCTGTTGGACTGGACTGTTGCCCAGAGTAACTGACAGTAACAGAAATTAGTTCAATGAATACATCAATTGCTGGTTTTCACAGGGCAGCAAGTATGTCATACCATCTGCAGGGAAATTTGGATAACAAAAGGTTAGAGATGAGTTCTCTTCCTGGGGATCCTCATCAATAGTCATAAGCACTAAATATTCCCGCCCATAGGCGCAGACCCCAGAGTACATAAAAATATATGTATATATGTATATATATGTCTTGCTCACTTTCCGTCAAACTCCCTTTTACTCGCGACCGGGTGCTCTGTATGCGGGATGACGGACACCTCACTGGTCTTCGAGACCACAGCTTCACAGTACAAAATAACGCACCAGCACTCACAGGAACATGACCCAAAACTTTATTGGGCTCAACAGTACACCTCTAAACGCGTTTCTGCTGCCGCCTTCGTCAATAGTGGCCGGCGCCGCCATAAGGCAGATTTAAATATCCAACATTCACTAACATAAACAAAGGACACCCTGTTTACCTTTAGTCAGGAAGTCCACCATTTTTAAGTGGGCAATTTTCACATTCACTGTTGTCTACTTTCATGCAATATTACTGAATTCTAGCCCTGGATGGGCAAATGTAAACAACATTCATATAATGCAAGAAGGAAAAAATAAAAAATAAAAAAATTTAAAGAATTCTTACGCCCTGGATGGGCACACCCAAAGTTTGGATATGTTCAATGTTAACAAGATTCACACATAATTGTTAGCGAGATTACAGATGCACGGCCAACTCTTCTCCACTATTGAGACCCCCTAGTCTCTTTGTCTGGTTGTCAATTATATGCCGTGATTCTTGTCTACGTAGCTGTAATAACCTGTTTCCTCCTCTTACATTCGTGGTCACCTGATCCATACAGAAGAAACTTAACTGATCTCTGTTGCTCTGGTGAAACATCTCAAAATGCCTTGCCACCGGATAGGTGGGGTCCCTATTCTGTATGGCCCTGAGATATTCCAAGATCCTGATCTTAGTGGGGTGTATAGTGCTTCCAATGTAACACAAGCAACACAGACATATCAGACAATACACCGTATGGCTTTTATTACAATTCATTAGACTCTTGATTTTCTTTGGTTCTTTCATACCTGGTACATTGTATTCCAACACCTTTTTACTATTTTTGCAAGCCTTGCACTTCAGACATGGGTGAAATCCCACCAATTTCCCAAAAGGCGACATTTTATCATCTTTCTCACAGTGGCTTTGAACTAGGCTACTTCGTAGAGATCTCGCTCTCCTGAAAGTAACAAGGGGTGCCTTTGGAAGATCCTTTCCAATAATTGGGTCAGATCTTAAGATGTGCCAATTCTTCGCAAACATATGCCTAATTTCTAAGGTGTCACATGAATAATCCATAATCATCCTCAGGCTATTGGCTTCCTCATCCTTCTTTTTTGTTCTTGCTACATCAGCGCCCCCCCCCCCAGATATCAAATCTCTTCTGGGCTTGCTATCAGCTTTAAGTTTTGCCTCTATGAGCACTGTCTTGCTATAGCCCCTTGCTTCAAACCTCTCTCACTGCTCTCTGCTGCAGCTATTTCATAATCACAATGGTGTGTGCAGTTTCTTTTTATCCTTAGAAATTCGCCATACGGGATACTTGATATTGTTTTCCCCGCATGGCAACTGCCTGCGTGTAGCACAGAATTCCCTGCTGTGGGTTTCCTATGCAGCGCCGTGCACAGTCTTCCCTCAACAGCGAACACCTTCAAATATGCTTTTACATCGATAGACACATACTCTGTTTTTAATTCTTTAATACACACACATAGGAAGAAAAAATCGGGAGGACAAAGAGACACTTGAACTCTCTTTAATCAACTGCAGAAGCTGCAATGTAAAATAGTAGCCATTGGTAGCCCATATGCGGCATTGGAACCATAACAGCATAAAAATGAAAGAAAAACTGGCACAGTGCCTTTAAGCTAGCCATGACCCCCAGCTTCCCATCATGCCTCAGTTTTGACAGTTAGGTCAGTTGTTCTTTCCGGCTCCTTCAGTCAGGACCCTGGTATTTCAGCTCTGATTTATTTTGACTTTTTCCCAAACAATTCCTCTTAAAAACTGGTTAGTTCCTGTTCACTTGACATCTTTCACCTGTTGAAGTGAGTAGCTACTTTTTTCTGACAGAATTTAGTATTTATTTTCTGTCAAAATATGCCTTCTCTATTTGATCCTTGCCCTTCTTGTGGCAAAAAGAAGGCCAAAACAGATTCTCACTGTTTGTATTCTCTGTTTCCCTGAGAAAGATTCTCCTGAAACCTGCCAACATTGAAAAAGTCTTTCCAGGTTTACGCTCAAGGAGCTAGAGAGGATTCACCTGTATGGTCAATCACAAAAGATGAAATCTGCTTCTTCCAGAGTAAGATTTCCTTCGAGGCACTAGAAGAGGAGAACCGGATCTACTTCTAGAAGTAAGATCCCTATATGTTCTGCTTCTGCGTTGTCCTCGGGGTTGAAAATACCTCTAGCAGTGAAGAAAAGAATGCCGACATCGCAGGTTTCCCAGTTGACGACCCCTGTGCCATCAACAGTATTGAAACGCCACTCGTCGTCGAAGACTACACCGAAGAAAGCAGCAAATTCAATGTCTGTCCATCGTCGACATTAATCGGCACCAGATCGGCTCCCTCCATTGATGTCAACTTCGAGGAGCCAGTCTCCGTTGGCTTCGACACAACACTTAACATCGAGCCATCGGTTTCTGTTGGTGTCAACTCAAAGGCAGTCAACGCCGAGATGAAGTCCTCTGTTGACGTCAACCCGACGACGGTCAATGCAGAGGCCTTGGTCCACATTGACGCCATCTCGACAACGATCAGTGTCCAGAAGACTCTCACCGTCGTCATCTCCCTGCATGCCGTAAAGCGATGCTCAGCATCTACAGGATCGCAGTTGAGATCCACTTCACCACAGGTGCATCTGTCGATAATGAGCAGCTCAGTTTCTTTGTCTCCTGAGAGGCAGATACAGAATGGGCAACCGCAGACGGCGAATCCTGCTGCACAGCAAGAGAAGAGAGGACAGAGACCACCTTCTGTGCACCTATCTCCCAGATGGCTGTTACCAGTGCACCACTGGCAGAAGTCCTCTACGATGCAAGTGCAGCAACCACTGGATTATTCTACTCCTCTGCACTGCTCACCTCTGGCTCGCTTGGTACAAACTGTAGACCTTTCTCCTACTAATTTTCCTAGAGGTCAAGAACGTGCTTGGACAGCAACTCCATCACCACAAAGGAGGTCCATTGCACATAGCCATCGTATAAAACGTAGATCACTCATGCGGTCCTCATCCTCAACGCATTCTTCAAAAAGGGACTATTCTTTCACCTTGACAGACAGTCCACCTTCAAGAATCTCTTCAGTGGATGATACTAATTCTTTCTACAAGGTGCTGGCTAGAGGAGTGCTCCAGTTGAATATTGATATGCCCACTCCCCAAGCATCATCCTCGGTTATTTTTGAGACTTTGCACCAAAGATCAGCGACAAGGCCATTGCTACCTTTGGTATCTGGGCTCCTTCAACCGGTAATGGACACTTTCCTCACACCGTCATCACTCAAGATGGCTCCTGCAAGGATCTTGAAGAAGTACAAGCCCCCGGAGCAACATCCACTGTTCCTGAAGGCAGATCCTCCTCCGGGTTCCGTAATTTTTTGCAGCTGCAAACAAGACGTATGCAGTGGCGTCCTCTTCTACAGTGCCTAAGGACAAAGAGAGCAGGGCCAGGACTCTTGAGGAAGTAAAGTTTGTGGCACCTCAGCTTCCTTTTTTAAGGCATCCAGTGCTTCAGCCCTTTTAGGTCGCTATGCTAGATCCTTGTGGGATTCTTTTGAGAGATTCAAAGACAAGTTGTCCAAAGAGGATCGTCAAGACTTCGAGGAAGTTCTCCAAAAAGGGACCTTGGTGGCGAACCAGATGATTAGCACTGCACCGGATGGGGCAATTCTAGCTGCGCATTCTTATGCACATGGAGTATGTGCTAGGCAATCTTTCTGGCTTCAGCTCACTGCACTTAAACTGGAAGCCCAGCAGCGTATTTTAAACCTGCCTTTTTTTCCCACATTCTCTCTTTGGTTCACACATGGACATTAAATGGCCAGGATGAAAACAGTACTTGATACACTAAAGGCTGTGGGCCTTGAAAAGAGAAACTAGTTCTGTTGTAGATACAGGCCTTGCGACTGCAGGCAATTTAATCAGAGGGTTCAAACCCCTGAATGATCTCAAAGGCAGCAACATCAGCCCAGAGCACAATACCAAGGGTGTTGCTCTTCCCGTGGTAGAGATTCCCCAAGCCAGTCCTCTTCCTCGGCGAAGGCTCGAACAAAGCCATGAGCAGTTGCTTACCCCATCACCGTTACCCACTCCAGTGGGGGGAAGTATTGCCAATCATCTACAAGAGTGGTGCAGCATCACAAGAGATCAATGGGTATTGAGTACGCTACAAAATAGGTACTCATTACGGTTTCACTATCTACCTCCAGCGATCCCTCCAATGAAAACACATGCCACCAGCTGCAATTACTGCAGCAAGAAGTAAACACTCTCCTACAAAAATCTCCCATAGAGAAAGTTCCTCCCTCTCAAAGAGGGATAGGAGTATATCCAAGGTACTTTGTGGTGCGAAAGAAAGGTCTCAAAGCAGAGTTCAGACCTATTTTAGATCTGCTCATTCTGAACAAGTGCATCCAAAGAGAACATTTTTGGATGCTGGCTCTCCGTAAAATATATCCTCACCTCCATCAAGGAGACTGGATGTGCTCGATAGATCTGCAGGATGCGTATTTCCATGTACCAATCAGCTCACGCCACAAAAAGTTCCTGCACTTCAAATTAAGGGGCCAAACATTACTAGTACAAAGTTCTCCCCTTAGGATTGACGTCTGCTCCTCGAGTTTTTACTAAATACATGGCAGTAGTAGCAGCTGCTCTACGCCTCTCAGGACTGTTCATTTATCCTTACCTCGATGACAGGCTTCTGAAGAATTTATCTTCCCGGTACGCAAAGACCCAGTAACAGACCTGTCTAACTTTGCTGCAGCGGCTGGGCCTTCACATCAACTTTGCAAAGTCAGTTCATCAACCAACTCAAAGGATACACTATCTGGGAGCGACACTAGGCTCCAACGCAGAAAAAGTGTATCCTTCGGAGGAGAGACTATCATCTATCACTCTGAAGTGCAACCAGCTTCTTCGTACTCTTCAACCTTCAGTCCGGCAGGTTGCCTTGCTTCTGGGTTCGATGGCATCTTGCATCTTCCTAGTTCCCAATGCCAGGCTGAGGATGCAACCCTTGCAGCAGGATCTGGAGGACAAATGGGACCAGAGAATGGCTTGATGGGATGACAAGGTCCACCTTTCCCAGGCTGTAAAATCTTCCATCCCATAGTGGACATGTTGCAAAAAATATCTTGGTGAGAGTCCCATTCCATCAGACCCCTCCAACACAAACTCTGATCACGGATGCCTCCCTCCATGGTTGGGGAGCCCACATGGGCCCTCTTCAAACTCAAGGTCTGTGGTCGACCAAAGGCCAGGCATATCACATCAATATGCTGGAGCTACGAGCCATGCATCTAGCCCTCAAGACCTTCTACCCCTCCATCCAAGCCAGCTCCATTTTAGCCCAATCCATATTAGTCCAAGCCAGCTCCATATTAGTCCAGACGGCCAACACAACCACAATGTACTATCTAAACAAGACGGGTGGGACCCAATCTCGCCCCCTATCCTTGGAGGCTCAGGCGATCTGGCATTGGCTCCTGGACAGTCAGCTTTCAATTAAAGCAGTCCACCTGCCAGGAAAACAAAACACTCAAGCAGATTTCCTAAGATGTCACTTTGAAGAGCAACAAGACTGGGTTCTGCAAGACAAGGTGGTAGCATAAATCTTCAGAGAATGGTGTCGACTGAGTATAGATCTCTTCGCGGGCGATATTACCGGCCAGAGACAAAAGGGAATGCCCTTTTGACCGATTGGTCAGGAGATTTTTTTAATGCTTTTTCACCATTCCCTCTCATCACGAAGGTCATAAGCAAACTATACCACTCCAGAGCAAAGATGATCCTGATCGCGGAAGACTGGCCTTGGGAGTGGTGGTACCCTGACCTTCTACACCTCTCAGAACATCCACACAGGAGGCTTCCAGGCAGGCCGGGTCTCCTCTCCAAACTGAACGGGAAAATTCATCATCCCAACCTTCCCTCACTGAACTTGGCTGCATGGCTCCTGAGTTCCTTCATTATGGCCATCTAGGACTCCCTCAGGAGTGCATGAGCATTTTAAAATGAATCGAAAAAACCTTCCACTCAATGCCCTTATGCGTTAAATGGAAAAGATTCTATATGTGGTGTGTGCAAAATGGGTTCCATCCGATTCAGGGGCAAGAAGAGGTAATCTTACCATATCTTCTGCACTTGACCAATTCAGGTTTGCAGTATGTGTCCATAAAGGTGCAACGTGCAACCATTATGGCGTATAGAAAGTCGCCCTCCCAAGCATCATTCGTCCACCTTCCGGTGGTTAAGGATTTTTTGCAAGGGTTAACGAAAGTATTCCCTCCAGTTTGCTACCCTTCTCCTCCCTGGGAGCTCAATTTGGTCCTCTCCAAGCTCATGGGTCCCCCCTTTGAGCCGATTCACAAAGCGACCCGGCAACCTCTCTCATGGAAGGCTGCCTTTTTAGTAGAGATCACTTCTGCCCATAGTGTGAGCGAGATCCAAGCTCTCTGCTCTAAAGAGGAATACACAGCTTTTCACAACAATAGGGTAATAATGAGAACCCACCCTGCATTTCTGCCTAAAATGGTGTCTGGCTATCACATTAATCAGACCATTACATGACCCAGTTTCTTTCCCGATCCCACCACAATTGCTGAAAGATTCTCTCTACATTCTTTATAGCTAAAAAGAGTATTAAAGTTCTACCTAGACAAGTCTAAGGCTATTAGGAAATCTGATCACTTGTTTGTAAATTACAGTTCTATCAGAACAGGTTTCCCAGCCTCCAAACATTCCATCTCCAGATGGATAGTATCATGTATCAAGCTGGCTTACCAGTTGTCTAATAAGCTCCTTGTGGCTACTCCCAAGGCTCATTCCACAGGGGGAAAGGCAGCTACTGCGGCTCTGTTACGCAATGTCCCCATCTCTGAATTCTGCAAAGCAGCCACTTGGATATCGGTACATACATTCACGAGAAACTGTTGTCTCGATTCAGATAAGAGAGCAGACACTCAAGTAGGCCAGACCTCTTTGAGAAATGTATTCAGGTGCTGAGATCTGCTGCTCTTGAATCTAGATCATTTGTCCACGGAGGTAGAGGATTGGCTTGCTATTTGATTCAGTGCTTATGACTATTGATGAGGATCCCCTGTAAGAGAAGGATAAGTTACTTACCTGTAATCTTAGTTCTCTTCCTGGGGTACCCTCATCAAAGTCATAAGCAACCCACCCACCTACTTGGACAATCAATCATTAGTTCATCTCTTTGTGCCCTGATCTTAGGGTCTACGCAAAGAACAACTGACCTGTCACCCCTGAGGCATCATGGAAAGCTGGGGGTCATGGCTGCCTTAAAGGCACGGTGCCAGTCTTTCTTTCATTTTCTATGCTGTTATGTTTCCACTGCTGCCTATGGGCTACCTACTCTATTACATTGCAGCTTCTGCATTTGATTAAAGAGAGTTCAAGTGTCACTTTGTCCTCCTGTTTTTTTCTTCCTATGTGTGTGTATTGAAGAATTAAAAACAGAGTATATGTCTATTGATGTAAAAGCAGATTTCTGAAGCATTGGCTAGCCTTATTTTTCTCTTGAAGGCTGCATTGACTTGTGGAAAAATAATATATACATTTATAATATATATAGATATACAGATATACATATGAATTTATATATATATATATTTTTAATGTACGCATGGGCAGGGATATTCAGTGCTTATGACTTTGATGAGGATACCCATGGAAGAAAACTAGGATTGCAGGTAAATAACTTAACCTTCTTCCACAACCATCATTTTTATAATGAAAAATCATTATTTTTACACTCAATTTTCCCAATTGTCTATTATGTCAAGCTTTTTGTGTTGCTGTGCTCCCAATTCCTGCCTCTGGAAACAAACTTTTTCAGGAAAAACAAACTCCTGTAGTTGCTACCTAGGTGCCAGGAACAGGAAATGAAGACATAAAGCTGGCAGACTGTCCATGCACTGGTGTATCTTAAGTGCCTGAAAGAAAATTGTCTGCTTGTGAGTGCTGCTTTCAAAAACAGATGCTTCAAACGATCCGTCCCGAATTCAGTCTAGTTAGGGGGGTCACAAGTGATTTGTAAATTGTTCTCTTAGGGAGCTTCAAGTCTATTACTATTGCCTAGACAATCAGAAACAAACTAAGAAGCTGGGGTGGGTGGGTTTTACTAAGTGCAGGGTGGAATTCACTGAAGGCAAAGGGATCGGCCAGAGTCTTCACTCCACCAACCAGGTGTAGCAGGTTTCAAGAAGGGGAGCTGGGAAAGAGGACATGCATGTTGGAATGTCTGCTGAGATCACATCTGTACTTATACACGCATCAGACCCCCACACATTGCTTCCATACATCTCCGATATGTATTGTGGGATCTAGCCCGCTCTTTAACTGGACAGAGCCAATAGGTAGTCTCTCCAAAAGGAGTACAGGTAACAATTCATATGACCCTGACTACAGATGTGCTGGCATCACAGCTAGAGACAACATAACCTGGGTTGAAGTGCAGAAGCAACTCATTTAGGCAGGGGATGCATTTTATGGATTCCACAATCAGCAATGCTGAGCTCTGATGACAAACAGTAAAGAAAGATGATGCTCACCTTTCATGGACTTGGATCATTTTAAAGTGCACTCAAGGAAAAACACAGGGCTAACCAGAAAATGTAGCGAGGAGGATATCAGGTCTTTTTCAATCACTTCAGAGGTCTTTCACCTCAAAGGTCTTGATTCTCCAAGCAAACGCCTGTCAGAGAAATACACGAGCGGCTTCATGGACTATCCCACATGCATTTTGCGATCGCTCTTAGTCCATAGTCTCATCCTCTTATTAGCAACTTTCCATGGTCCATTCAGCCTTTTGTCAAAATAGACAGTGAATGAATGGTTTTTACAAGAAGGAAACTGACAAGGACGTGCATAGAGATGAATGCTTGACGCTTATGATGCGCACATGCTTAAAGGAGTTGGTGCACTAAAGCCTATTATAGCAGCTATAGATTTTAGTTCATGGTCTCACCACAAGGTAGCAGGATACTGACAAGTTAATAATAGGAAAGAGGTGATGAATGACGTTAACTTTGCTCTTGGATAACTTAATTTGCTTAGTTTCATTTGTCAAATGAAGGTTCTGAGTGGCAAAGTCACATAGTCAAGTGTCATACCTTAATGCAAACATTTCAGTGAATGGCACAAGTGCTGCAATTGTTCATTGCAAACTGACAGTATTCATTGTGATTAGATACTTGTTCTTAGCAAATATATCAGTATATACCCCTTATATTTCCCTAAAACTCTCCAGACCCCCTCAGGAAAGTGTTAATCACAAACCGAAACCCTATGTGGAGCCACTTCTATGACACAAACATGCTACTAACTGTGCTTAATTTGAACCAGTAGTTGCTGGCGTGGCCCACTGGTACTCATTTCTGGGGACCAGCAATTATTTTTCCTCATAGGACATTACCCAGGAGCAAAAGAGAGGAAACACAAATCGAAAAGAAGGAGGAAGAGAAAGAAGGAAAGGCCGTCACAAAGGAAGAAAGCTGGAACCTCCAAGAGTGAGATAAATGGGCAAGGAGTGTCTGGTAGTGGATTAAGGAGTCAGATTAAAAACTACACAACTGTTGTATTCGGCATTCTGGTGCCAGCACTGGGCTTCTGAGCAGAGCTTTTGGCACCAGTACTTAATCTTCTGTAAATTAAGCCCTGGGTACTAATGTTTTAAAGTGCTCTCTCAACTGTCAAAATATGGTCACACCTTCCCTTTCCTTCCATTTGGAAGTGGTTGGTGGTAAGCTCAACGGATGCCTGGTCTGTTATGAGTTTGTCTTTTGGGGCTGTCATTGTTGTTCTATCTCCCAAGTGGACTGCATAACAGGACTTTTAACGCCTTAACTGCGGCCGTTATTTCGGCGCAGTGCGAGCGTTCTAAAAGGTGGGCGGGGCCGCGTTGGCCAACGGCCAACGGCAGCACGCAACGGGTTAAAGGAGAGCATTGACGAGTTATTTGTAATCTTCTTTCAAGTACCGTGCTTCTGCGGTATTCATTCACTTTTTACCTTGAGCAAAACCCTCAGGGCAGCACTTCCAGGCAATGCAATATTTCAAATTTTCAACATGATGTTTCTCCTCACTGTCTTGATATATATGTTTAATTTTTTTAATACAAGATACACATGCGGACCAACTGCTTTCTCTAGCTTATTTTTTACTGCTAGGCTGTATTACAAGAATTAACAAATGACATCACACTGATAGTTGTAGACTGCGCTACACATCAGTTCACACTTGTTCGGTAGACAGGAGTTTCAGCCTTACATCAGAAATACTCCACTGCTATGCACCTGCCTTCGACTTGCAGGCCAGTCCTGGGAAAGACTGCCTGTACTGCATTTTAACTCTCAATCCTCTTTTGCAGGAAATGTGTCTCCTTGTGGTCAACACAGTCAGGTGCTTGGTTCCTAAATGCCTCTACTACTGGACTAAATAGTCTCTATTTTATTTTTACAATTTTATTGATTTCTCAATTTTTTTGTTTCTGTACCTTCTAATGACCCGAGACTATGGCGCTTGACACGCTTACAAAAGCTGCTTGGCCCCAGCTCTAGTTTTATTTCTCATGCCCACTTTCACTTTAACTCGCGTTTTAACACTATTTTCTGCCTCAAGTGCATCGCTTTCCAGTTGCCAGCGCGGCCACAGCCCTCTAGAAAGACTGCCCTCAAAACAGATGCTGCTGCACGTCCATGCAGCGGCGGGTCCACTGATGTCAGACCTAAACATGTTCGTTCGCACCCGAAGCACAACCAGTGCCAGGACCTGTTGTCTATCTCCAAAATTCGCCCCGCTTATAACCCAGTACGCCTCTACTAGCCTGTACAATTTAATTCCCAATGTAAATCTAAACTAGCAGATAACTCCTTATGATTAATTGGCCCCACGTCCTGTCTGGCTATCAAACATACCCTCAACCTTCCAAACACTTCCACTAATATGTGTAATCCAACCAAACCCTCCCCTAAATGCTGTTATTTAATCTTTCTCTTGATATTATCTCGGGTGTAGCCTGCCCTGAGAGGCACAAAGGTTGGATTTCTAACCACCTTGCGCAAGTAGTTAGGGCCTGATTTAATTACGGGCAGACAACCTGTAGTTCCACCAAGGAAATGGAGTAAATCCTCCATCCCCCTGGTGGAGAGACCGCCCTCACATTTATAAATGACCACCAAGCAGATGATCATTTATAATGTATTGGAAGGGATTGCTGTCAATGTGGTTCCTGCCAATGCATTTTGCTGCTAGCTAAAGGTTTGCGTCATGCTGACACAGCCCTGCACCAATCTGTTTTTAAAAAAAAAGAAAATCCCAAAATGGCAATAATCAATGGATTGCTCCTCTCGCCATGGTAGTCATCTCCCATGGTGTGGGGAGCATTATTACCATTTTACTGTTCCTCACTGCCATGGCTTGCCTGGTTGTGACGGACAGTAAAACAAATGGCTAACTCTCCGCCGATCCTTATTGGGTGGGAGAACATATAACTAAATAAACAAAAAGAGGAGTACCACCAAAGGGGAAATAAACAATTTCATAATGGTGCTTTTTGACTGACAAAAGGAAGAATTTAACCTTTTGTAAAAAAAACCTCACTCACCAGCCTAGTGGTGACATGCTTCATCATCGGGGTCCACCCTGGTGGCCTAGCGTCACCAGGGTGTGCTACAACACCTGAAATACAGTGGAGCAGGTTGTGAGTGTGAGTGCAAAAAAAGAAGTGTTAAAAAATTGTCCTGGTTTAACTTAGTGAAAATATGAATTTTATTTTAAAGCAACTGGACAATATTAAAATGGGGGGTGGCGAGATACTAAGAGGGAAGTTACGGCCAAAGTATCTCTATATGTGTACTGGTCTACATGTTTCAACCTTAAATGGGATGTTCCAGGTTTTCGTCAGGACCATAATCAAGGAAATGGACGGTATGTACCCCCTAAAAGGCACACCCAATCCTAGATCCTCGTGAACCTATTAGCAAAAATCGCTAATGGCGAGATGCTCAAGCAAAAGTAGGCGAGCTTATGTATTAAAAATCAAAAGACCTGTGGGGAGGAAAGAGAAACGAACATCTATCAGACGCAATCAATATTACATGCCTGTTACGTCGTGCAGTGTCTCTGTGATTTCATGCTTCATGCCACTCTCATTAGGAAAACTAGGTTCGTATCTGCGTGATATTGTCGTGCTGGTCGAGTGCCCGCTGTGGGCATGCTATTTAGCCAACACACGCATACTTATCAAGAGGTGCGTGCTCAGTCACTTACACTATATTTATTCCAATCTCGCTTATTCATATTAATTGTAGAGGCGTGATCTCTTATTCTTGCATCCCAACTATGGTGGTCGGGACGGTCGCGGAAGGATGTGCAAAGTTTGCCCGTAAAATACAAAGGACACACAAGGACTGACAAACATGTAACACTTAAAGACACACAGGTAATTCATGGTAGTAAGGGAGAGGCTTACTCCTATTGTAGTGTCAATTGCTTCGGAAGGCAGGGAGTAGTCTTATCACTCAGTGGAACGTATTCTGTAATAACATGTAAACAACTGATTTTGAGAGACAGATCCGATAATGGCCACGAAACGTGATAGTTTCCGGACTCGGTAAAAGAGGTGAGTCTTTAGAAAACGAATCGGGAGCCCGTTCGTTCTACATACAGTTCTGTCGTGACGATAGAGGCCAAATACCTACATCTATCTCCCGCTGCCCTGCTACCAGTGCCGGTGATTCTCGGTGTGTTAAATTGAGGAGCCGGCTTCCGGGTAGGGCGGGGTTGCGTGTCACGTGGGGCGTTGCCCGGGAAACAGAGTTGTTGCGAAGTGCTACGGGAGCCGCGTGGGGCCCAAAAGGCATCTCTGCCCTCGGCTTGCTGGGGATGACGCTCAGGTCAGAGGGTGACAGCCAGCTGTGGTCGATGTACGGAAGGATTGGGTGTGCCTTTTAGGGGGTACATACCGTCCATTTCCTTGATTATGGTCCTGACGAAAACCTGGAACATCCCATTTAAGGTTGAAACATGTAGACCAGTACACATATAGAGATACTTTGGCCGTAACTTCCCTCTTAGTATCTCGCCACCCCCCATTTTAATATTGTCCAGTTGCTTTAAAATAAAATTCATATTTTCACTAAGTTAAGCCAGGACAATTTTTTAACACTTCTTTTTTTGCACTCCCACTCACAACCTGCTCCACTGTATTTCAGGTGTTGTAGCACACCTTGGTGACGCTAGGCCACCAGGGTGGACCCCGATGATGAAGCATGTCACCACTAGGCTGTTGAGTGAGTTTTTTTTTACAAAAGGTTAAATTCTTCCTTTTGTCAGTCAAAACGCACCATTAGGAAATCGTTTATTTCCCCTTTGGTGGTACTCCTCTTTTTGTTTATTTAGTCCTTGACCAGGGGAACAGGAGTACTCTCCGTTCACCCAGAGTGAACACGATCCCTTGCTCTCCCCTTTGTTATTTCATATCCTGGGAGAACATATAGCCATTTCTCCGACGGTTCATACTTTGGCCGTTGGAGAGGCTTGGTTGTGGCAGTGCTTGACCAGACCTATGGTGTGCCAGCATCTAAATCAGGCAGACGTACCATTATGGTGGTGGTATGTATATTCAGTCGCGACGGAGTATACATACAGCCAACTTATGAATTACGTCTTAAGTCAATGTGTCAATATAGATTACAAATCCAGTTGACCTGTAACCTATACACAAAACACTGAGCAAAACTGAGTAGCAACTGTTTCTTGGTAAAGATCAGTCCCACAAGATAAGTTCAGGGACACAGTGAAACTCAAACCCTCTTTTGTCAATGAATAATACACTCAAAATGGCACTAAGAAATGGGACATATAATTTAAAATGTTTATTTTTAAATCCTAACTTAGTGTGTTAAATATGAATGATGATCACACAGAATATGAAAAGTAATTGAAATTGAAAACAACAAGAAAAATGCTATAATTGTTATGGAGTTGATTTCCTCCTAACACCCTCAAGTTATTTTTAAGAGCTAAACTAATTTTAATTGAAGCAATAGATAGCAAGCTTGTTTCGGGTTTTAGAGATGGTTCGCACGTATACTTGTGTTTTTGTTAAGCTAGCTATTTCCTATTGCAGCTTGTTCAAGGCTGAAACATAAAAAGCGAGCGGCTTAAGGTCACTGCTGCTGCCTTTGATTATAATTGATGGTGCAAATTGGTGTCAGCTCTATCTTGATAGCCTCTGCACAAAGTCCCTCCATAAAATATGTTCTAATATCTTGGTTATTATATTATCTGATTATCGATCTTATTGTATATTTTCTAAACAATATTGGAACTAACAGACACTAACCCAGCATAAGACTAAATAATCATGGCGACAATGTGTCAACTTGACTGTCATAATGATAAAAGCAGGTGCATAGGGAACAGATTTTCAACATTTCTACTCATGTTTGAAACTTCACATTCTCTATGAAAGCAATAGAAGCTGAATAAAGGAAAGAATGGAATTAATAGTCTGAAAGGACAAAAATAATGGAAATATACAAGTCTAAATTTGAGCTGTCACAGTGTTCACGACACTCTATTGCTCTACAACTCATGATTTTATTGACTCCCAGATCCCTGACTTAGTCTTCCTGACAGAAACCTGACTCACTGATTTGTCAACACCAGATGCTGTCCTTACAGGCTACATGATTAACCTGCATAACAGCCCTAATTGTAGTGGAGGCCTAGCTATAATCCTGGAGGCTCAGTACTCTTGCTCCACCATGAAAGAAAAAACAATCCCACACACAGAAAGCCTTATCTTCACAATCAGCACCAGTACTATGTACACTTTATCTGGGGATCTAATCTCCCGACCACCAGTTCACCCTGGAAACATACAGTCTCAATTTCTGTAAATTCATTCTTCTGGAAGATTTTATTATTCATATTGAACATCCATTCATGATCTTTTACACTTACTTGAAACTTAAAATGTAACTCAACTTGTCACCGCTGCAACACATATGGCTGGACACACCCACCTTATCGTTCTTCCTTATCAATATATCTTCATTCCTCAACACTAAACTCAGTCATTTACTTTCCCATCCCACCCTTCTCTGATTCTAAAAAACACCTTGAAACCTGTCCTCTCCCCGTTACTTATACCCAACTTGCTCCCCGTCACTGTTCTCTCCTCTCAAAATCATCCCACAGTCATCCATTACCTCTGATGACATTTGGTCAATACCTTTCTCTCTCAAACTTACCACCTTTCTGTCTGCTGTTTCCTTGTTGCTGCTCACACCCACATTGGGACTGACCAAAAGTAGAAATCATGGTCCATAAAGTGGTTTTGTAAACCAAACGTGGGAAAACTTGACATGCTGCTCAAGGCCCAGAGTTTTCTCTTTCTCTAAATATCTCTGCAGTAGTGATAGGCGTAGCTACATCAGTAAGCCAACTGCAATTGTACTTTCCCACATTGGACAACCTCAATTCCTCACTTTCCTTACTTCCTCTATTCCCTCTCATAGAAGGATTCTGTATTTGCAGCTGAAGGAAGTGATTTGTTTTACTCTGATGTGTACCAACAGTTCTCTTTTAGGAAATCTCCATTGATAATCATAAGCCCATGTACGGGGATCCTGAAGCACTTCTTTACAATATATATTCTTAAGTGTATATGTTCCCCTTTCTTCAGTAAGGCCAGGATAAGCACTTAATTTATTAAAATGTTTTGCAGCCTATAAGTTAGGTTATATTAGCCAGTTTCTTTAATTTGCATTTAAAAAAGGGTTAATATATATTTTAAAAAACAGGCAAAATTAGCAAGAGTTGTGGTACTTGCCCGTGTCAGTCTCATTCCCAAACCTTTTTTAAAAGAAAATAGCGAAGGAGGAAGAGGGCAATGTAGACTTGCAGGCTACAGCTCTGCAGATGTGAAAGAGAGTCTGTGCCTTTAAGGGCTCACATCCCACATATATACCATCATACCCAATAGGTGACAGTTACCTCAGTTCTTTTTTACTGAGCAAACAGTATTATTAGTTAGGGAAACAGATTGGCTATTAATCGTCTTTATTTGTTCTACCGGGGAGGAGGGTGTGTTGCTGATGATTTCAATGGAGATTCCCTGAGAGAGAACTTGGATTACAGGCAAGAAATCATTCCTTCTCTCCCAGGAGAGCCCATCCCTACAATCTGCATGGAAGAGAAAATAAGTGATTCATAGAGAAAACTAAGCAAAGAGAATCCGCAGGGAAGCCTGTCCTACTTGAGCATCTGTTTTTGCATCTGAGTCCAAACAATAGAGCCTGGTAAAAGTGTAAACTGATTTCCACATAGCTGCTTTACATATTTCAGCAGTTGGAATATTCCTCATCAAATCAGCTGTAGCTGTTTCCCTCTATTGGAATTAACTTTTTGGTCTACCTGACAAAACTTTATTTGCTTTCTGGTAGCATAGCAAGATGCACGAAACTCTGCACCTGGATATAGATTGTTTTGACGTGGCTAAACCTGTACATACAGAGGCATAGTTTACAAACAATATATTAGATTTGCATATGTCTTTTGTTTTGATTAGTTAACATTTTAATACTTCCTTAACATCTAAAGTGTGGAGAGTTCTTTCTGCTGGAATGGCAGGATGCTAAAAGAAAGTAGACAAAGTAATGGACAGGTTAATGTGAAAATCCGAAAACAATTTGGGTAAGAATTTCGGATTAGTCTTCATAACCACCTTACTGCTATGGAATACTGTCAATTGTTTGTGAGAACATAAAGCTTGAGTCTCACTAACCCTATGTCGTGACCTAATAGCCATGAGGAAAGCAGCCTTCCAGCTTAATAGAGGGGCTCAAAAAGGAGATGCGATGAGAAGTGAGAGTACTATGTTCAATTTACCCTGTAGGAAGTCTTTAATAACTGGGACTTTTAAACAAGAGGTTTGTGAATGACATTTTCTATAGGCAGTAATAGCTGCCAAATGGACTTAAATCGAAGAAAATTGTAAGCCGGATTTGACCAAATAAAGCCAGTATGGAAGTATAGCTTTTTGTTGCCACATAGTTGGATCAAAGTTCTGATCAGAACACCAGAATCAGAATCTTTTCCATTTAAAAGAGTAAGTCAAACGTGTTCATGGACGTTTAGACTCTTTGAGAATGTTCATGCATTCCTGTGGTAAATTTAAATGTCCATATTGTACGAGCTCAGGAGTCGTGCTACCAAACTCAAAGAGGAGAGATTGGGATGACCTATCTGACCTCCAACTTTCATGAGAAGGTCCGGTCTGTACGGCAACTTCATGTGTGCACACTCCGACATGTAGAGAAGGTCTGTGAACGGCCATTGTCGGGGCCACTCTAAGCTATCAAAATCATTCTGACCTTCGACTAAGACAGCTTGATGAGTACTAATGGAAATTGGGGAAATCGGAAGAAAAGCATAAAGAAATTTGGCCGACCAGTCAATCCATAGGGCAATCCCAAGGTCCCTGGTTGATATTTCCTCGAGGCAAAGTTTGGGCATTTTTTGTTTTCTGCAGTTGAGAAATCTATGTAAGGAAATCCCCACATGCCGAAGATGTTTTGAACTGTGTCATCATGTAGAACCCTCTTGTGATTTTCGTGAATAATTCTACTTAGGGAGTATGCTTGAACATTCTGTCCCCCTTGAAGATGAGTTGCAGTGATTCTTGGTCTGTGGCTTGCCACCGATTCCGTATTGTTTGGGCTTCCAGTGACAATGCTCTGTACCTTGTCTCTCCTTGCTTGTTCAGATAGTACATCATTGTTGCGCTGTCTGTCTGAACAAGAATAGATTGAAGGATGTGTTGTAGGAAAGACTTCAACGCCAAATGAATAGCTTGTACTTCTAGGAGGTTGATATGATGTAATTTCCTTTGTGGACCATGTTTCTTGAATTTGAAGGTGATGCATGTGTGATCCCCAACCTAACAGACAGGCATCTGTCAATATTGTGTGAGAGGGAACATCCTTTTTTTTTTTTTTTTTAAATCTTTTTATTGAAATGTTTTACAATTATATACAGGGCACGGCAATATTAATAAAAAAATAAATAAATAAATAAAATAAAAATGCATCACATTAAGGGAGAGCAACAGATGAAGCAACGACAGCAATAATAAAGAAAACTGCATCCCATTAGGGCGAAAGAGTAAAGTAAGTTAAACCATAATATTATTCCAAGTTCTACAACATAAGGCTAGTCAAACAGAGTTACCCTTCTCTTATGTTTCCATAGGGTCAAATATATCTCTCACATTATTACTAACATAACAGTTAATACCTCATATATAATCCTGAATCAACCATATTTCAGACAGATCAGAATTTTAATCTATTACTCCATCCTTCCACCGCGTAATAGGATCCCATATTAGCTTACCCAGCTTCCTCCCCCTTTTTCCTTTCCGTGCATAAATCTCTTTCTCCACATTGTATGTTGTTATTAGTTTAGCCAACCATTTATGGAAGGTAGGTGGTGTAGAATCAATCCATGTCGAGGCTATGCATAATCTCATAACAGATATTGCTACAAATAAGAATTCCCTCTCGCTGAATGATCGTACGTCCTCCAGATTCACACCTAATAATATTGTTCCGGGGGTTAACACAATTTCAGTTCCTAAAATATTATTTATGAAGCGTTCAATATCCTTTTTTAGTAAATCTAGATGAGGACATGTTGCAAATACATGTTGTAAATCAGCATCAATACTTCCACACCTATAACACTTGATACCCACTGTGCCTCCCCATTGTGCTATTTTAGCGGGCGTATAATATAAATGATATATCGTTTTATAATGTTGCGCCTGCAAGGGTGCCGAACATAACAAAGAATGTCCTTTTTCTAGAGAGATACCAAAACTATCTCCACTTATATTAAGATTATCCTTCCATTTTTCGCTCCATTTTTGATGGTCATCCTGTTTTAATTTTATCATTTCTGCATAGAACCTTTTGATTGTGCAATCTTCCCCTCCTTGAATTACATCCATAATTGTATTACGCCTAAACCCCAACACACCTCCTTTTTTGTTCAAAAGGAAACTCCTGATTTGTAAGTATTTAAAAAATTGCCTGGTTTCGATGTTAAATCTAGCTTGTAAATCTGAGAATTGAGCAATCCCCTGCTCCCCCTTTACATCCCCAATAGTTCTAATCCCCCTGCTTTCCCACTCAGCAAATATGGGTCCCGAAAAAATATCTTGTGGAAGATTTGGGTTATGTGATAGTCTGGTGTACACATTGTATTTCCCCAAGCCTATTCTTTTAGAAAAACTTTTCCAAATTTCATATGCTGCTATGAGCGTCTTAAACTTTGTCCTCTTATAATAACTCGCCTCTGTAAATTTCAACAAAACATTCTTCACTTCCATTCCCAAAGTTAATCCAAAGATTGCCAGTGTTCCAAATTTGCTCCACACTTCTGATTCTTCCCCTCCCAGCATGCCAGTCATATTTTGTAGAGCAGCCGCCCAATAGTAAAATTTTAAGTCTGGAACTCCCCAGCCTCCCCTTTCTCTTGGAAGTGTCATGAATCTCAGGGCTCTTCTCGTTTTCCCCTTTGCCCATATAAATCTATTGATTATACACTCTAATTTTTTTAATATTTTAACTTCGAATAATAAAGGTATTGCTCTAAATAAATATAAAAGTTTTGGGAGGATCAGCATTTTTATTATGTTTGTCCGCCCCACTAGTGACATATGCAAGTTATCCCACCTATCCAGGTCTTTCTCTACTTTCTTAATCAAAGGAATAATATTCTTTTCTACTAGCACTTCCAGAGGGAACATCCTAATGAAAAGGCATTCCTTGAAGGAGATTTTTCAGCTTTCACCACTATTTTGAGGAATTGCCTCGCTTTGAGGGAAAGAGTGATCTTGTCTTCCCAGTTACCTGAGTATTGACTCTACTGGTCTTCCAGACACTCTTGTAGTGGTCTCACGTGGAGACGGGCTTTGGGAGTCAGAAATAGGCAAGAGGCTATCAATCCTAGAAGAGATGACATTTTTCTCACTGTTGGATGAAAGACTTTAATGAGAACTTGACACTTCAGATGTATGGATAACTGTCTCTACTCCGAAGGATACACTATGGTTTTATGGTATCGATAGTTGCTCCTAGAGAATGGAGCAACTGAACTGCATTGAGTTTGATTTTTGATGGTTGACATGACGACCTATCCGACTGAGAAGATAGCTATTTGAAAATGAAGCTTTGCTTGTTGTGTTTATGCCTTGATAATCCAGTCATGTATGTATTGACAGACGAATAGTCTGAGCTTCCTGAGATGTGCAGCGACTTCCATTCACTTCGAAAAAGTATGTTGGGGCTGATTTGAGGCAAAAGGGAACAACTTTGTACTGGTAGTGATCATGTCCTACTACAATGCTCAGGAATTTGCAGTGTTTCGTGGCTATTGGAAAGTGAAAGTACGCATCCTAAAGATCTATGGAACAGAACCAGTCTCATTGATGGATTTGAGGATACATTTGATGCAATGCTAGCATTCTGAATTTTTCTCACTGTATCCATTGGTTTATGTCTTTCAGATTTAGTATGGGGCTGAATTTGTTTTTGGGTTCTATCTTTTACACCAGGAAATAACGGAAATAACCCCATTCCCTGTTGATTGGGTGGTACGAGCTCCACCGCAGGCTTCTGATGAAGGATGTTCACTTCTGATCCCAGCATTTGCACTTGTTAATTGGATGATTTTAGTGAAGTATTTGGTGGAGTACTGATGAATCTGAGACAACAACCATTCCGTACAATATTCAGAACTTAGGCACAGTTTGTGATGGATTTCTACTCTGACAGATATTGTGCAATTCTTCCCCCTACCGGAGTGGGTAACCGAAGAAAGGGAAGCAGAGGCTCATTGTTTGAAGTCTGTGAGAGGCTTTCCCGCTTGGTTAGGTTGATGGCCTGCTCTTCCCTCTGGTTGACATCTTTGGTGCTGCTGGAAAGGTCTTTGCTGCTGCTGTTGGTGGTGTCCTTGCAACCATTGAGGGGTTTGAACTCTCTGTGAATTGAAAGTCCTTTCATAAGGTTTGTAATGGTGCTTTTATTGCTCTTTGCATTTGTCCATACCAACTGCCTTCAAAGTCCCCATCTCAGTCTTCATGCGAGCCATTTCTTTATCTGCATGACTCCCAAATAGAGTGTTACCAGAGAAAGTGAGATCAAGCATTCTCTGCTGATATTCCTGCTTGAGTGCCTTAAGAAAAAAACAGGGGTGTCATCTACAGACCAACCTGTGACAGTAGTTGTGGGCTGCCAGCAAAGATAAATTGGCAGCAACACTAATCACTTGGTTCAAGACGTCATGCTTTGATTCATGATTCATGATTTTGAGGCAGTCTTTTCTGCAGTCTCTTGGGAGGTCTTCAACAAAGTGCTGCAAGGGAGTCTCATTCCGATCTGCCATACCTGCCTAGCAGTGCAAATGCACTTGCTGCCTTCTTGTTTGTGGCAGCTGTGCAACATACCCTGTGTCGCACACCTTTTTTTGCCTCCTGGGGTACCCCTACTGTTTCTGTGAGTCAGTGATTTGCTACTCACCTGTGGCTCTACTGGGGTCAGACTTCTGCCTTTCTAGCCTTCCCAGTTTGGCTCTTTGCATTATGTGTCACCTTTAGGCTTGTCCTGTTCCTCTATGTCCAACTTGGCTTGTACTACTCCTGGATGCGAAGTGCCGGCCAGTATTGGATTCAGACAGTTAAGGCTAGGATTCCATGTCACATTGGAAGAACCTGGTTTTGGGATTCAGCAACTGTCATTGCTGCTAGATGTCTAAGGGTTCCCAGTTGTTTTTATATCAGACCCGGGTGCAATCTACACATCGGTTATTTCGGCCACTGTTTGGTTTTACCTGTATCTGCCTTGTTTTTGTGTTGTTTTGTGATGGGCTCATGGTTGAAGCACTGATCTCCCTTTGTGTAGATCATCCTACTTACCTGTTGCTGGTTGATTGGCTTCACAGTACCCCTCACGGATCCCAAGCACTTTGTACTTATATGTGTTTTATTTTTCCTCTATGTGAGTGCTTGGTGGTAGGTGATCTATGTCACACATAGTTCACATTATGTGCCTTGACTTCGATTCGATATCTCAATCCATCTCTTTCTTTTCATTGCTTTATAGTCAATGTATGTTTTATTAGGGTCAGGATGCAATGTAATTTTATTTATATAGCGCTTACCCCTGATGATGCATTGAAGTGCTTTTTGGCGAGTAGGTGGCAATTCTGGAACATAAAGGAATAGTGATGTATTAGTATAGGACAATATAGGATGTTAATTTGATCGCCAGACATGTGAATCTATTAGCTTGATTGAATAGGATAAAGGAGGGGTGAAGAGGAAAGAGTCTAGATAGTGGTAGTTGGCAGTTCATATTAGATGAGGTTTGGGATGAGTCAAAGGAGGGATAGAGGAGGGGAGAATCTAGAAAGGGTTAGTAGGGAGATCATAGTAGTAAAATGAGGTTTGGAATGAGTCAAAGGATGCATACATGAGGAAAGAGTCTTGGACATGTTATTTTGGAGATCATAGTAGTAAAATGAGGTTTGGGGTAATTCAAGGAGGGATAGAGGAGGGAAGAGTCTAGAAAGCTTTAGACAGGAGATCATAGTAGAATGGGAATTGGGGTGAGTCAAGGAGGAAAAGAGGAGGGAAGAGTCAATAAAGGATCTTAGGGAGATCATAGTAGTTGAATGAGGGTTGGGATGAGTTAGAGAGTGGAAGTAGAGGATATATTGAGAGGTATATGATGAGGAATAGAGTAGTGCATTGGAGGGAGTTGAAGGCTTTTATTTTCTTTCTTTGTAAAGTAGGAGTAAAGTAATAAATATATTGATACATAACAACATTGAAAAGGCATACATGCATAAGGAAAACAATAAAAAGATTTAAAATTGCTTTTATTGCATTATATAAAGTTCAATATGCGATCATGATCGTGAGCAAGGTGTGCTGGAACACTGAAACGCGTTGATCCAGGAACGTGGTCAACCCTTAAGATAAATTGATGTATCAAAAATAAATATTCTTTTCAAAAATTCACCCTGGAGTGCGGCCCGTTTTTCCTCGATCTGGGGAAAGTGAGGCGATGTGAAGCGGCGTGGTTCAGCCGCAGGAGAACGCACCGGCACAGAGCGCTGTAATCCTGAGAAAAGGAACCGAATCGAGGCAGATATATATATATATATATATATATATATATATATATATATATATATATATATATATATATTCACTGAAAAAACCATAGGTTTCAGGAGTTATATAGTTAGGAATTAGCTTTTACAAAACCTTTGAAATTCACTCAAAAAACTATAAGTTTTAGTGGTGTTATAGTTAACTGGACATTTTACTCATACAAAACCATTGAAATTGCTCCTATATAGTTAGTTGTACTAAGTATATATCGCGCACCCGCAATCCACTGCTGATGATGTCACATATTACATCATTCATGACATGGTCAGTGACACCACTGATGACATCTCAAATGACATCACTGATGACATCACTGATGACATCATCCAGTGAATGTGGTTTGCTTCGTTATTTAAATATGCATTATATATATAGCAATTTGCATTGAGCAATGAGTGGATATATAAATAAATATTTGGATGGAGGATTTACTGTTTACTTGACCAATTTATAATGTCTCACTAAATATAGTGGATAGTGACTAAACTGTGTGAATATCTGTATCACTTTGTCAGTTGTTGTGTAAACTGATTCTACAGTTGGTTACTAGCTATGTGAAAGTCTATATTAGTTATTGATTAGTTAACTGAGTATTTGTATGGGAGTGTGAAAGTGTGTGTGGTTCGGAGGAGGGTGTGTGACTGTCCAAAGATGTGTGAATAGTTTATTCAGTAGATATATGAAGTTAAAACTACATGTTCTAACAGTTTGGGTGAGGGAATCTCTTTATGGGTGTGGTGATGAGCAAATATATTTCACAAAGGTACAGGTCCAACAAACTAGAAAAATAAAAGGCAGTGTATGTGTCAGTTGTTGTATATAAATAAGTATACATAAGACACAATGATTGTGTGAGTGACTGTATGGATAACTGTATACTTGTAATAATGATTTTATAATTCACTAAGTATGACTTACTATCTAAATGAATAGAAGAAGTGGTGTTTGTATAAGTGTTTTGCTAAGTAAATATGTAAGTATGATTCATTGTTTGCATAAGTGAGTAGGATGACTTCATATGTGAATATGATGCGTGCTGTTGTTTAATGTCGATATAGATGTATAAGTATTTTTGATAGTGTTCTATTGTTCATTGACAGCATGTATGAGTGAATCCATAGGTAAGGGATTAGATGTGTGTAAACATGTATGAATCACTGATTGGATTTTTAGATACTTGTATTGCTGTGACAATGGATTAAAATATGATACTCTGTATTTCACAAAGAGTGATGAAAAATTGTAATAGTGTATGAAAAGGTGTATGTGATTGTCACGTGGATGATGTCATCAGTGATGTCATTTGAGATGTCATCAGTGATGTCACTGACCATGTCATGAATGATGTAATATGTGACATCATCAGCAGTGGATTGCGGGTGCATGATATATACTTAGTACAACTAACTATATAGGAGCAATTTCAATGGTTTTGTATGAGTAAAATGTCCAGCTAACTATAACACCAATAAAACTTATAGTTTTTTGAGTGAATTTCAAAGGTTTTGTAAAAGCTAATTCCTAACTATATAACTCCTGAAACCTATGTTTTTTTCAGTGAATTTCAAAGGTTTTTTTAAATGCTAATTCCTAACTATATAAGGCCTGAAACCTATGGTTTTTTCAGTGAATTTCAAAGGTTTTTTTAAATGCTAATTCCTAACTATATAAGGTCTGAAACCTATGTTTTTTTCAGTGAATTTCAAAAGTTTTTTAAATGCTAATTCCTAACTATATAAGGCCTGAAACCTATGGTTTTTTCAGTGAATTTCAAAGTTTTTTAAAATGCTAATTCTATTAGCGGATAACGTTTAAATGTATTAATATCCTAGTGGGACCACCTGAGCAGCCCTAGGGGGTCAGGGTGTTCCTACCCTGCCCCCTTTTTGTGTTCTACACGTTTGTTTTTCTGCTTTCTTGTGCCTAATTCCTAACTATATAAGGCCTGAAACCTATGGTTTTTTCAGTGAATTTCAAAGGTTTTTTAAATGCTAATTCCTAACTATATAAGGCCTGAAACCTATAGTTTTTTCAGTGAATTTCAAAGGTTTTTTAAATGCTAATTCCTAACTATGTAAGGCCTGAAACCTATGGTGTTTTCAGTGAATTTCAAAGGTTTTTTAAATGCTAATTCCTAACTATATAAGTCCTGAAACCTATGTTTTTTTCAGTGATTTTCAAAGTTTTTATTAATGCTAAGTCCTAACTATATAAGACCTGAAAGCCCACCAGGAATCTCCAGTATGCACCAGGGGACTGCATTGCAGAGAGGTGTAATTAAGCCACGGCCCTTTTTACACCTCTCTGCAACGCAGCCCCCGTGCATGTTTGAAGAGGGGGAACTCATTCCCCCTGCATACTGGGGGCCCCTGGGGGCCAACTAGCCCACCTGGAACCTCCAGTATGCGCCAGGGGGCTGCATTGCAGAGGTGTAATGAGGCTATGCCCCTTGTTACACCTCTCTGCAACGCAGCCGCCTGGCGCGTTTGCAGAGGGGGAACTAATTCCCCTTGCATAATGGGGGTCCCTGGGGGCCAACTAGCCCACCAGGAGCCTCCAGTATGCGCCAGATGGCTGCATTGCATAGAGGTGTAATGAGGCCACACCCTTTTTTACACCTCTCTGCAACGCAGCTCCCGTGCATGTTTGAAGAGGGGGAACTAATACTCCTTGCATACTGGGTGTCCCTGGCAGCCATCTTGTGCCTTGTTCGAACCAAGGCACAAGAAAGCAGTGAAACAAAGGTGTGAAACTCGCAAAGGGGCCAGAGTAGAAACACCCTGACCCCCTAGGCCTGCTCAGGGGGTCCCACAAGGACCCCCAAGGCAAAAAAAAAAAATATATATTTTTTTTTAAAGTCGCGGGGTACAAAAAAAATAAAAAATAAATAAAACAACAATAAGAATAAAAAAACAGTTCTTTTCAGAACTACCTCCAATTTATATAAAAATGCTAAATTTTTTAAAGACTGTCTTTCTTTTTTTCTGCAGGGTACGCATACCGGTACGTGTACCGATACGTGTACCGGGGCGCGCACCCCCTCAAAAAAAGAAAAAAAAAGAATGAGTGTGTGTGTGAGTGGTGTGTGTGTGGGGGGGGTGGGTGTGGGGTGTGTGTGTGGGGGGTATGTGTGTGGGTTGTGTGTGTGTAGGATGTGTGGGTGTGTGTGTGGGGTGTGTGTGTGTGGGTGTGTGTGTGGGTGGGGGTGTGTGTGGGTGTTTGTGGGGGTGAGGAATGTGTGTGTGGGTGTGTGTGTGTGTAAGGTGTGTGTGTGGGGTGTGTGTGTGTGTGTGTGTATGGGGTGTGTGTCAGAGGTGTGTGTGTGTAGGGGGTGAGGTGTGTGTGGGGGATGTGTGGGGTGTGTCTGTGAGGTGTGTGTGTGTGTGTGTGGGGGGAGTGAGGTGTGTGTGGGTGGGGGTGTGTGGGTGTAGGTGGGGGTGTGGGGGTGTATGGTGTGTGTGTGTGGGTGTGTGGGGTGTTTGGGTGTGGGTGGAGGTGTGGGTGTATGAGGTATGGTGGGGGGGGTGTGGGGGGGGTGGGTGTGGGGTGTGTGTGTGTCGGGGTATGTGTGTGGGGCACCCCCTCAAAAAAATAAAAAAAATAATGAGTGTGTGTGTGGTGTGTGTGGTGTGTGGGTGTGTGTGTGTGTGTGTGGGGGGTATCTGTGTGGGGTGTGTGTGTGTAGGATGTGTGGGTGTGGGATGTGTGTGTGGGGGGGTGGGGTGTGTGTGTGGGTGTGTGTGTGAGAGGAGTGTGTGTGTGGGTGTGGGTGTGAGGTGTGTGTGGTGTGTGTGTGTGTGTGAGGTGTGTGTCAGAGGTGTGTGTGTGTGTGGGGAAGGGGTGAGGTGTGTGTGGGGGATGTGTGGGGTGTGTCTGTGAGGTGTGTGTGTGTGTGTGTCTGAGGGGGGATGAGGTGTATAGGTGTGTGTAGGTGTGTGGGGTATGTGGGTGTGGGTGGGGATGTGGATGTGTAAGGTGTGTGTGTGGGTGTGTGGGGTGTTTGGGTGTAGGTGGGGGTGTGGGTGTGTGAGGTGTGTGTGGGGTGTGTGTGGGGGGTATGTGTGTAGGATGTGTGTGTATGTGTGGGATGTGTGGGTGTGTCTGTGAGGTGTGCGTGTGTGTGTGTGGGGGGGGGGAGGTGTGTGTGTGGGATGTGTGAGGTGTGTCTGTGAGGTATCTGTGTGTGCGTGTGTGTGTGTTGGGGGGTGAGGTGTGTGTGTGAGTGAGTGTGTGTGGGATGTGTGGGTGTGGGTGTGGATGTGTAAGGTGTCGATGTGGGGGTGTGGGGTGTTTGGGTGTGGGTGGAGGTGTGCGTGTGTGAGGTGTGTGTGGGGAGTGTGTGGGTGTGGAGGTGTGGGGTTGTGTGCGTGTGGGTGTGTGTGGGACGTACTTGTAGGTACCTAAAACAGCCACAGAACCAAAAGCTCTTTTCAGAGCTACCCTACCTGTAATCACTCAAAATGATTATTTTATTATTTATTATTATGATTATATAATTTTTTTCACTATTTTTCCACATGGTACGCTCCCCGGTACGCTCCCCGGTGCGCGTACCGGGCGCTCCCCCCGCGAAAAACGGAAAAAATAATAATTTTTGTTTTGCCCCGCGGGACCCTTTAATGGCCCCCACATCAAACCTAGGGGGTCAGGGGGGTCTACCCTGCCCCCTTTTGGTCATTTCCCCCTTTGATTTTTGCCACCTCTTGTGTCTCAATCCTACCGAGACACAAGATGGCGGCCGCTGCGGACTGTTCCGAATGTTTACAGACACCCGAGAACCAATCAGCTTCCGGTGCGCAAGTCGCGTGACGCGCCCGGAGCGCTCCCCGGTGCGCGTACCGGGGCGCGGCCATAGATATATACTTTTTTTTAACCTAAATTACTCAAAATCCTCTGGAGCACATATCTTGAGACATAGCAAAGGCACATCGGGCTACCAGTCCCTACAATTTTGCCAAGTTTGGTGAAAATCCATTCAGCCGTTCGAGCTAAAAGTGCGACAGACCGCCTTATGGAAATTAACATGGGGAAAACACGTTTTGGGACCCCCTTTTATCTCGACCCCCGCTTGACGAATCCCCACCAAACTTTCAGGGAAGGACCGGAGCGCCACGAGGCAAAGTTGCTGAAAAATTCAGGCAGATTCCTCAACCGGCGCCAAAGTTATTCCCAATAGAATGTTGCGATTTCCCTATGGAAATCAATCCTAACTATATATACCTACTGGCGACCGTATATATATATATATATATATATATATATATATACATTCCACACCACATCCCAAGATCCAGTGAAGAGACCAACAGCAGGGTAGGTATGGAGAACAGCTTTAATCCATCGGCACAGGCGAGTGACAGTCCCATAACCCCTCAATGGGCGAATGCATTTCGGCACGTTGTCTGCCTTCTTCAGCGCCAGGGTAATGAATGAAACAGGGAGGGTCGCGTTTCATAGGTTAAATACCTGCCCCCTCCTGATAGGTAGCTTGCAGCCCCGCTTCTTAAAGGTGTATACCAGCGCATACAACCTTAGGTAGGACGTGATTAGTGACGACCGCCTACCAGTCCCAGCATGCATTAGACATGTTTGTTATCCGGCTGTAGGTTGCTGCGTGGAGCGGAACTTGATTGCTGTGGGGCGTCCTTCTTATATATATATTTCAATAATATCCAAAGTTATAACGCACTCTCAGAAGCCAGGATTGTACACAGTGTAGTTTTATTGCTGTTACGCGTTTCGGAAGCCCTTGCTCCCTTGCTCACACAACAATACCTCTGCTCTCAACCAGTTACATACACAGTTCGTGCTGGCTATAGAAACCGGACTGCACATTTCGTTGTGGCAGACATCTTGAAGTATGTTCATTTCACATAATTTCTTTTCTCACGATGTCTTGTTTTTCTTACAAGAAAATCTTAATCCTTCTCTCAGTTAAGTACACTTTATCATTTATCGTTCTCATTCCTTCGCCACATTGGCTGAATGTGCTATTTCTGTTTCATTACCCCTATTCTTTCGCCAAGTGGCTTCTAAGGGTCCAATGTCTCTGGGGAGTGCTGATAAAAACATTAAGTGAAAAAAACGTGAACTATAGTGAATAAATCATTACATTACTAGGTGACGTGATCTCATATTCTATCTTGTTATGAGTTCTTCCAGGTGACAGGTTCAATTGCTCGTGAAGTGCACGTGATATCTACTCTGAGCTCCTTGATTCTACCTGTAAGAATAAAACAAACGTATAATTACAATTGCGCTCCCATCACAGTTAAAAACATATATACAGTTTCAAGCATTTCTTGTTACCATTAGATGAGAAACTCTTAAACATGATAGCCCTAAGTTATTGCAGTTACCGATTAGTCAACATTTATAGTATTTTTCATTAGATACAGTCTTTCCTTTTAAAGAAATACTACTATTTTCAAATTCAGGAATCATACAGGTGTACTACTAACTCTTCATGGTCATTATGCCCATTAGGCTGTCTCGTTTCTAATTCAAGGATCCATTTGGATTCCTTCTTTCTCAGCTGTAGCTCTCTGTTTCCCCCTCTCGGGTTCAAGTTCACCTGTTCTATTGCAAAATATGTTAATAAGTTGCAATTGGATTTATGATATTGGGCAAAATGTCTCGCGACAGGGTATTGTGGGTCCCTGTTCGTGATTGCCCTTAGGTGCTGCATAACTCTGTTTTTCACCATAACTGTTGTGCTGCCCACATACCTCTTTTGACACGGACACTCGAGTACATATACTACATGTGTTGAGCTACATGTCAAAAATTGACCAATAGTCTTCCTCTTGCTCGTTCCATGAGGTATCTCAAACTCCTTTCGCATTGAGCTATATCTGCAGGCTCTGCAGTGCCCGCACGGGAAAAATCCCACAAGGTTATGTTGGTTCCTATCCTTATATTCTGTGATATCTCCCTTCGTAATTAAGTCCCTCAAGCTCCGACTTTTTCTATATGTGATTGCTGGTCTTGCACTCAGTTTAGGGCCAACAATCGGGCCACTTTTCAAAATGTTCCAATTCCTTGAAATTATTTTCTTCACATTTTGAGACCCTCTGTTGAAAGTAAGGATTACTCTGGTGGTGTCATTCTCCTTATCCTCACATTCCTTTGGTGTCAGAGTATTTTCTCTTGTTATGCTTTCCATTTTAGATAAGGCCCTATTGAGGACCCATTTAGGGTAGCCCCTTTCCCTGAATCTCTGTATCATGTTGTTACTCTCTTGTTTGTACTCCTCGGTATTAAAGCAATTTCTCCTTGCTCTTAGAAGCTCCCCATAAGGAATACTCCATTTTAGGGTATCAGGGTGGCTACTAAGAGCATGGAGGACACTGTTGCCCGCAGTTTCCTTCCTGAACAATTTAGTTGTCAATCGGTCTCCTTCCGCCCTAACCTCAACATCTAAATATTCAACCTTATGTCTGTCCTTACAGTGAGTCAACTTTATGTTATAGTTGTTAACATTGAGTTGTTCCAAAAAGTTTTCAGCTTCCACCTCACTTCCACTCCATACTACAAACAGGTCATCTATGTATCTAAGCCATACTTTGACTTTTTTAAATGCCTGCATATATTGGGGGTCTGTTTGAATTTCCTCTTCCCATTTCCCTAGGAACAAGTTCGCGAAACTTGGCGCGAAGCTCGTACCCATACAAGTACCAGTAGTCTGTTTGTATAGCTCACCATTGAATATGAGCACATTATTCTCTAGGCATGTTCTTATCATATCACCTATCATTCTCGTATGCTTCAGGTACATTATATTACGCTCATTTAAATAGTACATGCATGCATCAATGCCGTGTTGGTGTTCAATTATGGTGTACAATGCGTTAACATCCATTGTCATCAATAAATATTCTGGTTTCCAGTCTATGTTGTTAACTTTTTTCAGGAAGTCTTGAGTGTCCTTTACATATGACGGGAGCTTTCCTACATATTCCTGCAAAAAATGTTCGACATATTTGGAGACATTTTCGTAGACACTTCCTATAGATGACACTATAGGTCTCCCTGGCGGTGCTAGTGGGTTCTTGTGGATCTTTGGGAGAAAATAGATTATCGGCAGTTTTGGATAATCTTTCTTTAAGAACACATATTCCTCCCATGATAAGAGGCCCTCCTCCTGCCATTTGGCTAGCTTTGACCACATTGTCAGGATATTATCTATATACACTCCACCATTACTCTTACAGTAGAATGTTTTATTCTCCAACTGCCTCATGGCCTCTTCAATGTACATATCTCTGTCTTGTATGACCACATTTCCCCCTTTATCTGCTGGTCGTATTATGATAGAGGAATCAGTCGCTAGGGATTCAATCGCTTTTCTTTGTTTAAAGTTCAAATTAAAACCTCCTTCCTTTTCTCTAGAGTAGTGTTTGTATTTCAATAATGACTTTGTTGTAACGTCATGAAAAGTGTCTACATTGTCATGAGGGAGATTCGGATAAAACACAGATTTAGGTTTAAAACCCGTCAGGGCAGCTCTATCTGTGGTTATATTCCATGTCTCCATATCCTCATTATGGCTGGATATATTAATACTCTCTCCTTCCCTGAGTAGACTATGTACTACTTGAATAGCGTTGGCATCGCCTACTTCTAAAAAGGGCTGACTAGGAGCTGTAGGTTCTTGTGCAATAAGAGTTTGAGTATCTGATCTTAATGCATGCCATTTCTTGAGTTTTAACTTTCTTATAAAGCGAAAAATGTCTATTCTTGTCTCACTATAGTTGAATATTTCTGTTGGGCAGAACGAGAGTCCTAGGCTTAAGGTATTCTTTTCTATGTTAGTTAGCTCTCTACTTGATAAATTCACTATTGTTTTATTTACCATATCATTGTCCTCCATTATTGATTGCTTTTCTTGTAGCCCCCAAATCTGGTTCCCACTGGCTCGCGTTCCACTCCTTTTCCTTTTCCTTTGTTTCCTCCTTTTTCTCCGCTGCTTGCTTCGTCCGTCCCTCTTCCTGCTCCTCTTGCTTTTCCCCGTGGTCTCCCCCTGGTGCCTCTTCCTCTCTGTGCTGGAGGAGGTGAGAATCTTCCCGACTGCTGCCCCCTCTTCAGCGCTCGGAATTCGTCTAAATACGTCGGTTTAGATGTTATTATTTCCATTTCAGCAATTGTGCTGGTACTCTGTATGGAGCCATCCTTATCTGACCCTTCTATGGTTTCTATATCTGGTTCTTTCCCTTGAGTTTGAGGGGTTCGGCTCACTGGAGTAGATTGTTTTATATCGTACATATGGTCATACTTTCTGCTATACGTGAGGATGCGACCGGAATCATAGTCATTGCAATCTCTGTGCAGTTTCCTTTGTTTCCTTATTTTTATGTCATCCTCATGCTGGATCAGTCTGGCTTTCATGTCATCCTTGTATTTTTTTATGCTCGTTTGATCAGTCTCATTCTTAAGTTCCTCTTCAATGTCCATTATTTCTTTCAATATTCTCTCTCTATCCTCCCAGGCATATTTCACCAGTATACAGAGCATAGTTCTAGAGCTATTTGTTGAATTCTCAAACCACTCCTCAAGCATGCGTGGATTAGGAGATTCATGTGAGGGCGTGATATATATTCTCAATCCTCTAGGGACCATATTTTTGTCCACATAGTCTTGTAGGGATACTGCCTCCCACCATTTGGAGGTTTCATTCTTTTTCAATTTTTCATATTTTCTCAATTTTGCAATTAATGTGGTTTCCACTTTTTTCTGGGTCCCAGTCTGTTGTCCTTTACCGGGTGCTCTTGCCAACAATGGCTGAGCAGCAAGTCTGCGTTGTGTTTCCTCTTCCATTTTTCTTTGATAGTGTTCGTATTACTTATTCTGTGGGCTTATCAGTAAGTTTCTCCTACGGAGCTTGAAATAATGTTGCCAAGTGCTAAGGTTACATCACAATAGCGCCTTGGTTGTGTGTTCACGTTTCGCAGTCAGATTTTCGTTTTCTTTATGTGCCCTGTGTACGTTCCTGCTTCCCTCCTTAGATAGGAGTTCCAGATGCCCTCGTAAATTATTATTTGCTTTTTCCGCCGAGTTACGCGCATTTAAATGTTCTCTTTAAATGCGCCCCTCCTGGGCTTATCAACTGTCTCTCACCATATAGGTGACTTATCGCCCCGAGGCCCAATGCTCCCTCTTACACGCCCAGGACATCCGTCGGCTCCCCCGCGATCTCGGCTTTTACTCCGACGGTTTCCGCGTCTCCACGCTTTGCCGTCGGAGTTCCGGCTTTGAACTTGGGCTTACCTTCGGAATGTCCTCTGTCGGGCTGTAGGGCTGATTCGATTGCTGTTTCTCGGGCAGGCGCCGCTTGTGGTCCGTCTTTCCCTCGCGACTGTTTCTGGACATGGGCCGGTAGTTCCACCTCGATCAGCTGCTTACTCTCCGCTGCTCGTTTCAGGGGGAACCGCCCGTAGTCTGGTGGTGCGTCGTTCTGGCAGAGCCCCGCCAGATATGAAGTTTCAATAATATCCAAAGTTATAACGCACTCTCAGAAGCCAGGATTGTACACAGTGTAGTTTTATTGCTGTTACGCGTTTCGAAATTATCATGGGATACTATAAATGTTGACTAATCGGTAACTGCAATAACTTAGGGCTATCATGTTTAAGAGTTTCTCATCTAATGGTAACAAGAAATACTTGAAACTGTATATATGTTTTTAACTGTGATGGGAGCGCAATTGTAATTATACGTTTGTTTTATTCTAACAGGTAGAATCAAGGAGCTTAGAGTAGATATCACGTGCACTTCACGAGCAATTGAACCTGTCACCTGGAAGAACTCATAACAAGATAGAATATGAGATCACGTCACCTAGTAATGTAATGATTTACTCACTATAGTTCACGTTTTTTTCACTTAATGTTTTTATCAGCACTCCCCAGAGACATTGGACCCTTAGAAGCCACTTGGCGAAAGAATAGGGGTAATGAAACAGAAATAGCACATTCAGCCACTGTGGCGAAGGAATGAGAACGATAAATGATAAAGTGTACTTAACTGAGAGAAGGATTAAGATTTTCTTGTAAGAAAAACAAGACATCGTGAGAAAAGAAATTATGTGAAATGAACATACTTCAAGATGTCTGCCACAACGAAATGTGCAGTCCGGTTTCTGTAGCCAGCACGAACTGCGTATGTAACTGGTTGAGAGCAGAGGTATTGTTGTGTGAGCAAGGGAGCAAGGGCTTCCGAAACGCGTAACAGCAATAAAACTACACTGTGTACAATCCTGGCTTCTGAGAGTGCGTTATAACTTTGGATATTATTGAAACTTCATATCTGGTGGGGCTCTGCCAGAACGACGCACCACCAGACTACGGGCGGTTCCCCCTGAAATGAGCCGCGGAGAGTAAGCATATATATATATATATATATAATTTCTATGGCAAAATGAAACCCCTCATTTTGTTCCTTTTCAAATTAAATGTATTAAGTGTTACCACTTTATTCCAATCAAGATGACTTCAGGTGTGCCATACTTTTGTCATAAGTAAGACTGTTAGCGTTCTAGTTGTTCTTTAGAACACTCTGGGACATTCTGTCATTGGGCTATAGTTGGGCTACATCTGGCTGATATTTGGGCTACATTTGGGCTCTTTTTTTTTTTTTTTTTTTGTGAAAACCTTTATTGTACAAAGAAAGCTCACAAATACGGGCCTACAACCCACGAGGGCTGGCCACCACATGGTAGATAACGTAATAAATGAAAAACAAATTTTCAACAGGATATGTCACCAGGAGCACAGGAGAAACAATAAGAGCATCGAGCAATCAGCAAGAACAGGACAATAAAAGGTTAATTTTCTAATGCGGGTTGGGGAAACAGAAGAATCATGGGCCGTGCAAAAAACAACCAGGGAGGGGCCGCGGCAAGCCGCCATCTTACGATCACAGAATGACAAAAGAGGCCATACCAACATAGCTATCAAAGAGTATAAACGTAATCGGAATATAAAGAAACGACAATGGCATCAATCAAACCGCACCTACCCGTCGCCGCCCCCACCCAAATTGAGGAGACATGATCAAAAAGGCCCACATAATAAAAGACAACACGATACGCATCCCAACAAAATAAAAGGACCCCCATAAAGGAGGAAAAAGGGGAGAGGGAAAAAGGGAACGAAAGAAGGGACTCCCACCAAACCACGCACCCCCAGGAGTGAAAGCAGGATAATAGAGTCCGGCAAGCGACATAGCAAAAATCGATACCAAATTACCCAGCGAGATACAATCAGATACATACCGGAATACGAAAGTCACAGAAACTCCCCAGGGGGATACAGGAGGAGACGGAGTCCCGGAAAAAGTGAACACACAAGAGCCATAGAACAGAAAAAGAGGAAATAAGGGAGGAAAAAGACCCCCCAATACGGACAGACCCCCCCAACCCACCCCTAAAGCCCACCCTGCACCCCTGCAGACATTTGGGCTCTTTTGTCTCTGGTGGCCATCTTGGGAGACTGCATATCAGAATTTTTTTAATGAAATATAAGAGGATTTGAGAAGTCACTCAAAATGTGCCCTAATTTTTCTTTCTTCAGCACTAATCATAATTTCCATGGCAAAATGAACCCCCTCATTCTTTTCCTTTGCAAATTAAATGTTTTAAGTGTTAACACTTTATTCCAATCAAGATGACTTCAGGTGTGCCATACTTTTGTCATAAGTAAGACTGTTAGCGCTCTAGTTGTTCTTTATAACACTCTGGGACATTCTGTCATTGGGCTATAGTTGGGCTACATCTGGCTGATATTTGGGCTACATTTGTTTTTTTTTGTCTCTGGTGGCCATCTTTGGGCTACATTGGGCTACATTTGGGCTCTAACATATATATAGCCCAATGTAGCCCAATATATATTTTTTCAAAGTTAATTTTCGTAAAAACCACTGGAGCATATATCTTGAGACATAGCAAAGGCACATCGGGGTACCAGTCCCTACAATTTTGCCAAGTTTGGTGAAAATCCATTCAGCCGTTCGAGCTAAAAGTGAGACAGACCGCCCTATGGAAATTAACATGGGGAATACACGTTTTGGGACCCCCCTTTTATCTCGGCCCCCGCTTGACAAATCCCCCCCAAACTTTCAGGGAAGGACCGGAGCGCCGCGAGGCAAAGTTGCTGAAAAATTCAGGCAGATTCGTCAACCGGCGCCAAAGTTATTCCCAATAGAATGTTGCGATTTCCCTATGGAAATCAATCCTAACTATATATACCTACTGGCGACCGCCAGTAGGTAATATATATACACACACATATATATATATATGTATATATAGAGAGATAGAGATATAGAGATATTTAATTAGACATAATGTATACATTTGTTAAGCAGACCTAAAAATATCGATATATTTTTAAACCATACGTAGTATGTATTTTTGTACAAAGAAATGCACATATCTAAATACATCACTGTGATCAAGGGCATCCGCCCGAAACGCGTCAGTTTGTGCTTTTTGCTTATCTGCTTAAATAAATCTTTTGCCTCAGACTGGAATCGTGGAGTCATCTGTTTCTGCCCTGGGGACCCGGGACTGCAGTTTGGCTTCTTTTGCTTTCAAGATATCTAAATACATATGTATACTCAAATTATACATATTTATATGCACAAATATGCTGTACATTTGTGTTTGCGAGTGGTGGTCATGTAGGAAAGAGCCATATCTTGAGTAGTCTTCTGAATATAATCTAGCTATAGTGGCTCTTCTGTTTGGGAGTAATGAATTCCATAGTTTGACTGCTTGAATAGATGCAATATCATTCTTCAATTCATCATTCACGTCATCATCCTGATCTACATCAAAAATATATTCATCATACATTCTAACACTACTTTGCACAACTGTATCGTCATTATCCATAAAATAATTCTCTTCGGATAAATCTTGTATGCCGCTACGGGCATCTTTGCTCTGCAAGGCGCCACGGATATCAACTCTTGTCATGGAGTTAAATCCATCCATGATGTTCTTCTTCAAATGTTTTGTTTTCCTAACCTTCTTCGCTGGTCTACTCTCTTTTCTGCCTTAATCCTCTTTAAAAAACGACCAAAAATCTTTCTTAGACCTTATTTCCTTTCTTTTCCTATCCATTACTATTTCTACTACTTCCCTTTTTGATGATTTCATCACACCTTGTATTAACTTTTTCAAGCTTCACTCACTTATTCTCCCTTCGACCACCTGTTGATTTACACCACTCTCTTCTGAAGACATCTTAAATAAATATATAACCTTTTTTCTTACCACCCTCGAATACTTAACTGTAAAACCTCTCTACTTTGACACTCCAAAAAAAGACGCACCTCTTCACTGAAAGACTTTCTCTCAAGACCTACAGACTCTCATTTATTTTTCCCTATTTTCTATTTAATCCATTTGTTTTCGCCCAAACTAAGATGTTTGCCGTGATCTGGCAAGATCATGGCAAACTAATCAATGGGCTCTTATTTTATTTGCCGATAGTGTGTCCACATGTGGTCAAACGTCACGCTACTGACTCAAGTATGACTGCACAATCCTCAGTGGAGCAGCCTCATGCGACCCCAGCCGGCTCGTATCTAGAGTCTGGTGCAGACCACTGAACATACCACGAGCCAAAGCGGAGCATTCTCAAGTGACCCCTGCCAGCTTGTCCCAACAGACTTGTGCCACATATAACCAACGGTAAGCACACGCACGCTCTCACGCACTGCTTCAAAGGCCTAATCTCTTTTTTTTTCTTCAAACTTTAACTTCACTTCAATTAAATACATTCAACTCCAGAGAAACTAGGCATACTCCGAGCGCATAAACCGCAAACCATAATACTATGAGCATTAATTTTTTTACTTTCACCAAAAAATGTCCTCTCAAATAAACATATATACATCTAAAGTATCTCAACTCGACACGCACACACAAACTGCCTCTGAAAACTAGAAGCTTTCACATAAAATGATTGTAATTCCTCTTTCATACAAACTAAAATACTTAAAAATATAAGCAAAGTATGTACTTATCAGAACTGGACCAATTTAAAGGGGAGGAGAGTTCTAGGCAAGAGACATTTATTGTTTCTTAATGTTCCAATTCTGGATTGCTCTTTGTTGGAAATTATTTGAAGGTGCTACTGTGCAGGAGTGGCAATAAAAGGTGAGACATAACAGTAGCCTCTGGCCTTGTAATGAAATCCATGCAGGTGGATTGGAGTACAGTAGGGCTCCTAGGTTTCCACTTGATTTCCTTCTTACTCCTAAGAAGCGCATAGGAGTGGCATGTGTGAAACCATATCACTAGTGTTATCTTCTCTTGGCAAGCAGTGTAAGATCTTGCGGCAGGACAAATGGTCACGGCAATGGACCATTCAGTATGAGATTTGTAGGCCTAAACTGTAGGAATTGTTTTATGAGCACCAGAAGCTCCTATCTCCCTTCCCTCCTCTCTACCAGCTCTAACACAGACTGAATACATTATTTCCTGCATTAAATGGGCTAAATCATCTTCCAGTCCTGCATCTCTAGCAATCATAGTAGGCATTCTAGAACGGTGTTTTTCCTTGATGTCTGCTGGGATTTGAGATGCATGGTGACATTGTTCGACGAATTTTCAATTTTAAGATTGTCTAAATTGTAGATCTCTGGTCATTCGTAAAAATATGTGTTGAAAGGTATCTCCCCGCTCAAATAGCTTCTCCCTTTGTCATCTAGTGACGAAAGAGTTGCAGCTCTGTACTGAGAGAGACTTATAGGTGATCTAACAAATGATTTCTCTCTTTTTCAAAGAAACCCCAGAATGTATCCTCTCATTCTGCTTTCACGGCAGACCCGCTCATTCCTATTATCCCTTCCCGTGCAGACTGAGGCCGCAGAATCAATTAATCAATCATAATCGAGATTACAGGCCCTAATCATAATTAATTTTCTGTGTTGATTGATTCGACCCCATTTTCCTCTATTGCGCGAGAGTTGTCTTGTGTGTACTGGAGGTGGGATGATAAAGTTCGGTATTTTAATAGAGTTTCTCTTCCCAGGCTCTCTCCACACTGTGGAATATAGTCACTGGGGAGGTGAAGAGGAAGAGGGAATTAGGGGGAAAAATGAGGTTTCTATCAGAATGGAAAGTAGCCGACTGAAATGGCTTTCCCTCCCTACTGAAAAAAATCAAAGCAGGCAGCTGTGCTTAACGATTAGCTTGTCAGGACAGCTTCAGCTGGCGAGTTTGTGGTTTGTCTAAAAAAATATGCAAAATCATGATGCACACTGCTGGCACCCCCTCCTGCTACCCGTGTGGACCTACAGAAATGAGACAATCAATGTGTGCCTTTACACTTATTTCACCGTCCTACAATAGCAAGTTTATCTGATGTTGACTGTGGCACAAGGGCCTACAAAAGTGAGTCACTTTTCTACTGCTTGCCTCTACTCCCCGCCAATGATTACATATTTTCAGTCTCTTTGCTGGTGAGTTTAGTGTGCTTCCTTCATAGACCCAGATCAGTGAGTTAGGGCTGGTGCAGCCCCTTGCACCAGGGTTCTGGCCATAGTTGGCCCTGGGAGCCTCGATCAAAGTCCGATTTTCAGCATATCACCATTTAGATAAATGTAGCTGTTTTAAAAATCTGACATGGATTAGGCCCTCCAGTACCGACTTTGGAGAACCCTGCCTTGCACTCTTTTCACTGGCCTAAAAATACAAAGAATAATTACTTGATTTTTCTGAAATATGGAAATGTCATTCTGAATACTTTTGGAGAATTCTAGAGGATCAACTGATTTGAGAGATGCCTAGAAATAAATCTTGCCCACCGACGATCCCTGTTCACCCATTGGGTGGGCAGAGGTGATAGTGGCTAAAAACAGGACCTAGAAACACAGTAGCAGGACTATAATTTCATAAGCGTTTCACAGGTTGGATGATGTAGATAAGCTAACAATAGGGATAGATCCCAAAACCAGAGTGGAGGATTTTGCAATGTGATATATCCAACAAAGGTGTTCAACAAGCAAGCACTAAAGCTCTCCCTTTACTTCAGCGAACCTCTAAATGTCTTAAGTATGTCCCCCGGATACAAGGGGTATAGGGGAAAAGTCTCAACTAAAAGCGCTTTTTGAGGAAGAGAAGATTTTTTTGTGGGATATTAGTCCCTCCTTCCCAGTCCTTGCAGTACCCTAAAATTCTGAGAAGTTTGGAAGTACATAAATGAGTTCTTACAGCTGAGAGCACAGCAGCACCTCCACCCTCCAGAGCAGGCGTCCAATGCATTATCACCTCCCTGCAGGGGTCAAGAGCATAAACTAGGCAATCTGGAGTAGTGTTCAAAGAGAGAAGATTTTAAACAGAGCCTGGAACAGAGCCTCTTCTGCCTGTTCACATAAGATTTTGACATGTTGTTGGTCTGTACCACCACCACTGTTCTTGGACAAATGACCGAAATCTCCTGGAAAATGTGCAGAATTGCCGACAGTTTCTTTAAATTTGAAGACCTGTAGGATTCCTACTCCAACATTTGACCACGGGTTGACAGAGTTTTCGGCACAGCAACTTAGACATGCAATGATGCATTTGTGGCGAGGAACACTGGAGTGACTCTGACTGCCATTAAAAGTATAGAATGAAACAACTTTCCAGTTGGAGCTTAGTCCATGCCACCATAAACACCATTGCTACCCTATTCTTGGAGATATTTCTGAGGAATAATTTTTTTTAGGAAGCTCCCAAAGGCAAAGATGTAGCTTGGAAGTCCTGTTTTCAACCATAAACAAATTTTTCAAGTCCATCCCTGAATCTGGCAAAAAACTAATTGAATATCCTGGCAGGAAATAGGTTGCAATTTCTTCATGCCAATTATAAACCGTTGCACCGAATGAGATTGCAGATCACCCTTTTTAGCTGACTCTAATGACCAGGAATTACTCTCCAGCTGTCCAAATATGGGTGCACTGTGATACTCCTGTAAAATAGCATCCCTGCTAAGGATTCCAGCTCAGATGTAGATACTTGTAGGAGTTTAATAATTCAGGTGGAAATGGGAACTTCCACAATGACAAGCTGAACAAGCACTGGTAAAACAAGTAGATCTCACTTTTGTGACCTATGGGATTTGTGAATGATATTTATTCACTCTTTACAACATCCCGATGTTGTGCAGCATAGAAAAAAAATATGTTTATGAGGCCTCCTACGTTATTTGTAGGCTTGCACTACGTATGCGCAACAACAAAATGTTGCAGGTGCTTTTATTTTTATTTTTTTGTTACGGATCCGATTTGGACTGGTAACTAAAAAGAAAATGAAACACGCAAAATTGATTTTTTTAAGACGAGCGAGGGCACAAGCAATGGGAAGGAAGCAACAAGTGGAAGACGAGGGAACGTGAAAGCAACATGAAGCGTGGGGGGAGGAGGAAGCAACACAGTGGTTGGGGGAATGCAACATTGATGGAACAACAAGGAGGACATGGGAGGGGAAGGCAATATGGAGGGCGCAGGGAGGCAATGGTGAGAAACACATGGGCGAGCACAACTGGGAGTGGGGGGGGAATAAGCAGTTGGGTGACAGGGACCAATACAAGTGTAGGGGGACCTAAAACATGACAACGTCATTATCGATGTTAATGTGAAGGCATGCAGCCGCAACTTCAAAATCCAGTAATACCACATATTTCTTTGTCATAAGAAGTGAAATGATAGATTGTAGGGTGAATATTTATAAATATACCATGACAAACCCATTGACCTTGAGATTTTTTCCCACTCTGAAATCTCCAGTGACTGCCAAGGAAAGGGGAGAGTAAAAGGTTCGACGATCCTGCTTAGTATTTGGAGCAGTATACTACTTATTGATGAAAACCATTATGCTCACATCAGAGCAGCTCTCCTAATCAGGTTTCCCAGCCACGATTTAACATAACATCTATACATCTATATTTGATGGTGTAGCCAGAAATGTAGTCCTCTCCCTTAGGTCAATTCCAAATCTTTCTAAAAGTTGCTTTATGCCACCTGCAGAGACACTCATTTATCTGGTGTAATAAGGACTGCTGCATCCATTTAGAAAAAGAAGCTTTACGGGATTTATTCTTAGAGTGCTTGTCCTTGAAGAGTCTCCTTAATTTAACGGATCACTGCCATTGAAGAACAAGACAATGTTCCCAGGGACATGACAGATAAATAGCTTTTGATGAGCTACAGTGCGAGGGCTGTAGATCATCAAAGACTATGGCAGAAAGAACTTCAATTTTGGCAATGAACTGAGATGAGCTCTCCCCCTCCTAATGTGCTGTGGTGAGCTCTTAATATCTTTGACCTGTGATTGTCATTTATATACAGCACATGGGTTTTGTATAGCGTAGTTTATTACCTATTATGTCCTGCATTTGCTGTGCACACCTTCCAGTTGATAGCATTTACTAGAAGGCGTCTTTTGGTGACATGACAGACTGACCCAACGGTTTAGCAACCATGGGGTGCAGCTGAGACATTGAGAATTCAGCTGTGGTTGTTGTAAACTTGGAAATCGCTGTCCTGTTCAAATCATTTGCTTTGTGAAGAATTAAGTAAGTTTCCAATGGATGGTTTGGATTCTTGAAAGTCAGGGGTCGGTCAGACTTGCATAACAACCTCCAGCCTTTTTTTTACTGGAGCTTTGCAGTTAGAAGGTCCTTAATCTTTCTGAAATTCCACAAAATGTATGAACTTTCTTCCTTTTTTTACATTTGTGCCTGGAATTAGGATCCATGTTTTGCCCCCTTTCCTCCTCTTTGGAGTCATAGTATGGGGCTGCCCAAGTAGACGAGGAGGGTGAAGAATCAGATGAGGTAGTGGAAGCAGAATTCATCTACTGCCACTTTGTCTCATGGTTGCCAGATTCATACTCTTCAATATTGTATCCATTCTCAATACATTAAAGTTTTTAGTTGCTCCGTAGAGTGTACCATTTCCCAGTCCCACGCCACCTGCCCAACCTGTGGTGCTCTGTTCACCTTAAGCAACTTAATATAGGAGCTGCTTCTCCAACTTATCCTTTGATACCACAGCACTCCTCTTGCTATAACCAGCTGTAGGAGCTTGTTTACTTTGTAGTGTTTTCCCTCCTTGAACTTCCACTATTGTTCAGTTCTGGATGCTTACCTTTAATCCAGGACTGGGTTTTCCACTGTCAATGTACGGGCAGCAGTTTCGGGAAGCCACAATCTTACCTCAACTGAAATATGTGGTAGGGATGTGTCTACGAGAAGCTGCCACCTCATCAGGAGGAAAAGGCCAAAGGCATAACACCTCCTTGCTGAACTAAGTAATCAAAGGCAGTAATTCAGTAATCAAATGAATCCACAACACTTGTTGAATCCAGAATCTCTATGTTTAAGACTCCTCTACTATTGTAATTCTTAAATCTCACTGTTGTAAAGTGCTACGATACCCTCGGGTCAGGTCAGCGCTACATAAAACTCCTAAAATAAAATAAATAAAAATAAGAACACCAGGAATCCGGAATCCAATAGTGGGATTCTTTAGGAGCGAAGAGTCAGGATCAGCAAGTGGAGAGAGTGAGGAAACAAACTAAGGCTTTGTTGCAACGTATAGTTCCTACCAGATTGAAGCCTTTATGTAGGAAAGGAACAAAAAAAGGAAATCTCAATGAAACAGAAAATTACCAGAAACACAAGGTGTAGGAAAGTAGGATCTGCTTTCATGGTTACTCCCATGTTTTGCCTGGTGTCAATGTGTGTCAGATTCGTGCTTATTTCTATGCACAGGAGCAGAATGTCGCAAGTTCCAAATTCCACCCTAGGATTCCTCAGCCACCAGCAATTTTAAGCACTGCTGGCCAAAAGAACCCCACGGGGGAAAGGGGATGGGACAGAGAAGAGACAGCCACACCACGTCTGACTTTCTTCTAACACTTCTGCTGCTTCAGACTTTTCTTTCTTCTTGTCTTCTCCTTAGGCCTTTTTCAAGTATAAGCTGTAACAGACAATGAACTTGTAAACACCTTATTCTTTTCTTAAACTCTTTCTCCTTATCTTTTCCCATAACCTGGTACATCTACCCTGCCTTGGTGTGACCAATGCTTCTCTTCTTTCTATGTAGTCACCTTGCTTCAGTGTGCTGTAAATAGAGTTTTATTACTGATTATTCTTTATCTTGTTTCTTAATCTAATACATTTTCTCTCTCTCTCCTACAGGTTCCTCACCTTGCTTTCATACTGCAGCACAGTTTAATGGGATTCGGTATGGTAAGTACTGCAAATAAATCTTATTTAGCTTCACCTAATCTTTAGGAGTTTCTTTGAGCTCTTTTATAACTAAAATGATATCTAGAGCTATTCCCTCTATAAATGGAAACTATAATGAGCTTAGCGAATATCTATGATAACTAAATCTTGGCTTTATCTCCTATTAATCCTTCCACTCGGGTTTTAAACACAAAACTGCCTTTATTCCTTCACTGAGCAGTTACACAGATTTTACAACTTGTGCTGACTCTGAAATTCCTTCTCGCGTTAAACCTTATTCTGAAGAAGGCGCATGCTCAAAATTATTCACACTGCAATACTGCTTCGCGCATGACAGAACGCGTGTACACTGCAGCTTAAGACACTCGCAAGCTCTGAACTGAATTCTGGACAGTCTTACTTGCTCTCACAAACTAATTCCTCCGCTACAAATTCTCGGCCAAAAGTATGTGGTATGAAGCGCGACGAAGACTCCTTCCCTATTCTATCTTCGCGACACTTCTCTCGGGGCACAACCATTTCTCCTCAATGCTCAGGTGAAGTGCGCCACAGAACGAGCGCTTCACCTGTATGTCCGTAATTGCGAGCAGGAACTGGAGCGCTAACCTGTTGATTCTGCGCACCAATTTCGGCAGCCATTTTAGAGGTTGGTCGTTTTAATGTTTTGCCTAGCCTACACATCTTTTTGCTCTGAAAGCTAGGTTTAGCTAACACTGCATTGATTGATTGCCTCTTCCTGACTCGAGTTGCGACGATCCTGACAGTAACCTCCCTTAAAGTACTTCCTTTCTGCTTGGGCTTGAGCGGGAATCTTCAGTAAAAATCTGTATTAACCGAGGGGCATGACGTCTGAGGACAATACCCAAGACCTTTCCTCTGGACCACAACCCTTCCAGTCCAACAAGTAGTACAATCGTCCTTTCCTAAACCTAACATCCAAAACCTGTTGTACTTCAAACTCTTCCCCCATCTCTGTTTGGATTGGTTTAGGTTTTTTTTTTGATTCGTAAGCCTTTGGACATCATTTTTAACAAGGAGACATGAAATACTGGATGAACACGTAACCCCTTTGGCATCCTCAACTGATAATTCACTGCACTTAATTTCTTCTCAATCTGGTATGGGCCCACAAACCTTGGCTGAAGTTTTCTAACTCCCTTGAGTTTAAGATTCTTTGTGTTCAACCAAACTTTGTCTCCTACTTGTAATTCGGGCTCTCTTCTCCTCTTTTCGTCTGCATAGTGTTTATAGTTAGCTTTAGCTTTTATTAAGTTTTCTGTAGCAAAACTATGCACTTGTGTCATGTGTTCTACTAAATCTGTAACTGCTGCAACATCCACTTCCTGAAAACTTAGTGATTGGTGGGGATGCCTTCCTGTGTTCAAATAAAAGGGGGTGTAACCTGTGGACATGTTCTTTGCATTATTATGCGCAAACTCCGCTGCCCACAAGTAGTCTGGCCAATCTCCTCCTTGGTCGAGCAAACATAGTCTAAGGTATTGTTCCAATTCCTGATTAGTTCGCTCAGTTTGACCATTGGTCTCTGGATGATAGCTAGTAGTTTACCTATTTTCAATATCTAGTCTCTTCGTGAATGCCTTCTAAAAATGGGATAAGAATTGAGAACCTCAGTCTGATATTAGAACCTTTGGGATGCCATGTGCTCGAACTATATTTTGACTAAAAGTGCATGCGAGAGTTTTAGCTGTGGGCACCCCTTTTAAAGGTACAAAATGGGCCATCTTAGAAAAAGCATCCACATACACTAGTATGGTGTCAAAACCGTGACTTGAGGGTAAGTCTACTATCAGATCTAGTGTGACTGTATGCCTTGGATAAGGGAGGCTTTCGCTCTGATTTTCCCCTAGCGCAAATCTCACATGTGGTTACGTATTGACAAGCATCCTTGACCACGTCTGGCCACCAAAAGCGTCGTCTTACTAACTCTTCGGTTTTAGTAATACCTTTATGTCCAGCCAAGATGCTATCATGACATTCCTTCAAGGCCTTTTGCTGCATTTCTGGTGTGGGCAAATAAATGGGATTCTGTATGGGTAAGTACTGCAAATAAATCTTATTTAGCTTCACCTAATCTTTAGGAGTTTGTTTGAGCTGTTTTATAACTAAAATGATATCTAGAGCTATTCCCTCTATAAACAGAAACTATAATGAGCTTAGTGAATATCTATGATAACTGAATCTTGGCTCTATCTCCTATTAATCCTTCCACTCGGGTTTTAAACACAAAACTGCCTTTGTTCCTTCACTGAGCAGTTCTACAGATTTTACAAATTGTGCTGACTCTGAAATTCTTTCTCGCGTTAAACCTTATTCTGAACAATGTGCATGCTCAAAATTATTCACTCTGCCATACTGCTTCGCGCATGACAGAACGCGTGTACACTGCAGCTTAAGACACACGCAAGCTCCGAACTGAATTCTGGAACAGTCTTACTTGTCCTCACGAACTAACTCCTCCGCTACAAATTCTCGGCCAAAAGTCTGTGGGATGGAGCGCGACGAAGACTCATTCCCTATTCTATCTTCGCAACGCTTCTCTCGGGGCACAACCGTTTCTCCTCAATGGTCAGGTGACGTTCGCCACAGAACGGGCGCTTCACCTGTATCTCCGTAATTGCGAGCAGGAACTGGAGCGCTAACCTGTTGATTCTGTGCACCAACTTCGGCAGCCATTTTAGAAGTTGGTTGTTTTAATGTTTTGCCTTGCCTACACATCTTTTTGCTCTGAAAGCTAGGTTTAGCTAACACTGCATTGATTGATTGCCTCTTCCTGACTCGAGTTGCGATGATCCTGAAAGTGTGTTTTGACTGTAGTTTTCTGGGATCCTGCTAATCAGGACCCCTGCATCTGTGCTCTCTCTCCCAAAATGGCTTTGGTAAGTACTTTTTTACCTCCACAATTGGCTACTGGTGTACCCTTGTAAGTCCCTGGTATATGGTACTAAGGTACGTAGGGAATAGGTGCTCCAGGGGTCTCACCTGGGCTGCAGCATGTATTGTGCCACCCAAGGGACTCTACTTAAACTGAGACTGCTGGCCTGTCAGTGCAGCCTGTGTGAGGTTGTGCTTGCACATCTTACAACAGATATAGGTTTTCTTATATCTGAGGTCACTACACTTAAAACCTATAAGTCACCACTATGGCAGGCCCTTCAGTCCTGAGTGCAGGGTGCTTGGTTATAAGTCTAAGGGTACCCTTGCATGAGCAGGACATCCCTTCAAACCCCATGGTCGATTCTCCAGGCTTTGTAAGTGTGGGCAGCCATTTTAAGATATAGAGTGGACACGAGATGTATAACTATATAATGGCTGCGCCGAACCTGGTCATGTTTGGTATCAATCAATCAATCAATCAATCATTTGTAATGCGCACTACATACCCGCGAGGGTCTCAAAGCGCTGGGGGGGACCACTACTGATTAAACAGCCAGGTCTTGAGTATCCTCCTGAAGGTCAGCAGGTCTTGGGTCTGTTGTAGGCTCAGTGGGAGGGTGTTCCTCGTCTTGGCGGCGAGGTGGGAGAAGGATCTCCCACCGGGGGTTGTTCTTCGGATGCGCGGGACGGTGGCGAGTGAGAGGTCGGCGGAGCGTAGCTGGCGGTTGGGGATGTAGAAGGAGAGCCGTCTGTTGAGGTAGGCTGGGCCAGTCTTGTGGAGTGCCTTGTCTGCGTGGGTGAGGAGCTTGAAGGATATCCTCTTGTTGAGAAGTGTGGCTCAATGGTTAGAGCGGCAGACCCTGATGCAGAGGTCTGGCCCGTGACCAGGGTTCAATTCCCGCCTCGGCGGGTCTTGGGCTTAATTTCCTCGGACCTGATAATTCTCGCCTCTGTGCCTAATCTAATCATGGGTCCCACTCTGCAACTCTGGGCAATAGCTTGCTTAATCTCCACAATGGCCCCAACAGCGCTGGGATGCCTGGCTTCACCTTGAGGGTGCCCAGGAGTGGACATTTCACAGGGAAAAGCCAGGAAGGGTTCCACAGCGGTATGAGTACAGCGCCAGGACGCCCCTTTGCTGGGGCAGCAGTGCGCTTTACAAGTACAAATTCATTTAATTTCATTTAATTTAATTTCATTTGTTGACGGGGAGCCAGTGCAGGTTTCTCAGGTGGGGGGTGATGTGGCCGTGGCGTGGTACGTCGGGGATCAGTCGCGCCGAGGCGTTTTGGATGCCTTGTAGTCGTTTGATGAGCTTGGTTGGGGCTCCCGCGTGGAGGGCGTTACCGTAGTTGAGTCTGCTGCTGACGAGGGCCTGGGTGACTGTCTTTCTTGTATCTGTCAGGATCCATCTGTAGATCTTGCGGAGCATGCGGAGGGTTTTGAAGCAGGAGAAGGAGACGGCATTGACATGCTTGGTCATTGAGAGAGTTGAGTCGAGGATGATTCCCAGGTTGCGTGCGTGGTCGGTGGGTGTTGGGGCTGCCCCCAGTGCCGTCGGCCACCAGGAGTCGTCCCAGGCTAAAGGGTTGGAACCGAGGATGAGGACCTCCGTCTTGTCCGAGTTCAGCCTCAGACGGCTGGTCTTCATCCAGTCGGCGTCGGCCTTCATTCCTAAGTGGAGGTTGGCTTTGGCGGTGATGGGGTCCTTGGTGAGGGAGAGGATCAGCTGAGTGTCGTCGGCATAGGAGATTATGTTGAGGTCGGGCTACGTGTGCGAGCAGGGCCATGTAAATTTTGAACAGCGTTGGGCTGAGGGAGGATGCCTGGGGTACGCCGCAGATGATCTCGGAGGCTTTGGAACAGAATGAGGGGAGGCGGACGCTCTGGGTTCTGCCGGAGAGGAAGAAGGTTCTCCAATCCATAGCCTTGTCTCGGATCCCTGCGGCGTGGAGGCGTGCGCGTAGTGTGCAGTGGCAGACAGTGTCGAAGACGGCAGAGAGGTCTAGGAGGATGAGTGCTGCGGTCTCGCCGTTGTCCAGCAGGGTCCTGATGTCGTCGGTGGCGGCGATGAGGGCAGTCTCGGTGCTGTGGTTGCTACGGAACCCTGACTGGGAAGGGTGCAGGATTCTGTTTTCTTTGAGGTATCGGGTTAGCTGTCTGTTGAAGGTTTTCTCGATGACCTTGGCTGGGAAGGGGAGCAGAGAGATGGGCCGGATGATCTTGAGGTCTCTTGGGTCTGCCTTAGGTTTTTTGAGTAGGGCGTTGATCTCGGCGTGTTTCCCGATCTCTGGGTAGGTCGCGGTCTCAAGGGAGAGATTGATGACGTTGCGCAGGTTGGGTGCAATGGAGCTGCTTGCTCTGTTGAAGACGTGGTGCGGGAATGGGTCTGACGGAGAGCCAGAGTGAACTGAGCGCATGGTCTAGATGGTGTCATCGATGCTACGCTGGCCCAGGCTAGCAGGGGGTCGTGGTCGATGGTGTACAGAAGGTCTGTTGTGTTGCTGTCTGTTGGGGATGCCTGGGTATTGAAGCTGTCGTGGATGTCTGCTATCTTGCGGTGGAAGAAGGTGGCGAGGGAGTCGCACAGGGCTTGCGACGGCGGGATGTCGTTGGTGTTGAAGCTGGGGTTGGAGAGTTCCTTCAAGATGTTGAAGAGCTCCTTGCAATGTGTGCGTTGTTGTCCAGGCGGTCTTTGAAGGAGGTCCTCTTTGCCGCCCTGATGAGGTGGTGATGTTTGCGGATGGCGTCCTTGTGTGCTGCTTGGCTGTCCGAAGTTTGTTCACTGTGCCATTTCTTCTCTAGTTTCCGGCAGGCTTGCTTGGAGACTAGGGGTTCTGGGGTGAACCAGCTGGCCCTCTTGCTGGTGTCTCTGTGGGGGGGTTTCTTCAGCGGGGCGAGGGTGTTGGCGCAGGCCTCGATCCAACGTCGGAGGCTGTGGGCAGCATCCTCGGTGTTGGAGGGTTTGGTGGGTGGGCTGAGAGCGAGGTTTTCGTGTAGTTGGTCTTCTGTGATTTTTCTCCAGCAGCGGCGGGGGATCTGTTGGGTGTGGTGGTGTGTGGTGGGTTTCTGGAAGGCGTAGTGGATGCAGCGGTGGTCGGTCCAGAGGAGTTCGGTGGTGTGGCTAATGGAGATGTACGGGCTTGAGGTGAAGACTGGGTCGAGCGTGTGGCCGGCGGAGTGGGTGGGCGTTATGACGAGTTGCTTCAGTCCGAGGTTGGCGAGGTTATCGATCAGGGTTGTGGAGTTGTTGTTGTTGTTCTCAAGGTGAAAGTTCAGGTCTCCGAGAAGGATGTAGTCAGTGGAGGTCAGGGCGTGCATGTGTGCTGATCAAGCCGGCGATGGAGTCGCTGAACTGGGGACGGGGTCCGGGGGGTCGGTAGATGAGGGTGCCTCTGAGGGTGGAATTAGGGTCTGTGTGGATCGGAAAATGCATGTGTTCGGCGGTGCTGAGCGCGCCGTCAGTGCTAGTCGAGACCCTGATGCTGGTCTTGTGGACAATGGCGATTCCTCCTCCGACTCCGTTGGTGAGGTCTCTGTGGGTGATCTTCTAGCCATCTGGGATGGCTATGGCGATGTCGGGTGCAGAGGAGTCATTAAACCAGGTCTCTGTCAGGAAGGCGACGTCCGGGGATGTTGTGTCGAGCAGGTCCCAGAGCTCAACGGCATGCTTGCGTGCGGAGCGGGTGTTCAGTAGTATGCACCGGAGGTGGTTGGGGTCTTTCTTGGCTGGTGGTTTGTCGGCTCTGAAGCTGGTGTAGCTGCAGTTCCGGCAGGTGAAGGGGCCGTGTGTGCGTTTCGGGGCGGCCTTGAAGCAGGTGTGGCTCCGTCTGGAGTTGAGAGAGTGCTGAGTGTTGGCATCGTAGTGGCGGTGGTCATCGTGGTGGGTGCGGGGGCCAGGGGTTCTGGCACTCGGCGCGGATGGTTAATTGGGGTTGTGAGGAGCACTCCGATTTAAACAAAATAATTATTCCAATCGTACAAATTTTTCCACTGGTGCTATGATTACTCAGGAGAGTCAGTCCTGGACGCTAAATTGATAAATTATGGTGAGTGGTAGCCCACCTAATCATGCACTGTTCACCTGGTGCTATGCACTTTAAACCATACTCAAAATGTTATACCATAATAAAAAATGTTTATAGTAATGATTGTCACATTTATTCAACAATTTTTTGAGATGAATTATACATGATTCTTATGTTTGTTATTGTGTCATCATAACAATTCGCACATATATATATACAGATCAATTATGAAAGCATAACAGTTTGTACATCATTTTAACTGTATTTTACATTTCAAATGATTGACATGAAGCCCAATGCATTTCGGCACGTGGTCCGTCGCGGATGGGCTCGCCTTCGGTGCGCCAGCGGCGTGGACACGCAGAGGCTGGCATATATGGGGAGGGAGGAGCAGCTGGGAGGCGGGAGGCGGGGGCAGTGAATGGGCAGTGGGCAGTCAGGGGGACCGGGCCGCAGGGGACGCGGAGGTAAGGGCAGTGAGGGACAACGAAGGTAACACAAGGAAAAGGGGAACAACATCGAGGGTAAAACGAGTGGCGCAAAAGAGCATAAAAAAAGAGGGGAACAGAAGGCAAAAGGGGCACAGAAACGAGGGGAAAACGAGTGGCACAGAAGGCAGAAGGGCACAAAAAACGAGTTGAACAGAAGGCAAAAGGGGCACAAAAATGAGGGAAAATGAGTGGCACAGAGGGTGCAGGGCACAAACAAAAACCGAGTGGAACAGGCGGCAGAAGGGCACAAAAAACGAGTGGAACAGAAGGCAAAAGGGGCACAAAAACGAGGGAAAAACAAGTGGCACAGAAGGCAAAAAGGGCACAGAAATACCGGAAAAATGAGTGGCACAGAGGCAAAATACTGAATACAGAAATACAGTGGCAGCTAAGAACAGAAGGCAGAACGGGCAGAGAGGCACGTGGGCAGCGAGGGGAACAGAAGGGAAAACCGGGCAGAGATACGGGGGCAGCGAGGGGTACAGAAGGAAAGACCGGGCAGAGAGAGCATGGGGACAGCGAGGGGAACAGAGGGAAGAAAAAGGGGCACGAACCACGTACAGGCAGCAGGGGAAGACAGACAACAGCAGTCACAGACACAACAATGAAAATACAGGCAATACAATAAAAGCAATAAAGCGGAGGATGAACAGACCTACCTACAGCCTACCACTGGCCATCAGGGATGAGGCGCAGGGTGGTGGAGGGCCTCGAACTTCCTCAGCAGCGGCAGCTGGGGCAGGGAGGCACAGGGGGTGCTGTGCGGAGGGGGAGCAACCTACCTGGTTGGGTCAAGGGTCTCTCTCCTCACCTCGCAGCGGCCGGTCTATATGGGGAGGTGGGAGGGAGGAGCAGCTGAGAGGCGGGGGTAGGGAATGGGCAGTGGGCAGTCAGGGGGGCGGGGCTGCAGGGGGCACAGCGGCGGGGGAAACGAGTGGAACAGAAGGCAAAAGGGCACAAAAACACGGAAAAAACAAGTGGCAGACGGGCACCAAAAAACGAGTGAAAAACGAGTGGAACAGAGGGCAGAAAAGCACAACAAATGAGGAAAAAATGAGTGGCACAGAGGGCAGAAGGGCACAAAAAAACGAGTGGAACCGAGGGCATAAAAAACGAGGGAAAATGAGTGGCACAGAGGGCAGAAGGGCACAAAAAGAAGAGTGGAACAGAGGGCAGAAAGGCATAAAAAACGAAGGAAAAACGAGTGGAACAGAGGGCAGAAAGGCACAAAAAACGAGGGGAAAACGAGTGGCACGGAGGGCAGAAGGGCACAAAAAAATGAATGAAACAGAGGGCAGAAGGGCACAAAAAACTAGGGAAAAAGAAGTGGAACAGAGGGCAGAAAAGCGGGGGAAACGAGTGGAACAGAGGGCAGAAAGGCATGAAAAACGAGTGGCACAGAGGGCAGAAGGGCACAAAAAACGAGTGGAACAGAGGGCAGAAGGGCACAAAAAACGAGGGAAAACGAGTGGAACAGAGGGCAGAAGGGCACAAAAAAACAGTGGAACAGGGCAGAAAGGCACAACAAACGAAGGAAAAATGAGTGGCACAGAGGGCAGAAGGGGACAAAAAAATTAGTGCAACAGAGGGCAGACAGGCACAAAAAACGAGGGGAAAACAAGTGGAACAGAAAGCAGAAAGGCACAAAAATGAGGGAAAAACGAGTGGAACAGAGTGCAGAAAGGCACGGAAAACGAGTGGCACAGAGGGCAGAAGGGCACAAAAAACGGGGAGAAAACGAGTGGAACAGAGGGCAGAAAGTCACAAAAAGCGAGGTTAAAAAGAGTGGCACAGAGGGCAGAATGGCACAAATAAACGAGTGGAACAGAGGGCAGAAGGGCACAAATAACGAGGGAAAAACGAGTGGGACAGAGGGCAGAAAAGCACAAAAAACGAGGGGGAAACGAGTGGCAAAAAGGGCAGAAGGGCACAAAAAACAAGTGGAGAGAGAGCAGAAGGGCACAAAAAACGAGGGAAAACGAGTGGAACAAGGGCAGAAAGGCACAAAAACGAGGGAAAAATGAGTGGAACAGAGGGCAGAAAGGCTAAAAAAAGAGAGAAAAACGAGTGGACAGAGGGCAAAAAGGCTCAGAAAAACGAGAAAAAAACGAGTGGAACAGAAGGCAGAAAAGCACAAAAAACGAGGGAAAAACGAGTGGCACACAGGGCAGAAGGACACAAAAAAAATGAGTGGAACAAAGGGCAGAAGGGCATAAAAAACGAGTGAAAAACGAGTGGAACAGAGGACAGAAAGGCACAAAAAACGAGGGAAAAACAAGTGACACAGAGGGCAGAAAGGCACAAAAACTAGGGGAAAACGAGTGGCACAGAGGGCAGAAGGGCACCAAAAAATGAGTAAAACAGAGGGCAGAAGGGCACAAAAAACTAGGGAAAAACAAGTGGAACAGAGGGCAGAAAAGCGGGAAAAACGAGTGGAACAGAGGGCAGAAAGGCATGAAAAACGAGTGGCACAGAGGGCAGAAGGGCACAAAAAAACGAGTGGAACAGAGGGCAGAAGGGCACAAAAACGAGGGAAAATGAGTGGAACAGAGGGCAGAAGGGCACAAAAAACCAGTGGAACAGGGCAGAAAGGCACAAAAAACGAAGGAAAAATGAGTGGCACAGAGGGCAGAAGGGGAGAAAAAATGAGTGGAACAGAGGGCAGACGGGCACAAAAAACGAGGGGAAAACGAGTGGCACAGAGGACAGAAGGGCACAAATAAACGAGTGGAACAGAGGTCAGAAGGGCACAAATAACGAGGGAAAAACGAGTGGAACAGAGGGCAGAAAAGCACAAAAAACGAGGGGAAAACGAGTGGCAAAGAGGGCAGAAGGGCACAAAAAAACAAGTGGAACAGAGGGCAGAAGGGCACAAAAAACGAGGGAAAAACGAGTGGAACAGAGGGCAGAAAGGCACAAAAACGAGGGAAAAATGAGTGGAACAGAGGGCAGAAAGGCTCAAAAAACGAGGGAAAAACGAGTGGAACAGAGGGCAAAAAGGCTCAGAAAACGAGTGAAAAACGAGTGGAACAGAGGGCAGAAAGGCATAAAAAACGAAGGAAAAACGAGTGGCACGGAGGGCAGAAGGGCACAAAAAAATGAATGAAACAGAGGGCAGAAGGGCACAAAAAACTAGGGAAAAAGAAGTGGAACAGAGGGCAGAAAAGGGGGGAAACGAGTGGAACAGAGGGCAGAAAGGCATGAAAAAAACGAGTGGCACAGAGGGCAGAAGGGCACAAAAAACGAGGGAAAACGAGTGGAACAGAGGGCAGAAGGGCACAAAAAACCAGTGGAACAGGGCAGAAAGGCACAAAAAACGAAGGAAAAATGAGTGGCACAGAGGGCAGAAGGGGACAAAAAAATGAGTGCAACAGAGGGCAGACAGGCACAAAAAACGAGGGGAAAACAAGTGGAACAGAAAGCAGAAAGGCACAAAAATGAGGGAAAAACGAGTGGAACAGAGTGCAGAAAGGCACGGAAAATGAGTGGCACAGAGGGCAGAAGGGCACAAAAAACGGGGGGGAACGAGTGGAACAGAGGGCAGAAAGGCACAAAAAGCGAGGGTAAAAAGAGTGGCACAGAGGGCAGAAGGGCACAAATAAACGAGTGGAACAGAGGGCAGAAGGGCACAAATAACGAGGGAAAAACTAGTGGAACAGAGGGCAGAAAAGCACAAAAAACGAGGGGAAAACGAGTGGCAAAGAGGGCAGAAGGGCACAAAAAATAAGTGGAACAGAGGGCAGAAGGGCACAAAAAACGAGGGAAAACGAGTGGAACAGAGGGCAGAAAGGCACAAAAACGAGGGAAAAACGAGTGGAACAGAGGGCAGAAAGGCTCAAAAAACGAGGGAAAAACGAGTGGAACAGAGGGCAAAAATGCTCCGAAAAACGAGGAAAAAACGAGTGGAACAGAAGGCAGAAAAGCACAAAAAACGAGGGGAAAATGAGTGGCACACAGGGCAGAAGGACACAAAAAAATTAGTGGAACAAAGGGCAGAAGGGCATAAAAAATGAGTGAAAAACGAGTGGAACAGAGGGCAGAAAGGCATAAAAAACGAAGGAAAAACGAGTGGAACAGAGGGCAGAAAGGCACAAAAACAAGGGAAAAACGAGTGGCACGGAGGGCAGAAGGGCACAAAAAAATGAGTGAAACAGAGGGCAGAAGGGCACAAAAAACTAGGGAAAAACAAGTGGAACAGAGGGCAGAAAAGCGGGAAAAACGAGTGGAACAGAAGGCAGAAAGGCATGAAAAACGAGTGGCACAGAGGGCAGAAGGGCACAAAAAAACGAGTGGGGCAGAAGGGCACAAAAACGAGGGAAAACGAGTGGAACAGAGGGCAGAAGGGTACAAAAAACCAGTGGAACAGGGCGGAAAGGCACAAAAACGAAGGAAAAATGAGTGGCACAGAGGGCAGAAGGGGAGAAAAAATGAGTGGAACAGAGGGCAGACGGGCACAAAAAACGAGGGGGAAACGAGTGGCACAGAGGGCAGAAGGGCACAAATAAACGGGTGGAACAGAGGGCAGAAGGGCACAAATAACGAGGGAAAAACGAGTGGAACAGAGGGCAGAAAAGCACAAAAAACGAGGGGAAAACGAGTGGCAAAGAGGGCAGAAGGGCACAAAAAATAAGTGGAACAGAGGGCAGAAGGGCACAAAAAAAGGGAAAAACGAGTGGAACAGAGGGCAAAAAGGCTCAGAAAACGAGGAAAAAATGAGTGGAACAGAAGGCAGAAGGACACAAAAAAATTAGTGGAACAAAGGGCAGAAGGGCATAAAAAACGAGTGAAAAACGAATGGAACAGAGGGCAGAAAGGCATAAAAAACGAAGGAAAAACGAGTGGAACAGAGGGCAGAAAGGCACAAAAAACGAGGCGAAAACGAGTGGCACGGAGGGCAGAAGGGCACAAAAAAATGAGTGAAACAGAGGGCAGAAGGGCACAAAAAACTAGGGAAAAACATGTGGAACAGAGGGCAGAAAAGCGGGAAAAATGAGTGGAACAGAGGGCAGAAAGGCATGAAAAACAAGTGGCACAGAGGGCAGAAGGGCACAAAAAACGAGTGGAACAGAGGGCAGAAGGGCACAAAAAACGAGGGAAACCGAGTGGAACAGAGGGCAGAAGGGCACAAAAAACCAGTGGAACAGGGCAGAAAGGCACAAAAAACAAAGGAAAAATGAGTGGCACAGAGGGCAGAAGGGGACAAAAAAAATGAGTGGAACAGAAGGCAGACGGGCGCAAAAAACGGGGGAAAACAAGTGGAACAGAAAGCAGAAAGGCACAAAAACAAGGGGAAAATGAGTGGAACAGAGTGCAGGAATGCACGACAAACCAGTGGCACAGAGGGCAGAAGGGCACAAAAAACGGGGGGAAAACTAGTGGAACATAGGGCAGAAAGGCACAAAAAGCGAGTGAAAAACGAGTGGCACAGAGGGCAGAAGGGCACAAATAAACGAGTGGAACAAAGGGCAGAAGGGCACAAATAACGAGGGAAAACGAGTGGAACAGAGGGCAGAAAAGCACAAAAAACGAGGGGAAAACGAGTGGAACAGAGGGCAGAAAGGCACAAAAAGAGAGGGAAAAATGAGTGGCACAGAGGGCAGAAGGGCACAAATAAACGAGTGGAACAGAGGGCAGAAGGGCACAAATAACAAGGGAAAAACGAGTGGAACAGAGGGCAGAAAGGCACAAAAAATGAGGGAAAAACGAGTGGAACAGAGGGCAAAAAGGCTCAGAAAACGAGGAAAAAATGAGTCGAACAGAAGGCAGAAAAGCACAAAAAACGAGGGAAAAACGAGGGAAAAACGAGTGGCACACAGGGCAGAAGGACACAAAAAAAATGAGTGGAACAAAGGGCAGAAGGGCATAAAAAAACGAGTGAAAAACGAGTGGAACAGAGGGCAGAAAGGCACAAAAAACGAGGGAAAAACAAGTGACACAGAGGTCGGAAAGGCACAAAAAAACGAGTGGAACAGAGGGCAGAAAGGCAAAAAAAATGAAGGAAAAACGAGTGGCACAGAGGACAGAAGGGCACAAAAAACGAGTGTAACAGAGGGCAGAAGGGCACCAAAAACGAGGGAAAACGAGTGGAACAGAGGGCAGAAAGGCATAAAAATTAGGGAAAAACGAGGGGAACAGAGGGCAGAAAGGCACAAAAACGAGGGAAAAACGAGTGGAACAGAGGGCAGAAAAGCAATTCCGGTGTTGGAGGTATGGTCCCATATACTTGGGAGCCCCTCAGGAGAGCCCCATGTACTCCCGGTTACAGCTTTTCAGGGTCTACCAGCAAGCTGGTGCTGCCGCTTACCTCAGACACTGTTCTGCCCTCCTGCTGCTGCACTGAGCTAGAGCAGGGGAAGGTAGAACAACTGGTGTCCTGTCACAGGGAGGTGTGACCACCTCTCAGACAGGACTTAGTGTATTGGGCTGTGGTGGGGCACTTTCCAGCGCCACCAGACTGCATTGAAGGGCACATTTGATGCCCTTCTTGCATACTCCGGTTTGAGACAGTTTAGGACCCTTGGTTCCCGTTCTGGCACAAAACTGGACAAAGGAACGGACACAGGGCATATCCTCCCCTCTGTCCAGCCTCTCCACTGTAAGGGATCCGCGAGTCGTTCAAACCCTTTCCTTCTGTATATAAGGGCTCCCCTGTTGGTGGGTCCTTAAATTCGTTATGGAACAAGACTCACCTCTGAAACGAAGACACCCTCAACCATCCGGACATTTGAACTTCTTTGGACTTCACCTGTAACCGAGACTACATCAAGGAAGACTCCTGCTGATTCTGGTCTCGCTGTTCTTCAAGTCTTCTGCTTCGTCTGTGTCTGTGCTTCACTCAGGTTCTCCAGCAGACCTATGGGCATAAAGGAAAATCGAAGAAATATCCCTTGGAGTGAAGGAGTCACTCCCCTGCATCTTCAGGCACTGCAACTAAGCTGAACAGTCTGCTGCTCCTGTCGTTCTATTGACTTCCTGAGGCCCAGCAACACTGGTGGTGCTTCTGTGGCTCTGAAGGGGTCTGGCTTGTTGTTCCTGCAATTTGGAGGACAATATCCCTCATCGGAGTCGCTGTGACCAAACCTCTGTGTTCCACGTTGACTTGCCGTTGCCAAGGCTTGATGGATCTGCACTCTAGAGATCTTCGGGCTACAAGAAGCTACAGCCTCCAGCACCTCATCCCTCAAATATTAGCGTCCTCACAGCATTGGTGAGCGGCCTGAGGTTCTCTTGCTACTTCTGTGCCTTTGACCTGTTGGTCCTCTTAAGTGTCTTCTCCTGTTTTGGTGGGCTCCCCTGCTTGCTCAGGGCCTGCTCTGACTCTCTTGCACTAGGTGAGTCCCTTAAACCTTGCTGATACCAACATCTTGTCATCTTCCACGCCAGCTGCGACTACCAAGGCTTGTTGGTGCTCCCGCAGACACCGACCTCCTAGACACTGACATCCGATGTGGGACAGCTTGTGTATGGCTCCTGGTCTTCGTCAGCATCACCTGGTCCCCACTGCTGCAGCGACAAGGTCCTCGTCAAATCTCCTGGGCTCCCTGCCAAGTGTGGGCATTGTGCTTCTGTGCCTCCTGGTCACCTCCGAGTAGCATAGACTCTGTCCCCTTTGCTTGCAGGTTCTCCTCTTCAAGAATCCACCCTTGGATTTCACCGGACATCTCTCAAGACTTCTCCAGAGGCCTTTCTTTCCAAGTCTTCCATTGTCGTCTACGGCAGGTTCCGACTTCACTTCACCCCTATGCACCTGGCTTCCCTGGTGTAGGTAACCTCGTTTCTGGGACATCCTTGGGTGGGGTGGCTCTCCAAACTTCTGTCCTCCAAAAGGTTTCTTCAGGGTCCTCTGGGAAGCAGCGGCGTAGCTAGGGGGGGAGGCGAGAGGGGCGGTCCGCCCCAGGCGGCAATATTTGAGGGGGGCACTGGCTCGTTGCAGCGGCCTTTATAAATTAGTCAGTCAGTGTACCCAAATTATAAAGGCCGCCGCAACGGGCCAGTGCCGCGCGGCCCTCATTTCGAGTGCAAGCAATGCCTGCGCAGTGCGCACCTGCTTGCCAAAACTTTAAAAGCAAAACATTTTTGCCTGCAGCGCACTACGCATGCACCACGGTGCGCGACCTGCGCGACGTACCTCGGCGTTGGTGGTGCATTTGCAATTCTTTCAGACCCACGGGACAGTCATGAAATGGGGTCTACATTGAGCTCAACTTCTCAAGGGGCTGTGCGGTGCTGTCTGTCATGTGTCAGATGCCAAAAAATCCCTACCGAAATGACGTCCACGGCGGTATTTAAACTCGAAGGGGCTGCTGGGCGCAAAGTTTGTTTTTACTCGTTACACTTGCAGGCAGAAAGACCTTGACACATGTTTTTTACTTGTTCCCTCCAGTCATCCGCCGCGTGTTCTAGAGGTAGCCTTTGAAAGCTGTAAAGGGCGCTGTTAGGTGTGCTAATACTGTAATTTGGCCTACATCTAGTAATGGCGCAGCATTGCTTCAGAACGGTGCCCGCGCTCTGGGGGGCTCTGTTCTGGCTAGCACCCTTCGGGCTTGTCCTTGTGCACACCCAGTTCCTCCGAGCATGCATGATGGTGGAATCGCTGGTGTTCAAGCAGTGCTGCCCGCCGCTGGGGCCGGAGCCTTACATTGTGTGCAGTTCTCTGCAGAGCCAGTGCAGGTGCGCGCCGGTGTGCGTGGACGAGCGGCCGTGGAGCGGCCCCTACAACCTGCGGAACGTGGACTACCGGGAGAGGTGGCTGGTCAAGTTCTGCAACCAGACCTTCCAGTGTACTGGTAAGAGGCGCGCAAATTGCAGCGAGCTGATGACTTCGAGCCTGAGGTACGGCACGTGTTACTTAATTCTGTATTTGTACAGCGCTTTCAAGCTTCCCAGGTCCATGAGAGGAGCTCAGAGTCCTTGCTGTCTAGGTCTGATTGCGCCCTTATAAATCAGGACTACAAGTCCCAGAATGCCGTTATTTGGATTTGGTAGGCAGTTATTACTGGGTGGTTATGGCTGTAACTTGAGTAAGCGTGGCCAAGTCTCTTGCCTCGTTTCTCTTTGCTGCCAAAAGCGGAATCCCTTTTAAAGCAGTGGCGGCCAGCTATTCTGCACAAAAAGGATTGAGATCTCATAACCCCCGCACTCCCCCATACCGTGGGAGGTATCTACCCCAAGACCAATACCCCTGTCATCCCAATAACTTAGCCAACCAGGTCGTAGTTGTTGTGGTGGTTGTTGGCCGCAGTTTTATTAGTATCATAAATCATATCTGGGTCATATACATGTCAACACAATGTCCCATAAATTATATCTGGGTCATAAACATGTCATATAACATATCTGGGTCATAAATCATGCATGCCATCGCCGTGGTCATAAATCATATCTGGGTCATAAATCATACATGTCACCCTTTTTCATAAATCATATCTGGGTCATAAATCATACATGTCATCATCATTGTCATAAATCATATCTGAATAAATCATATCTGGGTCATAAACATGCCAATCATCATATTGTGCAGATCATATCGTGGTACATTCAGTTCGTAGATGGCACGCCTACCAAACCAGTTCTTTCGTTGGTCCTTGGTAGTCCTCATTGTCGTGTTACCTCTGGGACCACCATTTGGCTGGTCACCCACGCCCTTTGCGTGTAAGGAGGGTAGCTTCTCCAAGGAGTTAGGCCCAACTCGCTACCTAATTGTGCCCTGCCGTCCGGCCGGGTCTGGGCCGCGAGCGCCGTCTCCGTTCGCTACTCCCCTCCTTGGCCCGGCCACCTCACCCTGCCGTGCGGCATCCCAAAATGAGTGGCCTACTTCTACACACCGCCCTGTTGGTGTGTCTCCTTAGCCATCCGTTGTAACAATTTCCGCCCATGCTTGTGTTGCTGTCCAGCACTGCGACAACTGCTGGTTCCTAGGTGTGGGTGGGTGGGTCCAAAAATTCAGGTGCGCCGCTTCCCCCGCTCCACGAAAATTAGGAGCTATCTGGGGGAAGCGGTGGCTTATATCCCCCCCATCTGCTCGTCCGTTCCGTGCAACTGGTCCCCCATTGGGGGGTTTGTACCATGCTGTCCCCCTATTGGCTGGGGGTTCCTTGGTGCCAACAGGATGTTCCCCCGTGAGGGTGTTGAGCCTTCCTGCTGCTTCTGGGCGCCCAGAACCGGTTCCTCCACTGGGGCTCGGCGTGGGTTAAGGCGCCGGCCCTTGAGCCTCCCCCCCCCCTTCGGGGGGGGTGCGGCGGCCTCTGCAAGACATAATGCAAATCACCCTGACATGGCACGCACACCCTTCTTCATGTTGAATCCCCTGAAAGCGCGTGAATGTTTTTGCCCAAGTTTATTTTCTCTATGGGCACATGTCTTTCCCCTGTGCCCTAGCTGTGCTGCTGGGATGACTACATTACGCGGCTAGGAAGTCAAATTATGCAGCATACTATTGCAATTTTTTTTATAGTATTAATTCATTGTTTTGTCACTTGTAGACATTACCACTGTGTGAACAAAGGTTTGAACTCGTTAGCACTGGCGTCATACCCAAATACAGCAATAACCAGCTGAAAAGTGACTGGTCAACCTTTGAGAAGGGCTTTCCACTGCGCAGGAACTCATTGCTGCATTTTTAGTAACCGTTGATCCATTTTAGAAGAAGAAACATAGGTTTTTTTTGTTGTTGAAACATGCAGATTGTGCAGTAGATGATGGGCTATGTGACAAATGTTCCTAACCCAGCAAAAAAAGCAGCAGCCGTTAGAATTGCTTAATTCCAGTGACACTGCTGTTAAATTGCCCACCAGGGCAGGGGTTGTGCCAAATGAAGTCAGCTGTGAAGATTTGTTGATTTAAATGATTTTCCCAGTTTTGTTAATGTGCTTCTGATTTTTCACTTGTCTACACATTATGACCTGTTAGCTTTGGAAACGTGTCTACTATATCCACAAGTATGCTCACACTCCTAATGCCTTCATCATTCGTCTTTGTTTCCTACCTAATAATAATCCACTCCTTCTTGTGTTTGTCACTACTGTACACAATCCAGTTGCCACGAAAGCACACTAAATTACGTAATTATTTCCCATCATCCATATGCCCTTCATGTTTGTCACCACTGAACCTGTTCCTTTTGTATGTTCCATATGCATTTATCTCATGTCTGAGCAGCTGCGGGCTTCTATGTTTCACTTGTACCTGGAGTCTGCTATCCCAGTGATGGTCTGTTAATTAGGATTAACTGTTTCATCATGTTTGTTAACTCTTCGACCCAACAAAAGCAAGGTCAGTTTGAGAAAAACTTCTATAGCTGACATTTCTGTCTCTTACTGCCTTGTTGTGATTGAGAGTAGCTTGAGTTAATCTGAAGGCATGTTTGATTAACAAGCCAGATCATGAACTTCATTGATGGATTCTAAGATTTCCTCGCCACATCTTCCATCTAACATGCTTAATCCTCCCTCTTGGGTAACTTCAACCTCCCAGATAACTCAAGATAAGCAAAGAAAAATTAAAGTGACTCTTCAATCAAATCTATACACTTAATTCGGTACAGTATTTTTCACAACCAACACACTCCAAAGGCCACAACTCAACCATGTCTTCTGAACCTAACCATCAATCAATGTACACACCAGCCTTACCCATGGTCTGGACCAATCACTTTGTCATCCCCGTCTCCCTCTTCGGGATCCTACCAGCAAACCAAGCTCAACACAAAAGAGAAGATCAAACCTTCAGATCCTTTAAAGGCTTCTCTGTAGGCAACCAATACTTCAACTCAGCTCTCACCCTATCAAATCCACATCAGACGCTAGCACCACTTTAAAAAAAATTGGGTAAGCTATGTGAATATGCATGCCCCAATTGCAACACCCAAGTGCAGGCCAAAACCTTCAGCTCCTTAGTACTCTAAACATCTTGCTTGAAAATAAAAGAGACAACAGCTACTCCACAAACAGCCGAATAAAACCATGTCCGGCTTATAAGGCGTCTCCCACTCCTCCCCACTTTGGACAGACTAATAAAGCAGCTGACCTGCTGTTTGATGGATAGTGAAGACTAAAGTAGACCTGAGTGTACCCACTTTGCTTAGCACTTGTGTTTTAGGAAGGCATCAGTGCTTTAAATGGGCAGGTACTGAATACCGGAATTTTTTAATTTTGAGACTTGAGAGTACATGCACTTCTCAAGAGTGAGGTAATACGTTTAATTGGAGAGTATCGGCACTTTTCAAGAGTGACGTAGTACGTTTAATTACAGAGTACCGGCACTTCTCAGAAACAAGCAGGTACTCTGGTACAGGGAACCTCCTCTTCAATTTTTCCATTTCTAGCTCTGGAAGGCATAGGTAGATAACATGCCTCAAGCTACTGTACATTGTTTACGGACGAGCCCAGGAAGTGATTCGTTTTTGCTTGTTTCCTCCTAAGTAAGTTCTTTCACACCCAATACCAGAGCTCAGCTTAGCAGCGGGCTGACTGTGGAGGAGAAGTTGTGAGCTTCACCTGACTATTAGTGGCAATACTATGTGTCTCTCGGACCTCTTTCATGTGCTCGCTGGCCTTTTACTCCAGCACCCCCTCAGGGGGCGGCAATCTGAAGGATAGCTCCGGGCGCCACAAGTTCAAGCTACGCCTCTGCTGGGAAGGGTCCTTTTTCTTTAAAACTGTAACTGCGTCATCTTCATTGACTTCCATTGGGCACAAAGCTGTGTTTTGATTCTGCACATAGCCTCTGTGGGGTTCCTGGGTACTTACCTTAGGTGGTTTCTTGCTCTCCCAGCTCCTCTGAGTCCTTTGGCCCAAGTCCTGTTCTTCCTTGCAGTTCGCATTCCGCTTCTTTAGTATATGGTTTGGTCTTCCCTTGAACACCAGTGTATATTTGTGCTACTTACCTGATTTTCTATTAAGTATTTTCATGTGTATTGTTGATATCTCTGGCTAGGAGATATACCAATGTGATATTGATTGTGTTTTGTAATAAATAGACTACTTTTTCATATACACTGTGTGGTTCTATTTCATCTAGTCTACACTGTTGATTAAATGTGGTCAAACAAGCTTCTTTACACTTCTTCAAGATAGACCTGAAGGCTGCTCTCCACAGCAGCCACTTTGAGAGCCTAAGGTTCTCAAAGACCACTAAAATCACCATAAGGGTGCCTGGATTAGTCCAAGGTGCATCACTCGTTTAATTGTTAACCATGTACTGAGGCAGCCTTTTACACAAGGTATTGGGGAAATCAGGAAGGAATGAAGGAATAAACAGCCATGATGGAAAAAGAAAAGAGAAGGAAACCCTAAAGTGGACTAGCTGCGTGGTAACTCCAAAAGGCAACTGCAGTCTCTAAGATAGCTGATTGCTATTTTGGAGCTGGAGGAGCAAGGAGCACTGCCAGGAGCCCACGAGCACCAGAAGAGGGAGCATCAGGTGATTGGAACTCACAGCCGGCAGCTATGGTGTTCATGTGGTGTCTTCTGAGCACCAGGAACAACGGGATCATGCAAGGCACTGCAGTGTTGGGCATGTATATGTTGGAGAATGCAACAACTATCCCCTGAGTAGTAAAAACAGGTACTGTTTAATTTCTAAGGGTGGGACAGTGGGCCAATCTAATGAGGTCTTCGGGGTGCAAAAGGTGGATTTCTCTTTTAATTTTCCCAGTCATCTGCAGTTCAAAACAGCCACATCCCTCGAGGAGCTGCATATTAACTACATCTCTTCTAATCAAGGAGTTTGCAGTTGAACATGGCCACCGCTTATCTCTAATAAACTTGTGTGGCCAGATGTAGACACTCTGTGGCTTAGTACTCGGATTTCAGTATAATGTAGGTTGACCTGTTCACTCCCTCATGGCCGTGGCACAATCTCCCATTGTTGCAGCAATATGGCAGAAAGCAGAATGGTCCAAGACCACTGATTCCACCCCTGTCTTGACTTCCTCACACCTAATTCACACCAATACTTTAAGGAAAAGAAAGACATTTGGCAGAAAAGACGCCCTGTTTCCATGCTCTTCCTGCACTGACCCCTGCTGGGAGGTTCTTCCAAGTCTCCAACTCAATAACCCATGACCAGCACCAGGCGCAGGAGTCAAAAGACAGAGTGTTATACAGTGGCCAACCTCCGATGTGGGCCGGTAGGGAATCTGTCTTCTAACAGACACAAAACAAGCGTAGAGGTATAGGCTTCCACATGTATGGTTTGCCGTCCTAAGGGAGGAGCTTTCCATTCAGGAGCTAAATCATTTCAACTATGTGCAAGAGTTATATGTATATGCACAAGTCTAATATTTTGTGTGTTCGCCTACTTGCTCATGGTGTAACACTATACCTGCTAACATATAAATTCATTCACCTTGGCGAATCTAACACATTTTAACAAATGATAGATTTCACCAGTCCTGATCGCAGAACAAGAATGTTAAATGTGCATTGGAATTGGATGCAGGCAATATGACTGTACTCATCCTGCTGGACTTCAGCGCCACCTTTGATACGGTCTCACACAAAATCTTGATCCATCGGTTGCAGGAGATCGGGATCAAGAATAGTGCTCTTGACTGGTTTGTGTCCTTCCTGCGCACTAGGACTTTTCAGGATATCTCTCCTCCTTTCGACTCTCAGAGTCACCCTCTGTACTGCGGGGTCCCTCAGGGGTCAGCAGTGAGCCCAACCCTGTTCAATAATTATGTTCGGCCATTGGCCCTGATGGCCAAAGCCCATAACATATCTTTGGTATCATATGCATATGATACGCAGCTAGTCTTTTCTTTTACTAAGGACCCCAGCCAGGATGCTGGCAAATTCCAGGAGGACCTGTCCGCTATAGCAGGCTGGATGGAGGCAAATTGTCTCCAGCTTAACGCATCTAAAGCAGAGATCCTCCTATTAGGCGGAGACTCCCATGTATGGGGAAACAGGTGGTGGCCTCCGGAGTTGGGTCCTCCTCCTATGCCAAAAGCCACTGTAAAGAACCTTGGCATCAGGATGGACAGTGCTCTGTCGTTCGAGGAGCATGCAAAGACTGTGGCGGGAACCTGTTTCGGCATTCTGCGCTGCCTTAAACCTATTTTGGGCTTATTCAACCTCCAAACTTGCCAGCTGGTAATTCAAGCCACGATTTTGGCCAAACTGGACTGGCTGGAGTATTGTAACAGTTTTTTTTGACTGGCGCTAGTAAATCTGTGACCAATATCCTCCAGCGCACAATGAATGCGGCTGCCCGCACTCTTCTCGCTGCATCGATGCACAGTTCTTCCTCTAGTGCGTTGCACAGTCTTCATTGGTTGCTTATTGAGTTGAGAATCTGGTTCAAAGCACTCTGTGTCACGCACAAAATACTGGCCAAAATCGGCCCAAAGATTCTCAGTAATCTACGTCCATACATTCCCACCCATGCTCTGCATTCTGCGGCCCAACACCTGCTGCAGGTGCCACGTTTCCGCAGACCAAAAACCTGGGGGTTGTTCATTTAACCTCTTTGGTGCTCAGGCCCCCGGCTGTCCGACGTCACGGTGGGCGTGTGCTAAGGACGGCCCCCCGGCCGTCCGAATCCCGCCCACTTGTTAATTCTCCAGCACAGCGGGAGAATTTGTGCAGCGCCGAATGGGTTAAGGTACAAGCACCAATCCTTAGGAACTCGCTGCCTCTCTCCATCAGGAACATCCATAATCACCTGACCTTTAGAAAGGCAGTAAAGACCTGGCTGTTCCAGTAGCAGGAGCCTTGTATGCACCCTCCCTCTGTACCTTAGCGCTGGGACGTCCTTTTGCTGGGACAGCCATACATGCCCTCTACAAATCACATGACATAACATAACGTAATTATTTTATGCGTGTGCTCTACAAATCGCATGACATAACATAACATAATTATTGTATGCATGTGCTCTACAAATCGCATGACATAACATAACATAGCATAACATCATTTTTTTTATGTATTACTTAATACTAGGTGCGCAAAAAAGATCATGAATTATGTCCATTATGAGTTTGTTTCGTATATGCCTTCCTAAATGGCAGGCACATTGCTCCAGTGAAAGTGCAGTTTAGTATCTATTATGGAGTGTGAACAGGAGCCATCGCGGTCTTATCTACTTCCACCAAGCATTGACAGAGTGAGAAGACATGAATCAATCAATTAATTAAAATACACGTGGAAATAGTGCTTTGCTCACCTCGCTTCAATTAAACTATCATTCCTTATAGATTCTATGTTTTTTCACAGTCTTGTATTTTACGGGATGGGTCAGAGAAGGATGCATTGTAGGATTTATCAATGGTCTCATCCCATACATGTAAGGATCACTCTCTCCCTGTCCACTAGCTTCTTTCACTGTACTCTCATCATGGAAGCACTGAGTCTCTCTCTCGTTCTCTGTTTCGGCTACTCTCTCTCTCTTTCTCTTTCTTCCCCTCTCTCAATGACTTTCTCGGTCTTTGATCTCCCTATCTCTTTGTCTGTGTTTCATTAATCTCTTTCTCTCTCGTCTACACACACTTTTTCCAGACTTTGATCTCTCCATGTTTTGCTTTCTTCCTCGCTATTTCACGCTTTCACAATATTTCAACCCTCTCTCTTTCCCTCTCTTTCTTTCTCTCTCTCACCTTTTGCCCCTCTCTCTCAATAGCCTTATTCCCTGTAGAATATTTTAAACATTCTGTCATGCCTGACGATGCACAAACACTTCTCATATTTCTAGTGCCCCATTGCTAATAATTTCGCGGAAACGCTTTTGAAAAGATTTTAAATCTTTGCAAAGACTGCCCCCTATGGTGTAGGTTCTCTGATAGTTAAGCTAGCCTCCCTATGTGTCCACGTCTTGCACTCATAGTTGCATCCATTTGTTTATGCAATGATTTTCATGTGGTGTTCCGCTTTCAATCTTAGTTGTTGCTTTAGAGCATGAACCAAGATGGGGTGTATGAAAGACAGAATCAGGAGGATGGCGCATGAGGGTTCTAAGTGAGGGGGCAGTCATTAGATTTCTTGGTGTGAGAAATATTGTGTAAACAGGTAAGATGTCCTCCCCTTCCTGAAGATGGGATGCTCTTGTCTGTTTTTGTCATGTATACAGGGCAAAACAACATTCCAGCCAAATTAACGACAAGTGTACGAAAAATGTATACACACATTACAACTGAAGACAAGTAAACTGCGCTATTAAACACATGCATAATTAATAAAACACAGCAAATTAAAAAATCTTAAACAACCTTTACACACCATAATTAAAATGTGCAAAAGACATATAAAACACAGTAGTTGAAGTACTAATACAGGCAAAACCCACAAACATATCATTTAAAATTACTTTCCTGTACTTCTCCAAGAAGACATTAAAAATAAAAGAATCGGGTTATACTGTAGAATTGTTCATTTTCTTTTATGCTGGCATGAGGGAGTTCCTACGCTTGAGGACTTCCTGAGCCATTATTCTATTCCTGATGTTTGGATCCATTACAAAGTGGTGTGTACAGTGATTAATTTGTAAAATGATTACTGCCAGGGCCCTTATCAGGAGGCTACTTCCACTTGCACTACTCATTGCTGCTGCCAGTGCTGCCAATTATAGTAACAACAAAGCTACTAACCATCACACTTCTACAAGTATGGTAGTTCTGACTATTCCAGGCCCCCCAAGCTATAGGAATGTTTGATTTGATTCAGATTTTTATAAAACGCCAACATTTACCTGAAGGCAACTTGGCGCTGGGGTGAACAAGGGAAAGAGAGCAAACGTTGATCATTGGTTTTTGAAAAGCCAAGTTTACAAGGATTTGTCTTGGTGATAGGTGTTAGTCTTTTTTAATGTATATTGAATTAATAAACAACTGTTGTTCTTCTCTCTAAACTAGACAAACAACGTCACTCTGTGGCAGACTGTCATAAGTGCTGGTGTTGACAATTAAATGCCAATGCTGAGCACCGGAAACCAATGGCTCAAATTAATCACTGGGTGTGGAGGAGAATGGCCTGGCTGGATCTGTGTTCTGGTCTATTGGGTACCTAGCAAAACAAAAAAGATGATGGACGGAGTGTTGAACATTGTCAAACATTCACCCAGTCACATTTCAGGGTTAAAGAAATTGTGTTATTGCTCATCATGCCACTCCAGTTTGGCCCCAGCCATATGCAAATCAGCCTTGACCCTGGTCCCCATGGGAGCAGTCCAGCCTGAACTGCCACGACCTGGTCCTCCCTGGACCTCAAAACAAGCACAGACCAGAATCAAAGTATCACTCCTCATCAGCCAGGCTAGTTTGAATCCAGTGGCTTAACGAGCATGGGACCCAGATCTGGCCTGTATTGGGTACTTAGTCATATTTTCAGATACCTTTTTTGGATAATGCAAATTATCTTCAACAGATTTTTTAGTTTTACATAGCACGAACTCCACCTGAAGGTATCAGAGCGCTTTACATGAGCACCATTTGCGTTACAAATGGACATGTTCATTTTGTCAGGCACAGGGAGATTAAGTGATGTGCCCAGAATCACAGGATGTTGAGGGTCCCTGCCGAATCTCGAACCCGGTTCCCCAGCTTTCAGGTCGACAGCTCTAGCCCATAGGCCGCATCTTCTACCCATAAATTAATGACTTGTTTTGTCTGTTGGGTAAAGGGTTGTATAATGTGGAATTGGTGTCATCTTTGCATCTAGGTCGATATCGTGAATCGCCAAGGTCTCCTACGTCTTCCGTCCCTTTGTACTGCACACAGTAACGCTTTGGAGTACCAGTATTTAAGGGCAGATTCTGCGGAGTTAATTAAGGGAACCAAGCCTTTGCGACGGTAGTGCCACACAAAGAATTCTCAAAATAATGTAATGTCTTAAGACAAAAATTAAACAATAGCATGTGTTCAGTAGAACTGTACAACAGAGCGCATACATTTCTGAATGTCTATTCATCCTGACTGCTCCATTCACAGCAGACGCTTAATAAAATGGCCAGCGGCTTTGTATTTTAGTGAGAGAAAACGAGCTTGCATCAGCCTAGTATAAAGATTTCTGAAATCCCTAGAGGGTGCATTGTCTACGATTATATTTTGTAATGAATGGGCTGGGCCATCACTGTATGCTGTAGTAGTATTGTTTAAGTCATTTTAGGGAATGGTGTCGAATTTTGCATGGAACTTCAAAATGAACCCAGTGCCGGGCGGGATGGAACAGAGCCAATCCATACACGCTGCCGTCACATTTGGGACATTTCTGTTGTGGGTAGCAGAAGGGCTCCTTCCTGTACGAGGGAGCTGGTTTAGTTTGGGGCCTTGGTGAGCAGAAAGAAGTGACGCGCCCTCCTCCTGCCAGCTGAAGATTCATGTGGGTATCGGACCAGCTGCAGGCAGGGCGCTGGCGGAGCTGCAAGGAGGGAATAATGCTGGGAAGAAAGGGCCAGCAATTGCAGCTCGGTATCGATCCTCTATTGATTGGCCACGGCCACATTCTACACCGGCGCTTGTCCTACATTTCAATCCGGCACCTTCACTGCTGACTGTAATAGGCTTTTCTTTTTCTTCCCAGCCCGATCTTTATTTAAGCAAATAAGGGTGTAAGCTGGCGCAAGACGTTGCACCTCTGCGATTAAAGATCTGTGTTGGCCTCGGCATTCATTGTCTTTATTCGTCGTCACACAAACATTTTTTTCGTAACATTTTTTTTGTGCAGTTTTTTTAACGCGAACCAGGCCGTAAGGTATTAGTTCCCTTTACATGAGCGCCAGTCACATTACACAATGTCAGATTCATGTTTTTTAGGCACGGGGAAATAAAGGGATTTGCCCAGAATCACAGGATGTTGAGCCGAATGTCGAACCTGGTTCCCCAGTTTCAAAGTCCGCAGCTCTGGCCATAACCAAGAATGAAAAGGTGGGGATTCAATCTCAATAATCTGCAGAAAAAATCCCACCTTCCTTCATCCCCGCCTGTCCTGGTGTCTTCATTCTCCATATCCCTTCTTCTGCTCTCTGTTCCTCTCTTATTCTTTCGATACATTAGCAAAATACCACACTGTACCATTTGCATGATACTGAGATCCATGAGTATCTTCAGGTTTCATATTAGAGTTGCTGCAGAGCTGAGTCAGTCTTTCATTCTTTTGAAAATGGAAAAAGAGCGCTAATGTTGAAACAGGTATTAATAAAACTCCTTTTTTTAAGCTACAGCACAATTTCATTTATAGGCAAGCTATATAAATTACCAATATTCTTGTAGTTTTCCTCTGACTCCCCTGTTGAGTGCTTATGCTGCATACTCCCCTAATCTTTCTTTTTCATCATTGCCTTTGAGTGCAACAGCACCTTGAAGGCCTGGCTGAACGAGCACCACAAAAATCTCAGCCATGGCGAGGAGATCATGCTCTGTAAATGTGTAATATATATTTGTTCAACCATAATCGCTTCAACTTTTCTTAAAATGCAATCTTGAGTGAATTTGCAACATGTATGTGTGTAACTCTAACCACTAGTATCTGTAGTAGACATATGTACTTCCTATAGTTATTTGTGAGTTTTGAGTTTATCTGTTTCGTATCTTTTAAGTAATTCATGTACTCTGAAGTCCTTATGTAACGTAACTGGTTCTATTGTAAAGCGCTCTGACACCTTCGGGTAGAGTTTGTGCTATATAACAAAACATTAATAAATAAATAAATACATTTCCTTTCTTTGGTCCTGATTTAGTGTTAAGCAAATTATTATTATTAGAGCTATTTATATTGCGCATCAGCCACCTCCAACGGAGGTGTCCCGGCGCAAGAGCAAGAAAAAGTAGTAGTGCCCGAAGCAGTAAGGAGGGAGAAGGACATTACGGCAGATTAAAAAGCCATGTCTTGAGCATCTTCCGAAATAGTGGTTCTGAGTTGGCCTTGCGGAGGTGCTCAGTCATGGAGTTCTTTAGGGTGGCAGCCATAAACGAGAAGGAGCGGCCGCCAATCCTGGCTCTAGTGAAGCGTGGGATGGACAAGAATCCCTTGTTACTTGATCTCAATGTTCTGTGTTGGGTGTACTTGGGTAGTCTTGTTTTGAGATAATTAGGGCCAGTGTCATTTATAGCTCTGAAGGCCAATACCAGGGCCTTGAACTGAAATCCTCATCACAGATGTGATGGATATCCAGTCCACCTTATTAAAAGTGCCATAGGATATAATGTACTGGTCATAAGGGGGACAGGATATCTGTCACATTTGTGATAGTGAAACCCTTCCATCAAACTTGAAGGTCCAATCTCTCTTCTAAGCCTGCATTCTGTTGGCCTAGTTGACAGATGCAAGTGCGCATCTAAGAAGTTCTTAAGTGCTCCAAGAACCATTTAGCAAATATACATTTCACATCTCTATTGACAAAATAAGGATTAGAAGAATGTTGCCATTGTAAGGGGCATTTATGAGGGAGAAAAAGCCATTACTATCGTGAAATTGTTGCATTTTCAAGTTTAGAGATGTGGGAAGGGTTGAAGGTGTTTGTAGATATGGCATCTGTAGGAAAGTAGGATCTGCTTTTATGGCTACCCCCACTTTTTGCCTGGTGTCAGTGTGTTCTGACTGTAGTTTGCTGGGATCCTGCTAACCAGGACCCCATCATCTATGCTCTCTCCCAAAATGGCTTTGGTAAGTACTTCTGTACCTCCACAATTGGCTACTGGTGGACCTGTATAAGTCCCTAGTATAGAGTACTAAGGTACTCCGGGCCTTCCATGGGCTGCAGCATGTATTGTGCCACCTGGGAGTTCACTTAAACTCAGACTACAGGCCTGCCATTGCAGCCTGTGTAAGGTAGTGCTTGCACCTCTCATGACATTTATACGTTTTCTTATATCTGAGGTCACTACACTTAAAACCTATACGTCACCCCTATGTAAGGCCCTTCAATCCTAAGGGCAGGGTGCTTGGTTATAAGTGTGAGGGTGACCTCTGCATGAGTGTGACACCCCTACAAACCCAGAGTCGATTCTCCAGGCTTTGTAAGTGTGGGCAGCCATTTTAAGATATAGAGTGGACATCAGTCCTTTTGAGATGTATAACTATATAATGGCTTTGCGGAACCTGGTCATGTTTGGTATCAAACATGTTGGAATCATAACCCAATACAGATTCCGGTGTTGGAGGTATGATCCCATGTACTGGGGAGCCGCTTAGGGGAGCCCCCTGTACTCCTGGTTACAGCCTTTCAGGGTCTGCCAGCAAGCTAGTGCTGGTGCCTACCACAGACAATGTTCTGCCCTCCTGCTGCTGATCTGAGCTCGAGAAGGGGAAGGTAGGACAATAGGTTTCCTGTCACAGGGAGGTGTCACCACCTCTCAGACAGCATTAAGAGTATTGGGCTGGGGTGGGGGCATTTTCCAGTTCCACCAGACTACGTTGAAGGGCACATTTGGTGCCCTCCTTGTATACTCTGGTTTGAGCAAGTTCAGGTACCCTTGGTTCCGGTTCTGGTGCGAAACTGGACAAATGACAGGAGAGTATCCTCCCCTCTGTTGAGCCCCCTTTCTGAGAGGGACTCCTGAGTTGGCCTACCCCTTTCCGTGGGTATTTAGGGGCTCCCATGTGGGTGGGTCCTTAGATTTGTCATGGAACAAGTCTCACCTCTGAAACCAAGGCACTCTTCAACCGTCTGGACACTTGGACTTCGACTGGAATGAAGACTGCATCACGGAAGACTCCTGCTGCTCCTAGTCTCACTGTTCTTCAAGTCTCCTGTCTCCTGTGTGTTTGTGCTTGGCTCAGGTTGTCTTGAAGACCTGTGTGTATCAAGGACATCGGAAGAACTTTCCCTTTATAGTGAAGAGGCCACTCCCCTGCATATGCAGGCACCGCAGTGAAGCTGACCGGTCGGCTTCGCCTGTTGTCCTACAGACTTCCTGAGGCCCAGCAACACAGGTGGTGGTTCTCCAGATCTGACCTGACTTTTCGACAATTTGGAGATCAGGATCCCTCGTGTGAGCTGCTGGGACCCAACCCCTGTGCATCGCGTCGTCTTGTCATTGCCAAGGCTTGATGGCTCCACTCCAGAGATCTTCGGACTACAAGAATCTCCAGCCTCCCGCACCTCATTCCTCGAAGATCAGCATCCTCACTGCATCCCTTGCACTGTGGGCCTCCATCTTTGGTGAGCTGCCTGAGGTCATCTTGCGACTCCTGAGCCTTTGGCGTTGCTCGGGGCCTGCTCTGGCTCTCCTTCACTTGGTGAGTCCCTTGGACCTTGCTGGTCCCAACAATTGCATCTAGTCATCTTCCACGCTAGTTGCGACTCGCAAAGCTTGCTAGTGCTCCCGCCAGACACCGACCACCGAAACACCGGTATCCGATGTGAGAGAGCTTGTGCATGGCTCCAGGTTATGTTATGTTATGTTATGAGTGTCTTATATAGCGCTCGGCTACTCCGAGGAGTGTCCCGGCGCTTTCTAACCCACAACAGACTAGAGAGGGCAGGCAAAAAAGAAAAAGACCAAGCAGATTACTGTCCATAAAGCCATGTCTTCAGACCCTTTCTGAAGGCCAGCAAGTTCGAAGTGCAGCGGAGTAACAGAGGAAGGGTATTCCATAGCTGGGGAGCCAAGCGTTTGAAGGAGCGTCCCCCCATCCTTGCTTTCCTAACAGTAGGGACATTGGCCAGACCGAGAGATTCCGATCTAAGGGATCTCATTGGTTTGTAGAAGGCAAGACGCTTCTGAATATACTCAGCTCCCACAGCATGGAGTGCCTTATGCGCCAGCGTCAGTGTTTTAAAAACAATCCGCTTCCGAATAGGCAACCAGTGTAGGGAGTGTAAAAGATCAGAGGCTCTCGCTCGGCGAGGTAGGCCAAAAATCGCCCGTGCCGCCGAGTTTTGGACCACCTGGAGTCTTTGAAGTAGATAATCAGGGAGACCCAAATATAAAACATTTGAGTAGTCCAACCTAGAACAGATAAGAGCTTGGACAGTAGTCTTCCTATGCGCTAGCGGGAGCAGGGGAAGGAACTTGCGTAACATTTTGAGGAGGCCATAGCAAGTGCCAGTCAGCCAAAGGATCTGGGACTTAAATGATAGGCCGTTGTCAATTTTGACCCCCAGGTTCTTAGCAACCAGAGAGGAAGATGCAGGAGGGAACATGTTCACAGGCCACCAATCCTGCCAGCTCGGGTCAGCCTGACACCCGAAGAAAAGCACCTCTGATTTATCTGGGTTGCACTTGAGGCTGTTTCGCTGAAACCATTCGAAAACAGCCCCAAGACACCCACGGATGCTCTCTCCGTCAAACTCAACCCCCTTACTACAAGAGAAAAGGAGCTGGGTGTCATCGGCGTATGACACGATCTTAGCCCCGAAAGACTCCGCCAGCACCGCCAAAGGGGACATAAAGATATTAAACAGAGTCGGGCTCAGCACCGAACCCTGCGGGACTCCGACCTCCAAAGGCGGTACTTCGGCTGAGTATGGGGGGGCCCAGACCACCTGCCGGCGACCAGCTAAATAAGATCGAAACCAGCTCAGCACCGTCCCTCTCAGACCGATCTCATGGAGCCTGCTGAGGAGACCCTCATGAGGGACGGTGTCGAAAGCCGCCGACAGGTCTAACATGACCAACATGGCCCTTCCTCCTGCGTCCAGCACTTCCTTGATGGCCTTATTGACCTCCAGAAGTGCCGTCTCGGTACTTAGGTTAGATCGAAAGCCCGACTGGGTGGAGTGCAGCAAGCTATGGGTTTCAAGAAACGTGGAAAGCACAGTTTGTACGTTCTTTTCCGCTATCTTTGCGAGAGCAGGCTGGAGGGAAATCGGCCTATAATTGGCATGGAGCTCGGGGTCAAGGCCTGATTTTTTAAGAAGTGGAACAACTATCGCCTGTTTCCAAACCGCAGGAACCACACCACTGGTCAGTGACAGATTAAGAATGGGATTAATCAGCGAGTTCAGAGCCTCCGCTACCCTAGCCAGAAATTTAGCAGGGCAAGGGTCAGAGGGTGAGCCTGACTTGAGCTTAGCCAGGTGGTCCAGAGAAACAGAGTCAGAGAGAGATGGGAACTCCGAGAGAAAGGGTCCAGGTCCAGTTGTCGAATTTAGCTGGTCCCTCGGGATGGTAACAACACTAGGGTCTTCCTAAATGTTGCCTGATCCCTACAGCTGCAGTGACGAGGTCCTTGGCAACTCTCCTGATCTCCCTGCCAAGGGTGCCATTGTGCTTCCATGCCTCCTGGTCACCTCAAAGTGGCATAAACTCTGTCCATTCTGCTTGCTGGTTCTCCTCTTCAAGAATCCACCATTGGATTCCACCTAACATCTTCAGAGACTTGTCCAGAGGCCTTTCTTCCTAAGACTTCCATTGTCGTCTACGGGAGGTTCCAACATCACTTTAATGGACTGCACTAAGCTACACAAAATAAAAATGTAGGAGACTGACTTTAATAATGACACATGTGGTGCTGTTTGATTGAGCAAATGTCTAAAAAAAAAAGTGGAACATGTTAAGATGCAAGACTATTATTCTACGTGGGGGCAACTGAGGTGGTAAATATGAGATTCTGATCAAACTGAAGGATGTAGGATGCTATAGGGAATGGGAAAAAAATCCTGTTCTTGAGATTTGTCATGTTATTTACTCCTTTAAAAAAGTGGTTTCACAAAAGACTATTCAGTGACATCCCTTGTGGAAAGTGCAAAGAAGAGAATGAGAGACTGAGAGGATGTATCTTTTGATTACAGATGTAATTCGTCATGTTGTTAATTACCGAAATGTTATATTTATGTGTAGAAACATGTTTCATGTTGGAACAGTACAAGATGGGAAAGTAAGCTAAAGTTGATAGTCGAGCACTGACTAAGAAGCTATGGTCAAGGTTGTGTGTTGTTGATAGGTCTTGAATTATGTTCTGTAGTGGATTTCCCTGGTTTCTCCACAAATATTAGGGTGGAAGTTCCCCAGAAGAATCACCTAGAACAGTGGTTCTTAGCTTTTTGACTTTTGTGGACCCCATATAATCATTACTGGAATCGGGGGACCCAGAGTGAGTGATTACTGGAAGTCAATGAACCTGTATTAAGCAATTTCAATGATTTGAACCTCAAAGCGCACACAAAATCACAGAAATAAGCATTAAACAAATACATAAATGATGACAATTTGTATTTAATTTGTAAACAAATATAAAAAATGTATTTTTTTTTTAAATTGGAAGGTTAGCGCTTTTCTAAATTCAACTGAGGTCACCCATCTTCAATATGTTCTATTTGATGCATTTGCCCTACTCCCACAACTGAATCAAAGGACAGCAACATCATTTTCAGTATCCAATTTTACATTTATGGAGTGTGTAAAATTTCGATTTTTTGTATATCTACACACTTTATTGATCTGTTAATATTATTTAAATTATTAAGCAGCCGTGGACCCCTTTGGTAGGTGTTGTAGACCCCCTGGGTTCCCCGAACAACAGCTTAAAAACCACTGGTCAAGAAGGTATTATGATTTCAACGAGGTTCTTGACATCAGGAACCCAAACTTCAACCATTTTATTGCAAATAAAAAGTGGCCCCCATTAGCAAATCAAATAAATAAATAAAATGGCCCACATTTGCAAATCAGGGCAATTTCTCTATAAGTGTTTTGCAAGATATTAGAGACTGCGTGCATTTTTTCTTGCTACAGGCAATGTTTGCTGTAATATGGAAACCAACATTAAAACCGGCCCACAAACAGCCGAAAAATAAGCCCAAACACTGATTTCTGAGACCAGGACTTCGGGCACTGCCAGATGGCGTATAGACCACTAAGACCCATACAAGAGATCTCACGAAATACAGCCCACTTTTCAAGCAGGTTATTGGCAATTGAGTATGAGCTTTCTTACACTGAGATGCGAGGTTCACTTTACGATGATGTGCCTCCCTATACGACTGTAACAAAACCTACAACTTCACTCATATCAGTTAGGCTCAAAAGCAGAGATGATGACAATAGGTCACCGTTTGTTCTTTGAAAGATATTTTTTCATGTAATGTCACGTGTTAAATGAAGCCAATTCTATATAAAGGTACAGATATTTTCCTAACCATTGCTTAAGTTTGCTATACGGATCTTGCTTTTTAACGCCCTTCACCATATTCATTTGGTGCTAGGTACGCCGTTCGGTTTTAAAAATTCCATAGAGAAAACAGCCTCCACGAGGTGAAAACCTACCATGCTGTGAAAACAAATATTCTCTTTACAGCTTAAACAATTATCAACAATTTTTTTTGTTTATTAATGATGAAGAACTGTTTTCTTGCCCCAGTATTGGAACTTTCCTAGATTCCCGTGCTTTGTATCATTCCCCCGTCGTCAGCCTGGGAGCCTCGGTAAATAGAAAATACCATAGCTGTATGTACAAAAGAGAAAGAAAGGCCTAGGCCTCATCTCATTTTGTAGCCTAACTACCTCTTTGTGTAAAAGAGACCAAAACTTTGCAACAACCAATCAGATTAGCCTTACCCCATAGAACCCTCAGGAGAGAGCCTCAGAGCCTCAGATTTTCTACCACACGTTGTGCTAAGGGAGTCTCCTCTGAGCTCTGCTCAGTTTTTCTCTTCAGTTGGATTTCTACAACCTTTTTTCTCTTCAGGATGTCTGAAAAGAAAGCTTTATTCAAAGCCTGTGCAACATGTTCGAAAAAAAAGACTTTATGTGGAAGATAAGCATAAAGATTGTATTTATTGCTTATATCCAGACCACAAAGCCACTGAGTGCAAGATCTGCAGAACCTTCTCAACTAAGACTCTGAGAGACCGGGAAGGAAGACTTCTGACTTGGCTACAAAAGATGAAGTCTCGGAAAGAGGTTCTGTCCAGTGACAGTGAGGATTCCTCCTCAGCTGCATCTTCGAGGAGGTCTACAAAAAGATGTAGGTCTTCCCCCTCTACATCTGCTGAACCTCCTTCTAAAGCCTCTCAAAAGACTCCTGAAAAGTCTAAAAGGCTTAGTCCCAAAAAATCTCCTCATCATTCAAAAGAGAAGGAGGGACTCATCCCTGAGGTGCCATCTGGAAAAAAGGCAAGCCAAGGCCTTTCTGTGGCTTCTTCTCTATCAGGAAAAGAGAAGATATTCAAAAAACCTTCAAGTACACCTCAGGAAGCAAAAGGAGAGAAGAAAATCTGTCCGTCGACGACGATCTCCTCAGGTACGTCGACGACGACGACAAAAACTTCATTGGCTTCAGCTGTATCTGCGTTGACGGATCCGTCGACGAGAGTTTCGCCGACGACATCGTCGACGATGACTTCGCCGTCTACAGCTCCTTCATTGGGTTCGTCGTCGAGGCTCTCAGCCTCGCCGTCGACAGTGATGTCGTCGACGATGGCTTCGACGACGATGACTACAACGACAACGATGGCGTCGACAATGATCCTGACAACCACCTCGTCGACGATCCCGTCGACGATCAGCCCTCCGTCGATGGCTGTTCCACCGTCGACAACAGTTCTTTCCACGGCCACGACGATCCCCTCGTCGACGGCACCGTCGATGACACCGTCGACGATCCAAAAAATAAGGATTTCTATAAGGAAAAGACTGATTACACCGGAGATGACATCACCCCGCAGGGTGACACCATTGCCTCCACCTCTTCTGCTGGAAAAGGAATATTCAGATGAAGACGAAAGTCCATATGGGGATGCATATAGTCCTTCACAGCTTCAAGTGAAGTATCAAGATTCAGATTCAGACGATTATTACCTGGATCAACATCATCCAGAATCACAATTCACTCCTCAGGACGCACACCAAAAAACATCTGGCCAGGATATGGTGGCCATGCCGTCTTCATTGATAAATGACCTGCAGTTGATGTTGTTAGATTATAAAAAGAGGTTCCCATCTCAAACCTCAGAAACCAATCCACCTCCTCCGCCACCGCCTCAGCAAACTTCATCTACTCCTGTAAACTTCAACCTCTCAGACCCAAGGTGACCAGCCTGGGACGGAAGGACGCAATGTGATTACAGTGCCTGATAATGATGATGATGATGACTCTTCTGATGAAGACCAAGATAGAGAGCATGTTCAAAACCCTGACACTGAATGGAACGACTATGTTATCCCTGATCCAGCATCTCCAACTCCGTATCCAGTGGATTCGCCTCCGGCGGATATAGGGGGCTTCCATAATCTTATGGAAAGGGCATCCAAACGATTTGGCCTACCAGTCCCTGTCTTGCAGTCAGACTGTTTCTTATATGACTTCAAAGAGCCCTACAAGAAATCGATCCGTTCCATACCAATTGTGGAATATGTTTGGAAGGAGGGCAAGAGAGTGATGCAGAATCCAGCTACTGTAACTCCGGTTCTACCGCGGCTGGAAAAGAAATATAAAGCCCCGTAGGACAGTCCGGCATGTCTTATTGGTCAACCTAAACCGGACTAGGTTATTTCCCAGGCGGCACAAAGAAAATCAAGGAACCCTGCAGCACCTCTGACATCTCCGCCTGATAGAGAAGGCAGGCACTTAGATAACGTTGGGAAGAGGTTTTCTTCAATGTCTAGCCTCCTGGTTCGAGCCTCGAACGCACTTGCAATCTTGGGAAGATATGATCGCCAAATGTGGTGCGATCTCTCTCCTTTCATTGATCAGCTACCAGAGAGTGCCAAGACGGAAGCAAGAAAGATTTTAGAAGAAGGGGAAAGATCTTCGTTAGAAACGATAGATTGCGCAATGGACATTGCTACAACGGCTTTTAGGGCCTTAGCGGGATCAGCTGTCCTGAGGCGTCAGGGTTGGCTGAGATGTACCTCAGTCAGTGAAAGTACACTTTATTCGATTTTAAAAAAATCATAAAAGGCAGATAACGATACACACAAGAATAAAATCAACAGTTCATATATATACAAGGTCAGTGCTAGAGCCTAATTAGCATATTATACATCATATATACATAGTTAAAATCAGTTAAAACGTTACCATAATTAAAATTGGGCGTTCATAGTACTCGTTTGTTCCTCATTCTAAATGCTTCCGCTAAGAAACTAGCAACGCTAAAAATAATGTAAGTATTGCTCAACATCTGGAGGTAAATTAATGCAGGCCTGACTTGTATAAAACCAGCCTCCCTCAGTACAGGTATCAAATATTTTTTTCATGCGTTAGCATAAAAACCACAGAACATCGTGAAAAGCAAGGTGTCTTGATTAGAAAAGTTATCGCATTCACAGGGGGGGGCATCTTCTGGTTTGGCCCACGACTGGAAACAACCTAAGGTATAGTGAATCATGTTGAACCTGAATTTACTTAATAAAAATCTATGAAGGGGTATGGTGACAATTTTTAAGTACGGTTCCAAGGAGGGAGTGGTAGTTAATACCAGGTATGATCTTACTGATGGTTTCATTAATTCCTTCTCCTCTCTAACTAAACGTACCCTCTCCAGAAAATGGCACTTTATCCATTTAACATCTTCTCTCCTGATATTGGATGGGGATAAGAAAAGTTCAGGTCTACCTAGGGATGCAAAGGTGTTTTTTAAGTAATTCAGCCAGGGTATTTTCATGGCATAATCCAGAGAAATCACACCCGACAGGATTACATGGTTCAGAGTTAGTTCTGGATTAAGCCATGTCCTTACCCAGAAAAGTAGGGGTGCCAATTTCAGTTTATCCGAAATATAAGACAAACCCATTTCCTCGTGGATGGAGAATGTAGGGGTGGATGTCGGAACAGATAGAAATTGCCGAATAAGCCCATTTTCTACCCTTTGAATTTTATCATGCGTGACGTAGCCCCATAAATCAGCCCCATAGGTTGCTATGGGGATGCACTTGGTGTTGTATACTTTCAAAAGTGCCTCCATCGGCCTGGCCCCCAGTCTTTTTGAAAATCCCAACAATGTGGATGTAGAACGGGCCAAGGATAGACTCTTCGCCTTTATCTGGGGGACCCAGGACCCCCTCTCATCAAAAAGGACCCCCAGGTAGGGAAAAACTTGGACCCTTGATACCACCTCGCCCTTACAAGTGAAGGTTTTGGATCTAGACTTGCTTCTCTGTCGGCCTATTATCATGGAATGTGATTGTTTTGCATTGACTCTTAAGTCAAGGTTCTCCATGAATGTACCGAAACGGTCCAATAAGGCCTGTAGGCCATTGCCAGTGCGCGCAATTAAGACAGCATCGTCCGCGTATAGGAGGGCCGGGATCTGTGCTCCTCCTACACGCGGAGCGTCTGCCCTCCCAGCCTCTAGGTGTTTTCCTAGCCCATTTATATAAATAGTAAGAAGGAGGGGGGCCAGGATGCACCCTTGGCGCACCCTTTTCTCGACCCAAAGCTAGTCGTGGTCCTACCTTCCCTTGTGACCCTAACTTTGGCAAATAGGTCCTGGTGCAAAGAAGCCATGAATGTTACCATGGAAGCATCTATCCCCATTTCTAAAAGAATGGACCACAACTTGGACCTATTCACCAAATCCAAAGCCGAGGAGAGGTCCATGAAGGCCAAATATAAGGACCCCTCCCCGGCGACCGTATATTTGGAAATTAAAAGGTGCAAATTGGAACATTGGTCCAGTGTGCCACGTTTCTCTCTGAACCCATATTGTATATTTGAGAGCCCCCCACGATCCTCCAAATCTGCCTAGAATCTTAATGGCCGAGTCGAGGAGGGAAATGGGTCTGTAACACCCTGGGTCCTCCCGTTGCCCTTTTTTAAAAATAGGCACTATTATAGAAGTGGCCCAGGTATCAGGGAATATGTTATCATTAGCTGCCCGGAAGACATTAGTTAGCACCTGGGACCAGATTTTCGGGGAATGTCTATAGAGGTCTGCAGGTACGCCATCAGACCCCGGCGCCTTGTTTTTCGAGGTCTCCAGAATGGCCTTCAGAACCTCGCCCTCGTCAAAGTCTACCGGGGGGGAAGCCCGTCCTGCCATTGTTTCACACAAGACTGGGCTATTCTTGTCCCCATAAACTTCTTTGAAGTGGAGAACCCACTTCTCATCAGGAATAACGCAGTCGATGGTTGCGTTATCTGCCCCAGCAAAAAACGGCTGGTTTATGATGTCCCAAAATTTCTTACTATCTCGCAGGACATCTGTCGTAAGAAGTTTATTCCATGCTTCATTTTTGATGGCGTTTTTTCTCCCCTTTAAAGTTAACTTGTGTTCCCTCCTTAAATTGGCAATAAGGGACTTGTCCGTCGGGGTGGCTTTTAATGCTCGCTTTAGGCTTCTATGGATTCCTGAGCACTTGGCGTCAAACCACTTAAAAAGCATAGGAGATCTGTGATTAGCTTTTATCGTCAGGTCCCTCGAGATTTGTGTTCCTATAGATACAAAGGCCTGTATGGTTGCTTGATTTGAGGTATTTTGGTCCAAACAGGTCGATATATGGGCCTCAATTTTGGGCAATAATGTCGCCATGAAATCATCTGGGACCACCTTGCCCCACTTAAGTCGTCTACCCTGGTCAGAAGGCACTAGTGCCGCCCACTCCTGAGAACGGCCTGCATGCCTACACTCGGGATCGCCCCAACACATCTCTAGTAGCAGAGGGTTGTGATCGCTATAGGGTGAGACAAAAACCTCATACATCTTCACCTTAGGGATTAACCCGGACGAGGTGAAGATGCAATCAATGACTGTCCCGTGGGCCGTGCCCTTATAAGTGGGTACTCTTATCTGCATTGAAAGGTTCGTATAAATTAAAACTGGCTAACAACCCTTCAAGCTCTTCTCCTGCTTTTGTGTGTTCAAAATGGGGAATAATTAATAAAAGAGTGCAAACCGGTGAGACTATCCATTCCACAATCAAAAGGTTTGAAGAGCCCGAGTCTAATGGCTTAAGTGACCCAACAAGTTGTAAAGAAAAAAGGAAGAGAAGACCTCCCTTAGCTCTTCCAGCACTACTGGGTGTTGCTGGTACAGAGAAGCTGGAATAGCCATCCAACCAGAAATTTACAGAAACATCCCAGGATTCTTGGATAGCTATCACATCAAATGTAGAGATAACATTAACCCATAGGGGGTCTGCCCTTTTGGCTCTCAAACCTGCGACATTCCAGCTGATGAATTTACATAATGTTTTGTCCTCCTCCCTCCATGGCCCACATGTGGAGGGCAACGGTGAAGCTGGTTGTCAGTCAACGTCCTCCAGTTCAGCGAGTGGAGCAAAACTGTTGTGCATCTCTAATTTGGGACCTTCCCTAGTGGGGGTCGTTCTGCCTAGTGAAGTCCTGCTGGGTACTGTTCTCCATTCATTCCTGGCTATAGTCTGCGGAGTTGACCTCTTATATTGGACCTTAACAGGGTGGTTTCTAGATGCGGGTGGGTAAAAAAAGCCCAAAGGAACCGCCCTCATATTCCGGCAATCTTGTATCTCTGAGCCATCCCAAAACAGCCTATCTGCTTGGTGTGCACTATCAAAATTAACTATTACGCAGTCACCCTTCAAAGTTTTAGGGCGATGGCCTATCCATCCCACCCTTCTAGCCATAATAATCCTGGTGGCAATTTCGGTTCCCCCACTGCTGCTATCAGCACACCATTGGCTTGCCTTATGAATCAGTGCCGCTGTAGGTTCGATCTCCCCATGTGCTAACGGGGGTACCCCTATGAAAGCAGCAGCATAGGGTACGACTGCTGGAGGAAGATCTAACTGCAGTTGGCACTCCATGGGACTTAAGCTCATTGCTCGGGTATTATCCTCATGGGGTGTGTCATCAGACCCTAAGGATAACTGGGTGCTTTTTACACTGCTTTGGAGAATCCCATTAGCCCCTTCTCTCCTATTGTTTACGCGCTTGCCTATACGTAATTGGGAAGGTAGCAAAGGTAATGCAGGTTTCACTGTGGGCACTTCTGTGTCTGACATAACCACCTTTTTGAGAACATGAACAGAATCCAATTTTTTTACCATGTCATCTATCAGGGCACATTTTTTTAAAAGGCCGGTAAGGCACGTATTCATGGTGTCCACAATGTCTTTAGCGATGCCTACTAGCAAGGGTTCAATTCGGTCAACAAATAGGGCTTCCAACTGATCGCTAAGAATGTCCATATCAAGTTGCTGATTAACGTTGTCGCCCACTGTCTCCTTCCTCTTTTTAGAGGCTAATTTATTGTGGGGAACTGACCCATGTGGCTGGCTGGGAGGCAATGGGGTAAGTGAGGATGGTTTGGTATGACTAGGAGCAATAGGCGGTTTAATTACTATCACTTCAGGCTCTAGGGGAATACCAGTATTGGGAGTTGGTTGTGGTATGTTGGGCTCCGCAGTGGGGGACGAGGGCAACAAACCCAGTTCGTGTTGTGCGGTGGCTATTTCTTTTGACAGGGCCCCAACTGCAGAAGTCAAATATGAGATTATGGAATCCGAATGTCTCGCTACTTTGGCTTTTTTTCCCCCCGCCTCGATATTAGGAATGTTTTTCCGCTTACCCATGATGATGCTAGGCGAGGTGAAAAAGGGGTAGCCCAGCCCTGCCTCCTCCTGCCCCGGACGGCCACAGACGGCCCGCCCTTTGCCCGGGCTTAGCCCGGCGCCACCCGCGCGCGTCCCGCGAGGCTCCTCTCCCTTATCAGCGCCTCCGGGCGCGAGTGCCGGTGGGCGTGTCACCGCCGAGCCTCCTGGGGGCTGTAGTCTCCGGACGCGTGATGGTGAGAGTGGCGTCCGGGGAGACAAACAGCAGGAAGACCAGCGTCGTGGCAGGTGAGCCCCCAAATGCCCAGCGAGTTATCAGCGTCCCACGCTTGACCGCAGGCTCCTCTCCCTTATCAGCGCCTCCGGGCGCGAGTGCCGGTGGGCGTGTCACCGCTGAGCCTCCTGGGGGCTGTAGTCTCCGGCCGCGTGATGGTGAGAGCGGCATCCGGGGAGACAAACAGCAGGAAGACCAGCGTCGTGGCAGGTGAGCCCCCAAATGCCCAGCGAGTTATCAGCGTCCCCCGCTTGACCGCAGGCTCCTCTCCCTTATCAGCGCCTCCGGGCGCGAGTGCCGGTGGGCGTGTCACCGCGGAGCCTCCTGGGGGCTGTAGTCTCCGGCCGCGTGATGGTGAGAGCGGCGTCCGGGGAGACAAACAGCAGGAAGACCAGCGTTGTGGCAGGTGAGCCCCAAATGCCCAGCGAGTTATCAGCGTCCCCCGCTTGACCGCAGACTCCTCTCCCTTATCAGCGCCTCCGGGCGCGAGTGCCGGTGGGCGTGTCACCGCCGAGCCTCCTGGGGTCTATAGTCTCCGGCCGCGTGATGGTGAGAGCGGCGTCCGGGGAGACAAACAGCAGGAAGACCAACGTCGTGGCAGGTGAGCCCCCAAATGCCCAGCGAGTTATCAGCGTCCCCCGCTTGACCGCAGGCTCCTCTCCCTTATCAGCGCCTCCGGGCGCGAGTGCCGGTGGGCGTGTCACCGCTGAGCCTCCTGGGGGCTGTAGTCTCTGGCCGCGTGATGGTGAGAGCGGCGTCCGGGGAGACAAACAGCAGGAAGACCAGCGTCGTGGCAGGTGAGCCCCCAAATGCCCAGCGAGTTATCAGCGTCCCCCGCTTGACCGCAGACTCCTCTCCCTTATCAGCGCCTCCGGGCGCGAGTGCCGGTGGGCGTGTCACCGCCGAGCCTCCTGGGGTCTATAGTCTCCGGCCGCGTGATGGTGAGAGCGGCGTCCGGGGAGACAAACAGCAGGAAGACCAACGTCGTGGCAGGTGAGCCCCCAAATGCCCAGCGAGTTATCAGCGTCCCCCGCTTGACCGCAGGCTCCTCTCCCTTATCAGCGCCTCCGGGCGCGAGTGCCGGTGGGCGTGTCACCGCTGAGCCTCCTGGGGGCTGTAGTCTCTGGCCGCGTGATGGTGAGAGCGGCGTCCGGGGAGACAAACAGCAGGAAGACCAGCGTCGTGGCAGGTGAGCCCCCAAATGCCCAGCGAGTTATCAGCGTCCCCCGCTTGACCGCAGGCTCCTCTCCCTTATCAGCGCCTCCGGGCGCGAGTGCCGGTGGGCGTGTCACCGGGGAGCCTCCTGGGGGCTGTAGTCTCCGGCCGCGTGATGGTGAGAGCGGCGTCCGGGGAGACAAACAGCAGGAAGACCAGCGTTGTGGCAGGTGAGCCCCAAATGCCCAGCGAGTTATCAGCGTCCCCCGCTTGACCGCAGACTCCTCTCCCTTATCAGCGCCTCCGGGCGCGAGTGCCGGTGGGCGTGTCACCGCCGAGCCTCCTGGGGTCTATAGTCTCCGGCCGCGTGATGGTGAGAGCGGCGTCCGGGGAGACAAACAGCAGGAAGACCAGCGTCGTGGCAGGTGAGCCCCCAAATGCCCAGCGAGTTATCAGCGTCCCCCACTTGACCCCAGGCTCCTCTCCCTTATCAGCGCCTCCGGGCGCGAGTGCCGGTGGGTGTGTCACCGCCGAGCCTCCTGGGGGCTGTAGTCTCCGGGCGCGTGATGGTGAGAGCGGCGTCCGGGTAGACAAACAGCAGGAAGACCAGCGTCGTGGCAGGTGAGCCCCCAAATGCCCAGCGAGTTATCAGCGTCCCCCGCTTGACCGCAGGCTCCTCTCCCTTATCAGCGCCTCCGGGCACGAGTGCCGATGGGCGTGTCACTGCCGAGCCTCCTGGGGGCTGTAGTCTCCGGCCGCGGGATGGTGAGAGCGGCGTCCGGGGAGACAAACCGCAGGAAGACCAGCGTCGTGGCAGGTGAGCCCCCAAATGCCCAGCGAGTTATCAGCGTCCCCCCCTGAGATGTACGTGGTTTTGCCCGGAGGTGCAGAACAAAATTCTGGATCTGCCTTTTGACGGAGACATGCTGTTTGGCAAGCATGTAGATGATGCTTTACAGGACATTAAAAAAGACACCGAAACGGCAAAATCCTTGGGCACGCTCCAATACCGAAAAGTGCCTTTCCGGGAAGCAAGAGGCAGGGGATTCTTGACATACAGAGGAGGCTATCAGCAACGATTCTCCTCCTATTCACAATCCTCTCAATCATATAAGCCTCAGTATTCCCAGCGACAAAATCAATCGTCGTCTTTCTCTTGCCAATCGTCCAGAGGCAAACAAGGGCGTCAAGGTAGAGACACCTCTAAACGCCAATAGCGGCTTCCTTGCTCTGTCTACTGGTCCTTCACCTCTTGTTTCAAGGATAGGGGGAAGGATTACACATTTTCTCGATTGCTGGAAGATCATAACAACAGATCAGTGGGTCCTACAAATTGTTCAATTCGGCCATACATTAGAATTCCAAAATTTACCACCTCCTAGAGCCCCTTGCGCCACAGAATCAAAACATCTGCACCTTCTCCGTCTGGAAGTCTCTCGTCTGCTCGCCAAAGGGGCGATAGAACCAATGCCACCCACTCAAAGAGGAAAAGGGTTCTATTCCAGATTAAAATAAATGGTGGAGCTCTTTGTTCACTTCTAGATCTTCATTGACTGAACAAGTCCCTGAAGAGGGAAGATTTCACGGTACTGACTTGTAAGAAATTGGATTATTTGAGTGGCTACAAACCTTACAGTCCTTGTGAGGATGAACCCTCAAAGCCTCTAAATATTTCTGAACTCAACCCTCTATGGCACAGAGTTGAACTTAGAGGGTTTGTGTAAAGTATGTATGCAGTACCAAAACAGTAATAAAGTCTAAATGTAAAACAATAAAAGTCCCAAGAATGTTAGAAACGTTGAGTAAATTTAATAAACAAAATGACAAGAATTCAATAAGAAGAACTGGAGATATGAACTGGAGATATGAATTTTCAAAGGTTTAAGTAGGATTAGAACCAAGAAGCATAAATTGTCAATTTGATGCTGACCATGGTGGAGCACGAGTCACATTAACCAACTAGGTGAGTCCTGCTCGGTAGTGAGACAAAATATCGAAATTAAAATATCGATATACAATAATATCGATGTTTTAATTTCGATGGTATAGAATATCGATGTCCAAAATATCGACAGACAGAATATCGTTTTTTTAAGGTATGTATGTTAATAATATCGAAATTTACTAATATCGAAATTTTGTTTAGTGTTATGTATTTTATTATGTTGTTTATATGTTTGTTAAATATGTTTTGTAATGTATGTTTGAAAATTATTAAATTTGTTTACATTTTGCGTTTTAGTATCAGAGCGGGTTGCGGGTTTATAGGGGAATAGGGTGGGAAGTAATTTAATAATAATTAATTAATTAATATATTTTTGTAAATATTATTAAATAATAATTAATTGGTAATTAATTAATATTAATTAGTTAATTACATTAATTAGAGTTAATTTTTTAATATATATATTTTTAATTGTTAATTAATTAATTGGTAATTAAATAATATTAATTAGTTAATTAACTTAATTAGAGTTAATGTGCTAATATATTTAATTATTTGTTATTGTTAATTAATAAATAATTGGTAATTAAATAATATTAAATATTTAATTATATTAATCAGAGTTAATGTGTTAATATATTTAATGTTTTTGTTATTGTTAATTAATAACTAATTGGTATTTAATAATTATTAAGTGATTAAATGATGTGATTTATTTATGTGTTGTGGGTTGTGTGTTTATAGGGGGATAGGGTGTGATATAATTAAATGTAATTAAAGAGATTGTATTTATTTGTTGGTATTTATTGTTAATTAATTAGTAATTAATATGTGTTAAGTAGTTCATTTATAATTACATCAATTTAGTAATATTAATTGTTATTAATTGATTAATAGAAATTTATAATAATGTTTTTTTTGTATGTGTAGTGTGTTGTGTGTTAAAGGGGGAGTAGTGTGGGAAGTAATTTTTACCCCCATGCTATCCAATGCTTTCCCTACTGTTGCACCCTCTGGAGTGGGAATAGTAATTTAAACCCCTACGCTATCCAACGCTTTCCCTACTGTTGCATCCTCTGGAGTGGGAATAGTAATTTTTACCCCTACGCTATCCAACGCTTTCCCTACTGTTGCACCCTCTGGAGTGGGAATAGTAATTTTTACCCCTACGCTATCCAACTCTTTCCCTACTGTTGCACCCTCTGGAGTGGGAATAGTAATTTTTACCCCTACGCTATCCAACGCTTTCCCTACTGTTGCACCCTCTGGAGTGGGAATAGTAATTTTTACCCCTACGCTATCCAACGCTTTCCCTACTGCTGCACCCTCTGGAGTGGGAATAGTCATTTTTACCCCTACGCTATCCAACGCTTTCCCTACTGTTGCCCACTCTGGAGTGGGTATAGTAATTTAAACCCCTACGCTATCCAACGCTTTCCCTACTGTTGCACCCTCTGGAGTGGGAATAGTAATTTTTACCCCTACGCTATCCAACGCTTTCCCTACTGTTGCACCCTCTGGAGTGGGAATAGTAATTTGTACCTCTACGCTATCCAACGCTTTCCCTACTGCTGCACACTCCGGAGTGGGAATAGTAATTTTTACCCCTACGTTATCCAACGCTTTCCCTACTGTTGCCCCCTCTGGAGTGGGAATAGTAATTTAAACCCCTACGCTATCCAACGCTTTCCCTACTGTTGCACCCTGTGGAGTGGGAATAGTAATTTTTACCCCTACGCTATCCAACGTTTTCTCTACTGTTGCACCCTCTGGAGTGGGAATAGTAATTTAAACCCCTATGCTATCCAACGCTTTCCCTACTGTTGCACCCTCTGGAGTGGGAATAGTAATTTTTACCCCTACGCTATCCAACGCTTTCCCTACTGTTGCACCCTCTGGAGTGGGAATAGTAATTTAAACCCCTACACTATCCAACGCTTACCCTACTGTTGCACCCTCTGGAGTGGGAATAGTAATTTTTAACCCTACGCTATCCAACGCTTTCCCTACTGTTGCCCCCTCTGGAGTGGGAATAGTAATTTAAACCCCTACACTATCCAACCCTTTCCCTACTGTTGCACCCTCTGGAGTGGGAATAGTAATTTTTACCCCTACGCTATCCAACGCTTTCCCTACTGCTGCACCCTCTGGAGTGGGAATAGTAATTTTTACCCCTGCGCTATCCAACGTTTTCCCTACTGTTGCACCCTCTGGAGTGGGAATAGTAATTTTTACCCCTACGCTATCCAACGCTTTCCCTACTGTTGCCCCCTCTGGAGTGGGAATAGTAATTTAAACCCCTACGCTATCCAACGCTTTCCCTACTGTTGCACCCTCTGGAGTGGGAATAGTAATTTTTACCCCTACGCTATCCAACGATTTTCCTACTGTTGCAATATGTGGAGTACGTATATATATTAATTTATATATAGAGTTTTACATTTATTTTAAATGTATATGTATTAGTTATAATGTTTTAAATATGTTTTAATGATTTTATTTAATATTTGTAATATTGTATGTATTTTTAAATTATTTTTACATTATTATTAATACATTTAAAAAAACGATATTTTTAATTTCGATATTTTTGTACTACGATATTAAATTTTCGATATTTTTGTACTTGCCTTTATGAAGATATAACTCCGATATTTTTGACTTCGATATTTTTGTGTCGATATTTTTGTATGTAGATATTCTGTCTGTCGATATTATGTCATAGATTCGTCCTGCTCAAAGATTTTACATTTTTACTTTAGTCATTTAAGTGCCACTCCACCACATGGGAACACTACTAAAGCCAAGCCTGAGCTTCAGGGGAGACACATAGAGATTCACAGGGTGTCAGGCAGTGGCCAAACAGTGGGGTCCAGTCTAAGTCCAGTTGCCACTGGTCAGCTGGGCAGTTGCAAGTAAAGGCCTCTTGTAGCTTTTTTTTAAAGTTTGGTTTTATTGCCATTTAAACTGCATAGAAACAATGTTACAGTCATATATTGCAACAACAGCGCAGTCCCCTGTTCCCCACAATACCGCATGGTGTCAAAGCAATCCAAACAAATTCACATTGCTCTCTTTCATCTATACAAAATGTAAACATATCACGCCAAGCTTAGGTTTTCTTTAGACCTGCCCCCCCTTTTCCTTCCCAACTATAGTCCCAGTTGTGATGCGTTTTGGTGTGGTGCCGGTCACTAATCCTGTATTTCAGGTGTACCTCGCACTGTACCCTCCTCCTGATGCTCCCGTATGGTGTGGCTTCTGTTTCATTTGTGGGTTCTTGAGTCCCCCTGTCCTGTTCCCCCTTAAGGTCCTGTATCATCTGATACCATGCCTGGAGGTCATCTTCAAGTTTTTCATCTTTCCGAACCATCATCATTCGTACTCTTTCGCCAGTTGCCCATTCACACACATCCCTCATCCCTTCTTCTACTCTTGGGGGTCTCGGGCGTTGCCATACTATTACGATTCCCATCCTAGCTAACAACAACATAGGGACAGGAAAGGCCTACCTAATTTTTTGTTTTTAGGGATGGATATCAAGCCCAGGAGACCCTGTTGTATCTCTTTAAGGACTATCCATCCTGTGGCTCACTGGAGGTGTGCCAGCCCCGCGTCCCAGTAGAAATTCAGTGTGGGGCATGCCCAAATCATGTGGAGGAAGTCCTCTGCCTGTAAGATCCTGTGCAGTCTGCTCGGGTGAGGTAAACTTGGTGAGAGATATATAATATTGTAGGAGTTTGAATCTTGCGTTGGAGCTGACTGTTCTCACATCCTCGTGTACCCTCTCCCATTCTCTGCCAGAGAGCGGCTTCTCTAACACTTCATCCCATTTCTGTTTTACTGGTACGGTTCCATGTGGTAAGTCCTCCCTCAAGGCTCGGTATAAGTGAGAAATTAATTGGTTCCCCCCTGCCATATACAGCATTACCTTTAGTATGTTAGTGCTGGGGGGTTCTTACGGGAATTCTGGCCAGACTTCTCCAGTCACTTGAGATATTTTTCCATATTGCAAAAATGGTCCAGTCCCCAAGTTGAAAAGCTCTGTAGCTTCTTCATGTGTTATGAATCTCCCTTCAGTGTATAGATCTCCTATTGTTTGGCACCTCCTTCCTTCCGCATGCGTATGGACATCAACTCCGCTATGTGGGCAAACAGTGGCATCGACCAGAGGGGCATAGGGGGCATGTTGAACCACTCTTCGTACCGCCCGTTCCCATATCCCGGCTAGGTGCCATAATATCTATGGAACCTGCGCACCTCCTTCCTTCCGCATGCGTATGGACATCAACTCCGCTATGTGGGCAAACAGTGACATCGACCAGAGGGGCATAGGGGGCATGTTGAACCACTCTTCGTACCGTCCGTTCCCATATCCCGGCTACGTGCCATAATATGTATGGAACCTGGGCAGGGGTCCCCCCTCAGAGCATCAATAGTTCCGGCTGTGTATATCCAGTATGTGTGCTCGCTAAGAGTTCGTCCTCCCATGTATTGTCTGGGTCCAGCCAGTGAATTGCATGGTGAAGTTTGGACGCCATGTAATACATCCCCACGGCCTCTGCAGTTTTTGCAGGCTGACCCGTCTTCACCCTTTACCCCACAACAGATCAACAAGGAGTTGGTCCAATGTCTGGAAGTAACTCTGAGGTATACTATAGAATGAGTGCTGCATCGCGTACAGACACCTTGGTACGATAATCATTTTTATAATCACAATTCGGTCCATGAGGGACACTGGTAATTATCACCAGAACCTTATGGATCCCTGTAGCCCCTCTATTACCCAGCCGATATTAAGGTCTAGGAACCTGGTGGGGGTCTGTGCAAATCGCACTCCCAGATATTTTGTTCCCTCCTCACCCCAGGGTGTCACCTCTCTGCCTCGGTCGGTCCGTGGTCTTCCCACCAAACTCCCGATGGGGATGAGTTTGGACTTCCCGGTATTAATGCGTAGTCCTGAGGCCCCCCCAAATCGTCTCAGCTCTGCCATCAGCAGTGGCACCGACTCTGACGGCTGAACCAAATACACCAATGTATCATCAGCGTACAGGGATAGTACATGGGTGGTCTCTCCCACCTTGATCCTCCATTCATCTAGTCCACTCTGCAGTGCCCATGCTAGTGGCTCCATCCAGAGTGCGAACAGAAGCAGGGAGAGCGGGCATCCCTGCTGCGTGCCCCAGTGTAGTTCAAATTGTTTGGATGCCTGATTTCCTAGTCGGATACATGCCACAGGAGAGGTGTACAACAGTTTGACCCATTTGAGAAAGTCCTCGCCAGCCCCCACCTTCCGCAAGACTGCCCATACATATTGCCACTCCACCTAATTGAATGCCTGTTCTATGTCTAACAGTGCCATGGCATTATCATCACACAGCAGGCATGGAGCGTGTCAAATATGTGCTGCCCTCCTAAGGTTATAAACGGTACTGCATTTTGGGATAAACCCTGCTTGATCCGGGTGGACGACCCGGGAGATCCCAGGGAGGAGCCGTGCTGGCATAATGCCACTAAGGATTTTGAGGCCAGATGTATGACGCGGTTTTCCAGTTCGCAAATGGGGCGATTTTCAGAATCGACCCGTTTGCAAATGAGAATAAGCCTTTTGGGATGTATTATCCCAAAAGGCATTCGGAAAATAGGGAATCACAAAAATTGCGATTCCCTATTTTGCGAATGCATTTAAGGAATCACAATTTGCTTTTCCTTAAATGAAATGCAGGAAGCCAAATTTGTTTGCGACCTGCCTTTAAGGAATCACAAATTACTACCAACTTCAAGTTGGTGGTAATATGCGATTTCCATGAAAAAAGCACTTTTTTGCATTTTTTCAAGGTGCAATGTGGCGTACATACTTGTTCTTAAGGCATGTATGTGCGCCACATGTGCATGCTTACCTTTTAGGAGTTGCAACAGGGTGGCCTTTTGGCCCCCCTATCACCCTTGAATTTACATTCGCAATGAGATGGAGATGGATGAAAGGCCCAGCCCCTACACTAACTGAGTGGTTTACAGATCTGTCATATTGTAATACACAATCCGATAATTATAATGCACTCATACCTACACGCTGCAGGCAGAAAAATATATGGGGACCCTACCAAGCACACCTTACTCGTAGAGCTTCAGCAGCCGAGAACACTGAAAGCCACGAGGAGTACGGGAATTGGCTAAACATAATTGTAGCTATAGAGCCTGAGAGAGACGAGAATCCCAGTAAGAGAGGATACAGTCCAATAGAACGTAGCACGTGGATACCACACGGGAAAACAGAAGGTTTGGGGCTGGCAGTGTGATGGGGATTTGTAAAATGAGGCTATCCAAGAGTTTCATTTCAGGGCTTGTTATTGTTTCTTTCTTAATAATTGCATGTCATGGTAACGTAACAAAATGTACCTAGAAATGTTGCATGCTTTACAGGGATAAGAGTGTACAAGCAGAGCGCTACTGTACTGCTTATCATTAAAAAAAAAACACAATGACTGACATTTTACCACCTAAGGAACACCCCAAATTAAAACTGATATTTTGTGACCACTGAAGCATCAGGTCTAGCTTTCCATTTTAATACTTACAAATGTGCAGATGTTGTACCTTACTCACTACCTATAGATCTTGTTCATATCCCCTCAAAGAAGCCTTTGATTTACAGTGATATCAATGCACTTGCTGGTGGTATGTTTTTAAAAATGGGTATCTTCATTCATGTAAAAGTTGGTAATTGAATCATGTGGTAATAATATAGGTGATGGTAGGTAGTGAATGCATGCCTTCACCCAAAGAAGATCCTTTGGTTATTGTCTCTTGAGACCTTTAACTCCATTGAACTCAGTTTTAGGCATGGAAATAAGTTTGAGTGACCAATAAGATTTTTCTCGGAACAGAACATGTTTAGCATTTTTAATTTCAACATCTTTAGATATTAAATCCAGGCCTTCAAAGGAAGCACCTAATGTGTTTTTGTGTAATCTGCCTGACATATGTATCTGACTCACAGTAGTTTTGGCAGATGATAAGAGTCAGCTCTGAAACTTTCTTCTCTTCCTTTATAAGACGTCCAAATCCCCAGGAATCCCTTTAGCAATATCAATGTCTCTTTGGGTACATTGTATATAAATCTTAAAAAATAGACATCTGGACACTTTTGCCTGAAAAATTATTTCTAAAGTTTCTGAGAGAATATCCCTTTAGAACTCGAGAGCAATGTGCTTATTTTACAACAGCTCAATATTGACAATAATGTAACAGATTTTGTCCTCGTGTAATGAATAGCACTGCTTCTTGGTGGAATGGTGAACTGTCTTTCTTTATATGAATAGTCAGAATACGGTTTTGGATATTTCTTTCTTTCCTTAACAGGAAGAGAATTTTAAAAGTGCTAATTGGTTGTCATCACTAACATACATCTAAGGCACTGTTCGTCTGAACTATCATATGCACACAGACTTCATATCACACAGGGCAGAAGGTTAGATCTACAGTTTGAAGGGCAGTACTTTGTATGCTAGGTTGGTGGAGGACATTACGTCCGCCACCCGATGGACTTTAGGGGAACCACCATAAGTGTGGCTCCTGTTAAGGTGCAAAAGGGTTGGTGGATGGCTGCCATTGGCTTTGACAGCCGTCCACCAAACCGTAAGAAACCTTTTGTTTTTCAAAAACAAACTCCCAAAGTTTGAAAAAAAACAAAATACTAATGACACCCAAACATAGAGAGTTTTTTCCCTGGGAGGGGAGGGGCATGGGCATCATTTGATTATTTTCTTCCCTGACTGCCAGGTTTTACGTGGTGATGACAGGTATAAAAAAACAAGCATTTACAATGCAATTGTTTCGTCTTTGGAAACGTTAGAGCTATTGGCATTGTAAATGACAAAATGTGTATTTTTGTGTTGGTTTTGAAAACAGATAAATAAATGGCATTGTCATTTACATTGCCATTAGCTTAATCTCTCGCAAATGTGAGACCTATTGTACCCTACGGACTAGCTCAGCAGACAGCAATTACTACCACACACACACACCCAGAGCCACGCACACACACCCAGAGCCACACACACACACCCAGAGCCACACACACACACCCAGAGCCAGCCACACACACCCAGAGCCAGCCACACACACACACCCAGAGCCACACACACACACACACCCAGAGCCACACACACACACACCCAGAGCCACACACACACACACCCAGAGCCACACACACACACACACACACACCCAGAGCCACACACACACACACCCAGAGCCACACACACACCCAGAGACACACACACACACACACACCCAGAGCCACACACACACACACCTAGAGCCACACACACACACCCAGAGCCACACACACACACACACCCAGAGCCACACACACACACCCAGAGCCACACACACCCACCCAGAGCCACACACACACTCAGAAAGTGCTATGATATGACCAGCGCTGACCATGCACTAGCACTTTTTTAAAACAATTTTTAACCATGCTGCACAGCATCTATGCTGGTCAACAACATTGCTAACAGACATTGGCAAAGTCAATAGCTCTTGCATGGACGAGACCAACTGGCTTTGCCAATGCTTGTTTTGCTGTTTTGCTTTTCTTAGCATTGTGCAGTGGTTAACCAGCAGCTTGAAAATCACCAGTTGAGAGCGAAATCCATGTCAGGGCCAGGGTAGGGCTGCGGACATCACGAGTTTTGCCTCAGTCTGAGAGCTCCTTCAGAGTATGTAAAAAGGGGTTTACCCAAACATAGTCAGTGGGACCTGGGTTCAATAATTACTAAGAGGGAGGGGTCCCAACTAGAATGTGACGTGATATGCAAAATTTCGAGCAATGAATTACACAAACAATTAATGGGTCCACATTGTTTTAATCACAAAGGGACCAAGTATACTGAATATATATACGAGCAAATCAATAATACAATTGGTTGTAAAGTGCCCCATGAAGAATAAGGGTAGGGAAGGGGTAGTGATAGGTGCTTTGGTGAGGATAAGGTGATAGACAAAGGTACGTGACAGTAAAATCATATGGTCATGGATACTGTATTATCAAGTTGTTACAGTGTAGTGGACCAATGGTTCATCACATTTGAATCAATAGATCATCCTCCACAGATAACAATAAATGAAACAAATGTTGGAGTGGAGTTGAAGACGCAGTAGGTGGTTGTCGACGTTTCGACCCTCTGATGCAGAGATCAGTTGTGCCCTTGCTGTGGGGTCTTCATCAGGACAGATAAGGGGCTGGGCAACCTAATTCAATATGTAAAATTAATAATTAGAATCAATATGTCGGGAGATCCTCAACATAGTTAAACCAAACCTTGGCACACAAACGATAGAACAAGTTGGGGTAAACTCAAATTGAGTTATAAATTCTTGTTCGTTCGTGCAAGAAGCACAATTACAATTATGGATCTAATGGAGCTGTTCTACTGAATAAGTTCACATTTGATGATTGTCCCATTCATATACATTCTCAGAGCTTAATTGATTGGGCTGCAGAGAGAACTCGTACTTAGGATTAAATCACAGTGGTAGGAACGGATGATAGAGAAGAGGGACTGGGGGAAGAGGTGGATACAGCAATCCCCTTCACATGATAATTTGAGGTGATTAATTACCGTAAAATCGTAGTCAGATGGACTCCGTGTAGGGCCACCATCTACTTGAATCCAATCAAGAGGTTAGTGCCTAAAAATATGTAAAAAGGGGCCATGTTATCACCGAGCGCCGGCTATGAAGATAAACATATGCAGTCAGGTAAATTTAAAAGGGAATAAACTTACCACGTGGTAAAATCCAATAATACCACGGGATGCAATTGGCGATGAGTGCAGTACAAGAATGTCCCTGATGAAAAAGGGAGGGAGGAAGCCAGTCAGTAGAAAGTACATATGCCGGTGGGCATATAACCATGGGTTCATTACAGACGCTTAAAAAAATTCGCTTAAAAAATTACAGACTCTGCTTACCCGGCACCAGTAGGAGACGCCCACGGGACCCGCAATGAATGAAAAGTCAGGACGATCTGTAAAAATGAATTAACGAATAATGATTCAAAGGGGCCGGGGAGGGTGACCAAGTTGGATTGCAACGAGTGCGCAAGTGATCAGATCAGGGTGACTTACTAGGAATTGCCGAATGAATCGGACACAGGACGCCGGGGAACCTCGCAATGGCGAGCTGCAGTTCCTGTATTGCTATTTCACCATGGAGACCGTCCCACGTGATGCGTGGTCTGACTGGGAACAAAGAAAAAAGAGGAAAGACTCAAATCGCGAATGACTACATATTATAGTAGATGAAATTATTTGAGCTGTTATGAGAAAAACATTCTCGCGCTTGATTTTGCGAAGTTGGTTAAATGACTCCTTGTTCTTCAATGTGAATAATGTATTACATTAATCATTCACACTTAATGAATCGCTCCATGTGACGTAGAGCGGTGTACTGGAAGAAAAAGCTCTTGGTACATGTTATATACGAGTATATGGAAATTGATTGTGGAAGGAGATATATCTGTGGAGATACATTTACATCATCATTGGGTTCTAACATAGGATTGTTAGTCCAGTGGAGAGTTTCATAACCACAGTTACATTAACCAATGTTCATTGCATACATAGATATGCTGGTGGCGTACCTCCCACATAGGGGTAAAGGCCAAGTCAAAAGAGTGGAGAAAAAAGCATTGTATCCTATTTTATACATCACAATCACTCTGGCGCACGTCTCACATGAGGGTGAAGGCCAGTACTAATCATGTTGGTAATGATGTATGGTATGTGAGGATAAATGGATGGCAGACTACCTTGAGTTTATGATAACATAGCCAACTGTGAGAAGGAGCTATCGTGTTCATTCAGGCCAGTTTCAATTGAATCAAAAAAGAACATCCATTTTAATTCGCGTGTATTCAAAATACTAGTGATGTTGCCTCCCCGTGGGCCTACGGTAGCTTTCTCTAATACCACCCATTTAGGCTCTCCGGGGAATGTCCTGCACTTTTAAAATGATCCACTAGGGGGGCCCCCTGTGCCTCACACCTGATCCTGCTCATATGCTGTAAAATTCTGGCCTTAACCTTTTGTTGTGTTTGTCCAATATAGATTTTGACACATGGGCAAGTAATTGCGTAGATTACATTGATGGAGTTGCAATTACTGTGTGTTTTAAGCATGATTCTGCGTTGGCAATGTTCAAACTCCTTGGTTTGGATGGTGGTGTCACAAGCTTTACAATGCCCACATCTAGAATGTCCGATCACTGGGGGTAGGTCCCACATAGAAGTAATAGTGGGCTCTGTCGGCATTGGAAGGAATGATCGGACTACGAAGTCTTTAATACTTTTGGCCTTCTTAAAGGCATGAAGGGGAGTCTCAGTCTGATTGATGTCATCTGCTATCAGTTGCCAGTGCTGGTTGATTATCTGCTTAATCCTGTTGCTTTTGGTATTGAAGGACGTTACACATACCATCCTGTTCTCTGGTTGGTTATTTTTATCTTTAGGTATGCATATGAATGGGACAATCATCAAATGTGAACTTATTCAGTAGAACAGCTCCATTAGATCCATAATTGTAAGTGTGCTTCTTGCACGAACGAACAAGAATTTATAACTCAATTTGAGTTTACCCCAACTTGTTCTATCGTTTGTGTGCCAAGGTTTGGTTTAACTATGTTGAGGATCTCCCGACATATTGATTCTAATTATTAATTTTACATATTGAATTAGGTTGCCCAGCCCCTTATCTGTCCTGATGAAGACCCCACAGCAAGGGCACAACTGATCTCTGCATCAGAGGGTCGAAACGTCGACAACCACCTACTGCGTCTTCAACTCCACTCCAACATTTGTTTCATTCATTGTTATCTGTGGAGGATGATCTATTGATTCAAATGTGATGAACCATTGGTCCACTACACTGTAACAACTTGATAATACAGTATCCATGACCATATGATTTTACTGTCACGTACCTTTTCTATCACCTTATCCTCACCAAAGCACCTATCACTACCCCTTCCCTACCCTTATTCTTCCTGGGGCACTTTACAACCAATTGTATAATTGATTTGCTCGTATATATATTCAGTATACTTGGTCCCTTTGTGATTAAAACAATGTGGACCCATTTATTGTTTGTGTAATTCATTGCTCGAAATTTTGCATATCACGTCACATTCTAGTTGGGACCCCTCCCTCTTAGTACTGAGAGCTCCTTCAGACTGTGGGGAAGCCTGTGACTCTCTCCCTTCACACATATTAGGTTTGCTTTAAGATGCAATTGGTGGGGTTGGCAGAGGGACCCCTGGGGCCAGGCTTGCAGTGCATACATCTAAGAAAGTTAATCTGCTTTCACCTACACAGGGCTGTGTGCCGCAGACTGGCTGACCTCTGAGTGAACCGAGTGTCCATCCCTGGCAGCCTCTAAAACAAAGGTGTCTTACCCCAATGAATGTCTCAGACTCCTCGCGGGCTTGGAGCCCGGTTTGCACACGTTCTCTGAGAAGTGACTAGAGACCACTGCGGCCTCCTGCCTTACCTCCTGAGATAATGCATACGACCCGTGGGATACCCCAACAAGCTAGTGCTTTTTTTGCAATTTTATGTAGCGCGAACTCGACCCGAGGGTATAAAGCCCTTTACATGAGCACCAGGTCACATTCGTTTTTCAGGTACAGGGAGATTAAGTGATTTGCTCAGAATCACAGGATGTTTGAGCATCCCTGCTCACACTCGAACCCGGCTCCCTAACGTCAAAGTCGGCCGCTCTGGCCATTACACCACACCTTCTTGAGAGCGAAATCCATGTCAGGGCCAGGGTAGGGCTGCGGACATCACGAGTTTTGCCTCAGTCTGAGAGCTCCTTCAGACTGTGGGGAAGCCTGTGACTCTCTCCCTTCACACATATTAGGTTTGCTTTAAGATGCAATTGGTGGGGTTGGCAGAGGGACCCCTGGGGCCAGGCTTGCAGTGCATACATCTAAGAAAGTTAATCTGCTTTCACCTACACAGGGCTGTGTGCCGCAGACTGGCTGACCTCTGAGTGAACCGAGTGTCCATCCCTGGCAGCCTCTAAAACAAAGGTGTCTTACCCCAATGAATGGGAGAGGTGTGGCGCCGCGGCCAGGGCGACTGACGCTGGAATCTGGGGACCACGGTTCGATCCCCGGCTCCGGCGGCAGGTTAGCCCAGCACCATGTGACTCTGGGCAATAGCTCGCTTAATCTTCCCGACGGCCCCCAGCGCCTAGAGACCCTTACGGGTGATTGTGCGCTTTACAAATGTGGACTTTACAAATGTGGACTCCTCGCGGGCTTGGAGCCCGGTTTGCACACGTTCTCTGAGAAGTGACTAGAGACCACTGCGGCCTCCTGCCTTACCTCCTGAGATAATGCATATGACCCGTGGGATACCCCAACAAGCTAGTGCTTTTTTTGCAATTTTATGTAGCGCGAACTCGACCCGAGGGTATAAAGCCCTTTACATGAGCACCAGGTCACATTCGTTTTTCAGGTACAGGGAGATTAAGTGATTTGCTCAGAATCACAGGATGTTTGAGCATCCCTGCTCACACTCGAACCCGGTTCCCTAACGTCAAAGTCGGCCGCTCTGGCCGTTACGCCACACCTTCTTGAGAGCGAAATCCATGTCAGGGCCAGGGTAGGGCTGCGGACATCACGAGTTTTGCCTCAGTCTGAGAGCTCCTTCAGACTGTGGGGAAGCCTGTGACTCTCTCCCTTCACACATATTAGGTTTGCTTTAGGATGCAATTGGTGGGGTTGGCAGAGGGACCCCTGGGGTGAGGCTTGCAGTGCATACATCTAAGAAAGTTAATCTGCTTTCACCTACACAGGGCTGTGTGCCGCAGACTGGCTGACCTCTGAGTGAACCGAGTGTCCATCCCTGGCAGCCTCTAAAACAAAGGTGTCTTACCCCAATGAATGTCTCAGACTCCTCGCGGGCTTGGAGCCCGGTTTGCACACGTTCTCTGAGAAGTGACTAGAGACCACTGCGGCCTCCTGCCTTACCTCCTGAGATAATGCATACGACCCGTGGGATACCCCAACAAGCTAGTGCTTTTTTTGCAATTTTATGTAGCGCGAACTCGACCCGAGGGTATAAAGCCCTTTACATGAGCACCAGGTCACATTAGTTTTTCAGGTACAGGGAGATTAAGTGATTTGCTCAGAATCACAGGATGTTTGAGCATCCCTGCTCACACTCGAACCCGGTTCCCTAACGTCAAAGACGGCCGCTCTGGCCATTATGCCACACCTTCTCTGCGACCCATGTACCTGACGCCCGCGTGACAGCCCGTGTCCCAGCTCTTCTGGCACTCCATGGAATACACGTGCATCGTTTATGTCCATCCATTTCTCTCCGGCCCACGTCTCCATGCCTGGCTCTCTCTGTTTGCGTTTCCAACACTAAGCCAGTTATTATAATGCGAAAAAGTCTGTTTCAGAGGAGGGGAAAATGTGACGGAACTGGTGCGGCGGGGGGTTCTGAAAGGAGCGCAGTCCTCTCACGGGCCGCCGTCCCGTGGATCCCAGAGGGGGTCCTGGTGCCTCTCTACCCAAACACTGTCAGAAATTACGGGAATGCCGGTATAAAGCCTGACACGCGACATCCCCTGTGCACGGGGCAACACCCTGCAGCCCGACCACAAAGCTCAGCGGGTTGGTGATTTGCTGCAAAAATAAACGAAGCATTTACACCGCACAGCTTTCCATCCTTGCGGGGCCAGCACAGTGTCTCTCTCTCTCTCGCGCTGTCACTTTCTCGCGCTCTCTCTCACACTCGCACGCACTGTCACTCTTCTTCTCTTGTCTATAAGTGCCACGGTAATAATATTATTGAAAATAATTTTGGGGATATGTCTTCCCCTTGCCGTTCCTTGTATTCGATAATATTCCTGCGAGGAGGTTGGTAATATTTTATTGCCGACAGGCCGCACGGCTATTGCGACCAAACTCTTTAAAAAGTAACCGTGAGGGCGCTCTGCGGTGACCCTGGGGTTTGCGGAAGGAGCATTATTAAACCTTCGGCTGATTGCGAGGGTTGGGTGTGTCTGGGGGTACGTAGGTGGGGGATGACGTGACTTTACATGTATCTGATGCAGCTATGAGCCCCACATAGACTCGATGCCAACAGAGAGGCCTTTGCCAGGGTAGCGCCCTGGGCGGAAATAAAGTTGGCGCCCTCGCTCCTGGTGAAGGAAATGACGGTACAAAAGGGGGTGGTGATGGACGGAGCATCTGAATCAATCAAACACTCACACCCAGTCAAAAGATCTGGGTTTAATCCATCACCGTTCTTTAGCCCACTCTGCCACCCCAGTTCAGACTTGGCTATATGCAAATCAGTCTGACCCTGTGCCTCATGGGAACAGTCCAGCCCGAACTGCCAAGCCATGTCTTCCCTGGACCGTAAACAAGCTTCCGAGGACCGGTTTCTGGCATTCCAGCCGTCTTCAGCCCGGCTTGCTTGAATCCAGTGGCAAAGTGAGCAAGGGACTCACGTCTGAGCATACCCTGCCACACTTATGGCGGCCAAAAGCGGTACAAAAGGGGGTGGTGATGGACGGAGCGTCTGAATCAATCAAACACTCACACCCAGTCAAACGATCTGGGTTTAATCCATCACCGTTCTTTAGCCCACTCTGCCACCCCAGTTCAGACATGGCTATATGAAAATCAGTCTGACCCTGTGCCTCATGGGAACAGTCCAGCCCGAACTGCCAAGCCATGTCTTCCCTGGACCGGAAACAAGCTTCCGAGGACCGGTTTCTGGCATTCCAGCCGTCTTCAGCCCGGCTTGCTTGAATCCAGTGGCAAAGTGAGCAAGGGACTCACGTCTGAGCATACCCTGCCACACTTATGGTGGCCAAAAGCGGTACAAAAGGGGGTGGTGATGGACGGAGCATCTGAATCAATCAAACACTCACACCCAGTCAAAAGTCCTGAAGGAAATGAGGCAGCGGTGAGCCGCTTTCGAGTTCAGAGGTCAGCTATGAGCTGTACTGTAAAACACACACATTAAAAGCAGAGTCAAAATGGCTTACCTCTAAGACGGGAAATCAATCCCGGCAACAAAAAAACCCCCTAAAAACGCCCACCGAATGCCGTGACGAAAAAGGGGCGGGACTTAAAAAAGACACGGAAACGCCCCCGAATCGCGTCGTGACGGGGGAAAGAGTGATTGACAACCATCTCTTCCAATGGCTAGCCTCCATTTATGGAGCTAGCCAATGGAAGAAGGGGCGGGTTCAAGTCCCCAATACTGAGATAACATTAAATTTCAAAACCTAAAAACGCCCAGCGAATGCCGTGACGAAAAAAGGGGCGGGACTTAAAAAAAGACACGGAAACGCCCCCGAATCACGTCGTGACGGGGGAAAGAGTGATTGACAACCATCTCTTCCAATGGCTAGCCTCCATTTATGGAGCTAGCCAATGGAAGAAGGGGCGGGTTCAAGTCCCCAATACTGAGATAACGTTAAATTTCGCCTGCGCGACACTGCTGCGCAGTGAACGCCAGGCGAAACCTAAAAAGGGTATCGCACTGTGCACTGGGAGGTGTAATGCATTTCTTCCGAAATCCCCTACTCTATTGTGCCATTGTAAGAAACTTTCCATTGACTTAACATGTAGCTGCAATCACCATCTGTGTCTATTCCCCTGTAACAGCTACTACCACTAGAAATCCTACCATAATTACTGGTTCTACAGAAAGTTCAACTACTTTGCTAATTGTTCCTTAATCTGTTCAAACATTGCCTCCTTTAGCTACCGAGTAGGAATCATACCTTTAAATGGGTGCCTCCTTGCAGCCAAAGCAATTTGCATCTGCGGTACTAGATGTTCATCTTGTTTTTTTAAGACTCTTCAGAGCATAAGAAAGGGACATAGACGCTATGTTATTGGAGTTTTTATAGTGTGATTAGCACTCGTAAAGGTATCAGGGCCTTCTATAGCAGGTGTGTGAAAAACACCGAGCAACATCAAACACCATCTGCACAACTCAGACCTGAGCAACTGAATATTGCAGCATCACCTTCTGAGCAATCTGTTGCTCAGAGAGGACATACTTTTAGCAATATGTAACTTTGCAGGTGTCGAAAAGAGGATACAGATTCAATGTTGTCGGGCATATTTAGGCTCTAATCTTTGAGCAGATTAAGCACTACTTCAAGGTTAAAAGAAAGAGAACTCCACTTTAAAGGTTCTCAAGAGAGAGAGTGTGTAGCACAGTTGGCACACATTCTTGACTACAGGAGGCAGGTCGTAGGTATAAGTGTGTAGAAGAAAGGCTACTCATTCAGATGTGCAGGAGAGAGGGCGCCCCTTCAAGAGGGCAGTGTGAATGGACCATGCACATAGATCTAAGAGAGAGATCATGCTTTCATGGGTGAAGTGTTGGGCACAGCTTTTGGGGATAAATGGATTGTCAAAAAGTTGAAATATATGGAAAGACAGAAGAGGAAGTAAGATAAGTAGGAGAAATAGAGGGTAGGAATGAACGAGAGACACCAGATTGTAGAAAGATGAGATATGGTGGAGGGTTAAGAGAAATAGGCAGAAGTAAGAGATGGAGAGATAACAAGGGGGCAGAGTAGATGGTGAGAGGGGGGATACCGCTGTAGGAGTGGAAGGACACTGCAGCATGTGACAGAATTGCCTTTTAAACCAAAGATAAAGTCATAGGTGAAATATGGTGTAAATTGTACACTTTTGCCCTATATAAATAAAAAAACTAATTCGCTGAATGGTGAGATCCGCCCCAAATCATCTTGATGAAAGTGGGCTTGCTCACTTCTCTTGGTACAATCAAGCTCTAAACACTGTCCAAGAAGGCAGTAGACAACACCAATTGTGAAAATGGGCAGCACCAGTGAGGAAAGCAGGTGCCAGTGACCTCACAAGAATCTTGGGCACCTTTTTTTTTAGCACCTGCATTTTTTTTAACAAATTAAGTACTAGGATTGAGAGACGTCCTGATCATTCTAGGCTTTTTTCGGCACCTATTGGACGCCTGTACTGTAAAATGCCCATAGGCCTGAACAACATTGCCCACCTCATTTGAAGCAACCCGAACTGCAGACAATGAGGTGGAAGTGCCAGCTCTCCTTCTCCCCTTAGAGACTGCTATAGCTGAGATTTCTACCTCATATATGGGTGAGGGAGTCCCCAGGCAGAGCCCTGCTCTAACCTTTAACTGATTTTAAAACGTTTACTTTTCTACAAGGGTCCCCTCTTCAATAGTCATAAGCACTGAATAGTCCTGTCCATGCAAAGGGATCCGGGAGCACTTTTAAAAACATACATACAAGTATATATAACTTTGTACCTTAGTGTCCTCCATACATGTTTAGTGCCAATAAAAAGGCTAACATTTACCAACTTTCATTTAAAAAAAAGAAACAGATTATATAATATTTGGTCACTTGATAGAACAAGCATTTGCAATGCAATAGGTCTCGCATTTGGGAGAGTTTAAGCTATTGGCATTGTAAATGACTATGCCTTTTATTTATATTTTAAAAACCAACACATAAATAAAAGGCACTGTTATTTACAATGCCAATAGTTCAAACTGCGTAAATGTGAGACCTTTCATTGCAAATGCGTGTTAGTAATTAGGATGAGTCATACAAATACGCAGTCATAGTCTAACAAGGGTATCACGGAGGAACTGCATGATGAACAAAAATAAGTTCCAAGCTGCACGCCGTAAGAAATGAAGTTGTGCCGCGAACCACAAATTCGAAAAAATAAGAGAGGGTGGTGGACGCCACACTAATAATGAGCTCAATATCACCAGGCATTTTTGAGCAAAAATAATCATTAAAGCTAATAAAAAATACCTTATATGTCTACACAAATCTTCCACGTCTGTATATAGTTTAACCATGTTCTGGCCGGTGCCCCGGGGAGGCTCGCGGATGCTTGCTCATCCTCCTCCCCCCTTGTACCTAACCGGGCTGAATCCTGAAAGTGGCTAAGATGGGTCTTGGGCCGCTGCAGGAGCATGGATTGCAACTTGAGGAGAAGTAGCGCAGTGTGTGCGGATCAGGGGGACAGTTTAACAAAGGTTGCCCCGATATAAAAAAGGGCAGACACTATGGAGCGGACACTGCGTTTGGTAAAAAAAAAAGAAATCAAGATACTTGAAGTGCATGGATGGGGGCGGGAACAATGCATCATGGAGGAAGCCTCCACGGAGTCTTTAGTGAGCAGCGCCCGCGTCCCAAACCGTGAAGCGCAGGTCTGTGCAGTGGGGTGAGGGTGCAAGGAATGGAACATATTTAAAATAGGCGCTTTGCTGAGTTACTAAAAAACAGTTTTGGCAAGCTGCGCATACCCACGCAGCTACCATTGTTACTGCTCAAAAAGAAAGAAACAAATTGAAGAAAAAAACAAAGTCATGCTTCGAGCACAAATAAGTAAAAAAAAAAACAATGGAGGAAGCGTCCACAGATTTCTCAAATTAACACAGCGCCCGCTTGTGCAGCGTCCGTACAGGGGGAGCTGGGGTGGGGGGGCGTATTTAAAACTCACAGGCGACGCCCATTAAACACAAGGTACACAAAGCCTATAACATACATCATACTGCATCTGGGACACTGTGGAAGGCACATCACTACCCAAAACCTGTAACAACATACTGCACCTGGGACACTTGTGCTAGGCACATCACTACACAAAGCCTGTAACATCATACTGCACCAGGGACACTTGTGCAAGGCACATCACTACACAAAGCCTGTAACATCATACTGCACCAGGGACACTTGTGCAAGGCACATCACTACACAAAGCCTGTAACATCATACTGCACAGTACCCAGACAGTTTCCTGCACTAACCGCCCCCTCACAAAACGTGCTGATCACACACATCCACCATACAACCAAAGGCAAACCTGGATATTAATATGCCAACATTAATGTGACGTCAAACTAACAAATACACAATAATTTGTGATGTCACTGTCTAACATTGTGCCTCGAACTCCACAGTGCACAGCGCATTGCCGGGGACCTCACAGAGCAGTTACTTAGAAAACGACCTTACCCCACTCCGCTGTGACCTTAAAGTACATCTTCTATATGACGAACAGAATAAGTTAAAAAAAATATTTCTCAACTACAGTTAAACAAGTTCCCGCTTCCCGCCGGGCCGCCGCGCTGCCTGCGACGACCCGGAAGCGGTTGGGCAGCCGGCCAATCGCAGCGCGGCCCCAACCGGAAGTCCCGCCCCCATCGCGGCGCGAGAGAGAAGCCACTGTCCGAGGAGCCCCGAGGGCTCCTGATCGAGTCTCGGTCCCGAGATGGGGGACCGGGTGAAGAGCGGCCGGGCGCATGAAGAAGGCGGGGCTCTCATGTGGTGAGAGTGCCCCGCAAAGCGCAACCGCCGCCCGAGAGGCACGCCGAGCACCGCCAGAACAGGTGAGTGTGTTACGGAGGAGGAGGGGTGAGTGGGGGTGGGGTGTGCGCGTGTGTCTGTTGTAGTGTGTCTGTGCGTGCGTGTGTCTGTCTGCGCGTGTGTCTGTTAAAGGGGGGGTGCGTGTGTGTGTGTGTGTATGCATGCAGTGTGTGTATGTGCGCATGCGTGCGGGAGCCTTTCTGTGCATGGGAATAGCAGGGACGGCGACGCGACGTGCGCGCTCACGAGCTACAATCTCCAGGAGGACAAGCTCGTCACAGTCTGCTGTCTACATTCCCCGGAAAGCCCGGAAAGTGGCGACATAAGTTGTCTCCCTAGACAGCAAAAGCTTCGCTTTTGCTTTCGTCTAGGCGAGACCTAAAAAAGTGACCATAGAAAATCTTTCACAAAACCTTTTTAAAAGGAAAGGGAATGTGGGACAGTGTTAGCCAATAGGCTGTAATGCAAAGAAGAGATTCTCTGGCGCTATGCCTTTTGAGGGTCTCATACTACACCCTGTATTTCATCTTGCCCCACAGGTGACAGGTCAGGTAATTTGCATTGAAAACCAGAGGATCCTGCTTGAAAATTGATAATAGCTGCTATATTTCTTGTCCGGGGAGGGTTGCTTATGACTATGATTAGGATTCCCTTGGCTGAGACCTACAATTACAGTTGATTACATTTTCCTTCTCTTCCAGGGGATCCTCATCAATAGTCATAAGCACTGAATAGAATAGCAAGCCCATCCTATAATGATAGTGGAGAAGAAATTGAAAAGCTCCAACAATCACCCAAAAAGAGTTCTCAAAGATGCCTGCCCTACTTGAGTATCTGCTCTGGAGTCATAATCTAGACAGTAAGCTCTGGAATCTAAATCTAGACAGTAATGTCTTGCGAAAGTGTGAACAGACTACCATGTGCAGCCTGAAATAGGAACACGTCTGAGAAGGACTGTAATGGAAGCATTTCCTTGTGTGGAATGTGTTTTAGGTCTACCAAGTAGCAATGGACAATGCAGTGGTTATGACTGTGATTATGATGTGGATTCCACTGTAGGAAAACTAGGATTACGGGTGATTAACGTTTTCTTTCTTAGTGTACACTTGGACTGAACCAGCTCTATCTTCAGATACCACAGTGCTGTGAGTTGCTTTTAGGTAAAATTACAATCCCCTGGGCTCAGTAGACCCTTTTCCTTTATTCTGTTTACCAACACCAAATGTCACCATGCTTCAGAGAGAGAAACAATCTCTCTTCAAATCCTAGTTCACCTGCAAACAAAAGAAGATTTAAACTGATTATCCTCATTCCCATTGCCTTTATTGGCTTAACCACACTCATAAGGCTTTGTACTGTGATATTTGAATCTGAAAGAGACACGTTAGTGATAGATTCCTTACCTTAGAATATCCCCAGGCGTGAGACTGAATCCGGATCGTTTTTGCTTAGCAGTACCCCTGCGCATCAGTAGGTGGCGTCCTGCGGCTCCGCGTCCGTCACTGGTGTCGTCAGCGCCGAGATTACATCACGGAGAGTACTTAGGCACCACCCATGCGCGCTGACGTCAGTTCTTTCTTTTTCCGTGCCAGTAAGCGCAGATCTGGATTGAGCACGTTCCTTGGTCACTTGTGGGAGGGTGTTCCATGTCTTGGCGGCGAGGTGGGAGAAGTATCTCCCACCGATGGTTGTTCTTCAGATGCGCGGGACGGTGGCGAGTGAGAGGTCAGCGGAGCGTAGCTGGCGGTTGGGGATGTAGAAGGAGAGCCGTCTGTTGAGGTAGGCTGGGCCGGTCTTGTGGAGTGCCTTGTGTGCGTGGGTGAGGAGCTTGAAGGATATCCTCTTGTTATCGGGGAGCCAATGCAGGTTTCTCAGGTGGGGGGTGATGTGGCCGTGGCGTGGTACGTCGAGGATCAGTTATGCCGAGGCGTTTTGGATGCGTTGTAGTCGTTTGATGAGTTTGGTTGGGGCTCCCGCGTAGAGGGCGTTTCCATAGTAGAGTCTGCTGCTGACAAGGGCCTGGGTGACTGTCTTTCTTGTATCTGTCGGGATCCATCTGTAGATGTTTCGGAGCATGCGGAGGGTGTTGACGCAGGAGGAGGAGACGGCGTTGACTTGCTTGGTCATTGAGAGCATTGCGTCGAGGATAATTTCCAGGTTGCGTGCGTGGTCGGTGGGTGTTGGGGCTGCCCCCAGTGCCGTCGGCCACCAGGCGTCGTCCCAGGCTGAAGGGTTGGAGCCGAAGATGAGGACCTCCGTCTGGTCCGAGTTCAGCTTCAGACAGCTGGTCTTCATCCAGTCGGCGACGGCCTTCATTCCTTCGTGGAGGTTGGCTTTGGCGGTGATGGGGTCCTTGGTGAGGGAGAGGATCAGCTGAGTGTCTTCGGCGTAGGAGATTATGTTGAGGTTGTGCTGTCAGGCTACGTGTGCGGGCCGGGCCATGTAAATGTTGAACAGCGTCAGGCTGAGGGAGGATCCCTGGGGTACGCCGCTGATGACATCGGAGGCTTTGGAACGGAATGGGGGGAGGCGGACGCTCTGGGTTCTGCCGGAGAGGAAGGAGGTGTTCCAATCCAGAGCCTTGTCTTGGATCCCTGCGGCGTGGAGGCGAGCGCGTAGTGTGCGGTGGCAGACGCTGTCGAAGGCGGCAGAGAGGTCTAGGAGGATGAGTGCTGCAGTCTTGCCATTGTCCAGCAGGGTCCTGATGTGTTCGGTGGCGGCGATGAGGGCAGTCTCGGTGCTGTGGTTGCTGCGGAACCCTGACTGGGAAGGGTCCAGGATTCTGTTTTCTTCGAGGTATCGGGTTAGCTGTCTGTTGACGGTTTTCTCGATGACCTTGGCCGGGAAGGGGAGCAGAGAGATTGGCCGGAAGTTCTTGAGGTCTCTTGGGTCTGCCTTAGATTTTTTGAGTAGGGCGTTGATCTCAGCATGTTTCCAGCTCTCTGGGAAGGTCGCGGTCTCAAGGGAGAGATTGATGACGTTGCGCAGGTGGGGTGCGATGGAGCTGCTTGCTCTGTTGAAGATGTGGTGCTGGAATGGGTCTGACGGAGAGCCGGAGTGGATTGTGCGCTTGGTCTTGATGGTGTCATCGATGCTCAGGCTGGCCGAGGCTAGCAGGGGTTCATGGTCGATGGTGTGTGGAGGGTCTGTTGTGTTGCTATCTGTTGGGTCTGTCTGGGTGTTGAAGCTGTTGTGGATGTCTGCTATCTTGCGGTGGAAGAAGGTGGCGAGGGAGTTGCACAGGGCTTGCGACGGCGAGATTTCGTTGGTGTTGGAGCTGGGGTTGGAGAGTTCCTTCACGATGTTGAAGAGCTCCTTGCTATTGTGTGCGTTGTTGTCTAGACGGTCTTTGAAGGAGGTCCTCTTGACCGCCCTGATGAATGGTGGTTGTTGTGGATGGTGTCCTTGTGTGCTGCGTGGCTGTCCGGAGTTTGTTCACTGTGCCATTTCTTCTCTAGTTTCCGGCAGGCTTGCTTGGAGGCTAGGAGTTCCAGGGTGAACCAGCTGGCCCTCTTGCTGGTGTCTCTGTGGGGGGTTTCTTCAGCGGAGCGGGGGTGTTGGTGCAGTCCTCGATCCAACGTCTGAGGCTGTGGGCAGCGTCGTCAGTGTTGGATGGTTCGGTGGATGAGCTAAGAGCCAGGCTTGCGTGTAGTTGGTCTTCGGTGATTTTGCTCCAGCAGCGGCGGGGATCTGTTGGGTGTGAGGGTGTGTGGTGGGCTTCTGGAAGCAAAGTGGATGCAGTGGTGGGCGTTGTGACGAGTTGCTTCAGTCTGAGGTTGGCGAGGTTATCGATCAGGGTTGTGGAGTTGTCGTTGTTCTCAAGGTGAAAGTTCAGGTCTCTGAGGAGGATGTAGTTGGTGGAAGTCAGGGCGTGCGTGATGATCAAGTCAGTGATTTAGTCGCTGAACTGGGGGCGGGGTCCGGGGGGTCGGTAGTCGAGGGTGCCTCTGAGGGTGGAGTTAGGGTCTGTGTGGATCTGGAAATGCATGTGTTCGGCGGTGCTGAGCGCGTCGTCAGGGCTAGTCGTGACCCTGATGCTGTTCTTGTGGACGATGGCGATTCCTCCTCCGACTCCGTTGGTGCGGTCTCTGCGGGTGATCTTGTAGCCGTCTGGGATGGCTATGGCGATGTCGGGTGCGGAGGAGTCCGGGGATGTTGTGTCGAGCAGGTCCGAGAGCTCGACGGCATGCTTGCTTGCGGAGCGGGTGTTCAGTAGTATGCAACGGAGGTGGTTGGGGTCTTTCTTGGCGGGTGGTTCGTTGGCTCTGAGGCTGGTGTAGCTGCAGTTCCGGCAGGTGAAGGGACCGTGTGTCCGTTTCGGGGCGGCCTTGAAGCAGGGGTGGCTCCGTCCGGAGTTGGGAGCGTGCAGAGTGCTGGCGTCGTAGTGGCGGCGGTCGCCGTGGCGGGGGCCAGGGGTTCTGGCGCTGGGCGCGGTCCAGGCGCGGATGGACGCAGACGGGCTTGCCTTAGGTGCGCCATTGGCGCGTCAGTAGCGCGGCCGCACAGCGGCCGGCATATATCGGGAGGTGGGAGGGAGGAGCAGCTGGGAGGCGGGAAGCGGGGGCAACTAATGGCCAGTGGGCCGTCAGGGGGGGCGGGGATGCAGTGGCGAGGGCGGTGAGGGACAACAAAGGTAACAGAAGGAAAAAGGGGCACAAAAGCGAGTGAAAAACGAGTGGCACAGAAGGCAAAAGGCAACAAAAAAACGAGTGGAACAGAAGGCAAAAGGGGCACAAAAACGAGGGAAAAACGAGTGGCACAGAAGGCAGATGGGCACAAAAAACGAGTGGAACAGAAGGCAAAAGGGGCACAAAAATGAGGGGAAAACGAGTGGCACAGAAGGCAAAAGGGCACAGAAATACCAGAAAAACGAGTGGCACAGAGGCAAAATACAGAACACAGAAATACAGGGGCAGCTAAGAACAGAAGGCAGAACGGGCAGAGAGACACAGGGCAGCGAGGGGAACAGAAGGGAAAACCGGGCTGAGACACGGGGGCAGCGAGGGGTACAGAAGGAAAGACCGGGCAGAGAGAGCACGGGGACAGTGAGGGGAACAGAGGGAAGAAAAAGGGGCACGGACCACGTACAGGCAGCGGGGGAAGACAGACAACAGCAGTCACAAACACAACAATGAAAATACAGGCAATACAATAAAAGCAATAAAGTGAAGGATGAACAATCCTACCTACGGCCTACCACTGGCCACCAGGGATGAGGCGCAGGTGGTAGTCTGCGGTTGGTGGAGGGCCTCAAACTTCCTCAGCAGCGGCAGCTGCGGCAGTAAGACACAGGCAGTGCTGTGCGGAGGGGGAGCGACCTACATGGTGGGGTCAAGGGTTGCTCCCACTTTTTTCTCCTGGTGCACGTAGGGATACCCGGCTTTAAGTCTTGTGGGGCCTGTCGCCGAAATATGTCGGTGGCTGACCCCCACGATGTCTGCCTCTACTGTCTGGAGTCTGATCACGACTCCCGGGACTGCCGTGACTGTCGTGCCATGGCCCCCAAGGCCTTGCGGGAGTGGCACTGGAATTTGCTGGAGGCCCAGCATTCGTCACGTCGATGCTCCGGGTCTAGGGGACGTTCCCGGGACCGCTCGCGGGTCCGGAGCCGTCGCTCCTTTGACTCCAGGTCTTCACCTTCGGATTCCGGTAAACGTCGCCATAAAAAGAAGTCGTAGAAGTGCGTTCGCTCTCCAACGTCCCCCCTTCGCTCCTCGGAGGCAGACGAGGGGGACAGGGGCTTCGCCCCTGCAGCTCCTCTGGAGTCTGGGAGTCCCGTGGTCTACCCGCCATACCCGGGTACGTCGGCGACTCCCGAACAAATGCAAGAGTTTCTTGCTGCCTTGGACCGCCTTTACAGGCCTAGGGCTCCCGCCGGCGCGCCTTCGGGCCCCGCCGTCCCGTGTCCAGATCCATTTGGCCCGGCGGCACCGGCGCCACAGGATCCTGCGCCGCTGGCTCTGGCGCCATGAGGTGCGGCATTGCTGGTTTCAGCCCCGGCGCCATCCTCGGCTCCACCCCCGGTGCTGCGCTGGGTGCCATTTATCCCATCCTTGGCCAGGTTCCCGGACCATTTTGTTTCGACCTGGGATCCACATTGGGAGCCGGCGTCGGTCCGGCCCTGGCCGGCTCCGTTTGTCCCCTCTCTGGCTCTACTGCCGCGACCGGCCTCCTCTATGCCAGATGTGGACGACAACTGGGATGGGTCCAAGGACCCGCTTGCTCGGCAATGTGACTCCGAACAAGATTGGGTGGACTACTTGGAGGATGCAGGCGACCTCGATGTCTCCTCTGACCAGGGGTTCGCCTCTCCCCTGGCTACGATGGAAGAGGGTGCCTCCTACACGATGGTGCTCCGGCGGGCTGCTGAGGCCCTCAACCTTGACCTCCCCATGGTGGCCCTCAAGACCAACCTCCTCACGAGGTGCTCCAGGCGGCATTTACTTCGTCGGAGCCACTGCTTCCCTTTAACGATGCCCTTACAGAGGTCCTATTGGGCACTTGGTTGAGGCCAGCCACGGGGGCTCCGGTGGATAAGAACGTCGCCAGGCGCCACCGACTGGCGCCCGGTGTCCCCGCTTTCTTGACCACTCACCCTATGTCTGAGAGCCTGGTCATTCAGGCCTCGACACCGCAGAGTGCTTTTCCCATGGCCCCGCCGGATAAGGACTCTAAAAGGCTGGACCAGTTTGGGAAGCGGTTGTTCTCTTCGGCCAGCCTCGGGCTGTGGCCGGTGAACACTGCCTGCTGGTTGGGCCGCTACTCCCATGCGGTGTGGGATGCCGTTGCTCAGGTGTTGCCTCAGTGTCCTGAGGAGGTGCAGGCTACCCTTTCTCAGGTGTGGGTTGGACACCGCCGACTCATTGGGCAGGGCGATTTCTACGACTGTGGCGTTGCGGCGCCATGCCTGGTTGCATTCAACTGGGTTCTCGCCCGATGTCCAGAGCTCACTCATGGACATGCCTTTGATGGCACCCGCCTGTTTGGTGACAAGGCTGACAGTGCACTGGAGCGTTTTAAGGACTCGCGGGCTACGGCCAAGTCCTTGGGCCTTTCTACTAAGAACCCGGCCACTCCTAGTTTTCATTCCTTTCGTGGCCAGGGGAGAGGCACCCAGGCACGCCCTTCCACCAGGTGTGTGTAGAACCAGCCCCAGCGCGGCCGTGGTCGCGGTTTCCGCAGGGGCGGGTCGGGGAACCAGCGTGTGGGCCCGTCCATCTCCACCCCCGCTGCTTCCACCTCCAAACCTTCCTAATATGAGTTTTGAGGAGCACCCCATGCCGGTGGGTGGCAGGATCCACCACCACCTCCGCCGCTGGAGCGAGATTACATCAGACAAGTAGGTGCTGCAGATAATATGCCAAGGTTACTCCTTTCCCTTTCAGTCCTCCCCTCCAGCCATGCCACCTCGGTACCACCGCATGTCGGGAGATCATTTGGTTCTTCTCTGACAAGAAGTCACGGCCCTCCTGGCCAAGGGTGCCATCGAGTGCGTTCCTGGGCCAGAAGTGGGGAGTGGTTGTTATTCCGACTACTTTCTGGTCCCCAAGAAGGACAAAGGAGGTCTGCGTCCTATCTTGGACCTCCGGAATGTCAATCACTTCCTCCGAAGGAGAAGTTCAAGATGCTGATCCTGGCTCAGGTCTTGGCTGCCCTCGACCCTGGAGACTGGATGGCAGCGTTGGACTTGCAGGACACATATTTTCACATCCCCGTCCTGCCGGCCCACCTGCGTTACCTGCGGATCATGGTAGGCCAGGAGCATTTTCAGTTTACTGTGCTCCCCTTCGGCCTTACCAGCACCCCTCGGGTGTTCACGAAGGTGATGGAGGTGGTCGCAGCTCATCTGCGCAGGTCAGGGGTATCAGTCTTCCCCTACCTAGACGACTGGTTGTTGAAGGCGGACTCGCCCCAGGCAGTCGTCACCCACCTTCAGACTACGGCTGACCTCCTGCACTTGCTGGGGTTCTCTATCAAAGTGCCGAAGTCGCACCTGAGTCCCTCTCAGAAGCTCCCCTTCATCCGAGCGGTTCTGGATTCGACGCAGTTTCGGGTCTATCCTCCCGAGCAACGTTTCCAGGATATTCAGGCTCTGATTCTGATTTTTCAGCCTCTATCCCGGGTGTCAGCCAGGATGACCCTTTGGCTCTTGGGCCTGATGGCCTCCTGCATCCTGTTAGTGCAACATGCCAGATGGCATATGCGGGCTCTGCAGTGGGACCTGAAGTTCCAGTGGGCACAGCATCAGGGTAACCTGTCCGATAATGTCCAGATCTCGGAGGGCACTGCACAACACTTGCAGTGGTGGCTCACAAATCGCGATTGGGTCAATTGCAGATTCCTCTCCTTTCCCCAACCGGAGCACACAGTAGTGACGGATGCATCCCTCCTGGTATGGGGAGGCCACTTGGGAGAGGTGGAGTTCAGAGGCCTCTGGTCTCCAGCGGAGTCCCGGCTCCATATCAACCTTCTGGAGCTGTGGGTGATCCGACTTGCACTGAAGGCATTCCTTCCCTCTGTCCGGGGAGTGTAGTGCAGTTGTTCATGGACAAAACCACCGCCATGTGGTATTGCAACAAACAGGGCGGGGTGGGGTCTTGGACCCAATGTCAGGAGGCTCTGCACCTCTGGACATGGCCGGAACATCAAGGCATTACCTTGGTGGTTCAACACCTGGCAGGTTCTCTGAACGCCAAGGTGGACGAACTCAGCCGCCGGTGCTTGATGGATCATGAATGGCGTCTGAACTGGGCATGGCGCAAGGTCTCTTTCAGCAGTGGGGAGAGCCTTGGTTAGATCTATTCGCCACCGAAGAGAACTTGCAATGTCATCAGTTCTGCGCGTTGGAATTTTCAAGGCGGCACTCGCTCAGCGACGCAATTCATCGCGAGTGGAGTTGCGGTCTGTTGTACGCCTTTCCGCCTATACCACTACTGCCCAGAGTGCTGAAGAAGATCAGGCGCGACCGGGCCCAAGTTATTCTTGTGGCTCCGGACTGGGCTCAAAGAGTATGGTATCCCGAGCTGCTCAGTATGAGCATTGATCTCCCGATCCGACTGCCTGTTCGGGAGGATCTTCTGTCGCAGCAGCAGGGGACGGTCCTCCACCCGAACCTGTCCAGCCTCCACCTCCATGCGAGGAGATTGAGCAGCGACAGTTGACGGCTTTTGACCTTCCTCCTGAAGTCTGTAGTATCATTCTGGCAGCCAGGTGTCCCTCCACTAAAACGGCATACCCCTGCAGGTGGAACAAGTTTATAGCTTGGTGCACAGCAAAGGCTGTGGACCCCCTTTCGGCCCCTCTTTCTGAGGTTCTTCTGTTTCAACTATCTTTGGCCCAGCAGAGCTCTGCTCTGGGCACTATCAAAGGCTATCTTTCTGCCATCTCCGCCTTTCTGAGGCTTCCTGATCAGCCCTCTCTTTTTAAGTCCCCGGTTGTTAACCTTTTCCTCAAAGGCTTTACACACATGTTTCCTCCTGTGCCTTTCATAATGCCTCAGTGGGACTTGAATCTTGTCTTGACTTACCTGATATGCTCTCCCTTTGAGCCCCTTCTTAACTGTCCCTTACGTCTTCTCACCGTAAAGACAGCTTTCCGTGTAGCTATCACTTCTGCCAGAAGAGTGAGTGAGCTCCAGGCTCTTTCTTCTAAACCTCCTTTTCTCTCTGTTCATCCGGACAAGGTGGTTTTAAGGACCCGTCCTTCTTTCTTGCCAAAGGTTGTCACGCCCTTCCACATTGGGCAGACCATCACTTTGCCCACCTTCTTTCCGCCTCCACATCTTTCCAGGGAAGAGGAGAGGCTCCACCGTCTGGACCCAAAACATGTGTTTGCTTTCTATCTGCAGGGTACACAATAGTTCCGGGTGGATGATCAACTCCTTGTTGGCTACGTGGCCCCCAAACAAGGTCAGGCTGTGCACAAACGGACCATTTCACGGTGGGTCGTTCTGTGCATCAAAGCATGTTACTCCTTGGCCAAGAAGGGGATGCATGCCCATTCGACCAGGACAACTGCAGCCACTACTGCCTTGGGATGTGGCGTTCCCTTGCAGGACATTTGTCAGGCAGCTATGTGGGCCTCGCTGCACACGTTTACAAAACACTACTGCCTTGACAGTCAGGTCCGGAGAGACGGTTTCTTTGGCCGTTCTGTGCTCCGTGACTTTCTGGTGTAATCCTGCTCGCAGACCCACCTTGGTGGTATTGTTGGGATATCTATTCTAAGGTAAGGAATCACTAACGTGTCTCTTTCAGATGCACAAGTTGCTACTTGTGTAACGATATATCTGTAAGAGACATTAGTTAGTGATAGATTCCTTACTGCTCCACCCATCTTTTTTTTTTTTTTTTTTTTTTATTAAACCTTTTTTTATTAGTTACGTTCAACACAGCATAACATGACAGTGACAGCATCTGCAATCCAATACAGCAATCAAAACGGTACCATCAAGAGAGGGATAACAGCTTCGTATGGCCCAATACAATATAGACATAGTGCCATGTGTACACAAATGGGATGTCAGAACACAAGGAACAACCCCCCCTCCATAGTAAAGGGGGTACGTAGGATGAAGAATTCTCCCCCACGTCTGTATTTAGGCATGAGGACAGGTCTGATGTGGCGGTATCAGCCCTTTCCATCAATCCCCCACCATCTGCGATCGGTCCTGTCAGCCGGCTATGTCCCAATGTGATGCGGTGCCCCATACGTACCTCAAGTGTGTGTATCCACGCCAGGCAGTGCATCCAATGCCTAGCGTGGAGACGTCCGGGTCATATCACAGAGCCAAGCCGTGCAAAACGGCCCTCTTTCTCAAGTGTCGACTGCAGAGGTGACCATGTGTGGCAATCAGTGTGTGTGTTTACCATCTGTATCCCAAGCAATGAAAGAGTGTGAGAGGCCCCACCCTTAAACAATGTTACAAGGCCTTCGGGTGTTCCCAGCTCCTATACCAACAGAGGTTTCCCAGCTGACACGGCCATCCGCCGCATGGTAGTCGGTGTGAATGTCCTCCCACAATGTGTGTAGTGGCATGGTGAGTGCAATACACAATATCAATACGCTCATAGGCCCGGGACCGGTTCGTCATCTCCAGAGGAGTCGCTAAGTGTCGCCTGGGACAGCAAGTATATCTGCAAGGGAGACCAAAAATCGCTAGGCCTGCAACGGGCAGGCAACAGTTCTGCATACACGCCGTGTTGGTCCTGGCAGTATGTGAGGTCGTCGAGCCACTCCTTAAATTTTGGCGCCCTCCCCCTACCCCACCTACAAGCTATCCTCCGCTTAGCAAGGAGCAACGCAAGGTCAACAAATTTGCGGTCCGGCTTGGGCACATGTTTGGTATAACCTAGCAGCATCACTATTGGCTCCATGGGCAATGGGCCATCAATCATTATCTGGAGTGCGGCGTGTACCTGTTCCCAATACGTTTGTATGGCTCCACATTCCCAGGCCAGATGAAGGAAATCCGCGCCGCTCGCCCGGCATCTAGCACACCTATCATCCTCCGAAAGACGAAACCGAAGTTTCCTGACTGGGGTATAATAGTAGCGTTGCACAAACTTATAATGAATAATTTTCAGCCGGCAGCTGGAGGAAATCCTGGCCGTGACAGAGCAGCAATAGCTCCACTGCTCATCTGTGATTGCCGAGGGCAGCTCAGCGTCCCAGTTAGTCCGAGCCTTCGGCAGCATCAGCGGGCGCTGCCCACGTATGGCGGCATATAGTTTAGACACTAGGTGCTTGCCATCCGATATGAGCATGACATGCAATGGTAGTACCGTCCCAGGTTCGTCCGGGAAGTTGGGGAGTATGTCCCGCATACCCTGCCGGAGCCTGATGTAGTAAAACGCCTCCATAGGTGTCGGGGGAGCATTCTGGAATAACTGTTCCTTAGTGCGGAACGTTCCGTCCTGAAATAGGTCACCCCATGTACTAAGGCGCACGCGTCTGCACATGGATTGGAATCCGTTTTCCAGTAGAAGCGAAAGTTTCGGGTGGTATGCAAGGGGCAGTGCCGGGGAATAAAGCATGGGGGCGTCCAGTATTTTAGTCACTCTCCGCCAGGCATCGATAGTGCAAGTTACAGTGGTAGCAGGCGTCTCAATATCCCCAATCAGTCCCATCAACATGCCTCTAAGCGGGAGCGGATGTACGACCCAGTCCTCAGCAGCGACCTGCGGCATGAAGGGAGCGGGGTGTACCCAGTAGTATGAGTGTTGAGCCTGAGCACTAAGAAAGTATAATTCCATGTCGGGCACATCGAATCCGCCCTTATCGTATGGCTGCGTCAAGACCCTCCAGCTTAGGCGCGGCTGCTTTCCACCCCAGAAAAGGCGCAGAAGCTCAGAACGGAGCCGTTTAAAAAAATAGGCCCCCGGATAGTAGGGAATGTTTTGGAATAGATATAAGAACCGTGGGAGGATGACCATCTTAATCAGGGAAGCCCTTCCCGCCATTGAGATCGGCAGGGCCCGCCAGCGGGACACATTATCCGTTAACTGCGAGATAGCCACCCCGTAATTTGACCGGATAGTTTCGTCTTTATCGAGCGACACCTCTATGCCCAGGTAACGTAGGTCAGAGCTGCACCATTCCAGGGGGTAATCCAGCGGAAACCTGGCCACCGATGCAGTGAGGGGGAAGAATTGCGACTTCTTCCAGTTTATATGTACCCCAGATATGCCACCAAACGCCACGAACTCCCTCAGTAGCGAATTAAGGTGATCCTGTGGGTGACGCACGTACAGAGTAACGTCATCCGCATAGAGTGAGATACTTATCTGTCGCTGATGACAATTAAAGGCACTGGCCTTGTGCAACTGTCGCACTCTACAAGCTAGTGGTTCTATCGCTAGGGCGAACAGCAGGGGTGACAGGGGGCAACCCTGCCTAGTTCCTCTCGTGATCGGCATCTGTGGCGAGAGCGCCCCATTGACGACGACCCTAGCGACCGGCGAGGTGTAGAGCAGTTTCACCCAGGCAACAAAGATCTGGGGGAACCCCATTCTGTTCAGTATAGCTAGTAAGTAACCCCACTCCACCGAATCGAACGCCTTGGTGGCGTCCAGGAACACAGCAGCTATCGGCAAGTCAGGTGATATAGTGGGTATGAGGGAAAACAGTGTACGCAGGTTATGGGATGTAGCTCTCCCCGGGACAAATCCAGATTGGTCCGGCAGCACCAAGGTGTTCATAAGTAGGGACAACCTAGTCGCCAGCACTTTAGCAAGGATCTTTGCGTCGCAGTTTAGTAGCGACAGGGGGCGATAGGCATCTGTGTCCTTCGGATCCTTCCCTGGCTTCAGGAGCGATGCGATCGCCACCTCCCTCATGGAGCCCGGTAGTATCCCTACCTCGAGCGAGTCCTCGAAAACTTCTTTCAATACCGGCGCCATGATGTCGATATAACATTTATAAAATTCGGCCGGTAGGCCATCTAGCCCCGTCGCCTTGCCATTGCTAAGGGGCATGATCGCCTCCCTGATCTCGTCCAGTTCGAACGGGCACCCCAAGAACGCCCTGTCGCTGTCGCTGAGCCAACAGAGTGCAATGTCGTCCAGGAAAGTACCGAACTCCACCTCACCTGCCTGCTGCGTGGAATAGAGACGCCGGTAGTGCCTTAGGAAGGTATTTTGAATTCCTAAGGAATCCTGGTGTGTCCTACCCTCCCCATCAGAGATTTCCAGGATATGGGTGGCAAAGCGCTGGTGCCTCGTGAGAGCAGCCAGCACCTTCCCCGGCCGATCCCCCTCACAGTAGCACCTAGCCGTCCAGTACTTGCCCCGGAACTTCGATTCCCTGGCCGCTTCTTCCTCATAGGTTGACAGTAGTGTCCTGAATTTCCCCGCGAGATCAGGGCAGGGGTCATCAACCATCATTGCCTCCAGCACCTTAAGCTCTGCCTCAAGTTTATGTAGCGTGCGTACAATATCCCTCAGAATACCGCAACTTTTAGAGATCGTGATCCCCCTTACAGTCACCTGAAAGGCTTCCCAAATCGTTTCGACCTTGTCGACCGATCCATTGTTTCTTGGAAAAAAGGCTTCAATTTCCTCCCCCAATTCTTGTCTGAAGACAGGGTCTAGCAAGGCCGAGGGAAAGAGCCGCCACGGCGGACGCACCCTAGCATACCCCGGCATTTCCAAGACTGCCAAGATAGGACAATGGTCCGAGTAGGTACGAGGCAGATGTTTCACCCGAATGACTCCCCCAGCGAGACCCCGAGAGACAAAGCAGTAATCGATCCGCGCCCACGAGCGTGCATGTGCTGTAAAATGTGTACCTTCCCTAATCGTCGGGTGCGTGTGCCTCCAGCTATCCACTAGTCCAGCCTCTGTCAGTATGCCCCGAAGTGTATCCCTGGCGTTTGTGTTGTATTGTATGCTACCGTCCGATCTATCCGCCATAGGACATAGCGATAGGTTGAAGTCTCCCCCCCAGAGAATGTGAGTGGCCTCAATTTCCAGTACATGGCCCCACAGCGACAAAAAAAAACCAGGAGTGTCCACATTAGGTGCATAGCTGTTCACAAGTATTATCACATCCGTGCCCAATCTCCCCCAAAGAATGACGTATCTCCCCTCCTTGTCCACCCGTTCACCCAGCTTTTGAAACGTCAGTTGTTTGTTGATTAGGATAACAGTACCCCTAGAGTATGTGGAGTAGGAGGAAAACACTCTCACATTCGCCCAGCTGCTCGCAAACTTAGGGACACCATTCGGGTTAAGGTGGGTTTCCTGGAGCATCGCTATCTGCACATGGTGCCGATCTAAATAAGCAAGAACATTCCTACATTTGCGGGGGTTGTTAAGGCCACGAACATTCCAGGACATTATAGAGACAGTATTCGACGTATCATCACCTGTGTTCGACATCATATCCCTGATAGAAGCACTCGGCCAATGCTGTAGCCCTCGGTCAACATGCACCCGATGCAATGCTCTCCGCTGTCCAGAACAATCTCCTCATACAAACATCCAGCTGTTCACACATACGAATTCCAGTATCCGCACACTTGTCAAGTATGTCATACGCAACAACATTTCTACTTTCAACAACAACTTGCACCCCAACATCCATGTCCCAGTCCTCCCCCAATGCACAACTGTTCAGCTCCCGTTCTCCAGCTCCCCCCCCCACCCACTGAAGCAACCCAATCTTGCCAGTATCACATCCCCACCCCCCTCCCCGACCCCAACACCCAAGAACATTAGAAAAACCATTTGGGGAATCCCCCTCTAAGGACACTAGAGGAATGCACTCCAGCACCCCAACACTCCCCCCTCGACCCGCATGCGCCATACGGAGAAGACAGAGAAGGTGGGGTGATGCCTGGCATATGTTACCCCTGCAGGCTAGCACCCACATATCAAGTCAGTGTCTCGCACCTCACCCCCTCATGCCGTAGAAATCACCAAAAAAAAAAAAAAAAAAAGGAAAAGCCAGGAGGATCTTCCCAGGAGCAACCGCTGCTCATTCCAGTCTCACCGCTGCCCTCAGTTCGTCCAGTCTCAGATCAACTCCAGCAGAGGGGCAGGCACATTCAAAGGCAGCTGTCGCCCGCCTGTGACCATTGACACAGCAGAACCAACAGTCAAGTCCCCACCGGCAGTTCGAGGTCTCCACACCGGCAGCAGGCAACTCAAATCTCCATTCCAGAATTTGGCGTCATTGATCAGCTGTTCATAAGGACATAGCTAGGGTTCCACGTGTTCGGCAGGATTGTCGTCTGCCCCATCTCCATCCTCGTTTCGCCGGTCCCTTCTGGTGTTACGCAGCCGCTTGACATAGTCCTCGGCCTGCTGCGGATTTGTAAAAAAGTGTTGTTTGCCCTGGTGGGTTACCCGGAGTCGCGCCGGGTACAGAAGCGCATAATCAACCTGCATGTCCCGCAGTTTTTTCTTTACATCGAGGAATTTCCTCCGCTGGTCCTGCACCATCGGTGTAAAGTCCGGATATAGGGAGAACTGTACTCCGTCATAAGTTAGGTTCCGGGTCGTGCGGGCTGCACGCAGTGCCGCGTCGCGGTCCCGGTAATTAAGCAACCGGGCAATGATGGGCCGCGGCTGCATTCCTGGCTTGGGGATCGGGCCCAGGGTGCGATGCGCCCGCTCTACAATAAATTGGCTGGAAAAGGCCTCCTTACCCACTGCCGTGAGGAGGATGCGCTCCACGTAGTCTTCCATGCGCCCCGTGTTGGTGGATTCCGGAATCCCCGTGACGCGTATGTTGTTGCGTCTGCTCCTCGCCTCTAACTCCTCATTCTTCGCCGCTATTACCCTCAGGATGTTATCCATTCTAGTCAGGCGTGTGTCGTGGGCAGCGGTCGTGTCCTCCGTGGTAGAGATGCGTCTCTCCGCCTCCCCCAGTCGCTCCTCGTGGACCTCCAGTTTCTGCGCAATCCCATCCATTCTGGACGATAATCGGTCGACCTTGTCAACTATCGTAGCGAAGCCCTGCCGCATTTCCTCCATCATCAGCTTGAGCTCCGGGGCCAGGGGGGCAGAGGGGGGCTCAGCGCCCGAAGGTCCTGGGGCTCCACTGGTCCCCGCCATGCTGCGCAGTGGTTTTCTAGCAGCCGCCGATTCAAAAGAGAGCTTGGGCTGTTTAATGTCATTTTTGCCCATCGTGTCGCGATTGTGAGCACCCCCCCGGGCACCGCGACTGGCCCTAGTGTGCGTGCCCGCTGCTCCCAGCTCAGTTTGCGCAGCCAGATGGCTCCCCAAGCAGCAATCTTGTCCAGGGCGATATCTCCCACCCTAGGCACGAAGTGTCACAGGCTGTCTCCTGCCCCCAGAGCCCCCGCACCGGTGTAGCTGCTAAGGGTGAGGTGGTGGGAGGCTGCAGCAGTCCCCTCGGTCCGGAGCATAGGGAGAGTCTGCGTGGGATAGTGGTAGGCCGCCGGGCACAGCAGGGAGTCAGCGCGCCAAATGTGCAGGGCAGTACCCGTAGGCTGGGTGATCCCTATGCCCTCCGTGTGTCCGCCGTGGTGTCTGAAGCCCCAGCTCCCAGGCGTCCAGAGGTAGTTGCGGGGTCACGGGGGGTAAGGCCGGGAAGATGTCCGCCTCGCTCGGCAGAGAGAGGCGTGCGACGCGTAGGTCCCTCTGACCCTCTGTGGTCCACCAGGGGAGCTCGGCGCCTCTCCGCACACTGCGGTGGCTTCGCAGGGGGAGAGACTCACCTCCGATGTCGCTCGAGGGCTCCCAGCAGCACCCGTCTCCAGGAAATCAGGCCTCTCGATCCCTAGGCCTAGCCGCCTCGTGGAGAGCCGCGGCCTCGCGTGGGTCGGTATCCGGGCACCTCAGCTGCGTTCCGTAGCAGCACCCGCCGGTCCAGACTTACAGCCCCGTAACTCAGGCATACGAGGTCGGATCGCTCCCAGAATTGGACCGGAGCAGTATCTCGAGGTGGGTCACCGACACTGCAAGGATTGGGCGTCTAGTCGCAGGATATCAGGATAATTTCAGGATCTTGCTGGCCAGGCAGCCAGAGCCTCACTAGAGTGCGGCCATTAGCTAGTGCGCCCTCTAGCGCCTTCTGCTCCACCCATCTTCCCCGTTCTGTGGACTGATTACTAGGGTTACGGTCATCCCTTTCAGGGCCCTAGTTTCATGCTCCAATGGTCAGTATCTTGCATGGCTCTGCATTCCTGACGTCAGCGCGCGTGGAGCCTAAGTACCCTCATTGACGTCATCTCGGTGCTGACGACGCTAGTGACAGACGTAGAGCCGCAGGACGCCACCTACTAACGCGCAGGGGTACTGCTAAGCAAAAACTTTCTGGATCCAGTCTGACGCCTGGAGATATTCTAAGGTAAGGAATCTATCACTAACTAACGTCTCTTACAGATATATTGTTACACAACTAGTAACTGTGCAACATATCCTATAAAAACTCTAAAACACAGAGTGAGGAGGTTGGCACTATATTTACTTGATAAAGATAAAAAATCCTCCCTCTAAGTTGGATGTCCCATCCTTTGGAGAAGATTCTGTTTTAAAAGTGCCCCACCTAGCACTTCCACATTAGCAGCGTAAAAAAGGAGACATGTTCAGTTTCCTGAATTGTTTTGCTTTGATAAAGTGTATGCAGCTACCTCCTCACAGAGTTATTCTGGGGGTCACTAAGTAAAATACTCCAGGAGAGAACAGACTTGGCCTGTGCAAATATCTGAGCATGAATCATATTCCTATGATGAGCATCCTTCATCTAAGAAGAAAAAAGAAGTTCACTATCAACGATGAAAACCGTTGATGGCTATTTCAACGCCGTCAATAGTCACTTTGATGGCTACAATTTCAAAGTCAACTGCAGCACTGTCGATGTTGAAACCATTGACGACTACAACAACCCCATCGATAAAGATGACAACAACTGTGGCGACTGCGTCAGTGTCAACACTGCTGGTGACGATATAATTGACAGCACCGTCAATGATGACACCATCAACAAGGACCCCGTCAGCGACAGTTTTTATTGTACCTACCTTTTCACTATTAAAGGTGATAGCAACTTTAACATCTCAAATTCTGGACTCAGAGCTGGAAGAGAATATCAGCGACTTTTTATCAGACACTGCTTAAAGTCCAACACAATTGTATGGATGCTATGTCCCATATTTTGAGGAAGTAATGCATGAGGAATAGTTTTATCAAAAATATAAATATTGCTAGAATTTTACATTTAACAATCCAGGCTACTCTGTGCCTCCTCAGAATCATAGAGAGCTAGAAGTTGTGCAGGTATCTATAGCATTTCTATCTACATTACAACAAATGATTGACACTTTTCAATGGTTGCTTCCACATTACCCTGCAAGTCACCGTTTAAAAGACAGCAATACCTGCTGTACCGATCTGCTCCTTTACAATTTACACTTTCTCAACTTCCTTCAACTCCACCATCTCACCCACCTGCAAAGGAGCCATCTCCCAGAATTGTAAATACATCTCTTGTCCCGCCAACTTCTGAGCTTATGGACGATAAAGATTCAGTTAAAACTATACCTTCAGATGTGATTGAGGAGAAATTGTGAACTTCTGCAAGGAGATGACAGAGGTATGAATGATGGAGATGACTTCATCATTCCCAAATGAAGATAACAACCTGTCCAATCAACCAGACTTGCAATATGATATACCCTTCATGCCTTAATGGAGAGAGCTGTAGAAAAGTTCAATTTACCAATATTTTCAGTGCAACAGCAATGTTTCTTTATGACTTTAAAGAAGAGCCCCAAAAACAGTTAAATCCATACCCATTCTGGATTTTGTCTGGTCAGAAAAAAAAACTAATGAAGACTCCTGTCCAGCAGTAATACCAAGGTTGTAGAAAAAGTGTAACGCCCCAGATTCATCCTGAGCCTGTCTTACTGGCCATCCAAAGCCAGACTCTGTTAATGTCAGCAGCCCAATATAGGTCTAAAACACCCATCACATCATCCAATCTTTATAGGTCTAAAACGCCATCACACCTTCCTCTGGTCCCCAAGACAGGGATTGAAGGTGTATAGATCATTTGGATCACAGAATTAGTTCTATGGTGGCAACTTCTATTAAGGTGGCCGAGGCTTTAACAATAATAGGGTGTTGCGATCACAAAATGTGGCATTATCTTGCACTATTGCTCAACCTCATCCCAGAGTGTGTAAAATAAATTGCTAAAACATTATTCAAAGAAGGGCCATTCTTACCGGCAGCCAACATTGATGCAGCAGTGGATGTTTCAAATGCTGGCTTTCATCAGGTTCCAGGGTCAGCTGTTTAGAAAGAAAAAACTCAGCTCAATAGCCGTCAGTCCTGAAGTCCAATCTAAAATCCTTGACATGTCTGTTTATGGTCTTACCCTGTTTGGAAAACATGTGAATAAAGCTCTTTAAAGCCTTAAGATGGACACAGGTACAGCAAAATCTTTAGGGCTTCTGCAATATCGACAAGCGTGCTCATCCACTTTTTGTTGCTTACACACATCCCAGACTTAAATGGGGGGGGGGGGCGTTCAATCAGTATGGAGGTCATGGATGATCATACTACCAACAAGGACAATCTGGTTATTACCAAGGTTATACCCCTAACAGGAATATGGAAGATCAGGATTTTAAAGGAGCTCCTCTCTAGCTCCTATCAATCACGCTCCAATGAGAACAATAAAAGAGCATGACTCACTGCAGTTGTCCATGCTTCTGTCTCTATCCCAGAAAGCCGGGTGGAGGAGGAGAATTTCCCTCTTTGTCTCCACATGAGAGTCCATAGCAGCGAACCAATGGGTGTGCCTAATTCTGGACCTCAGACAACTAAGACGTTCTGAAGAAATAGTCTTTTCAGATTATTAGACTTCATGAGGTCCTCCTGATGATCCAGGTAGGAGATTATTTAACATCCCTGGATCTTCTGGGTGCATGCTTCCGTATACCTGTGCACTGAAACCACAGAAAATACCTCTGCTCTTCAGTGGTGCTGCAATATTATCAATTCAGGGCAGTCCCTTTTGGCCTCAAATCAACACTTTGGATTTTCACCAAGTGCCTAGCACCAGTTGCTGACTTCCTCAGGTGGCAGGGCCACCAAGTATACCCATATTTGGTCGACTGGATGACTGGCTTGTCAAGGCTTCATCAAAGAAAGAACAAGGTATTTGTGCAAAATAGAACATGCGCAAAACATGCCCCCTAAGCTTAGGGCGCTGCGTTTAGTGGATGATGCTGTGCTTCCCCCTACTTCACACAGGCCTGTGATATAACAGTCCTCGTGTCCTAAATATAGAGCATGGCGAGCGCTCCTGATCTTGTCGAGGCCTGTGGGGACACTCTCCCCCCTGTCCCCTTCACTTTTCTCTAGGCCCTTTCTCTCCTCTTTCCTAATTCTTTCCTTTTATTCTCTTCTGCTGCCCTTTCTGTTCTGGTGCCTCTCTTTTAGGCACCTGGTTGCAGTTCAGACCGCTTTGGTCCGGTAGTTCTATTAGTTCTAGTTTCTGGTCTCCATTCGGCCCTAGGGGCCAGGCTATTGTTGGCAGTGACTTTCCGGCATGCCGGGGGGGTTTTCTTTCAGCCGCGGCCAGCCCTATTGGGTTGTAGGCGGAACGCTGTGTATAATGATAAGAATTAAGTACAATATCCATGTTATATTACTGCATTCCCTCTGAGACGCGGCCGGCCCTTATGGGGTTGTAGGCTTATCGGTGTGTATGTGTCACTTTTCTGCGTACTCCCTGTCTCAAGGGTGAAATAAAAACAGACTTGAAAAAAAAAAAAAAGAACAAGACCTGTATGCCTGTCTATATAAATCTTTATCAGAGCTTGGATTTCACACTAATAAAATAAAAATCATCTCTTGAGCCCCACATGAAAATTTTTGTTTCTGGGAGCAATACTCAAAACACAACTTGGAAAGGCATGCCCATCCCTTGAAATAGTGATAAATCTTCAAGCTATGGAAAAAGAATTTTTTTTACAAAACAGCCAGTCACGTTCAACTAGTGAGGAGTTCTAGTAAGATCAGTGTCTTAATGAGCAACCAGGAAAACTTAGATTTGACAACATACAGGATGGTGAACTTAGTGAAGATGGTTATCATGCCCAATGTAATGGAGATTCGTATCATTTATTTGGGCCACTAGAGCTCCTACGTGGGCCTTGAGGAAATTAAAGAAGAAATTGTAGGGTGGGGGCTAGCTTTTTCTGATATACAAATGTACTGGTGTGTATTCCATTTCAAACACTGCAGGTTGTTTCTGGCTGACGAGGATGATACCTGGAGGAGGAGATTGCATGGATGTTTGATAGGTGAATTGGGGCAGGCATGCTTTATATAGGAACCCCCACATTTTTTTAAAGTACAGCTGAAGGTGTTTGAATTCCTTTTTGGTAGAATGGTGTAAGATGCATAACTTACTAGGTATTGACTATTATTCACTGTTTACTGCTATTTGGAAATTGACAGGGACCCATAGTATTCTAGATTAAAAAATAAGTATTTTTCAATTCTAAGAGCTGGAATAAAATATTGGGGACAGTTGTAAGATGGCCCTGACCTTATCCCCTGGGATGCCATAAGGGTATTAACTGGTGCTGTATTACCCATGTTCAAGTACCGTCAATTAAAATCATGGTGGGAGAGTCAACAGTGGTGGGGAAAGGACATGTGGAAGTATGAGGAAAGATTATGAGACCCCACCCACTCGTTAAAGAAGTTGTAGTTTGCTACCGGGAACTGGTGAACAAAGATGATCTGAAACAGGTGATACCGGAGCATGCATGGAATGATACTTGTCAACGCTGGAGCAAAAGACCTTATGGCAAGTATCTTTGAAGCTTCTTTATACCAGTGTCACATCTGCTGCACTAAAGAAAAATCACTTCTTCAATCTGCACAGGATTTACTGGACACCAGACAAGCTGTCGTGAACAGGAAGGTGAAAGGAAGGTAGATGCTGGAGGTGTGAAGAAGTTAGTGCTAATGATATCCAAGCTGTCCCACTCATCACAAAAACTGGAAAGCAGTAAGTGATGCATTGTCGCTTATCCTAAAGCAGAGAGTCGAAGCAAACACTTATTTGGCTCTCTTGGTGTTGATTGTCAGCTAAACAAGTCTATATTAGAAACTTGAAACAGCTAATTTTCTAGTTAATTCTTTTCGCCAGAAAAGAGATCTGTATCAAGTGCATGGCAGCTGCTGCCAAGGAATTGCTGATCTCTGTGGATACAGTCTCTGAGTTAGATTGAGAAAGCCATCCCAGTGAAAGAGTTAAGACTTTATGGTTTTAATATTTAAAATGGAGGGAAGAGCGGGCCAATGATTACAACAAGGGATTAGCTTCCTAAGGAGCATCCAGCAGAACTATATTCAGATCAGTGGCCCACTGTTGCATTATTTTCATCTGACAGTGAATTAGGACAGAAAGACAGTACAAGGCCCTATTGAGCATAATTACCTCCTGTAAAGGCCTCATTCCCTTTACAGACTTCGACTGACACCTATCCAATGGGAACTGGAAGAACAATCGATGGCTCATGGGACAGCAAAGTCCAAGTCACAAGTTGATTGGAGCAAGCGCTATTGTGGTGGAAATTTCTTTCAGATCTGATGGAAGTCTCTCTTTTCAACCTATATCAGACAGAATTGTGCTAATGATGCATCCATGGATAGCTGCCAAGCTCACCTATAAGAACTGTGAAACAGAAGCCTGTGGTCACACGCAGAAAAGATGTTTCACATCAGAATATTAGAGCTCCAAGCCATAAGAATAGGCCTACAAGGGTTCCTTCCTAGACTAGTAGATCAAGCAGTCCTAATCAGAACGGACAATATGGCATCTTTGTTCTGCATAGCCAATCAAGGGGAAATGCAGTTCTGACCTCTCTCAGAAAAGTTCCAGTTGCTATGGGACTGGGCCATTTGTCACAGATTGACATTACCGTGGAACAGCTGCCATTACATCAAAACGATCAGGCGGACACTCTCAGTTGACAATTATCAGATTGCCACAAGTGGAAATTACAACAGACCAAAGTCAGTTATATATTCTGACAATCGGGTCAGTTCATGATCGCTCTCTTTGCCACGCCGAGCAACAAGAAATGCCAGTTCTTCATAAGCTGATTTTGGCATCCAAAGACCATGAGCAATTTCCTTTTTATCAGATGGTCCAAATTCTTTGCGTAGACTTTCCTCCATTTCCCCAGATCCCCAGGGTTTTGAGGAAAGTGAAAACAGATCATTGCACTCTGATTCTCACTGCTCCAGGAGGCCATGTGAGTACTGGTACAGTGAACACTTGCAGCTGTCGGCACACCCAGCAAGCCCTCTGAAGTCAAACTCCAGACACCATGGAGAGATACTGCATCACGACCCCAAGTCACTAAACTTGACAGCATGGTACCTGAACACATAGAATTTGGTCACTTGGACTCATCGTAAAACTGTAAAAACATCCTAGTGCAAGCAAGAGCTCTGGCACCTAAAAAAATCCACAATGCCGAGTGGAAGCCTTTCTGTCTCTGATGCAAAAGATTGTCATCCACTTCAAGTACTGTACCTATTAGATTTATCTAAAAGTGGAATCAAATATTTGGCAGTAAGAGTCCGTTTAGCTGCAATGTTAAGATTTCAAAGGTCAGTAATCTCATCATCTACTTTGTTCTCCCAAAGAATCATAAAACAATTTATGAAAAACGCTTCAGAAAATGTTCACCTATATGTCGTCCTCCAGTTCTTTAGGAGCTCAACACTGTCCTCAGTCAATTGATGCAACCAATACACTGGGCACATTTAAAGTATGTTTCATGGAAAACAGCTCTTTCCATGCACCGACGTAAGCAAGGAGAATAGGGGAAATGCAAGCTCACTTAGAGGTCTCAGGTTCTACATTGACAAGACAAAGGACATTCGGTCTACAGGACAGCTGTTTGGGACTTTTGGAAATCCAGGAAGAAGCTGTCTCCCATCCAAACAGGGTTCAGCACATTGGTTATCAGCCTGCATTGCTTTTTGCCACAGTAAGGCTAAGCATCTGCTCCAAGGAAGAGTGAGGGTTTATTTCACCTGGAGCACAGAGACAACTCCTGCACCCTATGCTGGTGTGCCTTGCAAAACATCTGACATGCAGCCACCTGGAAGAGCAGGCACGCATTCACGAAGTACTACTGCCTTGGCGTGGACGCAGAAGCAGATTCAACAGTGGGACAGGTAGTTCAGGCCTATCGCTATTTATCAATATTACTGCTATTTTAGATCACCGGGGATTTCCAGCCGGACAACAGGAAATTATTCAAACAGATGAATATATAACCGATTCCAATGGTGGAGAACTGTATTTACAGGTAACCAATTTCTTACTTCCTACTTTGACCAGGTTCTATTTTGTGGGCCAATTCCACACCTCTGGAAGGACCACAGTGGTAATCCTATTTGCAAGCATTCTTCCCATCACGTTTTCTATCTTTGAAATAAATCATATATATATATATATCATACATGAATATTATGTGTTCTTACAGTTTTCTTTTGCACGTATTTCACTACTTGAGGAGCAATCGAACTACTGCCGAGAAGATCGTCAATCCATTCCAAACAAAGAAAGAATAATGCCAGTTGGGGGAAACCTGAACTGTGAGTGCCGTCACACCCTTTTCATCAAACTCCAGCAAACCTCCTGTGAACTGCTGCCACTCTGAGCTACATGACGTCAATCTTGGCTTGTATGTTGGGTGCCCATACTCAAGTACTTTGTGTCTTCTGGAAGGCAGGCAGATCTATTTTTCTATTACTTTTGTATAGTGAAAGGGGTTAGCAGAGTTTATTTACACAACACGTGTGCCGTGCCATCATGGAGATAACTCTGTATCAATTATTTTTCACCTAATACGGGATGCCGAGCTTACCACCTACACAACAACTAAATAGGGACTTTCTAACCTTGCCGTGTTTCAAAAGCAGCCTCGGCACTGAAAATGATGCTGCATATGCCTGTGTACGTCGGATAAAAGTTTGGTGCCAGCGTCCGCGCCACACGTTGTCGCTCCTCTTGAGGAACTGTATCAGCAGCTCGCTAAATGGGGTGAAAAGTAGCGGAGCTAATGGTGCTCTCGGAGCCCCAGCCAGCAGCACGGATTCATGCTTTCAAATAACGGCCTAATGCATCCTCAGCTGCAGCAGAGGAGGGGAAGAAATATCAAAGTGCCAGTAATACCCCGCTCGAGCCGAGATCAAAGATCCCCGCGTGAAAGGAAAAGAAATTGCTTGCAGTGTGAAGCCAAATAGAAATATGTTGGATAAGTCAATAAATACCTTCTACGCCATTCCTGAGAAGACTGAAAGCATTGGTGAGCACGGACGTGGGAAAGGTCACGCAGTGGAAAACAGAAAATACGCACTTACCGAGCGACCGTCAGCAGCACATCTCATGAGAGCTGCGCGGACGCTTGCCTTCTGATTTTAACCCTGGAATCACCCAGTTTGGGAGGCAGTACTGACATGGACCTCTACACATCAGAGAAGACATTGTCTTTGAACTTCAAAAGGCACCTATTTCTTGCGTGCAGACGGAAGTAAAAAGCTGCATGTGTCAGGTAGGCCCACATAAAGTTACTAAATATCCTAGGTTGAATTGTTCCATTTCCATATTCCAGTTCATACAGACCAAAAGGTGCACAGTAAAAGAAAATAAACCCAAACGTCTGAGGGGTTGCTTTCTGAACAGTGCTTTAAATGGGCCGGTACCCTCTGGTACAGAGTACCGGCACTTTTTCATTCTGAGAGGGAAAGTACCGGCACTTCTCAAGAGAAATGTTATGTTATGTTATGTTAAATATGCTTATATTCAGGGAAACAAGCTCCTCATTGTACCATGGGCTAGATTGTTGTAGGCGTGCCTTGGTCCATTTGGCCGGAATCAGTTTATCCAGAGCCTGGTTAACCCAGTTCCAAAAGCTCTCGTAATCCTGATCGGGGTTCCCACTTGCTGCAGGAGGATCAACTGTAAGGAGTGCATGGAGGTCTTCCAAACGGAGCTTCCTCCAAGATCTTTTTAGCACCTGTTGCCCATCTACAGTGTTGTGGGTCCCCTCAATCACTACTGTCATGGTCCCTAAAAAGTGATCCGTCCAAGTCATGGGAAATGGGCTCTCTGCGGTCGCATGAACCAGGGTCGTAAAAATGGGGTCTAAGAGGTGCCCGCCTCTATGTGTAGGGCTGCTAATCAGTTGCCATAGCTGAAAAGCATTCATGTCCGCTATCAGTGTGTTTATCTTGCTATCGGCGACCAGATCAAAGTGGATGTTTAGATCCCCCATTATATTGAAATTAGTAGTGCCCGTGATCAAAGAGCATACATTTTCAAGAAGAGATTTTATAAAGTTGCCCACAGGTCCCGGGGGCCTGTAGATCAGAATGCCTACAAGAGTAAACTGTGCGTTTATCTTGATGTTGTAACGGGCGCATTCACAGCCTTCAATGTCCCACTTAGTAAGAGGCATGCAAAGTGTGACCTGGCAATCATTGCTATCCCTCCTCCTCTCGCATGCCTATTTAAAGTGTATGTGGAATAACCTACAGGAGTGGATAAATTAATGACAGAGATCATATCGTCTTGTAGCCATGTTTCTGTGAGGAAAAGAATATCTAAGGCATGGTTGGAGATAATCTCGTTGACTTCCAGGTGGTGTTTCTGTAGAGACCTCACATTAAGCTGCGCGACCTTAATTTGCTGAGAGGCGACGCCTGGGGGTAGGGGATCGTTCTTGGGGTTGAGCAGGGAGAACCCAGACGGGCAGTGAAAGGTGCCTTATTTACGTGAGACAGAGAATGACTTACAAGTTAATTTGGCGCAATCAAATTTAAGCAGATCGTCCCTTGAGTAGCGTATATAGTCTTTCCCAAGTTGATCAGTGTCTCTGGCGGGAGGCGCGGAACTGGCGCGGATGGGCGCGGACGGGCTTGTCTTTGGCGCACGTCCGCTGCGCACGTCCGCTGCGCATCCTAGCAAGTGACGGGCTAAATAGGCTCTTGCCCGGATGTCGGGAAGAGCTAGAGCGCTTCCCCAGCAGTCACCACCAGGCCTAAGATGGCGGCTGGATCGAGTGGGCGGCCCGAGAGTACCCTTGTTTCCCTCCGCTACAAACGGGACTTCCCGCGGCGGATAGGGAGTAGGGGTGAGGGTAAATGCAAGAAAACAAAGTGCAGTGGCAAATACAAATTAAGACAGGCAAAAGTTTTAAAAACTTCGTTATCACGTTTCTTTTTTAAAAAAATTCCTTGCAATTCTAAAAGTATAGGCAAAGTTTCTTCAGCGCTTCACTGGATCGTACTAGCGCTATTCGCCCACCAAGCTTGTCAATGCTATACTTTTGATTGGAGAGTACCGGCACTTCTCAGAAACAAGCAGGTACTCTGGAACAGAATACCTGCACTTCTATTTTTCCATTTCAAGCCCTGATTCTGCGTGCTGCTTCTAAGCAAAACCAACCGTATACTAGAACAGGTCTCTTAGGCCCAACTTTCAATGTCTTAAGCAGCAAGGTGAAGTCCTCTTCATTAAGCACTAACCGGTCGATCAATTGATTTACGTATTTCTGAAGCCGAGTGTAAAGCATCAGTAGCTTCATGGCTCCCTTCACACACCAAGTTAGCTTTTTTGTTATCTGAAGTTTCACCCACCTACATTTGACGTCATATTAGCTATTGCACTCCTTGTTAAGGTGCATTATGAGTAAGGCTCCTTTTTCCATTTTTACTGTTTTTTTTTTTACAGATAAATACAGATAAAACAAAGAGAAAAACATTTATTTTCTTGTGTGTATTTATTTTTAAATGTGGATAAAAACGCAAAGTGGGTTGCTTTTTGAGTGGTTCTAAATACTGTCTTCCATGACTGTCACACCAATAGCTGTGTGGATTGATAGGCAAGGAGGGAGTTAAAAAAGAAAATAATTTTAGTAAAGAGACAAAAAGAAGTAGCAATGCACATGGTTGATACTGAAATTTGCATATTTTCCTATAAGTGAATTGTGTTTATCTTCTGCGGGTGTTCATAGCAGTGAAACCTGGCAGGCATTCAAGCATGAGTGCATATTTAGCAGTTAAATAAATGTGTTTGAGCTTCATTTTTTCAGAAAACCCCAAATAAATATGGATAAATATCGGGAAAAGTAGAAAAAATAAATATGGACAATTGCAGGCGGAAATGTCTAAAAAAGAAATTCCGTACAACCGGGAGCCCTAATTACGAGTTTCGTGAAGAGCTCATCCTTCTGAGCCCATTTTAAGGCGTTGATGTCCGTGGCACCTGTGAGGGTATTATTTCTTGGGTTCTACATTAACTTTTCGTCCTTCAGGTCGTTTCTTTGCTGCTACCTTTACTTTCTATTGACCCTAAAGTTAGGTCTGTAAGTACTGGTGAGGAAGCATAATATATGCTCAGGTCTATATCGCAAGGTCGTGTCTGTAATACAGAAAGGCAATGTACAGAATGTATCTTCATTTGTGGGACCTATCGTGTAAGGATTGGTATTGTGCTCTCAGTAAAGAATTTTTTTCTTTAATGCAATTTTATTGAGAACAGACATTCACCTACGATGCATAACATTAGATGGCGCTAAACAAAAACGCTTAATCATTGTTTGTGGCGTGACAGTATAGAGTGTAATGGGCACACTCCTCCAAGGGTGCATCAGTAGCGTAGAAGGATATTGCTTGGATCCCATGGGATCAGAAATGTGGGCACTATATAGCTACATACAGCATGGTATCCCTCTTTGGGTTACCAGGCCAATGCCCGCTATATTTTGATCTTTATACGTAGCTCTGCATGTGCCGAAAAACAAGCAGTCGTTTGAGTCAAAAATACCAACTCCACAGTATTAATTACCTCTGTATCATCAAGGTAAGCAGACGTGGAGTTAATAATGCTAAATTTATATTTCTCTATATATACTTACCTTGATGATATATTTTGTTTTCTAAGTGAGACACACTAAGTAATGTGATAGGTTTGTCCAAATGTAAGTCCTGCGCTCACTTTGCCAAAAGACTGAAGCTGCACCTCACTAACGAGCCCCAAAAGCTGAAAATGGTCGGGGTTGCTTGTGTTCCCATGTGGAGGGTACTAAGACCAGCACGTAATGGAGAAAGACCCAAACTGGCATATCATGGTTGGTTTCTTTTGTGAGTGGCATGAGGGCAAAAAAACAATGGATTACAATTCGACCCAAATAATTTTGAGTGGCTGAGATTAATTGACGCATTCCACCCATCCACCATTTTGTAAGTGCAACCTTGATATCCAAGTTTACCTTGATAACCTGAGCCAAAGGAAATATCCACTGTGAAATTGGGTATCACTGATGTGTTTTGCTCTCTAGGAAAATTTTAGGTGATATGTTTTTATTGGTTTTACTTTGCTGGAAGATGATTCATAATAATTTGTTGAATAGTGGGCCAATGGTCCAAGGATTTTGCTGTAACAACTTAATAAAGTTCCATTCAGCATGATGAAATACATTCTCGGTATCATGGAACAGGATGGAGCTGGAAATTTCTGTTTTTTGCAATATAAATGGCATTCAACAATTTTCTTTTTCTGGGTATACAAGACATATGCATTTCAAAAGGGTTTCCAAGTTTTTGAAGTAGATTTTGCCATATTTATTAAGTAGTGTAATAGTGCAACATGCTAGTATGAAGCAGTGTCCCAGTGTCTTTTCCCTGACTGTAGGACTATGGTACAGTCCCTCGTTTTCTGAGTGTGGGTAGCAGTGGGTTAATATTGTCAGGAGGCAGCTTGCACCAGCCCTTTTCTCCAGTTAGCACTGCCTAAAATAGAACTAACTACAACCATGACAGTGGGGAGAGGATGTGGCATAATGGACAGAGCTGCCAACTTCTGAGCTGGGGAACCAGGTTCAAGTCTCGGTGTTGGCTCAACATCCTGTGATTCTGAGCAAATCACTTAATCTCCCCTTAAAGAAATGGGTCCTTAACTGGTGCTCCTGAAAAGCAATGGTGTTGATGATTAAGTTCTGGTGCTGAGCACCATAAACCACTGGCTCAAAGGAAGTACTGGTGGGTAGATGTGTCATAAAAGGAGTAGAACAGTCTCAAAGGAGCTCAACCAACATGCCCTGGATGATGCTGTAGAAATACCATCAGGCTTGGATTTTTGTTTTGCTGGTAGAGCTCTGATGGCCTATTTATTATTGTTGCCCGTGACAGGGGCCTGAAGCTCTACCCTTGTTTCAATGGAAACCTGGGGTAGTGTGATATGGGCCAAAAAGTAATTTTGTTTGTTGTTGCCGGTCAAAGGACTCCCCCAGGAGCAAATCATGTAGAGCTCCATGAGTGCCTTTGTTTTTGTGCATTTGTTCTAATAACCGTTATGTGATTTCTGGTCTATGCTTTGCTCAGCTAGGAGCATGCCTGCTTTAGCTCTGTTTCCACAGTATAGTTTCATATTTTACAGGAGATGGAACACTGCTTCCTGGAGTTTTGTTGCCTATATTTGGCCCATCAGCCATTTAAGTGCCTATAGCGAGTCAGTTTGTTTATGTTTTGCTTTTAAATAGAGCAGTGTCTGTTCTTGCAGCTGAAATGCATAAAAAAGTATGGAAACTGTGATCCTAAATACAATGAGCTTGTGGTCAGACATAGCTAAAAAAAAAAATCTCACTTCTCCCTCTCATTGTTTTCTCTCTGCCTTCCTTCTCTCTCTCTTTCTCTCTGTATCTTGAAGCCTCCCTCTATCTGCTGCAGTTTACCTCAGAGACCTGAAGAAAGTGAACAGGAGAATGACATTTACAGAGAAAGATGGGTTACTTTGTTGAAATGAAGGTAAAGACCCCAGAGATGGGTTCAAACAACCCAGGATGTTATTCTCCTTCACTTCCAAGAAGCCAACATGAACAATAATAATCCACATTTGTATAGCGCACAATCACCCGTTAGGGTCTCTAGGCGCTGGGGGCCGTCGGGAAGATTAAGCAAGCTATTTCCCAGAGTCACATGGTGCTGGGCTAACCTGCGCCGGAGCCGGAGATCGAACCCTGATCCCCATATTCCAGCGTCAGTCGCCCTGGCCGCGGCGCCACACCTCTCCCCTAACAATAAATATTACCCCTTTCTCCTTTAGTTACATGATAAGGTTGAGGATGAAGGGCGTTTCCCAAGCTGGTTTCACTTCTTTTACAGTCTGTTATCACAGTCATTTCCCGTGCAGAGCTAAGAGAATCTCCCCTGAATCGCTGTATGGCTGCATCTGTTCCCACATGGACTGGTTAGAATGTCCACAGAGTACATATAGAGATGCACTTTCTTCCCTCTCTCCAGTAGGGTTCTCTCCTAGTCTGGCCATCATCTGGTTAGATGCTGAGCCCTGGATGAGGAGGCATCAGAGCACAGTTCAGATTCCAAAAACATCTCCTGAAACTCCCTCTTCCTCCCACGTTATACTATTTTGACCCACTTGCCTTTAAAACGAGGAGGAGGTGCCAGAGCACAGCCCAGGTTCCCACCATACCTGATGTAGACCTGCTGCGCAGTCTTTATATAGCAGGTTGCAGATTCATGAGTTCTTCCTATTTTTTATCATGATCAATGATTGGTTGATGTGTGGTTTGGCCCTTCTCCCCTGCAATCTGGATTGGACCTCACCAGACAGGCTCTGCTCCCTTCAAAACCTCTGACCCACCCTCCCTTCTTGAGCAAGAACCGACATGACCGCTGGTGAAACAAGCAGCTCTCCGATGCGTCCCCACCAGGTAGGCATCATATTCAGGAGGGATTCGAACCACAAACCCTCCGTGGTGTCAGAGATTATCCCATCTTGAGAGCTAGGTGAGTCCTGTTTAAGGCCATGAGTAGCGTGATAAAGTCCTCCCTCTGCCCCAGGATTCCATGGTTTGTCTTCCCTTTGACAACCTCTTGCCCAGTTGAAACAGGTCACCCTGTCATCTGCGGATGTTTCCATCAGGGATAGGTTTGCGACTAGCAGGACGGGCGACACTGTAAGTGTCTAGTCCCTCTGGGGTCACTTCTCAGTTGGTTCCAAACCGTTTGGGCCCTGTGATAATGTCACTTGTTTAGAGATAGAGGGAAAGTTGAAAGTAAAGAGGTGAGTTAGACAAAGATGCAGCTATAGTGGTAAACAGGTAGAGACAAATATAGAGAGATGCAAGAGAATGGTGAGATATAAAAAGGGCCAATATGATAAAAAATATTATATGGACAAAATATTGTGTGAAGAATATCGAAGACAAAAATATTGTGAAGTTAAGTGTCTATGGTAAAGCAAAGTTTTACTATACTTAACTCCACTTATTCTATATATATATATATATATATATATATATATATATATATATACATCAGCTGCGGCCGGCAGTGGGAGTACCGGTAGGGCGGTGACGTGGGGAGGGGCAGGGTGGGGGGTAGTAATGTATGGATTACAGAGTTTTACAGGTAAGTAAACAATTAAATAAATAAAACGAATTTCGTTGCGCGCACTGCATCGCATTTGGTGATGCAGTGCACTCAACGAAATTCGTTGTATTTATTTAAATGTTTACTTACCTGGGAAGCTCCGTAATCCATACATTACTACTCCCCACCCTGCCCCTCCCCACGTCACCGCCCTGCAGGTACTCCCACTGCCGGCCGCGGCTGATATATATATATCTTCACACTAGGTAGATGTGGAATTCAGAATAGTAAATCTATACTTCCCTACACCCACTTACCTTCTCAATAATTTTGGTCCTCGATAATTTTGACACAAAGTGTTGTCCACACAATATTTTTGTCAGCGATATTCTATCAGACATATGATAGTTGGTTGAGGGGGTAGCAAAAGTGGGAAGTTATCAAGTAGAGGAACAGAGGTGCAATAGAGAAAGGGAAGTGATGTTGATACAGAGCTAGAGAGAGGAAAAGGCTGAATTAGAGAGATTTGGGAGTTCGTGAGATGAGAGAAAGAGATTATGTTTATAGGTGTATTGAAAGAGATAGAGATAAGAGACATGCGGTGGTATGAAGAACAGATCAAGAAAAAGAGGTAGAGGTAGAAATAGGTAGCAAGAAAGGACTTAGGTGAGACATGTGAAGTAGATGTGCTGGTATCTCCAATAAAGCGAATTCCACTGTACGTATGACCCTGTACAGGAGATGTTCGGACAAAACATCCCACACATTTTATAGTATTAATGCACACGCTCTTAATCTAGTGCAGCTACTAGGCCTTTTTGAACATTGTGCCTTGACATTTTGGCGAGACTAGAACCTCAAACACAAGGGAGCAGAGAGTAACGTCTACAAAGCAAGCTTTTTAAAAAGAGTGCGCAGCGTGCATGACGCTCTCAGCAGCTCCGCGATACCCGGGCATTCATCTCCCGGTTCCTGCCGTGATAGGCCATCTCCCTGCCGACCCGTGCAGATCAGTGCAAAATTAATTAGAGTAATCAAGTGAGCTGAACAATGGAGATCGTTCATACTAGGTTTCAGGTGACTAATTGGTGGAAGTTGGCAGGCTATGTCCCCCCGTGTTTTAAAGGAATTAACACTTTCTCTCTCTGTCTCTGTAGATTAATTACCTATTCCCATCTCAATGTTGTCAGTGAAGCTCCAGCTCAGCACATCTTTGTAGGAAGTGATAGGAAAGAGGAGAGGGTGACGGGAGGAGTCAAGTAGAAAACATGAGAGCAAGGAGTTTTTTGCTCGCTTTCTAATAGAGATTATAGTAATGGCACCATTCTGTCAGTTTTAATAGTATACTAAACTCTGCAAATGTGCATATGTATAGTTTCATGGCATTATTTTCGTGTTTATTTGCTTTTTTTTAAAAACATTTCTTTAAATCCAGGTTGCATGGGGTTAAGTTTGTGCAGTAAGTTAAATCAAACAGAAGAGGCCATGTGACTATTAAGAGTGCTGTTTCCCATGTAAAGTAAATGTAACATTCAGGCTCTGAGACACTAAATTATGTTTTTCTCTTGTCAAGGTACTGTAGTAATAAATATGTAAATGTGCGCTGTGAGAAATTAGGTTGTTCGTTGACTTGGGTGTGAGCCCTGATCAACCAGCAACCACAATCTTTGTCAGGGTGAGGCACAAGCCAACCGTAATTTAACCTGTGCTCAACCCCCTGGTAGCATGATACAGAGCAGTCATGTGTAAAGTATTTGTGCAACACTTCAAACAGTAATAAAGAGAAAACACCACACAAAAATGATCCCACACCAAGTTAGAAAAATAGAACTTTCTTTAATATATAACACCAGCCCAAAACAACAAAAATCCAATTAGTAGAACTGGAGATATTATATTTTAAAGATTTTGGTGAAAATAATGTAAAAAATCACAAACTGCCAACTGTGGATATCTGGTCACACCAGACCGGGACAAAGTCACAGACCATGGAGCAAAGAACAGCTACAGTGAGCCAGTAAGGCCCTGTCAACAAAGTACCTTAATTCGTGGTTTGTGGAGCATTGGGAGGAGCCGCGTCGAAGATGCATCACACAGTAGATCCAATGAGTCGGTTCTGAGATGCATCTAGGCTGCGATGCAAGACCTGCGTCATTGCTGAGGATCCAGTCGATGGGCTTGCGATGCGAAGTCCGGTGTCAAAGGTGCATTGCACAGTGGTTGTTTCGATGAACAGCGGCGGTGATGCAGGTCTTTGCGATGGGTCTAATCCAACCAGCAGCAGAGGTCTGTCCATTCTGCTCGGGTTTACGCTGCGCAGAGGAGGAGATGGGTCATGCAGCTGGATACACAGAGGCTGGCAGAGCACATTAAGCTAACTTCCAAGGGGCCAGGACTGGGGTGGCACCACTTGCTAGGGTGGTCTCCCTGAGGCTTCAGATCAGGAGGCCAGCCAACTAGTCCTTGGAGTCACTCTGGGTTCGAGTTATGCAGGTCCAGTCCTTCTCACCCAGGCAAGAGGGCAGCAAGCCTCAGGTCAACACAGCAGTTCCTTCAGAGCAGCAGTCCAGTAGAGTGACAGCCTTTTCAACATAAAGTGCCTGACGCTTTTGAAACCATTACGCTTAAAGAATTGAGGAAAATATCCAGCCAGAAAAAATCCAAAAACACCAACATCACCCAAAAGGAGTGACAGGCACTCATACAAATAGCAACCAAAACAGAAATTACCACCGTCAGGCTGACAAAGGAGGGGCAATGGTAATCATGGATTCTGATTTCAATGAGAAAAACGTCAATTATCACATTAAAGACACCAATACCTATATGCCTTTCCATTTGATTCGACTAATGAGTTCATGAAAGTTTTGCAAAACATCTTAAACGACGCCATTGAAAAGGGTATAATTACTACAGAAGATAAAAGATATCTTATCAAAACCACCCTGCAATACCTTACATTTACATGATCCCCAAGATTCATAAACACACAACCATACCTACGTTTCCACCAATTGTTTCAACTATCAATTCATTGCACAAACTGATCAGCAGATACCTAGACAAACACCTACAACCCTTGGATCAATCCATAAGTACATATATAAGAGACACTACCGACTTCCTCAACATCTTAGAAACCATCCAAGACAAAGTAACTCTTGAAACCATCCTTTGCACCATAGATGTGAACGCATTATATACATTGATACCACACGACAAAGGCATCTTTTTTCCTGATCAGCGATAAACCTGATGAACTTAAAATCCTTTTAATGGAACTGATCCACTTCACGCTATACCACAGCTACTTTAAATGGTCTGAGAATTACTACATTCAATGCTCCGGATCATCCACGGGCAATTGTGCCGCTCCTACGTATGCCAATCTGTACATGTACAGATTTGAGTTAGACCATATCTTGAATGAAAGTGAGTGGAAACAACATCTGGTTCTATACAGGAGATATATCGATGATATATTTATACTGTGGCAAGGATCCATTATGGACTTACAAGCACTTATTGAGGATTTAAGTAATGATGATCATCGCATTGAGTTCACATCAACCATCAGCAAGGATCAAATCACCTTCCTGGATACCAGAGTAACCAACAACAATGGAACCCTTATCACTCAAGTGCACACTAAACCTACAGACCGCAACAATTTACTGCATTTCCAGAGCTTTCATCAGCCTTCCCTCAAAGAGCATTTATCCTGCTCCCTGCTACTCAGACTCAAAAGAATATCCAGTACGGAGCAATTATACAAAGAAAGGCAAGACACATGCATAGAGAAATTTAGGATACGAAAATATCCAGAACACATCCTGGAAAATGCAAGTAAGAAAGCAGATAAAATCTCACGACTAACTTTATTGAGTCACAAACCCAAAGGCACAGCAGAATCTAGAAGCGTGTTCATATAAAAATATTCCACTCAAAGTTTTTTAATCAAAAAGACCATTTTAAGATATTGGCCTCTGCTTGGATCTGAAACTGATTTCAAACACATCTTTGATACAACTCCTAGATTTGCATATCAACGGTCAAGAAACCTCAAACAAATTCTCACCACTACCAAGAATCTCAATGAACCACACTTTAAAGGTACCACACCATGTTTCAACTGTGGCAACTGTAACTCCATCATAAAGGGCAACACCCTTCAACACCCATCAAAGGAACCAATATTAAATTAAGGGTAACGGCTACCTGCAACAGCCAAAATGTTATCTACTTGTTAAAATGCCCTTGTGGTTTGGCTTACATCTGCAAGACAGAATGCAAAACGCGCAAAAGACTCAATGAACATAAGAGTAACATACGAACACACAATGCCAAATCTCCTATTGCCAACCACTTTCATCTTATGAACCACAACATTAGTCTACTGCGCTTTTTGATTCTTGAACAAGTACCGATTTTGAAAGGACATAACAACACACAATTCCTGTTACAAAGAGAAGTATACTGATAGACAAAATGGATTCAATTAGTCCAAAGGGACTCAATGAACGTTGTAACCAAAGTTGTTTTTGCAGACTCTTCTTTGCATGTTTTTTCCCTTACAGAGTTACTACGATCAACGTGTGTCTAATCCCTCAGCATCCCATGTTTATGATGATTTTTTCACCCAATCTAGATACGCACCATTTAATACGCCATTACAATATGTGTTGTACATTGCGTGTCCATTGTCCTGTTATCAGACATTTGCACTTGTTGTTATTTTTTTTTTGTTGTTTATCTTATTGCTTCTATTTTGCAATTTTAACTTAATTAATTTCCATTATCTGTTTTTATTATATGCTTTCTCCACTGGTTACACATAGGCAATCACCGTTAGACATATCACACCCGCGAACCACACTATTTACCCCACGGTAGACCGGTATGAGCAGACACGCCATAGAACTACAAGTCTTTCTTCATTGTAGTTCATCTCACTTTGACATACCACAATTCCGCTAAGGGTTACATTTGTCACTTCCGGTTTACATGGACATTGATACTTCATTCCGGGAACACGACCCGGCTATAACCTTTTTCCAAAGCTTTCACGGTAAAACCGTCAAATTCACTGTCTGAAGCTTCCGAGTAAGTACCTCAATTCTCGACCGTTTTTCAGTAAATTTTCTCAAAAAGAGCAGCATGTGATACCGTATTTTACAGTTTCCTTCACAGGCATTTGAATCTTTGAATTAAGGTATAATCAATGTGAGTGGTCAGTCACTAATTTTAATATTACTCGTTCGTTTATTTTCCTCCACACCACTTTATTATTCTACCGTTTCCTTCACAGACAATTGAGATTTTGAATTAACGGGCATGCTACGTGAGTGTTTATTCACCAACTTTCATCTTACTCGGTCGTTTATTTTTCACCACATCACTTCATTATTGACCGGCTCAGCAGGGTTCTCACCATGGATGTTCCTTCTTATCGTCAACTTCACCAAACCACTTGATCACCCTCGAACATGGTATGGTTCACATTGCAATTTTGAACGTTATATCGATGTACCAGCATGCCACTCGTACCACCTTTTCGTTTCTTTTTGCACTGAATTCCGTGGTTTTTCCACGGACCACTGGACATTGGACGCCTTCTGTACCATTGCCATTAGTGCACCCACCGGTTAACTTCACGACTACCGTACCACATTCAGTTAGTACCATTGTAAACATTTTTATCATACATACATGAAGTACCTTACACTGATACTCTGTTTTCCTTTCATCCATAGTACATTATCCCCTGATGAAGGGCTTGTATGCCCGAAATGCATTGGGCACTTTGAATGAATTGACAATTCAAACTACAAGGAAAGTTCAATTGAATTAAATTGATTATTGGACAACCTATGATGAAAATAAAAGAATCAACTATACTTACACTACTATGAACTGAGTGATTTTTACCTAAGAATTAACTATTGAAATCAACACCGAGTGCAAGAAGGAGACACTCTCTTATTTTAAGAGACTGCAATCAAGCCTTTTCAACAGCACAGCAGTCCTTCTTTCTGGCAGAGTATCCACAGGTCTAGAAGCGTACTGAAGTGAGGGTGTCTGGGGTCCAGTATTTATACCCAGTTGTGGCTTTGAAGTATATCCTATGGGAGAGGTAGGCCTTGCTGTACACATTTAAGAGTTTTTTACTAACAGGACATGTAAATCTTAAAAGTACATGCCAAACTTTTTTAATACTCTGCACCCTGCCCTTTGGGCTGTCCAGGGTCTACCTTAGGGGTGACATATATGTATTAAAAAGGAAGATTTGGGTCTGGCAAAATGTTTATTTTGCCAGATCGAAATGGCAGATTAAAACTGTACTGTGCTTTGGCTTGCAACAGATGTTTATGGACTTTCCTTTGAATAGTCAAAGTCCTTTGAAGCAAATCTGTGAAAGAGGGAACTTCAGAAACTGGCCACCTATGTGGATCAATTCCATAGGAGCAATGTGTTGTATGCAAATTCTGGGGTCCAATCAATCCGTGCCAAACCTTCTGCAGATCCATCAGAAAACAACTAAGATTTGTTCTATGGACTGCTTTTGATGCTAGTTTATCCATCTGTTTGTGGTTGGTTGCTGGTAGATTTGAAATGTTGCGTGCCCACTCTTTTCACCAGTTCTTTCCAGAACAGGACAGAGACCTCTTTCCTCTGTCATTGACATGTTCTACCACTATAGGCAATGTCTTGAAGTGGATGAAGAGTCCAATGCTAGTGAAATAATCCATGAATACCAGAAATGTAGATCTATTTGAAGGCGGTAGCTCAACAATGAAATCAATTGAAATCACGATCAAGGTTTGAGTTGGAGCAGGTGGAGATTGCAGCTTGTCCTGCTTTAGGTTAATGTGAATTTGTAGCTTGAGAACACACCACACTTCTTTTAACATATTTCTTTACAACACTTTCAAATTAGACTGCAAAAAGTACAGACTGACCAATTCTAGCATTTTCCTTTGGTCCAGAAGCCCTGCTGTAGGAAAGTTATGAGACTGTTTCATTACGATTTGTAGTATCTCTGTACATGGGAGATATAACACTTCTCAATACAGCAGCTCTCTCTTAAATTAGCTCTTAATGTGTCCTCTTTCGGACCCACTGTTGGACTCTGAAGACTCACTGTCTCTTTCATACTAAGTCTAGGAAATTAGAAAGATCTTCTGATCTGCTGATAAGGTTTTGCCAGGGTCCATGGTGGTGTAGTTTGTTTCAATCTAAGAGCATCTCTGTTGATAATCATAAGCACTAAATAGTCCCACCCAAGTGCGGTTCGCTGGAGCTCTTCTTCCAATGTCACATTTATGTTGTATCTTTGCCAGGAGGCATGCGTGACACAAATGTAAAATTTAGCAGCCTAAAGATAGGCTATATTGCCAATTCCATGAATGTACTTTTTTTTTTTAATAACAAATTTTATTAGGTTATTTTGCAATATATAAGGGACGCAGCCCCACATTGGCCACAGCGATGTATTTTGGATTTGTATCAATAAGCATATTTCTAACATATAACAACACCCACCAAACACGTAGGTGTCATAACCGATAAACTGACAGACAGGTTCTGGTCTCCGAATTTGTACAAGCGGTGCAATCATCATAGTGTGTGTCACATTAATATATTACGTACATATATTTTAAAGGCACTCATTGGGGATATACTGATACAGAACAACACCGTGAGACAATTTTCAGAGGTCCAACTCAGGCAGGGGGGGAGGTCGATACCGCGATAATCCGCCCATCTAGTCCATATTTTTCGGTGTTTAGAGGGGCATCCACGGTCCTATGAATTTACTTTTAAACATTGAAGAAGATACATTAAGCGTTAAAAATTCACTAAAGGTAATAAAAAGTGACAAGTTAAAAACATACTTCACAAAACCTTTTTATTCTCATTTAAATTGAATGACAGGAAAGGATAGGAAAGTGTAATTATATGCAAGAAAGATAATAGAACACCTTGCTCTCCAATGTCCGATGATGCCCTGTAGTTGGCAGGTCGATACCAAAGGGGATGATGGACGGAGCGTTTTAGCAAATCAAACACTCACCCCCCAGTCAACTGATCTAGGTTTAATCCATCATCATTCTTTAGCTCACTCCAACACCCCAGTTCAGACATTGCCATATGCAAATCAGTCTGCCCCTGTGCCTCATGGGAACAGTCCATCTCGAACTGCCAAGCCATGTCTTCCCTGGACCAGAAACAAGCATCCTGGGACCGGTTTCGGGTTCATAACCCTCATCAGCCAGGCTATCTTGAATCCAGTGGCAAAGTGAGCAAGGGACCCACGTCTGGGCATACCCTGCCTACTTAGGGCGAACAAAGCGATACCAAAGGGGATGATGGACGGAGCGTTTCAGCAAATCACACACTCACCCACAGTCTACTGATCTGGGTTTAATTCATCATCATTCTTTAGCTCACTCCACCACCCCAGTTCAGACATGGCCATATGCAAATCAGTCTGACCCTCTGCCTCATGGGAACAGTCCAGCCCGAACTGCCAAGCCATGTCTTCCCTGGACCGGAAACAAGCACCCTGGGACCGGTTTCGGTTTCATAACCCTCATCAGTCAGGCTATCTTGAATCCAGTGGCATAGTGAGCAAGGGACCCACGTCTTGGCATATCCTGCCAACTGCCTAAACAGGTCCCAGGATGCTTGTTTCCGGTCCAGGGAAGACATGGCTTGGAAGTTCGGGCTGGACTGTTCCCATGAGGCATAGGGTCAGACTGATTTGCATATGGCCATGTCTGAACTGGGGTGGTGGAGTGAGCTAAAGAATGGTGATGGATTAAACCCAGATCAGTTGACTGGGAGTATGTGTTTGATTTGTTCAAACGCTCCGTCCATCATCCCCTTTGGTATCGCTCTGTAGTTGACAGGTGGCTCAGTTCCTTTTCTCTGGCTCCTCCTGGGAAGATCCTGAAGCACAGAGCTTGGTCTTTTCATCACTTATTTTTCATTGAATTCATTTAAAGAGGCAGAGGATATTTTCAGAGATTTTCCTGACAAAAAATATTTTTGCATACAATGTGGCAGAAAAATAGCAACAACAGACCCACACAGGATAGTATGCTTTGTTTACCAAAAAGTCATGATCCCAGAAAATGCCAGCACTGCAGCACTCACTCCAAGCGCACCTTCTGAGAGAGAGAGTGAGAAGATTTGCTTGCATGGCCAAGAGAAGTGGTGAAAATGGGGAAGAAGGTTGGAGAGTCACCCCACCCTTGGATACCCCAGGAACCGATAGCTACATCATGAAAGCTGGGTGCATAGGAGAGAAGTGACATCGGAAACCGCCGTAGATCACAATGGAGGACTTTGAAGAAGATGCCACTGGAGAAGACAATGCAAGAGTCCAGTGGAATCCAAGGGTGGATTCTTGAAGAGGAGATGACTAGGAGGCACAGAAAAGCAATGCCCGCTGATATCGGACGGTTCAGAAGTGTGATGCTGGAGCTTCTTGTAGCCCACGGATCTCTGGAGTGCAGAGCCAAAAAGCCTTGGCAACGGCAAGTCAACGCGGTGCACAGGGGTTTGGTCCCAGCGGTACTGACGAGGGATATGGGCCTCAAAAGAGAGAACAGGTCAGGCCTCGAGGGAGTTGCAGAACCACCACCTGTATTGCTGAGCCTTTCCAAGTCCGTTGAAAAGCAGGAGCAGCCGACCGGTCAGTTTTGTTGGAGTGCCTGCAGATGCAGGGGAGTGACTCCTTCACTCCAAGGGAGATTACTTCAGGTGTTCTTGATGCCCACCGGTCTGTTGAAGATCCTGGAAGAAGTACAGACACAGACGATGAAGAAGAGTTGCAGAACAGCGAGACCTGGAGCAGCAGGAGTCTTCCTTGATGCAGTCTCGGTTCCAGGCGAAGTCCAGGTGTACAGACGGCTGATGAGTCATGTGGTTTCAGGCTTGAGTCTTGTCCCACGACGAATCTGAAGAGCCACCCACAAGTAAGCCCTTAAGCACTCTAGGGAAAGGGTTGAAACGACTCTGGGGTCCCTTCCAGAGGAGTGGATGGACAGAGGGGAGGATCCTCCCATGTCCTTTGTCCAGTTTTGAGCCAGAGCTGGAGTCAAGGGCTCCCTGAACTGGCTCAAACTGGAGTATGCAAGGAGGGCACCAAATGTGCACTTCAAAGCAGTATGGTGGTGCTGGAAAGCGTTCCCATCCCAGCCCAATACACCAAGCGCTGTCCTGGAAGTGATCACACCTCCATGTGATAGGAAACCTATTGTTCTACCTTCCCCTGCTCATCCTTGGATCAGCAGCAGGAGGGCAGAATCGTGTCTGTGGTCGGCAGCAGCACTAGCTTGCTATCAGACTCTGAAAGGCTGTAACGTGGAGTACAGGGGGTTACCCCAAGGGAGCCCCCCACTACATGGCATGGGATCATACTTCCAACACTGGAATCGGTGTTGGGGTATGATTCCAACTTGTTTGATACTAAACATGAATGGGGTCAGTGCAACCATTATATAGTTAGACATCTCATAATGACTGATGTCCACTAGAGTTATTAAATTGGCTGACTGCACTTAAAAGGCCTGGAGAATTGACTATGGTGTTTGTAGGGGTGTCCTGCTCATGCAGGGACACCCTCACACTTACAACCAAGCACCCTGCCTTCAGGCCTGCCATAGGAGTGACTTATAGGTTATAAGTGTAGTGACCTCAGATATAAGAAAACGTATATCTGTCGTGAAGTGTGCTAGCACCAACTCACACAGGCTGCATGACAGACCTGTAGTCACAGTTTGAGTGGTCTCTCATGGGTGGCACAATACGTACTGTAGCCCATGGGAGACCCCTGGTGTACCTATGCCCTAGGTACCTTAGTACCTTATACTAGAGACTTTCAAGGGTACATCAGTAGCCAATTGTGGAGGTAAAACAGAACTTACCATGGTCAATGTAGGTAGGAAGCACAGTGACTGGGTTCCTGATTAGGAGGATCCCAGTCAGACTAGTAAAAAAAACATACTGACACCAGCGAAAAGTGGGGGTAACCATGAAGGCAGATCCTACTTTCCTACAGCAACCTTCTCTAGAATTGTTTGCACCTTCTTCTTTTCTGTAAGGGCCTGTTTCTCTGACTATGCCATCATGAAATCTGTAAAGATTTCCCTGTTCTTTGACCTTGAAGCCCACCACTTCCTACCTGAACACATATCCATCAACTGATCTAGGGCCAGGTTTTACATGTCTTCCTTTACAGGTTGTCTGCCATTTTATGTGCATTCTGTTTGTGAAAAAGCTGGACTTACTTACTGCAAATAGCGCTGACTGGAACTGGAATTTAATTATCCATCACCACGTTCCGCCAATTGTGGGAACTTTTTTAGGAGTACAAGGACAGATAGGGGTTACTTGACTCAGATTATAACAATCAAAGCATTTTACCAATTCTGCCCTGGGGCTTTACCCTGCCAAGTACAAGCCTTTAGCAGTAGGCCATAAAGATAGCCAAGCTGAGAACTTCAAGACTTAGGGCCTGATTTAGATCTTGGCGGATGGGTTACTCTGGCAAAACATTGCCGGATATCCTGTCTGCAGAAATATAAATCTAATTATATCCTATGGGATTTATATTTCGGCAGATGAGATATCCGTCACCATTGTGACGGAGTAACCCATCCAACCAAGATCTAAATGAGGCCTTTACTATGGGACTTGGTGTGGTGTAGAAACTCACAACGCAATGAAACATATATTAGGGGTCAATAACTCAATGTCCTTTCATTAATGTTTATAAAAAGTACATGACTTCTAGCACACACTGAAATACTGTACATATCAATTTGGAGGGCAGATTACTAATAAATAAAGGCTTCAATATCAATCACTGTGTGGGGAAAAACTAGCCGTTGTATACCTAGCTACTTCCCTTTTCAGGGATTGTACTACAGTAAATACAGTCTATGCATAAGTTGGGCCTATAGCCCTCGGGTGGAAAACACTTGTGATGTATATTTCTGGGGTCCGCATCCAGGTTCCTGTATATCCTTTCCACACAAAGTCACTTCTGGGTAAAGAATATTAGCACATAATGTGTTTCCCAAGTTCCCAGTTCTCCCCTACTGCTCTACTTGAACAAAGTACTTTTGATTTTTAGTCCAGTCCAGGTCGGCCCTTGTGTACTGGCTGAGAGCAATTGCTCCTGGTGATGTTAGGGCCTGCATTTCCTATCTAGAACAGTTGCTTTAAGTCAGTCTAGGTCTGGCTGAAGTCACTGGTGTTTTTGGCCTTTCATTAATAACAAGCATGCTCTCTAACTGAAAAGACACAATGATGCGGGCAAAGGTTGCGCTCCAGCAAGGCTGCTTGTGTTGGATGGTAATTCGTTATTGAGTCTTCAGCACAAAACCTACCACCCAACAAAGTGAAGGGCCCGCCTCAGGTCTCCACGATGATCTAATACAGAGCACACCTTTTAATACGAGCATGGTACTTTGGGGCACCACGCATTTACAGGAGCCAAACCTTGTTGAGTAGAAAAGAGATGTGATATCTGTAAGGGCCAAGCCATAACAGACCCTTGAAGGGCGTACAGAAGTGCCTGAAAGCCTCACGTCTTTTCATGGCAGCATTGACACTTCTCTGGCTTCCAGTGGCATAATTTCATCCCTCTTTCCTTAGCTCCTAGCAGTCATTATCTTCAAGGAAGCATCGTCTTTGTGCAAGGACACCTTCAGCACCTGTATTCCGCATTAATTGAGCTCCTTTCTTCCAGATAGGCCCCAGGCAGCTCTTCCCATGGCAGGTTGCAGAACTTTCCAGGGTCTTTGTCCTGAACCTGGCTTCATGACTTGGCATTTAGCAACCCAACCTCTGCCACAAAAAATATTTCAAGGTCTCTAATGATGTGGGATCATGAATTCTTGTAGAGAAATGTTGGCTCCCTGGCTGATATTTTCTTCCCATTCTTATATTAACATTGCAGAAAGACTGTGTATTTCCAGGGCCCAGCAGTAGAATAGGTTTTAGGCAGTTTTTAGCTTTTGCTTATTTCTCCCATATGTGCCCAGTCATAATTTCTGTTTGCAGGTGTTAGCAGGAGGGTGGGGTGGAGTTTGTCAATCTGCTGTCTGGGGTCCTACTGGTTAGCCTATGGGGGCAGGGCAGCTCTTCCATCAAGCAAAGGAGCAGCAAAGGGCAGGGGAATTTGTCTACCCTCCAAATGGACTCCATGGGCCAGATTACGATCTCGTTAGGCAGGCCTACTGATGGGTACCGGAACGTGTGAATCCGATTCGGCGCCTATGTTTCCGACCAAATTGTCACCCGCTCCGAATGACCAAGTACGATGCGAAGATCTCTTCCGCTTTGACTGAATCGTTTTCCGAAACCCAATCCTGTCCGGCCAACACGTTCGCAGACGAATCTTGCCGCGCAGTGGAGCTGGATTCCGACCGAGTGAGCACGATGTACGATTTGGTCAGCTGTATCGCCTCGGTCTCAGCGAGATGAAATGGCTGTTGGAATCGGACTTCGGGGGGCCATAGCAGGCCCCCCTTCACCCGGAGCCCTACGAATCGGTCACGCGGGGTGCCCATGGGTCCCCCCGATCCATGCATGCACAGTGTGGCGGGCTACATGGGGTGCCAGCCACAGGGTGTACGCTTTTCCCCTCCCACCCCTTTTTGCTATGGGAGCCTGTGTATGCGTCGGTACACAGGCTCCCATAGAGTTCAATGGGAGTCCGAGCGAACCGGGTCCGTCAGCATACGGCTGCATTTTACTCATTCGGTCGGACTCGCACAGTGCAATTCGCTTGGAAAGCCCTCCAGATCAGAGTCGTACGGAGGGCTTTCCTAGCGACATCGTAATCTGGCCCTATTTATCCTGTCCTCCACATCTCAGAGTCTAATCCACCTTAATGTATCTCAGGAATGGTTGGAACAAGGTCAGCAGTTCACAATGCTGTCGGACTCCCTCTATCTTATGTACCATTTTTATTACAGAAATCAAAATGGATTCCTGTGTAACCACAGCCACATGAGGCACGTTCCAGACACAGCCTTCACACAAATGTATGTGGCATCCATGTTTCACATGGATGGAACGAAGACCTCAGTTGCACAGGGTTACAGACCAATTTAAAAATGCAGTAGAGGCCAGCATACGAAGCTCAGTGGAAGGTGACAGGTACAAAAAGTCTTGTCTTGCCTCTATAATCTGTTGTTGCCATGGTTGTAAACTCAGTGAGCTGATAGTAGTCCTGCTTGGTAAAGGATGCCCACCTGTTGTGCTCCTCCAAACCAAAGAATACAACTCTGGTTAGCATTCTGTAGTACAGGAAGTCCTCAGCGCATACTCATGAACATTGTGTGTTCTACTGCCACAGAGCCATACAAGGGAACTTTCCTTCCTAAGAGTCTGTAAATGTTTCCTGGCTCCTTGTGGTCTATTCACAACGGTTGTTATATAGCTAGTTCTCCAGTATTGTATCTTTTATAGATTCATATGCTTGAATCTTCCCCGTCGTCATGGTGGTAGTCCCATGGTAACAGTAGAAATTATAGTGGTGAATACATTACATAGACCTCCATAGAGAGAAATTCAATTGAGCACTCTATCAACCTTATTTTATAACACCCAGAGTTCAGCCAATCACAGCAGAGACCTTAGAGTAACCCTCTCCTCAGAGCCACCACACTTCAGATTTCTTACCTCACGTCGTGTGATTGGGAGTTTTTCTTAGCTCTGCTCAGTGACAGTTGGCTTTTTCAATTTTTGACCTCCAGCTTTCAGTTCAAGGTATTACCATTGTGACTTTCACAATTCCAGATAAAAAAGGGTTGTTTAGGCCCTGTAAGACTAGTGGCAAATCTAGACTTTTCTCAGAAGATCCCCGCAAGCAATGTCTCTATTGCCTCTACCCTGACCATAAGCCCACGGAATGCAAATACTGCTGCACCTTCTCAGCCAAAACCCTCAAGCATAGGGAAGGAAGACTGCTCTTTTAGCTCCAGAAGAAAAAAGCAGTTTCTGAATCTGGCTTTGACACTTAGGAAAAGCCCAATAATTCTTCCTCCAAGAAAAGAAGAGAAGGTAGCTCCTCTTCTCACCAAGGGGACTCTAAGATATCAAAATCACAGGAAAATCTGAGGACAAAACGCAGCAGAAAGCAGGTAGAAGGAACTTTAAAATCATTTTCTGCTCCAGTTTCTGCCTCTATAACCCCTGTGAGGGATCTTCCTTCTCGTCCGTCGATGGCGTTGTTGATGAGAGCTATTTCTGTCAGACCTGAGGTGATTTCTTTGCCGTCGACAGTTTCTATAGTAACGATGACGACGGTCACTATGTCGACGGGCCTGCAGTTGACTCTGACGACGGCGTCATCGTCGACAAGACCATCTCCGCCGACGAGATCTTCCTCGACGAGCCTTCCTCCATTTACGAGAATTTCTCTGTCTACGACCACTCCGTTGAAGACGCTGCCCTCCTTTCTGCCGACGGTGATGGTGTCAGCTTCGACCGCGTCGTCGGGCCCGTCGACGGAAGACAAAATCCAGTTGGGACTTTCAAAGGTTTAGGATTTCTCTAAAATTTTCCTTTGCCTCCTACATGTTTTCTTGACTTCCAGGAGTCTGAAGATGACAGTATATTTGGCCCTGCATATAGTCTTTCCCAACTAAAAGTTAAATGTCAGGACTTTGAGGATGATGAGGACTTAGAGGACATTAATCCATCCTCATACCTTGCAGGAGAGTATTCTTTCACTGATTTGGCTACTGTTCAGCAGCCAGAATCTTTTCAAGAGCAGTATCCCTATGAGGAAGAGGATTCTTGCCATTTTAGGGAACCATCCATCTATTAACGTTCCAGTGTCATTGTAACAGACTTATGTCATATGCTAAATGACTACTACAGGCGCTATCCCAAGGCAAATGCTCCGCAACATCCTCCACCGCCTCAGCAGGCTCCAGTAGAACACACAGGACAAGTAACTCCTAGACCCACGAGGGTAAAGGTTTTGCCTCCTCCTATTGTTATTCCTGATGATACACAAAATGTGGACCAACAACAGATAGACGAAGGAGAGATACACACTGATGTTGACACCCAGGACGAATGGGATGATTACGTAGTTCCCACACTGTCATCTCCTATCCTTCCTCCTGCAGACTCTCCCCCTGCTGACATCAGGAGCTTTCATGACCCTTTAGAACTTGCCTTGAGGCGCTTTGATCTACCTAAGCCAGTTAAACAAATTGAGTGTTTCTTGTATGACTTTAAGCCAGGCACTCAAAGATCCATTGGGGCAATTCCCATAGTGAATTATTTTGGCAGGAGGTCCTAAAACGAATGCGGACACCAGTTTCTATCCCAGTGGTAATTCCAAAACTGGATAAGAAGTACAAAGCCACAGATAATTTGCCCACATGCCTCAGCGGTCATCCTAGACTGGATTCAGTAATCATGCAGGCTGCACAAAGAAGAGCTAAAAACCCGGCATCTCAGTATTTTGCACCTCCAGATAAAGAAGGACTTCGGCTGGACAACATCGGTAAGAGGTTTTTCGCCCTTGCGGCCACCTTTATAAGAGCCTCCAACGCTATGGCCATTCTGTGAAGGTACGACCGACAGATGTGGTCGGATATCTCTTCACTCTTAGAACATCTTCCTAAAGATAAGAAAAAGGAAGCAAGGGATATCTTATCAGAAGGAGAAAGAGCTTCCACTGAAATTATAGCGATTGCTACGGATATGTCTTCTTCTTCATTTCGGCAAATGGCAGGAGCAGCGGTGCTGAGGCGTCAGGGGAGGCTGAAGGCAACTAGCTTCCGTCCAGAGGTTCAGGCTAAGGTGCTAGATATGCTTTTTGACTACAAATGCTTATTTGGAAGTCATATAGATGAAGCCCTTCAGTCTATAAAGAAGGACACAGGCACGGCTAAATCCCTGACAACGCTACAAAAACATCGTTTCCAGTCTTTTTGGGGCAGAGTTTGAGGGTAGTATGCATTCAGACTGCGGTTCCAACAGCGGTTTCAACATTACCCTTATACATCCTATCAGGCATATAACCAACCTTTCAGGTCCAGCACTGCATCGTCCTATTCAAGGCCCACTGGTCGTAAAAGGCAGCAATCTGCTGGAAGCCAACAGGATTCAAACAAGAGTCAATGAGTTTCTCAAGGCCCCTGCCACTACTGTCCCACAACAATTCGAACCAACCTGCTCAAAATTCTTACAAAATTGGACACCCATCTCGTTGGACAGATGGGTTTTGGATGTCTTCCGTCACTGTCATACCCTAGAGTTTGTTCAGTATCCTCCAACTACTCCTTCTCCGAAGGTACTACATCCTCATCTGCCAGATCTCAAGAGTGAAATAAAAACTCTTCTTTCCAGATGCGCCATAGAAAAGGTACCCTTACGTCAGCGCAATCAGGGGGTTTTATTCCCATTTCTTCTTGATCAAAAAGAAGACAGGGAAATAGAGGCAGGTCTTGGACCTCCGGTTACTGAACAAATTAATCAAACATCAATCTTTCAAGATGTTGTCTCCGCAGGAAATCCTTCTTCTTATGGAAAAAATTGGATTATCTGTCATCTCTCAATCTTCTCGATGCTTATTTTCACATCCCCATTCATGCCAAGCATCGAAGATATCTTAGATTCGAAGCGGCGGGGTGCCATTATCAGTTCAGAGTGCTTCCCTTCAGTTTGAAGTCGGCCCCCAGGGTCTTCACCAAATGCATGGCACTGATAGCTGCCTTTCTGAGCCGCTCAGGTCACCAGGTATACCCCTACCTGGACGATTGGTTAATAGAAGCTCCTTCGTTTCAGGCAGCCGGGAACTCTACTCAAACTTGCCGGAATCTTTTCCAGTCTCTGGGTCTTCACCTCATTCTAGAAAAGTCTTCTCTCATTCCATCCAATTCTCTTCCTTTCCTAGAAGCTCGCATCGATACAAATCTCGGTATAGCTTTTCCTACTCCTGAAAGGGTCTTGCATCTCCAGGAAATGACACACCTTCTATCGTCAAAAAAGGTCAGTTTCTGTGAGAAAGTACAAATCTGTGCTGGGGATGACGTCCTCATGAATTCAACTAATTCCCATTTGCCGTCTTCATATGCTCCCACTACAGGAGCAACTGGACACTCAATGGGTTCAATCCAAGGGGTCATTCAACAACATGATTCACATCTTGACAGCTATGAAAGCTGCAATGTCTTGGTGGAAGATCGAGGGAAACCTGACTCAGGGCCTGGCCTTCATTCACTCAACTCCTCAGTTTGAGATGATGTCGAATGCGTCCATGGAGGGCTGGGGAGCTCACCTTCAAGAACTTCAAGTGCACGGAAAATGGTCCAAACAGGAATCGAAATGCCACATAAACCTTCTAGAGTTAAGAGCAGTGTTCTTGGGCCTCAAAGCATTCTTGCCTCGGGGATCTCCAGTTCTGGTCCGGACGGACAATACCACCACCATGTTTTTTCTCCAGAAACAGGGTGGCACGAGAACTCAGGCTCTCTCTCTTCAAGCGCAGGAGATTTGAGAATGGGTCCTCCTCAATCAAATTTCACTTAGAGTGGAGCATGTGCCAGGAGTTCACAATCAGTGGGCCGATTCTCTCAGCAGGGTGTCCAAACAGTGCCACGAATGGGAGCTCAACGACCAGTTGTTGCAGATGGTCTTCCGGTATTGGGGCTTTCCAATGTTAGATCTGTTCGATACATACCTCAACAAAAAGTTCACCTTTTACGCAAGCAGGACTCTTCAGCACGCTTTCCTGCTCTCCTGGACAGGGAAATTTGCCTATGCCTTCCCCCCGTTTCCTCTCATTCCTCGAGTTATCCAAAAAATAAAAACGAAGTCGTGCCGCATAATTCTCATCACTCCCAGGTGGGTAAGGCAATTTTGTTACACAGAGCTACTTCGCCTATCAGAGTGCACTCTGATTCTCTTTCCTCCAAAGGAGGATCTTCTTTACACGGACAAGGGGCAAGTGATTCATCCGCAAATTCCCTCTCTTCACTTGTCAGCTTGGCTCTTTACTTCATTTAATTTGAGAATTTGAACATTCCCAATGATTGCAAAACCATTTTACAAAATTCTCAAGCTCCTTCCACGCAAATGATACTCTGCAAAGTGGAAAAGCTTCTGTGTGTGGTGCAGGATTCATTCTTTGCATCCTCTTTCATCCACACCGGAACAATTATTCAAGTATCACCATATCTCTTACACCTAGCTAAGGTGGGACTCTCAGGTTCGTCCTTTAAGATCCTTCTTGCTGCGATTTCTAGATACAAACGATGTCTGGATCAATATTCATTGTGGTCTCATAGACTTATTAAGGAATTCCTGAAAGGCTTATTCAGGACCTATCCACCAGTAAAATTCCCTCCAGTGCTGTGGCAATTAAATATGGTCCTGTCACAACTAATGCGTTCTCCATTTGAGCCTATACACAAATGTGACTTAAAATTTCTCTCCTGTAAGGTGGCCTTTCTCTTGGCCATTATGTTTGCCAGATGTATCTGCGAGATCCAGGCATTCTCTATAAAGGAACCATTTCTTCAGTTTTTAGCAGACAGAGATATTCTATGTATGAATCCTTCCTTCATACCAAACGTGCCATCGTCTTATCACCACAACAAGGCAATAATTCTGCCTACATTTTTTCCAAATCCGTCCTCGGTGGCGGAAAAATCTCTCCATTCTCTGGTCATCAAACGCTGTTTCAAATTTTACCTGCCAAGGACAAAATCCTTTTGTAAGTCTTCTCTTATTCTGCACCGAGGAAGGGACTTGCCCTAATTAGGGCCAGTATTGCTCACTGGGTCACTTCAGCTATTGCCTTCTGCCATGAGCAGGCTGGACATTCATCACCTGCAAGGGTGCAAGCCCATTCGATGAGAAAGGCTGCAACTTCTTCAGCCCTGCTTGCGGGGGCTTCCCTCCCTGACATATGCAGGGCAGCAACGTGGGCGAGGACGCACACGTTCACAAAGTCTTACTGCCTAGATGGTTGGCTTAAGGCAGATATAGCTGTGGGACAAGCGGCTCTTCGTCATCTGTTTGCCTAAGGTAGGAGGGTTGTGCCATCCTGATTTCTTTATTAACTTATTGTGCTTATTCTTGTATACCTATGTGATTGTTATTTTTCTACTTGCATTACGAGAATTCTGGTTATATACCTATATATTCTTTCTTGGTACTGTCATGGTTAGATTGTTCGCCTTACCGCCTTTATTGTTACTTCTATTTTTCAATACACTGCTCTTTAATCAGATTCAAGCATGTGAATTGATAAAAGATACAATACTAAAGAAAAAACAAGTTACTTACCTGTAAACTGTGGTTCTCCAGTATTGATATCTTTCATAGATTCACATGCGACCTGCCCTCCTCCCCGATAGGGTATATGATATATATATATGCAAAAAAGAAGGAGCAAACTCTGGGTAGTTCTCAAATGTAGGTGAAAAGCAGCTCCTGTTAGAGCACTCTCAACACCAGCGACACTCTAGATGTGCTCACCTCAAATGTCTGTTTTCCTATCAAAGTCTTTAAGCATAGGAATAGCACAGTGCCATTCACGTTGAAATAGAAAAGGACAAAGGCTTTTGCCATTTCTACAGCAAAGTCTTTAAGCATAGGACAAACACAGTGCTGTCCTTGCCGAGCTGTAAAATGACAAAAGCAATTTACCACTCCAGGCACAGTATTACAGCTTTGAAATGGTAAAATACCAACTCAAGCCAACCTGAAATGAGTAAAAGCAACTCCTGACACAGTGTTTCGCTCTAATTAGAGCTCTTCAGAGAGGTATAGCTTTGTCTAGACAGAAGGGAGCACCCAGTATAAGTCAAAACAAAACCCTTTCAGGCATAGAGTGATGCATAAATTGTGCAAAAAAGAAGGATGGGCCTCTGGGTAGTTCTCAAATTTTGGTGGAAAGCAGCTCCTGTTAGAGCACTCTCAACACCAGCAACACTCTAGATCTGCTCACCTCAAATGTCTGTTTTCCTATCAAAGTCTTTAAGCATAGGATTAGCACAGTGCCATCCATGCTGAGATAGAAAAGGACAAAGTATTTTGCCATTTCTACAGCAAAGTCTATAGGCATAGGACTAACACAGTGCTGTCCTTGCCGAGCTGTAAAATGACAAAAGCCATTTACCACTCCAGACTTGTTTTTTCTTCATGCAGGAGTTGTGGTTTGTTATGGTGTCTTTTTCCGATAGTTGTTGGGGGGTGGGGGCATCCAGGCTCAAGGTTGTTGGCTATGGCAGTACCAGGGCTGTCAACTGATCGCACCAACTCATCCGATATGCAGCAGGGTCCACGTTAAACAAACCTAAGATCAAATGTCATGGATTCCCCCCATCTAAATGCATTTGACTACAGAGAGCGTAAAGGAAAAAAGATGGCATTGAAGGAATTAAATCCCATCTCTGCAAAAGGGTAAGGTGTAGCCCCCATAGACTCAAACTCTTGAGATCAGCCTTTTATTTAACAGCAGGCGTTGGGTTAAATATAATCAAGTGCGCTGCAGTCAGAGGGTCTCCCACTTATGATAATGTGTCAATATTTTAAATATTTATTTCGCCCTGTTTTAAATCCCAGCTGAAAATGGTGTGTCTTTATAGTTTACAGTGTCCAGATATTTTGTGTCTCCAATTAGTGTGCTTGTCCGATTTATGATGAATGTCTTGGACTGGTGGAAGCAAATGGGGGTGGTGGCCTAGGCAGCTGCCTGACCCCTATTGCAGCACAATACCTGCACAGAAGATGCATTGGGCCAAGGTGCACTTGTGTGTGTGAGGGCAACAGCTCCCATTTGGAATGCTTCCACCTTTCTTTAACCAAACTGTGATCACACAATGAAGTGTTTATGTCTTGTTGTTCACAAACACACCCCAGTAGTTGAAATTGGCTTCTGCGTTTGGCACAGGAATTAGGTCTGGCAACCAACACAGCAGGAGCCTAACAAGTCACCTGCCCAGATGCTATTCAAATTGAATCTGAGGTAATTTTGTTGCAACCAGGATTTGGTATGAGTATGGGGGTCCTGGGCAATCACCTGGTTTCACCAACTTGTATGCTGGAGGCCCAGGCAGTACTTACTGAAAGTTAAAGTTCAAAGATGATGGGTCAGGGGTCCTCCTTGGAGGGTTATGGTGTTTGTCTACAGACAACCACGAGGAGTCTGGGGAGTAGTTTCAGTTCATGACAAAACAAAAGGGGCAGATTTGAGCCTAAAGGGACTAAACTTATCAGGTTAACTTTCATCAAACACCAGTTGAGGTCTTAGCTGTAATCAGGTGAACTTCAATGAGGGAGTTTACTTCTTATAAATGATAAATACCGAAATTAAAAAGGATCTTATAATAATGCTCTTATGCAGTGCTTAATTTGTACCAGTGGTTGTCGGTCGGGCACACTGGCACTCATATGTCGGGACTGACACATATTTTTGACACTTAAGACACTTCCGGAGAGCTGGAGAGGGAAACATACTGTGGGGAAAGAAGGAGGAAGATAAAAAGGAAAACCCTTCTCAGAAGAAAGCAGGAACATGCAAGAGTGAGATAAAGAAACAGGGACTGTCGAATAGTGGATTAAAGAGGATTGAGGTGGATTGAAGTCTACGCATCCTTGGTAATCGCCACACTAGCAGTTAGTAGCGCCAGCTGAGAGCTTCTATAAAGCATTTTGGGGGCCGACACTCATTCTTTTACAAATTAACTAGCAGCCCGTCCCGACCTTGTCCGGGAGCAATCAGGCTTCCCCGACCCCCGCCCGCCCACCCCGACATTGCTCAGCAGCCCGGCCCCCGCCCGGCCCGTCCCCCGCCTTCCCCGACCCCCGCCTGCCCCTGCAGCAGCCCGGCCCGGCCCCGCCTGCCCCGACCCCCGCCTGCCCCGACATGGCTTACCTCAGCCGCTGCTCCTCCCCCGCGCTCCTCAGTTTACCGCTCCTCGCAGCTGCTCGTCACCTCACCGCCGCTGGCCTGTCCGCTCCTCAGTTTACCGCTCCTCGCCGCTGCTCGTCACCTCACCGCCGCTGGCCTGTCCTCTGCTCCTCACGTCACCGCTCCTCCCCCGCGCCATGTCCGCCGCTCCTCGTCTGGCTCCTGGACGCCGCTCCTCCCCGCGCTCCTGACGTGAGCACGCACGTTGCGGCCGGCGCTACTTCAGAGGGACTACTTTTTTATTTACTGTAAATTTTGAAATAACGTTTTTTATTTTTTATTTATATAGCCTATAACCATCTACACACCCTGACGATTCCAACGGTGTATCGGGTGTGTGGATTGGCGCTGTGGTTCCCGAGTTTACCCGCCTCAAAGGTGCAAAGTTCTTCCTTTATAATAGTAGTATAGATTACTGCTCTTATGTGCACCAAACGTTTTGTGAATGAGATCTAGATGCCCACAAATCACAGTGGGGTATGAATTAATGAGACGCCTAGCCTGTCAAGTATGTTCCCAAAGGAGGTCAAATATGCCCATACAAATAGGCTTTCTGGCTTGTGTATATTGAACTTTGAAGCACATTCTGATGTACAAGAAGCAGAGGTGTTGACGTGCTTAAAAAGCTTTATAATCCGAATACTAAATACTAATTGTTAAGGCTAATTATTCAAAGGATCGGCAAATATATATTATAAGAATCACGAACAGCAGAGGCAACTCATGAAATGGTCTTTTTTGATTGATACTTCTGCCTGCAGATTCCTCACCTTTGAATATGTCATAAGCAGACTGAAAGTTGAAATATTTGCCATAGCTCTCTGGTGCTGGTAGATGGCTCTGGCTCTGTCTCAATACCAGAAGTGGAGTTGCGCTGACGCCACTGAGGCCTTAGAGCAACCACCTCTGCGCCTCGACATCAGTTCAGTTTTTTCCTCATGTTTCAACGTGTGTCCTCAGTTTCTCTCTTCACCTGATATGAAACAAATTTGGAGCAGTGCAGATAATAATATCACCTCTTAAAAAGTCAGGATTCAAGCCCTGTCAAAAAATGTATTGACGCATGTCCATTGTAGATTAACTTGAAACATAACTTGATGAGGTATGATTTTTGACTGAAAATAAATCTTTAGGCAATAAAAAACTGAGAGCTAAACTTGTTATGGCAAGTGCGAAGGTTGACATCAGATGCCATTGCTGTACTAGAGCTCCTTCTGTGGCCAGTACAAGATCATGGTCTTTTTCCCCCTCCTCTCCTTCACCAAAATCTTCAAGAAAAAAAGATGTTGCAACAAAAAGAAGACACACTCTTCTTGATCTCCCAGAAGAGCCAAATTAAAACTTATGGATCCTCCTAGGGCTTCCCCTCAGCCTCAGTCTTCGCCAAAGACACTGTTAGTGGAGCTAGTTCCTCAACCGGCTTAGCTGACTCCACCCACTCTAGCATCACTGCCTCTGCCTTTATGGCTTACCCTGAAGTTTACGTCCATAAACAGATACATCATTGTTTTAAAAAAATCAAGAAGTATACAAAAAAAAGATGGATGGAATGCTTGAATTAATCTCAGCCACTGGTAATTACCCAGGGCCACATCCCAGTCCATTGATGTTTTGCATAGCATGCTACCTTGGTTTCGACCCAGTCATATGCAAATCAGTCTCAACCCTCCTCCAACGGGAACAGTCCAGACCGACTGCCAGGTCAGGTTTTCCCTAAACCGAAACACAAGCAATCGAGGACCAGTTTCACCCTTATTAGCCCTCATCGGCCACGTATAGCTTGGTTCCAGTGGCACATTGTCCACTGGACTCCGTCGGGCATACCTGTCCACTTAGAACATCACACTGAAGTATACAAAAAGTGATGGATGAAATGCTTGAATTAATGTCAGCCACTGGTAATTACCCAGGGCAACATCCCAGTCCATCGTTATTTTGCATACCATACCACCTCAGTTTGGACTCAGCCACATGCAAATCAGTCTCGACCCTGCTCCTATGGGGCCAGTCCAGCCCGAACTGCCAGACCAGGTCCTCCATAAACCAGGACGCAAGCAATCCAGTGCCATTTTTTTCTAATTGGGGCTCAGCAGCCAGGTATTGGTTGGTTCCAGTGGCACATTGTGCATGGGACCATGCCTCAGTATACCTGTCCTACTTTGGGCATCACACTGAAGTACACAAAAAGAGCTGGATGGAATGCTTGAATTAGTCTCAGCCACTGGGAATTACTTGGAGCCCCATCCCAGTTCATTGCTAATTTGCACAACATGCCACCACAGTTTGGAACCAGCCATATGCAAATCAGTCTTGACCCTGTTCCAGTGGAAACAGTCCAGCCCAAACTGCCAGGTCAGGTCCGCCCAGAACCAAAACACAAGCAACCCAGGACCAGTTTCACCCTTTTAGCTCATCAGGCATGTATATATAGGCTCCAGTGGCACAGTGTGCACAGGATCCATGTCTGGGCATACCCATCCCCCTTGTGGTGTCACACTGAGGTGTACAAAAATGTGATGGATGGAATTCTTGAATTAATCTTAGCCACTGGTAATTACTCAAGGCCGCATCTCAGTCCATCGCTAGGGTCGAGCTACTTCTAGATCAGTGGTTCTCCAAGCATCAACGAGAGGTGCTTTTCCCAAACCAAGATCTTATTATATGGTCTATTCATGCAAACAGTGCCAATCTCCATTGAATGTTCAGGAACAGCAGTCCAATCCCGTCATCTGCAAGGACAAGGGCAGTGAAAAAAGCCATGCTAAACATTTTCCGTCCTCCTTCTCTTCCTCCTCATCAGCACCTCCAAGGAACCCGCAGTAGGTTGGCCATGAAGGAACATGTACAGCTAATCCCCAGATGGGTAACCTCTTTTCTACATGCTTGAAAGGCCTTTACTTAAGACAATTGGGTCTTACAAATAATACAAAAGGGGTATACCCTACCCTTCTGCCAGCAACTCATAGAATACCTCCCCAACAGCCTCTTCAACCAGAAAAACATCTCAGAATCCTGCAGCAGAAAGTGGCAGCCCTGCTGAAGAAAGGAGCAGTGGAGCTGGTGCCAGAGCAGTAAAAATGTCAGGGATGCTACTCTCAGAACTTCTGATCCCCCCAAAAAGTCTTTGTCCAATCCTAGACCTCAGGCTCTTGAATTTCTTCTTATACATGGAGGAATTAAAATGCTGTCTCTAGTGGTCAGCTGCAATGTTAGAGGGGGCTCAGACAAGATAAAACGTGGGGCATTGCTCCAACAGCCAAAAGATATAAGACAGGCGTTCTGATGCTGCAGGAGACCCATCTCCTGGGAAACAAAGTAAAATGTCTTCTTAGTTATGGCTTCACTCAGGTCTATCACTCCAGATTTACTAGTGGGTTCAAGGGTGTCTCCATCTTGGTTCACCTAGGGTCCTGTACCAGCATGAGCAAACATGGACAGACGCTCAGGGGAGGTGCGTCTTTATCTCGGGGACTCTTTATGGGGAGTGAGTGCTTCTTGGTAGTGCTTACGCCCCCGCCCCTTACATGGTCATTGGTTGAGCGTATAATGTCCCTGTGGTCTGACTTGGAATGATGTTCTGGATCACACCAAAGATAGATGGCGAGCATCGGGGCGACCATATAGTTCCCAAGCCTCGAATCAGAATTCCCAGGTGGAGGGCTTGTCCTGGATAGACCCGTGGAGGAGGTTGAACCCGAGGGCTCAAGTCTATACTTATTAATCCGCGGCACATGACTCCTTTTCCTGCCTCGATTATATCTTTGTCCCATCCAGGGTGGCTCAGAGAGTGACCGGTGTGGCGATTCTCCCAAGGAGTTTATCGGATCACTCCCTGGGGGTGCTGGGATTGAAGATTGTCCCGGAGCGGAAGCCGTTCCGTTGGCGCCTTTCCACCTCGCACCTCCAGGATGAACAGTACCAGACCCACATAGGCCAAGAATTAGAGCGATACATGGAGACCATTGTGGGATCGGTAGAGGCGGCTGAAACACTCTGGGAGGCCATGACACCTGTGATTCGGGGGGTTGACATCTCCTACTGTGCGACCTTGCGCAGGGTACATCGAGAGTTGCTGTTGAGGTTAAAAGCTCAACTGATGGAGTTGGAGCAGTGCTGTCGAAACGGAGGTGGGAGCCTGATGCGCCGGCAACTACTTCACCTGCAGCAAGTGCATGTGAGTGAACTATTAGATGAGGCCCAATTAGCGTGGTTAGCGACCCACAGTAGGATCTATCAATGGGGGGACAAGTCCAGTCGCTTGCTTCATTGATTATGTCAGGGGGCGCAGCAGCCTCACTCCACTCCTGCTATAGTAGGCTCGGATGGACAGGTGCTCAGAGATCTAGCATTGATTGCTAAGAGCTTTTCGGATTATTTTGCGGAAGTTTACGTCCCTAAGGAGTAATGGTCGGCAGCTACGGTTCAGCACTTTATAGACGACCTCCCGCCACGTGCCCTGACTGATGAGGTGAGAGACATGGTAGACAGCCCTTTACAGTGGAAGAGCTATCTTCCGCGCTGGGGGATCTCAACGAGGGCTAGGCGCTGGGTCCAAACGGATTCCCAATGTGAATTTTTGAAGAAATATTTTTCCAGGCTATGACCCCATTTTCTAGCAGCGGTGGAGGAGGCTCGAGAGCGAGGTAGCCTCCCTGGGGACTGGCAGCATGCGGATGTGTTGGTGTTCCACAAGCCAGGGCGGCCTCCAGACCAACATGCCTCGTATCGCATTATCTCCCTGTTAAATGTAGAGGCCAAAATATTGGCCAAGGCATTAGCTAATCGCCTGCAGCCATATATAGCGGGTATGGTGCACTCGGATCAGGCGAGATTTATGCCCCATAGAGCCAAGCAACATAGTATCCACCCGGCCCACAATGCCATAGCGGTTATCGCAACACATGAGGGACCGGCCGCATTGTTATTAGCGGACATGGATAAGGCCTTTGACTCCCTGATTTGGGTGTACCTGTTCGCTCTCCTTGGCAGATTGAATCTGGGACCTAGGTTTCTTTCTTATGTGAAAATGCTTTACACAGATCTTACGGCCACTATGAGGGTAGCGGGAAGTGTGTCAGATACCTTTCCAATCAGTAGGGGAACATGGCAGGGTTCCCCCCTTTCCCCTTACTTATTCGCTCTTTCAATGGAGCTCCTGGCGGTGTGGGTGAGGATAGACTCACAAAAACAGGGCTTTGAATGGTCCAGTTGGGTGTCAGACCGCATTGCACACTACGCAGACGATGCCCTATTCTTCCTGACGGATCCAAATAGAATGGGGCCGAGATTGCTCTGAATCATGCAGATATTCGGCGAATCATCGGGTGTCTTCATGAATCCCAGTAAATCCACCCTCTGGCCACTGAATAGTGCAGACGAAATAGGCCCCTGGGTGTCGGAGGTGGCGATCCCAAGGGAGGGGGTGAAATACCTGGGGTTTCTTTTGTCGGCTTCGCAACCCATTGCCTGGGAGAAGAATATTGCTCCAGTGTGGGCACATGTGAAGCAGGAATTGCAGACGTGGTCGCACATGCCCCAGTCTATATATGGGAGAGCGGCTATATTTAAAATGGTCTCCCTTCCCCGATTGCTGTATCAATTATAAACTCATCCGTATCTGGTCCCACAAACATGGTTCCGACAAGTGAACGCGGCATTGGGACAATTTCTGTGGGCGGGAGGTGCGGCCCGAGTGGCCCTGCGGACTTGCTACCAATCGACGTATTGTGGGGGATTGGCCTTGTGGACATTCAATCCTACTACATAGCGTCACACCATCTGGTACTCAACGAATGGTGGTATGTAGACAGAGGTGACCCGGCATACGCGGTGGAGCAGTGGCTGATGGGGGATTCGACTCTGCACACTATTTTGTACTCAGGCCCGAAGCTTCGACCCCTACCACCCGCTTCCCAGGTAGTGTTCAAGTTACGGAAACAATCTCTCCGTAAGATAGGATGGTGGGGCAGGCTAACTGGGGAAACCCCGCTGTGGCACAACGGGAAATTACCACAACTGAATGTGCTAGTGGGGTTTCAGGTCTGGGATAACATAGGAATCTCGACCTTAGGGTACGTCGTGAGAGGTTCAATGCTGAAATTGTTTCAGGACCTCCAGAAAGAATTTGCCATGCTTAAAACCCAGTTCTTTAGATACCTCCAGTTTAGACATGCTATCTCCCCTAGTATAGCAGAGATAAACGCCCTCCCCGAGTTCAACCTAATCGAAGCGAAGGTCTTCATGGGGGATATAGGGGAACATAAGCCAGCCTAAATCTATCAGTCTCTGGTGACGCACAGCCCTACTACGCTGGATGCATTGATAGAGGTGTGGTCACGAGACCTGGGTCAGCTAGATGGGGAGGAGTAGATTGCCCTCCCCGCGTGAGGCGGCAATAGCCACTCAGCTGCGCTTGATACAGTTCAAGTACCTGCACAGGGTTTATTCAACAAGGCAGAGACTCTGGAAGGCGGGTCTAGTGGCGTCACCGGAGTGCCTGCGATGTGGTCATGCGGAGGGCTCCCTTATGTACACAATATGGCAGTGCCCGGTGCTCATTGCCTTCTGGGAGGGGGTCAGGGCATGCCTGGCGGGAGTGTTGGGCTGGGATATCCCCATATCACCGAAGTTGTGTCTATTACATATTATGGAAGGCAGAAACATGTGAAAATTTGGAAGAAACTGGCTGAATACCGGGTCCTATGAGTGGAGCCAGAGGACCATGGGGGAAACGATGCGCTAGCATGGATGTCGGAGGATGCAGGACAGAGAGTTGTGTGAAGAGACAATCTGGGGGTACCATGCAATGGGTGGGTAGCTTAAGAGATTTGGGACATGTATCGGATGCAGCACAATGGGGGGATGGTTACAATGGGAAACGGTTCTTGCTATATATTTTGTTCATATATCAATGTTGTACACAAAATGTCAGTTTCAACAAATCATGGCTTGATATGCATCGAAGGCTTCCTGAGATGGGGAGTGTTGCATGGTAAGTAATAACTGACACAATAAAATACATTGTTTCTAGCTCAAGTCCTTCTAGCACTGAATGCAGAAGACTGGATGATATCTTCTGATTTGAAGGAGGCCTACTTTCACATTCCAATCCTGCAATGTTACTCCGCGGTGCTTTTCAGTGCCAGGTGCCTGTCCACACTGTGCAATCATTGCACTGGCACCAGTGCAAGCGGGCACTGCTTCTTTTCTGCCGCTTGAGTAGATTTTTACTTGAGCGGCAGCTTTCTCAACGCAAACGGGCAGTGTCTCAAAGCGAGCGGTCACGAGCATAAGCGACCACTCCCAATGAGAAATCTGACCGCCCACGTTGAGAAATCTTTTGGACTGTTCCCAATTGGGCGCAGGGTCAAGACTGATTTGCATATGGCTGGGTCCAAACCGGAATGGTGAGCAAAAAAACAATTGATTTAGGCCCAGATCTATGTACTGGGGAGAATCTATGACATTGTTCTGCATTCTGTCCATCAATTGTTCTTTTTGCATTTGTCACCCCGAGTGGGACTGGTATGCCCAGATGTGGTTCCCGTGCTCTCCTTGCCACTGGCGTCAAGCTATCCTGGGTGATGCCGGCTGAAAGCCCGAAACCAGTCCTAGGATGCTTGTTTCCAGTCCAGGGAGGACCTAGCTTGGCAGTTTGGGCTGGACTATTCCCAATGGGCACAGGGTCAAGACTGATTTGCATATGGCTGGGTCCAAACTTGAATGGCATGGTGAGCAAAAAAACGATGAATTTAAGCCCAGATCTCTGTACTGGAGTGAATGTATGACATTGTTCTGCATTCTGTCCATCAATTGTTCTTTTTGCATTTATCACCCCGAGTGGGACGGGTAGGGACGGGTATGCCCAGACGTGGTTCCTGTGCCCTCCATGCCACTGGAGTCAAGCTATCCTGGGTGATGAGGGATGAAAGCCTGAAACCGGTCCTAGGATGCTTGTTTCCAATCCAGGGAGGACCTGGCCTGGCAGTTCGGGCGGAACTGTTCCCATTGGGTGCAGGGTCAAGACTGATTTGCATATGGCTGGGTCCAAACTGGAATGGCATGGTGAGCAAAAAAACGATGAATTTAAGCCCAGATCTCTGTACTGGAGTGAATGCATGACATTGTTCTGCATTCTGTCCATCAATTGTTCTTTTTGCATTTATCACCCCGAGTGGGACGGGTATGCCCAGACGTGGTTCCTGTGCCCTCCATGCCACTAGAGTCAAGCTATCCTGGGTGATGAGGGATGAAAGCCTGAAACCGGTCCTAGGATGCTTGTTTCCAATCCAGGGAGGACCTGGCCTGGCAGTTTGGGCGGGACTGTTCCCATTGGGTGCAGGGTCAAGACTGATTTGCATATGGCTGGGTCCAAACTGGAATGGCATGGTGAGCAAAAAAACGATGGATTTAGGCCCAGATTTCTGTATTGGGGTGAATGTATGACATTGTTCTGCATTCTGTCCATCAATTGTTCTTTAGGTTGAGCTGGTGTAAGCAGCTTGAAGCGCTGCGTCCAGCAAAGCCTCTATTGTTATCCACTTGCTGGGAAAGAGGGACAGGGGATGGGCACGCGCAGGGCCGTCGGCGATTTCATCATGTGTGCGCGCACGTACAGCCACGCGCCGTGCACATCTCCTGTCCCAGTTCCAGAGCAAGTCAGCCACTCGCAATCGTGTGCACACACACACACACACAAGCCCCCTCCCCCCACCCCCCCTAGCCATGGAACAACTAAGTCAGCCTCCTGCATCCGCTTGCGCGCACGCACACACACACAGACACCCCCGCCCCTACAACTAAACCCCACTCACCTGGCTACAGGCTCCGTCACGCTCATGACTCTGCCGCTCCTCCTTACGTGTACAGCCACCGCGGGGCTCTCCCTCAGGCATGGGAGCCCCACGTCACCACTGCTGCTCTCTGCCAGGCACTCCGTGGGTGCGGGCTTCACGCAGAAGGCGGAAGTTCCGCCCCACGACCGGCTTCACGCTCCCGAACTTCCGGTTTTCGGGCCGGCAGCGGTAGTACATTCTTGTTAAAATTTGGGCTGCGCATAAAGCTATTTGCTGGAACTGCGCCATTATGAAGAGGGTGAGAATCGGAAGCTGTGCGGTTTTTTCTACACTTGCAACAGTTGTCTGGCTCGTGGTTAGGAACGCTGATATTTTACATTTATCCTATTCTCTCTGTTGCCTGTCTTCTCCTCTGTATGATCTTATTTCTCTACCTACTGTTTCACACTCTGATTATTCCTTCCGCCTTCCCTTCCTGGCCGTGTCGCTCCTCATTTTCCACTCAGCTTATCATCTATCTATTCAACGCCTTTGTGTCCCATTCCAATTGTTTCTTTTCACCTTTCTCTCTTGCTTTGTTGTTTTTTTCCTCGCTTTCTTTCTGTAATCTTTGTGCTTGATTCTTTTCCTTTAACTTGCTTATCTTTCTTTCTGTTTTGTCTTGTGCCTGCTCCATTTTCTCTTCTTTCCTATATTTCTTCCTAGTATTGCTTCTTCATCTCCCCTCCTGTTATCTTCCTCTAGCTCTTCTTCCTACAGTTGTACTTTCATGCACAAGATGTTTTCAGTAGTATTACCGATGTTTTACTCGCATTCACAAAGTGTTTGCAGAACTTTTTTTTCAAAAACCTGGTAGCAGTGCTAAAGATAAGTGGCTACTGTGCACTGTTCGGATCCGATTCTTTTCCTGTTTCGCTCTTGCCTCTCCTTTTTTTCTGTTCTCCTATTCTTTTACTAATCACTTTACTTAACTTGCTTATCTTTCTTTCTGTTTTGTGTCGTGCCTGCTCCATTTTCTCTTCTTTCCTATATTTCTTCCTAGTATTGCTTCTTCATCTCACCTCCTGTTACCTTCCTCTAGTTCCTCCTACTTTCAGTGCCACACCAGCTTATCGTATGACTCCTGTAATGTATACTCCTTTCACTTTTTTGGGGCAAGCTTGTTTAAATATTACTCTAATGTATGGAGATATTGTTTCCAATATTCTTTCAAAGGCTTGGCTGGTTTCCCATCTGTCTGTGGTCTCTAATTGCTGGATTTACATTGGCCGTCTACTGTTTGGCGTTTGAAACTGGATGCATTATACCAGCAAAAAACTGCTAGGATAGTAACTTATTGTGAACGCGCTCAGTCCTGTCTACCACATACAATAAGCTTATTGTAGTTCCTGCGTGGCATGTACTTCTTGCTGGGATATTCAACTCAGTTTGTCCATTTTGCATGAGGTGGGCTCCAGCTGACATTAGTTTTATTTGGCCCCCTGTTTAAAGTTTTTTGCTCCTTGGTACATCTGGTGTTGGTACACCTCATGGTTTTCTTTGTTATAAGAGCTTCTTTCAAAACCTTCTTTTATCAGGAGGGTTATATGGCTAGTTTTATTTGTGTTAAAATCTCTACAGACTAATATGATCTGGTTAGAAATGTAATTGAGGACCGGCTCCGATCTGCCATACTGACGAGTGGGAATAGGCTGAAGTTCAAGCAAGGTTAATTGATAATGAAAAAATAGTTATATGGTAGCACCCTCTTCAAGTTTTAAACACTCCCCCTTACTGCACCTTAACACACAACAAGATTGTCGTCCGGACCTATTTTGCACTAGTCTCTTCGAATATTGCCCAACTTATACCGCAGACTTTAGCCTCCAATCCTCTGGATCTCTTTGATAGGTGCCTGGCGGCATTCTTCAGCTATGTGGCCCTGTTCCACACTTCTCTCTGGGGAGTTTAAAGCTGCACTGCTTGCCACCTTCCTGTCCTGCAACCTGTTCCGTACTGCCACTGATGGACAACTTTCCCGCTTTTAATCGGGAGGCCAGAAAATACTACAGCCATAATTACGCCACATAATTACACTGCACTCAATGCAACATACACTCCAAATACCACTCAGTGCCACATAATTACACGCCACATAATTACACTGCACTCAAGGCAACATACACTCCAAATACCACTCAGTGCCACATAGTTACACGCCACATAATTACACTGCACTCAATGCAACATACACTCCAAATACCACTCAGTGCCACATAGTTACACGCCACATAATAACACTGCGCTCAATGCAACATACACTCCAAATACCACTCAGTGCTACTTAATTACAGGCCACATAATTACACTGCACTCAATGTAACATACACTCCAAATGCCACTCAGTGCTACATAATTACGCGCCACATAATTATTCTATCTATCTATCGCCCTCACTCTATCTATCTATCGCCCTCACTCTATCTATCTATCTATCTATCTATCTATCTATCTATCTATCTATCTATCTATCTATCTATCTATCTATCTATCTATCTATCTATCTATCTATCTATCTATCGCCCTCACTGTATCTATCTATCGCCCTTACTCTATCTATCTATCGCCCTCACTCTATCTATCTATCGCCCTCACTCTATCTATCTATCGCCCTCACTCTATCTATCTATCGCCCTCACTCTATCTATCTATCGCCCTCACTCTATCTATCACCCTCCCTCTGTCTATCTATCGCCCTCACTCTATTGCACTCACTCTATCTATCGCATCACCACAGCATCACTCAGCACCACCACAGCATCACTCAGAAGCACCACAACATCACTATGTGCTACCACAGCATCACTGAACGCCACAGCATCATTCGTCGCCACCACAACATCACTCAGGGCCACCACAGCGATGATCTGTGCAACCATTCAACAACAACTGGTTCAAATATGTTCTCTCAATGTTTCAAGCTTTATTACAAATGTCACAAAAAGATGTTAATATTTCACGTCTGTTCTTGGATTTTCATCACAATAAACTACACTGAACATAATCTTCACAAAGGTTATTTACAAAAGTTTAAGCTATTGCCATTATAAATTACAATAACTTTTATTTAAGAATTAATTATAAAAAAAATAAAAGCCCTTGTTATTTGTAATATCAATACATCTAAGTCACGTAAATACAACACATATTGCATTGCAAATGCTATTGGTGTCACATTTGCGAAAGTTATAACTATTGGCATTGTAAATGACAAAGCTATTAATTTCGCTATTTTCAAAACCAACACATACATAAAAAATGTGTCATTCACAATACCAATAGCTCAAACTTTCCTAATGCAAGACCTATTGCATTGCAAATGCTTGTTTTGCATTTGTCACCCCGAGTGGGACGGGTATGCCCAGACGTGGATCTCGTGCTCTCCTTGCCACTGGAGTCAAGCTATCCTGGCTGATGAGGTCTGAAAGCCCAAAACCAGTCCTAGGATGCTTGTTTCCAGTCCAGGGAGGACCTGGCCTGGCAGTTTGGGCTGGAATGTTCCCATTGGGCGCAGGGTCAAGACTAATTTGCATATGGCTGGGTCCAAACTGGAATGTCATGGTGAGCAAACAAAAAATGGATTTAGGCCCAGATCTCTGTACTGGGGTGAATGTATGACATTTTTCTGTATTCTGTCCTTCAATTGTTCTTTTTGCATTTGTCAAAATATTGACAGCACCAAAAGAAATAAAATGCTGTGTTTACACCATGTAGAGAGGCAGGGTGGGTATGTTTATGAGCGATAGAGACAGTGAGAGACAGAGAGGGCACAGTGAAGGGGAGATGATGCAATAGAGTAGATGCAGGTGGACAGAGGGGTAAAACATTGATAGAGAGGAAGGAAAGGATGTGTGTGAAGTGCAGAAGTAGGATTTCAGAAAGACTGGTGAAAAAGGGCAAAAGTGTCTAAGAGAGTGGGAGACTACCAAGTAAGGTGGTGTAAAGTGGAAAACTGGAGTGATTGAAACACATACTCATGTTTTAAAAATGTCAACATTTTCAATTCTAATTATCACAACAAAATCATTGATGATACTTATTTATCTGAGACTGCTAACAAGCACTGGCAAAGTCAAAGGTCTGGCCTGTTTTAGGCATTTATTTGTTGTATGATATGTCTGGATGCAACAACAAAAAACTCCTAGGGGGGTGCCCATATACCAGTCAGGTATCACTCTGTGTGAAAAACGAATTGTAGTTTACATGTTTTAAGAGAATCCCTTAATTACAAATGCTACGCCTCTTTTAAAGGGTTCTTAGTTATGCTTCTTTGGTCACACCCCTTACAGAGACTCCCTCCTTTTTCACTCCACTTAAAGCACTGGTTGCTGTCATACATATTCAGCAGGATAAAACATCATTGTATCCAGGAAACAAGACACCATATAATCTACCGAGAACAGTTAAAGTGGATGTCTGCTGCGCCTTTTCCTTGCCAAAAGTATATTTAGGTTGTCTTGTGAGCATTTTATATCTGGATACATTACTTTCTGGTTTCTTGAGACTGGCTCAACTGTGGAGACCTCATATAATATGGACAACTTCAACAATGTTTGCCAAAATTAAGTGCAGCAAGTCAAAAACAAAATCTCGGAAAATGAGAGTTAAGGGCAAGTGTTTTGATTTTATGTGGCACCTCACTAGTGTCACTAGGTAGAGGATACAAATCCTACTGCATAAGAAATGGGCGTTAAATTAAATCATTTACGAATAGGCCCGGCCTGATAAGATAAGTTATTTACTAAGTATGAAACAGAAAAAAACAATGGCTTCTGATATCTGTCAGGGAAGATGAAAAATGTTAAAGGTGACCAAGTGGGGCAAACATAGGTTGTTGATATTTTAGATCTATTTGTTATTCATGTATGGGCATATAGCAGTGATACTCAAAGTACAACCCAGGGGGCGTATAGCGGCCCTCCTGACCTTTACATGCAGCACTCTGGGCAGCAGCACTGGGCTGCTGTTTATTCCACTCAGCACTAACATAAAAAAAATCATATACAACAAACACTTATTTAAAGGTTAGTTGCAGTTAGGGAAAGGAAGTAACTAGGCCCTTAACTTTAGGAACATCTTGGTTTTAAAAGACAGCAAAGGTGTAAAAATACAAAAGTCTTTTCAAAATTCAAAAAAATGTATTTCATTGACCTGTAGAACCATTTCACATTAGTAATTCAAATTATAGCAGTGCATTGGTTCACTTCATCTTAGTGTGTTTGTTCGTACTTTCGAGCATGGCCCAATCACTGCTTCCCTTGCCCATTGTCCTTCCACTGCTCGCCACTTTCAGAGGTACTTTTTTCCTTTCACTTGTACCCCTCCCTTTATCCCCCTTCCCCATTGTTGCTTGCCCTGACCCCAACCTCCTCTTGTGTTTTTGCTTGTCCAGTCTACACATCCCCATTGTTGCTTTCCCTGTCAACCCCCCACACTTCGTTAATTGCCCTATCATGCCCCACCAGAAAAAGGTTCAAGCGTCACACCATTGGATGTCAACATCCTACAAAGATACAAATGACACAGCTCCACCTGCTCTGCATGGCCCTTTATGATGTTGTCTTCATGCGAGGCCAAAATGTTGAATTTGAGCTCAATTATAAGATAATTAAAAAAAATTTTGGGAAGGCAGAGAATAATCCCATACTAACAAAATTGATCACTGCCCCTCACGGTCAGTACTGGGCGAATCATACTGCTTTTCTTTCCACCTTTCAGCCGTGCTGCAACAGCACAGTTGCTGTACGACGTAGCTAAAAGAATTTAACAAAGCCAATAGCTCTCCCATAGACGAGATCTATTGGCTTTGCCAATGCTTTTTAATATTATTTTGACATTATTTATTTACTAATTAAAAATACGTATGTTTGGCTTGATGTTTATGTTTTGGGTATTTGTTGTATAGGGGTTTTTGGAAGGTAGTATTTTAAAATGTGTGTGTGTATATATATATATATATATATATATATATATACGCCCACTGGGGCAAGATGACCACTCCCACTGAGGCTTGAATGATGTAATAAAAGCAGATGTCTTACACCAGTCACTGTTTGCCTTATTCAGCGCATGGCTTGTGATCAAGGAATGGTTTCCGAAACGCGTAAGGCCAAAGCACAAAGAAAAGAGGCATTTCGAACGGGCTGCAATGTCCACCTTAAGAGACGCTTGGCTTTCAGTGTGGGCCTCCTCATATCGTCAAAACTGTTGTTTGGAGATATATATATATATATATATCTATATATATTCCACAAATACCTCTCAAAACTCTAATATGAGAGAGAGCAGGCACTCGAAGTCAGGGAATTTAAAACCATTTAATGTATCAAACTCCCCAAAAACAAGAACACATGAGAATATATATATATATATATATATATATATATATATATATATATATATATATATATATATATGAAGTTATGAAGTCCAATCCCACTATCCACAAATAGGGGGCCGACACTTGCTCGGTGAAAGGAAAAAAACTTTTATTGCCAAATTTCATCAGCGCACAACGTGCAACTGCTGCTTCTGTGAAACGCTGGGCAGACGCGTTTCAGCCTGTCGGCTTTCTTCAGTGCCTGTTTCACGTCTGCCACCTAGGGGCCTGATTATATTCATGTCAGTCCACTCCAATTGGTGTATGATGTTACGCCCACTCTCCCTAGTTTTCGGATACGCTGGTCCCAAATGCTGTCCATTCCGGGTTTGCAAAACCCGCTGCGGGGCAAAATACAGTGATTTAGCTCCCGTACACCATGTGGTGTCCCAACTTATCTAGCTACGGTAACAAAACTCACAGAACAGACTTCGTGGGAGACATCGTTGGTAAGTTTCTCTACTGTCACCATATCGCAGTCCAATGCTGCTACCTCTTTCCCCAGCTGCAATGAAAATCACAGTGGATGTTTGGACCCTCTGGGGGGGGCGACACGTTGTATCTTCAATACCAACTCCACACTTCACAAGCGTTTCAAATATTGATGTATTTTTTTATACAGATTTTAAATATTTTTTTATTATGAGAATACTTTTTATCCCCTTCGACGCTCATGACGAGCTGGGCTCGTCATGGCGTAGCCTCCTCGCACGCTCATGACGAGCCCAGCTCGTCACGTAAAGTGCGGTTTCGCAAAACCCAGCGTACGGGCGGAATTCCGCCCGCACGCATGCGGTTAAGAAATTTGTTTGTTTTTAATATTTGTTTCATTTTTTATTCAAAAATACTTTTAATATATTTTTAATAATTATAAATTAAATACAGAGAATGAAATTATTGTGGGTAATCTAAATTTATGTGCCAGAAGTTATTACAGTTATTAAATTATTTATCTTTATATTAATTTTATAGGCTTTGTTTTTTTATAATTTCATTTTGCTGTTTCTTTGACATGATTACATTAAAAGTGACGTTCTCCAGAGGCAAATATTTTCTATAATGATTCTTTCTTTTGGATTAGGAATACTTCACCCCTGCCACCCTCCCGCCAAGTCCAACATTTTTTACACTTTTGCTTAGTTTGGGGAGGGATTGTAAATCTAACCACATATGGTCAGATATTTTAGGATTCTTCTTAAAGCTGTTGGGGTAAAATAATAGTACATGACATCTTTAGATGTATAAATAAGCATTGATAACATTTCTATTTGTTTTATGTGATGGCTTCACCGGCACAATAATTGCAAACAATAACAGGGTTTAATGAGTAGATGATCTTTTGTTACCGTCTCAATACAAAATGCCTATGTCGCCTTTGGCACATATTGCCCGATTGTTGCTTAAATGTGGCCCATATGGGTGAAATGATAGGAGATAGGTGCTGGCCATTGAAGATGATGAAATCTATTCAGCTCTGGCAAACAATGAGCTAGAAGACAACTTTATAATGCAACAGGAACACGTGTTTAAAACTGCCGTGTAGAATCCCATTCATCAGCATTCTCTGCATCCCTCTTTCTGAATCCAGCAAGGCCCTCAGCGCATGCTGCTCTTACAGTGGCATAGGCACTTCTCCCAAGACATATCAGTTTATAGCGCTGCAAAAGAAAGAAAATCCATCAAGGGTTAGACATCTGTCTTGAAGCTGACTATTTTTCAATACTTGATACCATTTTTATTTATTTTATTAAATTACATTTTTTGCATATCACTCTAGATGAAATATTGACAATGGATTATTGCTCTCCGCGTTGACCGTTTCGATTCTGTCCCGCTGCCTGGATGGATGATTGATGGCCTAGGATAAGTTCTTCAGTGAATTCTATATTTCACTGCATTGGGGCAAAGAGGTTACTGCGCACACGGACAAACACACACCACACACAACACATACACATATACACATGGACGTACATAAATCAAAGAAGGCACTCGCTGCCACGCATGAACACGTCACGTGCTTACAAATATGCACACATATGGGTACTCAACGAGAAAATCACACACACCACACACGCACAGACACGTAGAAACCCACAGTTTAACAAGCACGCATCACTAAATAACTGATCCCAGGCACGTACATACAGGCGCATCCTAAAATTCATACGACATACCGCCACAGAGATGCACAGACCAACACGCCTACAAGGATGGACAATCTCACATGCACACAAGTGTTTTCAAATTCAAACTCGCACCCATGCTTACACCAGCATTAGGATTCGAAAGAATCGGCGAATACTGCTGCAAAAAAAGCACGTGACCTGGCACACATACACACACAGATGTCCATATGCATGCACACATGCATGAAGATATAGACTGGCAATGCACATAAACATACAAACACACACAGGCATACACACAGCAACACATAGGCATTACCACACAACACACATATTTAAAAAAAAAAAGACACCTCAAGATAGAGACTCTACATTCACCCACCACCAACCAGCCTTTGTCGGCACGTCCTAGGGCTGGACCTACGAGATACAGTGAAAGTATGCAACACCGTTGGTTTCTGCGGACAACACTTGGTCTTATTTATTCAAACAATGTGAAGAGAACCTCGTAGAAACATTTACCATTAGGCAAATCCAATCTGGTGTGAGTTGCAGCTGTAGGTGCCCCTTCTCCTGAAAAGGACTCTTGCTTTAATCCGAAAGAGTTCTGGAGTGTTGGTCTCAGGCCACTTCCTTTCTTATGGGCTAATGTGAATTCTGAAAATGCAAGCGTGGCTTTACAAACAGACCAGTAAAGATTCTGGCTTAACGGTTGTGCTTTCAACTCCTCCACAATGGGATTTCTGGACGTGCAGGGTGGTTTTACACGTATAGGCAGTGTAAAAGTACTGTGATCGTGTTTGCTTTGCATACCAGGCCCGTGCGGATCCTCTCATCATGGTAGTACCTGTATTCTTGCACTTCACAAATGTCTGCTACCTGAGCCTGCCATAAATGTCCGTACACTAGTACTAGCACCTGGACTAGTAGCCTGAGCAGATCTTTGGCACGGTGACCTGTTTTCTCTTGCAGTTGGCAGCAGCAGTCGTTTATGAGCATAATTGCTGTACCTGACAGGACAACACTTTGAGAAGTACTCTGATATATATATATATATATATATATATATATATATATATATATATATATATATATATATATATATATATATATATATATATATATATATATATATATATATATATATATATATATATATATATATATATATATATATATATATATATATACAGCATATTTTTAGCAGCACAGATTTTGTATTTGCCTATTTCCGGCTCTGGAGAATAAGCATGTGGCAGGCCCTGAAGTATTCCAATATTTCTTTGGTTACCCTCAAAATTGCATGTAAATCCAGTTGCCTTTTAGCCAGTATACTTAAAAAAGAACGCTGCTGTATACAGTGAACGGAATTTAAACATTTTCACAAACATAATGGAGAGTGATTGGCTCGACAGCTATGCTCACTCGCACTGTGGGGCTGGTTTGAAATCGTTTGCAAGGCCGTCTTTGTTACTTAGCACCACTTATTTTCAAAGTTTACACCGTGTTATTTATCTTAGACGGATTGTCATGCACTTAAAGCTATGCACGCGTGCGGTGTATTGCAAATAATACCCACACACACGTGTGTGTGCCATTTTAGAAAGCAATAGGATGTAAGAGTTTTTCATTTATAATACTGCCTTTCATATTCGCGTGGCTTTTCAAATCTACTATTGCTCAATTCCATGATAAAGACTTCTATGAATCGATGAATCTTAGTATGTTTCTTTTGGTGGGAGAGTTTTTGGTTATACATGTCTCCTTGCAGCAGGTGCATTAATGGCTGTGAGACAACGGAAAGGCTGAAAAGAGACATAGTAACTCTAGGCCAATTGCCGTTTTAGAAAAATGTACTCTTCACTACTCAGTGAGTTTTTTCTTTAATGGTTTTCACTTAACGACCCTGACGAGTAAACATCAGTTCGGTTTTCACAACATAATGTCCATTTCTAGAGTTCATTGATGAAGGTGAAGTGATAGCCAGTATTTCCTCTTCACCTCCGGACCTGACGGCCCCACAAGGATGCCACGGAGTGGCGGTGCCTGTCCCTCCCTTCTCACCCATTGACTGTCCCTTAGTGTCCCAGCGGGCCCTAAAGTCATTTGTGAAAGCATTCTTCAAGTCAATAGGCCTTTCCCTCCCCTGCCTGACAGGACTGTGCAATTAGAGTAGTCCAGGTGCTCGAAGCTTCCAGTTGGCAGGGGTGCGGAATGATTTATGGCTATGAGTGACTTTCCAAAGCGGAGCGGGCTCTTGCCACCCAAGGAACCCTATTCACCAGAGAGGCGCAGTTAGTGGAATGGCCCCATTGCGCCACTCTGGCCCTGCTCCCATCTGTGCCTGAACCAGCCCTTGCACCGGCCGTTCTATCTCTGCTTCTCTGCTTGTTTATTGTAGCTGCGGTTTTTGTTAACCGATGAATCCCCCGCACCTCTTTAATGGCTCTTCCGGACTGATTGGCTATTGATGTATTGGGTAGAGACGGAGGGGCTGGCGATGCAGGGGTGGAGTACATGTTGATCCACTTATGTTGGCTCTTGTATAGCGGAAAGGATCTCTCGCGTTTATATAACCCACAGAATGGACCTGGATGCAGAGGATGGGGCCCACGACAAACCATTGGTGTTGCCTTTTGAGTTGTGTAAACGTTTCCTCAAGTTTAACGAACACACAGAAAAGCACAGCATAGCCAGCAGTAGTGCAAGCTGTGATCGGAAGTACAGCAGGCACGTAGAGCTTTCTTCGAGCACAGAGCAGGCGCAACAGGTGCACAGTGAGGAGGCCACCTGCAGGCACCCCCTGCCGCCCCTGAAACCCACTCTTCATCGGAAACGCATTTTCACAGACTTGTTGCCTCTTGCAGCTAATACTCGGATAGCAGCATTTCCGATTACCTGTAGAAATGCTTCAAAATGGATGCCCAATTTGAATACAAGGACCCACTATGTTTTTCATAGTTCGGCTTTACAGTTAGGTCCCTCGCTTTTCAGGTAACCCCAATATTATACAATACCGCTTCCCTCATTTTTTGGTGTTAGGGGGGCATTTCCTGGCCCTTGTTCTAACAAAAAATTATTTATTCTACTCACAATATTACTAGACAGATACATCTGCAGCGATATCAAGAACATACTAACAACTATAGCTAATAGGTAACTGCTGACAAAGCAGCAGAAGGGAACCCCTTAAGTGCCTAACCTGTCTCTCTGTACCTGCCCCAGGGGAATCACCATATGGTGCTAGAAGGCCTCTCACCCACTGGGATTGCCGGTGGCATGCTTCATCACAGAGTCCGCGTCTATCTGGACAGGCACAACCTTGAAAACTAAGGGAGCTCTTTAATTTTTATGGGGTATCCTAGAATTAAAATCATTTAGGGTGTCTTGAGAGATGATTTTATTATCAAAAGGCACCCTGACAAGGATTAACACAGGTGGGGATACACTAAGTAAAATTACCGTCCTCTGTATCCCTGGGTCAACATGATTCAGTTATCACACCAACGCTTCCCAGGGCTAACTGGCTTTCGTCAGGACTTCTCCAGGATCCTGTCAGATATTAAACACTGTTTGTGTGCATTCAGTTGTGAAACACTCATTCCCCCTATTCAAATATTCCATACACACCAACCTTTTTGGTATATATATGTGCATCCATCTGTTGGTATGAGAGACACAGATAATTAACCAAGCAAAACATCATAATATATCTTTGTGTGTATCTCTTCTTTTATTTTAGAAGTGTGATCATTGCACATCAAGCAGAACAAGTGTGTTAGCATCCGAAGAGTAGGTATCCATCCAGGGTATTTTGCAATGTGCATATATTCTGCATGCATTGGATTGCCAAATGGTGTGAGAGTATTATTCACTTAGCAAGAACATCTTGTGCATTTCAACCAGCATGCATATTTATTGTGAATGATTCCTTCTCCTTCCATAGAAACGTCCTATACATGGGTCCATGAGAGTAATCAGGCAGGTGGACCTTTTAGTCAAACTATGGTAACATAGAAAATAAAATGTCACACCCATAGGAGTCTAAAGGTAAGAAATTTCTATGTTAGAGGACTCTTCAAAATGTTCCTTGAGCCCATTTACTTCTTCTAAGGTCTCGTCCCGGTACATCGGGTAGCTTCTTTTCTTGCCCATTCACTTAGTTTTACTAGAAAAACACCTAAGTTCTTTCGATTGCAGGCAGTTCTGTTATTTCTTAATATGCAGTCTAAACAGGTAATTTAAAGTTTAGGTAAAAAATAATTCTTTAAACATTCTTGGGGCCATAATTAAAATAGCTTTTCATGTGGAGAAACAAATTTAGAAGGGACAAACATTGAAGTGGCCACTCATACAGTATTCATAGTCAATTGTATTTTATGGTAAATTAAAACCTTTCCAAACATCTAAAAAGAGATAACGTACACATCATGCAATGATAAAACCATATGATGAAAACAAGCATCGCTAAGTACAAGCAGAGAGGCTTCAGCTGAACAGTTTTTTAAAAAGTAGGTTAGGAAGCAGTCAAAGCACATAACGAAATAGACCTTTGCAATTGGAATTAAAACAGTGTGCAAAATACTGTTGTGAAATATACAGTATGTTCTCACAATCATTCTTACTAATGTTGGTTGCAATACAGGTTCACCCTGTACTGACCTATAAACACTGATTCTTCTGTATACGGGATGAATCAATGTTCGATGTCTGTAGTAACATCCTTAGAATCTCATCATTTAATCCTGTCTTATGAGTTAGACGATAGGTGCATTTCTGCTCCTTCTTGAAGAGGTCTCTTTCTAGGTTTCTAGTGTCTCTTCATTAAATAGTTCTTTTACTACCCATGTAAAGTCGTCAAATGTTTGTCCTACTCTCAAGAAACATTTTTGTTGTGCTCTGTCCACACCTCAGATTGCTATGATGTTCGCAAATCCGGGGTTTTACCTTTCTTATCGTCATAACCACATACCTGAGATTACATGGGCAAAATATTAGGTAAAGAACTTGTGTGGAATTATAGTTAGCATATTTCTTTAATGTCCACATTTTCTTTCGAAGTATATTGATTGTCTTAGTCTTTGTTGTCAGACCACAGACGCTGCAATTATCGCATGGGTTGTGTCCAACCACCCTAAGAAGGTTTCAAGTTAAGTATGGTGTAACTATGGATGTATGACGATACAACGCGATCATTTAAATCGCGGTACATTACATCGCTGTTTTTACAATGCAAGTCGTTATAACGACTTACGCTGGAGGGCGCTGGACTTAGGAATAGTATGATTTACTACCAGCCTACGTAACAGTAGGGAAGGTGTTGGAATAGTAAATGACACTATTCCGTAGTCTAGAGCGCCATTCAGTGCAAGTCGTTGTAACAACTTGCGTTGTAAAAACAGCAATGTAAATGTATTGTGGTGTTTTCACCGCGTTGTAAAGATCGTTTTCCGTTACTATGTCACCTAATCGTTTTTGATTCCTTGTATACACTAAGAGGTCAATTAGGTTGGTACTTCATCTGTGTGAGAAAAGAGGCTTCTCTAGTCCTAGAAGGCATGAAATCAGGATACTCCCATTTTCTACTGATGATCTTCGTTATGTCATTTGAGGCTTTGTTGTATGTGGTGATACCAAAGGGGATGATGGACGGAGCGTTTGAGCAAATCAAACACTCACCCTCTGTCAACTGATCTGGGTTTAATCCATCATCATTCTTTAGCTCACTCCACCCCCTCAGTTCAGACATGGCCATATGCAAACCAGTTTGACCCTGTGTCTCATGGGAACAGTCCAGCCCGAACTGCCAAGCCATGTCTTCCCTGGACCGGAAACAAGCATCCTAGGATTGGTTTCGGGTTAATAACCCTCATCAGCCAGGCTATCTTGAATCCAGTGGCAAAGTGAGCAAGGGACCCACGTCTGGGCATACCCTGCCAACTTAGGGCGAACAAAGTGATGCTAAAGGGGATGATGGACGGAGCGTTTGAGCAAATCAAACACTCACCCCCAGTGAACTGATCTGGGTTTAATCCATCATCATTCTTTAGCTCACTCCACCACCCCAGTTCAGACATGGCCATATGCAAATCAGTCTGACCCTGTGCCTTATGGGAACAGTGGAGCTAGAACTGCCAAGCCATGTCTTCCCAGGACCGGAAACAAGCATCCTGGGACCGGTTTCGGGTTCATAACCCTCATCAGCCAGGCTATCTTGAATCCAGTGGCAAAGTGAGCAAGGGACCCACGTCTGAGCATACCCTGCCAACTTAGGGCGAACAAAGCGAAACCATGGCATGGTGAGCAAAAAAAACGATGGATTTACTCCCAGATCTCTGTACTGGGGTGAATATATGACATTGTTCTGCATTCTGTACATCAACTGTTGTTTTTGCATTTGCCACCACGAGTGGGACGGGTATGATCCGACGTGAGTCCCGTGCTCTCCATGCCATTGGAAACAAGCTATCCAGGCTGATGAGGGCTGAAAGCCCGAAACCGGTCCTTGGATGCTTGTTTCCAGTCCAAGGAGGACCTGGCTTGGCAGTTCAGGCTGGACTGTTCCCATGGAGCACAGGGTCAAGACTGATTTGCATATGGCTAGGTTCAAACTGGAATGGCATGGTGAGCAAAAAACGATGGATTTAGGCCCAGATCTCTGTACTGGGGTGAATGTATGACATTGTTCTGCATTCTGTCCATCAACTGTTGTTTTTGCATGTTGTATGTGGTGACACAGATCATCCTATGGTCTTCCTGTTATCTCTGAATGCTTTTAAAAAGTAGTGCCCTATTTTGAATTCCTGCTCTTTTCCTTGACTCCTGTACAGCCTTCTTTGGGCAATTTCTTTTTTGAGCTTTTTGGCTAGTGTGTCTGCTTGTTTGTCCAGGGAGGAGAGACAAGTCAATTTTGATGCCGCTTGGAAACACGCTTAGTGAGCAGGCCACATGTCACTACATGTCTTTGAAGCACCTTTCTTCCATAGGTCTTTGCAGTGCTGATATGCCTTTCAGAACTTCTTCAATCCTTCCTGGGGTCAGCTCTTCTTTTTCCATGTAGCTGGGCCAGACTTTCTCTTAGGCAGTCTTCTTTTGTAGAAGTATCTACTGTGCTCTATCACAGCAGCAAGTACAGGCTCCTCTTCTCCGGACAGATCTACAGCTCTTCCGGCAGTTATCCTTTATCTCCAGGTGATTACCCTCCTCTGGATTGGAAAGCTGACCGTCAGAGACTCTAGCTGTGCATCACAGTTGTGTCCACAATTCCATACAGAGATGTTCCCTGCACACAAGTCAGAGGTCCTTCGACACAGATGTGGGGCTTCAGCGCCATTTTTATTATACTGTGCTTCCATAGAGTTTGTGAAGTCTAAAGACACAGTTCTGGGACTGATTTCAGATGGTTCCGCTTTTTTACTTATTCTGTCCAGAGAAACCAGCCACAGTACTGTCAGTTGAAGAGAAGAGTGTGACTCAGATTCTCTGGATCAGAGAAACCCAAAAATACAGACACAGAAAGGGAGAAGCCTTTAACCTCTAGTCCTGTTATCCTGATGCGGGTAAAACCTAAAGGGAAATTATGGCTGAGCATGAGCAAAGACTATATTGATACTCTAAGGGTAACCACTGTCTCCTGTCCTCCAGCACCTAAGAGTTTGGCGTATCAAAATGTCTTCTGGAATGCCTGGGAGGAGGCCTGCAATATACAATGTTAGTTTGGCGCATCACACAACTAGGTGCAGCAAAAAAAAAAAACTGGTTTCATGATACTGGCATCAGTTTAGAGGGGAGAAGCCACTAGGCAACTCTCCCTACACAGGTTACAGGTAAAATGACTGCCTTGCCACATTGCAACACCATTGTTGCAGCTTCCAACATAAATAAGCCACCATGTTATGTTTGCAGTTGCTTTTTTTCTGTTTTTTAGAGGAGCTCACAACTTGTATCTGGCAGTCCTGTGTTTCACCACTATCTCATATCAGTCTTTCCTCTCGATCTCAATTATCAAGAGTTCTCAATTCTAAAGGTAAACACTTTTAAAAGGAGTGTTTACTGAGTTTTCTGTTTCTTTTTTTGTGATTATTATAATATTTGTTTGACTCAATTTATTTTGGTTCCAGTGGTATACTTAATAAGGACCGAGCCCGTACTCACTCTTTTTGTACCGGCCATACATTTTTCTTTTCTTTTTTGATTACCTGCCTATATGCTATTGATGTTACCTTTTGCAATAGATTGCGATGTCATGATATTTGAAACCTTCATGTTCTAGCTAGTTATATTTTCAATAAACGTATTTTTTTTAACTTAAAAAAGGAGTGGTTACTCGTTTTTTCTGAAGAAATTCTCGGAATAAAGCCCACATCTTGATCGCTCTAAACAGAGCTGTCTTTTGTACTCCTGCACCTCGTTGTACAGTTGTTTGCCTCTTTCCTTCTCCAGATATAAACTCATGACCCTCCATCCGCTTGGCAAGTTCATAGCTGAGATCTCAAAACCGGGTGTCCATTGTTTAAGATTTAAGAGTTTTGGAACTTATCCAGTATTGGGGTATCTAACATAGATTCACGTGCCTGAATCATTCCCCGTCGCTGAGGCAGGAATCCCACGGTATATAATAAAGCAGTGGCAAAAGCAAATTACAGTAGTAGGCCCTATGAGAAAGGCCTGAGGCCTAGATTGTAGTAGCCTATCTACCTCATTATGGTAAAAAGACCAAAGTCTTTGTTCCAACCAATCAGCTCACAGCACCCTCTAGAACCCTCTCTGCAGAGGCAGTTCTCCTCAGATTTTCACCGCGCGTCGTGTGGAAGGGAGTCTCCCTGAGTCTCTACTCAGTTTCTTCTCTACTTCAGGATGTCTGACAAGAAGGCCTTATTTAGATCTTGCAGAACATGTAAAAAGAAAAGAGTCCATGTTCATGATCAACATAAGGACTGCATTTATTGCCTTTATCCTAATCATGAGGCACGTACCTTCCCTTCAAAGACCTTAAGGGATAGGGAGGCCAGAGTCCTTTTATGGCTCAAATCCTCTTCTACTGATGATGAAGACAGAGCTTCAACCTCCAGTAAGAGAGCAAGAGAGGATTATCCAAGTGAGGGGGGAAAACATGCTAAAACCTCCCACTCCACTTCGGGCTCTTCACAGAGATCTCCATCGTCTCTCTCTGAAGCCCCAGCTCTCAAGGAATCTACAAAGAAAACTGTGAGTAAGAGCTCTTCTGTCTCCTCACCTGTGACTACCACCTCATCTTCTGCTCCTTCGTCGACGGCTATGATTTCTACCACAGCCATCACCTCTCCTATCCTGTCTACTAAGATCTCCATTGTGACTAAAAGAACCCTCGTCGACGATCCGTCGAAGACAGCCTCGTCGTCGAAGAAGCACTCGTCGACGAAGAAGCCCCCATCGACGAAGTCATCTACGGTACCGTCGACGACCGTCTCGTCGACGAAGAAGCAAGGCCCGTCGACGACAAGTCCGTCGATGGTGGTCCCATCGACGTCAAGCCCATCGACGGTGGTCCAGTCGACGAAGAGTCCGTCGACGGTGGTCCCGTTGACGTCGAGTCCGTCGACGACGATTCCGTCGACGTCGATTCCGTCGACGATGGTCCCGTCTTCGATGCCTGCGACAATCCAGCTACCAAGGTCACCTTTGTCAACGGTGCCAGCAAGAACAATAGATGCTGCTTCAACAAAGCCTCCAACCACAATACAGGCTTTTTCTACGCTACTTTCTTCAAAACAATTTCAATTAATATCTTACCAGAGGCATGAAGGTTCCTATATCTCAATCAATCAATCAATCAATCAAGCATTTATATAGCGCACTACTCACCCGGAGGGTCTCAAGGCGCTTGGGGAGGGGGGGTCCGCTACTGCTCGAACAGCCAGGCCTTAAGCTGCTTCCTGAAGGCGAGGTGGTCCTGGGTCAGGCGGAGGTGGGTCCGGAGTGAGTTCCAAGTCTTGGCTGCCAGGTAGGAGAAGGACCTTCCTCCTGTGGTGGTTCTTCGGATGCGGGGGACGGTGGCGAGGGCGTGACCGGTCGAACGAAGCTGGCGTGTGGGAGCGTAGAAGTTGAGGCGGCTGTTGAGGTATCTTGGGCCTAGGTTGTGTAAGGCTTTGTGTGCGTGGGTGAGGAGACGGAAGGTGATTCTCTTGTTGACCGGAAGCCAATGTAGGTCTCTCAGGTGGCCGGAGATGTGGCTGTGTCGAGGGATGTCGAGGATGAGTCTTGCTGAGGCGTTCTGGATCCGCTGGAGTCTCTTCTGGAGTTTGGCGGTGGTTCCGGCGTAGAGGGAGCTGCCGTAGTCCAGTCGGCTGGTGACGAGGGCCTGGGTGACCGTCTTCCTGGTCTCGGTGGGGATCCACCGGAAGATCTTACGGAGCATGCGCAGGATGTTGAAACACGACGAGGAGACGGCGTTGACTTGTCTGGTCATGGAGAGAGAGGAGTCCAGGATGAAGCCCAGGTTGCGTGCGTGGTCTGTTGGTTTGGGTGTGCTGCCCAGGGCGGGGGGCTACCAGGTGTCGTCCCAGGCGGAGGGTGAGGATCCCAGGATGAGGACTTCCGTCTTGTCTGAGTTCAGTTTTAGGCGGCTGTTCATCATCCACTTGGCTACGTCTGTCATCCCTTCATGTAGGTTGGCTCTGGCGGTGGCGGGGTCGTTGGTGAGGGAGAGGAACAGCTGGGTGTCGTCGGCGTAGGAGATGATGTTGAGGTTGTGTTGGCGTGCGATGGCTGCGAGGGGGCTCATGTAGACGTTGAAGAGGGTTGGGCTGAGCGAGGAGCCCTGGGGGACACCGCAGATGACTTTGGTGGCTTCTGATCTGAGCGAGGGGAATCGGACTCTCTGTGTCCTTCCGGTGAGGAAGGAGATGATCCACTCCAGTACCTTCTCCTGGATTCCGATGTTGCTGAGGCGCTGTACTAGGGTGCGGTGGCAGACGGTGTCGAATGCCGCGGAGAGGTCCAGGAGGATGAGGGCCACTGTTTCTCCGTTGTCGAGCAGGGCTCGGATGTCATCGGTGGCAGCGATGAGGGCGGTCTCGGTGCTGTGGTTGGACCGGAAGCCAGACTGCGAGAGGTCGAGGGATCCGTTCGTCTCGAGGAAGGCGGCTAGCTGCTTGTTGACGGTCTTTTCGATGACTTTGGCCGGAAACGGGAGGAGCGAGATGGGGCGGTAGTTTTTGAGGTCGGTGGTGTCCGCTGATGGTTTCTTCAGTAGAGCGCTGAGTTCGGCGTGCTTCCAGCTCTCCGGGAAGGTAGCAGTGTCGAAGGAGGTGTTGATGATGTCCCGCAGATGGGGTGCGATGACAGAGTCGGCCTTGTTGAAGACGTGGTGAGGGCAGGGGTCGGTTGGAGATCCGGAGTGGATGGAGTTCATCGTGCAGATGGTGTCTTAGGTGCTGATCGGGGTCCAAGTGCGGAGGGTGGTGGTGGGGGGCGATGGTGTGGTCATGGCGTGCGTCGGTTGAGTGTTGAAGCTGTTGTGTATGTCCGCGATCTTGTTGTGGAAGTAGGAGGCGAGGGAGTTGCAGAGGTCTTGTGAAGGGGTGATGTTGTTGTTTCCGGCATTGGGGTTGGAGAGCTCTTTAACGATGTTGAAGAGTTCCTTGCTGTTGTGTGCGTTGTTGTCCAGTCGTTCCTTGAATGCGGTTTTCTTCGTGACGTGGATCAGTTGGTGGTGTTTTCGGGTGGTGAGCTTGAGGGTGGTCATGTTGTCCGGTGTTGGGTGTCTGCGCCAGGCTTTCTCGAGGGCTCAGCAGTTCTTCTTGGAGCTCTTGAGTTAGTCGGTGAACCACGGGGCTTTCTTGCTGCCGGGTCTGCTAGGCGGGGTCCTCAGAGGGGCGAGGTCGTCTGCGCAGTTGCTGATCCACTTCGTGAGGTTGTTGGCGGCCTGGCTGGGGTTCGTTGTGATGGTCCAGGCTCAGGGAAGCGGCGAGCTGGTCGGCTGTGATCTTGTTACAGCTTCTGAGTGCCAGCTGTTGCTGGTGGTGGTGGGCCGTTGTTCTTCTGAAGCTGAAGTGGACGCAGCTGTGGTCCGTCCATTGGAGTCCGGTGGCGTGGCTGAAGGAGATGTCTTTGCTGGAGGAGAAGACGGGGTCGAGTGTGTGTCCGGCGTAGTGGGTGGGGGCCACTTACGCCCTCTCATCTCTTAGAGACTTATGCTCATGAAGAGGAGGATGATTTTGAGGATGATGACAATGAGGGAGCTTTTGGGATAGCTCACCATCCTTCTGAATTGAACATTAAGTGCCAGGATGATGAGGAAGATGATGAATATTCTGAGCATTACTATCAGGAGAACATTGTAATGCCTCATCATACAGAATACCAAAGGCGATCTCGTGCCTCAGAGACCAGTCATCTGCCACCGAGCCTCATTCAAGATTTACAGGTCATGCTGGCAGACTATAGACAGCGTTTTTCGCCTCAGCAGGTTGTGCCTCCACCCCAACCTGCAGTCCCCGTTCCTCAACCTGAGATTCACCCGCCTAAGTCTCCGGGCACGGAAACTCCACAACCTGCTTTGCTTACACAAACCCCGGATACTTCTTCGGACGAAGAAGTAGAAGAAGGCGAGTTACCGATTAATCCTCCGTTGGATCCATGGGATGATTATGTTATTCCCATGCCGTCTCCACCAACCCCACAACCTTCAGACTCACCACCTGAAGACATAGGTGGGTTCCATAATCTCATGCAGCGAGCTGCAAATAGATTTCAACTACCAGTAACAGTGGAGCAGACAGAATGTTTTCTTCATGATTTTAAAGAGGAAACTAGGAAGGTGTCTAGAGCCCTTCCTATTTTAGATTATATCTGGAAGGAAGGCATCAAAATGATGAAAAATCCTGCTTCTGTGCCTGCCGTTTTACCACGGATTGACAAGAAATATCTCGCTCCTCTCAGTAACCCTTCATGTCTCACTGGACACCCGCGGCCGGATTCGGTCATCTCTCAGGCCGCTCAACAAAGGTCGAAAAATGCAGCCACCCCCATCATTACACCACCATATAAGGAGGGGCGTCGTTTAACCTTATCGGTAAAAAAATTCCACCATGGCTGCTGCCTCTATCAGAGCTGCCAATTCTTTGGCGATTATAGGGCGCTATGATTGCCAAATGTGGTCTGATATGGCTGGTATGATTGATCTGATCCCGGAAGATAAAAGGCAGGAGGCTCACAAGATCTTAATGGAAGGGGAACGTGCAGCTGCAGAAACCATAGACTGTGCTTTGGATATTGCGAATACAAACTTAAGGCAGTTGGCAGGTGCTGCAGTTCTCAGGCGTCAGGGCTGGCTCAATGGTTAGAACGGCAGACCCTGATGCAGAGGTCTGGCCCGGGACCAGGGTTCAATTCCCGCCTCGGTGGCTCTTTGACTTAATCTCCCCGGACCTGATAATTCTCGCCTCGTGCCTAGTCTAATCATGGGTCCCACTCTGTGACTCTGGTCAATAGCTTGCTTAATCTCCACAATGGCCCCAGCAGCGCTTGGATGCCTGGCTTCACCTTGGGGGTGCCCAGGAGTGGACATCTCACAGGAAAGCCTGGAAGGGTTCCACAGCGGTATGAATACAGCACTACGAGACCTCTGGGTAGAAGTGCGCTATATAAATACATTTACAAAGCTACCACCTTCCGGCCCGAGGTCCAACTAAAGATCCTGGACATGGCCTATGACGGAGAGTCTCTATTTGGAAAACACATCGACGAAGCTCTCCAGGCGATCGAAATGGACACTGATACAGCAAGATCCCTAGGTTTACTGCAGTACAAGTGTGGTTCTTTTAGAGGTGCTAGGGGACGTGGATACTCCTCTAGAGAATGCTATTACCAACAAGGCAGGCAATACCAGCCTCAATATCCCCAGAATTATCAGTCTTCTTATCGCCAGTCCGGAACAGCTAGTTTCTCTCGCCAAGGCGGACGAAGGCGCGCAAACAATCAAGGGCGATATACTCACAGACAACAGTGAGTTCAGTTGGGCGCCAACCTCATTTCCTTTCCTCCCTGTGTGCGCGAAAATATCTGCCTTTCAACAACAGTGGCAGCAGATTACCTCCGATCAATGGGTGCTGGACCTAGTTCAACATGGACACACCCTGGAGTTTGTCAACAAACCACCAATGACTCCGCCCAGGGGTCCCCCTCCCCCTCGTCTTGACTTATTGTTCAAGGAAGTTCAGTCAATGCTCCTCAAGAACGCTATAGAAAGGGTTCCAGTTCATCAGAGGCGGACAGGTTTTTATTCCAGTTTTTTCCTCATAAAGAAGAAATCAGGGGAATGGCGACTGATCTTGGACCTGCGCAATCTCAATAGATACCTCAAGAAGCAGGGGTTCCACATGGTCACTCTTTCGGAAATTCTAAGTTGCCTAAACGAGGGAGATTTTATGGCTTCTTTGGACATGGAAGACGCTTACTTCCACATCCCAATCCACCCAAAACATCGAAAATATCTCCGTTTCATTGTGGCTGGTGCCCATTATCAGTTCAAAGTACTCCCATTTGGCCTCAAGTCGGCTCCAAGGATTTTTACGAAGTGCCTGGCCCCGGTTGCGGCAGCACTACGCTCTTCAGGGATCCAGGTTTTCCCGTACTTGGACAACTGGCTAGTCAAAGGTCCATCAAAGGGCAGAGTACAGAACGACATAGCAACGTGTCGCAATCTCTTTGCATCCCTAGGTCTCACTGTGAACGAGAAAAAATCACAATTGATTCCGAGAAGAATCCTGCTTTTCCTAGGAGCTCATCTGGACACGGTACAATGCAAGGCATTCTTGTCTCAAGAAAGGCAGCTTCGTCTGCAGACGTTGGCCATAAAACTGTCAAAAAGAAAGTCACTTTTCGTTCGCCTGTTTGCTGCACTTCTGGGGATGTGTTCTTCGGCCACAAATCTCATTCCTCTGGCACGTCTCAAAATGCGGCCTTTGCAGGAGGAGCTACATCTTCAGTGGAAACAAGCAACAGGTTCCTTCGAGGACATCATCAAAGTCACTCCATGCATGGTAGATGCTGTTCAATGGTGGACGCAACTACGCAATCTAAAACAAGGACTCACATTCTTGCAAACTCCTCCGGACTTCGTTCTAACGACAGATGCGTCCATGGAGGGCTGGGGAGGTCATCTCCAGGACTTGCAAGTGCAGGGCAAAGGGTCTCAGAAGTACAAACAATGTCACATCAACAGTCTAGAGTTGAGAGCCATCTTTCTATCCCTTCAAGCGTTCCTTCCCAGAATCGCAGGGTCTTCAGTCCTGGTCCGAACGGACAATACCACCAGCATGTTTTATGTAAACAAGCAGGAAGGGACAAGGTCAGCTACGCTCTTGAAGGAGGCACAGAAGTTATGGGAATGGCTGACATTTCACAACATAACTCTCAAGGCGGAACATGTCAAGGGCCTTCACAATACCCTAGCGGACAAACTCAGCAGATCCTTGTCTGATTGCCACGAGTGGGAGCTGGACAACACTCAATTGATCAAGGTATTTCAGACTTGGGGCAAACCAACGTTGGACTTGTTTGCGACCCAACAGAACAAGAAATGCCGGTATTACGCCAGCAGATACCCTCAACAGGGATCAAGAGGGAATTCCCTGTCCATGCGATGGTCAGGGAATTATGCTTACGCCTTTCCTCCGATCCCGTTGATTCCACGGGTGTTGCTCAAAATGAAACTGGAGAGCTGCCGTCTCCTTCTAATTGCTCCCAGATGGTGTCGTCAGTATTGGTTTCAGGAGCTCATGTTGCTATCGCAGGAGCCTTTAATCAAACTTTTCCCAGCTCCGACACTACTGTCACGCAGCGAGGGTCAGATACTTCCCCCAGACCCTCAATCTCTGAAATTACACGCATGGCTCTTAACTTCTTAGAGTTTCAACACCTCCAAATTCCTCAGGATTGCCGGGACATCTTAAAGAAAGCACGAGCCCAGAGCACATTAAAGACTTATCGTCTCAAACGGAAGCGATTCTGCTCCTGGTGTACTTCAAATGCTTTACACCCTATTGAAGCTCCAGCAGAAAAAAATCTTCCTTATCTCTTACATTTGGCTCGTTCTGGTCTTTCTTTCCCTTCAATAAAGGTCCATCTAGCGGCTCTATCCAGGTTCAGGAAGGTGGCTGACATTCCCTCACTGTGTTCTTCATCGCTGATAAAACAGTTCATGAGAGGTATTTTCCGGGCTTATCCTCCGGTTAAACCTTCACCACCGGAATGGGAACTCAACATAGTCCTCTCACAGCTGATGAAGCACCCGTTCGAGCCGATTCACAAAGCCGACCTCAGGTATCTGACATGGCTTTTAGCCCCTACTTCTGCCAGAAGAGAAGGAGAAATTCAGGCTTTCACTATAAAAGAACCTTTTTTACATTTCTCTCAAGAGTATGTAACTGTTCGAACGAATCCAACTTTCATACCCAAAGTGCCTTCTCAGTTCCATCTAAACGAACCAGTGAAATTACGAGTTTTCTTCCTAAATCCTACAACACCAGCGGTAAGAACACTACATTCTTTGGACATTAAACGATGTTTGAAGTTTTATCTTCAAAGAACAAAAAGCTTCAGGAAATCAGCTCAATTATTTGTGGCTTATGGCCAGGCTACAATGGGGAAAGCTGTCACTAAAGCCACAATTTCCAGGTGGATAGCCTCCGCGATCCATTTTTGCCACTTCAAATCTAACTGACCATTACAGAGAACTGTCAGGTCTCACTCTACAAGAGCTGTTGCAGCATCTACAGCATTATTTGCAGGAGTGACGCTAGAGAATATTTGCCTTGCTGTGACATGGAAGAATGTCCACACATTTACAAGACATTACTGCCTGCAATCAGCAAGTCAAAATGATGCAGCAGTTGTTCAAGCGGTTTTACGTCACCTGTTTCCATTAGAACAGATTCAGGTAACCAATGTTTTATTCATCTTATAATGAGTCTATCTGGCAGATGCATCAACGAAAATACCTCCCGGTAAAACACCGAATCGGTAAAACAGGCCGATACCGAACGCAAAACCAGAAAATGCTATGCATCAAACAATAAATCGGAAAAAAATAAAGAATCGCCAAAACCCCACGCGGTAAATTACCGAATCACTAAACAGACAATCGGAATTACCGAACCCCAAACCTGACTTCGGAAATACCGAATCGCTATTAACGAACCGCAATGGTATGCATGAAAAGTCGCTAATACCGAAAATCCCTAAAATCGCTATTTAGCATGAGCAAAATAAGGGGAATCACAATCAGGAGGTAAAGTTAACTGAAGGACAGAAAAAAATATTCCAACCCCATCAGCAGGTGCTGACAATCAGTAACCCTTCATAAATGCCCTGGGAAACCCCACATGTAAACCAAAATGGCTGCCCTCTACTTGCTTGCTAGGAGGAGGAGGATCAACGCCCAGGCCCAGCGCAGGAGGATGATACAGGACAGGATCTTCAGGGTGCGCATCACTTTGCTGGGGCAGACCGAGGAACAGGTGTACGACAAGTATAGACTCAACCGTGCCATGATAATGCGCCTAATAGCAGACCTGGAACCATTACTGCAGCACGAGACCCGTAGGACCAACGCCATACCAGCTCATGTGCAGGTCCTATGCTGCATGCACCTGCTTGCGTCTGGAAGCTTCCAGGGGGTAATAGCTGAGACTGGAGGCGTGTCGCAAAGTGCTTTATCACGATTCTTCCACCGGTTCCTAGAGGCCATGCTGACATTAATAAATCGCCACATTACCTTCCCCACAACCCCCAGCAGCTGACCCGAACCAAACGGGAATTCTACCAGGTGGCACAATTCCCCCATGTCATCGGGTGTGTTGACTGCACGCATGTCGCCATCTGTCCTCCATCAGCCACCGAATACATATTCCGCAACCGGAAGTCATACCATTCTATCAATGTGCAGGTGGTGTGCAATGCCAAGTACATAATTACGGACCTTGTAGCCCAATTCCCCGGGAGCACACACGACGCCTACATATTCCGTCACTGTGGCCTCCACAGGCGCCTGATCAACGGTGATTTTGGAGAGGGACACCTACTAGGTACATATAGATGCACTCTCCAACCACTCCATCCCCACATGTATATTTTCATTCATGCTGATTACCATTCTCTCCCCATCCTGCAGGTGACAGCGCATATGCATTGCGTGAATATCTCCTCACTCCCTATCTCAACCCAGCTACACCGCAAGAGCAGCGCTACAACAGAGCACACATCAGCACCAGGAATGTGGTTGAGCGGACATTTGGCATCCTCAAGAGCCGCTTCCGAATACTGCACAAGACTGGAGGTGCCTTGCAGTACGACCCAGTGACCTGCTGCCAGATCATTGCTGTGTGTGCCATCCTGCACAACATCGCCACACGCAGGGGGATACCCATAGAGGTGGACGGAGAGGATGAACTACGTGCACAGCAACCCCCCCCCAACACCGACAGGCGCATGTGCCCAACACAGCTGAAGGGCAAAGGAGGCGGACATACATCACACGGAATCATTTCTGAGACAGGTAAGAGAGTGACTTGACAACAGGATCAGTTTTGCAAGGGTTTAATGGGCATGGACACCTGACTGGTGCAGAAATACGTAACACAAACATGCTGCTGCTGCAGTTAAAGTCAAACTAAAATTGTCCCTTCTCAGAACGGGTGATGCGTGCGGCATCTCAGTCTGGCCCTGGTTACGTCACCAAGGACAGTGTGACTTTGCCACATGTTCACTTCCGTTTGCCGCGTACCCCCAGTCTCTTGTCCTGTGACTCCTCGGCTTCTACATGATGGGAGTCAGTGGCAGTTGCATTGCGGCCACTGCGCCTCCTCCCGCTGGACTCCGACAGGGAGACGCTGCTGACACTGGAGGCTGCCTCACTCCCCTCTTCCGCTCCCAGACTGCTGACACTGGCTGACCCAGGCTGCAGTTGCTCCACTGCAGTGGTCACCGTCTCAAGGGCCTTTGCCACATCCCCACAATAATGACCTAGGTCCACTTGCAGGGACACGGACCTGCGGCACAGCAGAGCCGTGCTGTTGCACAGCTTATTAATGGCCTTGTTTGTTGTATTCAGTGCCAGCATGATCTGCCTGTGGCGCAGGCGCTCACTCCGTTGGCCTGCGACCACGGCACTTGTCAGTTCTTGCAGGCACAGCTTGATTTCATTGTTGCCGGCAGCTACGGCAGTGGTGTGCTCACGCACAGCGTCAGTCATGTTGCCTAGTTTGTTGCAAAGTTTGGTCATGGAGAGTTTCATGGCACCCATGTGTCTCCCCTGCAGGCGCTGGACACGCAGCATCCGGGTCTCCACAACTCCGTACCCTTCGGACAGATCGACTGGTCTTGCAGCAGCCCGACCCGGGGGCACAGCCCTCTGCCTGATGCGCTGTCGTGCTGCAGTTTGGCTGGTTGGAGTGACGACAGCCTGGCGTGGAACATTTGGGTGTGCTGAACTGTGATCCGACTCCATCACGGCAGGGAGGGAACATCTGCTCTGCGGCTCTGCGGAGTGGCCCGCACTGGTGGTGGTGGTGGTGGTGGTGTCTTGGACCGCGAGGGTGGTGGTGGTGGTGGTGGTGGTGGTGTCTTGGACCGCAGGGATGGTGGTGGTGGTGGTGGTGGTGTCTTGGACCGCAGGGATGGTGGAGGTGTTGTCCGCCGTGGTGGTGAAGGGGAGGACATGGCTTCAGCTCCCTGTGAGCACTCCGCATCTGACAACACTGGCGTCTCTGCGATGACGAGGCGGGCACTGTCGTCTGAATCGATGGGGGATGCATCTGTGTGTGAAACAGTGCATAGTTATTATCATGGTATAGTATGTGACAATAGCTGTGGCATCTCACAATAAATTACTTTTTCTGACTGACATTTGGCCCTTTGCTGCTGTATTCATCTCTGGGCTCTGGCATGCACCCATTCATGTATTGACTACAACTCCCATGGTGCAACACAGTGGTGAGGGTATGTGTTTAGGGCAACGCTACATGTGCACTGGGTCTGGCATGGGGGATTGGGCAGGGACTTAGTACGCGCTGCATTGTTACGCTGCCATGCTTCTTACCTTATCCTCCTTCCGCAGCACCTGAGGTGTCCAGACGTGTGACCCCCACACCAGCTTCCGGTTCTATGGTGGACTCCACTAGATCCTCCAGGGATGTGTTAGGCGTCACATTGGATGTGCCCCCTCCTGTGCCAGCAGCATCCCTGACCCTCTGCGCTATCTTCTCCTTGGCCCTCTTACGCAGGTCGTACCAGCGTTTTTTTAGGTCGTCGATGCTGCGGTGGGTGACTCCGCAGGCATTTACCTTGTCCTTGATGCGCAGCCACATCTTTCGTTTTTCTGCCTCTGGCACCTTCAGCGACAACTTCCCAAACAGTCGGTCATTGTTGCTGGTCACACACTCTATTAGGATTTCCAGCTCCTTATCAGAAAACTTGCGTTTTCGCTTTCGGGGTGTGTCCTTTCCCTGCTGGGGGGCCTCCTTCTCCATCTTGTCCTGCTTGCCTTGTCCTGGTTGCTACTGGTTCTGTCAGGGTCCTCAACTCCTGTGCTCTGCCTCCTCCTCTGTGCTACTCTGAACACTGAATGCAGCGTGGCTGTCCTACTTCCTGGTTGTGATGTCATCGGCCTGCTTCCGAGGCGTCGTGTACATTTACCGTTTTCGCTATTACCGAATTCGCTAATACCGGATTCACTAATACCGAATCGGTATTAGCTAAATCGGTATTTGCTACTCTCGCTGTCGTACTTTAGGTATTTAATAGCGATTTTTACCGATTCGGTCATTTTTAGCGATTATTTTGATGCATCGCGGTTTGCATGTCCTTAATAGCGATTCGTTATTTTTCGCTATTACCGACATGTATTACCGATTGTTGATGCATATGCCGGTATATCTTCTAATGTTTCTGTGGAGTTTTAAAATGTACATGTATTGCAGATTACTTGCTTCTTTGTACTGCTATTACTTTTCCTGTTTAATATTATATGACTACTCTTTGGAGTTTAGTCATGTTTTTCATTAGTATGTATTTACTTTGCAATTGTTGGTTGTTAAACATGTGTTTATGGGAGTGTATCATAATAAGTCTCCCACCATCCGCAACTGACTTTTGCCTGGCATACTGCTTGCTATTCTGATTCAGGCATGTGAATCTATGAAATATACCCCAATACTGGATAAGAAAACAAGTTACTTATCTGTAACTTCAGTTATCCAGTATTGGTATCTTTCATAGATTCACATGCACCCACCCTCCTCCCCGGAGAGTCAGTTCTCTAATTTTGGGATACTCATTTCCACTTGTGCTAACGAAAATCTGAGGAGAACTGGCTCTGCAGAGAGGGTTCTAGAGGGTGCTGTGAGCTGATTGGTTGGAACAAAGACTTTGGTCTTTTTAGCATAATGAGGTAGATAGGCTACTACAATCTAGGCCTCAGGCCTTTCTCATAGGGCCTACTACGGTAATTTGCTTTTGGCACTGCTTTTTTATATACCGTGGGACTCCCACCTCGGCGACTGGGAATGATTCAGGCATGTGAATCTATGAAAGATACCAATACTGGATAACTGAAGTTACAGGTAAGTAACTTTTTTCTTACACACTAATGCACAGCTCTGTTAAAGTCACTGGGACCACTGAAAATGCCTAACAGTGAGACAGTGGTGTCAGACGTGAGACTTGTTCCCTGTTAGTGAAGCTGTACTCCAAGGCAGGAGTTCACTGTCAGGGATGTAGTATGATGAAGAGACAACCTGGCATAGAGCATGTTGTCAATCCAAGCCCAGTCCTCCATATGTGGATGCCTGGTAGGTGGGAAGAACGAACAAACTTATACCAGGGCACCATTTCGGGAGAACGCAGGGTGAAGGTTCAGGAGAAAATGCTGCTGCTTTCACCATCTTCTTAAATCAGGTGGCCACCTGGTACAAGCATCACATGCTGCTCTTAGGAGAGCCATCTCTAAGCTGAAGCACCCACAGTAAAGGAGCCCTGAGTACTGTGCTCTGGCCATCAACAGCCATACTGACAGTAGTTGGGAAGAGAGACACAAGGGTCCTTTCTAAAGCACCCTTCCTACTTTGAAGAAACTGCAGTCCCACCTAAACCAAATGGCTGCACATTGGAAAGACTGATGAGCCGCTCTTTGTAGCAAAGGACCTTATTGAGTTTCTTGAGAATCTGTTTGCCACTACTTGTTGCCGCCGTGAGGGATTCGTGGACTCTTGGTCCCACAAACCACCACCTGCATGGAGGAGCCAGCCTTGCGCTAAAAGCGCGCCGCGTCACACGCGACGCGGGAATCTGTTTGCCACTACTTGTTGCCGCCGTGAGGGACTCGTGGACTCTTGGTCCCACAAACCATTGCCTGCAGGGAGGAGCCAGCCTCGCGCTAAAAGCACGCCACGACACCCGCGATGAGGGAATCTATTTGCCACTACTTGTTGCCGCTGTGAGGGACTCGTGGACTCTTGGTCCCACAAACCACCACCTGCAGGGAGGAGCCAGCCTCTCAGCCTCGCGATAAAAGCGTGCCGCATCACACGCGATGCAGGAATCTGTTTGCCACTACTTGTTGCCGCCGTGAGGGACTCGTGGGCTCTTGGTCCCACAAACCACCGCCTGCAGGGAGGAGCCAGCCTCGCGCTAAAAGCGCGCCACAACACACTCGACGCAGTCCGTGCGCGGGCGGCGCCCGGGCAAAGCCCGGGCTAAGGGAGGGCCCGTCCGCACCCGTCAGCGGCCGGAAGAGGCCGGGCTGGACCACCCCTCTAACACCCTGACTGGAACCCAAGTTAGCTGGATTAATCGGATTTGGACACGGGGGATTCTCCATCTCTGCTGCATGTGACTGTTTGGGGGGCAGGGCTGACCTTAATGCTAACTATTCACTCTGTATTTATATCTGCGATATGAGCAAAGCCACACGCAAGGGGGGGACAGGGCCCGGAGTGGTGGGGACTCTTGATGCCTTCCTTCTACGGGCCGAATCCGTTCTAATGCACGAGATCGAACTAACAGAACGGAGGCTGTCATTAGACCCATCACACCCATTTGCAGGGCACGCTCCAGTGCAGGAGGTGTCAGCCAACCTAGCCTTGAGTCCCCAGACTTCTTCAGGGATAGCAGCTAGTCCACAGCTGGGTACCCTCCACCCTTCCCCAGTGGCCAGTACGTCGTGTTTGACCTCACCTTCCTCTTCTAATAGTGCCCCTAAAGCTAGCCATCAAGTTTCAAAGCAGGCACAGAGTAGTAAAAATGTAACATCTGGGACGGGAGGGTCCAAAGCTCCACCGACCGATACTGTTCACACTAAGAGGGGTGTCGCTAGTCCTCTACGACCCGCATTGGTGATCAGACACCCTGATGCCCTGAAGGCTGATGACGATCTCTTAAAACAGCTGGAAAAAAAGCTCTTTGCATTAATTAGTCCGGTTATGTCAAAACTTGAATCTATCGATCAGAGATGATCAAGATCGAACAGTATATATCTAAGGATCAATCTGCCTGTCCTGGGAGTAGACAGACTGAGGATACTGAGGTTTAATCCATCGTTATTTTGCTCACCAAGCCACCCCAGTTCAGGCATGTCCATATGCAAATCAGTCTTTACCCTGTGCCTCATGGGAACAGACCAGGCCGAACTGCCAAGCCATGTTTTCCCTGGACCGGAATCAAGCATCTCGCTAGCCATGGCGCGTCATTTACTGGTGAACGAATTTACTGGGAGCGTACCCACCCTAAATTGGTGGTACCGTGTCCTATCACAAGGAAGCGTAATAAAATCCTAGTACCCTTCATAAGCAATGTCATGTTTGGTCTAAAGGAAATCTCTTGATAGTGAGTTTCTAATGGACAGACGGACTCATATTCTGCGCCTCAGTGTCTAGGTCCCCTCCCTTGAGTCACAGGAATGTTTGCAACCCACTTCCACTTTCTGGGAAAGTATTCTCATCTTCTTCTTGTGAACATGAATAGGTCAGAGAGATTTCAAAATGAGTCACATACTCATTCACTCTGGTGCTCTCAGACACACATCCTCTAGGTATCACACAGACTACACAGATACATACAGGCACACATTCACTCTGTTGTTAGTGCACATATCTGTGTCTAACTTGTAGTAGTGGAACTTTACACAAGTGGGGCAGTAGGCCACCACTACCATGACAGAGATAAAAATAAAATGTCTGGTCACAAATATATTATCATGGAAACATGGTATGCTGCCACCACCGCCCCCTATACTGGTACCTGTGACAGGGAGGCACTTTATGTGTCTGTCCGGGTCCAGGACCCCATTCATGTCATGTTACAGACTAGGCCTTTTTGCATTTGGTAGATTAGTACAAAGTTGGGGTGAATAACCCAAAAAAACACAATACCAAGTACTCACAGTTCAGCAGTCCGGGCAAACAACACAATTGTACACCATGCAGTTGACTTTCTGACCCAACAGCATGGCAGAGCATAATCACTGAAAAAGCTGAAGAAATTAAACGAAAATCTGAGAAGGGAGATAAAAGGACCAGAAGGTGGGAGCTACTTCCGGTACACCCCTATAGGTGTGCACTCCAGGCCCAAGAGTATAGAGATTCAAGTTAATGTTACAAATCTGGAAGCCCCATTATCAAAATTACTGTAATTATTTAGCACACCAAATAAATCAATTCACTGTACACTTCCAGCAAACAATTTTTGTGACAATATGTCAGAGTTCAACTATGATGCCATAAATCTTACTTCCGAATGTATGATGTCAATGTCTTAGGAAATGCCAAATAATCATCCTAAGTAGACAGGATGTGAGCGACTTGATCTAGCTTCTGTATCGTTTTATCATGAACGTTTTGAGATTTCTGCAAACTAAAGTCTTAAGAGAATGTAAAATAACAAAGATGATTTATTGAGTTCTGACTTACAATGAAATTCACTTCTAAGCTTAAGTTAAAAAGTATTGCTGCATTATAGACAAGGCCAGGCAATTACTGGACGAGACAGCAGATGGAGTTGCTCTTTCTTTATAATGGGAGTAGTTTATACAGCATTGGATCTGTGCTTCTTTTTCTTTTCTTTCTATTGCTAGTTATTGTTTTGTAAAATATATATGATTTTTACTCGCTTCTGGTTTAAGTAGTGGATCTGATAGAGACTTCTAGCTCGGGATTCCTTACCTTTGAATTTCCCAGGCATCAGTCTGGATCCGGAAACTTTTGCTGAGCAACAACCCTTGAGCGCGCCGTCGGGTGGCTCCATTCGACTCTGTGTGACGTCGTCGACATCGTTAGCGGCGGTTATGATCTTGTGGTACCTATGTAGGCGCCACCCAGGAGCCCGAAAGTCAGTTATTTTCTTCCTGTGCCAGTTAAGCACTGATCCAGTATCTGTTTTTTTCTCCACGTTTTGTCAGCTTCTGTATTTTTTCATCGTGTGCAAGGGATGTCTTCGAGGAAGACAGGGTTTTAGTCGTGCAGGGCCTGTCCCCACACCATGTCTGTCACCGATCCCCACCTTGTATGCCTTTGGTTCTTGAGCACGACCACGATTCGAAGCTGTGCTCGGACTGTCGGGACATGACTCCGAAGATCTTGAGGGAGTGGGCTTTGAAGCTCCTTGCGGCCCAACAATCGACACCCTGAGCCCAAAGTCATCTTCATCCCACTCGAGGTCATCGGGACACTCGGGGAAGAGGCACAAAAAGAAGTCCAAGCAGACTCCGTCTTTACCTCGACCGTCGTCCGTCAACGAAGGAGGTAACCGACGCTCTAGGCACAGTTCTGTGGAGCCAGGGTTGAATTCTTGCCTCCCCCCTTTTCCAGGAGCCGGAGCGGGCCCAACTCAGATTATAGAATTTTACGAGGCCAAGTGCTGCGTATGTGAGCGGGCCGACCCCTCTAGTGAGCCTTTGGTCAAGGTCAGAAGGGGCCCGTCAGATTCAACACCGTCCGCTCAGGCCACGGGCCGGTGGGGTCTCAGGAATCCAATCCGGGTCGACGCCTGTCGTGCCACCACAACTTCCTCCGGCGCCAGACCCAAAGTCAGTGCATGTGATGCCTCCGGTGACCATCGACGGTGCTAGCCCCATCCTCATCCCCGATGACACTGAGCCGGAATGACGTTGCTCAATGCTAATTCCGACATCAATTGAACCCAGAGGTTCTGTGTTGTCACCTGAGTACTTTGTGGATATGTTAGGCTTTGTAGAGGAATGGGAGGGATCTATGGGCCCTCTAGATCACCAGGATGACTCTGCAGAGCAGTTGAACTGGTATGGGGAACTTGGGAAGGCCAATGGACTGGACACTTCTCTAGATACTGGCATGCTCTCTCCGCCAACTGTGGCTACGGAGGAGGGGGCATCCTATGCCATGGTGGTTAAGAGGGCAGCTGAGGTTCTTGGACTAGAGCGGCCCTCAGAGGAGGTCAGGACTAATCTCCTTACCGAAATGCTTCAGCTTGGAGCTTCCGCACAGATCCCCTTTTGCCCTTTAATGAAGCACTTACAGATGTCCTTCTAGGTACGTGGTCTAAGTCTAGAACAGGGTCTCCTATGAATAGGACAATTGGCAGCCGCCATCGCCCAGCTCCTGGTGACTCAAAGTTCCTCAGCCAACGCCCCACCCCAGAAAGTTTGGTGGCATAGGCCTCTACGTCCCAGAGCTTGTTCTTTTCCGCCCCTCTGGATCGGAAGCCAAGAGGCTGGATTCATTTGGGAAGAAAATGTTTTCTTCTTCTAGTCTGGCATTGCGGTCGGTGAATACTGCACGCTTATTGGGCCATTTCTCCCACTCCCTTTTGGGAGACGGTTGAACAAGTGCTGCCTCAAGCCCCGGAGCTGGGCTCTCTCAAGCTGTTAAGGACAGGAGAGATGCAGCAAAATTCACCATCAGGTGTGGCCTTGATACGACGGATTCGCTGGGCATATCGATTTCCACGACAGTGGCCTCGAGGCTCCATGCCTGGCTTAAGACAACTGGCTTCTCGGGGAATGTGCAGGCAAATCTGATGGACATGACCTTTGATGAGACCTGCATCTTGGTGAAAAGGCAGATTCGGCCCTAGTGAGGTTCAAGGTCTCTCGAACTACGGATCCATGGACCTCTCTACTATTCTTTGTGGCCAATCTACCTTTCGCTCCTTTTGTGGCAACAGAAACGGTTTCGAGCCGTGTCAGCCCTATACTAGCCAAAGTCCTGCACAGGCTTCCCAAGCTGTGCAGGGACGTGGACGCGGTTCATTCCGGCTTAGGAATAGAAGCCAGAAGTCGTTGGCCACCCTACCCTCGGTAGCCGCAGCCTCCAAGCACTCCTATCCTGACTCTGCAAGACCACACCACTCCAGTTGGTGGGAAAATCCATCACCATCTCTCCCACTGGAGGTCCATAACATCGGACAAGTGGGTCTTGCAGATCATTCAAGTGAGCTATTCTGTTCCTTTCCTTTCCTCCTCCCATTCTTCCAAATGAGGAACGGCAGAAGGAGGATGATTTAAAATTGCTCCAGGAGGAAGTTACAATTCTCTTGGCCAAGAGAGCTATAGAAAGGGTCCCAGTTTCAGAAGTAGGTCGTGGGTATTATTTCCGCTACTTTCTGATTCAGAACAAAGTTCTACGGCCCATTTTAGATCTTCAGACCGTCAAGCTCTTCCTCAAGAAGGAGAATTTCAAGATGCTCACTCTGGCTCAGGTCTTGTCTTCCCTAGACCAAGGAGACTGGATGGTAGCATTGGACATACAGAAAGTGTATTTTAACATCCCTATTCTGCTGGGCCACAGGCGTTACTTGCGGTTCAAGGTAGGCGGCAAGCACTTTCAGTTTACTGTGCTCCCCTTTCGCCTAACCAGCGCCCCTCTGGTGTTCACCAAGGTGATGGCAGTGGTCGTAGCTGATCTGCGCAGGTTAGGGGTGTCATTCTTTCCCTACCTTGACAACTGGCTGTTGAAGACGTCCTCGCCCCAGGCGGTCGTCTCCCATCTTCAGACTCCGGGGAACCTCCTGCATTCACTGGGGTTCTATATAAACATGCCAAAGTCACACCTGACTCATTCTCAGATGCTCCATTTCATCAGAGCTGTTCTGGAATCAGTGCAATTTCGGGGCTATCCTCCTGAGCAGGGTGTCCAGGATATTCAGGCTAGGATAATGTTATTTATTTATTTTTTTTTTTTTTTGGAAAACCTTTATTGATATCAAAAGAAGACAAATCGAGGCCCACAACCAAGCCGGCCGGCCGCAGTGTACAAAACAGTCCGGAGTCATCAGGCAAATAGTACATAATCAATCAACACAAAGCAGAGGCCGTACAATCGCAATAGGGGAGAAGAAATACAGAAACTAAAGGGCTAAAACACAGGAATAAATAAGGCTTAATTTTACAATAAGGGGAGAGGACGTATGACAGGCACACTTGCAATACGGAGGCATCCGACATCCCGTAATCAACCTCAACATTAAGAAGGGGGCATGGGGCAAAATATCAGGGGGACAACACAATGCAGTCAAGAAATCAGGATATGTGAGATACAGTCAGCCCCTGAGCATTATCCTCATAACACGCCCACCACCCGGGACACTACCAAGCCAGAACAGAGGGATCGGAAGACAATGCATAAAAACCCGCCCGTCACGGTACCCTCTGGGACGCAGGAAGGAAAAAGGGAAGGGGGACTAGGTAGGGGGGGGAAGAGGAAGGGAAAGGAAAATGGAGGGAAGAAAAACCAAACAATAAAAAGGGGATAAGGAAATATGAAAAAAAGAAAAGTGAAAAAAAATAAAAATAAAAAGGTAAAAGACACACCGACACGGCTCCTCGTGGTGGGAGGACAGGAGACAAAAGGATTAGCGGCCCAAGTGGGGCATGGCAATCGGATGGAAGGACAGCCGAAATGTAGCAGGAGAAGTAACGATGCCATACCCCCACCCGAAACACACCATAGGAGGTCGGGACAGACGCGGCCTCACGAAAAAGAGATACAAAAGGGCCATAGAACCAGAAGACAAACAAAAAATAGAACCCAACCCACCCGTCCCACCCTGCACCCCTGTAGAAGGCTACGGCCTACCCTTCAAACAGCGTGCCTGTCGCCCTAAACCAGAACCCGAAATATAGCAAGAAGAAAGAAAGAAAAACGAGACAAAAAGGCCACAAAAGCGGAGAAAGAAAACAGGAGGGAGGAGCAGAATAACTATAATACAAACGGTAGGCCACAGCCCTCCGCCCAACCCGACAAGTACAATCAAAAACAGACCAGGACGACACCCCATCACGCGCCACGAAATATTAGGAGAAGGGGACCTCCCACCCCTCTACGATCAGAGACAATTGTGCAACGAAATCTCATACCGGGAATCAAGCAGAAGTCGTACATTTCACCCCCAACCCTTCCGAGCGACAAACACCACCCACCACATGGCAATGTACAACCACATACTAAATACGAAATCAGCATATAATCGAGTGGAATGGTGACTAGCATAGCTACGTGGGGGGTAGATAGATCGACAAGTGAGCAGTAGTCCAAACTGAAAATATCGATGCATCAACAATCGAAGCACGAGCCAAGAGAAACAGGAGTTCAGTTGCGCCACTGGAGCGGGCGAGGTGGTCCCAATTTTAAACACAGGCAAAGTCATCGAAGCAGGCGCAGGAGAAAGTCCACCCATAATTCCAGGCAACAATGTCGAACAGGGTCGCAGTACAGCATCCGAGTCCCCGGGGTCCGAACCTTGAAAAGCAGGGCGCCCCAAAGTCACCAGCACACTACACGATCTTCGATCAGTGGTGGAGACACTCAGGTCAATCGAGGGGGGTGAGGCAATGGAGGCATCGAAACAAGAGGGCGACAAGAAGAAACGGCCGCCCAAAATGGCGGCGGATCGTGGCGGACCCACCGAAACGCCCAGGGCCAGGGAAGCGTGCAGGGATCTGAGGGCTTCCAGGATATCTCTGACTGTCGGCTCACGCCCACCAGATCCGATCCCCACACAATCAGGCAACTCGGGCCCGCCGCCACAGGGTGACTCTCGTTCCAGAGGGCCGGCCGCCATTTCGTGAATCAGCCCAATCGCCGCCCACGAGGACCCCCGGAAATAACAGTTCTCAAATGTAGGACTTTACAAGCGCCGGGGGTCCCAGCAAGGGCGGCTTCGATGCCAAAAGGATGTCCGCCCAAAACGGGTCTCCGCCCGCACCAGCACCGGTGCCCCAAACAAGCGGAGTCCGGGCCCCGAGGACCAGGGCCGCCGGACAAAGCAGCGGCGGGGGGACCCCCTCTCAGAATCAGGTCCCGGGGCTTCTCACCCACGTCGGCCACGGGACCACCAGGGCAGGTCCGGGTCAGGATCACCGGGATCTTCGCACATCGGCTCCCAGCACTGGTTCTCGCTCTCGGCCGGGGCCGAGAGCCGTCGGATCCCACCGGCCAGGTCCCGGTCCAAGTCTCGCAGAGGCCCCGATCTCTCGGAGGCCAGAACTCCGGAGCCACTGCACGTCGAGACCCCGGGGTCAGATGGTAAGTACAAACAGGCCGTAATGTTTCCAATTCCCCAAAAGTGTGCCGTCCCGGGACAGGATAAAAGCCAGGATAGGCAGTCAGGATGGAGGGCTGCGGGAGCCGAGCTAAAGGGCGACCATCACGGCCGCGAGCTAGGCTCCTCCCCCCTAGGATAATGATATTTGAGCCTCTACCCTGGATTTTGATGAGACTGACTTTGAGGCTGTTGGGCCTTCATCCTGTTAGTAAAGCATGCCATGTGGCATACGCGGTCTCTGCAGTGGGACTTGAAGTTCCAGTGGGCACAGCATCAGCAAAATCTCACTGATGTGGTTCAGTTCTCAAAAGGTACTGCGAAAGCTCTGGAGTGGTGGTTGACGAACCGCGATTGGGTCAACGACAGACTCCTCTCCCTTCCCCAACCAAATCTCACGGTCGTGAAAGATGCATCACTTCTGGGATGGTGCAGCCATCTGGGAGAAGTGGCGATCAGGGAACACTGGTCTCCGGTGGAGTCGGACCTCCATATAAATGTGTTAGAGCTCGGAGTGATTCAGTTGGCGTTAAAGGCATTTCTTCCCTCTGTGAAGGGGAAGCTAGTGCAGGTGTTCATGGACAACACCACCACCATGTGGTACTGCAACAAGCAGGGTGGGTTGGGGTTCTGGACCTTTGTTGAGAGGCCCTGCGTCTCTGAACATGACTGGAACAGTAGGGCATAACCCTGGTGTTTCAACACCTGGCAGGTTCTCCGAATGCTAGAGCGGACAAACTCAGCTGTCAATGGCTAGCGGGTCGGGAATGGCGCCTCCAGTTGGAGGGGGTGCCTGTTCTCTTTAAGCAGTGGGGAGAACCGTGGTTAGATTTGTTTGCCTCCAAAGAGAGCGTGCAGTGTCAGCCGTCCTGCACGCTGGAGTTTCCAAAGTGGCTATCACTCAGCAACGCTTTTTGTCATGAGTGGAGCTCAGGCCTGCTGTATGTCTTTCCGCCCATACCACACCCACCCAGGGTTCAGAAGAAGATCAGGAGCGATCAGGCCCATATCATTCTTGTGGCTCCAGACTGGGCAAGGAGGGTCTGGTATCCAGAGCTTCTGAAAATGGCCATCAATCCTCCGGTCTGGCTGCCCCTTCGGGAGAATCTTCTGTCGCAGCAGCAAGGGGGGTTCCTCCACCCGTACTTGTCAACTCTGTGCCTCCATGTGTGGAGATTGAGCAGCGGGAGTTGATGGCTTTTGACTTTCCTCTCGAAGTATGCAACGTTATTTTGGTGGCCAGGCGGCCCTCCACTAAGACGGTATATGCCTGCCATTGCCAGAAATGTGTATTATACTGTACAGAAAAGTCTATCGACCCTCTTTCTGCTTCTCTTTCTACTGTTCTGTTGTTCATTCTGACCCTTGCCCAGCAGGGCTCTCCTTTGGAAACTCTCAAAAGTTACCTTTCTGCTCTGTCTGCTTTTTTGCAGCTGCCAGACCAGCCCTCTCTCTATAAGTCTCCTATTATACATAGATTTCTAAAAGGGCTGGCTCCCTTGTTTCCACCCACTCCCTTTGGTATGCCACAGTGAGACCTTAATTTGGTCCTCACCTACCTGATGTGTGCTCCCTTAGAGCCTTTACACAATTGTCCCCTCCGGCTGTTGAACATCAAAATAGCCTTCTTAATGGCGATTAAATCTGCCCGGAGGGTGAGTGAGTTGCAGGTGTTATCTTTCTCGCCTTCCTGTCTGATGGCTTTTCCAAACAAAGAGGTGCTTTGCACCCGGGTTTCCTTTTTGCTGAAAGTTGTGACCCCATTCCGTCTGGGTCAATCCATCACAATGCCAACCTTCTTTGCTCCCCTGCATTACTCTAAGGAAGAGGAACATCTCCACCGACTTGACCCAAAAAGAGCATTGACATTCTTCCTTGACCAAACTAAAGAGTTCTGGGTGGATGACCAACTCTTTGTGGGATACATGGGAGCTAAGAAGGGAAGGGCAGTGCAGAAAAGGACCACCTCCTGTTGGGTTGTTCTCTGCATTAAGATCTGCTACGCCCTGGCAAAAGAAGCAGCCTCCACCAGGAAAAGGCTGCGACTACATCCTTGGCTTGGGGTGTCCCAGTCCTAGACATCTGACAGGCAGCAATGTTGGCATCATTGCATACGATTGCCAAACATTATGCCTGAACAGTCAAGTCTGCAGAGACAGGCATTTTGCCCGTTCAGTCCTGAAGGACTTCCTAGTTTGAGGTATTGATCCGCAACCCACCGCCGGGATGGTATGGTTTACGTATCTAATTCAAATGTAAGGAATCTGCAGCTAGAAGTCTCTATCAGATGAACAAGTTACTTACATTTGGTAACGCATTATCTTGTAGAGACTCTATCTAGCTGTAGTTTCCTTACAGCCCCACCCATGCCTCCCCGCTGTGCGGACTAATGGTGTAGAGCTAGGGTTACTCCCCTGTTCAGGGCCCTAGCTTTGCACACAACTACGTCAGTTACTTCCTGGTATGCGCTTCTGGCATTGGAAAAAACAAAAAGTACTGACGTCAGCATGCCTGGCTGGCGCCTATATAGGTATCGCGTCATCTTAACCGCTGCTAACGATGCCGACTACGTCACATGGAGCCGAATGGGAGCCATCCGACGGCGCACGCAAGGGATATTGCTCAGCAAACGTTTCCGGATCCAGCCTGATGCCTGGGAAACTCATGACTGATCATGATAAGGAATCATGATACTTCTGACCACCTTGTTATCTCACATGAACAGATTTCATTCAATTGACCATTTAATGTTGGGACTTGATGGGGCTTGAAGCACTTTTAATTTGAAAGGGAGCTTAGGTGCGGCTGACTCTGGCTCTCTCATTCTCTAGGGATATGAGGTGCTGCATTCATATGGCTCTTTGTGGGGAGATGCAGTCTGTGCCAGTGAACCAAGTTTGTCCAGGTTGCCCAGTTACATCCCTCCAAAGTTGGCAGGTGGGATCTGGTAGAGAATCCCTCTGACATGGTTCTTTCAGCTCGCATCTGAGTGGGTCCTGCTTCTAATGTTTAGGAGCAAAGTAAATTCAAGACTTTGGAGAAGGGGTACAATAAGGAGCTCACAAACTGGGGATGGAAATTGATGGTCAGAAAGTCTATTTCTAACGGACTATATATGGGGATCAATATATTGTGTACATTTGTAATCATTGAATTCTTTCTTGTTTGGTGTTATTCCATTTTTTATGTATGGTGATGTATTTTGTTCATGTCTCCTACATCGTGTTGTCTGAATAGTCGTTTTTTGTAATGGATATTGTCCACGATGTTTCTGAAAGCACAAACGGACTGAGGGTCTCCGGCTGGGCTCATTGGGTTGTTGTTTGGTTTTCGTCACCTCACATGCTCAATGGGTCCCCTACTTGAGAAGTATAAATACAATTTATCCTGGGATTTGAGGTCTCATATTGCCATAATAAATTTAAGACTGAAACATTGATGGCATAGTGTGGGCCAAGGCGAAAAACATCCTTTTACTAGCTAAATGTATTGAATCTGCCCTGCAGAGATGGAGCTCCCAAATCCTAGTGCTCATGGGGTGACCTTGATGTCCTGAACTATGACATTCTTCAGTCCTCAGCTTTTAAAGACTCTTAGGGTGGCACTGAATTCCACTATGCTTTTGTAACTGATGCTGGTTTGGAAGTCGCATCCCCTGCCAATATTAGTTTGAAAGCCTGAGGTTGACATCTGGAATATTTCACTCTGTGGTTTCTCCTCCATCCCTCCGAAGTCCAACAGTGGCAATTGGCTACTGAGAGCCCGCGCCCTCTTGCCTGTACAGGGCGCAGGACTGGCGTCGCATGAACTCCAGTGAAGGAGTAGGAGGGTTTACAGAAACAGAACATTCACTTTTGCTCACCACTGAAAGGGGAATAACCGAGGACTTGATGTGGTGTGTAAGGCCGGCAATGTGGGGGATAAGAGCGAGGTGCAATCAATGTGTGCTGTAGGAGCCCTGCATTGTGCAAAGCGGATCGTTTTCTAAAACCTGCCTTTCCTCAGTCTCTAAACGGATGTTACCGCTCATGTTTGCCTTTTTCCACCATTCTCCCTGACACCTGTCCCGCCCTTCAATCTCCCTCTCCAGGACTAAGCACTTCATGGCACTGATTGTTTTGGAGGGTTTCTCCCCTCTGTTTATTATTGAAAATTACAAGTGGCTAAAGAGCTGCGCAGTTATCTGGTAAGCACTGAAGGGCCATTGAGCTCCTGTCATCAGCTGAATAGGCTGCGATGTCCTAATGACAGGGGCAGAGAATAGCAGCCGCCATCCCGTAATCACCGGAGAGCTGCTGACCGCTTATGTATGTTGGGAACAGGGGAAATTATGGGGCGGAGGCTCGACATTGCAAAGCGCTTCCACCCCACAAGCACCCCGGGGAGAGTTTAACGTGAAGAGGATGAAGGACACTGCGCCCCCATCATAGGCCAGAGTAGGATGTTGGTGGGCAATTAGGTGTTGAAGTAAGGCCTCCACAGATCAATGTGCCGTCCCGCTCCAATGAGCGTGACATACTGTAGAAAGCATATTGCGAATGCTCCCCGCGGCCCCAGTTTATGTGCATTGCATTGCACTGGCGTGGGGCAGATTAGCATCTACAGTTGTACTCACTGTTTAGTGCAAAAACAACATTTACATCTACTGAATGGTCCAAAAACATATTTGCAGCGGGATGGTCGACATAAGTGTTGCATTTGTATCTATAGGTCTGTGCATATGTCGATGAAAAGTATCTATCTATCTATCTATCTATCTATCTATCTATCTATCTATCTATCTATCTATCTATCTATCTATCTATCTATCTATCTATCTATCTATCTATCTATCTATCTATCTATCTATCTATCTATCTATCTATCTATCTATCTATCTATCTATCTATCTATCTATCTATCTATCTATCTATCTATCTATCCATCCATCTAATCTATCTATCTATCTATCGATCGCCTTCACTCTATCTATCTATCTATCTATCATATATCCATCTATCTATCTATCTATCGCCCTCACTCTATCTATCTATCTATCTATCTATCTATCTATCTATCTATCCATCTATCTATCTATCTATCTATCTATCTATCTATCTATCTATCTATCTATCCATCTATCTAATCTATCTATCTATCTATCTATCGATCGCCTTCACTCTATCTATCTATCTATCATATATCCATCTATCTATCTATCTATCTATCTATCTATCTATCTATCTATCTATCTATCTATCTATCTATCTATCTATCTATCTATCTATCTATCTATCTATCTATCTATCTGTCTGTCTGTCTGTCTGTCTGTCTGTCTGTCTGTCTGTCTGTCTGTCTGTCTGTCTGACCGTCCGTCCTGTCGGTCTGTCTGTCTGTCTCTCTGTCTGTTTCCCACCAAGTTACCTGCCCATCCTGACACACCACAATCCACAACATGCATATATTTCATCGCCGTACATTTGCTACAGATTGCAAAGCTAAGGGCCATATGTATCAAGCAAAATTGCGATCGCAAATGCCGAAATTTGCAGAATTTCGGTGTTTGCGATCGCAATTTTGCTTAGTGGTATGTATGAGGCAAATCTGTGTGCAAAATAAGGAATCGTAATATTTGCGATTCCTTATTTTGCGATTGCATTTAAGGAATCGCAAATTTTGCGATTCTTTAAATGCAATGTAAGAAGCCCCAAAAAAGTGCAATTTGGCCTTAAGGAATCGCAAATTTCCACCAACTTCAAGTCTGATGGACGGAATGCAGAGCAAATCAAAGATTCTCCCCCAGTCAATAGATCTGGGTTAAATCCATCGTTCTTTTGCTCAACATGCCACCCCAATTTAGACCCAGCCATATGCAAATCAGTCTTGACCCTGTGCCTCATGGGAACAGTCCAGACCAAACTGCCAAGCCAGGTCCTCCCTGGACTGGTAACAAGCATCCTGGGACAAGTTTCAGGGCATCACTCCTCGTCAGCCAGACTAGCTTGAAACCAGTGGCATATGGCTGGGTCTAAACTGGGGTGGCATGGTGAGCAAAAGAACGATGGATTTAACCCAGATCATCTGTGTGTCTTTTGCTTTTTTTTTATTGAGCACGCTCAATGGCTTTATTTGTAGGTTTCACCTGCACAGCGCTCTATTGTTTTTTAATATAAACTTAAATGGGACTTACAACCTGCCTCCTCTCTTTCCTGGCTTCTCATTGGTTCCTGTGCATGGTACTTACTTTTCCTCCATTCCTATTGGCTGTAGCATATTTTCCTGCATTTACCAATGATTTTTCCTCATTTGCTTCTCTTAGTTTCCCGTAGCCGAAATACTGTCAACGTCCGCTGTGGTAGAAGTATTTTTTCATAAAGGTTTGCCTCTTTTTGCTTTGTACTCTTGCAGTATATTTATATACCAATTAATATCCTCGAGAGATTAAGTGATTTGCATAGAATCACAGGATGTTGTGCCTGCAAGACTCAAACTGGGATCCACAGTTCTCGAGTCTGCAGCTCTGGCCACTGCCCCACATCCTCTCCACTCCTGTGTTATTTGTCATGGAGCTCTTTCCTTCTCCCAGACGATGATTGATGAAAACAGCTCTTTATTCATCACATAGGCAAAACCGATGCATTAGATATGCTTGTTTCCTGAGTGCTCTCACTGTGTGTTAGAGCTTGGGAATGTATGGCTGGTAAAATTGGCTTTATTAAAGTCCCTACAGGGTTGCGCGCGTGCACACACGCACACACACACCCACACACACGCACACACACACTTATTTGCTCACACAAAAAACGATTGTCCAACAGTAAACTGCACAAACACTTACAATACCTAACTTAAGGACACTGTCAATTGAAAATAGCAAAGTAAAATATGTTGTGCAACAGCAGTGCCAGTGTGTAGAGTTCAGTGCCAACTCAAAAAGCAAATATAAAATAGGCAAGTTCCAAACTGTGGCAATGTAAAGAGAAACACAGATGCATTTCACTACATTACATATTACTACAATATTACCAAAAAATTAAACACCTTACAGAGAGTTATAAGTGGCAGAGTTAAGATTGAAAAATCAAACATCATTGCACTCAATAGGCAATACTTTAAGACGCTTTATTCTTTTGAACCATGCAAACATATCAATACTTCACCTTCAGGAGAATCCGTTGAAATCATAAGCACTGAATAGTACCGCCCACATGCGGGGATCCTCGAGCACTTATACCAAAGTCACATTTTGTGTAGTATCTTCATCTTCACCTTAGTGTGGTAAGGCCTGGAAGCACATGTGACACAAAAGTATAATTTAGTAGCCTAACAAAAAGACTATATTGGCAGCTGTATTAGTTTACTTTAAAAGATGGAAGAAATTACATCAAGTCCTAACAAGGTCTCTAGGGAAGCAAAGTAACATTTTAAAAACATTATTCAGAAACCCCTTTTGTTTTCTTTTAAAGTGAATGATATGGAAGGTTAGGGCAATGTAACTATGGGCTGCAGCAATGTAAGAAACACAATAAAACATTGCACCTTTAAGGGCACGCTGACCCCAGTGTCCCATCATGCCCTGTAGGTGGCAGTTGACTCAATTTTGTTTTTCCAAATCCACATAATCTGATCTTGGAGTACAGAGCTCAGCCTTTTAAATGTTTATTTATCTTAAGATTACTTCAGAAGCTTTTTAAAAATGATTCTCCTAATGTGCTATTTTCCTATGGTTTCCTCGCTGGTAATGTTTTTCTTTTCAAAATGCCACCTGTTTTCTCTAACTGCACAGATTGTGGCAGTAAAATGGCCAAAACAGAACCACTCCAGATAAAAGTTTATAAATAAATAAATACACCTGTATCCTCTATTTGCCAGATTCTCATGACCACAGAAAATGTTGACACTGCAGCTCCCTCTACAGATATACCCCGAGTGAGCCTAAGAAGATTTGCCTGCTTGGCCAAGAAGGTGAACAAGCATTTACAATGCAGTATTCGCGGACACAGAGCCACACACACAGAAAGCCACACACACACACAGAGAGCCACACACAGAGCCACACACACACACACACACACACACACACAGAGCCCCACACACACACAGAGCCCCCCACACACACAGAGCCACACACACACAGCGAGCCCCCCCACACACACACAGCGAGCCACACACACAGAGAGCCACACACACACACAGAGCCACACACACAGAGAGCCACACACACACACAGAGCCCCCCACACACACACAGAGCCCCACACACACACACAGAGCCCCACGTCACCGATGGGCACATACCTTAATTTTGTTGGGCACAGGGAGATAAAGTGATTTGCCCAGCATCACGGATGTAGAGCCGCCCTGCCGAAATGTGTACCCGGCTCCTAACCTTAGTATCAACCGCTCCAGCCCTTCTATTCCCCCTGCGTGGTGCGTGCCCGAGTAATGCAAAGGGGGGAGCCAAGCGACGCTGGGACAGTCCCCGAAGTGGGCGGGGGGGTTGGGTGAGAGGAGCGGTAAGGGATTTAGGTGGCTCACCGCCACCACACAGCATGCCCCTCACAAAGAGCAAAAGAACGAGATGCAGCAGAGGAGGGAGGGAGGGACCAGCTGCCTCGGTGGGCAAAATGTCATTCCATTTCACGGATCCAAGCAATGCATAACAGCAGGGGCTCACTTTAGAGCCTTCCTGGCAATTCCACCAGAGGCCCCATGCGGCAAGGTTCTCCCAGCGTGTAAGAATGGTACAAGTTGCGCCCTCCTGCAAGGAGGTAACGCTGACTCGATCAGCTATCTCCTAAGGCTGTCAGCGTTTGCGGGTGTCACCAAGGCTAGGTTTCCTGTACTGGGCATTTTTTTTTTCACTGGTTGAAAGCAGTGACGGTCACGGACTCAATTGCAGGGACCCCGGACCCGCAATCAGCACGCAACACAACTCAACCCAAACCCCCCCAAGGATAACCGCCACACCGGCCTGGAATCGACGTACACACTGCGTGTCCCGCCTGACATACCTGGACCACGCACACTGCCTCCCGTCCCCCAACCGCACAGGCATGGCTGCCTTGCTAAAGGCCCCTCCCGGCCTTGGACTAAACACTCAAACATTACTCCCCTGGGGTGGATCTGGCCGGCTGTGCGCGTGTGAAGATGCGCTAATTACTCACATGACCGAGCCCGCTACCTACACACAAATCGTCTGGGATACCCAACTGACTAAAACCAAGCAAGTATGTGTCCACGATCACACAATTTAGGTTGGACATCAGTTTCTCCAGAATGTATACACGGGCCAAACAGTAAGCCTGTATCCATGGGCTGTGCTCGGTCCATGCGCAGCACCAGGGGCTATGGGCCGTCGGGGGGCGCCAGGCTGAAAGCACCCTCTTTTGCAAGGTATACAACCTGCGCTTCCCAGGGGTGGCCCGAACCGTGGTCATTATGAACAACACAAATGCGACTGCACTCTCCACTACAATCAGGATTCAACTACTGACATCCCACTACCAAGCCAGGCGCAGTCCGAACGAGTTTGGGTGTGGGGGAGGAGAGGAGCATGGCTTTAGGAAGTTGGGCGCAATTAAAAAGAACACTTGTTTCTCCGCGACAACTGAGCCTGACCTCGCATGTACAAGAATTTTACTCTAAATCTCTCTGCAGTCCTTATTTTGTAAATACGCGTGTTCCGTTACCAGGGGGCACAGCAGGCTGCTCCCTCGTCACCCATCCCCCCCAGACCGTGCCACGCGCTGCCCCGCGCTGCTCAGACGCCACGAGCGGGACTCAGTAAGGATAAAAGAAAGGCAGTGACATGCCGCTTCAATGTTACCCTTGCTGAAGACATTGCTCAGCCAATGCACGGAAATGCACGAACACGGAGACCCCTGCAACGCCGGTCGCAATTGTGGCCGACAATCAAGCCATCCCCCATGGTTAGCGCGACCCCTGACAATGCATCCTGGGTGACTTTCGTGCCGATGGGACTCAGCCCTGGAACGTAACGCCCACCAGCACCTCACTCACAACCCGGTGGCGGACTTAAGACGCGGAACTCGGCAGAAGTCCGAAGAATCAGGAGCTCGGACTTGCTGCCCACCCCGCAAACAGTTACAGGCACAGCTGTGACACCGGGCGGGGCAGCGGAAATTAGACAACAGCTGAATCTGGCTGGCAATGTTTACTTCGAAACAAACGACGGACCGAATGAGGCTTTCAGCAGGCAAGAAACCGGGAAGTAGCTTTAAACAGTGTTTACGAATCTTCTGCCTGTTCAGTTTGAGCGATAGCCTTAAATGGCGTATGGATGCACGTAAAGTTCATTTGCCGGCTAGCGTCAAAAATAGAAAAAAAAATAGCTAATGATTATGTGTTTTTCTCTCGCGCAGACTTTAACCGAAGGTGTCCGAGGCTTCACAATAGGAACAGTAATGATACATAAGAAGATTACAAGTGAACAAATTACAAAAGCAAAAGTTAAGTTACATGAGGCAAAAGTGACAATCGTGAGCAAACAAAATACGAGAGGTAGCAAAAAGTACAGTACATGAGAAATAGACTGGGACCTCTACGAGAGGGAGGGTGTCCCTGAACACCACCATGTTTCTCTGAGGCGAAGCAGAAATGCCTCGGAGAAATGCAGCCTCATTTTGGGATTTGGGGGCGTGTTTTCCTTCTCTCCTCCTCCCATTGGCTGGAAGGTAAAATTCCAGCCAATGGGAAGAGGAGAGAAAGTAAATAGAAAGAAGCTTAAAAAAACGCCCCCGAATCCGAAAAAGACCGGGCTTGAACTGAGTGACGCCCCTCTCCTCCAATGGCTGGCCTCCTTTTAGGAAGCCAACCAATGGAGAAGAGGGGCGTGTTCCAAGCCCCCTCTAAGAAACATTAAATCTTTGGAGCTCCGCCCACTGCTTACGCAGTGCGACGGAGTCCTCGACCTAAAAAGGGAAGAATCCCTGGTTAGATAAACATCTCAGGAACGGGGAGAGGCCTCTCCCTCTATCAGTGCCTCTCTTACCCCATGAGACTGCTGCACGTGGAGATCCAAAAAGAGAACTTCTGGTGAAAAATTATGTCCCAGTTCGATGTGAAGGACATTGACATCAATAATAGGTACATCACCTACTTGGTCACTATCATGGGCTGCGTCAATGTCGATTACTTGTACCATGTTGAAGAAAAGTAGACAATCGACGTCAAGAGGTTCTACAATGTCAAAACACGGCTTGATGTTGAGATACTCTCTTACGTTGCTAAAAAGAAGATGTTGTAGTGGCTTTCAAGGTTGAAAGTGCACAGATTTCACTCCAAATCAGATTCTGAATACTCCAGGACTTACTTCCCAAGCCTGCTTCCCCAGTCATCATACCGGATTCTTTTTCTTCACCACCTGCAATGCCACCTCCTTCTCCACCTCCTTAGCCACCTCTACCTACACCTCCACTGATAATTCCTTAAATTAATCCTAGTTGGCCTCCAGTACACCTGCTCCAGTGACTCTTCCACCAAGGCATTCCATAGTTTGTTCTCGACATACCAGACCTCTCCAGAGGTCTAGGTCAAATTCTAGGTATTACAGTCACCAATATCTTTCTAGGTCTTCCAGGCAATCTTATTCAACATTTAGATGTCATTCCACATCATAATCGAGGTCTTCAAAGACTTATCACGTGACCACGTCCACTCGCCGTTACTTACCTACCATACAGACTCTCCTCAACTCGGATCCCCCACCCGTCTCTGTGATTGTCTCAGCCACTTGCAAGATTGCCACCATTGCCCTTTTCTCTACAGTTCCTACAGATAGGGAGAGTAAACATTTTGACTCTGCTGGGAGGAAGGTATGTGAGACATTGGCTACCACCGTGAAGTCAGCTGGCGCTTCTGCCCTTCTGGGGAGGTATGATAGGTTGATTTGATGTTCACTCCAAGAGACAGATGTGAAGACTGTAGAGAGATCATAAATAAAGTTTTGATGATATCCAACCAAGCCCTCATTGCTGTAGCGGATACATACCTTTTAGCTGCCCCTGGATACTGTCAAGTTTTGAAAATGAGAACAATAGCCACCTGCCCTACTAATTTGAAAGATTTCAGACGTCAAAAACGTAATACATTATGATACATATATGTTGAGCCAAACATTTAATATACATACACATGATTTTTTAAAATTCTTTTTTGCAAAATATACCTTCTTATTCAAGAAAAAAATCTTTATATATATATATATATATATATATATATATATATATATATATATATATATATATAATATATATATACACATACATGATTATGCAAAAAAATATTTTTAAGGAGTCAATCCATCACTCAATCAGGGGTTTGTAGAGTGCGCTATTCACTCATTAGGGTCTCAAGGCGATGGCCGGGGGTGGGGGCATGGGAGTGGGGGGGAGAAGCTCTGGATCTGTCGAAAAGCCAGGTGTTGAGGTCCTTCCTGAACATGTGCAGGGTGGGGGAGCGTCTGATGTTCACAGGGAGCTCGTTCCAGGTTTCGGCCGCAATGTAGGAGAAGGCTCTCCCGCCTGCTCTGTTTCTGCGGATGCGAGGGACCTCTGCCAGGGCGAGGTCGGCGGACCGGAAGGTTCCTCTTGGGTACGTAGAAGGATAATCTCTTGTTGAGGTATTTGGGTCCAGAGTTGTTGAGGGATTTGTAGGCGTGGGTGATGAGTTTGAAGGTGATCTTCTTCTCGGCAGGGAGCCAGTGGAGGTCTCGTAGGTGTTGGGTCATGTGTTCGTGGTGCGGTGTCCCGAGGATGAGTCTGACTGCGGCGTTCTGGATGGTTTGGAGTTTGTGTAGAAGGTTCTGTTGATTCCAGCGTATGTGGCATTGCCGTAATCCAGTCGGCTGGTTATGAGTGCATAAGTGACGGTCTTTCTGCAGTCGGGGAGGATCCATTTGAAGGTCTTACGGAAGATGCTTAGGCAGTTGAAACTAGTGGAGGCGACGGCGTTGATCTGGCGGTTAACCGCATCACTGCGGTGGCTATTCCGCCGCAGCGCTAAGGGGGCGGGGCGGCCGCATGCTGGTGATGGAACCGCTCCGTCATCAGCCGCGGTTGGGCTGTGCTCATGACGGAGCGGTTCCGTCATGGCCCTGCCCGCTCAATAGAACGCACCTCGCAGGCGCGAAATCAGCGCCGCGCAGGCGCGGTGGGCGGGCCATGACGAAACCGCTCCGTCATCAGCACAGCGCCACCGCAGCTGATGACGGAGCGGTTCCGTCATCAGCATCGAACGGGTTAATGGAGAGGGAGGAGTCGAGGATGATACCGAGGTTTCGTGCGTGGTCTGTAGGTGGGGGTGGATTCCCGAGGGCAGTGGGCCACCAGGTGTTGTTCCAGGCGGAGGTGCAGGGTCCTAGGATGAGGACCTCGGTCTTCTCTGAGTTGATCTTAAAGCAGCTGTCTTTCATCAAGGCTGCCACATTCTTCATTCCTTCCTGGAAGCTGAGTCTGGTGTCTTCGAGATTTTTTGTGAGTGAGAGGATGAGCTGGGTGTCGTCGGCGTAGGATACAAGCCTGAGCCCTTGCTGTCTGACGATGGCGGCGAGGGGGGCCATGTAGATGTTGAAGAGCTTGGGGTTGAGTGATGAGCCTTGGGGTACTCCGCAGTTGATGTCGGTGGGTTTGGAGAGGAAGGAAGGGAGCCCGATCCTCTGGATTCGGCCGAAGAGAAAGGATTGGATCCAGTCAAGGATGCTCCTTGTATTCCTGTGTTGTGGAGTCTGGCTGTGAGCGTGCGATGTGAAACGGTGTCGAAGGCTGCAGAGAGGTCAAGAAAGATGCGGGCCGCGGTGTATCCCAGGTGGAGTAGGAGTGTGCCTTCATCATCAAAAGTATTACGCATACCCTTCTCCACATTCACCCAAAGGTATTCCACTGACATTGTGAAGTTGTACTACATTCCCTCATCTAATCAACCATTCTACTGATGTACCACAATAGTAACCAACATCACACCACATTAAAAACAATGGGGGGACACAGCAAGAGCAGGGACATCTTAAGGATTATGAAGGCCCTGGGCCAAATGTATTTTGGGGCCCCTGTTCGGAACCTCTTGAATTTATGAACCAGTTTCAGGCATTTCATGCCCTCTTTGGCCAGGTCACTGACAGTGCAGAGGCACACTTCAAAATTCTAAATATGTTTACATGTTATATGCAGGGATAATGATGTGTGTTTTCAATATTGTAACACAGCTACAGCTAACTAATATCACTTCAAACAATCTCTGTGAAACCCTCCTTGTTCTCATATGGGAGGTCTGTTTTTGATCTAAAAGAAACTTATTTATACATTTTGCATGAAACATAAAAACAAAATTTCTCTGCAGATGCCTGTAATAGTCTTTCACACATCGCTCACATTAAGAATACATTAAAGGAAATTTGTATTTAAAAAAATCTGTTTAAGAATTATTCAAGGTCATCAATGCAAGGCTTTGCAGAACACAGCAGGCTATCAGAGGTCTCCTGAAAGGCTGGGGTCCGGGGCAAGAACCCACTTTTTCCAGGTCTTAAAAAGTATCTGAACGAGAGATTTAGGCATCAGATGTATGCACATGTACTTAACAATGATGTTTTGATAGAACAACTCCAGTGTAATTTTGTATACTTCCACTTAGGTACACTCCGCAATGTCATTTCTATGGTATATATTCCATACACTGGTATTCTTTACTCAGCTCATAATACTGTACAGACATTAATTTACTCCAAAGCCCAAATATACAAAAATGTTCCTTCTTGTTGTATATATTCCAACTTTTCAAGATAGCTTCAGATCTCCAATATATTGCTCACTGTCAATGATCTGGCCTTATTTGGTTCTTTTTGGTGGCTTAGACTCATGTGACTATAAAGTGAAGCGCAACTCAGGTTTTTGAATCTGTCGTTTTCAGGTAACGCATTGTTTGGATCACATGCTGATGATGGGATGTCTCACATGAAAACAGAACTAGAAAACACTATGGGCAATTGAATTGGAGAAGAGAAAGAAAGGAGTACAGGAGACATTCCTTTAAACTCTATGATCACAGTATTGCCCTTAGCGTGCTCAAACCCCTCACTGGCCTCAGGGTCAACACCAACATGAGCAGAGTTGTAAATCCAGAGGCAGAAGAGATCACCAACAGTTCACCCCAGGCACCGAACCTCTCACTGGTGGTAAACAGTGAGTTATCACTGCACCCTCTTTCATTACCCGCCTGTGGTGGGTTGGAAGCATTACATCCTACCTAGAAGAATATAAAACCATAACCAGCGACAAATGGGTTTCAGAATATTGTGCAAAATGGATAGAGTCCCAGATTCAAGTATCCTACACCAGCAATTCCAGCAATGAAGTCATCCCCTTTACTTAGGGAAGACATGGCTTGGCAGTTCGGGCTGGACTGTTCCCATGAGTCACAGGGTCAGACTGATTTGCATACGGCCAAGTCTGAACTGGGGTGGTGGAGTGAGCTAAAGAATGATGATGGATTAAACCCAGATCAGTTGACTGGGGGTGAGTGCTTGATTTGCTCAAACGCTCTGCCCATCATCCCCTTTGGTATCGCTTTGTTCGCCCTAAGTTGGCAGGGTATGCCCAGACATGGGTCCCTTGCTCACTTTGCCACTGGATTCAAGATAGCCTGGCTGATGAGGGTTATGAACCCGAAACCGGTCTATGGATGCTTGTTTCTGGTCCAGGGAAGACATGGCTTGGCATTTCGGGCTGGACTGTTCCCATGAGGCACAGGTCAGACTGATTTGCATATGGCCATGTCTCAACTGGGGTGGTGGAGTGAGCTAAAGAATGTTGATGGATTAAACCCAGGTCAGTTGAGTGGGGATGAGTGTTTGATTTGCTCAAACGCTCCGTCCATCATCCCCTTTGGTATCACTTCCCCTTATTGCCATCAGTGATCATCAAGCTAACTCACTTGTAGACAAGAAGGATTCTTATTGCCTCATTGATGGCGGTTCACAAATTTTCTCCACCTCTCAGAATGGCCACTCCTGAGGCTGCCATGCGGACCAGACCTTCTGCACAAATTCAGAGGCCAGATACTGCACCACAACCTTCAATCATTAAACTTGGCAGTTTGGCTTCTGACCCTACACAATATGGCCATTTAGGACTGAATGGATGTGTTGAGAGAAGCCAGAAGTCAAGGGTGTCCTACTTCTATAAATGGAAGAGATTCTGTATATGCCTGTCACAGAGGCAATCATTTACCTGAAAACTGGAACCCGATGACTTCTCAGGACACACCGCTTCCGGTTGGGAAAGAAACAAGTGTTAACATCGACAATGGACAAAAAACACAAAGAAACAAACAAGGACAAACACTAAAGAAAGACTCCTGCTTCTTTCCTTCCAGGCTTTAAAACCGGAAGAGGAAAAAATGGGAGGAGAGGAGGAAGACAACGTCGACAGAGAGGATGGATGATGGAGATGACTCTCTGAGGACAGGGAAGCAGAGCATGAAATCCAAAGGAGGAGGAATGCAGTTGGACATGGGCAAAGTGGCATCAGAAGAGCCGTCTGAAGCTTGGAGAAAAGGGTCTTCATCCCGATGAGTGATCAGCAGCATCCAGTCACACCGAGACCAATGATGCTCCTCGCTCCCCCACGTTCCTGAAGGGGCGAAAATAGACCCCCATCAGTTTTGAGAAAAGGAAATTACGGAAGTCATTTTAGGGGGAGGGAATAGAGGAGGAGACCTCCTGAATTAGATTCTGTAGAGATAGGGGAAGTCTGCTGATACTCTGAATCTTGTTTTATAAGTTAAAAGATGCGGCCGACCAATGGTTAAGACCCCAAGAATCATCTAATGAAGGGATTATGAAAAAATATATAGATAGAGCATTTTTGGAACCCCTTCCCATATACACCCAGTGTCGGCTACGACAACGCCCCACACACCCTGTAGAACAAGCTATTGAAATGGCCAACACCTTTAACCACGCTCAGACTTTCAAAATTCTGACAGACTCTACTAGAGCCCCCACTTACCAATAGTTTGTGTACTTTTTGTAAAACTGAATCCCCATGGTTCGCACCTACTGTTACTAAGCTTTCACACTTTCCTTTTGCCCATAACATGGGTCCCCAGTGCTTTGAATGTGGCGAGTTGGGTCAGATTGCTCAGTTATTTTCGGAAAAAGAAACCAGAGGAAAAAAACATGGCAATAAATTGGATTCAGAAATCAGTTTACTATACACATGAAATGACGCCCAGCTGTTATGTATTGGTAAAGGCGAATCATCATTGGGATGCCTATATTAGATCTAGGGTGTAAACTATCTGTTTACACCCTGAACATCAACACTTCTGTTTAGTTCTCCCTCATCAGATTTTATCACAACAATGTATTGTAATTCACTGTGTTCATGGTGACAAAAAGGAATATGCCCTTGCCAGAGTACGTATCGTTCGTCTGTTGGCTGATAAAAATCTCATTTGATTGGGGGTCGACCTAACCTTTATAATTTTGGGAACAGACAATCCCAGTTTTGTCTCCCTTCTCAAAAAGACGCTGAGTGACGGAAAAGGGTGGCTAGTGGAAGCTCCATTCTCTCAAGAAACTGTTGGTGTTAACCATCCAATTAAGAAAGTAAAGACAGAGAGTGAAAGGAGAGAAGAAAAAAAAGGGACTTGGACAAACTGCTCTTCTAACACAAGAACCTTGGGAGATACACAAACGTTTTACGGGCCACCAAGTTAATAACCCATTCAGCGGTATACTTAGCAAAAGTCGCAGTGGTGACACCCAGACCCCATACTAGGTATTTTGCCCTTTTCATAATCCAAATAGGCCTCTTGAATAGGGTGGGAAAAGATGGTGACAGACCTGAAGTCTAAGTTTAGACCTACGATCTAAGTTTACCTTTGCAAATTGGGCCCTTAGACTTCAGGTCCCTCCCATCCACAATAGTGAACCATCACCGCCCCTTTCTGGACAAAAATCTTCAACTCCTTTCTCACTTCAGGCTGTGTCCCAGACTCCCTTCAATTAGGACAAATCACACCCATACTCAAAAAAAAACCTGGGGCCGACCCAAACGATATCAACAAACTCAGACCTATCTCCAACCTCCTGTTCCTAGCTAAAACGCTAGGGGAGTGCGTTCTCCAACAACCTAACAAACATATTGATGATTTCAACCTCCTCAACACCTTTCAATTGGGATTCAGGAAAGGTTTTAGCACCGAAACAGCCATGCTCAATATTTCAGATGATATCCTCGGAGCCTTAGATGAAGGTGAAGCTTTTCTTCTCATCCTTATTGACCTAACAGCGGTCTTCAACACAATAAACCATCCAGCTTTACTAGAGACTCTGAAGTGGCGCTCTGGCATAAATAGCATAATACTAAAATGGTTTGTTTCCTTCCATCAGCACAGCTCGCAACAAATTAAAATCGACTCCTGTCTCTCTATGCCAACATGAGTCACACTTGGGGTCCCACAAGGCTCGACCCTCTCCCCATCCCTCTTCAATCTCTTCATAGAACGCCTTACAATCATTCTGAAACAAGCTGGAGTTAAATATCACCTATATGCAGACGACACACAACTCTACTAAAAAAGCAAATTGCCCAGTGACATCCGACACCTCAGTGTCACACTAACCAAGATCCAAACTTGGTTTAACGTAAACCACCTAAAACTAAAACCAGACAAAACAGAACTAATTATGTTCTCTCCGAAAAACATCCTCCTACCAATCTAAGACTGGCTCAAGAACCTAGATGCCCTAAACTGCTCTATTGTCCTATCCGACTCGGTAAAGTCACTAGGCATTACCCTGGACAAGAACTTATCAATGAAGGACCACATCAAAAACTCGGCAAAAGTTGCACTTTACCCATTAAAACACCTGAAGAAACTCAAACCTTTCATTCCCCAGGATGATTTGAAGACAATTGTACAATGCCTAATCCTCTCTAAACTGGACTATGGGAACGCCATCCTAACAGGGACGCCTAAAGCTCACCTAGCCCCACTAAGATCAGTCCTTAACATGACAGCTCGACTCATAACTGGTGTAAAAAAGTTTGAACACATCACACCAACCCTCCACACCCTCAACTGGCTTCACATTGAAGGTAGATGTATTTACAAATTTGCCTGCATAGCACACAAAACCCTTCACTCACATTCCCCCAACTACCTGAATAGCAAACTGGTAAAAGCGGGAAGATCCAGAAATCTGAGAAGATCCAACTCGCTTCTTCTCATCCCTCCAAAATTTGAAAAGAAAACTACACAGGCCCAATCTTTCTCTGGTAACGTACCCAGGACGTGGAATGCACTCCCTATAGACCTCTGATGCAACCCCTCCCTCTCACGCTTCAAAAGGGACCTGAAACTCGTTCTCCTCAAGAAATACTTTACCGACCAAGTCAACTAACCTAGTCTTCAATAACCCAGCTGACTCCCCGCTCACTTGACCATCAAGGATAGATGGTTTTCGGACTATCTGAGCCACCTGAGCTTCCTCCCTCCCCTTCACTGTATGACTATTTATAATATTTTGCCTATATCTTTATGCATCCTCATGTCCTTCTATGTAATGCAACATTTTTGCTGTTGTGAATGTAAAGCTCTCTGATACCCCCTGATCTAGCTCCTCCTACTTCAAAAGGGTCCTGAAACGCCAAGGATAGGTGGTTATTTGACTGTTTCAACCTCCTGAGCTTCCTCCCTCCCTCCCCTGTATACCTAATTATAATTTTTTGCTTGTATCTTTATGCATCCTTATGTCCTGCTATGTAATGCAACTATGTATGTAAAACTATGTATGTATGTGTATGTAACATGCTCTGATACCCCCTGGTCCAGCTAGCGCTATATAAAACTTATAAATAATAAGGTTACCTTTGTAAATCCGGGCCAAATACTCTAGAGCAGATGCCCAAGTAAGGCAAGTCTCTTTGATAAATCTCTTTGCTTTGGTTTTATAAACCTATTGTATTTTCCCCCATGACTTAAAGGATGAGCGAGTCATTCTATTCAGTGCTTATAATTTTCAATGAAAATCCCCTGAAGGTGGGGAATGGTTTCTTAACTGTACTCCGAGTCCTTCTTTAGCAGAATCTCTATTGAATTCATAAGAAACCTCCCTCCTCCCCCTTGGAAGAGTTAAAATTGGTTTCCACTTTCTTATTACCTCCTGCATCAAAAAGAACTGAGTCAATTGCCACCTACAGGGCATAAAAATGGGACACTGGAGGTCAGGGTGCCCATACAGGTGCAGTGTTCTATTACCTTCTTTACATTGTTACAACTTATGTAAATACATTGCCTTATTCATCCCCATAATTTACATAAAAAGAAAACAAAATGGGCTTGTGAAGGATGTTTTTAAAAATGCCACTTTTCTTTTATGTAGTGACATTTATAAGTAATGATGTAATTTCTTCCATCTTTAAAAGAAAATTATTGGAATTGGCAATATAGCCTGCTTTTAGGGAGCTAAATTATACTTTTTTGCCACAGGTACTTCCAGATCTTTCCGATGTAAAGCAAAGATATTACACAAAATGTGACTTTGGAAAAAGTGCTGAGGGATCCCCACACATAGTGGCAACTATTTAGCGCGTATGATTTCGAAGGACATTCCTCTGAAGGAGAACAAGGATTTCAGGTAAGTGTTTTTTGGGCTTCACTGGCTGGTAACATAGGGTACCTTGGAGTCTACCTGTTTATGCAATAGCATCGATAGGATATTGGAAATGTGAAATATAGTGAAAAAAGAATAGGGACCTGTAATTATTCAGCGTTAACAAAACCCAAGCAACACAAAACAAATTATACCCATTTTCTTAAGGGGAAAATAAATTGTACAGCTCCCTGACGTACCCACTTTGCCTGGTTTGTACTATATGACCTTTTTTGTACTTTGTATCCTGTTCTGGGGCTACTTTATTGACAAGACACTCCTCCCTCCTCCTCAGATGCTCATCTCATCTGTTTTAACCTCTCTCTCCCATTAGCTTTATCCTATCTTCCTTTCAGAGCAGGATCACTAATATTCGTTTGTTTACTCTAACAGAAGAATGAAATGTACCCTTTTAACGTTATTACCTTTTGATTCATTTAAAAAAGCAACAACGCTAACCATGGTATATTCTACTTTTACACCACAATGAGAGACACACTGTCCCCTACAGTGGAAATAGACACCTTTTGGGTGGGGGACTTTAACTGCGTGATGGATGGGAGAGAACACCAAGCCAAGAATGACAGCAACCTTGTCAGAAGTGATAAAGCAAATGGGGCTAGGAGATACCTAGCAAGATACACACCCAGAGAGACCGGAGTATACGTGCTACTCGGCTACACATGGTACCCAGAGCAGACTAGACAGGATACTGGTGCCTTGTCAGACAGCGCTCATAGTGCAGGGGGTCATTCATCTGCCAAGATACTTGTCTGATCATGCACTGGTGCTATGCAAATTTAAGTGGGGGAAGGGGAGCAGGAGCCTCTACTCACGGAGGTTCACCTCCAAAATGTTGCAAGACCCGGCGGGGAAAGACGACATTGCTAAAGCACTGGGGGACTATCTTGAATGAAACTGGAACACGGTGGGAAGCTGCGCACCAGAGTGGGAAGCGCTTAAGACCATTATTAGGGGTCAATGCATGACTCTTACATGCGGAGTGTGACACATTCTGCAGGAGACACTCATAGAAAAGGAAAGAGACTTAGCAGCCCTTCAGGGTGAGACGGGGGATGAAGAGGGATGGGAAACCAAAACATAGCTATTTAGACAGGTTACGGAAGCATATGACCGATTGGAAAAATACACATTAACAACATACCAACAGCTACAACATAGGCAAGGGGTTAAATCCGGAAAGCTCCTAGCCTGGATTCTAAAGAGAGAGACACTGCACACAGAGGTGATTCATCTTGTGAAGCCAAGTGGAGGCGATGTGCGCACTCAGAGTGATATTGTGGAAGTGTTTAGGAACCATCTGGAGAGGGCATACGCATCTCCGGGGGATCCCACGCCAGGAAAAATTAGACGAGTATTTTAGAGAGCTCTTGATCCCGTAACTGGGGGAGGAGGGGAGGCAAATCTTGGACGAACCCATACTAGTAGAAGTAGTATAGATAGCCATCAATTCTCTTCCATCTGGGAAAGCACCAGGTAGTGGTGGATTCCCTACGAATTTTTAGCAGACACTTTAAGGTGGTTGCATCTCGCCTTCGTGAGGTCTATGCAGAGGCCCTGGTGGATGCCTTCCCTCCACATTCAAAGAGGGCATTATAGTAATGATTCCGAAGTCGGGGGTATCCCTCGGATCCGGCCTCCTACCGCCCAGTCACAATGATAAATCTAGATATGAAACTATTGTGTAAGACACTGGCTCAAAGACTTGGTCCCAGATAGGCAGGATGGTAATCGCAGACAAATGCAGAGTCATACCCGGTAGAAATACCACAATGAATATCAGGAGACTTATGCATTACATGCATGAAGTGGAGGACAGTGATCAGGCTATTCCCCTGGTATCCAAAGACATAGCCAAGGCATTTGACACTGTAAATTGGTGTTACCTCCAGACAGGTCTGATGAGAATGGAGTTTGGACCCAAATTCTGGAAATGGGTCAAACTACGTTATACAGAGCCTACCACAAGGATAAGGCTGGGTAAACTAATCTGGGCACCCTTTGGGGTGCAAAGGGGTACCAGGCAGGGGTGCCCACTGTGGCCCCTCCTATTTGCGCTGGCACTAGAACCGCTGGTCATCAGAGTTAGAAGGGAAATGGGTTCCTATGGGATAGGAATTGGTGGAAAAGTGCATTTGATATCGCTATATACGGACGACATGTTGTATTACCTGATGGCGCCAACAGTGTTGCTGCTACTTTTGTTGGAACACTTTCGGAGATGTCTCCGGGTTGCGCATAAACATGGCCAAGTCCCTAATCTTTCCGCTTGGTGCCCTGGGGGTCCCCTGACATGTCCCCCGATGCCGTTACGTAGGGAAATGGATTAGTTCAGATACCTGGGCATCATGGTCACGCATACCGCTCAGAAACGGAAGCAATGCAATATAGACCGAGTGACAGAAGGTTTGGTCCTCTCGGTCAACTTCTGGACGCCCTCCCTTTGTCCATTATAGGCCGGGTGGCGGTAGCCAAAAAGGTGTTCTTGCCTCGATGCCTATATGCCCTTCAGCACTCACTGGATACTCTCCCACGGTCAGTATTTAAAAGACTCCATTCCTTACTAAAAAAACTGGTGGGCGGACGACAGAAGCAAAGAGAGTAGAGAGGTACTACAGCTGCCATAGGAAGAGGGAGGGTTGGTGCTTCCCAATTTGGAACTTTATTACCTAGCATCCCAGCTCCGACATGCAGCACATTGGCTGACTGGGGAGAACAGCTGGGAGAAAGAACTCCTGCTGGACGACGCAAGAGGAAAAACATTGCCTCAACTATTAAATGGAGGGCAGAGGGAACAGGGAGAGGGCTCCTTCTTGATTAACCATACAGTGACACTTTGGGAAAGGGCTGTGAAGGTGGTACTGAAGCGTGCCCCCTTTGCTAAGGATCTCATGTTTTGGGACCTTCCAGCATTTATGCAATTGGCATCGGAGGTAGATGTGACAGGCTGGAAAGATGTGGGGATGCCTGACGTTAGTAGACCTTTTCCCCAATGACACACTGATTTCCTTTGAAGCAGCCCAAGGCAGTTTTGGGGTGAGACAGGGGCAATTCCTTCTCTATGCCAGCATCACTAATATAATATGGAACATCTGACCTACGTGTCCGGTCGCCCAAAGTCCTCAACCTTGTTTAGAAGGCTGCTGGAATTTGTCGGGGGAGACACTTGATATCCCACTTATACAACGCGATGATTGCAGACATGCCCAGACCAAGACCAAGGGCAATATTGGCATGGTAGGAGGAGCTGGGGGTGCCACTTATGACACCAGAGTGAAAGGAGGTCTATACATTTGTAAAGAAGGGCTCATGCAACGCGCAATTCAAACTAGCCCACTTCAATTTTCTACATCGCACATATATCACCCCGGGGCTACTACACCGCATAGACCCCGCAAAACCAAACACATGTCCACGCTGCCACACGGCTCCAGCTGCATTTCTACATCTGGCCTGGGAGTGTCTCGTAGTACATGCTTATTGGGGCCATGTAGTTGAGACACTACAAAGTGGTGGGAGTGACACTGAGGCCAGAACCCTACAGCTTGTCTATTGGGCATGCCCAAACAACGGAAGGGAGGAAAAATGCAAGGGCCATTCGCACAACTGGAGCTTTTGCTTGCGAAACGGCGAGTAACCATGACATGGATGGGCACTGGGGGACCTAATTTGTTAAGGTGGAGCAAGGATGTGAAAGAATGGGCTGTAGTGGAGGAACTCAGTCTACACGGATATAGGATAGCTGAGCACGCAGAAGAGGAATTGGCTTTATGGACAGAGGCGATAGAGGAATTTGAAGCAACAATAGCACAGGGCAGGATACTGGGAGTTCAGGCTCTATTGCGGAGGAAGGGGCTTTGCCTACGAAAGGTCTTGAACCTAATGATGCAGGAACTTCCCCTACGAACCACATGTAGCACAAGTACTGTAATATTGAAGGCCCTTGTCAACAAAAAATGGGACTGTACCATTGGACACTGCACTGGGATAGGGTGGAATGGCTATAAAGTTTATTTTATGTTTGTAGCAATTATACGATACAGCACTGTTCATCTCAACAATGTGAAATTAAAAATAAACACTTTTTTTTTTAAACATGGTATATTCTGAATGAAGTATCTATAGCTAGATTACTCGTTGGCCCTCATTTAGAAGTTGGTCGGGCACTGGCCTCAACGTAGATTATCAGTGGCCCTGTTTGCCACATTTTTGGTTCCCCCAACTTCTTCAGGCTAGATGGAACCACAGGGTTTCTGACAACAGAGCCTCAGCTCAATATGCCTTAGTAAACCATTGACTTGCTGGTTCTTCCTGGTGGCCATGTTGTCTTATTTAAGGAAGAGTGACCGTCAATGCATTTCCCTGCCCAGGACCACACGGAGAGGGAGAAAAGTCACTGGGCATCAGGTCATTGGCATTTTACTTTTAAAAAACAATCTCCTGCTTTGGAGCATGTTTTGCAAAAAAACAAAATAAATAGCGGGCTGGCCGAAAAAAATCTTGGGGAGCAGTTTGTCATTCATCTGAACCAGCCTTCCTGCGAAATTTAAGGAAACAGTTAGTGCTCATAATAGCAGCCTATACAACTTCATTGTACTACATCAAATAATGAGGCACTAGCTCATTTTGTCAAAGGAGCCACTGGAGCCAGGGGACTGTGCAGGTAGCAACAATGTGTATCACTCACTTTAGCATTTACAGGACTCAGGATAGCCCGACAATTACCTTTTGTAACAAGAAGGCAAATCATCCCCTTAAGGAAAAAGTAACTGTGCAGTGTGCGAAACACATGCCATCTACAGTGGTGCTGTATACAGGTGTCCCTGTCTATGCTATCTGCCATGTTGCAGAGTGGAACAAAAGGCAGAGTTCTGCCAGATACTATAGTGTCAACAACCTGTTTCCCTGAAGATGAAACTGCTTCCCGGTTTGTACTATTTTAGTACTGCACTTACTGCTTGCTACCCTGATTCAACAGTTGCGGCCGGCATGACTTACGGGTTGGAGGGCTGGTGGTCACGTGGGGAGGGTGGGGGTGGAGGGTTAATTCAAATTTTAAAAAAACTAAAACATAAAACTTACCTTTGCCTCTGGTCCCATGACGTGTTTCCTTCTCTCTGAACTGCTCCTCGCAGGAAGCAGGCAGGAGGCAGCAGGCGGACTCCCTCTCCTCCCCTAAGCCAGTCAAAACGCTGCAATGGCAGTGTTGTGACTGGCTGGGACGTCAACCCCACAGGCGTGTATGGATAGACCATTTTTAGGTCTCGCCTGTCAATGCGCATGCGCATTGAGCGGAGCGAGACTATCGGGGCTTAAACAGACTTTAACTACACTGGCGATTTGATGCTGTGCCCGTGTGCTTTTAGGTCAATTACGTAGGAACGGCATTGACCGTGAAAACTCTAAATAGGACACGCTACCAGCTGTGTATACAGTGTGCCCGGCTGGGTTCACTGTAAGTAAATTTACTTTACTTTTTCACGTATGGGCTATGAATACCCTGGTGCAAGATGTCCCTCACTGCCCAGTCCTGACGAGACCTTTATTCTAAGGGTCGAAACGCCGTCGACGCACTAGGAAACGAACCAGACCAATACAGTTCCTATAATTGTATAGTAGCTGGATAACCATTAGTTGTAATAATTTGTTCAGAGTCTAGTTTCCTGTTTTGTAAATATTCACAGCTGAAACTTGTATAGTTCACCTATTTGTACACGTTTTTGTTTCGCTCACCATTCACTTGGGACACATTGCACTTTGTATAATATATGTATGTCGCAATTGAATTATATGCATTGTTTATTGTCAAATTGAAATATAAGAAAATATCTTTAATGGTTAGGTTGTGTGTCTCTCCTTTTTCTGCCACCCTCCCTCTAATGTTTAAATTGCTATTGAGCTTGTTATGTTTACTAAGTAGTATAAAAGTAATATGCCACAAGCTTTCCCCAGCGTGCGCTCTGCCTCAGCCGCATTTGTTTTACAACTTGTTTCACTCCTCACACCTCCCACACCTTTGAAGTGAAGCTTAGCTTCACTTCAAAGGCCCCTGCTGCTTCACGTCTCTCCCTCATCGCCGCTCTCCCCGCTCCGCCCCCTAAGCTGCAGAAACCTAGATGCTTGTTGTTTGCTTCCTGTCACGATACACCCCCTTACACTCCCTCCCAGACCTCTTACATGCCTCTCTCCCCTCCCGTGTTGCTCTCTCTCGTCCATTTTCTTCTCTCCCATCCTGCGCTGCTCTTTCTCTCCCAAGCTTGCACAGAATGGCGGTGGCGGTGGCTCCATTTCTGTCGGGTTTAATTCATGTGGGGCATGAGTACCTCTTTCCCGTTTTCGCAGCTGAATTATCTTTGTCAGGGCCCTTTGGCTTTAAGTCTGACCGTGATCAGTGTTGCTGCCGTCATCTGCAAAATAAATAATTTTTCGTCCGGGTTCCAGGCTGACTGTGATGAAGCCGCTATGTCACAGGGACCCGTAAATGTGGCTTTATGTGGCTCTACATTTTGTGCAGTGGGAGCACAAACATGAACATGAACCCAGTTCGGCAGTGCCAGTGAAAATAATTGTGGCCCAAAAACACAGAAGCCCGAATCCGGGTGAATGCTGTTACGTGCACAAGCTCACCCACCCACACATTAACACTTAATGCGTGGGTCAGATTCAGTGTTATTACATTATTGCCATGAGAAAGGGCTTTTTATTGTCTCAGACTACTTGTCATAATAACGTAAAAAAGGAGAAGGCAAGCTAATAAACATTATATTATAATCTGCACATATACTATATGTCCATTCAGGTTCTTTAAAAACTGAAATGTTTCTAATCCGTGCGCATGTATATTTTGTGAAATGCAGGTTATTCAGATGGCGATTTTCTGAAATCAATCCAGCGCTCTCCTAATCCTTCGTTATCTCGCACGTGCTGAGGCACCACCCACGCCCCCACCCGGGCTCGGCCTTGCACAATTAACAAAAACAGGGAGTACTGGATTCCCCTCCCCTCGCCTCTGCTGACCATCTTTTATTCAGTACAATGGTGCACATGGGCTCTGCATGCAAGCCATGTTCATTTTAGGCTTCTCAGCGCTTGGCAGTCTGCATGGCAGGTAGAGTTTTTATAGTTTGTAATTCCTGATGACTATTTGGTAACAAAGCATTACTAAAGTTAAACTTGGACACCCTTCTTCTGCATGTGTTATTTCAGGTGTGGCCTTGTCCTGTGACTGGTGCTGGGGTAGGCTGAGGAGAGATCCTATTTGGCAGTGAAGCAGCGAGGCAGGCCATGAGCGGTGTTGTGTCTCCTCTGATGCACCGAGGGGGCTTTTAAAGCCTTCTAACTGCCCTCCGGGTTAGTGGGCTGTCTCTGTTGTGGTTTGTGGTTTAATTTCCGCCCTGTTGTTTCAAGAATCCATCTAATGTTACGTATGTCACCCTTTCTTTTCAACAGAATTTGTTTGAACCTGTTTCCCACAGCTCCCACCAGGGCGCATAGTCTCTCGCTTTCTTTCTCTCTGTCTCTCCTACTCTCTTTCTCTCTCTCCCCCTCTCTCGCCCTCTCTCTCTCACTCTTTCCCTTTCTATCTCTCTCTTTCTCTACCTCCCTCTCTCTCTCTTTATCTCTCCTCACACTTTCTGTCTCTCCCGCTCTCTTTCTCTCTGGCTCTCTCTCCCCCTCTCTGGCTCTCTCTAATCCCCTCTCTCGCTCTCCCTCCCCACTCTCTTTCTCAGTCTTTCCCTTTCTCTCCCTCCCTCTCTACCTTTATCTCTCCAACTTTTCTAATGCGAGACCTATTGCATTTCCAATGCTTGTTTCTATGTAGGCTGCATGATTGGTTTGGTCGGCCCTGGGGCTGACCAAGCAGTCAGCGCCCACATCAGTGGGCAAGCCACTCCTCCCCTGCCTGGAGATTGAACCCCCCTCCAAACCGTGCCTTCTGCTTTCTTGTAGTGCGAGAAGCAAAAACATAAAATGGTATTCATAATACCATTTTATGTTTATACCTCTCGCAGTGCAAGAAAGCAGTGGGGCGATGCTCCTCCGCCCACGTGGAGGAGCCACCCCTGTTAATGAATATTAATCTATGAAAGATCCATCACTGTAGAATAAATATCACACTTACGTGTAACTACGGGTGAAAAGAGTGGGTATCTTTCATAGACTGACGAGCAAATTCCCATCTCTCCAGTCAGAGACTCTCTGTATTGACTCTCTTACTCTGATGTTGTGCAACGAAATTGAAGCTTTGAAGTGGAGTGTTCAATGCATTCAACTGAGTGGCTGACGTTTGTGATGTTTTCAAATTAGATGAATTTGCTACTAAAAATGAATGTACTATTTTTTCTATGGCCATTCAAATTACTGCATATTGCATTGTTAAAATACCAGGGAATCCTGGTGAGGGGAAATTATTTAATCATATGAATCCATGAAAATACCTATGTTGGGGAAGTGTAGTTATACCAATGCATACCTTCTTGTTGGGTGGAATAGTCTGCTGTAGTGAAATTCTAGAGCAAAGGATTCTACTCAGTGTGAGCATGTGGGGTTTTGAAGGATGGTCCCTTGCCATGAATGGCCCTGTGTTCAGTGTGGAGAGCCTTGAAGATGGACGGCATGACCATAAGTAGACAGTGAAAAACTTAGAGGTCTGGGGAGATATGATTACATAGGTGAATGCTTCTTTTACCTTAGTTCACTTATGTGACTGAGAACGTTTGGAGTTATCACTCCCAGGTTTCTTACTTCAGCCAATGTTTCTGGTGCTGGGTTTTTTCCTGGGAGCAGAGAGATGTAAGTTGGTAGCTCTTCCATTCACTGCAGGTTGTTGTCTTGGTGCTGGACAGAGTCAGTGACACATGGTTTCATAGCATCCTTTTGCTGACTGCCCAGAATCAATGACTAAATTCTAACGTGTCTAGTTCCTGTGTGTTCTCTAGTTTCTGTATGATCAGTATGTGGTGGTATGGATATTGCATACTAGGTTGAATGACTTTAAGAAATTAGGTAGCAGGTTGAGATCAGCAATGAAGAAGATGGAGAGAGAAGATCAAGCTTAGAATAACACCAACCATGATGCTGATGAGAGCTAATGTGAACGGGGAAAGTGAGACAAAGCTGAATCTGACCTTTGGGAAATAGAAACTGCATTTTAAAATGTTTCCACGGATGCTAAGGTTCTCTAGCCACAGTCTTTTTTGGTGCCTCCTTTCCCATTTCCTTCTCCAAGAATTCCCTTACTACCACTCGCCAACAATGCACTTCATCTCTATAGCCTCTTTCTGACCAACATTTCACTTTTTTATAGGGCTACCCATAGTTTACTCACACTCAGTTCTGTGATTTGCTTGGTGCATGTTCTTTGTATCAGGCACATTAGCCCTCTGTGCTGTGTGGGTGACAGTAGTGCCCCTGTGAGTGCACGGTAAGCAATGCGACAGTGTGATAGTAGGGTGAGAGGAGTGACTTCAGGGTGAGTGAGGTGACTATATGAATTTTATTGCAGATGTGTGTGTAGAGTGGGATGAATGAATGTATGGTTAGTGATGGGCATGTTTGAGTGAGATTGCAGAGTGAGCAGCGAGGGGGACAGGTGAGTGAAGTGTCACATGAGCCAAGTGAGTAGTGTGCTCCTGTGACTGCTGGGTAAGGTACAGTGTGAACAGCTCAAGAGCATTGTGAGTGCAGAGTGATCACTGTGAGTGCAGAGTGAGTGGTGTGCTCATGTGACCGCAGGGTGAGTGGAGGGAGAACAGTGTGAGTTCTTGGTGAGTGGCATAAGTGCAGTGTGGTCATTGTGAGTGCAGGGTAAGCGGGTGGTGTGAGTGCATGGTGATCATTGTGAGTACATTGTGATCCCTGTGAGTTCAGGGTGAATGTGAAAGTGAAGGGCAAGAATGAAGAGTGTGTTGCCTGAATGCAGGTGCATTCCCAGACACTTGATGTAACTCAATATGTTATTGAGGACTGGCATAGGGTTTCAGATATAAGTTAAACTACTGCTATTATGGCATTATTCAGGGTCCAAGGGTCTAGGGTGGGGGGAATAAATATTGTATTCATCCTGCAACAAACTTTCAGTCAGGTGATTAGGATTGCCAGCTCATTATATTGATGTCCCAGACGGTCCAAAACTAAGCAGTCACCTAAAGCCTATTTTCAGCACTTATCTGTGCATATTTGGAACAGCAAATATAAATAGAGAGCATTTTTAATTGTGTTCTGGGGCTGCCTGAATGATCCATTACTGATAATTAAAGGGAACAAAGATGGAAAATTCATATTACAAATAAACACATACTATTTTATTTATAACCCTATTTAGGGGCCCATTATGATATCGGGCGGATTGTCTCTGCCAGGCTGTCGGTGGCCACCACCGGCCTGCCGAGGCAATCCGCCCGACACCCTTACCCGGATTCCCCCCCCCCGCCATATTAGTATGGCGGGGGGGGGACCACGGCGGACGGAAAGACCATCCGCCGCTTTTCCGCCCCGGTCGCCTTGCGACCGCGGCGGAAAGGGAATAATATGGTGGCGGTGTCCAATGGACACCGCCAGCCATATTACGATGCTGAGCTGTAGGTGCCTTTCCGCGGCGGCAATGCCGCCACGGAAAGGCAGGCGGTGATTGCTGCGGGGGCCCCCTGCGGGCCCCCCTGGTGTAGGCGGAGGTGGGGGAGGACAGGGGGGTACCTATGGTACCCCCACATTTGCCTTTGCAAAGGGGCAGGCACCGTGCGGTGCCTGCTGCGTTGCATATTCAACATTGTGCACCGCCCGCCACAATGCTAAAACTACAGGATGTGCCCGCCACTGTGACGGGCACATCCTAATTCCCCCCACAGGACCCCCGCCCTTATGGCGGGCGGTCCCGTTCTCCGATAGGGTGGCGGGCGGACAATGTCCGCCCGTCATCCTAATGGGGCCCTTAGTGTCAAGACAAGGCCTTTGCAGGCTCTTTAAACAACAAATGGCTGGACATTTTCTTTTGATAACCCTACTTTATATTCCTTTTCATGAAATGCATTTTCACACGAGGGCAGTAAAAAGTAAAATTCGAATGTAAGGAATAGGCAGAGTGGGGGCCCCGGGGTACTGGAACCAGAAAACAAACAGCCTCTGTAACCAGTTTATAAAGGTATGTAAATATGCAAATGGTCTTTAAAGACCTGTAAAAAACTCAGGTGTGCCGGAGATAAGATTACAGACACTGCCCAGCCGAGCCCACAGCAGCTCGAGCTGCAGCAGCCCCAGCTGCAGCAGCCCGGACTGAGACACACAACGGACTTCAGCCCAATGGCCGTTGCGCGCCTGTTGTGTAGTGTTGTACTATTTTAAAGGCTGGGGACAGATCCAGAATAAGTAGAGTATCCACTCCATTTACGTCCATTGTTAATTTCAGTTGTTTCTGATAGCAGAAGCTCTTTTGTTGGTCACCTATTAGTGGGTTTCGTTTAATGAAGCTGTAGATATGAATGAAGGCAACTCTTTCAATCTTTTTAAATGTTCTTATGAACTGTCAGTTTATGCTAAGTCAATAGCTGTCTGGATATGCTGGGCCCAGGTTGCTTATGACGAGTGTCAGGATGTGACAGATTTTAAGAATTGAGGAGAAAGTACTTGATGTCAGAGAGTTGCTAACGTTGACTCTTCTTGGCATTGTGGCAATCAAGGAGGGTAAGTAGTTTTGTAAGTATTTGCTGCATGGGTCAAAGGGGGAGCCTGCTTGAATGCTTGACTTGACCAGTTCCTTGAACTGGGGTTCAGAGTTGCTTAACGGTGGCCAGAGACTGTAGGACTAAAAGGGAAAAGGTTTTAGGGGCCCAAGCACCACCGCTGGTAGGACCCGTGCTTTTTACAAAATGTATGTGAAAACGCAGTTTGGCCGCATTTTTTCAACCTTTTCAGAGTGGGAGAGGCCCTTCCTCCCTAAATCCCCCATTAGCCAGTGTAGTTTGCTCGCTTTGCTCATTTGCTCGTTGAAATTTGTGGAAAAGTAATGTGCCCACCACTTTCAGATATCACAAGCCTCCACTGGAGGCCCCTCTCCCACAAACTACTAACATGCTGCACCTTGCAAGATTGAAAGAAAAACATGAAGCACTACCTGTGTGTGGACGAAAGTTACATGATTCTGGTACTATTAGATAGAATTGGTCCAAAGGTTTGTAGTGAGAGATGGTAATCCCATGCTTTATCTTTTCCAGTTGGCAACAGATTGCCCTTGGGTGAATTGCTACCACATTTCTGTATAAAAACTTGGGACCACATTAAAAGGGGGGGGGGTGCTAGTAGCAGGATATTTGTCAAATGAAAGTAGACCTCCTACCTGGCCAACTCTGTAAGCTGACGCTCTATTTGTACTTAGGGGGAAGGCAGTGTTTCTAATGGCAGATCAGTCATTGGCTCCCTCTATGGAGCACTCATGTGGGAGCTGTGGTGCACGATGAAACGGGGTCGAACAGGCCCACCCTGTAAGAGTGCCCCGTCAATGCTGTTTCTACCAGCTCCTCTTATATGCCAGAGAGAAATGGTGAATATGCTTGTCTCGTGTACATACCAGGGAAAATGTCCCAGACTTGCTTCGAAAAAACTCCCAATGTATAATTATAATTCAGAATATGTGTCTTGAAAATGTACCCCCACTCTGAAAGTGTATTTGCGGGGTCCACACATGATCAGGCATGAGGTGAAAGGTGGCATGAAAGGTCGCTTGCTGCCCCTTGGGGCGTGTAACAAGGGGCGTGATTATGGCTCATGAGGGGTGATTAATGGTGGGTAAAAGATATGATGGATATTTTTTCTTCCGAGGTGGCTTCCGTCATATCTGGGGAGATGCTACAATTGCAGCAAGGAACTCTAGATATTGGCTAACTAGCTGCCTCTGGCATTGGCATAGGCAGGGTTTCTACAGGAGGATATCCCCTACACAATAGGAATAACATGGTGGAGGCCGAGAAAATTACTGTAGTGAATTGTGCCCCTAATTTTGGGATCCTTACTATAGCTTTGTAGTTTCATTATATTTTGGGCTGAATTCTTTAGATATAGTAACGACAGTATATTGGCCTAGATATTATCTAAGCCTTGCGGTGCCGGCATAGGTCCAGAATGGCCCAACTCATGCCATATTTTTAGGATATCCACATACTATGTCACCGTTGTAAGACTGTACATCAGGTTTTACAGGCAAAGCTAGATCGACCTGCGTGCACGTTGCAAGGGCTGTAATGTACATTTTAAACGCTGCGCATTATTCGAAGGGTCGAGGCACATCTGGGATACTTTGGGCTTGGTGCAATCTCTCACAAGGGGGAAGGAAGTCTCCTATCCACGGGGTAGTATTGTGAGCCGCACAGATCTCCTGCACGCAGAAGGCACGTACTAAGGGCACATTTTGAGCTGCAGGCTGGCGTCCAAGCTTTCCTTTTTACGCCTGTTTTTCTCTTTGTTTCTGCCGGCAGCGCAGAGCATCGCAGCAAGGGAGTCCGATCAATACCTACATACTGTTTGCATGGATCGTACATGCGAGGTGCACATAGTAGAATCGATGCTGAGGTCTCGTCCCAGGGAAAGGAGCAGGAGAGGAGACGAGAGGAAGCATTCAACATCGCTGGTAGCTGCACGGTTGTCATGGAAACCCTCTCCTAGGGCATTGGCTGCTCCAAATTTGGGCATGTCTAAGTTGGCTCACAGTACCACTCGCGTCAGATATTGAAGATTGCCGCCTGAATCCTCCTGCAGCGCAAGCGCCGAGGAAGATTTGGGCTAAGAACCGAAAATTCATGTAAATTACTTCATATGAGTTTGGCATTAATTAAGTTGCTTACAAAAAATAGTAAGCAGTTATTGAGGGCTACAGCAGTAGTCCATTCAGGTTAGGCTAAGGTAATCAAGAGGTAAGAGGACAGCATAAAGTTGTGTGGGATGACAGATCTGAGTAATTAGTTAAAATGCCCTGTTTCAAAATTCTGCTTCCAGCATGCAGTGCTCCTTTCCTCAAACAGAAAACCTCACAAACATTATATTAATTATAATTGAAATCTAAACGAAATCGGGCACCCTATGTCTTTTTCTTTCCCGTTCCTTCTGGATGACGACAGGCACCACATGCCTCCTGGCTCTTGCTTAGAGGCTGCCATGTAATGTGTGTCAAATTCAGCCAGTCCTGGAGTACCAGGCTACATTTTATAAGTCAATATTTTATTGCTAGAAGCCGAGAGCAGCTTTGCATATATACGACAAGTTGGTGCTAGCCATGGCAAGCACCCACTTACCATGCTTATGCTGCTCTTTCATTTCCTATGCCCCCCGGCGACTGACAACCAATAGAGCTGGAGGCTTTTAAGGTATCACTCCTGACTTTGATTGACATTCCCATATAACCCCTTGATAGCTTAAATCAGACAGCTACACTTTCTGCTGCCCCCATGTTTTTGTTATTATTGCAGGCGTTGGCTGTGGTGTGATATTCTTTTTCTGTGACGTCCTCCTCTGTCCTCTCTTCATTTGGCTTCCACGACCTTGTACCTTCTTTGTAGTTGCTCCCCAGTTCATACCGCACATTGCTTTTTCCATGTTGCTTTGGCGGCCCTCAATTGTTTTTTACTTCCTTTTCCTGCCATCCTTCACGTTCTAAGGCGGATGTTCCAGTCCTTCCTGCACACCGCAACCACCATGTTGTGATATTATTTAGATGTTTTATTTCCTGTGTCTCATTTCCCCCAACTCTGTTCACCTTGACTCCGAACAATCTGACCTGCCGCATAGACAGTCCCTGGTACTTCTACACCATGGCCACTATTTTATGTCAACTCTATTGTGTCAGCAGTGATAAGGAAGGATATGTTGTGTAATGACTGTTGCTGCTAACTTTGGAACTCGTAATCCAGGATTGAATCACACAGTGGCATAGGTAGGAGGGCGGGCACTGTTTTTGGGGGCTGCTTAGGTGAGCAAGTCGTGTCTGTCGACTACCAGCACCGGGCAGAAAACTTAGGGTCCGCCCGGGTGTCAGTAGGCCTAGCTACTCCACTAAATCGTGGACTCTTACTTCACTTTACATTACAAAACACCTTTGCATAAGTTGCCTCTGCCCATTCCTGCATACCTCAGCCACCAGTTCATACCCTTGAAGCACGGCACCATCAGAATGTGTGGTTATGCACATGTTTGTCGCACAAACCATGCCCTTTTGCTTTGATCACTCCAAATAAAAGTACGTATTGAAATTCTACCCTAGCAATTTAGCTTCTTTACTCCTTAGCATTCTGCAGGCTAACTCATGGCCTCTTGAGCACTAGATAAGTCCCCAGCACAGGTTTCAAGGCCACGAGTACCCAGGAGTGAGGTTTGAGGGGTTTTGATCACAATCACATGTGCGCTATTCTGTTAAATTCAAGGTGTACAATGGAGAAAGTCCAAGAGTAAGAATCTGCTCCAAGAAGTATGAGTCCCATTCAGTGAATGATATTTTGCTCCAAGCAGTGAAACTTAATTAGACCAAAGGGATACAATACGTCTGTGATTCAGGGCGTAACTATATACCCCAGTGAGTCAGATTCTGCACACTCATGGTACCCACACCCCAAAAAGTTAGAGTTCAATGGCCTTACATTGCCATCACCATATCGATGAGTCAATACATCGACTCGGGTGCTTTGTGGTGACCACTACATTGCTTGGCACTACATTGGCATTAGTAAGTATAAACACAAAAATGATGTGCCTTATTAATTTAAATAAAATGAGTATTAGCAGTAAGGTACTGTAATTTATGTATTGTAATATACATTAACTAAATATGTAAAATAGAGTTAAAAAAGGGGTTTGTTCCCCAAATATATATATATTAAAATATTATTTTAAAACATCTATTGAACAAATATTGAAAAGGAAAGGAAAAACATTTGGAGGTTCCTACCATAAAATATGATAATACAAAATAAAAGTAATATTAAAGGATGCCAATTGATTTAATGACAATTATTTATAAATATTAAACGGATAACTATTTTATTTTTATATACATCTAAGAAATGGTTCAATGTTAAAATATCGATAGTAAAAATATTGATGAAAAAATATCAATGTGAAAATATCGCTAACAGAAATATCGACTTCCTATACATAGACAGATAAGTACAATAATATCGACACACAAATATCGATGTAAAAAATATAGAAGTAAAAAATATTGACTTAAAAAAATTACATAACTTTAATAAAATGTATTAAATAATATTAATTTTATTAACAAAATATATTAAATTTAAGATATATTTTAACTAATTATAACTAATAAACTTAATTTAATAAATATAAACACAAAAAAGTGTACATATGCATATATTTACTTAAATACATTTTATTAACTAATATCTTTATTCAATTTATAAACTTTTTAAGTGATAAAAAATTAAAATAAACGCATATATAAATTATTTAGAATTAAATAAAATATTCTATATTTAATTAGCAGGTTAAACTATTAAAAAAGATTAAAACATACATTTAATAACAAAATAAACACAATAGTAGTGAAAATGTTGGATAGCGAGAGGGTAAAAATTACTATTCCCACACCAGTGAGTGGAACAGTAGGGAAAGCGTTGGATAGTGTAGGGGTAAAAATTGCTATACCCACTCCAGTGAGTGCAACAGTAGGGAAAGCATTGGATAGCGGAGGGGTAAACATTACTATTCCCACTCCAGTGAGTGCAGCAGTAGGGAAAGTGCTGGATAGCGGAGGGGTAAAAATGACTATTCCCACTATAGTGAGTGCAACAGTAGGGAAAGCTTTGGATAGCGTAGGGGTAAACATTACTATTCCCACTATATTGAGTGCTACAGTAGAGAAAGCGCTGGATGGCGTAGGGGTAAAAATTACTATTCCCACCCCAGTGACTGCAACAGTAGAGAAAGCGTTGGATAGCGGACGTGTAAACATTACTATTCCCACTCCAGTGAGTGCAACAGTAGGTAAAGCGCTGGATCCCACAACAATAAAAAACAAAACCATCAACATTTTTATTACATTTAATTTCCAATATTAACATACTTAATATATAAATTATAAACAACAAAGATAATAAAAAATCATTAATTACACATTAATTAACAGTATAATATCCACAACACACACCTAAAATTAATTACACAATTAAAATTAATAATGACTAATTAATTAATGGAAATTAGTTTATAAATATTTATTAATTAATCAATAAAAAACTAATTACTTACCACCTTTTACACCATTTACCCATATAAACTCCACAGCACACACCTAAGATTAATTACACAATTACAATGAATAATTACTAATTAATTAATGGAAATTAATTTTAAAATATTTAATTATTAATCAATACAAAATTAATTACTTACACCCTTCACACCATTTACACATATAAACACCACAACACACACCTAAAATTAATTAAACAATTAACATAATTAATTATTAATTGATTAATTAAAATTAATGAACAACTAATTATTAAACTATTATTAATTAATCAATTAACACATGAATTATTCAATACATTTTATATAATTAAATTACTTCCCACCCTATTCCCTTATAAACCCACAACTCGCTAAGGAACTAAAAACGCAAAATTCAAAAAAATAAAATAATGAACTACTATAAATTATTATTTAAATCTAAATAATTAAATTACTTCCCACCCTATTCCCCAATAAACCCACAACCCGCTATGGAACTAAAAACACAAAATGAAACTTAACATAAATTAAAAACTAGTAAAATTGTAAAACATATAAAAAAATGACAAACAATTCTTATTAAAAACACTAAAATACATATTATTATTAATAATTAGATATTTTTGTCAACTATATTTTTGTAAACGATATTTAAGACTTCGATGTTTTTAAAATCAATATTACCTGTCAGTCGATATTCTTGTCCACGATATTTTTGTTGTTGATATTTCATCCCCCCTATATTTTTGCGGGGATATTGATGTCCCTCGATATTTATATGTCGATATTCCTGCTCGGCACCCTAAGACATATTTATAACATAGATAAAAATTAGGATGGATTGGAGCCCCTCAAATAATGGTAGTTACCTTAGCAATACAGCAGCCCACAATGTGGTGCACATGATATTTCCCACAATGCAGTGGTCTGTCGTATAGTAATATACAACCAGGCAAATCCAAGGTTTGAGACTTACACCAGAAAAGTGAGCCTGTGCCCTAGGTGTAGGATTTGCATCAAATTAATGAGGCTGTATTCCAGGAACTGGGACTTATAGCTCTTGAGACTGCTTCAAGAAGTGTATAACTCTGTTAAAGACGATAGGCCATCAAACATGTCCAAAAAGTGAGAGCCATGGCCTGTGAACAATGATGTATGCCAAAGTGCGAGTTTCACAGTCAGTGACAAAGTCGTGTGCTCCAAGGCCCAGATGAAAAAATGTGTGAAGCGAAATCCTGTGTGGAATTTGCTTTGCTCAGTCATCAGTAGTCCAGATTTTCTGTATCCTGAAACACTTAGGGCCTGATTCTGAGGCGGGTCGGAAAGCTTCCCGACCTAATCGGTTTGGAAACCCACTCGGATCGGGAGAGTCCGACCGACGGAGCACGATGCATCCGGATGCTTCCAGATATGATTTGGTTGGACTCCTATTGACTTCAATGGGAGCATATATTCCTAACCAAATCATAATTGGGCCCTGGGTTGGGAAGACACGTTCCCGATCCGATTTGGAAGGAGCAAATGCCATTAGGCGGCCTTCCTAATTGCATCAGAATCAGGCCCTAGGTGGAAATGCTTTCCTAACCGCATCAGAATCAGGCCCTAAATCTGATTCTACTGGCCAGCCAATCTGGCTAAGAGGTGGTGGTAAATATCTGCGTTAACCTCCCGGAACCGAGAAAATCATGAGGAATTCTGCCTGTTAAAATACAGGTCCTCACAGTTGTTCTCCATTTCTAGCAGTCTAACTTGTGATTGCAGGAATTCTATATGGGGTGCATTGGTAATTCCTCACCAGAATCTTCACTCAAAATTTCTTCAAACCTGATACCTGGGCCTCAAGTCTTGCAGCTGACACTCAGTGAGTAGCATTTTACTTCAAGAAGTTGAATTTACACCAAATGAGAGATGCAGTGCTCTGAAGCATGAGACTTAAACCTAGTGAAAGACACTTTGTACTAATGTCTGGGTCTCACACCCAGTAAATGACACTACCTTACATAGGGGCCAATTCCAATGTCGGACGGACCTGAGTTCGTCCGACATCGGCCAGGAGCTGTAACCGACCGACCTGCTGTCGTCTGTTACGGCCCTGCTAGTACGATGCGACCGAACAGGGTTCGGTCGCATTCGTATACTTAACAATACAGGCATGCATTCCGAGCGGAATGCATGCCTGCATTGTTGAAAGCAGGGGTGCAGCTCATCCCTGCACCCTGTGGCCGGCACCCCAAGGTGCCTGCCACCGGGTGCAGGGATCAACGAAGGGGCACCATAGGTGCCACCATCCGGCAGCCTCACACCCATGGGGGCCCTGCTGGGGGCCCTCAGAGACAGCTTTCGACTGCCTTTTCTTGCCGGACACACCGGCACGAAAAGGCAGTGAAAAGCTGCCATCATACTCCCTCGGTCGTAAAGAGGTGACTGGGGGAGTACTGAGGGATTTCCGGACTGCGGACCGGCTCTCCGAGCCTGTCGTTCACAATCCGGATATCCAAGTCGGAATGCTTTCCAATCGAGCCCATCAGAATGGCTCGGTCGGAAAGGAATCCGGCCCACACATTCTGGTTCGGTCGGAAGGGCTCCGACCATCGTTCGGAGCCCTTCCGACCAAAATCGGAATCAGCCCCATAGTGTTGAAATTACACCAGATGGAAAAGGCTGTGTTTGAAGAAGTGAGATTTGCAATTATTTGCAATTAGTGAGACTGTGATCAAAGAAGTGAGACTTACAAACAGTGAGTGACGGTGTGCTCTTTTAAATGAAACTCACTGAGTGAGACGGTACTCAAAAGCATAAGACTCTTTTCCAAAGAAAGAAAACGTACACCAGGGTGTTTCCGCACTATTGAGTGATATGTTTGTCTACAATAAGGAAAAACATATTTGTATATTTTCCAGTCAATGCAAATTAAAATGTTCATAATCTTAATCTGTATGACAACAATAGCGAGCTGAAAATGTAGGCCTGCAAATCCAAATGGAATTGACCGTCCCCAGTAGGTGAATTTATTGCTCCTGTCCCCCTAATAAAAATGCTTCTTCACAGAAGTAATTAAAAGTTAGATGAAGGTCTGGATTATCTTTAATCTTCTATTAAGAATAAACCTTTCCTCTAACTCCAGATTCTTTTAGAAAATTTACAAACAGTTGGGTCTTTTCTCTCTATGAGAAATTGATGAAAATAATCTCAATTGCTTTTAAAAATCTACAGGTAATGCTTACCGTGAACAGACAAGCTACTCAGAAACCAGCATCCTAAATGCTGTTTCGAGTGATCTAGAAGTCTGTTGGCCCGTCTGATGCCAGTAGGTTTTTCCCATGGTTCCACCACCATACATTTAAAAATTGGACTCAGTAAGTCAGAAGAGCTTTGCCCGGATAGTTTACACATTAGAGCCGCAATGCCATCTGTTGGTATTACTACACCCTTTGAGATTTAGTTGCTTTATTCGCAGCAAATTTGCCAAACCGTAAACGATGACCATTGTAGCAGCACGTGAGAGATACGATGGTTGTATCTAATCAGGAATTTCGCATTGGATTATACACAATTACCCTGGCAGCCTATTCCAAGGGCACAAAAACATGCCTGTATGCCTACCACCAGGTTTTCTCATTAACTCCATATCTGGTTGATAAATATGCCTTTGATGGTGAGAGATGTTTTTAGCAATAAGGCAAGAAGCACTTTCAGAGGCTCTGGTGTGGAAATGTAACTGTATGTCTGCAAGGATTTGCCCTTCCCCAGCTCACCAGTTAGATCAACACTGTAAACCTTGTGGTTAAGTGTGAGGATCCTGCAGCTGGCTGCAGCAATCACAGCAGTAGCAGCACTTATTTCAGTCATCCAGGGTCTGAAGTGGCTAGAATATATCAATATTAATCTTCCTCATCCTCCTCTCACACAACAGTGAAACCACCTAAATTGCTATCAGTGGTGTTGCAGGGATTCTGCACAAATACAGAACTATGTGCAGGAGCATGGGACTTTGGTGTATAGGGACTGGATCTTCCTTCCACCTTAGTACCCACAAACCCAGGACCGACTACCTATAGCAGGTGTCTCCAACTAGTAGCTCGGGAGCTACTGGTAGCTCACCAGCACCCTCAAAGTAGCTCTCAGAGGTGAAGCCAAACCAATCCGATCTCAGGGATTCCGTGTATATTAAAGAAGGCAGCACTGCTCGTTTCATTACCCGTAAGAGTTACAGACAGCCAAACCAATGGCAGGACCTCTTGATAACACTCAAACACACATTCTGTTGGCCTATCAATCAATCAATCAATCAATCAGGGATTTATAGATTGCACTACTCATCTGTGAGGGTCTCAAAGTGCTGGGGGGGGGGATTTGGGCAGCTGCGGTCATTTAAAAAGCTAGGTCTTGAGGCTCTTCCTGAATGCTTTTCGGGGAGTTCGTTCTAGGTCTTGGCCGTGATGTAGGAGAAGGATCTGCCTCCTGTTCTGGCTCTGTGGATGGGGATGATTTTGGCCCAGGCCTGGTCACCAGAGCGGATGTTTCTCTTGGAGGCGTAGAAGGAGATTCTTTTGTTGAGGTATTGGGGTACAGTATTGTTGAGGGCTTTGCAGGTGTGTGTGAGCAGCTTGAAGGTCACTCTTTTTTCGAAGGGGAGCCAGTGGAGGTCTCGTAGGTGCTGGGTGATGTGGTCTTGTCGTGGGATGCTGAGGACGGTCTGGCTGCGGTGTTCTGGAAGGTCTGGAGTTTGTGGAGCAGAGATTTGTTGATTCCAGCATGGAGGGCATTCCGGTAGTCCAGCCTGCTGGTGACGAGTGCATGGGTGACGTTCTTCCTGGATTCTGGGGGGGGGGGGTCCATTTAAATGTCTTGCGAAGTATGCAGAGGGTGTTGTAGGCATGTGGAGGCTACGGTATTGGCCTATGGGTCTGCCACATGAACCCTCTTTATCCACTTTAAATCTACCTAAGAAGGAGATTGGCCATGTTATATGCCCTACTCTATCAGTCACACCGTGTGTGACATCAAAGAATAGTGGCAGCAGTAACCAGGGCTGACCCACCAAAGTGTGTGACTACAAGAACTAGAGTGAAAATGTGTTAGTTGGGAGCATGATCAACCAAAGAGCTGAGGGAAGAGAGTATGCATCCAGGGCAGAGAAAATTATAAGCATCACATTAATTTTTGTGTTGGTGTGTGACATTGTGTCCTTCCCTAATAAACAGTGATGGTTCCTTAAAGCTACTCCTAGTGTCAAGGGCTGCAATATGTATGCTGGTCCCCATCATAAGAGTATTATCTCCGACGCAATTGTGCCCGTTCATGGCATAATTGTACCATTGCCATAATATTTTCATCCTTGACTATTTTGGCCATACAAGTCTAGTAATTACATACTTGCTGCCAACACTGACATATTAAGAGCATGACTGTCTTGCTTTTAACCATTCCTGACAGAGTGGCAACCTCTTCTCCCATAATAATGTCCATAACTGATATATGTTGGGCATCCAGCTGTGGCACAGTGGTAGCCCTGGTTTAATGGTATGCATCATTAGCATAACAGATGCATTAATAGTGTTATGGTGAGCATACCTGGCCTATCATTCCAGTTCCTGGGTATTTGAAGCAGAATGTGTCCATCAGAGGCATTTTTACATGGTGGTACTCAATGAAAATGAAAAGCTGATGTTTAGGGACTGTGTATTTTCTAACAATGAAAACTGATTTGTTTTTTTAAGAAAAAAATGATGCTTTTTCTGAAAAGGTTTTTCTTTTGGAAAATTGAGTTTGATTGCTCAAAGTGGAAAGTGGTTTTGATAGCAAAATATGTGTATTTTTAAAAACTAATATGCTAATGAAGACACAATATTACAATTCTAAAACACATTTAAAGTTGTAAGCTGAATGATAATTCAATTTGAGTTGGGGAGACTTACTGCTGTGGTAGTACCCTTTGTGCCACAAAGCATGTGATGATTTGAATTTTACTTGATTACAAGCATGTAATACTGATAAACGTTTTCCTAGCATTCTGCTGATAACTTCATCTGGAATGTTTGGGTGGTTACTACTGAAAAATCGTTCTTAGGGTGGTCATAGTGTAATGTTAAAATGTATCATCAGCATTTTACAGTGATAAAATATGCTAATAGCTCGACAGGACTTTCCTTGAGCAGAATTAGCTCTCACTACAGAAAAGGTTGGAGACCCCTGACCTATAGTGTCTCGCTTGCTCTCCTACTCACCCACAGAGAAACAAATGATTAGACACCCCAGAATACAACACTCCCAGATCTCTCAGGAATCACGGTAACAAGACACACCCTTTCGCTCACACTGTTGTACTTGTCCACAATAAGATCTGACAGACACGAAACAGTTTAAAATATTTACTTTAAATAACGTGCTTTAACATGCAGCATACGTACCACAATAAGCAGGGAGATGTATAGTACAAATATAGTCAGCATAGCAGCTAGTCCATATATCATGAAGGGAGATGTCATCATAAAAAGACAATGGAGAAAAGACTATGGTGCCTAACCTCCCTCCCCTTGCTAAGAAGAAGTATTATTATATAATAGAAGATCTCTGGGCTTAGTCAGCAGACCCCATACCTTAGCCTATAGATGGTAGATCTACACCATAGGTGCTGTCACGCTCTTCTCCCTTGAAAGGACCCTCTCCACGTGTGTCTCACCCATTCGTGTACCCCACTAAAAACCCAAGTATGGTTTTTTTGTAAATATATTTTTATTGCAGATTTCGAAATAAAACCAGTCAATAGGCCAACCTGTACACTTAAGGCTCCCCACAGTGAATATGATGAAAATACAATACACAGCCATTTAGCCCACATCCCGGAGGCTGGGCGGCGCTTCGATGAACCAGTTTTCCGGAGGCGCCTCAGTGCGTGCCTTGTCCAGGCCTTAGGTCAGTTATATCGTATAGTATCCGCTTTTACCCCATGACTTCCATCCCCCCCCACACCGCCAAGCCCCAAGTTGCCCCCATTGTCGCTCCTAGCAAACCTACTCTACGACCTCATTGGGCCATCCGGGGCCGGTAAACTTCCCCGCGGTGTCAAGCCACCCACTCCACGAACTCCCTATCCCTCCCTCTTCCCCCCCCAACTGCTGCTAATGCGGGTTCCAATAATCATTCCCTGCTCTGAAGTATGTCCTCCACCAGGATAATCAGTCTAACATGTGATCTCCATGGAATCCCTTCCTATACCTGATCATCCTCCGCCCCGTCCGTGATATAGTCCCACAATGCCTGTACTACCAACTCCCAGGACCGCGCCAGTTCCAAACTTTTCTCGTTTCCAGTTCTAGTCGCCTGACGCAGCCTAAGCACACTCTCACAGCCCGACCACTTCAACAGCTCATTCCTCCATCTCCGCACTGACAGGCCCTCCTTAGACTTCCAATGCCAAGTGATTTCACGCTGTGCCAGTATTATTCCCAAGTCAATGAATTTGCTCGTCACTTTAGTCTTCCTGGTATGCGGGAACCAGAGGAGCAGACATGCAGCCATATCAAAATCTACCTCCCTGTCCGTGATAGCGTTCAGGAGTTCTCCCACTTCCGACCAGTATTCCCCTAACTTCGGGCATCCCCACAGCATGTGGTCCAGATCTACCTCTGGCTCCAAACATCTCGGGCACATGGCGTCAAGCACCTGGAAGTGCCGTCGCAACCTCTCCGGGGTCAAATACGCCCTATGGACAATGAAAAAATGCACTTGCTGAAACCACGCATTCCTCGTCCCTTTCCAGGTCCTATGCAACACATGGCCCCAGACGGTGTCCGGGATCTGCTTGCCTATGCTGACCTCCCATCTCGACTTCAACGCCACCAAAGGTGCTAATCCCTCAGTCAGCAGTCTGGCGTGGAGGCAAGTCACAGCCTTGACGGTGCCCGCGGCCATCACCACATACTGGCACGCCACGGTCACCTCCGGCTCCGCCAGTCCTCCCCCCCAATGCCGCTGCATCGCTGCCACCACCGCTGCATGCAGCAAGAAGGTTCCATCCGGTAGGCCAAAATGTTCCCGTAAAGTCCCATACGGGACTAGCGTCCCGTCCATATAGAGGTCTCCCACCATCTGCAAACCCAGGTTCTCCCATGACAATAATTGGGACCAATCGCCCCCGTGCGGTAATGCAGTTAGCATACCCAGCGGTATCTCCGGTGCATACGGCCGGTGCTTCTTCGCTCTTTTCAGGTTCCTATTCCAACACAATCGAAGCGTCCGTTCCTCTATCGTAAGATCTCTCCCCTCCAGTTTCTGTTGCATTACGATAGATGATAAGACATGTCTCTGGATGCCAATCCGTCGGACGCTATCTGGGCCCCTGAATTCTCTGGCCACGTTCTGCGTCAGAACCTGGAGTTGTGCTGCTAGATAATATAACTCAAAATCGGGGACGGCCAACCCCCCCTCGCTCTTGGGCCGTGTCAAGGTAGTTAATGCCACCCTTCGCCGCCCATGGCCCCAGAGGAAGCCGGTCACCAACGTCTTCAACACCCCAAAGATCCTCTGCGGGATCCACACCGGCAACGTTTGGAAATAATAGAGTAGCCGCGGGAGTGCCACCATCTTCAACAGTGCTACCCTACCCAGCACAGATAGGGGAAGAGTGGCCCAGAAATCCATACAGCTCCTCAGCGCACGAATACAGCGCTCCACATTCCCCTCTAGAAGGTCTGCTGCGTCGTGGTAGATGCGCACCCCGAGATAAACAAAACAGTAGGGTTCCCACACCACCGTTCTTGTGAGCTGTGGGCAGAGCGTAGTCTTCCGCAAAGGAAAGACACAGGTCTTGGTCCAATTCACCCTGAGTCCTGATAGTCTCCCGAACCCACCCAGCATGTCCACCGCGCCTTCCAGTGCCCTCCCAGGATCAGCCAGGTACAGTAATAGATCATCGGCATATAGCGATATGTAGTGCGATTCAGGTCCCTGCGCTATCCCGTCATATACGGTGCCCGATCTTGCCTGCGCCGCCAGCGGCTCCATTGCCAAGGCAAAGAGCAGAGGAGACAGCGAGCAGCCCTGCCGCGTGCCCCTACAAACCGGGTATGCCGGAGAGACCATGGGCCCCAGCCGCACCCGCGCCCTAGCTGAGGAATAAAGCACTCTCGTCCAACTTCGAAACCCTTCCCCAACTCCAAATTTCAGCAGCACTCCATCCAGGTAATCCCATTCTAAGCTATCGAACGCCTTTTCGATATCAACCGCTAATACCACCGGGTCCTGCTCTGCCGTGGTGGCATCGTCAATGACCCTGACCAATCGACGGATATTCATCGAGGTGCTCCTGTTCGGGATGAATCCCGCTTGATCCCTATGTACTAAGGTGGCCATCTGCGGTAGGAGCCTGGTAGCCAGGCTACGACTCAAAATCTTATAATCCACCGTCAACATAGACAATGGCCGGTAAGAGGATACGTCTAACGCGTCCCTACCCGGTTTCAGCAGCGGCACCACCAGCGCCTCCCTCATAGATTCAGGTAACCTCCCCATCTGTTTCGCTTCCGCGTACACTATCAGCAGCTTGGGCGCCAAGACATCCACGAATTTAGCGTAGAACTCAATCGGCAACCCATCCACCCCTGGCGTTTTGTTCCGTGCCATGTGTTTAATCGCCCCTCTTATCTCTGCTAGGGTGATGGGGCCCCCTAGGTCCTGCGCGTCCTCTTCATCCATTAACGGTAAGGGGATCCGATCTAGGTAGTCACCTATCTCCGAAGCCTCTGCCTCGAGATGGCTCGCGTACAGTCCCATATAGTAGGACTTGAAGCGCCCCAAGACCGCCGATTGCGAATAAATCACTTCCCCATCCTCGCGTCTTATGCTCATGATCGGGCACCCTCTAGGTTCCGGGTCAGCCAGCTTGGCAAGGAGTGTGCCCACTTTATCCCGCTCCTCATGCACCCTAACAGCATACAACTTATAGTCATAACACCGCAGTCTTTCCGTCTCAGTCGCCACCACCTCTTTAGCTTGCAGCAGTCGTTCCTGCAACTCCGGTCTCCCGGGTCTGCGCTGTTCCAGCTCTCTCAATGCCTCCTCTGCTTTCGTAAGGTCATTCAGCACCGTCCCTCTCACAGTCAGAAACCGTCCCATACACACCCCTCTCACCACCACTTTCATTGCATCCCATTCAATCGACCTAGTCGCTGCTGAGCCTGCATTATCTGTAAAATAGCTGTCTATGCCCTGGCGGACCGTGTCGCAGAACGCCGGATCTTCCAGCGTATCCGGACGAAGTCGCCATGATGGAACAGCCGATCTCACCAGCTGCCACTGCAGGGAAAGCAACAGGGGATTATGGTCTGAAATGGTCCTGGACAGGTACTCCGAGCGAGTCACCACATTCGCCAATGAGCAGCTGCACAGCACCGAATCCAGTCTAACATGTAGGTCGTGCAGCGCGGAGAAGTAAGAGTAATCCCTGGTCTCGGGGTGCTGCGCCCTCCACACATCCACCAAACCCCACTGTTCCTGCCATTCCCGCCTGTGCGTCGCTAAGCGGCGCACTGGGGAGTCTACTAGAGGTGGGTGTGATCTATCTAACAGCACATCAGAGATGGAGTTAAAATCCCCCGCCAGAAAGATAGGGCCTGCCAAATAATGTGCCAGTGAGCGCGATAAATCCTCAAAGAAATGAGCTTGATCAGAGTTGGGGGCATAGATGTTGCACAGCACCACCTCCCTACCATATAGCCGTCCCTCAACTACCACATATCGACCCTCTGGATCTATCCTCTGACTCGTGACTTGAAATGGCGTGCCCGCTCGTATCCATATCAGCACCCCTCTGGCGTATGCCAAGTATGTCGTGCCAAACACCTGACCCCGCCACCTCTTCTGTAAAGCTCCGCACTCCTTCTGTGTCAGGTGAGTCTCCTGCAGCATTGCAATCTGAACTCCCCGTCTCACCAAGTATGCATGCACTTTGTGGCGTTTCACCATTGTTCGAATACCACGGACATTCCATGTGACATATTTCAAATTAGGTAATGTCCCCATAAAGCATCGTTCCTTTCAGTGACGCTAGCCAATAAATGACTCCCGCATTGCAGCAATTGTACAGCCCCTTCAAAACAATCCCCCAAACTCCCATTAACCCCCTCCCCAGGACAGGTCCTAATAACCCAGCTTCAGCCCCGTTCCAAACCTTAAACACCCCACACATCACACTAACCTGTGGTCGTCACCACAGAAGACCTTAAGGGTCTGAAAAGGGCTATGGAGCCCCGAGCCAGGACAGCAGAGCCATCACCCCGCGCCCATAGTCCCATACTGCTTATGCAGCCCCATACCTGGCAGTCCAATAGAAGTTTGGAGTGTCCATACCGTCAGGCATCCCGGAATTGTTCAATAGCCTCGCACCTCACTCGTTAAACATGCTATCCGATGTCTGCGGGGTGACCACCGGCCCCCGCGCTCCTCCCACATCCGAGTCGTCTTCCCCGGTCTTCTCCCCTTCCTCTTCCGATGCCGAGCCTCTGGAAGTGTTCTCCTGCTGCGATCCCGTGATGATCGCCGTGGCTGCCAACGCACTCTTCCTGTCAGCCAACATTTGTGCTTCTCGCTCAGCCCGTTGGCGCTTATTCCGGGAGCGGATGCGCTGGGATTTCCTGATTTTGACTGGGTGGTGCCGGTCCCTGTTGGTGCCGTGTGTCCGATCCGTCCCCGCACGATACAGTTCCAGCCAGGACCATGCCTCGTCGGGTGTTTGAAAAAAGTGAGTCTTATCATCAACGATCACCCGCAGCTTGGCAGGAAAGAGCAAGGAGTATTGAATCCCCTCCTCTCTCAGCTCCTTCTTCACTGACAAGAAAGAAGCTCTGCTCCGCTGCACTTCCTGCGTGTAGTCCGGGAAAATCGTGACCTTGCTGTTGTCCACCTGGAAGGGACCCCGGGACCTCGCCTGTTGGATCAGCAAATCCCCGTCTTTATAGTGCAACAACTTGACCACCATCGGCCGAGGCGGTCGGCCCTCTAGGGGCGGCCTGGCCGGCACCCTGTGCGCTCTTTCCAGAGAGAAGAAGGGGGACAGACCCTCCGGCGCCACCACCGTTCTGAACCAGTCTTCCATATAGGATACCGCATCACCTTTCTCAATTTTCTCCGGAAGGCCCACCACCCTCACGTTGTTCCTCCGGTTACGTCCTTCCGCGTCCTCTGCTCTACGCTCCAGGACCGCCAGTTGGCCAATAACGTCCTCTAGTTTATGTTCCACCGTGACCACCGCCGGTTTCAGCTCCTGAAGCAGTTGTTCGTTCGATTTCACTCTATCAGAGAGCTTGGCGTGGTCCGCTCTCAGTAAGCCCAGCCCCGTCGCCACCTGCGCAATGTCCTGGTGCAGCTCTTCTTTCGTAGCAGTAATCACGTCCAAAATGGCGTCTAGGCGTAGGTTCAGCCTCTGTTCCTGTGGTGAGGTCTCCACGGGGCCTGGGGTAATGCCATCTTTGGCCGTGGCATTCCCGTCCCCCCGCACGGGTGGTGCGGCGAGGTCAGCTCCCAGCGCGGCCATCTGGAATGCCGGAAACACGCCACTCGAGCAGCCTCCACCGATGGTAGCTGCCCGTAGCAATCCCCTTGGCCGTCCGTCCCCGGCCCCCCCTGATGCCGCCTGATGGCAGAAAGCGGTATATGCAGCTCTCCTTGCCTCAGATCCAACTCGTCCATGCAGTACTAGCAGGCCCCTGTCTGCGTGTGGCCACCTACCGCCGTTCCATATGCGCGCTCTGCAGAGCACCACCAGCACACCCACAGCGCCTCCAGAGTCTGCAATGTTCGGGGGGGTAAGCCCAGTGCGCCCCTCCCAGAAGGCCAGCAGATGTAGGTCAATCAGGCCGTATGGCCGGGTAACCTGAGCCCACTGCTCCTCGCAGCACTGCACCACGCAGGCCCCAGCACGCGCTGGCCTGCAGTCGCTGTTTCTCCAGTCCTGTGTTCCACGGACCCACACCGGGCTGATCCCGCCTCCAGTGCCAATCCACCGTCCGCTTCTTGGTCCGTCCGCTCCCCGGGGCACCCAAGAGCCGTGGACGGCTGCCCCCTCAGCACGCCGCCAACCCGCTGTGCGCTTCCACTACGCAGCGGTCCCCAGTGAGGCACTCGGGGCTCTGATCATGCAGATCCCGGCAGCCCAGCTCCAGCAGTGGCAGTCCCGACAATGGGCCGGCCTCACAAGCCAGCAGCGCCGTCACCGGCGCAGTTCAAGGCCCGGTTCTCCAGCCAGGGATCGGGGAGCATGGGGGGGAGGGGCAACATCTTTACCAGTCCTCCACCGCTGATCTCCTCCGCCGCTCCGGATCCGCTCTCCCGGCCCTCATCTCGGGCTGCTTCTCCGCCGGGACCTCCCAGAAGCTTCCAGCGCGCTCGCCTCTCTGCGATGTCCAGGCACTAGCTCTCTCGTTCCGGCGGCGCCGCCATCTTGCCTCCGTACGACAGTCAGGTCGGCCAGGCCGCCAGGTCCGGCCACACGCGTCGCCCAGGGTCCCGATGGGGGTCCAACTCTCCACTCTGGGTCGGCGACCCCTCCGGAGCTCAATTTACGCCACCAGGGGTCTCGGGGCTCAGTATATCAGGATGGAAAACGGGACTCGGCGCGGAGCAACTCGCTCACGCAGCCATCCCGGTCGGCGCCGAAACCACGCCCCCTAAAAACCCAAGTATGTTGTCCAAGGTCTGGCCAGAACAAAATAACAAGGGGCATGGTTGTTTGACCTTGCACATAATGTTCAGTCAAAATCCCAGGAACATGCAGAGAGTGAACACATCGATGAGTGCTCATGTGGAAGCAATCATTGAAATATTACAAAAATAAAAACGTGTAGTAACATGTGCAAAAGCAGCAGGCAAGCTGCAACGTGCTCATGCCAAGTTAGTGAAAAACGACAATGTCCCTATGGGCCATGTAACAGTGGCGTAACATAGGTGCTCGCAGCCCTGCGATGCGGGCGGCCCTGACTTCCAGGGGCCCCCTTTATCAAAGTACCCTGACCTGAGAGCGCCTGATTAAGTCCAGAGGGGGGCCCTTAATGTAGTTTGCAGGGTAGCCCCCCTCAAATTTTGTTATGCTGCTGATTGCTATATATTCCAGTTACACAACACCCATTGAAGGACGAGGAGTAAATTGCCTGTGGAGGTGGGAAAGGTTATCTCTGAACAGTAGATGTGTCAAATTAGGTATTCCCTTTGATCATCCAGGAAGCCCCCACCCATGCCTCCTTCCTCTTTTTCCACCGCACATCTGCACAAATATCTTGATGATATAAATATTTTCCATACTAACCAAAGTGGTCATAGAAAAAGAGGGAGATTGTCTCCTTCCGAAAGCAGGCAAGGATGCTCAAGAAGGGAAATAACCTATGTTGGACTTCTTAAATACATGTTTATTAAAAAAATCAAGATTGTCACTCTGCAATGCATTCTTGAGAGCAGTGAATAGATGGTATCCTTGGACCTTCAGAGAGCATAATTTCATACTCCAAATTGGAATTGTCTCAGAACGTTCCTCTGGTTTGTAGTGGAAAAGGAGTGATTTCAATTTACTGTGCTTCTTTTCAACTTGACCTCCACACCTATTGTCTTTACCAAACTGTTGACAGTTGTGGCTGCACAGATTATTTTCACATACATTTACAGAAATAGCATCCTTGTTTCATGTTTTCTCTCTTTTAGATGACTGGTTGATCAAATAATTGAACTACTGCAGAATGGTGTTTTTTTCTGAACTTAGAAATGGTTTATTGTAGATGGCATATAAGAAGCGTTTTTTATGCTGTTTCTTGGGACCTAGCAAGAAATCCTTAAGATCCATGTTATCAGACAGAAGAGAAAGGTGTTGTTTTACCTGTAATAGTGGTGATGTTTTTAGCCATTCTAGGCATAACGTCCCAACATTATAAGTAGTCACTACCCCTGGGTCGTCTATGTGTACATTGCATAGGTCAGGCCTATGGATACTAAACCCTCTGATGGTACCCTTGAATCTCGATTGACACCTATTTGTGTGGACAGGCCAAACCAACCAACTCTTCCAATTAGGAGCTGATGAATTGTGTGCACCATTCTGTATCATTGTACCCAGTACCACCTGACTTATCAGTGTACCATTCGATATGCCCTCAATGGGTGCGGGCAAAGGGATGTGTGGTGTTTTTAGGTCTTTTACTTTTGCAAACCCTTAGCAGGTAGTCTGTTGCACTGTTCTGTTCAGGAAGATTATCTGTAATGGTATGAGGCAAGCTCTAAATAAAGCCTCAGATCCCTGAACCTGCCATTCTTTTGTCCCGCAGATGGATTTTGTGTCTATTGTGTCCTTCCAATAGTCAAAACCTTGTATAGACAGATGGGAGATAAAAGGTACTGAATATATAACCTTGGTGTTTGTCAGCATCATTTTCTTCACTGTTGCATTCATTTGTGCAAGCTTATAGTAGTATGACATTGGGCCTGATGTATTGAACCCTGAAAAGTATGCAAATTCCTGTGCGAATGTGGCCGAACTACCTTTTGGCGGTGTCGGGCAATGTTCTCATTGATGGTAAGTGTTAACAGTGCTTGAGTTACTAGCTTTGTGCAAAAAGCGATGACCATAATGTTGGTAACAATACATGTTATCAAATTCAGGTGTATCTTCATTCAATTCCTTGTAGGAAAATGCAGCAGATTATTCTAAATCTGAGAGCATACTATTTACAGTTTCAATGTCCCAATCATCAGATTGTATTTAGGGTAATTAAATCATTCAATTACATTTTAAATACATGTAGAATTTTCAACTGTTCAGAAGGACGAAATACATCATATGAAACCCTATCCCAAAATATACTATCCGGTACTGGAACTGCTGTAATGTTCCCTTGGGGCAGGTCCTCTCTTTACGGTGTGATGATGTATGAGGTTTCAAGACCAAGTTCGCAGGTTGTACTTCAGAGAGGTGTGGGGGGTGGGGGGTAATGTCCATTCTGTAGTAAGAAAAAGACAGTTACTGTACCAATCCAATTTAACAGGACCGAAATTCACAAGTCTAACCAAAGATGCAACCAAGGGGACACAAAGTAAGTCTTTTTCAGCCAGAGTTAGAATTGTCGAAATTTATCTTTTTGGGAAATGGGTGTTGATTGCTCAGGTTCACTTGGACCTGAAGAGAAGTCATCAAAGTTGATGAAGTAGCCAGATGCAGTTCGATCTATCTTTGGTAGCTCTGCACGGTTTGTAGAACTGACAGGCGTCTCTTGTGAATATAAATGTCACTATAGGGCCGAATTGCAATTTGCGTTTTAGTTGTATTTGGATGTTGTTCAATTTCAGCTGGTGTAATACACAGGGAACTATGTAAAAGCATGGAAAACAATAATCAGATCTGCCACAGAAAGTCATTAGTGCCAAGCGCTCTGGCAGGAAATGCAAACAAATGAAACTGCACCTGCTCTCCATTAACTCTATTTAGCCATTAAAGATCTAGGTACTCGTGCAATATGAGAAAACTCCCCATTTCCGATCACCTTTAAAAAGCTAGTTAACTTCATCATGAAAAAAACTTCTGTGCTAACAGACAGAGATTTTTTCTGCCAGATCGCATGCCTGAACTATCTTAAATGAGTACAAGACACTTGAGCCTCAACCTTACTTAGAAGCCGGGTGGTCAAAACATATAAAAATAGACTTTATTCGCTACAGTTTTGGCATTTTTCCCAAGGAAATCGGTGAAAATTCATGGAAAATGACAGCTACAAAGGACCGCTGCTGACTGTGCAATTCTGGAGAAGAAAGCATCATACATATAACATGTCTATTCCTAGCCTTACTCCAATAAAGGAGGTTACTGCTTAATCAACATGGGATTCGTTCATGTAGGAATGCTGTGATTGCAAGTTTACAAGCTACAGTTTCTATTTTAAACTGTCAATATACAAAATTCTTTAGGCTTCTGGGTAAAAAGTTGATTGGCAACAATGTCTTGCACTGTTCAACACAATCCCATCCCCTTTCTTTTTCTCCTCACCTTCTCATAACTGCACTTTGCACTTTCTGGTAAATGCACTTTGCTCAACGTCAATTGATTTAATAGAAGGACATCACTTCATGTTCTCTTCTGGATGCATCTTGGGTGATTCCAACGATTTTGAAAATAAAGACTATGCAAAATAATGACGCGTTTGCCTCTTTAGCCAGCAGGTAATAGGATCTCCTTTCAGGCTTTTTATACCAACTCGATGTGTAAGCCCCCTCCTTTGCTTGATTGTGAGTTAAACTAAATCATAAGGTTTCACTTAATATGATGCCTCGTCACTTATATTATGTCTCATATGGCATTATTTGATCATATTATTATGAAATTGAATTTTAAATCCTGTCACGTGATTTTAAAAGAAAATGCACTAATAAGCTTTGTATCAACTTTTATTGTTAAGGGTTTAACTAACTGTAAATAAAAATGGACTTGACTTGAACTCGGGTTTATTTAGTGATTTTAGTGGTTCACCCTGACAAGGATTGGGATCATTGCTTTAGATGGGTAGTTATGCATTTTGCTAATATTCCGATTTCTTTCAAAAAGCGGACACAAAAATCTAAATTGCCTCTGGTGTGTGAGAGCATGTTTTCACCAGGAGAGGAATTTTGGAATGCTTTTTGTTTGAGAAAATCCTTTACACAAGCGAGTCATGCACTGTACGTAAGCATGGGCAATCATCTTGGAGATGATTTTCTCAAATAAAAAGTATTCCAATATGGCCACCAGAATGTCTGTGCATCGTAATGTAATGACTTATGTCCACTTATTGTGACACCTCAGAGGCTGTTTTGATTTTTTGCTTTTAAGCTTAAATTACCATTTGAAGACGGCTGGTGGTCATTTTTGTACTGTAAATTAAATTACCAAAAAACTGCAGAAGAACAAAAAGAAAAGGAGCAAATATTCTAGCAGCAGTATACAACTGCTGGGCTAGGGAAAAAGTTATTTTAAAAAATTGAAATTTAAAACTATTTAGCGGGGAGCAATAGATGAACGGAGGTGACAGGGAGTAAAGAGGATACATAGGGAAATGAATGGAGAGGACGAAGTGCCCTCAGGAAAAAAAGTTGTTTTCTGTGTTTAAAAAAGGAAATTGAAAAATATAGGGTTGAACGCACATGAGTGTGTGTGCGAGTGGCAGATGAGACTATGGGGAACTAGCAGACCAGAAGCACAGAGAGAATTATGTCTGTCAGTGGTACTAGCTAATCTCTCACCTGCCTAAAATACCAGACGCTGCTAGTGCTCTTGTTCTTTTTGTAAAACGTTTATGTTCAAAATTTACGGCTCTTAAATAAATACATACTTTCAGTGTGTCTTTTATCGGGGAATCCCACCTTCACAGTGGAGGAATGCATCAATACACTTCCACTGCCTGGGAGAACAGAGGCCTGGTATCACGCTTGTGCCACAAAAAACAGGGGTCCAAGGTTACAGCTAAGCAGCTCGTGTTCATTTAATTCCCCTGTAGTTTTAGCTGCTTTGGAAACTGTGTTTGTTTTCTGATTGTTTCCACTACAGAATTTCGTTCAGCTGATTGAGGCACTAGCTGTGGAATTGGCATCCTGAACGCCAGGGTTACAGGTTCTAATCCCAAATTAGTCGATAAAGTCTTTCATCCTTTCAGAAGTGGAAAATCGGCGAGCCGATTCTAATGAAGTAACAACACAATGCGTAGCTCCTCTGTCAATCAATGTGCAGTCCCTTAACAAACATGATCTAAACTGTATATTATAACGGTTTTGTGTTGTGCTGCTGAGAGTAACTGGATTCCAGTGTGGGAGCTGCCAATAAGGAGAAAGGTCACGTCGCTAAGGGGGTACCGGTGGAAAATGCAAGCGCTGGCCTGGACTCACATTTCACAAGGCTTCTCATAAAATGCTGTCTCTTAATGAGGATTTTGTAGCCATCAAAAACACTTCCTTTGCATGGAATGATCTTTCCCGTGAACGGCAGGTGAATGTTTGCCCCCGCGATCGGATTTTGTTTTAAGTGTTTGAGATCCCCTTTGCTGCTCCCGAAGCTTGCTCAATCCATCGCATTGAAGACAGAATAAACAGAACATCAAATCTACTCCTTTAAAAGATTGTTCTGTGGGGAGCAGCTCCTCTGAATCATCCAGTGCCGGCCCGATCGATAGATCGATAGCTGATGTAGGCCAGCTGAAATCAGTTGCATGGGAGAGTGGCTGCCGAAGGGACTCTGTGATGGATGGACGGCAGGCAGGGAAATCTACCGGCAGGGCAGAGGTGAGGATCACCTTCAAGCTTATTGTGCAGCACACAGAGCTTGGCAGCCCAGGCAGCATAAAGCAGATCGCTAATGAAGGTGCCCATTCAACAGTTGGTAACTGGATCTTGGGGACCTCCTCTGCCCTTCCCATACATCTCACGTGCCTAACACTCTTTCCTGCAGTCCCTTCATCCCAGCAGGTCTTATAACTTGTTAACGTCTGGCACAACACCATGAAGGTGGAATTGTGTCATATTTTTAATTCTATAGTGCTTACTTCCCCCTGATGAGGATTTAAGCGCTTTACGGCAGGCAGCATTCTGTTCTGGAGCCCAAGGTAAGTGGTGAATCAAGTGGTTAGTGGCAGATATTGGTTATTGGGATTAGTCTTGTGATCTCATGGACATCATTCCAAGCATTTGCTCTTCTTTCTCAGTTAGATTAAATTGATAGGGTTAGATGTGATAATTAGTGGGAGCTCATGCAAACGATTGCCGGGATTAACCAATAGGTTGGAGAAGATTAGGTATAATTAGAATGCAGAAATATGTTTTCAAAGAAGTTGATTTATGAAATGAGGTATGGACATTTTAGAGCAATACAATAATAGAGATTTTGGCAAACATGCATGATCAGGTAGACTGTACTCCAGTAAAGGACTCATGCAGGGGTTGGAAAGTAAGGAGTGGCTCACTTAAAAGACAACATGGAGAGCCAACAGTTTATCATGTACTAGGGTTCCTACATTTGCTTACTATGGTGGAGAATGGTGTCTGGCTACACAGTCAGTGTGTAGTACAAAAGCATGCAGTTCTTAAGAAAGGGGATGGGGTGCTAGGTCAGGTAAACTGAGACAACAGATCTTGGGATTTGATTGCTCAGAAGCAAGAGCCCACACACACTAGAGTGGGTGTCATGCTTCACCAACGGGCAGCTCCTCGTTGGGCCTGTGCTGCAAAGCCCAACTGGCCCCTTGAAGAGGGCTCTTTGCTGGAGGTCTTTTGAGCACGAGATGCCAATGTGAAGTGTAGGGTGGAGGTGCTCTAGGTGTAGATTGGTGTAACGTGAGTTTAGGATTTAAAAATAGCTAAGAGATGCCCAAATAATTTTGATAGGTGGGTTCTCTTGTTGTGATAAAAAAAAGCAATGGGTGGCTGAATATGGAAGTAGTAGTCCTATTCAACTCATAACATAGTGTGTGTGTGGGTCGACATGTTTCTTGCCTCAAAAGTCGCTATTGATCTGGGCAATTCTTCAGAACTGATTGGAGTGAATATGTGTACCTTAGCAAAAAGTGCCCCAGTCACACAACCAAGCCCTCACACTCAAATACCTGTGGATGTCTAAATTCCGACCTAAGTTTTGTAAGCTACTGACCCCATAGGTGATGGCAGAGACCACTCTAGCTGTAGAACAAAAGGTTTCCAGAGCGCTGATTCAGCGGTGACCTACCCCTTCTCTGCCACACAGCCTGAAGGCCATGTAGCCCTGGGGCCAAGCTGTAGAATGTCGAGCCATGAGACCTGAATCGTCTCCGAGCCCAGGTAATTAATCAGATTCTGTGATCCTGGGCGAATTCATTCTACTCTGTGTGGTTTAGTTCCTGTGTTGGACTTAATTGGAAGGTCCTAGAAAACAACAAAATGCTGGCATTTAGCAGGGATAGGTGATAAAAGCCAAGGTTATGACAGCAGTCGTTATTTTAACCTTTTCTCGAAATCGGTAAGCTCTCACCTGTCCTTTTTACCATCCCCATGCCCCTGAACTAGGTCTCTCATGCACACCCAAATGGCCGTGGAAGAAATGCAAGTCCTTGTTGGAGATCTTCTAGCTGATCACCGGCTGCTGTCAGTAGGGTGTCTGCCAGGCTTCTCCTTCAGAGGTTACGGCACATAATTCTGCGGGGATGAGGTTAAGAAGATGGCTGCAGGGGTCTTCATGGTGCTGGTCCATCATACCATGTATAGCCTGTGATTCAAGTGATCTGCAGTCCTGAAGGGTTGTGGGCCTGACTGGACCAAAGGTGGGTGCAGTCCAGGGGGGTCCTCTGAAGTCAGCAGTTGCATTCCTTGTCCTGGCCTACAATATTTGGTAAATGCAGCCTCGGCTGAACCTTCTGCATATGGCAGTTGCCACCCCCGTCCGGGCCTACTGTTTGATAAATACAGTCCCAACTGGACCTTCACCAAATGCCAGTTGCTGCCTCTGTTTGGGCCTGTTGTATTTGGCAGATGCAGCCCTGACTGCGCCATCTGCGGTAAAGCAGCTTCTGGCCAGATTGGGCATTCAGCAATCATGCAATTCCCTTCAGGAACCAAAATAAGAATTTGGGGGTCCACGGACATCAAGGTACCTCCAATATGGTCTTGTGCAGTCTGCTTCTTCTTTGGTGGCTCATAGACACCGGAGAAGTGCTGGGCCCCTTTCTTTCCTAAATAGTCTCTCCGACAAGGCAAGGCAGGCTCTTTTCCTCCCTCAGCAAGCAGGTAGGCTTTTAACAGTGGCGGCTGGCAACTATGGTAGTGGAGAGGTGGATGCATAAAATAAATCATTAAAAAAAGAAAAATAAAGAATAAGTCACTCACCTACTTGCGTGGACACGTCCTCACTCCGGCCCTCTGCTTTTCCTGATGTCATGTCCAGGGCCACAGCTAACCTACTTTACTAATCCTGGTGCTGCTCTCATGCTATTAACCAGCATGAGAGAAGTGCAAGATTGGAGTGAGCAGCCTCTATTAGTGCTCTAGACGATACTGTAGGCTTCTGTAGGCTCTCAACCCAGCTGTCTATGGGGGCTTTTTAGTTCTCCTCTGCTCAAATTGAGGAGCCACTCCTGGCTCATAAGTGCATCAGGGCAGATACATAGCTCCTCAAGATGTATCTTCACCTCTAGAAGACTGACTGTCAGGAAGAGCCCAGCTCTGCACACTAATGCTTTGAGTACTCTGTGAAGCACTCCCTTCCTTGCTCATAAGGACTTGAAACTGGAACAAAGCAGGGTTGTTTCAAGTCCCACTTCTAGGCAGGGGATGAGGATCCACTATCTCAAGTTATAGAACATGTTTTTGGTGGTTCTTCTTTCAAGTGCTCTTTCCAGACTGTTCTCCATAAACATCTTTTTGTAAAGTGAGGCTTCTCATTCTTGGTTGCTCTGAAGTTGTCTCTACCTGGATTACCCACTTGGAGACACAAAAGAGGTGTGAGGTTTCTGCACCTGGCAGTTAACAGCCTGCGTGAAGGGATAATCATTGAAAGACAAATGGACAGAACACACTGAGAGACTTCAAATTTCACAGCAGCAGTCCCACATCTCAGCCCTACCACTCACCAGATGGCACTGCTTAGAAAGACTAATCAGCAGCTCCTTGGTAACCAAAAGGTTCAGAGAATTTCTAAAGGCAACTCTATCTCCATTTTTATGTCTCGTGTGGCGTACTGCGCACATGCGCAGTCGAGCTCGCGAGATTTTATGTTTCAGAGTGTACTTCACTAGAGAGGGTTAAGCCCTGCCCCTCTTCTCCGTTGGCTAGCCTCCTAAACGGTGGCCAGCCGTTGGAGAAGAGGACCTAGTGACGTTCTCCTTTCTCGCTAAGCCCCGTCCTTTTCAGACTGGGCTCCTTGACTTACTGCTGAAGTAAAAGGTTTCTTATCTTCTTTATGGGTCCAGATGGCCCCATAAAGAAGATAAGAAACATTTTAAGTCAGCAGGAAGTCCGGGCGCCCAGTCTGAAAAGGACGGGGCTTAGAGACAAAAGGCTGTGTCATGGCGAGCGATTGTTCCCTTTGCTGTAGCTGAGAGTACAGGGCTAGGAGATGGTGATGTTAAAGACGGTGCTAATTGATCCAAGTGGTCTGGCCCAACAGCCCCTGCCCCTTCCTGTGTGTCACTGTTTTCCAGTACCTTATTATGACCAACCGTAGCCTCTATTGAGTTACCCCCTCCCTCCAGCGATAGTCTCTCTCAGTCAGTGCAATTTGATTATGTCTAGCTGTGGTGGCTTTCAGCAACAAGCATTGGAAATGCAATAGGTCTCGCATTAGGAAGTTTGAGCTATTGGTCTTATAAATGACATTTTTTTTATTTATGTGTTGTTTTTTAAAATAGCTAAATTAAAAGCTTTGTCATTTACAATGCCAATAGTTATAACTTTCGCAAATGTGACACCTATAGCATTTGCAATGCAACATGTTTTGTATTTACGTGACTTAGATGTATTGATATTACAAATAACAATGGCTTTTAACTTTTTTAAATAATTAATACTTAAATAAAAGTGATTGTCATTTATAATGGCAAAAGCTTAAACGTTTGTAAATAACTTTAGTGAAGATTATGTTCAGTGTATTTTATTGTGACGAAAATCCAAGAACAGAAGTGAAATATTAACATCTTTTTTGACATTTGTAATAAAGCTTGAAACATTGAGAGAACATATTTGAACCAGTGATGCTGTGGTGATGCTGAGTGATGCTGTGGTTGAGCTGAGTGATGCTGTGGTTGAGCTGAGTGATGCTGTGAGAGAGTTGAGGGATGGAGACAACATAGCAGAGCGTTTAGAGGGGCCATAAAAAGAAAGGGTACAGAGAGAGAGGGGGGTAGGGAGAAGGTAAGAGAGACGGCAGTGACAGTGACGACGCGAGGGAAAAGAGAGATGTCGCCATAGCACCCATCAGCCTGTGCCACCTATAGAGACCCACACACCCATATGTAAAACTGCGCCGCATTACTTAGGAACCTGCAGTAATAAACATGTATGTCTATAATGCTTGCACATATAGAGAGAGCGTTTCATACGAGACCTGGTGTTTGAAAGCACCTTAATAATTTATCAATAAAATAAGCATTGTAAAATAACAGATGTTGCTTTTACCACTCACTTTACCAACCTCAGAAGGATGACAGGCTCGGTCGGCATTGCCAGGATTTCAAATGGCGACTTTCAGATCACTATATTTGCCAGCAGGGAGTATTCAACTCGCTGTGCTATCTTGCAGACAGCAAGCCAATAAAGCGATGAGCTATACCCAGCCCAGTGGGAAAATGTGACTTTCAGCATTTTCTATGAAAAGTTTATTTCCGTCAGTCATCACCCAATCCATAATTCCGTTATTTAATTGACAGTTATTAAAAGTGCTGCACCCAGACACTTTAGGAATGTTAACCAGTCATCTTCAGTCGTTTATTGCTGTAGTCCGGCATATAAAGAAGCGACAATGTTGCCCAAGATGAATAAACCTCCCCCAGTGGAAAGATCTTTGTCCTGAGCAGGAAACAAAAAACGCACGGCCTGATGCACATAAGAGTTTTGCAGTCGTAAAATCTGTAATTTGGAAAATTACAGGCTTTATAGAGACACAGCCCTAAATCGCAATGTACGTAAGGTTCATTACAAGACGTAAATAAATGTCTTTGTGACTCACAATGCGTTCTTTGACACATAATATGGATTGATAGGGAAAGGCGGCATAAACTGGGCATCCCTACTGATTCGAAAATCTTTAATGGGTGTTGGTTCCCCCCCACCAAAACTGGGGGTGACCATTCACAAAGTGGTCCCTGTCTGCGAGCGCCACTTGCATTTTTTAATGTGAGGGTGTGGGGACAGGGGGAAGCATGCAGGGGACCCCCAAATGCGCTTCACTTCACTCCCAGGGGCAGAGGCTGAAATCCATAAAATAAAAGAGCATTTTGCGACTGTGACTGCAGGGACGGGGTATGCTGTCCCTCGCAGGCCTCCGTCCCGCCCAGCCCTTTCAGTAGGGTTCAGACTCAATCTGCTGGTGTTGCTGCTTGAGGATTCCGCTTTGCAAACCTGTTGGCAGCTGTGCAAGGCCTTATTGCACGTAGTCTTGGGCGGGGCCCCACTCGCTGAAGTTTAAACCACCGCCGAGTGAGGCACATGAAATGAGATCTGCTGTTTTACACTGATTTTAAACTAAAAGAGGTGCCACATAATTATAGCATAATTTTTCTTTCTTTGCTGCATAAACAAGTCAACTCTGCCACATAGAAAGAAAGAAAGACAGAAAGAGAGAGAGAGAAAGGGGAGGGAGAAAAAGGGGGAGGGAGAGAGAGGGGGGGAAAGAGAAAGAGTAAGAGCGAGAGAGAGGGAGAGAGAGAGAGGGGGAAAGAGAAAGAGAAGGAGAGAGAGAGAAAGGAGAGAGGGGAGAGAAAGGCGAGAGAGAGGAGAGAGGGAGAGAGAGGGGGGAAAGAGAAAGATAGAGCGAGAGAGAGGGAGATAGAGAGAGGGAGAAAGAGATGGAGAGAGAGAGAGAGAGAGGAGAGAGAGAGAGGGGGGGGAGAGAGAGATGGAGAGAGAGAGAGAGTGGAGAGAGAGAGAGAAAGGAGAGAGAGAGAGAGTGGAGAGAGAGAGAGAGAGAGAGAGAGAGAGAAAGGAGAGAGAGAGAGAGAGAGAGAAAGGAGAGAGAGAGAGAGTGGAGAGAGAGAGAGAGAGTGGAGAGAGAGAGAGAAAGGAGAGAGAGAGAGAGAGAGAAAGGAGAGAGAGAGAGAGGGGAGAGAGAGAGAGGGGGGGAGAGAGAGATGGAGAGAGAGAAAGGAGAGACAGAGAGAGCGAATGCGCCCTGGTGGGAGCTGCAGCCTTCGCACTATTTCTAAAGAATCTCGTAATGTCATTTTAATTTTCTTCCCTATCTATAGAGTTATTTTGAGTATTTCCCTCGTTTTTTCTATTCCGGTATTTTTAGCTGGGAATATCTTTCTATTCGTGGAGGAAGAAAGAGCTGGCGGGGATGGGTGGGGGGAGGGGGGTGAGGAGAGATGGGGAGGGAAGTGGAGAGACCGGGAGGAAGAGGATGAGAGAGAAGCAGACAGACAGACGGAGCGGAGATGGGAGAGAGGAGGGGTGAACACGAGAGGAGACAGAGGGGTGGACGCGGGTTCAAAGGGGGGGGGCGAGTGGACAGGCCCAGGAGGTGGACACTGGAGAGAGCGGGAAAGAAAAGGGGAGAAAAGACAGAGCGAGAGAGAAAAGATGGAACGGATGGGGGGGGCTAGACCCCATAACTGAGGGTAGAGAGTGCGTAGTTACAAGCAGAGGGACGAGAAGTAGGTTAAAGGTGGGGAGAGTAAGTGGGCACAGCTATTTATAACAAAATAATAAACATTGATTAAAATAGAAGGAGACGCGGCAGAGTATCAGCAGCCACGCCCCCATTTCACTCCTTTAGGATATCATCATCATCCTCGCAAGTAGCACTGTGGGGAGCTATGAGAGAAGGCGCTGAAGACCACTTGAACAGAATGGAGCCACTTAATCAGACAAAAAAGGATCACCCACGGAGCAATCCCCCATGTGGACATCACCCTGTATCAAGCAGAGTCAGGTATTAAAGATATTACGACCCTATGGGCTGGTAGCGGATCCCCACTTGCTGCCCTGGATGCATTGAACATACAAACCAAATGGTTTCCTTTTCAAAACCACAAACGCACATTTTAAATGAAACTCTTTTCACACGTCTATTAGGTTTCACTGTTATTTATTCACACTCTTCGTTTGTCTTACTTTTGCTGATCAAAATTCTGTGTTTACTCTAGTGATGTTACTGAATATTCTATCAATATATCAAATAATTGCTAATTGCGTATGCCTGTACCCAATGCATTCCGGGTCGGATGACCCTATTTCAAGGGTCTCTACCATAAAATAAAGAAATATAATAGGTAAATATCAGCACCTAAGAATTCCAATGAGTAGCATAATCCAATACAAGTGTGTCGGGGTGAGCCTGAACAAAGTTAATATTAGCTAAATCTGGGCATAAAAATACAGCTGATGTTTTTGAAATGACATGCACTCCCTATGCTGAGCGCGCTCGGACGTACATACATAACTACCCAGATGGTCTCGCCACCATGATACTGCGTGAGTTTAAAACCTTACAATCTTAATCCCAATGTAAGAACGGTGAACACGTCATGGTCGGCATAGTTAGCTAGTTAGGGCTAGTTCAGCTATCTGAGGCCTAAACATCTGTTCTGAGTAGGTAGAGGCCTTGCTCTGCTACCTACTGCACAATACACTGGGCTCTGTGTTCATCGAGGGGTAGCTCTGCTGTGGGACACCCTGTAGCAGACACAAAAGCGTAACGTTATTACCAATGTAGCGCGACAGTAAAACATAACATTACAAAAGCGCAAAATTAACAAAACAAGGAAGAAAGCAACAAAGGGAAAGAGTAACACGAGAACGAAGGATAGGACAAAGGATAGGATAAATGGCAGATTTAAACAAATGCCGAAGAAATGCGAGAAAAAATAAAAACCAGAATCAACAAAAAAAAAAGGAGAAACACGAGAGACGGCCTGCGGCCGTCAAAGTGAAAGTGGGGGAGGAGAAATGCGACACGGCGGGAGGGGGCGGAGCGGGGAGAGCGGCATGAGGGTGTGAAGCAGCAGGGGCCTTTGAAGTGAAGCAAAGCTTCACTTCAAAGGTGTGGGAGGAGTGCGGCTGAGGGAACAGATGGCGATTTGATGATGTGCACGCGCATTTTAGGTCAATGCGCTTGCGCATTGACCTAAAAGCCCACGGGCACAGCACCAAATCGCCACAGTTAGTTAAACTCTGTTTAAAGCCCTATAGTCTCGCTCCGCTCAATGCGCATGCGCATTGATAGGTCACGAGACCTAAAAAGGAATCAAATTTAGAGATATGCCCCCCCTCAGTTGTTATTGTATTTACCTTTTTCTTCCCCATGCGGTCTTCTGAGAGTTCTTATATCAGGGGTCAGAGAGGGGGCCCATCCCAGCCTCCACCGGGCTCCGAAGGGCTTTCCCGGCGTAATGGAGGATGGGGATTGTAGTCCCCCCAGCAGCGTGTTTCGCAGCTTCTCCCAGCCGTGGCAAAAATTTAACTGCCCAGCGTCCAGCAAGGTAAGGTTCCGCTTCCAGTTAGGTTACCAGAGGCATGGTAAAGTGCGGCTATAGAGTCATTAAAGTCTTTAACCACAGAAAAGCACTTTTGGAGAGAGTCCGCTCACCTCGGAAATCCTCCACCCTATTCCCCGCTCCTTTGCGCTCATGCAAGGGGGGCCAGTAAGCAGCATGTGGACAGGCGTGCACTGGCAGACTAGCTGGAGATTAGTATAGCATGGCACTGCCTCTTCGATATCTCCCCCTCCGCAGGCTCAGGTAGCCACTGTTATGCCGCTAGTCTGCCACATCCATGGTCCAGATGGTCTCTGCAATAGTTGCCGGCTGTCTAACTGAGCCGGTTAGAGGGCTTATTGGGACTTACCTCCTTATAAAACATCGTATTGTTGGCCCTTTCACGTTCGTGTTGTTGGCCCTTGCATGGTTTCCTCAGACTATCAAGGCTATAGGACTCTTCCTTGGAATCCTGTGCGCAGCTGTGCTTCTTTTAGGAGTGCTGCCACACCGGGCTAACGCCGACCACTTCTGGGCATACGGGAGGGACCGCAGCTTTAGCCTGCTCCCCCACTCCTTGGCTCACATTGTCTTTTGCCCTCTGAAAGGAAGAGCCGTCTTGTCGCCGCCTACCTCTGTCAACCACCGGGCTGCTGAGCGCAACCACTAGATATTCCCTGGGTTTGAGGCACGGGGCTCGCGACTTGCAGGTACAGAGTCACGGTCACGACCCTGCTCAGCAGCGGCTCAGCACGGCTCGGCAGTACAACGGCAGTCCGGCAGCTCAGAGATCACTATGAAACAGTTAATAGAACTCTAGGAGTGGTTTTACAGCTTAAATGGTTAATGAGCTTTTTTTCCTACTCTTCATAGTTTCATTGCATACCAAGAATACTTACATTGAACCGCAGTGTCTTTGATGGACTCTCAAGCTATGCTTTATTACATAACCTTGCAGGGTGGTGACTTTGGTACTGTCACTATAGAAAGCAGGACTGTATTCCCCCAACCTCTGGCATTGATTTGTACTGGGCTGATTTAACTATCAAATACGTTTTCGCTGATAGCTGGAACGTGACCTAACTCTCCCCCTATCTAAAATATCCGAGATTGGGAGTAAATAACTGTGCTGACGTCATCGGCAAACCTGTGTGCATGCCGAGTTTGATTTTGTAGACATATTTACACCCGGTTCAGGCTCCATGAACCCCCATGCCGGGTTTCTGGGGTGCGACAAATACGTCCTCTACATCACCTCCCCAGCGCCTACATCCTAAATAAGTATGACCAAGGGCAATCGGCGTTTGAACTGGAGGTTTAAACACGATTGCAGCAGGCACCGGGGCCGCCGAGCTGTCCTGCCGCCATTTCAATCCAGAAGTGTCTCCGTGCGTGATAGTAGGAAAGGGGGGGGCTGCGAGGGGCAGTGTCGGCTGTGGTAGGTAATGTACTTCTACTTTTCAATCTGTTATTTGCTTTCCAAGTTATAAATCGTGGCCTACAAGTTCTCCAATACAAGTAAAACCAAAAATTGTCAAAGCCAGGCTCTGTGTGTGTGTGTCTGTGTGTGTGTGGCTCTGTGTGTGTGTGTGTGTGTGGCTCTGTGTGTGTGTGTGGCTCTGTGTGTGTGTGTCTGTGTGTGTGTGGCTCTGTGACTCTTTACTACTGACTCTTTCACTCTGTACTACTCGCTCTTTACTACTCACTCTCTAATACTCTCTCTACTACTTACTCTACTACTCTCTACTACTCTCTACTCACTCTCTAATACTCACTATACTCACTACTACTCACTCTAGTCCTCTCTACAACTCACTACTACTCACTCTCTATTAATCACTCTATTACTCTCTAGTACTCACTCTACTACTCTACTACACACTCTATTACTCTACTACACACTATCTACTCCTCTACTACGCACTCTCTACTACTCACTCTCTACTACTCACTATTACTCACTCTACTACTAGGTCTCGAATTTGCGAGAGATTAAGCTATTGGCACTGTAAATGACAATGCCATTTATTTATCTGTTTTCAAAACCAACACATAAATAAAAATGTTGTCATTTATAATGCCAATAGCTCTAACTTTTGCAAAGGCGAGACCGTTGCATTGTAAATGCTTGTTCACTTCAGTGTCTGGGTCTCCTCCCTCCGCCCACAGGAATACAAGCAACACACTCCCACTGTCTTGAAGAACTGTTGTCGCCAGCCATCTTGAGCTAAGCCTGGCCAGGGTTATTCAGAACCTATCCCTCTGCCCTCCTTTGCTTTGGCTCACTCACACCATGCATGTGTTACACTTGCTACTCACACAAAAATGCTTAAAACACACTCGGATGTCAGCACAGGAGTCTTGAGCTTGCACAAAGAATCAGAACTTTACACTGGTCGGCTAGTCCTCAACCCGAGTGGCCCAGACAAAACGGTCTGGTTACACAATTAATTCTCATAACAACGGTGGGCCATCACCACCACTCTATCACTCTGTGCACTGTACACATCACTGGGACAGTAGTCTACTCTCAGTACTGAAGACTAATCAGCAGCTCCTTACTAACCAAAAGGACTCATTGCCCTAGGTCTCTTTCAAGCTGCAGGACTGCAGGCAGTACACTTCCTCTGTCTGGAAGCACAGTCCTTACTCTCCATCATGTTCTAGGCCCGGACAGGGATATCCAAAGTTGATTCCACTGGCCTCCATCACTCTGGCTTATTCACAGATCATTCATGCATTTGATACACTCGCTGCATAACCCTACGCTTAACATGTATTTGGATGTCAGCGCAGTGGACCACGTATACAAATAGAAGTGGGTCTTTACACAGCTGGGCCACAATGTCTCAACCCCACGGATAGAGGAAAAGATCTGGTCATGGGGTTGATTTCTTGTAACCACGGTGTGCTGCCACCACCGCTCTATGTGCTTTTCACAGGACAGAGATGGTAATCCATTGTCAACAATGAGGGTATGCTTGTTGTGTCCCTCCAGGTCACAAGACAGGTGGAGGACCTTGTGTCAGAGAAATACCTAGATTTCTGTGCACATGATTACATTTATGTAACAACAGGGCCAAAAAATAATAAAAAGTCAGGAAAGGATATATACATGCAGCTGGGCACTCAGGGCAGGGTAACAAACCCGTAACCATACAGGGGACATTACTACCCCTACTTTCAGCAGAAAGCAACAATAGTGATATCATTTATGAACTTCAAGGATTAATTTGAAATATTCTCTGTGTCCCTGGAGGTGCACTGGATACCAAGTCACAGTGTAACGTTTTCATTGTGGTGTTAGTGATCCACAAAGCAGAAGCGGGGAGCTATACAGGGTCCCTGCCGTCACCAGGTATTTAATACAAAACGAATTCCCAATGTTCTCATCCGTACTGCCGGCGAGATGTAATTAATGGCAGCGGAGATTGGTTGTGGTGCTTAAACATGGAGAGCTTTGTCATGCGGCTCTGGCTACCATTGACCCGCACACTCGTGGCCTCGGGGAGTCTGTGGAAATGAGATCGCCGCCCTTGTTCATTTTGACAGGATGATATCTCTGCCTTATTAAACTAAATATACATATCTAGCATCATTATTATTTGTCATTTTCCATAAGGAGCCCCCGGAGGCTCGGAGAGTCAAGGGTGAAAGGCAGTAAACTCAGGGTAGCAGAGACCTGGCGATGAAGAGGCAGAGGGAGCGTGCTCAAAAACAGCACCATGGCAACGGCATTCAGCAAATGCACATGTACATTGGGAGGCGTGCGGCCTGCTGAGGGTGTTCCTGTGAGTGGGCTCAACCCAAAGATGTTTTGATCATCGACTGTTCAGGAAGTGGAATTCTAAGGCCAAGGTGCGGATAGCTCGTGAGGGCCAGAATATCCGAATATGAAGGGAGGAGCTTTCTCATCTAAAAATCCCATTTACTTAACCACCAGCACACACTCGATCCTATAAGCCAGTGATATGAAATTATTCTAAATCATCAATTTAGTTGCTTTGCCTTTGGATGGGATGTTCATGATAATGGTAAGAAGATGCCCGTAAAGTACATTGACACACGAAGGCTTTTTGGCGCTGCATCACAAACACTTTGTATTCAAAGCAAATTACTTCCAACCTTTAATGAATCAAGGAATTCTCTTTCGAGCATCTTGTGGGATGTTTGATGCACTTGTAATAAACACTTTTTGTTCATCGGGTCTAATAACACTTGCAAGGTCAAAGCGCTCTACAACAGGTATACCAAGCACATATAGAAACAAGGAGAGTAACACTATCATGCATATTTAGGCTTTGATACATATTTATATTTGGACATTGCCATATTATGCAATTTTCTGAGGTGGATGTTCCTCAGTGTGAGTTTATTTCTCGAGTAGAAGTTTATGCCAGTCTGGAACACAACGCATAAGCATTTCCATGGATGTCAGGCATTGTTCCTGGATGATTTTACCCTGCGATTTTCTTAATCTTTGCAATACAAAGAATAAGTCTAGCCAATAGATTCTTATGGGACTAGAAATATAGATGCAAAAGAACTTTTTTTGGAGTGAGGTAACCCCTAAAGTAACTAGAGAGTATTGTTTTTTTTATGGAATCACTAGATTTCCAATGTGCATAAGTTTGTAGGTGCCTGTGCATTCGTGTAAAAGGGCCGTTCACAGTGGTGTATTGAGCTGATCACTAGACATGTATTTCTCAACTTTGTATCTTTCATAGATTTACATACTTGAAATATTCCTCAACATCAGGCTTGTAACTCTTGGTATTCCATGCTAAAACAGCAGTATTCCAATACAGCAACTATAATTTACGACTATTAAACAACAACCATAGACTAACTGTAGCCCATCCACTTATGATCCAAGACAAGCCAATCAGGTGGATGGTCTTAGAGCTCCGACCGTCCTCTGAGGCATCAAATTAGAATTTCTGCATCACTTTTGGTGAATGTATAGGGATTCTTTCTGCTCTTCTCCAGAAGTTTTTTTGCTAGAATTCCAGTTTTTCCTATATTTGGTTAGTAAACCCCTCACCCGCTGCTTCAGAATGTAAGTCTTGCACTTCCTTTTGTGGTTGGTTAGGCGATACAAAGACATCTGTGTTTTTTAACCATGGCAGAGTCTTCATGGAAGAAAAGCCTCTTCAACTCAAGTGGCACCTATGGGGCAAGAATATTTTTTCATGAGTGATCCACACAAAAAGTGTTTTACTATGTCTCCGCAGGAATGGACTTTCTGCACAGAATATGTAAAGGTTTCAGTGCCGGAAGAGAGGTTGGTTTTTATTGACACTAAAACAAATTCATGTAGTTGTGAGGTAGTCACAGGGGCTCCCCAAGAGACCACTTCACAATCTAATAAGTGCAAATTGGATTTGTATATCCCCAAGGATTCAGTAAAGACACAACCATCTGCAGATGAGATGCTATCTGGTTCTGTCAGCAAGGAGAATACTTTTGTAGCTGGAAATAACGCTCATGTGCAGTGAAGTACCCAAAAACCAGCAACGGATCTTCTGTATCTACCTCAAAGTAGTCTCATAAAACTTCTTTGACAGCAACATCTTCTGCTACCATCACATCAATGAGCAGGATGGCATTTAATTTAAAAGCAACAATGAAGACACCATATTGGACGAAGAAATCACTGTCTGCACCTCCGCCAGTGATGAGCAGAACACTGTTCACAACGACGAGTGATGTGCCACAAATAAAAACTCGATTGACGACAAGCAAGCTATTGACATCCTGCCCATTGATAACAGCAACCTTGTTGATTATGACAGTCCTATCAGTGGTGATCCTGTTAATATCATGGGTGCCAACTACACAACATTGATGTTGTCCTAGTGGATGAATACGATGATGATTAGTTTAACTATGAAAAACAAAGGGGAGAGCAAGGTATTTAGTTCACAAAGTGAACGGGGGAATACTCCTATACCCCTGGGTATATCAATAGAGAACAAAACAAGGAGTACCACCCAAGTGGAATTGTCAGTTCCTAATGGGGTGCAGGCTGATGCAAAAGGGGGAGAGCTCTCCTTTTGTTAAAAACCCCTCACTCACCACCTAGTGGTGACATGCTTCATCATCGGGGTCCACCCTAATGACCTAGCGTCATCAGGGTGTGCTACAACACCTGATTACAGTGGAGCTGGTTGTGAGTGAGGATGCGTGAAGGAAAAAGGTAAGTGTGTTAAAAATTGTCCTGGTTTAACTTAGGAAAATAAAGTTTTAATTTACAAGCAACTGGACAATGTTAAAATCAAAAGTGCGAGATAAAGTGAGGGTAATTATGAGTCCATGTATCTCTATGTGTTGTGAGGTCTACATGTTTCAACCATAATGGTGTAGGTTCACCAGGTTTTCTTCAGGACCGATGCCCTGAGAGTGGATGGTATGCGTCCCCTAAAAGGCGCACCCTGTCCTACTCTCTGGGACCACAATAAGTGACAAAAAATATATGTCTGTGGTATAGGCTTAAACCCAGGTGGGTAAGCGTGAAAAATCAAAATACCTGTAAAGGAAATTGAGGACTATTGTCAGATAATTGGTCTTGTACAAGCCTGTAACGTAGTGCAGTGTCTCACATTTGTGTCTGCATGCTGATGATCCCATTAGGACAGGTACCTTTTGCTAGTATTAAGGTACTGCTTCTCAGTGGGGTGATGTGGAAGTGCCTGGGCCATATTGTAAGCGGTAAAATGCTAGCCACATCTTGCACACATAGCTGATTCTACGTGCGTCAATATCTATTAAATACACGCGCCTATCATACAGTTTATGTGGCGTGATAAAGTCTCGCATACGTATTGTGCGGGCAAAATTATTTTAACGTGCATGAACTGCCATACTCAACATGCTTCACTCATTCCGGACTCACATACAAAAAAACATTTAGGACACACAAGGGTTAGGTATTAAGCTTACTCGTATTAGGGTATTAGGATACCTCATAGGGCGGGGAGAGGTTATCCTCGTTGAAAGAACGTATTCTGAAACAGAGGTGGATAGAACGTTTCATGAATAACGTGCGATTAGAAAATATGGCTGAGAAAAAACGGGACCAGGCGCAAAGGTCTGTGCGGCCCATGGGTCCCGAAGCAAAGGTTACTTACAGTTCTGTAGCGAGGTGACTGGCCGTATACCTACTGCGGTCCTCCGCCCTGTTACAGTTAGACCGGGGCTCGGGGGCCGGAATGTAAGCAATCTGCTTCCGCATTGGGCGGGGTTGTCTGCCGGTCACGTGGGGCGGCGCTGGAAGCGTCAGTGTCGGAACTACATGGACGGTGGCTGCAGATGCCCAATCACGCCCTGCAATGGAGGGGTTCGATTCCCGCTGTGGGAGTCGGCAGAGGGAAAGAATAAAATTTGATTGAGGTGGTAGCTAATTTATACTTACTGCCAGGTTCAAAATTGTAGAACTCTGGTGCATAGGACAGGGGTGGAGAGCCACATTAAAGGGTGAAAAGGCCAATTAAAGTAATTAAAGTGGTGGTTGGATAGCGCTACTTCAAGGTTCAAAAATTGTAGAGCCATGGAGAATAGGCTATTCTAATATTAAGCGGTGGTAATCGGTCACAGCAGAAGGAGTCTCTACCGGTTGGCGATGATCTGATGGAACACCACTTGGTGTTCCATGGTCAAGGGTTCTTAATACGGGCAAATAGTCTCAGACAGTGCTAAGCATTTGGGACTGGATGGGCGGAGCTGGTTCTCGGTGAGGAAGCCTGTCTGGACCTGTGAGTGATAAAAAGGGTTAGTTTCTCGTGTCATTTAAGCACCGAATGCCACGGTATGTTATCATTAAGCCCTGTTCTGTGGGTCGACAATCTGTAGACCCAACGTTGTTCTTTTTCATAAAGAAGCCGTTGAGTATTGGGTCCAGATGAGACTTGTTCAATGATGGTCCATCTCATGTCGTTGGGTGTGTGGTGAGCCTCGAGAAAATGGTCAGTGAGTTTCGTCGCATTTTTCTTGCACCGTATGGTGCTGCGGTGCTCACAGATACGTTGCTTTACTTTCCGAGTTGTCATGCCGACGTAAGATTTCCCGCAGGCACATTTGATCAGGTACACTACATTGGCACTATTACAGTTCGTGTGTGCACGTTGTTCCCACACTTTGCCTTCCTCTAAGTTCAATGTCTTTGTGTTATCTGTCAGGTGACAGACACTGCAGTATCCGCATTTAAAGTGTCCTGTTAAAGTCCACATTTGTAAAGTCCACATTTGTAAAGCGCACAATCACCCGTAAGGGTCTCTAGGCGCTGGGGGCCGTCGGGAAGATTAAGCAAGCTATTGCCCAGAGTCACATGGTGCTGGGCTACCCTGCCGCCGGAGCCGGGGATCGAACCGTGGTCCCCAGATTCCAGCGTCAGTCGCCCTGGCCGCGGCGCCACACCTCTCCCCCTGTTACTGGAGGTAGGTTCCATGCTGTGGTAATACTCGGGTTCTGGTTGACAGGATTCACTTTTGGTCTGGTGGTAACTAAGCTGTTTTTCAGACTAGGTGCCTTTTTGTAAGAAAACAGTGGCTTGTCCCATTTGAATGCACCTGTGTTAACTATTGACCAGTGTCTATTAATACATTTGCTCACTTGGTTAGATATGGTGTTATATGTTGTAACACAGGTAAGCGGTACTTGGTCCATCTCCACAGTTTTTTCTTCAAGGAGCCTCTCTCTAGGTTGGTTCCTAGCCCTCTTTTGGCATTTTTTGATGATCTTGGTAGGGTACCCACGTTGCTTGAGTTTGCTGGTTAGGTCTCGGGCTTGAGCCTTGTAATCAGATAAGTTGCTGCAGTTTCTCCGGAGTCTTAAATATTGCCCATAGGGTAGATTTTCTCTAAGAGGGCGAGGGTGGAAACTCTCATATCTGAGGAGATTGTTTTTGGCAGTTGGTTTGAAGTGGGTTTTAGATGTTAGGCCGTTTCCCTCTTTAGAAATTTCTAGGTCCAAGAACACAATGTGTTGTTTATCATAACAGTGGGTGAATTTCAGATGTGGGTCGCAGGAGTTTACCCATCTGATGAACTCCTTGAGTGTTTCCTCTGGTCCTTGCCAGATGGCTAGGACGTCGTCAATGTAGCGTCGCCAGAATTTAATGTGGTCAATGAAGGGGTTAGTCTCAGCTCGGATGAATTTCTCTTCAAAGTCATGGACATATAGTCCAGCCACGCTTGGGGCAAAAACACTGCCCATGGAGGTCCCACCGATTTGGAGAAACAAAGATCCTTCATATTCAAAGTAGTTCCTTTTTAATGCTAGAGTGGCGCATTGAAGAATGAAAGATGCTGGTGTCTGATGCTCCCAATTGTTATTCTCTAGGATTGTTTTAAGTACATTGATGGTGGCATCCTGTGGTATGCTGGTGTACAGACTTTCTATGTCTAGGCTGAGTAAGATGGTTTCCTCGTCAACTCTAATCTCTCTGAGGAGTACCAGCAGGTCTTTCGTGTCCTTCAGATATGTAGATGTGGACTGTACAATGGTTTTTAAGAAGAAATCACAGTACCTCGAAAGTGGTTCTAAAAGAGACCCAATCCCTGACACAATTGGCCTGCCAGGGGGAGGAATTTTTCCTTTGTGCATTTTGGGCACAATGTAGAAGTATGGAATTTTTCCTTCCGTTTTGCTAAGGTAGTCGGCTTCCTGTTTTGAGATGTTGCCTGTTGCTTCAGCTGTCTCCACTAGCTGAAGGATTTCTGCTTTTAGATCTTCTGTGGGATCTCTGGGTAACGGTTGGTAGTTCCTCACATCCTCAAGCAGTCTCCTGCATTCTGTGTTGTAGTCAATTTTATTCATAATGACCAGGCCTCCTCCTTTGTCTGCTGGCTTGATTGTGATGATGTTGTCTGTTTTCAGATTCAGGATGGCATTTTGTTCTGCTCTGCTATTGTTTTGAAACTGTTTGTTTTCTCTCATCTGTTCAATGTCATTGAATACTGCCTGTTCAAATGTGTTAATCTCAACAGGGATAGTATGAGGAGGGGGTATGAATGTGGACTTTGTTCTTAATCCTGTTTCATTCGGTTTCCCTTCTGTATCCTGGCTGGGGTGTTTCTCAAAGAAAGCTTTCAGTTTCAATTTTCGAAAGAAGGCGGACAGCTCGCAATGTAGCTTGAACTTATCGAGTCGTGTTGTAGGCACAAAACCCAAACCTTTGTTAAGGACTTTGGTTTCAATGTCAGTAAGGGCTCTTGATGATAGATTGGTCACTAGCTCCTCATGTTGCTGGGGCCCGCTTTGTTAACAAAAGATTAGTTTAACTAACCTGTTACCAACAAGTCTGTTGGTGACTAGTGGTCCACAGTAGTTGATTAGGTTACCAATCCCAATCCAGAATTAATCTGGAACTCTGTCAATGTTATTAGAAGGAAATGGCGAAGATAATGGTGATGCTGCTAATGATGAGCTGGTGGAAGAAATTATTTACTCAGATGATGCTTGGTGGGTCACAATCAAGATTCCTTGGCACACTCACAAAAAGCAAAACACTGTGGAAACTTCTGACATGGGTATCTGGTCAGTTTACTGTACCGGAAGATTTAGAAAAAAATAAATAACAACTCCTAAACTGTGTTCCTTTAAAGGATGCTACCTCCACCTGCCACCCTAGGCGACTGCTTCGTCAGCGGATGGCTCCTCATCCAGACTCCATTATTTATAGTTGAGATGGACGCCTACGAATGGGAGCTCTAGATGGAGATTGTTTTTGGTTTAGCTCAAACACAGTTGACAGTAGATCCACTGAAAAGAAACTAAAGTTTCCTAAAGGTCCTCCGAATCAGTTTTATTGTTGATACCTGTGGTAATATTAAAATCAGAATAGCAGGTTTATTGCATGGCAGCCATTGGTGCACTATCCCCTTTGGACTTCATGTTTCAGCCTTTTGCTTAAAGACTCATACGTAGTCTAGGGCTTTCTTTTTTTCGGAACTGGACCCTAATTTAAGTAAATCTGTTTCAGGGGTATCCCTATTTAGTCATCTCCCTAAAAAAGAATATTGGTATGTGTGTGCACCTGTCTCACACAGACATACACAGCATGCATTCAAAATAATCTAACTTTTGTTTAGAATGCTCAAGGATAAGTCATAACCTGTAAAAATATCATGAAAATATGAAACACAATAGGGTCAGTATAATCCTTTTCCTTAAAATCAATGTATACAATCCCATCAACCATTAGTATTATTATTAGTGGTTAAAACAGCAAATACATTCACGTGCAACTTCCCAGTTCAAAAGGTATCACAAAAGTAACTAACAGTCAAGGTGCACTGTTTAGTGAAGCAATTTCTGTCAGTTTAGGGTCTATATGTAGTCAAACACTAGGAGGTAGAGCATACACGCAAGGCACAATTGTCAGTAAATAGAGTGCTAGCATATCTCTGTGCATTCCAACTCACTTCTCTCATAGAAGTTATCCCTAATTGACCAATAGATTTAGTCAGCCCTCCTGAAACAAACTCTTGTCTTCTCAGGCTGGTTTTATGAGATGCGCTGCAGACCTTTGGTGTGAGGAGCCTGAGGTGAACGCTGACACATTGAATTCACATGACGCAGTCACATGACCACTAAGTAAGCTTCAGACTGGGTGAGTGTCATTGATTGGTTGACTGTAACAGAAGGCAAAGTAGCCTTTAAACGTCAATGTTGTTGTTTGGGTGGGTCTAAGCAAAAGTGTGAATAAGGCTGTCTTTTAGTGCAGCACGCAGTTGCCTATGCTAACATCTATTATATTATCGATTTTAGATGAGCTGAATCCCTGTGTAGTGCTGCTAAATCAGGGGGGACAGTGATCTTTCATTGTAATAATTGGGCTAATCTAAGCCAACGTGTGTAAAAGGCTGTCTGCTGATGTGGATTCGCTGACTTCATCAATTTCTGGGCCAATTGTTCATGCAATGTATCATATAATGGTGTGGCTAAAAATGCTGAATAAACAGTTTGACAGGGGACACAGTAACCCAGTAGCCCCTCGTAATTATGAGAAGTGTAAATAAAAATAGAAAACAGTTGGATTGTATTTATTTTATGTATTTATTGTCTTTTATATATTTAATGGACATTACCCAAAGGTGTTAAATAGCTTTTCACCAGAACCAAAACATTAAATAAAAAACTTAAATAAATAAGAAAACAGACTTTAAAACATATTGTACAATATCAACGTTGAAATGAATGCCTCAAGTTAGGAGACAGTGCAAAATCTAGTTGATCAGTGTATGTGGGTAGAAGGGAGAATAACTCAAGTGTCTTTCTAATACAATGACTTTCAGGTAAGAGTTAAAGATAGTGCAGGATTAAAGATTGTGCAGTTATAGCTGGCTAATTAGTTTTTGTGAAAATAGAAATCATGACATTAAAGTCATGCCTAGATATCGGATGGGTGTTTTTGCCCAAATAACAATCTCTGTCAGTCTATGGTATGACCCATTGTTAACCCCTCGTTGGCCTATTAAGCCCAAAAGAGACCTCTCATGGACAGGCATGAAAGTAGATAGAAAGCTTCTTTCCATAAAGGCTGATTAGCTGTACTGTCAAGAAAGCCAAGTAGCTATGATGTGTGAACATGTGGAAATATTAATAATTAAGCTGTGTACTAGGAATATAGTCATCAAGACCAACAAGATGCATACAGAGTTTATAAACCCATCTCTGTACCTTGACTATTAGTAGTTGCAGTGAGGGACATTCACCATGTTTATTAGGTTTCTCCAGGGCTACCCAGCTAAGATCATAGTCACTGTGTCAAAACTCAAGATAATAGCTTGTCATGCGGGTATTGTTACATTGGCACCCAAAGCTACTTCTGTGTTCTCTGATTCTGCTACGTACTTTATATGTTGTCATTCTGATCTATCTTAGCTTACATCAACTGATCATGTAAACCACATTTTCAGTTTTGTACTTCGTATGTGATCCAAGTGGCCAGTTATTGACGGTATCCTGATCTACTTTTTTGTGACACTTAGTAAGGGCATACACAACATCTGTCACATAAAAAAGTGGCCCAATAACGGGTATTAACCGCCATAGTCACGTGTCTGTCTTTCGTATATTCATTGGTGCTGGTCATTTGTGCTACAACATCTCTCAAATTTAGGCTTCGTGTTAAAGAGATTAGCGGTTGTTGGCACATCATTTTTCCTGTGTTTAAGTTCTTCCAATGTTTATTAATTACCTTAGTTACTGAATTTTAAATGATTATTATTACTGAATTTCAAGATGCGGAGAAAGTTGTCACACAGGTCAGTCTCTTGTTAAGTGGACAAACATGGTCCTCCAACCAGTAGAGCATCACAATTGTTACATGCTCTATTATTATAAGCTCTTCTGACAAGTTTATTTCGCTACCCAAATAACCTGATATCTGCATGGAGCAAAGAGAAATATCCACAATTGATTACCAACAAGATCTAGGTTTGGTTAAAAATCTGACTGTAATTCTGTTGACTGTATCTCAGGTACAAGTCCTAAACAAGGAATTGGGTTCTGTTCCAACTTCTAAAGCAGATACATTCAGTCTCTGATGTGAACTTGCAGTCTTTTTTCCATAATTTGTTTGAAAGTTTTCTTTAACAATGTAGTAAACACTAGTCAAGAAGTAGTCAACACGAGTCTCAGAAATAGATCTACGTTTCAGCCTCACATTTACCGAATGCCCTGGAAGTTCCTACTTTCAAATAAGTAGTAATTTCAGAAGTTGAGCCCATTGTCAATGACATCCCATTCAATAACATGCCAGGGAGAGAGAGAGAGGCGTTCATGGAGTTATATTCACTCTCAAATAGTGATTATACGAGCTTACAAAGGGGAGCCATTGTTGTACAAACATCTGATAAGCACGTTAATGAATTTGAGATTGTTATCTGACTAAACTATTTATAAAATTTTGGACAGGGACCCAATCAAAGAATTGCTCACATAAGTAATAAACAAGCATTGGAATAGCCAATAGGTCTCGCCTATGGGACCCCATAAGCATTTAGTTATGCAGCACTTTATAAACAGTCTATGCGCCATGGGGGGACAAAGAGATGCTAGATGCTGCACTTTTTCCTCAAGGATTTTTATTTTGTAAATCTTGTTTTCAATGCAATTTCGGCACAACACAGATGCCTTCAAAATATCTTGAAAGTGCCTTGATACTGCATGAGACACTGTCCTAAAAATCTCATCAGCTCTGCAGTAACATTCCAAACTGCCTGTTCTGAGTACAGTAACGCTGTTCCAAAGTGCCAATATTTCCCCCAGTTTACGCATAGAAGCCCTATCTAGAAGTCCCATTGAATTACGGAAGCTCTGCTGTCACGTCCCTTTAAAATCTAGAAGTGCATGATTTGTGATTCCCTCAGTTAGCTATCGTCGTGCATGGCTTATTTGTTCAGTGGCCGGGCCTGGTTCGCAGATAAACACAACGTGAAATAAATATCAAAATAAACAGCAAACCTCACAACACCTGCCCGTTTCAAGAGCGGCCCACCCTGCACTAGACATACAATGGCATCTGTCATTAGCGCTTTTGCTGTCAAACTAACTTTTCAAGCCTCGTGAGCTTCTAAGGCGGGGAGGGGTGGGGGCAGCATGGGCTTGGGGTCTTGGCAATTTGGGTAGCTCCGAGAGACAACTAAGGGTGGCAAAAGCTAGCCTCTTCGTTTACAGCAGAACAGGGAAAAAAAGCTGAGCCCCGCTGAATTGGAGCTGCAGCAACTGCAAATATGACAGCCATTCAAGGTATTCGACAACTTGGGGCTGGTCAACAAGTCCCGGGCCGGGCAGTGCACACGCGTGTTTGCTAAAACAGTGATTCTCCCGGCTCTGGAGAGCCAGCAGCTTCTGTTTTGTTTAGCTGGAGGAGCCCGGGCTGTGCCTCAAGGAGGAGGAAGGGTCTCTGGACGCACCTTGGGCAGGAACAGAAGCAGCTACGAGTAATCACGCCCTCACTCGCTTTCTGAAAAAAGTGAAACATCAGTTAAGCGTGAGCTGTGCCCCTGCTGTAGTGTGTCAATGCCCCCATGCAGCATTGGGTAAACAAGCGTCTGAAAACACTGCGAACAGGAAGCATGACTGGACCACTTTATGTTTGTGACTAGACACGTCAGGATAATTACACTGCAGACGTAGAACACAAATAACAAACAAATACTTCACTTTAAGGAAGCGACCCCCCCTTTAAAGAAGGGGCCCTTGAACCATACCTGCAAAAAGAAGCGTGGCCGCGAAAGTGAAAGCGACTGCGCTGTGTTTATTTAGTAACCTGATCCACGACGTGAGAAGGAATACAGCTGCATCCTGCGCGCAGCTGCTCGCTCCCGAGATCCAAATGCCATGGGATTGGACATTTGAAGGAGAGGTGGGACATGCATCCGCCTTTGGCCATTTGCATCCTTTCATTATTGAAAGCCACACGTAAAGGCCAATCAAATGTGTGGGAGGAGTCCGACCCACACAGAGAAGTTTGGAGTGATCACGTGATTACATGAAGCCTCCCATAGAGCAGCGCATGCGTTCTGCGCTAGGCTCGACCTAAAGATGTGTGAGGAACCAGATGCTGAGTTGTGGATTGCTAAGCATGAATCAGCTTTTTTAATAGCTCAAGATCAAATTATCCTTTATTTCTATAACCTGCTTAAAATAAATACATCTAAAAAACCTTCTGCAGGATGACCCATTTAATCAGCAATTGGATCTGTCTTCGAGCCTCTTTCCAAAATCTGTGATCGTCGCCATTGACCTATGATGACTACAATGCTGCAATACCTTAAAGACATCAGAAATATTCTGAATCCTATATAGGACCTCACCTTTAATTTAAATAATGAGATCCTTATTGGGCTTGCTATAGAACATGGGTACTCATAAACATTTTCCCTGGGGCCACAAAGTATGATTTGTGGTGTGATCGAGGGCCACACTGTCAAGGTAGAGGTTGCTGTGTGTGTCAGGGATTGTGTGAGGATGTGTAAACAAATCTTAAATGGGTGAGCATTTATTTGCAAGTTAACTAACAATAAGTAGTGCAGAACACCACAGTAGTTACTTCATTTAACCTGCAGATAAATGCTTGCCTGTTTTTTTAACATTGTTTCTTAATAGTAGTACACCAGAAGTAAACAGCAGCTTGTGCGACTTTCCACCAGGGGGGGCCGCATGTAAAGGTCAAGAGGGCAGCAAGCGGCCCCAGACCGTACATTGAGTATCACTGATATGGAGTAATTCTACACAAATATACAACAGGAGGAGACATTCTCCAGTATTGAATCTTTCATAGATTCACATACATGAATCATTCCCCATAGTTGAGGTGGGAGTCACACAGTACCTCTTAAAGCAGTTGAAATAGAATATATAGGTTATAATGGCTAAAAGACAGTAACTTGAATAGCATATCCACATAATGTAGGAGGAACCAAACTCCGGCCAATAAGGCAACAGCACCCACTAGAACACTCCCTACAGAGGCATCTTCCCTCAGATTCTGCATGTCGTGTGAAAGGGAGTCTCCCTAACTCTACTCTGATCTCTCGTATGGGATCTCCATTGATAGTAATAAGCGATAGTCCCGCCCATGTGTGTGGATTCCGGAGCACTTTCCATATAATATCTTCTTAGGTGTAGATGTTCGCCTTCAGAAAGGCCTGTAAAACACTTGAGAAATAACATAATATGCAGCCTATAACAACAGGCTACAGTAGAGATATTCTGCAGATTATACTTACAAAAAAGGGTTAAAATACCAATATATATATATATATATATATTTATATATATCAAATCCATTCTTGGCCTGATGCGTTTCGGAGCAGCCTGCTTCTTACTCATAGGCTGCATTGAAAAGTCCACAGTACTGCTGACCGGTCCTTTATCCTCTACATGCTGCTAATTAGTTTCCCTCCTTGGTGAGCCATCTGTTTGTTGAGTGCGTCCTCAATTTGGAGCAAAGTTGGAGAACATATATATATATATATATATATATATATATATATAAATATATATTCACGCTCCAAGGTTGTCCACCTTATGAGTAGCACGCGAGCAGCAGCTTTATTTATGTGTAGGTGAGGACGGGGATCCGCTCGTAGACGCCGCTCCGTAATGGATCTGCCCGACGCGTTTCGAAGCTCCATCTGCTTCTCTTCAGGGGCTTTAACGGAAGCGGTGTGCGCACCCGTTACACTTCTCCAATTTCATATAACTCACCCGCCAATGGGAGGCTCCAATGAGACTTCTGGGAAGTGTAGTGCGGAAAGCACACAATCAAGTCCTGTATGGACTCCACGAGTGGGCCCGTCCTCGATCCCATGTACGGCTGCTACTTCACTGCCGTGACCCCCACGTTAATGGGGTGGTGCATACTCTGCGGCTGGACTGCCGCATATAGATTCACGCTCCAAGGTTGTCCACCTTATGAGTAGCACGCGAGCAGCAGCTTTATTTATGTGTAGGTGAGGACGGGGATCCGCTCGTAGACGCCGCTCCGTAATGGATCTGCCCGACGCGTTTCGAAGCTCCATCTGCTTCTCTTCAGGGGCTTTAACGGAAGCGGTGTGCGCACCCGTTACACTTCTCCAATTTCATATAACTCACCCGCCAATGGGAGGCTCCAATGAGACTTCTGGGAAGTGTAGTGCGGAAAGCACACAATCAAGTCCTGTATGGACTCCACGAGTGGGCCCGTCCTCGATCCCATGTACGGCTGCTACTTCACTGCCGTGACCCCCACGTTAATGGGGTGGTGCATACTCTGCGGCTGGACTGCCGCATATAGATTCACGCTCCAAGGTTGTCCACCTTATGAGTAGCACGCGAGCAGCAGCTTTATTTATGTGTAGGTGAGGACGGGGATCCGCTCGTAGACGCCGCTCCGTAATGGATCTGCCCGACGCGTTTCGAAGCTCCATCTGCTTCTCTTCAGGGGCTTTAACGGAAGCGGTGTGCGCACCCGTTACACTTCTCCAATTTCATATAACTCACCCGCCAATGGGAGGCTCCAATGATATTTCTGGGAAGTGTAGTGCGGAAACCACACAATCAAGTCCTGTATGGAGCTTCGAAACGCGTCGGGCAGATCCCTTACGGAGCGGCGTCTACGAGTGGATCCCCGTCCTCACCTATACATAAACCAAGCTGCTGTTCGCGTGCTACTCAAAGGTGGACACCTTCGAGCATTGATTTATACGCGGCCGTCCAGCCGCGGAGTATGCACCACCCCGGCACCCTGGGGGTCACTAAAGTGAAGCAGCAGTCGTACTTGGAATCGAGGACGGGCCCACTTGTGGAGTCCATACAGGACTTGATTGTGTGCTTCCCGGACCACACTTCCCAGAATGCACAGTCTCATTTGAGCCTCCCATCGGTGGGTGTGTTATATATAAAATGGGGAAGTGGGTCGGCGGTTGCGCACACCGCTTCCGTTAAAGCCCCTGAAGAGAAGCAAATGGAGCTTCGAAACGCGTCGGGCAGATCCCTTACAGAGCGGCGTCTACGAGTGGATCCCCGTCCTCACCTATACATAAACCAAGCTGCTGTTCGCGTGCTACTCAAAGGTGGACACCTTCGAGCATTGATTTATACGCGGCCGTCCAGCCGCGGAGTATGCACCACCCCGGCACCCTAGGGGTCACTAAAGTGAAGCAGCAGTCGTACTTGGAATCGAGGACGGGCCCACTTGTGGAGTCCATACAGGACTTGATTGTGTGCTTCCCGGACCACACTTCCCAGAATGCACAGTCTCATTTGAGCCTCCCATCGGTGGGTGTGTTATATATAAAATGGGGAAGTGGGTCGGCGGTTGCGCACACCGCTTCCGTTAAAGCCCCTGAAGAGAAGCAAATGGATCTTCGAAACGCGTCGGGCAGATCCCTTACGGAGCGGCGTCTACGAGTGGATCCCCGTCCTCACCTATACATAAACCAAGCTGCTGTTCGCGTGCTACTCAAAGGTGGACACCTTCGAGCATTGATTTATATGCGGCCGTCCAGCCGCGGAGTATGCACCACCCCGGCACCCTGGGGGTCACTAAAGTGAAGCAGCAGTTGTACTTGGAATCGAGGACGGGCCCACTTGTGGAGTCCATACAGGACTTGATTGTGTGCTTCCCGGACCACACTTCCCAGAATGCACAGTCTCATTTGAGCCTCCCATCGGTGGGTGTGTTATATTTAAAATGGGGAAGTGGGTCGGCGGTTGCGCACACCGCTTCCGTTAAAGCCCCTGAAGAGAAGCAAATGGAGCTTCGAAACGCGTCGGGCAGATCCCTTACGGAGCGGCGTCTACGAGTGGATCCCCGTCCTCACCTATACATAAACCAAGCTGCTGTTCGCGTGCTACTCAAAGGTGGACACCTTCGAGCATTGATTTATACGCGGCCGTCCAGCCGCGGAGTATGCACCACCCCGGCACCCTGGGGGTCACTAAAGTGAAGCAGCAGTCGTACTTGGAATCGAGGACGGGCCCACTTGTGGAGTCCATACAGGACTTGATTGTGTGCTTCCCGGACCACACTTCCCAGAATGCACAGTCTCATTTGAGCCTCCCATCGGTGGGTGTGTTATATATAAAATGGGGAAGTGGGTCGGCGGTTGCGCACACCGCTTCCGTTAAAGCCCCTGAAGAGAAGCAAATGGAGCTTCGAAACGCGTCGGGCAGATCCCTTACGGAGCGGCGTCTACGAGTGGATCCCCGTCCTCACCTATACATAAACCAAGCTGCTGTTCGCGTGCTACTCAAAGGTGGACACCTTCGAGCATTGATTTATACGCGGCCGTCCAGCCGCGGAGTATGCACCACCCCGGCACCCTGGGGGTCACTAAAGTGAAGCAGCAGTCGTACTTGGAATCGAGGACGGGCCCACTTGTGGAGTCCATACAGGACTTGATTGTGTGCTTCCCGGACCACACTTCCCAGAATGCACAGTCTCATTTGAGCCTCCCATCGGTGGGTGTGTTATATATAAAATGGGGAAGTGGGTCGGCGGTTGCGCACACCGCTTCCGTTAAAGCCCCTGAAGAGAAGCAAATGGAGCTTCGAAACGCGTCGGGCAGATCCCTTACGGAGCGGCGTCTACGAGTGGATCCCCGTCCTCACCTATACATAAACCAAGCTGCTGTTCGCATGCTACTCAAAGGTGGACACCTTCGAGCATTGATTTATACGCGGCCGTCCAGCCGCGGAGTATGCACCACCCCGGCACCCTGGGGGTCACTAAAGTGAAGCAGCAGTCGTACTTGGAATCGAGGACGGGCCCACTTGTGGAGTCCATACAGGACTTGATTGTGTGCTTCCCGGACCACACTTCCCAGAATGCACAGTCTCATTTGAGCCTCCCATCGGTGGGTGTGTTATATATAAAATGGGGAAGTGGGTCGGCGGTTGCGCACACCGCTTCCGTTAAAGCCCCTGAAGAGAAGCAAATGGAGCTTCGAAACGCGTCGGGCAGATCCCTTACGGAGCGGCGTCTACGAGTGGATCCCCGTCCTCACCTATACATAAACCAAGCTGCTGTTCGCGTGCTACTCAAAGGTGGACACCTTCGAGCATTGATTTATACGCGGCCGTCCAGCCGCGGAGTATGCACCACCCCGGCACCCTGGGGGTCACTAAAGTGAAGCAGCAGTCGTACTTGGAATCGAGGACGGGCCCACTTGTGGAGTCCATACAGGACTTGATTGTGTGCTTCCCGGACCACACTTCCCAGAATGCACAGTCTCATTTGAGCCTCCCATCGGTGGGTGTGTTATATATAAAATGGGGAAGTGGGTCGGCGGTTGCGCACACCGCTTCCGTTAAAGCCCCTGAAGAGAAGCAAATGGAGCTTCGAAACGCGTCGGGCAGATCCCTTACGGAGCGGCGTCTACGAGTGGATCCCCGTCCTCACCTATACATAAACCAAGCTGCTGTTCGCGTGCTACTCAAAGGTGGACACCTTCGAGCATTGATTTATACGCGGCCGTCCAGCCGCGGAGTATGCACCACCCCGGCACCCTGGGGGTCACTAAAGTGAAGCAGCAGTCGTACTTGGAATCGAGGATGGGCCCACTTGTGGAGTCCATACAGGACTTGATTGTGTGCTTCCCGGACCACACTTCCCAGAATGCACAGTCTCATTTGAGCCTCCCATCGGTGGGTGTGTTATATATAAAATGGGGAAGTGGGTCGGCGGTTGCGCACACCGCTTCCGTTAAAGCCCCTGAAGAGAAGCAAATGGAGCTTCGAAACGCGTCGGGCAGATCCCTTACGGAGCGGCGTCTACGAGTGGATCCCCGTCCTCACCTATACATAAACCAAGCTGCTGTTCGCGTGCTACTCAAAGGTGGACACCTTCGAGCATTGATTTATACGCGGCCGTCCAGCCGCGGAGTATGCACCACCCCGGCACCCTGGGGGTCACTAAAGTGAAGCAGCAGTCGTACTTGGAATCGAGGACGGGCCCACTTGTGGAGTCCATACAGGACTTGATTGTGTGCTTCCCGGACCACACTTCCCAGAATGCACAGTCTCATTTGAGCCTCCCATCGGTGGGTGTGTTATATATAAAATGGGGAAGTGGGTCGGCGGTTGCGCACACCGCTTCCGTTAAAGCCCCTGAAGAGAAGCAAATGGAGCTTCGAAACGCGTCGGGCAGATCCCTTACGGAGCGGCGTCTACGAGTGGATCCCCGTCCTCACCTATACATAAACCAAGCTGCTGTTCGCGTGCTACTCAAAGGTGGACACCTTCGAGCATTGATTTATACGCGGCCGTCCAGCCGCGGAGTATGCACCACCCCGGCACCCTGGGGGTCACTAAAGTGAAGCAGCAGTCGTACTTGGAATCGAGGACGGGCCCACTTGTGGAGTCCATACAGGACTTGATTGTGTGCTTCCCGGACCACACTTCCCAGAATGCACAGTCTCATTTGAGCCTCCCATCGGTGGGTGTGTTATATATAAAATGGGGAAGTGGGTCGGCGGTTGCGCACACCGCTTCCGTTAAAGCCCCTGAAGAGAAGCAAATGGAGCTTCGAAACGCGTCGGGCAGATCCCTTACGGAGCGGCGTCTACGAGTGGATCCCCGTCCTCACCTATACATAAACCAAGCTGCTGTTCGCGTGCTACTCAAAGATGGACACCTTCGAGCATTGATTTATACGCGGCCGTCCAGCCGCGGAGTATGCACCACCCCGGCACCCTGGGGGTCACTAAAGTGAAGCAGCAGTCGTACTTGGAATCGAGGACGGGCCCACTTGTGGAGTCCATACAGGACTTGATTGTGTGCTTCCCGGACCACACTTCCCAGAATGCACAGTCTCATTTGAGCCTCCCATCGGTGGGTGTGTTATATATAAAATGGGGAAGTGGGTCGGCGGTTGCGCACACCGCTTCCGTTAAAGCCCCTGAAGAGAAGCAAATGGAGCTTCGAAACGCGTCGGGCAGATCCCTTACGGAGCGGCGTCTACGAGTGGATCCCCGTCCTCACCTATACATAAACCAAGCTGCTGTTCGCGTGCTACTCAAAGGTGGACACCTTCGAGCATTGATTTATACGCGGCCGTCCAGCCGCGGAGTATGCACCACCCCGGCACCCTGGGGGTCACTAGGAATCGAGGACGGGCCCACTTGTGGAGTCCATACAGGACTTGATTGTGTGCTTCCCGGACCACACTTCCCAGAATGCACAGTCTCATTTGAGCCTCCCATCGGTGGGTGTGTTATATATAAAATGGGGAAGTGGGTCGGCGGTTGCGCACACCGCTTCCGTTAAAGCCCCTGAAGAGAAGCAAATGGAGCTTCGAAACGCGTCGGGCAGATCCCTTACGGAGCGGCGTCTACGAGTGGATCCCCGTCCTCACCTATACATAAACCAAGCTGCTGTTCGCGTGCTACTCAAAGGTGGACACCTTCGAGCATTGATTTATACGCGGCCGTCCAGCCGCGGAGTATACACCACCCCGGCACCCTGGGGGTCACTAAAGTGAAGCAGCAGTCGTACTTGGAATCGAGGACGGGCCCACTTGTGGAGTCCATACAGGACTTGATTGTGTGCTTCCCGGACCACACTTCCCAGAATGCACAGTCTCATTTGAGCCTCCCATCGGTGGGTGTGTTATATATAAAATGGGGAAGTGGGTCGGCGGTTGCGCACACCGCTTCCGTTAAAGCCCCTGAAGAGAAGCAAATGGAGCTTCGAAACGCGTCGGGCAGATCCCTTACGGAGCGGCGTCTACGAGTGGATCCCCGTCCTCACCTATACATAAACCAAGCTGCTGTTCGCATGCTACTCAAAGGTGGACACCTTCGAGCATTGATTTATACGCGGCCGTCCAGCCGCGGAGTATGCACCACCCCGGCACCCTGGGGGTCACTAAAGTGAAGCAGCAGTCGTACTTGGAATCGAGGACGGGCCCACTTGTGGAGTCCATACAGGACTTGATTGTGTGCTTCCCGGACCACACTTCCCAGAATGCACAGTCTCATTTGAGCCTCCCATCGGTGGGTGTGTTATATATAAAATGGGGAAGTGGGTCGGCGGTTGCGCACACCGCTTCCGTTAAAGCCCCTGAAGAGAAGCAAATGGAGCTTCGAAACGCGTCGGGCAGATCCCTTACGGAGCGGCGTCTACGAGTGGATCCCCGTCCTCACCTATACATAAACCAAGCTGCTGTTCGCGTGCTACTCAAAGGTGGACACCTTCGAGCATTGATTTATACGCGGCCGTCCAGCCGCGGAGTATGCACCACCCCGGCACCCTGGGGGTCACTAAAGTGAAGCAGCAGTCGTACTTGGAATCGAGGATGGGCCCACTTGTGGAGTCCATACAGGACTTGATTGTGTGCTTCCCGGACCACACTTCCCAGAATGCACAGTCTCATTTGAGCCTCCCATCGGTGGGTGTGTTATATATAAAATGGGGAAGTGGGTCGGCGGTTGCGCACACCGCTTCCGTTAAAGCCCCTGAAGAGAAGCAAATGGAGCTTCGAAACGCGTCGGGCAGATCCCTTACGGAGCGGCGTCTACGAGTGGATCCCCGTCCTCACCTATACATAAACCAAGCTGCTGTTCGCGTGCTACTCAAAGGTGGACACCTTCGAGCATTGATATAAATATATATATATATATATATATATATATATACACATATATATATATATATATATATATATATATATATATATATATATGAAGCAAAAATCGAATATAGAGCTTAAATCTCTTTCACAAAGCCTTTTTGTAAAAGTAGAAAATCAAGGATAGCAGGACAGTACAATCTCATAAACCTGCAATTATGTTCGTTTTTTTTTAAGTTCACATAGTTTTATTAAGCATTTTTTAAATAAAACAGGGTGACGTACATGCACGTTTGTAAATTGGTGATAATACATAAGGATAAATGGAACGAGGAGTATGGTCCAATGGTAGCAATAAAATTAGAAGAGCCTTTACATACGTACAGCAAATAAAATACAAAATACAGAGTCCAAAAACCATATAGAGACGAGCAATCAAGGTAACTAAAGAAAATGAGGATAAATGAAAAGAGATAGGCCTGGGTATCTACCTGCACTCGCCATCTTTAGATAACGTCTGCGATCAGCTCCCAATACCAGAGCCATTACTAGCAATTATTTTAATTTTAAACAACGTCTGTGCCTTTAGGGACTCAGAGGCCACCAGTATTCCATCCTGCCTAGCAGATGGCAGGTGCCTCAGTTCTTTTTTCCAGCTCCTGGTAACAGGATCCTGGAGCACTCAGCTTGGCCTTTTTAGGCCTTTTCTCTTCAAAATGCACATTGTTTTTTTTTGTTACAAAATTTATTCAACGTTTTTCATCTATCCCGTGCAGTTTCTGCTTTTTTCTGACAGAAAAATGTGGTATTTTGTCAAATAAAATGCTTTCTTTATTTGAACAAGTGACCTGCTTGTGGGAGAGAGAAGGCCAATTCAGATGTCTGCATTCTTTACCTTCTAGGCAGCGTGTTCCTAAACATTTTCAGCATCTAAGAGGTTTTCAAGCCACCCAGAGGGAAAGGGAGAAGACAACATCGTCATAAGGTAGGCCTTCAGAGCGAGGAGAAGGCCAGTCCTCTACCAGGGCCCTGCCATTTATCTTTAAAGAGGGAAAAGAGAGTGTAGGTTCTCTACCAGGCCTCTGCTGTTTACCTGTGAAGAGCGAGGAGAGAGTCAGTTCTCTACCAGGGCTCTACCATTTACCTCTGAAAGATGTGGAAGGTTCAAACTAAGGGTTTGAGCCCAAAAATAACATATTTTCTGCCGTTAAGGGCAGGTTCGACATCGAGGGAGAGGGTGGACGTCAACACAGGGTACGCGAATGACATTATACCATTGACGCATCGTCATAATCAAGGAATGTGTCAGCGCCAATGCTTGCAGACCTGTTGATGCAGAGAAGCAGGTCGCTGTAGAGGCATATCAGGAGGTTCAACGTCGAGGAGTATCAGGAGGTAATTGTTGAGGAGTATATCAATATTGAGACGTTTGCATGAGGTTGACGTTGAGGATCATGTCACTGTGTAGGCGTCGATGATGGCTGACGTCGAGGCATCCCAGTAGATCGACGTCGAGGCACATATCATCTTCTAGGCATCGATGATGGTGAGTGTAGTGGCATATTGACTTAGATGCACCCACGAAGCTCGACGCCAAGAACCATATCGACTTTGAGAATTTTTTTTTAAAGTAGGAAAAAGAGACACTTTTTTCCTCTCCTTTCTTCAAATTCTTGAGCCTCCTCCTCTGCCTCTACTGTCTGCTTTCAGCACCACAAGTGCCAATACCTCTACCTGGGAAGGAACTTCGCCCAAGAGGATGCACCATTGTTTTGTTTGCGCATCACATCTTATATGTATCTCGATCAAAGCCAGATCACGCACAAGCTCTAGGTGTTGGTCACAATACACTTCCTCCACTTCTAACAGCAGATATGCGCTGCTCTGTCAGATTCTCCACCGGTGCAGATTTCTTCTGTGACCATCATTACAGATGTCTGTACTGTTGTCTTCAGCTTCAATAATGTTTATTTATTTATGGTTTTTGTAGAGCACGACACTCATCCCATGGGATATCACGGCGCTAATACCAAGAAAGCACTACTGGAAAAACTGAGACAATGGGGCCCAAATGGGCACGACTGACAACTGAGGCAATGGGCCCTAACGATGAATGGGAAAGAGGTGGGTCTTCAGCTTTGTTTTTGAGATGCTTCTCTTTCCACACGGTTCTGGTAAGTGGCGCTAGGATGCTCAACTTACCATGGTCAACGTTCACACCACTACTTCCTTTAGTGCCGGTCCTGTTGAGCCAGCACTGGGATTGTTTTGCATTCCGGCCTCTGCTATATCTGTTATATCTATATCTACCGGGTACAAGTAGCTAATCCTGCGTCTACTATATCTGCTACATCTTTATCTTCCGGGCACAAGTAGCTACACTCTGTCGGCTGTAAAGTCTATAGCACGGCTGCAACCACCATGAAAGCTACCAGTGCAGCTCCTCTGCTCCGAATCTTCGCTCTCTCATATCCTTTTGGCCATCATGCAACTACTTCTGCTTCTTCTGGCCGCAGGATGGATGGTGTAGTGGTTAAAGGCATGGCATATGAGTGCCTTTAACAAGGGTTAAAATCTGACCTGGGGAAGTTCGCTTTTAAACTGCTCAGCAGTTGGCGCATGACTTTCCCAGAGCTCAACGGGAAATCTTCCTACACATAGTCAATAAGGGCTTCATGGTGCCTAATCAGGTCATCAGTGCCGCAACTGATTCTTGTTGGCAGCACAGGAATATTGCTATGGCATAGCCTTACAAAGACATTCTTGGCTCCGACTTAAGACTCCTAATCCAGAGTCTCAGCAGAGGATCCTCAATCTTTTAAATCAGATTCTTCCCTCTTCAGCAGCCATACTGTCAACAAGATGGTGTGCATCAAATATGAAATGGAGGTTCTTACCGCGCTTGGCCTGGAAAGGCCCAAAGAATGGAAACGTTCCTTCAAGTCCTACCAGTGCCAATTTTATCCTCAGAGGGTTTACTTTACTCATTAGTATATAGCAATAGGGATAAACAGACAACAGGTGCTAAGTCATGAACTTTGTGTTCTATCTCTTCCATTACTATCTGTGGTAGAGGGCAGCATCTCTCAATTTTTCAACCAATCATAAACTTCAAAGGTTGGGTCTTCACAAACGCTTTGCTCGAAAGTCAACATCCGGCTGCAAAAGCATGTGGTAGAGGTCATTCCACACATATTTGCTGAAGAAAGACACAAATCAATTCAGACACAGTCTAGGCTAGATATTAGCCAACAAATGGATTTGGTGAGAAAGTTTTCGGAGCAGAGCATTGCATCAGATCCATCCCCAATTACACAAGTGAGATTGACTCTGATCCATAAACCTCTAAGACGTGTATTTCATGTATCGATCACCAAGTAACATTGTAAATTCTGGAGGTTTGTCATGAGGCAGGAATACTATCAGTGTCATGTGCTTCCATTTTGCCTAGCTGCACGTGCAAAAAAAGTGACAATTTCACAAAAAGACGCCTAGGTATTCAATATTGTTCGATCGGTATTGTCCTACATTTATGAGTCCTCCACCAACCATTACACCTAAACATGTTCTCATGTAGTCACTAATCCCATGGTGAGATAAGTGTCATCGCTCCTCTGCTGCACGGCCCTGTTTATCTTCCTCACTCCAAATACATAACTACAAAGAGTCCTCTTCATCAGTATCTTGAGGAGTAGTGGGACCAATTGACCGGCATCTGGAAAGATATCATCATCTTTCTTCATGCTAAGTTTTTAACATGGTGGTTATTTATGTCCTACCTGCTTTGACGAATGCCTTTTCTGCAATATGTTCCCTCTCAAACTAGTGTCAGATGCCTCAATATTGAGCTGGGGTACTCCCAATTATCTCCAGATTCAGGGCGTGTGGTCTCCAAGAGAAATTACCAATCATATCAATCTCCTTGGGCTCCAGGCGGTCCTCCTAGCACTATAAGCCTTTAGTACGTTCATTCACATCCCAATCCCTGTTTGTTCACACCAACAGTTCATCCATCATATTCTACCTGTATGTGCAGGAGGGAATGAGGTCCACACCTCTATCCCACCAAGTCCGGGCAATCAGGGAGTGGCTCATATACAGGACCAGGCGGCTCTCAGCAACTAACCTCACAGGTGTACAAAAGGCTCAGGCAGACACCCTCAGGAGAGGGCTACTAGAAAGCCATGAATGGGTCCTTCCCAAGATTGTCGCGCAAGGCGTCTTCAGGCTGTGGGGCTCTCTGCACATCGATTTGTTCCCCACTGCTGGACCCCCCCCCCCAAAAAAATGCCGAAGGCTTTGCCTCCAGATATTCCCAACAAGTGATTCTGGGGAATACCCTGGGTATTGACTAGTCCGCAAGATTTCTCTATGCCTTTCCAACAGTCCCACTGATCCTGTCAGTCCTCATGCTCAAGAGCCAGAATTATCTTTATATCTCATGAATGGCCCTGTCAATGGGGGTTCACACATCTCCTTCACCTATCAGGGCATCCACATCTCAAGCTCCCATGTAGACTGACCTACTAGTTAGGTTTGGAGACCAGATAGTTCAGCCCCATCTCTCTTCCTTGGTTTTAGTAGCATGGCTCCTGAGCTTGTGCAGTATGGACACTTGAATCTGCCACAAAATGGCGTGGACGTCTCAAGGAGACTAAAATGGCCTTCCTCCCATTCACTATATCCCTTAAGTGATGGTGATGTTGCACCTGGTGCTGGTCCATGGTTGGCCAGGAATCGGTCATTCTTCCCTTCCTTCTCCTTTTTGGTAAATTATAGCTTGCAATTATCTTCCTTGAAGGTTCGCTTGACAGCCCTTTCTGCCCACAGGAAATGTCCTTTACAAGCCTCTTCAAAATCCCCATTATCAATGATTTTTTAGAAGGCGTGAAGAATGGTTTTCCTCCCATTTAGCTGTCCTTTTCCCTCCCTGGGAGCTTAACATAACCCTTTTCCCTTCTTATGGAGGATCCTTTCAAACCCATTCTTGAGTCATCCCTGCAGCATTTCTCATGGAAGACAGCTTTTCTCATAGAAATCGTACCAGCTCTTAGGGTTGGCAACATGCAGGCAATATGTTCTAATGAACCATTCACAGTTTTTTCACTCTGTCAAAATAATCATGAGGAACCTCCCCTGAATTTCCTCCCGAAGTTTCTTTTGGATTTCCTCATCAATCAGACGGTTTCCTTACCAACATTCTTTCAGCATCCTTCATCCCCTGCTGAGAGAATACTTAATACCCTGGATGTCAAGCATGTATTCAAATTTTATCCAGATAGGACATGTAACATCAGCAATTAGGAGAAAACGTTTATCTGTTATTGCCCGGTCCGTACACTTTTTGCTACTTCCATACAATCCATCTCCTGATGGATAGTGTCTTGCATCTATGTGTGCTATCAAGAAACAAACAATACTTTGTCAGCTACACCCGGGGCGATTTTCTGGGGGAAAAGTTGCTACTGCTCTGATGAGATATTCCCCTGTAGCGGACATTTGTAAAAAGTTACATAGATATCTGTTCACATATTCACTAAGTGCTACGGCTTGGATTCGATGCACAAGCAGATGCTCAAGTAGGATGGGTCTCTCTCAATGTATTTACTTAATTCAGTCATATTATCCTGACTCTATTTTTTAACACCGTGCTTGGTGGGGATGGGCTTGCTATCCTATTCAAATGCTTATGACTATCACAATAATTTAAAGCTGCAACTGTGAGGGCTTAGCACCACGGTGCACAAGTTGATTATTGGATATTAATACAGCAATTCTATTGAATACCGGAGCTCACTCCTCGTGGTCCATCGCCCAAAGACCACTATTAAATAAGACAATAAATGCAAACAAGAGGAGCGCTAAAAAATTACTCTGTTCATGTGTTAATCCAATATTTGGAAACCTTCCAATGACCAGTCCATAGGCAGAAGATACAATTTTCAGAAAGATCTTCTTCATATTGCAAAGATCACAGTTCATTTCAACATATCCAATCAAGGAAAAATCTTCCTTTTTAACGTATTCAATCACAATTAATTTCAACATATTAGATTCAGCCAACGCATTCCGTCCTCAAGGGACATCATCAAGGCTCAAAAATAAACAAGGTGCGCTAAATTAATGGTCCAATTTCTTAGTACGGCCTCTATTCTTGTAATTCCAATTCCTTCGTTTATAGTTTACTATAAAGGCATCTTTCTTACTACCCTGCTCAAAACGATATTAATTACTGGTATCCTACGTAGTATTAGTCTTGTTTCAAAAAATATCTCACTTCACTTCATATAGTGGACTACAATTATTTTCTGTTTCGGTTGCCCCATTCCATGGGCTTAGAATGCTCTCAAAATCACACTATCACTGCAAAACTCTACTTCTTATTCAAAATGCACCCAATTCCTTCTCATCATAGACTTTCTATGTCAGCAATACGTCCTTTCACTTGAGTAGTGGGTTCCCCTGCGGCCGGCCCGATAAATCCTGCCGACGACAGGATTTATCGGGCCGTGCTGCAGGGGAACGCACTACTCAAGTACATTTTGAATAAGAAGTAGAGTTTTGCAGTGATAGTGTGATTTCTGATTGAGTATGTTGAAATGAACTGTGATCTTTGCAATAAAGAAGAAGATCTTTTTGAGAATTTAATCTGCTGCCTATGGACTGGTCTTTGGAAGGTTTCCAAATATTGGATTAACACATGAACAGAGAATTGTTTGGGCGCTCCTCTTGTTTGCGCTTATGACTATCAATGGAGATCCTCTATGGGAGCAGGAATAGTTTCTTACCTGTAACTCCAATTCTTTCATAGGGGAATCTCCATTGAAGTAATAAGTGACCCACCCACCTCCGCAGTGGACATAACAGAGGATATTATTGAGATAACCTTTCACCAATGTGTTCCTTCAAAAAGAACTGAAGTAACTGCCATCTGCTAGGCATGATGAAATACTGGTGGTCTCTGGGTCCTTAAAGGCACAGACGTTGTTTAAAACTCAAATAATAGCAGCCTTAAGCTCTTTATTCGATTTTACTAAAAAAATATTTACACACACACACACACACACATATATATACTTGGGTAGCTTTCTGTGGTACAGGAGGTGCTTTTACTTGCGGGGTGCTTGCGGGGACATTGGCAATCCCTTTAATACTTTTTTTGCATGCGAATGGCGGCGGCGACCCACTTGGGTTTTACGAACCACCAGTCCCAGAGAGCATTGCTTCAGGTTTTACACCTGTGCATAATTACTGAGGGTATTTACTGGTGCCTGCAGTTTGCCGTCATGTCACATGTGCTGCCACTGAAGAGGGCGTTGGCCCAAAACGCGTCTGGCAGGAAAGGGACTCTGTTCGCGGCTCGCGCCCTTGCGATGGCATTAATCCCTACCTATAAGTGCATCCCACCTAGGGGCAACTCTTTCTTTCCATTTGTTGGCCGCCTGCCCGGTCGCGGGGTTGCACTACCGCTAACAACTGCGGGTCCACAGCTGCCTTACTTGGGTAGCTTTCTGTGGTACAGGAGGTGCTTTTACTTGCGGGGTGCTTGCGGGGACATTGGCAATCCCTTTAATACTTTTTTTGCATGTGAATGGCGGCAGCGACCCACTTGGGTTTTACGAACCACCAGTCCCAGAGAGCATTGCTTCAGGTTTTACACCTGTGCATAATTACTGAGGGTATTTACTGGTGCCTGCAGCTTGCCGTCATGTCACATGTGCTGCCACTGAAGAGGGCGTTGGCCCGAAACGCGTCTGGCAGGAAAGGGACTCTGTTCGCGGCTCGCGCCCTTGCGATGGCATTAATCCCTACCTGTAAGTGCATCCCACCTAGGGGCAACTCATTCTTTCCATATATATATATATATATATATATATTGGTATTTTTACCCTTTTTCGTATGTACAATTTGAAGAATATCTCTACTGTAGCCTGTGGTTATAGGCTGCATAATAAGTTAGTTCTTAAGTGTTTTACAGGGCTTCCTGAAGAAAAGTGAATGTCTACACTCAAAAAGAAATTATATGGACAGTGTTTTAGGATCCCCAAAAATGGTCAGGACTATTCAAGCGCTTATGATGTCAGTGGAGAGTCCCCTAAGAGCGAACTGGAGTCACAGATAAGAAACTATTCCTTCTTCAGCATTTAGCCTCATTTTGGTAATACAAGGTGAACTTTGCTATTCCATCTAGGGCATTAACATGTCAGAACCATCTAAAAAAGGACTTTTGAGATCCTGTGGGACCTGTGGAAAGAAGAGGCTTCACTATGAAGATCCTCACATGGAGTGTATCTACAGTCTTCATCCTGTCCACAAGGTAAAGGACTGTAAAATCTGTTGCACCTTTTTCTCAAAATCTATCAAAGATAGAGAGCGGAAGCTTTTATTATGGCTGCAAAAACTAAAATCATGAAAGTACGCTATTTCTGATGAGGAAGACAGTGAGGATACCACTCCCTCACAGGAAAGGTCAAAGAAAAGGGAGAGGTCACACCAGGTTTCACCAGAGGCCCATAGAAAAGCCATAAAAACACTCAACATGAGTCTTCAAGAGATGTCTTGTCAGGGACTGTCCGGGACTATGTGGGGAACACAGTCAGGGACTTGGACAAGGACTGGGAACTGGGTAGAAGACGTACACAGAAAGGAAGAGTACAGTGCTGCCCAGGATCATACAGGGAGTCAGAGGAGAAAAAGGGATCCAAAGTGGAAGCCTGTACAAGTGAACAAGATGGGTAAGACTCAGAGAGGAAGGTCACTCACAAGGCAATTTAGCATTCAGACTAACTACACCCAGGACGGACGTGCAAGACATATACATAATACAACATTAACAATAAAGGGGGGTGTGGGGTAAAGCACTCAGGAGCTCCACATGGTAAGACTGAAGCTCAGCAAGTTTCTTACCCGCAATTGCTGTTACAGATACTGACTGCAAATACCCACATGTAGGATATGCATGCAAAGGCAGGGTCTGTGGAGCTTATACCTATAGTGATGTTATAAATGTAGCTCAAAGACAAAACTCACAGTGAACAAGAAACACCACCTAGGTAGTCAGCTGAGCCCACGGATCCTGGCGATCAAACAGGAACACGCAAGGCAGTAACAGCAAAGGGGTAGAACTAAACACATATATTTGGAAAGGAAAGGGGCCCCTTGTATATTTGGATAGAAACCCTCACAGGGAAAACACTGTATTGGAAAAAACGGTTTGCACCGGGTTCAGTGCACTTTATGAAACACGTAACACACTCATAGATTTGGACCACAACGCACAATATTACTCAACAGACATTTATATATGAAAAAATATATTTTGTCTTTTTATTATTTTGTTTCATATGATATTTTGTCAAGGATATAGATAATCCAAAGATCACATGAATTTAACATACATAAATAATTATAAAGATGATATGTGCATTCAATAAGACAGAAAATTCATAAATACATAAGGATCTTTAAACACATATTTCATAACCACCAGCACCAGAAAAAAATCCATGAATAATCCTGAAATGTGATGTACATTTTTAAGTAAGCTAATGATATCTTTTACATTCTCGCCCTACATACATAAAGGAGAAAGGTGTGAAAAGACAGAAAGATGGAACAAAGTATCCCTAAAGAGTAAAGATGACCCGTCACAGATGTCAGTAGACATCTGTGTAAAGTTGAAAATACTGGTTGCAGTTGTGAAAGGACCAACGCGTTTCGGCAAAAAGCTTTCCTCAGGGCATACACTTCATACCAGTGGTTAAGCTGAAATACAAAACAAACATATATCAAAAAGCGATTATGGTCCAAAAATAATTGTGCTATATACAAAAAGAGTTAAAACATGTCGCCATAAGTGACGATCAAATGTACTTGATAAAATTCAGTGAGATCTGCATACTTAGAAAGGGGGTGGGAGTTCTCAGGCATACTCCAAGTGAAGACATGTATACATGCACGTGGAGACAACATGTAACTGGAGATACCATGCTAGATCTTATTTATGTCTCTATGGGTACAGTTACTAAGTATAGTTCAATCCTTGATTTAAGGGTTAATCACTAACTACTTACTGAGAAGAATCCCAAAAGGGAGTTTCATCAGTACATGATCTAAATTATATCAATCCAATTCTTAATTCCCTTGTTAGCCTATGTCTCGGTGTTGAATGGCCATAGAGATGTAAGGGCTAGAAATACATTTCAGATAGACCTATTCTCACTTATGTCAGAGGTACATTCAGATTCCAACAGGGAAACGGAGACTTTAAAATAAATGGTCAAATTCAAATTGTTACCTATACAAACATGAGATATGGACAGTGTAATTTTGATTCGCTACACTGGGTGCCAGGTTGTATATTCCAAATTACATATCACAGGGCATGCGCTGACGACTACTAACCTTCTTCTCATGTACTCAGTCTTTGCGATACGATTATAGCTTCTGAGTTTCACATAATAGTCCAAATGGGAAACAGATAGATAAACTCTATATAGCCTGGAGGGATGAGAAAGAGAACCCACCCAACGGTAGTGCACATAAACTATCAGTACAAGAGGAAAGGGCAGTTTCAACAATGGTTAAAATCATGCTTGATACAGTTAATTTGGATAACCCCCTCAAGGAGAAGTTAATTTATTTGAACACCACAACCCCTCATATTTTTACAGGGAGTCAGGTCTCTCCATCCACATTGGATAAGTGGCTGATCGGACTAAATTAAAGGGAAGCAGCCTCATCGCTAACAATTCACATGCTATACAGAATTACGGTGGAATATCAAGAGCTAAAGGTAACAATAGTTACTTTGTATACCACAAAAGGGAGGCTCTTCATTGGTGTGTACTAACTTGGTGTCTCTATCCATAGAGAGGCCACACTCTTACCTCTCTCAATTCAATATGGTGGCCCACAAAAAATAGCAATGGGAGTACAATCCAACCGTACTAGTGTTCAACATCTAAGGTCCACAAGACGAAAGACGATCTAGCAAGAATAGAACATAATAATCATGTAAGTATGTGCGTCAGGTTTGAAACGCCAGGCATCGCAAGAGCTGCGGGTGAATATACATACAGGCAAGACACTCAGCTCTTACCTCACTTCAATTCAATGTCTTAAACGAAGCTCTCAATAAGTATGGGCGCTAGCCAGGATATGGCACGACTTGGTTCGGGCCACAAACCGATACGGATCTGACAAAGAGTAGAGAGGCATGGAGGCATTTACTTAAGATTTGATACGTCAAAGATCACGAGAGCTACAGGTGAATACACATGCAGATAACAACGCCCAGCTCTTACCTCTCTTCAATTATATATCTTTATAGAGGTTCTCAATAGGTATGGGCTCTAGCCGGGATATGGCACAACTTGTTCAGACCGCAATACGATAACGATCTAACAAAAACGAGAAAACATAACGTGCACAAAGGTAAGCAGGCAGCTATAATTTAAGCTCCAAGCAGATATAACTAAGACACTAATGATCAATCGATCTTACCTCAATGTTTTTGAATAATTGTCTGTACGGTTGGACCCTCTGGAAAAAATGACTCCTGCCACAGTGGAGCGGAACTCGAACGCTCAGGTTTAAATAGCGTAATATAATTATACGATGCGGCGAGCTCCACCTATTTTGGCGCGTTACTCGGCGATGTCTTGTCTATATTCCCATAGATTCTATGATATGTCAGTATAGATTGCATGCTACTCTCTAATTCGCCTATGTCAGGAGACCCTATGATACCAAGGTATTGATTGGATACGCCGCGCATGACATCACCAACTCTAGCGACCTATCAGATGTTAACAGTCTTGGACTCGGCTCCATATTGAAATGAGCAACTCGTGCTTTAAGCAACGTTAAGTTTAATAGGGTAAGGTCAGACAATCTCCACAAAGGAAGTAATACTCTTATGCCATACATCGTCTGTCCTATAGTCAGATCATATAACAAGCTATATGACCGCCCTATATTGTATATATATACTTATACCCAAAAATACGTCAAAACAATATAGCCTATCCCACAGATACATCAATGAACTAAACACAAGCACAATAGACAAGGAGCTAGCAAGGAGGAGTGCTTAACAGGAAAAGAAGGAAATGACAGGGCACACTTGGCAGAAAGCAGGTAACAAACATACAAGGTAACAGAAGTAAGACAGCAGAATAGAAAGGCAGCAAACTAGAACTGGAACCAAGGAAATGGGAAGCAAGGCAGGGACTGGAAACGGATAACCAGAAGGGGAGGCTACAAGGGCATACTAGAATAGTGCAGGTTAAGGAATCAAGAAAACAAAGTAGCATAGAAGGCAGTGCTGGGGCAGGAACAAGAAGTGAGCTAAGGCTCAGGAGTCAAGGCAGCACTGCAGACAGTGCTGGTTCAGGAACAGGGAACTGCCAAAGCTTCAGGAGTCAAGGTAGCACTGCAGGCAGTGCTAGATCAGGAACAGGGAAATTACTAGAGCTCAGGAGTCAAGGTAGCACTGCAGGCAATACTGGTTCAAGGAAACAGGACAGAGCTACAGCTCAGGAAACAAGGAGTCAAGAGAGCACTGCAAGCAGTGCAAATCAGGAACAAGAAATAGCTAAGCCCAGGAACAAAGAATAACTATAGCTCAGGAACTCAGGAAACAAGGTAGCACTGCAGGCAGTGCTAATTCAGGTACAGGGAATAGCTATAGCTCAGGAACTCAGGAAACAAGGTAGCACTGCAAGCAGTGCTAATTCAGAAGAAGGGAAACTGCTGCAGTTCAGGAACAAGGAATACTAAGGCTATGGGGTCAGGGTAGCACTGCAAGCAGTGCTAATTCAGGAACAGGGAAAACAGCAGCAGGTCAGGAACAAGGCATAATCAAAGCTCAGGAAACACTGGAAACAAGAATAGCAAAAGCTCAGGGAACTCTGGAAACAAGGATTGGTCTCACCGGTAAACAGCTACAATTACCAACCTTTGCCTGAAGGGAGCTGGGGCTTAAAAGAGCTCACAGTAATCACATGCAGCTGGTGTGAGCAGGCTAGCAGCAGCCAGCCACAGGTGAGCTGAATTCCTCCACCCATCCTTGGCCTGCAGGGGTGGAGACAAAGCAGTGAGCAGGGAATTCTGGGTAATGGAGTTTCAGGCATGACTAGGCTGGCTTTAAGTCTAAGCAGGCTGGCTTTCACAAAACCCGGCATGGATTGGGAATGGATGTCAATTCCTAAATGATGTCAAAATGCCTGGAAGTCAATATATGCATATAGGGGAGTGTCTGGAGGCATATTAGAACACTGGAAAGCCCCACAAATCAGCCCCCTGGTGGTGGGCACGAGAGCACAGGGAGTGAATCGTGACATGTCTCACAAAGAGAAAAAGTAGAAAATCTCCTCGGAGGCCACATAATCAGAGCCTACCACTCCCTCTTCAAACCTGGCTTTACGTTCTAGAAAATCCTTCTCAGAGCCATCAGCCATAAAATCCAGGCTGGTGAGAAAGGTATCGACGACAGCATCTCTGTAAAAAATGCTAGCGTATATGGCAGTGACAACAACCACGTCGACATCCGCGTCGATAGCGAAGACCCTGTCGAAGGCCACTCTACCGATACCGTCGATGATGATCTTGTCAGTGAGGACTTAGTCACTGAGACCAATGAAGATGGCTCAGCTGTCTGCAAAGGCACCTTTGCGATGGTAAGACCACCAACAAAGAAGCCACCAATGTTCCAATTAACGCCTGACCAAATGAAGACATCGTCAAAGGTGCCGTTGATGATAGAAAAACCAGTGCAAGAACTTTTATGCCCAGTTGAAGCTCCACCTAGCAAGGTGTCCCCTCTGCCGCCAAATCATCTGTTGGATGTAGAAGACTCAGTTGATGATGGCCCATTTGATGTGGCCCACAGTCCCTCCAAACTTAATGTTACGTACCAAGAGAAGGATGAACGGGACTACTATGAATATGTGGATGTATGACGTTACAACGCATACTTTTACAACGCCTACCTTTACAACGCATTTTTTACACCGCAACATCCATTACAACGCACACCATTACAACGCATGCCATTACAATGAATTCTTTGAAACTACCTTTACAACTCATTCCACTACAACGCATACTACATTTACAACGCATACCATTACAACGCATTACATTATATTGCATGTAAGGTAAGTATTGGATAGTGTAGGGGTAAAAATTACTATTCTAACTCCAGGGGGTGCAACAGTAGGGTAGGTTTTGGATAGTGTAGGGGTAAAAATTACTATTCTAACTCCAGGGGGTGCAACAGTAGGGTAAGTGTTGGATGGTAATGTTATGCGTTGTAATGGTATGCGTTGTAATGACTGAGTTGTAATGACATTCGTTGTAGTGGTGTGCGTTGTAGTGTCATGCGTTGTAATGACTGCGTTGTAAATACATGCGTTGTAATGGATTTTGCGTTGTTAAAGTTTCGTTATAATGGTAGTGCGTTGTAAAAGTTGCGTTGTAAAGGTTGTTTCCCTGAATATGTCTATGAAATACAACAATATATAGAAAACCCTAGGCATTATGTGAAGCCTTTTCACATCATGGTCGACCTACTCCTCGCGTCCACTAGCCGAGCAGTGGACGCGAGGAGTAGGTCGACCATGATCTTCCCTGCCTGCAACTAATATGTTACGCTACAGGCATTGACCCTACGCCCTGCCCGTTGAAGCGCTGAGTATTCTTATTCGAGTCTCTTTTTTGCTTATTCGCCTGCTCACTTATTTTATTGAGCAGCACCTACCACTGGCTATTTTTGCCAGTAGGCACACAGGGGATCAAGGACGGGTGTGCTTTTTAGGGAGCACGCACCCCCTGTCCACCTGTTTTTTCTGGTCCTGACGAATACCGGGCAATAGCCCTTATGGTAGAAACATGTTGACCACTCAACACATATAGAGATCCCTTTGGTCGTAACCCCCCTACCAGGATCTCGCCCGTAGATATTTTTAAAACATTGTTCAGTTGCTCTATAATTAAAACTAGATTTTCTGAGTACAACCAGGACAATTTTTAACATTTATTTTTTTTGCACCCACAGCCATAACCCGCTCCACTGTAGTCCAGGTGTCGCAGCACACCTTGGTGTCGCTAGGACGCCAAGGTGGACCCCGATGATGAAGCATGTCACCACTAGGTGGTGAGTGAGGGGTTTCTATCAAAAGGATGAATTGCCTCCTTTTTGCCAAGAACCGGTCCTCCAGATACGTCTGCTCTTCAAGTTCATAGGGGATACTCCTCTTTCTGTTTTGGATTGTTGTGTGTCACGCAAGACTTGCGCCTATACAAAGACAAGCACCACATTGTGAGAGCAACCAGCTGGTATGTGTCACTTTAGATGCAGCAGATGTAGCAAGCACCCTTACACAAGTATCGCGAAATAAATGAATCTGGGTATTAGCAAAAACTGGCAATTTAGATTACATACACATTGCACTGCTGCTACGTTACATTGGTATGACGTCACATAAAGTATGTTTCAGAATTTGAGAACATGGGAGTAGCTGTACTATACTTACATGGCAAGTCATTATCTTGAATTTCGACATAAAGAGAATGAACTTAGATGGGTAGTGCTGGGGACATTTCTTAAAAACCGTCAATAGTCCTCACTGCAACAAAAATACTTGTCAAAGAATGAGCTCAGTGTATAGTCTCCACACACATCTTTTTAGGTTTATTGACAACATTCCATGGACACAACTTGCTGGAAATTTACCCTTTCTGCAATGTCACCTTAAATGTGTTTGCCTTCTTTTATTGAACCCATTTTTGTTGGCCATAGGACTCTGAACACTTTGTCCCTGCCAACTAGTGGTAAGGTGATTGTATTTTCCCTTTTAAACATAGTAAAATTGGCATATATTTAAATAGCACATTTAATTTACCTATAGGTCCATAGTATATGTACTATATGTACTTAGCGTCTGTAAATTAAATGCTGTTAGTGGACTGCAACACTCTCTGTGCCACCCACAAAAGTAGCCCTGTAAAACATGTCTCCAGGCCTGGCATTGAAGCCTGGAAAGGCAGATTTAAAACTGCCATTTCAACCTGGCAAAACAAACTTTTTGCCAGGCCTAAATCTTCATTTTTTAATACTTATAGGCCACCCCTAAGTAGGACTTAATTTCAATAGGGTAGAGCGCAAGGTATTAAAAATGTAGGACATGTATAATTTATGTTTTACATGTCAAGGCAGTCAAAAACCTACACAGTTGTTTTTCACTGTGGCAAGGCTAACTCTTCCATAGGTTAATACTGGAGTGAGTACACTAGTACCTTTAATAAGTGCTACCTCCGGTTTGGAAGTAGCTAGAGGAATGGTTCAAGGACGCATTTTAATAGTAATTTAAAAGCCAACAATCTGTAAATGGGATTTTATATTACTGTTTTGAAAAGTACCGTTTTTGAAAGTTGTAATTTTTAAGTGAAAAGAAAAGGCTTGCCTGCGATTGTACAGCTCTCACCTGACCTCTGAAGGCTTCCCTGTGGTGAGATATGTATTGCTCCCTGACAGGGGACACTGGGCTTGGGAGTTGGGAGGGGAACTCCTCCCATGACAGGTTGGCCTGGGCTCTGTGCCCAGCCTCTTCCTGAGTTTAAAAGGGTGCCTAGCTTTGTCATTGGCAGATAAAGCTCACACTTAGGCCTGCATCACCTTTGTCTCTCTAGTCAGGCTTGCACCATATCCAATGGAGGTAGTGGATGGAGGAACTGTCCAGAACTGGTTTAGGGGGGTGGACAAAGAATTGACCTTCAACCACAGGCTGGCACTGGGCATAAATGTGAACCCCACGGACCTCTTCTCATAACGCTCCGGGACCCGTGGAGAGTCAGAAGATGGACTGTCCTGCTGTCTGTAGACCCTGAAGGTAGACTGGACCTGCTTGAAGTGAACTCAGAACCCCACAAGTAATTCTAAGAGTTAGTTTGCTGGCCTCCTGTTTCAGCCATGGGGAAACAGCTGCCCAGCTGATCAGTACCAACTAGACCTTCCCTTGACTCTGCTGCTAGCTTCTGTTGCAGTGAGCCCTAATCCCCAAGTGGTGCCTCCAGGTTCTGGACCCTATACTGGGTTCAGAGTGTACTCCTTCTGTCAACAACGTGCAAGAAGTGGGACTAAGAAATATTTTGCTAACTTTCTGCTTGGAGAACAGACTGAGATGAGGATCGCCATTAAAGCTGAAGCCATAGTCGTCAAGAGACAGGTCGGACTCAGCTTGCTGGTTTTTCCTGCCGAAAGAGATCTGACTTCTAGAAAAGTTTCTACGTTCGAATCTAGAGGGCTTCATGGGACCGACATTGAGTAGCAACCCGTTGACGTTGAGGCCTTCCTGGGCACACACTTTGCACTTTGCCTGTGCTTAGTGCTTTCCCACCTTTTTCGATGACTGTACCACAAACCAGGTCATCAACAACATGCCATTGTTTAGCCCCCCTTTAGATCCAGCTTGCAGCTTGCCCTGCCTATGACACTATGCCGCCCACTTTTTCTCAATAAAAGTATCTATGTCAGAAAGTAAACTTTCCCTGGAATGAACCTGGTCCGTGTATCACATCCACTCTGCATCGAGGTCAGCCTTAACTTTGGGCTTTGACCCCGTCTAGCGTGAAAAATATAACTGCAGTGGGCACTTTGTGCTTTTAAGTGCTATTTTTCATTCAAAATGTCATATGTATGATTCTCCTTATTGGATTTGTGTCGTTTTGGTGTAATATATGTATTAAAATGTTCTCTATTATTCTGAATTGGTTTAAGATTTTTTGTGTGTTGTTTTTTCACTTTATTATTGTTTGAGTGCTACATATGTACTTCACACATTGACACTAAGTTAAGCCAAGCTACCAGCACAGGTTTATTTAGTTACTTTTGTAGCTCACCCTGATAAGGATGGTAAATATTATTTTAGGTGGATTCACACCCCCCTCAACTAATACTCAGATTTCTCGCATTGCTGAATTCTTGGTCTCGCCATCTTTACAAACATTCTCTTCCCTGTACTGCTAATCAGGCTTTATTGAAAGATTGTTTCTGTCTTAATGTATGCCTGTCAGGAGTATTCCTTTTTGGGCTTAATCAACCAATGATAGGTTAACAACACATCCCTGCCGTAGACTGATACTGATTGCTAATTTTTGCAAGAAACGTGTCAGGATGTTGTTGAAGTTCTCAGTGGGGCAGTGGCGTAACACAAAATGTCGGGACCCCCCCTCCGCAGAATGTGACGAGGGGCCCAGTAACGTTTGCTTTTGGAATTTGTTCACTTGTAATGTTCTCATGCATCAGTTCTGTTCCTATTGTGAAGCGCTCTGACACCTTCGGGTAAAGTCCGCGCTATATAAAAAACCGCATAAATATTACTTTAATGTAATAATTTTAATGTTCACAAGTACTAATTAGGCAGGGATACATGTACAATTAGCCTGTTTTCTGTTTTTGTTCACTTTTCATCATTACAAGGGCCTACTGTATTCCTTTACCAAGTGATTGACCATCAATATTAGGTGCACCATTTTAGGATATACCACATGAAAAATGGATCCTGATATTGATAAAGTCTAGGATACCATACCAGCAGGCAGCCTTTTAAAAACGTTGGCTTAGATCATCCCATGTATTACAAGGAGAGACCACAGTCCCCTAAACTAGCCCCACTACACTAGGCTATATCTTGAGGCCTTTTAGACCTCTGCAGCGACCCTCCAACCAACCAGGTTAGCGGTGGCCTTGCCCTCCTCTCCTTTTGTTGAGGACCACCTACCATATTTTGAGGTCCTTTCATGCCTAACAGGGATCTCACTGCCTGCAATCCATCTACCTGTATGGTGGATGCATTGTTGGAAGAGTTATTTGCTGAGTGGGTGTCGTGTTTTTTTAGCCACTCTCATCAAACCATGCTTTGCAAGGTGATCCTTAGCAGGGAAATCAAGTGACATGAACTAGGTCCTAAATATGTCAGGACGTATATCAATGTAATAACCTATTGCTTAGTGGTTTGCTTAGTGGTTGGTGAGTTATTAGGTTGAGGATTTCCATCAGTGGAATCAGCTACGGCTGTGTCGCGGGATACCCAGTGACTCCTCCACCTCTATATGTGGGTGAGAGGACTGGAAGCATGGTGATCAAGCCATCTGTCAACTCCAAGTGATCACCTAAATATTTTGCAGGGTGCCAGAATCAGGCATTTTAACGTTTTCAATTGTCATTTAAGCAGGTGTGACCATTGTTACTAATTTCCGGGATGCTTTTGAGGGGTGTTTTAATCACAGTAGTCAAATATGACTACTGAAGTTGTGTCTTTCTTGATTAGAATTGGTTATATATATACTTGTGATTGTTTTTGTTTTTAGCACTAAGAGGCAGGTATGATGCAAGCATGTTATCAGATTTTATTTTTTCCTCGGGTGTGGGCTGGTATAGGTTGCTTCTGCGGCTAGTTACAAGCTTTGTTCATGCTGTGGTAAATAAATAAATAATACCCTATTTTTGACTAGGCATAAATCATAACAGATAGCTCAATAAATAAGAGTCAAGATTCGAGGTAGTAGGAGTTTCTGCAGGTTTATTACAGCATAAGGACAGGATCAGGACAACCTGCATAGGATGACCCAGCAGGGGAAAAGAGGCCCAGCAGCTGCTGGGGCTTGGTCTGGGATGAGCGCGCTAACTTTTAATAACAATACATGAACTTATATACATAGCGCAAACACATAGCATTACATTGCAGTAGGCGTAGCAGTGGGTGGAGCAGAAGGCGTGACGCGTAGCAGTCGCGAAAGATAACAGTAAAAGTAGGTGTAACTGGGCGTATACATAGACAGGTGGTGCAAACGTAACAGAATATGTCATGAATGGGGCGGAAACATAGGAGGGGGCTACCTAAGGAGCCGGGAACTCTAACCTAATGGTGCGCGCAAACTGTCAATGACGTATTACTAGGAGAAGCTGGGGGCTATGAACTCTGTGCTAGGAGCAGAGACTAAAGTCTGGAGGGTCGGAGCGACTTGTACCTAAACCCTATCTAGTATCTGATGTTTAGGGAACATGTTGATATAAACTAGAAGTCATGAGGGGAAAGGCTAACTTGATTCTAAGACTGGACCATGCGTTATTCTACATGTAGTGCGTGATGAAGAATACTAAATGACCATTAAATACAGTATTTCTCTAACGTGGAGCCGCATAGGCTAGACAATGACGGGAACTATTGATGCAGTTCAGTAGCTTAGGAATGCAGAGAAGGAGGACTAAACTGATAGCTGGAATCATAACATACTCTTGGCAGACTCAGAGGCAGAGCCAGGCTGCACCGGGCACTGCGAGGCAGGAAGTAAGTGAAGGGTCGAGGATACAGGTGGGGGCTGTATCGCTCCTCAGCGAGACTTCAGGAGACAGGAGCTGAATCTGTGGTCCGGGCCCTTTTGAGGCCTGGAAACGGGGACTTTATAATGGAATAACGTGCACACTGAGAAACGTGGCAACGTAACTTTACATAGGCCTGATATTCGTAGTATTCACGAGGACTGGAAACTAGCATACTAAAGGTGGACACAACTGTAATTGCGTCATTAATCGGACATGGGGAATAACATATGCATATTGGTCATGCACACATAACATATGATGGATGAGGCGTAGGGACACAGAACATGGCAAAATTTACTTTTCCACATTCCCTCCTTGTCACTACGTTTCCATCAGGAAACATCAATTTTCATGATACCATCTATCATTTCATACAGTACCATTTGCTCGTCTCGAATTATCTTGGAACGGGACTTAGAACGGGGCTTAGGACTAGGAATACAAGAGGTAGCACACATGCTGCAAATCGCAGGGCCACATTGTATACAGAGGCAGCAGCTAAATATGATCGCTACTGCAATACTTAGAAAGGACAGGAATTTCCATCCCCATGCGGAAATTATATTCCAGAACCAACCGGACCATGTCCAGGTGCCTGGATCTTGATGTAACAGATGGGCAATTTTATGGAGTCTGGTTATAGCTGAATAAACAGACGGCGCGTTATTTGGAATGAAAATGCAACAACTAGATCCGAGGACTCTACAGGCCCCGCCCCTATCGGCCAGTATGACGTCAAGGACGAGACGATTCTGTAAAACGACAATTCTCATAAAGGATTGCTCTTCAGTTAAGTTACCTAGAGCGGAGGCAGTCTCATCTACTACTGCTTCAAGGGTTCTTGTTAACCTACGAATTAGCTTACTATTTACAACTGTGCCTAAATAAGGGAAAACACCTTTATCTATATCAATGAATTGCTCTGCGGCAGTTTCAGTATAATCGACAATCGGGAGATTTCTCTTGTGTCTAGTATGTACTAGGAAGGAATTCCTATGGTAGTCAGGTGGGGCTAGAAAAACAGGTGGCAGTAGGAAGGCAATGTAACAGGTTCCCTCCCAATCGAGGGGCAGACGAACATATGCGGTTTGACCACAAACAAAATAAGAATGACGTGAAGCTTTAAAAATAGATTTCCCACTGTCACTATACTTGATAACAGTAGTACATTCACTATGTCCTACGTGTACAGAACCATAATTACGGACACATAATTCGCCTTTGACTGGTAGTACTGAAATAGCAGGTGAGTCTGGAGTAGTATCAGACTGAACATTCAGGACAATGAAATTCGACGAATAATTACCTAAATTATAAACTTCATTTTCTAGATCTAAACCTGTTCTGTGGGGGAAACCTTGCTTGTCTGGGAAACATGTACTGTTAAGAAAAGACATATCTGTTGCGGATGACGTTAACGTGGACCATGCTCCACACGAACCATTATGTGAAAATGGATAAGGAAACAGTGGCAGAACTCCCTTCGGTGTCTGGAAAGGGGGGAGTCGACCACACACCCAACAATTAGTGGCATTGCTGGTCTGGTGTGAATAATGTAACATACGGATAAATGAATTATTACGCATAGCGAGGCGGTATGAATATTCGTGAGGAGGCAGATCACTAAACGTGTGCTCTACTGTAGCATTAGCAGACTTATTTACATGAGGAACTGGAAAATACAGAAAAAATGCATAGCTGATGCAAGAAATCATTATGCTGATGAATAATATGAAGCTTAGAAAAATGATACATTGAATTGAACTTTGACTGACTCTCTCATTATGGGGGTCTATTTTATACATGTCAGAAACAGTCTAACCGTTTCACCTAGGGGAGGACTTATACAATCAAACTGACTGACTTACTAGACCGTAGTTTTTGCTTATACTCCTGTTGCGGAGTTTTCTCTAACAGGGAAGGGGTTGTAACAATGTCTTTTGCGGGACAGTCCTTAAGAACAATATTTCGGCAGTCTTTAAAATCCTGGGACTCCTTGGAAATGTTTTTAGAAACGGGTTTCAATCCATTGAAAAGTTTTACATGAGAAAGGTGGACCCACCCCTTCCTGCCTTCCAGCTTGACGGCAGTACGGGTGGTCAAGAGGACCTGACGTGGCTCCTTCCAACGAGGTTCCAGCGGACTTGATCTGTCAAAATTCCGGACCATCACAAGGGAACCTGGAACGATTTCATGCGGTGCCACCTCGGTATTGTCTGGAAAGGCGGCAGCAACCTGTGAACGACATGAGTTGAGGGCAGACATCAAGGAAGCTAGGTAATCTGTCAACATATTACATGAAACATCGGTAATACTTCGGGGTCTAGGAGTACCCCACATGTTAGGGGGGCGGCCGAATACGACCTCATACGGGGACAGACCTGATCTGGAATGTGCGACCATGCGCATATAAAATAGAGCAACTGGCAGAGCTACTAGCCAGTCCACACCTTTTTCTTTACAAACTTTTGCAATACGGATTTTCAGGGTCTGATTATGTCTCTCGACTAGACCGGCTGCTTCAGGATGGCGTACACAATGGAACTTCCACTGGTACCCTAACAACAGGGAAACATGCTTCATTAACTCTGAGGAGAATGGCTGACCGTTATCAGAATATACGACTCTAGGGAGTCCATATCTAGGGAAGAATTCACAAACCAACTGCTTGGCAGTGGTCGCGGCTGTGTAATCTGGGACTGGATATGCTTCTGTCCACCTGGACAAAGCGCATACTACTACAAGGACATACTTGAAACCTCGACATCGCTCCATTTGAATATAATCCATCTGGAGGACCTCAAAAGGGTGGTCAGGGGGCTGGAAACCACCTTGTTCCACCGGGACACTTTTACCTGGATTAAACTGACAACATATCATACAGGTACGGACTTTCTGCTTGGCTGCAGCTCGTAAATGCTTGTTGAACCAAATGTTCTGGATACTGTCTAACATAGCTTTTTCTCCTAAATGTGCTGGACTATGTGCGGTATTGATAATGACTTGAACCATAGAGTCGGGGAGAAACCATGTGGCTCTACCCTTCGTTAACCATCCTTGATCTGTCTGGACCCCTCCTTGTTCGGACCATTTCTTGATTTCCTCGGGAGTAGCATGTAACTGGATATCTATGACATCTTGAGTAGGGTCCTTAACTGTCATGCATGTAGTCGGATCTGGAGTATGTGTCTGATTAACTGGAATGTCTAGAGTCTGTGCTGTAAGCTTGGCTGTGCGGTCTGCTAGATCGTTACCTTGGGAAATAATGTCAGTAACTTTCGTATGTGCTTTGCATTTCATGATAGCAATGGATGTCGGTAAATGTATGGCATCTAACAGAGCTTGAATAAGGAGACCATGCTGAATCTTGGTTCCATGAGAAGTCATGAAACCTCTCTCCTGCCAGAGCACTCCGAAGTCGTGTACAACTCCAAATGCGTAACGTGAATCTGTATAAACATTAACTTTCAGGTTCTTGGCGTGTATACAGGCTTGTGTCAGAGCAACTAGCTCTGCTGCTTGAGCGGACAGGGTATCAATACGGTGTGTTTCAATAACTTCGGTGTCAGTAGTCACTGCATACGCGGCGACTAGTTCTCCTGTACTAGTTCTCATACATGAACCATCCACATAAAGTGTCAGGTCGGGATCTGGTAACGGAATGTCTGTCAGGTCTTGTCTTGGCTTTGTCGTAATGTTAACTACTTCCACACAGTCATGTGGGTCAGGGTTCAAACTGACTGATGGTAACAGTGTAGCAGGATTCAGGACGTTGCAGCGTCTAATTTCTATGTGTGGCTGGAACAGTGTCAATTCATAACCTGTTAAACGTGCAATTGTCAAGTGCTGAGTTTGTGTTCGGTTTAAAAGAACTTCCACGGAATGTGGAACTTGTACTGTCAGGGAATGTCCTAAAACTATGGAATCACTTTGTCTGATAGCTAGTGCGGTGGCTGCAACTGACTTAAGGCACGCAGGCAACGCCTGGGCGACTGGATCTAATGTGCTAGAAAAGTAAGCACAGGGCTTGGATTGTCCTGCTTGATCTTGTGTGAGAACAGATAATGCTGTACCTTCACGTTCAGTAACGAAAAGTGTAAAAGGCTTACTGTAGTTCGGTGTAGCTAGAACTGGAGCTTGACATAGGGCTTTCTTTAACTCGTTGAAACTAAGTGTATGTTCAGATGTCCAAGGGAGGACAGTCGATACGGCTGCCTCCTGTGTCGTTAACTGTATCAGTGGCTTGGCTAGAAATGCATACTGGGGAATCCATTGTCTACAATAAGAAGTAAGGCCGATAAAAGCACGTACCTCCTTCTGGGTTCTGGGCTGGGGAAGACTCGCTATTAACTGGATACGGTCGGGTGTCAACTGCCTACCCCTCTTGGACAGCAAGTGTCCTAAGTATACCACTTGCTGGACACAGAATTGAAGCTTCGAAGGGGACACCTTGTGCCCCATCTCGGCTAGAAAATACAAGACTGTCAGTGACGCTCGCTCGCAATCACGTTCAGAACGGGCTGTGATCAGTAGATCATCGACATACTGGAGCAGGGCAGTGTCAGTTGGCATGTGAATGTTGTCTAGTTGTCTCTTAAGTGCCTGACTGTAAATACTAGGACTTTCTGTGAAACCTTGAGGAGCGCGTGTGAACATATAGCTCCTTCCATTTAAACAAAATCCGAAAAGAAACTGGCTGTCTGGATGAATTGGAACACTAAAAAATGCATTCTTGAGGTCTATGACAGTGAAGAACGTGGCTTCAGAATCAATGGCTGTTAATAGGGAAGAGATATCTGGGACTACTGGGTACTGCGGAATAATACATTTATTAAGCTCTCGTAAATCAATCACTAATCGATATACTGGGGGTGCATTTGGATCAGTACGTTTCATGACTGGAATGATCGGAGAATTACATACATTGGAGTCAGTTTCTACAACTACTCCTTGAGCGATGAGCTCGTCAATAATTTTGGATAAGGCTGCTACAGCCTCAGGTGGCAATCTGTACTGTCTGATTCGGGGTAACACTACACCTGGTTTGAGAGTCACACGATAGGGTGTGATTTGCATATAACCTACATCTGTTGGACCTTGTGCCCATAGATGCTGCGGAACATTAGACAGTCTGGAATCAAAATCTCGTAATACATAGTGACCCTTAAAGTCACGTAGGAACAGACGTATTCCCTCTGGGGAACAGCAAATGACTGCACCTAACTCTTTCAGTGTCTTAATGCCTAATAGATTTTCTGGACATGACTTAGTAAGTAACAGATCAGTAGTGCGGGACAATGGACCTACTTCTAGAGTAACTGGCTTAGATATCTCGTTAACTATTGGCTTTCCTGAAAATCCAAGGGAAACATTTCTTGAGCCTGAGAGCGGAGCCCCTGGAACTTCGGCATGACTAATTGTGGTCCTACTTGCCCCTGTATCGATCAAAAACTTTCTGTCTTTCCCTAATACTTGACTGTGAACATAGGGACCTTCTTGATCTACGGGTATCTCGATGAGAGGCAAGCCTACCTCCCTCTCTAGGCTGTTTCATGAATATGGCTGATACTCTGGATACTCGGACTGTGCATACTGGTACATCTGTGATGTGACATGCTGTGTTGCAGCAATAGGCTGCGGTACTGTAACTGTCTGTTGTGCATTCTGTGACTGAGGAGTCTGTGAAACTTGTTCTTGTCTCGGCGGACGTGGTCTTTCTTTAGTCTTACCAGTAGCTATGTTATGTTTCAGAACTGCACACTCGTTTATAAAATGACCTGGCTGTTTACAATAATTGCAGTTCCCTTTAACGGGAGCTGCAGGATGACTGGCTTGATTCGGACCCCTCTTCTGACTGTCTTGAGGAACGGATTGTGCAACTAGCACTTTCATTTTCGTGTCTTTCATACGTTTTCTTTCGTGTTCTTGCTCTTCTCTGATTCTATTCTGGTGGTATTGGAGCATCTGGAGCATCTGGGACGGAGTATTTGCTTGCCAGGTGCTTTCGACTTTCAAAACTCGATTTTTAATTTGTGGACTTGAATTCTCGACTAATTTAGTAACGAAAAGGTGAGGGTATGACTCACTACTTGTCTTGAGACCACTGTTAATACTAAAACATTTTTCAAATCTAGAATAAAAATCACTAATATCTTCGTCTTGTTTCTGTTTACAGGCTGAGATTGCATCCCAGTCTTCTTTTCTAGTTGTCAATAATCTGGGTAAAACTTGAATCAATAATTCTGGTAATTCTTTACATTTATCTCCAAGACCGGTACCTGGTACTCGTGCCTTGTCTTCAGCTTCTAGAGCTGTCCAATCGATTTTTTTCTCTCCCACCTCCCATTCTTTTTCCTTTAGCTTTTCATACACCCCTGCGGGTAACAGGACCTTTAACATTTTAATGATATCTGGGTAAGTGTATTCTCCCATACGGAGCATGTCTTTTAATTCTCTATGGAACCCCGCTGGATCTTTGTCATGACAGGGAATTAATTTCTTCATTTCAAGAAGTTCCATCTTTGTTATTGAAGTGTATACAAACACTCGTTGCATTTCGCCACCCGTCCCTCTGACTGGGTGGACTTCTCGTAACGGATTCTGTCGGTCTATGTAGAATGATTTACTTTCTGGGGGTGAGACATGAACAAAATGCGGGTTCAAGAACGTTCTATATTTGTGGCGTTGTTCTAGAATGACACTAATTAAATCGGTACCTAGACCTCTCCATTTGTACTGGAGTAACTCGTTCAGGATATCATGTAACGGACCTGGATCAGAGTGTTGACCCTCATACAGAGTAATGAGGTGCTGAATCATATACATACCCACCAGTCGCTGCTCGGCTGGGGGCAATTTCAGGAACATTTGTGCCACTATTTCGTCTGGAAAAGTGGTAGAATCAGTAATCCATCGGACTGCTGATCGGGCTAGTTCTTGTTCATGCATGGTACTTAACTCACTATAACCGATTCGTGATTTCAGAATGTGATCGGTAGCTTGAAATACTTGTTCTAGAGAACCTTGTTCTGGTGCTGAATGATGAAAAATAGACTTGGGTTCTAGGCGTAAATGGCGATCTGGAAATCTAGATTTTCCTACATACGCTATTCTGGCGGGATTCTCGTCTTCCTCTTCAGGATCAGAGATACTTTCTTTCTCGCTTACTTGTGCTGCTTTACGCTGTTCGTGTATCTTTATTATCTCTTTACGGATTTTCTTGTACATACTCTCCATAGCACCGACGGTCTTGTGCTTACCCTCGGCTATATTATCACTCCACCTTGTCAGGATTCTCATTTCGGCGGAATCTTTAGACGGGTAATCTTGTTCTCTTATTAGACAATTGATCAGGAACTTTAATATCATGAGCTGGATCTCGGCTTTCCTTTGAGACATAGTCTCGCTAATACTTTCTGGATCATCCCCTGTACGGATGAAACGATATATTCTGTCTAGATCTTCTTTCATATTCGGTAAGGTGACTAGATACTCGGCCACCTTTCTTACGCGAAATGAATATAAAACCATATTATCCTCGCCTGGGACTGGATCATAGCAACATTCGGCAAGGGATTTTCTTATTTCTGCAACAGACTGATACCTAGGCGTACGCTGTGATGCTTGTGCATGTAATTCGGCTAACGTTAAACGCTTGTGTGGCGGCGGGGTTTGAGGAGGACCTCCTCCTGCAGCCCCTAAACTGGAGTCGTCTACTGAGGCTCTACGTCCTGGCAGAGTGGGAAATGGAAATGTAGGCTGGACTTGTATGGCGGGCTGGACCGGGGGTACCGTAACAGGTACTCCGGTGTCTGGAGGAGCGGGAAGTGCCTGATTTACAGGGACTGGCGGAGCGCGAACAGGATTTGCATATTCTGGGACTGTGTCGTCCAAGTAGGACGAAATAAAAATATCAGCTGCGGTCTGTTTGTGACGTAACTTGGTCGGAACTAATGGTGGCGGAAAATTACTGGATGCCTCTGGGGTCGCTTTTGGCAAGCCCTCGGCAAGAAGAGGATACATACCCTTAATGAGGGCATGCCTCTGTCTGTCTGACTGTTCGGCTTTGACTCGTTCACCTATCTCGATTAATTCTCTTTCTTGGGCTCGTTCTTGGGATTCTCTACTTAACTCTGACTTTCTGACTTCCTTTTCGGTTCTTCTATGCGCTTCTTTACGCCATAACTCGATGGCATCTTTCTGTGACTGTCTGGCTTTCTTTTTCCATAATGCTTCTTCTACTCGCATGATACATTCGGCATCCCATGTACCCGATACGGGCCATCTATACTTTTCTTCTAACTGTCTGGTATACTCTACCCATAAATCTAGATACAATATGGCGCTTATGCCATGTTTCTGATACATAAAGTGACCTGGACTGTCCCTAGGCGGGACAGGAACTGCTTCTTCTAATAAACCCTTTCTAGTTTTTAGCTGACGTAATCTTGAAAAGAGCGGCATTGTAAACTTGAATCGGAACACAATACAATACACGAAGAACAATAACAATTGGGAAAACAATTCAGGCATACCACGACATTGGAATTACATTAAACAATATCATAACATAACAGTTCGAACAGAATATTACCTGGAATACTTGAGAACAGAAACAGAACAGAATTTCTCGAGAACGGAACAGACTAGAATTACTGGATGCACTGCTGAAACAGTACGGAACATACCGGTCCCATAAAGGAACGCATCAAGACCCGTATCCACCTAGGTGAACACTTCGTTTGTGAGTCTGGGTACCACCAACCCACGGACCAGGAGTCAATTTAGATTGGTCCTGTCTAGATACTACCCCAGCAATGGTACTCACCGGGCAGCAAGAACGGAAGGCCTCGGACGGGACTGGGCTGACGACGACGGACTTCGGACTTCAGTTACGGGTGGGCCTCCGGATACCTCGGACCTTGGACTCTCGGCTTGGGCTCTGGTCGGGACTCGCCGCGTTCCTCCACCGTCTCGTTCGGATGCTGGACCGCCTCCTCCGTCTCCTCCGTGGGCCTGAGGGATACTTGAGCAGAAATATCTGCCCCTGCGCAGAAGAGTTCCGTCACGACTGTAGAGGGTCAGGGGGTCGGCGTGGCTTCACCGACGCGTGGGGAAAGGGCAAGTCCCTATTCGGGCGCCATTATGTGGTAAATAAATAAATAATACCCTATTTTTGACTAGGCATAAATCATAACAGATAGCTCAATAAATAAGAGTCAAGATTCGAGGTAGTAGGAGTTTCTGCAGGTTTATTACAGCATAAGGACAGGATCAGGACAACCTGCATAGGATGACCCAGCAGGGGAAAAGAGGCCCAGCAGCTGCTGGGGCTTGGTCTGGGATGAGCGCGCTAACTTTTAATAACAATACATGAACTTATATACATAGCGCAAACACATAGCATTACATTGCAGTAGGCGTAGCAGTGGGTGGAGCAGAAGGCGTGACGCGTAGCAGTCGCGAAAGATAACAGTAAAAGTAGGTGTAACTGGGCGTATACATAGACAGGTGGTGCAAACGTAACAGAATATGTCATGAATGGGGCGGAAACATAGGAGGGGGCTACCTAAGGAGCCGGGAACTCTAACCTAATGGTGCGCGCAAACTGGCAATGACGTATTACTAGGAGAAGCTGGGGGCTATGAACTCTGTGCTAGGAGCAGAGACTAAAGTCTGGAGGGTCGGAGCGACTTGTACCTAAACCCTATCTAGTATCTGATGTTTAGGGAACATGTTGATATAAACTAGAAGTCATGAGGGGAAAGGCTAACTTGATTCTAAGACTGGACCATGCGTTATTCTACATGTAGTGCGTGATGAAGAATACTAAATGACCATTAAATACAGTATTTCTCTAACGTGGAGCCGCATAGGCTAGACAATGACGGGAACTATTGATGCAGTTCAGTAGCTTAGGAATGCAGAGAAGGAGGACTAAACTGATAGCTGGAATCATAACATACTCTTGGCAGACTCAGAGGCAGAGCCAGGCTGCACCGGGCACTGCGAGGCAGGAAGTAAGTGAAGGGTCGAGGATACAGGTGGGGGCTGTATCGCTCCTCAGCGAGACTTCAGGAGACAGGAGCTGAATCTGTGGTCCGGGCCCTTTTGAGGCCTGGAAACGGGGACTTTATAATGGAATAACGTGCACACTGAGAAACGTGGCAACGTAACTTTACATAGGCCTGATATTCGTAGTATTCACGAGGACTGGAAACTAGCATACTAAAGGTGGACACAACTGTAATTGCGTCATTAATCGGACATGGGGAATAACATATGCATATTGGTCATGCACACATAACATATGATGGATGAGGCGTAGGGACACAGAACATGGCAAAATTTACTTTTCCACAATGCGTGTGGAAGTTTGGTATTTCACCTAGGATCTAGAAAATAGCCGTCTCCAAGATCCGGGACCATCACACGGTTTTTAAATCCTGAAAAGTGCGTCCTCTCTTCAGTTGTCAGGACAAAAATTCATTTCAGCAAGTTTTCTCCGCAAATTGAATGTGCATGTATGTTGATGATAACCAAGGTTATACAGGATTGTCAATTTTCATTTATGTATCACCATTGTTCTTTATGTCGAAGAGTTTGAAGTGGGTTTTAATTGTATTCATAGTTTATAAAATAAATATGACCCATAATGTTTTTTCTTTGTAAAGCTTTTGATTTTCTTGGTTACTTTTCATAGGTGCCATCCCAGCTCATTAATTTATGGTCATAAGTCACAACAATCCATTTTGGAAATATACCTGTTGCTTTAAGAAATCCCATTTGCAGAGCTACATATTGGTATCTTATATGCCACTGTATAAAATGCCACAACTTTTCAGGGAATTCCTCAATACTGACGAAATACATTTTCTCTGTAGTGTCACTCCCTTCATCTTTTTCTTCACATCGTTTCTATTTACCTTAGGTCTCCTTACTATCTTTTTTCTATATTGCATGTTAGCCCACTCACTATCTACTTTTTTGTTTTTCCTTCACTTCCACTTTCTCAATATTTCTGATTATCTATGCCCATGGTCCTTTTTTTCTTAGCCTTTCCCCTCCTTGAGCTTTTCTCCCCAGAAATTCATTCGCTCTCAGTTTTGATGATTTCCACTCTTTTTTCAGTTCTGTGCTTTTGTTGTTGCTTTTTCTCTCTCTCTGACCTTTCATCACCTCCCTCTCGTGGTCCGTCCCCTACCTTTTGTCAGCTCACTTTTGTGATTTCTTTTCATGTTCATCTCATTGTCCTCCCTTTCCCTTTTCGCTGTCTCTTTCCCTCTATCCATCACTCTCCATTCATCTTTGTTGCATTGATTTCTGCTTCATCTCAAATCTCTCAATCCCATTTCTCCCTTTCCTCTAATTTCCTCTCTTTGCCTCTATGTTTCACCCTCTCGCTCCTCTCAGCCGTTCATCTCCCTCCAATACCATATTTCTCCTTATATTATCTATCTCATCCTATCTTTTTCTTCACCTTTATCTTTTCCTGTGGCTGTGTTTTCTTGTTTGTTCTCACTTCCCCTGTTCTCTTCAGCTCGCCCGTTCGTTCTTAATCTCCTACGTTTCTTCTTAAATCACTTTTCTAGCTTCCTTCTTCCCTTACCTTTATTGTCCGAGTTCTTACCTCCTTTCTCCATCTCTTTTTGCATCATCACTCTGCCCACGCCCTTCCAAGCCCATTCGTCTCTTGCTTATCTATTTCCAGTCTGTTTTTATGTCCAGTCCCCCTAGTCTTTCCTCATTTTCTGCCATGTGTTTCATACTCCCCATTGCCTTCCTTATTTACTCCCTCCCTCCCTCCCTCCCGCTTCCCCCTTTCTTCTTTGCTAGGGTGCCTTCATGCAGCCCGCGTCGCCCATCCTTGTGCTTTGTCAAAGCACGTTTCCCAATTATAGAATACAAATATTCCATTGCTGGCTCCATACACTATTGATTTTGCCTGTAGCTGTGTCTATGAATGCAGTGGGTGGGAGTCGGCTGGGTGGGGGAGGAGCAGCGGGAAGAGGACGTACTTAGAGCCCCGTATGCTCATGGAGAGCGGCCCCTTTCCAGAAATTATTATTGTTATTGTTATTATTCATCACGGTAACGAGTGACCCAGCGGGGCTGATTAGCTCAGCTGACCACCAGTAGAGAAGGCCCGATCAATACTGAAGTGACCTCCATCGGACAATATCAGCCTGAACTGAGAAGCAGGCAACATAGAAACAAAGGGGAGGAGTGGACAAGAGCACAGGGACAAAAGGGCCGAAATAAACACGCATCTATATGCATTTAAATAAAGCTAGATGCAGGCAAAACGCACATGCGAAAAGGAGAGAAAGGGAGAGTACAGCAGGATAATAAAATGGGACTGTGTGAGATAGAGAGCGAAACATAGAGAGGAAGAAAACGATGAGAGATCTATTTGTAAATCACTTTATTGTGTAGGGTTCACGGATATAAATAAACACAAATAAATACAGAGAAAGCACGGTTGGGAAAATAGGGATGAGTGGAAGAGATTGACAGCAGATAGAGAAAGAGGTGAGAGATACAGGAGGGAAACATAAGAGACTATAATATGACCTAGAGAGAGAATACGAGGGATCAAGGAGAGACATCTAGAGAAGAGAGACCACGAGTGTCAGGGATGGAAGCAGGGGGTCACAATAGAAAGAAATCAGAGACAGAAAGTAGACAGTAGTTAGGAGACAGCAAGCATTGGCAAGGCCAGTGCGTTTCGCCTATGCTATAGCTATTGGCTTTGCCAATGTGTTTTAGCCATGTTGTACACAAGCGTGGTTGCTGTCCAGCATGGCTAAAATTCAGTGGGGTAAAGGACAATGGAGTGTCGTTAAAGGAAATGGAATGTTATGGAGTGGCGTAGTGATTGGTCTGAAGTGGCGTAGAGTGGTGTAGAGTTGAATGGAGTGCAGTGTCCGAGTAGAATGTTATAGAGTGGCGTGGCATGGAGTGTTATGGAGTGGTGTAGACTAAAGTGGAGTGGCATAGAGGGTGTTGCGCGGAGTGGAATAGATTGTTGTAGAGTTGAGTGATGTAAAGTAGAGTGGAGTGGTATAGAGTATAGTAGAGTGGAGTAATGTGTTGTTAAATAGCGTGGAGTGAAGTGGCATGGAGAGGCATAGAGGGAGTTGCGTGAAATGTCATAGAGTGGAGTAGTGTCTTAGAGTGGCATAGAGTGAAGTAGAGTGGAGTAGAATTTAATGTAGTAAGTCATGATAGAGTGGAGTATCATGGACTGGAGTGTAGTACAGTGGACTTTCGTGAAGTGACCTAAAGTACAGTGCTACAGAGTAGATTGGTGTAGAGTGCATTGGTTTTGAGTAAAGTGGAGTATAGTTCATTGACGTAGGGTGCAGTGACATAGTGTAGAGTGGTGCAGAGTAGATTGCAGTGGAGTAGAGTACAATGGAGGAGAGTGGCGTAGAATGCAGTGGTTTAGACTAGATTGATGCAGAGTAGGGTGAAGTGGCGTAGAGTGGAGTGGTGCGAGGTAGAGTGGAGTGAAACAGGGTAGAGTGCAGAGGTGTATAGTAGAGTGGTGTAGAGTTCAGAAGTGTAGAGTAGAGTGGTGTAGAGTGCCGTGGCATATAGAGTAGAGTGGTGTACAGTGCAGTGAAGCAGAATATATTAGAGTGGCATAGAGTGTAGTGGCGTAGTTGGCAGTGGAGTGGCATAGAGTTGAGTGTTATAGAGTTGAGTACAGTGGCAGAGAGTGCAGTGGCATAGAGCATAGTGGTGCAGAGTAGAGTGGTTTTGAGTTTAGTGGTGAAAATTGCAGTCTTTCAGAGTGCAATGGGCAAAAGTGCAGTGGTGCAGCGTATAGTGGTACAGCGGCAAAGAGTGTAGTGGTGCATAGTAGTGTGGGGTAGAGTGCACTGGCATAGAGTAGAGTGGTGCAGAGTAGAGTAGAGAAGCATAGAGTGCAGTGTTATAGAGTGCAGTGGTGCATTGAAGATTAGAGTGGCGTAGAATGGATAGGCGTATAGTGTGGTCACATAGAGTGCATGGCATAGAGTGCATTGGTGTGGCGTAGAGTACAGTGGTGCAGAGTAAATTGTAGTGGCATAGACTGCAGTGCTGCAGAGCAGAGTGTTGTAGAGTGCATAGTGTTGGACGGTGTATTGGTGCAGAGTGCATTGGCGTAGAGTGTTGGGGCATAGAGTGCAGCAGTGTAGAGTGCAGTGGCGTACAGTGGAGTGGCGCAGAATAGATTGCAGTGGCGTACAGTGGAATGGCACAGAGAGTTATGGGGTAGCATAGAGTGGAGCGGCATCGAGTAGATTGTTTCAGTGCAGTTCAGTTCTGAACAACTTTATTTCGGTTGATATGACCATACAAGTATGTACACAATACAATACATTTGATTAAGAAAGATAAAAAAGTAAAAAGGATCATTCCATCTTGCACTGAAGCATACACCTCATCTTTGTATTACTTAAAGCAATCTTCAGCGACACATTTCCAGATGTGTTTACCTCATTAAAGTGCATGTGCAATATATGTGCAGTTACAACAAAGAATTACCAAAAAGGTCACACAAGAGGTACACTTACTGTTTATGGCTCTAGGTATAAAATTAGTTTTGAACACTATTAAGAATACTTTAGTGAAGTTATAGAGTGGTAGGTTCAGGGAAATTATCTCACAAACCACTCTATGTACACATACAAGGAAGGATAAAAAGTAATAAAATACACTTTGGGACATAAAAACGTTAAAATGTAGGTAAACTCTGGTAGATGGGGACAATATTACATCTTGGGGGACTTTAGAATCAAGTTAGACCACTGCACAAGTGGACATTGTGTGTGCTTACATCTTTGGAATATGGTTTAGGTAGGTCCAACGCCTTCACCACATTGAAGTTAGAAAATGGGATACGCGAATACAATGGGCGTACGGGTATCACTTTTCAAGACTCTAAAAGCCTCCCCACAGTGCACAAACCCTATGTTCCTGCACAACTGGATAAGTATGCGGTGCTTAGCTGGCTTGTAGCCAGGGCAAAAAAAGAGAACATGTAACTCTGACTCTTCCTCACTGTTACAGGCAGGGCACCCTCGCAAAGCAGTCTTTGATCATTTGCTTGAAAAAGCACGAAGCAGCAGGGTGCCATATCTGAATTGGACATAAAGTTTCCTTGCGATGGGAGGTTGGATATCATCCAGAAAGGGTTCAATAATATGTACTTCTTTCAGTAGCAGAACATTAGTGGTGAAGTATCCTAAATTTGAGCTCCCTTCGGTAGCTGCAATTTTGGTCGTATGGTAGATTTTTACAAATTCAGTGCTTGAAATTGTGGGACATGCTTCCTCTGGTTACTCCAAAGACTGGGCTTTCCCAACCTGCAGCATTCTTCCTTGATATGCATAAACCAGGGATTTTATCTACACCCGGTAGACCAGATTGTTTCAGAGTACAGTGAAGTGGCGCAGAGTGCAGTGGCATAGAATAGAATGTCATAGAGTGCAACGGTGCAGAGTAGATTATAGTGGCTTAGAGTGGTTTGGAGTTGAGTGCAGTGGTGAAGAGTGCAGTGGTGCATAGTAGAGTAGTGTGGGGTAGAGTGCATTGGCATTGAGTAGTGTAGAGTTGAGCGCTGTTGAGAGAAGTAGCTGAGAGTGGAGTGGTGCAGAGTAGAGTGTAGTGACGCAGTGTGGAGTGAAGTAGTGTGGAGGGGTGCAGAGTAGAGTGCAGTGACACAGTGTGGAGTGAAGTAGTGTGGAGGGGTGCAGAGTAGAGTGCAGTGGCATGGAGTGGTGTACAGTAGAGTGGAGAGGGGGAAACACAGGTATGTATAGTGTGGTAGTGCACTTCCCATTACAGGCAACACATGTTCAATTGAAATGACAATTATATTTGCACAGACATACAGTTATATTGATAAAAGTATACAGCGAACAAAGGATAATGTGTGGAAATATCAACACTGAGTGTATTGATTTGATTTAATGAATTCAAATATTTGTTTCCACCACACTTCAGAATTACCCCAAAATTTACTTCATTTGTTTATTTCCATATTCTGAAATATCTGCACAGTTCGTTAACAGACATTTTAAGTTTGTTTCGTACCATAAAATAAAATATAACTTCGTACAGCACTCCCCGAATATCTGTAATTATTGGGACATAAATCCTCTCACTTTGACATCTGACAAAGAAAAGCAAACACCAGGCTTCCTGGAAGTCATAGCCTAACATTTGACCTCTGTCTTTGAATGCACAGCAAATGTGACAAGAACAAGATTTAAAGGCCTGTTCACAGAAATTCAGTACTGGTGGCAGAATATAGTAAATAAGGATTTGGCAAGGAATGGGACAAACTCAAGCTGGACAGACCAAAACAAATAAAGCCAGTACATTGAAAGCAAGCAAATGTGAGTTACAAACCACAAAGCCTATGGTAAGCAATGAGCGAAAGCTTCTGACTGTTCTCAAAATATCGTTGGCAAAGCAGACTGCGCAGCTGTCTGGTAGGCTTCGACCGAAAAAGGGAAAAAAACAGGGGCTATAATGCAAGTCTCTGCAGCCCCTGCAGTGCAGGGATCCCTCAAATCCTTCATGGGGGCTCCTCTTCCTGCCCTAAACCCAATGAATATGTGTAAGATATGGAATAATCAAAGGGGTCCTCTTTACATTATGCAGCGGATCCCCATCATTTTCATTACGCCACTGGGAAAAAACATAAATAGAAGCAAATTGAAAAGAGGAAGTGACAGGGCAAGTATAATGAATGGAAATTCAATTTTGTAATGAAGAGAGAATGAAAAACCTAGAAATTAATATGTGCAGAGATAGAAATTACAGATGGGAGTGATAAAAATGGAAATAGATATGTGAAAAAATACTGTAGTGTATCTCTTCTGCTGATGCATACTAGAGTCCTTAAAGAGAAAGTTGGGCATGATGTCAACTCTTTAGAAACAGTGTTTTTTTAATGTTTCTGGGTGGGGAAGATGGATTGCTGCATGGTCCTAGAAATAAATCAATCTACCCATCTAACTAACTATCTATCTATCAATCTATCTATCTATCTATCTATCTATCTATCTATCTATCTATCTATCTATCTATCTATCTATCTATCTATCTATCTATCTATCTATCTATCTGTCTGTCTGGTGTGTTTTTGATTGGGTTTGTTGGCGAAAGCACCATAGCAAATGGGTGCCGTTCACACAGGGGTTTAGATTTGTACTTGTGATAATTGTCTTAAACGGGTTGACTTTTCTTAATACAAAATTGACCCTTATGTACTTCTCTCAAACGGAAACAGCAACACAAGGTTCAAACCACCGGATGTGGACGTCATCCACGTAATGTGATCCCAAGTAGACTTTAATTTCTTATACAGCTAGTCTTGATAAGCATAGGCGTTTTGATCTGCTGCTCTACTAGTGTTGCATATCTGAGAATGTAAGAGTTGGTTCATAAACAAAAATTACTAAGCATTTATAATTGTTGACTCTTACATAAAAGTGTGATAGCAGCTTACAATATCTGTTGGATCCTAAATTATAGGAAGATGTCTTGTGGGTTCATGTAACCCTGTGCCTTAAACAGGGGCAGTGACATTAATTAGCCCTTCAGGTACAGATCCCCTATTTTCAAAATACCTAGACTCAGGAGTTTCAACTCAGCTTTTCTTTCTGTTGTGGTCACTGCGCACAGTTTATCCATCACCAGAAGTTCAGGAGAATACACAGCTTCCAACTCTGTGCTCTTAATTATTTGAGTCTAATCCCGGGTTGTACATTCCACTGTGTTAACTCATATGATGGTCTAGTAAGTGGCTAAACCAGTCTCGTATTCAGAGGGCTTGGGGGTACAATGTCTGCCTCTGTTGCACAGTGGGGCAGTGCCATATTTGTCTCTTGAAACCACTGGAACGTGTGGCTTGCTTGCACCACCAGAACGTTTGTTCCATAGCTGGGATCGATGGACCTCTCCTGTTACAGGACAATGTATTTCGGTCCATCTCAGTTACCTGCTCACACCGGTATTATCAGCAGTGTATGCAGGTTCGCGCAGACTTATCTGGTCTGCGATGCGAATATTACTGAATAACTAAAGCAGCTTAGGTCGGATCACTATTTTAGTTAAGAAGATCCTCGCTGTCACAGACAGGGGGGCATCAGCCACCTTTCCATTATGGCGTGCATCTTAGTCATCAATGGGCCATAGTTGTCTCCGGGTCGTGGTGTACCAATAACAATATACTCGAGGGGGGGCAGAGCTAGCCAGCAACGGAGATGGCCGCTTGAGCCATCGGCTCCTCCGCCGCATCTCATATCCTGCTCAAATATCCTGCATCGCCAGTGCCGACCTGCCTGCAAACATTGGCAAATCGTGCCGGAACATTGGGGGCACACGAGAAACGGTCCGCATTTCGAGCCGCTGGCGGGAGGCCCTCCTGAGGGCCCGGGCAGGCTCCGGACCGGTATCGCCTGCCACGCTACTCCCCGGGCTCTGAAGCCGACGATAGGCCTGCGCTGGTGAGCCCCACGGCGCCGTCGCCTGGGGGTGCCTGAACGTTGAGATGCCTGGCCCGGAGCTGTAAAGAGAGCAAGCGGCGCCCCTGGTGTGGACTTTTGGGAAGGGAGGCCGGACTGTGTGTGCCACACGGGCCCGGTACACCAGACTGAGCGCAGCGCCTAATTCAGCCCCCGGCTCCGTTTTGCCCTCTGGGCCTTCGACGCACTGCGGGCTCTCCGCGGGGATTTCTATGCCGGCTGTTGTGCGAAACATGGCGGGGCGGATTGAGTGTGGCCCGGTGATACGAGATGTGCTGGCAGCCCTCGAGGCACTTCTAGTGACAACGGAGGCCTGGGTCTGTAAATTGATGTCGGCGGCGGACAGCATTCGACATTTGGAACCGGACCCTGATTCCTCGCACGGAACTCGATGGCCGTCCCTATTTTCGACAGACACCCCAGCGGCGTATTTAGACCCTGTGCACGGAGATGTTGTTACCCCCACAGAATTGGAACCGCTTGATCATGCTGCGTTTAGTGTATTGACTGTGGGGTTTGACTCTTTGGTCTCGCTATCAGTGGGCCCTCTACCTGCTATTCCCATTCTGGTGATTATGTATCGAGATTGTGGACTGATTTGGATTTTGTCGCACCCCCTTCCCGACTGGCTCACTAAGATGGTGGAGGAGGAGATGTCGGACCGTTCAGTCGGGGAGGAGTATTGTCGGCATCGGCCATGTACTTTGGGGTTTGCCATCTCTCCTTCATCTAACAGACTATATTTCGGCGCCTACTATATATCTTTTGACACTTTGTGGAGAGAGTCCTGCTTGTTAGAAGGGGACAACGCGCTTGATCGAAGGGGACAAGGCTGAGACTGTTGTATTGGGTTTATTGTAGTGGCCTGATCGGGGGCGGGATTTGCTTCTTCGGGTTGTCGGAGTGTGGGCGGGGTTTACTATTTCCTCCAGTGAGATCTCCTCTTGTGTCTTGCACGATGGCACCTACCTATGGGGATTCGTGTTGCGGCGGGGGGGAGAGTCCGGATTGCGTATAATACTATCCCCCTCCCTTCCTATTTTTAGGATCGGGACTTATTCGTCTCTTATATTTCTTTTCTTTCTATATTTTGGGTTTTAGTTACTTGGGTCGACAGGCACACTGCTAGGGGGGTAGGACGTAGTCACCTGCAGGGGTGCGGGGTGGGGGGTTGGGGGTAGGGATTTTTTGTTTTGCCTTTATTCTTTTCTATGGCCTTTTTCTTTTTCGTTCTCTTCCTTTTCTTTTTCTTGTTTCCTATGTCTTGGGTCAGTGTTGTGGGTTCATTTTTGTGTTTATGATTGATCCTTCTTTATCTGTGCCAATATTCCTATTGTACTATCTGTATCGTTGGGCGGGCGCTTAACCTGTGTGGACTGTGACTGAATGCTTTCTTATCCTGACTCATATGCCTTAGTGCCATTATTTTAATTGCGATCGTTCTCATTGTGGTTGTCTTTCTACTTGGCACGCCCTTCGTATGATGATGTGTTATTATATGGCACCTGATCCCTCATTTCTCATATTATAAAATGGAGCCTCTTGCATATTTTATTTCGGTTGATGCACTCGATGGCATGTTCTTTCTCGAATCTAGGGGCTTCCGCTTCACGGGCTGCTGAGTTGTGCTATTTTACTGTGTGGAATCTAATTAGCGGCCGGCCCTGGTGGTTGTAGGCCCATCTTTGTACTTGATTGACGTGACAATAAAGGCTCTAAAAAATAAATAAAAAAAATACCAATATACTCGGGTACTGTACAAAGTTTGTTCTCCTTCGTAGTGGACAGTTGAAGACAGGGTTGGACAGGGCCAGTGTTAAAGGGAGCATTTGTTCCAGTTTATACACAACCTCACCAGGTCTCCAAATGTCGTAAATTCCAGAGTGTCAGGCGCAAGGTTTCCTTCTGGTTCCATCATGTATAACATTCCGTCATCCATGTACAATAACATCGGAAAGTGGCAACCCACCAATACACAATCCTCTGTGTGAGTGGTGTTCCCTGAGGACACACAACAAAGACTCGATTGTTATTGCAAATAATAATGGGGACAGGGGGCATCCTTGTCAATAAACAGGAGACCTGCAGTGTTGGATATGTGCTCTGTTTTGCTTATACTTATATATGAATGTACCCCACTCCTTTTAGCACAGGATGCAGGCTTGTTCGACCCACCTCTCTTCCATGTAGAGTATCGGGATAATATCATGGCTCACCAGCGACAATTCACTATGAGGTGCATGCATTTTTCCAACCTACAGTAAATTCAATACAACATCATTATAACTATGGATGAGATCGTGCTGAAGCCATGACATGCAGTCATTCACTGCCACTTAGGCCCAAGTTCAGCGCAGCTCCTTGGACTGGGACGCAAGGAGATCTGGTTCCCACTCTGCATGTGTGATGTATCTCATGGCTTCCCGTGGGCCTGTAACCACATGCTAATTTCCCTCTTAGGTACATTTAAACCTGGCTTGGGAGAACACAGTGAAAGGGATGTAAGGGAGTTTTTAGTGAAACAGATACTCCTTCATAGTTGAGATATTTTTCGTCCTGGCCTGTCTGAGGGCCATTCACTATCCCTTTAGTTTAATTTGCGTGGCACTATGGACCTTGGAGGAGTTCCTAAAATCAATTTGGGTGTCTGCAAGTGGTAGGCTTTCTCTGTGACTTTTGTAGAGACGTGTGCCCTGTCAAGCAAGTGGGTAATCAACTTCTCCACAAACACCTCATTCTTTCCTGTGTTAGTTGTTACAGGCATACCCGTGACTTGCACAGTATTCCTTCTCAATCTGCCGTCCTGTTACTTATTCTTAGCATCAGTCATTACAGGATCTTTTCTATTTAAAGCAGTCTCTCTTCCCTTCCTTATACGTCACCCTTGATGTCTGATATTCGTTTTTCTGCCGTGGCTATACATCCAGCCTATTTGTCATGCCTTTCTTTTTTTACCCGTTTGGTGCGATGTAAGTGTCTTCCTTGCCAGCTGTTGTTCATAATCAATCAATCAATCACGGCATTTGTAAAGCGCGCTACTCACCCGGGAGGGTCTCAATGCGCTGGGGGAGGGGTAAGTTACTGCTCGAACAGCCAGGTCTTGAGCTGCTTCCTGAAGGAGAGATGGTCTTGGGTTCGCCGAAGGTGGGTGGGGAGGGAGTTCCACATCTTGGCTGCCAGGTAGGAGAAAGATCTTCCTCCGGCGGTGGCTCTGCGGATGCGTGGAACGGTGGCGAGTGCGTGGCTGGTCGATCGTAGCTGGCGGGTGGGCGTGTAGAAGGTCATGCGGTCGTTGAGGTACTTGGGGCCCAGGTTGTGGAGAGCCTTGTGTGCGTGGGTGAGGAGTCTGAACGTGATTCTCTTGCTGACGGGGAGCCAGTGCAGGTCTCTCAGGTGTCTGGTGAAGTGGCTGTGTCGGGGGATGTCGAGGATGAGTCGTGCGGAGGCGTTCTGGATGCGTTGGAGTCTTTTTTGAAGTTTGGCTGTGGTTCCGGCTTAGAGGGTGTTCCCGTAGTCTAGTCGGCTGGTGACGAGTGCCTGGGTGACGGTCTTCCTGGTTTCCGTGGGGATCCATCTGAACATCTTGCGGAGCATGCACAGGGTGTTGAAGCACGAGGCTGAGACGGCGTTGACTTGTCTGGTCATTGACAGGGAGGAGTCCAAGATGAAGCCCAGGTTTCGTGCGTGGTTCGTTGGTTTGGGAGCGGTGCCCAGGGCCGGGGGCCACCAGGAGTCGTCCCAGGCGGAGGGTGATGATCCCAGGATGAGGACTTCCGTCTTGTCTGAGTTCAGTTTAAGGCGGCTGTTTCTCATCCAGTCGGCGACGTCTTTCATCCCTTCGTGTAGGTTGGCTCTAGCGGTGGTGGGGTCGTTGGTGAGGGAGAGGATGAGCTGGGTGTCGTCGGCGTAGGAGATGATGTTGAGGTTGTGCTGGCGTGCGATGGCAGCGAGGGGGCTCATGTAGACGTTGAAGAGGGTTGGGCTGAGTGAAGATCCTTGTGGTACGCCGCAGATGACTTCAGTGGCCTCGGATCTGAACGGAGGGAGGCGGACTCTCTGGGTTCTTCCGGTGAGGAACGAGATGATCCACTCCAGCGCTTAATCTCGGATTCCGACGTTGCTGAGGCGCTTCACTAGGGTGCGGTGGCAGACGGTGTTGAATGCTGCAGAGAGGTCCAGGAGGATGAGGGCCGCTGTTTCTCCGTTGTCGATCAGGGTTCTGATGTCGTTGGTGGCTGCGATTAGGGCGGTCTCGGTGCTGTGGTTTGCCCGAAACCCGGACTGTGAGGGGTCGAGGGATCCGTTCGTCTCGAGGAAGGCGGCAAGCTGTTTGTTGACGGTCTTCTCGATGACTTTGGCCGGAAAGGGAAGGAGTGAGATGGGACGGTAGTTCTTGAGGTCGGTGGGGTCCGCCGTTGGTTTCTTCAGGAGGACGGTCAGCTCGGCGTGCTTCCAGCTTTATCCAGTATTATGGGTATCTTTCATAGATTCCCATGCCTGAATCATTCCCCGTCGTCGGGGTGGGAGTCCCCGGTAAAATAAATATAGTAATGTCACATGGACATATACTTAGTACTAGGCCAGAGGCCTCACATTAGTAGCCTATCTAGGTCCTTATGTAAAAAGGACCAAACTTTGGCCAGTAGCCAATCAGCCCTTATCACCCTCCTCACCTTCCTGGAAGGAGCCCTTGTCCCTCAGATTTTCTACCGCACGTCGTGCTGACAGGGAGTCTCCACTGAGCTCTGCTCAGGTTTTTCTTTTATCTTGGGATTTTTTCCTATTTACTCTTCAAGTTTCAGTTTAGAAGGGAGTTTTGGGTAGTTAATATGTCTACTACTCCTAAAAAAGGGCTCTTTAGACCCTGTGCCTCTTGTAGTAAGATGAGGTTACATATAGAGGACAAGCATGAAGATTGCCTGTATTGCCTCTATCCTCAACATTCTGCCAAGGAATGTAAGATTTGCCGCACTTTCCCGGTCAAGACGTTGAAGGACAGGGAAGGGCGACTGCTTCTGTGGCTCCAGAGACTGAAGGACAATGAGCAGGTAGTCTCCTCATGTGAGAGTGAGTGTTCCTATAGGAGCTTCCACTCCTCTCCTAAAAGGCCTCGTCTGACATCTCCAGATCAGTCCGTTGTGCCTCTTCAAAAGAAGCCAAAGTCCATGGAAGGTCATACTAAGGTCAAGCCTCAGAAACCTTCTCTTCAGATGACAGACTTTAAGAAGCCTGCTATAGTATCGTCTGGGCTGCCTGTGACGATGTCAACAGTCTCCATTTTGACATCCATGGCATCTACTTTCTCCATAGCATCGGCTACTACAACATCATCTATGATGGGTAGGTCAATACCTTCTGTCATTCCTGTCACAAAACCGTCGACGTCGCTTCTTGCGGCGCTCCCGTCGACGTCTGCTTCATCGTCGGCGAAGACCAAGCTTCCAGCGTCGACAAAAATTCCATCGTCGACGAGGACTTCTTCGTCGACGAAGATCCCATCGTCGACGAAGATACAGCCGTCGACGAAGATACAGCCGTTGATGAAGACTACCTCGTCGGCGAGGACACCGTCGACGAAGTCGTCGACGCCACCGACGACGACGCCATCGTCGGCGAAACCGTCGACGACGGCCTCGTCGACGACGCCGTCGACGAGGCCGTCGTCGTCGACTGCTACAGTGTCAACGCCGCCGTCGACGAAGACATCTTCGTCGTCGTCGTCGTCGTCGACGGGGACATCATTGACGACGAGGAAAACACCTGATACCTCATCAAAAAGGGTAGAAGCACCACCGTCGACGGACACCGCGTCAACGGATCTACAATCTAAGGGTTCTCCCTCATTGAAGTGTATATATACACGTTTTAAAATGTCATCACGTTTGGTTACACCAGAGATGACCTCACCCAGCAAGGTTCAACAGCTGCTGCCAACGCAGTTTTTAGAAACAGAAGATCCTGAAGAACAGGACATGTTTCCCATAGCATCCAGTCCCTCTCATCTCAACATCAAAGTTCATGAGAGTTCAGACTGTGAAGATTTTGAAGAAATTACGATTCACGAGACAGTTCAACAACATACCACTGTTCAGCCTATGGTGTGTCTTCCAGCTTCAATTGTTTCTGACCTCCAATTGCTAATTTCTGACTATAAACAAAGATTTCCATCATCCTCTTCTGCCTCAGGAGTACAGGTACCACAGGAAACACCAACTCCTAAACATAGACAGCGGCCTCCCCCGCGGGAGGTGCATCAGGAGCAAGGGGCATTTCCTCCACAACTCTCTACGGATGAGGATGAATATGACGAAGAAGTGAGAAATGATGACAACCAGGATGAAGAAGGTGAAATACATGATGATGATGATTCTGATGATAATGGAACACAGATCCAGTATCCCCAGACCATGTACAGGACGATTCAACCCCTGAAGACTTAGGGGGATTCCATAATATCGTAGGGAGAGCGGCTGCAAGGTTCAATATCCAAATGGCATCGGAAACACAGGACTGTTTCCTTCATGATTTTAAAGAACCATTCAAGAGATCAATTCGCTCCATTCCAGTGATCGATTATATATGGGAGCAAGGACAAAAAATAATGAAAACTCCTCTCTCTCTCATTCCAGTGCCGGCTAGGCTTGAAAGGAAATACAAAGCCCCAGACACTGCACCCGCATGTTTAACTGGCCAAACTAAACCTGATTCAGTTATATCTCAACCTGCTCAGCGGAAGTCCAGCAATCCGTCAGCGGCAATGACAGCGCCTCCTGATAAAGAAGGAAGAAAACTTGATGCCACTGGCAAGAGATTTTCCTCCATGTCCGCCCTATCAATCAGGATTGCAAATTCTCTGGCATTATTAGGTCGCTACAATCGACAGATATGGGCAGATATAGCCCCATATCTAGGGGCGATCCCAGAAGACCAGAAAGAAGAGGTTAAGAAGATTTTGCTGGAGGGTGAACGCTCTGCCTCAGAGATGATAGAGATGGCTTTGGATATCGCTTCCACAGGTTTCCGTCAATTGGCGGGAGCAGCAGTTTTAAGGCGCCAGGGCTGGCTTAAAGCCACCGCATTCCGGCCTGAAGTACAAGCCAAAGTTCTCGACATGCCTTTTGATGGGGAGCGACTCTTCGGTGAACATATTGATGACATGCTACAAGGCATTAAAAAGGATATGGAAACGGCGAGAGCCCTAGGCACCCTACAATACAAGCATAATTCCTTTCGAGGGTCTAGAGGTCGAGGACAACAGAATCGTGGCAACTATCAGGGTTACAAGTCCTCTTATAACTCTTCCCAACAGTACAAACCTCAATATCAGCAGAGGCAGCAACAGCAAGGACAGACCTCATACAATAAGTCTTCCTTTCGAGGAAGAGGAGGAAAGAAAGACAATAACAGACGTCAATGACTGCTTTCTCCAGCGGGCCTCCACCTCTTCTCCACAATTCGTAGTTGGAGGAAAAATTACCAACTTCCTTCACAATTGGAAGCAAATTACGACAGATCGTTGGGTGTTGCAGTTAGTCCGCTTCGGACACACTTTGGAATTTGTGGAACATCCTCCTCCGAATCCACCATGTCCTGTGCAGCACAGAAATCTAAACATTCTTCAACAGGAACTCTCACTAATGCTCCAGAAAGGAGCAGTGGAAAGAGTTCCTCGAGAACAGAAAGGGAGAGGATTCTATTCCCGATTCTTCCTGATCAGAAAAAAGGAGAAGAAGCAGTGGAGACCAATACTGGATTTGAGAAACCTAAACAAATACCTCAAGAAGCAGTCTTTCCGTATGGTTACTCTACAGGAGGTATTACACCTACTCAATTCAAAAGACTATATGGTATCCTTGGATCTCCAGGATGCCTATTTTCATATCCTCATTCACAAGAGTCATCGACAATTCTTGAGGTTTGCAGTAGCAGGCAGGCACTACCAGTTCAGAGTATTACCATTCCGCCTGAAGTCAGCTCCACGCATCTTTACAAAGTGTCTGTCTCCAGTAGCGGCATACCTTCGCCAACATCATCACCAAGTCTTTCCCTACCTGGACGACTGGCTCATAAAAGCTCCTACTCGGACGGGTGTGGCCAAGTCCTCTACAGCCTGCCTTCATCTCTTCGAGAACCTGGGCCTAACGCTCAACCAGGAAAAGTCAAATCTACGACCGTCACAGCGTCTCAATTTCCTAGGAGCAACGTTGGATACGCAACAGGGGAAAGCCTTCCCTTCCATGGAACGTCAGGTCAAGCTGAAGACCCTGGCAGTCCAAATTCAGACCAAAAAGAGGGTCAAGGTCCGACTCTTCAAGTCGTTGCTAGGAATGATGTCTTCCAACATATTTCTCATTCCGCACTGTCGCCTCCACATGCGACCTCTACAGGAAGCTTTAACAAATCAGTGGATCCAAAGTACAGGATCCTTCGACGACTGGATCACGATCACTCAGGTCATGAAGAAGGCTCTGAGATGGTGGCTTCTGGGCGACAACTTGAACAAAGGCTTACCTTTTCTACTCCCAGTCTCTCCTTATGTGATAACCACAGACGCGTCACTGGAAGGATGGGGGGCGTTCCTTCAGGAATTGCAAGTACAAGGTCAGTGGTCAGTGGCAGAAAGACAACTCCACATCAATTTGCTAGAGTTACGAGCAGTGCGCTTGGCACTTCGAGCATTTCTGCCCCGAATAAGGAACTTCCCAGTGCTTGTGAGGACGGACAACACCACCACAATGCACTACCTAAACAAACAGGGAGGTACTCTATCCAGGACGTTGTCTCGAGAATCTCAGCAAATTTGGATCTGGCTGCTTCAGCACAACATTACTCTGCGGGCAGAGTATGTCCCAGGAGCAGACAATACCCTGGCAGACTCGCTGAGCAGACAGCGCTCAATTTGCCACGAGTGGGAGCTCGACCAGAAGACGCTCGACTCAGTGTTCTCCCGTTGGGGCTAGCCTCACCTGGATCTCTTTGCGACAGAAACAAAGGCGAAATGCCAATGTTACGCAAGCTGGCTTCCCCAGAAAAGGTCCCTAGGGAATGCCTTTTCGATGACATGGTGCAAAATCTTTGCTTACGCTTTTCCACCGTTTCCCCTGATCCCCAGGGTTCTCCGGAAATTGAAGGCAGAGAGTTGTACCATGATCCTGATAGCTCCAGCATGGCCGCGCCAACACTGGTATACAGAACTACACCTTCTATCGCTGGAACCCCCAATTCGATTCAGGACATGCCCACATCTCCTCACAATGAACCAGGGACAAGTCCAACATCCGGATCCAACATCTCTCAAATTATCGGCTTGGCTCCTGAGTTCAGAGAGTTCCAGAATTTAGATCTTCCGCAGGAATGCAGAGTCGTTCTAGCCCGGGCCCGGGCTTCAAGTACTAATAAGACGTATTCCCTTAAGTGGAAGAGGTTCTGTTTGTGGTGTAGGGCTCAGAAATTACATCTGTTCACTTCTACTCCAGCACAGATTCTGCCCTATTTGCTCCACCTAGCCAATTCAGGGCTGGCACACGCTTCAATAAAAGTTCACCTGGCGGCCATATCCAGGTTCAGACGTTCTTCGAGTGGAGCTTCACTATGGACCAACAGGCTGGTCAAGCAGTTTCTGAAGGGATTATTCAGAACTTTCCCTCCAATACGAGCGTCACCACCTACATGGCATCTTAATGTGGTACTAGCTCAACTAATGAAACACCCGTTTGAGCCAATTCATAAAACAGATCTTAAATATTTGTCTTGGAAAACGGCTCTATTACTGGCACTCACGTCAGCAAGGAGAGTGAGTGAACTACAGGCTTTTTCTGTGCAGGACCCTTTCATCCAGTTCAAAAACGATAGGGTCATTCTACGGACTAATCCTAAATTTATACCAAAGTTTCCGTCCTCTTTCCATCTCAATGAACCTATTGTCCTGAGATCTTTCTTCCCGAATCCATCATCCGCGGCTGAAAGATCCCTACACTCATTGGACCTCAAGCGATGTCTCAAATTTTACATACACAGGACTGAACAATTTCGGAAGTCCAACCAATTGTTTGTTGCATTTAGCAGGCCCAGGAAAGGCCTAGCATTGACAAAACAGAGCATCTCCAGATGGATTTCAGCGGCCATCGCATTCTGTCACCAACAGGCGGGCCATCCTCTGCCTTCTAAGGTTCGAGCGCACTCCACTAGAGCGGTCGCCGCCTCCATGGCGCTCTTTGCTGGGGTACCCATTGTCGACATCTGCAGAGCGGCAACATGGAAGACGCCACATACGTTCACCAAGCACTACTGCTTGGATTCTGAACTCCTGAAGGATGCAGCAGTAGGACAGGCGGTCCTATGTCATCTATTTCATTAGAGGTGAGCCTTCTTCCTATCATCCCACCTTCCAGGTAATTTATCGCACATTTCTCATCAGGTTGTGAGTATCATGTAAACTGTGTAACAACTTATGATAAGATTATTATGCCTTTCAAGATGTATTTGCGAAATGTGCTCATTATTGCTTGCTATTCTGATTCAGGCATGTGAATCTATGAAAGATACCCATAATACTGGATAAGAAATGCGTTACTTACCTGTAACAGCAGTTATCCAGTATTGGTATCTTTCATAGATTCACATGCAACCCGCCCGCCTCCCCTGGAAGGGCTCACCTAAGTCTTCTCAGTAGGTACTACTTGGCACGGTGCTTACGAAAATCTGAGGGACAAGGGCTCCTTCCAGGAAGGTGAGGAGGGTGATAAGGCCTGATTGGCTACTGGCCAAAGTTTGGTCCTTTTTACATAAGGACCTAGATAGGCTACTAATGTGAGGCCTCTGGCCTAGTACTAAGTATATGTCCATGTGACATTACTATATTTATTTTACCGGGGACTCCCACCCCAACGACGGGGAATGATTCAGGCATGTGAATCTATGAAAGATACCAATACTGGATAACTGCTGTTACAGGTAAGTAACGCATTTCTTCCGGGTAGGTGGCGGTGTGGAAGGAGGAGTTGATGGTGTCTCGGAGATGGGGTGCGATGGTGGCGTCGGCTTTGTTGAAGACGTGGTGTGGGCACGGGTCGGTTGGTGATCCGGAGTGGATGGAGTTCATCTTTCGGGTGGTGTCTTCGGTGCTGATCGGGGTCCAGTTGCAGAGGGTGGTGGTGGCGGGCGCTGGTTCGGTGGTAGGGTGCGTGGTCTGTGCGTTGAAGCTGTTGTGTATGTTGGCGATCTTGCGGTGGAAGAACGAGGCGAGTGAGTTGCAGAGGTCTTGCGAAGTAGTGATGTCGTTGTTTCCGGCGCTGGGGTTGGAGAACTCTTTGACGATGCTGAAGAGTTCCTTGCTGTCGTGGGTGTTGTTGTCCAGTCGTTCTTTGAGTGCCGTCTTCTTGGTGGCGCGGATCAGCTGATGGTGTTTGCGGATGGCGTGCTTGAGGGCGGCCCTGTTGTCTGTGGTGTGGTCGAGCCGCCAGGCTTTCTCGAGAGTGCGGCAGTTCTTCTTGGATTCCTTGAGTTCGTCGGTGAACCAGGGTTTTTTTTTGCTGCCGGGTCTGCTAGGGGGGGGGTTCTTTAGTGGTGCGAGGTCATCGGCACAGGCGGTCAGCCACTTGGTGAGGTTGCTGGCTGCTTCGTTGGGGTCCGTTGTGCTGGTCGGAGTATTCTGGCTGAGGGAGGCGGTGAGCTGCTCGGAGGTGATCTTGCTCCAGCTTCGGCGGGGGATCTGTTGCGGGTGGTGGTAGGTCGTAGTTCTTCTGAAGCTTAAGTGGACGCAGCTGTGGTCGGTCCAGTGGAGTTCGGTGGCGTGGCTGAAGGAGATGTGTTTGCTGGATGAGAAGACGGGGTCAAGCGTGTGGCCGGCGTAGTGGGTGGCGGTGTTCACCAGTTCATAGGCTCTAATGCACCTCTATCATTAGGGATTTCATATTCACATCCTTTTCCATTTGGTTTCTTCGAGGCGCATTGCCTTCTCTGTGTTTTGTCACCATGTCTGCTTTTTCTGCTGTTTTGCAATGTCAAACAATAGCTGTGTTGTTTCTGAGTTCCTGTGCCCGTCATGGATAACACTACAGCCGCGTGATCCATGGTGACTATGGAATCTAAATGTAACTTTTACCTCCCCAGGGGGTAGAACACGCTGCACTTCAGCCAAATCTAGCCCTAGATCAATGAGTGTCTCCCCAAATGGATGTGCAGTTCACTGCCCTTTCGAACGTACCTGCTCATTGTCTAATAAGGCCCTTCCCAGGCCTTCCTTCAAACGCAGCTCTGCTCAGTGCACCTCACCTATGCATCCCACTCTAGGACCAGGTGGTCTTATTCTCCCACATGACAACACCAGAGGGGCCCAGTGGGGCCTCTCAAATGCAATGAAGGCACTCATCATCCGTCCTGCTCCATGGGACAACACAGGTAGTCCAGCCACATTGCACAATAGGCACCTTCCTAGTGGCTGGCTTCATTGCCCATTATGTAGGTCTAATGTTGGAGGTTTATGGTGTCTGCAGTCCTCTGCCTTATCTCTGCATCCGTTCCCACCTAGGGTTCCACTGCTGGCACCCCAGTCAGGCACTCACATCCTTCCTCTTACTCTGACACTGTGGCCACAGCAGTCTACACAATGGTATATACCGTCAATAGGTCCGCTCAGCAGCCCTGCTCACCTCTCCATTCCAACACGGAGGGCAGTAACTCTACCCACAGCTGCACCCTGCCAAGCCTGTTGCTCACAGCACGCCCCACTCACCTCTCCATTCCAAAATGGAGGGCAGTAACTCTTCCCACAGCTGCACCCTGCCAAGCCTGTTCCTCACAGCAAGCTCGCAGGGCCGACTTCATGTTCCATCTCCAATGTCCGAGGGTGATGAGGCAGTACATTGGTCTCCATCTGCCTCAGCAGTTCTTGCTATGGGCCTGCCTGCCTCGAATCAGCACGAGAACCTCAGGGCAATCACCTCTCGTAGCTATATCTTTAATATGGAGAGGTTGGGGGTGACAAACTGCATATGTCCAAAATCACTTTACTTAGCGAAGAGTTACACACATTCGTACATAATCTGTGGTTGATCTATCTTTGCAGACCATGTTGGATTGTTTGTTAGTTGTCAGAGCCCACTCACAGTGCAGCCATTGTGGTCACTGGCTCTCTGATTTCCCCACCAACCTGATCTTCAGTCCACATGTTTTTGCAAGGTTTGCTATCTCAAATTCTGTTGATCCATTGATTTAACCACAAAGTCTGTTCATACTCTGAGGGTGATAACTGGTGGACATAAGCACTTCAATATTTACTGTTTGCATATGATAGACTAAAATATTTAAGTAAACTGAGACCCAACCCTATCAGCAATCAAAACCTGTGGATTACCATAAATTAAGACAAAGTTAAATGCAAAAACTTGTGCTAACTCTTTAGAAGTGGGTAACCCTTACAAAGGTATAAAGTAACCCATCTTAGTTGAATTGTGAATAACCACTTGAATTACTGTATATCATTGACTTCTAGGTATTCCACAATAACATTCATTGAGACCGTACTCGCCCGTTTGGGTAGCACAGGCAAAGGTTTCAACAACCTCGTAGGTTTATTAGGGGTACTCTTAATCTGAGGACAAGTAGAGCATACTCCGTAAGCTTTGTAAATTAGTTTGACCTCTAAAACTACCTTCTCACTGCTGCTAAAGTATTTGCTATTCCATGATGTCCAGCAACGTTAGAAACCTGAAGTCAGTTCGCAATCTGTTGTCTTAACTGAACTGATTTTTCATTCATAGCTTTTCCTTGCAAAACAAACACAATTTTACATGTTTGTCTTCATTCTCTTTCACCCAATTTTCCTTATTATTACAAAGTAGCTTTGTCAGAAATGAATCTATATTTATCAAGTCAACAGTGCGCTCTGTGAACCAACAGCTTCTGCAGGTGCCCAGAATAAAAAAGGCCAGACAAGGAGGGCGAGCCCTGGCCCATCTTGGACCAAGGCTTTGGAACTCTCTGCCTCTTGAGATAAGAACACTGACCAACCATCTGACCTTTCATAAGGTCTTGAAAACACATCTGTTTCCCATTAACTAATTTCTCTCTCTAAATGCACCATTCACCTCTTCTCTTAACATCTGAGGATATACTCACTGGCAAAGCGCGGAGATACCCCTTCGGGGGTCTATTCATGCGCTATAGAAGAATATAAAATAAATAAAATAAATAAATAATAATCACGTTAATTTTTAGAAGACAGAATATTTGAGAGAACACAACATCAGTCCCACAGACACTAGAGTGGCTAACTGTGCCTAGATGATCAATGTCCAAAGTACGTTGTAATGTCCACTGAACCTTCCAAAAAATAGGACCACTGTACCTGCAAATTGAATTTAAGCAATGTAAACAAAGTAGGACACTGCGTTCCGGACTTGCTCCACAGGTCATCATACTGCCTTGCAGTGAGAATTCCCCTGCAAGCTCCCCTTTCACAGGAAAAACCACCAAGCTCTGGAACTCATTGCAGGCAAATATTCGACGCATCCAGGAGCATTCACAGTTTGGAAGAGAAGTGAAAACATGGTTGTTCCCAATATAATTACATCGACCAATGACCATCGGATACAACCTAGAACAATAAACCTTCAACCAGTATATACCCAGTGGGGAGCTAAGGAACATTCCCGGTCAGGACTCCATGCCAAGAGGACTGACGGAAAGCACTCAATTAAAATTGGAGAGCTCCACCCAACAATCACAATGACTTTGACATACAGATGGAATATAAAAACTATGCCAGCATCCTGACCCTTTTGTTTGAATTAAATATATGTCCTGGTTTTTGAGAGAGGTTCTGGTGAGCCTGCACTGCAGTTAAATGTTTGTGAACGCTTACTTTTCCACTGGCCCTCTCTCATTATGTCACAGCGGTGGTAGAGATTAAATGTGGAAAAAGACTATAGTTCACTTCCTTGTCTGATACATGCGGTACAACAGGAGGTACAGAGGGGCAAACCGCATAACGAAAAATCATTTGAGGAGATCCTCAGCCAGTGCCATGGTTTCCTATCCTCCCTTCGGGTTTCATCAGACCATGGGTGCAGTAAAACATTATTTATACTTGTTTTCGTTCCCCAAATTAACTGGCATGTTAGTCCTTCATCGTGTTTGATAAAGATACCTTGCTTCTGGAATCAATTTCTTCAGATCTGTGTCTCCTTCTCTATCTCTGTTAGACACACGCTTCTTGCTTTGAAAATACACCCATCCTCCTCCTCGCTACCTCACGCTTCCCATATCCCTTCCTTACACAGTGGAGGTGGAGCTCACCAGTTCCACCAAATGTTGCATTTTCATTATGGCATAATTAAAATGCAAAAGCCCATGGCACTGGCCACTCCTTCCTGTGCTGCATCTATGGGGGTTCTAAAAGAATAAAGTCAGGGGCGGGGGGTGGGTGACTGGGCTTTTTTTTGGCCCAAACCCTGTCGAGAAAGTCAGGCCTAACTGGTACCTTTCAGTGGGTAGTAGGACCTCCACTGTTTTGCTTCTCTGTTAGTGGGGTCCATCTTGCCACATTCCACAGAAACATGTCACTTTTCTGGGAGCTGTATTCCCTCTACCTTTGCCAATCTTTTTTTAATCTAAAGACTAGTTCTACCCTTTGCAAGACAGGATTTTGCTCTTTCCAGCGTGTTCGACTTCATCAATGTACTCTTCTCTTGGATCTAATGACCCCTTGCATGTTCCGGTACCTACTTCAGTTGTGCCTGGCGAGCAATGTTGCTATGTTTTCGGGAACTGGTACAATATTATAACTGTTTCCCAAGACAAAAGTGTCATGACGGTTCTGGCTAAATAGTAAACATATCCATTATCTCCTCATCTAAGAGTAGCCTCAGCATGGGAGGTGAAAGGAGGATTAATCTTTCGCAGGCTCAGATTACATTCCGTATCTTTGTCCTGCAACTTAGAGCTCTCAGGATGTCACTCATGACCATCTTAAAATTGCTCAGACACAAGTATGTCTTAAGTGAAACGGAAAACAAGCAATCATGTACTACATGAGGTAAACAAGGAGGGGCAAGGTCGCAGCTCTGAATAGCTGATATCCTTTGCAATTGATCTCCTCAGGAGGGATTTTCTCCTTAGCAGTGAGACATTAGCTTTGTGGAAAACGATAGAGCAAGCGCACACAGAAGAGAGCTCTAGTTAGAATACAATTCAGAGTTATAGTAGAGTAGACTAGAGTGATCCGGACTCCCTCTTGAGTTAGACAAGATATCTGTTACAAAGTTCATGGGGTGCCTCTACCTTTGGACAAAAAGCGATATAGATCATTGACACAGTCACTGGTTTTGACCCTCTTCTCCCAACGTCAACTCTGCAGACTGCAGTCCTTATTGAAGACGTGTCTCATATGGGTCAGGGGGAAACGAAGACAGAGGCTACTCCTAAAAGGTATTTTGCTGGTTTGAGTCTTTATCTGAGAGGTGACATCTACACAGTTTATGCCACTCAGTCTCTTGTCAAGGATTTTCAATCTTTATCTACATCCTTTGTCTTCACACTGTGGCGCAAGCTTCATTGGGTGTCATTAATTGATGTCAGAGGGGTGCCAGGCTCTGGCCAAGAGAAGCATGTAGTATGCCCCAGGGGAACAAAGACAATCAACGTACAGAAAAAAAGGGCTGCAGTTTTACTGACAGAAAACAGAGTGGTGGTGACCATCAGTAATGTATTTTTGTCTGTCACAAGAGAGATATGACTTAGTTCTGAACACTTGTTATATGGGGAAGAAGTGATACAGCAGCCGCACCAGCAAGCCATATCTCGTCCTAAGTGTGGACCACATATTTTCAAGCTCTGCATGACGGTGACCCAGCAGATAGAACTACAGAAGATCTGATTTTTACTAATATAGATAAGACAGCTCTTGTGATAACATTTGACCTCCAAGACATGAAATCCGCTATTGGTGCTATTGCATGGGTGAAACTCCCCAGACCATAGGGCATTCTTGGTGATATTTACCTTTTTGGCAAAGTTAAATGAGGTGATAACATTTTATTTCTGAGCAGTGCTATAGACAAGGGGGATTGTAGCCTTCCATCCAACTAACGGCCGACAATGGTGATTGACTCGATTTAGAATGTCTTTTGTCGTGTTGTTTTAGTTAAAATGCAGATATGATTGAAGAAGGGCAAATACTCCCTCCCCTTCCAAGCCGGCTTCAGGTAAAAAAACTAGTACTGTGGACCAGGTATTTCGCTTGCTGCTACTGTGCTGGAAAACTGTGGTTATTGGAAAGGGTCACTTATATGGGGCTTTCATTGACCTGAAGTCTGCCTTTGACTTGGTCCATCCACAAAAGCTTTGGCAAGTCCTACACCAGAAGGGAATGCCCCTCAATCTACTATCAATTATTGTTCGGTTCCTTGGAGGTAATCACACCAGTGTTTGCTGGGGTAACAAGGACAGTTTACAAACCCAATCCCAATTAGGAAGGGAGTCCAGCAGGGATGTGTTCTTGCCCCTACCCTGTTCTCCCTTGAATTGAATGAGGTAGTGTACTTTATTTCGGGTATACCAGCTGATGCCACGTCCCGTGCAAGTGCGAAGGTATCTACTCTACCATTCGCTAATGGCACCCTGCTTGTGTCAAAAACACCCGAAGGGCTTCAAACTCTGTTAAAGTGTTTAGAGGAGTTTTGCTTGCCACGTGGCTTGAGGTTAATGTAACCAAGACAACATATATGTCAATAAACCAACATAAATCATTTAGAGGGAAAATAGACTTAGCTGGTGAGGAACTCGAAAGGCGGAACGCATTTGAGTATCTGGGTATTAAATTGACGACTAGCATGGTGTGGAAACATCGTATTGACAAAGCAACCCTTAAACATGAACATATATCAGATGCCACCCTGAAGGAGTATCATGTCTCATTTAGCAAACCCATAGCGCCCCTTCTGCAGATTTATGATTCCAAAGCTGTGACTGCAGGCTGTGACTTTGCAACCTTTCTGACATGACCAAATCTGAACCTAAGTTCACATAATATCTGGTTTCTCTTCGTCCATTACACAGTCTTATCCGTTTGACCTTGATGTGGGTAGAAAACAAATCGCCGACAAAGCAAGGCTTAGATCTATCTTATTTTGGCAGAGATTTAGAACTACTCCAGAGTTAGCTAATTATGCAGAGGACTTACATGATGCAATAAGGCTAGATTGATTCCACAAAAATGGAGTGGTGGAAGAACATCAGAAAGGTTCTGTCTTTTGTAGTCCTATTGAGGCTCTGGGAGTCCATATACTCAGAGCTGATCAAATCCAAAGAACAAATCAAGATATTATATTGCATTGGGTGGCCCAAAAAGAGTCTGAAAACAGCTCCAGAGGGACTCTTTCTATAGATTTTGTACATTGATTTGTCAAGCCCTCTGTCTGAAAAATACCTGGACAGTACTACTAATCCTCTAGATAGAAGTGATATGTTCAGTTCAGGATAGGCTCTATACCACTCAAGACATTTACTGCTAAATGGTCTTTCGAAACAGGGTCCTCGTTGATTTGTTTGAGCTGTAAAAGTCATAAAGAAGACAGAGCCGATATTCTGTTTGTTTGTACAGCAAATTCACACCTAGGACATACCTGGATCAGGTGCAAGAAAATGCGCAAGGCCTTGAGGATCTTCCAATCTGATCCTAGAGCTTTATATGCATGCACCATTGAGAAGTTTCTAGTCTGGATGTGGACTATCAGACGTTAAGCCCAGACAATGTGAATAGTACTGTCCTGGAGATTTGTACTGTTATAAATACCTTGCACTCATCATTTAGTTGTATAGATGTTATTCTATTTAGTACTTTTGCAGTGCTTGGAGCGTTACCTGCATGTTCCATTGCTTATGAAGATGTGTTTATTTAAGTACTCGCAATTTCGGCTTTGTTTGGCATTATTAACGAATGGCCTTTGACTATTTTAGACACTCTCATTTAACATTCTCTTTAACTGCTGCAGATGTGAGAGCGACTTTTTCTCGTTACATTTTATACGAAACACCCTAAGCTTTGCTGCAAAACTAATGCTGTGACTTCTGTGTGCAGCCTGGTGCCAACAACAATTTTCCCTGCTGGTTCTCGAATCCGAGACCGCCCTTTCCTTTGAATTTGTCGATTTGCATTTTATTAATATTGATTTTAGGTGTTGCTTTTCAGTGAATGCCACTATTAGCCAAGCCACTATGAATTTTGTGGCTTATGATCGTCCTGATATTAAGTTTTTAAGCTGTTTTAATTTACAGTGGTCTTTAGTGTGACCATTGGATGTGAACATAGTGTTCTTTGAATTTGTTTACCTCCACTTCATTGGCAATATTTTAATGTGATTTGTGATGATATATATAGAATTCCTATATTACTCAAGATGCTCAAAATTTTAGGAACCCTGTTGCTTTGTTTGTCCTGTATAATGTGCTTTTAATGTTTTACTCTTGCTAATGATCATATGGATGTCTTTAATCCGAAATTAATGTAATTTGACAAATAATTGGTAAGAGTGAAGGGGATCACCAAATAACCCCAAAGCCTCACCAACTCATTTCTGATAAAGGATCACAAATGGACACTTTTAGGGTGAGAAGTATGCCAATAACCTTATAAAGAAATCAGCTAATGCAGCACACCCATAAATAGTATTATAAGTCCCAATCACAAAAAGTTTCTTTATGAAGGACTAATGTTAGATATACAATTTTACAGAAATCTTTGTATCCAAGGCAAAGTGTCCAGAAAAGTTTCAGAAGATAAGATGAACAGTCCACCCCACTTCAATAGATGTTGTTGTTTTTATTGTTCTTCCAATATTTACCAAATCATAAACAGCCAACACGTATTGCGTCTGTACCAAGTGAGTACAACGACTTTCTCAAGGCTAGAGGATTCTTTTTATGTATATTGGTGATAACCCAATGGGTGCAAGTAAGGAAACGTCTATTCAAAACGAATGATCCACAATGTATAGGTGATCATCAAGGTAATCCGCACTAATTACAGAGTAAGAGCGCAATAGATAATGTCCAAGCTAAAGTGCATGTTCCACAATGAATATGACTCTGTAAAACGTCCGTGACCAAATCAATGTAAAAACTCTGCCTGGTCTCCAATAAACATCATTGATGAGTCCTGTTATTAGAGTCGGGGAAAATGTAGGCAGCTTATCAGACACCTCTCAAGGTAATAGTAATTCGAATGTTGATAATAGGTCATAATAAGGTGAGTAGATCACCCGTTCAAAAGTTCGGTCCTTTTAAGTTAGTAGATTCAAACCGGACGGTCCCTGTGCGTGATAACGCCAAAAACCGAGCGTTACAAGCGACTTCCGGCCGCTGTCATCTTTTCTATGACTTGATTTGGTCACGGAAGTTTTACAGAGTCATATTCATTGTGGAGCATGCACTTTAGCTTGGACGTTATCTATTGCGCCCTTACTCTGTAATTAGTGCGGATTACAGTTGTTGTACTCACTTGGTACAGACGAAACACGTGTTGGCTGTTTATGATTTGGTACATATTGGAAGAACAATAAAAACACCATCTATTGAAGTGGCGTGGACTGTTCATCTTATCTTCTGAAATTTTTCTGGACACTTGGATACAAAGTTTTCCATAAAATTGTATATCTAACATTAGTTCTTGATAAAGAAACTTTTTGTGATTGGGACTATTCATGGGTGTGCTGCATTAGCTGATTTCTTTATGAATTTTCTAGTAGATTGTTTCTCAATCCACTTACGGCACTTTTTGATAGTAAGTGCCCACATCCCACTTAGCACCCCGCTGTACTTACAGCAACTGTTTATATAGTACGCCTCTTACGTAACTGTTAGGTACTCATTTTCTTGTTGATGTGCGGTCTTGTCCCAGTTTTGGGAACACTACTACCTTCTTGTATATTTATGCCAATACCCTGTTGCCAATCATGTATTTGACTGCACTTTAAAACGAACTGCTAAACATAACCGTGATGTTTGCATTGCCAAACATGTTGAGTACTGTCAAACATGTTGAGTACCTTCCTGTGAAACACCTTCATCTAGTTCTGGTATTGTAGCCAATAATGTATTGCATTTGTAGTTTCACATTTAATATTGTAGGGATGGGTTAAAAGATCCGAGCATGTAACTTGGTTCTTTAACTTTTTAAGGTTCACACGCTTCGGGCTTTGTGTTACCTAGATTATATTTAGTGTGTGTGAGTTTGAAAAGTACTACTGAAAATCTGTTTTGTCTACATTTTCTTTAGCATGTTTGCAGTAAATGTAATATAGATTAGAATAATTGTGAAATTATTGTTGACATTTCTGCTTACTAAAAATTTCAACCATAGTTTTCATCAGTATTCTATTTTGTATTATAAGTGAAAAAGGCATGGTCCAGAGAAAAATATAATTTTGGCTGAAGATATTAGATTCCTTGATATCAGTTCCTTAATCTCACAACTTTCTAGTCCAATGGTTACACCATTTGCCTGTTCAGAAGTCGGAACCGTATAAGGCGTTTGTGTTTTTTACTCTGATCTTTGTAGAGAATCTAAAAGTGATGCAGCATATTAGGCTGGGCCTGTCCTACCTGACTTTGGCATAGTGAGCCAACAATGGGCATCAATGGACTTTAAGATAATGAGGCTATAAAAAATATATGGCCATTTTTGACAAGGCTGATAAAAAAAATTATAAGCAGGGAATGTGGCATTACAAAGTTTGAAAATATTCATCTACGGCATGCTGCCTTTAAAGGAGTTTCTTAAATTTTGGCCAACATGGAGACATACAAAGTTTCTATGAGTTTCTATGTGATGTTACTGTTAAGTGACACTTGGAAGGCTTTGGTTGAGGCTGCTGGCATTATGGCGAATCTCCAGTACCACTTACATTTGCATGAGTGTAAAGTGGACTGGGCTTGCAAAGACTACCTTTTACATATGCCCTTATAGGTCACAGATAGTTTACTGAAAAATAGACATGAGTCCCGCACAAATCCTTCAAAAGCCCTGAGCCCACCATGCTGTTTCATTCCTGAGCTAACTGCTAAGTACTTTGTAACCCTACCTCCTGTGTTCTAAATATCGAAGTTATGAAACCGCTTCTACCAGCCCTTTTGAAGAAGCCAGATTCCAATAGATTTCCTAGCCATTAAACAGAACCTCCCATCAATCAACAACGTTCCTCGCTATACCACATCTTTGGCATTAAAGAGCCTGTGTGTTGGGCATATTTTCTCTCTATCTATAGGTGTCAGTTAATTTCTGATGCTTGGGTTATGCCCTGCTTGCACCGTCCGAGTTCTTTAGACTGAGAATTTTCTCAGAAACCTGGCCACGTTTCGCCCTCAGCTCTGCCGGGGTCTGGTGAACATAGAGGCCTCTTACAGACTCACAGTAGCTTAGTCAGTAGCTTAGTCTTCCTCCCACTTGCACATTCCTACACTCACAGCTATCTCTTTTGTTGCACAGGATTATGATTTGGCTAAGGATTGGCTTCAGGTGCAGGATGACATGGTGAACTATTGCTATATGTCGAATACAGCTCCTCTTTTTAGTCCTGTTTGACTGACTGACACTTTTCTTCCCTCTTGTTTAGGCAGTCAGTCTGTTTGTGGTATCCTGGATGTGCCTACGTCTGTGTCTTGGGTCATGCTATTGAGTATTTACCTCCTGCTAGGAGACATCTCTATGTCCTCTGATCTTTCACACGATTTGCAATAAGTGTAACACCCCTTTGATCATCCTATTGGCTACAGATCCAGTCTTCTGATTTCACAGTTCTTTTCCTGTTTCCCTCTTCAGAGAGCTCTGTGGGTGGATATCCATCTGTGAATTTGGCCACAATATCAGCTGTTTGCTTTCCTTTCCTCTGACCCCCTGCCTCTTATTAAGGATTCTGGTGGAGGTTGCATTACCCTTAGTTTGGCGCAGGAAGTCCTGGTTCCCTTTACTTTGTCACATGCTGATGTGCAAAGAATTGGTTCACTCAATTGTTCAGAGAGCTCTTCTCTGTTTCTCTCCTTTTGTGGGTGAAGCCTCTAGTCTGCAGCAGAAGATCATGACATGGAAGTTGAGAGTGCAGCCATTTGCCACATGTGACTCACTTTACATGTTTCCCTTTCTAGTCCGGTCTCCCAAAGACTCTCCATGAGGTGAGCTTGTGGTCATCATTGGGCTTCCTCCACTAAAAGTGTCTGCCTCATCGTCTGTCACTCTTCATTGTAAGCCTGAATCCGTACTTTGTTTCTAATAGAATGGTTTTGCTGTTGGTCTCCCGGTAGCATTTGAGCCTTAAAAAACCTTTGCATACTCTGCCTTCCATTGAGGCTCTAATTGCACAACTCTATTGAGAGTTGTATATGTTGTATCCCAAGATTTGGAATCTGACACTTCTTTGGACCTACCTTTAGTTTATTCACCCACCAGGTTACCCTTCAAATACTTAGAAGAGGCAGCTATTACATTTCTCCATTTCAAAGTGTTCTTTCTGGGAGCTCACACACTGCCAGGCATCTGGATGAGTTAGGATTTCTCCAGTTCAAACCTCCTTGAATGCTGATTTTTACCGATCCTATGTTTTACGTTTGGGTCCAGGGTTTCTCCCTAAACTGACCGTCACTTTCTGCGTTGCAAACTGTCCTCAGAGGCTGAATCAAGTTTACACCTGCTGATGTAGTTTAGGATACATGAGTATATCTGAGCAGGTCTGCTGTGTTTCACCAGTAGCATAACGTGTTTATAAACTTTGGATTTGCATGAAAGGTTTGCGAGACCTCAGATTCCACCCTTGTGCATTTGGGTAAGACCCTAATTCTTCTTGCAAAGTGTCAGGTTGGATTGCCTCTTCCACGTAACATTCAGGGACGCTTTGCAAGTGGAGGGGCTGCTACCTGAATTTAGGGGAGCTTCCACTTTAAATATTTACAAAACTGCTACGTGGACTTCCTCTCTGCTCGTTTCTGTCAACAAACGTGTTGTCACCTCTGATTCTGAAGTTGTCTTTGGCACTAGCGTCCTATCTGGGCTACTTTGAAATAAAATGTCTCTACTCGTTTCTTCCTGGTAACGCATTAATAAAAATATGCTGATTCTGAGTTACACTGTCTCTTGGTATTTCTTTTTAAGGTAGGATGCTTAAACTAAAAACAGCATAGAGCTTCTGTAGGTCCTCATCACTTAAGGGATGGAACGAGGAAGGAGATGAGGAAGTAATGCTTGGAATACCTCTCAGTAATCTTCATTACTCTGATTTATCGTTCATTTACTAGTACGTACGTCCTAACCTCCCTCCCGCACAAAGATTACCCCTAGGAATCCAAAAATTATAATGAATGGTTATTTAAAATGCGTTTCAGTACATAGAAGTAAAAAAGAGAAAGAGCTATTCCGATCAACGCACTTCGGTAAGGCAAAATCTAGATCTACATGGACATGAAAGGTGCCACAATAAAAACTCCAGAAACTCTTACAGTTAGGGATTCAGAGTCGTGCAGATCTTTCTTGAGAGTAGAACAATAACCTCCTGGAACAAGTTTGGGAACTAAATTTGTATCTTTTTGTTCAAAGCTCCGACAAACATAAAAAAATCAATAAAATCCTGGCGTGTCTTGGGGGTCAGGGCATTCTGTAAAGAATTAGAGTCATATTGTTGTGCAGCTGAGGAGTCCTGACATGGATTTCGTACAGGTTGCAGCACCTGTTAGGCTGTAGGGATCAAAGTCCGATCTTGATAAAAACGAAGATTAAACAGAGGAACAGAAAACATTAAGAAAGACCTACCCGCTTACCTTCTCCGTATTTGAAGCAAGAAAGGGCATGATTTCACTTTTTTTGTTTCCTGGCGTTTTAAAGTGCAGCAAAGATTAAAGACAGAAACCAGAGCTTCAGCCGTCATTGGTACTAAAAAACAAATAAGCACCGGCGAAGCCAATAGTTGTTTGTCACTTGTTCTCGAATGCTAATAAAACCAATAATAAGAAAGGCTTGCTGGTGTGAAAAACAACTAAAATGAATTCATTGTGTAAACAATGCCTGAATGAGATAAATAATTACATGTGTGGTGAGCATACTTTTTAGATAGAGCATAGTCCCTCTTGCATTCCAGTGGAGGCGGAATGATGCATTTAAACGACCTTTAGTAGGATATTGAGACTGAAACGCCAGTGGGCTGATTCACACGGTGACTGACTGTGTCTCAAGCCAACAGCTGAAGACAAAGAAACCAGTGGCAGAAGGAAATATGTCAACCACGAATGGCGGAAGTGCCATTACAGTTTTAAACTTTGTAAAACGGTTATTGTTAAGACATTATTTGGCAGAGTTGTTTTCCATTTCAGAAATGAAAATTAAGAAGAGGCAGGGACAAGCAGAAAGTATTTAATTGTTTGCCACTTTAGCTTTAATAAATACAGTTACACTAAAACGGCGACTGCAGCAGTTGATTTCATCCAAAGAAGAAGATAAAAAACTTTCTTTACCTAAGGATTCGAAATCAACCCATCTAGAATGAGCAATTTATTTTTTTAATCGTACATTTTTTCCATTAAATATACCTTTCAACCTGTATTTTAATAACACGATGTAATCAAAACAGTTTTTGTACTTTGGGATATTTAAAAATGATGAATGAAATAGAGTGGTAACTCAAGGAATTTTATAAATAGAATAATCTATTCACACATTTTTACATAAAAACCAGCAACAATCGTTCATAAACAATATCCATACACACAATAAAATTAACATCTTGTTTTTAATCAACAGACAGACTTCCAACTCCATTTCTTTTAAATACTCGAAGGAGCATGCGCCTAAGGAAGGGTTACAGATGGGTGTCAGGCTTTTGTCTTGCATTTTGCGCTCTAATGCTAACCCTCCTGTAAAAGCTGTATTAATGTATTTGCCTTACAATACGCAGGATATCCTTGTTTATTTGGAGGATGGCATCTCCTGATTTCATATGTAGTCCCTCCCGTCATTATGTAGAATGGGTATCTTCTGCTATCCGAAGCAGTAGTGCAGCACAAGCAATTTATTGGTCATGCTAATGTAAAAAAATTCTGGAGAACTGATCAGCTAGTTTGTTCCCCCTAACTTAAAGCAAGAATTAGCTATCCCATGTCTTAAAAGCACGTCCATACACCTCTTTCTCACGAGTTAGCACCCCATGCTAGGATAACAGGAAACTTTAAAAAGTATCTTTGTGTGCATCAGTGCGACTCAGCAGAGGTTATCTGTACCACCACCCCCTTTCATTGTTAAACAGTTTCTCAATTTACTCACCGATTTCCAAACTGGCACTTTCTACTTGGAATTTCAAATTATAAATGTAGTAATGTATTTTTACATGCAGAAGGAGCAAGGTAGGAGTATGGTTGTCATCCGAAAATGAACTTGCAAAGATTGGAGTTAGACTTCCTGGTGACTGTGGAATTGTTATGCATTTACTCTTCCCTCTTAGCAGATGATGTATTCCCTATTAACAGAGTAGGGAGTAATAGACCATGTAGTTTGCCTAAGACTGCACTTCCAAGCCGCGTCTCACATAAATTTGTAGTTAGGGATGAATAGAACACAAACGCTTACTCATATTAGGGCAATGTCTTGGCAATAGAATAGCCAACCTTTTCAGCAGAAGAGTTTTTGTTACCGATAACGTCAAAAATAATGGATTTCATGACTGTGAAGAGTGGTGTTGAATTGAGAGATGAAGCAAGTAAAGTTTCTTCTTCATGTTTTGGGATCAAAAACCCATTGGAAAGATCAGGGATGACAATGGCATTCTATGTGTTTAGGTCCTCTTGCACACCAGGATTCTAACCTTGGTCAATGGGAATTTGCGCAAGAGGCAGAACAAGAAGAAATCTTTCAGGTGAAAAAAAATGCAACCAGGCCCTGTTTTTCATTTTATGACATTTTTAAGATACAGAGGTGCATTAACTCTCCCAGGCATTAACCTCGACAGAGCAGACTGCATCCGGCCTCCTGTCCGCCATGATGTATGACTTGTCAGCTTTGCATGAATGCCGTCCATCTATTTAAACAATACGTCACTGCTGTCCGTTATTCCCATTAATGCATGAAAAAATCATTATAGATTTCTGCCGAGATCCATTGCCATAAACCTACTCCAGCTTCAGAAGGCACTTTTGCTTGAAACGTCAAATGTAAACTGAATAATACCTCTAATGCCCTCCACCTCCTCCTCTTTCCTTCTTCGCCGATCAATTTTATGATGCCAGCCTGCGCTTGTTAATGTTTCCGGAATCTCTCTGTGCCCTGTTTAAAAATTCTTAATTAAGCAGATTTTTTTTGTTTACACTTGAACTAATTACACTTTTAAAACCAACAATAAAACATCAGATATTTGCCATTAGCGCACATCAGCCCCGGGGACGGATGGAGCACCAGTGCAATTCAGGAAACGTAGTATCTTCCATCAGCAGATAGATAGAGCCGAAGAGTAACCGTCTGCTAGGATTCACTGAAGAGGTCTCCGGGTCCTTTCCCAAGCTCTGTTTGTGCTTTTGGATGGAGCGGAAGTGGAGTGGGCAAGAGGGTTTGGAGCAGAGATACAACATGCAAAAGGCCATTGAGGAGTTAGAGAAGGTAATAAACCAAGGATAGGCCACCTGCTTGTTGCTCAAAGGAGCTCCCCCCCCAGACTTCTTTGTTTAAAATGTATTAGATGTTGTTTAGTCTAACAAGAATCTAAATGCTTCCAAAACCAAGTAGGCCCTTATAGCGGTGAATTATTAAGTATAATATACTTGTTTTTTTACCTCATACAAGCTATCTCCATTCACCACCACAATAAGGCCTTTCCGATCCAAGTCCACATATTCAGCAAGTTCCCATTGTGAATTTCACTCAAAAAAAGTTATCAGTTCAATCCTTATTTGGAAGAAGTTTCATTTAAATAATCCAAGTAATAGTCTACATTTCCAATCAAGAGGTGTGTTATAATTGTTGAGCTCCGCACTGCTGAAGTGGTTCAAGTACATTTATGGTTGACTTTCCATCTACAAAACCATTCTACAGTTAAATGTTCTCACTTAGTAGTTATCTTCCGTTATGGCCTTCAAATTCACACAAGTATTTCTTGCGATGGCCTGCTCCTCTAGGACCGACTCCTCTATTGACTTAGCTGAGACCTCTGTGGCCTTTAACCTATTAGAACTTGCTTCTGTTCCTGGGAAGGTGGTTATATCCAGTCTCAAAATCGTTTTCCATTGCTCGCTAAGAAAACCTGATGTGACCATGGCTCTGTCAAGCACACTCCGAAACCACAAATGACTAGTTGCCTCAGCCCCACGACTAGAACTTAAAAAGACTCTTTCTTGATTTAGTTATTTTTTTTAGAAAGACTGCTTTGTAAACCGGTCTGACAAAACTGTGATCCGGCCAGCAGATTTATTAATACATCATATTTGCTGTGGAAGCCTACATTTTAAGTGCGTGAGGCCTTAGAGAGAAAGGTAATTGTTCTGTAATATATTATGTTTAAAGCATATTGGAGACGTTTATACGAGTTGCACTGCAATACAATTAGGAATTCATGTCAAGTAAAAGAAGTGAATGTGTTCACTGTAATACTTTTATGACGTCTTGACATTTTCTTGCATCTTTTTAAAGTGATGTTTCACTAGTCTGACTCGGTACTCATTATCACCTCCCGGTGCACTTTCATGGGGTGTGGCGTAATTTTGGTTTCAGTGATGTTGTGAACTTCTCATATAATGGCCACTGAGTATTTCAGTGGACTTTCACTCACCTCCTGAATATATCTCTCTCTTACTGACCTTCTGGATTCTTGAATGGAGTCCAGTCATCACTTACTCTTCAATGAAGTTTAATTGTCTCTCACCATGTGCACCATTTTCCAGCATTATCAAAATAGTGGACTTCCTTATCTCCTGGGCCTCCTCCGCAACATTGGAATGCCAGTCGTAAATGAGTATAATTCGATGATATGAACTAGGTTCAGGTGTAATAGTGGGGTGTTGTGTAAATATCTGTCTTTCCCACCGAGTCACTAGTGCCATTTAATGGGTGATTTCCTGTATCATATTGAATGGACCTTACTGTAAATTATTTTCAGAGGGAGAACTATTCAAGGTTCAATGGCCAAGGGACGTAGAATGTGACTGATATACGGAGAATAAAGGAATTAAACTACATAACAAGTGCATCTGGCAGCTGGTGCAATTTGCGATATTTTCCACATTCTGGTGATGGGATCAGACGAAGGTCTATGAAAGAAGAACTGCCCAGTAAAGGCACATAAACCCTGTACATTCCTCATCTCGCTATGCACTGATACCGGTACCGCTGTCGTATTTTACTTCTCTGAGGCATCCTTTGCGTTTGAGCACTTTTTCTGATCGTAGTAAACTCCATGCTTTAGCTGCACCCAGTGAAACTCTTTCCCTTCCTGCACTTTACTTATTTTTGTCTCATGGCTTCAAACCCTTTGCGCTCTGACTTTTGCTAGCAATAGCTCTAACTTCATATTTTGTAAGGAGTAGTGCAATATGAAAGCATCTTCACATCTATATTTCTCCAGACAAGCTTGCACTGTGAACAAATTCATAGGCATAAGCCTCCCTTAAATCTCTGTGTATAAGTTTTACAACATCATTTTTGTCAGCTAGGTCGTTGATGATGCACTGGCGATGTAATGTGTGATATAATGTGTGAAGTCACATTTAATGCTTCAACAGTGCCCAAGGAGTTAGATGTGCCTTGTTACCTTGACATAGATATTATCCTAGGCGCGTAACCATACTCTCCTCTCAACCAAAGTGTTTCAACAAGCGTATGTGTGTGTGCCCGCAGTTATCAAAATACTTCATAGTGATGCGCAGCGTCAGAAATGTAATCAACACACATTAAAACTTTGCAGATTGGCAAAATGCTATTCTTTTGAGAACAACGACTCCAATCTGTTACAGAACTAAGAGAATGAGGTGTTCACAGTGTAAGCTTGTCTGGTAAAAGAATACACTTGCTATTCTGCTTTTTCCACAAGGTGATTTTTCCATTTGCAGAAGTATTTGACCCACGGGACCATCCCTGTGGCTTGTATCACCTACTACAGGAAAGAAATTCCCACTCTCTCCGAGCTTGTGCATACTGAAATACTTCCTGAGCATCAAAATAAAAGTGGGCCCATAAGCGAAGCAGATACCTAAAAAATGGTGCACATTTGCATATCAGGGCTGTTCTTAACGTGTAAAGACACGCTATATATGTTTTACAAGGTATAGAAGCCTGCATGTATTTGTGCTTGCTGGTGTTATTGTTTGCGGAAAAAGCGAGGAACTCAATGGTAAAAAATCAGACCATAAAACAGCTAAAAAAGGGCGCTCCTGCCAGACTGCCCTATTGGCCAGACCAACCCTGTGTGAACCTACCTTCCGCATCCTCCTTCATATCAATTTTCAGGCAGCCCACCCTTTTCTCTATCCACTGTAAAACGTGCTCTTAAATAGTATCTTCCTCCTCTAAACAAGGTAGAAATGCCCTCCTGTTTGCAGGATGCAGTGTTAATTTGTGAGGAGAGACCGCGAGACAGCCAACTGAGTGCACATTACAGCAGGAATCCCCGCAGATGCCAATGAGAGCAATGCCATGACACTGTAGCCACCTGCAGAAGCTAAAATGTATCAAAGCCTAACATGCCATGAGGATTCCAAGCATTGGGTTCTGTGTGTGTTAAAGCTTAGATACATTGTTTGATAAGTGTGGCACAGTGGCGTCCAGCCCTCCTCAGCAGGTCTGCTTCTGGGCCCGTTTGTCTGATGAATTGGCTCCCACTAAAACGGTCATTAGTCGGTTATGGGTCACTTCTAGCTGCAAGTTTGCAGACAGATGTTTATTTAATAGCACTGTTAGGGAATACCATGGCAGAGGGTCTGTGTAGAGTGGGATGAAATGTAGTGAAGGGAAGAACAAAAAAAGAGAGGGAAATAGAGATAGAAGCTGTAAACACACACACATAAGTTGTCGTATTTAAATAGTTTAATCATTTATGCATGTTTATATATGCACACATACTCACACACAAGCACGCTCACATGCACACACACACTTTATGATTTCACTTTGCAGGTGGCACCACCAGTTTTACCTGTGGTTCATTGTGTGCCCGCCCTAAAAAGCACTTCTAGAGACACCACTGTGCAGCAGAAGGATACTCTTCAAAGGAAGGCCAGGCTTGCTCACTTCGAGTGCGGTGAGATGTATGGTTCAAAGTTTGGGTATTTTAATTTTCGGGCTACTCCTCTCTCTGTTAACCTATATTAATGGTGAGTGTATTTACAACATGGCAAGTCTGCAGAATGTGGCAGGTAGTTTGTTTCTTCACTGAAACCCTTATTTGAAAATAACAGGAAGCTGCCTTGTACATATGTATCGTTTTCATTTGACATCTTTTTGGCAGAAGCATCTTTAAGCTGTTTCCTACCTGTCAAAGGTATTACATTTCATACAGGAATTTGCTCTCAGGCTTGGCAGAACTTACCGTGAGTCTGCCCATAAGGCCAGCCCTTTTGTGCAGGTGTAATGGTCTACAGAATATTTGCTGTCCAGATCTTTTAAGAAGTCAATACTTTCTGTTTTAATGTTTGTTCCAGCATTTGTATATGTATATTACTGACATTCGCCCTGCATGGAAGCACGTACGTAGGAGCTTTGATTCTGGGAAGAAAACCCTGCAAAAGACATAACCTTATTGACTGGCTCAGACCTTTTCTTCTCGTCAGACCAGCATATGGTTGGCCATGTTTTGCATAATGGTTACCCTAAGACTGAGAAGGGTTTCTCTTTGCTTAAAGTACTTGCATAAATATTAATAACATATACTGGTTTTCAGCACAGTTGGCTGAAACTGAATAGAAGAATAGAATATTATTAGGTAAATGGAGAAGCCTTCGATCTTTCGATGATCTACTATATTATTCATATTAAGCCCTACTATGCAAAGTGTTGGACTGTACACACAACCTACACTCTCAGTATCAGGACCACATCATATAAAAGATATGGCTGTACTGCTATAGTTTGTTTTTACAAATGTTTGGCTCTTTGAATTTCATGATGTTTTCCAAATCCATAGCAGGAGCACTCCGCTATGTGGCTAAAACATTCCTAAATTCAAGTTTTGGCATATCACCCTTCATGAGCTTTAGGACACATTTTACCAACCTTGAAGCTCCGAATCCCTATGCATTTGAAATTTGTGATTTCAAAATGTTGTTCAATATTGCCTTTTTACCTACTGTACAACCATTTTAGATTATTTTGCTGGATTACACTTGTTCAAAATAGTTTTGTCAATCACCGGGTCTTTTATTGATTCCACTTTTAATACTGGTTCTTGGACCTCAGGTAAGTTACTCTATCGATTGATATGGGCAGTTCCCTCTTCATTACCATTTGAAAATGAGGCAAATCAGTATTCAAGGTACTCTGGAGGTGACTTTATTGTGCAGGTAGAGGGTACTGATACATAGCATAAATAACACAAAGACACTGTGAATCAATCTTGTCAATTATAAAACCTTGCTACTGATAACACACTATTTATTACAAATTCCTTTTGAAATAGTTATTTTTGATTAAATGCTCTTTCTCATTTTAGTTCATAATTATACCATCATATGAATAGTTTTATTTCAAACTAGTTCATTAATTCACATTAAGCAAAAGACAAATCACAGTTTACGTAGCTCCAGTCTGTTCAGTTCCGTTCAGACAGTCTCCGCTTATGTATGAGAGCCACTAAACCTCTGCCCTAGTGTGCACATGCACATCCACACTTTCGAACAGTTTACAAAAAAAAAAGAAATTATCAGAGATTAACAACCAATAACGTTTATTTCATACTTCATATGGACTGAGGGTCTTAAACAATGGGCCTAAATTAAAATGATCGATGGACGTTCTAGTGGTAACATAGCCATTTTGCCACTTTTTCAGGACAGCATTAAAATCAAACCCAAAGATCATGAGGGGGGTTCACACATTGTTCATAAAGCAAAACATGTCTTTAATGTAAGAAAACGCAAACTGGATAATCACATTTATGATTGAATAACTCTTCAACTTCCCTTCCAAAACAAGTACCAGCTTGTGAGCACTGCATCATATATAAATTAGAGTGAAGTCAACCATCCATTCCGCATTTGAACACCACGTGGTTAAGACTTAATAAACATAATAATAATAATAATAAAACAGCTTATAAAGCGCCTGGTAACACCTTCATGGCGTGTCCCCGCGCTAGTGAGGAAAAAAGTAACCAACAAACATGAGAGAAAATAAGTTTAGACATGAGTAAGAATCATCCAAAGGTAAGCACAGGTGAATAGCAGACAACTCAGATGTTGAGTAGATATTGAGCCCTTACTTCAACAACTAGAGCCCATACTAATGCTAGGAGACCTTAGATGTATTGGTCTTTGAGCACCAGTAGAATTAATAAGTCTTCCAAATGGGAACCTATCTAGAGTCCTAACTGAGGCCAAAGCAGAACAGGCCATTATTCTTCAATGGCCAGTGAACAAAATAACCAGCACTGGAAATTTGACAATTAGAAATGAAGTCCCTGATACCAAACAAATCTTATTGACAAGCCAGCATATGAATGGAAGCTCATTGGAAATGGCACTGATGGAATCCTGGATCCTTTAATGTGTTAACACCTGACTGCTAATCAAGTGGCTATTGGATCATATGATTCTACTAGCTGTCGCTTGCCAATGGATGCCTTTATTAGTCATGCCCTCTTAACGTTTCTCAGATAAAGGGGAAAAAAATAAAATCAACAGCAATACTACTGAAGGTGTTTTTAACAGAAGTACGACTTGAACAAGCCAACCCCCACTATGGGGAAAGGCAAGATATGCTTACAGTCCCACTAATACAAATGTCTATCACAGAAGCTTCAAGGTTACACTGTCACACGAACACAAGAAAACCCAATTTTAGTGAAAGGCTTTTTTCAACATTGTAGGAGAGTAGGGTCTGCTATCCTATGATCACCCAGATTTTTGCTTTTTGCTTCACTGGTTTACGACTTTCCCTGGCTGTGGGCCTGCTAATCAGACCCACAGCCTAGCTGTTCTCTCTACTCCAAATTGTACCCAGGTACTGAATTGGCACTGGGCCCTCTCAAGTCCCTGTACCCAGGGCTGAGGTGCACCCAGAAGTCTCCCAGGGGCTGCAGCATGTATTATGCCACCCCTGGGCTGACTAACTAAATCAGACACAATTGGCTGCTTGACAGCTGGGGCAGAGTGGTGTACTCACCCTCTGCTGTAGATATAGTATTCCTATATCTAAACCTAAATGGACACACAGATCTCCTATCAGTCACTCCTATGGCAGGCCTTAACAATCCTGAAGGCAGAGTGCTTGGAATCGTGTGAGATGGTGCTCTGGCATGAGCTGAGCCTGTCTGCGGCTTTCGGGATCCATCCCTTAGCCGTTTCCATGATATCGCATACCATATACTCTTAAGTGCATTATAATCCTCGCGGTTATATGCCAACTCTGGTATCGCTTTATCAAAACATGTCAAGTAAGGTGTCATACGAATTGGAATACTAACCCCTCGCCAATTCTGGCGACGGGGTTAGCATTCCACCCTTCTAGAGGGACACGACATGTATGTAACCTGTAACCCCGGTTAAAGTCAGACAAAGCCTTAGCTCCACAAAATGGATGCTGCCACCGAGACACAAGTCTGCCCTCCTGCTGCTGGGAGTCCTCCCAGCCCAGGAGGCAAGGACAAAAGGGTTTCCTGCCAGGGGCGGTGCCAGCACCGTCCCAGACAGGATTTTGTGTATCCTAGGTAGGCAGGGCTTTAGAGGAAGGTGACTGCAAGTGGCACCCCGGTGCTCACTGTGCATAGGCCGGCTGAAACCAGTTCCAGGGGCACTCCAGCCCCTGGCCTGGGGAAAGCCCGCCAAAGGAGAGGGGTGTAACCACCCCCCTCCTAGTCCCACCCATAGGGCAGGACTTAGTCGCATGCCAGCCCCTTTTTGCAGGATAAAGGTAGGAACTGGCCCCCTTCCAAATCAGATCAATCTTTGAATCCTGAACCGACCTTCTACACAAAGAACTCAAGACTCTTCTCAAGATTTCTCCCTTGTGACTAAGGAGTAGTCACCCTGCAGCAGCAGGCACCAACCAAGCATCGCGGTATGTTGCCAGTCTCTCCTTCGGATCAAGACTGCTCCAGCACGACGAGAACCGGCTTCCCTGGCACCTCTGACCTCAACCTACATCATCAGCCCAGCTGTGATCCGTGGGTGTGACGAGACCTCGAGGGACCGGCCATCTTCAGAACTGCACGACGCTTGTCCAGCACGACCACCGAGTGACCCTCGACCGAGTGCTTTGGGGTAAGAGAAGCCCCGACCCTGAGCAGCTCCAGCACCGAAGTTCAGCCCCCCTGCATCCACGAGATCTGCGTGGGGCCCTTCTGCTCTTTGCTGCCAACCGCGTTGTCCAGGTCGCTTGCCCGTTGGCTAGTGGCCCTCTCACGACGCTCCACGACGACAACCACTGCTGGTCTGGTTGCTCCAGACTAGCCCTTGCTCCCCTCCAAAAGAGGAGCACCCTGGACCCTCCTGGTCCACTCAAGACGCCATTTTAGGTCCACCGCGTGGGCCTTGCATTTGCCAAGACTTGTTGCCCAATCCTGGGTCCAGCGACGTCGACAGCAAGAACCTTCGTGGGACAGCTCGCACCTCCATCCTGGTCGCCGACAACGCCTCCTGGTCCGAGAGACTGCAGAGCCCAGCAGCGCCCACTCACCTGGCTGAGGTGACTTCGTCCGGTGCCATCCTGGTGCCCACTCAAATCACTGGCTAGTGATTCAGAACTTGGTCCCCTCTGCTTACAGGTTTCTTCTTCCCTGATCCAGGCTTGGATCACCACGAACTTCTTCACTGGCCGCCTGCCAGCAACTTCTTTCTTCAGGCTCCTGGATCTTCAACGAGGGTTTCCGACGCAACTTCAACCCTATGCAGCCGCAGCCCCTGGGCTAGGTAACCTGAGTACTCCGGTGCTCCAGCATAGTCCAACACCCTAAGTGTTCGGATCCACTCTTGTTTTCGACCCACCTAGTCGGGTTCGCCCGAGAACAGTAACTTTGCAACTGCTAGCCTCCATAGACTTTTTCCCGCCTTACGCGTGAGAGTTCCCACTCTGAACACGACGTCCACAGGCCTCCTGCATCTAATCCCAGTGTTTAGAATTGTAGGCCTAGCGATTCCTGAGTCTAGAAAAGTATTACTTACCTGCTAGCAAGTTCGCATTCCACTTACTGAGTATATGGTTTTTCGTGCCCCTAGGGCATTTGTGTAAATTGTGCGACTTAAAGTATTTGCGTAAGAGTTTTGTTGTGTGCTTAGCTCCCTGACTCATAAAGAGTTCAGGGTAGTCTTGTTATAAATAAATATCTGTTTATTTTCATAACAACTTGTGTGGTGTCCTTTCACTTGGTGTTCAAGGGGTAATGTGATGGTAAAACAGCTGGCTTAACACGCCCTCTAGAGTCTTAGCCTTAGACTGCTCGTATCCATGCTACTAGGATAGCTGGTCTATAAGGTTGACTTACAACCAATCATCAATAAGGGTTTTTTGGACTGATACATAGTGATCACTAGAATAGTGAGCACTGCATATCAGGCCAACTTCTCACATTGGTGAGCAGCGGTTGGGATTTGAGCTTGCTGTTTGTTTTACCACACATATCCTAAGAATATCATTTGAAAGATCACATAAGTACTAAGGTACATATAACTTAGCTTAGAATACTCTGAGTTCTACTGAACCAGCTGTTGTAGCTCCTAGGGCCTAGCACACCCTAAACTACAACTCTAGCAAGGGATCAGTAGGCAAACATATAGTGTAGGTAAGTGCACCACTTACACCTCACTAGAAAAGCATGTCTACCCAGGGAGAGTCTACTGAGACTCCCCTTGTGGATCTTGACCCTCCACAGGTCAAGTCAAGATATGCAGCTCTCAGTTTCCAGGAGATGAGACAAGTGTGTACCTCCAGGAAATTGAAACAGGGGTCTAACCCCACCATTCCCTTTCTGATAGGTCTCTTAGAGACATATGATGCGAGAAAGATTTCTCAGCTAGATGGGAATATGCCAGCCTTAGAGGGTACCACTGGGGATCCAGACCTCCACAACACTGTAAATGCAGTTGAGGAGGAGGAGCCTGAGGAACTCTCTGGGGATGAGACAGACAAAGGTCTTGAGGTAGTCAGAAGGCTAACTAGGGCCAACATAGACTTGCTTGGGCTAGGATCTGGGGGACCCCCAGTACTGACCCTAAGTAGGCCTAACCTTGGAGTTAGGAGAGATAGATCTCTTTCTAGGGACTCCAATAGATCTCTGCACTCTAATGCCTCTTCTCAGAGGAGAAGGAACTCTCCCCAGAGGAGATTGACTTCCCCTCAGAGAATAGAGCATGAAGCCAGAATGAGACAGGCTGCTCTGAGGATTGAAAGGGAAGAACTTGCCCTGGCCAAAGAAAAGCTTGCCTTTGCTAGAGAGCAGCAGATTAGTGGGATAGTTCCCACTGGTGGCAGCAATCTCCCAAGAGATAGAGAGAAGGGTTTAGATACTAAACACCTGACAAAGATAGTGCCCCCCTTTAAGCAAGGGGATGACATCCAGAAATGGATGGCTGCTCTGGAGAGGGCCTGCACTGTGCAGGGCATTCCCCAGAGTCAGTGGGCAGCTATACTGTGGCTCTCCTTTGATGGCAAAGGTAGAGATAAGCTCCTCACTACAAGAGTGGAGGATGCTAACAATTACCAGGTCCTGAAGAATACACTGGTTGATGGGTTTGGTTTAACCACTGAGCAGTACAGGTTGCTGTTCAGAGACACCCAGAAAACTCAGTCTCAGGACTGGTCTGACTTTGTGGATAGTGCCACTAAGGCTTTGGAGGGCTGATTGCTGGGTAGCAAGGTTACTGATAACACAGGATTGTATAATCTGATGATGAGAGAACAAATTTTAAATAATTGTCAGAACCAGTTGTTGCACCAGCACCTTGTTGATTCAGATCTGACCTCTCCCCAAGAATTGGGAAAGAAGGCAGACAAATGGGTCAGAACAAGGATCAAGCAGAACCAGAACCAGAACCAGGGTGGTCAGAAGAAAGCAGACCAGAAGGGTAATACTAAGAGTGAACAAAATGACCAGAAGTCTTCAACAGGTCCCTAACAAACCAAAGAGGGTGGGGGTCAGGCTTCACAGCAGAAAAAGAAGACTCAAGAAGGCCAGTCAAAAAGGTGGTGCCAGTACTGCAAAAGTAAGTCTCACTGATTTAGTGAGTGCACCAAAAGAGGAGGGCAAACCTCTACCACTACAGCCCCTAAGGCAACTGCACCCCCTAGTACAGTCAGTAGTGGTAGTGCACCTCCCAAGGGATTAGTTGGGTTAACCTTGGGAACTGAGGAGTCTGACAACTTAGTTGGCACACTCACTCAGGCTGTCCTTGTCTGTACAGGGGATATGGATATGTCCCCTGATGTAAGTCCCAATACTTTGGGCAAATACAGACAGACACCTTTAATAAATGGCAAAATGGCTCAGGCCTATAGGGACACTTGTGCCAGTGTCACCATGGTGACACCTAACTTTGTGGACCCTGGACAGATCATGCCAGGTACAGATTTCCTGGTGACCAATGCCAGCAACGTCACTACCAGTCATAGTATGGCGATTGTTGCTTTCTCCTGGGGAGGGGTAAGTGGCCAAAAGAAAGTTGTGGTTAGTTCAGACCTCCCAGTGGATTGTTTGTTGGGCAATGATTTGGAGTCATCACTATGGTCAGAAGTGGAGCAGAGGACTCACATGGAAATGTTAGGCTTGCCAGCACATGTGCTTGCTGTGACTAGGTCACAGGCCAGAAGATGCCCCACTGAACAGGTGCTGGATCCTGGAAGAAAGGACCAGACACCTTCCAAGAAGAAGAGCAGTAAGGGTAAGGCTTTGCCTTCCCCCTTGCCCCAGGTTGAGGATCAAGTCTCTGAGGAGGCTGATCTGAGAGAGCTGAGAGAAACTGAGCCTAAAGAGCTTGAACTTGATCAAGTTGAGTTTCTGGGCTCAGGGGGACCCTCCAGGGAAGACCTGGGGAAGGCACAGTTAGACTGCCCTTCCCTTGAACCCCTCAGACAGCAGGCTGCTGCTGAGGCTGCAGGGAATGCCACAGGTGCCCATAGGGTATAGTGGGAAGATGGACTCCTGTACTCTGAGTCAAGAGACCCCAAGCCTGGTGCAACCAGGAGGCTGGTCATCCCCTTGTCTCTGAGAGGTTTCCTTCTCACCTTGGCCCATGAGATTCCCCTTGCAGGTCACTTAGGTCAGACAAAGACTTGGGACAGACTTGTCTCACACTTTCCCTGGCCCCACATGAATGAGAATACCAAGGAGTTTTGTCGCTCCTGTGTCACTTGCCAAGCCAGTGGTAAGTCAGGTGGCACAACAAAGGCCCCCCTCATACCACTACCTGTGGTGGGGGTTCCCTTTGAAAGAGTGGGGATTGACATTGTTGGTCCAATGGAACCCCAGACAGCATCAGGTCACAAGTTTATACTGGTGGTGGTGGACCATGCCACCAGGTATCCTGAAGCTATTCCACTTAGGACCACTACAGCACCTGTAGTGGCAAGGGCCCTAGTTGGAGTGTTCTCCAGAGTGGGCTTCCCTAAGGAGGTTGTTTCTGACAGAGGTGCAAACTTCATGTCAGGATATCTGACTGCAATGTGGAAGGAATGTGGTGTTAACTACAAGTACACCACACCCTATCATCCACAGTGCAATGGGCTTGTTGAGAGATTCAACAGGACCCTCAAAGGGATGATTCATGGACTACCTGAAAAGCTCAGGCATAGATGGGATGTCCTGATACCCTACCTCTTGTTTGCTTACAGAGAGGTCCCACAGAAGGGGGTTGGCTACAGCCCTTTTGAACTTCTGTATGGGCATCCTGTAAGAGGACCCCTGTGTTTGGTGAAGGAAGGATGGGAGAGACCTCTCAAAAAGCCTGCAACCAACATAGTGGACTATGTACTTGGTCTCCGCTCCAGGATGGCTGAATACATGGAGAAGGCATCTAAAAACCTAGAGGCCAGCCAAGAACTCCAAAAAGCTTGGCATGACCAGAAGGCTGTCCTGACTGTATACCAGCCTGGACAGAAGGTGTGGGTACTGGAGCCAGTGGCCCCAGCAGCCCTCAAACACAAATGGTCTGGGCCCCACACCATCATTGAGCAAAAGGGAGAGGTCACCTACCTGGTGGACCTTGGAACCCCCAGGAGCCCCCTCAGGGTGCTCCATGTGAACAGGCTCAAGGCATATGTCGACAGGAAGGACATGAGCTTGCTCATGGCCACAGATGAGGGACAGGAGGAAGAGAGTGACCCTCTCCCAGACCTGCTCACTCAGAATCCTGATGATGGATCAGTAGATGGTGTTGTCTTTTGTGGCAGCCTCTCTGAACATCAGCAACAGGATTGCAGGCAAGTTCTGCAATCCTTCAGACATATGTTCTCTCTGACACCCAGTCAAACTGATTGGTGTACCCATGAAGTGGACACTGGAGACAGTCTGCCTGTCAAGAGTAAAATCTACAGACAGCCTGATCATGTCAGAGACTGCATCAAAACAGAAGTGCAGAAAATGTTGGAGTTGGGAGTCATTGAGCCCTCAGATAGCCCTTGGGCTAGCCCAGTAGTTCTAGTGCCAAAGCCTCACACCCAGGGTGGTAAGACAGAGATGAGGTTTTGCGTAGACTACAGAGGCCTCAATGCAGTCACTAAGACTGATGCCCACCCAATACCAAGGGCAGATGAACTTATAGATAGATTGGCTTCTGCCAACTACTTAAGCACATTTGACCTGACCGCTGGGTATTGGCAAATCAGGTTAGCTGAGGAAGCCAGGCCCAAGACAGCATTTTCTACCCCTGGTGGACATTATCAGTTTGTGGTAATGCCCTTTGGGTTGAAAAATGCACCTGCCACCTTCCAAAGGCTGGTGAATCAAGTTCTCACTGGGATGGATGACTTCTGTGCAGCATATCTGGACGATATTGCTGTCTTTAGCTCCACCTGGGAGGATCACCTGGTCCACCTGAGGAAAGTGTTAGAGGCCCTGCAAAAGGCAGGCCTCACTATCAAGGCCACTAAGTGCCAGATAGGGCAGACACAGGTTGTATACCTGGGCCACCTTGTAGGTGGAGGCCAGGTTCAGCCATTGGAGAGTAAGATACAGGCCATAAAGGACTGGGCTCCTCCAATCACCCAGACTCAGGTTCGAGCTTTCTTGGGCCTGACTGGGTACTATAGGAAATTTGTCAGAAATTATGGGTCCATAGTGACCCCCCTTAATGACCTGACAAGTAAGAAGATGCCAAAGAAAGTTCAGTGGACAGCAAGCTGTCAGAAAGCATTCGATGACCTAAAGCAGGCCATGTGCACAGCACCTATCCTAAAGAGTCCAGACTCCTCCAAACCATTCATTGTCCAAACAGATGCTTCTGAGTTGGGTGTGGGAGCTGTTCTATCTCAGCTGAATTTTGATGGCAACGACCAGCCAATTGCTTTCATTAGCAGAAGGATGACCCCCAGAGAGAAAAATTGGTCAGCTATTGAGAGGGAGGCCTTTGCTGTGGTTTGGGCCCTGAAGAAGCTGAGGTCCTACTTGTTTGGGACCCACTTCACAGTTCAGACCGACCACAAGCCCCTCTTATGGCTAAGTCAGATGAAGGGTGAAAACCCCAAACTACTTAGGTGGTCCATTCCCCTACAGGGGATGGATTTTACAGTGGAGCACAGACCTGGTACTGATCATGGCAATGCTGATGGGCTCTCCAGGTATTTCCACTTAGAGCAAGAAGACTCACCTGGTCAAGGTTAGTTTATTGTCCCAAAGTTTGGGGGGGGGGGGTCATGTAGGAGAGTAGGGTCTGCAATCCAATGATCACCCAGATTTTTGCTTTTTGCTTCACTGGTTTACGACTTTCCCTGGCTGTGGGCCTGCTAATCAGACCCACAGCCTAGCTGTTCTCTCTACTCCAAATTGTACCCAGGTACTGAATTGGCACTGGGCCCTCTCAAGTCCCTGTACCCAGGGCTGAGGTGCACCCAGAAGTCTCCCAGGGGCTGCAGCATGTATTATGCCACCCCTGGGCTGACTAACTAAATCAGACACAACTGGCTGCTTGACAGCTGGGGCAAAGTGGTGTACTCACCCTCTGCTGTAGATATAGTATTCCTATATCTAAACCTAAATGGACACACAGATCTCCTATCAGTCACTCCTATGGCAGGCCTTAACAATCCTGAAGGCAGAGTGCTTGGAATCGTGTGAGATGGTGCTCTGGCATGAGCTGAGCCTGTCTGCGGCTTTCGGGATCCATCCCTTAGCCGTTTCCATGATATCGCATACCATATACTCTTAAGTGCATTATAATCCTCGCGGTTATATGCCAACTCTGGTATCGCTTTATCAAAACATGTCGAGTAAGGTGTCATACGAATTGGAATACTAACCCCTCGCCAATTCTGGCGACGGGGTTAGCATTCCACCCTTCTAGAGGGACACGACATGTATGTAACCTGTAACCCCGGTTAAAGTCAGACAGAGCCTTAGCTCCACAAAATGGATGCTGCCACCGAGACACAAGTCTGCCTTCCTGCTGCTGGGAGTCCTCCCAGCCCAGGAGGCAAGGACAAAAGGGTTTCCTGCTAGGGGCGGTGCCAGCACCGTCCCAGACAGGATTTTGTGTATCCTAGGTAGGCAGGGCTTTAGAGGAAGGTGACTGCAAGTGGCACCCCGGTGCTCACTGTGCATAGGCCGGCTGAAACCAGTTCCAGGGGCACTCCAGCCCCTGGCCTGGGGAAAGCCCGCCAAAGGAGAGGGGTGTAACCACCCCCCTCCTAGTCCCACCCATAGGGCAGGACTTAGTCGCGTGCCAGCCCCTTTTTGCAGGATAAAGGTAGGAACTGGCCCCCTTCCAAATCAGATCAATCTTTGAATCCTGAACCGACCTTCTACACGAAGAACTCAAGACTCTTCTCAAGATTTCTCCCTTGTGACTAAGGAGTAGTCACCCTGCAGCAGCAGGCACCAACCAAGCATCGCGGTTTGTTGCCAGTCTCTCCTTCGGATCAAGACTGCTCCAGCACGACGAGAACCGGCTTCCCTGGCACCTCTGACCTCAACCTACATCATCAGCCCAGCTGTGATCCGTGGGTGTGACGAGACCTCGAGGGACCGGCCATCTTCAGAACTGCACGACGCTTGTCCAGCACGACCACCGAGTGACCCTCGACCGAGTGCTTTGGGGTAAGAGAAGCCCCGACCCTGAGCAGCTCCAGCACCGAAGTTCAGCCCCCCTGCATCCACGAGATCTGCGTGGGGCCCTTCTGCTCTTTGCTGCCAACCGCGTTGTCCAGGTCGCTTGCCCGTTGGCTAGTGGCCCTCTCACGACGCTTCACGACGACAACCACTGCTGGTCTGGTTGCTCCAGACTAGCCCTTGCTCCCCTCCAAAAGAGGAGCACCCTGGACCCTCCTGGTCCACTCAAGACGCCATTTTAGGTCCACCGCGTGGGCCTTGCATTTGCCAAGACTTGTTGCCCAATCCTGGGTCCAGCGACGTCGACAGCAAGAACCTTCGTGGGACAGCTCGCACCTCCATCCTGGTCGCCGACAACGCCTCCTGGTCCGAGAGACTGCAGAGCCCAGCAGCGCCCACTCACCTGGCTGAGGTGACTTCGTCCGGTGCCATCCTGGTGCCCACTCAAATCACTGGCTAGTGATTCAGAACTTGGTCCCCTCTGCTTACAGGTTTCTTCTTCCCTGATCCAGGCTTGGATCACCACGAACTTCTTCACTGGCCGCCTGCCAGCAACTTCTTTCTTCAGGCTCCTGGATCTTCAACGAGGGTTTCCGACGCAACTTCAACCCTATGCAGCCGCAGCCCCTGGGCTAGGTAACCTGAGTACTCCGGTGCTCCAGCATAGTCCAACACCCTAAGTGTTCGGATCCACTCTTGTTTTCGACCCACCTAGTCGGGTTCGCCCGAGAACAGTAACTTTGCAACTGCTAGCCTCCATAGACTTTTTCCCGCCTTACGCGTGAGAGTTCCCACTCTGCACACAACGTCCACAGGCCTCCTGCATCTAATCCCAGTGTTTAGAATTGTAGGCCTAGCGAATCCTGAGTCTAGAAAAGTATTACTTACCTGCTAGCAAGTTCGCATTCCACTTACTGAGTATATGGTTTTTCGTGCCCCTAGGGCATTTGTGTAAATTGTGCGACTTAAAGTATTTTCGTAAGAGTTTTGTTGTGTGCTTAGCTCCCTGACTCATAAAGAGTTCAGGGTAGTCTTGTTATAAATAAATATCTGTTTATTTTCATAACAACTTGTGTGGTGTCCTTTCACTTGGTGTTCAAGGGGTAATGTGATGGTAAAACAGCTGGCTTAACATGCCCTCTAGAGTCTTAGCCTTAGACTGCTCGTATCCATGCTACTAGGATAGCTGGTCTATAAGGTTGACTTACAACCAATCATCAATAAGGGTTGTTTGGACTGATACATAGTGATCACTAGAATAGTGAGCACTGCATATCAGGCCAACTTCTCACAAACATTTCGAGAAAAACTGTCAGAGAATTAACATCTTTTTCTGCAATAAAAAGTGGTAGGTCGTTTAATAAGATGTCTGTGAAAATGTAGAGGCTATTCAGAAAAAATGGCAGAATTATCTAGGCAGTCACTGAGGCAAAATTGTATTTTTCATTCTCTGTTCAACCATAATATGTTGGTGGTGACCTATCATGGATGTTAACCACTCATTTAAGTCTCTTTTCGAGGGTGACTTTTTTAAATGTCTTATAACTTGCAAAGGCACTGATAACTCTCTGATCCATGGAAGGTCAAAGTCATGAAGGAAATCAGGTAGATGATCAGTCTTTTTACAGGTTTTTTTATCTACTGATCTCTCTAGGGTAGTTTACAGAGAATTAACTGCAGCAGTGGTTATGCGGTCCTGGAATAAAATCGTTTGACCTCTGACCCCTCCAACCTCTCTAACCCTTCCATTTTTTCTTTCCAAATGTTTGGCAAACTCTGCAGAGCAGCTGCCTAATTTCAGTGTAACGCTGCATGTTCAGAAGGGTAGTGGGAGTGTAGGAGTCTTCATAATACTGAATTTTTCTGCAGCATTCATTCCACACTGTTGGCCTTCAACTCCTACTTCAGGATCTCTCTGAATATGGTATTTAGGGAAAATCTCTTAGCTGGGCTGTGTCGTTTCTACTTGATATCAATTTCTGTCATAGAAGTGAGCCTAAAACATGCAGTAGCATTGTTACCTAAAATACTTTTCCCTTTTTAAAAAAGAAACAATGAAAGAAACGTGTTCATAGGCATGAAGCTGAACCTTAAGAAAAAAGCAGTGCCACTTTAAGACCATCTGTGGACCTCAATACCTGCATACAGCACAGTGGTAGTTTTCTTTTTATAATGTTCTCATTATTATTTATTTGATTACGATTTTTAAGTAACAAAAATGCAAGGCGGGTGTTCCCCTTGCATAGGTTTTCTTATTTGCTTAGGTGTTTTGAGATCTTTTTTCTTGATTTCTAAAAGTCTACTCTGATCTCTTGCTTGTGTGGGACTACTCAGTTTTGTGAATTAAAGGGTTATACACTTGAAAGGGAACCAGTGTAGCAGGTAAGTAACATTATCTTCTTCATAGTAATGATAGAACTTTACAACTACAGTCCATGCAATCAGAACTCTCTATTCCTGCTTGCCTTTAAATCAGCCATTAATACCGTTTGTTCAACTCAACTGTTTTTCGTGAAATGCATTTCTCTTTTTTTTTTTTGCTAAAGTACAATATGAGGTAGTTTTCCTGCAAATAAATAATATAGATAAATCTTCCTATGAATAGTTTAGGGACTAAGGCGTAGATTCAACAAACCGAAATTGCGATCGCAATAGCTGCGAAACAGCTATTGCAATCGCAATTTCCGCTCCCGCAATTCATGAAGCAAAAAAACACCAAATTGCGAATTCGCAAACATAAATTCGCAGAATCAATGTGGAACCCCCTTAGCGAATCTGTAACAGTGATTTTCCACTTATTTTGCGAATAAATTGCGAAATCGCAAATTGCGAAAAAACACCAAAATCGCTAAATGCGAGTCGCAATTTAAGGAGAAGTCAAAGCAGGTGGTAACCATGAAGTTCAATTGGTAAAAAAAAAAAAAGAATTCTAACAAGAACCAGGTGCGGGTAAAACAAACACACTTAAGGAGACACAGTAGGAGCATGAGGACATTCACAATGCCAGGTCTATACATCGTGGCAAGGCGGCTGAGGCTCCAGGCTGCAGCCCAGAACCAACGCAGGATCCAGGAGCGCATCTTCCGGCTGCGGATAACACTCCTGGGCCAGACCGAAGAGGAGATCTACTCCAAATACAGGCTGAATGGGGCAATGATAACTAAGCTCATCCGAGACCTTGACCCCCTGATGCAGCACCCAACAAGGAGGACCAATGCAGTGTCCACCCATGTCCAGGTCCTGTGCTGCCTGCACCTCCTGGCCTCCGGAAGCTTCCAGGGGATAGTTGCAAATGCAGGGGGGATCTCCCAGAGCACACTGTCACGCTGCCTACGGAGTTTCCAGGATGCCATGCTGAGCCGGATACATCCCTACATAACCGTCCCAACCACCCAACAGAACTTAAACCAAACAAAGCTTGACTTCTAAAACACCGCGCAACTCCCCCATGTAATTGGCTGCATTGACTGTACCCACATCCACATCTGCCCACCTGCTGAGACAGAATACATGTACCGGAACTGCAAGTCCTACCACTCACTAAAAATCCAGATGGTCTGCAATGCAAAGACATTCATCACCGACATAGTGGCCCAATACCTGGGGAGCACGCATGAATCGTTCATCTTCAGGCACAGTGGCATACACACCCGCTTGGCCAGGGATGACTTTTGTGAAGGACATCTCCTAGGTAAGTACACATGCCCACATACAGTATGTTAAGACCATGTAGCTGCGCATAACAGGCACTGACCCTCTGCTCCCATCCTTCAGGTGACAGCGCCTACAGCCTCCTTGAGTTCCTCCTCAACCCTGCTGCACCACAGGAACGGCGTTACAATGCTGCGCACATTCACACAAGAAATGTCATTGAGTGGACATTTGGGATGTTAAAGAGCCGATCTTGCATCCTACACAAGACTGGTGGGGCCCTCAAATACCAGCCTGAGGTCTGCTGCCGCATCGTGGCCGTGTGTGCCATACTCCACAATATTGCTACCAAGCGGAGGATACATTGTGGAGATCTCTGGTAGTGAGTCGGAGGGGGACAACCGGCTACCTGCACATGTGCATCATGCACGCGGGGAGAATCCTGCAGAAGGACACAGGCGCCGCAACAACATCACACTGAACTATTTCTAGTGCACCCATACCCCTCACACAACACTGCACTCATGCATGCCACATGAAATAATGACATGAGCAATATTTGCGTTCAAAATAAATTCTTATTCTTTTGTTGAACAAGATCTATAACTTTTTTGTTTTTACAAACAACATAACTGCTGTATTGCATCATACAGCCTCTTGAATGCAGAGCAGGCGTGCTTGGTACATCAGCATGGCACTGCTGCTAATGTTCAGTCATTCACTGGCGCCTCCTGCCGGACGCACCCTGTCGCCTCTCCAAATCCACGTCGACAGTGTCCGGCCGTGATGCTGCACTGGGCCTGGTACTGCGGCGCCGTTCTGGTACCATCGGCACAGACAGGCTGCTCAGGCTGTATGTGCCATCACTGGCATTATCACCCCCCACCCCTTGCATGGGCATGGCCACACACCTGTTGGTTTTGGATTGCGGTGGTGACCTGCTCCAGGGCCCTTGCAACATCCTGGCTGCATTGCACCATTTGGATTTGCATTGCCAGGGACCGGCGTGACAGTTGGGATGTTGCATTCCCGATCAGGTGGTTGGACCGGGTATATGCTGATAGCCGGGTCAGCAGCTGGCGGTGGCAGCGGCGGGTGACGTCCTGCTGCGACACCATCAGTTGGCTGTTCTCCTTCTCTGCAGCCGTTATCTCCTGCACACTTTCGGTGAGCTGATTGACATTGTGTGCAGTCAACTGCTTGCGGTGCACAGCTAGCATCCGGCGTTCGATCCCTAGCCCTGGATCTTGGGCCTGTTGCTCCCTCTCTGCTTGTGTGCCCCCGTTGCGCTGCTGCCCCAAGCGGCCGCTTGCCTGCGACCGCACAGTGGCTGTGCGGCGTGTCTGCCTCCTGGGTGGTGGTGGGGCCTGTTCCACTGACATGCGTCACGCATGGGGTGGTTGCACTCCTCCTGTGGCTGCAGGGGTGGCCCTGTCCGCATGTGGAGGCGGTGGTACTGGTGTAGGTGCAGGTGTATGTGACGGTCCAGGTTGTGGGGCAGGATGGCTCTCTCCCTCCATCTCCTCTGGGGTCTCCTCGGTATGGAGTGTCTCGCTGTCTGTGGTCTCTGCTTCTACAGCACCTGTGATGTAAATGGGTGCATGATTAATGATATGAATCTTGCACATGGGATGTTGCAACATGCATGCAGGCTTGCATTCCCTGACTGGCTTTAGGGATATGTTTCGCTTGACAGTTCTGGCTGTGTTTGGCTATCAGGGAACTATTGTCACACTACAGGTCCCACAATGCAATAGGGCGTTTCTGATGTGCAGGGACTGCATTACTGGGGTTATCAAATGGCTAGCTCTGGGGGCATGGGCATTTTTAGGGGACGGGGTCGCAGTTGCATGGCTCTTACCTTGTAATTGTTGTGTGGGTCGGGAGGTGTCCAACTGAGTGACCCCCACGCAGGCTGCAGGGTTGATGGTATCCTCAACCAGGTCCTCAAGTGGTGTGTTGGCGGCAACTGTGGGGTCTCTACCTCCCGTGGCATGTTGCTCCCCCAGCCTCTCTGCTATGCGCTCCTTGGCACGTCATCTGAGGTCATACCACCTCTTCTTTAGGTCATCAATTGACCAATGCGTCACTCCTACAGCGTTTACCTTCGCCCTGATGCGCACCCAAATGCGCCTTTTGTCAGCCTCGGGCACCTTCCTGGATGGCTTCTCAAAAAGCTAATCATGTTCCCTGCTGACTCCCTCAATCAGGAACTCCAGCTCCTGTTATTTTTCTTTTCCTTTTCCTGCCAGTTTCACTGGATCCTGCTGCTTCCTGGGACATTCTGGTGTTGGATGTCTGTTCTGTTGTGGGGCTGCAGGGTGTGTCTCCTAGAGCTCAGTGCTGTGCCTCCTCCTCTCTCCAGCTCTGTTTTCAGAATGAGTAAGGGAACTGCCTACTTCCTGGTTGTGATGTCATCATTGTGCTCAAAATGCGAATTCCGCAATTTGCGATTTTGGTAATTGCGAAATAGTAATTTCGGGTTGGGAAAACAGGAGATTCTGCGATTTTTCTGCGATTTTTGGAAATTCGCATTCGGCGATTGTGGCCGATTGCGAATCGCATTTTTTGATCCCATTTTTTGATGCATCCCATTCTGCGAATTCCAATTTACGATTCGGTATTTTTCGCAAATTGGAATTTGCAGAATGGGTGCTTGATGCATCTGGGGAATAATCTCTTGGGAAGTGTATTTATTAATGTATTTATTTATGGATTTTTTTATAGTGGTCTGGGTCACCTTGGCCACAAGAGAGCGCTAGAGCAACCCAAAAAAGAAACACATGTTGAGAAGTTCTGATCACAGGGGCGGTAGAACCCTGCACCATACATAGGATGGGCCTAGATCTCGCATCATTCGTCAGCGCAATGCTGAAGTTGTAATTAGTTAAATACCTCTTTGAAGAGTATGGATTGGAATTGATTGAGAATGGTTGGGGAGCTTCTGAGCCTTACAAATTCAGATGACACTTTGCAAGAGAGGCCTCTGTACTTATGGCGGTTTTAAAGATAGGCTTAAACTGTGATGTCTCTTATGCCGTGGAAGTAGAAGGCTAAAAAGCAAATGTAATTTAGTCAAATGTCTACTTAATCTAGAAGTAGAATGTGAAAGGTTTGTAGTATGTTAGGCAAACAGTGCCAGACAGAAGCTGATTCGAAAGTTAAAAGGGAGACTATGATAAATACACAGCTCAGTCAAATTCATATTCAGTTCTTAACAATGCTCAATACATAAATAATACCAAAAGGTGTCATGCTCCAAAATCAGAGAGCCTTAACCGAGGACAATCTTGATCATAAAACATCAAGGTTGTGGTTACCCAGGACAGCAGAGGTCCCAAACCCCGGAACCACTTGATTTACGTCCTTGAGCTAACTTGCTTTATAACTGTAGAGACCACGGCATCAACCTAGGGAGGTACCGTCCGTAAACTAGAGAGCACTCAAACCTAGTCTACTTCAGACTTGACTTTACCCCTGGAAGACTTCCAGTTCAGTTAGGCACTCATGGCGAGTGGCCTGTAATTGTCCCTGTTATTTCCTCCACTGGGTTCACCTTTCCCAGAAGTCCTGGTAGTTCTGGAGGTGGGTAGATAAAGGGGACTTCTCATCCACTTCCGCATGTTTTTCCATGGTAGTCCACTCTGAGACTTTGCATGCTTGTGACAGGTGAGATCCTGAATGCCCTGTAATCATTCCTGTTATTTCCCTGTCCAGATTTCACTTTACCAGAGGTTCGGGTATTCTGGAGGTGGGAAAAACGAGAAGTGTGAATTGTTGGGGACTAACGTGGAAATAGGACTTACCTGCCAAATCCTAAATGTTTTTCCATAGTATTCAAACCTGAGACTTCGCGTCATTCCGTGCGTGAACTAGGTGACATATCAGACATTTTCAGTAATATTTCTGCTGAGCTCATAATTCCGAGAGGCCCCGGTAAATCCTCTTTCCTGCACCTTCGGGATTAACAGGCCTCGCTACCAAGGGCCGGGTCTTCCTTCTACTTTTAGTTATGTATTATGCTAATCAGCAATTGCTCGAAATTTCACAACAAAACAGCTTCCGCTCATCCCCTCGGGCGTGACTGCCATGAGATGGTGACCTCATATGCATGCAAAAGAGAATAAAGAATACAGTTAAGCACTTTTTATTCCTGAAAATATGGGTGACAATCGGTGAAACATGAGACATTTTGGAGCCATTCTTGAGCAGCCCGTGGATGAAGTGCTCATTTTACTAAACTTACCTTGTGCGGAACCTAAACACTGGTGCACAGATTATTGTGCCAGCTCACTTGAACAAAGCAAACATGTCTCAACAATTCATCTTGTTATACCCAGTTCTGAAGCCAAGCGAGCCCCCAGGAGTCCTCAGGGGGTTATGACATGTTTAGAGTCATGTTTTTGTTTTTGGTTTGCTCATGATGGAAAAGCTCTTGGATGCTAATGTGGCACGGAAGTGACGGAACCCATCACTCTGTAAATGCGTTGGTTTAGATCAGTTGCAGCACACTGACTCAGTTTGTCCCCTGGACCCAGCTGTATTGTCTGGGTTGGGAGTGGAATCGTTGCCGTGTGTGGTCGTAGGTGCTCTGTGTTCCTGCACACACACGGTGAGTGAGAAACATTGCTATCCTTCGCAGATCCGCTCGGGAGTGCACCGGCACCCGGTACAGAGTGCACTACAGTGCATTAAACACGGTTACAGGCAGCGCTGCCCTCGGCTCAGGCACTGCTGAGTGACAGCGCAATGCGCCCGGTGCTAAATGGACTAAGCACACGCGTGTTTTACAGCAATTGCGCCTGAAATGCGTTCCTCGGTCATTTTTCCTTAGACAAGCAGCTTTTAAAATGTAGCTTTCTTCTTTCTATGAATGTTTTGCCGGCCCAAAATTGGGTGATTGCTCCAGCTGTTAAGTGTTCTGGGAACAGGCCCTAAGCACAGGGAATATTGGTTGAAGTCATTGATCGGATGCCTCTGCGCCCGCCCAGATATAGCCCTTCACGGCCATCAGCCTCCTCCATCTAAATGATGTGATGTCTCATGACAGCAGGGCAGGGTCGGCCACCGAGATTTATCTGCTCTGTGCCATTAACGTGTCATAACATTTAGGGGATTAGAAACGAACTCCAAGGGACCGTCCCCTCACTCTGCTGCTCAGTGAACGAATTCTGTATTATTGAGAGCTTACCTGCAGTCATTTACAGATTGTTTTCTTCATGTGAGTCGTGTTGCTGCTAATTTAAAACCTGATATTTCATTTAGATTTAGCAGCTCTTGTTCATCTGTGTGTGATTAGAAATGTCAATCATAACTCTTGGCAAAAGCATTTTGAAAAACATTGCTTCAGCAAAGAGGCATTTCCTATACAAAAACAGTACGCCCATGCATACAGCATTTAATTAAGCTTTCTTACCTTCTATTAAGACACATGCAAAGCTGTATGTATGTAGATTGTGACAAGTCCACGCTTTACCATCATAGAATGCACATGAACACAGGCATTTCTCAGAGGCAATCAAAAGAAAGGTTCAACTCAGATTTGGGCTCGATAATGTGAATGATGTAAGAAAAAAAAGATGCCTAAGGATGTGGATGGGATGGTATATCAAATTGATCCCACAAGAGAGCAAATGAGAAAGAATTCTGACTTAAGCACCCCTCTGTCTTGGTTGATCTTTATTTTAAAAAAATGAAGAGGTATATTCACAAAGAGCCATCGCCGAATTAACTGCACTCTTGCGCAGCCAAAGTTGTGATAAATTTACCACCCCATTCACAAGGGGGTGCAAACAGCCCCCGGACCAGTTTACCCACGAAAGCAGCCGCAAACAACAAAGCAACTGAGGTCTCCCCCAAATATCGCTAATGAGATGCAGAGTAGGTGTTCCCGTGCCAAAAGCCACGCCAACACCACACCACAACATTCACAACGACCAGACAGACTCGCGAAAAAATCACAAAACACGCGATAAGCCACGTTAGCAGGTGGAATTCTGCACCTGCTCTGACCTGGTGTAAAGTCGGACCACAGTCTGCACCACAAAAGGGGGCCCAGCCCACAGCCACACCAGAAGACAAACAAATGCCATAGATCAACTGAACATGCAGAATGGACACCCAAGAGGGCCACAAAACCCACCGGCACCACCCCCAGGCCTGCAACACCCCCCCCCCCAGGCCACCCCCAAACCCAGACCAAGAAAATGCACACCAACACCACAAATCAAAAAACATATATGTTGCCTGAGGTCGCACAAGCAGGAAACTCACCATACATGCGTGCCCAGAAAATGGAAAAACTGTCATCCAGCAATGCAATCACAAACACAAAACACCACACAAACAAAAGACAAAACCACCATTTGGATGAGTCCACACTGGACAATCCGTAGGACACAGCCTGGAAGTCGAAATACAACAGAAGAAGGTGTGCCATGCACCCAACAAAGGGAAGAGAGGGAGAGAGACGGAGTGAGATTCCTCAAGCAGCGCAAGGCCTTGCAGGGCACCTGGCACCACATGCCAACATGTGTGTGTGTACTCCAATCCGTACACCATGAGCCCTAGGCCATATCCCAATCTCAGCCACAAAGCCACATCACATTCCGAAACCGCAAGTAGTAGGCAGACAAACCTCAGGGATGAAAGCTCCCTTGTTCCAATGCAGTAGACGGGAGGACACCTGCACCTCTGACCTTGGTCCAGAACGCACCAGGAACACCCTGAGAGAGATTCCATGGCAGATGCGGACGACTCCCACACCACACATTGCACAAAATAACTATCCGACTGATCCACACCCTACACACAGAAGCCCCTGCCTGAGGTACCCCCGCATGGGATGGCCTTGACTTTCACTGAACCAGCAACCCATTCAGCCCAACGTTCTACACACATTTGAATCATTGCTCAGAGCTGTGGCATATCTCCACACAACTACCGCAGTCCCGAAGAGTGCCGGTTCCACGAGACGCACCAAGGCAATGGAAGGCCATACCGGGCACATGCACAACCCCCGTCACCTGGAACAGTACCGTGCATGTATGCTGCATTTACTTGGCGCAGTGCCACTGGCAGTGCTGTGGATCAGTTACCGGCTCAGCTTCCGCATTGCCTACGTCACCTGCGTCCAGCCCTGGTTCCACTGCCGAACATGCACATTCAAGTGTCCCATGGATGTCTGCCTATCCAACACAACCGTACATGAATTGGACTATGACTTGTGTCTGCACCCCCTGTTGGATCACAAACAGGAGTATAACCGAGACAGCCATGCATGGGATGCCTTGACATACTGTGTATGTGCCTGCAGTTGTGCATGGGAGATTGCACAATTCCTCATTTGCAGTGACCACATAGAGGCTCTACCCTATTGGGCTGTCTTGCGGATTGGTAAAACGGCACACCTGCCCCGACCAGTTAATGGATTGGCCTACCCTGGTGTTCCTTGAACACAACGACGTACTACTGGAACATATTGCATATGAAGCTGCGCCGGCATTCATGGACGAATAACTACGGTCCTGCAGCCACATCCGATTGGTACCCGCAACACAGGTCCCAAGAACATGTTTCATCGTTTGTATTGCTCACATTTCCCACCACAACAGAGGACATGTCTGCCAGTGTCCGAACTCTGGATGCATGTGTGTGGAACAAGGCGTTTGTACAAACACCTGTGCAAGGTGAGGCAGGTCCATGGTTGGAGCAACACAGCTTCCTTTGGCAACATTGCCAATTCGGACACACTGCTGGGGGACAGCACACACACAGCAGTGCTGCACAACAGGTGAATCTGTCGGACTCTTTCACCTGAGCACTGTCAGCAGAGCAGACAATCGGTGCACTCCGGTGGCAGAGCACCATGCAGATCCCATGGGCAGTGAGTGGTTCCCCCTCACACGGGGCAATGGGCAGACGCCAAACAACACATGACTCATCCAGCAAGGCAAGGTGGGCTGGGAGCGTTGCCATCCGTGATGATTTGCGGCCATTTTTGCTACAACCATGTCTGAACCTCGACATGTACCCATGCTGCGTGCAAGTGTCTTAAGCATGTCCCTGCCTGTTGTGGCCGGTGCCTAGTTCGTACTGACACGCACATGCCAATAAAGTCTATGTCACCCCACTGGTGTTTAACTGTGAGGTGTGTTGATTTGATTGTCCACTCGTGTGCCACATTGTGCATCGTCCCTACATAGGGAGTGACTGACGCATCTGCAATGGGGGTCTGTCTCTTCTGCGAGTTCAACCTCGGTGAGCCAGACATTGTTTTGGGATAGGTGCAGGCCTACATGTGCACTTACGTGACTTCGGCAATGTGAGTATTGTGTGCAACCTCTGACCATGTTGAGCAATGTCATACATCATAACAAAATGTGTCCACACAGATGTGTGTAAGTGGGTATGCTCTTCCTCTTGCCCTTCCACGAACACAGGGTTCCAGGCTGGTCCTCCGGTGGGCTTGTGTGGTTTGGCTTGTCCTCTGCACTCGGTCCGGGTGCATCCATGCTACTACGCAGTTTGAATTGGTTTTTCTTTTTTTTTCCTTTCTCTTATAGTGCATATTCCCGCCAGACGCATGGGATTAGCAGGCCTGTGGCTGTTGTTCTCAGATTTTTGTACTGCGATTGCCCTCATCGCATGTTTTTTTGCGTTCGTGTTGTTCAATTTTTGCGGCGTGGAGTTGATTATCTCGCAGATTTTTGACGCGTTATCTGATGACTATCGCATGCTTCCGCATTTTTGTGAATTCCACGTTGACACTAGGTTATTTTCTCGCGATGGGCTGTGATGTTGAAAGTTGCATTACGCAACTCTTGCGGTAGTTATCACACGTTCTTGTGAGTATACCCCTAAAACACAAAATTAAAATGTTGGTCTCTGGAAACCACTCTGTTGGTTGGGCTTACACTACCTATGGGCTACATTTTGGCCATTTTGTAATTGTAAATTGTATTTCTATAGTGCTTACTGCCCCTGAAGAGGCATTGAAACACTTTGGGGCAAGTATCACACTAGTCAGGAACCCATGGTTAGAGTTAAATAGGTAGTAGACTAGTCATTGTTTATTAATTTTTCCTTGTGGATAAGTTGTAATAAATATGGGCTCTTTAGATCTCATGCCTTTACTGTAGTGTTTAGAAATGGATAAAATAATTAAAGTGATTAGTAAAGGGAAGATGTGATATGTTATTGGGGATGGTGGGGATGTATGCTTGTTAGGTGGAGGAATTGGATAGAGGGAAAAGTTTTGTGAGGATGTTTGAGGTCCATAGTAGTCAGAAAGGGCCGGGATGAGTCAGAGAGTGGAGGGACGGTGAGAGGTTGAAGGAAAAAAATGTTAAATTTTTTTCGATCACCAAAAATTAACATATACATGTATATAGACATACCCAAACATCTAAGTATATAACGAAATGTACACATACATAAACACATACACCTTGTGCTTCTTACATTTTCTGTTTATGGCACAAACCCTACTGTATATACATTCCATATGAACGTGCATGTAGTAATATTTATGTGGTCAGACATTCACATGTGAGATGTCCATGAATATACATAGAATTTAAAATAGTGGAATATTTTTCTTTTTTATATATATATATATGTAATTCCTTATGAAAGGATGCATAATCGCATGTACATAGAGAAATGTATATAGACAATGTCATCTACTTACATATGTTGTTATGTTTAAAGATACATGCACTCACAATAAAGATATTTTTTAGATATCTATATACATTTTTACACCCTCACATCATATTTACATTCTGTGACCTATATATGCATTATCATAGAGAGAAGCCTAAATCCATGTACACATACTCATCTACTTTATATGTTATCTATATTCGGTGACATATATATGTAATGTATAAATATACATTTATAGAAGACATGTTTCCTCATTTGTAATACAATTTGTTATAGCTAAAAGGTAAAATATACATGTATACACACAAATGAACATGGCTAAAGAAATACACACTAACCATATGTATACATATACAGATACATGTAATAATATTTAGATGGTCAGACATACACATGAAATGTTGTGCCAAAAATACATAGATGGTTTAATGTATTTGTTTTTTTATATGTGAAATACACTGTTATACTTACACGGGTACCTTGGAGGTAATCATAATGTACATACACACACATTTATGTTTTATTATAGAATGGAGTACAACCCTATATACAAACACTTCTCTACACACATTTCCTTATACCATGAGATACTTATAGCTGTAATGCACACACATACATCTATTTTTACATATAGATGTTTATTTTTGTATGTTTTTTAAAAATACATTTGTATTTGGACACACATAGGTATACACATATATAGAAATACATATACATATATTTGTATATATATATATATACATGTGTGTATATATATATTTGCCCCAGTATTGGAACTTTCATAGATTCCCATGCTTTTGTATCATTCCCCGTCGTCGGAATGGGAGTCTGGGTAACAAAAATAACAAAGCAGTAGGTACAAAAGAGAAAGAAAAAGGCCTAGGCCTCAGTCCCTTTTGTAGAATATCCGCCTCTTTTTGTAAAAGAGACCAAACTAAGCATCAGCCAATCAGAAGAGCCTCATCCCTTAGAACCCTCCTAAAGGAACCTCAGAGCCTCAGATTTTCTACCGCACGTTGTGCTTAGGGAGTCTCCTTTGAGCTCTGCTCAATCTTCTACTCCTTTGAGGTATTTCTTTAGTTCTTTCTTCAGGATTGTTGGCTGTTACTACCAGGATGTCTGATAAGGAGAAGAAGGCCCTTTTCAAGTCATGTTCCACCTGTGGCAAGAAAAGGCTGTATGTAGAGGACAGGCATAAGGACTGTATATATTGCCTGTACCCGGATCATAAGACTGCGGACTGCAAGATATGCCGCACCTTTTCTACTAAGACCCTCCGGGACCGTGAGGGTCGGCTCCTCACTTGGCTCAAGAAATTGAAGTCTAGAAAAGACACGGTGTCCAGCGACAGTGAGGACTCTTCTTCAGCTTCATCTTCTAGAAGGTCAGTCAAAAGGGGTAGGGTTTCCCTTTCACCTTCTGTGGAGCGTCCAGTGAAGGCCTCAAAAAAGCCCCCCCGTGAGTCTGAGAGCCAAAGTCCTGTCAAATCTCCTCACCACGTTGTAAAGGAGAGGGAGGGACCTTCTACGCCGTCCACTGTGATGAAGACTGCTCCAGCCTTCAAAAGGCAATCTTCTCTGTCTTCTGAGAAGTCAGACAAAAGTTCCAAGTCGTCGATGACGCAGCAGAAGGCTCCGTCGATGAAGGCGTCGAAGTCCAAGGTTAAAGTGGTGCCGTCGACGGGCTCGTCGACGGTATGGTCGACGTCAACGGGATCGTTGGCATCGATGGGATCGTCGACGGTGGTGACAGCTACGTCGATGAGGATGTCGACGAGAACATCGACGACGAAGATTTAGTCGACGATGGTAACGTCGACGGTGTCGTTGACGAATGCTTCGACAACGGCGACATGTACGACGATGACAGCAGGAGTGTCGACGGTCTCGTCGTCGACATTGCCGACGACACCCATCTCGTCGTCAGCAGTTCGTCCGTCGATAGTGGCTTTTCCGTCGACAACGGCAGGTTTACCTTTATCTGCTCCATCGTCGACGGTTCGTCGGCGGGACCGTCGACGATACTGTCATCGACGGAGAAAATTACTATTTCTTTTAAAAGAATTACTCCGGACATGACGTCTCCAAGAAAGGTTACCACCTTGTCTCCCATTTTGTTGTTAGAAGAGGAAGATGAGGATTCTGATAATGATGATCAGGACTCGTTTCGGTATGCGCACAGTCCATCCCAACTGCTTGTTAAATGTCAGGAGACAGATTCGGAGGTCGAGTTTCTTCAGGAGTGTTCATATCAGCATTCTTCTCAACCGCAGGGGTTCACAGGCCAAGAGATGGTATCTGTTCCTACTTCTTTCTTGCAAGATCTCCATAACATGTTGCAGGTTTACAAATCAAGATGCTCTCAGCCTGCTGCTATTCCAGCTACTCAAGCCTTGCCTACCCCTACAACCCCAGTGATGATCTCTCCAGAATTGCCAACTCAGGTGGTCTCTCAGCTACAGACACCTGCTCCATATGTACCTTCAACACTACCGGACATACAGGATGATTCCTCGGATGAGGATCAGAATCTCGATGACAGACCTAATCAGGTTTTAGAATGGGATGAGTATGTAATCCCGGACCCGGCGTCACCATGTCCAGACCCTGTGGATTCCCCTCCGGTGGATATCGGGGGGTTTCATGAGTTAATGGAGAGGGCATCTAGCAGATTCCAGCTGCCTATGTCTTCTGTTGCCACTGAGTGTTTTCTCTATGACTTTAAAGAGCCATATAAAAAGGTTACCAAATCTATTCCTATTGTACAACATGTATGGGATGAAGGTCTTCAGGCTATGAAGAACCCGGCTACGGTGGTCCCTGTCCTACCGCGCCTGGAAAAGAAATATAAGGTGCCTGAGGATGGTCCGGCGTCTCTGACTGGGCACCCAAAACCAGACTCGGTGATTTCGCAGGCTGCACAGAGGAAGTCCCGCAACCCTTCGGCGCCTTTGACTACTCTCCCTGATAAAGAGGGCAGGAGACTAGATAACGCTGGAAAAAGATTCTCTTCAATGGCTAGTCTTCTGGTGCGGGAAGCTAATTCCTTGGCAATACTGGGCAGGTATGATCGCCAGTTATGGTGTGACCTTTCACCTTATTTAGATCAACTTCCCCAAGAAGCTAAAGGTGACACGAAGAAGATACTACAGGAAGGGGAAGCAACATCAGTGGAGCTAATCGATTGTGCCATGGACATTGCCACAACGGCTTTTCGCTCACTAGCTGGGGCAGCGGTTCTTCGTCGCCAAGGATGGCTCAGAGCGACTTGGTTCAGGCCGGAGGTCCAGAATAGGATCTTGGACCTTTCTTGCGATGGAGGAGCATTGTTTTGAAAACACATAGATGATAACCTCCAAGATATTAAGAAGTATACAGAGATGGCTAAGTCTCTTGGTACGCTTCAATACCAGAAGGCTCCTTTCAGTGGTGCCAGGGGCAGGAGTACAACATACAGAGGCTCATACCAGCAGCAGCGGTACTCGTCATATGGATCAGGGTCACAACAATATCGCCAGCCCTATCATCAGAAACAGGGTCAAACTTCGACTTTCTTAAGATCGAATACCCTCGGGAAACAGAACCGCCAGGGACGTGATACGTCCAAGAGGCAATAGCGGCGTTCTGGTTCTTCCTGCTGTGCCATCTCCAGGACAACATCTGTAGGAGGCAGGGTATCACATTACCTCCGCAACTGGTCTCAGATAACATCGGACTGTTGGGTGCTCAACATAATTCGAAAGGGTCATACCTTGGAATTCACTCAAATCCCACCTTCCAAGCCCCCTGCTGACATTCCATCGAAACATCTGCGTCTCTTGCATCTCGAAGTTCATCAGAGGCTCCTGAAGGGAGCTGTGGAGCTGGTTCCCTCATCTCAAAGAGGGAAAGGGTTTTATTCCAGGTTCTTCCTGGTGAAGAAGACGCCGGAGAAATGGCGCCCTATTTTAGACCTCAGGGAGCTAAACACCTATCTCATTTCCCAATCCTTTCGAATGGTTTCCCTTCAGGATATCTTACGTCTCATCAATCCAGGGGATTTCATGGCCACTCTCGATCTCAAAGATGCGTATTTTCACATACCCATTCACCCTGCACACAGGAGGTTTCTACGATTTACAGTAGCCAAGAGCCACTTTCAATTCAGGGTTTTACCCTTCGGACTTCGCTCTGCCCCAAGAATCTTTACCAAGGTGCTGGCACCGGTGGCAGCTTTCCTGCGGAGACATCACTTTCAGGTCTTCCCTTACCTGGACGATTGGTTGCTGAAGGCCCCGTCCAGGGAGGCTGCGAGGGAAGCGGTAAACGCATGTACGAACCTATTCCAGAATTTGGGTCTGACTCTCAACAAGGAAAAATCATCTCTGATTCCGTCCAGGACAGCGCGTTTCCTGGGGGCCATCTTGGACTCAAATCCAAGGCTTTCCCATCCTTAGAAAGGCAGGAAAAACTGTGAGCCAAGGCACTGCTCTTGAGAAAAAAAAGGTGTCTTTCAGTACGCTGTTACAAATCCCTTCTGGGGGTGATCTCCTCATGCATCCCTCTAATACCTCACTGCAGATTGCAGATGCGGCCTCTTGAAGAGCAGCTAGACAAACAGTGAAAGCAAGTTCACGGCTCATTCGACAACAAGGTGACGATCACTTTTGCAATGAAAAGAGCGGCCTTCACCATCGAGGGTCGTTGGGGAATGCGCTTTCGATAGCTTGGTCAAAAGCATTTGTGTACGCCTTTCCCCCCATTCCACTGAGCCCCAGGCTTCTCAGGAAGATCAAAGTGGAACTGTGCAAAATGATCTTGATAGCCCCTGCGTCGCCACGACAGTTCTGGTTCACGGAACTTCACCTTCTGTCTCTCGTCCCTCCTCTTCCTTTGCGGACGATTCCGGACCTTCTCACGATGTCCTGCGGGCAGATTTGGCATCCGGATCCACACTCATTACACCTGACTGCATGGCTCCTGAGCAGCGAGAATTCATGAACCTTCCCATCTGGAATGAAGTGAGAGAGGTTTTGTCTCAAGCTAAAGCTCCTTCTACAAATAAAACTTACAGTTTTAAATGGAAGAGATTTTGCATTTGGTGCAGGAAGGAAAGTGTTGATCCTTTCACGCCTCAAACACCTCAACTTCTACCTTATCTCTTGTCTTTGGCTAAGACGGGATTGGCTCATTCATCTATAAAAGTTCACCTGGCAGCGATCTCTCGCTACAGACGCTCTGCATCTGGACCTTCTCTTTGGTATTCAAGAATAATTAAACAGTTTCTCAAGGGCTTATTCCGCGTCTTCCCCCCGGTGAGGCCTCCGCCTCCCACTTTGGTCCTCCAACAGCTCATGATGAGGAAAAACAGCCCAAATTACAACCGATGCCCAGGCTGCTAGCATAAGATGCCTCTTAGTTCCCATCTTGAACAGTTACCAAATAAAGAGACGGGCGCTGGAAGCGGGAGTGCAAGAACAGGTTTTTATTTCTCATGAGGAGAGCCTGTCATTTCGGACACACGCACAATGTCTTCAAGAGGTGCTCTAACAAGTTTCTCTGAGGCTCCGTCTTTTATACACAGGTTTATGATGTACAAACATTCCTTATTGCAATAAAGGCACTTTGAAGTACGAAAAGGCATGTTTGGAATCCCAGCTTCAGGCCTATTCCCATACCAGTCGTTCAGATGTCGTTTCCCCTCCCAAATGTAACATGTGATTGTAATCTTACAGCCGGACATTCCAACAGGACACGAGGGCAAGAGGGGGTGGTCAGATCTAAGGTTGGGCAGGCGATAAGATCGGGCACTTCGGTTGGTGTATCATGCTTTGCTATGCGGGGCCAGGGGGGGGGGGGGGGGTACATCCACGAGGCTTTGTTTTATGACTTGGGACTGGGTCGAGAGGCCAGGTGTAGCCGGGGGGGGTCATCAGAAGAGGGGAAGGGTGTTCCTGGGAGGAATGCAGGGGGTGTCGGTTAGGCAGGGGTGTCACTTTTAGAGCGGGGTCGCGCAGAGGGAGAGGGTTTTATGGTCTATGCATGAGAGACCGGGGGTTGTCGGGGATGCTTGCGAGGCTGGGGAGTGAGGGGGAGAGAGAGACGCTGGCTATGGGGAGTGGGCAGAGAGGCCTTGGTGCCTAAAAATGGCTGTCGTATACGTGCGTGCATGGGCCTGTACTGGCGAGATGATGCGGGCAATGCTTCGCGGTATTCGTTCTGCTTACAGCGAGGGGTATGGTGAACACAAATGAACGCCGCTTATGTACATATACATTGTCATTTTCCACAGTCGCCGCTTTTTAACATAAGTTAGTTCATTTCCGTGTTTATCATAACTGACGGGGTGTACATATAGCCATGTGTGGTCAATGAAATAGCGTTTGTCAATACTGGCAGATTGCATATAACCATGGGCAGTCGATGCGATAGACGAGGTGCAATACACATGAATTTACATTTGTCGTGTTATATATACGAGTCTAGAGATCAGTATACAACTCAGTCGGAGTCAATCAAGGAAATGTTCCGACACATTATGGAACCATGTTCTGACTCTCTCTCCGGCGGTATCAAGGTACAGACAGTCAAAAGTGACTGATGAAACATTTTGAAAGCAATACAAAAGTGGTTGAGGGAGGAATTCAGTTAAATACAAGCGATTAGTCCGGGGGGGGGGGCAGAAAGTCCAGAAAGGGAAGGGGGGGGGGTCTTCGCCACAGTGTCTTTTTAGCAGCAAGCCATCACTGGTGGGCTCTAGTAGTTTGTTTTCTTCCGTTGGCGCTGTTGAGCACCGGCGGTGGAGCTATAGGTCCAGCTCGGATCCATCCTTACACGTCGCAGGGTGCGATCTGTCCTCTGCTGTTAGACCACAGTCCTGTTTCCTAACTAACCTTTTTAAGGGTGCCTCATGCTGGGCACCATAATTACAAAAAGGGGGTGGTGATGGACAGAGTATCTGAGTTGATCAGAACACTCCTACCCAGTCAACAGATCAGGGCTTGATCCATCACCGTTTTTTTTTTTAGCTCACTGCACCATCCCAGTTCAGAACCTGGCTATATGCAAATTAGTCTGTCCCTGGCCCAGTGCATCATGGGAACAGGGCAGACCAAACTACCAAGCCAATTCTGCACTGGAAAGGAAACAAGCTTCCGGGACCGGTTTCTGGCATTACAGCCGTCTTCGGCCCGGCTTGCTTGAATCCTGATGGTGCAATGAGCAAGGGACTCATGTCTGAGCATACCCTTCCACACTCATGGTGGCCAAAATAATTACAACAAGCATTTACAATGCAACGGTTTCGCCTTTGCCAAAGTTAGAGCTATTGGCATTGTAAATTACAATATTTTTATTTATGTGTTGGTTTTGAAAACAGATAAATAAATGGCATTGTCATTTACATTGCCAACAGCTTAATCTCTTGCAAATGTAAGACCTATTGTACCCTACTGGATTTCACTGAAGAAATTCAGAGTCTGGTCTGCAGCAACACTACACCCCCCATAATGCATAGTGTGATCACATAAAAGTACAGAACTGGAAAGAGTGTCCATAATGACCAGCAAGACGGTTTTCACCCTAAGAAGGATGTGCTTCAGTCTCCAGTGCCACGGGCGAGTGGAAACACACACTGTGCTGGTGGAGAAGTAGAAGAAGTACAAGTGTCCATAGAAGAGAAGTAGAGGGGATGCACTCTCCATTCCCTATGCACTCTCCACTCCCTATGCACTCTCCACTCCCTATGCACTATCCACTCCGTATGCACTATCCACTCCCTATGCACTCTCCACTCCCTACGCACTCTCCACTCTCCACTCCCTACGCACTCTCCACTCTCCACTCCCTACGCACTCTCCACTCTCAACTCCCTACGCACTCTCCACTCTCCACTCCCTATGCACTCTCCACTCTGCACTCCCTATGCACTCTCCACTCCCTACGCACTCTCCACTCTCCACTCCCTATGCACTCTCCACTCCCTACGCACTCTCCACTCCCTACGCACTCTCCACTCTCCACTCTCCACTCTCCACTCCCTACGCACTCTCCACTCTCCACTCCCTATGCACTCTCCACTCCCTATGCACTCTCCACTCTCCACTCCCTATGCACTCTCCACTCTCCACTCCCTATGCACTCTCCACTCCCTATGCACTCTCCACTCCCTATGCACTCTCCACTCCCTATGCACTCTCCACTCCCTATGCACTCTCCACTCTCCACTCCCTATGCACTCTCCACTCCCTATGCACTCTCCACTCTCCACTCCCTATGCACTCTCCACTCCCTACGCACTCTCCACTCTCCACTCCCTATGCACTCTCCACTCCCTATGCACTCTCCACTCTCCACTCCCTATGCACTCTCCACTCTCCACTCCCTATGCACTCTCCACTCCCTATGCACTCTCCACTCCCTATGCACTCTCCACTCTCCACTCCCTATGCACTCTCCACTCTCCACTCCCTATGCACTCTCCACTCTCCACTCCCTATGCACTCTCCACTCTCCACTCCCTATGCACTCTCCACTCTCCACTCCCTATGCACTCTCCACTCTCCACTCTCCACTCCCTATGCACTCTCCACTCCCTATGCACTCTCCACTCTCCACTCCCTATGCACTCTCCACTCTCCACTCCCTATGCACTCTCCACTCCCTATGCACTCTCCACTCCCTATGCACTCTCCACTCCCTATGCACTCTCCACTCCCTATGCACTCTCCACTCTCCACTCCCTATGCACTCTCCACTCTCCACTCCCTATGCACTGTCCACTCCCTATGCACTCTCCACTCCCTATGCACTCTCCACTCCCTATGCACTCTCCACTCCCTATGCACTCTCCACTCCCTATGCACTCTCCACTCCCTATGCACTCTGCACTCTCCACTCTCCACTCCCTATGCACTCTGCACTCTCCACTCTCCACTCCCTATGCACTCTCCACTCCCTATGCACTCTCCACTCCCTATGCACTCTCCACTCCCTATGCACTCTCCACTCCCTATGCACTCTCCACTCCCTATGCACTCTCCACTCTCCACTCCACTCCCTATGCACTCTGCACTCCCTATGCACTCTCCACTCCCTATGCACTCTCCACTCCCTATGCACTCTCCACTCCCTATGCACTCTCCACTCCCTATGCACTCTGCACTCTCCACTCTCCACTCCCTATGCACTCTCCACTCCCTATGCACTCTCCACTCCCTATGCACTCTCCACTCCCTATGCACTCTCCACTCCCTATGCACTCTCCACTCTCCTCTCCACTCCCTATGCACTCTCCACTCTCCACTCCACTCCCTATGCACTCTGCACTCCCTATGCACTCTTCACTCCCTATGCACTCTCCACTCCCTATGCACTCTCCACTCCCTATGCACTCTCCACTCCCTATGCACTCTCCACTCCCTATGCACTCTCCACTCCCTATGCACTCTGCACTCCCTATGCACTCTGCACTCCCTATGCACTCTGCACTCTCCACTCCCTATGCACTCTGCACTCTCCACTCCCTATGCACTCTCCATGCACTCTGCACTCCCTATGCACTCTCCACTCTGCACTCTCTATGCACTCTGCACTCCCTATGCACTCTCCACTCTGCACTCTATGCACTCTGCACTCCCTATGTACTCTCCACTCTTCACTCTCTATGCACTCTGCACTCCCTATGCACTCTCCACTCTCCACTCCCTATGCACTCTCCACTCCCTATGCACTCTCCACTCTCCACTCCACTCCCTATGCACTCTGCACTCCCTATGCACTCTCCACTCCCTATGCACTCTCCACTCCCTATGCACTCTCCACTCCCTATGCACTCTCCACTCCCTATGCACTCTGCACTCTCCACTCTCCACTCCCTATGCACTCTCCACTCCCTATGCACTCTCCACTCCCTATGCACTCTCCACTCCCTATGCACTCTCCACTCCCTATGCACTCTCCACTCCCTATGCACTCTCCACTCTCCTCTCCACTCCCTATGCACTCTCCACTCTCCACTCCACTCCCTATGCACTCTGCACTCCCTATGCACTCTTCACTCCCTATGCACTCTCCACTCCCTATGCACTCTCCACTCCCTATGCACTCTCCACTCCCTATGCACTCTCCACTCCCTATGCACTCTCCACTCCCTATGCACTCTGCACTCCCTATGCACTCTGCACTCCCTATGCACTCTGCACTCTCCACTCCCTATGCACTCTGCACTCTCCACTCCCTATGCACTCTCCATGCACTCTGCACTCCCTATGCACTCTCCACTCTGCACTCTCTATGCACTCTGCACTCCCTATGCACTCTCCACTCTGCACTCTATGCACTCTGCACTCCCTATGTACTCTCCACTCTGCACTCCCTATGCACTCTGCACTCCCTATGCACTCTGCACTCTCCACTCCCTATGCACTCTCCACTCTCCACTCCCTATGCACTCTCCACTCCCTACGCACTCTCCACTCTCCACTCCCTATGCACTCTCCACTCCCTATGCACTCTCCACTCTCCACTCCCTATGCACTCTCCACTCTCCACTCCCTATGCACTCTCCACTCCCTATGCACTCTCCACTCCCTATGCACTCTCCACTCTCCACTCCCTATGCACTCTCCACTCTCCACTCCCTATGCACTCTCCACTCTCCACTCCCTATGCACTCTCCACTCTCCACTCCCAATGCACTCTCCACTCTCCACTCCCTATGCACTCTCCACTCTCCACTCTCCACTCCCTATGCACTCTCCACTCCCTATGCACTCTCCACTCTCCACTCCCTATGCACTCTCCACTCTCCACTCCCTATGCACTCTCCACTCCCTATGCACTCTCCACTCCCTATGCACTGTCCACTCCCTATGCACTCTCCACTCCCTATGCACTCTCCACTCCCTATGCACTCTCCACTCCCTATGCACTCTCCACTCCCTATGCACTCTGCACTCTCCACTCTCCACTCCCTATGCACTCTGCACTCTCCACTCTCCACTCCCTATGCACTCTCCACTCCCTATGCACTCTCCACTCCCTATGCACTCTCCACTCCCTATGCACTCTCCACTCCCTATGCACTCTCCACTCCCTATGCACTCTCCACTCTCCACTCCACTCCCTATGCACTCTGCACTCCCTATGCACTCTCCACTCCCTATGCACTCTCCACTCCCTATGCACTCTCCACTCCCTATGCACTCTCCACTCCCTATGCACTCTGCACTCTCCACTCTCCACTCCCTATGCACTCTCCACTCCCTATGCACTCTCCACTCCCTATGCACTCTCCACTCCCTATGCACTCTCCACTCCCTATGCACTCTCCACTCCCTATGCACTCTCCACTCTCCTCTCCACTCCCTATGCACTCTCCACTCTCCACTCCACTCCCTATGCACTCTGCACTCCCTATGCACTCTTCACTCCCTATGCACTCTCCACTCCCTATGCACTCTCCACTCCCTATGCACTCTCCACTCCCTATGCACTCTCCACTCCCTATGCACTCTCCACTCCCTATGCACTCTGCACTCCCTATGCACTCTGCACTCCCTATGCACTCTGCACTCTCCACTCCCTATGCACTCTGCACTCTCCACTCCCTATGCACTCTCCATGCACTCTGCACTCCCTATGCACTCTCCACTCTGCACTCTCTATGCACTCTGCACTCCCTATGCACTCTCCACTCTGCACTCTATGCACTCTGCACTCCCTATGTACTCTCCACTCTTCACTCTCTATGCACTCTGCACTCCCTATGCACTCTCCACTCTCCACTCCCTATGCACTCTCCACTCTCCATGCACTCTCCACTCTCCACTCCCTATGCACTCTCCACTCTCAATGCACTCTGCACTCCCTATGCACTCTGCACTCCCTATGCACTCTCCACTCTGCACTCTCTATGCACTCTGCACTCTCCACTCCCTATGCACTCTCCACTCCCTATGCACTCTCCACTCCCTATGCACTCTCCACTCCCTATGCACTCTCCACTCCCCACTCCCTATGCACTCTCCACTCCCTATGCACTCTCCACTTTCCACTCCCTATGCACTCTCCACTCCCTCGAGCTGCACTCCCTATGCACTCTCCACTCCCTATGCACTCTCCACTCCCTATGCACTCTCCACTCCCTATGCACTCTCCACTCTCCACTCCCTATGCACTCTCCACTCCCTATGCACTCTCCACTCCCTCGAGCTGCACTCCCTATGCACTCTCCACTCCCTATGCACTCTCCACTCCCTATGCACTCTCCACTCCCTATGCACTCTCCACTCTGCACTCCCTATGCACTCTCCACTCTGCACTCCCTATGCACTCTCCACTCCCTATGCACTCTCCACTCCCCACTCTGCACTCCCTATGCACTCTCCACTCTCCACTCCCTATGCACTCTCCACTCCCTCGAGCTGCACTCCCTATGCACTCTCCACTCCCTATGCACTCTCCACTCCCTATGCACTCTCCACTCCCTATGCACTCTCCACTCCCTATGCACTCTCCACTCCCTATGCACTCTGCACTCTCCACTCCCTATGCACTCTGCACTCTCCACTCCCTATGCACTCTGCACTCTCCACTCCCTATGCACTCTCCACTCCCTATGCACTCTCCACTTCCTATGCACTCTCCACTCCCTATGCACTCTCCACTCCCTATGCACTCTCCACTCTCCACTCCACTCCCTATGCACTCTGCACTCCCTATGCACTCTTCACTCTCCACTCCCTATGCACTCTCCACTCCCTATGCACTCTCCACTCTCTATGCACTCTCCACTCCCTATGCACTCTCCACTCCCTATGCACTCTCCACTCCCTATGCACTCTCCACTCCCTATGCACTCTGCACTCCCTATGCACTCTCCACTCCCTATGCACTCTCCACTCTGCACTCTCTATGCACTCTGAACTCCCTATGCACTCTCCACTCTGCACTCTCTATGCACTCTGCACTCCCTATGTACTCTCCACTCTTGACTCTCTATGCACTCTGCACTCCCTATGCACTCTCCACTCTCCACTCCCTATGCACTCTCCACACTCCACTCTCCACTCCCTATGCACTCTCCACTCTCTATGCACTCTGCACTCCCTATGCACTCTCCACTCCCTATGCACTCTCCACTCCCTATGCACTCTCCACTCCCTATGCACTCTCCACTCTCTATGCACTCTCCACTCCCTATGCACTCTCCACTCCCTATGCACTCTCCACTCTGCACTCTCTATGCACTCTGCACTCCCTATGCACTCTCCACTCTGCACTCTCTATGCACACTGCACTCCCTATGCACTCTCCACTCTGCACTCTCTATGCGCTCTGCACTCCCTATGTACTCTCCACTCTTCACTCTCTATGCACTCTGCACTCCCTATGCACTCTGCACTCTCCACTCCCTATGCACTCTCCACTCCCTATGCACTCTCCACTCCCTATGCACTCTCCACTCCATATGCACTCTCCACTTCCTATGCACTCTCCACTTCCTATGCACTCTCCACTCCCTATGCACTCTCCACTCCCTATGCACTCTCCTCTCCACTCCCTATGCACTCTCCACTCCCTATGCACTCTCCACTCCCTATGCACTCTCCACTCTCTATGCACTCTCCACTCCCTATGCACTCTCCCCTCCCTATGCACTCTCCCCTCCCTATGCACTCTCCACTCCCTATGCACTCTGCACTCCCTATGCACTCTCCACTCTGCACTCTCTATGCACTCTGCACTCCCTATGCACTCTCCACTCTGCACTCTCTATGCACTCTGCACTCCCTATGTACTCTCCACTCTTCACTCTCTATGCACTCTGCACTCCCTATGCACTCTCCACTCTCCACTCCCTATGCACTCTCCACTCTCCACTCCCTATGCACTCTCCACTCCCTATGCACTCTGCACTCCCTATGCACTCTCCACTCCCAATGCACTCTCCACTCCCTATGCACTCTCCACTCCCTATGCACTCTTCACTCTCCACTCCCTATGCACTCTCCACTCCCTATGCACTCTCCACTCTCTATGCACTCTGCACTCCCTATGCACTCTGTTATGTTATGTTATGTTATGTTATGTTATTTGTGATTTTTATAGCGCACGGCTACTCAGTGAGTGTCCCGGCGCTTTATTGACATCCTAAAAGCAAACATAACACATAAAGAATAAAGAGGGAAGCACAAAAAGAATTTTAATTGTTTTGTAAAATCAAAGAGGCAAACAGCCAGGTTTTGAGGGCCTTTCTAAAAGATAGCAAATTAGAGTTGCTTCGTAGCAAAAAAGGCAGAGAGTTCCAAAGCTGAGGGGCCCGAAGCATAAAGGAACGACCTCCCAGTCGAGCCTTCCTCACACGGGGTACAACGGCAAGAAGCTGTGATCCAGATCTCAAAGATCGCGACGGGCAATATTGCTTGAGCCTCTTCTGCAGGTATTTAGCCCCAGTTGAGTGAAAGGCCTTATGGGCAAGGGTCAGAGTTTTAAAAACTATCCGCTGTCGGATAGGCAGCCAATGGAGTGCCTGTAGCAGGCCAGAAGCATGCGCTCGCCTATGCAAGCCAAAAATGGCGCGAGCCGCCGCATTTTGGACCACCTGCATCCGCTGCAGGAGGTATTCGGGCAGGCCAAGATATAAGATGTTAGCATAGTCCAATCTTGAACCAATCAAGGCCTGGACCGCAATCCTCCTGTGATCTTCTGAGAGCAGCGGAAAGAACTTCCGCAACATGCGGAGAAGTCCAAAACACGAGCCTGTAAGAGTGAGGATCTGAGATCTGAGGGTCAGACCGTTGTCAATTTTGACCCCCAGATTCTTTGCTACCTGCGACGACTGGCTCGGAGGAGACATGTCTGTCGGCCACCACATCTGCCAGTCCGGGTCGGATTGGCAACCGAAGAAGAGTACCTCCGATTTATCTGAGTTGCACTTGAGGCTGTTTAGTTGGAGCCATTTGAAAACAGCCCCAAGGCACTCACAGATACTCTCTCCGTCAAAATCCTCCCCTTTCCGGCAGGTGAAGAGCAGCTGGGTGTCATCCGCGTAGGATACGATCTGGGCTCCATAGGACTCCGCCAGGGCCGCCAATGGGGTCATGAAGATGTTAAACAGAGTCGGGCTCAATACCGAGCCCTGCGGGACTCCGACTCCCAATGGCGGCATCTCGGCGGAAGCCGAGGAAACCCAGACCGACTGTCGGCGACCAGCTAGAAAAGATGTAAACCATCTCAACACCGTCCCCCTCAGACCGATCTCATGAAGTCTTAAGAGGAGACCCCCATGGGGGACGGTGTCGAAGGCCGCCGACAGATCGAGCATGATCAACATCGCTCTACCACCCAGATCTAGCATCTCCTTGATGGCCTCAGAGACCTCCAACAGCGCCGTCTCCGTACTCAGATTAGGGCGAAAGCCCGACTGAGTAGGGTGAAGCAGGTCGTTGGTTTCCAGAAAATTGGAAAGCACGCTGTGAACATGCTTCTCCAGGGTCTTGGCTAAGGCCGGAAGAAGAGAAATCGGCCTATAATTGGCCAAGACCTCAGGAGCCAGACCGGGCTTTTTAATCAAAGGAATGACCATAGCCCGCTTCCACGCCACAGGAACCTCACCTAGGCTAAGGGAGCGATTCAGGAGAGGGTTAACCAACGGGTTGACTACCTCCGCCACCCTATGCACTATGCACTCTCCACTCCCTATGCACTATGCACTCTCCACTCCCTATGCACTCTCCACTCCCTATGCACTATGCACTCTCCACTCCCTATGCACTATGCACTCTGCACTCCCTATGCACTCTCCACTCCCTATGCACTCTCCACTCCCTATGCACTCTCCACTCCCTATGCACTCTCCACTCCCTATGCACTCTGCACTCCCTATGCACTCTCCACTCCCTATGCACTCTCCACTCTGCACTCTCTATGCACTCTGCACTCCCTATGCACTCTCCACTCTGCACTCTCTATGCACTCTGCACTCCCTATGTACTCTCCACTCTTCACTCTCTATGCACTCTGCACTCCCTATGCACTCTCCACTCCCTATGCACTCTCCACTCTCCACTCTCCACTCCCTATGCACTCTCCACTCCCTATGCACTCTGCACTCCCTATGCACTCTCCACTCCCTATGCACTCTCCACTCCCTATGCACTCTCCACTCCCTATGCACTCTCCACTCCCTATGCACTCTCCACTCCCTATGCACTCTCCACTCTGCACTCTCTATGCACTCTGCACTCCCTATGCACTCTCCACTCTGCACTCTCTATGCACTCTGCACTCCCTATGCACTCTCCACTCTGCACTCTCTATGCACTCTGCACTCCCTATGTACTCTCCACTCTTCACTCTCTATGCACTCTGCACTCCCTATGCACTCTCCACTCTCCACTCCCTATGCACTCTCCACTCTCCACTTCCTATGCACTCTCCACTCTCTATGCACTCTCCACTCCCTATGCACTCTCCACTCCCTATGCACTCTCCACTCCCTATGCACTATGCACTCTCCACTCCCTATGCACTATGCACTCTCCACTCCCTATGCACTATGCACTCTCCACTCCCTATGCACTCTCCACTCCCTATGCACTATGCACTCTCCACTCCCTATGCACTATGCACTCTCCACTCCCTATGCACTCTCCACTCCCTATGCACTCTCCACTCCCTATGCACTCTCCACTCCCTATGCACTCTCCACTCCCTATGCACTCTGCACTCCCTATGCACTCTCCACTCCCTATGCACTCTCCACTCCCAATGCACTCCCCATTCTGCACTCCCTATGCACTCTCCACTCCCTATGCACTCTGCACTCTCCACTCCCTATGCACTCTCCACTCCCTATGCACTCTCCACTCCCTATGCACTCTCCACTCCCTATGCACTCTCCACTCCCTATGCACTCTCCACTCTGCACTCCCTATGCACTCTCCACTCTGCACTCCCTATGCACTCTCCACTCCCTATGCACTCTCCACTCCCCACTCTGCACTCCCTATGCACTCTCCACTCTCCACTCCCTATGCACTCTCCACTCCCTCGAGCTGCACTCCCTATGCACTCTCCATTCACTATGCACTATGCACTCTCCACTCCCTATGCACTCTCCACTCCCTATGCACTCTCCACTCCCTATGCACTCTCCACTCCCTATGCACTCTCCACTCCCTATGCACTCTGCACTCTCCACTCCCTATGCACTCTGCACTCTCCACTCCCTATGCACTCTGCACTCTCCACTCCCTATGCACTCTCCACTCCCTATGCACTCTCCACTTCCTATGCACTCTCCACTCCCTATGCACTCTCCACTCCCTATGCACTCTCCACTCCCTATGCACTCTCCACTCTCCACTCCACTCCCTATGCACTCTGCACTCCCTATGCACTCTTCACTCTCCACTCCCTATGCACTCTCCACTCCCTATGCACTCTCCACTCCCTATGCACTCTCCACTCTCTATGCACTCTCCACTCCCTATGCACTCTCCCCTCCCTATGCACTCTCCACTCCCTATGCACTCTCCACTCCCTATGCACTCTGCACTCCCTATGCACTCTCCACTCCCTATGCACTCTCCACTCTGTACTCTCTATGCACTCTGCACTCCCTATGCACTCTCCACTCTGCACTCTCTATGCACTCTGCACTCCCTATGTACTCTCCACTCTTCACTCTCTATGCACTCTGCACTCCCTATGCACTCTCCACTCTCCACTCCCTATGCACTCTCCACACTCCACTCTCCACTCCCTATGCACTCTCCACTCTCTATGCACTCTGCACTCCCTATGCACTCTCCACTCCCTATGCACTCTCCACTCCCTATGCACTCTCCACTCCCTATGCACTCTCCACTCCCTATGCACTCTCCACTCTCTATGCACTCTCCATTCCCTATGCACTCTCCACTCCCTATGCACTCTCCACTCTGCACTCTCTATGCACTCTGCACTCCCTATGCACTCTCCACTCTGCACTCTCTATGCACTCTGCACTCCCTATGCACTCTCCACTCTGCACTCTCTATGCACTCTGCACTCCCTATGTACTCTCCACTCTTCACTCTCTATGCACTCTGCACTCCCTATGCACTCTGCACTCTCCACTCCCTATGCACTCTCCACTCCCTATGCACTCTCCACTCCCTATGCACTCTCCACTTCCTATGCACTCTCCACTCCCTATGCACTCTCCACTCCCTATGCACTCTCCACTCCACTCCCTATGCACTCTGCACTCCCTATGCACTCTTCACTCTCCACTCCCTATGCACTCTCCACTCCCTATGCACTCTCCACTCTCTATGCACTCTCCACTCCCTATGCACTCTCCACTCCCTATGCACTCTCCACTCCCTATGCACTCTGCACTCCCTATGCACTCTGCACTCCCTATGCACTCTCCACCCTGCACTCTCTATGCACTCTGCACTCCCTATGCACTCTCCACTCTGCACTCTCTATGCACTCTGCACTCCCTTTGTACTCTCCACTCTTCACTCTCTATGCACTCTGCACTCCCTATGCACTCTCCACTCTCCACTCCCTATGCACTCTCCACTCTCCACTCTCCACTCCCTATGCACTCTCCACTCCCTATGCACTCTGCACTCCCTATGCACTCTCCACTCCCTATGCACTCTCCACTCCCTATGCACTCTCCACTCCCTATGCACTCTTCACTCTCCACTCCCTATGCACTCTCCACTCCCTATGCACTCTCCACTCTCTATGCACTCTGCACTCCCTATGCACTCTGCACTCCCTATGCACTCTCCACTCCCTATGCACTCTCCACTCCCTATGCACTCTCCACTCCCTATGCACTCTCCACTCCCTATGCACTCTGCACTCCCTATGCACTCTCCACTCCCTATGCACTCTCCACTCTGCACTCTCTATGCACTCTGCACTCCCTATGCACTCTCCACTCTGCACTCTCTATGCACTCTGCACTCCCTATGTACTCTCCACTCTTCACTCTCTATGCACTCTGCACTCCCTATGCACTCTCCACTCTCCACTCCCTATGCACTCTCCACTCTCCACTCTCCACTCCCTATGCACTCTCCACTCCCTATGCACTCTGCACTCCCTATGCACTCTCCACTCCCTATGCACTCTCCACTCCCTATGCACTCTCCACTCCCTATGCACTCTCCACTCCCTATGCACTCTCCACTCCCTATGCACTCTCCACTCTGCACTCTCTATGCACTCTGCACTCCCTATGCACTCTCCACTCTGCACTCTCTATGCACTCTGCACTCCCTATGCACTCTCCACTCTGCACTCTCTATGCACTCTGCACTCCCTATGTACTCTCCACTCTTCACTCTCTATGCACTCTGCACTCCCTATGCACTCTCCACTCTCCACTCCCTATGCACTCTCCACTCTCCACTTCCTATGCACTCTCCACTCTCTATGCACTCTCCACTCCCTATGCACTCTCCACTCCCCATGCACTCTCCACTCCCTATGCACTATGCACTCTCCACTCCCTATGCACTATGCACTCTCCACTCCCTATGCACTATGCACTCTCCACTCCCTATGCACTATGCACTCTCCACTCCTGTTGGACAGGCCGCATGTTCGAGCTGTCCCCCCTCCCCGCAATGGGACCAGGACCCTGGCTCTCCCTGCATCCCCAGCCAGAGTCCACAAACGACCACCCGAAGTACCCTGCAATCCCTCCACTACAAGACACCAGCTCCGGACCCAGCTGGCCCGGGTCACCATCTACCCCACCACATCGACCCGGCCGCCATCTTGGGGCACTGCAGCACGAGGCCGCGTGGCCTCAACTCGACCCTAACCCCGGGCCCGGCCGGCCCCGACATCGAGGCCCCACCATCCTCCCAGGAGGCAGAGTGACCACTTGGCGAGTCAATGGGAGAAGGAATCGTCAACGGCTCTCCTCCGCCAGGTGTCGATCACCCCAGGCCGCCTGGGCGCTGGCTCCACCCCCCTGCTGGGTGTCTGGACTCCCTCATCCCGGACCTCCCGGCCCCCAGGCGCGAGGGTCCGGACATCAAAGGGGACCAGACCTATAACTGGGGCAGGGCCAGACCAGGAAGGCAGTTGTATCCTGGAGTCGAGAGACCCGAGAAGAACTCATCCGTGACTTGGCCTGCTGGCGCTGCCGCGGCCCTCTGCCTCGTGAAACCATCGTCTTGGCCTGCTGGCGCTGCCGCGGCCCTCTGCCTCGTGAAACCATCGTCTTGGCCTGCTGGCGCTGCCGCGGCCCTCTGCCTCGTGAAACCATCGTCTTGGCCTGCTGGCGCTGCCGCGGCCCTCTGCCTCGTGAAACCATCGTCTTGGCCTGCTGGCGCTGCCGCGGCCCTCTGCCTCGTGAAACCATCGACTTGGCCTGCTGGCGCTGCCGCGGCCCTCTGCTTTATGAGACTATCACCTTGGCCTGCTGGCGCTGCCGCGGCCCGATCCACAGACCCTCCAGCTCGAGGATTGTGAGCTCGCCTTTTACCACTACCTGTACCGATCCGGTACCAAGACTGTCCCGCTACCCCCTTTCCCTACAGAGACTAGAAGTGAGAGGACCCCCGGGTCCAAGTTATCCTGTATCGCTGATATCCTTGCCTTAAGAACCTTATATAAAGCCTTGAACTCGACTTGGTGTGGTGCCTGTTTGTGGGGAGGGAGGGTACTTGTCTGTACGATCGCCGGAGACGGTCCCCCTCGGGGATCTCTCCCTCGGTATCCGGCCGACCCTCAGGGTCCCCGTCTAACATTGGTGGCCAGCGACGGGATCCGAACCTACGCATAATCGTACAGAAAGTCACTCGCCCCACCACACACAACAACCATGTCAATAGAGAGCGGAACAACGGAAAAATTTCAGATGGAAAAATTGGAAGACTACAACCACCGGGAACTGAAGCAATATTGCATAGAACTTGGACTTCCAACCACAGGTCTTAGCACAAAGGAAGACTTCAAACGAGCCCTAGAAGCTTGGGCAGAAACGGGTACGGCCGTACCCCGAACACAAACAACCGAAACGAGCCCCGCACCAACTAAAGAAAGAGCGGATCTCTCCCTGGAAGAGATCCGAGAAAGAGAAAAAACCAGACTCCACGAATTAGAACTTGCCCGACTTCGCTTGGATGGGGAACTCAAGCTGGCAGAACAAAAAATAACCCTGGAACACTTACGGCTCAGGGAAGAGCGGGAAGACAAGCAAAGACAGAGGGAGCTAGAGGAAAAGAGACTAGAGTACGAACATGAGCGCAATCTCAAAGCACTGGAGATTCAGAAACAGAATAAAGACCTCGGGCTCCCCGAACGACCGACCCCGTCTGCCTCGACCGAGCCCAAGGTTCACATCCCCAAAGATGTCATCCGGGAATACCACAAGAACGATGATATCCAGCAGTGGTTTAAAGCCTATGAGGTGGCAATGACCTCCCACCGGATTCCCCGAAGCGATTGGGGAGCCGGATTATGGGGGAGGTTTGTCAACGAAGGGCGGGACGCCCTGCTGCAACTCCCGGACCAGCTAATGACCTCCTACGACCACATGAAGGCCGCCCTCCTCACTCGATACGGGCTCACACCTGAGATGTACCGCCAACGGTTCCGCGACTGCAAACGGATTCCAGGTACAACTTGGGTGGAGTACGTGAACTTTTTTAGCCGAGCCTTCGAGGGGTGGATCAAGGGCAACAAAGTAACCACCTACGAACAACTCTTTGACCTTATCGTATGGGAACACCTGTCGAACAACTGCTTCGTGGAGCTCCGGCAACACCTCCTGGACAGCAAGCTAACCGACCCTCGACAACTCGCCGCCGAAGCCGACCGGTGGGAAAGCACCCGAGTTGGACGGAGCGCACCCAGCGAAGTATCCAGATCGTATCGCCCCCGAGGGGGAGGAGGAAGTCAGGGTCGGGGGAGAGACCCCGGCCCCTCGTCACCCCCCAGAAACCCCTCGACCCCAGTTGGCCGGGGAAGCCCTGCCGTCCGGGCCGGTTTCCGGGCCAACATTACGTGCCACAGGTGCCAGCGACCCGGCCACTACGCCAGTGATCCCAACTGCCCAAAGAATCCGAACACGACTCCCCGCCAAGTTGCAGCGGCGGCCCTAGGGGAAGAAATAATCCCGGAAGACCAAGAGGAGTACGAGACCGATCCCTCGGAATGGGCACCCGCCGCCATGGCACTGGTCTGCTTAGGGGAGAGAGACATGATTCCGCGGGCCCCCCTTCCCGCCAACACACAGAAGTACGGTCAATGGGTTAACATCAATGGTCGCCGGGCGGAAGCCCTCCGCAACACCGGGGCCAGTGTAACGGCGGTCCGACGCCACCTCGTCACTCCAGACCAAATCTTGCCGAACATTCTTTGCCCTGTTCGATCAGCCGACAACTCCGAAAGCCTATGCCACATGGCCTGCGTCCCCTTCGAGTGGGGAGGAGTAACAGGGATGTTAAAAGTAACTGTCCGCGATGATGCCCCCGTGGACTGCCTCCTAGGAAACGACCTTGAAAGCTCTCCCTGGGCAGCTGTCGAACGGAGGGAGCACCTGGGGATGCTTGGCCTCCCCGAATGGGTCTGCGTCACGACCCGGTCCATGACCGCCCGCGCGGTCCCCAGCCCAGAAGAGCCCGAGTGGCCAGAACCTCCTCCCGCGCTCATCCCAGAGGAGGCCGCCCCAGAAGCCATTCCCTTGACCCAAACCGAAGAAGGACCCGACCAGCTTCGGGACGTCCCTGACCTGGCACAATGGCGGCAGGAGGGAGGCCCCACGCAGGAACAATTCCGGGCCGAACAGAAAACATGTCCCTCTCTCGAAGGACTCCGGCAGCAAGCCCTGGCCCAGAGCACCGGGGATACCTCGGGGGCCCACTGGATCTACTGGGACCAAGACCTGCTCTACAGCGAGCAGAAAATTGCAGAACTAGGGGCCAGTCGGGTGCTGGTGGTGCCCCTTCGCTTCCGAGACTTCCTCCTGAACTTAGCCCACGATGTCCCCCTTGCCGGACACCTGGGGCAGGATAAAACCTACGACCGCCTGGTGACCCATTTTTTCTGGCCCCACATGCGGAAGGATGTCACCAACCACTGCAAGGCCTGCCCCACCTGCCAGGCCAGCGGAAAAAGTGGCCGAAAAATCAAAGCACCATTACAACCCTTTCCTGTCGTCACCACCCCGTTTGAACGAGTGGGAATAGACATTGTGGGGCCCCTCGACCCTCGAACAGCCCAAGGACACCGGTTCATCCTGGTCCTTGTAGACCACGCCACCCGCTATCCCGAGGCCATCCCTCTTCGGACTGTGACGGCCCCCGCGGTGGGCCGGGCCCTGATGGGGATCTTCTCCCGGGTGGGGTTCCCCCGGGAGGTCGTCAGTGACAGGGGCACGAACTTTATCTCCAGATATATGAAGTCCCTCTGGCAGCAATGCGGGGTCACCTACAAATTCACGACCCCCTATCACCCGCAAGGAAACGGACTGGTCGAGAGATTCAACCGCACCCTCAAGGGGATGATTATGGGTCTAGAAGAACCCCTTCGACGCCAGTGGGACGTACTGCTTCCATGCCTCCTGTTTGCCTATCGGGAGGTCCCGCAGAAGTCCCTCGGCTTCAGCCCCTTTGAACTACTGTACGGGCACCCCGTCCGGGGCCCCCTCAGCCTAGTCAAGGAAGGTTGGGAGCAGCCTCCCCAGAAAACTCCCCCGGACATCTACCGGTATCTCCTGGCTCTCCGCAACCAGACCCGGCGGTTCCGAGACACCGCCAAAGCCAACCTCGAGGCCAGTCAGGAGGACATGAAGAGGTGGTACGATCAGCACACGTCCTCCATTGAGTTCGAACCTGGACAACAGGTCTGGGTGATGTCCCCGGTTGAGCCCTGTGCCCTCCAAGACAGATGGTCCGGGCCCTTCAAGGTAATCGAACGCAAGGGGCCCGTCACCTATTTAATCGACATGGAGACTGCCCGGAACCCCCTACGGGTCCTCCATGCCAACAGGCTCAAACCCCATTTTGTGCGATCCGAACTCAGCCTCCTGATGGCTACCGATACTGGGACAGAAGAAGACTCCGAACCCCTTCCGGACTTACTGAGGGCCCTCGAGCAGGATGGCTCAGTGGAAGGGGTCCAGCTCTCCGAGGCCCTGTCCCCGGAGCAACGCCAAGACTGCCAAACGCTCCTGAGGCAGTTCGCCTCCCTGTTCTCCCTCACCCCCAGAGTCACCCCCTGGTGCCTCCACGATGTGGACACCGGGGACAGCCCTCCTATTCGACACCGAGCATACCGCGTACCAGACCGGGTACGAGCCTGCATCCAGACCGAGGTGTCCAAGATGCTGACCCTAGGAGTGATCGAACCCTCAGACAGTCCCTGGGCGAGCCCGGTCGTCCTGGTTCCCAAGGCAGCTGCCCCGGGCGTTGCCCCTGAGCTCCGGTTCTGCGTGGACTATCGAGGGCTGAATGCAGTTACCCGGACCGACGCTCATCCCATCCCCCGGGCAGACGAGCTAATTGACCGGATGGGGGCCGCCCGCTACCTGAGCATCTTCGACCTAACAGCGGGTTACTGGCAGATCGGCCTCACCCCTAGGGCCCAAGAACGATCCGCCTTCTCTCCCCCAGACGGGCACTACCACTTTAAAGTCATGCCCTTCGGCATGAAAAACGACCCGGCAACGTTCCAACGGCTGGTAAACCAGGTACTGGCGGGCCTGGAAGACTTCAGCGCCGCCTACCTGGACGACATTGCTGTGTACAGCCACCAGTGGACCGACCACCTCCGCCACCTGCGGGAGGTTCTACACGCCCTCCAGCAAGCCGGGCTCACCATCAAGGCCAGCAAGTGCCAAGTTGGCCAAGGGTCCGTGACCTACCTGGGACACCAAGTGGGAAGCGGGCTGGTGGCCCCTCTCCAACTCAAGATTGCTGCCATCCAGGCCTGGCAACCCCCTACGAGCCAAACGGAGGTCCGGGCCTTCCTGGGGCTCACCGGATACTACCGGCGGTTCGTGAAGGACTATGGCAGCATCGTGGGGCCCCTCACAGAGCTCACCTCCAAAAAGAGCCCCAAAACCGTCAACTGGACCCCGGACTGCCAATCAGCCTTCGAGAAGCTAAAGACCGCCATGTGCACGGCCCCCGTGCTCCAGGCTCCCGACTACAGCCGGGAATTCATTGTGCAGACGGACGCCTCCGATCATGGTGTGGGGGCCGTCCTCTCCCAACTCAACACCGAAGGGGTCGACCATCCGGTGGTCTTCATCAGCAGACGCCTCTTGCCCCGAGAACAGCGCTGGAGCGCCATTGAGAGGGAGGCCTTCGCCGTAGTCTGGGCACTCAAGAAGCTCCGGCCATACCTCTTCGGCACCCACTTCCGGGTGCAAACAGACCACCGACCCCTGCAATGGCTGATGCAAATGCGGGGGGAGAACCCGAAGCTGTTGCGCTGGTCCATCTCCCTGCAGGGGATGGACTTCACGGTGGAACATCGTCCAGGCCAGGACCACGCCAACGCCGACGGCCTGTCACGCTTTTTCCGCCTCAGCGAGGAGAGTCCCCAGGAAGATGGCTGACTCTCCCCGCCTTCAGCTGGGGGGGACGCATGTTGGACAGGCCGCATGTTCGAGCTGTCCCCCCTCCCCGCAATGGGACCAGGACCCTGGCTCTCCCTGCATCCCCAGCCAGAGTCCACAAACGACCACCCGAAGTACCCTGCAATCCCTCCACTACAAGACACCAGCTCCGGGCCCAGCTGGCCCGGGTCACCATCTACCCCACCACATCGACCCGGCCGCCATCTTGGGGCACTGCAGCACGAGGCCGCGTGGCCTCAACTCGACCCTAACCCCGGGCCCGGCCGGCCCCGACATCGAGGCCCCACCATCCTCCCAGGAGGCAGAGTGACCACTTGGCGAGTCAATGGGAGAAGGAATCGTCAACGGCTCTCCTCCGCCAGGTGTCGATCACCCCAGGCCGCCTGGGCGCTGGCTCCACCCCCCTGCTGGGTGTCTGGACTCCCTCATCCCGGACCTCCCGGCCCCCAGGCGCGAGGGTCCGGACATCAAAGGGGACCAGACCTATAACTGGGGCAGGGCCAGACCAGGAAGGCAGTTGTATCCTGGAGTCGAGAGACCCGAGAAGAACTCATCCGTGACTTGGCCTGCTGGCGCTGCCGCGGCCCTCTGCCTCGTGAAACCATCGTCTTGGCCTGCTGGCGCTGCCGCGGCCCTCTGCCTCGTGAAACCATCGTCTTGGCCTGCTGGCGCTGCCGCGGCCCTCTGCCTCGTGAAACCATCGTCTTGGCCTGCTGGCGCTGCCGCGGCCCTCTGCCTCGTGAAACCATCGTCTTGGCCTGCTGGCGCTGCCGCGGCCCTCTGCTTTATGAGACTATCACCTTGGCCTGCTGGCGCTGCCGCGGCCCGATCCACAGACCCTCCAGCTCGAGGATTGTGAGCTCGCCTTTTACCACTACCTGTACCGATCCGGTACCAAGACTGTCCCGCTACCCCCTTTCCCTACAGAGACTAGAAGTGAGAGGACCCCCGGGTCCAAGTTATCCTGTATCGCTGATATCCTTGCCTTAAGAACCTTATATAAAGCCTTGAACTCGACTTGGTGTGGTGCCTGTTTGTGGGGAGGGAGGGTACTTGTCTGTACGATCGCCGGAGACGGTCCCCCTCGGGGATCTCTCCCTCGGTATCCGGCCGACCCTCAGGGTCCCCGTCTAACAACTCCCTATGCACTCTCCACTCCCTATGCACTCTCCACTCCCTATGCACTCTCCACTCCCTATGCACTCTCCACTCCCTATGCACTCTGCACTCCCTATGCACTCTCCACTCCCTATGCACTCTCCACTCCCTATGCACTCTCCACTCTGCACTCCCTATGCACTCTCCACTCCCTATGCACTCTGCACTCTCCACTCCCTATGCACTCTCCACTCCCTATGCACTCTCCACTCCCTATGCACTCTCCACTCCCTATGCACTCTCCACTCCCTATGCACTCTCCACTCTGCACTCCCTATGCACTCTCCACTCTGCACTCCCTATGCACTCTCCACTCCCTATGCACTCTCCACTACCCACTCTGCACTCCCTATGCACTCTCCACTCTCCACTCCCTATGCACTCTCCACTCCCTCGAGCTGCACTCCCTATGCACTCTCCACTCACTATGCACTATGCACTCTCCACTCCCTATGCACTCTCCACTCCCTATGCACTCTCCACTCCCTATGCACTCTCCCCTCCCTATGCACTCTCCACTCCCTATGCACTCTCCACTCCCTATGCACTCTCCACTCCCTATGCACTCTCCACTCCCTATGCACTCTGCACTCTCCACTCCCTATGCACTCTGCACTCTCCACTCCCTATGCACTCTGCACTCTCCACTCCCTATGCACTCTCCACTCCCTATGCACTCTCCACTACCTATGCACTCTCCACTCCCTATGCACTCTCCACTCCCTATGCACTCTCCACTCCCTATGCACTCTCCACTCTCCACTCCACTCCCTATGCACTCTGCACTCCCTATGCACTCTTCACTCTCCACTCCCTATGCACTCTCCACTCCCTATGCACTCTCCACTCTCTATGCACTCTCCACTCCCTATGCACTCTCCACTCCCTATGCACTCTCCACTCCCTATGCACTCTCCACTCCCTATGCACTCTCCACTCCCTATGCACTCTCCACTCTGCACTCTCCATGCACTCTGCACTCCCTATGCACTCTCCACTCTGCACTCTCTATGCACTCTGCACTCTGCACTCTCTATGCACTCTGCACTCCCTATGTACTCTCCACTCTTCACTCTCTATGCACTCTGCACTCCCTATGCACTCTCCACTCTCCACTCCCTATGCACTCTCCACACTCCACTCTTGTTAGACGGGGACCCTGAGGGTCGGCCGGATACTGAGGGAGAGATCCCCGAGGGGGACCGTCTCCGGTGATCGTACAGACAAGTTACCTCCCTCCCCACAAACAGGCACCACACCAAGTCGAGTTCAATGCTTTATATAAGGTTCTTAAGGCAAGGATATCAGCGATACAGGATATCTCGGACCCGGGGGTCCTCTCACTTCTAGTCTCTGTAGGGAAAGGGGGTAGCGGGACAGTCTTGGTACCGGATCGGTACAGGTAGTGGTAAGAGGCGAGCTCACAATCCTCGAGCTGGAGTGTCTGTGGATCGGGCCGCGGCAGCGCCAGCAGGCCAAGATAATAATCTCCCTAGGTAGGGGGCCGCGGCAGCGCCAGCAGGCCAAGTCGATGGTTTCACGGGGCAGAGGGCCGCGGCAGCGCCAGCAGGCCAAGTCGATGGTTTCACGAGGCAGAGGGCCGCGGCAGCGCCAGCAGGCCAAGACGATGGTTTCACGAGGCAGAGGGCCGCGGCAGCGCCAGCAGGCCAAGACGATGGTTTCACGAGGCAGAGGGCCGCGGCAGCGCCAGCAGGCCAGTCACAGATGAGTTCTTCTCGGGTCTCTCGATTCCAGGATACAACTGGTTTCCTGGTCTGGTCCTGCCCCAGTTATAGGTCTGGTCCCCTTTGATGTCCGGACCCTCGCGCCTGGGGGGCCGGGAGGTCCGGGATGAGGGAGTCCAGACACCCAGCAGGGGGGTGGAGCCAGCGCCCAGGCGGCCGGGGGTGATCGACACCTGGCGGAGGAGAGCCGTTGACGATTCCTTTCTCCCATTGACTCGCCAAGTGGTCACTCTGCCTCCCGGGGGGAGGTTGGTGCCTCGATGTCGGGCCCGGCCGGGCCCAGGGTGAGGGTCGAGTTGAGGCCACGCGGCCTCGTGCTGTAGTGGCCCAAGATGGCGGCTGGGCCGAGGCCGTGGTGTGGATGGTGACCCGGGCCAGCTGGGTTCGGAGCTGGTGTCTTGTGGGTGAGGAATTGCAGTGTACTTCGGGTGGTTGTCGGGGACTCTGGCTGGGGATGCAGGGGGAGCCAGGGTCCAGGTCCCATTGTGGGGAGGGGGCAGCCCGACCATGCGGCCTGTCCAACATGCGTCCCCCCCAGCTGAAGGCGGGGAGAGTCAGCCATCTTCCTGGGGACTCTCCTCGCTGAGGCGGAAAAAGCGTGACAGGCCGTCGGCGTTGGCGTGGTCCTGGCCTGGACGATGTTCCACCGTGAAGTCCATCCCCTGCAGGGAGATGGACCAGCGTAGCAGCTTCGGGTTCTCCCCCCGCATTTGCATCAGCCATTGCAGGGGTCGGTGGTCTGTTTGCACCCGGAAGTGGGTACCGAAGAGGTATGGCCGGAGCTTCTTGAGTGCCCAGACTACGGCGAAGGCCTCCCTCTCAATGATGCTCCAGCGCTGTTCTCGGGGCAATAGGCGTCTACTGATGAAGACCACTGGCTGGTCGATCCCTTCGGCGTTGAGTTGGGAGAGGACGGCCCCCACACCATGATCGGAGGCGTCCGTCTGCACAATGAATTCCCGGCTGTAGTCGGGAGCCTGGAGCACGGGGGCCGTGCACATGGCGGTCTTTAGCTTTTCGAAGGCCGATTGGCAGTCCGGGGTCCAGTTGACGGTTTTGGGGCTCTTTTTGGAGGTGAGCTCCGTGAGAGGCCCCACGATGCTGCCATAGTCCTTCATGAACCGCCGGTAGTATCCGGTGAGCCCCAGGAAGGCCCGGACCTCCGTTTGGGTCGTAGGGGGTCGCCAGGCCTGGATGGCAGCAATCTTGAGTTGGAGAGGGGCCACCAGCCCGCTTCCCACTTGGTGTCCTAGGTAGGTCACGGACCCTTGGCCCACCTGGCACTTGCTGGCTTTGATGGTGAGCCCGGCTTGCTGGAGGGCGTGTAGAACCTCCCGCAGGTGGCGGAGGTGGTCGGTCCACTGGTGGCTGTACACAGCAATGTCGTCCAGGTAGGCGGCGCTGAAGCCTTCCAGGCCCGCCAGTACCTGGTTTACCAGCCGTTGGAACGTTGCCGGGGCGTTTTTCATGCCGAAGGGCATGACTTTAAAGTGGTAGTGCCCGTCTGGGGTAGAGAAGGCGGATCGTTCTTGGGCCCTAGGGGTGAGGCCGATCTGCCAGTAGCCCGCTGTTAGGTCGAAGATGCTCAGGTAGCGGGCGGCCCCCATCCGGTCAATTAGCTCGTCTGCCCGGGGGATGGGATGAGCGTCGGTCCGGGTAACTGCATTCAGCCCCCGATAGTCCACGCAGAACCGGAGCTCAGGGGCAACGCCCGGGGCAGCTGCCTTGGGAACTAGGACGACTGGGCTCGCCCAGGGACTGTCTGAGGGTTCGATCACTCCTAGGGTCAGCATTTTGGACACCTCGGTCTGGATGCAGGCTCGTACCCGGTCTGGTACGCGGTACGCTCGGTGTCGAATAGGAGGGCTGTCCCCGGTGTCCACATCGTGGAGGCACCAGGGGGTGACTCCGGGGGTGAGGGAGAACAGGGAGGCGAACTGCCTCAGGAGCGTTTGGCAGTCTTGGTGTTGCTCCTGGGACAGGGCCTCGGAGAGCTGGACCCCTTCCACTGAGCCATCCTGCTCGAGGGCCCTCAGTAAGTCCGGAAGGGGCTCAGAGTCTTCTTCTGTCCCATTATCGGTAGCCATCAGGAGGCTGAGTTCGGATCGCACGAAATGGGGTTTGAGCCTGTTGGCATGGAGGACCCGTAGGGGGTTCCGGGCAGTCTCCATGTCGATTAAATAGGTGACGGGCCCCTTGCGTTCGATCACCTTGAAGGGCCCGGACCATCTGTCTTGGAGTGCACAGGGCTCAACCGGGGACATCACCCAGACCTGTTGTCCAGGTTCGAACTCAATGGAGGACGTGTGCTGATCGTACCACCTCTTCATGTCCTCCTGACTGGCCTCGAGGTTGGTTTTGGCGGCGTCTCGGAACCGCCGGGTCTGGTTGCGGAGAGCCAGGAGATACCTGTAGATGTCCGGGGGAGTTTTCTGGGGAGGCTGCTCCCAACCTTCCTTGACTAGGCTGAGGGGGCCCCGGACGGGGTGCCCGTACAGGAGTTCAAAGGGGCTGAAGCCGAGGGACTTCTGCGGGACCTCCCGATAGGCAAACAGGAGGCAGGGAAGTAGCACGTCCCACTGGCGTCGAAGGGGTTCTTCTAGACCCATAATCATCCCCTTGAGGGTGCGGTTGAATCTCTCGACCAGTCCGTTTCCTTGCGGGTGATAGGGGGTCGTGAATTTGTAGGTGACCCCGCATTGTTGCCAGAGGGACTTCATATATCTGGAGATAAAGTTCGTGCCCCTGTCACTGACGACCTCCCGGGGGAATCCCACCCGGGAGAAGATCCCCATCAGGGCCCGGCCCACCACGGGGGCCGTCACGGTCCGAAGAGGGATGGCCTCGGGATAGCGGGTGGCGTGGTCTACAAGGACCAGGATGAACCGGTGTCCTTGGGCTGTTCGAGGGTCGAGGGGCCCCACAATGTCTATTCCCACTCGTTCAAACGGGGTGGTGACGACAGGAAAGGGTTGTAACGGTGCTTTGATTTTTCGGCCACTTTTTCCGCTGGCCTGGCAGGTGGGACAGGCCTTGCAGTGGTTGGTGACATCCTTCCGCATGTGGGGCCAGAAAAAATGGGTCACCAGGCGGTCGTAGGTTTTATCCTGCCCCAGGTGTCCGGCAAGGGGGACATCGTGGGCTAAGTTCAGGAGGAAGCCTCGGAAGCGAAGGGGCACCACCAGCACCCGACTGGCCCCTAGTTCTGCAACTTTCTGCTCGCTGTAGAGCAGGTCTTGGTCCCAGTAGATCCAGTGGGCCCCCGAGGTATCCCCGGTGCTCTGGGCCAGGGCTTGCTGCCGGAGTCCTTCGAGAGAGGGACAGGTTTTCTGTTCGGCCCGGAATTGTTCCTGCGTGGGGCCTCCCTCCTGCCGCCATTGTGCCAGGTCAGGGACGTCCCGAAGCTGGTCGGATCCTTCTTCGGTTTGGGTCAATGGACTGGCTTCTGGGGCGGCCTCCTCGGGGATGAGCGCGGGAGGAGGTTCTGGCCACTCGGGCTCTTCTGGGCTGGGGACCGCGCGGGCGGTCATGGACCTGGTCGTGACGCAGACCCATTCGGGGAGGCCGAGCATCCCCAGGTGCTCCCTCCGTTCGACAGCTGCCCAGGGAGAGCTTTCAAGGTCGTTTCCTAGGAGGCAGTCCACGGGGGCATCATCGCGGACAGTTACTTTTAACATCCCTGTTACTCCTCCCCACTCGAAGGGGACGCAGGCCATGTGGCATAGGCTTTCGGAATTGTCGGCTGATCGGACAGGGCAAAGAATGTTCGGCAAGATTTGGTCTGGAGTGACGAGGTGGCGTCGGACCGCCGTTACACTGGCCCCGGTGTCGCGGAGGGCTTCCGCCCGGCGGCCATTAATGTTGACCCATTGACCGTACTTCTGGGTGTTGGCGGGAAGGGGGGCCCGCGGAATCATGTCTCTCTCCCCTAAGCAGACCAGTGCCATGGCGGCGGGTGCCCATTCAGAGGGATCGGTCTCGTACTCTTCCTGGTCTTCCGGGATTAGTTCTTCCCCTAGGGCCGCCGCTGCAACTTGGCGGGGGGTAGTGTTCGGATTCTTTGGGCAATTGGGATCACTGGCGTAGTGGCCGGGTCGCTGGCACCTGTGGCACGTAATGTTGGCCCGGAAACCGGCCCGGACGGCAGGGCTTCCTCGGCCAACCGGGGTCGAGGGGTTTCTGGGGGGTGACGAGGGGCCGGGGTCTCTCCCCCGACCCTGACTTCCTCCTCCCCCTCGGGGGCGATACGGTCTGGATAATTCGCTGGGTGCGTTCCTGCCAACTCGGGTGCTTTCCCACCGGTCGGCTTCGACGGCTAGTTGTCGAGGGTCGGTTAGCTTACTGTCCAGGAGGTGTTGCCGGAGCTCCACGAAGCAGTTGTTCGACAGGTGCTCCCATACGATAAGGTCAAAGAGTTGTTCGTAGGTGGTTACTTTGTTGCCCTTGATCCACCCCTCGAAGGCTCGGCTAAAAAAGTTCACGTACTCCACCCAAGTTGTACCCGGAATCCGTTTGCAGTCGCGGAACCGTTGGCGGTACATCTCCGGTGTGAGCCCGTATCGAGTGAGGAGGGCGGCCTTCATGTGGTCGTAGGAGGTCATCAGCTGGTCCGGGAGTTGTAGCAGGGCGTCCCGCCCTTCGTTGACAAACCTCCCCCATAATCCGGCTCCCCAATCGCTTCGGGGAATCCGGTGGGAGGTCATTGCCACCTCATAGGCTTTAAACCACTGCTGTATATCATCGTTCTTGTGGTATTCCCGGATGACATCTTTGGGGATGTGAACCTTGGGTTCGGTCGAGGCAGACGGGGTCGGTCGTTCGGGGAGCCCGAGGTCTTTATTCTGTTTCTGGACCTCCAGTGTTTTGAGATTGCGCTCATGTTCGTACTCTAGTTTCTTTTCCTCTAGCTCTCTCTGTCTTTGCTTGTCTTCTCGCTCTTCCCTGAGCCGTAAGTGTTCCAGGGTTATTTTTTGTTCTGCCAGCTTGAGTTCTCCATCCAAGCGAAGTCGGGCTAGTTCTAATTCGTGGAGTCTGGTTTTTTCTCTTTCTCGGATCTCTTCCAGGGAGAGACCCGCTCTTTCTTTAGTTGGTGCGGGGCTCGTCTCGGTTGTTTGTGTTCGGGGTACGGCCGTACCCGTTTCCGCCCAGGCTTCTAGGGCTCGTTTGAAGTCTTCCTTCGTACTCAGACCCGTGGTTGGGAGACCAAGTTCCATGCAATATTGCTTCAGTTCTCGGTGGTTGTAATCTTCTAATTTTTCCATCTGGAATTTCTCCGTTGTTCCGCTCTCTGTTGTCATGGTGGTCGTGTGTCGTGGGTCGGGTGACTTTCTGTACGATTATGCGTAGGTTCGGATCCCGTCGCTGGCCACCAATGTTAGACGGGGACCCTGAGGGTCGGCCGGATACTGAGGGAGAGATCCCCGAGGGGGACCGTCTCCGGTGATCGTACAGACAAGTTACCTCCCTCCCCACAAACAGGCACCACACCAAGTCGAGTTCAATGCTTTATATAAGGTTCTTAAGGCAAGGATATCAGCGATACAGGATATCTCGGACCCGGGGGTCCTCTCACTTCTAGTCTCTGTAGGGAAAGGGGGTAGCGGGACAGTCTTGGTACCGGATCGGTACAGGTAGTGGTAAGAGGCGAGCTCACAATCCTCGAGCTGGAGTGTCTGTGGATCGGGCCGCGGCAGCGCCAGCAGGCCAAGATAATAATCTCCCTAGGTAGGGGGCCGCGGCAGCGCCAGCAGGCCAAGTCGATGGTTTCACGGGGCAGAGGGCCGCGGCAGCGCCAGCAGGCCAAGTCGATGGTTTCACGAGGCAGAGGGCCGCGGCAGCGCCAGCAGGCCAAGACGATGGTTTCACGAGGCAGAGGGCCGCGGCAGCGCCAGCAGGCCAAGACGATGGTTTCACGAGGCAGAGGGCCGCGGCAGCGCCAGCAGGCCAAGACGATGGTTTCACGAGGCAGAGGGCCGCGGCAGCGCCAGCAGGCCAAGACGATGGTTTCACGAGGCAGAGGGCCGCGGCAGCGCCAGCAGGCCAGTCACAGATGAGTTCTTCTCGGGTCTCTCGATTCCAGGATACAACTGGTTTCCTGGTCTGGTCCTGCCCCAGTTATAGGTCTGGTCCCCTTTGATGTCCGGACCCTCGCGCCTGGGGGGCCGGGAGGTCCGGGATGAGGGAGTCCAGACACCCAGCAGGGGGGTGGAGCCAGCGCCCAGGCGGCCGGGGGTGATCGACACCTGGCGGAGGAGAGCCGTTGACGATTCCTTTCTCCCATTGACTCGCCAAGTGGTCACTCTGCCTCCCGGGGGGAGGTTGGTGCCTCGATGTCGGGCCCGGCCGGGCCCAGGGTGAGGGTCGAGTTGAGGCCACGCGGCCTCGTGCTGTAGTGGCCCAAGATGGCGGCTGGGCCGAGGCCGTGGTGTGGATGGTGACCCGGGCCAGCTGGGTTCGGAGCTGGTGTCTTGTGGGTGAGGAATTGCAGTGTACTTCGGGTGGTTGTCGGGGACTCTGGCTGGGGATGCAGGGGGAGCCAGGGTCCAGGTCCCATTGTGGGGAGGGGGCAGCCCGACCATGCGGCCTGTCCAACAACTCTCCACTCCCTATGCACTCTCCACTCTCTATGCACTCTGCACTCCCTATGCACTCTCCACTCCCTATGCACTCTCCACTCCCTATGCACTCTCCACTCCCTATGCACTCTCCACTCCCTATGCACTCTCCACTCTCTATGCACTCTCCATTCCCTATGCACTCTCCACTCCCTATGCACTCTCCACTCTGCACTCTCTATGCACTCTGCACTCCCTATGCACTCTCCACTCTGCACTCTCTATGCACTCTGCACTCCCTATGCACTCTCCACTCTGCACTCTCTATGCACTCTGCACTCCCTATGTACTCTCCACTCTTCACTCTCTATGCACTCTGCACTCCCTATGCACTCTGCACTCTCCACTCCCTATGCACTCTCCACTCCCTATGCACTCTCCACTCCCTATGCACTCTCCACTCCCTATGCACTCTCCACTTCCTATGCACTCTCCATTCCCTATGCACTCTCCACTCCCTATGCACTCTCCACTCTCCACTCCACTCCCTATGCACTCTGCACTCCCTATGCACTCTTCACTCTCCACTCCCTATGCACTCTCCACTCCCTATGCACTCTCCACTCTCTATGCACTCTCCACTCCCTATGCACTCTCCACTCCCTATGCACTCTGCACTCCCTATGCACTCTGCACTCCCTATGCACTCTGCACTCCCTATGCACTCTCCACTCTGCACTCTCTATGCACTCTGCACTCCCTATGCACTCTCCACTCTGCACTCTCTATGCACTCTGCACTCCCTATGTACTCTCCACTCTTCACTCTCTATGCACTCTGCACTCCCTATGCACTCTCCACTCTCCACTCCCTATGCACTCTCCACTCTCCACTCTCCACTCCCTATGCACTCTCCACTCCCTATGCACTCTGCACTCCCTATGCACTCTCCACTCCCTATGCACTCTTCACTCCCTATGCACTCTGCACTCCCTATGCACTCTCCACTCCCTATGCACTCTCCACTCCCTATGCACTCTCCACTCCCTATGCACTCTCCACTCCCTATGCACTCTCCACTCCCTATGCACTCTGCACTCCCTATGCACTCTCCACTCCCTATGCACTCTCCACTCTGCACTCTCTATGCACTCTGCACTCCCTATGCACTCTCCACTCTGCACTCTCTATGCACTCTGCACTCCCTATGTACTCTCCACTCTTCACTCTCTATGCACTCTGCACTCCCTATGCACTCTCCACTCTCCACTCCCTATGCACTCTCCACTCTCCACTCTCCACTCCCTATGCACTCTCCACTCCCTATGCACTCTGCACTCCCTATGCACTCTCCACTCCCTATGCACTCTCCACTCCCTATGCACTCTCCACTCCCTATGCACTCTCCACTCCCTATGCACTCTCCACTCCCTATGCACTCTCCACTCTGCACTCTCTATGCACTCTGCACTCCCTATGCACTCTCCACTCTGCACTCTCTATGCACTCTGCACTCCCTATGCACTCTGCACTCTCTATGCACTCTGCACTCCCTATGTACTCTCCACTCTTCACTCTCTATGCACTCTGCACTCCCTATGCCCTCTCCACTCTCCACTCCCTATGCACTCTCCACTCTCCACTTCCTATGCACTCTCCACTCTCTATGCACTCTCCACTCCCTATGCACTCTCCACTCCCCATGCACTCTCCACTCCCTATGCACTATGCACTCTCCACTCCCTATGCACTATGCACTCTCCACTCCCTATGCACTATGCACTCTCCACTCCCTATGCACTATGCACTCTCCACTCCCTATGCACTATGCACTCTCCACTCCCTATGCACTCTCCACTCCCTATGCACTCTCCACTCCCTATGCACTCTCCACTCCCTATGCACTCTGCACTCCCTATGCACTCTCCACTCCCTATGCACTCTCCACTCCCTATGCACTCTCCACTCTGCACTCCCTATGCACTCTCCACTCCCTATGCACTCTGCACTCTCCACTCCCTATGCACTCTCCACTCCCTATGCACTCTCCACTCCCTATGCACTCTCCACTCCCTATGCACTCTCCACTCCCTATGCACTCTCCACTCCCTATGCACTCTCCACTCTGCACTCCCTATGCACTCTCCACTCTGCACTCCCTATGCACTCTCCACTCCCTATGCACTCTCCACTCCCCACTCTGCACTCCCTATGCACTCTCCACTCTCCACTCCCTATGCACTCTCCACTCCCTCAAGCTGCACTCCCTATGCACTCTCCACTCACTATGCACTATGCACTCTCCACTCCCTATGCACTCTCCACTCCCTATGCACTCTCCACTCCCTATGCACTCTCCCCTCCCTATGCACTCTCCACTCCCTATGCACTCTCCACTCCCTATGCACTCTCCACTCCCTATGCACTCTCCACTCCCTATGCACTCTCCACTCCCTAAGCACTCTCCACTCCCTATGCACTCTGCACTCTCCACTCCCTATGCACTCTGCACTCTCCACTCCCTATGCACTCTGCACTCTCCACTCCCTATGCACTCTCCACTCCCTATGCACTCTCCACTTCCTATGCACTCTCCACTCCCTATGCACTCTCCACTCCCTATGCACTCTCCACTCCCTATGCACTCTCCACTCTCCACTCCACTCCCTATGCACTCTGCACTCCCTATGCACTCTTCACTCTCCACTCCCTATGCACTCTCCACTCCCTATGCACTCTCCACTCCCTATGCACTCTCCACTCCCTATGCACTCTCCACTCCCTATGCACTCTCCACTCCCTATGCACTCTCCACTCCCTATGCACTCTGCACTCCCTATGCACTCTCCACTCCCTATGCACTCTCCACTCTGCACTCTCCATGCACTCTGCACTCCCTATGCACTCTCCACTCTGCACTCTCTATGCACTCTGCACTCCCTATGTACTCTCCACTCTTCACTCTCTATGCACTCTGCACTCCCTATGCACTCTCCACTCTCCACTCCATATGCACTCTCCACACTCCACTCTCCACTCCCTATGCACTCTCCACTCTCTATGCACTCTGCACTCCCTATGCACTCTCCACTCCCTATGCACTCTCCACTCCCTATGCACTCTCCACTCCCTATGCACTCTCCACTCCCTATGCACTCTCCACTCTCTATGCACTCTCCATTCCCTATGCACTCTCCACTCCCTATGCACTCTCCACTCTGCACTCTCTATGCACTCTGCACTCCCTATGCACTCTCCACTCTGCACTCTCTATGCACTCTGCACTCCCTATGCACTCTCCACTCTGCACTCTCTATGCACTCTGCACTCCCTATGTACTCTCCACTCTTCACTCTCTATGCACTCTGCACTCCCTATGCACTCTGCACTCTCCACTCCCTATGCACTCTCCACTCCCTATGCACTCTCCACTCCCTATGCACTCTCCACTTCCTATGCACTCTCCACTCCCTATGCACTCTCCACTCCCTATGCACTCTCCACTCTCCACTCCACTCCCTATGCACTCTTCACTCCCTATGCACTCTTCACTCTCCACTCCCTATGCACTCTCCACTCCCTATGCACTCTCCACTCTCTATGCACTCTCCACTCCCTATGCACTCTCCACTCCCTATGCACTCTCCACTCCCTATGCACTCTGCACTCCCTATGCACTCTGCACTCCCTATGCACTCTCCACTCTGCACTCTCTATGCACTCTGCACTCCCTATGCACTCTCCACTCTGCACTCTCTATGCACTCTGCACTCCCTATGTACTCTCCACTCTTCACTCTCTATGCACTCTGCACTCCCTATGCACTCTCCACTCTCCACTCCCTATGCACTCTCCACTCTCCACTCTCCACTCCCTATGCACTCTCCACTCCCTATGCACTCTGCACTCCCTATGCACTCTCCACTCCCTATGCACTCTCCACTCCCTATGCACTCTCCACTCCCTATGCACTCTTCACTCTCCACTCCCTATGCACACTCCACTCTCTATGCATTCTGCACTCCCTATGCACTCTGCACTCCCTATGCACTCTCCACTCCCTATGCACTCTCCACTCCCTATGCACTCTCCACTCCCTATGCACTCTCCACTCCCTATGCACTATGCACTCTCCACTCCCTATGCACTATGCACTCTCCACTCCCTATGCACTATGCACTCTCCACTCCCTATGCACTATGCACTCTCCACTCCCTATGCACTATGCACTCTCCACTCCCTATGCACTCTCCACTCCCTATGCACTCTCCACTCCCTATGCACTCTCCACTCCCTATGCACTCTCCACTCCCTATGCACTCTGCACTCCCTATGCACTCTCCACTCCCTATGCACTCTCCACTCCCTATGCACTCTCCACTCTGCACTCCCTATGCACTCTCCACTCCCTATGCACTCTGCACTCTCCACTCCCTATGCACTCTCCACTCCCTATGCACTCTCCACTCCCTATGCACTCTCCACTCCCTATGCACTCTCCACTCCCTATGCACTCTCCACTCCCTATGCACTCTCCACTCTGCACTCCCTATGCACTCTCCACTCTGCACTCCCTATGCACTCTCCACTCCCTATGCACTCTCCACTACCCACTCTGCACTCCCTATGCACTCTCCACTCTCCACTCCCTATGCACTCTTCACTCCCTCGAGCTGCACTCCCTATGCACTCTCCACTCACTATGCACTATGCACTCTCCACTCCCTATACACTCTCCACTCCCTATGCACTCTCCACTCCCTATGCACTCTCCCCTCCCTATGCACTCTCCACTCCCTATGCACTCTCCACTCCCTATGCACTCTCCACTCCCTATGCACTCTCCACTCCCTATGCACTCTCCACTCCCTATGCACTCTGCACTCTCCACTCCCTATGCACTCTGCACTCTCCACTCCCTATGCACTCTGCACTCTCCACTCCCTATGCACTCTCCACTCCCTATGCACTCTCCACTACCTATGCACTCTCCACTCCCTATGCACTCTCCACTCCCTATGCACTCTCCACTCCCTATGCACTCTCCACTCTCCACTCCACTCCCTATGCACTCTGCACTCCCTATGCACTCTTCACTCTCCACTCCCTATGCACTCTCCACTCCCTATGCACTCTCCACTCTCTATGCACTCTCCACTCCCTATGCACTCTCCACTCCCTATGCACTCTCCACTCCCTATGCACTCTCCACTCCCTATGCACTCTCCACTCCCTATGCACTCTGCACTCCCTATGCACTCTCCACTCCCTATGCACTCTCCACTCTGCACTCTCCATGCACTCTGCACTCCCTATGCACTCTCCACTCTGCACTCTCTATGCACTCTGCACTCCCTATGTACTCTCCACTCTTCACTCTCTATGCACTCTGCACTCCCTATGCACTCTCCACTCTCCACTCCCTATGCACTCTCCACACTCCACTCTCCACTCCCTATGCACTCTCCACTCTCTATGCACTCTGCACTCCCTATGCACTCTCCACTCCCTATGCACTCTCCACTCCCTATGCACTCTCCACTCCCTATGCACTCTCCACTCCCTATGCACTCTCCACTCTCTATGCACTCTCCATTCCCTATGCACTCTCCACTCCCTATGCACTCTCCACTCTGCACTCTCTATGCACTCTGCACTCCCTATGCACTCTCCACTCTGCACTCTCTATGCACTCTGCACTCCCTATGCACTCTCCACTCTGCACTCTCTATGCACTCTGCACTCCCTATGTACTCTCCACTCTTCACTCTCTATGCACTCTGCACTCCCTATGCACTCTGCACTCTCCACTCCCTATGCACTCTCCACTCCCTATGCACTCTCCACTCCCTATGCACTCTCCACTCCCTATGCACTCTCCACTTCCTATGCACTCTCCACTCCCTATGCACTCTCCACTCCCTATGCACTCTCCACTCTCCACTCCACTCCCTATGCACTCTGCACTCCCTATGCACTCTTCACTCTCCACTCCCTATGCACTCTCCACTCCCTATGCACTCTCCACTCTCTATGCACTCTCCACTCCCTAAGCACTCTCCACTCCCTATGCACTCTCCACTCCCTATGCACTCTGCACTCCCTATGCACTCTGCACTCCCTATGCACTCTCCACTCTGCACTCTCTATGCACTCTGCACTCCCTATGCACTCTCCACTCTGCACTCTCTATGCAATCTGCACTCCCTATGTACTCTCCACTCTTCACTCTCTATGCACTCTGCACTCCCTATGCACTCTCCACTCTCCACTCCCTATGCACTCTCCACTCTCCACTTCCTATGCACTCTCCACTCTCTATGCACTCTCCACTCCCTATGCACTCTCCACTCCCCATGCACTCTCCACTCCCTATGCACTATGCACTCTCCACTCCCTATGCACTATGCACTCTCCACTCCCTATGCACTATGCACTCTCCACTCCCTATGCACTATGCACTCTCCACTCCCTATGCACTATGCACTCTCCACTCCCTATGCACTCTCCACTCCCTATGCACTCTCCACTCCCTATGCACTCTGCACTCCCTATGCACTCTCCACTCCCTATGCACTCTCCAGTCCCTATGCACTCTCCACTCTGCACTCCCTATGCACTCTCCACTCCCTATGCACTCTGCACTCTCCACTCCCTATGCACTCTCCACTCCCTATGCACTCTCCACTCCCTATGCACTCTCCACTCCCTATGCACTCTCCACTCCCTATGCACTCTCCACTCCCTATGCACTCTCCACTCTGCACTCCCTATGCACTCTCCACTCTGCACTCCCTATGCACTCTCCACTCCCTATGCACTCTCCACTCCCCACTCTGCACTCCCTATGCACTCTCCACTCTCCACTCCCTATGCACTCTCCACTCCCTCGAGCTGCACTCCCTATGCACTCTCCACTCACTATGCACTATGCACTCTCCACTCCCTATGCACTCTCCACTCCCTATGCACTCTCCACTCCCTATGCACTCTCCCCTCCCTATGCACTCTTCACTCCCTATGCACTCTCCACTCCCTATGCACTCTCCACTCCCTATGCACTCTCCACTCCCTATGCACTCTCCACTCCCTAAGCACTCTCCACTCCCTATGCACTCTGCACTCTCCACTCCCTATGCACTCTGCACTCTCCACTCCCTATGCACTCTGCACTCTCCACTCCCTATGCACTCTCCACTCCCTATGCACTCTCCACTTCCTATGCACTCTCCACTCCCTATGCACTCTCCACTCCCTATGCACTCTCCACTCCCTATGCACTCTCCACTCTCCACTCCACTCCCTATGCACTCTGCACTCCCTATGCACTCTTCACTCTCCACTCCCTATGCACTCTCCACTCCCTATGCACTCTCCACTCTCTATGCACTCTCCACTCCCTATGCACTCTCCACTCCCTATGCACTCTCCACTCCCTATGCACTCTCCACTCCCTATGCACTCTGCACTCCCTATGCACTCTCCACTCCCTATGCACTCTCCACTCTGCACTCTCCATGCACTCTGCACTCCCTATGCACTCTCCACTCTGCACTCTCTATGCACTCTGCACTCCCTATGTACTCTCCACTCTTCACTCTCTATGCACTCTGCACTCCCTATGCACTCTCCACTCTCCACTCCCTATGCACTCTCCACACTCCACTCTCCACTCCCTATGCACTCTCCACTCTCTATGCACTCTGCACTCCCTATGCACTCTCCACTCCCTATGCACTCTCCACTCCCTATGCACTCTCCACTCCCTATGCACTCTCCACTCCCTATGCACTCTCCACTCTCTATGCACTCTCCATTCCCTATGCACTCTCCACTCCCTATGCACTCTCCACTCTGCACTCTCTATGCACTCTGCACTCCCTATGCACTCTCCACTCTGCACTCTCTATGCACTCTGCACTCCCTATGCACTCTCCACTCTGCACTCTCTATGCACTCTGCACTCCCTATGTACTCTCCACTCTTCACTCTCTATGCACTCTGCACTCCCTATGCACTCTGCACTCTCCACTCCCTATGCACTCTCCACTCCCTATGCACTCTCCACTCCCTATGCACTCTCCACTTCCTATGCACTCTCCACTCCCTATGCACTCTCCACTCCCTATGCACTCTCCACTCTCCACTCCACTCCCTATGCACTCTGCACTCCCTATGCACTCTTCACTCTCCACTCCCTATGCACTCTCCACTCCCTATGCACTCTCCACTCTCTATGCACTCTCCACTCCCTATGCACTCTCCACTCCCTATGCACTCTGCACTCCCTATGCACTCTGCACTCCCTATGCACTCTCCACTCTGCACTCTCTATGCACTCTGCACTCCCTATGCACTCTCCACTCTGCACTCTCTATGCACTCTGCACTCCCTATGTACTCTCCACTCTTCACTCTCTATGCACTCTGCACTCCCTATGCACTCTCCACTCTCCACTCCCTATGCACTCTCCACTCTCCACTCTCCACTCCCTATGCACTCTCCACTCCCTATGCACTCTGCACTCCCTATGCACTCTCCACTCCCTATGCACTCTCCACTCCCTATGCACTCTCCACTCCCTATGCACTCTTCACTCTCCACTCCCTATGCACACTCCACTCTCTATGCACTCTGCACTCCCTATGCACTCTGCACTCCCTATGCACTCTCCACTCCCTATGCACTCTCCACTCCCTATGCACTCTCCACTCCCTATGCACTCTCCACTCCCTATGCACTCTCCACTCTGCACTCTCTATGCACTCTGCACTCCCTATGCACTCTCCACTCTGCACTCTCTATGCACTCTGCACTCCCTATGTACTCTCCACTCTTCACGCCCTATGCACTCTGCACTCCCTATGCACTCTCCACTCTCCACTCCCTATGCACTCTCCACTCTCCACTCCCTATGCACTCTCCACTCCCTATGCACTCTCCACTCCCTATGCACTCTCCACTCCCTATGCACTCTCCACTCCCTATGCACTCTCCACTCCCTATGCACTCTCCACTCCCTATGCACTCTCCACTCTGCACTCTCTATGCACTCTGCACTCCCTATGCACTCTCCACTCTGCACTCTCTATGCACTCTGCACTCCCTATGCACTCTCCGCTCTGCACTCTCTATGCACTCTGCACTCCCTATGTACTCTCCACTCTTCACTCTCTATGCACTCTGCACTCCCTATGCACTCTCCACTCTCCACTCCCTATGCACTCTCCACTCTCCACTTCCTATGCACTCTCCACTCTCTATGCACTCTCCACTCCCTATGCACTCTCCACTCCCTATGCACTCTCCACTCCCTATGCACTATGCACTCTCCACTCCCTATGCACTATGCACTCTCCACTCCCTATGCACTATGCACTCTCCACTCCCTATGCACTATGCACTCTCCACTCCCTATGCACTCTCCACTCCCTATGCACTCTCCACTCCCTATGCACTCTCCACTCCCTATGCACTCTGCACTCCCTATGCACTCTCCACTCCCTATGCACTCTCCACTCCCTATGCACTCTCCACTCTGCACTCCCTATGCACTCTCCACTCCCTATGCACTCTGCACTCTCCACTCCCTATGCACTCTCCACTCCCTATGCACTCTCCACTCCCTATGCACTCTCCACTCCCTATGCACTCTCCACTCCCTATGCACTCTCCACTCCCTATGCACTCTCCACTCCCTATGCACTCTCCACTCTGCACTCCCTATGCACTCTCCACTCTGCACTCCCTATGCACTCTCCACTCCCTATGCACTCTCCACTCCCCACTCTGCACTCCCTATGCACTCTCCACTCTCCACTCCCTATGCACTCTCCACTCCCTCGAGCTGCACTCCCTATGCACTCTCCACTCACTATGCACTATGCACTCTCCACCCCCTATGCACTCTCCACTCCCTATGCACTCTCCACTCCCTATGCACTCCCCCCTCCCTATGCACTCTCCACTCCCTATGCACTCTCCACTCCCTATGCACTCTCCACTCCCTATGCACTCTCCACTCTCCACTCCCTATGCACTCTCCACTCTCCACTCCCTATGCACTCTCCACTCCCTATGCACTCTCCACTCCCTATGCACTCTCCACTCCCTATGCACTCTCCACTCCCTATGCACTCTCCACTCTCCACTCCACTCCCTATGCACTCTGCACTCCCTATGCACTCTTCACTCTCCACTCCCTATGCACTCTTCACTCCCTATGCACTCTTCACTCCCTATGCACTCTTCACTCCCTATGCACTCTTCACTCTCTATGCACTCTTCACTCCCTATGCACTCTTCACTCCCTATGCACTCTTCACTCCCTATGCACTCTTCACTCCCTATGCACTCCCTATGCACTCTGCACTCTCCACCCCCTATGCACTCTCCACTCTCCACCCCCTATGCACTCTCCACTCTGCACTCCCTATGCACTCCCTATGCACTCTCCTCTCTCTATGCACTCTCCACTCTGCACTCCCTATGCACTCTGCACTCCCCACTCTGCACTCCCTATGCACTCTGCACGCCCTATGCACTCTGCACGCCCTATGCACTCTGCACGCCCTATGCACTCTCCACGCCCTATGCACTCTCCACTCCCTATGCACTCTCCACTCCCTATGCACTCTCCACTCCCTATGCACTCTCCACTCCCTATGCACTCTCCACTCCCTACTCCCTATGCACCCTGTACTCCCTATCCACCCTGCACTCCCTATCCACCCTGCACTCCCTATCCACCCTGCACTCCCTATCCACCCTGCACTCCCTATCCACCCTGCACTCCCTATCCACTCTGCACTCCCTACCCATTTGCTGTTAATCACCTTTGCAGCACGTACTTTATGGCCTCTGATGCTCTTCAGCGCTTTGCAGTGCGGTTAGGATATGAAGCGCTATATAAATTCAACTGTAATGCATTACGAAAAATGCCAAACCATTAAAAAACTCCCTGTTGCAAATCTTATGAGCAGTTTTACAAGTGTCTCACGAGGGGCACGAGATGCTTAGCCCATACGAGTCTATTTAGGCCGTTTGGGTACTGGACACCCGCAGTTTTAAGGACATTATTAAAACGGACTGTAAAGTCGAACTGAAAGAATGAAAAGTTATGCATGCTGCAACAAAGGGGATCAGCCGAGCAATTTCACATCAGACAAACCACTGCGGAGTCCTCACTACAAATAAAGGGGCAAAAACTACTTTTAGCGCCCATGCACTTGATGAACAGCCAGATCGTGGCCTGTGTCTTCATCATGTATTTTTAACCAACGTACACTGAATTCACGTGCTCCACCACTAAAAAACAAGCACTCACCTGGGCTTCCTCGCATGGAATGACCAAAACAAACACAGAAGGAAAAAAAACGAAACTCCGCCCACCGCCGCGATGACGACATCGCAGAGGCGTAGAGGGAAAAAATCGCGGGAACGCCCCCGAATCTGGTCCGGCCTTGACGGACAGATCCGGCTCCCAATGGCTAGCCTCCATTTATGGAGCTAGCTAATGGGAGGTGGGGGACGTTCCGATAGCCAATATGGTAAACAAAAGATTTCACCTGCGCGAACTGCTTGCGCAGATCGCCAGGTCGAAACCTAAAAAGGGGGTGGTGATGGACAGAGTATCTGAGTTAATCAGAACACTCCTACCCAGTCAACAGATCAGGGCTTGATCCATCACCGTTTTTTAGCTCACTGCACCATCCCAGTTCAGAACCTGGCTATATGCAAATTAGTCTGTCCCTGGCCCAGTGCATCATGGGAACAGGGCAGACCAAACTACCAAGCCAATTCTTCACTGGAAAGGAAACAAGCTTCCGGGGACCGGTTTCTGGCATTACAGCCGTCTTCGGCCCGGCTTGCTTGAATCCTGATGGTGCAATGAGCAAGGGACTCATGTCTGAGCATACCCTTCCACACTCATGGTGGCCAAAATAATTACAAAAAGGGGGTGGTGATGGACAGAGTATCTGAGTTAATCAGAACACTCCTACCCAGTCAACAGATCAGGGCTTGATCCATCACCGTTTTTTAGCTCACTGCACCATCCCAGTTCAGAACCTGGCTATATGCAAATTAGTCTGTCCCTGGTCCAGTGCATCATGGGAACAGGGCAGACCAAACTACCAAGCCAATTCTTCACTGGAAAGGAAACAAGCTTCCGGGGACCGGTTTCTGGCATTACAGCCGTCTTCGGCCCGGCTTGCTTGAATCCTGATGGTGCAATGAGCAAGGGACTCATGTCTGAGCACACCCTTCCACACTCATGGTGGCCAAAATAATTACAAAAAGGGGGTGGTGATGGACAGAGTATCTGAGTTAATCAGAACACTCCTACCCAGTCAAAAGATCAGGGCTTGATCCATCACCGTTTTTTAGCTCACTGCACCATCCCAGTTCAGAACCTGGCTATATGCAAATTAGTCTGTCCCTGGCCCAGTGCATCATGGGAACAGGGCAGACCAAACTACCAAGCCAATTCTTCACTGGAAAGGAAACAAGCTTCCGAGGACCGGTTTCTGGCATTACAGCCGTCTTCGGCCCGGCTTGCTTGAATCCTGATGGTGCAATGAGCAAGGGACTCATGTCTGAGCATACCCTTCCACACTCATGGTGGCCAAAATAATTACAAAAAGGGGGTGGTGATGGACAGAGTATCTGAGTTAATCAGAACACTCCTACCCAGTTGTTGGACAGGCCACATGAAGGGCTCGCTCCCTCCCCGCAGGACAGGGCCCGGGCCACCGTCAGCACCATTGCCCGGCCCAGCCGCCATCTTGGACACGGCACCACGCGGCCGCGCGGCCTCAGCCCAACCCCAACCCTGGGCCTGGCCAGGCCCCGACATCCCGGCACCACCCTCCACCCAGGAGGTGAACGGCCCACTTGGCAGGTCAATGGGAGTACGAAGTGTCGATGGCTCTCCCCCGCCAGGTGCCGAGCACCCCCAGCCTCCTCGGGCGCTGGCTCCGCCCCCCTGCTGGGTGTCTGGACTCCCTCATCCCGGACCTCCCGACCTCCAAGAGCGAGGGTCCGGACATCAAAGGGCGCCAGACCTATAACTGGGGCAGCCCCAGGACAGGAAGGCAGTTGTATCCTGGAGTCGAGAGACACCGCGACGAACTCATCCTTGACGGACTGTTGGCGCTGCCACAGCCCTGCCTTGTGAACTATCGTCCTGCCTGCTGGCGCTGCCGCGGCCCTCTGTAACCTTCATCCTCGTGGGACCTGCTGGCGCTGCCGCGGCCCGTTGTAACCTTCATCCTCGTTGGGACCTGCTGGCGCTGCCGCGGCCCGTTGCAACCTGCATCCTCGTGGGACCTGCTGGCGCTGCCGCGGCCCGTTGTAACCTCCATCCTCGTGGGACCTGCTGGCGCTGCCGCGACCCGTTGTAACCTTCATCCTCGTTGGGACCTGCTGGCGCTGCCGTGGCCCGTTGCCACCTACGACCTCTTCGGGACCTGCCGGCGCTGCCGCGGTCTGACCCATCCGAACACCGAGCTCGAGGATTGTGAGCTATCACCGTTACACACCCGTACCCGTGGGTACCAAGACTGTCCCGCTACCCCCTTCCCTTACTAGAGACTAGAATTGAGAGGATCATCGTGTCCTGATCGCCTTGTATCGTACCACACTACTACCCGAAGTGCCTATAAAAGGTGTTACCCTAATCTTTGTGTGGTGTCCATCTGTGGGGGGGAAGTTACCTGTCTGTGCGATCACTGTGCTCGGCCGGCCCTCCCGGTCCCCGTCTAACATTGGTGGCTAGCGGCGCGATCCGAACCGACGCGTACCGTACAGACAGTAACTCACCCTACGACTAAAACCACAATGACGACCAAAGAGAGCGGATCGGCGGAGAAGTTCCAGATGGAAAAGCTGGAAGAATACAACCACCGAGAGCTCAAACAATTTTGCATGGACTTAGGCGTTGCTACCACCGGGCTAAGCACAAAAGCAGACTTCAAAAACGCCCTAGAGGCCTGGACAGAGACAAATACCGCAACCCCCCGGGACCCCGCAGCCCCGGAAGTCAACACCACCCGGACGGAGGAACGGAGAACAGGCCCCTCCCATGAAGAGATCCAAGAGCGGGAAAAAAATAGATTACACGAGTTAGACTTGGCACGACTCAGATTAGACGGAGAATTGAAACTGGCGGAACAAAAAATAAACTTAGAACACTTACGGCTCAGAGAAGAGCGAGAGGAAAAACAGAGACAGAGAGACCTCGAAGAAAAAAGACTGGCATACGAGCACGAGTGCAAACTAGCGGAGATAGAAATACGCAAACTGAACAAAAACCTAGCGGTGCCCGAGCAACCGCACTCCCCGGGTCCTACCGAGCAGAAGGTCCACATCCCCAAGGATGTGGTCCGAGAATATCACCGGAACGACGACATACAGCAGTGGTTCAAGGCCTATGAGATTGCCATGACCGCCCACCGGGTCGCTCGAAGTGACTGGGGAGCCGGTCTATGGGGGAGATTCGTCAACGAGGGTCGTGATGCCCTGCTGCAGCTTCCGGACCATCAAATGACGTCCTATGACCACATGAAGGCCGCCCTCCTCAGTCGATATGGACTTACACCCGAAATGTACCGCCAGAGGTTCCGCAACTGCACCCGGATCCCAGGTACGATGTGGTTGGAATACGTGAACTATTTCAGCCGAGCCTTCGAGGGGTGGATCAAGGGTAACAACGTAACCACTTACGAACAACTCTTCAATCTCATTGTGTGGGAGCACCTCTCCAACAACTGCTTTGTCGAGCTCAGGCAGCACCTCCTCGACAGTAAATTGACTGAACCCCGGCAGCTCGCCACCGAGGCTGACCGGTGGGAGAGCACCCGAGTGGCCCGGAGTGGGCCGAATGAGCAGAACAGAACCAACCAAGGTCACCATCGTCCCCGAGGAGGAGGAGGAGGCCCGGGCCGGGGCAGAGACGCCGCCCCGGCCGCACCCACTAACGCCACCCCGGCCCCAGCAGGCCGGGGAAACCCCCCGATGCGCCCGGGGTTCCGAGCTAACGTGACGTGTCATCGATGCCAGCGAGTCGGCCACTATGCCAGTGACCCGACCTGCCCGAAGAACCAGGCCCCCGGGCCCCGCCAGATGGCGGCCACCGCCCTGGGAGAAGAACAAGTCTCCGAAGACACGGAGACCTATGAGTCGGAGCAGTTCGAGTGGGAACCCGCCGCCATGACCCTGGCATGCCTAGGAGGAAGAGACATGGTCCCGCGGACTCCCCTGCCCGCCAACACTCGGAAGTACAGCCAATGGGTGAGCATCAATGGGCGCAAGGCCGAGGCCCTGCGTGACACCGGGGCCAGTGTGACGGCCGTCCGCTGTCACCTGGTGACCCCAGAACAAATCCTACCAAACGTACTTTGCCCCGTCCGATCGGCAGATAACTCGGAGAGCCTGTGTCGGATGGCCTGCGTCCCCTTCGAATGGGGAGGAGTGTCCGGCATGCTGAAAGTAACTGTCCGTGACGATGCCCCCGTAGACTGCCTCCTGGGGAACGATCTCGAGAGCTCCCCGTGGGCCGCTGTGGAAAGAAGAGAGCATCTGGGGATGTTGGGTCTCCCGGACTGGGCGTGCGTAACCACCCGGTCCATGGCCACCCGCACCATCCCTAGACCAGAAGAACCAGAATGGGCAGCACCTCCGCCCTCGATCACTCCAGAAGAAGACTTCCTCCAGACCGACCACCCGGACCCCACCCCAGAGGGGTCCACACAGCCCCCCGAGCTTCCCGACCTGGCTCAGTGGCGTCAAGAAGGGGGGCCCACCCAGGAACAATTCCGGCAGGAGCAAAAGACCTGCCCCTCCCTCGAGGGATTGCGACAGCAAGCGCTCGCCCAGAGCCAAGGAGACACCACCGGGGCCCACTGGGTTTATTGGGACAATGATCTCTTGTACAGCGAACAGAAAATCGCAGAACTGGGGGCCGGGCGAGTGCTGGTGGTGCCCCTCCACTTCAGAGACTTCCTGTTGAACCTAGCCCATGATGTCCCCCTGGCCGGGCACCTGGGCCAAGACAAGACCTACCACCGCCTGGTGACTCACTTTTTTTGGCCCAAAATGAGAAATGACGTATCCAACCATTGCCGGTCCTGCCCGACCTGCCAGGCCAGTGGGAAGAGCGGCCGCAAACTCAAGGCACCCCTACAACCATTCCCCGTGGTGACCACCCCGTTCGAAAGGGTGGGAATAGACATTGTGGGGCCCCTGGACCCCCGAACAGCACAGGGACATCGCTTCATCCTGGTCCTGGTGGATCACGCTACCCGCTATCCTGAGGCGGTCCCCCTTCGTACGATAACAGCCCCAGTAGTGGGTCGAGCCTTGATGGGGATCTTCTCTCGAGTGGGCTTCCCCCGGGAAGTCGTCAGCGACCGGGGTACGAACTTTATTTCAAAGTATATGAAATCCCTCTGGCAGCAGTGCGGAGTCACTTACCGATTCACCACCCCCTATCACCCCCAGGGGAACGGACTGGTCGAGCGGTTCAACCGCACCCTCAAGGGGATGATCATGGGGCTGGAAGAACCCCTACGCCGCCAGTGGGACGTGCTACTACCGTGCCTCCTCTTCGCCTACCGAGAAGTCCCCCAGAAGTCCCTCGGCTTCAGCCCCTTCGAACTCCTGTACGGACACCCCGTTCGCGGGCCTCTCAGCCTAGTGAAGGAGGAATGGGAAATGGCCCCCCTAAAGACCCCTCCGGACGTCTACAAATACCTCCTGACCCTCCGTAATCAGACCCGGAAATTCAGGGAGATCGCTAAAGCCAATCTGGAGGCCAGTCAAGAGGACATGAAGAAGTGGTACGACCAACATGCCTCCTCCATCGAGTTTGAACCGGGTCAGCAGGTATGGGTGATGTCCCCCATCGAACCATGTGCCTTGCAGGACAAATGGACGGGGCCCTTCAAGGTGATCGAGCGCAGGAGCCCCGTCACCTATCTCATCGACCTGGAGTCCCCCCGGAACCCCCTCCGGGTCCTCCACGCCAACCGACTCAAACCCCACTTCGTGCGCTCAGAGCTCAGCCTGCTGATGGCTACCGACAGTGGCGCAGAAGGAGACTCCGAGCCCCTCCCTGACCTACTGAGGACCCGGGAAAGAGATGGTTCGGTGGACGGGGTCCGACTCTCTGAGGCCCTGACCCCAGAGCAGCGTCAAGATTGCCGGGCCCTCCTGCTGCCGTTCGCAAACCTGTTCTCCCTCGCACCCGGAGTCACCTCCTGGTGCCTGCACGACGTGGACACGGGGGACAGTCCTCCTGTCCGACACCGGGCGTACCGAGTACCGGATCGGGTACGTACATGCATCCAAGAAGAAGTCTCCAAGATGCTCGCCCTCGGAGTCATCGAACCTTCGGACAGTCCCTGGGCCAGCCCGGTTGTTAGACGGGGACCCCTGAGGGTCGGCCGGATACCGAGGGAGAGATCCCCGAGGGGGACCGTCTCCGGCGATCGTACAGACAAGTACCCTCCCTCCCCACAAACAGGCACCACACCAAGTCGAGTTCAAGGTTTTATATAAGGTTCTTAAGGCAAGGATATCAGCGATACAGGATAACTTGGACCCGGGGGTCCTCTCACTTCTAGTCTCTGTAGGGAAAGGGGGTAGCGGGGCAGTCTTGGTACCGGATCGGTACAGGTTGTGGTAAAAGGCGAGCTCACAATCCTCGAGCTGGAGGGTCTGTGGATCGGGCCGCGGCAGCGCCAGCAGGCCAAGGTGATAGTCTCATAAAGCAGAGGGCCGCGGCAGCGCCAGCAGGCCAAGTCGATGGTGTCACGAGGCAGGGGGCCGCGGCAGCGCCAGCAGGCCAAGACGATGGTTTCACGAGGCAGAGGGCCGCGGCAGCGCCAGCAGGCCAAGATGATGGTTTCCCGAGGCAGAGGGCCGCGGCAGCGCCAGCAGGCCAAGACGATGGTTTCACGAGGCAGAGGGCCGCGGCAGCGCCAGCAGGCCAAGACGAAGGTTTCACGAGCAGAGGGCCGCGGCAGCGCCAGCAGGCCAAGACGATGGTTTCACGAGGCAGAGGGCCGCGGCAGCGCCAGCAGGCCAAGTCACGGATGAGTTCTTCTCGGGTCTCTCGACTCCAGGATACAACTGCCTTCCTGGTCTGGTCTGGCCCTGCCCCAGTTATAGGTCTGGTCCCCTTTGATGTCCGGACCCTCGCGCCTGGGTGCCGGGAGGTCCGGGATGAGGGAGTCCAGACACCCAGCAGGGGGGTGGAGCCAGCGCCCAGGCGGCCTGGGGTGATCGACACCTGGCGGAGGAGAGCCGTTGACGATTCCTTCTCCCATTGACTCGCCAAGTGGTCACTCTGCCTCCTGGGAGGATGGTGGGGCCTCGATGTCGGGGCCGGCTGGGCCCGGGGTTAGGGTCGAGTTGAGGCCACGCGGCCTCGTGCTGCAGTGCCCCAAGATGGCGGCCGGGTCGATGTCGTAGGGTAGATGGTGACCCGGGCCAGCTGGGTCCGGAGCTGGTGTCTTGTAGTGGAGGGATTGCAGGGTACTTCGGGTGGTCGTTTGAGGACTCTGGCTGGGGATGCAGGGAGAGCCAGGGTCCTGGTCCCATTGCGGGGAGGGGGGACAGCTCGAACATGCGGCCTGTCCAACACCGGTCGTCCTGGTCCCCAAGGCCGCGGCCCCGGGCACCACCCCTGAACTCCGGTTCTGCATTGACTATCGGGGTCTGAACGCGGTCACCCGAACCGACGCTCACCCTATCCCCCGAGCAGATGAACTAGTCGACCGCATGGGGGCAGCCCGCTACCTAAGCATCTTCGACCTGACAGCGGGCTACTGGCAGATCGGCCTCACCCCCAGAGCCCAAGAACGTTCCGCTTTCTCCACCCCGGATGGGCACTACCATTTCAGAGTGATGCCCTTCGGCATGAAGAACGCTCCAGCCACTTTTCAAAGACTGGTGAACCAGGTATTGGCAGGCCTCGAAGAATTCAGCGCCGCCTACCTGGACGACATCGCGGTATACAGCCGCCACTGGACGGATCACCTCCACCACCTCAGAGAGGTCCTGCAGGCCCTCCAACAGGCCGGCCTCACCATAAAGGCCAGCAAGTGCCAAATCGGCCAGGGGTCCGTGACCTACCTCGGACACCAAGTGGGGAGCGGTCTGGTGGCCCCCCTCCAACTCAAGGTAGCTGCCATTCAGTCCTGGCAACCCCCCAAGACACAAACCGAGGTCCGAGCCTTCCTGGGGCTCACCGGATACTACCGGCGGTTTGTAAGGGACTATGGCAGCATTGTGGGGCCCCTCACGGAGCTCACGTCTAAGAACCACCCAAAAAGAGTCAACTGGACTCCCGACTGTCAAGCAGCCTTCGAGACGCTGAAGGCCGCCATGTGCACCGCTCCTGTGCTCCAGGCCCCCGACTACAGCCGCGAGTTCATCGTGCAGACCGATGCCTCCGACCAGGGTATTGGGGCCGTCCTCTCCCAACTGAACCCCGAGGGAGTGGACCAACCAGTGGCCTTCATCAGCAGACGCCTACTGCCCCGAGAACAGCGCTGGAGCACCATTGAGCGAGAGGCCTTCGCGGTGGTATGGGCCCTCAAAAAGCTCCGGCCGTACCTCTTCGGAACCCATTTCCGGGTACAGACGGACCATCGGCCCCTGCAATGGCTCATGCAGATGCGGGGGGAGAACCCCAAACTATTGCGATGGTCCATCTCCCTGCAGGGGATGGACTTCACTGTGGAACATCGCCCTGGCCAAGACCACGCCAACGCGGATGGCCTGTCCCGCTTTTTCCGCCTCGACGAGGAAAGTCCCCAAGAAGATGGGTGACTCTCCCCGCCTTCAGCTGGGGGGGACGCATGTTGGACAGGCCACATGAAGGGCTCGCTCCCTCCCCGCAGGACAGGGCCCGGGCCACCGTCAGCACCATTGCCCGGCCCAGCCGCCATCTTGGACACGGCACCACGCGGCCGCGCGGCCTCAGCCTGACCCCAACCCTGGGCCTGGCCAGGCCCCGACATCCCGGCACCACCCTCCACCCAGGAGGTGAACGGCCCACTTGGCAGGTCAATGGGAGTACGAAGTGTCGATGGCTCTCCCCCGCCAGGTGCCGAGCACCCCCAGCCTCCTCGGGCGCTGGCTCCGCCCCCCTGCTGGGTGTCTGGACTCCCTCATCCCGGACCTCCCGACCTCCAAGAGCGAGGGTCCGGACATCAAAGGGCGCCAGACCTATAACTGGGGCAGCCCCAGGACAGGAAGGCAGTTGTATCCTGGAGTCGAGAGACACCGCGACGAACTCATCCTTGACGGACTGTTGGCGCTGCCACAGCCCTGCCTTGTGAACTATCGTCCTGCCTGCTGGCGCTGCCGCGGCCCTCTGTAACCTTCAGCCTCGTGGGACCTGCTGGCGCTGCCGCGGCCCGTTGTAACCTTCATCCTCGTTGGGACCTGCTGGCGCTGCCGCGGCCCGTTGCAACCTGCATCCTCGTGGGACCTGCTGGCGCTGCCGCGGCCCGTTGTAACCTCCAGCCTCGTGGGACCTGCTGGCGCTGCCGCGACCCGTTGTAACCTTCATCCTCGTTGGGACCTGCTGGCGCTGCCGCGGCCCGTTGCCACCTACGACCTCTTCGGGACCTGCCGGCGCTGCCGCGGTCTGACCCATCCGAACACCGAGCTCGAGGATTGTGAGCTATCACCGTTACACACCCGTACCCGTGGGTACCAAGACTGTCCCGCTACCCCCTTCCCTTACTAGAGACTAGAATTGAGAGGATCATCGTGTCCTGATCGCCTTGTATCGTACCACACTACTACCCGAAGTGCCTTTAAAAGGTTTTACCCTAATCTTTGTGTGGTGTCCATCTGTGGGGGGGAAGTTACCTGTCTGTGCGATCACTGTGCTCGGCCGGCCCTCCCGGTCCCCGTCTAACACCAGTCAACAGATCAGGGCTTAATCCATCACCGTTTTTTAGCTCACTGCACCATCCCAGTTCAGAACCTGGCTATATGCAAATTAGTCTGTCCCTGGCCCAGTGCATCATGGGAACAGGGCAGACCAAACTACCAAGCCAATTCTTCACTGGAAAGGAAACAAGCTTCCGGGGACCGGTTTCTGGCATTACAGCCGTCTTCGGCCCGGCTTGCTTGAATCCTGATGGAGCAGTGAGCAAGGGACTCATGTCTGAGTATACCCTTCCACGCTTATGGTGGACAAAATGATTCAGAAAAGGGGGTGGTGATGAACAGAGTGTCTGAATTAAGCAGACCACTCTTACCCAGTCCAAAGATCAGGGCTTGATCCATCACCGTTATTTAGCTCACTGCCCCATCCCAGCTCAGAACCTGGCTATATGCAAATTAGTCTGTCCCTGGCCCAGTGCATCATGGGAACAGGGCAGACCAAACTACCAAGCCAATTCTTCACCAGAAAGGAGACAAACTTCCGGGGACCGGTTTCTGCCATTTCAGGCGTCGTCGGCTCGGCTTGCTTGAATCCTGATGGAGCAGTGAGCAAGGGACTCATGTCTGAGTATACCCTTCCACGCTTATGGTGGACAAAATGATTCAGAAAAGGGGGTGGTGATGAACAGAGTGTCTGAATTAAGCAGACCACTCTTACCCAGTCCAAAGATCAGGGCTTGATCCATCACCGTTATTTAGCTCACTGCCCCATCCCAGCTCAGAACCTGGCTATATGCAAATTAGTCTGTCCCTGGCCCAGTGCATCATGGGAACAGGGCAGACCAAACTACCAAGCCAATTCTTCACCAGAAAGGAGACAAGCTTCCGGGGACCGGTTTCTGCCATTTCAGGCGTCGTCGGCCCGGCACTAGGCCAGGGACAGACTAATTTGCATATAGCCAGGTTCTGAACTGGGATGGTGCAGTGAGCTAAAATACGGTGATGGATCAAGCCCTGATCTGTTGACTGGGTAGGAGTGTTCTGATTAACTCAGATACTCTGTCCATCACCACCCCCCTTTTTGAATCATTTTGGCCACCACAAGCGTGGAAGGGTATGCTCAGATGTGAGTCCCTTGCTCACTGCACCATCAGGATTCAAGCAAGCCGGGCCGAAGACGGCTGTAATGCCAGAAACCGGTCCCCGGAAGCTTGTTTCCTTTCCAGTAAAGAATTGGCTTGGTAGTTTGGTCTGCCCTGTTCCCATGATGCACTGGGCCAGGGACAGACTAATTTGCATATAGCCAGGTTCTGAACTGGGATGGTGCAGTGAGCTAAAAACGGTGATGGATCAAGCCCTGATCTGTTGACTGGGTAGGAGTGTTCTGATTAACTCAGATACTCTGTCCATCACCACCCCCCTTTTTGAATCATTTTGGCCACCACAAGCGTGGAAGGGTATGCTCAGATGTGAGTCCCTTGCTCACTGCACCATCAGGATTCAAGCAAGCCGGGCCGAAGACGGCTGTAATGCCAGAAACCGGTCCCCGGAAGCTTGTTTCCTTTCCAGTAAAGAATTGGCTTGGTAGTTTGGTCTGCCCTGTTCCCATGATGCACTGGGCCAGGGACAGACTAATTTGCATATAGCCAGGTTCTGAACTGGGATGGTGCAGTGAGCTAAAAAACGGTGATGGATCAAGCCCTGATCTGTTGACTGGGTAGGAGTGTTCTGATTAACTCAGATACTCTGTCCATCACCACCCCCCTTTTTGAATCATTTTGGCCACCACAAGCATGGAAGGGTATGCTCAGATGTGAGTCCCTTGCTCACTGCACCATCAGGATTCAAGCAAGCCGGGCCGAAGACGGCTGTAATGCCAGAAACCGGTCCCCGGAAGCTTGTTTCCTTTCCAGTAAAGAATTGGCTTGGTAGTTTGGTCTGCCCTGTTCCCATGATGCACTGGGCCAGGGACAGACTAATTTGCATATAGCCAGGTTCTGAACTGGGATGGTGCAGTGAGCTAAAAAACGGTGATGGATCAAGCCCTGATCTGTTGACTGGGTAGGAGTATTCTGATTAACTCAGATACTCTGTCCATCACCCCCCTTTTTGAATCATTTTGGCCACCACAAGCGTGGAAGGGTATGCTCAGATGTGAGTCCCTTGCTCACTGCACCATCAGGATTCAAGCAAGTCGGGCCGAAGACGGCTGTAATGCCAGAAAGCGGTCCCCGGAAGCTTGTTTCCTTTCCAGTAAAGAATTGGCTTGGTAGTTTGGTCTGCCCTGTTCCCATGATGCACTGGGCCAGGGACAGACTAATTTGCATATAGCCAGGTTCTGAACTGGGATGGTGCAGTGAGCTAAAAAACGGTGATGGATCAAGCCCTGATCTGTTGACTGGGTAGGAGTGTTCTGATTAACTCAGATACTCTGTCCATCACCACCCCCCTTTTTGAATCATTTTGGCCACCACAAGCGTGGAAGGGTATGCTCAGATGTGAGTCCCTTGCTCACTGCACCATCAGGATTCAAGCAAGCCGGGCCGAAGACGGCTGTAATGCCAGAAACCGGTCCCCGGAAGCTTGTTTCCTTTCCAGTAAAGAATTGGCTTGGTAGTTTGGTCTGCCCTGTTCCCATGATGCACTGGGCCAGGGACAGACTAATTTGCATATAGCCAGGTTCTGAACTGGGATGGTGCAGTGAGCTAAAAAACGGTGATGGATCAAGCCCTGATCTGTTGACTGGGTAGGAGTGTTCTGATTAACTCAGATACTCTGTCCATCACCACCCCCCTTTTTGAATCATGCTGGGCTCCTGCATTTCTTTCTCCTTCCGTGGCAAACCCTATTCTACCTAAATGCTATTCTTCTTTTCTGAGTCAAAATCCATGTGAAAAAAAGGGGGGGGGATTGTCGGATAATCGAGGGAAGAGAGGGCGGAGTGGGATCAGATCTTTGAGACAAACCAAGGGAGCAAAGGATAACGAGCAGGCAGGCCCATCAATCGGGCTCAAAGGGGCGGGGACTTCTGGCACGCGTGGGTCAGCAAGCAGAGGGCTTCAAGCAGCCTTTCATTTTCCGTGTTTGAGAGTGGTGCCTCGTCCCGCGTCTCGTTGCTCTGCGGCTCCACCTTTGGTCGAGGTCACATGTGCTTCATGATCTGCGGCTAGGCTGTGCGTCATGTCCGGCCCCTCTCCTCCGGTGATTGTGTATCTTTGAAGGGGTACAAAACAAGCTTTAGAGAACTGGCAGGAGAAGACATTTATACATTTCAATTCCGCCCCCAATCTTAAGTAATTGGGGGGTACGTTCATCGGTCACGATCAGAAGTTATCACTATGGAGTATGTATGCGGGCATTTCTACTGAGTTTGTACCAAGTCTATTTGGCGTTCATTCATGATGTATATGGAGAGAAGTCAGACTCCTATCAACTGCGTATTCCATCAAACTCGAAATCGGATCCTTCGGTAGAGACTCGTCTTTCTAACCCAAGCCCTGGCAGTCTTCTATCATCATGAGAGAGGGACAGAGGCTAAACATTCTTTTCTCGGGGAGCAACGGTTAATCAGGGTCATCAGTTATACTTCGGGATATGGAGCTGGGGTCAATCGGGAGAAACGAGGACGCTTTGGACATCCGTACTTGGGTGCAAAGAGGTGGGGCAATCTGGGCATTGGGGATTGTGTTTCTAACGAACTGAGAACAGAAGGCCATTGACATATAGTCCCCCGATAAAAAGGGCCAGATTAGGGGACATCAGTCGTCTTACCTGTCCTTTCCTTCTTAGCCAATTCAAGTTCCATCATTTTACAGAAAGGAGAGGTAGTAATATGGCAAATTACAATTGTTTTATTTTCTGTCAATTTTGCCGAACACGTTTGTGTTAAAAAAAAACAATTAGGCTTGTGCCGGCGGGGCACAACGTTACCACACAAAGGAACAGGGAACAGGGGGACCCTCAGAGAGAGAGAGTCGTCCGCATTTTAAACGAGCTATTCGGTACACGTATGACATGGAGAGAGAGAAAGAGAGAGAGAGAAACGTGTACAATAATAGGCCATTTAGTGCGCACAGAACAGCAGGGGTCAAGTTATATAGAAACACAGGCTGAGGGACGACGTAGATCCATACATTACGTACACATGAATTCAGGCGGGGGGTAGTACATGCATTATATACAAGAATCCAAGACAAAACATAGAACAGTACTTGGCCAAAAGATTTCTTCCTGCATGCTGCGCATCCTTAGTATCCTACTTAATTTATCTGGCTGCCTTTGCTGGTGGCCTTGGTTTGCAAATACTTACACCTTTGTCAATTGTTCGGGAACTAACCTGGTCGGGCTAATACTCACGGTGGGATCTTCAAATCATTTTTAGCGAATGGGTATCCAGGCTGAGGCAACGGAGGGTGTCAGTCGGAAGAACTATGGGCAGCTTTGAGTTTCATGTCTATGAGGGTGCAAGAAGGAGGTGGTAAATCTTAAACATTGACAATATTCTTAGTCTTCTAGGAGGAGGGTGCTTGGGTAAACCTCACCCCGGAATATTCCTGAACCTTTCCCTATTTAGTTACCGTATGAATTTACTCCTGGGTGCACGTCATTCTTGGTTGCATTATTTGGGGTGCCGGTTGGAGTCATATTTTGTCATACTGCAATAACCCGCCAAGTTTCTGCTTCAAGCCACCCTCCCAGTCGCTGGGTTCAGAGAGAGAGAGACAGTCGTTTCTAAGTAAGGGAGTGCTATATCTTTGTTTGTTCGTCGTGTATAGGCACCATGTTCAGACCCCTTTTCCCCATTCCATCGGCCGTTCGATCATCACTTAAGTCATACATAAAACATTTCTCTTATCAATCCAAACGTGTGCAACGTGTATTCAGTCGAGCTATACACATCAGGGCATACACGCGTGCATTCATATCACACAAATTCGTCACGTTCTCAGGGGCAGTCCCCATAGACAATATACAATTTTTCCGTGCGGAACCATGGCATGTTGCTTAGGTCTTCTCCATACTCTAGTCGACGTTCCGATGTGACCTGCAGAAGAGAGGGGAAAAAGGAAGGGGTGGGGGCCGCGTTTTAAAACACATCAGCGCGCATAAACCCGAAAATGCTTTTACTTACCACATACTCGACCTATCTCCGCGGGATGCAGTCCCTTTTATCTCGGCGTTTAAGCCCAGAGGGACCGGTAGTGCGGGAGAGATAATCATTGATGGACTGTGTATTGCATAGATCGCCCAAGGGTGGTATAACGGATCGTGGGTAGGGAAGGGTCAAAACAAAGGGCAGTCAGTGTAAAGTGGGGGGTGAACTCGTGCTCTCCTTCGAGGAGGAGGGGTGGTCTACAGTGGTACAGGGTTGTTTTTGTTCATCAGGCACGGAAACTAGAGGGGCTAGGTGACATTCCTTCGGAGTGGCTATGGGGCATCTGAAACAATTTCCCTGATACATGTGGCACATAAAGTAAAGGCTAAATACCGGAACCTTTAATGATTGCTTTACGTCGCACAAAAATATATATATATATATATAAAAACACACACACATACAACAAACCTGGACCATTCACATTTGCAATATTTCTGTGTACTTTGCTTTTTAACCTTTAAGTAATCGAGTTGCTTCATTTCACCTGTATTTTACTTATATCGGAAACAGTGGCCATTTATTCGAAACTTACCAATCTAAGCGCTACAACTATGTTTGCTTTTCAAAAAACCTTTATTTAAAAATGTTGGCGCACAAATACGGGTCTACAACCACGTGGGCCAGCCACGGAGCAGACTGGAACTGTACATGAGGGGATATTTATATGAGGAAAACGTAACGGAGTCGGTGGTCGTTAATTTCATAAAGGTGCGACAAGTGCAATAGAAATCATATAGAAAATTCATTGTGGGCAAGTACCATAAGTGTCGAAAATTCGAACTTTCAATAATACGGTAAACAGTGACGCGTCAGAACTTAATATCAATTCATTGTCCGAATGTTCGATCAGTACCCATCCTCTCCCACCACGCGCTTCAAACATTGCATACATATCTCATGATATCAAGGCTGAGCAACCGGAACACAACAGGGAGTTGCGAGTTTCATTTGTACCGGCGCCATTTTGGGTGAGGTCGGGCAGGTCCAAGTATAGTCAAAATGTCTCCACCAACTCGTGGTTGGACCAGAGCCCCTTTCGGCCGTCCAAAAGTTTCGTTAAAGAGCAACAGAAGGGGTCGTCGATAAGAACCATCAGCACAAGGGGGGAGGGAGGTAGCAATCTTTCCTACCGGGTCATACTGGCGTTCCACCGGAACTGATCAAATTGGTAGTCGGCAGGATTTCGGTCATTCAAACTGAGGCTGGCGCCAGCATGAGAGCGCCAATGTCTCGCGGCTACATCTTGGTCGTTCCGCGGGCAATCATGGCAGTCATTCCCCATCGGGGGGGCCCGCGGGGGTCGGGGGCCCCTGCGGCTCTCATAGAATCTTCAAAGTTGAGGAGAACGCTTCTGGACGGGGAACTCATTTTGTAGCTGGCAAGCGACCAGGTCATCTTTGCATGCCAGGCCCAATCCTGCAGAGTCGACCGTCATGTTACGAGTTCCGCGGCAATCAGCAGTCACTGGCTCGCAAGAGCAGACGGACTCCAGCCTGTCGGGCGTGGTGTTGCGCCGCAAGAGTGGACGAACCCTTGTCGGGTGAGTGGAGCGTTGGGGGTGCAGCTGAGGGGCCTCCACCTGGGGAGGTGGGAGAGGCTTCGTCCGTGCCGCCTCTCCCTCCCAGTGCACCCCACGCCGTCTCCCGGCGCTGACTTTCGTGATGGCCGGACCAGGCGATGAGAGAGGGGGGGGGGGTCGGAGGCATAAGCAAGACATCCCCCCCCCCGTGGCCTGCAAGGCGCCAGAAGAGGAGGATGGGAATACCAGTACATTCCGGGCCATCCATCCACGACTTCTCCGGCCGCTGACATTCGTGGTGGCCGGACCAGGTGATGAAAGAGGGGGGGGGGGGTCGGAGGCATAAGCAAGACATCCCCCCCCGTGGCCTGCAAGGCGCTAGAAGAAGAGGATGGGAAGACCAGTACATCCCGGGCCATCCACCACTTCTCCTCTCCGGCCGATGGCGGCCAGCCGGGCCCCGCCCTGCACGTGTCGAGGCCTCGTCTTCCGGATGGGCGTGACCGTGGACCTGTTGCACTTCGGGAGCTTCCGGAATGGGGGTAGGTCGCTGCTGACTTGTATCTGTCTTATGTTACCGTTATTGGGCGTGGCGGGCGGTGGGACAGATATGTTCGGAGCAGTGAGGGGCGGCGGAGACTAGCTACCTCGTGGCTGCCGCGATGTCAAGCTTGGCTTCTCTCACCACTTTCATGTTTCTTATTGCGGGCTATTTCTAACGTTTCTTATTTCTAGCGAAGTCAAAAAAAAACTCATCAGTGGCCTACTGATTTTGCTCGATTTTCTTTTTCCTTCCTTTTCTAGTGTGTTTTTGCGCTAAAGTTTCTGTTAACAGGATACGGTGATTACTTCATATTTTACATATGTCCTTTTTATTAGGGGCGCCCGCCGGTTGAGCCGGATGGTCTACCTCTAATAAATGGTCCGGGTGGAACTAGTTTACCAATCAGTGGGGAGTAGATAGGCATGACAGATTACAACGGGGGACAAAGGTCCGCATTACCTACCCTTCACTACTTGCAAAGACTAGACAGAATATTTCTATTCCACGTTATTTGCAACCAGAGAATACCTCAAAAGAACTATTCCTTGAACAATAAATGTCCAGACAATCAATCAATCAGTGGGGAGAAAAACAGGCATGACGGATTACAACGGGGGACAAAAGTCCGCATTACCTATCCTTCGCTATCTGCAAAGGGAGACAGAATATTCCTATTCTTCTCTGTTTGTAGACAGGGAATATCTCAAAAGAGCGATAATCGATACAAATCGATAACAAACAATCAGGGGGAAAAAGGTAGGCATGACGGATTACAATGGGGACAAAAGTCTGCATTACCTACCCTTCACTATCTGCAAAGGGAGACAGAATATTCCTATTCTTCCCCGTTTGTACACAGCGAATGTCTCAAAGAGCAACAGAGCAACCAATCAATCAGTGGGGAGAAAAATAGGCATGACGGATTACAACGGGGGACAAAAGTCCGCATTACCTATCCTTCACTATTTGCAAAGAGAGAGGAACGTTCCTATTCGTCGCTGTTTGCAAACAGAGAATGTCTCAAAGAGAACCAATACTTCAAGTAGCAACCAAGGCTAAATGAAACAATCAATGAACAATACCAGTATTTAAATACCGATTCCACTATAAACAATCAATCAGACGTAAAGACGTCCTACTTAACCTTACCCGGACCGGACCGTGTGGACAGTTCTTCGCCTTCCCTTGCCAGCGCCCGATCGTTCTCTTACTCCATGTTTTTACCGCAGCATTCCTGTGGGATCCCAGTCAGGACAGTAGGTCGCTTGAGAGAGGTCCGTTCGGAATCGGTGAAGTTCATTCAATCGGCTGCCGGACGAGGGCCCTCTCAAGGCAGGTATACTCCAATCGTTCAGATGTTCACCCCATCGTCTGGACCTCTCTTACCGGACCTTATGTCGCTGATGGGCCCCGCGTTGGGACGCCAATTGAGGAAAAACAGCCCAAATTACAACCGATGCCCAGGCTGCTAGCATAAGACGCCTCTTAGTTCCCATCTTGAACAGTTACCAAATAAAGAGACGGGCGCTGGAAGCGGGAGTGCAAGAACAGGTTTTTATTTCTCATGAGGAGAGCCTGTCATTTCGGACACACGCACAATGTCTTCAAGAGGTGCTCTAACAAGTTTCTCTGAGGCTCTGTCTTTTATACACAGGTTTATGATGTACAAACATTCCTTATTGCAATAAAGGCACTTTGAAGTACGAAAAGGCATGTTTGGAATCCCAGCTTCAGGCCTATTCCCATACCAGTCGTTCAGATGTCGTTTCCCCTCCCAAATGTAACATGTGATTGTAATCTTACAGCCGGACATTCCAACAGGACACGAGGGCAAGAGGGGGTGGTCAGATCTAAGGTTGGGCAGGCGATGAGATCGGGCACTTCGGTTGGTGTATCACGCTTTGCTATGCGGGGCCGGGGGGGGTACATCCACGAGGCTTTGTTTTATGACTTGGGACCGGGTCGAGAGGCCAGGTGTAGCCGGGGGGGGGGTCATCAGAAGAGGGGAAGGGTGTTCCTGGGAGGAATGCAGGGGGTGTCGGTTAGGCAGGGGTGTCACTTTTAGAGCGGGGTCGCGCAGAGGGAGAGGGTTTTATGGTCTATGCATGAGAGACCGGGGGTTGTCGGGGATGCTTGCGAGGCTGGGGAGTGAGGGGGAGAGAGAGACGCTGGCTATCGGGAGTGGGCAGAGAGGCCTTGGTGCCTAAAAATGGCTGTCGTATACGTGCGTGCATGGGCCTGTACTGGCGAGATGATGCGGGCAATGCTTCGCGGTATTCGTTCTGCTTACAGCGAGGGGTATGGTGAACACAAATGAACGCCGCTTATGTACATATACATTGTCATTTTCCACAATGAAAGATCCCTTCGAACCGATTCACCGGGCAGACATGAAATTTCTTTCATGGAAATTTGCTCTCCTTCTTGCCCTCACATCAGCAAGACGCATTGGGGAATTGCAGGCTCTCACAATTCAGGAACCTTTTCTCCAGTTCAAAAGAAATACCATGATTTTAAGAACTAATCCGAAGTTCATACCTAAAGTGCCTTCGGACTTTCACTTAAACGAACCTGTGATTCTCAAGTCTTTCTTTCCTCAACTTTCAACACCAGCGGAGAGGTCACTCCATACTCTGGATGTGCAGCGGTGCTTGAAATTTTATCTGGATCGCACCAAAGAGTTTCGTAAGTCTTCACAGTTATTCATTGCTTTTGGTGGTCTACGCAAAGGCCTTCCACTTTCGAAGCAAAGTTTTGCAAGATGGATCTCCAGTGCCATTCTATATTGCCATTCAACAGCGGGTAAGCCACTGGACAGCAGGATCAGGGCACACTCCACAAGATCTGTGGCTTCATCTACAGCTCTCTTCGCAGGAATGCACATCAGAGACATTTGCAGAGCAGCAACTTGGAGCAGCGTACACACCTTTACGAAGCATTACTGCTTGGAAACCTTGACGCAAGAAGACACGGCTGTGGGCCGGGCAGTCCTGAGGAACCTCTTCCACTGATTGGTGAGCTCTCCTTACTATCCCTCCTTCCTATTTCTGCACATTTTGTATCTAATGTTGCTACTAATGGCTATTCTAATGTGTATTTACTTCTTTTCTTATGAGAGTATGCATACTGAGATGTTTTTGTATTTACGCCACAAAATTTGCTTTATTGCTACTGCTAGCTACTCTGATACAAAAGCATGGGAATCTATGAAAGTTCCAATACTGGGGCAAGAAAACAAGTTACTTCCCTGTAACTTTGGTTCCCCAGTATTGGTAACTTTCCCATGCGCCCATTCTCCTCCCAGAGGAAAGCTCAGCCTTCAGCAGATGTTGTTACTGTTACGGCTATGAAAATCTGAGGCTCTGAGGTTCCTTCAGGAGGTTTCTAAGGGATGAGGCTCTTCTGATTGGCTGGTGCTTAGTTTGGTCTCTATTACAAAAAGAGGCGGATATGCTATAAAAGGGAATGAGGCCTAGACCTTTTTCTTTCTCTTTTGTACCTACTGTCACGCGCCGGTTGTCACGCTAGCTGCGTGAGATTTAGCCGAGAAACATGGGAAAGACTACATTTCCCATGTTCCTCGGGTTCCGTACGTAGGGCGTAGGCGGCGTGTCACGTGATGCCGTGATGACGCATACGGAAATCACAAAAGACGGCAAACCAGCCGACTACGCTGCCGATAATTAAGTGTGTAACCCGTAGGACGCGGTTACGAAGTCTCCTGAGTCGGACCACCGGAATTCGCCCAACGTTTCCTAGAGGATTACTTTGCTGTATCTGCTGACCGGGGAAGCTCGGACCCTCTTTCCTTCCGGACACCAGGGAATTCAGGTATCGGGGCGGCTTAACTCTCCTCTGTTGGCTGAGACGCTATTTTCCGGCGTACTCGTGCAGAGGAGGAGTGCGCACTAGAGGCGCTTGGGAGGTGCAACCTCTCTGCTGGTTGAGACCGGCTGGTCTCTTGCAGGGCGGTATATACCCCCGCGAAAGGTGCCCGCTAGTTTACCACAGCTTCTTCGTGACTGTATTCGTTTGGTTGCTAGTACTCCTAAGACATTATTAGGCTTACTTTCTTTCTTTTGGATTGGTTACTGCTGGGGAACAAAACATTCGTTTTCTCATATGTACAAAACTAACTGTGCTTATGCATACAGGTGTGATGGTTATGTCATAAAGAGAGTGAATTAACTGTCTGAGATTGGCAGCAACCACCGTAGCCTGAAACTGACACTGTTATCTGTAGATATATGTACTTGAGATTTCTGAGAAGAAAAGAGGCCCGATTCCCATCCAATATTGCCTTCTCTCTCTTCTACTTCATTCTACGCAGTGTTCCGTTTTCTTTACCAGGTATGAGAATAGCCCAGAGAGACGAAGGGTGGGAATAGGCAGAATAGGAGAGTGCAGGATCTGATCTTTGTTGTTGTTTTGTCGCCCTTGCAGGTCTCCATCCCCCGCAGTCCCTTCCCTTCTTTTTCCCCCCGCTCAATCAAAAGTCTGTGCTTACTGCAAACCGGACTTGGGTCGATTCAGAGGTGGGCCCCCATAGAGCATCACACAACCCTGAGGATCCGGATTCGGGCAAAGCTTGATTGCTTTATAAACCAGTCCAGCCTTGAACATAAGGATATTGAAAGAAAATTACAACTCGTAAGCTGCCTATTTCCTTGGGACCTACCCCATCATCTTGCATTCATCTTCCTCAAGCTCCCAACCATGATTTGAAAGAGAGATTCCACATATGGCCTCAGCCAACTTAGAATCTGTGGCATGACTATGTTTTCAAACTCTTATGTGGCCGTGGTGATGCCAGTGCACTAACTACTAAAAAACAAATAAATTAATAAATATCGGGAGACCTCAACAACACAGGTATTACTCTGCAGGGGCATGGACAGCCTCACTCGGCTTATGCAATGCACATGGTCACCTTCTGTGGAAGACAGGTGTCAAGTGTTTGCACATTGTTTGCCTAGATGCTCATTATACCATTATGAGCCAAGGCACCCCATTATTTGATACAAATTACACTTCTTTTATTACATTTATGCAGATCATCGTGTAACAATATATGATGCATTTTTATATATCATGATAGTATGCTTTTCATTCACATATTTATATAACATATAGGGGCTTATTACGACCAACATCGTCAGTTTCAATTCCAACTGGCTGATTTTGATTCAGCCGGTCGGAATTGAAACCAGCCGGTCATTCCGGCTGCCTTCCGTTGGGCTCAAGTAGCCCGTCGACCAGTCGGAACTGGCTGATAATCTAAATCGACGGCAGTTTACGCCATCCGAATTATGATGCACGGTTTCCGGCAGGGTTTCCATGCCGTCCTTTCCGACATGGAAACCCTGTCGGAAAGCATGCCTAGGGGCCCCCTTTCCTTTGCGACCTCCGATTGGTGCCCGAGGTGGCACCTACGTGCCCCTCTGTTAATTAATGCACCCTGTGGCAGGCACCTTTAGGTGCCTGTCCCGGGGTGCAGGGATTAACACCAGCTCACATTCCCCATTGGAGCATGTACTATTGCAGGTGTATAGCCGCAACACATTCTCCCATAGGGAAATGTCGGAATGCGACTGCACCATGTGAGGTCGCATCATAATGAGGTCGGTCGATCTTGTTTCGGAGACGGTCCGCCCAACATCGTAATAGACTCCATAGTGTATTACTTTAGGCCTGGTGGTCTCCTATATAGACAATTATAGGTAAGAATTCCCAGGAAATTCTTCTCATGCTACTCACATAAACACTTTCTTACAACCGCTCTGTGAAACAGTACAGATATGGCATGTTGAGGTTTCTGAGGCAGAGCCTGCTAGATTCTAGGGAGCGTGTTCCTCCTCCATCACCAAGTATAGTAGCCAATTACAAGCTGGATTCTCACAAACAGAGCCTGGCCTTGTGGTCACAGAGCATCTTGCCCAAACTGAATAGGTATGTGATTATGATGTTCTGCACCCCTCTTGATGGCAGACTTTTCAGTGTCAATTTACAATCCATTAGCAAAGACTATGTAGGAAAGGCAATTCTGTAGAATAAAATGTTGGTTATTTTCATATCGTTTACTTTCTGTTCATTTATCGTCACCAACAATCTTGTGATATTTGCACTTCATGTCTGCATATATTCTGCTCTGCACTAACTTGGCTTCTAATAAAGACATCTAAAACACTGGTCGAGATATCTGTTATGTGCTCACTATGGGGAAAAGGTGAGGGAACTTAAGAAAGTACCCGTGCCTCTGGCCTATCAGTTTTCCCCACACCAGATGGTACGGTGGTATATCTAAACTGCCTGGGAGCCAAGAAAAACGTACCATGTGGTTTCTCCATCACTTATTGTCAAGAGAATTATAGTCTTTATTGATTTTTTTTGTTTTTGTGGCAGATTGCAAGCACATCTCGATGAGCAATCATTGGTGATACACACCACTACCCCTGGCAATGACGTAAAGCCACGTATGAGCTAGTGGTTGCAGCCAGGAGCCCACTGTCACTTATTTATGGTGACCACCACGTATTTTCCCTCAACAAACTTTGATCCAGATCAAGAGAGAGAAAAACACAATGGGAGGACGAAGTAGGAAGAAAAAGATGGAAAATGGAGAACGCCGGGATTAAAAGGAAGCTGCAGGAGTGAAATAAAGAGGCTGGGAGTGTCTGGTCCTGGGTTAAAGAGGCATGAGGTGGAATCAGGACCATGGAGCCTTGGCACATCTACTTTCGAAAGTGCCGGTCGTGGACGTCTGAACAAAACTTTGGGCCCTGCACTCATTTTATTTACAAATGAAATGCGGTACAAAGCAGATTGTCTTCTCTCCTGTCGGTTTAACAGGGAAAAGGAATTCATAACTTAATTGAATAACCTTGAAGGATCAAGCGAGTCAGGTGCTGAAAGGCCCAGCAAATCGGGGATTCGGAAAATTGTGTGGTGTGCGATATACTACAATTAGCACACAAACACACACGCTTCGTGACATATGAGCATTGCTGCCACATTTCTTAGAATGATTCAGAAAAGGGGGTGGTGATGAACTGGGTAAGAGTGGTCTGCTTAATTCAGACACTTTGTTCATCACCACCCCTTTTCTGAAACATTTCTTAGAATGGCATGATTTTTGGAATTAACCTGAAGGGATATAATTATGCAGCTGGAAGGGTACTACCATTAGGCTTGTACAAGGCCTCCATCAGTTTAATCTGTAAAGCTATCGTCAGACTGAAAGACATATGAGAAACCGTTCTTGTGCAGTCAATCCATGCTGTGCAGTGGCAGAAAATACAAAGCATGCACAGGGGTGTTTCTCAGAATGCACGTTTTAAATGCATACATTATAAATTTGGGCAGAGAGCCCTTTTATTGCCATAGCTTCTGCCCCAAGTGACTCTGAGGGGCAGACTTGCATGTCTATGTAAAGGTAAATCAGTGCTAAACAGTCAGTAGACTAGTGGATTCGATACCTCATGTAGGTGGGAATTGTGGAGAGTGATTACAGGCCAGGGTGTCGGAGGCAAAGCAGGAAGGGAAAGAGCGAATATCTGGGAAGTCACAATTCAAACGAATAGATTTCCGATCTAGAGATCCTCCTCCATGACCACTGATGTAGATATTGTATGCATTAATGCCATTTATTGTTGGTATTCACAGCTAATCTAATTACACCTGCATTGACCTCTGCCTCTAAATGTATGTTACTATTCTGCTACATTTTTCTGAAGGCCGATATTTACCCTTTCTAGTTAGTTGTAGGAGTCGTAGCAGTGATTGAACCTCTGCCAATTGTTATTTCCTGAACCACAGCTGAGACACTTATGGAACTGCTTATTAAAGGGTATTTTGGCATATTTCTTCTACTTTAGCCAATAGCTATACCCGTATCTGTGTTTTAAAAAGTCAGTTAAACAAAGATACTCAAATATGTTTGACCAAACATGAATGTTTGAATTTTGTGGGCTTTTCAGTTGAATATCATCTGGTAGCTCCAATTCCTTCGAACCAGCTGTAATAATGTGATCACTTGCCTTTCGTAGCCTTGATTTATGACTCATGATTGCTTCTTGCATGCACAGTGTGTGCAACCTGATTACTTGTTCTAAGTGGGCACTCTACATACTCCATATTTCTCCTATCAGAATTGTCAATGGTTTAGTATCGGATCTCAAGTGAAGGGGAAATCCTTCTTTTAGATATAGTGCCCTCACACACCCTTGCGAGCGTCATGCTTCATCATCAGGCATTGCTACTCATGGGGGTGGCACTGCTGTCCCCCACGGGCCCTGCGAGAGGGCTCTTTGTCGGAGATCTTTTACGGAGATGCCTCAGTTGTGCATGCAGGTGTGTGGGCCTGGGAAAGTGAGTGAGTGGGTAAGTTAAAATTACCATGCGGCACCCAGAACCTAGTTTTATTCGGGGGTCCGGAAGATAAGGTTAAAAAATGGATCGGATGTAGAGCTCCTCTTGGAAACAAATGTGGAGGGAGGAATAAATGTGCTCCCGATGCTCTCAGTATCCATGGTGAGGTGTTTGAAGAAATGGGGTCAACATGTTTCGCACATCGTAATGGTCCATAAGGGATTCAGAGGTGCTTCGTCAGGATCAAAATGTGAAAAAGAATATATATATATAAATGAGAGAGTGACCAGGGATCAGGGAAAAAAAAGGGGAACCCTGATTACCTGTGTTACCTATAGTCAGGTGTAGATGTGTCTCAGCGCTAGAAGGAATGTGAACACCATGTTACTTTGCCCAACTCCCAAATTGAAAGTAGAGGGCCGCATCGGCGCTCACTGCGCTACTTGGGAGAGTATAGTTGCTCGGCCCCTTAAGTGCCCGGTACCTGCCCGTCCGTCAGAGAAACGCCGGTCTCTGATGGACGGGCAGACACATCCACACCTGACTATAGGTAACACAGGTATACAGGGTTCCCCATTTTTGGCCCTCATCCCTGGTCACTCTCTCCTTTATATATATTCTTTTTCACCTTTTGGTCCTGACGAGGCGCTCCTGGATCCCTTATGAACCATTATGATGCACAAAACATGTTGACCCCATTTCTTTCCACACACTCACACGGATACTGAGAGCAACAGGAGCACATTTATCCCTCCCTCCACATTTGTTTCCAAGAGGAGCTGTACATCGGATCCATTTTTTAACCTTATCATCCGGACTCCCGAATAAAACTAGGTTCTGGGTACCGCTTGGTAATTTTAACTCACCCACTCACTTACTTTCCCAGGCCCACACACCCGCATGCACAACTGCAGCGTCCCCTTAAAAGATCTCCGACAAAGAGCCTTCTCGTGGGGCCCGCGGGGGACAGCAGTGCCACCCCCACGAGGAGCAACGCCCGATGATGAAGCATGACATTCGCAAGGGTGTGTGAGGGCACTATATCTAAAAGGAGGAATTCCCCTTCACTCTAGACATCCCAACTACACTAGAGATAGACAACGCCTACACCTACGTGCAAACCAAAATAGGTTGCCATTCCTTTTTTTTCTTCATGAACAACTACCCCTTAGTGTATATCACGTTAATTCTTGGGAGCAATGGTACTGGACCTGTTCTCTTTCTAATAGCTCCCCGTCCCCCATCTCTACAGTGCGTTGTGTTAGTATCGGATCTCCCAACTACTTAACTCTCCTCTGTGATATCGATGCCTCATTGCACAGTCCCAAGATGTACCCTGCTTGTATCAGTGAAGATTTCTGGTGAACTACTACAGCCTCACTCGCCTGCCCTTTCCTGAACAGCATTCCTCCACCTCCCGTCTCATTGAATTACCATAGAATGTCCATGCAAATGTAGACACCACCATTTCTATGCAGCTCCAGAGGGCTTTTTATTGACAAGTTGAATCTGACCCTCGGGGTGGTGGTTGCAGAATTAGGGAGAACTAGTTGGCCTTTTTCCATACTGACATTTCATTGATATTTGCATGAGCTCACAAGGCAAACACACAATCTCTCATTTACAGCTGCTCTCCCTCCCCCAAGCAGATCCCAGGGGCATGTTCTGCACAACTGTGCTTTGCTGGCGCAGAATAGGTATAAGAATTCCTTGTGTACCAGTCATATTGATTGCTCCTCAGGAAAAATGTTCATGAATTCATTAAAGGAATATTCCACAATGTCTAGGTTACAAGACATATTGCTATGTATATGAAAACTGCAAACAGATCGCTCTCTGTCTCTTAGTCATTAAGATGTTGGACATAAGCGATGTTACAAGTTGATGTAACGTAGTTAAAGTACAAGCCTCTGAACCGCATGCACAGCACCAAAAATACTACCCGTAGACTATGCTTCAATCCAACATTCTACCAAACATGCATACAAACTGAAAAGCTAATTATTTGATAATACGGAAAGCACTTTGAGGCCAGTGCTGTGGAAGCTCTACAAGAAAAGTGAAATGTTCCTAACAGGAGATTTTTTAAACTGGTTGAGAGAGTAAAGTGACCTGTACAGACCATACTAAGAACTACGTTGTTCCTTGTCACTGTGTTATAGATATAGGAAGCCAGGCCCGTGGCAGGCTCTTTCTGGAAGGAAAACTGTCATATAGATTCAGCGAGTCAAGGGCTTTGATACAACTTATTATAAAGTAATCAAATATTAATCAAGGTTGTTAATCCAGTGGCAGCTCAAAACAGCATTGAGCCTCCCAGTCAAGCAGCAATACAACTGCAAGGAGCGTGTTTAAAGAATGTAATTTATTCCTAAAGATGCAGTTTCATAAAAGTGTCTTACAGTTTTTACTGTCCTTAAAGACATTGGTGCAAAGATTGTTAAAAGCTTAAGGGCATATTCACAAGGAGCTATCGCCGGATTAACAGCACTTTATTGCAGCCAAAGTCGTGATAAATTTACCTCCCCATTCACAAGCTGGTATTAACATCGCCACAGAGGACCCCCGCAACTATCGCTAATGAGATGCAGAGTAGGCATTCCTGTGCCAAATGCCGTGAAAACATCACACCTCAACATTCACAACGACTAGACAGATCGGCGATAAGAACACAAAACACCACGATAAGGCTTGTTAGCAGCAGGAATTTTACATCTGCTCTGACCTGGTGTAAAGTCAGACAACAGCCTACACCACAATAGGGAGCCCAGCCCAGGGAGTCATTGGAAGGGCAACAGACGCCATGGAGCCACACATCATGCAGCCCGGACACCCAAGATGGCCACAACACCGTCTCCACACTGATGACTGTGGGCTGGGTTTCCTCCAGCTCCTCCGGTGGCGCTGGACTGCCACCTCCTGTTGCCGTTGCTGCCTTCCTGTTGGCAGCGTGTTGGTGCCTGGGTTAGGTTGTCACGTCATGCCGTCGCCTATCGGCCTCCTGGATTGGCCTCCGCGGCACTCCGACTGCATTCCAGGTGGTCTGCTTGTGGTTCAGTTGGTGGTAGTGTTCTGTCACCTACGTGACGCTGATTTTGTTTTCCTGCGGTCTGCACCCCGTCTTCCTCTCCCTCTTCTCTTTGGCCTTCCCTGACCCCGTTGTTCCTTGCTGGAGTGTGTGGGGGTTGTGGGGTTCGAGTTGGCCTCTGCGCTGGGCCAGGGTGCATCCATGTTGCTACGTGCTTTGGCTTGTTTCTGGTGTATTTGTTCCAGGGTTTTTATGATGCATTGTCCCACCAGATGCGTGGGATTTGCAGGCCTGTGGCTGGTTTCTGTGACTTTTTGTACCGCGGTTGGCCTCATCACATTTTTTTTTCGCGTTCGCGTATCACATTTTTGCGGCATGGTGTTGATTTTCACGCGGACATTTGCCGTGTTATCTGGTGTCTATCGCATGCTACCACCACATTGTGAATTCCATGTTGACACAGGGTTATTTTCCCGCGATATGCTGCGATTTTGAAAGTTGCATTACGCTACTCTTGAGGTAGTTATCACACGTTCTTTAGAATATACCCCATGGTTCCTTCGTTGCATGCCTCCAATCATATACGGAAAATTTGTTCGCTTAATCAGCCTGTTTCTGCTGCACTAGGTTCCTTATAAATACGAGAAACACTGCATCTTAGTCAGACCGATCAGTGCAAAGTCTAAGTGCCTCATTGACAAGGAAAGTCCAATGACAGACAAGGTCTGTTTGTCCCAGCGCAACTTTAGGACATGTGAAGGGATTTTACAGCTAGAGTTAGTCTAGTTCTTCCATCCCTCACCAAGAAGCATTTTACAATCCCTTGTGTGATGACGGTTACAGACTTTACACTACACTGGCTTCTGTCTGGCGTCTGTTATTAAGAAATATTCAGTCGCAATGAACCTGTAAACGCAAAAAAGTTTTAAACTAATTTACAAGACTGTGCTAGTAACCTCACTCAATTTAATTTATCTTCAAAACAAATGTTTGCAAACTCAAACATTACTTGCAGAATTGAGTGGAGTTGGGGGATTTTACACTTTGCAAATAAGTACAAAGCTCCCCAACTTCCCCCGAAGCATAGTTTCACTTTATCTGACCCATTCCCTGCAGCTAGATATCCCACTCGACACAAATGAGACATCAGGTTTCTGGAACGGAGTTCCCCGCGGTAACTCAAGGCTGGCCTGGCCCTGAGTGGTTTTGGGAAAACACAATAGGTGAAAGTGGGAATCCAAACCATCTCCTTTCCCCTCTGCCAGAAGTCCTGCCCGGGGAAGTCAGCGTGGCAAGAGATGCACAAGTTGCCACTGATAACAAGGATAAGCACAGCCAAGTGGTGTCCACTGAACTTAGTTCTGGAGCGTGAATGTTCCTGCTCCAGTGCAGGCACTCTCTTTTCAACTCCTTTTTTAATCTTCACACAACGTTGGGAGGTTTGGAACAGCACAACTTTGCATGCTCCTAACGTTTACCTAGAAGACTATGGATAAGATTATTGGGTTCAAGGGATTGTATTTTGTTTGGGTGACTTCAATTTATTTCTCTCCAATTCGGACAATTTAATCCTCAATAGCGTATGTGGCACTATAATTGCATTGTGCCACATTTTCTATTCATTTTCACTTAACATGGAACCCTAACCATAAAAGGAAATCGATGGTCTCAGCTATGTGGTGTAGTTTAGGCAACTACCTAACAATCAAAATAACCCTACTTGTATACACCTCCCTCCCAAAAAGCTTAGCGACTTATAAGATTCTACCAATGTATCCATGCTATTAAGCTATGCTTAAATAAAGGAAATCCAGGGTCTTTTACAGCTTACACCTCAGCGCCACAAACATTCTAGCTAATTACTCAGAAAATAACATTCACTCTAGCAATGCTGCCACAGAATTAAGGTTTGTGGTCAACTACACCATTGCTATGTTGAATGCACTCATGAAACTACTGGCCTGTTTTGGAAAACTGAATACATTTAAAAAATGTATAGATCATTTAATAACAGCAATGGAATGTGTGGAATGGCTTGTAAGTTCTAAGATGAGCTTGGGATACCTATGACTCTGCTCAAACCCTAAGTCCTATCACTTTGGGTGCCAACGTGGTCAACACACAACTTTCTCAAGTTTGTTTTAAGCATTTTCAGTCTTCATAAACTTCTGGGAGTTTTCACATTTTAAAGTAACAAATAGCCAAAGAAAACGACAACTAATTTTAATTTGCAGGAGAAGTCGCAGGAGATGAACTCTAAGAAACACTTTGAAACGTCTCACAGAGTGAAGTTAGGCAAGATTAGAAAGTTCATGATCTATGTAAAGTTTGCAATGCTTGGTGAAGTTAGGAAACTCAGAAAAATTTGTGAAAGACACAGCTTTGTAGATTTTTGCAGGCAAAATTTGAAACTTTGACAATTCCCAAGCCACTTCAATATTTAGAATTATCCTTATTTCGTCATAGCTGTCTACAACTGGATTAGTGAACTGTTGCTAAATTGATGCACACATATGAGGCTCTGGCTTGTGCAGACTAGGCTAAAGTCGTTTTGCAGATCAGAATTATGATGACACACAATCTGTGTTCTGTGCCGGGTTCAGTACGGAAACCGCGCTAATAGAGGTGGAGGACTCAGTCAGGTTGGAGCTGGATTCAGGGGCATCACTCATGCTGGTGCTCCTGGATCTATCAGCAGCATTTGATACGGTTGACCACTCTATCCTGATCCAGCGCATCCAGAACGTGGGGATTGAGGGAACAGTTTTGCTGTGGTTTAAATCTTTTCCTAATAAGCGCACGCAGAGAGTGACGCTTTAACCACATCAATCCAGACGGAAGCTCCTATGGTGTGGGGTCCCACAAGGTTCGGCCCTAAGCCTACTGGTCTTCAACATTTATTTGGCCCCATTATTTTCACTGATTGCCCACTGGGTGGTAATGGCGATTTCCTACACTGATGATACCCATTGGTATTTCCTTTTATAGATTTGTTGAGGGCTTTTTTTGAGAATTTTAAGAGCTGCTTAACCCGTTCGGTGCTGATGACGGCTCCCGGCCGTCATGAGTTACGGTGGGCGTGTGCTGATGACGGCCGGGAGCCGTCATGACCACGCCCGCGATCAGAATGTGCCGCACAGGCGCAGAATTCCGGCCGCAGCCAGGGGTTAAAATATATAGCATAATGGATGAACAACAACAAACTCAAGCTGAATGCCGACAAAACGAAGGTGCTGTTCTTTGGTAATAGCCAACCCCCCACCGCAGACCTTTGGTGGCCGGAGGAAATGGGCTGCCGTCCCACCCCCACAGACTGCGGAAAAAACCTGGGTGTAAAATGGCAGGCAGACCTATCATTCTCGGCCCAAATTCAACAGGTGACAGGTGGATGCTTTGGCAGTTTGAGAAACCTGCGTAAAATTCTACACCTTCTGCCAGAGAACTGTCACCGGTCTGTGGTCCATGCCACAGTAAACTCTCGCCTGAATTACGCGAATGGCCTGTATTTAGGCCTCCCAGCGTGCCAGATAAAGAAATTGCAGATGGTCAGGAATGCGGCTGCGAGATTGATTAAACACGTCCCTTTCAAGCAGCATATCTCTCTGCATCTCAAGGAACTGCATTGGCTGATGGTCACCAATAGGATAAAATTTAAGGCCCTAACCCTAGCCTTTTGGGCATTCCACGGATCCTGCCCCTGCTATTTGAAGCAGAGGCTTGGCGCGTATAGGCAGTCTTGTTCACTCCTATCTGGTTCCCAGAATCTGCTATGCACCCCAGGAGTTAGGAAAGCTCGGCTAGGGGGCAGATCCTTTTCGCTCAGGGCTGCTATGCTCTGGAACGACTTTCCAAACGCTTTGCGACAAATCACCTCTGAAACCATTTTTAGGAAAGCAGTCAAAACCTGGCTTTTCAATCAGGACTAATCCCTTGGACTCTCTGTTTACTGCCTTGCACGCCACCAGTTGCTACAGTGCCGGGACACCTCTTAGGAGGTAGCTGTTTGTGCTCTGCAAATGACAGTGTTATTATTATTATTAATTAATGTGTATTGACATTGCCATTACAGGTAGTTTTCAATATATGAGTTACACCTATACATTATCTTTTAAGAACAAGTGTATTGGGATCTTGGTTACATGATCATGACTTCCAGGTTAGTGTTTCCACTGAGTGGGAGTATCATGGCCGATCACAGCAATATGATTTAGGAAAAAGTAGCAATGGGTGCCAGGTTGGTGGTTGGCCTTAAATTCTAATACAAAATAATTTTTGCTGGTTGAGACCAAAAGAGCTGTTGCCAAACTTGAGAAAGATATCAAACCATTTGGCTTGATGACATCATGGTGCAAGTCTCTAAGGACAGCAGCAGCTGTCCTTAGAGGGGCACTCAACCCAGCAAACGTGTACGCCTTGATACCACATCTAAATGTAGTCTAAGAGTGTCCTTCGTAAAGAATCAGGTATTGGAGCAATGCCTAGTCTATTGCTGCTCTATATTTTTGAGGAACCCCCAGAAAACTGTGTATAAATGATGCAAAGATGGTGGTTGCAACATTGTTTACCAGCAACACAACTCTCCTTCTCTTTATAGACTTCATTGGCTTTGGGGATATAAGAGAGGGTGACGTTCACTAGCCCGACCTCAGCCATTAAGATTGGAAAGCCAGACTTATTGGCTAAATCTCTGGTTGGGCTTTAACTTCTATTGAAAAGGGTTTATTGAGATTCTCCGGGTAAATAAGAGCACTATTGGCTGCAGAGTGCAGTAAGTGGATGGCACCAGGCTATAGAATAGGGCTCCTAACATTATTGGGAAATCTGAGAAGCATGAAACCTTCAAAAAGACTCTAGACTTAATTGTTTAACTAGTCTACCAAGGACGAAGCGTACAATCACCTGGATATCTTTTAGATGTATAGTGTTAAGCAAGAACCAATGGACTATGCTGAGTGTAGTGCTTTGTTTAAGAAAATAAAATAAAAACAGCAGATGCTGCAGGACCATAGTGTAGTCTGGATATTGCAATCGCATATTAGTGCTGAATTCAAGTTTGACATTCATTACTTGAGCATGGGCCCCAACAGTGGAGCAGCAGTGATGCCGGCGAGTACTGGGCATTTTCAGGGTTGCTTGGGGATCAACTTCGACTGCAGGCAGTGCACCATAAAATATGTACATGCATGCATCATTTAGTCGCTGTATAACAGGTGTCAGCATTGGTCTGGATTTTGTCAGGTTTACACTTATGGGAGAAACCCTCGCGTTTCTTCTGTAGGGTTTGAACTTGATCCTAAGAGACTGAGGTACCAGTAGCTGATTGAGATGATGCACTGGGTGGTGTCAGGCAAATTATTTTAAATTCAAAGACAGCATTTCAATTGACAACAAAATGTCAGTTCCGCTACAAGAAAACAACAGAATGTGAATGTAATCCACCGACGCTTGACATTTCCTGGGGTTGGCTGCCGTTGGCACTCTGATACGATGATGTTTTAACAGAGAAAGACTGATATTTCAAAAAATCTCGTATATTTCATGCTGAGCAAAATGAAAAAGCTTCGTGAACATCTACCAAGGGCCGTCCCTCTACTACTTTCGTAATGGAACCTCCTGGCACCCGCAGGGAACAAAGCTGCTACTGTCGCTGAAAGCAGCCCTAACCACTCCCGTTTAATATTGTCACATCCCAGCCGCTGGCATCCTTGTATTTTGTTCCTTAAAGCTGACCAGTAGCTTTAATTGGTCTCGATCATGCTGAGGCTTTTGCAGCCAACAATGGCAACAGCTGTAAGTCGACTCCGACAGAGCTGCTGATGGCCAAGAGCTACCGAGTGCAGTGGGTGGGCGCAGGGACCGCGATGCTTCGATTGGGTGTGCGGAGATGGGTGCAAGGGAGGCTGGGTCAGGCGTGATTGCTTGTTTCATTAGTCTCGGAACCCTCACCTTCCCAGTACACCCATCCCCCGCTGATTGACTTAAAGCGTATTGATCCCCGTTGTTCCTGGGACATTTTATTTGCCACCCCAGGGAAGGCCGACGCGCTCGCGGGGAAGCAGAACAATGAGAAAACCAAAGGTCTGCAGTTTCGCTCCCCTTGTTCTCTAGCTGCACTTTCAGAAAAGGCCAAAGCCAGCAGATTGCCCTGGGGATCTGACTCGAGCGCGACCAAAAATACATTCTACAGAGCAGGCAGTCGAGGACAGATATTATTTAGCTTTTTTTTAAATCTATAGTCATGTCTCTTCTCCACGAGGATGGGGAATTTCCACCTCCTTCCTCTCTTTCTCCGTGAAACCTCTCCTCCTAAATTATTTCTCAGTTATGCCTTTCCTTTTCACTTAACTTTATAGGTTTTGTTGGTTTTGCTTTGTTCACCATGTTTTATAGTTTAGTACAGTAGCCATCTGATTAGCCTCTTCAACAACAACAAAATATGTCAGTGTACTTGGTGATTGCACCCGTCCGCAAAAATTAGGTCGTTCTCATGAGGTAAAAATCATTGATTACTCAGGGAAACAGGGGATACATTTTCCATTTTGAATCCTTTGGACTTGCCACTTCCAATCAGCAGTCAGCACAGACATGAAACTTTTCAGCAATGAGAACCATGGATGACTTTGACCTAAAGCAATAAAGTAGGCCTTTAAAGAAGCATAGTGAAAAATTGGGGTACATATCTTGAATTGCCGTAAGTCCAAACAGAACTTGCTGTAATATCGCACTATTGTATTTATACTCTGCACTGCATACATTCCCAGTGGGCCTGCTTAGGCCATGGGGTTACATATCCAGGATAATGTTGTATTTTGCAATAAGCAGACACCAAGCACATTCAGGGTCTGTACAACTTCCTGACCTTCCCCACCAAACCCCTAGGTCAGATAAAGTTTAGTATTCCTTTAAAAGAAAAGTTTTCAGAACTGCTGACCTGCCCCCTCTGTAATAATTCTGGGAGGAATTTCTACAGTTTGGCATTCCATACACCATGAGAGGATCTTTCAAAACAACGTTTCCAGAAATGAGACAGATAGATGCAAGTTGTTTAGAATTTAGATGAAACATAAACACTGGTCTCAGACACACATAACACAGGAACATGAAACACAACTGCAAGCGTCTAGAATGTAGATGGCGTGCCAGCAAGGATCTGACAGACGGGGCACCTTCAAATCAGCTCTCAACAATACCACCAACACCTGAAAGACATGAACAGATGCACCATGGAAGTCTGCATCGAAGCCAGCTCCAACCACAGCAAAGAACTCTTCAACACCGTCTGAGTTCTCTTGCCCAGCAGCTGCAGAGAGCAAGATCTTCCCTTCCCAGGAACTCTGAGACACCCTGGCGGACTACTTCCACAGCAAGTTATCCACCATCTACAAAAAACGTTGAAGCCCAAACCACATACCTCTATAGCCTCCTCACACCAACTAACACCACCCACAATCTCCTGCTCTCTGCATGGAAACAGCTCACCACACTTTACACTACAGCCATCATGAACTCCATTCACTCTGGAGCACCCACAGACCTCTGACCCCACCCCCTCTTCAACCTCAGGAGCAAGACTATCAGCAGCAGGCTCACCACCATGTTCATAAATCCATTACGACGGCCACCTTCCCTGTGGGTTGGAAATGTGCAGCGGTCAGACCCCCTCCTCAAGAAACCCTCCACCAACCTCAGTGAACTCAAGAACTACCACCCCATCTCTCTGCTCCCCTTCCACTCCAAAGTCCTTGGGAAGGCCAACAACTGCTAGCTGAACATCTGTAGCTGAACAATTTGCTTCACACCTCCCAATCCGGTTTTTGCACCAACCACAGCACCTATACCCCCATAATCGCTGCAGCCAATAACACCAGAACCCTCCTCGACCAGGGAGAAACAAAAACCCTGATCCTACTTTATCTCTCAGCAGCGTTCAACACCGTTGAGTTTTAAGCCGTAGTGGTTTTAGGATTTTTCATTGCAGGACATTCATGGACTGCCTTGCCGTGAAGTCTCCATCAAGTAGCGATGACACCCCTCCTACAATATCCCACGTAATTATTATTTTTTTTCGGTGTATCTGTTCTGCTGTAATTTGTTAGTTGAGTTGAACGAGTTGCATCATGAGAAGAAGTGAGAATAGTGATCCTGTATATGAAGCTGGATCCACTCGTTCATCCGCCCTGATGCCTTCCTCATTCTTTTTTTCATATGGGAGTGCGACCACTAACGCTCTCTTCTCACCTCTGTTTCTATTTTTTATCTGCTTTCACCTTCCAGGGTGCATTATCGTGCGGTTTGGTGCAGGCGGCAAACAGTCCATCGTTTAAGAGGCAGAAGCAATTAGAAAGCGTATCATTTTGATAAAAGCCCCTTTGTCATGAGGAAAAATAAAGAGAGGTGACAATGCTCTCTGCTTGTTTAGTGCCCCTGCTCTCTGCTTCTCTGCTTAGTTAGTGTTCCTGACAACGAAACTGTAAATAAGTGCTGAACTAATGAAGAAATCTCACATAAGAAGCAACAAAATGGTGGAGCAAAAGCACTTATAGGTGAAATTTAACTGAGAAAGTGCTCCAGGTTTCACTCTTCCATCTAGTTTTTAATCAGTAGCCATTCAGTTTGTCTTGCCTGGGATCACTGCAATGTAATCTTTAGTTCAGGAAATCATACAACTTGGACTACAGACTGAACTTAATAATCACAGCTCTGCGCCCTTTATGTTGGTGGCATCAGAGAACAAGCATTGGCAGAGCCAATAGGTCTCGCTTTTGGGACCTTATAAGTATTTAGTTATGACTAAACACTTATAAGGTCCCAAAGGCGAGACATATTGGCTATACCAATGCTTGTTTTCAGTAGTCCAGTGTGCAGCTTTCTCCTGCTTCTAGGGGCTGTGGCCCTCAGCCAGGGTGCGTGGCTGGAGAGCGGCCATGTTTGAGGCGAGAAGCCGGAAGATGGGTTGAAATTGATCATTGTGAATCAAGAGGAGCTTCCTGGCACCTGTAGTGTATCCTGTCGCATTCTATTAAGGTGTTGTTTATCAAAAGAAAAGAATGGTCACTGTGCATACAAAAGGTGCAGTCTTGAGGGTGACCACTTAACAGGCCCAAGCGTACCTGGTCCAAATTACATGCACTGATGCACAGACTAAAGTGTTTCAAGCAGCCGAGGTTAAAATGACTGAAATGTGTATCATCCGTCGAAAACATCTTGCAATGATCGTATTGCTGCAAAGTTCCTTTTTTTTCCTTCAACAATCAGCGTTTTATTGAAAATTGGAAAATTGCAAAGCATGCAAAGGCTTATTGCAGTGCCACTTGTGCGCAAAAACTCTTCAGAAGATGAACTTCTAGAGGTAAATTCTGAAAACGTGCAACTTTCTGCGTAGGAAAGTTCACGGTATATTTTCCAGCTTGGCTGGTTTTGACTAGAGTGAAAATGATGTCACAATGCCGGAGGGTGAACGTAAACAGAAATTCTTCGTAACCTTTGCTGAAGATGATAATCCCAACCCTACAGTCAAATACCTCGTGAAAGTGTTATATTGAAAATAAACGGAGACCTCTCTGTAGCTCTCGTGCCAGTACCTTGTGTTCTCGTGGCAGTACCTTGTGTACACGGAAGTAGCTAGAGGTGCTGTGGTCAGCAGGATTCAATTATACCTATCTCACTCACTCGGTCACTATGATGATGGTGAACTAATGATCTCTGAACTCACTAAATGCTCTGAACCCTGTAGCTATTTTGTACACGAGGGCTTGAAAGGTGAAATGTAAAGAGAGGGGAAGAAGGGAAGGACACACATTAATGGCAGGTGAAACTATGAAATGTGACTGAGTGAAACCAGGTGTACTCATAAAATAATCATATTTCCAATTTTTCATCTAAATGGGAATGAGGCAGCTGGAAGCCAAAGAATATCCTCACTTCTCTTAGTCACATTTGATAGCTAACCGGGAACCCTAAATCGTCCAAGGACCTCTTTTAAGTGATATATTAAACTCCTACCGTGAAGAAAACTTAAAAACGACCATGCAGTTTAGGGAATAAAAATGCTCTATTTACCCAGTCCTGAATCGCTAACAATCACCAGAAGCAGGCACTGTGGAATATTCCTTTGTTTGATGCCGTCAGCTCTGGTGTTTAGGGTTACTGTTGCGTCATGGCCCATTAATGCTCGGTGTATGTTGTTGAAGGGTGCCCGAGGTGACTGGTCCCATTTCAGCTTCCAAAATATATTTTTCACGAGCGATTTGATTAAAGATTTGCACTGCATTTGTTTCCTTGCCTAAAAGCTTTTATCTGATATAAACAGAATGGTCCCAGCTGAATACACAATTAACTCAACTATAACATCAATAAATTACATACACAAATATTCATAACAACATTGTTTTTAATCACAATGTGTATCGTAAATTCATTCCTAAAAAGATACACAAAATATCTAAAATATATAACGCCCCTGAAAGTTGGAAGAGGGAAGGGTAGTGTTGGGATAGTGAAAGTAAAGAAAATAACAATAAGTCACAAAGAACCAAATACAACAAATTAGTACTAAATTAATACAATGGAACAAATAATTCGTCAATTAATTGAGTGATCATGCCTCAGATAAAACCACAAATGATAAATCAAGGAAGAGGCTGAACACAAAAGGGAGTGTCGACGTTTCGACCCAAGTTGATGCAGGCGTGGTATGAACCTTGCTAGAGGGTCTTCATCAGGACAGGGTTTGTAGAGAATGGGGCAATGATTCTTACAATGGTTTAGAATATAGCGATTTGAATTCGATGGTAGAGTCTTAGGAGTAAGGTTATATATATTCGTGAGTATTGATGACAACACATATAAATGTATAACGTTGTGATCACTGTCTGATCATGTTCCAGAGGATAGTGGTTGGACCCAGGATCTGCCAAAAGCAGGAATCCAGTAGAAAGAGGGGGGTAAATTCAGCTGTGATTGTAGATACCGGCGTATGTTAATCACCGTTGGTTATGGTATCGAGGTATTCAAGGTCCAGGGTCTGGTGAGGGCAGGAATACCACGAAGCGTTGAAGCTTAAATATAACTGCGGTGGAAGGACCAACGGCCGCTTTTTAATTCAAGCTGCTCGTAACGTGTTCTGGTCAAAGACCGAAATCATATGCCAAAGACACTCGTGAACCAATCGTGGAATCCTCAGTGACGCGGAACAGCTTTTATCTGCCACCACGTTTGAAGTTTTAGTGGATCAAGCAATTCCTCACTGTAGAAATCATTTTTGCCTTTTACTTTACATTGTTTGCACTTGTCTCTGGCATTTTATTACACACAGACATAGAAGTTATGTTTGAAGGAGATTTTTAGAGGGTTTTATTATTAACAGAGAGGTTTTTGATGACTGGGAAAATATCGTCAAAAATGTTGAGGTTGTGGTGTGATGACTGGATATGTATAGTCCCATCATTGTGAAGGGAGAGGGTTGCTTCTGCTCTGTAAACAGGTGAGGTGGAAAACAGAAGTCTTAGACCATGAGGAGTTTTCTTAGATGTAGTGATCAGTGTTGTATTTTTGCCCATACTGGACCTGGTGTGTACATTCATAGAGCATGTCAGTTATCAATGATGGGATCTGCACAGCTACAACAACCAACAATTTATGCTCAAGCTGTGCAAAAAGATGTAGTGAATGACTAAAAAGTATCTCCCTTAAATTTTAATTTATCACTCCAAGGATTACTAGCACAGAGGTAGAGCAAAAAGGTTTTGTAAACAGTGGTGTAGCTCTCATTGGTACAGCAAGTGTAGTGGCAATGGAGTGTAGGGCAATGAAGGGTCCACTGCAAAACAATCATGATGTTTTTTTATTACCAACCTGGGGGAGGGGGTGTTTACCCTATTTGCATCAATGCCCATAGTATGCTTGCTATGCCACTGGGTGCAAATATTGGGGCACTATAGTCGCTCAACAGTAACTGCAAATGAGGACAAAGTGCCTGATTTATAGTTTGACAGATGCATCGCTCAGTCATAAACATGACAGCTAGCCTGTCCTCCTTATCTCTAGTGCATTATAACCTACAGTACTTGTAATAAAGTTTACGGTATATATGTCACATTCCAACAGAGTAACTCATCTGCTGAAATCTAAATCAGACCTCAAATCTTCAAATACAAATCTTAGCAATGTTAGAAGGGGGCGACTGAAACCCGTCTCTGTCGGAGCTGAGCTGTGACTACCCAGCCCCAGTACTTAAGCTTCAATACTCGACATACTAAGCACCATTCTTCATCCACTTCCTTAGATCAAAGTGTCAGACTGCAGATAATCAATCCTCTGACCACATCTCAAAGGAATTTTGACATGAATTCCCTTAAACCACTAAGGTATGGTACCAAAATATTGATTAACACAAATGTGTGTCCTAAATATCGTTTGCAAAAAGATCCCTCCAATCAAGTTAATAATTAAAAATCCACACCTAGTGGAGCAATATTTTTGTACAATTAGGTCAAATATTTATGTCAGACAATATTTTGGTTATTAATATTCTGACATACAACCATCACTAGCACAACATAGATCGAGGGCCTTAAATATGCATAGGGAACATGCTGTTGTTATCTACAACACTAAGGGCCAGATGTACCAAGATACACTTTTGCGATTCTCAAATAGCGATTTTTAAGGAATCGCTATTTGAGAATTGCAAAATGGTATGTATGTAGAAATTCGCTATTTTTTAGAGATTTCTTAAAATTCCTTAATTGCGATTAGCAAATTGCTAATCGCAATTAAGGAATAATTTCCCATTCATTTCTATGGGCCAGGAGGCCCATAGGAAGGATTCTCAATTTGCGATTCGCAATTTGCGAATCGCAAATTGAGAATAATTTCAAGGGTGCAGGGGTGTCCAAAGGACACCCTGTTGCACCCCTGAAATAAGCATGGGTGCACATGTGGTGCACATACATGCCCTAAGTGCATGTATGTGCATCACATGGCACTTTGAAAAATGCGAAAATGGGCATTTTTCAAGAAATTCGCAAATTACCACCAACTTGAAGTTGGTGGTAATTTGCGATTCCTTAGGGACAATTAGCAATTTTTTTTGCATCATACATTGCATTTAAGGAATAGCAAATTTTGCGATTCCTTAAATGCAATCGCAAAATAAGGAATCGCAAATTTGCGATTCCTTATTTTGCACTGAAATTTTCTACATACATACCATTTTGCTCAAATGAGTTCGCAAACGCCGAAATTCTGCGAATTTCGACGTTTGCGAACCCATTTGAGCTTCATACATCTGGCCCTAAATGAATAAATGGTTATCTAAGATATAACATGGAAAACGAAATACTTGCACTGCACTTTATAGCACTGAAAATGTTTCTCCTACTTTTATTTTGTTAAAATAAAAACCCAAAAAGTAAAATTCATGAATTCATGCTGCTCTGTGCAATGTGCAGCAATTCTAAGCTTTCAACTTTCCATTGTTTATTTTAGGATCACTAGTTTTTAGCCTGTTAAATTAATAATGTTCCTTCATTATTAAAACTAATATATATGTCTCTCTAAAGTGAAAAATAATTGTTCTGTGGCTGGGAATGGTAAGGGAAATTACAGATGGAAGGGGTAGGAGAGGGGGCCAAGGGCGGGGCAGTGATTGACAGAAGTGAGTATAAGGAAAGGGAGAGAAGTGGCGCGTGGATGCTGCTCTCTGGGAAGAGTGGAGCAGAGCCAGTGACCCGTCATTCTTCACTATGGCTATTGATCTGCCCTGCGGCTCTTTTTGGATGGGGCATGGGCCAAGCCGGCCTGTTGTTTTCATACACTGTGTGAGACATCATAAAGCACCAGAGAGGATTCATGCAGTAGATCTCAGGCGGGACTGAACGTTGCAAGAATTCTTATTGAGCCCCTGGTGTACGCTTTCTTAAAGCAACACCAGCGAATGAGCAGGCTTGATAAGAAATAATGCATTATAAAGTTCTCAGATTTTTCTGTGACTCATTCGGCCACCCTGCCTGTTGTGCCTTTCAGGCATGCAATATCGGAGAACTACAAAGACGGAATATTTTGCATGATAAAGTGGAGAAAGTTATTTCCTCTTTTGTGGGAAACTTTTATTTGATAAAATAAACATATCTGGATTAAAACAGTGTAATGATAAATGCAGACTCAAATACAAAATCATTCCTAAGTAGACAAAAAGAAGCAGAGCTTTTTGTGCTGTAGGATAGGCAAACTGGCCATAATAAATGGTTATATTTAATTCGAAATAATCTTTAAATTAGCTCAAATTCACTACTGCATCCTGAATCACCCTTACCAGACTTCTTGATCGTTTGAGCCCCAAAAATATGGAATTGGAAAATATGGAACTGGAAAAGAGTAGAGTTGTCCTAGAGGTCGTTTGCCACGTTATTTATGCAGATAGAATGCTAATATAATGCTCCATCCCTCCTACAAAAATATTGATGGAACTAAACCCTGTGACGTACATTCAGTGTCCTCAATTCTACAAAGCTCATGCAGGTTTGTCACAATTTAGCCGAAGCCAACATGCCATAGGGCGTTCATAAAAGCAACCACTCTGCCTTGTTGGGCATGTTTTGTTTTATTTTGTGTGATCTTACACTCCAGAAAGAGATGATTTTTAGGAGCTGTTTGCTCGTTATCTTTCTCCTTTCATCATTTTTTATTTGTATCTGCTATCTGCCTATCCCTCCCAACTATTCTCCCTCACTACCCCATCTTCCACTTTCTTTTCCCCTAAGAAGTTCTGCTTACCTTCTTCAGCCTTCTCTTACCATTATTACCGTTCTTTCTGTTTATGAGAGAACCATCGCTATCAAATGGTGACATAGACTAATGTACAGTTGTGAGTGAACATTAAAAAAGAGGACTGCTTAAATGTTTGTTTACATTTTTTGAAGTAAAAATTATCCCAGGAAGTGTAACATGAACAGGGTAACGTCTATATTAAAGTATATAGGACACTCATGTATCTGACTGGGAACCTGTATACCCCCTGCAAAGGTGGAAGGGCGTCTGCAATGTCTTCTGGCGCAACACAGCCTCATTGATTGGTGAGACAGAGATGCAGCACTCTATGCTAACTTTTAGGATACCTGCGCAAATGCCATATGAAAGAAAACATTGAAGTCAATGTGAAAATTAAAGAGGACCCACCTCTAGAGATCCCCTTGCCTAGAGTCCAGGTCTTCCTTAGCACAGCCCTTATCTCACCAGGCATCATCTGCAAGCCAGACAGCCTGTACAGAATGAAGATGGTAGATCTTCCTCTGTACTGATCATGTGTTGTCAAACTATGCATCAAAGCAAAGTAGCACCAATAATTTACATCTACACGGGAAGCATGGGGAAACTGGATCATGATGATGAATAGTGTGATCACTAATTGAGTATTAAAAATCTGCCGATATATCCATGATGATAACTCATAGCTGGACCTCCAGTGCATAGTCACAAATTAGGTATTTATTTGTATTTTTCCACAGCATGGACCATGTGAAGCCGATGTTGGGTGTTACTTTTTTAATTAAACTTTTTACTGTTTTTCCTCCTAGAAAAGGTTATGTTTTCACAACAAATAACACCTAATCAAATCACTGGAGGCTTAAACCCAGAGAGTGCACAGTATTACCTGCACTTTTAGAGCAGTTGATGGGGCTTTGTTCCTCGACTCTCATAACAATAACACACATTCCAATGTTACATTGTAGCTTAGTATCTCACCAAGTTATTACCCCTAGGTCCCTCCTGTCCTCATCCCCTTCATTAAAACCAAGTGAGATAATCCTATCTCACCAACAGAAAAAAAGAACAAAGGAAGGCTGTACTACCCCTCCCCCTAGGAGTACATAATCATACCCTTCCCAGCATTCCCCCTGTTCTTTTTTTAGGTCTCGGCCTGCGATGGCGGCCCTTGCGCAGTCTCGCTGGCGAGATTTAATGAGATAGAGAGAAAAGCTAAAGCGAGGTTAATCCCCACCCCTCTTCTCCATTGGCTGGCCTCCTAAACGGTGGCCAGCCATTGGAGAAGAGGTCCTAGTGACGTTCTTCTTTCTATCTAAGCCCCGTCCTTTTCGGACAGGGTGACTTGCCTTACATTTGTGGTAAAAAGTTTCTTATCTTCTTTATGGGTCCAGATGGCCCCATAAAGAAGATAAGGACCTTTTATGCCAGCAGGAAGTCCGGGCGCCCAGTCTGAAAAGGACGGGCTTAAAGAGAAAACTTGCATCATGGCGAGTGCTTGTTTCCCTTATTCGTCTTCTAAGCTGTTCCCAAATGCGGTAATGTATGATCTTGCATACTCTTAAATTCTACCTTCCTCACCATCCCTGTCTTAGTCCCTATTACTTTCAATGATTCCTGTCCTCCCCTATTATCAATACCACTTCAGTTTCTGGCTGCATCTTAGTCTTGCCGCTCGTTTTTGACCGATTATTTGGCTTAATTCTATGAGCTCTGTTCTCCCCGCCTTCCTTTTAGTATTGCTCCCAAACACTCCTCCTTTACGTACTTGCTCCTCCCTTCCACTAATGTTGCTTCGATGCACCCTATAGTCAACATTTCCGCCCATACCCTCCGACTCCTTCTCCTTGCTACCTCTCTTGGGACCACCATCCCGTTAATATCCCTTAGTTGTTTATCCCTCCCCCTTCGTTTTATGATGTGTCTAACCGTCGCCCCGGTTCTTATTTCTTTTCTACCGATTTATCTCATCCCCGCCTCCTTCCGTGACGCTTTGTGCTTCTTCGAATCAGGCGCTACGGCGGGCAGCCCTGTCTCTGCCACCGGGGTCCTGGCAGCCCATGCAGAGAGGCCCGGGAGAGCCCGTGCTACCGCCGCCGCTCAGACACACCACGGTGAGTGCGAAAGAGCGCGGGACGCTAAGAGGGATCTCAGTGCTGGGAGGGAAGGTTACCAGCTCCCACTCCCTGTGGGCGAGAAGGCCCCACCTTTCTTGAGGGAAGAGGGTATCAGACATACCGGGACAGAGGCCCCAGTGTACATATCAACACCACAAGGGGGGAGGGGGAGATGGTGAGCAGTACTACCCTGCCATCATAGAGGGGTGGACTGCAACACAGGACCGTAGGCCTGGGGCGGTGCACCATGAAAATAAGGCGGCCGGATTATACGGCACGTCATCGTGGAAGCCCAGATTGGAGGAGGGTTTTTAATGTAGAAATATGCGTGTGTGGTGAGGAGGATATTAGTCACATCACTGTCAGTGGCACAAGGGAAGGAAGGGCGTTCGATGCAGCATCCTCGAGAATACTCTTGTGGTCTGGAGTCACTGGATGGAGGATCCTGTGACAGGGAGTGCGAGTTGCTGGACATCACCCTGGAGGACAAATCAAGGATGGGGACATGCACTTACCGTGGTGTAGTAAAAGATTGGGGTGCGGAAGGGCATATTAGTCTTGGTGGTAAAGGTCAAGAGAAGCAGAAGCATAACTCTAGCGGATACTGCAAAAAGAGAAGGTGGATCAACTGTGTACTTTTCGAGTGTTTGGGTAATACCCATGCAGACAGAAGGAGTTACAAATAGGACATGGCGATCAACAGTGTCAAAGGGGCACAGAAAGCAGGTGTTATGCTTATCGGAGGTATTCAGAGTGGCATTGATTACTTGCCTTTTTGCATTTCACACGCTGCTATAGGCACACAGTGGTTGGATAGGTGCTATAAAATAGTTGTGGCCATTGTTTTGATGGAGTTTCAGGAATAATGTGCTCAGTGACCATACAAAGATAAGGTAGTTGAGTAATAGGGCTGTATTTGTTGATGTGGATCAAAGTTAGATTTAGGCATCACTGATAACATCTTCCCCACCAACTGGCCAAATGCAAGATATCCATGTAGTGCTAGGTGTTGATTGTCCTGGATGTAGAGCAGTCAGAGTGTTAAGTGTAATGTTTGGGAAATAAGTTGTCTTTCTAAAATGTTTATGAGAGACTTTAGTATGATGCCTGGGCAGGTGAAAGAGGTTTGTTTTGTGTGTGTGTGTGTGTGTGTGTGTGGCTCTGTGTGTTTGTGTGGCTCTGGGTGTGTGTGTTTGGCTCTGGGTGTGTGTTTGTGTGTGTGGCGCTGGGTGTGTGTGTGGCTCTGTGTGTATGTGTGGCTCTGTGTGTGTGTCTCTGTGTGTGTGTGTGTGTGGGGGCAAATACAATAGGTCTCGCATTTGCAAGAGATTAAGCTATTGGCATTGTAAATGACAATGCCATTTATTTATCTGTTTTCAAAACCAACACATAAATAACAATTTTGTCATTTACAATGCCAACAGCTCTAACTTTTGCAAAGGCGAGACCGTTGCATTGTAAATGCTTATTCCGTCTACCGACAGGGTGAAGGACAAGCAGGGACCTGGAGCGCTCCTTCACTACGTATCGTTTTTCGGTTGCTCGGCTGCGGAGACAGCGCTGGTAACTTGTGCCATTGACTGCCTCCCTGCCGGGCTTGGGGGGAGTCATGCTGGCCCCTCACGCTTCGCTGAGGTCTTCGTGCGGCTGTGTGGCGTTTTTCTCCTGCTATGGCCTTATTCTTCAGCTCCATACCTGTGAGGGGTCTGCACAGCGCCTCCTGTGTTGCCGGGCACGTTGGGGCGCAGCATTCCTGGATTCCTGGTTGCGGTTTGACCCAGCGGCCCTCTGCTTTTGGGGTGCTTTTGGGACTGCGTTGCCTGACTTCCTCTGCATGTGGACAGGAAGTCAGGCTTTACGTTGGTATGCAGCGGGCAGCTGTGTACGAGGTGTATATGCCGGGCCTGCTGTAAGTTCTGCATAGCAGTTTTGCTTCCTACCTTCTGTCTTCCTTTCCTGATTATTGATATTGTTGTGCCTGTCTTCAGTGGAGGAATCGTTCCTGGAGTGCTGTGGTCTCCCTGCTACAGCATTGTGGGAGCCTGAGCTTTTTCTATGAAGGGTTCCTATGGTCTTCCCTCTGTCCTGGCTTGCTGGGTTTCATTCATTCTTCCTTCTGGCACTCCTGCTTTTAGTTACAAGATGAGTTTTTGTGACTTTGGGCACTTTTCTGGCGGAAGGGGGTTGATTCTCTTTCTTTCTGGTCTGCTGCTCCTGGACCTGTGGAAATGGGGAAACATACAAGAAGAGCTGGCATATGGATTATTCCTCCTGTTCCTCATCTGACTCTCCTTCCTCACCCTCCCCTGCACACTCCAAACAGCACATAGAAGGTGATGATGACAGAATTAAACCTTTAATTAAGGAAACCTTACTGGAAATGGGAGGCGGTCCCTGGTCCACCGGCTCTGGGCATGTTCCTGTCTCTCATTCCTCTGACTCTGAGGAGGATTGGATGGGGGGTGAGTAGCATAAAGGCAAGTACATTGATGAGGACTTATTGCCTGACTTACTGAAGCACGTCAAGTCTAATATGGGGTTTCCTTGTAATGATGTACCCAGTACTTCTGGGGGTTCCTTGCTTCGCCAGTTTCAAAGGACTGCGACGAGGATTGTTCTTGTTCATCATTACATACGTGAGGTTTTCAATAGGGAGTGCTTATGCTTCCCAGGTTCATGGCTACGCTCTACTCTCTGCAGGATATGGCCAAAGAATTGCCTGACTCCATTCCCATTGATTCGTTTGTGGCGAGTCTGGTTTGTCGTACGTCTTTGGCTGAGGATGCTGTGGTCACAGATCCCGTGGACTACAAGGTGGATTCTTCCCTTCGTAAGGTTTATTCTGGTTCCCATCTGGCTCTCAGGGCAGGCATTTATGGGACTTACGTTGCTCAATCCCTTATTGTGGATATCAAATCTTTTTATGGGTCTATGGATGATTCTTCTGACTGTTCAGGACTTCTGGAACATATTGAAAGACATGTGGAGTTCCTTTCTGATGTTTCTTTCGATGTGGTGAGAGCATCGGCCTTTGCAGGGGTCCTTGTGTGGCAGCCCGCCGCAACTTGTTTCTGAAGGATTGGAAGATGGATTTGGCACAGAAGTCCTCGGCCCTTCGGTTACCCTGTCTGGGTACCCTGATGTTTGGTGAGGCGTTGGAGGGTAAACTACATCAGCTTTTTAAGGAAAAGAAGCATTCCTCCTCTTTTAAACAGTCCTCTTCTGTTGCGGTTCCTTATAAGCCCAAGTCCTTCTTCCATCCCCCCTCTAGGAGACAGTTTTTTTGTGTCCGCGGGAGTTTTTTTTCTGATAGGGGCCAGGACAAGAAGGCTAAGTCTCCACCTACAAAACCTCTATCCTGACTATCTGATGGTCGAAGCCGGATTCTTGGTCGGAGATTGGCTTCGGCACTTTCTCCCAGCCTGGGTGCGTTCCTGTTCTGATGTGTGGGTCCTGGACATTGTGAGACTGGAGTATCTCATTGAATTCTCAGAGCATCCTCCAGACTCTGGCGTCCGCCCAACTCCATGGCTGTCTTGTCTGACCAAGAGGTCGGAGCTTTGTCTGGGGTTCCATCTTCTGTTAGACAAGGGGGGTGTTCAGGAAGTTCCTCCTCTGGGGAGAGGTGAGGGGTTTTATTCCGTGATTTTCCTGGCCTGCAAAGTGACAGGGGAGTTCCATCTTGTCCTGGATTTGAAGGCCCTAAACAAATTTGTGTTACATCTGCCCTTCAAAATGGAGACCCTCCAACGAGTGATTCCCCTGGTTCCCCCGGGTCCTTTCATGTGCACCCTGGATCTCCAGGACATTGATTATCATGTCCCTGTTCACCCCTGTTCTCGCAGGTTCCTGAGCTTTTGTCTCTGGGGGCATCATTATCAGTTGGCCTGAGATCATCTCCGAGGGTATTCACCAAGGTTGTGGCACCTTTGGTGGCTCTGTTCCATCTTCAGTGGGTCCTGATTTTGCCTTACCTGGACGATAGGCTGATCCATTCTCCCTCTCTGGATTTGTTGTTAAGGGTTCAGGAGTTGGTCTGTTTGGCGTTGAGGGACCACGGGTTTCTGCTGATTCCCCCAAATGTCAGCTGGTGCCTTCCCAGGACTTGACGTTCATAGGGGCTCATTTCCCCACCAATCTGAATAAGGTTTTCCTTCCTGTATCTCGGTCAGTGACCTTGTGTTCCCTTGTTCGTTGTTTTCTTGAAGGGTGTTCCTTCCCGGTACGTCTCTGGTAATGATTTCTGGGTCTTAACAGCCCATAGGGCAGGGTGCATTGTATTTCAAAAGTAGAACAAGCGTTTTTACGTTTTACATGTCCTGGTAGTAAAAAACTCCTACATTTGTTTTTCACTATTGTAAGGCCTACCTCTCCCATAGCATTACATAGGGTTACCTCATTACATTTAATAAGTGCTAACTTTTGATGGGGATCAGGTAGAATGGTGAAGTCAGATTTTAGATTACCATTTTGAAAATGACATTTTTAGAAAATTGGCATTTTCCTGCCCTAAACTTTCTAAGGCCTCCTAGAAGTTTCCAGCTGCCTGGCTTTTTAAGTGCTACCCAATCAGAAATGGGTATTGGCCCAGACAGTGAACAATAGGAGGACCTGGGTGTAGCAGGAGGAGGGACATTCTTCCAGGACGGGTGGAGCTGTTCCCAGTTCCACTTACATAAATGGCTGCTTCCAGCATACTCACAAAGGAACTTAACACCTGCCGTTTGTCACCTTAGACCTCTTGGACTCTGGGCAGGGGAAGAAAGGGAAAGGAAGGAACTTTCCAGAATCCGATGTACAGGTGGATGAGAAGTTTCTCCCACTTGAAAGGGTGACACCAGGTATAAATATTGGACCTCCTCAGTGACTCAACAGTTCCTTCCTGAACCTGTGGAGGACCCCCCAGAAGGCCTGTCTTGTACTACAGAGAAGTGCCCTGCTGCTTTAGGCCTAATTTGTATGGCAGAGGGCTGCCCCCCTGCTACCAGAGGGTTGACTTGCTGCTTGAAGCCTGCCTTGTACCCTCAGATGACTGCCCTACTGCTTGAGGCCTGGCTCGTACCCTCAGAGGACTGCCCTGCTGCTTGAGGCCTGCATTGCAGCTTGATCCCAGGGCTACTAAAGTCACTCCTGGGGTCAGATTGCAGACTGCCTGTTCTGCGATATAGGGGCACATCAAGCTCCAGAGGCCTCCCTGTAACTGCCCAGCTGACCTTCTGCTACTGGCCCTGTGTGAACCTGCAACTGTACCTGCTGGTCTCTGCTGGTGTCAGTTCCTGATCCCCAAGAGGTGCCTCCCCAGGTCCTGGACCTTTGGCTGGCATCAGTTGACCACCGCTTGTAAAATCCTGAAGTTTTGAACTCTGCGCGTCAAACTTTGAGAAGGTAACTTTTTCAGCGGGACTAACCTGGTACTTATACTTGGCCCACACTCCATTGCAGTTGGCCTGAATGTGTGACTTTGTACTGGTTTAGCACAACCAGATACCCACAGTTAGCACGTTCTGCTTCTTGGTGCTACCTTTACTTTAAAATGTTATATCTCCGGTTCTTCTGATTGGATTTTGTCATTTTGGTCTCTTTTTAGTTATTACATTTTACTCTTTTTTCCTGGTGTTGGATGTCTCTGTGCTGTGTTTTCACTGTATTACTGTTTGTGTGCTTCATAAATACCTAACACAGTGCCTCTAAATTAAGCCTGACTGCATGTGTGCCAGAGTACCAGAGGGTTAAGCACAGGTTAATTGTGCGTCGTTTGTGTTTTACCCTGGCAAGGATTGTGATTGTTGCTTGAGAAGGATTTACACCTTTCTCAACCAATATCCTACTTTCTTACATGCACTATATATTCAAGAAATTGCCCCCTGACGTCCTTTTTTGCTCACTGGTAGCCGGAGGAGGGTGTTCAGCTCATATCAATGAGTTTAGCGTTGTGAACTGTATCGTGAAGCATTAGAAGATGGTGGCATTAAGTGAGGATGCCACTTTGCATTTGAGAGATCCCTTGTGTATGTATGAGAGGGTCTCCCAACATTCTCAGCTAGGTCGAAATATGCTATAGTATAATACTGGAGGTACTATAATATCAGATAATAAAAAAAGGTACCTGTGCCAGGTTTCCATTACTAATAGAGTTTCAAGGTTGTAGTTAAAGGTGAGAGCAGCTACGTATGTTGCATTATGATCTGCAGACCTATAGTTTAGGAAGCATCGTTAATATGAAGGATGAGTGTTGGCTCTTCCGTTTGAGTGAATCTGGTGCTTTTGAGATTATTTGGAAATATAGAGCTCTGATGTAGTTTTGCTCATTTACTTCTCTAGATGTGCAAATGTCATTTTGAATGGTGCCCAGTGTTTGAGAGCATGTAATGTGGTTAATGTGTTTGAGTTAAGGCATGGAAGCATGATCAATGGAGCTGGTTGTTTATAAGCAGACTCGCTGTTTGATGTGTTGAGTAAGTTAAGGAGGGAAAGATCCGAGGATCGGTTTTTATGGGGGAGAGGAAGAAATAATGTGTTCTGGAGGACTTGAACTTGATGCCTTGGTGATCCCGTTTCAGTTTTATGGCTTGAAATACTATGTAGGGAATAATGGGAACGATTTTGCTTTGTGCAATAGGAAGGTTTTGTAGTTTAGTAATAGGTATAAGGATTCACTTTATATGAGACTCAAGATCACAGTAGTGAAGTTCAAGAGAGTGTCTGTCTACGTCAATTGAGAGGTGAAAGTTTATGTGGGTCTCTGAATCAATCCTGCAGCAACGGTCATGGTTTTAGATTTAGACCCTGACTAGTATCAGTGTGGTGTGCGGAGGAGCATCAACTCGCCCCTGGACCCAATGGTGTGTGTATGAGGCACTGTGATGGGGATGTGGGTATCGAAAATGTGACTTGTCGGTGTCATTGTCAGCAATAAGAATGCTGGCATTGGAGCAGTCTACAGCTATAAGGCTTTTTGAGCCTAAAACGTGTGAAACAAAGTGCTTTTTTTTTTACAGAGTTTTATATAGCGCGAACTAGACCCGAACTGAAGCGCTTTACATAGCACCAGTTACGTTACATGAGGACACGCATTCATTTTTCATAACGTCCAGCTTGAAATTGTCATGCCTATTACTGATAGAAGTTTCAAGGTTGGAGGTCAAGTTTTGTAGTTTGTGACATTTTGTGTTGTTTTTCGAAAGTCAGGCGGAGAGAGGATTTATCTACTGTTTTTACCTAAATCCAGAAGTCTGGTGTCTTAGGGTAATCTGTTAGTTTTAGGTGGCTGGCTATGCTTGAAATTTAACGAGGGGACCGAAATTACAAGAAAAAGCAAGAGTACAGTTGATGAGCAAAATGACATGGAGGAGCAAAGACACATTAAAGATCAAAAACAAACGAGAAAGGAAATATTTAATGAATCCGCGAAAATTATAGAAAGGAGCAAAATCAGATGGAGGAAGAAAATACAATAGATCAACACTCACAACCAGAAGCAAAATCAGAAGTCTTTCTTTTTTGCTTACTTGTCAGTGAAAGAAAGTGAAAGGCTCACAAAAACATAAAAAAAATATTAAAAAAATATAGCCCAACAAAATCATCGGGAAATTGTTCCTCTGAAGTTTTGATGTATTTTGAGTTTGACTCCAGGTATTGATGTTTTGAGTTGTGTGTATTCTCCAGGTTCACATTTGGTGATCTGAGTAATCATTGGCCGGTTGACTCCTTACCAGCTGATCTGTCAGTCTGGACTATGGACTTCTTATCATTGACCCATGCAGCAATATCAGACAATTTCGGGAATTCTGGCTTAGGGGGGAGTGATTGCTGATTACATTTTTTTTATTGTTACTGGCCCTTTCTAGAAAAAGCTTTCAGCAACAGATTTCCAAAAGCGTGGATTTTTTTTCTTTTCAATCCTGATCCTTTCAGCATCATTGTCCTTTGCCTGGATCTAGCTCAATGATCAAACATCAAGGTATTCTTGCAGCGCTTACCCCTATTCCTTCTCTCTGACTAACCACTTCTTGAAAGCGCATAGACCTTTGGACTATTAAACAGGTTCACTCTTGCCTTCTGAAAACTCCCAAATTGAGAGAGTTTAACACTGGACCATTTACTTTCTGATATGTTTTGGGGTAATGCCTATTCTGCTGAGTTTATTTGTCGAAACGGGAAAGCTCTCACAGCCACCAAAGAGATAACTACTTGTGGAGCAAATGGTTCAAAGATGAGGTATTGAGATGCTGTGGAATCGCTGGCTAAAGGGATGCCCTGGCACTACAGCAGACCGATTAAAGTGCCATGTCATTATAGCCCGCTGATCGAACAGTGGTGGCCACCACAAACTAAAAGTGGTGTGGTGGGCGGAGGGGCATGGGGATGGGAGCACAGGAGGGATGGAGTTTAAAAATAATACAAAATAAAGGAAACTTCCCTCCAGCTGCCAGCTGCCGGCCGCCTCCAGCATTGCGCCTCAGTCTTCCTTGTCCCAGCAGACAGTGGGACTACATCATAGACTCCCTGTGCTATCCCCACGCTGGTCTCATACTATGAGAGCAGTGCAGGGATTGTCCTGAGCGGGCTAAAAAGACTCTCCGCTTAGGACAGGGAGGCTGTGAGGTTTCTCCAATGCAGCCAGGCTGGAGAAGCCTAACAGCGCATGTGTGTTTGTCCTGCTTGAGAGGGCCGACCAAACACACATGCCAACTTAGAGAGTGCACATAGCACTCCCCCTCCTATAACCCCAGGCAGGCCTTCCCTACTGCATGCTGGCTCAGCCAACAACTGAAAAATAAAATGATGAAATATATTGTTTTATTTTTCAGGTGCTGGCTCTGAGCCAGTAGGGCAACACTCCTCCACCATTGTGGAGGAGCCGCCCCTGCGATCAAAGGGCCATGGACATCAGAGAATCCAGAAGAGTAAACAGCTGTTTGTGCATTAGAAAAAGATTAGCCTTGTTACTTGGACATTAATTGCTTCCCTTTTCGTTCACTCTAGAATCTTTTCACACACAGGCTGGTTGCTAGTTTTGAAATCAAAGGTATGCACGGCATTCTTCATATTCCATCTAGTCAGGGCCACTGGAATTATGCAGAAAGGGGAGAACCATATCATACGGCAGGGTTGACTAAATTATGCAGTAAGAAAAGACAAATGATGCTGTATACATGTTTAGTAACATTTGATCCATTTGAGCTAGAAACATTTTGTTTGGTAAAATCTGCATATTATACAGCAGATGATGAATTATGTGTCAAATGCTCCAAATCAATAACTATGCACCAAATGCAGCAGCCACAGACTCACATATTTCCTCTGGCCGTGCTTGCCCTTACCTGGCTCAGTAAACAAGATGGGGGAGTAAGCAGCCTCAGTGCCAGGTGAATATAAAAAGCAGTCCATTTCAATGAATGTTTGGGGCCCTTAACCCTGCCTACCCACCCATGGAAATTCATCCCCATTGGTGATGGGTGTCATGTAGCTACCCAGACAGTGTTTAATTTGAGCTGGAGGTTTCTGGTGCTCCGCACTGGCACTTAACTGTCAACACCGGCACTTGTGACAGTTTGCCACAAGGTGGCGCTGTCTGGCTAATTTAGAGATGACCACAACAGCAGTTAATTATTAATTTACTTTGTATAAAAAATGACTATTACCTGCCGCTCAAACCATTCTCATAGCTTTGGGTGCCTGCAATAGTCCGAACTGTCACACTTGTAGGCAGTGCTTTAAATGGGCCGGTACTCACAGGTACTGAGTACCGGCACTTCTTGTTTTTAATAAGCAGAGTACCTGCACTTTTCCAGTGGCTAAGGAGAGTACCGGTACTCTGATCTGATACTGGGCAGGTACCTGAGGGGCAGCTGTGGCCCGTTTATTCGGCAGCATGTTTGCCGTTTTGGCGCCTGCTGGAGGCCTGCCGCAGGGGTAAGAGGGCCTCTGCTACTGAAGCTCTGATTGTCCGCAACCGCCCCCTGCCGGCCTCCATGCTGGGTCGAATTGTTGTTAGTAAACATCGGCTGCGAGGGGCACAGTGATGTGTGCAGCCTGAATGTGTGGGAGGGAAGAGAGCCTGCATAGGTGACCGTGTCATTAAATGCTTGACCTCCCACTGTGGCCTGACGCGGGTAAATAAAAGCCATGTTTAAATATTCCGCCATGTGCTTGGTTTGCGCAACTGACATCAAAAGCAGTTTTATCAAATTGTGGAGCACAGATTTTTCGCCTGTGTACGTTTGTAAATCTATCATTTAAAACATGCCGGAGTGATAGACAGCATGAGAAACAGAGTGTGTCTGATAAACTGAGGGATTAATGAGGTAAAGTTGGATTCAAGTCGAGAATTATAGGATACCTTAGGGATAAAGAGAACGGGGCAGCAAGAGAAATCAATGCAAATGGTAGAGAAGTGAGTGGGGGAGGGGTCGCGAGATTGGAGATGTGAAGATTGATAGAGTATTTGTCTGCCTGGTTTGTGTGCGTTTGCACGGTTGTGTGTATGTTGGTGTGCGAGAGAGTAACTAAATCAGATAGGGAGGGAATCAGGACGCCCGGGAGGTATTTGAAAAGAAATGCGTTTAATACTTGTTATCAATGATGCTATGCCAGTCTCCCTCGTCCTGGTGCACACTGATTCTTAGCCTGGAAGGGCTAAAAGTACTGTTGATGGCTTGGCTGCATTCAGGGTTTAGAAGCTCCTTGCATTGCTCCCAGAAGTACTTCACAACACCCTTTATTAGCATATGTACCTGTTAATCTGTACATAAGGAAAGTTTGAGACAACTGTCAAGGGCAATGCAAGGGAAAAATGAATACTCAATAGAAGTGTTTCTATCATCATGTCTCACCCCGCCTCTAACCCCGCCCACTGGCCACGCCCCTAACTCAACTTAATGAGTACCTGCACTTATTTTTTTTCATTTAAAGCACTGCTTGTAGGAGTGTGATGGTTAGTAGTTGTTTTATTACTATCATTGGCAGCGCTGGCAGGGGCAGTGTGTGATGCAAACTGCAGTGTCCTTTGACGAGAGCCCTGGCACTTATTTGTTTACAAATTAAGCACTGTCAGACTAAAATCAAGGCCACTGAAATTATATGGCATGGCAGAATCAAGTTATGCAGCAGGGTTAACTAAATTATAAAGTAAGAAAAAGCAAATTATGCTACGTAATGCAACATAGTTGGGGCAGATTTTCTTCTTTATTTTGTCATTTTTTTCAAATGTTACCACTCTGACAAAGGTTTCATCTCATTAGTACCAGTTTAACCCCCAAAAACAGTATTAAGCAACTTAAAGTTGACCGGATTAGCATTGTGAAGGGCCTTCCACTGTGCTGCAAAACTTGTGAGCCAGGATTTATAGTAATATTGGATCCGTCTGAGCTAGAACCACACAATTCTTTATTGGTAAAAAAATCTGCAAATTATGCAGCAAAGGGTATATTATGTTGCAAACGCGGCAAATCCATAATTACGCGGGGAAAAAGCTGCAGCCGCAGAATCTCATAATTCCAGTGGCCCTGCTTATAGTCAAGCCTACTGAAGAAAGAAACCCCTGACAATCCATAAACCTATAAAATTGCACACCAGGTGGGAATGGTGAAAATTTCCTCACACCAGTGCTGCAGTCAATTTCACAGTTTCATTTTGCAAACAACTCAAGATGGTCTAAAGCCACAATTAAATTTCACGTTGCCATTTAAGTGATAATTTTTCCATTGCTATCTTGGTTTCGCCTTTCTCCTCGGACTGAGTACCCAGAGAAGTACCTTGGTTCCAATTGCCTCAGTGTCTCTGTTTGTATCTGTGTGTAACTTTGTGTTTAAGGGTATTTGTGTGCACATGTGCTTGTAAGTGCTTTTGGAGAGGGCCTGCCTTCACCTACAAAGCACACTACAGCTGTATTTCGCCGTAGGTATTAGTAGTTTTGGACCCTCCACTAGTCCCCCCTCCCTCCCCACTCCTGCTGCCAGATGCCGTGAATAGACGGTATCGAATGCAGCTACGTCCTGAAATGTATTTTATGTCCATAATATTTATGCTTTAAATATACTGTATGCTTTCATATCCTTTTTACAATGAATGCCAGAATATCAATACAATGACATGACGGATCTATACATTTTTACATTTCCCCATAGTAATTAAGGCCATCAGAAAGAGAGGGGGGGGGGAGGACCTTGCAAGAAATGAGTCTCCTCCTTAAAGGAGACAGATTTGCGTATTGTTGGACTTTACATCCACCTAGCAAAAAGCTGTGGCACTGCAGTTTCATTTTGTAAATAACATTCAGGTTTGCCTTGCCCCTTAGTGGCTGCTCACACCCAAACTAATCCAAAACCATCCTTTGTGCTGCTGATAGCATTGCTGATTTTAGGCAAAAGAAACCTTAATGTAGCCACCACGCGGGTCTTTATGCCCCTCAATAGTTGGAAAAATATAATTTTCATTCTCACAGGAGGAAGGTTTCAGAAACATCCCAGGACTGAGAGAGCAGACGTATTTGTAACTATATTGCGTGAAAGTCCTTTAAAGGCTTCTCGATGTTTGTTCTGCGGGCCCAACTCTTCTGGGGGTAGAACTCGGGCAAGGGAGAGGGTGTGAGAACCCCAACTGGCCACCATTCTTCTTTTTCTTGGCACTGGTGTATATTTTTGAAACCCTCTCCTTAATAGGCTGTCTCGGGCAGGAGATTTTTAAAGCCTTCTCCCATAGTCATCTGGCCTGGTCTCATTTTATGGGCTTTTTCTTGCTATAAATATGGTTTTGAGTGCCACATTTATCAGGGTCTGCTGGGATTGAATCCGAGGCTCCAGCTCTGCTTCTGACAGCCTGGAATTGACTCGTATGATATTATAATTGCTATTGATTCCTTCGGCACCTTGCAACACCAGCAGCCTCATGACCTGCTTCTCCCTCCTTTGCCCCCTCCATCTTTTTCTGCAGAACATTCGATAGTCCAGTGTGCAGGAGCCGCGTCGCATCAGGTTCTGCATCAGAACAGAACCAACGAACACGTGGATTTTCAGATCTTTAATCTCCTTTATTAAAGCGGCCGTACAGAGAACTGGAAAGGATCTAGGCCCCTTGAAACAATTCTGAATCGCCAAAAATTTCCCTTTGACCGTGTCTGCTGCTTTATCTAAAACTGCATCGGCAACAATAGTACCTCTAGAAGGCCCCTTTGTTCCACAATGTTTGGTCTCCTCCTCGTTTTCGCATCACCAATAAACAGGATTCCAGAATGCCCCTTTGTTTTATTGTGTCTTGTCCTTTTATCCACGAGGTTTTATTGTGTCTGGTCTTTTTATCCATGGCTGCCTCACAACAATAATGATATCAGAATGCCCCTTTGTTTGATGGCGTCTGCTCCCTTTCCACGGTGCTGCATCACAACATTAAGGATTCCGTCATGTCCTTTTGTATGATGGTATCTGGTGGGTTCTTTCCTTAGTGCTGCATCACAACTATAGGGATTCCAGAATGCCCCTTGGTTTGATTGCATCTGGTCCCTTTATCCACGGCTGCATCACAACAATGGGGCTTCCAGAATATCGCTTTGTTTGAAGGTATCCGGTCCCTTTATCCATGATTGCATCACAATAATAAGAATTCAAGAATGCCCTTTTTTATGGTGCCTGGTCCCTTCCCCAAAGCTTCATCACAACATTAAGAACCCTGTAATGTTCCATTGGTTGACAGTATCTGGTCTGTTTGCACAATGCTTCATCACGAACAATGAAGATTCCAGAGATTCTGTTGAATTGTCTTCGTACTTTTACCCATTGTGACACCAACAATAAGGATTCCAGTAAGTCCCTTTGTTTGACAGTGCCTGGTCTCGTTGCCCAATATTTCATCACCAACAATCAAGATTCAATCAATCAATCAGAACATTTGTATAGCGCACTACTCACCCGGAGGGTCTCAAGGCGCTGGGGGGGGGGGGGTCCGCTACTGCTCGAACAGCCAGGTCTTGAGCTGCTTCCTGAAGGCGAGGTGGTCCTGGGTCAGGCGGAGGTGGGTCGGGAGGGAGTTCCAAGTCTTGGCGGCCAGGTAGGAGAAGGCCCTTCCTCCTGTGGTGGCTCTTCGGATGCGGGGGACGGCGGCGAGGGCGTGGCTGGTCGATCGAAGCTGGCGCGTGGGAGCGTAGAAGTTGAGGCGGCTGTTGAGGTATCCTGGTCCTTGGTTGTGTAGGGCTTTGTGTGCGTGGGTGAGGAGCCGGAAGGTGATTCTCTTGTTGACCGGGAGCCAGTGCAGGTCTCTCAGGTGCCCGGAGATGTGCCTGCGGCGGGGGATGTCCAGGATGAGTCGTGCTGAGGTGTTCTGGATCCGCTGGAGTCTCTTCTGGAGTTTGGCGGTGGTGCCGGCGTAGAGGGAGTTGCCGTAGTCCAGCCGGCTGGTGACGAGGGCCTGGGTGACCGTCTTCCTGGTTTCGGTGGGGATCCATCGGAAGATCTTGCGTAGCATTCGCAGGATGTTGAAGCACGACGAGGAGACGGCGTTGACTTGTCTGGTCATGGAGAGGGAGGAGTCCAGGATGAAGCCCAGGTTGCGTGCGTGGTCAGTTGGTTTGGGTGCGCTGCCCAGGGCGGGGGGCCACCAGGAGTCGTCCCAGGCGGAGGGTGAGGATCCCAGGATGAGGACTTCCGTCTTGTCCGAGTTCAGTTTCAGGCGGCTGTTCGACATCCATTTGGCTACGTCTGTCATCCCTTCGTGCAGGTTGGCTCTGGCGGTGGCGGGGTCGTTGGTGAGGGAGAGGATCAGCTGGGTGTCGTCTGCGTAGGAGATGATGTTCAGGTTGTGCTGGCGTGCGATGGCTGCGAAGGGGCTCATGTAGACGTTGAAGAGAGTTGGGCTGAGCGAGGAGCCTTGAGGGACGCCGCAGATGACTTCGGTGGCTTCCGATCTGAACGGGGGGAGGCGGACTCTCTGTGTCCTTCCGGCGAGGAAGGAGGTGATCCACTCCAGTGCCTTCTCCTGGATTCCGACGTTGCTGAGGCGCTGTACTAGGGTGCGGTGGCAGACAGTGTCGAAGGCCGCAGAGAGGTCCAGGAGGATGAGGGCCGCTGTTTCTCCGTTGTCGAGCAGGGCTCGGATGTCATCTGTAGCTGCGATCAGGGCGGTCTCGGTGCTGTGGTTGGCCCGGAAGCCAGACTGTGAGAGGTCGAGGGAGCCGTTCGTCTCGAGGAAGGCGGCCAGTTGCTTGTTGACGGTCTTCTCGATGACATTGGCTGGAAATGGGAGCAGCGAGATGGGGCGGTAGTTCTTGAGGTCGGTAGGGTCTGCTGATGGTTTCTTGAGTAGAGCGCTGAGTTCGGCGTGCTTCCAGCTCTCCGGGAAGGTGGCGATGTCGAAGGAGGTGTTGATGATGTCCCGCAGGTGGGGTGCGATGACAGCGTCGGCCTTGTTGAAGACGTGGTGAGGGCAGGGGTCTGTTGGGGATCCGGAGTGGATGGAGTTCATCGTGCGGATGGTGTCTTCGGTGCTGATCGGGGTCCAGGCGCGGAGGGTGGCGGTGGGTGGCGGTGGTTCGGTCGTGGCGTGCGTTGGTTGAGTGCTGAAGCTGTTGTGTATGTCCGCGATCTTGTTGTGGAAGTAGGAGGCGAGGGAGTTGCAGAGGTCTTGCGAAGGGGTGATGTCGTTGTTTCCGGCGTTGGGGTTGGAGAGCTCTTTCACAATGTTGAAGAGTTCCTTGCAGTTGTGTGCGTTGTTGTCCAGTCGTTCCTTGAATGCGGTTTTCTTGGTGGCGTGGATCAGCTGGTGGTGTTTTCGGGTGGCGAGCTTGAGGGCAGTCATGTTGTCCGGTGTTGGGTCTCTGCGCCAGGTTTTCTCGAGTGCTCTGCAGTTCTTCTTGGAGCTCTTGAGTTCGTCGTTAAACCATGGGGCTTTCTTGCTGCCGGGTCTGCTCGGCTGGGTCTTCAGAGGGGCGAGGTCGTCTGCACAGTCGCTGATCCATTTCGTGAGGTTGGTGGCCGCTTGGCTGGGGTTCGTTGTGCTGGTGGGAGGGTTCTTGCTCAGGGAAGTAGTGAGCTGGTCTGCAGTGATCTTGTTCCAGCTTCTGCGGGGAGTGTGTTGCTGGTGGTGGTGGAGCGTGGTCCTTCTGTAGCTGAAGTGGACGCAGCTGTGGTCCGTCCATTGGAGTCCCGTGGCGTGGCTGAAGGCGATGTCCTTGCTGGAAGAGAAGATCGGGTCGAGAGTGTGTCCGGCGTAGTGGGTGGGGGTGGTCACCAGTTGCTTGAGTCCGAGGTTGGCGAGGTTGTCCAGCAGGGTGGTGGTGTTGCGGTCGTTGTTGTTCTCCAAGTGGAAGTTGAGGTCTCCGAGGAGGATGTAGTCGGTTGAGGGGAGGGCGAGCGGGCTGACGAAGTCGGCGATGTCCTCGCTGAATTGTGCGCGTTGTCCCGGGGGTCTGTAGATGAGGGTGCCTCTAAGGGTGGTCTTGGGGTTGACGTGGATCTGGAAGTGCAGGTGTTCGGCGGGTGCGAGATTGTCGTCGGTGTTGGTCGTGATGCGGATGGAGTTCCTGTGGATGATGGCGATGCCTCCTCCTGTCTGGTTGACGCGGTCCCTCCGGATGATCTTGTAGCCATCCGGGATGGCGATGGCGATGTCGGGCGCTGAGGAGGCGTTCATCCAGGTTTCCGTGAGGAAGGCGACGTCTGGGTCTGTGGTGTCGAGCAGGTTCCAAAGCTCGACGGCGTGTCTGTGGACGGAGCGGGTGTTGAGCAGGATGCACTTCAGGTGGGTGCTGCTGGAGTTCGGTTTGGTGGGTGCTGGTGTAGCGTGGGTCCGGTTGCAGGTGAACTTGCAGGAGTGGCAGCTGAAGGGTCCGTGGGTGCGTCTCGGTGTGGCTCGGTAGCAGCGCGGGGTTCGGCCGGTGTTGAGAGCGTTGAGTTCGGTGGAGTCGTAGGTTCGTCTGGTCGGCTTCCGGCGGTGGGGGCCAGGGGTCCTGGCACTGGGCGCGGTCCAGGCGCGGACGGGCGCAGACGGGCTTACCTTTGGCGCACCTTCGGCGCTCATTCGGTGCTCCCGCTGCGCGCGTCCGCTGCGCGGTCGCTCAGGGGGCGTCATAAGAAGGGGGACGGGAGGGCGGGTCTGCTGGGCTGGGCGAGCGTCCGGGCCAATGGGCCGGTGGTGGGCGGGGCCGCAGGGGCCAGCGGCGGGAAAAGTGGCGAGCGGCCGGCTCAGTTGTGGCTGGGCCGCTCGGGGGTGCTGGGGGGGCGGCGGTGGCGGCAGGCAGGCAGGCAGGAGGCTGGCAAGGAGGCTGGCTAGCAGGGCAGCAGGCGAGTGAGGGGGGTGACCCGGCCTCGAGAGGCACAGTGGTCACTCCCGCGGTCACCCAGGCGCTCCCCTTAAGAAGGGGGACGGGGGGGCGGGTCTGCTGGGCTGGGCGAGCGTCCGGGCCAATGGGCCGGTGGTGGGCGGGGCCGCAGGGGCCAGCGGCAGGAAAAGTGGCGAGCGGCCGGCTCAGCTGTGGCTGGGCCGCTCGGGGGTGCAGGGGGGGCGGCGGTGGCGGCAGGCAGGCGGCAGGCATGCAGGCAGGAGGCTGGCAAGGAGGCTGGCTAGCAGGGCAGCAGGCGAGTGAGGGGGGTGACCCGGCCTCGAGAGGCACAGTGGTCACAGTATCCATTTAATTCTACTGGTACCTTTACCCATTGTATCTCCAACAATAAGGATTCCATAATGCCCCGTTGTCTGAAGGTGTCCAGAGCTGTATAACCAACAGTAAGAATCAGAGAATGCCTACCCAAACCGGGTGCGCCATGGACACCACTACTGATCTGAGACTTCATCTTCAGAGATAGAGATATCATACTACAGACTGCTCGCTGCGCTCCGCCAGTCAAATACGAAAACAACACCATCACCTTCTTCCCAAATTTCACTTTGCGAGTAACAAAACAAGGACGCAGCTTCCTGGAAGTTAAAGAGGCCCTCAGAGACAAAAACTTGAATAGGCCCTGCTGTTTCCGACGAAGCTAAGGGTAGAAGCGAAGACCAAAACATGTTTTTTTGATGCACCGGAGGAGGCGTGGGAGTGGCTAGACGGATGGCGGAGAGTCGGAGACAGAGGAGCCAACGACAGACGTAAGCAAAAAACGTGAAAGCCACAAAAAAGAACAGACCCTAGTCTGGAAGAGGCACAATCTGAAAACGGCGGAACCCAGGATAGTCCGAAGAGTATATAAACTCAGAGTTGATAATGTTTGGTAGCTAATCCTCCAAGAGAATATAGATCTTGGCTAGTCAAACTACATTAAAGAGGCACACGGTCTGCGATGTCGGTGCTCCTGCCGGCAGACCCGCGCAAGGTGGTCATCATCCAAGTACAGGATCAGCATGAAGAAGGACTAACGACAAGAAGAACATAATGTATAACAATGTGCCTTAACATAATACATAGTTGCGGGATTTCGGGCGTGATTACTCGGACCACACTTCAACTGACAGGGGGGGAGAGGATGACAGGCACGCTGCAATGCTGGGGAGGGGGAAGTTTACACACCGTCATGCAGGGAGGCGGGGGGTGGAGGGTTGGTATATTTTTTGAAATAGTTATAGTAACGGTTGGATTGATAAGGAATCACAACTAGATAACTTACTTTACAAACCACAGACAAATCAGCACTTGAACCCAAATTCGCTATTTCCTACCAGCAGGCAAAAACAATCCAACCAAACAAGCTCCGCAGCCAATCAACAAGCACTGCCCCAGCGCGAAACACTAACCTGTGCTCACATCAATAACGACCATGACAAATCAAAATACACATGATAGGAAAACGGAGAAGTCACTTAAATTGCTCTCCTGGAATGTCAATGGGCTAGGAGATAAAATCACAAAGGGAATAGTGCTCCAATATATCAAGAGACTCTTGCCCGATGTCGTCCTCCTGCAGGAAATTCACTTAATTGGGCATATATGTAACACACTCAACAGATAGGGATATAGATTATTCATACATTTGAGCTTTACTTCTGGGTCCAGAGGACAGGCATACTCCTACCCAATAGCTTCCCCTTCCTAGTAGACAGAACCCACATTGATGAATATGACCACCTTGCGGCCATATCAGGCAGCTGGGAGGGCAGGGGCTTTAACATCATGTTAGTGTATGTCCCCCCCAGCACTTCAAGATAGAGCACTTACAGACATGAGCACAATGATAATTAACTTCCCAGTGGGAGACTTGTTACTCGGAGGGGACTTCAATATGGCGCTCTGCGGTCAGGAGGACCGCTTGCCACCAAGAAGCATGCCTCACCCCAGTTCTCACCTTGTGTTTTTTTGGGACCCATTTGGGATGGTAGACATATGGCACAAAAATAATCCCCTCACATGCTTTTTTGAGTGCGCTTATCAGATAACAGAGAATCTTTCACACTGTAGCCCAACACACGGCACAGCCAAAAACTTTAACACAGCACCTTTAGAAAAGGGTTTTATTTTACAAAATGCCCTCTAACAGAACGGCTTTCCCAGATGCCAAAGGCAGAAGGTTCAAATATACAAAGATATATATATATATATATATGTTTATATGCAAGCAATAATAACGTAAATGCATGAATAATACTGATTAATAAACAAGCAGCAAATAATATGAGATAAGACTCAAGCAAATATACTGGACGTCCTGCAAGAGATCAGAAAGCTATATATGCATCGAATGAGTACTTTGAAGGTGCACGTTGACTCACTCGCACATCACAAAGAAAACACACTCGCTCACACATCAAATGATCACAGCCACTGGGTCACATCACAATGGGAATAACCAAAACTCAATATATCACCTGGTGCAACAAACACCGCATCTCAGACTGTGGGAAGTAAACAGCCATGATTGAGAGCCTCAGCAACCAGGTTCCACACTACGAGATAGGCGCGTATGTCCTCGCTCGGAATCCAAAACTCCTGGTTTCCGAGTCTGCAACCCTCAGCTTTAAACACACTAGAAGGTTTGAGAAAGACCTCCCCCTGGGCCAGAGGAATCTTACCAGAACTGGCCAGGTTTCAAGCAAGCATTCCCACAGCAGGAAGGAGCTCTCACGTCCCGTTCTTTAAATCTTACATGTTCCAGCCTCTATCTTGACGAAGCTCACAAAAACCTTTCAGAGTACATAAACAATCCCTCACAAAATCAAAAAGACCTTGAATGTGAATAACCCAAGAAACTTGCAAGCGCTGCTGTGCACGCAGAAAAGCTGAAGCAAGGCAAAGCCAGGAAACAAGATGACATAAGGCCATGTCAAAGCCAATAGTAAGAGCTTCATAATTCTCATACAACACAGAGCACGTGTGCATCACTGCCCACAACACTGCACTTTAAGACCTAAAAGTAAATACCACAACTCTCTCCCTTTCATGCTTTCAAATGCACATCCCACACGCTCTGTTCTTGGCAAGGCTGTTCTACTCCGTGACAGCTCCCACTGAAAGACAGCAAGAAAGAAGAGAAGCAAGGCATGTGCAGGACCGTCGTACATTCAGGCTAGGATGAAATAACACACTAAAGACAGTTAAAATAATGGTAGTCAAAGGTCATCACTGGGTGTCAAACCACAAGCGTACCTCTAGCACTACCCATGTCAATATACATTCTACTCTGGGCCCATAATAGCCACTGTCGAATAGACCACATTATTGTACCGGCTGACCAGCTACCACATTTCTAAGAGATAACACACTTAGCAAGAGGTATTTCAGACCACTCCCTAATCTGGGAACGTTACTCTCTGGGGGCAGCACCCGAGCGCAAGATAATTTCGCTTAACTCATGGTACCCCAAGGTCCCGTATATAAAAACCGGCGTCACTAGATTCACAGAAAACTATTTTTTTTTAAATGTGGGATCAGTAAACACTCCTCAGGTACTTTGGGAGGCATTTAAAATGGTAACAAAGGGATAAGAACTCTCATTAATAAGGGGCCATCAAAAAGAAAAGAGGAAACCGCTAGAAGTGCTTGAGAAAAATCTACTTCACTGTGAACGAAATTTCACACTCACCACAACCAATTTAGCTAAACACGCGCTCGAGGTTCAGAGATAGGAATACACCACCTTAGCTTCAGAGACGGTCAAAGCTCAGCACCTAACTACAAGACACAAAATCTGCGAACATAGGGCTAAGGCCTGGAAACTCCTTGCATGCCTAGACCAGCGGTAAAGGGCAAACCGCTGGGTAAACACACTAACGATAGACAGCTCGACAATATCAGATCCACAGGAAATAGCGGAGGCATTCGCAGCCTATTTCACAAATCTATATTCCCCCACTGCACCGGCTACAGCCGAGGAGGACAAAGATTTCTTAGTTGATCTACCCATGCCAATGCTCTCCCCGGAGGAGCAGCAACAACTTGATGCTGACTTCACTGAAGATGAAATTGCAATGGCAAGCTGAAGAATACAGTCAGGGAATGTAATGAGGCCAAATGGCCTACTGATAGAATTTTATAAATTAACAGCCATCAAAATAACCGCATTTCTATGACTAATGTATCTAGAAAGTAAGCAACGAGCATACTCCCCAGAGACCAGCGTCTATAGTAGTCCTACATAAAAAGGGTATGCCGGCAGAAGACACAAGCTCCTACCGTCCCATTTCTCTGCTTAATGCAGAGGTAAAAATTCTGGCAAAAATACTTGCAACATTGTTGCTCCAGGTCGTGACCAGACTGGTGCACCTAGACCAGTCAGGTTTCATGTCGGGACGCAACACGGCCCTCAAACTGCACCGACTTCACGGGGTGGTGGGGCAAAGGGACACGATTAAAAAGACACAGTAATATTGTCTTTGAACGCCCGAATGGCCTTTGATATCATTAAATGGCCCTTTATGTTTACAGTGCTAGAACGCATAGGAATTGGGACCCAGTTCATGGCCTTGATCCGCCTGTTATACGCAGGTCCACTGACGCAGGTTGTGGTCAATGGACATATATCCCAGAGGTTTTCTCTCCAGCGCGGCTTGAGGCAGGGATGCCCCTTGTTGTCATCCATTTTGTTGGCCATCGTTTTGGAGCCCCTAGCAGTCTGGAAACGTGGGGGCCCATTGATCCATGGTCTTAAATGGACGGAGGGATGGGAAGACAGAAATTCCCTGATTGCAGACACGTCCTTGTTTATGTGGCATCACCACGGGCATCAATCAGTAGAATACTCCAAATCTGCACCAACTTTGGCAAATATTCCGGATACTCCATAAACTGGTCAAAATCCACTATATATTTATTGAGTGACCCCGCCCCAGCCCTGCCCCCAAATCGTGAAGCATCAGTCGTGACAGAGGACGTCCGATATTTAGAGATATTAGGGATATTCGTCTTTTTCTATGCACACAATCTCATGGGTCCGATTACACGTTTGCAAAATGCCCTGTCCCGTCCCTGCTTGGCCGAGCGGCCCTCTTCAAAATGATGACACTACCTAGGTTCCTCTACAATCTGCAAAATACACCATACAAGGTCCTAGAGACCTATTTCAACATCATAGAGGGGAAAATCAGGACATTACTTTGAATGGGTGGCCACCACAGATAGTTGTTCACAAGTTGACCCGTGGATGGTATGATGGTGGAATAGCAGTGCCCAATGTGAGAGCATACTGTCGGGTGGCCCAGTTAATGGTTATAAATAATTGGGTACACTGCCCACATGATGGCCCAGCATTCCGGATGGATCGATAGATTATGGGATCAGGGAGCTACAAAACCTCGCTATACACCAATCCAAACCACTGACATCTGACAAGCCCGACAGAGCAGACAGTCTCCCTGTGACATAGAGTGACACATAAAGTAGGATGGCAAAACAAACTGATGCAGGCCACTCCACTCTGGGAAGCAAAAAAACTGGGGAAACTCGGCACCTGTCTGGGATTCAATAAATGGGACACCATTGGAATATCGAGGGTAGGCGATCCCTGGCGCAGGGGGACAATACTCTCATTCGTAGAATTACAAACAGAATATGTAATGTCAGAAACAGAGGTATTTTGATACATACAAATCAAACATGCACTGACAGCAGCCATCCCATCTGAACGGAACCAGCTGAGGCTTCCCCGTTGGAGTATGGACTGCTTACAGACAACATGACCCGGACAGCTATCTCCATGACTGATCAAAAATAATTAAGAACCTCCCTGACCCACTTACAGAACTTTACACACAGTGACAGACAGACTTTGGGGGCCTCAAGCAGGATGAGTGGCGGGAAGCTCTCTCTTCCCCACAGGAAGTAGCTATAACATCTTGACTTAGATTGATACAACTCAAAGCACTATACCTGCGAAACTATGGGGAAAATGGGGTCAAAGAAAATGCAATATGTAACCGGAATTGTACTCAGGTGGGCACATATTATCACATAATATGGGAATAACCGATAATCCAACAGTACTGGTAGAGGGTAATGTCACAGCTACAAGGAGTGACTCCCTTTCGTCCTGGTGCCCGGGAGTGTAGGCACGGCGCCTCCAGGAATGCGCTTATCGCACCCAAAGCCAGATGCAACCTTGAGTCCAGAACAGAGGAAAACAGTTTATCTTCAGCTGCTCTCAGTAACTCAAATGAACTGGGACTTGACAACTACTGAAGAATAACACGTGATCACAGCTTGTGTCCTGACATAGAGGAAAGAAAATGGCGTCTGTATGGCTCTCGGCCTGCTCTATTAGTATGGAACATAACGAAAAAAATAAACATTTTCCTACTGGCTAAAACATGTATGGGTTATGTTGTGTGCATATTAAGCAGAGAGGATATATAGATACACCATGCTAACACAATATGTATATGTCCGATACCCCCGTGTATGCAAAATCTAATTTTTATCCCTCAGAACAGCCCTTTTAGCATGATGTAGCTAACTAGAATTGTTCAGTCTTCAAATATCCCTTCATCAATCTGCATTATAGCCTTTATTTCTTGCTGAACTAATTGGGCGTTTACCGCAGCGGGGGAAGGACCGGCCACAGAGGAGGTGTGTTTAGCATCACAGTAAGAGCAACATGCGGGCCCACATTGTATGCAAAGGCAACAGGTGAATAAGATACCCGCTATACCTGCCAGCACTATCAGAATCTTCCATCCCCAAGTGGATAACAGACCCCAGAACCAACCAGAGAGAGACCAGGTACCAGTTTCCGCATGTACTTCAGACGCCAATCGATGTAACTTTTGAATGGCCAAATGAACAGTGGGGGCGGAGTCAGGGATATATACGCAACAGGAACTGCCGATCACGCGGCATGCTCCTTCTCGATCAGCCAAGATAACATCTAAAACCATACGATTCTGAAGCGAAACGAGTCTCGTCGCTTGAAGCTCTACAGTTAAATTAGTTAATATGCCCGCAGTAGTGTTAATCAGACTTTTAACTACTCTGGACAAACGCCGTCCTTCCTTGATAGTGATTATGGGTCCCCAAATAGGAAATACTCCCTTTACGATGTCAATGAAATGCGGTTCAGGGGTATTGGTTTGGTCTATGTCAGTGGTATCTATCTCCCTTTTATTCCTGGTAAGTGGCAGGCTTCGTTTATCTAAATGATGATCCTTGTGATAACTAGAAGGGGCTATATAAACTGGAGGATACAAGAAAGACAGGTAACAACGGCCGGCCCAGCCGCGGGGAAGCCAAATATAGGCATTTTTACCACAGATGAAATATACATTAGGGGGAGTAAAAAATGGTGGACTACTAAAGGTACGTAACCGATAGGTATAATTGCATCGACTTTCCCCTACCGAGATGTACCCTGCTCCCTGAACACAAAATGCAGAGGTACTATTTAATATAGGTACTGGAATGGCCCTATCATCTGTAACATTTTTTTCTTTGAATTGTTGAAAATACTGGGTGAAGTTGCACTCTGCAAAATCCGAAATTTCATTCTTTAACCAGGTGATGTTTTCATATGTCGTATACATATTTGTACACGCATTCGGATCTAAGGACCCCTCCCCATCATTTCCCTCTGGGTCAAATCCTTAGTGTACTTCTATATATGCTAGAATCATCTCATAATCCTTCTCCGAATATCTTTGAGTATCTACTGCATAATGCATATACATCATAGAGAGTAATTTGAACCAAGCTTCACAACTCCCTAAATAAGACAGGGGTAAAGATATACACAAATTGTGCTTGTGCATAACGGGGGCAGAAGGCCACAGACCCAACAATTCGTAGTATTGGTAGCACTGTGTGTTTGATGAAGCATTTCAACAAATACATTTTTTGTGTAAGTCTGGCAGTGCCTTTCCTTATGTGGGGCCAAGGTATAAAATACATGTTCCGGAGGCGGGGCAGTGGTTACTAAGACAGATGCATAGGGTGCCGAAATTCTAAATATATAAACACTCCAATTAATATTATTAAAAAGGTCGCTATAATGGCCACAAATGTGACTTTAACACGTTGGGTCCAACTAGAAAAGACAGGCATATTTACAGAGAAGTGACGTGGTGCAAAAGGACGCTCCTCTTCGGGGACAAAACGAGCAAAAGGGCACATGCTAACTAAAAGCCCAAAAATAAACTCAGGCAATCCAGTCCAACTGATGGTGCCTCCTGTGATCCCCACCTACGGGCAATATTTTGCTTCACAGTCCAACCTGCCAGAGGGTGCTTCTTTCCTGTGTCCGTCTAGAGCCTCACAGGCAGGCTCCTATCGTTCATCACAAATAAGACCAAGCAACTTCTCACGTAGGAGTAATGTTCTCACACAACCCTTGAAGAAAAATACAACCTGGGCCCTTTTAAACATAAAAGTTCAGTCTTTCTTTCTGAACAGAGCAAACAAATGTTCAAGGCTCTCAGCGTGTTCAGTCCAGTGTCTCGCTCAGTACCCATGAAGCGTATCTAACAAACCCTAGTACTCAAGTCTCTCCCTATCTCCTACCATCTTCACCTAATGTACCGTGTTGTTTTCTGGGCCGCAGATTGTATCGAACATGGCCAGGCGTTTCCTGATCAGGGAACAAAACAGAGGATGGTGACTCCGTTACAACAGGAATACTACGAGCCTCTCGTTCAACTGAAAGGGCAACAGAATCCATGGCAATCACTTGTGCAGATGACAAAACCCCTTCTGAGCCCGATGCTCCTTCTCCTAGCCCTTCTCCAACTTCCTGGGCATCAGAAAAAGGAACAAAGCGAGGGGATCGTTCACTATCCTGGGTCAAAACTCCTTCCTGCGTGTGAGACATGGATCCAATGTCTCTTGCCGTTTACCTTAACCGCCGTCCGCGTGGCCAGTAGAATCTGAAAGGGCTCGGACCACCGAGGGTCCAAACTTGATTTCCACTGATAGTTGCGGACCAGAACCAACTGTCCTGGTTCCAAACGATGTCCGGGACCCTCCAGCAGGGGCTGCAAAACTGCTGACACCTGTTGATGAATAGAACAAAGATCTTTAGTCAGGCATTCAATATTACGAAACGTTCTGGGTCTCGGGACGCCCCAAACATTGGCAGGGCGCCCAAAGATCACCTCGTAGGGAGATAAGCCAGAACGAGAATGTGGGGTAACTCGTATTGACATCAGTGCTAGTGGTAGGGCATCTGGCCACCTCAACCCAGTACTTTCTTGAATCTTGGCCAGTTTAAGTTTCAGTACTACGTTATACTTTTCAACCAGTCCTGCAGACTGAGGGTGTCGATCCGCATGGAATTTCTGCTTAATTTGTAACCCATTACAAACATGACTGATAAGATCTGCATTAAAGTGCCCCCCGATGTCACTCCAGATCACCCGAGGCAATCCATAGCGTGGGAAGTACTCTTTTATCAGAACCCTTGCTGTTGCCAGAGCAGTGTTTTCTTTGGTCGGGTAGGCCTCCACCCATTTACTGAAGGCACACACCATGACCAGGACATACTTTAGATTATTCACACGCTCCAGCTGGATATAATCCATTTGGAGCACCTCAAAGGGCAAAGATGGTGGTGCAAAATTTCCACTCAGAACAAATTCCCTACCTCCAGGATTATGTCGTAAACAAACCATGCAATATTACACCAAATGAGCAGCAGTTCTTGGGATATTAGGATTATTCCACACAGGGTCTAGAAGTGCACAAATACCCTTTGCCCCAATTTGTGCTGAGCCGTGTGCCATGGTCACTACGGCATTCACTAATGCATTGGGCAACAGATAAATCAATCCAGCAATCATTTGCATCTAATTTCCCCACTTCCTTCTCCCAATGAGCCAGTTTAGCTTCTTTCTGTATTTCTCGGACACTCTCCATTGTATTGTCAAACATGTCCGTTTCTACTACCCACCTAGCAGAAGTAGTCACGAACATTGAGGTCATTTTGGATTTTGCAGTTTCTTTAGCAATCTGATCAGCAAAAGCATTAACTTCACCTACTTTATCCACCACTGTCTTATGTTCACTGCATTTAACTACGGCCACCATTTCTGGTAACGTCAATGCGGTCAGTAATCGTAAAATCAAGGGGCCATGCTGTATTCTCTGACCATGGGAATATGAGAAAACCCCTTTCCGCCCACAGTCGGCCAAAGCTATGAGCCACGCCGAAGGCGTGTTGGCTGTCTGTGTAAATATTTACTCTCAATCCTTCACTTAACTCACAGCCCCAAAGCAATGCCACTAACTAAGCTGCCTATGCTGACTGATAGGGTACTCGGGAAGCCTCAACCACAGTGCGTAGAGTGGTTATCGCATATGCAGCAGTTGTTGTGCCATCTGGTAATTTGAAGCAAGAGCCATCTACATACAATTCCCCTTGAGGGTCAGATAGAGGAATGTCTGTGAGATCTACCAGTCCCTTCGTCTCTTCCTCCGTCCGAAATATACAATCATGTACATCATTGTTTTTCTCGTCAGAAGGGAGGGGTAGTAACGTGACGGGATTCAGAGTGGCACAACGTTTAATTGTAATATGGGGAGCAAACAAAGTCAATTCGTAGCCTGTAAAACGCGCACTCGTAAGGTGCTGGGTCTTCGTTTTTTTCAGTAATGTATCCACAGCGTGCGGCACCATCACTGTGAGGTCAGTATTCGGAACTAGCCATTCCGACTGTCGAATGGCCACTGCGACTGCAGCTGTTGCCCTTAAACAGCTAGGAAGCGCTCTGGCGACCTTGTCCAACACCACCGAGAAATAGGCACAAGGTCTCTGCTTACCACCAAATCCTTGTGTCAACACAGAAAGCGGGCAACCGTCCACCTCGTGTACATAAAGCACAAAAGGTTTTCGGTAATCAGGAGTACCCAAGATGGGTGCTGAGCAAAGCGCAGATTTCAAAGAATCAAAAGCTTTCTGAAACTCATCAGTCCAGGGTAGAGGTTCATGCACATCTTTAGTGGTTAAGTACAGGAGAGATTTAGTGAGAAGAGAAAAATTAGGAATCCACTGGCGACAGTAAGAAGTTATGCTGAGAAATGCACAAACATCACGCGGAGTACGAGGTACAGACATATTAGAAATGGCAGTCACACGCTCAGGGGTTAGTCTCTTCCCCTCTTTCGACAGTAGATGACCAAGGTAGGTCACCTCCTGTCGACAATATTGAAATTTGGAAAGAGATACTTTATTACCATTGGCCACCAAATGAGACAATAATTTAACAGTGTCTGCTTTACATCCTTCTTCAGTGTCGGAAGCCACCAACAGATCGTCAACATATTGCAAGAGCACATTACCAGGAGGCAAGGTCAAATTATCCAATAATGCTTTCAGAGCCTGACTATAAATACTTGGGGCCGGATGTAGGTCGGTCGGTAACGGCCGAAAATCGGTATTTTCGGCCGTTACCGACCGAGATTCACAAAATGGTATGTAGGTCCAGGTATTTTACAGAATCGGAAAATTTACCGATCGGTAAATTTACCGAATCTGTAAAATACCGAATCGGTATTTTTTACCGATTCGGTAACAATGAGATGTAGGTGGGACTCTTCTGAGTCCCACAAGCCTTACAGAATCGGTATTTTACCATGAAATCCAACTTCATGGTAAAAAACCGATTCCGGTGTGCATGCACATGTGTGCATGCACACCTGTGCCATATGACAGGCAGACCTGCCCTTAGGGCAGGTATGCCTGCCACATGGCCCCCGAATCTTTTTTGGGGGTGCTAGAGGGTGTCAAAGTGACACCCCCTGCACCCTTGTCAAAATCGGTATTTACCGATTCTGTAAATACCGACCGGTAATGCCCCATTCATTCCTATGGGCTTCAAAGCCCATAGGAATGAATGGGACATTACCGGTCGGTATTTACAGAATCGGTAAATACCGATTTTTACCGATTCGGTAGCAGGAACATCTGGATGTTCCTACATCTCAACCCCTTAGATTTACCGATTTTTAATTACCGAATCGGTATGATTCGGTAATTTAAAATCGGTAAATCTATTTTACCTACATCGGGGCCTAGGACTCTTAGTGTACCCCTGGGGAGCGCGACAAAACCGGATGCTGCGACCAGATAAGGAGAAGCCGAAAATATGACGGCTATCAGGGTACATCGGAATGCTAAAGAAAGCATTCTTTAGATCAATAACGGAAAAATATTTAGCAGTTGGAGGAATCATCGTGAAGATAGTAGTGATGTCAGAAACCACAGGGTATTGCGGCACCACTATCTTATTAATTTCTTGCAGGTCAATTACAAAACGGTAAGTATCAACATGGTCAGAATCACTCCCGACAGGGGCCTTTTTCAAAATCGGTAAAATGGGACTGTTGCATATATTGGCAGCCGTTTCCTCCACCACACCCTTTTTGATCAAATCTTGTATGATGGAGAGCAGAGCTTTCTCGCCTGCCGGAGAAATCTTGTATTGAGGTATCCGCGGTAAATAAGCATTTTGTTTCAAAGTAATAGAAACGGGTGGAATCTTTAATAATCCTACATCTGTGTCTCCTGTGGCCCAGAGTGTTGCTGGGATAGCAGCAAACTCAGGAGGGAGGGGTTCATTTTAAACAAAGCACTGCAAAGTATGTTTACCAGGGGATTGTATAGTCAGATAAACATCATCAGGGGAACAATGAATCTGTGCATGTCATTTCTTCAACAAATCCAATCCTAATAGATTCTCCCCACAATGTGAAGTCAACAGAAACGGAGAATCCACTGTAACCAGACCAATTGTAAACGGAATAGGTTTAGAAATGGGACTCACCACCGTAATTCCAGAAAATCCCACCGAAACATTATTCTGCCCTGACAGAGCAGCCCCTGGGACCAGCGAACGAGAAATGGAACTATTCATCGCACCCGTATCAATTAAAACGTTTTCAGATGTCCCCATCAATCGCCCTTGCACATAAGGACCCTGCTGATCAACAGGTACTGACACCTGGCCCCCACCCTGTCCTTGGCTGTCCTATGTGTAAGCATACCCTTCGTTCCCATCAATCACACAGTCTTCGTTATAGTACTGCCTACCTCTCGGATTATCGAAATAATTCTTTTCAGATTCGGTGTGCGTTGCCTCCTCTCTCCGCATATCACCCCGATCCAATCCACCTCAACCTCTTCCTCTCCCTCTTATTGCCCCATTCTGAGCCAGCAACAATGGACACTGAGATCGCCAATGGCCTTCCTGTTTACAGTAGGCACCCTGGTTTATTCCCAAAGTAACAGCTGGTCCTCCGCCTCGTCCAGTTCCCGCCCCCTTGGGACAAACCCTCTACTGCCTCTCTCTCTGCCTCATCCCCTGATGACTTGCTGTAACAACACTTGTGTCTTAAGATCCTTTGCTTTCTTTTCCGTCATATCCTTACTCTCATTTTCCCTATGTTTGTAATACTGAGCCATACTCAGTATAACCGAAGGTGTAGAAGTGGTCCAAGTACTCTCAGCGGCTTGTAGCCGCGCAGAGACTTCTGGTAACAGATTTGTCACGAAACGATTAACAAATAATCGTATACTACCCTCCACTGACAAATCTTGCCCACTAAAGTCAATAAATACGCCCTCAAATCTAGTGAAGAAATCTGAAACACTTTCGTCCTTCTTCTGCTTACACGCTGTCAATTTGTCCCAATCTACCTTACGGGGTGGAATTAAGGAATGCATGTAGGTAATAATCCGACTCGGTAAAGCCAATAGTTCGGGTTTTGGTTTATTACCAGGCTTTCGATACTTATCCCAATCTTTAATCTGATCCCTAGTCCCGCCCAACTCTGCGGCATGGTCCTGGTCGTGCACCTGACGCCACACGTCAATGGGGACTAGTAACCCAAAAAATTGCTCTATGTCAGCTAAGGTCACAACAGCTGAGGAGGCCGCTTCTGTAAGCTCCTTATAGTAAGCCGTAGGGTTCTTTCGGGGGTCAGGGAGTTGTGACTTTAGCGAAAGAACTTCACTTCTTTTCCAAGGGGTATAAACCCATTGTTCTTGAAATTGTGCCTCCACACCAGGTCTAGTTGCTACATTCTGATTGTTTCTTAATTCTGGCATTTCAGGATGAAAGATAGGATGGACTTCCCGCATAGGGTGCTGGGAGTCCCATGTTGAACATTTTGAGTGCATCCGCCCTCGATAATTCAATAAAACCTTGACGTTCCTGTACACTTCCTCTAATCCTAATTCAGACTTATGAGACCGGTCTCGAATGTCATACATCACTTGTGGGGCCTTCCCTCCCAGGAAACACTTCTCCCATAGAGAAATAAGATGTATGGCCATGTGCTCTAGGGCATGCTGCTGCATAACGGGCTCATAATCTCGAAGTGTACTCCATACATCAGCTAAAGTATAAATAGGATTGCGCATCCACTGGCATGACTGATTCGCAATTGTCTGCTTTTCTTCTAGTCCTACCACTGAACGAGTAAACAACTTACGTGTGCCAAGATCCCCCAGAGCACAAGAGGGAGTAGGGTCAGCTAGAGTTGGGGTCGCGCTCGAGGACTGGGAAGCCCAAGCGGAAGTTGGGGGAGACAAAACAACTCTGGACATAGTTGGAGACGGCAACGCATCGGGCCATAAAGTAGCCAATCCAAATGCTGAGGGAGATAAACCAGAGGACGTTCCCAAAGGGACGGGGGGAGAGGAAACAACAGGCGCAGAAGCCGTTGGAGCCAGAGCTGGAGTTAAAGGGACCGCAGGATATATGCGTTGTGGAGCATAAGGGGGAGGTAGACGCGCATCTAATAAATCTTCTATCTCATCCTCTGGCTCAGTCCTAGTTACATAGCTTTTATCCACCTGTAATCTAAATTGTCTATCTGTCCCTTTTCAGTTTGAGCTTTATCATAAGCTATGGCTTTCTGTGTAATCGTCTGACCTCCTTTCATGTTACATAACTTTTCCTCCCTGATGCATCTACGCTTTGCTTCCTTCTGCCACGTTTAAAGAATCAAACATGGCCTGCCGACTTCGTTTAGAAAACAATCAATCCTGCAAGAAATGTATATTTTTCTCATCAAAAGACCCGGTTAAGGGCCATTGCAGTTCCACATTGTCTTTAGTATATTTATGCCATAGCTCATTAAACAGAATGGGTGAAATACCATGTTTGACATACATATCATAACTTGGACTGCCCTCTGGCGGGGCCGGTTGACTGTCATCCAAACGTGTGAGTTTCCGGCGACAACAGCATCCAAAACATAATGATGATGGTTGACAGTTAATTCTCATTCAAGAAACAATCTTTCAAACATGGCCATGTTCACACATCCTCACCATTGTCACTTATTCTCAGAATCAAACGTGGACAAAATGATACATACATATATGCACCAAGAAATAATTTTCAAACCAACATGTCTTTTTCCAAACAAAAGAATGGAGCCCGTCGACTCCCGTTCATGGAGAACTAATCAATTCAGATTCCAGACTAACAGATACCAAAATCAAGCAGTCCAAAGACTACCAAGAGACCATCGGACAGGTATTAATCACAGACTGTCCTACAGACCATCACAAAGCCTTCCTGGTTCACCCTCTGCACTATTCTGACTAAGACATCAAAAACAATTCACTCACCTGGTGCGCACAGGTACAATTGCGTATTCTCCACTGCCAACTCCTGAAGACACAGTCAGTTCCCGGGTTACGCCCGTAGGACTCCGGCGAAGGGTCACTAGCAGCTGGGGCTCCCTGATCGCGAGAGCGGAGTAAGTCCGAATTTTCGGTCAGTCCACCCACTCGACCAGAGCTCCCCTTTCTATGTCCTTTCTACCCGGTTACGGGAGGACGATCCTATTGTGGAGTCCCGGCGGAGTCGCCAACTGATGTACAGTAAAATAACACAAAAGGCTATACCTACCACATAACCCCAATTCCAATACCAAATAACCAGTCAGTTGGCAGTGAAGAAGAGTCAATCGTTTATTAAGCAAAATACTCTATAGATGAGCCTCTAAAACTCTCACCCATCAGGTGCGCAGAGAAGACTGCTGGCTTACAGTAAAAACCAAACATATATACTTTCAGTTCAACACATGAAGTCACCGTAAATGGAAAAACACCACTCGGCCCTTGGGCCCCAAGGAACGACCTTATATATGGCACAGATGATTGGTTCAAAGCTTTACTACTTATTACTGGGAAGGTCAGGAGGGGTGACTCCCTTTGGTCCTGGTGCCCGGGAGTGTAGGCAAGGCGCCTCCAGGAATGCGCTTATCGCACCCAAAGCCAGATGCGACCTTGAGTCCCAGGACAGAGGGAAAACATTTTACCTTCAGCTGCTCTCAGTAACTCAAATGTACTGGGACTTGACAACTACTGAAGAATAACACGTGATCACAGCTTGTGTTCTGACACAGAGGAAAGAAAATGGCGTCTGTATGGTTCTCGGCCTGCTCTATTAGTATGGAGCATAAAAAAAATAAACCTTTTCCTACCGGCTAAAACATGTATGAGTTATGTTGTGTGCATATTAAGCAGAGAGGATATATAGATACATCATGCTAACACAAAATGTATATGTCCGATACCCCCGTGTATGCAAAATCTAATTTTTATCCCTCAATATGTTTGTGCCTCTCCTTAACTGCAAAGAAATGGGTTCAGAGGGCGGAGGGATGTGTGGGACGTAAATGTTGAAGAAACTTAATGGGTTACGAGTGTCTGGTACTGTTGGAAATATTTTGAATGCAAACTTTATGACTATTTCATGTAATGTTAAATACCTCCAATTGTTGTATGATTCCAAACCTTAATAAAAGGATGTATAAAAAAATAATCTGAGAATGCCCCTTTGTTTTATTATGTTTTTTGAGACCTACAGTGACATCATTTACCAGACATCTTCTTAAAGATTTTACACGCCAGAGATTGAAAGGCACGTAGTGTGTCTTTTGATAAGAAAAGGCAGAACCTTAAACTGCATTTCAAACTATAGCCCAGTTTATAACCTGGGTTAGTGCATTGGAGTCCCACCTGAATGTGCTGCAGGGTCCCTACCGGAGCCTGTGCGTGTAGCTTGTTTGAGAAGTAAAGGCTCACACTGCCTGTTTCGCTTGATACACGAATTTATATCAATTGCACAGATGTTTAATTCTCCTTTTATTTTTTTGAATGCCTGCGTTATCCCTCTGCCTATGTTGATAGTGAATCCCACTTGACAATGAGCACAATATCACTCGTGGGCTGCACCCTACTTGGTGTCTTTTCAATTGTTCTGAACGCTAGCTGTCAGGTCAAAAAACTAAGCAACCTTTTCCCTGACCATGGAGTAAAACAAAATGCATCCCCACCTTCCCCCCTTGTCCTTTTAATCAGACTGGTAGAATATGTGTTATCAATACTCTGTTCATTAATGAATTACACAGGAGTTAACGTGTTTTACCCTGCAGTTACACTGCGGAGCAGACTAGATTACACTGTAATTGCGTTTGGGGTTCCTCATCCATTATGTGGCTGCACTACTGGCATATTGTTCATTATTTGCTGTCATTGGTCGCATACACAAGACTTTCAGATTCTTCATGTACACAATACAACATCCCCAGAAAAAAAGGTACAGGCTTGCCTTGCAAATACTCACAATATAATAATGAATTAGCTTATAGTTGCTCAGCAATTATGCTGTGATGTACCACCCAAAACGCAGCTGCATTGGAGTTACAATATAAATACATCGCACGTATACTGTGTGTGTCTTTCCCTATAGAATAGACAAGCTCGTGCCATCACAAGTGCTACCCCTGTGTAGCTCACCCTGACATACGCAGTAGTTATGCTGTAGGATTATTCTTCAACAACTGACTTCATCAGGGTTACTGTACTATTTTTTGTGTAGACGGTGTTCATTAAAAAAAACTGCTCTAGGGTCACGGCACAGTTCAACCGAAGTAATTGAAGGACACTTATGCTAACGCGGGATTACTGGTTACTAGTTACCTTACCAGATCCCAAACCAAGTCGACTGAATCGTTGGTACCTGTCATTGAGTAAAAGGTAATCTAACAATAAGTCAATCAATTTAAGAACTTACACCACTCTAAATGACCACTGACCAAATTTAAGTTTCAAAAGATTTAATATAAAGTCAAAGATAACTGAAGATACAAACTTCTCAAAATGAGATTCAGAAGATAAATTGGTATCACTATGAACATGAACTTCTTGAATAGTCTGAGTCTGAAAAACAGAATAATGAGTGCAATTTCAAATAACATGAGCGTTGCCAAAATGGATACAAGTTGCAACCTCAAAGTCATTACAGAAAAGAAAATTCAGGTTAGTCTGTCCCTACACTATACTAAGTGTCATCCCTACTTAACAAGATCTTTACCCCTCTAGGTGTCAGCCGTGGTGACTTCCTAAGAAGATCACGCACTTCTATTTGTCTCTTCTCTGATAATGGGTCTCTCCTGATCAGCCTATCTGCCTACCCATCCGCTTCCTTAGGCTCCCAAAATCATCTGCTCTACTCTCCTCCCGGGTCGCTTTCCCTAATACCAAATCACATTTCCAATAGAAACGCCCCTTGGGACGCCCCTCACGTGGTACATCTTTGCGCGGTAAACTCCATGATGGTACTCTTCAAGACCCTCGTTATAGTTGACCTTGGTTCCCGGGCTTCTTCTCCAGTGCGCTGATACCCCCTGAAATTCCTGGAAACTCCTACAGGCCTGCGCCAAGCGCCACTGAACAAAGCCCCTTTCATTCTAGCTGATTAGGACCCTCGCACCTGCATACAGTCCGTCCTGCAGTGGGCCTCAAATTCCAGACTCCACCATATCTATCGGTCGTAAAGTTCAAGTTCAAGTTCAAGTTCATGTATTTATAAAGCGCACTACTCACCCAGAGGGTCTCAAGGCGCTGGAGGGAGGGGTTTACTTTTTATCAAATAGCCATGTTTTCAGTTCTTTTCTGAAGGAGAAGTGATTCTGAGTAAGGCGGAGGTGGGTGGGGAGTGAGTTCCACGTCTTGGCAGCCAGGAAGGAGAAGGATCTGCCACCCATGGTGGTTTTTTGGATGCGCGGGACTGCGGCGAGGGCTTGATTGGATGATCTTAGTTGGCGGGTGGGAAAGTAGAAGGACAGTCGGGTGTTGAGGCATTCGGGTCCTAGATTATAAAGGGCCTTGTGTGCGTGGGTAAGAAGGCGGAAAGTAATTCTTTTGTTGACGGGAAGCCAGTGGAGGTTTTTTAAGTGACCGGTGATGTGCTCTTGGCGCGGGATGTCTAATATGAGTCTCGCTGATGCGTTTTGGATGCGCTGGAGTTTTTTCTGCAATTTTTTTGTAATTCCGGCGTAGAGTGTGTTGCCATAGTCCAGTCGACTCGTGACCAGTGCATGGGTGACAGTCTTTCTTGTTTCGAGGGGGATCCAGCGGAAGATCTTTTTGAGAATGCGAAGGACGTTGAAGCAGGAGGACGATACGGCGTTGACTTGTCTGGACATTGAGAGGGAGGAGTCTAGAATGAAGCCAAGGTTACGTGCATGGTCTGTGGGTGTGGGCGCAGATCCCAAAGCGGCAGGCCACCAGGAGTCGTCCCAAGCTGAGGGGGAGGATCCTAGGATGAGCACCTCCGTCTTGTCTGAGTTGAGTTTTAAGCGGCTCTGTTTCATCCATTCGGCTACTTCTTTCATACCTTCGTGAAGGTTGTTTTTGGCGGTGTTGGGGTCTTTGGTGAGGGAAAGGATTAGCTGGGTGTCGTCGGCATAGGAGATGATGTTGAGGTTGTGTTGACGTGCGATGGAGGCGAGGGGACTCATGTAGACGTTGAAGAGGGTGGGACTGAGTGAGGAGCCTTGAGGTACGCCGCAGATGACTTCGGTGGGCTCTGAGTAGAATGGGGGGAGTCGGACTCTCTGTGTTCTCCCGGCTAGGAATGAGATGATCCAGTCCAAGGCTTTTCCTTGTATGCCGATGTTGTTGAGGCGTTGTATGAGGGTGTTGTGACAGACAGTGTCGAAGGCGGCGGAGAGGTCGAGTAGAATGAGGGCCACTGTTTCACCGTTGTCCAGGAGTGCTCGGATGTCGTCGGTCGCCGCAATGAGGGCGGTTTCGGTGCTGTGTTTGGCTCGAAAGCCGTTCTGTGAGGGATCCAGGGAGTTGTTGGATTCAAGGAAGGCTGCTAGTTGGCTATTGACGGCTTTCTCGATGACTTTGGCCGGGAAAGGGAGGAGGGAAATGGGTCGGTAGTTTTTCAGATCTGAGGGGTCTGCTGTTGGTTTTTTCAGAAGGGCGCTGAGTTCGGCGTGTTTCCATATTTCTGGAAAGGTGGCGGAGTCAAAGGAGCAGTTGATGACCTCGCGGAGTTGGGGAGCGATGATGGAGGCAGCTTTGTTGAAGATGAAGTGGGGGCAGGGGTCAGAAGGTGAACCAGAGTGGATTGAGTTCATGAGGCGAATGGTGTCTTCAATGGTGATTGGGTTCCAGGAGTTGAGGTAGTAAGCACACTCGAAGCTCTGTGCTGGACACCTCTCGACTTCTCCTCTAACGAGCACATGGCACATCAAAGGAGATGACATTATCAGTACAGGCCTCCTTGATTTACATGAAGCGAGTCCCTGCACTCTAAAACATTAACTTGATTTAAACAACATTCTTAACTAGCATACGTTTCTAAAACAACACATCTATAAAACATATATTTCAAACTTAATTCGATAATACAATTTTTGGAAGAACCATGTTAACCCCATCTCACATTATTTTAGCAGCACGTTTAGATTTGCTGTGAATTGCCCTAAGGCCTACACAATATACTGGATTTTCAGAGTTCTATTCAACTCTAACATGATTCCTTTAACATGAGAACATGAGGTTTTCATATTCATTCCAACATTTCTACATTAATCTCACACAGTTATGATTATTGTTACTCTACTTAAACATTCTATACACTTCACTACTGAATATAAGACACTCTGTGTATTTCACTTCTAAATATAAAACACTCGTGTGCAAAAGCATGTTTAAACTAACTACGTGCTTGTAAATATGGTGCACTTATACATTTTTCAGACTTGTGCTCTCTCAATCCCCCCTTTGATGACCTTCAGGGGTCATCACCATCAAGACACCATCACAAAAATGTAGAACCCTTCAAAGTGAAGTCGTGGTAGTTCCACCTCTTTTCATTGTCTCTAATGCCTTTAGACTCCTGTATTGAGTGTCCTGCATCGCTGTCAACTTTTCCTCCTGTTTCCTCATAGATCTCTGCAACCTATTTGCTCTATACCACTGATACAAACGCACCAATCCCCACAAAGTGATTACGCAAATCACAATTATGATGATGGGTTTCAGTATGTACCAAACGATACCCTTTCCTAAGTTGGCAAACCAACCTCCAACTTTACCCATTCCATGACCTACTTTTTCCCACACGTTTATCTTTGTCAGATCCTCAATTTCGTAGTGTATGGCAGTGATGTTTCGTATATACTTCTCTAGAGGTTTTGAATTGTCTGGAATGTAAGTGCAGCACTCCTGGACCTTCAAAGCCTTACAGACTCCTCCCTCTTTAGCTAACAGAACATCTAAAGCAAGTCGGTTCTGAAGAACCATTGCCCTAATCGATTGCATCTCACCTTCCACCAGCATCAATGATCTAGCAGTACTGGCGGAAAGCCTATCTACGACTGTAGCTAACCTCCTAATCTTAATGTCATTCAGTATCACTCCTAGGATAGGGAATGCAGCACCGAATACATCCCCAATTACTTCTGCTGCTCCCAGCCCTCTCTTCCCTCTAGTTGGTATTTCTTTCTTCGTCGTTTCTAAATTCTCAACATGATATATTTTAGGGAAGACAATAGCCAGATAGCATGATCCGTACCAATTATCTGGTAGCTTCATGTTATATCCTATGTTCCTTCATTGCTAATGCTTTTCCTATGTTTTGCATCCTAGCATCTAGTTGCTAGGTGATAGTAGAATGTTCTGCTCCTGATCTTCAGTTGAAGACTGGAGTTTGTTGAATGTGCACTCTGATGGATCTAGTGCTGTACTTGAAATCCTTAATTAAACTTAAACCTTAAGTTTACCTTCTTCTACTGTGATTCCTTGGATACAACATAGATTGGCGACGAGGTGGTCAAGTCAGCATTATCTACGAACCTACGCTCAAGATTTTAATTTTATAAAGATCTCTTCAGACTTCAGCGCTCATTCAAAATTTTACCTTCATCCACGAACTGAAATCTCCTGTCTACTTGCTTCATATTGAGTACTTTCAAGAAACAACGATATCTTCATTAAAAAAAAAAAAAAAAAAAAGTAAGCTTTTAACATTTTACTTGTGATTTGATTGCACCAGCGCCTGTACTTCTCACTGTGCCCTGATTGCACCAGCGGCTGCCCATTAATTAATATAACATTTTAACTTTCTCCCTAATTTTAACTTCCTTGTTTTTAAATCTCAACAACCAGTAAGATAGTCATCCAGTAAATTAACCATGACTTCTATCAATTCGGCCCATTTGGTGTTTTGATTGCACCAGCGCCAGATTAGAATTTATGTTACTTAATTAATGATAATTTAACTTTCAATTTATCAGCGGCTGAATTTTGGTTATCTCTAAATGTGCCCTTGATTGCACCTGCGGCAGACCTGGCGGTATAATTGATTTCACCAAGTGTTGCTGAGAATGGCATACTCCCTATATCATTTTAACTCAATTCGTCAAAAAATGTTAACAAAATAACACTAATATACGTTATCTTCTATATTATAGAACTTTCGCTATTCAAAAAAAAAAAAATAATTGCCATTACCGTTTCACTGGCGGTTTGAACAGCACGAGAACGACGCGCGCTGCGTTCCTTCTCCTTCATTCTGCTCAACAACAAAGCGCGTCATCTACAATTGACGGTGAGGAACTCGTCATCACACGCGCAACGTAGCAGCCATTTTGCGGTTGCTTAGTTACCGGCAACAACTTCACGGTCTTCCGCGACTCGTTTTTTGGAAAAAAAGGTACTTCATAATTATTCTACATTTTAACAATACTACCATTTAAACTTGTGTGTTTCCTACGCTGACACGCACAGCTCGCTCTGCACAGTTAATACAACGCGAGTATTTCATATTGTCTAATAGAAAACTTACTCGTGTGTCTTCTACGCTGACACACACAGCCTAATTAACGCTACGTGTATCATCTACGCTGATACACACAGCTGATATTAAACTTCTTCAACCTAGAGTATTTACTCGTGTGTCTTCTACGCTGACACACACAGCTGAAACTACTTATTTAACAATATTATCTACGCTGATACACACAGCCAACAAGATAGTTTAACTTCAATACATGGACTATCTACGCTGTTACACACAGCTGACTCTTGATTTTCACACTATATAACCTACGTTATTACATTGATACTTACAATTAACACTGTTAATTTTAAATTTTACAATTAGCTTATTTATTATACTAAATGTGATTTATTCCTGTTAATTTATTAATTCAGGATGGCTCAACAGACGGCAGTTCTCCCTTCTTCATTTCTTCCAGAACCAGGTACACCTAAAATAAAATGGTCACATTGGTTCAAAGCCTTTAATAGCTATATAATTGCCATTGATGCTGTGAAATTTCCTGCTGTTAGAAAAAATGCAATGTTATATAGTGCCTTAGGTGCGGAGGGTCAAAGAATCTTTGATCACCAACCTCCTGTTAATAGACCTCCCTCAGATGATTGGAATGAGTACACTGAGGCTATTGCCCGTTTGGAAAAATATTTTAAGGATGAACCGAGTGTAATTGTTGAAAGGCATAGATTTTACACACGCAAACAAAGAGAATATGAAAAGATTTATATATTTTTAGCTGAGTTGAGAATTTTGGCTGCAACTTGTGAATTCGAAGGCCCTATTGATCAATATCTCAGAGATCAAATCGTTGTGAATTGCTTCAACAACAAAGTTCAGGAAAGAATTTTATGTTGTCGTAATCCCTCTTTGCAAGAAACTTTAGAATTGGCTAGAGGAATAGAAAGATCTGCTTTTGCTTCTAAAGAATTGGGCAATAATAAACCTACACATGTAGATTTAGTAAAATCTACTTCATCAAAAAATAATTCTCAACGTAACCAATCTTCTAAACTTGAATGGAAAAAGTCTGATAAGCCTCCCGTTTGTTATAGATGTGGATCAAAATTACACCTTGCCAATTCAACTTCTTGTCCAGCTTTAAAGAAACAATGTACCAATTGCAAAAAGATTGGTCATTTTGCTACAGTGTGCAAGTTCAAGTCCAAGACAATGTATCTTGAAGTCTCTGATTCTGATAATTTCAATACATGTGAAGAACAGATTGTAAAAAAAATATTGTTATCCGTTGACATGATAGATGATCATGAAGATCCATCTGTCTATGATCCAGTATGTGATATTAAAATTGGTGAGATTATTGTTAAGGTCACTGTAGATTCAGGATCCCCTATCACCATCATTGCGGATTTCTTGTTTCTTAAACATTGGGACGAAAATTTACTCATACCTCCTGATATACGTACTGTTGCATTTAATGGCAAAGTCATTGATTTAATGGGTTTCTTTAATGACAGTTTAACTTTTGAAGACCGCTCTATTCAGGCCAAAATCTACGTTTCAAAAAAAGGTTATAATGTATTGGGTTGGAGAGATCAAGGTAAATTCCCTTTAGTGTTAAGACCTGGTACCAGATATCCCATTTCTTTAGACCGTTCCATCAATGTTAATACTCTAGTTACCGAAGAACTTTCTCTGGAAAGTATCATAAATAAATACAACAATGTTTTTTCTGACAATCTTGGTTCAGTTAAAGGTTACGAACATAAAATTATTTTGAAGCCTGATGCTATCCCAATAATTCATAAGGTAAGACATGTCCCTCTAAGCATCATGGAAAGACTGAAGAATCACCTTCAACAACTGAGTAAAGAGGGAGTCATTGAAAACATTAACTCTTCGTTGTGGGTTTCTCCAATTGTAGTCGCACTTAAGAAGAACTGTGATGAACTCAGGCTGTGTGTAGACCTAAGAGCTCTAAATAAAAATATTCAGGTAGATTGTTTCCCTCTTCCCCGTATTCAAGATATGTTGGCTCAGCTCAGAGGCACAAAGGTTTTCTCTACCATAGACCTACGAGCAGCCTATCACCAGATAGAATTGTGTGAAGAATCTAAAGACTTAACTGCTTTCAATACTCCTTTTGGTCTGATTAGATATCTGAGGTTACCTTTTGGGCTTGCCTCAGCGGCCTCAGTTTTTCAGAAACTAATGTTTCAGCTATTTGGGGAAGTTCGTGACGTCTTAGCCTACCAAGATGACATTTTGATCTCTACCAACACTGTGGAAGAACATCTTGTCAAACTTGATCAAGTTATTGGTATTTTAAGTGACCATGGCATGACTGTTAAAAAACAGAAATGCAAATTTCTCCTTAGTGAGGTTGAATACCTTGGTCATACCATCTCTCACAAGGGCATCGCCCCTAAACATGATCTTTTACAAGGTATTCGTGATTGCGCCCAACCCATTAACAAGGATCAATTAAGATCATTTTTGGGTTTGAGTGAATTTTATTCCAGATTCGTACAGAATTTTGCACATGTTAGTGAGCCTTTGAGGTCACTTACCAAGAATAATGTTAAATTTGTGTGGGATGAGGCACATAGAATGGCTTTTGAGTCCTTAAAGGAATTGATCATACATGCCCCGGCTCTCAAACCGTTTGATGGGAACTCTCTCTCATTCATTACAGTAGATGCTAGTAATACTGGTTTAGGTGCTGTACTGAGTCAAGCTGATGGTGGGATTGAAAATGTTGTTGCTTTTGCTTCCCGTCAACTTTCCTCCTCTGAGAGAAATTATAGTACCATCGAAAAAGAAGCTTTAGCTTGTGTTTGGGGAGTTAGACATTTTTCCACATATGTTTGGGGTCGTGAGTTTGTGTTAGTTTCAGATCACAAGCCATTGATTTTTATTTGGAATGACAAGGGTTTAAGGAATGCTAGCCCTAGGTTGAGTCGTCTTCTTTCTAAGCTTTATGATTTTAACTTTGTCATGAGACATATCCCGGGCGGAAAGAACTTCACGGCAGACTTTTTGTCTAGGTGTCCCTCAAGTGCTTTGAAATTTTCTCCTGTCCTTGATGACAAAGAAGTAGTAGTTAATCTTTTGGATGGACTAGTTTTAGCAAAGGACGTGGTTTCGGAATCCGATTGGATTAAAGAATCTTTGCAGGATTCTTCTTTCCTTACACTAAAAAAATATATTGCTGAAGGTTGGCCAAGAGAAAATCTTATTGACAAGGATCTTCTTCCTTTTTCCAAGGTTAAGGATGAATTAAGTTTGGAGGGTGACTTCCTTTTGAGAGGTGTTTCCCTCATCCCTCCTCTTTCAATTCGAGATAAGATCATTGAGATTGCTCACAAAGGTCATGGGGGGATCACAAGCACAAAAAAAAGGTTGAGACTTCATTATTGGTGGCCAGGGATGGACATCAGTGTAGATACCTTCTTGAATGGCTGTAGTGAGTGTTCTCATGCTGAGAAGTCATTGCGGACTGTTAACAAACCTTTGTGTCCCGTTGCTTTCCCTGACAGTCCATGGGAGAAATTAGGTATGGATTTTCTAGGGCCCATTGGTGGTTTAAACCAGGGTTTCAGATTCATACTCACCATTGTAGATTATCACTCCAAATGGGTTGCCTGTGAGTTTTTAAAAGAACCTAATACTCATAATGTCATAAAATGTCTTAAGAAACTTTTCCAGTCCGAAGGAATTCCCAAGTTCTTAGTATCGGACAATGGGGTACAATTTGTATCTTATGAAATGAATAGTTTTTTGGATAATTTTGCCATTAAACATCTTACCACTGCTTTGTACTCCCCACAGGGCAACGGCTTAGTGGAGAGAGCGAATCGTGTCCTGAAGGACGCAGTTCAACTAGCTATTTCATCTAGCCTTTGTGTTCAGGATGTGGTCTACGACAGAGTTTGGTCGTACAATAACACACCACACTCAACCACTGGGGTGACACCTTTCCTCTTATTAAGAGGGAGACAATCCTTTAATGAGTTATCCCCTGGTTGGGTTGTTAGCAAAACATCTCAAGGTAAAGATGTTGTTGATATGGATCTTGTCAAAGATAAGGTTGTTTCTGCTCAACTCAAGTCCAAAGACAGATATGATCTGGATAAACATGTAAAAGAAATTTCTTTAAGTGTTGGTGACAAGGTCAGAATCCGAAGACCATGTAAGACCAAAGGCTCAAAGTTTTATCCAGAGACATCTATTGTTCAAATCGGCAAACATGCTGTTAAAGTTACTGGTGGTAAGTGGTGGAGTAAAAGGGCCGTTTCAAAAGTGAAGGGTTCGGACGTTGCTTCTGTTGATGTTCCAAATTCAAACGGTATTCCCAATATAGTTGACCTTAACACTGTGTCTCCATGTAATCTTCCTTCATGTAGTTCCAATGTGTTTGATAGTGCTGAGTCATTCTTTGATAATCCTAATATTCATGAGGAAGAATCCCTTCAATCCACTGCTCTAACCAGTTCTGATGATAATAACTTGATTTCTTTAGATATAAGTGAAGTTGCTTCAGGCCCTTCTGAGGTTTCTGCTTCCTGTTCAAAATCATCCAGAGTTAAGTTCACACCGAAATATTTGAATGATTACATTACCTGATTTATTATCCAATTGTAAATTGTTGTTTCATATTATGTTTTTCCTTATTTTAATTTGTTTTGTTTATTGTGGGAAAGGAGGTGTGTTATATCCTATGTTCCTTCATTGCTAATGCTTTTCCTATGTTTTGCATCCTAGCATCTAGTTGCTAGGTGATAGTAGAATGTTCTGCTCCTGATCTTCAGTTGAAGACTGGAGTTTGTTGGATGTGCACTCTGATGGATCTAGTGCTGTACTTGAAATCCTTAATTAAACTTAAACCTTAAGTTTACCTTCTTCTACTGTGATTCCTTGGATACAACACTTCACATAGGCATTTCTTCCACATACAAAATATACATTTGGAATTGCTTGCATCTCTTTCAGAAAATCCTTAGAGTAATACTCCAGTTGAAAGGCATGTTCACAATTGACTTGACCTACATACAGATTCTCATAATAGGAGTAACTCCTGTGAATGCACAGTTTCCCCCATTTCTCTTTGTCTAAAGCAATTGGACCAAAGCTACCCTTTCTTTGATGTATCCTTTCCTCCTTGGTCCAATCTGTTTCCCATTGTCCTGAGGCCTTCAGAATCTTCTGCCTCCTGTATCTAGTATCTACCTGCCCTATAAACTTTTTCTCAATTTCTGACACTTGACAAGTCAGATTGTTTCTTCGAGCATGTGAAGTATCTAACGTTTTCCATGGAATAAACCATTTGTGTAATCTGTCTTCGCTCTTGTAATAGTCCCATTTGTTCAAATGCTTGTAATTTGGGACCTCTGGCAATGTCGAGTCGAAATTCGAGAAATAATACTCAAATCCTTCTCGTCCATAAAATATGCTCAACAACAAACTGCATGTGATTCCATATGTCAATGGAAGATGATGGTATCTGATACCCTCCTCCACAGAAGCTGGTAATTGCATACAAACATAGCAATTCTTCGCCTCCATGACATCAATGTACTCATAAAGCAATTTAGCATAAGCATTTGACCTGAAATTTCCCTGTGACTCATCTGTGTGTAACCTTTTTATTTCTGCATCTAACAACGCTTTGTCTTTATCATTGATGTTTCCCTTATCATTAACAATAGTGGTTCTCGGTGTTGACACTCCCTTGACCTCCTTGACTGCAGTTGCATCTCTCTCGTGTCCCACTATGTATGAGACAGTAACCACTAAAATTATCAGGGAAATCACCACTCCCAACAATGTGCCAACTATACATTTTGCCCTGCGGTTCGGGTTGGCAGCCTCCATGTTCTCAAAACAGTGTAGCTCTTGACGTTCTTCCAGCATTCACTTCTTCTTTTCTCTGAACAAAGTCTTTCTTTTACCTAAGGTCTCTCTTTGGAACACTTGGAATCCGACAATTTACTCCGCAAAACAGTTTAAAGTCCTGTAGAAAACAGACAACCCTAGCCCTTCTCCATCCGCTAAAAGGAAACCCCTACCAATTTTCTTCTTCCACTCGGCGCTAGGTTATCTTGCAGTAATTTTTCAAAGTCCTTTCAAAAAGTCTTTTTACAACAAAGTGTTAGTCCAAAACAATGAGCATTCCAAGAACTTCCACTACTCGCTCAAGCATTTCTAACCGAAGGAGCGTTCCCTCCAACACTGGATATCGTGAACAGCAAACTGGAAATTCAACTGTTTCTAAAATCAATTTTCTTATTCCGCTTAGGAGAGGAGGATAGACGATGTTGAGCGTCAGCAACCTTTCAGTCTCCGCCCCCGGTAGCAGGAACAGTATTTGTACAGTGATGATTGGGTCAGTTCTGATCAGGTTCACTTCCCTGACCCTCCCGGTTCTGTGCCCCACCGACATCTGCAACGAGGTAGGTCCAATCAGGAGTAGAGTATTTTCTACTAGGCACTCGCACCCTCCTTGATCTTCTAGGGCCCTCCTCGGTTCCCTCCTGAGTATCTTCTTCCTGATCCGAGTCTTCGGATATAGGAACAAGTGTTTCTTCCTGGGCCGACCTCAAACTTAGCCTCCTGTCTCTTCCCGGCCAAGTGGCAGCCTCACACCTTGTTCTCCTATATCTCGTCCTCACACTCGGTTCTTGATCACTCTGGTACTGATCTGTGTCTGTTTCGTATTCACTGCTGCTCTCTCCTTCAGTTGCGTCTTCAGTCTCACTGCCGTCCTGCCTTCGCTCTTCTTCTGAATCCGATGCGTTCCCAACTTCTTCCAACACCCCCTCAGCTGCTTCAATCCCTTCTTGCGACTCTTCTTCCACTTCCGGGCTTTCGTCTGGGATAGGAGCTGTTTCTTCTAGAGGTGCTGGAACTCTTCGAGTATGGGATGCATGGATCCAATTTGGTAGCCCCCCGCACTTCACCGCGGTGTTCGTGATCAGGATTACCTGAAAGGGCCCACGCCAGCGAACATCTAGGCAGTTCTTCCGGACGTGCTTTTTAACCAACACCCAGTCCCCTGGGTTCTGGTCATGACACAGGTTCCTCGATGCTGGAACTTCAGCCGCATGCACCTGAAGGGACACAGAATGGATGGCGTCAGACAATCCTTTACAATAATCCAAGATCAGATCATCTGTAATATTCAATAGGGCAGCAGTTGGAACTGTGGGAAGTCTCATGGCCCTCCCCATCAGAATCTCGTGTGGAGAGAGACCTGTCCTCCTGTCAGGGGTGCTGCGCATGCTCATAAGCACTAAAGGAAGAGCATCTGGCCAACTCAAAGATGTGGATGCCACTACTTTAGCCAATCTATTCTTCAGAGTGCCGTTCACTTGTTCCACAATTCCTGAAGCTTCTGGTCGATAACTACAATGCAGTTTTTGATCGATATTCAGTGTGGAGCACAACATCTTCACTATTTCGCTGTTAAAATGTTTTCCTCTGTCCGATTCCAGAGAGGCAGGCACCCCGAAGCGCGGTATCAACTCCCTGAGCAACAATTTTGCCACTGTGAGTGTATCGCACCTACGTGTAGGGTACGCTTCAACCCATCTGGAAAATACGCATACTATCACCAACACATACCGAAGGCGATTAACTCTTGGCATTTCGATGAAATCTAGTTGCATTCTATTGAAAGGCCCCCCCGACCTCCCAATGTGACTCAGTGTGACTGGTGTTCGTTTGCCTACGTTCAGTTGTTGGCAGGTAACACATCGCTTACATACTGATTCTGCTGCTATTCTAAATTTAGGGCAATACCAAGTTTGCCTAAACACTCTCATCATAGCATCCCTTCCTAGATGTACTGGACCATGTATTTCTCTCGCCATGGGATTAGCTAATTCTTCAGGTAACACAGCCCTCCCATCTGCTGAAACCCAAAAATCCATTTTGCTTCGCACGCAACCTGCTATTTCCCATGCCTTTTTCTCTGTTTCAGGTGCGTTCTCCTGCATCATTCTTAAATCCTCCCAAGTGTCTACAGTTTCTAACATCATGCTTAATTCAGTCTTTTCTTCAGCACCATCTATTTCCACTTTTGTGAAAGAATAATTTTGTTCCGCACAATAACGTGCGACTTCATCAGCGTATCTGTTGCCTTGTGACACAAAATCTGTATTTTTAGTATGTGCTACACACTTTACTATTGCGATGTCAACTGGACCTTGTAATGCTTCTAACAACAGTCTCACAAATTCTCCATTTCGAATGGGCGAACCAGAGGAGGTCATGTAACCTCTCTGAGACCACAACTGCCCGAAATCATGAACCACACCGAAACCATATTGGCTGTCAGTGTATATGGTGACTCTCTTTCCGTTTCCTGCTATGCAGGCACGAGTTAGGGCAATAATTTCTGCTACCTGTGCGGAATGTACTCCTTCTAGGCAAGCGGCTTCCACAACTCCCGTAATGGTACAAACAGCATAAGCTGCTCTCAACCGACCAGTATCGTCTCTTAAACATGAGCCATCAACAAAATAAATTTCATCGGGGTCAGACAACGGCTCATCCACAATATCTGGTCTGGGTTTCGTGCATAGTTCAGTCACATCAAGGCAATCGTGGTCTTCACATCCTTCGCCTTCTATTACAGTAGGTAATGGCATTAAAGTAGCAGGATTCAAGACAGAGCATCTCCTGAGGGTCACGTTCTCCGCGGCAAGAATAACTTGCTCGTAGCGCGTGAGCCTACTATTGGTCAGATGCTGCGTCTTCGTCCTGGTCATTAGCAATTCAACTGAATGTGGTACATACACCACCACTGGATGTCCCATCACAATACTCTCGCTCCTTTCAATGCTAACACCCGTTGCAGCAACGGATTTGAGACATCCGGGCAACGCTGCGGCTACTGGATCTAATGTAGCCGAAAAATATGCAACTGGTCTACGGGCATTTCCGTGGGTCTGTGCCAAGACTGACAAAGCACATCCCTCTCTCTCACAGCAATAGAGTGAAAATGATTTCTCGTAATCGGGCATTCCCAGAGCCGGAGCACGACATAAATCGTCCCTCAGCTGCAAGAACGCCACCAAGCATTCTTCGTCCCATGGTACCGGATCACTCACCTCCTTGTGCGTCAGTTTCTGTAAGGGCTTTGCTTTCAGTGAAAAGTTAACTATCCACTGTCGGCAGTAACCCACCATTCCTAGGAACATTCTAACTTCTCTCTGTGTTGTAGGCGCATTCATCTTCATTATCGCCTCAATCCTCTCTGGTGACACCTTACGTTTCCCTTTTTCTAACCGGTGCCCTAAATACTGTACTTCTGTCAGACAATACTGCAACTTGCTCGGAGATACCTTATGTCCATTTTCGGCTAAATGGTTCAGTAAGGCAATTGAGTCTATTTTACAGGCTTCCTCTGTCTCTGACGCCACAAGTAGGTCATCTATGTACTGGACCAGAACCGAATTCTGCGGCAGTACTAGATTTTCGAGATTCTTCTTCAACAACTGGTTGAAGATGGATGGACTGTCTGTGAATCCTTGTGGGATTCGACACCATGTTAAAACGCAATCTTCCATTTTAAAAGCAAAAAGATATCTGCTCTCTTCCTCCAATGGGATGGAAAAGAAAGCCTGGCAAAGATCTATCACTGTGAACCATTCTGCTTGACATGGTATTTGAAACAGTATCACTGAAGGATTCGGTACCACGGGACAACATGAAACGACTATGTTGTTAATCTTTCGTAAATCCTGCACTATCCTGAATTTCCCGCTAGGTTTCTGCAAACCCATATCGGAGAGTTACAAGGACTACCCACGATTTCTTTCAGTATTCCCTGTTGTATCATTGACTCGATCACAGGTTTTATCCCCGCAATCGTTTCCTGGGACAATTTGTATTGAGGCGTTCTTGGAAACTCGGCATTTGGTTTTACTAGTATTTTTACCGGTTCTACCCCTTTAATCAATCCTATTTCTTCTCCTGTGAAATCCCATACCTCTGACGCCACTGCATCTCGTAAGTCTTGGGGCAGATCTTCTACTTTCAGAGTAGGATATAGTTCTACACAGGATTTTGAATTGGCCACCTTAAAGGTAGCATCATCGTCAGTAGTCTGTACCTCCACTCCTTGCGGGGTGCAGTATATGGTGCAGTTCAATTTGCACAACAAATCCCTTCCTAACAGACATACCGGACTCGAGTCACAAACCACAAACTGATGCTCGTTCATATGGTTTCCTATCTTCACAGACACTGGTTCTGTCAAGGGACTAGTCAGCCTTTTGTTTGCGACTCCTACCACCTGAATTGTTTCCCCTGACATCGGCAAGTCTGGAACCACCGCCGATCTCAGAGTTGATCGGGTAGCCCCAGTATCCACCAAGAATGTTGTGGGACACCCTGCCACCTCTGCCTCAACAAATGGCCCTCTCTGATCCACCTCTAGGACTGCCCCGAGGGTACAGTCCTCTTCACTGCTCACACGTTGTCCTGTCAATGGATCAATGTAATAACACTTTTCTTCCTCGATGAATAGAGGCATTTGTTTGAAGACCTTTCCCCCTGTCGCTACCTTCGGTGGCTGTGGGAACTGGGCCCGTGGAGCCGAAGTCCCCCCTTTGGCCACCTTGCTGCCTGGAACTGTCACCTTTGGAGTTGGGACTTCTTGAACCTGCTCTTCTACTTCTAGCTCTCCATTTTCAGGGTTAAAGGGACACTCGCGTCGCCAATGCCCCACCTGGTGACACTGATGGCACTTTGTCGTTTTCTTTAAAGTGGCAAAGTCTATCCTAGGTCTCTGCCCTTCTTCATTATCTTTGTTCTGACCGTTTGGTTTTCGTCCCATCCCCTGCTTCTGCTGGCCACCCTTCCCAGCGGACTGCATTTGTACCACCATTAATTTCTCCTTTAAATTCTTAGCTTTAGAATCTATTTCGTCACTACAGTATCTCGCATAACGTAGAATCTCATCTAATGGTTTGTTCTGCCAACAGATTAAATGTTGCTGTATCATCAAACAAATATCAGGTCTCAACCCCAAGACAAACTTTGACACAAACTGCCCTATATCTTTGGGATCCATTACATCTAGTCCACTGTATTGCTTGAATGTTTTCAATAATCTTTCATAAAACTCGTGAACTGTCTCCTTGGGTTCCTGCCTCGTTCGGTCTATTTTCACCCAATCTATATCCTGCGGTGGTACCTTATCTTTCAGCCATGCTATTACCCTTTCATACTTTCGCATGACAATCTCGGACGGTCCATTAGTCCGAACATCCCTCACTGGTTCAGTATTTGGCCATTCAACACTAGTCTTGCACGGGGTCCACAAATCGGATGGGACCACGATGTCAAACAACGTGTTCAAATCAATCCACAATACTTTCGAGATCTTGACAAACCTTTCTACCTGCTTATACCACTCAACTGGATTGTCCCTTAACTTCGGAAATGAGTTGGTAAATGCAGCTAAGTCTCCTCTACTCCAGGGCACATGTACATAATTTCCGTTTGATATTTCTCGCAAAGGGAATGCCTCCATATGCATTACCCTTCCCTCGGGGGTCATCACATTTGCACTTCGTCTAACTGTGCCCTTTTTCGACCACCTTTCTTCCCATTTGTCCAATTCTCTCCACACTCTTATCCCTGATACCAGCTCTCTTATGTGTGTTTTTAATCCAGTAGTTCTCTTCTCATCTAGGTCCTGGTCTGCGTACTGTAATCTGTGGTTACTCTGCAACGCCCTTGTCCTAGATAAATCCACGGCATACCTGTCTGCCAAATCAGTCAGTTTCTCATGAAACGCTCTAGCTTTCCTAGTAATATCCTTTGCCATGAACAATAACTCATCCTGTTCATACAATTCTATCCTTTCCAAAGGCAATGTTCCATCTATTATCTCATCAACATCTGATTTTAAACTAGTAACATCGAGCCTCTTTGCTTTAATTTCAGCTTTCAACACACTAAATTTAGCTCCTCCATCTGCATCTCTCCCATCCCAGCTCCGAGATCTACGTTTAGGTACTGGTGAGTTATAGGGAGTCCTCCCCTGTTCCCATCTCTCTAGGTCCCATGCCTTTCCATCTTCTCGGGGTGGGTGGTGAAACACTCCTTCACGCCTCATAGCCCCTCTCTCCCCATCCTGGCTAGTTTCACGGGATGCAGGGTAAGATATTCCATTACTCCCTCTTTCTTCACTACTTCCCTGCGATTCCTGATTATTCGAGGCGTGGCGGGACCTATCACTGTTCTCCTTTCTCCAATGTTGAACGTCTTTTCCGAGTACATGATGAAGGCACCTAAACCTATTCTGAAAAGCCTGTACCATTTGGTCTCCACCTTTCTCCCAGAGACGGGACATCTCTTCACACTCTACACTCCTACTATTTTGTTCCTGCTGATCCCTCTCATCCGTAGGACGTGTAACTCCTCTATTCTCCTGATTTTGACCTTCCCGCCCCTGACTACTTTCGCTGGCCCCACAATGAGATACAGTCCCGTTACCTCTGCTTTCCCATTCTGGTTCTGTTCTTGACCTATTACTCGGGGTTACTGCGGACCCATCCCATTCCCTCAAATCAGCTCTTAATTCTGAATAGGGCCTTGGCCGCAGTCCCCTTAGGTCCATCGGTCCTCTCTGACCTCCCTGTCCTGTGTTGGGACCTACAGATGTATCTAATGGAGTGTTCCACGTTACCGAACCTGGCAATTGCTTCCATGCATTTGTCACGTTATTCCTCCTTTCCATCTCGATCCTTTCTCTATCCAATTGCCTCTGTTCTTCCTCTCTATCTCTCTCTGGGTTATAGATCGATACTATAGGTCCTATGGTAACAGGCACTTGAAGAGCGTCTGGCAATCCAAAGGACTCAACCCTTTCGGTGGCTGGCGTTTTCTGCACCACAAACCTTCCCACTACACTCTGTACTGTGCTAGGTTGAGGTGTCTCCCCACCTTTGGTAGGTGTCCATTCCGATATAGGGAGTGGTGTATACCCCTCTATGGCATTCCCATCTTCCCTTGCGAGCCCCCTATCTTCTATCACCCCCACTCTCGGAGGTGGTCTATCCATTAACAATCTGTTTATCAGATTGTCCTCCGACTCGCTTTCCTCGTCTTCTTCCATGAGGTTTCCTCCTCCTCCTGCCACCTCCCTCATCGGATACATTTTTTCCACCTCAATAACCTGTACCCTCCACCGCTTTGCTTCCTCATCCCATTTAGAATCTCGCACTGCTCTTACCGATCGCGTCAGTCTTTGTTGACGCCTGTTCAAATTTCTGTCGTGTGCAGCCCTAATCCATGCATTAAGGGCCTCAAACTGTGTTGGTCTGGGCGAGGGTTTCAATGAGGACATGGTTGCTTTTAGCCGATGTAACACCTCTAACTTAAACGTCCCGTACCTCGGGAACTGCATTTCCTCATTCCCTTCCGTAAGCTTATTCCAAGCCCCAATCCATAATATGGTATGCAGCCCAACATTCGTTGCCATATAATGAGCTGGTGTACCCTCTGGCGGAGCCTCTTCCCCATAATAATGTTCACTTCGTTTTCGTTTAAAAATCCCTTTCAAACACTTAAAACACTTCATGATTTCGCTCTTTCTCCGCGTTCGTTTACTTCCTGATGATATTCCACCAATCTCAGCCCCGTTCTCACTAACTGGCCTATCCGTACGCGACTTTCCTCCGACGTCACTCTAGCCGCCCAACCAGAGCGCGGCTCTAGCTAACGTCACACCAACCGCTCAATCACAGCGCCGCTCTAGCCTACGTCACCCGTCCCCCTTCGCAGCAGTTCCCCATCTTTCTCAGCTCGTCTCCTTGGTCATGCACGCGTCCCATTCATACTCTGAAAAAAATGATTACTTCCGTCCAAGCGATCACCTTTCTTGACTGTACGCCCACAGTCTTTCTGTAGTTGTCACCTTAACTTGGCGAAATGTCTTTCCGTTTACTTCCAGACAATCGCCTTCTCCGATAGGTTACTCACACGCAGTAACTTTCGACCAGCGTCCGTTACTCATACACTCACTCTTACACTCCCCCTATCTTGGATCCACGGCGGTCAATGGTACCTCGTGACCTCCGTACTATGGTCGACAACTACCCTGGATGTTCGATACACCCAAAACCACTTAAGCTCTGGCCTGAACTTAAGATTTCACCAGTTCACCCGTTTACCAGGTAACCAGCTTACCAGGTTGCGCGCGCTCACAACCTTCTCTCATTCACACTACAGGCATTCAACTCCGCAAGACATTACAATACAAATACAACACAAAACACCGCAATCTGTTCACGCATGACCCTTTTTATACTCACTCTCCTCCGATACTGCTGCTTTTCTCGCACCGTCTGCACCTTTCGGCACACGATTCTTCCGCTGCTCGTTTCTCGACGTCTAGGGGGTGTACAGTCATAATATCGAGTCAATTATTTCGACTGGACAGAATATCGAGTAAAAAATATAGAATGGACATAATATCGACTAGACATAATATAGACAACAAAAATATCGACTAGAGAAAATTAATATCGAATAGAATGGACATAATATCGAATCAAAAATATAGAATGGACATAATATCGACTAGACATAATATAGACAACAAAAATATCGAATTTAAGGTAAGTTAATAATAATTTTTATTTTTTGTGTAATATAAGTCTGTAGCGGGTTGTGGGTTTATAGGGGAATAGGGTGGGAAGTAATTTAATTCTAATTAATTAAATATGTTAATTTATTTATTGATATATATTTAGAATTAATTGTTAATTAATTATTAATTGGTAATTAATTAAAATATAATTGGTAATTAATTATAATTGATTAATTGATAAATATTTTAATTTTAGTAATTTATTTTCTGTAGCGGGTTGTGGGTTTATAGGGGAATAGGGTGGGAAGTAATTTAATTATAATTAATTAAATATGTTAATTTATTTATTGATAATAATTTAGAATTAATTGTTAATTAATTATTAATTGGTAATTAATTAAAATATAATTGGTAATTAATTATAATTGATTAATTGATAAATATTTTAATTTTAGTAATTTATTTTCTGTAGCGGGTTGTGGGTTTATAGGGGAATAGGGTGGGAAGTAATTTAATTATAATTAATTAAATATGTTAATTTATTTATTGATATTTTTAAAAAATTAATTGTTAATTAATTATTAATTGGTAATTAATTAAAATATTATTGGTAATTAATTATAATTGATTAATTGATAAATATTTTAATTTTAGGGTTCAGGGTCAGTTGTCAGTTTTTGGGTAAAGGGGTATTTTTAGGGTTCAGGGTCAGTTTTCAGTTTTTGGGTAAAGGGGTATTTTTAGGGTTCAGGGTCAGTTTTCAGTTTTTGGGGTAAAGGGGTATTTTTAGGGTTCAGGGTCAGTTTTCAGTTTGTAGGTAAAGGGGTATTTTTAGGGTTCAGGGTCAGTTTTCAGTTTTTGGGTAAAGGGGTATTTTTAGGGTTCAGGGTCAGTTTTCAGTTTTTGGGTAAAGGGGTATTTTTAGGGTTCAGGGTCAGTTTTCAGTTTTTGGGTAAAGGGGTATTTTTAGGGTTCAGGGTCAGTTTTCAGTTTTTGGGGTAAAGGGGTATTTTTAGGGTTCAGGGTCAGTTTTCAGTTTGTAGGTAAAGGGGTATTTTTAGGGTTCAGGGTCAGTTTTCAGTTTTTGGGTAAAGGGGTATTTTTAGGGTTCAGGGTCAGTTTTCAGTTTTTGGGGTAAAGGGGTATTTTTAGGGTTCAGGGTCAGTTTTCAGTTTTTGGGTAAAGGGGTATTTTTAGGGTTCAGGGTCAGTTTTCAGTTTTTGGGGTAAAGGGGTATTTTTAGGGTTCAGGGTCAGTTTTCAGTTTGTAGGTAAAGGGGTATTTTTAGGGTTCAGGGTCAGTTTTCAGTTTTTGGGTAAAGGGGTATTTTTAGGGTTCAGGGTCAGTTTTCAGTTTTCGGGTAAAGGGGTATTTTTAGGGTTCAGGGTCACTTTTCAGTTTATGGGTAAAGGGGTATTTTTAGGGTTCAGGGTCAGTTTTGGGTTTTTGGGGTACAGGGGTACTTTGTAAAAATAAGGTAAAATTACATTTAAATTACATTTATTTAATAAAATTAAATTATATTAAATTATATTATAATATTTTTCATTAATTTATATTCAAAAAATTATTATATACTTACCAATACTTATGTTGTAATGGTATGCGTTGTAAAGGTATATGCGTTGTAAAATCTTGCGTTGTAAATGTATGCGTTGTAAAAGTTTTTGCGTTGTAAACGTTTTGTTGTAATGGTAGGCGTTGTAAAAGTATGCGTTGTAACGTCATACATCCCTGGAGTGGGAATAGTAATTTTAACCTCTACGCTATCCAGCGCTTTCCCTACTGTTGCACCCACTGGAGTGGGAGTAGTAAATTTTACCTCTACGCTATCCAACACTTTTGCTAATGTTGAACTCACTATAGTTGTAACAATAAATTTTAAACATTTTCTAAAATGTTATATATGTTTATTTAATAATATGTTTAAATATATATATATATATATATATATATATATATATATATATATGTGTGTGTGTAATTTTTGGTGATATAATTTTTTTAATTATATAAATTATTTATTAAAATTATATTTTTTTAATAATTATTTCTAAGTTTATATTAAATATATTTATTACTATATTAGTTTTAACTTACTTTTAAGACATTTTAAAAAATCGATATTTTGACAGTCGATATTTTTGTAAGTCGATATTTTGGAGTCGATATTTTGGTACTTACCTGTTTGAAGATAGGGAGTCGATATTTTGTCAATCGATATTTTTGACTCGATATTTGTGTATCTCGATATTTGTGTCGTCGATATTATGTCAGTGATCCGTCTAGGGGCCTTGGGGTAAACTAACCTCTCTAGATTACCTTCCTCAAGAAGATAACCATCCTCACTCTGCTACCAACTGCTAACGCGGGATTACTGTTTACTAGTTACCTTACCAGATCCCAAACCAAGTCGACTGAATCGTTGGTACCTGTCATTGAGTAAAAGGTAATCTAACAATAAGTCAATCAATTTAAGAACTTACACCACTCTAAATGACCACTGACCAAATTTAAGTTTCAAAAGATTTAATATAAAGTCAAAGATAACTGAAGATACAAACTTCTCAAAATGAGATTCAGAAGATAAATTGGTATCACTATGAACATGAACTTCTTGAATAGTCTGAGTCTGAAAAACAGAATAATGAGTGCAATTTCAAATAACATGAGCGTTGCCAAAATGGATACAAGTTGCAACCTCAAAGTCATTACAGAAAAGAAAATTCAGGTTAGTCTGTCCCTACACTATACTAAGTGTCATCCCTACTTAACAAGATCTTTACCCCTCTAGGTGTCAGCCGTGGTGACTTCCTAAGAAGATCACGCACTTCTATTTGTCTCTTCTCTGATAATGGGTCTCTCCTGATCAGCCTATCTGCCTACCCATCCGCTTCCTTAGGCTCCCAAAATCATCTGCTCTACTCTCCTCCCGGGTCGCTTTCCCTAATACCAAATCACATTTCCAATAGAAACGCCCCTTGGGACGCCCCTCACGTGGTACATCTTTGCGCGGTAAACTCCATGATGGTACTCTTCAAGACCCTCGTTATAGTTGACCTTGGTTCCCGGGCTTCTTCTCCAGTGCGCTGATACCCCCTGAAATTCCTAGAAACTCCTACAGGCCTGCGCCAAGCGCCACTGAACAAAGCCCCTTTCATTCTAGCTGATTAGGACCCTCGCACCTGCATACAGTCCGTCCTGCAGTGGGCCTCAAATTCCAGACTCCACCATATCTATCGGTCGTAAAGCACACTCGAAGCTCTGTGCTGGACACCTCTCGACTTCTCCTCTAACGAGCACATGGCACATCAAAGGAGATGACATTATCAGTACAGGCCTCCTTGATTTACATGAAGCGAGTCCCTGCACTCTAAAACATTAACTTGATTTAAACAACATTCTTAACTAGCATACGTTTCTAAAACAACACATCTATAAAACATATATTTCAAACTTAATTCGATAATACAATTTTTGGAAGAACCATGTTAACCCCATCTCACATCATTTTAGCAGCACGTTTAGATTTGCTGTGAATTGCCCTAAGGCCTACACAATATACTGGATTTTCAGAGTTCTATTCAACTCTAACATGATTCCTTTAACATGAGAACATGAGGTTTTCATATTCATTCCAACATTTCTACATTAATCTCACACAGTTATGATTATTGTTACTCTACTTAAACATTCTATACACTTCACTACTGAATATAAGACACTCTGTGTATTTCACTTCTAAATATAAAACACTCGTGTGCAAAAGCATGTTTAAACTAACTACGTGCTTGTAAATATGGTGCACTTATACATTTTTCAGACTTGTGCTCTCTCACTTACGCTGCTCTTAGTTGGACTACCAGGAAATTACACCACTACAATCAAGGTTAGATTTTGAGTTTTAATATTAGCCGATCTGTACTTTTTGATTGTTAATAGTCTTTATCGAAAATACTCGTATATGACAAGTCTAGTACATTGTTTCTTAGAAATATTGTACCAAAAGTTCCAATCTTTGTTAAAACAAGGTTCTCCTCATTATCATGTGTAGGTCTAGTGGTAGACAAAACCTCTTCTTTTTCAAAAAAGCTTCTAACAATACAAAACATGCATATGTACATAGACTTTCAATCAGCCCTGTTCATCCATTGGTATGATGTATTGTTATACACACTTTTGCTATTACTCACCACAGCCTGGGACAATGGGTAAGACACCTCCAGCCACTGGTTCCTTTCTGTGTGAGTGACCGCATTCTGCCAAGGACAGTGCCATGAGCCACACAGACAGTGGTTTCATTCAGTGCCTCGTATTGGTTGGCCCTTGTGTTTTCCTTTAGTAACTTGAAATTGTTTAATTTTGCAAGCTCCCAAGACACTGCTACCAGGGGTTGTATGACATTACAATGCATGTCTTTACCACACATCCTTTACCTCGCAATTCCTTTTCCACGCATTGTGTTTACCACGCATGCCTTTATCTCGCATATACCTTCACCATGTATGCCTTTACAATTCAAGGTAAAAGTGTGTATATATTAGGTAGGTGAACCCCCTATTTGTTCTATATAAATATATATGTATATATATGTAACCATATGTGAGTCTTAAAGATATTACATATTCAAGTCAGCCCACCAGAGGGCCTTTAGAAGTTTTTGAAAAATTGTTTCTAATTTCAATTGCCTTAAATTACATTTAAGTTTTTCCAGTACATGAGAAATCTTGTTGGTAAATGTCATAAAATTAATGTTTTAGAATTGACAACCAATAGTGAAAAAAGTGATGCACAATTTGTTCTTTTGTGAAAATAACACGAAATAACTTTTTCAATGTAAATACTACAAGTCCCAGAAGGCCATAGTGTGAAAGTAAATCTAAGGCTGGTATCATGTGACCGATGGTAGGAGGGTCTCCCATTTTAAATTGTTCTCAGCAAACAGTGTTTGTAACAACCGTGATCAAGTGAGTAGGGAGCTCACGAAACGCGTTGGTTTTACGCTGTGAAATATGCTGTATTGATTTAACCAATAAATCTATCAGTTTCTTAAAAAACTTGGACTGGAGTTGCGGCTTCTTTTGGCTGGAGCGCGGGAGGTCCTGGGCTCAAGCAGAGATATAATATATATGTATGTATATATATATATATATATATATATATATATATATATATATATTTCTCCAGTATTAGGGGGGTCTTTCATAGATTCACATGCTTGAATATTCCCCGTCGTCGAAGTGGGAGTCCCACGGTACATAAAATAGCAGTATATATGCATGTATACATGAAAAATATAACTAATAAAATATACATACATATAGTGCAGTAAATTGTAAATTCCAAAAGTACCATAGAACACAATAGGCCCATTGAAAAGCCTAAGGGAGAACTCACTTTAGTAGCATATCAGAGTCATTATGTGTTGGATCACATTCCAGCCAATCAGGCTGTAGCCTCCTCTAGAACCTTCTCCTCAGAAGCCCAAGTCCTCAGATTTTCTACCGCACGTCGTGTGAAGGGAGTCTCCCTGAGCTCTGCTCAGTTTTCTTCAACTTTACCTGTTTTTTCTTCAAGAAAATGTCTTCAAACAAGAAATCTCTGTTTAAAGCCTGCCCTTCATGTGGTAAACTGCGCCTTTTCCACGAGGATCCACACAGTAAATGCATTTACTGTCTCTACCCAGACCATGAGGTGAAAAACTGTAAGTACTGTCGTACTTTCCCTCCTAAGACTCTGAGAGATAGAGAGGCCCGTCTCCTTCTGTGGCTACAGAAGTTGAGAACTTCGGAGTCTGTGGTTTCTGATGTGGAGAGCCTGTCATCTTTTGCTTCAAAGTCCTCTCAGAAGCGTGGGTCTGAGACCGAGGCTCCTTCTCCTTTTCTCAAGAAGAGGAGACTGTTGGAGTCCTCTAGGATTGTCTCCCCACAGGATTCGCTTCAGGGCACGTCTACGGGACCTGGTTCTCTGACGTCTGCGCCCAAAGCCTTACCTACCAGTAAGAAATCTGGTTTTGGCTCGTCGACGGGCTCGTCGTCGCGCCCGCCGACGTCTTCAGCGTCGACGAAATCCATTTCTACCACCTCCACGTCGACGACGACATGTTCCATGTCCACCGGCGCTACGTCGACGACGACCACCTCGTCGACGGCGACCTCGAAGGTGAGACCCATCTCTTCAGTGGTGAAGATCTCGTCGACGACCGTCAAGGATAGACCGTCGACGACGAAGCCGTCGACGCATCCATCGTCGGCGCATACACCGTCGACGAAGACCAAGCCTCCACTCAGCGCCCCGTCGACGACGAAGCCGTAGACGCATACATCGTCGACGAAGACCAAGCCTCCACCCAGCACCCCGTCGACGGGCCCGTCGACGGTGCCCCCGTCGACGACGTCTCCGTCGGCCAGCATTACTTCGTCGACGGCCTCGTCGACGACTCTCATACCGTCGACGCCTTCGTCGTCGACGGCCAAAGCTCCACTCTCGTCGACGAACAAAGCCCCGCTCCCGTCGACGGGCTCGTCGACGGGCAAGGAATCCTCGTCGACGAAGAAAATCCCGTCCAAGTCGCCTCAGGGCGTTGCTGACGGTGCCGCATTTACGCCAACGGGCTCGTTGGCGTCGCACCAACCTCTACCGAAGACGGCTTCCATCTACACAGTGGTTACTGCTTCTTCTTTGCGGACCATACCACTCATCCAACTGAGTCCTGTGAGGAGTGGTGCTCGTCTTCCAGACAAATTATTCCAGTCTGGTGAGGAAGAATCCGGAAACGATTCGGAAGTGGAAGGATTATTTAAACAGGCAACAAGTCCTTCGGATTTGAACATTAAGTGCCAGGAATATAGTGACGAGGGTGAGGTGTTGGACAATGTCGAAGATGGGACTGACTTGTTTCCTGTTGATACGTCCGAACCGGTGCCTTCAGAGCCTGTTACCCAGATACCTCTGTCCTTGGTGATGAACCTTCAGCACATGCTGGATGATTATAACCGCAGGTTTCCATCTTCTACTCCTGCTTCTCCAGCACCACTGCCTCCTCCGCAGCCTCAACCGCAACTTCCTCAGGCACCTACACCAGTTTCACCGGCTTCACCGGATGGTACTCGCCCTGACACTGGAGATGAGGATCCGGATCCTCACAACACAGATGACGACGACAATGACGCCGGCATGGATGAGTGGGACGATTATAGGGCTCAAACACCTTCCACTCCGCCCACCTCGCCTCTACATTCGCCCCCAGTGGACATGGCACATTTCCACAATTTGATGATCCGGGCTACAAAACGGTTTCATCTCAAAGTCGAACAACAACAGCATGAAAGTGATTGCTTTCTATATGACTTTAAAGACATCTCACAGAGGCAATCCCACACTATACCAATCGTGGAATATATTTGGAAGGAAGGCCTTAAATTGATGGAACGTCCCAATACTGTTCCTGCGGTCTTACCCAGATTGGACAGGAAATACAAAGCACCGGCGTCTTCTCCGGCCTGCTTAGTGTCTCAACCGAAGGCAGATTCGGTAATTACTCAGGCTGCGCAAAAAAGATCGCGCAATCCTGCTACGCCACTCACGTCTCCTCCTGATCAGGAAGGCCGCAAATTGGATTCCATAGGGAAGAAATTCACGACCATGGCGGCTACTACAGTGAGGGCGGCAAACACTCTGGCTATACTGGGCCGTTATGACCGCCAGATGTGGTCCGAGATTGCTGCATTGATTCCTCAGCTGCCTGAGGCTATCCGGACAGAAGCACAGGCGATTATTCACGAGGGAGAGTTGATTTCTTCCGAAATCATTGAGTGTGCACTCGATATTTCCTCCACGGGATTTCGACAATTGGCGGGGGCTGCAGTCTTGAGGCGTCAAGGCTGGCTGCGCTCTACCACTTTCCGTCCTGAAGTACAGGCAAGAGTCCTAGATTTGCCTTATAACGGAGAATTATTATTTGGAAAACATGTGGATGATGCCCTTGAGGCAATAAAAAAGGACACTGACACTGCGAAATCCCTGGCAAGCCTACAATACAAGAAACGGCCTTTTCGGGGTGCACGGGGTAGGGGCGGAGGCTCCTCTACTTTTCGTGGCTCCAGTCAATATCGTTCATTCAACACCTACAACGATAACAGACAGCGGGGTGCCTATCAATCTCAAACTCGACAATCCACCTCCAGGCCTTACCAAAGGAAATCCACTTATAGAGGTGGATCAAACACCAAAAAGCAGTGACTGCCTCAGACCCTTCCTTTTGCCGACCGTACATCTTGGAGGTCGCATCTCGAAATACTTTTACAAATGGTCTACAATCACCTCCGACCAATGGGTCCTGGACGTTATATCCAAAGGACATACCCTGGAATTCACAAAATTTCCACCCAATCATCCACCTGCGGGGCCACCACCCCCTCATTTCAAGGACCTTCTGGCCCAGGTGAATTTAATGATCAAAAAAGAAGCCATCGAACTAGTGCCGCAAGGTCAACGCGGCAAGGGGTTCTATTCCCGCTTTTTCTTGGTCAAGAAGAAGTCGGGGGAATGGCGTCCAATATTGGATCTACGAGCTCTAAACAAATTTCTAATTTCAAAAACTTTTCAGATGTTAACCCTGATCCAAATTCTGAATTTTCTCAATCCAAGCGAGTTCTATTCCACAATCGACCTTCAGGACGCTTACTTCCATGTGCCAATCCACCCCAGACACAGGAAGTATCTCCGCTTCACGGTCGGACAGCTACACTTCCAATTCAAAGTCCTGCCATTCGGCCTCCGCTCGGCACCAAGGGTTTTTACCAAGATCTTGGCCCCCGTAGCTGCCTTCCTACGTCTCCAAGGTATCCAATTTTACCCATACCTGGACGACTGCCTCATCAAGGCAAACACTTTTCACCAGACGGAGCAGCACACTCAAGTTTGCGTCTCCCTTTTCCACGCCTTGGGGCTTTCAATCAATTGCCAGAAGTCACACTTTCAACCTTCGCAACGCAGAAATTTTCTCGGGGCCTTGCTAGATTCTCGGCAGGGAAAAGTGTACGTTTCCCGGGAAAGACAGGACCGCATGTTAATGATGGTGCGCTCCCTCCAATCAAAACTGTCCGTTTCTGTCCGAATGTTCAAATCATTCCTTGGCATGGCATCCTCGTGCATCCACCTCATTCCAAATTGCAGATTGCACATGAGGACTCTCCAGGAGGAACTGGACAGGCAGTGGAAACAGGTGTCAGGGTCCTTCGAGGACAAGGTCCTTTTAACACCTCGCATACAGAAAGCGCTGGAGTGGTGGGCTCACCCTCCACACATATCTGCAGGCCGTTCATTCCAGGACGAACCCCCAACTCTGACGCTTACAACAGACGCGTCTCTCGAAGGCTGGGGAGCGCATCTCGACGGCATGTCTGTGAAAGGGAAGTGGACAGCAATACAACGAACTTGGCACATCAATCGTCTGGAACTCTTGGCGATTTTCTTAGCCCTCAAATCTTTCCAGAGGTTAGTGCGGGGACACACTTTGCTGGTGAGGACGGACAACACCACCAGCATGCACTACCTCAACAAGCAGGGCGGCACGAGGTCTCTTCCACTTTCTCAACTAGCACAAGAGATATGGGATTGGGCGATCCAACGTCAAATTCATCTCACAGCCATTCATGTGCCAGGTGTGGCCAATGTTCTGGCGGATTCACTCAGCCGAGCGTCATCAGACAATCACGAGTGGGAACTCAATCAGCCCACGATCGAGTACATCTTCCGGCGGTGGGGCCAGCCACGGATGGATCTTTTCGCGACTGCTGTCAACAAGAAATGCCCACGCTTTGCAAGTCGGCATCCCCACAGAGAGTCGAGCGGGAATGCATTTTCGATCGATTGGTCGAACGATTTCATCTATGCTTTCCCTCCACTTCCTCTGATCCCTCGTTTGTTACACAGGATGAGGTTCCAACCTTGTCGCATCATCCTGATCGCACCCAAGTGGCCGAGACGTCCATGGTTCACGGACCTGCTCCTCTTCTCGCAGTCCGATCCGTTGCCACTCCATCCTCTGCCGCACCTCCTCACGATGCAGCAGGGACAAATTTGTCATCCGGATCCAGCATACCTTCAACTCCATGCCTGGAACCTGAGTACAATGAATTTGCACGATTAACTATTGACAAGGACTGCAGGGAGGTATTAGCGCGGGCTCGCGCTCCCTCCACCATAAAAACGTACCAACTCAAGTGGAAACGTTTCTGTGTCTGGTGCCGCACCAAGGATTTGGACCCAATGACTGCAAAACCTGAACAAATTTTACCTTTCTTTTTATCCCTGGCAAAATCAGGTCTGTCCCACTCAACTCTTAAAGTGTTTCTGGCGGCGATTTCCCGTTTCCGCCATGATGGTTCCACATCTTTATGTTCTTCAAGGATCATTAAACAATTTTACAAGGGCCTTTTTAGGATGTTTCCACCTATCCGTCGCCCTCCGCCTGCCTGGCGTTTGAATTTGGTCTTGTCTCAACTACTTCTACCACCATTTGAACCTATTCACTCGGCAACTCTTAAATTTCTCACGTGGAAAGTTGCTCTTTTACTCGCCTTAACGTCCTCAAGACGTGTCAGTGACATCCAGGCGTTTACCATACAGCCTCCTTTCCTAAAATTCTCCAAAGAGGCTGTGACATTACGAACTAATCCTAAGTTCATCCCGAAGGTTCCCAGTGACTTTCATCTCAACGAACCTGTAATTCTGAAAACTTTCTTTCCTGCTCCGCAAACTCCAGCTGAGCGGTCATTGCATTCATTAGATTTGAAACGTTGTCTCAAATTCTACATTCAACGAACTGCACCTATCAGAAAATCTGATCAATTGTTTGTGGCATATGGTCCAACTTGCAAAGGACAACCTGTTACCAAGCAGACTATAACCAGGTGGATCTCCTCTACCATATCCTTCTGCCACCAACGGGCTGGAAAGCCCCTTCCTGCTCCTGTTCGAGCTCATTCAACTAGAGCAGTGTCTACTTCGGCTGCCCTTTTTGCGGGGGTACCCTTACGCCAGATCTGCAGAGCTGCTACTTGGTCGAGCAGCCATACTTTTACTAAGCACTACTGCCTGCAATCAACAGACGCCGCGGATGCGGCAGTGGGTCAAGCGGTGCTGCGGAATCTTTTCCAGTAAAGGTGAGCCTCTGTTGCTACCCACCTCCAGTCATAAAGGTTTTGTTTTCTAGTAATAATGTTTTGGTATTTATTGCTTATTACCATATATATTTACCTTCTTTGCTTGATGTATTACCTTTATGACTTATGTGATCATTTACTGCTTTCTACTCTATTCAAGCATGTGAATCTATGAAAGACACCCCTAATACTGGAGAAGAACTATAGTTACTTACCTGTAAACTGTGGTTCTCCAGTATTGGTGTCTTTCATAGATTCACATGCGACCCTCCCATCCTCCCCTCAGAGGCTCTCTTCTCCTCAGGCACTTTTACTTACTCTGTGCTACGAAAATCTGAGGACTTGGGCTTCTGAGGAGAAGGTTCTAGAGGAGGCTACAGCCTGATTGGCTGGAATGTGATCCAACACATAATGACTCTGATATGCTACTAAAGTGAGTTCTCCCTTAGGCTTTTCAATGGGCCTATTGTGTTCTATGGTACTTTTGGAATTTACAATTTACTGCACTATATGTATGTATATTTTATTAGTTATATTTTTCATGTATACATGCATATATACTGCTATTTTATGTACCGTGGGACTCCCACTTCGACGACGGGGAATATTCAAGCATGTGAATCTATGAAAGACACCAATACTGGAGAACCACAGTTTACAGGTAAGTAACTATAGTTCATATATATAACTATTTTTTTAAGGGGGAGACTAACAACCCCCTAACCCCCCCCGTCCAAACGTTTTATTATTATAAATATAGATATTTTCTTTTTGGCTCGAACCTGCCCACATCCTCTTTTTTTGTAACCTTACCATCCTATAACCTTACCCACCTTTAAACTAAAAAACACCCTTCCCAATCACTAAAAACATTCTTACCACCCTATGCCCTTACCCACCTCTAAACCCAAAAGCTCCCTTAGCAACCCATACCTTTACAAACCCCTAAACACATCCTTGCCGTCCTATATCCTTATCCACCCCATAACCCTAAAAACACACTTACAACCCAATACCCTACCCATAACCCTAAAACACCCGTACAACCCTATACCCTTACCCACCTCTAAACCCTAAAAACACACTTACCACCCTATACAGTTACCTACCCCAAAATCAGAATTTCCCATACAGATTCCTTTACAAAAGAAGTTGCTGCACTCGGTGAGCTCAAATAGTGAATGTATTGCTTAGAGCACAACAGCAAACCATCAACGCGTTTCAACCAGTCTTTTTCCCTGTGAAAAAGTGAAGCAATAAATTCACTATTTGAGTTCACCGAGTGCAGTGACTTCTTTTGTAAAGGAACATATCTAACACACACAGGCGTACCTTGAGTATACTTACATTTTGTGGTGGTAAAGGCATATGCGTTGTAAAGGCATTGCACTGTAATGCCCGCTTTGTAAAGGCGGTTTCCTCTACCAGGCACAGATGTCTCTTTAAGTGTTTGGCATCCCATGGCTGCGCTACTAATGACATCCAACTTTAAATGGGCTTTAAAACCACTAGAAGATGACTGTCCATGTGCATGCACGCTTGAGGACTCGTTAATGGGGTTTTTGTAATACCTGAATATAAAATACTCAAAGATGGCTCACCAGTGCATGCTAATGCAGGCACACATACACAGATGGAAATCTTATACAGAGACCAAAACCATTACAAGTGCGCCATATCATCTTGCCACCATGTCATCTTGAAATGTTTTTTGTTTTTCGTTACCAAAGGCCTTCAAAGCAAATAGGCATTGGCAGAGCCAATAACTCAGCAGCCAAAGCAGATATATTATTTTTGCTAATGGTTGTTTGTTCTCTCCTTGTTGTAGTCCACTGAAAGACGGTGGTTCTGTCCTATTTTCTCAGTTCACTACTTATGGCATTAACATCTTTCTATCGTTATCCTTGCTTAGCTCCTCTCATTACCCTGTTTCAGTGGCGGCTGGTGACACTTAAAAGTGGTGTGGTGTAAAAGTTTGTGTGAGTACCCAGTGGCGAGCAAGCCTGGTGAGCAAGCCCAACCACCATAAGAGGGGTTCTGGTGGGTCCTCCTCGCCGTTTCTGTAATCAGCACCGTAGATCTTGCGAGATAAGCAAATGGACACACCTGGGGGTGCAAAGGCGATAATGGAAAGGTGCGACATTTCATATCTCGCCAGCGGGCACCACACAACTGCCTTTTCAGTATCCTATCCACTGTAAAGAGTGCTCCTTTAGATTAGTTTAAATACCAGTTTAAAAACACGAAGCCTCCACCCCCCACGAAATCTGAACAACAAAGTTTAACATGTTGGGTACTAAAATTCGCCACATGTAGAATGACAAATTATCACATTCAATTAGCAAAGCACTACTGCGCAGCAAAATATGTATCTGGCCCTTCTCTTGAAATATATATCAAGGTGTGTGTTTTTTAAGAAATAGCTGTCTATGCAACGCTTTACCTCAAATATTTTAACATACCTTCATGGCAGGTGTTAGCCTGTGCTCGCTTACCATGAATCGTGCGCCATGTCTGTTAGACTTTGATTCCTCTTACATTTAGACCCACACACAGTGTTCTCAAAGCAGCCCAGAGACAGGAGCACGCATACTTCACTAAATTCATGTGTTCAATTTGCAGGCGTCCTGGTGGGTTTTGGCAAAGCTCTCTTTGCTTGCAAATTATTCCATGAATATTTCATTTTTTTTTAAATATGATCAAAAAACAAAATGTACTTGACATAGTAGAATAAAGAGTGGCCAAAGTAAGACATCAATATTAATGTATTTGTGCATTTTACAGGTGGTGTAGTGTACATCTGAGTTTATTTGATATATGAATAAACAAATACAAATATTACATTGTAGACATGATAATGTATTAGCCTTTATTTGACAATGTACATCTGATCTTCTGGCTTACTAAAATGGTATTCATCTTTGTTTTGTATTCCATGAGTGATGTGCCATTTGTCACCAACCTCACACACACCTCATCTCCAGATGGACAGTGTTCCATCATGCACCAGCTCCCCAGAGCCATGGATAGAGCCTACCTCCACTCCTGCTGCCTAAATCCACGTGGCCATTACCTGCTGCTTCTTCCTTGCCGCAGCATTCAGTAATACTACGGTACTATGTAGTATGCCGACGAAGCTCCACAAGTCGCATATCCGGGTACTGTTCCTTAGCCTGATGATGGCAGACCTGCTGGTTACTACCCTGGTGATGCAGACGGATGCCATCTGGAATGCCACTCTGTAGTGGTACGCTGGAGATCTGCAGTGCAAGCTGCTCAACTTCTTCAAGCTCTTCTCAATGTATGCTGCACCCCTAGTGCTGGTCACCATTAGCTTGGACCAGCACTACTCCATCCCATACCCATTCAGTTTCACAAGTACCAGCCGGTGCACCAGGATCATGTTATGCGTGGTCTGGGGCCTGAGCATCCTCCTTGCATCACCCCAGGTACGAGAGACTGTGGCTCAAAACACAATCGTTTTCATTGTAGGAGTGGAAGCCGAGCTCATACCCTATGGGTTACAAAAACACCAACAAAGTGAAGGCAGGTGAACTACCTGTAGGTGTCCAAACTACTGCACTGCCGATTGTGACAAACAACCATAGGAACCCACAGTAAAACAGAACAATCCAGCATGCCAAAATGATTAGCGCCGCTAGTCCTGGCTAATCCAGATGCTGCTCTATCGCTTAGATCAGTGCCAAGATTGGATCTGGTAGGTAGTCGGACAACCTGACATGTGCACTTCGAAGTGTGAGTGTTCATCGAGGTGAGCCTGTACTGAATTTCTAATCCCCAATCATTCATCACCAAGCAACCTTGCTCCTGTAGCTAGCAGCCAACAAAATAAAATGCACCGCGCCCACGGAGGAAAACAAAGATCCAAACCGTAATTCTATTTGCACCAAACTCAGGGGCTGGGGGAACCAAACATAGGTGGGCAACGCCACAACACTCCCACAAAGGAGCCACTGCTCCCCTCTTTCCTCCTGATCTTTCTACCTAAGACTTTGATGAAGTCTGTTGTCTTTCCCTTTATACCATTAACACTGAACAACCTTCAATGTCTACTCTATTTTCTACTTTCAAATCCATCCCCTACTTACTGCAAATATTTCCCTGCATCTTCTCCGTGAGTTGTGCTTTGTTCTGATCCCTTGATGCATCAGTGGAAATAACTTAGGACCCAATTACGAGTTTGGCGGTCCATGGGACTACCAAACCTGTGGTGGCGGTCCGTGGACCGTCACACCGGCAGTCCACCCGCTGTATTACAAGTACGGCAGTTGGACCACCATTGGACCGCTGCTACTGCCAGGATCCATGATTCCGCTGAAGTGGAGCAGTGGTCTGAGGAAGTAATATGCTGACAGTGCCGCAGCTGCATTGCCAGGCTTATTACGAATTTCCTCACTGCCTTCTTTTTCATGGCGGTGAGCCTGTCATGAAAAGGGTGGCGGTGAGGATGCCTCTGTTCACGGTGGTGCTTGCAGGGGGCACATGTTGTGTCCCCTGTATTTTTGCACCCCCTGTTCCTGCACAGACAGAAATGCACAACATTTAGCATTTCTGTCCATGCATGAACGGGCTTTGGCGCTCCTATGGCAGTGCCTATCTAAGGCTCTCCTATGAGCCTTAGAAAGGCACCACTGTGGGACCACCGCTGCAGGTCCGCCTGCCATGATTACTACTTGTAATCCTGCACGCTGACTGACTATGCGTTTGGGGGTCTTGGAGTGGCTGCCCGCTCCAAGACTGCCAAAATCGTAATCAGGCCCTATGTTTTTTATTCTCCTTCTGATGGCAAGACAGACATTCATGGTCTTGCACATGGTAATGGGCAGAGAGCCCCAGATTCATCTGTGAGAACAGATAAGATACATCTCAGGAACTATGGAAGGGGTTTGAGCATGTCCTTTTTTTAAGAGCATGTCCACACTTGGAAAGGAAACAGGTATACTATTCCCAATGTTCCAAAGCGAGGACATTTCTCTCCGAGAAGTGTGAGACTCTTACTCCAGATAAGGTCTTGTCATTATTAGAACAAGGAATAGCTTTTTAACTAGCTGGGCAGGACATTTACGTTTTATGCAGACATCTTATTTAAGTGTGGTCAATATCTCCACCTAAAAGAGGGAAACATACACCTCTAGAACAAAAATCTGCCCTGCGACTTGATTGGAGCCCCCAAGTCTGCACAATAATCTCTTGGTCTCCTTTCTGCCCCTGAAAATACTTGCTTTTCTAAAGCTGCTGAAGTCACATCACTATTCTTAATTGGGAGATTGCTTTATAGGGACTTTGTCAAGCACTTTAGCAAAGTCAATTCTAGTTCTAATTTTCAGAATACTTTTTGACGTGGCTTTTCAGTGAACTACCCAAAACCCTGCCAGTCTATGTTAATGAATAATTCAGTGAACAGGGACCATTCTGGGTTGCAGACCTGACTCCCATTGTAAGTGTCAGCATTCAGAAGGTCCACAGGCCACTTCTTGGAGATTGACACTGTTGGCATTGCAGTGTCGGAGACATCTGGGACTGTAGGCATCATGCCTTGGGGTGATTCCCCAGGCCACGCTTCACATGTATGAGTTGGGTAGGATAGGATTATGAAGGATATTCTACTATCAATGCATTGGGAGATCAGTCTTATTTATTACTCCACATCATCTTGCTGAAGGTACATTTTTTGTGACTAAAAGCTTTCTTTTTTAGTTAGGTTCATGGTGATAATGGAGCACATGGGCAACATCTTGGCAATCTTTTATGTAAGCTATCAAGAGGGCACTCGCTCCTCACACTTTTGCCAATTGCCTGTAAACCTATGGGAAAAGGGCATCGTTGAGTGTATTTTCCTTGCGCTGTTCAGTCACGGAGATCATCAACCAAAGAGAAAACAGCCTCTGCAGAACTCTTCACTTTCTCCCAAAGTGGAAACTTATCCCAAAATTTTCTTAGCCATCATAGCCTGGAGGCAGGCAGCCATCAATGTATTACAGTCCTGCCAGGGGTTTATTTGAGAGCATCTCACCGCACAGGAGGTCAGGACCCGAGCTCCTTGAAGCTGTGTGTATACTGTATTATCTACCATTACTCACTATCACATTAATGCACCAGGCCACTCTCAATTGTGATTTGCTTTGGTTTAGGCATTTGGTTGGTCTACTAAACCTGTTTCTGCTTTTCAACTGTTTGGGGAATTCGTACCTAGATACATTAATGTTCGAAGCCTTGTAGTAACATGATGCTTCTTCCTCCAAAACAGCCTTTTTGTGTGCTGCATGTGTCAGCATCAGTAACAGTGCGCTTCACAACAGCATGCATTTTTTGACTGTTTGATTGTGTCATGATGGTAGTCAGAACTTATCGCACCTTTCTGCCTAAGGTGCTGAATGAGTTCCACCTAAATAAAAAGCTTTCATGAACGTCCTTGCATGTTTCCTTAGCTGAGGAAATCGCTGCCTGCCTGGCACACTTCAGGCTCTTTTCCTAAATCGAATGAGTGTTCTGCACGGACCAACTATTTGTGACTCGACACTGGGCCAGCTATGACTAAAGTCACCATTACAACTTGCATCTCCCACAGCTATACTCAGGGCAACCCTTTCATCTGGTCATTGAGTACAATCTACTAATGGCTTTCTACAGGCCTACACCTGTCGGAGACGAAAGTTGGGCTTCTAAATTGGCTACTCTGCATGCATTGTGTAATACACCATAACTTGTATTTTTAAAGTGCACATTCTCCCAAGGGTATCTTGGCGCTGAATAACATGTTTATTGTTACCCAAATCAATGATATGGCAGGAACATGGTGTATGAAGCAACATCGAATTTGCTGAACATGTTTTTAAATATATTTTTTAGAAGGCCTAAGCTGCCTGACGCAACCTCCCACTTCTTGATTTCGTTTCTGTTTGCAGTGGAATGTATTCACATGTTGAGAATGGAAGAGAGCAAATTGTCACCTTCTGAGGGGTACCGAACAATTTGACAAACATATTTGCAATTCCAAGACCCTTTCAGAGGTTTTTCTGAACACATAATAGTAAGAACAGTGATAGTCCGAACTGTCAATACCCAAGGTGTCTGTGAATCAGCAAGGGGATACCAAATGTACACCCTTGGCTTGGGTCGCTCATTCTCTTTGTTCTTGGACAGAAGCTCGTCTCCCTGTTCCTGAGGGCAGTGCATCACCAGGGATAGGGAGAATGTGTAGGCAGACAAGCTCAATACAGATCTTCCCAATGTAATGCCTTATCATCTAAGCCAGGAATATTTTCATTTGCTCATTGTCCATTTCAGTCTTCTGTGGTTGGACCTTTTTGTCTCCCTAGCAATGCCCTTCTTCCTCAGTATTTCAGAGACCTGGTGCTCAGAAGTGTGAGTGATGGATGACATATCTCTGCCTTGGCCACAAGGTCTTCATTATGCATTCCTGTCCATTTCCCTCCTCATGAAGGTGCTGGAGAAGATTTAGAGGCAGACGTTAATAGCCATCCTGGTGACTTCTTTCTGACCCTGTTAGTCTTGGATCCCAGCTGTATGTGAGATGGCAGCGGAACCCCATTTGAATCTTCCTCAAGACCCATCTCCTGTCAAATTCACATCCCTCTCTCAACAGAGCCTGTCCAGTCGGACCCTCACGGTGTGGAACATGAGAAAGTTTGGTTACAACTCAGGGGTAAGTCATGGGAAGTATACATTTCTTTTTAGTCTTCTCGCAAGCCTTCCATGCTAGCCTGTTTTGTTAAGCATTGAAAGACTTTGGATTGTTTGTTTAAGGAAAAGGGTGTAGGTTCTGGATCGTGAAATCTTTTTCAAATTCTTGGGTGTTTTAGAGAAAGTTTACTAAAAAGGTTCACTATCTCTACTTTATCAGCGCAGTGGGTAGCTATCCGTAGCTTCTTTGGAACATGTTTTCTCATAATCATACAGATTGGTTTATGTTTTTCTTCGACTCAAGAAACTTGTACGTCTTTCCCCTCTGCCATATTAAGGCCACCTTAGGGTGTTGAGAGTCATTCAGAGTCCTCCATTTGAGCCTGTAGAAACTGCTTGTCTTTCTTTGCTACCAGCTAAAATGGTGTCCCTAGTTGCTATAACTTAAGCTAGAAGACAAGGATAATTGGGAGATCTGGCTATTACCGGTAAGTAAGAGGAATATTATCCTTTATTCAACATGTAGAAAGATTTCAGAACAGACCATCAGCACGATTTGGTGCAAAAATAAACTAGTATAGCACATATGACTTATACCACAAAACATAACTTCTCATACTAATTATAGATATGAATGTAATTTGAAGAATGGGTCTATGTGACCTCGAAAGCTGATGTATTTTATAAGCATTGCATTTTCTTTTAGTTCAGTAACAGGTAAAAACAATTTAGAAATGTCTGGATTTTTTAAGTGGACTAACAGGGCATTGAAAATTTATTTCTACTAGAACAGAAAACAGAAGTGTCACTTGTTACATCTTGAATTATATTTAGATTCATTCTATGTGATATAAATGTAGTATTTTCTAAAATATTCGAAACATTAAATACTACTTACGTTTATTAACGAAAATGCCTTTTATTGATTTGACTCGATGCTGTCATGATTTTAACAGAGAACTGTGTTACTCTTAAAAACGTATATCAACTGTTGTTGACTGATGAAAGCCAGGATTGGGCTTTAAATGTTGCTACATTACAATTTAAATGCTGAAGTTGGAGACAATTATAGTAATACAAGTTGCAAATGTCCCAAAATCAATAAAGTGCTGTTAACTAGCTTAGATTTACTTTTGATATTATTGTGCTCTTTTAGTTTCTCCAGTCCCCCGAAAATAGAAGTATGTTATATTGCATTCATTTGTATGTATAGCCCGAATTTACTTGACCTTCAGGAACTATTTGTAGCAGAGATTGGCTTTGTTTCTATGGGCCTGTAGACCGAAAGGTTTCTGTGTGTGGGGATCCATGGACCAGCAATGACCTGAGTGTGGTGGTGTTTGGAATCACAGGCGCCTCCCACACCGATGCTGCACAAGCGGGTGGGGTGTCGTGGCCTGCTGGTCAAAGGCATGCGAGGGTCAAATAGGTAGTTGAAGCAGGTTATGGTTTGTTATTGACTGATAGACTCAAGTGAAGAATAGGGACTTGTGACCTTCCACCCAACCACTTGTGGTGTTGATGTCTGTAACTCTGTGGCATAGATGTCTACTCAACAAAATGCCAGGAGTAACAGAAGTGACATCACACATCTTTGACCTCATTGACTTCACTTCCTGTGATAATTTTTGACTATGAATTACTAAGAAGTAATGTAACATGACCTTACTCTAAAAACAACACAATACTTAATATTTTTCCAAATATCTGCATTATTCATTTAACAGCACATGACGGATGAATGGGTGCTGGCATGATATGCTGGGGAAGATCTCTCATTTCTATTTGTTTTCCATTAAACATTATTTGTTAATTTGAAGAAAACACAGTACCACAAAACACAGAACAACACTGGGAACCTAAATTATAACCGTCATAACTTAATGAGTCTCCTAGTGAATACCTCAATAAGAAATATGTCGATGAATCACAGGTAGAGAAAGCAAGATTAAAAACAAACCTAAAGTAGTTATGTCCACCTGTATTAACGAATATGGATCACAGGGTGGAGTCGCAAAGGTAAATTAAGTTATCAATGTAATGTTACACCGAATTTACCTGAGATATGCCTGTCAGCAATTAACATATGGATTCCTGGCAGTCAGAATGCCTTTTATGGGTCTCTTTCACAAGTGTGGCGTACTATGTATCTGTAATTCCCACTCAAGGTGTGAGAATATGGCCATTTCTGTGTGCTCTAAGTTGTGGTTTGTCTTGAAGGTTTGTGAAGGCCCACAAACTAGTATGTCTGTGTGTATTCCCAAACTCCTCTCATTCCCATATCCTGCTTGCCGAGGGTCACATTTTTTCTCCAGCCAAGTGCAGGTATAAATTCCTTTCCAGTGTAGGGTAAGGATTTTTTACATGGGAAAATATATTTTCATGTCCGAGAAAAATAAAACAAAAAGAAATGTACAATTACAATGTAGAAACCATTTGCCCTATGTGGAATTCTCTGCCACAAAGAACTCCATACATTTGAATAGATCTTAAACTTGTATGGCATCTGAGAGGAACCCTACACCACAAGCAGCTATGCATGTGAGTTTCTATCAGAATTTGTGAAAAACTACGCTTAGATGTAGATTTCAAAATTTGACAATTTAAAAATCAGTTTAGTTTTACCACTTTTATAACCTGAAAATGAGATGCTATTGGCTTAAATGACTCATTATTCTTGTGTAATTTTGATTTATGTTCATTTGTAATACACAATCGCTCGTGCGAGTAATAGAGGTGGAGATTTTGTTCAAATATGTAACTTTACATGTAATATCAATTATGAATGAAGAACAAAATGTTAAAAACATGTATATTTCATGTTTTTATTCATAATAGCACCCTTTGCACTGCTGAATTTATTTCTTTTTACACAACCTAACGTTCCAGTTGGTATTCGAGTCCTTGTTCCATTGGAAGAATCAAACAGTGCTCATGAAGACAGGGTTTCACTTGTCTTCTGGGCATTGCTTTTGCTGCGCCTGATTCCGGGATTCGCAAACCAGTGCCGGGTCGCTGGTGAGATCCTTGGTGACCCCTAAATGAGTTCATGCTTTGGTCTCTAGAACTAGAAGTTCATATATTTGTAATGCCCTACTCTCTCTCAACCAATAAGAAAGATGAGTTACTTTACAGATTATTGTCTCAAGGACATGAGCACCACTTGAAATAATGCCTACAATCTTCTGTGTGCACTGAGATTTTAAAACTGCACTGACTTTCGAAAAGTTCCCACCTGGCACGGTCTTGCTACAATTTCCTACGAAAAGTCAAAGGAAGGTGAGCGGGTGGAACAAAGAATGTCTGGATATGCAAAATAGCAATATATGATTTGTATGCAGTATTTTTTACTGAATTAAAAGTATATGGGCGTACTGGAAAAGTTTGTTAGATTAATCCATATCATTTCTCATTTGAGATCGTTCTACTGTGCAGAAGTAGCGCCCCTCGGCATCATAAACAATGGCTACAAATAACTCCGCCTTGTGTATAATATTACGACACTATAGCGAAAGTATTTAAAATAACATTATTAACTAACAAAATTACAGTGCACGGATTTACGGAAGTATTTTGTTGCAGATTTGTTAAACAGATTTAAATGAAGTTACGTGCGATTGGAGAGATGATCTAAGCTAAAGGGCAATTTAAGTTGTTGCATCCACCAGGGTTTGTTTAGTCTGTGGTAGTATCTGTTTTCGCTTCGACCCAGATGTGCATCCTTCATCGAGTAAAATCACGCTCCAGCTCAAGGTGAAGTGATACCGGCCAGCCACAGAGTTACTAAAGATTTCAGCCGTGTTTTCGCGAAAAGGGGAGTATTTTTGCGCTTGTTACGTGCTTTGCGTGCTAAACAGTTTTGTGGCTCGGCTCATGCACGGGTTCTTAGAGCCAGAGCCGGGCGAACCCTTGGCTCGGCTCATGCACGGGCTCTTAGAGCCGGGTCAACCTGCACGGGCTCTTAGAGCCGGGCCAACCCTTGGCTCGGCTCATGCACGGGCTCTTAGAGCCAGAGCCGGGCTAATCCTTGGCTCGGCTCATGCACGGGCTCTTAGAGCCAGAGCCGGGCTAACCCTTGGCTCGGCTCATGCACGGGCTCTTAGAGCCGGGCCAACCTTTGGCTCGGCTCATGCACGGGCTCTTAGAGCCGGGCCAGCCCTTGGCTCGGCTCATGCACGGGCTCTTAGAGCCAGAGCCGGGCTAACCCTTGGCTCGGCTCATGCACGGGCTCTTAGAGCCGGGCCAACCCTTGGCTCGGCTCATGCACGGGTTCTTAGAGCCAGAGCCGGGCTAACCCTTGGCTCGGCTCATGCACGGGCTCTTAGAGCCAGAGCCGGGCCAACCCTTGGCTCGGCTCCGCCACTGTTCACCCTTTAAATTTGTTGGCTCGCCCACCTCTACGGTAGGGTTGCTGTATCCCACACTCAGACCCAGACCTATAAGAGTTTTAGGACAGGGACGGGGTTACATACTGTTTCTCAGAAAGCACCACACACTGCGGCCCCCTTTACTGTCACTGCGTGACGTGGTCAGTTTCTTTCTCTCCTATAAATATTGTCCATTGGTCAAAGCAGTCCTTTGGAAATTAACAAATGCAACTTGCTTTGACGCGGTCAACATAGAAAGCGAACTTTACATTTGTGACAAGGCCGCGGAGTCACTCACACCTCAGCAACAAATGAAGGGGAACAAAAGTGAGTGAGAGCCAGAAAAAGCACAAGAGCAGAAAAGGCGGAGAGCCGTGCCTGGGGAATTCAAGCGAAAAACACGTCTTGAAAAGGGCACGTGTGCCCGGGACTTCGTGGGAGGGAGATGAGGAGATCTCGACAGATGCGGCACCCCATCTATTACGGCCCATTCAGCGGAAGAATGGAGGAGGGCTCGGAAATGTTACGGCTCTTTCAAGATCACGTTAGCAGCGAGCGCTGAGACAAAGGCGCCGTGTGACTTGGATCGGCGCGCAGTCGACTTCTCAGGGACAGGGAGCGTGGCGACGGCTTGATTGGCCCCACCTCTGACACGGGGGCTCGGGGATTGTGCCCGGTACAAAGCCGTTCCCCTCGGCGACTGGGTGCTTCTGAAAACATTCAGCCAGGCTTAAAACCGCCGCCGGTAGGGCTGGTGGTTTAGAAGCTTGGGTACAATATTTTACACCCCCACACGCTTACCCAAAATTGATAGCTGAATTCTTAGATTGTGACACAGAGATATATAATTGTTGGCTGAAAGATTCGAGGGCTCAGAATATAGATAACAAATATAGAAAGTTCTGACAGTATAACTCAAGAGACGACTGTGCGGCGTTTAAACCCTCGGTTAATGTACATATCTGGGAGCTTTGAGTAGAAAGTTCTGAGCTGTGCAGCACATTTAGTTCTTTGACTTGTATGGCTTAAAAGACTTCATGATACCAGAGCATATAAGGCCAGATGCACTCAGGGATTTTGCAGTCTCAAAACCTCTGATTCGAAAAATCACAGGATTTGCTACCGCAAAATCCTATTTACTAACCCATTTTGCTATTCGGAATAGATGCTTGAAGAAACATTCCTTCCAAATTGTGACTCCGTATGGTATGCATCAATGTTTCAGAGCCATAATTTTGGTCCCAAACCGTTAGTCAGTTACAGACTCCCACCTTGGAGTGGTAACTGATTCGCAAAGGGAAAGGGTTAACCTTTGAACTCCTTCCCCATTTTGAATCGGGGTGCCTGCCTCTAAGGGAGTGGCTTGTCTTCAAGGGGACCACGGCTTGCTCACCCTGCAGTTTTCCAAAATGGAAAACGTTCATTTTTTTTTACTGCAGTGTTCCTTTAACCCGTTCGCTGCGGGTGTCGGCCAACGGCCGTCGCAAGCACTACCTCGGTTGTGCTGCGCACGTCCGTTGGCTGACGTGACCAACTGGCATTGGTGCAAATTCAGGACGATGAGTGTAAAAATTCAGGACAAAGGGTCAAAATTCAGGACACAAATTCAGGACAGGAGGTCAAAATTCAGGACAAAACTTCAGGACAATAGGTACGTTTTACAGACACATCAGAGGTCGCGCAATAGTATATAAGTAAGCCCAGCCATTTCCAAACATATTCAACCATTTGCAAACCTATCCATCATGTATCCTTCCATCTATCATTTCACTCATTCATCCCTTCATCCATCCCCTCATCCATCCTTTCACTCTCCATTATCCATCCATCCCTCCATCCACCCTTTCACCCTATCCATCTGTATACTTAGCCATCCACTCTTCATCCCATCCATCCATTCACTCATCCATTCAGCCATTTACCCTTTCACCAATCCAGCCATCCTTTCACTTACTAATCCTTCCACCCATCCACTCTTTTAGTCATCCATCCATCCTCCCTTTCTCTCTCCATCGACCCTTTCACTTAGCCATCCTTCCTTCCCTCCATCCATCCACCCACCCACCCATCCATCCATCTACTCATCCACTCATGAATCCATCCCTTGACCCTATCACTCATCCATCTATCATTTCACTCCTTCACATATCTATTCATCCTTTTGTCCATCTACCCTCCCTTTCACTCACTCATTGATCCTTACATCCACCCTTTCACTCATACGTCCATTCATTCACCCTTGCACTTATCAATCCATCAATCCATCCATCATTTCACTCATCCACCCACACACCCATCATCCACCCAACCATCCACCCACCCACCATCCACCCACCCACTCATCCATCCTTTCACCCACCCACCATCCAATCCACTGATCCATCCTTTCACCCACCCACCATCCACCCACCCACTCATCCATCCATCCTTTCACCCACCCACTCATCATCCATCCTTTCACCCACCCATCATCCATCCATCCATCCGTCCTTCCCCTCATCCATCCATCCATCCCCTCATCATCCATCCATCCTTTTCTCTCATCATCCATCCATCCTTTTCCCTCATCATCCATCCATCCATCATCCATCCATCCTTTCACCCACCCCCTCATCATCCATCCATTCCCTCATCATCCATCCATCCATCCTTTCACCTACCCCCTCATCATCCACCCATCCACCCTTCCCCTCATCACCCATCCTTTCACCCACCCCCCTCATCATCCATCCATCCATCCATCCTTCCCCTCATCATCCATCCTTCCCCTCTATCATCCATCCTTCCCCTCATCATCCATCCATCCATCCTTTCACCCACCCATCCATCCATCCGTCCCCTCCATCCATCCCCTCATCCATCCATCCCCTCATCCATCCATCCTTTTCCTCATCCATCCATCCTTCCTTCCCCTCATCCATCCATCCTTCCCCTCATCCATCCATGCTTCCCCTCATCCATCCATCCTTCCCCTCATCCATCCTTCCTTTCATCCATCATCCATCCTTCTCCTCACCCATCCATCCATCCCATCCATGTATCCTTCCCCTCATCCATCCATCCTTCCCCTCCATCCATCCATCCATCCTTCCCCTCCATCCATCCCCTCATCCATCCATCCTTCCCCTCATCCATCCATCATTACCCGCATCCATCCATCCTTCCTTCCCCTCATCCATCCATCCCCTCATCCATCCATCCTTCCCCTCATCCCCTCATCCATCCATCCTCCCCCTCATCCATCCATCCTTCCCCGCATCCATCCATCCTTCCTTCCCCTCATCCATCCATCCCCTCATCCATCCATCTTTCCCCTCATCCATCCCATCCATTTATCCTTCCCCTCATCCATCCATCCATCACCTCCATCCATCCATCTATCCATCCATCCTTCTCCTCATCCATCATCCTTCCCCTCATCCATCATCCAGCTACCCTTCCACCCATACATCCAGCTATTTACATTTTCTCTCCATCCTTCCCCTCACTCATCAATCCATCCATCCTCTCTCATTATCCATTTATTCAATCTTTCATTCATCCATTCACCCTTTCACTAATTCATTCAGCCATTCACCCATCCCTTCACTTACTTACTCGCCCACCTTTCCATATTAATTTTGAGCTGAGCCCTTTTGAGAAGAGGCCCATCAAGAACTTCACCCTCGCTGCAGGGGCCGTTCCAGGATTGGGACAGAAGCCACCCAGGGCAGAGACAGGATCCACCACAGGGGGGGGACAAGAGCCATCACAGGCAGGGGTGGACTGGAGCCACAACATGGGGGGACAGGAGCCATCACAGGCGGGGCTGGACTGGAGCCACCACATGGGGGGACAGGAGCCATCACTGAGGGGAGGGCAGGAGCCATCACAGGAGAGGGAACAGGATCCACCAGGGTGGGCACAGGGGTGGGCATGCAGTATTCTAGTATCATCTTGGGCTCCTCGCCCCTCCTGCACAAGACAACGAGAAGACAGGCTCTCTGTCCAAAATGCCATCCCCCACTGTGATGTACAGTACTTACAGGAGATACTCTAAGAGAACTGATTGAACTGATTGTCCTCCATACTTTGTTCATCAGTGTGGGTGCGATTGTGCCATTTCTTCATTGTATTACATTATAGACTACATGTTTGAAGAACCGAGGTTTGCTTACAATTTAGTGACAGTAATTAAGCTCGGTGAAGAGAAGCACATGCTGCCTCGGTGTAATCAGGGGTGTAATCTGGCCTAAATAGCAGAGACATGATGCATTCAGGGTTGTTTGCATCTGAATAGATGTCGCTGCTCCTGAACCTTCAGCCCCTCCCTCTCAGTCACCTTCGAGCACCTCTTAACAGCTCATCAAGGGCTGGAGGTGTGAGGGTTGCCATCCCGCTGTGCCTCTCCATTGCTGCTGAGTATCTGAGGAGCTTTGGTGCAGCATTGGAGTGAAGAAGGGAGGTGGGTGCAACCGGTGCCCTGTTAAAATGATGGACAAATGGCGTCCGTTAAAGAATCCCTCACGGACAACGGACAGACGGCCGAAATTACGGACTGTCCGTGAAATTTACGGACGGTTGATCACCCTAGACCCCGCCCGGTTTTTAGAACATTCCGCACTGGCGCGGAACGTTCGAATCAGTTAATGCGTTAAAGAACAAAGACTCCTTTTTGGAACGCAAGAGACAGGGATGGTGTTCTGCTATCCCTTGCAGTACACCTTTCCTGTGATTGCAGCCAATCACAGGGGGTCGCAAATTGCAACCTGCCTAGTGAATATTAATAAGGCAGGTCATACTGAGATGCCCTGCCAAACCCTATTTTGCGAAACAACCTATTAGCACATAGGTCGATTCACAAAATCTGAGTAGATTTGCAAAAGGTCTGTGTGCAGTTTGCCACCACTCGTTGTAAATTGAATTATTGTTCAGGAGTTTGGGCATTTACTTCTTTGGACCACATGGATCAGAAGATTATGCAGATAAAAAAATATTTACTCTCCAGGGCTAAAATCGCTAGACGATAGTGCGGAGGCACAAAGCATTTACCCTTCTCACTTGCATTAAGAAGGGCAAATCACTCTATAACTGGAGGATTCTGAAACGTGTGTACATATGCTGGCCATTTAACCTCTAAGGCTGGATGGTTCATAAGATTGTGTAGGAGCCCAGGACATTTAGAACTGATTTATATCTTGGTGGTATATATACTCTGGTGCAGCAGCGACAGAGCATACGTAGCGCTAAGATAAAGTTCCACCCTCCAAATTTAAAAGCAGATGGACCTTAGGTTTAATCACAGTGGAGACTACTCTGTCTGCGCCATGAGTAAACCTCTCCGAAGGCCTGAGGTGAGTAAGGGCCGTCCGAGGCACACCTCTAATTCCGGTCACCTAATTCAGATGGGCAGAATTAGAGGTCAGTTTTCACTGCCTGCCACTGCCAGGAACATCTGGGAACCCTGGCGGTAAGGGCCAGTGAAAACTGCTAAATGCTCCCCTCACCATGAGAGGGTACTGACAAGGCAAGGGGATCATTTTAAAATATATTTTCAAAAAGAAAAGTCCACCCTGGGATTTGTTTTAATTAAACAGTTTGGTGCCAGGCTCCGTCATGTTGATGGAGCTGTGCACTTAAATTTAAACAGCATTGACAGGAACCGCCGCAACAGTGGTTTCTGCCAATGCTTTAGAAATGACCCCCCAGCTTTGCAGTCATTTCTGAATTTGGCGGGCAGAGTAGTCTCGCCTAGGGGACACTGACTCCTTCACCAAGCCAACAAAGATCATTACGTATGCCCAAGTATAAGTTCGGCCCTTAGTCTTTAGGATTAGATGCCAGGGAAGGACTAGAACCAGAAGGCCAAGGTGATTGAGCAGGTGTACAAGGAATTTACAGTCTTTGCTAAAATAATTGTTTAGGGCTTTGGAGCATGTTTTCTCTTTAAAAATAGATTTACAGACGCCTACGCTGTGGTCTTTAGTGTATGCAACTAGAAGGCTCAGAATATTATGTAGGAGTACAGAATATGTAACTCTAGGTTTGTGTGGCACAGATGATTGTGCAATGTCATCAATTTTTTACTTCTTTGGCCATGCGGCTCATAAGTTTGTGCAAGGGTACAGAGAGATTACTTATTGGGACCGAAAGCCTTAGAAAGTTTTGTGGATCCGGGATTATACAGATCATTGACTGTGTGAATGACTCTGAAGACTGTGGTTGTGAATTTACAGTTATTCTCTAAGACATTATGTGGCTTAGGTGACTGGGCAGCAACATATTTGTGAATGTAGGGTCAAGCAGCGTAACATAAGCCTCTGCAGTTTGCGGGGCCTCCTGAGTTCCAGGGAGCCACCTCAGCAAAAGTGGTAGGTGGTGGGCCGGGGAGGGGGGCCCTCTCCATGTACTATGCAGGGGGACCGCCCTCAACTTTTGTTACGCCACTGAATGGGGTTGTGTAGGCTGAACATCCCTGAATTATCAGGGTATGCATTTCCTTTTATGTAAGCCATACATACCCAACCAAGTTACTGTCACTTTTGTGCAAATGCTGTGATAGTCCAGGAACAAATCCCATATGCTATGATTGGATTGTTCACAGGATTTTATGTTCATTTGATTTAAATGTAGTGCCTTATGAAGCACTATACCACTTCACGTTTTTGACTGAATAAGACAGAATAATGAGCAACATCAAATAACTATCTTTAAGGTTGTATGTTATAGATTTTAGAGCACCAGTTTACCTGAACCACCAAAAGATTGTGCTGGCACAGACTCTTTAAGTGAAAAAACTAAACACAGTGGCCGATACTTGCTCTTGAAGTGCTCCTGGCGAACTCTTGAATATCAAGTGTAAGGGAGAAATGAGTCAGGAGTCCTCTTTACTTCCTCCTTTGAAATCAGGAGTAAGCCAGTAGCATTACACGAATAAGTCACAACCACTAATATCAACATTTTTGTGAACTGGACCCACTGTAAGTGGGAAGTTACCAACAGTTATTTGCTAAGTTATTGAATGAGACATTTGTGAAACAACTTGGTTTTCTAATATAGCAACTTATTTCTAATTCAAACAGGTGTGAAGTCTAGATTTTCCTACAACTACATATGAAGAAATCTACTCACCCCATACACTGTATTTTGTGAACTTTGGACCAGTGACCGAACTCTGACCACGGAATGCAACTTGGTTCTTCCACTCTTATTGATAATGGTTAATATGGGTACCTTGCCTCATCAGACTCAATGCAGCATCACAAGACTATTACACCAGGAGGGAGTCCCCACTGACAGTCCTTGCGTCCCGTCACTTCAATGTATATTGGATCCCACCGGCCGGACACTGAAACTAGGTGAGCGATCATTGTTTGTAGCAGCTGTCGCTTTTTACAGAAGGAAAAAATAACATTACAGTAACAGACTTTTGTGGGAAAAAAAGATGTTAAGTTCTGCTTCTAGGGTGGCTGGCATAGGAAAGGGATCAGTGTAAATACAAGTGCACATGATTAGATATCCCATCAGTCAAGCTTCTTTAATTGGCATTGGGTCTTTAATAGATTAATATTCTTGTAAAAATCAGTCTGACTGAAAGGATTAGGATGTGAATCCATCAATGATTCGACGCCACGAAACAAGGGTTTGAGGTACATAAATGTTTTTTTCTAGTTCATCTAATATGCAAGTGTGTTAGGTTGTTTTCTATTAAAATAGACCCAGAAAAAGAGGGCAGGGAAAGTATACCGTCACTATGGCTACTGGAATTCCGTGATTCCTTAATTGCTGCTTTTTCCATGTAATTACTTACCACATAATCGACCATCTCTGAATAATTAGCAGATTTCAACAAAAAAGCATTTATAACATA